>NW_023425354.1:41103914-43586742 GCF_014108415.1 Molossus molossus | reverse complement strand
ACTGTGGGTCAGATAGAAACACTGGGTCTGTGCCCAGCAGAGCGTCAGGAGCTGGGCAGCCTCAGTTAGAACACTTGCAGTGCGGGTGGTGCACGGTGTCTCCTCCAAATGACTCACAGGCATTGTGCTCCTTAGAGAAGGCCAGAGCTCAGGAGCGTGAGTGGGTATGTGCTAGAGAACACGAGACCCCTCCCAGCTCATAACTGGGTATATTTTGAAAGGCTGAGGTGGTGACACTATAGTCCTATGGTCAAGTGGAGGATTTGAGCCTGTAAACTTCTAGTATTAGTGTTAGCATGACCTTATTTATTGCCAAGGCTGGTGAGGTCTGAAATACTGGGTTACACATTTTTTCTTCATCACAGATCTATGAGCTCACTCTGAGCAGGAGCTATGGCCTATTTACTCCTGTATTCCCCACAGGATAATGCTTGTCACATGGTGGAATAATTGCCCATTCTCCATTTCAATGCCCCCAATTACCCTCATGTGAACCTCTGGAAGGCCTTCCCTAGGAAGAGTTTTCCCAGAGCCCCATGCATGTCCTTGTTCCTCAGGCTGTAGATGAAAGGGTTCATCATGGGGGTGACCACTGCATACATCACTGTGGCCACTGAGTCCTTCTTGGAGTAGGTGTGCAGAGGCTGCAGATACACCACGCTAAGTGTTCCATAGAAGAGGGAGACCACAGCCAAATGGGAGGCACAGGTGGAGAAGGCTTTATACTTGCCAGGGGCTGAGGGTATGTGGAGGACGGCTCTGACGATCCGGACATAGGACATGATCATGAGCCCTAAGGGGGTGAAGAAGATGAAGCAGCCTGTGGCGATCAGCACTGTGTGATTGGTCTGAGTGTTGGAACACGCGAGCCTCAGCAGGACGTACATCTCACAGAAGATGTAGTGGATCTTCGGGGACCCACAGAAGGTCACCCTGGTCATGAGGAGGGTGTGGATGAGGCCATAGAGGATAGAAAGTGCCCAACATAAGGTGAGGAGCAACATACAGAGCCCAGGGCTCATGGCCGTGGTATAGTGGAGGGGGTGGCAGATGGCCACATAGCGGTCATAGGCCATCGTGGCCAGGATGAGGTTGTCCAGGGCCACCAAGGAGACCAGGAAGTAGAGCTGTGTCAGACATCCTGCATAGGAGATGGCTTTGTTCTCGGACTGAAGGTTGACCAGCATCTTGGGGATTGTGTTTGTGACAAACAGTAAGTCGGTGAAGGAGAGATTGGCCAGAAAGAAGTACATGGGTGTGTGCAGGTGGGAATCGGTGCCTATGGCCAGGATAATGAGTGCATTTCCCACCACCGTGACCAGGTACATGGACAGGAACGTCCAAAACAAGACCCGCTGGTCTTCAGGACTCTCTGAGATCCCCAGAAGCAGGAACTCGGAGACTCTGCTCTGGTTGCCTCCATCCATCTCCCCAGCTGTCTGCAGCCTTGGACCAACACGTTTGTTTACTCAGCACCTCAAATTGACAGGGACGTTCAGAGATGTGAGATCAACTTTACTCTTAGCTTAACATAACTTAGACTAAATTTTGTAACATTTTTAAATTAGCAACAAGATAAAAACAGTCATAAACACATAACATGGAAAGTTTTTTTGTAACTTAGTCAATCCAGCTACTTTTAATTTTTTAATTTGACATACTCCATATACAGGACTAATGTCTTATCTTATTTCAAACCCTACCATCTTATAGTATGCCTCAGCTGCTTAAAGATTACTAGCTTATGATATTGAATAGATTTGTATTTATTTTTGATTGATTTTTAGAAAGGGAGGAAGGGAGACAGAGATAGAAACACTGATAAGGAAGAACATGGATTGGCCACCTCCTGCATGTCCCCCACTGGGGATCAGGCCCACAACCTGGGCATGTGCCCTGACCAGGCATCAAACTGGCAACCTTTTGGTGCATGTGTCGATGCTCAACCACTGAGCCACACAGGCCGGGCAATATTGAATAGATTTTTAAATGATACTTAAGACTGTATGCATTTGTTATTAAACAATGAATGGGTCACCGAGGAGATCAAGGAAGAAATCAAAAACTTCCTGGAAACCAATGAAAATGAACACACAACAACACAAAATCTATGGGATGCAGCGAAAGCAGTTCTGAGAGGGAAGTTCATAGCACTACAGGCCTACCTCAAAAAACAAGAAAAATTTCTAATTGACTGTCTAACCTCACAACTTAAAGGATTAGAAAGCAAACAAAAAGAAAACCCCAGAGCAAGTAGAAGGAAGGAAATAGTAAAGATCAGAGCAGAAATAAATGACATAGAGACCAAAAAAACAATTCAAAGGATCAATGAAACAGCTGGTTTTTCGAAAAGATAAACAAGATTGATGGACCCTTAGCTAGACTCACCAAGAAACAAAGAGAGAGAACCCAAATACACAAAATCAGAAATGAAAGAGGAGAAGTAACAACCAACATCACGGAAATACAAAATATCATTAACAACTACTATGAACAACTATATGGCAACAAATTCGACAATCTAAGCGAAATGGACAAATTTCTAGAAACACACAGTCTCCCAAAACTATTCCCGGAAGAGATAGAAAACTTGAACAGACCAATAACAACTAAGGAAATTGAAGAGGTAATCAAGACTCTCCCAGCAAACAAAAGCCCAGGCCCAGATGGCTTCACAGGGGAGTTTTACCAAACATTCAAAAAAAGAACTAACACCCATTCTCCTCAAACTATTTCAAAAAATTCAAGAAGAAGGAAGACTTCCAAACACATTCTATGAGGCCAGCATAATTCTAATTCCAAAACCAGAAAAAGACACTACGAAGAAAGAAAACTACAGGCCAATATCCCTGATGAACATAGACGCCAAAATCCTGAACAAAATATTAGCAAATCGGATCCAGAAATACATCAAAAAAATTATTCACCATGACCAAGTGGGATTCATTCCAGGGATGCAAGGCTGGTACAATATTCGCAAATCAATAAACGTGATACACCACATAAACAAAATAAAGAATAAAAGCCACATGATCATATCAATAGATGCTGAAAAAGCATTCGACAAAATCCAGCATCCATTTGTGATAAAAACGCTCAGCAATGTAGGAATAGAGGGATCATATCTTGACATAATAAAGGCCATATATGAAAGACCTACAGCCAACATCATACTCAATGGACAGAAACTAAAAACATTTCCATTAAGAACAGGGACAAGACAGGGATGTCCACTTTCGCCACTCTTATTTACCATTGTACTGGAAGTCTTAGCCACAGCAATCAGACATGAAGAAAAAATAAAAGGGATCCAAATTGGAAAGGAGGAAGTGAAACTGTCATTATTTGCAGATGACATGATATTGTACATAGAAAACCCTAAAGACGCCATCAAAAATCTATTAGACTTAATAAATGAATTTGGCAAAGTAGCAGGATACAAAATTAACGTCAAGAAATCGACAGCATTCTTGTACATCAATGATGAACTCACAGAAAGAGAAACTGAAAAAACAATCCCATTTACCATCGCGCCAAAAAAATTATGATACCTAGGAATAAACTTAACCAAAGAAGTAAAGGACCTATTTGCAGAAAACTACAGGTCATTGAAAAAAGAAATAGAGGAAGATATAAAAAAGTGGAAGAACATACCCTGTTCATGGATTGGAAGAATTAACATAATTAAAATGTCCATACTACCCAAAGCAATCTATAGATTCAATGCAATCCCCATCAAAATACCAACGACATATTTCATAGAACTAGAACAAATACTTCAAAAGTTCATATGGAACCACAAAAGACCCCGAATAGCCACAGCAATCTTGAAAAAAAAGAACAAAGTAGGTGGGATCACAATACCAGATATCAGGTTATACTACCAAGCGACTGTAACCAAAACAGCCTGGTACTGGCACAAGAACAGGCATATAGACCAGTGGAACAGAACTGAAAACCCAGAAATGGACCCAAGGCAATACGCTCAATTAATATTTGACAAAGGTGGCAAGAGCATACAGTGGAGTAAAGACAGCCTCTTTAATAAGTGGTGTTGGGAAAATTGGACAGCTACATGCAAAAAAAATGAAACTAGACCATCAACTTACACCACACACAAAAATAAACTCGAAATGGCTAAAAGACTTAAATGTGACCCGTGAATCCATAAAAATTCTAGAAGAAAATGTAGGCAACAAAATTTCAGGACATCATACGGAGCAGAATTTTCACTGATACATCACCTAAGGCAACAGAAATAAAGGAGAAAATGACACATGGGACTACATCAAACTCAAAAGCTTCTGCACAGCAAAAGAAACAATCATCAAAATGGAAAGGCAACCCACTGTATGGGAGAACATCATTGCCAGTGATGTATCAGATAAGGGGTTAATTTCCAATATATATAGAGTGCTCATACAACTCCACAAAAGGAAGACAAAGAACCCAATTAAAAAATGGGCAGAGGAGCTGAATAGACACCTCTCCAAACAGGACATACAAATGGCCAAAAGACATATGAAGAAATGCTCAACATCACTAATCATCAGAGAGATGCAAATTAAAACAACAATGAGGTATCACCTCACATCTGTCAGAATGGCCGCCATCAACAAATCATCAAACAACAAGTGTTGGCGAGGGTGTGGAGAAAAGGGGACTCTAATACACTGCTGGTGGGAATGCAGACTGGTGCAGCCGCTACGGAAAACAATATGGTGCTACCTCAAAAAATTAAAACTTGAACTTCCATTTGACCCAGTGATCCCACTGCTGGGAATATACCCTAAGAAGCCTGAAACACCAATCAGGAAGAATATATGTACCCCCATGTTCATAGCAGCACTATTTACAATAGCTAAGATCTGGAAACAGCCCAAGTGTCCACCAGTAGACGAATGGATAAAAACGCTGTGGTACATATACACAATGGAGTACTATGCAGCGGTAAGAAAAAAAAGATCTCTTATCCTTTGAGACGACATGGAGGGGCCTGGAAAGTATTATCCTAAGTGAAAGAAGCCAAGCAGAAAAAGACAAATACCACATGATCTCACTTATATACGGAATATAATGAACGTAACAGTCTGAGGAATACAGTAGACCCAGACACATGGAAGTAGGGCACAGACTGACATCCCTCAGAAGAGGGGGTGGGGGGGTGGGGGTGGGAAGAGATAAACCACAGAACTTATATGCATGTATGCATGACCAATGGACATGGACAACTAAGCCGGGGACGGGGTGGAGGTGGGGTGGGGTGGGGGGTGCCAATGGGGTAAAAAGGTAAAATATCTGTAACAAAAAAATAAATAAAAATTAATTTAAAAAAAAACTGTATGCATTATAACGAATGGCTATTGTCAATTGGACAGAGAAGAGGAAGTAAAAATGTTGAAAAGAAGAAGGAACAATGACTGTTATTTGCTGATAAGATGATCTATCTGGGAAACCAAGGACAGTCAACTGCAATGCCATTAGAAATAAAAAGCAACTTCAGTAAAGTGGCCATTTACAGTGAAGAGCAATGTATTCCTGAAAAGTAATGCTGTGCCCAGCAGGCCACGTGATGCGACGGGTAAGATGCGGGGATGCATGTCTGAGCTCTGCCAAGCTGAACCCTCAGGCGAGTGCCTGAGCTCTGGAAGACTTGCTGTTTTCATGCGAACATGAGTCCAGGATAAAATTAAGTAATAAAAGGCTTAACACTAAGAGTTGGCATGTGGTGTCACTGAATAAACATTGCCTGTTCATCAGGTGAAAATACAATATGAAACATCAACAAGATAACCTAAAGCATTAAGATGTTAACAGGAATTGGGCAGGACCTTCCAGTTCTCCATCGCTCCGTGGAATCATAAATGGATAGACTTAATAATTTTTAGATAGAAAGATAAAATCTTGCAAAAGCATATGTGCTCCTGAATATATCTCAGATTTACTTATTTGAAATCAAAATCATAACCGGATTTGGGGAAAACAAAAATTATTCTAAATTTTATTTAAACATGAATATGAAAATGAGTCAGGAAACTGTTGAAGAGAATATAGGCAGGGACACTTGCTCCGTCAGATGGAAAGGACTCTAAGACAGTGTGGTCCTGGTGCTGGAGCGAGCAATGAACTCAATACCTTCAGGAAATGGCAAAATGAACTTTTTACAGCTAACTCACAAATATTGGAAAAGGTGTCCTTCCAAGAATCAAGGACATAATCATAAATCATACTGGCAATTATTGAAGATACTTGAGACCCAGGAACCTCGTGTTTTTATGCTAGAAATCACTGTGACAGTATTGGACACAGAGCAAACACCAGACTGCTTGTATTTGGCCTTCCAAATTTTTCTAAATTTAATTTTATATTTCTTGAAAATCATAGAAGAATGCCACACAGTCAATTACACACACACACACACACACACACACACACTGTTATTCTTAGAAAATGTTGTGTCCATATTACTGAATATTTTTCCAACACACCAAAAAAGAGAAAAATGTATGCTCAACAATGTCATTTTATGACTTTGAAACAAACAAAATAAAGGACATGCTTTTGATTAGACAAA
Organism: Molossus molossus; assembly: GCF_014108415.1. Taxonomy (NCBI): domain Eukaryota; kingdom Metazoa; phylum Chordata; class Mammalia; order Chiroptera; family Molossidae; genus Molossus; species Molossus molossus. Next base: position 43,580,168 of record NW_023425354.1, on the reverse strand, counting down.
TTCTAGTTCTAGAAATTTAGCTTAAGAATATAATCCCACAAAATATAATATATACATATATATGACATTTATCAGAACCTTGTTAATAATAATAACAATGTAAAAACAACATAAACATTCAATATTAAAATTTTGTTTAAAAAATTGCAGACTAGCCCTGGATGGTCTGGCTCAGTGTTTAGTGCATTGACCCTTGATCCAAAAAGTCTCAGGTTGGATTCATACCTCGGTTGTGGTTCGGTCCTGGCCTTGGTCAGGGTCACGCAGGGGCAACCAATCAATGTGCCTCTCTCACATCAATGTTTCTCTCTCTCTCTCTCTCTCTCTCTCTCTCTCTTTCTCTCTCTCTCCCCACCTCTCCCACTCTCTCTCACTCTCTCTCCCTCCTTCCCTTCCTTTCACTCTATCTGAAGATAAATGGAAAAATATCTCTGGGTAAAGATTTAAAAAGGAAAATACTGTGGACTGGGCAAATCCATAGAGACAGAAAGTAGTCTAGATTTGCCCAGGAGCTGTGGGAGGGGAAAATGGGTATAATTGGAAACTGGTATGGGGTTTCTTAGACAGTGATGTTCTAGAATTAGATTGTGGTGATATTTGCAAAATTTTGTGGCTCTATTTCAACCATTAAATAGTATACTTTAAAGGGGTGAATTTTATGATATTGAATTACAGCTCAATAAAACTGTTAAAATTATGTAATCCATTAAATCAATAGAACACTCTGAAGCTATCTTAAAATGATGATGCTAACATTTTTAAAAATTTGTATATGGAAACATGTTTATAATAATTGTTCAAAAGTAAAAGTACACTTCACTTTTACACACAGAAAAAAAAAACGGAAAACCTGCAGTTTGCACTCCTTGATGCCCGGTGGTGTGACCTTGAGGAGGAACAAGGAAACGCATCAGAAATGCTCAGCGCTGGCTGACCCCTCCCCCACCCAGCCAGGTGCCTGGATTCAGGGCCCCTGCTACTCCTGTGGTTGGCCAGAGGCAGGGGCAGGTAGCAGGTCTGGGGAAAGCCCCAGGCCTCTCAGGCCATCAGCCCAATTGTTTTTCTGGCCTGAAAGCAAGTGTCCCTCTCAGTTTAGTGTGCATCAGGGTCACTGAAAACTCATGAGAACAGATGTCCAGCCCTGGCCAGTTTGGCCCAGCAGTTAGAGCATCAGTCTGTGGACTGGAGAGATGGGGTTCAATTCCAGGTCAAGGGCACATATCTGGGTTGCAGGTTCGATCTCCAGCCCTGGTTGGAGTCCTGTGGGAGACAACCAAGCTAAGTGTCTCTCTCCCGTCAATGTTTACCTCCCTCTCTCTGCCTCCCTTCCTTCCACTCTCTCTCTGAAAAATCAATGGAAAAGTACACTTAGGTGAGGATTAAGAAAAATAAAACCAAATGATGTTTAGGTCCCCTTCACTGAGATGATTCAGTAGCTCTGTTCCGAGAACCTAGTCCTTGTCAGCCATCACCGGGGGACTCTGATCCTGTAGGTTGAGCAGCACTGCTTGAGCCTGTAAGAGCCGGTGTGCTCTGAACCCGTGTGTGGTCTGATGGCCTTTGAGATCCAGCCCCATGTGCAATGTGACTGGGCAGAGAGGGGACAGAGTGTGGGATGTATGGAAAGGTCGCCAGCCCAGGCTGGTTTGGGTCAGCAGTCGGAGCATCGGCTCACGGACCCGAAAGGCCCCCATTTGGTCCCCTCTAAGAGCACGTACCTAGGTTGCAGTTTGTCCCTGGGCCTGACTGGGGTCAGGTGAGTGGTGGCCACTCAATGTGTCTCTCTCAGGTTAATGTTTCTCTCTCTCTTTTCCCCTCTCTCCCTCTCGCTCTATCTGAGGATAAATGCAAAAATGTCCTCAGGTGAGAAGAAAAAAATAAATAAATAAAACGGCCTCCAGACTGGCCTTGGGCAGCTGGCCTTCAGTCCCCAGCCCGTTGCCTCCTGGCGGCACAACCTTGAGCAGGGCCCCACCCCCAGGTGCCTGCGCAGCTCACCCAGCAGGCCTTCCAGCAGGTTGGAGAATGGCCTGCAGAGACTATAGAGACTGGCGGGCTTGGTCATTACCTTAAATACTGGGGGTTAGAGCATATGAAGACTTCTCCAAAGATTGTGAGTGTGTTTGTGTGAGTCAGAAAATGCAGAAGAGACAGAGAATGAGCCAAGACCCCCAGCCCTTACCCCTGTCTGTGCTGGGTTCAGAGCTCACTGGGTCTGCTGCCTCCACTTCCTCCTGCTCTCAGTGACACTTCAGTCAGGACCCCGGAGACCCTGCGGAGGGCTGTGGGACTCGGGCTGGGACAGGGGAAGGTAAATGAGGGGACCTGGTACCTGGATCTCTGGTCCCGTAATAAGGGAGACAGATCCTTGGGCTGGGGGTGCCCCGAGGCTGGGGGACCTGAGCACTGATGCCTGAGCTTCAGGTTCAGGAAGAAAGTGGCTGAGTCAGGACGGCATCAGCTGATTTATCAGTTTTGGGGAGGCCTCAGGGAAGCAATCGGCTTCTTCACACACACATGGGTAATTGCTCCAGCGAACAGGGCCCCTGGGAAATGGCACATTCTCCTCCGCTTTTACCCTCACTCTGTCCCACCTCCCCCAACTTCTTCCCTGCCTTCTCCCTATTAGAGGTGGGCTTCCCACCCATAGATGCTCAGCCCATCCTCTCTCCGAACACACCCCTGGCACCACTGACTCAAAGCTGAAGGGATTTCAGCTTCAAACAAGCCGTCTACCCGCCCCTCCATATCCTCTCTAAAGAGAAAGTAGATCCTTAGCATCCTTGTCCAGATAACATCTTGGGTCTCCCTTATGTCTCCTCTTTCATAGGGACCGCACTGCCTTAAATCAGGCTTCAGACAAAGTGCATCCTGTCTCGAGGTGCAGCTGCGACCATCTCGGTGTGCAGCCCGCATCTGGGGCAGAGCGATGCCACCGACACACTGCTGGGGGAGCGCAGGGATGGCTGCTGGCCTGTTCCTGCCTCCACTGCCAGATGGATTAATTCATTACATCCTTCTAGGCCTTTTGAAACAAACTCTCTGCTGCTCACATTATGAGGTGGTCACAGTTGTCTTGGTGCCACCACCCAGCCACTCCATAGGCTCAGTTTGGACAGGTGGCCACTCTCCAGCTGCTGACGTCCCCGCACTCAGTCTCTCCAACCTGCACCCCTTTCTGGAAGTAGCCCCGACTCCCAACAGCGTTCACCAAAGCGTCCTCAGTTCTCCGTGTGTCAGGGGTTTACCTCCGTTCCCTCTTTGCGCGTTGGATTCGTGTATATTTATTGTTGCAGGCGTGGGGCTGGATGCTGGGGAGACCCCCATGGACACCATCACGTTTCCCCTCCTGGAGCTTGTAGACCGGAGGAGGGGAGATCTCAAAGCAAATGACAGGAAAGTAACCACAAACTGCTAAGTGCCGCAAGGAAACAGTAACGTGCAACAGAGAGTAAGGGGCGGGGGGCAAGCGACTTCTTAGGTTGTCAGGGAGATTCTCTCTGAGAGACATTTACGCTGAGATCAGAAAACTGAGAGGGTGTCAGCTCCTCAGAGAGCTGGGAAAAGAGCTTTCCAAAGAGAGGGAAGAGCATCTGCAAAGGCACCAGAGTGCATTCAAGGATGGAAGGAGGTCCGTGCTGGGGTTTTATGAGCGAGGCTGGGAGAGACACAGTTGACGTTAGGAGGTGGACAGGGGCAGATTAAGACGGTGAGTCATCTTGTTTTTTGTTTTACTGCAATGAGAAGTCACTGAAGTATTTCTAAGCAGGTAGGGTGCGGTGGTTCAAATTTGGTTGGATGGATCACTCTGGTTGCCATGAGAACAGGTTGAAGCCAGGACAGGAACAGAACCAGAGACAGAGGTGGCCCAGCAGCTGGGGAGGGTGGCCTGAACCAGGAGGAGAGCAAAGGGTAGGAAAATAATTGTGTAGCCACACGGAGATGACATCTCAAAGCTTCTGTGGGGGACTGGACCCTGGAGATACAAGACGGGAAAATCCAAGACGCCCCTCCATTTCTGACTCGGGGAGTCCAGTAGGGTCCACAGAGGGTTAGTAAGGGGAGAGTTTGAACTCCTGAGAGGTGAGCAGGGCAGATGGCAAGAAGGTATTTAGATGAATAAGTCTTGGATGGTGGTATAAATTTGGAACAAGGAAAGTTACTGATAATAGAACCCAAATTGGGTATCACAGGGAAAAGGAGACCCTACAGTAAAACTGGGGGAGGGCAACCAACCAGACGAGAAACTCTCACTGCATTTGAAACCCTGCATCCGAGCCACAGAGGAGGGAGCACTCGGCTGGGAAGTCAGGGAGCTGTTTCTAACCACATCTCCCTTCCAAACGTTTAGGAAAAAGAATTTCCCTTAAAGATGAGCGTTGGGAAATGATTGAGTACTAAGAAGAGTGTGGAACGTAGGCACTCATACATTTTAAGGAAAACTTGATCGGAAAAAGTTTATTAGAGAATAATTTAGCGCATCTATAGAAATTGAAATGTTCATTCTTTTTTATGCAATTCCACTTTTCTAACCTTTTTATGGCCGAACTCAAGCCACAGTGAAAAGATATAAGTACTAGTAAATTTATGACCACATTGTAATCATAAAAATTTGGAGTTACCCCAACATCTATCAATAGACAACTGAATAAAGTACATTATTGTACGTACAGAATGAAATACTAATTCAGTTGTGAAAATGAGTGATGTTATCTTAAGGCAGATGTGAAAAAAATTTCTATGATGAAGTTTTAAATAAAAAAACAGAAATTTGTTTAATCCAATTTTAATGCCATATATGTCTGTTTGTATATTATCAGAAAAACCTGCCAGTGTATGTATCAAACCATTAAGATCAGGTATTTTATTACTTAAAAAATTGTATTGTTCATATAATTCGATCCTATAAGTCTACTCTTAGGAATACATGTCCTAATAAGTCACTGAAAATAAAATTAGTGTAAGCCAGAGACATCCGTCACAGCATTATTAATCAAAGGTGTTTATTGACCCCTAATGGGTGTGCGCTCCTGCCCTGGTCCTGAGGCCCAGAGCTCTCCGATCTGCTGGGACCAGGACATGACCGTGTGCAAAGGGGAAATAACGAGATGTCTTCAGCTCGATGACCTCGGAGCCCCCAGGGAAGCAGAAAACTATGGGGAGACGGAGCCTCGGGGACACCCATGGGGACCAGGCACGAGCCTGCCTCCGTGCTCCCCGGTGTCCTCACTAACGAGGCTCTGGGGAGACTCTGCTTCCTCTGGCCTCCAGGTCCTTGACTCGATGCCGAATTAATCACTGGGGAAGGTCTGTGCCATCCAGTCACCCACTGACTGGGTAAATGTTGGATTATTTGGAAGGTCTCTCAGAAAACCTGTTTCCCATCCCAGACATGGGTCTCCACAAGGAGAAGAAAAATAATGGGTGGGAGGTGGGTGGTTACTGTTGTTTTCATGGTGAAGAGTCAAGTAAATCATGTGCCTCAATTCATGACACATTATCCCCACCATTCTTTGCAAGACATCCTCCTGGTTTTATTGTCTTTTATTAGCTCTAATCTCTGTTCCCTTCCTCTCCCTCAACATAGGTAGCGGATCAAAATAGGCGAGTATGCTTGAAGAATTCAGGTCTTTGCGTGTCTGTGTGTTTTACATGCACACAGAGTGTGGTGCTGTAGATCCCACTGGGTTTCTTACTTTCTGCCCATTGGGTGGATACTCGACTCCCTGCTGCTCTTCTCTTTCCCCAACCCATTGTCTCTACACACAGACTAATTTTCTTTAAATCTAAATTGAACCCTACCTACTACTTTCCTGCTTAAAGCACTTCAAGAACTTCTTATTACAATGAGGAAAAAATGAAAACCAGCCTATGAGGTCTACTTGTCTCGCTCCTACATGTATCTACAACTTCAGCCAATATCATTCTCTTTCTTCTGCTCCCAACACCTCAGCCCTGCTGGCTTTCTTTCCATTTGCTGAATTCACAAAGCTCTTTCATCTCAGAGCCTTTGCCTCCTCCACCCCCACCCCACCCCACCCACACTCTGGGAATGGCTCTCCCTTCTCAGCCCTCAGCCTCTCCTCAACTGGGTAAATGGGCACAACCACTTTGGAGAGACTGAGGCAATATTAGCCCTCTGGTCTCAGGTTCCCTGGAGGCAGAGGGACTCATGGGAACTGGGAGAGCGGTTGACTGAGGAGCGACCTCAGAGGAAGATGGAGGTGAGCAGAGACGTGGACTCAGCACGTGACGTTCAGCCTGGTCTTGAGAAGAGATCTGGACACGGCTGTACCCGCTGAGTCTGTCCTGTTTGGAAGTAAGGAGCCAGTGTTGTCTGCCCAATTCCAGTCAGTTATTGGCCACTGGCTGTCCCCTCCATCCCAGGGCAGTGCAGGGGGAGGACCTAACTACTCTGGGCAGGGAAAGGTCAGTGTGAGCCATTGGCAGCCAATGTTCATAGCAGCTGGGAGGTGGGTGCTGACCGGCCAGTGAAATAGCACCCACTAGTCACAGGTCCGTGTGATGGCCTCCCTCCCAGAACTCACACTTAGCAATACACTCTAGAGAATCTTCATTCATGTGCCCAAAAGATGTGTACAAGAAAGTTTATTTCAACATTTTTTTATAATTGTGAAACACTGCAAATAACCTAAATGACCTTCAACAGGAGAATAAACAAATTATAATTTATACCTATTATAGGGGTAAAAATAATAAACTCGGTATGTGTATAAATGTGGACAGATCTCAAAACATGACTTGAGTGAAAGAGCAAGTTTCAAAATATATACAGGATGATGCTGTTGAAATAAGTATTTTAAATATACAAAACAACGCTAAATATTTTTGTGGCTGTACCTCTTTCGAGTAAAATTGTAACAACATACATAAGAATGACAAACACAAAGTCAATGATAGTAACGACTCTGGGGAAGGAAAAACTGGGATGGACTCAATAGTTTAAGTGTCTCAATTTCACTCTAATGTTCCATTTAAACACACACACAGGCAAGGGCAACAGTTTACGATTTAGTAGTAACACAAGGGATTCTCTTTTACTCTATATACTAGTTTGTGTATTTGTAACAGTCACATTTTAAAATATATATTTTAATATATTTTCCCTGGCCAGTGCTGCTCTGTGGTTGGAGTATTGGCCCACACACCAAAGGATCACGGGATTGATTCCCAGTCAAGGGCATGTCCCTGGGTTGCAGATTCCATCCCTGGCCCTGGTTGGAGAGCCTGCAGGGGGCAACAATCTGATGGGCCTTTCTCACATCGATGTTTCTCTCTCCTCTCTTTCTCTTCCTCACTTCCTTTCACTGTCTCTAAAAAGCAGCCAGTACAATAATTACAAAGTATTCATGTGGCCATGTGGACACCTAGGGAGATCCTCTTGCTACGTGCTCAGGTGGCGTCCTGACGGCCTGTACGAGTTACACTCACCACAGTCCATGAGGTTCTATGTTCCCACATCCTCACCTCACTCTGTCCTCAGTCTCCAGTCTGGTGTTCTGATTGGTGTAAAGAGCATCTCAGTACCTCTCTGACTACAAGTGAGATTTAACAGCTCTTCATACCTTGCTCACAATATGGGTTTTCCTTTATGAAACTCTCTTCACATATGCTACCTATTTTTGTTCTAGGTTTTCATTCTGTCTTTGTTTGACAGACATTTCTTACAAACTCTATATAGTAATCCCAACAAGATGTTTAAAGATATAGCTGTAAGTTTGTTTTTTTTAATCCTTACTCAGAGATATTTTTCCAGTTATCGTCAGATAGTGTGGGAGGGAAGGAGAGAGGGAGAGAGAGGAACATTGACTGGTGCAGCTCATTGGTCTGTGGGTCGATGCTCTAACCACTGAGCTAAACTTGCCAAGGCTGGTGTGTAAGTTTTAAGATAAAACTTCTATAATTATTTGTGCACAGGTTTTTGAGTGAACTTAGATTTCTATTTCTCTGGCATAAATGTCCGGGAGTGCCGTTGCTGGGTTGCATGGTAGTTGCATGTTTGGTTTTATGAGAAACAACCAAACTGCTTTCCCAAGTGGCTGTAATATTTTACATCCCAGAAGACATGCAGCACAGACACACTAACCCACAGATGCTCACATCCTCACTCCACACTGTGTGTCCTCAAACTGCACTCAGAGCTGCAGGGTTGGTGGGTTAGAGGCTCTCTGCTCAGGGCTCAGGGGCCTTGAGGGACGGGCCCTCAGGGACAAACCAGAGGCCCTGGTCTGATCTCAGAGCCGCCCCTCCCTCTGCAGCACAGACTCCCTGGACTCCGTTCCTCACTGGGCAGGGCCACTCACCTCGGCGCAGCTCACTGCATGTTAAGGAAGATCAAGGGACCCAGACAGTGTTTGGAAAGTGGAAACAGGTCAGACGTGGAGAGGTTCCTTCTGTCTGTGAATCTCACATCCTCCCTGGCATGCATATTGTTGTTGTTCTTTTTCTATTAAATTTATTGGGGTGACGTTGATTAATAGGCTCCAAGTGTACAAGTCTACATTATATCATCTGCACGTTGCATTGTGTGCCCTCCACCCAAAGTCACATTTTCTTCTGTCATCATGTATTTGACCCCTTTACCCTATACTGTCCCCCAGCCCCCTTCCCTCTGGAAACCACCACACTGCTGTCTGTGTCTATGAGTTTTTGTTGTTTGCTTCTCTTCTTTGTTCATTTCTTGTTCTCAGTTTTATATCCCACATGTGAGTGAAATCATATGTTCTTAACTTTTTCTGTCTGACTTTTTATTGAAAACAGTGGGGAGGCTCCTCAAATCATTAAGAATAGAGTTACCAAATGACCCAGCAATTCCTGTTCTAGGTATCTACTCGAAAAACTTGATAATGTATATTTGCAAAAATATATGCACCACTATGTTCTTTGCAACATTATTTATGGTGGCCTAGACATGGAAACAACCGAAGGGTCCTTTGCAAGGTGACTGGATTAAGAAGATGTGGCACATGTACATAATGGAAGGCTACTCAGCCTTAAGAACCATGGAAATACACCATTTGCGACAATGTGGATGTACTTGGAGACTGTCTGGTGCACATGTTTGCTCACCCAGGAATGTGAAGTTGATTGTTTTTTTTAATCCTCACGTTAGAATTTCTTTTTCCATTTATCTTCACATAGAGTGGGAGGAAGGGAGAGAGACATCGATGTGAGAGAGACACATTGATTAGTTGCCTTCTACACAACCCCAACCAGGGATAGGGACCGAACTGCCACTAAGTTTTGTGCCCTGGACCAGAATTGAACTCAATACTCTTTGGCTCATGGGCCAGTACTCTAACCGCTGAACTAAATCAGTCAGGAGATGGCATTTTCTCTTTAATTTGATTTTCTTTCTAATGTGTATAATTGACTTGACGGAAAGCAAACAAACCGCTGGGTCAGGAGGAAGGCGGTGACTGACGCGGGAGAGGGCTGCTGATCTCGGTGTCTCCCGGGGAAGCAGGACTGGCCGGACGGCTGAGTCCTTCTGCCCAGATTGCTGTCCTCAGAGCCACCGGTAAGTCTGCGATTTGAGTGGGAATCACGCATCTTTATAAGCCAAAGCCCTCACATAACAGAGAAGAAAACTGAGGCCCAGCCAGGGGCATGACTTGCCCCAGGACTCACAGCTGGTGGCCTGTGTGAGCTGTGGGTTTCTCTGAGGTTGATGGGAATGAGCTCCCTGACCTGGACTCAGTCTGGCTCCCCCTGCCTCCCCCTGAGGGTGGCCCTCAGAAGGTCTGAGATCACAGCATCTGCTCTCAGCCTCCTACAGAGGTGACTCGGGGCTGGTTCAGGGGGAACCAGTGAAAGCCGTCCTTGTATCGTCAGTGGAACCATCATGAGGGACAAAGGGAAGGTCATCAGACAGGGTGACCCTGGTGAGCACCAAAGGGCTCAGGGCAGCCTCTTCCACTCATGTGGGTCAAATGACACCCACGTGATGAGAAGACGTGGACAAGAGGATCCTGAACAACTCTCACCAGCATAGACATGAACACCAGAGTCACCATCTCCAGGATGGACACAAGACTGGACCAGAAATGGTCCTCAGGTCTTTAGGATCCTGGTTCCATGGAAACACCATGCTGGCGCCCTGTCAACTGGTTTTGGATCGAGTTCCTCCAGGGGCACAAATCAGTCCTCAGACAGCAAAGTCCTTTTCCACCCTGGGCATCAATGAGATCCAGTCACTCACATCTATTCCCCAGGGGCCAGCGTGTGAGCACCTCGGCAGGCAGATGGCCCCTGGGATGAGGTCGCTGGTGGAGCCCCGGCAGTGCCAGGGACATTTTCCAAAATTACCTTCAGGGAGGGGGACGTGCATGGGAGTTTCAGGAACAGGGCAGTGGGGATATAATGGGGAGACACACGCTCTGGGGCCTGGGGTCACTTGTAAAGGTGGCTGAGCATCTGGAATGAACAGCACCCAAAGCTGTCACAGGGCTTTGTCACCTTTCCTCAGGACCGGGGCTGAGAGTTTTCTCCTGCAAAAATTCTCTCTCTTTCTCTCTCCCTTCTTTTCTTTTCCTCGGTCTCCTTGGTTCTCTAGGAGGAAGTTCATAGGGGGACGGGACAGGGTTGCAGTCAAGCAGAACTAGATGCCCCTGGTTCACAAATGGGGACACCCAGGTTTGAGGGAGGAGACTTGGCTGCCTGGCTCCACTCCCAGCGCTGCCATCATATCGGGCGGGGCTCCCTCTGTGCCCTGACCTCACTGCACCTCTCTGTGTGTCAGGTTCCTCTCTGACCACATGGACAGGAGTCTCACCTTGCAGGGTGGCTGCGGGATCAGGGGGCCCTGTGTGTGCGAGCCCAGCGCGGCCGCACCACCAGGTCAGGGCGCTGAGTCATCTTCCTGGGAGAGGTCTTCCCGTCCACCGGACCACTCCGTCCTTCACTGGGCCCTGACCACAGGTCACTCCTCCCGAATGTGGGGTTTAAACTTTGGTAAAGAAAAAAATATTCTGCCCTGGCCAGTTTGGCTCAGCGGTTAGAGCGTCGGCCTGAGGTCCGGAGAGACCCGGGTTCGGTTCCTGCTAAGGGCACGTACTTCGGTTGCAGTTTGTCCCCGGCCCTGGTTGGTCGTGCGGGTGGCAGACACTCGATGTGTCCCTTTACGTCGATGTTTCTCTCTCTCTCTCCCTTCCTCTCTCTCCCTCCCACTCTATCTGAACAAAAAATGGAAAAATATCCTCGGGTGAGGATAAAAAATTTAAAAAAAGAAAAAAATATTCATTTGGAGCTATCTTTGAGGAAGTACATGGGTGTAAATTGACTGCAGTAAAATATTTGAAGGCGTTCAGAGAAATGATGTTTATCTAAAACCACAAATCCTCACGTGGTTAGCTTCTCCCCATCTGTGGAGACAAATGCCTATGCATCACCAAATGAACAATGGTCATAAAAAAACAGTTCTCATTCTTATTTTGCAGTAATCACTGCTCCTGTGTCAATGGTTATTTCCCAGTGATGTTCTAGATTTGTTAGAGAATATTTAATTATTTGATGGACTTTTAACACTTTGCTTCTAAAATTCTGATTGGGTAGCTGAACCCCTGATGGTTCTTTCTGAATCAAAACCAATAAACAGAAATTAGTTTTGACAATTGACCGTGCCTCCCTTTGAGTCTTCAAATGTTAACCAGTTCTTCATCTTTATGTGGAGTTGGGTGGGTGGATGGCTTTGGTCTCCAGTTAGCAACCAGGTATTGATGCACTTTGGGCTGAGACAAGGAAGGGTTCGACATTTCTTTCTACATCCTGATCCTTCACTTTCAGCCCTTGACTTTGAGGCTATGAGCAGCCACACCCCTAACAACTTGCTCTCAAGACAAGGCTGTGTGAGTCCCCTTCTGCATCTCATCATCTCTTTTATTTGAAGCCTTTTCCTCCTCCATCTACCTGTCATTACAGAGACACACAGACATCTTCTCTGTGTCTTCATCCTCACAGTTACAGGGCCCTCTCTTAATACGCCCCCTGAAAATCAAGTACTGTTGGCAGGTAAACTCTCTCTTTCCACCCTGGTCAGAGTCAGAGAGACTATCTGTCAGGACTATTAAAATTCTTTAATTGAATTTCTTCATCTCTATAATGAGCATAATAATCATATCTACCTCTTAGGTATATTGTGAGAATTAAATGAACATGTATAGACTACAGTAGAGCTCAATAGACGTGAGCTCTCTCCTGTGCTCTATTCCCTCCTCTCCTGAAAGACTAACACTGTCAGCATTTCAGATGTGCACATCAGTCTTCCTCCCAGGGGAAGGAGAAACCTAATCTCACAGGTTCTCTGACATTCAGTTACAGTAGCATTACCTTGAGTACTTTCAAATGCAAATTCCCACATCCCAGTTCCCAACCCACTGAATCATAATGTTTGCAAAGGATGCTGGGAACCTGCATTTTATCATGTGCCCCAGACAATTCAGATGCAGGTAATTCACCGGCCACAGAACCACCACCTTATGTGTTCTTCACAAGACATGCCCATCAGCTGTGTTTCTCTTTCCTATGAACATGAACCCTGGCATGAATTTCCTCTCCTCTTTGTCAGGAAGAGTGGTCCCCTCTGTGTCTTTTTTTTTTATTATACTAACCCAAGGACATTTTTTGATATTTTGTTTAGATAGAGTGCGAGGGAGAGAGAAAGTGAAACATCGACATGAAAGGGACACATAGAGTGGTTGCTACCCACACGACCCAACCAGGGTAGGAGACAAACTGCAATGGAGGTACGTGCCCTGAGTGGGAACCAAACCCGGGTCGCTTTGTACCACAGGCCGATGCTCTAACCACTGAGACAAACCCACTTCGGCTCCTTTGTGTATTTTCCTCCTACTAGATTGTGAACTCATTAGGGGTTAGGTATTATCTCCATTCCCAGTGCAAAAAATATGGCCCAAACATGAAAGATGCTTAGTTGTTTGTTGAATAAATAAATGACCACAAATTTAACAACTCCACACCCTGCAAAAAGCCCTGTATGCTATAAATTTAGTTTCACAAAAATCCCCTGGAGGTAAATCCATAGAGACAGACAGAGATCAGGGACTGTCAGGCTGAACAGGGGGGAGGAGGAATGACTACCAGGTCCTGGGTCTGTGTGGATGATGATGCTCTGGAACTAGAGAGTGGTTGTGATGTGACTGATAGTCGCTAAATGTTGTGAATGCGCTTAGTGCTGCTGGAACGTACACTTGGAAGGATCATACCGTTTCCTTTGGTTTTATTTAAATTAAATTTATTTTCATAGCATTTTATTACATTTCACTTAAAATATATTTTATTTTTAACTAAATAATATGAGAAAAATACAGTCTAATATAAATATGGGATTTTTTTCCCCCTGTGAGGCTGGAGTTTCTTGGAAACCACAAGTAGGTGGTTCTGGGGGCACTTGGCCAGTTGGCAGCTGGGCCCTGGGCGGGGTTGAGTGGCCTCCGTGTTCTGCTCAGGACGCCCCCAGTGGGAGGCTGGCTCTTGGCCTCTGGCCGCTCAGCTTTGAGACTGGGCACACACCAAAGCTGGCCCTCGGGGGAGGTGACTCCTGGCATCCAGGAAGGACAGGGGTCAAAGGCAAGAACTCCTCTCACTGGGGTATCGGGATCCTGAGGACAAAACACACCTTCCAGGAGTCTCCTGCTCAACACTGCCTGCCTGACCTCCCACCCGTGGAAGTGTTCTCGTTAATAACAGAGCAGTTGGGGGCTCCCAGTGGGGGTCACCACATTAGTTTCCAGGATGTGAGCACATTTGCACTTATGATGGTTTCTCTTTGTGTTTCTAGAGTCTGTCTCTACAGTAAACTAAATTGTTAAGAGAAGAGCAGCTGAGCCCTCCTGGGTTCGACCAAGGCAGGGCGAGAAGGTGGACTTGGGGTTTTACAAGAGGCAGACGGGGAAGTGCTGGACGTGGGAGGACCACTGGGCGTCCAGCTGGAGGGACTGCACGTCCTTCCACTCCACGCCATCGATAAGGACGCGCTGAACATTCTGCTGGTGCTGGGCCGTGCAGACCAGGCGGCTGATGCCCTCGATGCAGTGGCTTTGGGCCTCCACATCCGCCTCCTCAGTGTCCTTTTCCTTGGTGATGACAGTCATGGACAAGCTGGGCGTGGCTCTGGCCTCACCCCTGCTGGGCAGCCTGCTGACCTGGAGAGACTGGAAGGTTCCCTTGAGCATGTTGGTGGCAGTAGGCAGGTCTCTGTCCTCTGCATTTCTCTCCTTGTTTGTGGGCTGAGCTGCCGTCCAGTAATCCACCTGCAGCTCCATCGGCTCGGTGCAGACGCCCTGGCTGCGGGAGGAATTCCCACTCACGGACGGGGAGGAGGACGGGCTGTGAGAGGCCTCCTTGGCGGCTGGAGATGTGGACGGCAGGGTGGACGGAAGCACACTAGAGCACGAGGGGGCCGCATCACCTGAATCTCCTGAGGTGGCCGAGGATGGTTCCACTGTTTCCAACTTCACCAGCCCCAGGAAGGGAATGAACCTCTGTGAGGATGGCTCATCGGGGCTCTTTGGCTTGTAGGTGAGCTTGGCTTGAGCGATGGGCAGCTGGTGGACAGAGCTGGCCCCCACGAGGTAGCGGGTGACTATGAATGCGACGTCCTGCTTGTTCAACTCAGTGCTCTGGGCCTCCAGCTTGGTGAACAGGTCCCGCCAGGCCCGGTCCGGGAAGAAGTTGTTGTCGTGGTCATCCACGGAGCACAGGTACCAGGGCACGGGGTGCGACCCCAGCGGGAGGACCTGGAAGCACAGGTAGGCCTGCAGCTCGGGCATCTTGGGGGACAGCTGCTCCACGTAGAGCCGCAGCACGGCGCTCAGGTAGTGCTGTGCCCCCACCACCGCGATCTTCATGGGTATTCGAGGCCGGGCATGGTGTTGGCTGTATCTCTCCATCTGCGATACGATGGTGCTGAAGGCCGCCTGGAGGTCAGCCTCGGAGCAGGTGCCCACCACAGGCAGATTTTGCTGCTGCAGGACGTCCCACAGGAACTGCCCCTGCCAGTCGGAGGTGTTGATGACGATGACATGGTCTGGCAGCTGGTCGTAGGGGTAGAGAATGGCCCTTAGCTGTTCTTCAACAATTTTCCTGGGGACCTGCAGCTGGCACTGTGGGTCTGGGCAGGTCTTGTTGTGCTGGCTCTGGGACAGCTCATCCTGTGGCCCCGCCTGCTGCTCCCCCATGAGGGACATGCTCTGGCCTCCGTGGTTGGGCTGCTTCCACTGCGGCTTGCTGGAGGGACTCATGAGAGACTCTGGCTTTCTGAGAAGCCTGCTGGCCAGCATCGTCTTTGTGAACTCCTCCTCCATGGAGGTCTCGGCCTCCGGGCTGTCCTCCGGCTGTGCAGGCTGCTCCTCAGGGGAGGTCGTGCTGTGGGAAACTGAGTCGGCAAAACTGTCATCCAGCTGCTGGCCTCCCGGGGCCCACATCTCTGGAGCGTTGGTGGGACTAAGAGGCTCCATGTGGCTCTGGGCACTTTGGATGCTGTCGGTCTCCGTCTCCAAGGAGGACTGTGACAGGTATTCTATATATGGCTCGAGCTTGGTCTCAGCGGTGCTTGAGATGTTGTCATCACTCCACAAGTCAGAGCCACTAAGGGTGGGCGTGCTGGGTGCAACTGGCTCTGAGATGCTGTCACTTGGCTGCTGGCCTCCTGGGGCCCCCATCTCTGGAGCGTTGGTGGGACTAAGAGGCTCCATGTGGCTCTGGGCACTTTGGATGCTGTCGGTCTCCATCTCCAAGGAGGACTGTGACAGGTATTCTATATATGGCTCGAGCTTGGTCTCAGCGGTGCTTGAGATGTTGTCATCACTCCACAAGTCAGGGCTACTAGGGGTGGGCGTGCTGTTGGCAACTGAGTTGGCAAAACTGTCATCCAGCTGCTGCCCTCCCGGGGCCCACATCTCTGGAGCGTTGGTGGGACTAAGAGGCTCCAGGTGGGTCTGGGCACTTTGGATGCTGTCGGTCTCCATCTCCAAGGAGGACTGTGACAGGTATTCTATATATGGCTCGAGCTTGGTCTCAGCGGTACTCGAGATGTTGTCATCACTCCACAAGTCAGAGCCAGTAGGGGTGGGCGTGCTGTGTGCAACTGGCTGTGAGATGCTGTCGCTCAGCTGCTGGCCTCCCGAGGACCACATCTTTGCTGGCACACTGGCTGGACTCGGAGGCTCCTTCAGGCTCCAGATACTTTGGAAGCTCCCAGACTCTGTGTGCAGGCTGGTTTGTGACAGGCTTTCTGTGTATTTCTGGAGCTGGGACGTTGGGGTGCTCAAGGTGCCATCATCAACCTCCGTTTCGGGGCCACTATCGCTGGAATACTCCAGGGTGATGTTTATCAGGTTCAGGTCTTCCTCCATCCTGGGGCCATGCTCCAGAGTGTCCTGCTCAGAATTCAAGGCCTCCTGTGACACTGAGAGACTGGGCAGCAGCCCCACATCATTTGGCCAGAAGCTTTGATGTTTCATCATAGATGTAGTCTCTACTGATGACTGCCACTGCTTGTTGGGTTTCCCCAAGTCCATGTCATCCTTTTCCAGGTCTTGCCCACATGAGGTGTTTTTCCTGTCCTCCTGCCCAGAGTGGAAGCTCTCCTTCTCCTCCTCGCACTTATCTGCGGCCTTGGCGATGGGGCCAGCCTGCATGGCACAGTCCTCATGCTCGATGGGCTGGCTGGTCAGGGAGAAGATCCAGATCTCGGCCACCTTGGTGTTGGCATCCTTGAGGCTGCTGCAGAGGCTCAACACCTGGCCTCCCTCGAGGGGTTGCTGCGTCACCTCGGCCATGTTGATGGTTCCTGTGGCCAGTGTTTTGTACGCATCCATTTTGCAGTTCAAGAGGGTCCGCACCTTTGAGCGCTTTCTGCGCTGCAATATGATCTCCAGCTTGTTGCCTTCTCCGTTTAGGATGTGGGGATATCGCAGGGAGAAGGTCAACGTCAGGTCATTCTCCTCGTGGCCACTTGGGGGCAGCATGATCTTCTGGGACCTGAGAATGTGCTTGGATCCCTGCATCCTGATGGCTATAACTGCCGATTGCAGCTCACGCCCAAGGTCCCCGCAGACCACCAGCTTCTTCACAGTCAGGCTGCACAACCGGGGCACGCTGGTGGGGCAGGAGACGTCCACCTCCCAGTCAGGGAACTGACCCACAGGCACCGTCCTGTCGAGTGCTGCTGGTGCACCGGCCTGGCTTCCGGTTCTGGACGAAGACGCAGACGCCTGCACCATGTTGGTTTTCCTTCTATTCAGGGTGAATGATCTCTCTCCCTGGGGTGGGACAGAGGAGGGACATGCTGTCAGAGGCAGCTCATGAAGTGCCAGGTGGGATGGTCACTGCAGCTAAGACTGAACCCACAAGCAATTAGTGATGATGGCAAGAGGTGGGACACAGGTGACGACAGGAGAGAAAAGGTTCTTAGTGAAATAGACCCAGAGACATCGAAGTGGGGTATAGACTGAGAAAACTCAGAAGAGGGAGTTGGGGGAGGGAAAAGATAAACCACAGAACTTACATGCATATATGCCTACACAATGGACGTAGACACCCATGCTGGGGATGAAGTGTGTGGGGGAATCAATTTGAAAATGAAGAAACAAAACAAAAGGTTTATGGCAGGAAATGTAGAATTGAAGTGAGGACAGAGGAAACACTTCAGTATCTCAGGTCACTATTTTGGCAGAGGATGGACAGCACCCCCTGTATTAAACTGTCACCCTGGGATGTCTGACTAAACACCCCATTCTATGATGAGAACGCAGAGATTTTCCTGGGGTGGAGGGTCAGGATATTAGGACTGTGGGATGTTCAGAGCAGCACCACTGAAATGGTAACAGGAGGGAATCACGTCCGGTCTAGTTGCAGTGAAGACATGGATCGTCATGGTAACCAGTCCTCCTCCTGCTGTGTTTTGCAGCCCATGGGACCCCAGCTCCTTACCTGTAGTGGCCAGGATGCAATTCTCAGGGCCTCCAATGGCAAAGCAACAGACTTAGTACCATGGCGCCCCCAGCTCCTTACCTGAAGGGGCCAGGATGACATGGTCCTCAGCGCAGCAAATGGCAAAGCAACATACTTGGTATCATGAGCCCCATGTCCTTTGGGGAAAACATCACTACTAATCACGATGGTGTGTTAGACTGGGACAAGTTGTGCAGGAATTACCAGGCAAACATGGACACCTGGGGATGGGCATTAAAGAGGCAATATCTGCAGACAAACAAGGTCACTACATAATTCTAAAGGAATCGATCCAAGAAGAAGCTAGAACTCAGGTAAACACATATGGACCCAGGATAGGAGCACTGAAATGTATTTTTAAAAACTTTTGGAGGATATTCACAAAGAAATTGACAGCAATATAGTCACAGTAGGGGACTTTAACACCCCACTGACTTCACTGAATATATCTTCCAGACAAAAAATTAACAAGGAAACAGTGACCCTAAGTGGCACACTAGATCAAATAACCTTAACAGACTTTTCACCCATAATTGTAGAGGCCACATCCTTCTCACATGTACATGGGAAAGTCTCAAAGAGGGACCACATGTTAGGACACAAACTGAGTCTCTGCAAAATACAAGAGGGTTTAAATCATATCAAATGTCTGATCACAATGGCATGAAATCAGAAGTCAACTAAATAAAAACACACAAAAGCCTTCAAACACGTGGAGGCTAAAGTGTATGTTATTAAACAATGAATGGGTTACCAATGAGATCAAGGAAGAAATTAAAAACTCCTGAAAAAAATAAAAATGAGCAGAGAGCAACACCAAGTCTCTGCAACACATCAAAACCATTCTGAGAGGGCAAATCATAGCACCACAGGCCAAACTCAAGAAACAAGAACAGTAGCTAATAAACTATCTAACCCTACACATAAATAATTAGAAAGAGAACAGAAGAAAAGCTCAGTGTAAGTAGAAGAAAAGAAATGATAAAGATCCCAGTGCAAATAAATGACAGAGACTAACAAAAAAAATTATATATAGATAAAAGATCAATAAAAAGAACCCTGGTTCTTGACAGAGATAAGAAAAGCGGTGATCCTCTAGTGAGACTCTTCAAAAACCAGAGAGGACCCATAAATAAAATCAGAAATAAAAACAGGTGAAGTAACAACAGAAATATAACAATTCTAAGAAACTATTCCAAACAACTAGGTCAGCCTGGGAGAAATGGACAATTTCCTAGAAATAGCAGTCTTCCCAAACTGAATCAGGAAAAATCGCAGAGCCAGAATAGACCAAAATGATGATAATAATGATGATGAAGTTGAAGTAGTATTCACAGATCTCTCAGATAACTAGTCATGAGCCAGACAGCCTCACAGCAGAGTTTGAGCAAATATTCAAGAAGAACTAACTCTTCTCCTCCTGAAACTAATTCTAAAACATTCAAGAGGAAGGAAGAGTTCCAAGCTCTTTTAAGAGACCATCATTGTCTCAACTCCAAAACCAGGTAAAGTCACTACAAAGAAAAAACCTACAGGCCAATATCCCTGATGAAGATAGAGGCCAAATCCTAAAACAACAACAGCAACAACAACAACAACAACAAAACATTAGAAAATTGGATCCAGATATATATTTTAAAAGATTATTCAACATGAACAAGTGGAATTTATCCCAGGGATGGAGGCTTGGTACAATATTGGTAAATCGATAAAAGTGATACAGCATATAAACAAAATGAATGATAACAATTATATGATTGTATTAACAGTTGTGGAAAGAACATTCAACAAAACCCAGCTCATATTTGTGATAAAAACTCTCAGCAGAGTGGGAATAGAGGGATTATACCCAATTTAATAAAGGCCATATATATAAAGCCTACAGCCAACATCATAATCAGTGGCAAAAACTAAGTGTTTCGCTTAAAAAAAGGAACAATCAGGGATGTCAGCTTTCACCAGTATTCTTCAACATAGTACTAGAAATTATCACTACATCATTCAGACAAGAAGAAAAAATAAAAGGCATCTTAACAGAAAAGAAGAAAGTAAAACTGTCATTATTCAAACATGACATGATATTGTACATAGAGACCCCTAAAGACTCCACTAATAAGCTACCAGATTTAAAAAACGATTGAACATGAAGTAAAATGGCACCAAAGTCTCATCTGATATTTATAAAAATTTGAGGACAGTGTCTTGGCAGCTGGTCTGAAAGGGGCTGGACAGCGAGAGTGGGTGGGGAGGAGATGGGGATCCAGATTCCCAGACTCTAGAAGGGATCTCAGGGGAGTAGCAGGGCAGCTTCTGGAACTTGGGGGCCACATTAAGTGCCTGGGGTCCTGGAGTTTGGGTCACCTGGGCACCTACACTCACCCTGAGGCGGCCGTGCTGCACCCCTGTGGGTGGGCGGGGCTCCTGTGCCTCCTGCAGGGGGGTGGAGCTGAGGACCCCATCTGTGAGCTCCTGTCCGCTGTCCTGTGTGGAGCTCTGTGAAGACAGTTCCCAGTCACCAGGCAGAAAGCCTCAGAGCCTGTTTGTGCTGCTTCTCAGACCCCTGGGACCCTCCAGTCCAGACACACACACGCCATGATTTGCTCAGACCTCCACTGGGGAGGAAAAGGCACGACAGGCTGAGGGCCGAGGACTCTCCCTGGAACAGATAAGAGGCCCCTGGGGAAGCCCCCCTCCACCTGCCTGCCCTGCCCTGGGCTGTGATCATGGCAGGGCCTCATGTTTCACCACCCAGCAACTGCTCCTGCCCAGGGGTCCTCCTTCACCTTCCTTCCCCACCACCACCCACATGAAGAGGAGGGTGTGTGGGCTGCACAGGGATGGCCGCCTGGCCTGGATGGTCCGACCCAGGCCGCCTGTGTTACCTCGGTCCATCTTCTTGAAAATGGCCAAAAATGTCGCAGACGAAGGTTGAACCCACGTCTGGAAGAACTCTCACTGCGGGGTCTCCGGAAACAAGAGCCCCGATGAGTGGGAACACAGCAAGAGAACATCTTGCTCTGTGAACTGTCTCTTACGACTGAGCTGGCTGTTGGGCAGTTGCTAGAAGGTGGGGCCTGGTTACCGGGTTCCAAGTTCTCTTGCAAAGTGACCTCACTTCCTGGGATGGCCTTCCCTGCATCCCCTCACGTAATGGCAGCTAGACAGGCAGTCCTGGGGGCCGCTGACTGCTCACCCCCTTCTCCATGGAACACCATCTCTGCACACAGTGACCCCAACACAACCCTCTCCACAGCCCCCTTGAGGCCTGGGTGCAGCCAGGTCCTACATTTGAGGAGACAGATCTGGTTCACACTCAAACTCTCTTTCTTACCTGTTCTTGATCCTGGATAAGTCACTGTGCCTGTAGGGCCTGTCCAGCTCCTGCCTGCACATGGGATTATTCTGGCAGGTGCTTCTTAGGGAAGTTCAGGCACATGTGGGGTCGGAGCTATAAGGCTGGGGAGGCTGTCATGGGAGGTAGTGCCTCCAACCTCATTTTCCTTCCTGTTGTCACCTCCCCTGTGTCTGCTTTACTTCAAATCTCACCCGTAGTCATTACATCTACTGTGTGTGTGTGTGTGTGTGTGAGTGTGTGTGTGTGAGAGCTCATATGATTTCACTGAAATACACGCACACACACGTATTTGTTTTAAGTCTCTGTCATTTATTTCCACTCTTATGTTTATCATGTTCTTCCTTCTCCTTACTGTGGGGTTCTTCTTGTTCTCTGTAATTATTTCAGTTTTAGGGTTAGTTGATCAGAGACTTTCCTTGTTACGAGTCTGGCCTGCGGTCTGTGTGCGACGTGAACTTCCCTCTGCATTCGGACCGATGTGCGATCTGGGCAAGGCTGGGCCCCTCGGGTCACTGGCTTCTCTCCTCACTGACCCCCATGGTCTCCACCTTCCTGGTGGAGGGTGACTGTGTCCCCTCCACTTAAGTGTGGTTGTCATTAGTGACTCCATAGAAGATCTAAAATGATCCAACATCACTTCCATGACTTGGTTATAAAAAGTCAGGGCCTGACCACGTGCTCACTCTGACCTGTGTTCTCTGTCTGTGTCTCTCTCAGGTCACACTGAGGAATGAGCCTTTGTGCTGGGCGTTGATATCTGGACATCCACATGGCCCAGCACCGAGGGAGACCAACCACTAGACCTCCAGTCCCAACTGAATCCCAGGGACCCCGAGGGAGCCCAGATCCTGAGGGACACAGTCCCTGCCTCAGCTGAGACCTCAGTGAGAGACACCGGCAGTCGTACCCGCTGAGCCACGCTGGATTCCTTGTCACAGAACCTGTGAGCCGATGAGTGTGTGTTGGTTTAGTCTCCAGGGTGGGGCAACGCGGTCCCACAGCAACAGGTCACTCTTACAGTCGTCCAGCACCGGCCCTGGCCCTGCCCTCCTCCCTCCCTCATCTCCCCCAGCTCCCCCAGCCAGCCCACCTCCTCCTCCCCGCCTCTCTGTGCAGACACCCTCTGCTCCACGTGTCTGCACAGCTGTGCCCTCTGCAGGCTACATGCCCGGAGCGTGTGCAGGGCTGGCTCCTTCTGGTCCTGCCGCGGGAACATACATGTCAGCTCAGGGCAGCTTCTCAGCCCCTCACCTGGAGCCTCCAGCCCTCCTCGTGGCACCTGCTCTGCCCCCGCAGAGCAATGGCTCTTTCTTCTCACGTGCTGTTTGCGTGCTGTGCCTCCCTTCCCTGCACGGGGAGCTCCTGGAGGGCGGGGGCCTGTTGGGTTTGTTTTCAGCAGGGACCCAGTTTGAGTGCTCAGGGCACCGTTGCTGAGGGAACAGATAAGCAGATCCGTCCACCACAGACCAGCCCAGTTACAGCCCCATCGACTTTGTCAGTTTAGATGGACTAGATGGAGAACTACGTAAGTTCATCCTGTGATTTGAACCTCTCGTGGGTGTACTACCTGATGCTGAGTTACTGAGTCACCTGCCACATTTCCATAGCTTGTCACTATTATTTTCTCACAAGGTGGTGCTGTGCGGGTGTTCAGATTGGAGATGCACCCTTCACATGGGCATTTGGGAACCCAGAGTTCTTCCATCATGTGCCTTCTTCATTCCCAGGACGTCACCCCCATGTGCTTCCACCAGCCTGAGGGGACAGAACACAGAGACACGCACGCTGGGGGGCTGTCACCAGGTCTGCGGTGGCACTCACCCGTCCCTGTCCCCTTCCACTGGCCACGACAGCTCATAGGGCCACAAGGGTGCTGGGAATGCCATCCAGCTGTGCCCCAAGTCCGGAGAATGAATTTTGATGGACAATGAAAGTCCTCTGACATGTGAGTAACTCATCTAGAATGACTGTGTTGTTCACGTCTCTACTGAGCACCCGCCGTGTGCCGAGCACCGTGCTGTGTGGGAGACTGAGACTGATTGTGCAGCATCTTGGCCTGGGACAAGCTCCTGATCTAAAGAAGGAGGTGAGACGTGGCATGAAGTGCCCTGCATTTTAAGAAAAAAGAATAAGGTGAATGTGCTCTGACAGTTCAATGAATGATTCTACATGTGGAAGCTACCTGGAGCTCACAGCAGTCGGACTTCACTTTCGGAGATGACCAAGATGTGGTTGGGAGAAGATGCCAGCAGGAACTCCAGAAGCAGGTCAGGTAGGTACAACATGTAATAAGAAATACTGTGCAGCCATGAACTCACAGATTTAACATTGTTAAAGGGCAGAGGTCATATCAAATGAAAAGTGAGTATATAGGGTGACCTTATATTTGTAATAACTCCATGTCTAAATGTGGATGAAAGCATATAAATAGGTTGAGGGGTAGGGTTCCGATCTTACATGTTTATTGTTCAGTGAGAAGGCTTCCATCAATATGCTTTGGTTTCATGTACTATTTCCTTCAACCGGACATAAGGCGGTGTGATTTGGACATGTTATCCCCACACTTCCCCGCCCCACCCCTGTGAGTCCAGGGCCTGTGACCTTTTCTGTCCCGGAACCCAGGGCCTGAACTAGGAGCTCAATACATACTCCCTGAAATGCCAGATTGGGACAAAGCCTGTGTTTTCCTGGTGTGAAATGACAGGACAATCCCTTCTACTAGAAGGCACCCCCACATCTTGACTCTCACCTGTTGTAGTTGGTCTAAGCACAAGCCCAGGCAAAGGCTCAGTTTGGTGTCTGCTTCTACTGCTGACAGAACCAGGAGCCCCCACACGTGCCATGTCTCTCTCGTCCACTGGAGGGCAGTGCATCGCAGCTCCTGACAATGACATTGACCCACTGCCAGTTTTTACAAATTCGCGTTCTTCAGAAGGTGCTTGATAAACTTCGAGGTTTCTTTAAGGAATATTTATTTGATTTTATTCTTCAATTTCATTTGGAAGCTAATGAAAGCTCCCTCCAACTAGCACAAATAAGGTGATCCACTAGCAGACGTCACTTGTGACACAGAAGTTCCACCTTCTGCGTCCATCTCCATCCCTACCTCTCCCCCTCCATCCATGTATAAAGACCTACCTCGTTAAGTGTCTTCTGCCCTTATGTGTGATGTATTCGAGATATTTGTCAATCATGTTTCCCCTTTTTGGTAATATGGGCCTTTGGTAGCAAGTAGTCTGCTCGTAAGACCGTCGAACTGTCTCCGGAAGCTGAGAGACCTGATTAAGTGACCAGCAGGAGCTCTCAGGAGAATCAGTCTGGCGGTCTCTGCACATCTCTAGTTACAGGTGTGTGACTGTTGGAGGTCTATACCGCCCATCCCCCAGGGTGTCCGCTAAGAAGTAACCCTGCATGTCAATCTTTTCACAGGTGCACCCCCAAAGCCTTGCAGGGGCGCAGTAGGCATCTTATTATTTATCAAAGAAAAAGTTATGTTATCCAAGGGGTTCACCTTTAGTCTCATCCACTGTCTGTAACCTGAAGTCTGTGACCGTCACAATCGTCCCGCCCACCCACTCAGCTCAGCACCTGCTCTGTCCACAGAGAAAGGGGGGAGGGGTGCTCACTCTGCCCTGTCACCACCCTGTCAGACGTGAAATTCTGCTGACTTTCATCCTCCCTGTTTGTCCCTTTCATGACCCCAGAAGAACTTGGCCCGTTTACCCTGTCCCCTTAGTTTTAGATTTGGGGCTTGTCTGTGAAGATTACTTGTCCTATATCTTTAAGGAAAGGACAGGAATGGGGATATGTTCAGTGTTCTAGTTTCTGTCCTTGGTGGGGCCACAGCCACGGACCACCACAATCAGAGCCCCGGAGCGGCGCCCTTTCTGGGGAAGCCAGTGAGCCCAGCCCAACATGTGGCCTCCAGAGACCCCAAGACACAATAACGTGTCTCCTCTCCCCAGTACGGTCTATCTTCTGCTTTCCTTTGCCTAGTTATTCTGTCTAAACTGCCATTTCTCGGTGAGTCTAACTGGACTTTCCAGGGGGTGCGTTTACCCGGAATGTTCACTGTGCCCTCCTGTGGCCTCCAGCATAACTGGCACCTCTCTCAGCAGGGCCTTGTGCCCACCTCTGCCCAGCTCCCTAGGGCAGCCAACAGGCCAGGTCCCAGAGGTGAGCAGGACAGAGCCCTCTGCTGGGCCCCAGCCATGCTCTTCCTTCTCAAGCATGGATCAGCATCTGGGGATCTAGGAACTGCAGTGAGTGAGCAAGAGCCGAGATCTCAACACAGTGCCTCGTGCCTACCAGCTCCTGCGTCAGCGTGACCCGAGGACATAGGGGAGAGGGTCCTCCTGAAACAGGGGTTCTGTGGAGGGCATCGGGGACACTCAGCACTGCCCAGAGGACTGGATGCCTTGTCCTGTGTCCTGGCTCCTGGGCTGTGCGCTATCCTGGTGCATCTGTGTGTTAGCTTGTGTGAGTGTCCCCGTGGAGGTGAGAGTCACCCTGTCTGCTGAGTTGATCCTCATAACGGTTTGTTAAATACCAAGAGCTGGGTGTCTGGGGAAGCCCACCTGGTGATGCGTGTTCAGGTGAGTGAAGTTCAAGCTCATCCTGGAGTCCAGACAACCTCCGGGCACCATTGAGGAGACAGGACTGAGGAGGGGCCCAGAGGAGAGGCCACTAAGGATCAGTGTGTGCTGAGCGTTAGAGGGACAGTTCTCTTTGTCTGTCACAGGAGGACCGTGTCATTAGCCTTGGGCTCTTCAAGGTCAGGTAAGGGCTAGGAGCGTAGGGTTTCCGGAAGGAGCAGGATCCAGGGGCCGCCTGCGCAGAGCGCTGGCTCCCCCGCAGATGGGGTCTCTGTGGGGCCCGGAGGCCGGTCAGCACCCACCTGCACCCCCAGGGCCACGTCTCCAGTGTCACTGCTGCCTCAGGAGCAGCTTCCGTGAGCCTCACGTCATCCGGCTGTGTCACTCCCCACCTCCTGCTCAGTGAGGGCATCGTTCTTCAGGGAGGAATTAGGCAACTGTCCCCGATGCTACCTTCTGTCCCTCCTGCAGGCTAGTCATGGGGAGAGTTATCCGACAAGTGGATGTCTCATTTATGCCCCCTCTCGGCCTGCCGGGATCGGTGCAATCGTGATGAACCTACAACCACACGCTGTTGGAGCGAGAGGGAGCCTTGCAAGAGGGCAAGAACTCTCGAGCTCTGGACGCCGTCCTACTCATTTTCAGATTCGTACCCCCAGGGGAAAATCATTTCCTTGAAGCCAACAGATCACAAACCCTTCTTTTCACCCAATACCCCTGGGCGGGCCAGGTTCCCCCTGGGTCAGGTGAGGGTGCTTCACACCAGGTTACAGAACATCCCTCTTCCATCCCCAACCCCACATCTCCATTTTTGTTTTCCTGAAAACGCGGGCACGCCACTGTTGCGGTGGTCGGGAGCTCATCACTCGGTCTTCAGTCTTCTGCACAGAGCACACCATTCGCCAGAGTCCTCAGAGAATCACATCGAGTCTTTGGGCTGGAAAGGGTGCACAGGGTCCGAAGCGGGCACAGGCAGGGGGTCGCAGACGAGTTGATGGACAGCTTTCTGGGCGGACTGCAGGGCCCGCAACAACTGCAAGAGGACGAGGGGGAGCAGACTGGTCCAGTCTTCACCGGTGTTTACAGTAAATTTGGCTGAGGTGTCCTTCAAGGTCCTGTCTAAATCTTTAACTTGCATCGACCCTCTGCGACTTTCCTAGTGCTTTCCCTGCATAAACCTGGGAGCTTGCTCGATCTGCCTGCTGTCTGCACATGGCCCAGACCTCCTTCTCTCCTCCCTACTCAGACCCACACACTCCTGCTTCTCTGTGCCTCCCCCTTTCCCTGAGACTGTACTGCACATAACCTGTCTCTCAGGCGTTTAGTAAGCGTGGAGTAACCTAAGTGGGTACGCTGGCGCAGCTGGTTCACTGAAGTCTGACCTGAAGCCTCGGGGACCAATAACCTCCCAGCAAGCAGTGTCCATCACCCATCGGTTCTTGGGCGGCTGGCTTCTGTTCAGCCAGGTCATTTTCTGACCTCGTGAATCTGGAGAGGCCCCGCTGGTTCCAGGGCTCTGGTCTGCAGCAGGTTTTCCTTGCCCCGTCGCAGAGCCTGGATCAGGGCTATGAGTTCAGGCCGTCGGCTGAAGTTCCCCTACTGAGAACAAATGACACGGTCCGGAGTCATTGCCGCTGCCCCAGCACCCCCGACCTCCTCCTGGACACAGCTGCTCCCGTCCACGAACAACACCTCTTCCGATGGTCGCAGTGGAACATCCCCGAGGCCTGAACAGGCCGCCTGCACCACGTTGACCACCGCCAGGCCGTCCCGAAGAGGTTTCTCCGGGCCACCACGCAGGGGGCAGGCTGGCAGGATCGATGGCCAACGTTCCGTAGACCTTGATGTGGGGCTGGCCTGGAGTGGCAGTGGCCAGCAACTGAACAGTCACTGGAGAAGACCACATCCGACTAGGGGATGAGGATACTCCAGCGTGGCCAGAAATGAATGAGTCACAGTATTTCTCCCATGGTCCACAGTCCTCTTGGAAGTCCAGGGGTAGGTCAGGGGCCCATTGGCTTGGTCAGGACTGAGTCTGCTGCACCAGTATCCTCTACACCTGACCTAGTCCAAACCTTTTCTATCCCTAATCGGGACCCAGGCCGGCCATCTAGACCCTTCCTAGAGTGATCCTTCACCACGGGCCCCATTTCCCTAAAGGTTGCTTTTAATACCTTGGCTATTTTTTTTGTCTTGTTTTTCCCCAGGGGTGTCTCTAATACAATATTCCTTTAGAGATAATTAACCTTGGGCCTAACAGAAGAGCATGGTGAAAAGTGTCCAAGGAAGCCCTCCCCTGGCAGTGTTTGGGTCCCACCATGGGCAGAGAAATTTTCCTCCGACCCCAGGTTTACGAAAGGACTCAGGGAAGGGAGGGTCATACTTCGCGCCCGCACCTGAAATCCTTATTTTTAACTCCCCAAAGTTTAAAGAAGCCAGTTGGAAACTAGCTGCTGCCACACCTGGGGCGGCGGACAGACAAGCTGCCTGGGCTGGCCCGAAGGAACACGCCCCTTCCGTGGCCTGACCGCCCTCCCCGGGAACCCCGGGGCCCCCCGGTGAGTGTCTGTGTGTCCGCTCAGCCGCCACCCCGTTTCCCAGGACGAGGGGCTCTCCACACCGACCCCAGTCCCGAAGCCCGGTGCCATGCAGGACGCACCCAGCAGCCCAGCGGCAGGGGCGACCCCTGAAACATAGAATGTTTCAAAATGCAGCCCAGCGAGGTCTCTGGACACCAGGCTGCTGTCCTTGATTAGACCGACCGTAAGAAAGTCGAGGGAGACACAGCGGGGAGGCAGACGAGGACAAAAACAAGGGAAGACACACAAGACAGAAACTTTTGCTTGCCAACGTCGTGGAGCACAGTCGCTCACACACAATTATATTCACAGAGTCACACTCACACATAATTTTCTTCCAGAAATTTCTTATCCTGAGCGGCGCTTGTGCTGCTTGGGAGGTGATCGGTCTCCCCTTCCGCCCTGGTGGCGGGTCTGAATGAACAGAATTTGCCAGATTTGAACCCCACCTAGCATCTTAGGGGGGTTCCCAGGAGAGGAGAGGCTGCGCCGCATCCGGCCCTCACTCTCATCCAGATGGACCGGTCACCCATAACTCACCTCCGGAGGCTTTACCAGGTCTCCTTTAATCTTTTTGGGGACATCTTGGCGTCTCCCGGCTGCTCATCAGAAACCCAAGTAGGACCTTCGGGACTCTGGAACTCAGGGGGCGCCTCCCCTCGGATCTATGGGGGTCCGGCGGCCGGATCGGGAGAGGCCGTCCATCCCAAGCATCTAGCCCTTGGTGTAACAAAGTATTAGGGACTCTTGCTTCAGAGCATTGTTGCAACTGCTTAAGGCTTCCCCAGATAACCCTAGAAGGAATTCGAGAGGGGCCATGGGACCGAGTCCGGGACCGAGTGTGAGTTTT
Source organism: Molossus molossus (assembly GCF_014108415.1). Taxonomy (NCBI): domain Eukaryota; kingdom Metazoa; phylum Chordata; class Mammalia; order Chiroptera; family Molossidae; genus Molossus; species Molossus molossus. The sequence goes on along the minus strand of NW_023425354.1, from coordinate 43,550,795 downwards.
ATGATCAATGTCCAAGGTCAGCTGTGTCATTTGGGGAGTCAGGTTGAAGGGCAGGTCCTTCCTATTCATGGTAAGGTTTTTGCCACCGAGCCGCCAGCCACTTGGGACCTGTAGGAGACAAAACACAAGCACACCCCCGCCCCCAAGCCAGTAACTCTGCAGGCCCTTGCCATTCAGGCCCTTGCTGTGGATCCTTTATGCTTCGCCTGAATTCTTTAAAAACCAGACAGGGCCAACACTCGTGCACAGGTTGCTGATCTGGCCGTATTGTAGCTGGGGAAGCCCAAGGTCGCTCACTTTCCTGGCCTCTGTAAGACAGCCCCCCACTGCTGGGCGTGGTGAGCTAAGAAATCCCCCACAGAAGGTGGAGGAGGGGGAGGAACACTTTCCTCCTTTATGGACCAGGCGGAGTTCCCTCCGAAGGGGAGGTTGGAGCCGCCTCGCTGCTGGGGCTGATCCGGAGCCAGCTGCTGCAGTGCTGTGAGTACGGCCCCGCTGTCTCACTGGACACCACTCACCACACGAGGTATGCCGGCAGCTGTCCCAAGCCCGGCACTGCTGGCTCGAGAAAACCTCTTGAGAAAACCTCTTTCTCGAGAGAAATTTACTTACGATCCAGATCGCTCATTCACTTTCGCAGACCATCACGTTGCTGGTCGCCTCGATTCGCCCGCTGTGTCCGTTACCACTTGCTGGTCGTGTCGAATTCTCGCTGTGTACCCGAGTCACGTCGGGGTCACCCCTTGCCCTCCCTCGGCCTGCCGGGATCGGTGCAATCGTGATGAACCTACAACCACACGCTGTTGGAGCGAGAGGGAGCCTTGCAGGAGGGCAAGAACTCTCGAGCTCTGGGCGCCGTCCTATTCATTTTCAGATTCGTACCCCCAGGGGAAAATCATTTTCTTGAAGCCAACAGATCACAAACACTTCTTTTCACCCAATACACCTGGGCGGGCCAGGGTCCCCCTCCCCCTGGGTCAGGTGAGGGTGCTTAACACCAGGTTACAGAACATCCCTCTTCCATCCCCCCGACCCCACACGTGCACCCTATGCTCTCAGTTCCTTGGCATGTCGGTTCCCAGACCACCAGAAGTCCAATGACCAACACCATGGACTCTGGGGTAGACCTGCCCTCCCTTATGTCTCCACTTCAGGGACATCTTCTCTGACCATAGTCAGCATCGTGTCATCACTTGGGACATGTCTGAGCTTTTCGTCTCCTGCATCTCACTCTCTGGTCACTGTCTGCTCCCTCCTTTTTCCTTTCTCAAAACACCTGCTCGCCAACTCAGGAAGCCCTGCTTCCCTGGAATTTTCACTTCTCCTGTAAGTCCCACTTCTCTGTCTCTGTGCAGCCTGCACACCACGGTCCGTCACAGCAACCGCTCTCTACCGACCAGGATCCCTGGTGACGATTTTCCTCTGGGACACACTTTCCCTGCGACCCTCCCTCCCCGAACCATCCCCTCCAATTTCTTCTCTCCCCCTGCACCAAGACTGCTGGTCACCGCAAGGAACCATCGTGCCAGGCCTCCCAGAGCTGGAGTCTGACTTCCTCTCTGTCCTGGGCTCCTAGGTCCTGATGGGTCCATTACTTGCAGCCCCCACTCCAGCGTAGCTTCCTGTTTCCTGCCTCTATGCCAGTCTTTCTAATCCCTCCCTCTGCCTGAAATGCCTTTCAATGCCTTGTTGCCTGGCTCATATATCTCGACTGAGCATAAATATCAACTCTCTTTAGTGGTTCTCTTTGTAAGTGGATGCACAGTACTTCTCAAAGAAGTGTCTTCTTCCTCCTTTGTGCCGCCTCTCACCCTGAGTCCACTTGTGTTATAGCAACCACATCACGACATTGTCCCCATGTGTCTGTACTCCGTCCAGAGTAAGGGGGAAAACACTTTACTTCACTGATCTCTAGTGCCTAGCAGTTCCAGCACATAATACTCACTCTGAAAGCTTTTCCATCAAAATATATTTGTCCAAACTCTAGTCCATCCCATTCAATGTTAACAGCGATCAGAAATCTAAAGCCTCCCGTTTCACGGTCCGCTGTGAGACTTAGGAAAGGGCCCTGGAAAATGGAGCCAAACTAAAAGTGTAATTTGAAATAGGAAACAGCTTCTGTTCAGACCGCAGTCCTGAGCTGCCAAGAGCAGGAGACGGTCCACCGAGGCGGGTGGCTGCCCGTCCAGCTCCCTGCTGGGACGCAGAGGTCCTCTGACGACACGTGGACCCTGAGGTGGACCTGCCCTCCCTGTATGTCTCCAGCCTCGCTTTAATCTCACAATGCTCTCAGCTGCCACTGTGGAATCAGGATGAGGTGGGCAGACAAACACGTGCTCATCTTTCTGGTCCGGTTTGGAACCCGCCCTAAGGAGAGTCGTGTAATGTTCCCGAGGTGGGCTCTGTTCTCATGCCCACGGAACTCCCGGGCAATGGCAGGACGCGTCACCTCCGTTAGAACTTTCTGTTTCTATACGGTGTCAACCCAGAGGGCCGATCCCCTTGAGAGCAGGGACGTGTCTGGTCCAAAGTTAATCCCCAGTTGTCCTGAGACGCTGTAGCTCTGCCATACAAGGGGGTGAGTCCATCCCCACCAGGGTGGTGAGAGCCCTGAAGGGGATTGCTTGAAGGGAGAAGCCAGGCCCCCTCCACAACCTTGTTCAGCCTCGGGGCGTGAGAAGGAATTGCCGCTGGGCTCTGGGGAGACCGAAGGGCCTCGGGAACAGGCCTGGGCTGAGAGAGGCTGACACCGAGGTGATCTGGAAGCGGAGCCTGCGGAAGAGAAGAGCGCGGACCGGGCCCTGGACCGTGCCCGCTCCACTCTCGTGCTCTGCGTAAACGAGGAGCTGCTCCGGTGGAGGTCGGTGCGAGTGGAGCGTGGTGCGCCTGTCCCGCGTGCGGGCCGCAGGGTCAGTGTTCACAACCATTTGCTGTTTGTTGAACCCTACACATTCTGCAAAGTGGAAGCCAAGAGGGGTTTAAGACCATGCTTTGCCCACGTGCTGGTGGGGGATGAAGTCAAATGAAATGTGGTTTCCTAAGGACACTCCTGACATAAAGTGTCCCTGTGCCGATGCCCGTTGGTCAATTCAACCCAGAGTCCCGCTGTCCTGAGTGTCAAGTGTTCACATCCTTAGAGCCAGATGGCCTCTCAGAGACAGGCTGTTCCCAAGCTACACCTGATAGGAACTCGCCGAAGCCCAGAGAAAACAGACGTGCTCAGCACTATGAAGGTCGTTGGTGACAGAGTGGTGACCATAACGTAGGTCCCCTGATTCTCAGCGAACACCCCTGCTGGTTCCAGTCTGTGCAAACTGCTAACCCGTCTTCCATCGAGTTCCTCAACTTTACATGTCTCGTGAATAATCAGCTCATTACATTGGATGGGCCCTTTACACCCGTTATCTCGTGTGACAGAGTTGAGTACCCTCCGGGGAATGATGCTCATTCCTGTTTGACACTCTGGAAACCCGAGACCTGATGAAACGAGTCTCTCCCCTGAGGCTCACAGAGAGTTGTGGTGGAGCTGGACTGGAGCTCAGAACCCCTGACCCTCGGTCTACTTGTTAACTCCTAATCACATTTTTAAATTTATTGATTTTGAGAGAGAGAGATCAATTTGTTGTTCCACTTATTTATGCATTCATTGGCTGATTCCTACATGTGCCCTGACCGGGAATCGAACCCACAACCTTGGTGTATCGGGACCATGCTCTAACCAACTGAGCTATCTGGCCAGGGCCTCTAATCACATTTCCTTGTGGATTATTTTTTCATTCAGCCAGTGAGGACTCAGTGCGAGCCTGTCATGTGCCCGCACTGGGGCCACGATGTCGAGTCCCGCCCTGCTCCTCGGCGATTCCTACACGACTGGGACCAGAGCAATACAGGGGTTAAAACACACGGCTATGGGATTCTGTAAGAAGCCACAGAAACCATTTGGGGGATGCACAGGGCCTCACAGAACAGGTGGGTTTTGAATGGGGCCTGAGAGGTGAGCTCAGTTTTGCAGATGGAAGGAGAGCAAAGGGAACAGTGTGGAGAACAGAACAGCCCAGAGGAGCTGATGTGCTTGATCCACACCCAGGTTGCTCCCCACGCCCGGCCCCCATCCCTACATGTCGCCCATGTGTCTGCTGGGTACGGTCTTTGGTGTTCTGGCCCGGGCAAGGATGGCCGGGTCACAGAGAATACATGTGTGCAACTACGTGCAGACAGCATCTCACGGTCGCTCCAGCGTGCACTTCACAGGAGTTGTGGTCAGTACCATGTAGGCTTCATGGCTCTCCTTCCTTTGTCTCAATATGACTGGATAAGATAATTGCTGCTTTTCATTCGGGGCTTCCTTTTATTTCCCACTTTCCTCAATTTCATAGTAAATTGCTGAATCTCAAGAGACGTCTTTGATCTCTTTGCTTCATTTTTGCTTCTTAAGATAAAAAATACTGCCCTGGCCAGTTTGGCTCAGCAGTTAGAGCATCAGCCTGCAGACCAAAGGGTTGCGGGTTCAATCCCCAGCCCCCGTCAGGGTCGTATGGGAAGCAGCCAATTGATGTGTCCCTCTCTCAGCGATGTTTCTCGCTCTCTCTCGCTCTCCCCCTCCCTCCCTCCCAGTCTATCTAAAAGCAATGGGAAAATATCCTCAGGTGAGGATTAACAATAAATAAAGAAAGTGTTTCAGAATAAAAAGGACTTTCCTTGTCCTGCTGCACTATTACAAATTAACACAGTTCACATAAACCACTCAGGTTCTGTGGGAATCACATACGTGAGTAGGGACCCCATGCTCCTGGAATCCAACAAAGCACCTTAGACACTGATAGAGGAACAGCCCCTGGCATCCTTGTCGCCCCCTGGACACCTAGTGACATCACCTCTGTGCTGCTTTTGCTCTGCAAGGTGCAGCCACCACATTTGCTTCTCTCCTCCCCACCCTTAACCCCACCCTCCACATCACCTCCAAGTCCCCACCACTACAAATAATGATTTGTTCAACACAGGAGGAACATAATTATAAACGGTCCATGTGGGTCCGTGTGAAAATTTCCTGGAGTCTGTAAACCGAAGTAGAACACCTGGGACACAGGTGACCTGTGTTCTTAGCTGGACTAACACATTCTCACCAGCAGTACCAAGAGTTCCTAAAACTCCGCATCACTGACAGTATGTCTGCTCTGGCTAGTGTCGATTTGTGTGGCAAACCAATGATCTCGCTACAACATGTAGAAAAGCTGGATCAAATTTAGTAAGTAGTTTCTGGATAGCCACAGAAAGCCGCCACATCGGCCAGGACTCACAGACCCAGGCTCCCAAGAGAAAGTGAGCGCAGTGAGTGAGCTCAGCCACCGGCACTGCTTTTCCTCCTGACACATCAGCCATATTTTGTTGTTGTTGTTTGTTTTGTCTTGGTTTGCTTTGTTTGTATCTCTCCATGTTAATGCAAGGGCAGGTTGGATACTCTCCCATCACACTTTAGCTCTGACATCTGGTGACTCTCTCTGAGTCCTCTTTGGGGAAAAATACAGATGACAATGTCTCTGGGGGACCCCTTGATAGAGACACAGGAGTCTGGGACATCAGAACACTGCTCACTGGAGTGATCTCTCCTCCTTTGACGGAAGAGCCATTATTGGTCATCTCCCTCGTCACATCTCCACTGCCTGGGTTAACCTCATCTGTATTTGCTCTTTTTATTTCTATTTCTTTAATTGTGATAAATACACACAACATAAAGTTTACCATCTTAACTATTTTAAAGTGTACAGTTAGTGGTATTAAGTGCATTTGTGTTGGTGTGCAACCGTTACCACCATCCATCTCTAAAACTTCATCTTATAAATAAATCTAAACTACACTCATTGAACAATAACTCCTCCTTCCCCTGGTCCTCCCCGCCCCTGATAACCACGATTCTACTTCCTGTCGCTAAGAATTTTACTAACCTAGGGACTTCATTACATTGATTTGCTGGGTTTTGGTGTTTACCTATGCTCTCTACCATGCAGCCAACCTGGGTTTGGACAGAGGAAGTTGGGGCTGATTCACAGTGACATCCTCGCTCCTCTGGAAAGGGAGGGGAACCTGATGGTGTTCTCTTCCCCCAACTCCAGGGCTGTGCTTGAGATGGGAAGAGTTGACACTCAGAGGGGCACCAGGCTCCTACTGCACCCCATCCCCATCTCAGCGGTCTCCATAGACCACGGGGTGGTGGGTCTCACCCACCATAGGGTGGCTCTTCATCTCAAGATGGGGCTACACAGAGGACATCAACTTACACCAGGATTAGGGTTTCCTGCGCTCGTTGTCCTTCTAGAAGGGGAGGTCACAGCAGAGGCCTGAACACCACCCCACTGCTCTGTGTTCCAGCCCTGAGGCTGTGTCTCAGATGAGGGTGACAGGGGCCGTCGAGTCCTCTCTCCCTGATTGGCATCTTCTCCGTTTGCTTTCGTTTTCTCCCCACGTTGTCTGAGCACCTTTTAGTTCTTGGCCTCCTGCTCCGTTTGGGAGACAAAGAGATGAATGACACTCCTATACTGAAGCCGAGCCAGGAGCCTTCAGGCTGCTGGGAGAAAACGAAACAAAACATAAACAGGCTGACTTGCATGAGGCAAATAAGAGAGAAAAGGTAGACACAGGCCAGACTACCTGTGTCTAGGAGTTAGAGGAGTACTGTCCACTCGCCTCATACACGTGGACAGTTTTCTTAGCCTCTTAACCACTCAATGTCCCCTCCTCAGCGTGAGGATGACAGCACCATCGCACAAGGCCATGGAGGTCCAGGGGGAATGTCAGACGGCAGGGGTCGTGATGCCTGGCACATTTAGGGCTCATCCACAGTGGGGGAGCTCCTGGCAGCTGTCAGAGCAAATCTGCAGAAGGACCGAGTGATGAGTAAACGCAGACCATGCTGCCTTCAGAGTCCCATCCTCTTTGTGTCCAGAAACCCAGCTTCTGTACCAAATGTCCTGTCCTGTGATGACACAGCCCACTGGCCCCCGGCCCCATTCAAGTTTAGGGCAGCAGAAGGTTGTAGGTGCTGTCCCTTGGGACTTGCATGGGTTTTTACCAGGAAATGCTGAGCACACACCTAGGTGTGCCCCCCACTTGAGTGGGGCCATGGTCAAGGGACGGCGCCTTATCAAGGGACCCGTCTTCGCCCAGACGCACAGCACACTCCTCCTCTTCCTCGGTGGTGCCTCCTCAGCCCCGGACTCTGCACCTGACTCCTGGCCTTTGCCGAGAGGGGTTCTCAGGCCGCAGCATGTCCTGCTGTCTGCAGGAGCAGGGGAAGCAGAGATGGGAGAGGATTCGGGAGCCTGGGTCCAGTCTCAGCTCGGCCCCCAAGGGCTGTGTGACTTCGCCCCACTGAGGTCCTCTTCTGCAACAAGACGATGGACCGGACCTTCCCCACTGCTCTGGGGGCTGCCCTGGGACAGCTCTTGTGGAAACAGCTCCAGTTGTAGCTGAGATGTGAGCCCCCTTGTCTTCTCTCCTGCTGGGCTCACCGGCCTGTCAGGCCCAGGTTGGTGCAGACCCACTGTGCTCCCCATCCTTTGACTCTAGAAGATACTCCTGTCTCTTTTTAACAAATGCCTCCTTTTTGTCAGCTTCAACTAGCTGGAGCTGGCTCAAAGCCCTGCCATCAAGTCATCCTAATCGATACAAACTGGCAGTAAGTCACTGAATTCAAATCTTAGATAATGTTATCATGGCCCCGAGTCCTTATAACAGCTTGCAACTGTTTGTGTCTGCTGGAATTTTAACCTTTCCAGTTTGGGGAAACGTGCTTCCTCAGTGGAAAATTCCATAATTTAAAAAGTTAAAATATTTTTCCATTATAGTCACTATTGCACTCGAAGTAGCTGGATTTCATCTGGGCCTTGTTGTCCATTTTCCCTGGACTTTCCCTTAGATTCCTTATTAGCAATGAGTTCTTATAAAACCTGCCAACTAATATTTCAGAACAAGGCTATAAAGACTTCCTTGTTAGTCTTATATTTAAAATGTTTAATGTAATGTCTTGCAGATCGGATCACTGGAGCAAATGCTCTGCCCTCTTTCTCATGCACACACCTTGTGCTAATACAGTCTCGCCGGGTCCATCAGCATCTGTTTGTCTCCATGGGGAACCATTTATGTTCAGCTCTTTTTTATGCGTTCTTCTTTATGGGCCGTTTCGTGTTATTATCCCACTTGATGGAGTCCATTCATCAACCACATCCCTCGCCCGCTGTAGTTCCTGGATTATTTTGCCTTGAGCGTCGTTAGTGACAGGGAACACTTCACCCCCGGGTGTTCTCGTCAGCTCTCCCAGCAGCCGTTTTCTTGCGACACGGCAGGTAGCTTTCCTCAGTCTCACATCACATCTCTCATCTGATCATTAGTGTGGGGTTTTTTTGCTTTGTTTTTTAATATGTTTTTATTGATTTGAGACAGAGAGGAAGGGAGAGACAGAAACGCCAATGTGAGAAACATCCATGGCTGCCTCCTGCACGCCCCCTACTGGGGATCAAGCCTGCATCCCAGGCATGTACCCCGATTGGGAATCTAACTGGCAACATCTTGGGGCAGGGAATGACCGCTCCATCCACTGAGCCACACCAGCTGGGTGGATCATTTGTTGTGGGTGGATCATTTGTTACGAGTTGAAGAAAGAGGCTCTAGCTGTATTTCCATTTTTTATTTTAATTTAATTTTTGATTCTCTCAGTATCTGACTTCCTTCTCACCAAACTCCTTCTGTTTCTCACATCATGCTCATCTTTCCTCCCGCTGTTTCTATTCCAGGACGCCCTGCAATGTCATTCTGCAGCCATCACCCATTTCCATCTGAAACGACTCCTTACAAGGTTCATGTTTGATGTTTATTTCTCTATTCTATTCTCTCTAGCGATTCCTTTTCATTTTCTTGTAAGATCTTGTGTCTTGCTGGGACAGACATTTCCCCCACGTGTGCGATGACGATTATGCCAGTCCCTTAGGTGGGGGACCAGCATCTTTCAACCCCCCTGCTCCCTCCCTCCTCCTCCACTTCCTCACTGGGCCTGAGACGACCTAACAGGAGAGAGACCTACACAGAGACTGCAAACTGGATCGGTGGTTCCCCGAGTGAAAGGCCACATCAGAATCCCTCCTATTGGTAAAAATACAGGTTCCTGGGCCCACCCAGCCCAATCGAATTCTAATCGCTGGGATCTGCATTTGAACAATCACTCCGCACCCTCAAGCTAGCCGCCAGGGAAGAAGGCCTCCCTCCACAGATGGGAGGAGGGTCTTGTTCTGAGAGTGGAGAGGGCTGGTCTGAAGGTGGGGATGACCTTCTGCAAAGTTCCTCCAGACCCTGATGTTTCCAGCAGGAATTCTCTCTGGCTGAAGAAATGGAGACTGCAAGTCCCCTTCGGAGGATCACTGGCCTGAGGTGTCAGAGTTCGGCCTCCGAGGTCCTCTCTGGGGCATAAGCTTGGCTCCCATAAGCAGTGTCCACCACGAGGACACCATTGAATGTTTGAGGGCGGATGTTTGAATGGACCATAGCAGTAACCCACCAGATTCACAGTTCAAACGCAGGAAACAGTTGGAGTCCCGGGACCCAGCCATGGAGCCCTACGAGGCTTGTGGAGAGGCACCATTTGATCAGAACCAACAATAAAACCAACACCCTCCCCATTCCCAGGCAATGTAAGAGGACTAGCTCTGTGAAGGAGGGAGCATCTGACATCTCTCTCTATTTGTACAAGACTGAGGGTCCTCCAAACACATCCCCCATGGGTCATGGTGTGGCGACTCACTCAACATTGCAAAACCACCCGTCACTGCTGGATCTGGGAAAAGGAGAAAGCAGACACAGTGAAGAGGGAGAGGGTTGGGACGTGGCACATGGCAGCAGACATCGCCACCTGCTGGGGTGACGGGGAGAAGGGAGCCTCCTGAGAGCTGAGTGGATGCCAAGGAGGCAGCAGGCTGGAAGTTTACACCATGAACCACAGGCTGCGAGGCAGACCTCTTAGAGCGGAGCGGAGGAAGGGAGAACCAGGTCCAGCCCCAGCCCCGGCTCTCATGGCAGGGACTGGTGACAAAGCAGCAGCATCTGGATGCCACCGAGCCAAAGGAACAAGGGGAGTTGGTGTTAGACAGAAAGGCAGAGAGAACCAAGAGCAAGGAGGCTTCAACCCCCCACCACTCCCACCCCCTCTAATGAGGGCCTCTCTCCAAATGAGGAGAAAGTGTAAGCAACCCAAACAGGCAGGTCCTATGGCGACCAGGCGAACGTGCCTCTCAGGTTTCCGACTGCAGGGGGCGCAGTGGACCCACGGTCCCAGGTGCTGCACTCAGAAATCCATCACTGTTCGCACCAAAGCCAGGCTGCCCACAGGCTGCTCTCGCCGGTGACGGGGAATGGCAGGCAGAGTGATTCTAGGCTCATTCCTGTGCTAGGCAGGACTCCTCTGGGGGGTGACTTTGGCTGGGGGACTCCCTTGCTGAATTTTTCTTAGAACTGGACTGACATCAAAGATGCCTCCACCCCACCATGGTTCTCCCTTCTCCCCCTCACCCAGGGTCAGACCTGCGCCACAGTCTGAGAGCTCGCCGGCCGTCTCCAGCCCCGTCCCCATGTCCGCTCACGGGTCTTTCCTGTGATAGTCCTGATTCCCATCTGCGTGTCTGCTTCTCAGGGCACCCAGACTAACACCGTGCTCCTTCAGGGAGCCCCAAAGTGAGAGGCCTCCCCTGTTCCCCACCCTAACACTGGAGGAGAAGTGCAGAGAAGGAGGGGCTTGGGCATGATGAGGGGCGCCAGCCACCGGCCAAAGAAAGTCTGCACCAGCTGAGTTCAACAGGCAAGGAAGACGGTACTGAAGACTGACCTCAACTCCAAACACTACAGGGACAAATGGGGGCTTCAGCCACCAGGCTGGGTGAGGGGTTAGATGAAAATTACTAAGAGGAACTTGGTTAGGTATCAAGGGTGGGGAAATGGGGGAAGAGCAACTTGATTGGATATCAAAGGTGATAAGAGGGGGAAATTCTTTTTTTTTAATCCTCACCCGAGGCCATTTTTCTCTTTATCTTCAGATAGAGTGGGAGGGAGAGAGAGAGAAAGGGAGAGAGAGAGAAACATCAACGTGAGAAGGACACATCGACTGGTAGCCCCCTGCACAACCCCGACCAGAGCCTGGGACAACCACAACCGAGGTACGTACCCTTGACCGGAATCGAACCCGTGACTCATTGGTCCAAGGGCTGGCGCTCTAACCGCTGAGCCAAAGCAGCCAGGGCAGGGAGGAGTCTTGATAAAACAGTGTACTAGGATACCTTGTAAAACTGGCGGGGCAGGCCAAGGCAGGCCAAGATGACACCCGAAAGAAGGCTGAGATGGGTCCTTGCCACACACACGACACTGGACCACAGGCTGACCTGCCCCGGAAGGCTGGTGGGAGGCTGGAAGTGAATGCGCACTGAAGTTGAGAACAGGACTTTGTGAACTGAAATGACTGTTTTAATAAATGACAGCTACTGCAAAGTTAGAGGACTGGACTGTGGTATTGTTATGGAGCCAGCTACCAGGATGGCAAAGAAGGGTGGGTTGGGGCACAGCCGGACGCACCACTGGACACAGCAGGCACTTAAGAGGTTCCCCTGAAGGCAACACTGAGATGGGCCGAGCAGCTGCGCAGGAGAGCCTGCCCGTGCGGCGAGCAGAACGGCGGCCCGAGGTGTCTGCCGGCTGCGGGTGCTGGACACCCAGGGAGGGAAACGGGCTGCAAGCATTTGAAGAATGAACCTCTAACTTGACAGAGTGCCCCATCTAGTGGGCGGACACGGGAACACAGACCTAGGTGAGCTTGCTGGACCCCGAAGGTGGTAAGTGGCCCAGCGGAAGGTGACCTGTGCCTCCCACAGCACTTCCCACCAGGCAGGAGGTGTCCCACCTCCCAAAGGCTCCGTGGGGTCTGTGATCCCCCGCTTCTGGGCAGAGGCTTGACGCCAGCAGACACACAACCATGAGGAGCAGACGGGTTTGGGTGTTTGTGTAAAAGACGCAGCTTCACTTGCAGCCGTGGGGATCGACAGGTGGGGCCTAGAACCCTGAGAGACAGGAAGCCTGAAACCACAGGCTCAGGGGAGGCACACGTGCAGAGGTGATGACCCAGCCCAGGCCACCGCAGACACACCCGGACAGCAGCTCCAAGCTGGGCAGAGAAACCAAAGAGGGCTGGAGTGCACTCCCCCTGGAACCCCACAGTCCGAAACACACCTTCACACCGAGGTCAGCGGATCCGTGTACACCTGTGTCACAGTGGGATTCCAGACTGAAGCTTGACTCTGTTTCTTTCACATGCTGTAATGGGTTGTTTGGATGACTGAGATAATACAGTCAGTTCTGCTGATGTACTTTTGAAAATGGTAATTTGGTCCAATGCAGTTGATAAATTAGAAAGAAGAGAATATGAATATAACACAAATTGCATGTTTGAATATGCAACCCTTCCATGAGAAATACCGGGTGCATGCAAAAAACACACCCAGCTGAATCGAGCTGAGTGGGAACACACAAAACCCCCGTGCACACACCTCAAACGTCCACCAGCTTCTCGGCACAGCTCGTGTTCTGAGCTACAGCCGTCCACACTGGGTGTACTGCTGTCCGCTCGATTTCAGAAAACCTTTCCTTTCACCTCTCGATAGCTCATCAGTGGCAACCCTCCCAACGCCTGCTTCCACAATCCAACCAGGTCTGTTTCAAAGTAAAGATGCCGTATTTATTGTAGCATTTATGTATTTTACATGTGTAAGACTGCTACCATTTTCACTGAGTCGTGAATGAATTTTTATTTTTAAGCCTCACCCAAAGATATGTCCATTAATTTTAGAAAGAGAGGGGGAGCATGGCCAGTGTGGCTCAGTGGTTGGGCGTCGACCCATGCACCAAGAGGTTGCCAGTTTGATTCCCGGTCAGGGCACATGCCTAGGTTGTAGGCCAAGTCCCCAGTAGGGGACATGTAGGAGGCGACCAATTGATGTTCTTTCTTATCAATGTTTCTCTCTCTCCCTCTCTCTCTAAAAATCAATAAAGAAAAAAAAATTTTAATATCTTTAAAAAAAAGAGAGGGGGGGAGAGAGAAACATCAATCTGCTGCCTCCCACATGCACCCCAACCTAGTGGATGGAACCCATAACCCAGGACATCGCTCAACCACTGAGTCACGCTGGCCAGGGCCAGTGAATGAATTTTTATTTTTATGTGTCGCTGAGAAAGTTTGTAAGTGTTATGTTCCTGGCCCTATTTTTCCCACTTGCACAATTTTGCACCGTGGAGTGATGTTTTAGGAACAGTAGGTCATGCTACAGCAGAACTGGCTGAATATGCAAAACACCTCGGCTCAACTCCTGTGAGCAGCTAATACACGCCAGCTGCTGTGATTGTTATTATAGTAACAATCATCATGGAACCTCTGGTGCTTGAATAATACTTGCCTTTTTTTTTTCAAAGCTCTTTCCCAGTTACAAATGCATTTCTGTCCTCCTGCTTTCCTGGTGGATTGTTTTCCCAATTATACATAAAAGAAAATGCAAATCCCAGAGGTGAAAAATGTGCCCGAGATCACATAACCAAGTCCCAGCAAACAAAGGCCTGTTCCTTGCCTTTTCTTAAGGCAAAAAAAAAATAGATATTACTTCTAAACGTACATCCAAATGTTGTAAGTGGACATTCAGGAGTCAAAGGGAGTAGGAGGGGGGGCATTTAATCGGGAAAGAATCCCTGGAGGAGTAAACTGGGAATTTGGGAAGAGAGTGGGCAGAAGGAAGACACTCCCAGGTGGAAGACAAATCAGTGGCGAGCTGAGGTCTCAGACTCAGAGGGCCAAGCAGTACCAGGACTGGGTGACATGTTCCAGGGGTAAGTGACAGGGAACGCTGGGAACTGCGCTGGCTCAGGTCCCACAAAGGGGGCGCCTCTCGTGCGCTCTGACCAATCGCTGCCACTCCGAACCAGTGGGTCCAGCATCTGATTTTTATAGAAGCAGAAAATTTAGCTTTTCTATGAAATTTCTAGGTTCTCAAGAAGTTTTTTTTTCCCCCCTTTATTGATTTGAGAGAGAGAGGAAGTGAGAGGGAGAGAGAAACATCGAAGAACAAGAACATGGATTGGCCGCCTCCTGCATGCCCCCCACTGGGGATCGGACCCACAACCTGGGCATGTGTGCTCACCGGGAATCGAACCGGCGACCTCTTGGTGCATGGCTTGATGCTCAACCAATAAGCCACACCAGCCGGACTCAAAAGAGCTTTCATTGTGGTCAGTTTTTTAAACATCAGGGATTCGTTGGTAAATTTTAAAACACTTTTCAGGCCAAAGTGACACATCTCCAGGCCCGATGTGGCCCGAGGGCTGCGGTGCTCACCTCTGTGGGCTGAAAGGCCATGCTCAGGGGCGGGGCCCAGCCAAGAAATCTAAACACCGATGGACACAAAATATGTTATTTATTGTCAATTTCTGCAAAGACACATTTAAGCAACAAAATATACATTTGTCGACCTCTTTGAATTGGTTTTATACATTAACAAATACAATGTGCTGCCATAGCAATAAATTAAATGTACACTATTTACATTACATAGGCAGGGTCTACAAATCACCCCCTTGCGAAGAAGAAAGAAAAGTCACCACCACATGGATCATCGTGTCCAAGCTACACCTCCCGGGATCTACCGCACACAGAGAGCCCTTCCTGCGTCAACGCCAGCACCCCCGGGCGGAGCGCCCAAGGGGAAGGCCACCACAGGACAGTTGGTACGCATGCGAAGGGACAGGAAGGGGGCGCTGACCCTTCCAAGCAGAAATGTCACAAAATCAAAGACAAGAGCATTTACATTCCAGTCTTCCAGCCGAACCCCCTCTCCCCAGGGCTGGTAAGGCACAGAGCAGAGCCCCAGCAGCCTCTCCCTGGGCAGGGCTCCGCCGTCCTTAGCCCTACTGGGGGTTGTCGCCTTCCTCCCAAAGGGACACATGGGGTTGGGTGGGGCAAGGGGCTAGTGGTAAAACAGGTATCAGAGGGCTGGTAGGTGACCCAACAGCCCCCAGCAGGCCGTGGGGACAGCCCTGGCGAACTCCACTGCCCCCCCTCACCTCTGAGAAAGGGGCAGCTAGAGGCTGGGGGAGGAGTCGTGGGGAGCTGAGCAGGCTGAGTGGCCGGGTCCCTGCCAGCCACCTGCAGCCATGAGATCTACTTGAACCCCGACCATCCCCCACAACAGACCTGCCTCTGTGGGCTCACAACTGAATGAAGACCTTAGTGTTTGAGTTGGCACCTGAAAAGGTCAGGTAAGAAACTGAGCCGCGCTCTCGTCCCGCCTCGCCACTTGAGTCTACATTTCCATTAACCACCCTTGTGTAAGGAGCAGGGAGAATCAGAGTTTCCTTTTGTACTTTTCCTAACTTGAGAAGGGGAAACTGAGGGTTGCCCTGGCCTCCACCCCTCCTTACACACCAGAGTTGAAGAACCGATGTCGCTGAGGAACAAGCCACTGTTCTCTCCTCCCTGCCTCGTCTTCTTTGCCCAAGCTGCATCCGAAACCCCAGGGCCCTCACGGAGAAGTCCGAGGGAATGTCCCTCCTGATGAAAAGGACAGAGTGTGAGGCCCCGCCAGCACCCTCCATGGCTGACACGGCCCAGCAGGGCCAGACCCCAGCCGCCGGCTTCCGCCACTCAGGGTCCTGGAAACGCAGCCCGCGGGTGGCCAAGCAGGCAGGGGGTGCGGCAGAAGGGCCCTGGGTGTGTCCTAACCCCGGCTTTGCCACTCGCTGGTCATGTGACCTGAAGCAGTTCTTTTCCCCTTCCTGGGGCCGAGGTGTCTCACCGGGAAGATGACCTGGGTGGCTAAAATCTAATCATTAGAGGCTAAAAGAGGCCCAGAGGCGTGGGCAGCAGGGTGGTGCGGACAAAGTGGTGCCACCGAGTGTTTCTAAGAAACGCCATTTCGCCCTGGCCGGTTTGGCTCAGCGGTTAGAGCTTCAGCCTGCGACCCAAAGAAACGCCATTTCCCATTCATGACAGAAACTCTACCTAAGACCGACCTCAGGCTCTCTCTGCACCTGTTTTCAAGCACCATCTGAGCAGAGGCATATGGGTGCCCTACAGAGCCTGACAACGAGTTGCTTCCGTGAGTCAGGCAGTTCCCAGAGCCAGGGACGTGTCCCGGGAACACTCCTATGTCCAGAGACCACACACAGAATGCCTCCAACACCGGCCGAGCACCAGCAGGATGCGTCCAGTCACAAGGACCAATGAGGCTGCAGCAAATCTCCGAGCCTCAAGGCCGGGCGCGGCAATAAAAGGAGACATTTGGGGCCAGAGCCAATGCAAGGGGATTGTGGGGAAGGCAGCGCCTAGGAACCCCAGCTGCCTGCCCCACAGTCCCGAGGGGTGAGGGGTGTGGATCCTGGGTCTCCCTTAGCTCCACAGCCCTGGGACCTCGGCGGGGCTGGTCGTGGACATCGTGAAAGCCACAGGACTTTCTAGAGATGGTGAGTCAGGACACAGAGGGAGAGACATTTCAGATCCTTCCCCGAGCATCCCCATTAGCAAACCCAGGGCAGACACCTCCTCTCAGGTCTTGATTCTCAGGGCAGACCTGAGCCGTCCTGGCCACTGGCTCAGAGGCAGGCGCAAAGCCGTCCCAGGGGGTGGGGGCTGCAGGTGGAGAGGCCAGAGTGGTGGGGAAGGTGGGATTGTGGTTCTCAAGCAGGACAGAGTGGGGACCACCTGGAAATCCCAGAGGACCCCCAGGCCGCAACACAACACAGCACCCCCACCAAGCAGCTATAAATACCAGCTCTCCAGGGAAGCAAGCCAGACCCTGGAATTGTTTTTAAGGAAATGCAGTTTGACCTGCCAGGTCCCCCCAGAAACCCAGCCAACGGAACGCGGCCCAATCTGCAGGCCTCGCTCCAGCAGTGGGTGCTGCTACAGTAATTTTAATAAAATCTAAGCAGACATTTGTGGACCTTCTAACTAGAATAAACTCTACTGGACTAGCACTTGAAGTAAACACATTTCCCAAACAGTGTGAGGGGAGAGGTCCACCAGCCTGCACACCGGACCCACAACGCCCATGTGGGCGGGGCGGAAGGATTGAGGTTTTGCTCTCATTGCGAAAGCAATGGGGCAGCTGTCACATCGGTCAGAAACGGGCGTCACGTCATATGCCTCGACTTGGAATAAGCCCAGAGCCCATGCATCGGGCTGGAAATCCTCGTCCTCTGCTCTTTGAAGCAGGGCCGGCGTCACCCTGGCGGCCCACGTCACGGAGGCCCCAGCACCTTCACGCTCTGCTTTCCTGGAGGACACCAGGTCTCGAACCCCGCCGGGGCCAGGCAGCAGAAGCCGCCTGCAGACTGGATGGGTGGTGAGCGGGGGAGGGGCTGCTCCGAGGACACTTGGCTCACCCTGGGAAGGGGGCTCTGGCAGAGGGGCCGGGCAGGCCGTGTCCGAACTGCGTGCACACAGCTGGCACCCAGGTTGCAGGAATCCCTCCCATGTGACAGCTGCCTGTAGACCCTCGGTGGGAAAGGGGAAGGGGAGGCCTGGGGACCAAGCCCAACAAAGCCAAGGGCCCTGTTGCTGGAGAGACCCCCAGGCAGCACTGAGCTCCCCACAGATGCCAAGAACATAAAAATGCAGAGAGCGCCGCTCCTCCCCCTACCTGAGTTCTGCACCCACACGTGGCCTGACCCACCCCGGAAGCGTCCTCCCCACCTCACCTCGCGGCTCTCCCCTAAGAGGTGGGTTGAAGAAGCTCTCCAGGAACCTCCGCCCCCAGCAGAGACCTGGATCCTCGAGTCTCCCCTCAGCCAAGGCCCAGGTGCTCCCTGGCTCGCTCCCTCCCAATTCCTCCTCTCTCCTGGCTGCCCGCCCCTCCGCGGGAAAAACACCTGCTACACCTGCTCAAAGGGGAGACCGCGGGGCTTCTCCCACGGCAACCACAGTCAGAAGGACGCCCGGTCTGTGGACGCACAGGCAGGAGGACCAGCAGGCGGAGGCGGCCCTGGGCCCGCCGTCAGAAGATGGTCAGTTCCCAGCACAGAAGCAAACATGTTAGCTCTGGAGATGTGGGAGCCACAGGGCCGATTTCTACCAGGACATCTTGGAGGAGCTACACGTTTGGCCCCTGGAGAAGTGTTCCCTCCACCAGCACAAAATGCCTGCCGGTCCAGGACCCAGCGCTGCCCGTCCCCGGCGCAGTCCTGTGGGGGCCTGGGCTCCCCATGGCTCCGCTCTGTGCCTCTTGGCTCTCTGAGTCCCCAGGACCCAGATCCCCCGCGCCCAACACTTGCCTCTGCGGACAAACACAAGGTAACAAATGACCCAGACACAGCACATGGCGTGGTCAGGAGCGGGAGCCTGGAGGAGGAGGCCTTGTCCGAGGCGGGTGCGCTGGCAGGTGCCGCGGCGAAGGGCGGGCAGGGCTGTGGCTGGTCGGACACTGGGACAGACAGCTGGTCTGGTGGGCAGGTGGCCGATGGAGCAACAGGCCTGTGACGGTCAGAGTAGTGAATGGCACCCCCAAACTGCTAGGATAGGAGCCGTCTCCAAGACAGAATCGGGGCTTCCCTGGAGGAGACAGGCAGGAAGGCGCGATCAGAGGCTGGGTGAGGCAGGAAGAACACATGTGCCCACGGCCACAGCCCAGCGGGCACGCTCAGGACAGGAGGGTGCCGCACACGCAGTCCTCCCTCGGGTCGCCCGCGCACTGTTTAGGGTGCTGAGGCAGCTCTGGACACTCGGGAGGACACAGATCAGCCCAGAGCCCCCGCCAAAGACAGGGAGGGAGGCTGCCGAGAACAGACGGGCAAGGGGACAAACAGGACTGTCCCTCCAGGGAGGAGGAGGCTCTGGGCTACGGGCCCACACTGTCCACCAACCCTTCCCATCTGCCTCCTTCCCCATCCTGGGCCCCATCACAGCAGCTTGACCCTCCCCCGCTGTCAGGGCCTCGGGCCATCCTGATTATCAGGCCACGTGGTCTGAGCAGGGCACACTCGACCCACCTTTGACAGGCAAGGGCTCCTCCTTCACGTCAGTGACCCTGTGTCAAAAAAAGCCCATACAAGAGTTTTATGAAACTGCAACACAGTCCCTACCAACTGCCACCTCTGTGCCCTCAGCTCTCAAGGCTCCGGCGAGCTCAGGAAGGGGCCGGAGGCCCCAGGAGCCCACAGTGCACAGCTCACATCTGTGTGCCAGAGGGGCGGCTCTAGCACAGGACGTGGGCAGAGGTGGCGACCCCCTGATGCCTGCATGCGGGACCAACAGCGTCATCCCCCGCTGCGCTGTGCCCCCCTCCCCGGAAGGAAGGCTGGCTTTTGGGGGAGGTTAGAATGTAGGGTGCTGGAGGCTCCCCACCACCCCCACACCCCGAGATCCTCACCGCACTGGAGCTCGCATGGCTGAGCTTATCGAAGCGGAATTTCAGGTTTGACCTTGGGGAATTCCTGCTCTTGGCATCTAGGAAAAAGAAGAGGGGGTGGGGTTGTAGAGGTCACCGGCTGTTGGGGGGACCTGCAGGGAGGCCCCTGGAAGGAGGCTCCTCCCCTCCACTAGACACTAGCTGACTTGCAGCAACTCACAAGAGCCAACTCTTACATTTTTAGAAATGGTGTGAGCTGGTTGTTACACATAGTCACTTTCAAATTAAATTATATAAGCTTATAATTAAATGATATTCATCAAAGGTAATAAATACTTAAAAGCCATCACTTCCTCATTATTTCACTACATTTAAAAAAAAATTTTTTTTTCCTTTATTGATTTTAGAGAGAGTTGGAAGGGAGAAGGAGAAAGAGACAGAAACATCAGTGAGAGAAAACACTGATAGGCCGCCTCCTGCATGCCCCCCACTGGGGATCAGGCCCACAACCTGGGGATGTGCCCTGACCGGGAATCGAACTGATGACCTTTTGGTGCATGGGTCGACACTCAACCACTGAGCCACACCGGCCGGACTATTTCATTACATTTTACTATTACCTATTCTTTCGAGGTTTTTTATGTGTATTGTTATCTGGTGGTTCTTCTCAACGCCACATCACCCTGGTCGCTTGAGATCAGCAAATGCTACAAATCAGCTTGATCTACCGTTTTGTTGTCTAAACTTCAGAAACCAGTTGGAGAGAATATTAGTAATATAGATTAAACGTGAAAATGTATTGTGTCTATAACCTTGTGAACAGCACAAGAAACTGAGTAAATAGTCCTCCAGTATTTGGAAACTATTCGACTCTGAAAGAAGTGGCTCATGTCACTAACAAAAGAACATCAATCACTGTCATGTGGGGACTACACTTGTTCCTCATTTGCATCCTTGATGTGCCTCTGGATACAAAGTTAGGCAAATAATTAATAAAAGCGTTTTGTGACCATCAATTGGCTATGTGGGGTTTATAGTATAGAACATTGTATATTTTATCATTATTTATAAAATGTGTGCCTCGGACCCTTTACCTCAATAAAATGTACAATAAACATATACAGGTGTTTCTGGGGGCGGGGCTTGGAGAGCCGATTGTTAAACATTTCCCAGCATGCCACTGACCGGGGGTGGGGAACCTGGCTTTCCTCTGGCCCAGGGAGAGAACCCACAGCCCAGTCCACTCCACCTGGAGGCCACTGACTTACTCCTGGTGCTTCAGTCGGGGGTTCCTCCCAGCACCAGAAGCACCTCTCGGTGTGACCGGCCAATCCCCTCTCAAGGCCCCTGGGAGCCCCGGTATGAAATGACCAGTGGTCAGGGCATCTGAGACTATGGAAGACCAATATCTGGCTCTTCCAGGCCACCTCCCTCCCCTCAACCCTGTCTCTCCCCAGAGGCAGCCGAACAGCCTAAAATAGATCTCCAGACCTCCGAGGGTGAGCCTGCCAGTACCCGGAACAAGGTCCCTGGGGCTCGGGGTGAAAGGCATTCCCTCAGCATTAAATACTATGCAGGAAGGGGGTTCATGGTGCAGGAGCTGCCAAGCCCGTTCCAAGTCCCCTTCTGCCCTGGGTGACCTCCAGCAAGTCCCAAACACTGAAAACCTCCCTTTACTCAAAACCTCATTTAACCCTGGCCGGTGTGGCTCTGTTGGTTGAGCATAGTCCCATGTACCGAGAGGCCTCGGTTCCCGATCCGGACACATGCCTGGGTTGTAGGCTCAGTCCCCAGTAGGGGGCATGCAGGAGACAGCCGATCAACGTTTCTCTCTCTCTCCCTCTCCCTTCCTCTTTCTCTAAAATCAATAAAAACATATTTTTTTTTCATTCTTATTTATTTTTATATTTATTTAATATCAAGTAAGAGCCAAGCTTAGTTATGAATCCTTTCACTCATTCCTTCCGTAATTAATGAAGCCTTGCTCTTTTAAATCAGGGAATCTGTATGACTACCCTACTTTATAGATGAGGAAACTGAGGCTCAGAGAGGGACCACAGCCCAGCTGCACCCAGAGGGAGCTGAGGGAGAGGACGCACCTGAACAGGCCCTTTCTGTCTCCACCATTTAGGTCAGTTTCCTAACCTCAGCCCATTGGCATTCTGGGCCAGATAATTCTTCGCTGTGGGGTCGATCTTCTACACTGTAGGATGCTTAGCAGCATCCCTGACCTCTGCCCACTAGAGGCCAGGAGCAAGCCCTCCCACAATCATGAAAATCAAAGACATTTTGTCTAGACAGTGCCCTGTGTGCCCTGGGGAGCAAGATCACTCCCCGTTGAGAACCACTGATTATACTATTATTCTATTCCTGCTACTCAACGAACACATAGGTTGACAGTTATACATTCTTACAAAAGTGTAAACTCATTTAATCCCCACCAGCTGCAAGGTAGAAACTATTCCCCCTCCCCTCCTTTTTTTTTTTTTGCTTGGGGAAACTGAGGCACAGAAAGGCTCAGTAACTTGTCCAATGTCACGTCACCAGGAAGTGGTAGGCCCGGGATTAGGACCCAGCTCCCGGGTCTGCACCTGGCCCCCCTGAGCTGCTCTCCCCAGGGGCGGGACCAAGGCTCTGATTCCTGGGCACCCACGGAGCGCAGCAGTGCCTACCACACACGTCCTCCTGGATGCCCCTCAGGTGCCACCCTTCACCCTCCCCCCAGACCTGGCTCCTCCTACTCTGCCCAACTGCAGGGATCACAGAACCCCAAAAGGCCCAGACTCCTTGCTCTCCCCGAACCCTCCACTACTGAGCCCGAAGATTTTACCTCCTTGGCATCTCGAATGCACTGCTCCTCCCATTGCTCCAGCACCCCACAGATTCACAGCCCGTCACCCCCCTCGCCACTCACTGGGACCCTCGCTGATCTCCCCCCCTGCACCTGCTCCCCACCAACCCTTTCTGCTGGGCCAGCTGCAGCCACAAAATGATCTTTCTCAACCCCAGATGGTGCTTCTCTACTTAAGAACCTTCAAAGATGTAAGACCTTCCAATGGCTTCCCCTGCCTGTAGGATGCGGCCCAAATCCTCACCAGAGCTCCGTGGCAGCCTGGCCTAGTCCCCTAACCACTGTCTCCTCTCTCACCTGTCCCCGTCACCTCCATGAACTCCAGCCACAGCCACGTGCTGTGGTTCCAGATCACGGCCTCTCCAGTCTCCAGGCCTTTCCGTGTGCCGTTCCCTCCACTTATAAAACTCTCCCACCTGCTACCCTTGCACTTTGAGGACCATCACTGAGCGGGGGCCTGAGTCAGTGATGGGGTGGGCAAGAGGTCAGCGGGAAGAACCTCAACTTTCAGCTCACGCAATCCCAACTCCTCTGGCAAACCACTGGGCTCCCTGTCGGTTCCCCGGACTGAGGAGAGGACCAGCACACAGGCCTCTAGAGACGGATGAACAGAGGTGTGAGCCAGCAGGGCTCAAGGGCCTCCTGCTCGGGGCTGGAGCAGAAGCTGGCCAGGTCAGTGTGCCTGGGGCGCGCACCCCATGAACAGTGGTGAGGGCGCAGCCCCCGCCCCTGGCCACGTGGTGCACACCGCTGGACGCCACTGACCTGTGGGACTCCGGCTCATGATGATGGGGGTGGTGGCCGCCCCCAGGCTGGGGCTCTCGCTGCTCGGGGACGGGCTGTAGACAAACACCTCCTGCTTGAAGGGCGAGGTTGTGGACGGCTGGCTGCTCTGGGGAGAGAGGCTGGGTGAGCGAGGCCAGCCCCACCCTCAGCCGCCCCAGGGCAGCCCCTGCCTCCCACTCCCCACTTGGACATGCTCTTTCCTTCTGCCTCCTCCAACCCTGGCTCCCCTCCACCCCCCAGAAAGTGCCCCTGACCCACACCCATGGAGCCAGGAACCCCATGGCAGGGTCACCATTCAAACTGGCCTCTGCCCCTCTGCCTCCGAGGGCGGAGATGCTGAGGGGGCCGCCTCTTGTTTCCATACTTCCCCTTCTCCCCAGAGCCTGGACGGGGCTCTGCCCACAGTAGCTTCAACGCACAGAGCAGGTGGGCCAGGGTGCCCGCCCCTCCCGGTCGGACAGGCCACACCTACCCCACTGTCACACTCCTCCAAGGCCTCACCCTCCCCAGCCGTGCTGCTGAAGCTGCTGGTGCTGGAGGAGGAGCGGGAGATGTTGGCCCGGCCGTTCTCCTTCAACTTGATGAAGGGCCTGCAGGGAACAGGAAGGCGGGCCCTGGTCACTCGCCGGACCGAGGGCAGGGCAGGCCTCGCACAGACTGAGTGGCTCCCCATGGCCCTGCCTGGGGGCAGCTGCGGTCCAAGGAGTCCCAAAGCCCGAGAGGCCCGGAGCAGGGCTCCAGGGGCTAAAGCCCGCCCCCCCGCTCCCGTACTTCTCCTTGCTGGGGCAGATCTCCGGAGAGCTGGGGTTGGACGAGGTCTCAGACTTGACCTCCTGAGAAGAATGCCCGCTGTCCAGAGCCTTGGGGTTGCCGGATGCGCTGTCACTGAGGAAATGAGGAAGAAGAGGAGTGAGGCCAGGGGCCGGTCCCCAACCCCCACTGCACCCCCAGGCCCGAGATAGCCCCTCCCAGGCCCCAACACCACGCGGGCCTGTGGGGTCACAGCCCTTCCCGAGAGAGCATGGCCACCAGGACCTCCATCCCATCCAGGCTGCCCAATCAGAGACTGGGGGGCAGGCCACAGGGTTTTCTGCTTTGCAAGGGGCTACTGCGGGCTCCCAGGCAGGAGTCCTGACTGAAACCGCCGAGCCCACCCAGCCGTCCCGCTGGCAGACCTCTAGGTCAAGAGGGGTCACAGAGGCAATGGAGTGGGGTCTGGGACGTCCCCTGCCACAGCCAGGAAACAACCCGGCGCACATGCACGCCTCGGGGTGCCGGCAGGCCACAGCTGCGGAGCACCAGGGACACCCTTCCACAGACGAGAAATGCGCTCCCGGGACGGGTGTGCCGAGGCCGCTCTGAGTGCTGGGAAGGGCATCTGGGTAAATGGGCTTCGCCCACCCAGCCTGGGCCCATGGGTCTCCTCCTGCAGTGAACACAGACCACGTCCGCCGCCCACTATTTGCTCTGTGCCCACTGTTGGGGACACGACGGCCCTGTCCCTAATGTACTTTTATTTTTATTTTTTTACTTTTTACTGATTTTTAGAGAGAGAGAGAAAGGGAGAAGGATAGAGGGATAGAAACATCAGTGAGAGCCCTGGCCAGTTTGGCTCAGCGGTTGAACATTGGCCTGCGGACTAGAGAGTCCTGGGTTCAGTTCCCGCTGGGGGCACATACCACAAAAAAGAAAGAAAAGAAACATCAATGAGAGAGAACATCAACTGGCTGCTTCCTGCATGCCCCACACTGGGGATCTGGCCCACAACCTGGGCATGTGCCCTGACCAGGAGTCGAACCAGCGACGTTTTGGTGCGTGGGTCAATGCTCAGCCACTGAGCCACACCGGTCGGATTATGCTTTTATTTTTATAACAGCTTCATGGAGCTATAATCCACATACAATTCACTCATTTAAAGTGTACAATTCAATGATTTTTAGTATATTCACAACCCTGACCACAAACTAGTTTTAGAACATTTCTATCTCCGTTAAAAGAAACCCTGGACCCACTCACAACCACGCCCTGTCCTCCGTGCCCTGGCCCGGCAACCACTGCTCTGCTTTCTCTCTCTACCGACTCGCCTGTTCTGCACATTTCATACCACTGGAAACATACGCTATGGTGTGGTCTTTTTGTGAGTTGTTTCTTTCACTTAGAAGAGTGGGGTTTTTTGTTTTGTGCATTTTTAAAAAATATTTTTATTGATTTTTAGAGAGAGAGGAAGGAAGAGAGAGAAAGAGAGAGAGAGAGAGAGAAATGTGAGAGAGAAACATAGATCAGCCACCTGCACGCGCCCTACCAGGGATCAAGCCCACAACCCAGGCATTGCCCTGACCAGGAATCGAACCAGCAACCTTTCAGTGCATAGGACAGACACTCAACCAACTGAGCCACACCGGCCAGGACTGGTAAAGTGTTTTAAAGTTTCATCCAGCCCTGGCCAGTTTGGCTCAGTAGTTAGAGCGTCGGCCCACGGACTGGAGAGTCCCAGGTTCAGTTCCCACTAAGGGCACGTACCTTGGTTGCAGTTCATCCCCGGCCCTGGTTGGGGTCGTGTGGGTGGCAACCAGTCGATGTGTCTCTCTCACATCCATGTTTCTCTCTCTCTCTCTCCCTCCTGCTCTGTCTGAAGATAAATGCAAAAAAATGTCCTCGGGTGAGAATACAAAATAAATAAATAAAGTTTCATCCACACTGTAGCACGTATCAGGACTTCACTCCTTTTTGTTGCAAGATAATACCCCACTTTTTGGATATATCACATTTCATTTATCCACTCGTTGAGTGATCGGCATCTGGAATGTTTCCACTTTTGGCTACTATGAAAATGCTGCTACAAACATCTGTGTGCTAATTCTTATGTTGACATGTGTATTCTTTCTCTTGGGTGTACACCTAGCAGTGGAATCCACGTGTAACCCTCTGCGGAACTGCCAGACTGCTTTCCACAGCAGCCACCCTCGTTTACATTCCCACCAGCAATGCACGAGGGTTCCGATTTCTCGACATCCTTGCCGACACTTATTATTTGTCTTTCTGATCATAACCATCCCGGAGCCATGAAGTGCCTCAATGTACTTCTAAGGAGGTCATTAACGACCTCCTGTCAACCCAAGCAGGCATTGGGTCACTGTGCCAGACTCCTCTGCACGCCGGACACTGCTGACCTCCCTTCTGCAACGTCTCCTCCCCTAGCTTCTGAGCCCCCTCCCCAGGCCCTCCTCCTCCTCACTCACCTTCCTTCCCTGTCTTTTCACTGGCTCTCCCTCCTTTCTGCACTGGTGTTCCGCAGGCATCCTCCACCTCGGTGAGCAGTTCATGGCTCCATCCTTAGGCATCACCCCCACCCCCACCCCCGTGACTCCCGCCACTCCCTCTCCGCCACCACCTCTCTCCTAAGCTCCAGAGTAGCAATTCTGAGCCCTCAGAGTTCTGGATTGCTCTACCGAGTGGGCCCAAGGACTCACTCACATGCACAGGTTCCAAACAGCCCTCCTCATCCTCCTCCACCACCTGCCCCTGGTTCTGCTGCTGCCACATCCAGGGCTACAGGCTACGGACACCCGGAAGCCGGCCTACGCACCCCCGTTTCCCCCACCCGGCCACAGCTCCCGGAGGCACCGAGTCCTCTGAGCTTCCGTGGAGCACTGAGCCCACACCCCAGGCACTGGCGGGACGCGGCCTGCTGGATTCGACGGCAAACGGCTCACCGGTTACAGGGTCAGAAAGACAATGAGCAAGAATGGGGTAAGTAGGATGTGAGAGTTGGGAAAAAAATGAATTAAAAAAAAGGTCTTTGGCCCATTTTTTAATTGGATTGTTTGTCTTCCTGGTGTTGAGTTGTATCCGTTCTTTAAATATTTTGGAGATTAACCCCTTATCAGATGTATCATTGGCAAATACGTTCTCCCGTACAGTGGGTTCCTCTTTCGTTTGTGGATGGTTTCTGTGGCTGTGCAGAAGCTTTTCAGTCTAGTGTAGTCCTGTTTGTTTGTGTGTGTGTGTTTTTTCCCTTTGTTTTATGCTAAGCAAAATAAGCCGGTCGGAGAGAGACAAATATCACATGACCTCACTTATATGTGGAATCTAATGAACAAATAAGCTGATGAACAAATAGGTCCAGAGACATGAAAGCACGGAGCAGGCTGACATCTCAGAGGGAAGGGGGACAGGAAGAGATAAACCGAAGAACACACACGCATACGTGCACTGCCCATGGACACAGACAACAGGGCGGTGAAGGCCTGGGTGGGGCGGGTGGGGGGAGGGGGCAAAGGGGGGGAAATGGGAAATATGTATAACACCCTCAACAATAATTATAAAACATTAAAAAAAGAAAACGAAGAACCTTCTGGAAGCCCAAAGGAAGGTCCAATTTACTCTGCTTGGCAAAGGACATTTGCCAGGGAAGACTTCTATAAAGAGGACATTTGAGTGAGCTTTGAAAGAGGAAGCGAAGAAAAACAAGAATCTCAGCCCCATTTCTCTCTGGGGTCAAAATGTGACAAGAACAACTCTGCCTGTCCAGTGCAGGGGCCGCCAACGCTGCCCCAGGGGACAGCGATCCGAGCGAGTGACGGCTGTGCAGGGGCCTGACATGGGGACCAGGGTCGGAAGGAAGCCACCTGCTGAAGCTAGCAAAGCCCTCCCAGGGGCTGACCAACGCCACGCCGGGCAGTTACCATCGTGTCCGGCTGTCCGCTTGGCCTTCGGAGCCCGTGTGCAAACGGGGGAAGAGCCCCGACCTCCGCTTGATGGGGCTCCGGGACTGGCTCTTCGCGGTCGCCGCTGCCACTGGAGGCTGCCAACGAAACCACCAGTGAGCGCTCCCTCCCCAAACCCAGACCTCCGCCCCGCATCCGCCTTTCCGATCCGCAGAGCCCCTGCACACACCCCAACGGGCTCGGGGAGGTCCCCGGAAACCGCAAGACAGCTGGAAGGTTGGGATCTGAGTACCAGGAGCTGGGACCCAAGGCTCGAGCCACCTGCAGCCCGTTCTCCTGTGTTCTTCACCCGACCCCTGTGGCCCCAGGTAACGATCCACTAAAGACCAGAATTCCAGGAGGAATATGAGGTCAGGGCCACTCCAAGGGGAACCTCACACACTGAGAGGGACAGGATGGCTCAGGGGTCACAGACTGGGAACCACAAAGCTGGGAGTGAGCCAGTCCAACCTCTCGCTTTACCGATGAGGAAGCGGAGGAGTCGGGGGTGGGGGGGGGGGGCTCGGCCAAGGTCACAGAGCAAATCACAGGCAGGACAAACATAAGGTCCACACGCGCCTGCAGGCTGGGGAGCTGGCCAAGAGTGTGGCTTTCCTGCCCCGTGTGAAGGTCGGTGGGGGTGGAGGGGGTGAGAGGGGGAAATGGGAGCCTGCCGCCAATCTTTAGACCGTGCCAGGCCTCCGACCCAGGCCCCAACGTTTGCCATCCACATGCTGTGCCACCTTGGGCACGTGGGAAAATTCTCTGGGCCTCCGTCTCATCCCCAGACTGGAGATAACTGCCCTGCCCACTTACAGACCCTCTGGGAGGAACAGCTCTGAAAATACTATTTGGTAAATTAAATGAATGATACAAGAGCATTCATAACACACATTGTTAGTACCGTGGTGGGTATGTTCTGCTTTTACAAAAGAGCGAAGGAAAACCCTAACATACACAAATCCAAAGCCACTTGGCTTTATAAGAGGGACTCAGTGGCTCCTTCACCTGGGCAGCTCCTGGTACAAGCTGACCAGACCCACACCTGCAGACCAGCCTTGGAAACGCACACACAGCGACCAAGAGAGAAGACTTGGGATCTGGGCAACCTGCATTCAAATCCCAGTTCTTCAGCTTAGCTGGGCGACCTCTAGCAAGTTCCTTGACCCCTCTGGGCCACCTCTTCCTAAATGTAAAATGGAGAGCACCTCAGTACCTACCGCAGACAGCTGTTACAGGGATCCATGAATTACTTAGCTCAGTGCCTGGTGCAGGGGCAGCTACTGTCATCAGGAATAATAACAAAGGAAGGACACCTCTCTCTGTCACAGGTCCCAAGCCCCTGGGCAGAGAAATGCACCCAGGACTATTTCACAGGGTTGGCCCCGAGGAGGAGGCCCAGGTGTTAAGGAGACTCAGAGAACAGGACACCAGGTAGGTTCTAGTCTGGGCCAGCCTCAGGGACTGCCTGGTTGGAGGATCTAATTTCAGAGAAGGGTTGCCCCCCAGGTAGCCTCAGTCTCTCCATCATCCAGCTCACCCTGCTCACGGCCTGGCCCAAGCCTGGATGAACACACCCCTCCCCCACCAAGGTCTGGGGATACCCCAGCCTGCAGCCACTCACCGAGAAGGTGGTCTTGGTGACCTCCATGCTGTTGTGGGAGATGCCTCCGCTAAGGCTGCCTGGGAGGCCCCCGCTGTGCGGCTTCTTCTGGCTGGTCACCATGGTCTCCATGGAGTGACTGCGCACACGGATGGCCCTCTGTGGGGACAGCAGGTGACGGGGACCTGAGAGTTAGAGCCAGGCCTCTCCAAATGACCCTGCCCTCTGCGGGATCCGCAGACACAGCCCTCAGAACGCACACGTGTCCACACACGCACGCGTGCACACACACTCCCTCTTTTTCCCCCAGAGGCCCATGCTTGAATCACCAGTTGGCAGAGGGCTCTCACATGCTCTGGGCATGGGTGGCTCTTTGCAGGCAGAGCTGAGGGAGGATACTGGCCAGGGGCGTCTGAGGGGTCAGTGCCCCAGAAGCCCTGCAAGGTGGACAAGGGTTGTTATAGAGAAGGAAAGTGAGGCTTGGAGAGCTTAGCAAGACTGTAGGACCCTGGTCCAGTTAACTGTCTAAGCTGCTGCTTCTTCATCTGCAAATCGGGCTGGTCCAGGCAGCATCAGGCGGGGATGAAATGCAGCCATGCCCCTCACCCCACCTTGACTCTTTTTTCCAGAAAGCTAAGCACCCTTCTATATTTAAACACCAGGTACCCCTTCTGCTGTCACCCCCAAGTGTGCCTTGTGCAACCTGAAAGGTGTTTGCAGTTGGTGACCTGTGGCCAGAGCTCTTCCCGGATCCGTGCACTGAGCCACCAGTCACACTCGCCTGGCTCAGCTGCTCACACAGGACGTGCGAGCTCAGACTCAGGCTGGAGCCCAGAGGGCCACAGGGAGCCCTGTGCTCGCTTAGGGCCACCAGAGAGCAAAGGACACATCAGTACACAGTGAAGGGTCCCAGAGGGGCCACCAGGACAGCCGGGGCTGTCACAGTGCAGGCAAGGATGAGAAGACTTAAAATGGAGATGCTGAGCCACAGCAGGGGTGGACTTGGGAGGCGACGGCTGCCCTCGGCCACTCCGCCGGCCACCGGCGTTGCTCTGGAGCCTGACCCGAGAAGAAGGACCGAGCAAGGCAGACAGCGCTCAGCCGGACCCAGGGAGGGTTTTCTGACACGAGACGTCCTAGAGGAGTCCACCCGCCATGTGGACGGTTCCCTGGCTCTGAAGGCCTTCCAAGGTGACCCAGCTCTAGGAAGGCCAGTGTCTGCCCAGGAACTTCAGTCTCAGCTACGCGGCCAGGCAGCCACACACTGAGCTTTAGCAGCGAGCCCAGCACCTCGTAAGTACCCAATGCACATGGCTACTCTTCTCGTTCATGAAAAGCACTGCCATGTGCTCCCTGCGTGCCCAGCACTGTGCCAGACACTGGGAGAATGGCAGGAGGGCAGTCAGAGAAGCAAGACGCGGTCCCTGCCTCCAAGGAGTGTAGGGGAAACAAGACATTCCTGAAATTCGGGCAACAACGCCGAAAGGCCCAGGGGCGGTGGGTGCTCCCGCTGTGCTGAAGCGCTGTCCAGGCCCCAGGGCCTCAGAGACACAAGCAAAAGCTCACGGATGCAAATGCTGTCAGTTGCTCCCATACAAGGGCAACCCCGCCATGGTCCTTGCTGGCAGAGCCTGGTCCAAGGTCCCCTCTTCCTCCACAGGACTAAATCATGACCACCTAAGGCCGTCCCATAATCCTTCCCCTTGCCACTGGAACAGGAAGGGACATCTGGGGGCTCTGAGGAAGGGTGTCCTCAATGATTCCCAAACGCAATGTGACATGTCCGCACCTAGAACCGCAGCAGCCACCTTGGGACTGTGAGGGATGGAGCCCGCGGGTGAGGCTGACCAGATGGGGATGCCAGAGGCGACAGGGGAAGGACCCGCCTGCAATGACTACAGGGAGCCAGGAGGCACAGGGGCCTTCTGGTTAAGCGAGCTGATGGATCGTCCTCATTGCGAGAGCCCGCTGAGGTAGGGAGCACTCGGAGCCTCAGCTTCAGAAAGGCAGTGCTCCATCCTCACCCGGTCATGCCCACACATGAACAAACACTTCTGCTTACGCTCTTCCTGCGTCCACGTGCGGAACGGCTGCCCTGCCCCCCCCCCCACCCCGACCACCGAGGGGAGAGCTCAGCCTATGGAAACGCAGTCCCAAGAAATCAGCAGGAATGCTGTCCCCAACCCCAGCAGCAGGTCCCCCTGAAGCTCTCCCTAGGCAGGAATTCTCCAAGCCCAGGAAAGGCGAGGACCACATCCTGCCCGCCTTTCTCTCCTGAGGGGGGAAGCTGATTGGGGAAGGAGGCTGCCCATAAGTATGACGGCCCTGGAGGCGGGCTCCTCTAGAATGAGGCAGGAGCCCGTGGGCCTTGTCCCCCTGATGTCACTCATCTGGCCTGGCCTGTGTGAGCCAATCACACCCCCTTGAGGGACATCAACTCTCTCTCTTTCTAGACCACAGAAGACAGTCGCCTAGCAACGGTCCCCGGCAACGTGGCTGAACAGCCAGCACGTTCTATTCATTCCACCACCCAAAGATCACTAAGTCACATGCCCCGTGGAAAGCCGAGGGCACGGAAGGTGTGGCGCCACTCTGATGCGTCCCTGGGTAATAGCCAGTTTCTCTAAACGAGTCAAGTGCTCCATCAAGCCGGGCATCACTACATTCCGCCGGTGCCCTTGTGTGTGCCACCACCACTACCGTCATCAACGATGACACGTCAATGAATCATGCGTGTTCCGATGCGTGCTCACTGTCCCCTTCCAGCAAAGATGACATGTGCATGATGAGTCCTGTGGGACGGTATCTGGTCTACTGAGCTTCACACACATGACCTTATGAATCCATCAACTCCGAGCTGCAGGGAGGACAGACGCTGAGAGAAAGGTCCGGAAAGGTAAGGCCTGCCCAAGGTCACACCACAGGTAAGAGAGGGAACCAAGACTCTAGGCTCCAGATGAAAGGGGCCCAGTATCCCAAACTGTGTCCAGACTGAAGACACAATTCAACTGTTTGGCGGCCTGAGGGTGATGAAAAACCAAGGGGTTTCAGCCTCTCTTCAAAAACAAGAAAACAGCCCAGCTGGTGTGGCTCAGTGGTTGAGCGTCGACCCATGCACCAAGAGGTCACCGGTTCAATTCCCGGTCAGGACACATGCCCAGGTTGTGGGCCAAATCCCCAGTGGGGGGACATGCAGGAGGTGACCAGTCGATGTTCTCTCTCATCGATTTTCTATCTCTCTCTCCTCCCTAAAAATCTCTAAAAGTCAATAAAGGGAAAAAAAACAGAAGCTGATGTGAGGGAGGAATCGCCTCCTCCAAGGCCCTTGGTGCTGTCGGGTCAGTGAGACGTCTGAGGACCTGGTGGCTGCCAGGGGTGTGCAGCGTCTGAATCCTGGTTCTTCCCAGCACGGTGTGTGAGCCCGTCTGAGACGCAGTCTCGTCACCTGCACGTGGTGATGGTCCGTGGGCAGGATGTCTGACAGATCCCTGGCGTGATACCTGCTTGCTCAAGGCCATCTCTCCTCCCCACTCTTAGGGATGGCAAAAGAGATGACGGGCACCTCGAAACCCTAAGACAGTGCTTGATGTGGACCAAATCACCCGGTGGCACGGTCTAAGGTACTTCACATTTCAATCTGACACCGTTGGGCGCACTGGCCTCTCAAGTCGGCAGCAGGGTCTGGTGCGGGGTGGAGACGAGAACGGAGGGCGGCGGCGTGGGAAGAGGGCGGCAGGAGCGAAGACAGGCACGTGGAGTCTTCGCCTGGGCAGCAGGCGGTCTCCAGGCACCATCGGCCCCTCTGGCACTCAGGCCCTGCACCTCCAGGCCGCGGTGTGTCCTCTCTGCTTGCACCGAGGGGCGGGAACGGCCTGGCCCTTGAAAAGGTCTTCGGTGCACTGAGCTGCAATCTTACCACTTCGGGATGGCGGCATCGCAGACGAGTCTGTTCCAAACTTCGCACAACTGTCCCATCTGTCCTCAGAGTCTGCTCTCCTCCCAGCTACTCATCTCTGGTTCTACCCCCAACCTCAGTCACCAAGGTTTCCCAGCCCTCGGCACACCTCACAGCTTACCTCCGGGGGGAGGGGAGTAAAAGAGGGATGGAGTCACTTTCTCATGGTCTGCTTACCTCACATCACCTCAGCTGGGGTCAGAGCGCCAGCTGCTGTCATAAAGGGAGCATGTCACCTCTGGGCTGACCACAGACCTCGCTTCTTCACTAAGGGGTTTTCCGAGTTATTTTAATCTAACAAATTCAGTTTGAGGGACCCAATGCACAAGGATGACCACTAAGGGGGATGCATGCCTTCCTGCACCAAGTAGGCAACAGAGGCAGGGGCCCTTGGGAGAAAGATGCTCATTTCTTGCCGGCTGGGATAGCCGCTAACCAGGAAGTACCCTGAGGTACAAAACGGGGTCTTCTGCCCCACGAACAGCACAAATAAAGGAGGGGGGCTGGTGGGAGAAGGAAATCTCTCTCCACATCTCCTTTCAGACCCACCAGGCTCCCACCCATGCGCTGCCCCAGCCTGAGGGTCCTTGGCCTGAGCTATCTGCAGGCAGTGCCCCTCTTTGGCCACTAGGGGTCAGCGCAGACCAGTGCATTAACCACCACAGTCCCTCAAGGGCTGGACAAAAGTCCCGTTAACTCCCTGCTCTTGGCGGTTCCAGTTCTGGGGCCGGTGAGTGACCTTCTCCCAGGCCCCTCTATTCCCACTTCTACACGATGAATTCAGCAGAAGGTCGGGCTAGCTCAGGGCCTCTCAAATGTGGCTCACACGTGCTCTCTGTACATATGTTGATACATCCAGAGGCATCACCTTTTCTTGTCATCTCATTAGGGACCCACTAAACGTCAACAGCTGGCGGTGGCTGAGGATGGCACTGGAGAACAACAGTCTGGAGATCAATATTTTCAAATGTGAGTGCTACCCGCCCCTTTACAAAGACAACGGTTCCTGCAAGGCTCCACGGAAACGCCCACAGACCCCAACACCGGTGGCCCCCGGCGGCATTTGCAACCTGCTGACTTACTCGTGTCCTTCCGTTGTGCGCCTCACTGCGAAAGTTAGTCTCTCTGATTGGAGATACATTTTTTTATATTATCTGCTAAGGAAAAATACAAAATTTCAAAGTGTGCGTCGGGCTGGAAGATTCCTGAGATTATCTCCAAGCACCACAGAAGCCGCTCTAGGCGTCCCCAAGCCAACTGTGCTGTGTCTCGTGGAAGAAACGCTTAAACGGACAGCCAGCGAGCTGGCGCGGATATGCCGGGGAGCGGGGGGCACAGTCGGAGGTAGGCACGGACGGCTGAGACCGCTGTTAGCCCTGGGACTTCTCAGTCCTGTGACCATGTGCCGGTGAAACAGAAGTCCGGCAGGAAGGAGATAAAACCTACGCAGGGCCACCTTGGACAGAGGCGTGGAAGCAGAATGTAGGTGTGTCTTCAGCTTCCAGTTGGAAGGATTTAGGGCAAATAAGAAAAATTCCCTGGATTACTGGACTAAACACAGAATGACAGAGTCTCGAAGCGTCTCCCTCTCTTGGGAACCCGTTGTCAGAGCCTCCAGAGGCAGGGGGCGGGAAACGGCCTCGGGTCACGCTCCTTTGGACCCGAACCTGTGGGTAGCTGCTGGGCCGTTCTGTCCACTGGGCACCGTGGGCACAGTGCCCACAGCCTACCAGCTTCTCTAGGTTATAAAAATATTTGAAACAATTGTTAATTGAACGAAACAATTGTTAACTCCAAAATACAGAGAGAACCCACAAAACGGAGAGCAACAAACGCTTCCTTAAATGTCTGCAGTCAACTGCGGCTCAGGTCACATACACACCACATTTTCCAGGGGACCTGGGAGCGTCTGCTGTGATGTGGGGCCAGCCTGCAGAGGTGTCCTATTTACCTGGTCTCACATCCACCCCTCCCTCTGCTGGGCAAGATGACCTGGCTCCCTCTCCTCCCCCGTTCCTCTTCTTTCCCATCCTCCTTTCTCTTGATCTCTCAATTTCTCCCATTTCACCCTGGCGGCCCCCGTCCATCAGGACCGAAGCAGATGCCCCAGGAACCTCCCACTAGCCTGGACAAGCAGCTCGGCTCCTACCCGCACCCTCGTGAGGAATCTCGGCAGCTGGCCCGTGGGGCCAGCAGGGCCCTGCCCTGAGCTCTGCCCTCCAGCCTGGCAGCGAGGGACAGACCCCAGGCTTGCCTGGGCCAGGCGGGGGCGGGGGTGGAATCTTAATTGAGTTGGAACCCGGAGCAGTGTCATGTGGCCATTAGGAACACAGGCTGTGGAATCCGGCAGCCACATGCACAACTCCTATATCTGCTGGGCGACTTGGGACAAATTATTCAGTCTCTGTTTCCTCACATGTACAATTACACTCAATTATTAAAATTGGGCATACATTCCTATACCACAGTTATTATACCCATAATGATAGCCTCACGCACAGGGCACAGAGGGCAGCTGGGAGGCCTTGGAGGGGATCATGTGCATTAAGCTTTCACTTTGCAGGACAATAAGAACAGCTCACACACCCTGGCCAGTTTGGCTCAGCGGTTAAAGCATCGGCCTGCAGTCCGGAGAGACCCGGGTTCGGTTCCCGCTAAGGGCACGTACTTCGGTTGCAGTTTGTCCCCGGCCCTGGTTGGTCGTGCGGGTGGCAGCCACTCGATGTGTCTCTTCACGTCGATGTTTCTCTCTCTCTCTCCCTTCCTCTCTCTCCCTCCCACTCTATCTGTACAAAAAATGGAAAAATATCCTCAGGTAAGGATAAAAAAAAAAAAGAACAGCTCACACTTTCAGTGGGCATTTACTGTATTCCAGGTCAGGTGACCTATTCTGGACTAGTTCGATGAATTCTCCCAACAACTCCACCACACAGGTCGTATTGATCATCCCCGTGTTGTGGATGAGAAAATTGTAGCGCAGAGACTTTAAAGACCAGTGCCCAGGATCACGCAGCTGGGATTCTAACCTAGTCGAACCCTAACCCCCTATACTGTCCCCAGAATGGTAGCTTTAGAAATCGTTCTGCCATGGGCAATTCAGCAGCACACTGACCGAAGAGCCAGAAAACCTGGGTTTGAAACAAGCCTTCGCCTCTTCGTGGGGTAAGGTTTTGAGCAGGGCTGTGGTCTCTCATCCTCCCCCAGGAGTGTGAGTGGAAATCACCACCACCAGGCTCAGCTCAGATGCTGGATGTCAGTGCTCTGGGGACCAACAAGCACTTGACAAGCATGTGACAACGAACCTTCCTTATGCATGCCAGCTGAGTGGCTGTCCCTGCTCCACTTGAACACTTCGGGGACAGGGAGCTCACTACTTATTTTAGCAGCTCGTGCTGGTTAGAAAGTTCTTCCCTTTGCAAAGTCCATGGGGCCTTGCCTATAACTCCATCACCATGGCCCTGGCCAGGTCTGCCAGTGCCCTGCCAGCTGGGAAAGGTCCTTGGCAGTACCCCACACCAGCTGCTGAAGACCCCCAAGACGTGCCTCCGTGTTCCTGCCATTCTGCCCTGGGCGCCTGACCGCAGCAGCAGGCAGATGGGAACAGTTATGTTCCTGGTTTGCACTGGCTCCTCTCGGCTAACGTCCCCTGTCCCTGCTTGTCAGACTCCGGGCCAGGAGGGGATGATCCAGATCAAGGAAGAATGTGCAGACTGCAGGCTGTCCAACCCTCACACTGCTGATGCCCCTGCAACACCTGCGCTGCCCTGCTGGTCCCGCCACACCTGGCTGGTCTCGGCTCTGGGTCCGGATCGTGTGGACCGTGGACCTCTTCCCTTGTTTGTCCTGACCCTCCCTGCCGCAGCAATCCTCAGCCACTCTTGTGCCCGTACCTTAAAAGACTCCAGGAATCCTCCGTGGCCCCCATTCTCGAACTTGTCCTCTTCTGGGCCCAGTCCCAGCATGGCCTGTGTGTGGGCATGGAGCTCATCGTGCAGGTTGTCCAAGAGGGCAGCCCTCGTCCGGTCCTGGAAGGGAAGAGGGTTGTGGAGCTGGTACGGGGAGCACAGATGCGCCCTCTTTCTGGGGGCTCCAGGCACCTGGCTGAGGGCCAACTGCATACTGGGGACAGCAGGGACCTAAGGGCAGGCTGGGCGCCGCGCTCACCAATGTCGTCATTGACACTACGGCTCCACGCCCAGCCCTCTGCTCTCTTCCCTCTGCTCCTTCTCCCTGTGCCATCCCACCCTCCCAGTCCACCTGCTGACTCCCGGTCCAGATCTCCACCCCAAGCTCCACATCCATGGACCCAACTGCCTGCTGCCTCTCCATCCAGATGTTCCTCCAGAGCTATACATACAACCTCCAGGGGGCGCCATTCACCCAGACCAGGCCAAGCCCTTCCAGCAACCCCGCCTTTGCAGGCACCTCCAGACCAGCAGGTCCTGACAAAGCTCATCTCCCAGTGATCCCCATGTCAGCAAAGAGCCCAAGCTAAAGGCCTGAGAGCCACCCCACAATTCCACTCCCCCCCTTAACACAGAAGTCCATCAGGTCTTCCCAGATGACCTGTACCTGGTATAAGCAAGTTGCCATCGTCTGTCTTGAACTCCTGTAATAGCTTCTAACTGGCCACTCCTCCTGCCCTCCTCCCTTTCAATCTACCTTCCCCACCACTGACAGTCATCATCTAATATGCAAATCAAACATCACTATGCTGCCCCAGCCCTTAATAGGGCCCATCACCTCTAGCTCCAAGCCCTTCTTTATATGACCCAGCCAAAGTCTCCAGCTGAGTCCCCACCGTTCCATCCCCCACGAGTCCTTCTCTCAGGCCACAGCGAACCCGCTGCGACTCCCTCACAAAGTCACGCTCTGATTCTGCTGATTCGTCTGCTCATGCTGTTTCCCATGGAATAACCCTCCCCTCTCCTTTCTCCCGGCAAAAGGTTCACCAGATATCCAGATTCAGCAGCTGAAGGGTAGCCTCCTCCAAGAAGCCTTCCTTGAACACACCCAAGTCCCCCATAGGCAGAGGCAGTCACTATCCCAAGTCCCAGCCCCTATGCTGGCCTCCGTCACAGCTCAGTGCTGGCAAACTGTATCATACCTGTCTAGTAATGGCCCCCCACCAGCCTGTGAGCTCTACAAGGTCAGAAACTGAGTCTCACTTATTCCCGTGTCCCAGGAAACAGAATGGAGCCTGGCACACAGTAGGTGCTCAATAAATGATTGGTGACTAGTTGACTAGACCTGAAGTTTGGATGTAGTTTCCACCAGAAGAGTTACTGTATCAACACAGGACTGATGACTCAGAGGGGCCAAGACCACGCTGCCCGCCTTGAACAGCCCCAGGAGCAGACCCCCGGCCGAGGCTGGCTCACGGGGCAGACGGAAGACCATCAGAAACCACGCTCTCACCTCCAGCTTCGCAAACTTGTCTGACTTGCAGCAAGCGTTCTCCGCGTTGGTGAGCTTGGTGAGCAGAAACTCCCTGAACTCCGGGCCCTGGAACAGACAAGGACCCAGGGACTCTCCCAGCCTCGGCATGGGTAGGCAGCACAGGGCATCTGGGAGCACCCTGGAAAGTCTCTTCTGACATTTGATCAGTTCTAGCCAGGCCGGGTCCCCCTGCTACGATGCCAACATGGACACCAGCTTCCCTGGTCCTGGGAAATCAACCCTCCATACCCACAGTGCCATTTCCATGACTGAAGCTGACTTTTGCCCAAGGCGCCTGGGATCACAACATGGTATACAAATGCTTCTTTTAGCAGAAATTCAAGCACCCTGACAGGAGACCCTGTGCTTGGTGGGGAGAGATCCCAAGGAAGGGGATCCCCCAGCTCTGCTGAATAAAGGCCCTGTTCACGTTCCCAGCCCAAAGTCAGCCCCCTCCACGCACCGCCATTCAGTAGGGACTCCAGAGTCTCGGATATGAGAGGAGCAGGAAGGAGAGTGTCTTACCTTCTGGAAAACAGGGGGGCTGGGCAGAGGTGGGCCGAAGGCAGGCACGTCCTCCCGCGCAGTGACTGAGACCTGAAACAGAGCTCAGTGTGGGCCAGGAGGCATGAGCCAAGCTAACACACTCCGCACGTGCTGTGCTGTGGCCCTAGGGGACCCCACGTCCCACGGCAGAGCTCCTCCTCTTCTCCCCCCCCCACCCCCAAGCATCGCCAGCACCACAGAGTTCCCAGAGGTGGGGCTGGATGGCGTGGGACCACCCGCGTGCTCTCGTCCGCGCGGCTGGAGGCCAGGAGCTAGGCTGGCAAGATGACTGGTCAGGGCTGAGGAGCCGCTGGGACCCTAACTCCAATACAGTGCGAGTGCTCGGGAGGTCTCATCCCAAGACCGCGCTGGGCTGGGAAGCGGAGCCTCCGGACACGGCGTGGTGAGAACTACTCGTCCTGTCTCACTGAGGAGGAAACGTGCTCAGAGACGTGAAGTGACCCCTCAAAGGCACACGGGTGACAAGCCACAGAGATGAAGAGAATCCAGACCCTGCTCTGGGGTTCTTCCCACAGCACTGACGCCCAAACCTGGCCGTACCTCAAGTGTTTAGACAATAGATACCGATGGAGGGCTCCACCCCGGACTACTGAACCAGCAGTGCTGAGGCCGAGCCCGGGAGCTGCAGCTGTTAAATGCTCCTGAGAGTTTCTGTGCAGCGGGCTCTCCAGTGTTCGGAAACCCTGCCCCCACGCACAGGGTCAGTCAGTCTGGGCGAAGCCTGAACTCACCGTGCAGGGCCCAGGCTGGGTATTGGGGGTGGAGGACATCAGGTATGCTGTGCCCTGCAGGGGGCGCACCAGGCTCAGGGTGGGTGTGCACCTCTGGCCAGCCTGGCGAGGCCTGAATTAATGGGGTGAGAGCACCAAGATGTTCTGCAGGGGGTCTCCCAGGCTCAGGACAGGCCCCACACCTCCATCTCCCCTGCACGCAGACGCCCTGGCTTCACCCGTTCTCGGCCCAGGAGACTGCAGGCCTCTCTGGAGACCCTGCCCTCTCCCTTCCCCAGGCGGGCAGCTGCTGGCGGGAGCCTGGCCCTGGCACCCCGCCAGCGCCTAGCCTGTGAAGTAGGGCAGATGCTGAGAGTCGGCGGACCGGTGAGCAGGCAGCTCGGAGCCAGGCCAAGGAAAGGCCCTGCCTGGGTCTGCGGGGAAGGGAGCAGGAGAGGGCGGGTCAATGCCAAGCTCCAGGCTCGCTCTCCCCAAGCTCGAAGCTGTCTGCAGGCCGAGCTGCAGTGACCACAGTCAGGAACCAGGATCTAGCAGGCTGATGTGATTGCTGGCTGGCTCCAGCCGCCAAACAGTCCCCACCACCACCCGCCATGTGTCCACGGCACAAGTCAGGAATCCCGCCCACTGCCCTGGCCAGTTTGGCTCAGTGGTGAGAGTGTCAGCCCGCGGACCAATGAGCCGTGGGTTCAGTTCCAGTCAAGGGCACACATATTGATTGTGGTTCGGTCCCAGCCCTGGTCAGGGTCGTGCAGGAGAGAACCAATCGATGTGTCTCTCTCACATCGATGTTTCTCTCTCTCCCTCCCTCCCTCCCACTCTATCTGAAGAGAAACAGAAAAATATCCTCTGGTGAGGATATAAAAAAAAAAAAAAAAAAAAAAAAGAATTCCACCCGTAGAGCCAGAATCTGAGGAGGGGGTGGTG
The DNA here is from genome assembly GCF_014108415.1 of Molossus molossus. Lineage (NCBI taxonomy): Eukaryota > Metazoa > Chordata > Mammalia > Chiroptera > Molossidae > Molossus > Molossus molossus. The sequence continues at coordinate 43,509,824 of NW_023425354.1, read as the reverse complement.
GGCAGGCCCCTGACAGGCTGCAGACGGACAAGGCCAGAGGCCAGGCCCAGCCCTCCCCTCTTCCCACCTGGACACCCCCCTCCCAGGCCTGCATCAGAGCGGTCTGCGCCGGCTGGGTAAATGGCTTCATATATGTTTTAAATCCACCAGGTGTCCCAGACAGACACGACCACGGCAGCAGCCACAAGGGGACGGATCCTTCCTTGTGATAGCCATTCACTCTCCGCCCGCATTGTGTTCCCTGTCCTGACCCCTTTCCGACAGAGCGCTGGGCCTTTGTCCCTTCCTCCTCTGGGGGACGGTTGGGTTGCTGGGCTGAAAGCAGAAGCTGCCTCTGCAGGGCCCCACCTTCCCGTTTTCTAAATTCAGCGCGGCCGGCAGGGCTCGGGCAGCAGGGTGCTCTGGGGAGACACCGCAAGGCTGGAAAGCGAAAGGCGGCCTGGGGAGTGTGAGGAGGGTGCACCAGCAGGCAGGCACCTCGCAGGGTGCAGACTCAAAGACCCCCCCAGGGTGCCCTGGAGTCCCGGAGAACCGCCGGGCCATGCATCAGCAGTGAGGGGAAGGGGCGCCCAGCCCGGACCCCTCCCATGATCCGCTTCACGTGAGACTCCTGAGACTGGCACAGGGCTTTGGGGACAGGTGGCCTCAGGCAGGGAGAGGAGGGAGCCCGGCGATGGCTCCGCTGGAACTGCCTTCCAGCCTGGAGATCAGTCCACTGGGACATTTCGTGACACCCCAGCCCGGCCGCCACCTCACCTGCTCCCACGGCTCCGTGCTGCCGCCCGGCAGCCTGGACAAGGGGGACTCCAGGTCCGAAGCGGTTTAAACCCTCTGCCTTGATTCCCACCACCCCCGCCCTGTAAAACAGGGCTAGTAAGAGGCCCTGCCTGGCCAGGGGCCTGTGAGGATTCAAGAAGACTCTCTAAGGGCCTACTCAGCGCCTGGCATGGAGCCAGCACCTGCAGAGACGTAACCATTGTCACCCTTTTCTTCCTTTTACTTCCTTTTACTTCCCCTACTAATATGCACCTAGTAAAGGACACCTGACATACTATAGAGTCCCCCAAACCATTTCTTAATCCATCACACACACACACACACACACACACACACACACACACACACCTGTTTCTCAACTCTCCCTCCTGCCCCTTCGGAGCACATCAGGGCTGGAGGGAACTCTGAGGTCGTCCAGTTCAACTTCCTCGTTTCACAGACAGAATCAGAGGCCCAGGGGGAGAAGGAACTGGCCCGAAGTCACACAGCCGGCAGAGGCAGGCTCGGGACCAGAACCCCAGGCTCCCGGGACTTGAGATCAGGAACCTTTTCCGCAGGTTCCCATCCCATCCCTCCCTTCCTCTTCTTTCCTGTTGTTTGTCCTCCCCGTGGGGGCCTCCGGGGGCACTGCTGAGCCCCTGGGGAAACCTCACTCGCCCTCCTTTTCTGTAGCCCCTAAGCCTGCAAGGGTCAGCTAAGGTCTCATTCCACCCTGGACCCCGAGGGATCTAACCAGGTCCCCCTCCGTCCGCTCATCACCTGAGGCTCGCCTGGGGTGTGGGTGAACAGAGGTTTGGGGAGCACCTTGGGAGGCTGGTCTCCCTCCCTGGCCCCATTCACAGGCCTCGCCTTCCAACCTCGATGTTTCCTGACAGGAAGCACAGTGTCCCACACCCCAGGGACAGCCCAGCTCTGCCCCTGAGTCCTACTTCCCTGCTTCTCTGATTCTCACCACCTCTCTGAACGAAGTACTTTTACCTGGACCACAGCCTGTGGCTGGGAAGACCTGGTCAAGTTGGACCTCAGATTTTTCTCTGTATTGCTGCTAAGTTCTTGGGAAAGTGGAGAAGCCAGTTAGCTGAGCTCCATTTCCAATCAAAAACCAAAAGCAAATACTCAACGTCCACAGGAGGCTCCACTCTGCCAGCAGAGGCCTAGCAGACAAGCCACACACATGTACGCGATTGCCGGGCCGGGCCTGGAAGCCTCCCTCCCCCGGCTTCCCCTGGGGTCCTGACCAGGAGTCTCAGCCTCTGCTGGCTGCTGGAGCGGCCCAGGGGCTGCACGCACTCACTGGCTCTTCCTCCTCCCTGAGGGCGGGTTCTGAGCATCCCTCCATGTGCCCCGCCCCTGGCACACAGCGGGCAGGGAATGAATCAGACCTGCTTCCACCAGCAGCCCTTGGAAGTGAACGCCCATTTCTGCCAAAGCAGGTGAGCCCGAGCCCGTAGCCCTCAAGGAGATGGCCAAAGCGTGGCTTCTCTAACCTTTCAGCTAACACTGCTCAGTGACAGAGAACATGCACATGAATGTTCATGGCAAGAAGGCAGCTCTCCTCAACAGGAGAGAGTGTGGGGTGTTTTTTTGTGAAGACTCATACTTGGATCTAAAGTTGGTGTGAATTTTGCACTTAATATATCTATCTGGCTTTGTACCAATATAATAATTATATAACATCAACCCGGCCAGTGTGGCTCAGTGGTTGAGCGTCAATCCATGCACCGAAAGGTTGCTGGTTCAATTCCCGGTCAGGGCACATGCCCAGGTTGTGAGCCTGATCCCCAGTGGGAGCATGCAGGAGGCAGCCAATTGATGTTCTCTCTCTTTGATATTTCTCTCTCTCTCTCTCTCTCTCTCTCTCTCTCTCTCTCTCTAATATCAATAAAGAAAAAAAAAGTCCTGGCCAGTTTGGCTCAGCGGTCAGAGTGTCGGCTGGGGTCTACTAGGCCCTTGCTGTCCACCCTACTTACCATAAACACCTCTTTTTCTTTCTTTCCTTCATTCCCAGCCTCCTTCCTTTCCCTTTCCTGACAGTCCTCTCTGCTTTTCCTTTCTCCCCTCTGGCTCCGCCTCACTCTAGCAAATGGCCTTACCAATGGGAGCACCCGGGCTCCTCAACCCCTGCGTTCGATGCTATTGAGCCTGGAGGGAACTAGATGGAGGAGATGACCTCAGGGGGTGCTCTCCACAGCCGGTCTAGTCCCCAAATCCCAGAAACCTGAGAGCCGCGGGAAATCAGTCACACCAAAGCTAAGAGTGACGCCTGGGAGAACAGCAGGAACCAGTGCGAGCTGGTGTTCCCTGGCATCACTGAATCCGCAGAGTAGGGGAGGTGTCTGGGTCGCTGCTTCCTCCGAGCAGACGTTCTCCTTACCTTGTAGGCCGGAGCGTCTGTGCCCGGCCTCTCAGCCTGCACCACGATGTAGGCATGTAAAAAGTTGGAGGCAATCATATCTGGGACAAACGGTGTGTTTTCTTCTTGGAAGATGATGGCCACAATGTCATTCCCAATGTGTCTCTTTCTCTGGAGCTAAACAAAAAGGGTCCCATTGTTAAGAGCCGGTCGGGAACATCCTGAAAGCAGCACAGATCTATACAGGAAATTCCTCATTATTCTATCTTTATACATACACCCTGGAACTCGGAGGCCTCGCTCTCCAGGGAGTTTTTCATTTTAACTTTTAGAAGCCATCCACAAGGGGGGAAATGGGGAAGCTGCCCAAGTTGTTAGGTAGGGGCTGGCAGGCATCTCCCTGAGCTCCGCGGTGCGCAGAGCCCTGACTCGGGGAGAAGAGGTAAAAGTAGAGGCCCAGGTTTTGCCCTGGTGGAGCCTGTCACTAATCCAGGAGAAACATAAACACAGGTGAGGCGACCTGAGAGCAGGAACAAAGCCCCCAGCCAGCAAGTGCTAAATGCCTGACACTGGGGGGCCGGGGGCAGGGAAGGGGCAACGTCTGAGGCCTGATGGGAATCTGAGCAGGCTTCCTGGAAGAGAAGATGGGCGGGGACTCCGGATGGAAATGTGGATGAGCAGGGATGAGGGGCCAGATCATTCTATGCCAAAGGGGAGAAGAGCCATGCTCAGAGACACATGGGCCACATGGCTTGGCAGACGTCACAGGGGGGTGGGGGGATCCAACCCCGATTCAATACCCCAAACTGTGCCAGGTGTCTTCACAGGTGACCTCAGTCACCAAGCACCTACCGTGTGGCAGGAGCCATGCTGGGCCTTCACACGCATGGTTCCAAATGTTAAGGCCCTCCTGCACACCAAGTCCTGGTGAGGTACACCCAGGCATTGCTCCTTTATTAAGCACCTACTGTATGCAGGCCCCATGCTTCACTCTGAGCTTCTTGCTCACAGAGCACCTGTTATATATGGAGCCTGGTGCTGGGCACTTTTTCACAAATTATCTCACTTATTCTATGCACATCATCCCATTTCTTGGGAAGAGAAAAGGAATGTTTAGTCAGTACCTGCCAACAGCCTGTCTCCCCATGCTTCCCACTGAACACAGGGGAGCCTGACAGAGAGCCCGGCCCCTCCCTCAGCCACAGCGGGGTGCGGCGGAGCGGCGGAGGGGCCAGGGCCTGAAGGTGAAAGACAGAGAAAACCTACTTGGACACAAAGGAATACTGCTCCCATTTGTCTCCGGAACATTCAGTAGTTATTTTAGAGCCAAATCACAGTCTCATTTGCCAATTTCCTCTTTTTTCCAAAGAAGCCAAGCACTATGTTTACAACATGACATCTGTGCTCCCTCCCCAGCTCCCTGCTCAGAAGCGGGTGGTCAGTGTCTGGTGGGTCAGCGTCTGGCGAAAGGCCTACCTTCCTTCTTCTCTCCCTACCGACGAAAAGGTGCAAGAGTGGGACAGCCAGGGACCAGCGCTTGGTTTCGGGGCTCAATGAGAAAAAAATCCAGGCCCCCCGGGGGCGCGCAGCTATCAGATGCAGGGAATGGGGGGTGAGCGGGAAAACCCTGGCCGCGGAGGGCTCATCCGGGCTTCCCTGGGTGGGGGAAGAGCTGCACTCTGCCCGGGCAGCTGAGCTGAGAGAGGCTGTGAGACAGGAACCGGGCCGTGGGGGCTTGACCAGCTTGACTCGGCCGGGGCGGGAGGGGGCGAGAGCCTAGCAGCCTGGATACTGACCAGCTGTTAGGGAGGAAGCCTGCCACAGGCCTGCGTCACACTGAGCCCTCCGTGCAGAACTGTACGGGATCCCCACAGCAATGCTCCGACGTACGTGGTGCTATCCCCATTTTACAGATGAGAAAAATGAGGCCACCAGCTTAACTGCTTGCCCGGAATCACATACCACGAAGGGCAGAGCCTCCACCCTACGTGATTGGGCAGTCGGGCTCTGCTCCCAGCTCGGCCCCAGTCAGGTGGGAAACAGTCTTTTAACCAGGCCGAGCTGCCGCTGCCCTGGTCAAAGGGAGAGCCACCGGCCCTGTGTCCTGCCCCACGTCAGCAGCACTGACGGGCGGCCTCGGCGAGATAACGCCACAGAACAGGCTTTGATGAGAAGAACACAGCTGAACAACTGGCCTCTTGTCGGGGGGTGGCAGTCCCTCAGGTAATGGGACCAGAAGCAGGCTCTCACCTCGCATGCCCCGGGCTCCCAGACCCCCCCTTCCCCAGGTTACCTGCTGGGCGTCTCCCTCAGTAAACGGCAGCTTTGTGGAGACATGAAACATGATCTCCCTGTCCCGAAATATCGTGTACACCGACTCCACCCCCGTCTGTCCGTGGGTCACATCCAGGCCTCCTCGGAAACTGTCAGTGAAAAACAGGGCAAGTGCCCGGGGAGAGGGGGGGTTAGCGGGCCACGCGGGCAGCCTTCCCTGAGAACACGAGGACGTGGGCAGGTGAGGGCCGAGACCACACACGAGAAAGCAGGTAGTTGGCTCTTCTCAGCAGAAGAGTCCTGGCGTTCCACCACAAACCCATATTTAAAAGACAAAGGCAGCCCGGCTGGTGTGGCTCAATGGTTGAGCCCCAACCCATGAACCAAGAGTTGATTCCCGATTCCTGGTCAGGGCACATGCCCAGGTTGTGGGCCCGATCCCCAGTGGGGGGCATGCAGGAGGTGGCAATCGATGTTCTCTCTCATCGACGTTTCTATCTCTCTCTCCCGCTCCCTTCCTCTCTAAAATCAATAAAGAAAAAAAAAATTAAAAGACAAAGGCAGAACCTCCATGTCAAGCTTTGGCTGTGTCCCCTCCATACCAGAGGGTCATGTAGGAAGGGACGTCATCCGCCCACAGTCCTGGACAAATGCTGTCCCAGGTGTCAGTGGCCCCCAAGGCTAGATACAAGCCTCTGCTCTCCGCAAGGCCCTGTCCAAGTCCTCAGCCAGAGCCAGGGCAACCGGCCATCCTGGTGGATGGTGGTGGGAACATCCAGAGTCAGCCTGGAAAGGTGACAGGTGCCTGACTTCTGCGCAGCCAGCGTCTGGCGTGGAGACCTAACCCAGGCAGCACCCAGCCTGCAGGCATCCCAGGAGGTCCCTCTCTGGCTATCTCCTCACGGCAGGAAAGAACCTGAGGGGCCGGGCGCGCTTCTGGGAGCTGCCCCTTCTTTCTTGATATGAAGAAGAGACACAGGTTCCTTTAAGAAAATGAAATAAAAATAGACCCTAGCCCTGGCCAGTTTGGCTCAGCGGTAGAGCATCGGCCTGTGGACCAATGAGTCGCGGGTTCGATTCCAGCCAAGGGCACGTACCTCGGTTGCAGTTCGTCCCCGGCCCTGGTTGGAGTCGTGCGGGAGGCAACCAGCCCATGTGTCCCTCTCATGTCAATGTTTCTCTCTCTCTCCCTTTCTCTCCCTCCCACTCTATCTGAAAATAAAGAGAAAAATAACCTCGGGTGAGGATTAAAATAATAATAAATAATAGACCCTGGACATCAGGCCTCCCCCCAGGCGCTGTAATATGATCCAGAAAGCACACTGGACCGGGAGTCAGGCACCCCCGGGTCTAGACCTGCTCCTGCCCGAGCCAGCACACGACTCTGGCACATCGCTTCATCTCTCTGGGTCCCTGTTTCCTTTCTCTATTTAACACAGAGAGAGGATGACATGATCTCCAGGGTCCTCCCTGGTTGTAATACACTTTGTTTCATCTCTTCTAAGGCACACTTTTCTCACAGTTTAGAAGCTGTGAAGTCAGGGTGCACCCCACAAAGATGGCATCTCAGCGTCATGGGCGGTGGCATGACAACAGGAGCAAAGATGACCTCCCGCTTGAGTGCTTCACGGACATTGCCTGTGCTAATCCCCAGTCACCTGTGGGCTCAGTACTGCCTTTGCCTCCCTCTACAGATGAGGAAGCTGAGGCTCGTCCGGTCACAGAGCTAGTAAGTGGTGGAGGCGAACTGTAACCCGTGTACGACTGACTCCGGACAGCCCGATGCCCTTGAGGGAAAGGGAGACAGAGGGAGAGGGGGAAAGAGGAGAGAGAAGGGAGCAGGAAAAAGGGGATCACTGGACACCTACTACTTGACAGGCAGGGAGCACATGACCCCGTTCACTGGGCGGCTGGGGTGGGGGATTCTCTGTCCAGGTCTGAAGGCCCTTCCCAAATGTTGCCTTTGCCAAGGAAAATCAAAGACCGGAGTTTTCCCAGCTATGGTTCCTATATTCTTTCTGTCCACTTAGAGAACCACAGACTGTTACAAAGGTTCTTGCGGGGGGGGGGGGGGGGGGGATTGTATTTCTACCAACTCTTAATTATTCATTCTTTCTGCATATTATCTAAAATGGGTCATTCCCCCCAAACAGCACAGGGCCCTCTTTCCTGAGTGCTGGCAGGTGAGCGATAGGAATGGTGGATTCATTTCACTTATTCGGAGCCAAACGTAATTAGGAAGGCGCACGTGGGGTGCAGCGATTTCCTCATGCATCCTGAGGCCGCTGTCAATGCCTTTCAGATAACCTGCCATCCTGGATTATCGCCTGGACCACCGATCCCTTGGGAAGGAGTGATGATCGTTTGCTGAAAAACAATCCTGTGTTTCTTGTGTGTGTTTAATCCTCACCAGAGGATATTTTTCTATTTATCATCAGATAGAGTGGGAGGGAGGGAGGGGGAGAGAGAGAGAGAGAGAAACATCGATGTGAGAGACATATCAATTGGTTGCCTTTCGCATGGCCCCATCCAGGGCCGGGGATGAACCGCAACAGAGGTACGTGCCCTTGACCGGAATCAAACCCATGACTCACTGGTCCGCAGGCCGACGCTCTAACTGCTCAGCCAAACCGACCAGGCCCCTTGTGTGTATGTGTATGTGTGTGTTTTCTTTTTCTTTATTGATTTGAGAGAGAGAGGAAGGGAGAGATAGAAAGATAGAAACATGGATGAGAGAGAACATCAATTGGCTGCCTCCTGCATGCCCCCCACTGGGGATCAGGCCCACAACCTGGGCATGTGCCCTGACCAGGAATCAAGCCAGCGACCTCTTGGTGCATTGGTCAAATTTCAACCACTGAGCCACACCAGCCGGGCTCTTGTGTGTGTTTTTAACTCTCACGCGCCCTCCCTGAAACTCAGCCGTCAACCCTCACCCTTCCTCCGCGTCCTCATCCATGGGGCCGGAGCCATCACTTGGCTGAAACCTACCCTTTGAAGTCCTGCAGGCTGATGGTGTCCCCCAGCAGCCCCAAGAACTCCTTGAAAGCTGGGCTCTCCTCATTATTCCCAAACAGCTCCTCCTCCAGAGTCTGGAAGAGAAACAGGCCAGGGGCAGGAGTTAGAAGAAGCCTTCTTGGTGCCAAAGGAAGGAATGCTGTTGCCTAGTTACCTGGTCCCTTTCTCTCCTTCTCCCCATCGCCCACACCATCGCCATCCAGTGGCTCTGATGCTCATGGACCTGGATTTGGGGGCTGGTTAATGAGGACTTTCTCTTCAAACAAAAGCTGCTGGTCAGTACAACAAGCAAAGGTGAAGCACAGAGTTCTTAGATCTGATACCAAAAACCAATCCATCAATGAAAAATTGATAGCTGGGCTTCTGGTGAGGGACTCCTATCTAGAATATATAAAGAACTCTTAAAACTCAAAGATCTCTTATCCTTTGAGACTACATGGAGGGACCTGGAAAGTATCATCCTAAGTGAAAAAAGCCAAACAGAGAAAGAAAAATTTCATATGATCTCACTTATTTGTGGAATATAATGAACATAACAGTTTGAGGAATGGGGTAGTCCCAGAGACGCGGAAGCGGGGTACAGACTGACAATCCCCTAAGGAGTGGGGAGGTGGGGGAGGGATGAACCACAGAACTTATACGCATGTATGCATGAACAGTGGACATGGACAACAATCTGGGGAAGGGGCAGGGAGGGGAGAGGGAGGGGGGAATCAGTGGGGGGGAAAAGGAGAATCATCTGTAACAAAAATTAATCAATAAAAAAAAAACTCAATAGGAATCAACACCACAATGAGATGCCACTTGACACGCAAGGATGGCTAGAAGCAACAAGAAAGACAAGTGTTGGTGAGGCTGTAGAAAAATCAGAACCCACATAAGCCAGTGGGAATGTAAAACGGTGCCCTCAGTTGGCAAAACAGGCTGGCAGTGTCTCAGCAGGCGAAACACAGAGTCGCTGTAAGACCCAGCCACTCCACTCCTAAGAACATATCCACGAGAAATAGAAACCTAAGTCCACACGAAAACTCGCACTCGGGTGTTAACAGCAGCATTCTTCATAACAGCCATTTTCCAGCAGCTGACACATGAGGACACAGTGTGGTGTGTCCACGCCATGGAATACCCTTCGGCCACAAACAGGAACCACGTACTGATTCCTACTACGAGAATCTTGACAACGTTATGCTGACTGAAAGGCACAGGCACAAAAAGCCACATCCCATGGTCCCATTTATATAAAATGTCCAGACCAGGAAAACCCTTGGAGACAGAAAGTCGATTTGTGGTTAACAGGAGCTGGAGCGAGTGGTGATGGAGAGTGACAGCCAATGACTATGGAGTTTCTTTTGGGGTTGAAAATGGTCTGGAGTCAGATAATAGTGGCAGTTGTATAATTCTGTGAATATACAACAAACCACTGAATTGTATACTTTATTCAGATATAGTCCATGTACCACTGCGAATTGTATGGTATGTGAGTTATACCTCAAAAAAGCTGTTACAAAAAATGTTTTAACGGAACAGTAAAAATAATCCAATTGGAAATAGTCAACAGTCAGCCATCTCAATCTAGTTTCTCTCTCTTGTAGTATTTCTGTGCTGTTCAGAGAGACAGAAGACTTGGTTGTAAATAGCCTCCTCTTCTGCTTTCTATTTTAAGGAGTAGGATCTATTGTGATGAACCTTCATTTTCAAGTTTCTATTACTATGCTAATGATAAAGACAAAAGACTCGAACACTCATTTCACCCGAGAGGATATACAGATGGCAGATAAGCACGTTAAAAGATGTTCAACATCGCCCTGGCCGGTTTGGCTCAGTAGTTAGAGCTTCGGCCTGCGGTCCAGAGAGACCCGGGTTCGGTTCCCACTAAGGGCGCGTACCTCGGTTGCACTTTGTCCCCAGCCCTGATTGGTCGTGCGGGTGGCAGCCACTCGATGTGTCCCTTTCACATTAATGTTTCTCTCTCTCTCTCTCTTCCTCTCTCTCCCTCCCACTCTATCTGAACAAAAAAAGGTAAAAATGTCCTCGGGTGAGGATAAAAAAAAAGAAAGAAAAGATGTTCAACATCATTAGCCATGAGAGCAATGCAAATTAAAATAATAATAAAATATAAATATAATGAGCTATCACTACACATCTATCAGAATGGCTAACATAAAACATAGTAACACCCCCAAATGCTGGCAAGGATGTGGAGATCACGGATCAATCAAACGTTTCAATCAAATGTTGCTTGTAGGAATGTAAAATGGAACAACCGCCCTAAAAAACAGTTTGCAGTTTCTTCCAGAACTAAACATATAGTTACCATATAACCCAGCAATCAGACCCCTGGGCAGCTATCCCACAGAAATAAAAATGTATGCTCACAAAATTCCTGGCTACGAGTGTTCAAAGCAACTTTATTTATAACAGCCCAAACTGGAAGCAATCCAGCTTTTCCATCAGTGGGTGAATGGTCAGACAGACTGTGGTACACACATACCATAGAATACTACTCAACCATAAAAAGGAAGTAATTACTGATATACTCCAGCACTTGGATGAATTTCACTAAGTGGAAAAAAGCCAATCCCAAAGTTGTATACACCGTATGATGTAATTTTTGAAATGACGAAGTTTTAGAAATTGGAGAACAGATTAGTAGTTCCCAAGGGTTAGGGATGGGAGGGGGAAGGGAGCACAGAGGCAGGAGGAGATAGCATGGTTACAAAAAGGCAATACAAGATATTCTAAAAGCAAAAGGATGATGGAATTCTGTATCTTGACTGTGTAACCTAAATATGTGATAAAATTATATACAACGAAATACACACACACACATACACACAGAGATAAGTACATATAAAATTGGGGAGATCAGGCCCAGCAGGTGTGGCTCAGTGGATGGAGCAGTGTCCCATGGTCTGAGAGGTCCCAGTTCGATTCCTGTCAGGGCACATGCCCAGGTTGCAGGCTCGATCCCCAGTAGGGGGCATGCAGGAGGCGGCCAATGGATGTTTTCTAACTCTGGCTCCCTTCCTGTCTCTCTAAAGACAATCCATAAAAACATATTTTTATATAAATAAATAAATAAAATAAAATTGGGGCGATCAGGATAAGACCTATGGATTGCACGGCTGTGGTACTGCACTATACATTGGCTGTGGGGGAAACTGGGTAAAGAGTACACCGATCTCTCTATATTGTTTCTTCCTTTTTTTTTTTTTTTTTTTGCTTTGCACAATAGTTTATTTATTTATTTATTTATTTATTTTATTTTTGTTACGGGTGTTTCTCCTTTTTTACCCCATTGACACCCTCCTCCCCATCCCCCCCGCCCCGTCCCCGGCTTTGTTGTCCATGTCCTTTGGTTATGCATACACGCATATAAGTTCTGTGGTTTATCTCTTCCCTCCCCCCACCACCCCTTCTTCTGAGGGTTGTCAGTCTGTACCCTACTTCCATGTTTCTGGGTCTATATTGTTTCTTACAACTGCATGTACATCTACAAACATCTAAAAATTTAAACTTTAATAATTTTTTAAATTGAAAACTGTAGTGACAGTTGTGACAGGCTGAGATCACCGAGCGGCCCCACCCGATCAGCAGGCTCTGGCCACAGTGGCACAACCTGCAAACATCCACAGATGGCAACGAGCAGCCTCAGGGGACATAGACACCCGTCTGCACACTCACTTCAAGGACAGAGTCTCTAGTAGGTGATTCTTCAACATCTCCTAATGCCCACATTCAACAAACAGCAGACCTGAGGTTCCAAGCCTTCACCAGGTAACAGAATCTAGTTAGATTTCAGCAACTTTATTTTTATAGCATTTCTGTTTAGAATTACCTTTGTTTCATGCAAAGGATAGCAATTTTCCAATTAGAGCATTGATATAAAATTTCCTTTAGAAATAAATGCTTTTAAGTTGGAAAAAAAAAACTTTTAAAGAAAATATTAAGCAGTTTATAGGAGAGATGTGATAAAAATTGTAACAGTGCCATACAGATACTGTGATGCAGATACTGAGTGTGGTTGGTGAATGTCTGCAGTTTGGGACACACCGCTTTCCAGCAGAGGTCGGCACACTAGGACCTGCGGGCCAAGTCTGGCCTGCTGCCTGTCTTTATAAATAAAGTTTTATTGGAACACAGTCAGGCCAACTTACTTACCTAGTGTCTTTGGCTGCTTTCACACTACAAAGGCAGGGTGGAGTGGTTGTAACGGAGACAGTATAGCTCATGAAGTCTGAAATATGTGCCATGTAGCCCCTCCCAGAGAGAGCCCCACAGCACACCGGGAAGGCTTCTCAGCCTTGGCCCAGCATTCGTCTGCCCCAGGTCACGAGGCTGAACGCAGGAGAATACCTCCAGGCAACGCACATCTTCTACTGGGAAAACCATCCAGCTCGTGCTCTCTCCAGATTTACACCCAACCTGGTGTTGGCATTATCTATATTTTTTTTTTTTTTTTAATCCTCACCTGAGGATATTTTTTCCATTGATTTTTTTTAGAGAGAATGGAAGGGGGGAGGAAGGGGAGAGAGGCAGGGAGAAAAAGAGAGAGAAACACTGATGTGAGAGAGACACTTCAATTGATTGCCTCCCGCACGAGCCCTGACCGGGGCCAGGATCGAACCTGCAACCCAGGTACATGCCCCTGACTAGGAATCGAACCCGACACCCTTTGGTCTGTGGGCCAGCAGTCTAACCACTGCTCAGGGCAGCATTATCTTTATTTTTGTACAGGCCATGCACTCAGGGCAGGGTCTCAGTCATCACTTATATACCCCACAATGCTTAGCACAGTCCTGACAAACAGAAGAGTTAGATGGGACTTATTTATATCCTCAGACCAGCACAAGGCTTTCATGTAACTAATGTTCATATTAAATGTCCCCAGGCTGTAGGTTTGCAAAACAACAATATGCCAAGTTTTTCTTTCTTTCTTTATTGATTTTAGAGAGAGAGGAAGGGGGAGGGAGAGAGAAATAGAGACATTGACGAGAGAGGACATCGATCGGCCGCCTCCTGCATGCCCCCCATTGGGGATCAGGCCCACAACCTGGGCATGTGCCCTGACCAGGAATCGAACCGGGACCTCTTGGTGCAGGGGTTGACACTCAGCCACTGAACCACACTGGCTGGGCTGCCAAGTTTTGTTTTGTTTCTAGAGAGTTATCTCCCTGCACACCCCCACCTTGCCTCAGCAGCATCAGGTACATAAACAACAGACAGACTCCTTCTCAGAGGTGGATGGTTAATATTCAGTAATTGTAACTTTGCTGGAACACTGGATTGTAATCACCTTATGAGATCTGCTTTGGTAAATTTCACAAGCAAGGAACTCTAATTAGGTGGGTTACATTAGCAGAGCTGTACAAAATAAAAATGCAATATGTGAACACAATCAGAGTGACTATCTGAATAATCTCCCTTAAATTACATGATTTATCTACGATTCAGCTCCTAAACTCTTCACTTAATTAGAGTGTTGTTAAGCGAACACATGTCTCTTGTGGCCTAATATCTTCAGAAAAGGAAGTCAGCTATTATGTAGACACACACATACACACGGGTTGGGGGGACCCACAGATAATAATGAAAGGTACTATCAACCTACCATTAGGGCCAAAACTTTTATTCATTCACTAATTCATATATGAAAAAAGCTGAGTGTATTTATACAAAGTCATCATGCTAGGACCCTGCATGATACAAAGATAAAACGAGTATGGAACCTTCTTTCATCAAACCAGGTGAGGAAACACCAACATGTTCAACGGGCTACTTCTCAGGATGTTAATAAATATTCAACAAAGTAATAGAGTCTTTACCTTGGAGGTTCATAGAGGCTTTAAAATGTGTCTATACAACTGAACCCCCTCCACATCATTTGTTCACAGAATACTTCACCAGACTGTGTCTCACGGAACACACTTTGAGAAACATTACTCGTCCAACTAACTCCAAAGTGGCATTAAGTGCTAAAAGAGACAGAGGAGGGGGAGTAGTGGTGCACTGGTCAATTTTTAACAACCAACTCTCCAAATTGAGAAACAGAAGCCCTGGTGTTTGCCAATTACCATGGTGTAAATACTTCTGCCATGGCTGCATTCCAGCCCCAAACATGACGTTGCTGAACTCGGATTTGGTAAGAAATGCACACAACTGGCCCCTGCACGACAAAGTCTGGGGGGAAAAGGCTAGAGAGCAGCGTGGGCTAATCCATTCCCCCTACTCCGCCTGATTTTTCTTGTGATCAACAGCCTGTAGATAATGATGAGCTGAGGTGGCCAGGAAGAATTGGGATCTGCTGTATGGAAAGCTACATTACCAAGCAAAGGCCTCGCAGGCCTCTGTGTGAGGAGGAGCCTACTTGGACAATTCAGCCCACTCCGGTCTAACTCATCCTTGACGTTGTTGTATTCAGACTATTTAAGAACCTAGTACAGGACTCCTGTACTTGGGGGAAGAAAAAACGAGTCCCCAGTGAGAAACCACAGGATATAGTGACCAGTATGAATTTGTGGTGCTTACCTGCCTGGCTTTTTGATAAATGACCCCAAATTTGAATGTGTTCTTGACATCGTGCTCATCATAGGACACAATCATGTGGGAGGCCTGGAAAAGGTGGGAAGGAAAATCGGATTGTTTATTAATGTGGAGGGAAACGGAAAGCGTGTGCTCCCGACACGGGACACCCACACACGGAGAAGCGGAGAAAGGGTGAAGGAAGAAGTACGTGGTCAGGATGCGGCGCCAAAGGGCTTAGCTGGGTCTCAACACCTGAGCGTCCCCCGGTAGTGGCCAAACCTCTGGATCACTCATTCCATTCCCATCCAGATGTGCCAGCCAAGAACGGGGCACACAGAGTCCAGCAGGACTCGGGGAACTGAGTCCACTGTTCGACCTGTGGTGTAAAAAGTGAACCCAGGCCCCCAAGACTGGTAAGCGAGGATGACACTGGCCCCATCTCCCCCTGTAACCAGCAAGATGACTTTGACGAGGCACAGCTCCTGCTGGGACTTTAACCCCCTCACCTCTAAATAACAGGTCTAAGAGGAGACCCCGTTAGGAGGAACATACCCTAACACAACATGCAAAGGGCAAAAAAAAAAAACGACCTCTGGTTCGATCTAATTTTCTATTGCGCTTCAAAGAATTGGTATGTGAGGGTCAGAAACACTAGACTCTAATTTTGAATCTGCTGCTTTTACCCGTATGGCTTCAAGTGAGCCACTTAACTTCTCTGGGCCTCAGTTTCCCCATCCATGAAATGGAGATATGTGGTTGTGGAGATTCGTTGAGACCAGGCACAGAAAGTGCTGAGCACAAGCAGCTACCATCATCACCATCATCATCATCATCATCTAGGTAACCCCCCAGAAAGATTAGAGTGGAGCCAGCTCTGCGGGGAAGAGATTTGGAGCTATCGGGATACCCTCTGCAATAAAACGGAGAGGTCCAACCTTGTGTTGGGCTACGGGAGAAGCAGACTGGGCACGACTTGTTGGCCGCAACGTGGCCCATGTTAGGTCACATCTCCCCGGGAGGCTCTCAGCTCCCGGAGGAGATGGACCCTTGTCAGCTGCCCCCGGAAGAGGATGGCCGGCCGGCCCGGGAGGGAGCCACCCACTCGCTCCAGGATGAGTCAAGGACCAGAGCAGGTGCCCTGCATGGAAGAGGCACCCAGCCGTGGAGACCTTCCAAGGAACGTTCTAAACTCTGAATCTGATAAAAACACACACACATCCCGGCCAGATTAACATCCCCGCCGGCCTACGCCGGCCTCCCATACTGAGAACGTGGAAATACAGCTACTCCTCCACCACTGGCCGGGCAGGAGGCTTTTCCGAGTCAGAGAGGGCGATGCAAGTGGGTGCCATCCAGGGCTCTCGGGGGCTCGACGTGACAGCAAACATGGCCCAATTTGGGGTTAAGTTCGGCCTTTATGATGGGGTTTTACTGTTGGTTCAACCGCACTAATTCAGCTTTAATTATAA
Organism: Molossus molossus; assembly: GCF_014108415.1. Classification (NCBI taxonomy): domain Eukaryota; kingdom Metazoa; phylum Chordata; class Mammalia; order Chiroptera; family Molossidae; genus Molossus; species Molossus molossus. The sequence continues at coordinate 43,493,408 of NW_023425354.1, read as the reverse complement.
AAGGAAGGGCGGTGAATGATGGGCGGTGTTCAGTGGAGTGCAGCACAGCACCGGGAAGTGCCCGCGGATGCCCGCGGATGCCCACGAATGCCCGCACGGCTGACAGGAGGCACCTGAGGGGAGGGCTCCGGCTCCTTCTCTGCGCAGGAGAGGACCGTCGTTAGCTCAACCACTGCACAGGGGTAAATGGAGTGTCCTGTCCAATCGTGAACACTTAAGGTGTTCGTTCCAGGGGGTTCTGGGTGCCCAGCCAGGATAGGGCCACTCTTCTCCACCAAACGTTTCACCCCGTGGTTCCTGGTTGTCAGAACTGGGACTCGGAGCATGGACCGAACCAGCCCCAGCTGCCCACAGCGCCGGCTCGGCCCAGCCCTGCACCCCGTCTCTCCAGACCCCGCCGGCTCATGGAGAAGCAGTGGGTACACGGGGTCCTGCCCGTGGCCCCTCTAAAGCAGTTCACTGTCTGTGGGTGATTCAGTCTTGTCATGCCGTAATTGTTCCTGAGTGGGTTGTTGGCTCGTTTCGTTTTTATCGCTCCTACCCCCATGCCCACATCAGACCCGGGGTCAAGATCAGGACGGTCGTAAGGAATCGATAACAGAGATCCAGCCAGTGTATTCACTAGGGCCGAGCAGGGGCCTGCCAGGCCTCAGAGCTGCGGTAACACTGGCAATGAGGAGCCGCAGTCTGGCTTTTCCATTTTTACAGGAGGTGTGCCTTCTGCCCCCTCACTCCTCCATGATGGCTGACCAGCCCCCACACCCCCTGCCAGAGGCAGATCACTCCCCACCCCCGCCGGCCTCCGGGCTGTGGGACAGAGTGCGGGGGAGAAGCTGGGATGCTGCCGCCCCCACAGAGCTGGGGGCCCACCCGGGCAGGCCGGACCCAGGCGTGGCTGACAATGGGTTCCCAGCGCACCAGTTCGTGAAGGGTTGAGCAAGGAGAGGGGAGACGTGGAGATTTGTCACGGAGACCCCACAAAGCCCCGCCAAGAGACAGAAAACTTTCCCCAGAGCCACAGTGCACAAATCCAGGCCAAGCTGCAGAGCCCTGGATAAGGGGTGAAGGTCTCACCTTGGGGTACAGGACAGGGCTGAATTTCAGTCCCACTGCGTCGTCACAGAAAGCCTAAACGGGGAGAAAACACACAGTTCAGGGGCCACGTCCTGCAGAGCATCTGGGCTCCTTTGCCCACTGGGGAAAGGAAACGGGGGGCCACGACCTGCGGTGTCAGGAGGCCGGGCAGTGAATTCCGGCTCTGCTGCTGAGTGACCAGGAAAGAACCAACCTTCCCGGGGTCTCCTGATGAAGCGAGGCCACTGAAGGTACTGGGCACGACTCTGCCCAACATTCCTGCTCCCAAAGTGCGGGTCCAACCCAGCTCGGCTGACCATCCTTCCCATCCCACCTGGCTGACTCAGTTCCCAGTATCCAGAGCAGCGGCACAGGCCTTGCCTCCTGAACTAGCTGCGAACTTGGGGGCAGAGACTATGATTATACGGAGCAGCCTCAGCAGCGAGGATGGGATAGGGAGGATGTCAGAGACAGGGTCTGCTAACAGCCCTCCCCCACCCCCATTTATGCAGCAAGGGTCAAAGAGTCCAGTGGCCTTCCCCTCTCCAAGGGTAAAGCCCGCCCAGGACGAACCTGCACCCCCGCCCCAGAGGCCAGCCTGGGCTCAAAGAGGCAGTCACCTTCCCTCACGGTCTGGCTTTTACCTTTGCAATCTGAGGGATGCTGGGCAACTTGCTCAGCCCAGCCAAGGGGATCCGTTCGTGCACGGTCTTCACTTTGGACCTGCAAAGAAGAGTGTCCCTGAGAAATGGAGCCAGTGAGGACGGTGGCTAAGATCATGCCCGACCACAGGTAGGAACACTCACATCGTGTCTCCCCTGGGTCACAGCTGCCTCATTCACCCAACCCATGTGTTGGGCACCACACTCAAATGGTGGGAAAATGAAATCCTACTTAGGTACCTCACAGGAGGTGGATACTTAAAGGACCTGCCTGGTAAAACTGTCCCAAACCAAAATATGGGAAGAGCAAACAGTCACCTTCAAGTTCACCATTATTTTTTGGTTTCTTTGTGGGTTGTGTTGTCTCAAAGAATCGGGCACAGCTTCTGGATATATTTGGGTTCTCGCATGCAACTAAACCTTTATGAAAAGAAACTCTAATATTTGAGAAGCTGGAGTTACTCCAGATATAAATGGGATGAAAGTTGCTTTATAAAGGGATTTACCATAAGACTCTAAATTTATCCTGTTCCCACTTCATTTAGCTCATTATGAAAGTGCTGCATTTTACGGAAGGCTTTTCTGTATCTGCTGAGATAATCACAGGGATTTTAATCTGTAAATCTGGTGGATTACATTTCTGTTGAGCCATCTTTTCATTCCATGGGTAAAACTCTACTTGCTTATGTATTATTTCTTCATCTTGCTGAATTCAGATTTTTTAAAATTCTCTCCCAAAGATATTTTTCCATCTATCTTCAGATAGAGTGGGAGGGAGAGAGAGAAAGAGAGAAAACCATCGATGTGAGAGAGACACATCGATTGGCTGCCTCCTGCACGACCCTGACTAGGGCCAAGGACCGAACCGCAACTGAGGTACATACCCTTGACCAGAGTTGAACCCACGACTCTTTGGTCTGCGGGCCGATGTCTAACCACTAAGCCAAACCAACCAGGGCTTAATTTGTCAATATTTTATTTAGAGTTTCACATTTACACTCAATAGCAACACTGGCCATTCCACCCCCCCCCCCCCTTGTACTTCCCTTGTCAGGTTTTAATATCAGGATGTTATTAACCTCATAAAATTGCTGGGGAGCTTCTCGTCCTTTAAAAGAGTTTGTATACCATAGATTTTCTGTTCCTTGAAGATTTGCTAAAACTCAACTGTGACATCTCTGGGCCTGTTGCTTGATACATTGGCCAGCAATTCAGTTATTTAATGGTGAGTATTTAGGCTTTCTACTCTTTATTGGATAAGTTTTGGTAATGTGTGTGTGTGTGTGTGTGTGTGTGTATATATATATATACATATACACATACATATACATATATATACACACATTTTTTTTTTTATTTCTCACCTGAGGATATTTTTCTCTCTATCATTAGATAGAGTGGAAGGGAGGAAGAGAGAGAGAGACAGAGAGAAACATCGATGTGATAGAACCACATCGACGGGTTGCCTCCCGTACAACCCAACCAGGGCCGGGACGAACCGCAACCGAGGTACGTGCCCTTGACCTGAATCGAACCCGTGACTCATCGGTCCGAGGGCCAACGCTCTAACCGCTGACAAACTTGCCAGGGCAGTAATGTATATTTTTCTATAAAATTATCCATCAAGGGCATTGATATAAATTTGTTTGGGGATGCTCTGAGGCCTTCACCCCTATTTGCAGCTGTGTCCCTGCCTTCACTGCTGTAAGGCCATCGTGCTTTCCCTGTGTGTTCCTCCATCAGTCCTCGTGAGGGGTTTATCTGCATCTTTCCAGTAGATAGCTTTCAGTTTTGTTGATGGTCTCTATTCTTTGTCATTTTTGCTCTTTACTGTGATAGCATGTTCTTGTCTTTTTCATTCCCTTGCTTCTCTTTCCTTCGGGTTTTTTCTATTCTTTTCCTAACTTCCTGACCCATGTGCTTACACAATCTTTTGCCTTTTTCATGAATGCATTTAAAACTATATATCTCCCCCCCCCCCTTTTGCATCCCACTGCATTGGTACATAGTATTTTCACTGTCATTTAGGTCTAAAAATTTTGTCAGTTCTTTTGTGATTTCCTCTTTAGCCCATGAGTTATTTACAAGGGTTTTTCCTTAATTCTCCAAATGTATGACATTTTTCCTTCAGTATTTTAATTGTTGATATTTTTTTTTTCTTTATTGATTTTTAGAGAGAGAGGAAGGGAGAGGGAGAGAGAGAGATAGAGAAACATTAATAAGAGAAAATCGACTGGCTGCCTCCTGCATGCCCCCAACTGGGGATCAGGCCCACAACCTGGGCATGTGTCCTGACCAGGAATCAAACCAGTGACCTCTTGGTACATGGGTCGATGCTCAATCACTGAGCCACACCAGCTGGGCTTAATTGCTGATTTCTAATTTAATTTTCTTATATTCTGGGAACATAATCTGTACAGTATTAATTATTTGAAATTTATTGACTTAATGTATAGATTTTTTTTTTCATGTTCTATGTGGGCTTAAAAAGGATGTACTTTTTTTCTTTTGTTGCATTCAGGAAAGTACATTATAAAATCAAAATTTTTAATTGTAGTGTTCAAATCTATATCCTTACAGTTTTTTGTCTGCTTTGTCCATCTGTATATCAGACATGTTACTGAAATCTCCCATTAGAACCAAGGATTTTTCCACTTCTCTTTATATTCCTAACAGTTTTTGCCTTATTAAATTCAAGACTATGTTACTAAGTACAAGTTTACAAGTTCAGGACTGTTAGATCTTCTGGGTGGACTGTTCTCTTTATCATCATGTAGGCTGAGGACTCTGAGGGGTCTCGCAAAGGGCATCTTTCCTTGCCCAGGTTATGAACACGTTCAGAAACAAACAAACAAACAAACAAAAAAATTAAGAGTAAGGCCGTTGGACGTCAACATTTAACTCCTTTGTTACTGATAAAGGCCAAGAGGAAGCATGCAGGTTAGTGTGAAGACGAAATGAATCTTCTAACTAACCCAAGAGTTACCCACCCAGTCACAGGCGGTGCTGGGCAGGGGCAAGCTCCTCTCACGGGGTCTGCTCAGGTGCGACTTTAGTCCAGGGAGCAGAGGGAACCCCGGATGGCAGCTAGCTCCAAGAAGGAAAAGGGAAGAACACAGCTACACATGTCAAGTTCTTGTTTCCAAATCCACCTAACAGAGAGGGCGGAGAGAGCCAGGGGTGTTACACAACAGTGCTCCTTCCACGCAACAGGCAACATCAAGAGTGGGAAGAAATGTTCCCAAGTTACAAAGAAGTGTTCCGTTTACCCCGCTAACGCTTTCTGTCTGAAGTGCTATTTTGTCTGGTATTAATATTGTTATGCCAGCTTTCTTGATGAGTATTTCCCCAGCATATCTTTTTTTCATTTTTTTTTTCATCTTAAATCTTTCCATATCATTTTCCTTTCGGTATGTGCTTTACAAGCAGAATTGTAGCTGAGTTTTTAGTTCAATCTGATCGTCTGATATTTTCATAGGCTCTTTATACTTATTGTGATTACTAATGTATTTTGAATTATTTTTATTATTTGGTGTTTTTTATTACCCAGTTCTTTCCTTTTTTTCCATCTTTCCTGCCTTCAGTTTAATAGTTTTTTAAATAGTCTTTTTATCCCTCTGCTATAGATTCTACTTCTATAACTTCTAATACACACATCTGTATACTTTCACAACAAACTCTAAATTTACTTGCTCTCTCTCTCTTGAGGCGGGAAAGATAAACAATAACGACTGAACCCTTCCCGACCCACTGCCCTTCCTACTTTTGTTTATAAACTTAGTTCGAGCCTCTTTAAACACACACAAAAAATTACTTTGTTTCCAGTCAGTAATTAAATTTATCAACATAGTTTACCTATCTTTGCACTTATTAATTGTATCTTTTCTCTTGGTTTCTCTTTTCTTCTGGCTGATGAACATCCTTTACTAATTCTTTCAGGGAGAGTGTGTGAGTGGTCATTTCCTTCATTGTTTTATGTCTGAAAACAGTTTTACTTTGTCTTTGCGAATAGTTTTTCTGGGTATAGAATTTTAGATTAAAGGGGTTCTTTGTTTCTTTCCTTCAACATTTTCAAAATATTGCCCTGGCCAGTTTGGCTCAGTGGTTGGAGTGTTGGCCTGCAGACCAGAGAGTCCTGGGTTTGGTTCCCGCTAGGGGCATGTCCCCCCCCCCCCAAAAAAAAAAATTCTTTTTCAAAATATTGTCCCATTGTCCCTCTGCTGATAAGAAAGTGTCCCATAGCTGATAATAAGTCTGCTCTTATGAATCAGCTGCCTCCTGCATACCCCCTACCAAGAATTGAGCCCAAAACTCCGTCAAACGCCCTGACCAGGAACTGAGCCAGCAAACTTTCAGTGCAGGGACAATGCCCAGTCAACTAAGCCACAGGTGCCAGGGCCTCTCTTTATCTTTGATGTTCTAATGTTTCACTTCAATGTGTCTGGAAGTTTTGTTTTTAAATCTTGCTCAGCACCATAGTATGTGCTTTCTTCCTTCAATTATGAAATATTATCAGCTGTTATTTTTTCTTTGGATATTTCTTTTCCACTGGCTTCTCCATTCTTTTCTTCTGGAACTCCTTTGAGACAAATGCTGGGGCCTCTCAGTCTATTATTCACATATCTTATCTTCTTTTTCATATAGTTTATCACTGTATCTGAACTGTGCTCTTGACAAATATTCCCCACATATCTTATCTTCTTTTCCATATACTTTATCACTGTATCTGTACTGTGCTCTTGACAAATTCCTTGATGAATTCCAATTCATAAATTCACTCTTTGACTATAAAAGGATTGTATTAGACTAGATTTTATCCCATGTATTAAGTTTGTTTACTTCAACAACTATTTTTTATTTTCAGTAATTCCAATTGTTCCCTTTTTATACCCATGTATATCCATTCTTGAGTCATTTCTATTCATTCACTGTATCATAATTTATTATCCCTTTTATAGATGCTATTCTTTATTTTTTGAGGATCTGCAATATATTTAAGTCATTCTGAAAGAGTACTATTATTTGCATTCTGTCGGCATTAAATCCATCTCTCATTGGTTGAGGTTTCTGGCTGTCTTTCTTACGGTCAGTTTTCCCTGGATATTTTGGAATTTTCCACCCATTTTTCTTTATCCTCGGGGCAATGCACCCTGGTTCCAGTTCCCACCAGGCCACTGGTTAGCACAGCTCTTCATATTATACAACCTGATGACCTGGATAATCACCTCTGATGATCACCTGAGTCATCAAGGCAGCCTCTCGACTCACCTTCCCTCCAAGCCATTTTCTTTACTCTACTCAGTGTTCATTCCACAGTGCAAGTCTGAGCTTGACACTCTCCTTTCAGGAGCTCTCCTACTGCTCACGGGATCGAAGCCTAAGTGCCTAGACAGAGTTTACACATGATTTAGCCTTTTCTTACCTTTCCAGCACGACCACTCCACCTGACACACATTTATATGTATTGTACACATGCATACCCACACTCCCCATTCAAGCTCTCTTGAACTTCTTTCATTTATCTGTCTTTGGATCACCCTCCCTAGCCTCTAATAATCCATGTCCATAGAAGAATATGAGTAAGAATAAGGAATAATATTATCAAATAAATTTGGAATGCTTCTTATAGCCAGGTAACAAGGGCTTATGCCTCACATATCCTTATCCCCAGAGAAAGTCTGGCATATATTATTATGCCTTGGTTAAACAAACACTGAATGGATAAATGAATTTCCTAACATTACTCATTTTTGCATTCCTAAAGTAACTCTTTCTTGGCTATAGTGAATTATTCTGTTAATAGACTGCTTAGAATTGGTATTTTATTTAGAATCTTTACTTCTATATTTATAAGAAATAGTGGCCCCTATTTTTCTTTCTTTTTTCATTTCATTGGTCTGATATTTTTCATGAGCAGCTTTTAAGCATTGTTAAATTAATTAGGATGCTTTCCATGTTTTTTTTCCTCTTGAACGGTTTAAACAACATGAAATCTGTTCCTTATGAGTTTTAAATAGCTACCTGCAAACCATCTAGATCTAGAAACTTTTGGAGACAGAATTCTTTGCAAACATTTCAATTTATTACCTAGTTATTGATCTGGTCAGGTTTTTAATCTTGTGCTAAATTAGTATACTTTCCTAGAAAGACATCTGTTTCTAATCAAATTTCCAATATATAATGTGAATTGACCATGACACCTATTAGTAATTGTTTAATCTTCTTCACATCAATGGTTATATGCCTTTTCTAATGCCTAATTTTGTGGATTTTTATTTTATGTTTACACTTTACTAGTTAGTTACCTATTTTGTTGGTTTTTTCTTCTAAATGAAGTATATCTTTTTCTACGTTGTATGTAAACACATACACACACACACACACACACACACACACACACATATAGCCTAGATGTATTTATAAAGTCTTGTATTCATTTTATTTCAAGTTTATTTGTTGGCCTTAATCTTTGCTCATTCCTTCCTCTTATTCTCACTAGGTAAAAATATTGGTAATTACAGCAGCAAACTATTGTTGAGTTGCTACAATGTATCAGGCCCTGGTACATAATAAGCATTCAATAATTTTAAGGTATGGATACTACCCTAATCATTTCATAAAACAAGAAACTAAGGCACAGAGAAGTTACTAACAACTTGGAACTATTATTCTTTCATATTTAATAAGAAGCTATTTACGATAATTAATTTTCTTCTAAATGGACACAACCCATCAGTTTTTATATGTAATATTATAAATGTCATTATTTTATAAATATTCTATATTAAATATATTTATAAAAATCTTTAGCTTCTTCTTCTTGAGTTCTTCTTTGGCCCAACAGGTATTTAGAAAAGTGTTGAGAATATTTATTTCTAAGTAGTTAAGTGGGTTTTTAAACATGACGTTGTTATTAATTTCTAGTTTTAGTATCAAATTGTAAGCAAATGTTTGGCAAAGTATCTGCTTTTTGAAATTCATAGAGATTTACTTTGTGCCTCAGAAGATTGGTCCTCAAATCTACCTGCTATCAAGAATTATCTCAAGATTTTTAAAAATAGAAATTCAGACTAACAATTCAATTAAAAAAGAAGCAAAGTATATAAACAGACTGTTCACAGAAAATAAAGACATGTGTTCCTTAAATAAAGGAAGAGATGCCCAACATCCTCCTCTAAAATTACTGTAAATTCAAACTACACTAAGATACCATTTTCACCTACCAGATTGGCAAAAACCCAAATGTTTGACAAAATATTCTGTTGGAGAAGCTTTGGAAAAAATAAGTAGTCTGATATATTGCCAATCGAGGTTCAAGTTTATCGAGTTCCTACAGAAGGCGATTTGGCAGTATCTGTTAAAGGAAGAATGCATGTGTTTTCAGCCAGCCTCTCACTCCTGAGAGATTGCTTTAATCCATACAAATTGACATTTGTACAAGGTTATTTATTACAGCATTATTTGTGATACCAAAGTGCTGACAGTGCCGTTAACAGGGAATCTATTCCATAAATTCTTCCACATCCACGTAATGGAATACTACGCAGCAGTAAAAGACATGAAGATGCTCTCCATGTACTAATATGGAAAGAACTCTACATCTATTATTAAGAGAGTTAAGTTACAAAACAATGTTGTATAGAATGTGAGGAATGAGAAAGACCCAGGAAATATGTTATTATTTATGTCTTTGTAAGTCTTACACATTTCTATTCAAATATACATACATGGGCATGTTTAAATTGTTATTGTCTTTTAAATGGTTGGAGCCTAGAAGTCTGGGTTTTGTTTTTGCTTTGCTCCAACATGATTCTGTGGCAGCACATTCATAGAAAACCACCGATGTCCTCACAATCAATATGAATATTCCATAGGCACTTGAAAAGAAGCAGAAATGTCTTCCTCTTCCTCCTCTTCCTTTCTCCTCCTCCTTTTCCTCTTCCTCCTCTTCCTCTTCTTCCGCTTCTCCTCCTCCTCTGTCTTCTTCTTCATATTTAAACGTGAAAAGGAAGAAATCTTTTCGGGCTTGTTATTTGTTTCCAAATTGTGGGTAGATCTTGGCTCCTCGCATGGCACGTACAGAGGCTGTTAAAATATTCTTCCTAGATTTAAGGCTGAAGAGCTGGTTGTTATAAGACACCAGTGAAATAATCCAGAAGCCTACAAGGACTGAGGAAGAGTCTGGGACGGGAGTGACGGCCAGCGGGGGAAGTCCGTCTCTGCATAATTTCTCCTTTGTGTCTGGTAAAGCCACTAAGCCCTGGGGCCAGTTGTCTAGGTCTGGTTTTCAGTTTGGCCTGGCCATCACTGCAAGTACACGATGGGCCTGTCCAACTTCCTAGCTGGTGTGTGGCTTCTCTCCGCCACCCTATCCGCAGCTTTCTCTGTGGGAGGGCCACATGTGGGCTTGCTCGGGCTCCTCGTGGCAATGATTTCAAATACTGTTGGCTCAAAACAACACAAGTGATTCCATGTGGAAAGACCCTGTCTGTTCCAGGGCTCACCTCCACTTCTACAGAGTCCAGGACTCCCCCAGAATCTCCAATTTCATGTATTTCCACCTTACACTGCTTTCTAAGGAAGGGGAACTGGGGTTCAATTTCACCTACATGATAGTCCTAACTGTCCCATAGATTACAAAAGAAAAAAGTCAGCATGTGATGTTCCTGGCATCTTTCTCCAGTTTTCAGTCCTGGTGCAGCATTTCTGGTAGGATCTAGTATTAGAAAGAGGTTAGATCCGTATGTTCAATTGTCATCCTCCTCAGAAGTCCTATCCAATCTGGGTCTGATTTTTATTAAGAAAGGAAGCAATTTTCTATACAGAGGTTCACCTACTTCAAAACCCTATTTGGACAGGAGGGTTCAGGTACTGCTCCCGCAGAAAATTGCTCCAGTGATTTAACAGATTCTCCTGCCTTGCAAATTTTTAGCCAGGTGAACTTCAGTTTTTCAACAAATTGCTTCCTTTTTTTAATTAAAAAAATGTATTTACTGCCCTGGCCAGTTTGGCTCAGCGGTTAGAGCGTCGGCCTGCGGTCCGCAGAGACCCGGGTTCGGTTCCCGCTAAGGGCACGTACTTCGGTTGCAGTTTGTCCCCGGCCCTGGTTGGTCGTGCGGGTGGCAGCCACTCGATGTGTCCCTTCACATCGATGTTTCTCTCTCTCTCTCCCTTCCTCTCTCTCCCTCCCACTCTATCTGTACAAAAAATGGAAAAAATGTCCTTGGGTGAGGATAAAAAAAAAAAAAAAAAAAAAAATGTATTTACTTAGAAGCATTCAGCATGCCAACAGAACAGCCGCAACTTCTTTTTGCAATTACAGAGTGGTATTCAGTTAACAGAACAACTATTTCGTACATTCCCAGGTCTCAGGTTCGATCCCCAGTGGGGTGTGTACATGAGGCAACTGACTGATGTTTTTCTCTCACATCAATATCTCTCTCTCTCTCCCTCCCTCCTTCTAGAATCGATGAAAAACATATCCTCGGGTAAGGATTAATTTTTTTAAAAAAGATACTGTACAGTTAAAAACAAATTTTACACAGCCTTATATTTCAGTTTTCTTTAAAAGGAGCAAGTTGTGTACAGGAGGATTAAATGCTTTACAGACAAGAAAAAAAAAACCTGCACTAGAACCAACTTATTCATCATCTTCATCTTCCTCCTCATCATCCTTTTCATCTTCCTTGTCTTCCTCCTCTTCCCTCTTTTTCCTTTAATCCTCACCCGAGGATACTTTTATATTTATCTTCAGACAGAGTGGAACAGAGGAAAAAAACATTGCTACAAGAGAGACACATCGAGTGGCTGCCACCCGCACAGCCCCAGAGGGGCCCGGGATGAACCGCAACTGAGGTACGTGCTCTTGGCCAGAATCGAACCCACGACTCTTTGGTCCAACTGAGGTACGTGCCCGTGGCCGGAATCGAACCCGCGACTCCTTGGTCCGCAGGCTGACGCTCTAACCGCTGCGCCAAACCGGCCAGGTGTCTTCCTTCTTCTTGCTTTTTTCAGCCGTGAGGATTCCTCCTTCGCTGCCAGGCCCTCCTACAGCTCCGCACCAGCAACACCCTTCCCTGCCCTTCCCTGGGTGCCCCCTGGACTCAGCACCTCCTTTCCTCGGGCCACTGGTCACCTGCAGCCATGTGACTGCGCATCTCCCTGGGGCTGTTGCAGCATCACCAGCGGACAGGCCGGATGCTCTCCCTTGATTCCTGGACGATACTCAGAACAAAACAAGAAAACGGCCAAGGGTGGCCTCGTGGGTGCACGGGGTTCCTGGAACTCCTTTTTGGTTTCCCTCCAGGAGGGAGGTCCATTTCAGAACGGGCCTCGGGGCCTTTGCCACGCCTTCCACTCTCCCTTCTCCCCAGCAGACAGGTCTCCAGCTCTCGCACCGCTGACAGGACTCTAGAAGCTGACAGCACTGGCGGCGGCTGCCGCTGCTCCTCCCGCAAGGCTGCACAGAGAGCGCCCGCCTCTCGGCTTCTGGGGTCTCCTTGGCCCGTGTTTAATTATTGGTCTTCCCGCCACCTGGCCCCAGGAATCGGGGGCAATGGGCAGCACAGGGAGAGAAGGTGCATGCCCGGGGCCCCCACTGTGCCCGCCGCCCCCATTTTGTCAGGTGAGGGACAAGCCCCGTTTGAAAAGGGGGCTGGCTCCCCCAGCAGCCGCCCGCCTGCTGCTAAAATGCTTCCTTTCTTATTAAAAAGCAAACCAAGACCAAACGGGTGCTCACGACTTCCTGGTACCGCCCGCCTCTCCCGTGGCAAGGCCATAGCAAGGCTGTGTGTCCCTGTCCCCTGCCACAGTTATCTCAAAATGTGGGCCCCCCAAAAATGTTATTGTTCTTTTCTAAGTGCCTTCAAGGACTTCCAGTTCCATCCAACAAATTGGGGTTGGGAGCTGACAGGTTCACAGGTCCCTGCTGAGCCCCGGCACTCGGCCTTCGCCCTGGCCGTGGCTTCTCCACCAGCCCACCAGGACGGAGAGGAGGACTCAGACTCCGTGCTCGCATAGCATCCTGTGCCGGTCACTAAAATCACACCTGTGACACATACTAAACTCCTGTCTTCCTCTCCCTCTAGACCGTACGCCTTTAAAGAGGGACCACGGCTCAGTCATCATTGCAGCCCAAGCACCGATCACAGTTCCTGGTACAAAGGAGGTTCCACAAGCCAGGCGAATTGAACCAAACAGAAACCAGTTCCATCCCTGCCGTGAGGACGTCACAATCCAGAGAGGTCCCTGGCTCAGCTGCTAATCAGCGCCCCTGCTGTGGCCATCACTCCATCCTGGGGACCCAGCCTATTCCCGACGCTTTGGGATCTATGCTTCCCAACTGGACGCACCCCACCGGCAGAGCCTCTCCCAGGAGGATGGGGTGTGTCTCCGCAAACTGAACCGTCCCTACTTTTCCTTCCCTGTTCCCCACAGCCAGAGACAGGCAGGTGAGGGCAGGGTCCGTGTGACCTTGAGACCAGGACACCACTCTGACTCCCGCAAACAGTCAGCTGGCATAAACACCGGTCTCCCTGCCTGGCAACTCGAACATAGCCCGGTCTGTTCCCCCCAGCACACCCAGACAGGACTGGTCAGACTGGTATTTCTGGGTGTGACCTCCAACAGCAAAGCAGCCCCACCTGAGAATAATCCGAAGGTACTCAATGCCCTCCGCCTCCTCGCACTTGATGGACAGGAGCAAGTTCCCCAGACTGCTGCCAGTGCAGTAAAAGTTTAGGTGATCCTAGAAACAGAAATCAGGAGTTAGCGGGGAGGAGGGGGACCTTCCAGGCATGGCTCCCAAAATCACCTCCTTCAATGGGAGTGAGAAGCCCCATAGCAAGGAGGAAGAGAAGGATGCTACAGGTGAGGGGGAGGGGAGGAGGGGAGGAGGGGAAGAGGGTCATAGTAACAGGTTCCAACTACCAAGTCCTCAGGCTGTCTGCGCCAGGCACTGGGCTAAGGGCTTACTTATGACCCATAATCTCCTCTAACCCACTTCACAGATGGAGAAAACACGTTCAGGGAGGTTAAGCAACAATCAGGGTCACACAATTAGTGGGCAGGAGATCCAGGATTCAAACCCACACGTCTTGGCTGAAGCTCAAGTTCTTCGCAAGACTCAGAGTCCAGGGCCTGGCCCCCAGGGAGCAGCCCCTGCCAATGCAGGCTGTTTGTGGGAACAAGGCCAGGGGGAGCCTGCCACCTCCACCCAAGGGCAGCAGGGAGATCTCTGGACAGTGGGTCTCACCCTGGCTCAGGGAGCCCGCCCCAGACCTGCTGTGTTAGGATGAGGCCCTGGAATCTGCATTTTAACAAGGCGGGGGGAGGGGCAGGGGCATCCGTCTGTCTCCTCCCTGTGAGACAGCAAAGCTGACTTAGGCGGGAGACTTCCGGAATCTGCCCTCGGGACTTCTGGAACCTGGCGAGTCTGAGGGCTGACTGTATTTAAAGAAATGTAACTGTCACTGTTAAGCAATCAGAGGCTCACAGCACATCATCCCGTGTAAGTACCGGGGGACCTGCTTGAGTGAGGACCTGAGAGATTTGTACTATTTAGATGGAAACGGAGACTTCGGAGGTGTGAGAACATGTTTCTTGTTCCAATCTTCACCCCCCCCCAAAAAAAAAACACTGCCCGCCTAGAACATTTGCTGGGGGTGGTCCCCACAAGGACCCGCCACACGGAGCCTTCCAGACTTCTGCAAACCCCGCCCCCTTGCCCAGGAGCAGAGCCAGGCAGACCTCTCCAAGGAGGACAGAGCAGGCAGCGAGGAAGGGGGTGGGACCAGGAAGGAACAGAGACCGGGAGAGGGGGGCCCTAGAGACGATGCGGGGTTCCCCATGCAGGCCCCTCTGGCAGCGGTTTTCACCAGGGCCCCTGGGCCTCACCTTCCCTAGAAAGTGCCTGCGGTAGGCCCTGGCCTCACTCTTGCTCTCAAGCTTGTAGCCGAAGGTGCTGGGGCTGAGGCCGTCCTCCTCCTCCTCCTCACAGACGCTGCTGCCCAGGGAGGTCGGCGTGCCCACGTTCTCCGGGTCCTCGATCCAGTAGCCCCCAAACTGGGGCAGGACGATCAGGGGGTATGGGCCTCCCTTCTCCACAACCTGGAGGCAAAGGGGGAGTCTTCACCGCAGCCTGCCCTGGGTCTGCAGGTGGAGTGGTGGTACCCCCACCTCTGAACTACTCCGCGGTGGGACCCCCACATATGAGGCCAAAGGCGGTAACATAAACTCCTCCTCCAAGCCCCGCAATATCTCCAACTTCGGTACTCCTGATTTAAATATTTTAAAATAGCTGAAGTCACAAAGGGCAAGAGGCCTCAGGCCCTCAAGTCCCAATCCCAAGGTTCTCCGGCCATTGGGCAGGAAGGGGACCATCACCATCAGCTCCCCCAGCCTTGCCCCAGAGACAGATCCAGGGGGCTCCTACCTCGTCGATGCTGGGGTACGGGATATAGTCGTCCTGCAAGACAGACAGACAACGCTCCATTAGTCCCAGCTTCCAGTCCCGCTCCCAGGGGGGGAGGAGGAGTGCTGGCAGCCTGGCAGGCTGCACCAGAACTTTGGACATGTCGGCGGGAAGAACACTCAACGGATCACAGCCTAGAGGCAGCTCTGGGCTCTGGCTTCTCCTGAGTTCTTCCCGGAACTGACAGAACCTGAGTGCAAAGCGGCCAGCGGAAGATGCACAGAGGAAGGGAGACGCAGGACACAGCGGCGCTGAACCTCACACCCCTACTGACACTAGCTCGTCCCCTAGGAGGCTCCAACAGGGAGATGGTGCTGGTCCCACCCAGCACCCCCTCCAGGCAAGGGGCTGACCTCCAAGTGATAACTGCACCCCGGGCCTTGGAAACAGAGCCTGAAGCTGAGAGCTGATGCCTGCTGGAGCCTGCAGTGTGGAGCCTGACACCCCCAAACACTGCGCGTGGTTCACCTACAGGAGCCGTGTTGGGGAGCCAGGCTGAGCTGCAAGCCATGGGTCCCCCCGAGGCCTCCACCCCAGCCTACTCTGAAGCTGCCATGAAACCAGTGCCCACCTTGCTGCCCACCATGCTCTGGTCAACAAGGTGCAGCCACTTAAGTGGCTGTTGGTGAAAATTAGTCAGATGGTGGAAGACAGCAGACCCCAGCATGCAGGCCGCTCCCCTGCCTTCTTCTGGCCTGGTCCCCTCACTGGGCCCACCTGGCTGCCACTTCACCCACCCAGCCCACCTTGTTCTTCTGGGGTCCTGGCTTCTGCTCTTCAAGCTTGATCCCCTGCAGAAACAAGGAAAAGAGGATCCATGGAAAAGCAAGGGTCACAAAACAGAGACCACACGGAAAAGTCCCTTGAGGGTTAGTAAAATAACAGCAGAGGCTGCCACATGCTGGGCCCTTCGGCGTCACACGCTTTGTCACACTCAGACCTCACAGCAGCCCAGGGGAGACAGCAGGGCAGGGGGTCGAGAGCAGGGACTCAGCCAGATCACCAGGGTTCAAATCCCAACTCTATCACTTCTGACCTTATGACCTTGGGCAAGTCACAAAACCTCTCTGTGGCTCAGTGTTCCCATCTGTAAAACGGGAATGACAACGGCACCTGCCATAGTGGTGAAGGTTAAATGTGGATCGTGCGTTAAGCCCTTGGAGGAGTGATTGGTGTGTAGTAAAGGCTTTCACGAGCTAGGCAGTATCAGCCTCACGGTGCAGAAGTGTCTCCCCCAGGCTCTCAGAGGATGAGGTGAGGAGCAGAATGGGAACCCACGTCTGTGGGGGTCAGAGCCATCACCCTGGACCTCCTGCCATACCTGCTCCACCACGTCCCTGGTGGGAGGACCCATGGGTGGCAGGCAGGAGACCCGGGCCCGGGCCTCACTCTGCCACTGTCCTATGAATGGCCCTTGACAACGTTGAGCCTTCTGTAGCCCTCACAGCTTCATCTGTGAAGGGAGGATTCTGGCACCCGCCCTCCCCTCTCACAGATACTGGGACCCGGCTGGATTAAAGAGCTCCCCGAGGCATCTGGGAGACACACTGCGTGGAACAGTGCTCAGTCCATTAGCCTGCAGCCAAGTTCTGACTTAACTGGGTTTCGTGGGAGGAGAGCACACGGTGTTCCCAGTTTTGTGAATAAATCCAACAAGGGTGCGAGATGGCGGGACAACTAGGACAAACAGGTCCCCTGGGGGGAGAAGAGGGCCGGAAGCAGCTGCTGCCAACCACAGTATAGCACAGGAGGCGAGAACCTTCCACAGCACACTCCCTCTGTCGTCTCCTCTGACGCCCTCGGTACCTTTAACCAGAGGGGAAACCGAGGCCCAGGGAGGAGGCTGCTTGCCTCATGTCACACAGCTAGTGAATGGCAAAGCCTGGATTTGAAGCCAGGCCATCTGTCCACCAAGTGCGTGACCAAATCCCAGAGCCCTGGGGGCTCAGGGTTCCTGCTCACTGGGCGGATTTGGACGGGCTTCCGGACTTTCTGGGCAGAATCACCTGCAGCACTGGGCAGGTGGGTGTGGGAGAGCCCCGCCCACCGGGCAGGTGCTCCCCTCCCTACACGGGAGAACTCCACTTGGGTGGCCCCGCAGACCCTATCCAGGGAAGCAAACTGGGTGGACGGAGAAGGGTGTGAGGTCAGAAGTTTGTTTTGTTTGTCGTCCCAGCCTGGGAACAGCCCCTGGGCAGGAGAACAAACCTCCTCCAGTCCCCTCCCCTCCCCCACTGCCAGGCATTGGGCCCACTCCCCTGGGCACAGAGGAGGATCTTAATAACTTGCTCATGATAATGACACAACCACTAGTAATATTTTTCCCTCAAACAGTCCCTCCTCTTCCCCATCCGTAGGGGAACCTGGCTTTCCAGGGAGGACTCCGCTTGCTGGCTCACTCACAGCCGCAGCCCTCCCGGGAGCTCCACCTGCGTCTCAGGACGGCAGGGGGCACCCTACCTGCATTCCTCCTAGTGCAGACCATCCCTATAGAATCCTCCTTCCTTGTGCCTGAAGCATCTACTTAGGGTTAAAAGCATGATATAATGACCAAGCCTTCTGGCTCTGAAGCTACTTACTAGCCATGAGCCCTGGAGTGTTTTATTTTATATCTCTGTGCCTCAGTATTCTCACCTGTGAAATGGGGATGATGATTATGATGATGATGATGATGATGATAACAACAATAATAATATACCTACTGCCTGGGGGCCTTATTAAGAAGAAATGCGAGCCCTGACCAGTTTTGCTCAGTGGTAGAGAGTCACCCCTGGACCAAAGAGTCGAGGGTTCGATTCCAGTCAAGGGCACGTACCTCAGTTGCGGTTCGTCCCCAGCCCTGGTTGGAGTTGTGCAGGAGGAAGCCAGTTGATGTGTTGCTATCACATCGATGTTTCTCTCTAACTCTCCCTCTCTCCCCTTCCCTCTCTCTCTCCCTCCCACTCTATGTGAAGATAAACAGAAAAATATCCTCAGGTGAGGATTAAAAAAAAAAAAGAAATGAGATAACAGCTGTCAATCTCTGACCCCAGACAAGTGCTTAAAATATATGTGCTTTTACATCATGTTCTTCACACTCTCTCCACCTGTGTCAATTAAACCTTCTGGACCTCTCCCCACATTCCCCGGGGCATCGGGTCTTACCTGTGAACCCTGACCCTTTGGTGATGACTAATCACAAAGGTCCCCAAATCCACACTAGACACTGACTGCTAGGCAGTACCTACCAAGTACTCACACCTATTATCTCATTTCATCCCAGCAACAATACAAGTGGGTATTTTTATTCTTATTTTATAGAGGCCATGATATTGTGACTTATAAGAAATACATATTTCGGTCTTTATCCCATTCCTGGCACAGAACTCCTAAAAGCCTTGGAATTTCTTAAGCAATAAGAACAATGAGAGCATCTGGGAGCGTTTTCTGTTCTAGGATTTGGCCTTTTGTCCTTGGATCTGCAATAGTTCCAGCGCCATAAAGATGAAAGGGGTGTTATTCATAAGTTTGTGTTAATGAGTTTATGTTAACGAGGTGACTTTGGGGATTTTCCTAAGGATGCGAGCTGGTTGACAGGGAAACCATCACATTAAAGGGTTGGAGGTTGAGACAGTCACCAGTGGCCAATGATTTAATCAATCATGCCTAAGTAATGAAGCCTCCATAAAAACCCAAAAGGATGGGGTTTGGAGAACTCCTGGGGCTGGTGAACCCGTGGAGATTTGGGGAGAGGGGTGCATTCAGAGGCCATGGAAGCTTGGAACCCTTCCCACACACCTTGCCCTGTGCCTCTCGTCCATCTGGCTGTTCCTGAGTTACATCCTTATCATAAACCGGTGATCTGGTAAGTAAACTGCTTTCCTGAGTTCTGTGAGCCACTCTAGCAAATCAACGGAACCAGAGAAGAGGACAGTGGAAACCTCCAATTTATAGCCAGTGGGGGTAGCCTGCCGGGCAGTGCCCTTACCCTGCAGGATCTAACGCTAACTCCAGGGAGACAGTGTCAGCATTGAGCTGAATGGTAGGACACCCAGCTAGTGTCGCAGAACTGTCTAGTGGGGGGAAAACAACCACACATTTGGTGTCAGAGCGAGGGGAGAACAGTGCTGTGAGTGGACAAAACACAGGCGCGAGAGGCTTAGAAAGGGGAAGGAATTTGGCAAGCCAGTGTTAGTGCAGAATTTGAACTCAGGTCTGTTTCTCGGCCGCCACTCTGCCCTCCAGACACAAGAGGAGTCCCCTAAGAAGGAGTTTTCTTTTCCAGGCGTTCTGTCCAACCCATTCGGGGGACATCTCTCAAGCCTTCCCCACACCCGTGGGGTTGATGGCATCCCATCTGATCTGTTGAGGCTTCTATTTTTATCTTCTCCCTGTTGGTCAGGCAGGAGCCGTCCACAATCCACTGTGCCACCCAACGTGGAAATGGCCTCAGGCTGTCCGGGCCATGGGGACAGTGAGTTCTCTCTTCTCTGCCCCTCCCTCCAAAGGCCCCGTGGGTTCCGCCCGGTGGTGTCCCCGGAGGGCAGTGCAGCAACCCCCCCAGGGGTCAGCGTCCCCACTGGGGGGATGCTCACCTGCATCTTCTCCAGCATCTCGAAGAACTCCGCCGACTGAAAGACAAAGAGGGAACAGAAAGATGGGGTGTCAGCCAGAAGGTCTGCTGAGAAGACCGCCTCCCCGACGGTCTGAACGCTTCCTTCGCCCAGGGCTCCCCGGAGACAAAACAGATTTGGATCAAGAGAGAGGATAATTTGATTTGTTCTGGAAGGCCAGAACACCCCAGACCACCAGAGAAAAAGTAAACCACGTGGGGCCGGCAAATGGTCCCGGGGAGGGCAGCCACTCCATCTCTGTCAAGGCCTGTGGGGCCTCTGGGAAAATGCACGTTCCCCAAAACGTCTGTCAGCCCTGGGACGCGGCCTCCAGCAGGGCTCATGTCTGGGATGTTTTCAGCCCAGCAGTGGGGCCAAGACGTCCACCGCGAGCAGTTTTCTAACCGCTTTGCCAACACAGCCCTTCCATCTCCTGATACGAAGTCTCCCTTAGAATTCTCACACAGAAAAGCAATCCAAGCAGCGGCGCTCGGCCAGGCAGCTGCGGGCCCGAGCCCGGCTCTGCCGTCTCTGCCGTCTCTGCCGTCTCTGCCGTCTCTGCCGTCTCTGCCGTCTCTGCCGTCTCTGCCGTCTCTGCCGCCTCCGCCTGCCTGCGGCCGGTGCCTGCAGCCTGTGAAGCGAAGCCTGGAGGCCACTGAACGGCAGCCTCCGGCGGCCTGCATGAGTTACTTAAAAAAAACCTCCAACTACTTACGTCCCAATCTTTCACCTGCTTTGGTGCTGCCATGTAAACTCCAGGTAGGACAAAAAGGAGAAGAGGGAAGTGGAATGAGGGGGTGAGGGGCTGAAAGCTCCGCCCTAACAAAACACACACGGGGGTCCCTCCATTCCGTGAAGACAGCCACACTTTCTTGTCTGAACACCGCTGCCCACATCTGGGCCCTCGCAAGCCATGAGTTAATGAGCCCAGAACAGACAGTCCCCAGATAGACAGGAAAGAATAGAGTAGTGACAAGGAGGCCCAAGTATGTCCTTGTCACTTCTTCTTGCAGAGGTAGGGCCTCCCAACGCTCTCCCTTCCCCTGCAGGCACCAGTGGCCAGAACTACCTAGGGCCCCGCTGCCCTGAGATCCTCAGAAGAAAACCTCCATGGGAGGGACCCTTGTGGAGTTACCTGGGGAGACGTAGCCCTGTTGCAGGCTCCAGATGACCTCGCTGAGGCCGAAGCTGACCTGCCAGAGGCAGAGTCTGTGACCCACCTGCAGTTCAGGTACCAGGGTCTGGAAACCCCACGTGTGAATGTACAGAATTGAGGACAATCTTGGGGCACCCACATCAAGTACCCTTGGCCAGAAGCAGCCACCAAACACCCAGCTCCCAAACCGACCCTTCCCACTTGCTCTGTTCTGTCCTTACCAACTCGCCTCCAACAGACCAAGAGTACTAGGCATAAGAAACGTATACAAATCAATAAGGCTAGAAAGATGAGTGGGAAGAAGACAAGAGTGTAGAAACAGTCAACACTTTAAATACACAGACCTCTTACCCAGCAATCCCTCCTCTAGGAATCTGTACTATAAACACAGTTACACTTGTACTCAAAGACAGATACAATAATGTTCTTTGCAGCATTGTCTGTAACAGTAAAAAATAGAAACAACTGAATCATCAATCTATAGGAAACGGGTTAAAGTAGCTACATTCATAGCATCAAATACAAATACCATGAATAACTATGTGTCAATAAATAAAATAACTTAAATGAATTGGACAACTCCCAGCAATACACAAATTACCAAAACTGACTCAGGAAGAAATAGAAAATCTAAAAAGATGTACAAAAAATAAAGAGATTGAGTTGGTCATCAAAAAACTACACACAAACAAAAGCCCAGATCCTGATGGTTTCAGTTGTGAATTCTACCATTTAAAGAAGAGTTAAGACTAATTCCTCAAAAACGTTTCCAAAAATAGAAGAGGGAACACCTCTCAACTTATTCTATGAGGCTAGTATTACTCTAACACAAAAACCAAAACCATGACAAGAAAAGAAACCTACAGACCAATATAGCTTATAAATAGAGATGCAAAAACTGTCAACAAAATGCTATCAAACTGAATTCAGCAATATATAAAAAGAATTATACATCATGACCAGGTGGGATTTATCCCGGTAATGCAAGGTTGGTTTAACATCCAAAAATCAATTAATGTAACATACCACATGAATAGAATAAAAAATAAAAACCACATTATCATCTCAAGAGACAGAGAGAAAGAATTTAACAAAATCAAAAACCCTTTCTTGATTAAAGAAGGAACACTTGAACTAGGAATGGAAGGGAAGTTCCTCAACATGATAAAATACACCTACAAAAAAAAAAAAAAAATCCCATAGCTAATCTCATACTTAATAATGAAAAGCTGGATGTTTTGTCCATAAGATAAGGAATAAGACAAGGACATCCACTCTAATTTAACATTGCACAGGATGTTCTCACCAGAACAATTAGGCAAGAAAACTCTATGAAAAGCATCCAAATTGAAAAGGAAGAGGTGAAACTATCTCTATTTACAGATGAGATGATCTTGCATATAGAAAATCCTAATGAATTCACTTAAAAAAAAATGTTTTAGGACTAACATAATAAATGAGTTCTGCAAGGTTGCATGATATAATAATCAATTGTATTCCTCCACACTATTAATGAACAATCCAAAAGTAAAATTAAGAAACCAATGACAATTACAATAGCATCAAAGAGAATAAAACACATAGGTGTAAATTCAACAAAAGTGTAAAATGTATACTCTGAAAAGTACAAAACATTGATGAAAAAAATTAAAGAGGTTCTAAATGAATTCTCACAATTAGAAGAGCCAGTAGGTACTCTCCAAATGGTCTACAGAGTCTATGCAATCTCTGTCACCATCCAAGCTAGACTAGACCCTCTCTAGAGATTGAAAAGCTGATCCTAAAGTTGGCATGGAAATTCATGGGGCCCAGAACAGCCAACCATTCTTGAAAAAGAACAAAGTTGGAGGACTCCCACTTCCCAATCTAAAAACCTACTACAAAGCACAAATAATCAAGATAGTGTGATACTGACACAAGAATAGACATATAGATCAATGGAATAGAATTTTGAGTCCAGAAATAAATCCATACATTTATGGTAACTGATTTTTAACAGCGGTGTCAAGACTATTCAATGAGGTCCTTTCAATAAACTGTGCTTGGAAAACAGGATAGCCACAAACACCATACACAAAAATGGAGTGAAAATATAAGAGCTAAAACAATAAAGCTCTTTGAAGAAAACAAGAGTAAATCTTTGTGACCTTGGGTTTGGCAATGAATTCTTAAATATGACACCCAAAGCATAACAACAATGAAAACAATACATTAGATTTCACCAAAATTAAAAATGTCTGCACATCAATGAACACTATTAAGAAAGTGAAAAGACAACCCACAGAATAGAAGAAAATATCTGCAAATCATATATCTGATAAGGGACTTATATCTAGAATATATAAAGAATTCTTACAATTCAATAATAAAAGGATACCTCTATTTAAAAATGAGCAAAAGGCCCTGGCCGGTTTTGCTCAGTGGTTAGAGTGTAGGCCCACAGACTAAAGGGTTGAAGGTTCGATTCCCAGTCAAGGGCATGTACCTGAGTTGTAGGTTTGATCCCTGGCCCTGGTTGGGATTGTGTGGGAGGCAATCAATCGATGTGTGTCTCTCACATTGATGTTTCTCTCTCTCTCTCTCTCTTCTCCTCCCTCCCTTCCACTCTATCTGAAAATCAGTGGGAAAATGTCCTTGGGTGAGGATTTACAAAAAAGTAAAAGTTAAAAGGAGCAAAGGATTTGAATAGACATTTCTCCCAAGAAGATATACAAATAGACAACAAGTACATGCAAAGATGCTCAACATCATTAGTCACTGAAATGTAAATCAAAATCACAATGAGAGAACTTTACACCCACTGGAATGGCTATAACCAAAAAAACAATCACAAGTGTTGACAAAAACATAAAGAAATTGTACTGTTGGTGGGAATGTAAAATGGTACAGCCACACCCTGGCCAGTTTGGCTCAGCGGTTAAAGCGTCGGCCTGCGGTCCGGAGAGACCCGGGTTCAGTTCCCGCTAAGGGCACGTACTTCGGTTGCAGTTTGTCCCCGGCCCTGGTTGGTCGTGCAGGTGGCAGCCACTCGATGTGTCCCTTCACATCGATGTTTCTCTCTCTCTCTCCCTTCCTCTCTCTCCTTCCCACTCTATCTGTACAAAAAATGGAAAAATATCCTCGGGTGAGGATAAAAAAATAAAATAAAATAAAATGGTACAGCCACTATGGAAAACAGTTCGGAGTTCCTCAAAAAGTTACACAAAGATTTAACATTTGACCTAGCAATTCCACTCCTAGGCATATTCTCCAAGAGAAATAAAAACATATGTCTACACACAAACTTGTACACCAATGTTCACAGCAGCAATATTCATAATATCCAAAGAGTGGAAACCCAAACATCCATCAACTCATGATTAAACAATTATGGCATATCCATACAATGGAATAGTATTTGGCCATAAAAAATAATGAAGTACTGGTTTTGTAAGGGGAACAGAAAAAATGTACAAAGAACATGAACAATTTGCTCAAGGAGAAAGATAAGATGACCAATAAACACAAGGAACATGCCCAACCTTCCTTGTTATTAAAGAAATCAATATAACATCTTTCATCTATCAGATTGGCCAAGATTAAAATGAAAACCCAGCCTTGGATGAGTTGCTTAGTGGTTAGAGCATCAACCTTTGGACAGAAGCGTCTTGAGTTTGATTCCAGTCAAGGGCATGTACCTTGGTTGTAGTTTGGTCCCCAGTCCCGGTTGGGGTTGTGTGGGAGGCAACCGATCAATGTGTCTCTGTCTCTCTCCCTCCCTCCCACTCTATCTGAACATAAATGGAAAAATATCCTTAGGTGAGGATAAAAAAATAAAAATAAATTAAAAAAAAAACAAAACAGAGTTGACAATGGAGTTAAGGACACAGGGACAACAGGTACATGCACACCTGGTACAACCTTTCTGAAGGGCAATTTAGTACTGTGTGCCCAAAGTCTTTAAAGTGGTCACATATTTTGGTCCAATGACCCCACTCTAGGGAATGAACTCTAAAGCAATATTTGAGCAACTACACAAGGATATGTACACCAGGATATTTGTCACAGCGTTGTTTAGAGGCAAAAAGTACAAACAGCCAAAGTATCTACCAGTGAGGGAAAGAGTAAATACCGCATGGGAGTCTGCTCATACAGTAAATACTATGAGAGATCTGTGCTAATTCTGCTAGCACAAATGTTTACAATGTGTGGCAAAGTGAAAAAAATACAGTTTAGAGCATGATCCCATTTTTTTCAATTAAATGTAAAAAACGTATTCAGATATAAATATATAGATCTAAAGATCTATATGTGTGTGTGTGTGTGTATAGAGAGAGAGAGGGGGGTGGAGAATAGATAATAGAGATAGAGATATCTGCATGTGAATACACACATCACCCATCCAGAGAAATGGCTACATACCAAAATGACTTACAGGTTAAGGATAAATTTTTCCATTTTGCTTTTCAATACCTTTCAAATTTTCTACAACAGTTACAAATTATTTTGCAATTTATCAACACTTTTTAAGACTTCAACACATAAACAGAGGCTATGGCGTTCCCTTTTCTTGCTTCCCCCAACTCCTATAGGCTTTTCCTTCACCTTCGTGACAGGGTGTGTTCAGGGACATGAGGACAGCCTCTGGTACCTGAAGAAAGTCCCTGCATTCAGGCCAATTCATGTCCAGGTCTGACCTTGGCTTGGTGTATTATAGACTGAGAGGCTCTCCTGAATCACCCCCTAATCCACTCACTCTGGTATCCATGCAAACCGGCAATCAAAAAATATTTCAGGTGTGTTCTCAGACAATGCCCTTGTCTTGATTAATCAGTTAACCTAATCCAATAAGCCTCTGCAAAGCACGGACTGGCCACTGGATGTACCAGGCAAGGGCCTCATTTCTGGGTACTTGATCTTCATTGAGACAAAGTGCCCAGGGTTATTTTACAGATGGCCAGTGCCACAGTGGTCCGGAGGCATAAAGCACTCTGGCTGGGAGGTCAAGTGTATTAGTTCTCTATTGCTGGGTAACAGATGACTCTGAAACTTAGTGACTCAAAACAATCTGTGTGGCTCAGGACTTCAGAAGGGACTCCACTGTGTGGCTCCAGCTGAGGGTGTCTAAGGTGGCTGCAATAAGGATGTCGGCTGGGCTGCATCCTAGAAGGCTTGACGGGGCTGAGACATCTGCTTCCATGATGACTCACGCACATGGCCGTTGGCGGGAGGCCTCAGTCCCTCACCACATGGCCCTTCCCACAGGCCACTTGAGTGTCCTCAAAACAGGGCGACTGACTCCCCATAGAACAAGCATCCGAGAGAAAAAGCATGGAGGATACCTTTTATGACCTAGTCTCTGAAATCATACACCATCACTTACTTGCACTTTATCCTATTCATTAGACGTCCCACAACCAGCCCACGTTCAGGGGAAGGGGAATTCGTTTCCTTCTCTTGAGGAGAGAAGTATCAAAGAATTCTTTTTTTTTTCTTCATTTTATTGACTTGAGTATACAGATGTAAGTTATCAATATGAATAACATAATAACAGCATTTAGAGGATAATTGGATTAGTTGTTTGTTTTAGGGTACTTTTTTAAACTTTCTTTGTTGTTGCTGAACTATTACAGATGTTGCCATTTTCCCCTCCTTTGCCCACCTCCACCCCCTCTCCTCAGGTATCACCTCACCGTCCTCTGTGTCCATGGGTTATGCGTGTATGTTCTTTGGCTAATCCCTTCACCTTCTTTCATCCAGTCCCCCCACAGCCCTGACAGCTGTCAATCTGTTTCATGTATCCACGCCTCTGCTTCTATTTTGTCTGACAGCTTATTTTGTTCCTTAGATTCCACATATAAGTGAGATCATATGGTATTTGTCTTTCTCTGACTGGCTTATTTCACTTAGCATAGTAATCTTCATGGACATATTTTAAACCCACCACATCAAGAAAAGCTCCTTGCAAAAGGTCGAATCCCAGGCAGACCCTGACGAACAAACAGATCATTTGACAGAGAGATGGAGAGGGCACTGCAGGCAGAGGTGACTGGGTGGACCCAGGTGGGAAGGTGGAGAATCATGATATGCATTCGATGCACCTGGTTCAACCTGGCTGGACTGAGGCCTCTGGGTCAATACCCTGAAGATCAGACTGGAAAGGGCTGGGGTCGAGGCCTGAGAGAAGGCCAGAAATTCAGGCTGAATCTGGAAGGCAGTGAAGAGCTACCGAGATCTGGGTTCGGCAGATACAGGATGCGGTAGAGTCCAGCAGTCTAAGCCAGGTCTGGGAGTGGCCACCTGCTACTGCCCAGATGTGTGACGGGAGGCATGTTACTCCATCAATCCCCTCACCTGGAAACGGAACCCCTCCCTTTCAGGGCTCCAGTGAGGACGAAGTGAGAACATGGACAAATGCCCCACCAGGGCCTGGTCCCCAACAAGCGCTCAGTAAATAGCAGCTCCAGAAGGAACTGATGGAAAGCTCGAACACTTGGCTTTTCTTGACTTCATTGGTTTTCCCAGAAATGATGTGCTTCAATCACTGTTAAAAATGGGTCTATGGCGCGGCCGGTGTGGCTCAGTGGACTGAGCCCAGTCCCATGGACTGAGAGGTCCCGGTTTGATTCCCGGTCAGGGCACATGCCTGGATTGCAGGCTCGATCCCCAGTCGGGGGCGTGCAGGAGGCGGCAGCAGATGTATCTTACTCACATTGATGTTTCTATCTCCTTCTCCCTCTAAAAAAGTCAGTAAATCAGATACACAATGGAGTACTATGCAGCTGTAAGAAAGAAAGATCTCTTATCCTTTAAGATGACATGGAAGGACCTAGAAAGTATTATCCTAAGCAAAACAAGCCAAACAGAGAAAGACAAGTATCATATGATCTCACTTATTTGTGGAATATAATGAACATAACAGTCTGAGGAATGGGGTAGTCCCAGAGACTGGAAGTGGGGTGCAGACTGACAATCCCCAGAAGAGGGGGTGGGGGAGAGATAAACCACAGGACTTATATGCATGTATGCATGAACAATGGACATGGACAACAAAGGTGGGGACAGGGTGGGGAGGGAGAGGGGAATCAGTGGGGGAAAAAAAGGAGAAACATCTGTAACAAAAATAAATAAATTAATTAAAATAATAAAAAATAAAATTCAGTTAAAAAAAAAATATGTGTCTGTGTTTCCTGAGGAAGATGCTCCAGGGCCTCGGGCCGGCACAGCTGATGAGATGAAAGGGCTGGGACCCCACCTCAGCCCTGAGTGACGCACTGGGCGACAATTCCCGCGGGGACAGTGCTCGGGAGCAGGAATCGGCCAGTGGCAACTTGACCTCAGCTGGGCTGGCCCTGCTTCTCGGTGACTGGCTGGACTTTCCAACGGGACGGGTCCAGCCCTGGCCAAGAGCGCGTCTCCTTTTCCACCCAGAAGCAGGGTGACTCAGGCCAGCCTGGAACAGTGGCTCAGGCCACCCGGACCCACCCTTGTCCACGCCCCCTGGAATCCTGCGCACAGTCAAGGGCACACAGCAGGCACTCGACAAATGCTCACTGACTCACTGGCATCGCCCCACAGGACCTTTCGAACAGCGTGAAGCCCGGCCTGGGGCACCCTTCGGAAGGGGATCCCCCTCCATCAGGAAGCCAGGCACCGGGTTGTCATCAAGAAATGTAATCCGGACTCCTCATCAATAGCAGCATCCACTCAGCTAATTTATTATTAGCAACAGCTGTTGCCACTCAAATCAGAACCATGGCCAGCATTTCCCCACGGGCTCGGCTTGAGCAGCCAGTCAAGGAGGCTGTGAAAT
Organism: Molossus molossus; assembly: GCF_014108415.1. Taxonomy (NCBI): domain Eukaryota; kingdom Metazoa; phylum Chordata; class Mammalia; order Chiroptera; family Molossidae; genus Molossus; species Molossus molossus. The sequence continues at coordinate 43,464,661 of NW_023425354.1, read as the reverse complement.
AATCACAGAGAGCTAGCGCTCAGCCAAGGAAATTACAGGCTGGGCCCCAGGGTGCGCTTGGTTCAGTCCCTGTCCTCACTGCCCAAAATAGAAACCCGGTGTTCCCTTGGAAGGGCAGAGCGGGTCCCTGGGGGAGACTGCTGGAGGAGGTCCGAGGTAGCAGTGAACGAGGCCCCTCTTGAGAAAGCTCCCCGATGCCCCTCCTTGCTCCCTGCCCAGGTGGCGCAGAAGCAGAAGCAATGGCACGTTCCCGTGCTGGAGAGCCACCCGTGTCCTTCCCTCTGGTCCACAGCAGCTCTGCGCACGGACATGGCCTTCCCCTGCAGACGGCAGCCACCTGTTCTCTCCTCCTTGTTGCACCCCAGCTCAGGAGGCCCCCACCAGCACACTCCTCAATACCCGCTCCTCCTCTCTGACCCTAGTGGGAGAAGTGACACCCACTGCCACCCAGCCACTGTCCACTGGGTTTCTGCTGGGCATCCTGCCCTGGCTCTGGACTCCTCTCCTCGCCCCCGGAGGCAGGGGTGTGTGTGTGTGTGAGCAGCCTCCCTGCACCCCCTTCCCAAGAGGTGCCACACCCACTGCTCACAGCACAGCTGTCGGAGCACCTGCCCTCGGAGCAGGGCTGACCGCGCGACGCATGGGGCTGTGCTGGGATATCGGCAGCCGATGCGCAGAGCCTGGCGCGGCACCCGGCACAGACCAGGCTCGTGCACAGTAGCCACGGCCTTCCATCCCCACCCGCCTGAGCCCAGGACACACACGAGGGGCAAAGGCATGTCGACAGCAACGAGAAACCCTAAAGCAGACGAGGAGGGAGGACAAGGTGTCTTCCACCCCACAGGGGTCCCAGGAAATGAAGACAGGGGCCGTGCAGCGCTGGGGGGAGGAGGGAAATGGGGGTCAGAGCAAGTTTCTCGTCCCCACGGAGAAGAAAGACATCACACCAAAAACAAATTTCTGGGGAGTTTTATAAAGAGACTTTTAGAAAGTTGGGGGAGCTGGAAACCCACAACACGTACCCCGGTGGGAGCCACATCCGGTAGGTCTCCGGCTGTGTAACCGCGGTGCCCGCCGCACCCCCGGGCTCTGCTGAGGGCCAGCTGGTCACTGGTCTGGCTGCCAAGGCTTTCGGAGGACACCGGGCTGTCCCCCACAAGAAGGCAAAGAATGCAGTTCACTAGAAAGCAAGGGCCTCGAGGGCAGGGCTCTTCACTTCATTTGCTGCTCGATCCCTGGGCCTAGAACTAACTACCTGGTACGTAGTAGATGCTCGAGAAACGTCTGCTTAATGAATGACCGGATACTCTGCCCCGCAAGATGAGGATGAAGTTCCTGGTGGAGGCTGAGTCCTGGGTCTGGGAGTCAGGGCTGGACAGGCCGGGGTCCTGCTAGTAACCCATCTGTTCTCTGGCAACAGACTGCATCCGGCACCCTGGACAGCCAACCCCACCCCAGTGGGTGCTCCAGTGACGAGTTGTATTCAGACGCGGGTCCTGTTCCAACCAAGCCTCCCTCCCCTCTCGCCTTCCTACCTCAGGCTCCTCTTTCCCTTCTTTGGCCTCTGGTCCCACACTGAGGGCAGCTCCTGTGCCACCAAGGCCTTTGGAGGCTTCAGCAACATGAAGGCCGGCGGGAGCCTGAGGCCGTCTGTTCCCTATGGCAACGGTAATGCGGCAGAATCACCTGGGGTGCTTGTTAACACACAGGTTCCGGGGATACCCGTCCTCCTGGTCCAGGGACCACACCTTGAGAACCACTGACCTGCAGAATTCACTGGGTTTGATGGCAGGTGTTCTGTAAAGTCCACCTCAACAACAACGGGCGGGGGAGCGAAACAAGGGTGACCTGAAGGGCACAGGCCCTTCCAAAGGGGGCAGCTGCCGCTTACTGGCGGCCAGGCCACTGGCAGAAATACGAGCGCGACGTTACAGAGTTTTCCGCTTTTGAAGATAAGCCAGAAATCCAAACGTGAATGTGAACTCTCCCGATCCTTATACATGGATAACCAGTGCAAAATTGCAAAGATCTCTCCGTGGACCCAGCAAAAGATACCCACAAGCCCAATCAGCCCATAAGACACAAGTTCCAAGCTCAACTCTTTCCAGTAGGGAGCCATTGAATGTTTCTGAGCTAGAAAACGGGACGATCGAAGCAGAAGCCTCAAGGTATCTGCTGGGTGCCTGTGATGTGCCGGACACTGGGCACTGAATCAGGCACTTCACAAAGGCCACCCCCCTAAGCCTCACAAGAGCCCAGTGAGGGGGATTAGACAGGGGCAGGGTCTGAGTAGTTAAGCAACTTGCCCAAAGTAAACACAGTAAAGGCAGAAGCCAGACTCAAGTCCAGGTCTATCTGAGTCTGTCAACTCCACACTTCACATGCATGTCTGACAGGCGTCTCCGATTCAACAAAGCCCAACAGAACGCTCCCTAACTTTTTCCCTCTAACACCTTCCTTCACCCCAGCCCGTCTCCCCATCCTCCACCCATCCTGATGCTCAGGACAAAACCCCAAGGGTCATCATTGATGTCATCTTCATTCCCCACATCCAACCCACCTGCAAGTCTACTGTCAAAACACATCCCAAGTCTGCCCTGGTCGGGTGGCTCAGTTGGTTGGAGCGTTGTCACATACACCAAAAGGCTGCAGGTTTGATTCCTGGTCAGGTGACATGCCTAGGTTGCAGGTTCGATCCCTGGTTGGGGCATGTATGGGAGGCAACTAGTCGATGTTTCTCTGTCCCATTGATGTTTCTCTCTCATTTCCTCTCTCTCTTTAAGAATTGGTGAAACATACCCTCCGGTGAGGAGATATATACATATTCCAAGTCTGAGCATTTCTCAGAGGCATCCCTGCCCCCACCACCTCTCACTGTCCCTCCTGGCCTCCAGGCCAGCCTCTCCCCAAACCAACTAACCATACAACAGCCACGTGGTCTTTCCGAAAGGTAAATCAGGTGACGTCGGTGCCCGGATTAAGACCCTCCAGGGTACACTCCACACCCCTGCCAGGTCCAGAGGGCTCAGGCCATTTCTGTTTGGTAACAGGGACACCAGGCTCCCCCCTGTCCTGGAGCCAGTGGTGACACAGCCTGAGACTGGGGGACTCCTTGGCCCAACCCCCAAATAAGTGCCCTGTCACCCCGACGCGCACCCCTGACCTGCCTGCCTCAGCTCCCAGAGAAAGCGGGACAGAGGCCGAGCAGGGAAGGAAGGAAAGGACGCGGCCCATCCCCGGCTGAGCAGGCAGGGCCGTGAACGAGGAAGAGCCAGCAGTGCCGACCTGGCCACCAGCCCGGGACCCGTGGCCACCAGGAGGGACACAAAGGGCCTGGAAGAGCTGGAGCAAGGGAGCCACAGAGCCTCCTGGCACAATCCTGCTCGGCAGAAAAGTACGCTGACACTGCAGGCCAGCGGGAACATCACACACACCACCCCCGGCGTCACACTCAGCACACGGCTCTGGGGCTCCGAGACAGGACCCAGAGTCCCCTGCCACGGCCATGCCGACACCGCACATCCAGGCAGAGGGAGGTGGCCGGCCCCACGGGGCTGGCCTGACCAGCTCCAAGTGTTTGCAGCCAGGCGGACGGCCAGAGTCCCTCCCTCTCTCCCCTGGCACCTACATCTAGCTGTGGGTCCCCTGGGGCCCTGGCACAGCACCAAGGAGCCTTGTCAGAGGAGAGCAGAGGTGAGCCCTGCCCAGCCCCACGCCAGGACCCCCACCTCAGATCTCCAGGCCAGGGAGAGGTCCTTGCCCCTGACTCTGGGCCATGGCCTCCCACGTCCCCCTCCACACACAGTCCTCTCTGTACCTGAGGTCTGTTCCTCCTTCCCGAGTGCCAGGCAGCTTCCGTGCCCCATGACACGCCAACAGCCACCAGGAGCTCCCTGCCCGGGCCGCCCCCACCCACCCACTCCAGGCCGGGGGACCCGGACCTGCACTCCACAGCCTGGGACACTCACCAAGAGGTTCTTTAAGAAATCCATCATCTTCCACCAGCACCTGTGCCCTGCGAGGCAGGGGGCCTGCGTGTCTGCCTGAGCACCACTGTAGGTGTGGCTGCTACCACCCCAGCTGCTGCTGCTGACGTTGAACAACTTCCTTAAGATCAAACAAGGAACTGCAGGATTTGGGTGTCCGCCCGGAGCTGCTATGCCACATTGACTAGCCCTGACCTTTGACCCCTCCTTGGCCAATGTTGTTTTTCTGGGGAGCCTGGGGCTGGTGGAGTCACCACACGGTGTATGTTACAAGGCAAGAGGTCCCGCCATGGGAAGAGGCGCCATGCCAGCAGGTGGTAAGAGGAGACCATCTGGGGGCCGAGGAGAGTCGGGGTGCAGAAAGCACGCCTGCCCTTCCAGCCCTGTCCTGGATGAGCTCCAACTCTGCTGGCCCGAGGTGCGGGGTGGGGGTGGACAGGGCACAGGAGACCGATGGCAGTACAGGGTCTGAAGGAGACCTACTATCTCACGCGTTGTGGGACTCAAGGCAGGGCCCATGTGCTCGGGGCCTCGATCTTCCCATCTGTCAATTGGGAAGCCCTATGTGGAAAGAGAATAAAAACAAAGTACTGAAAGGAAGAAAGCCGGGCATTCACGTGGACCTCATGCAGCCTGAAACATCCTCCTCGGAGGTTTGCAGAAACGGCTAAACGAATACGAAGTGGCCGCTTTGCGGGCAAAGCCTGGGAGAGGAACAGGGGCACAGCCATAGTGAGCTGTTTCTTCCACAAACAGCCTGGGTTTTGTTTTGTAATCAGTGCATTGTATTACTTTGATTTTTTTTTTAAATGCTTTTTTAATGTTCTTTTAAAAAGAGAGCAGTCCTCATGCCCTGTGGACAATAAAAATTAAAAAGAAATCAAGTGAATGGCTTGGGGAGCCTCCGAGAGCATCTCGGGTCTGGGACCGGGCGCTGGAGAGCGGGGCTGTTAACAGGAGCACGAGAGTGGACAGTGCGGGGCCAGGCCTGGAGCTCAGCCCAGGGCCCACCTGGGCCTCAGTCTCTTTCCAGCACTAATGAACATGTCACACGCTCTCGGTCCTGTCCCAGCTTTGGGAGGAAAGCAATACACCCGACTTGGAAGGGAAAAAAAGGATTTTTAAATTCCTCTAAGAAAGGCAGCACGGTATGGAAGAAACAGCCCTGACTTAGTGTGTGGCAAACAGGGTTTTAAGTCGTGGTTCTGCTGCTCACCAGCTATCACCAGCTGCAGGCTGGTTTCCACACCTGTAAACGGCAGATCTGACCCACTTTGCAAGGTGGCTGTAGATAGGCTGTGGTTACACAGTGTGTCCAGTGGAGGGCGAGACACAAATACCCCCAGCAAATGGCAACTGTGATGATGGTCACTGCCCCCTCCCGCCTCTGCTCCGTGCTCGCTCTTCACAACCTGGCCCCCCAGACAGTGGGAAAAGCACCCCACCACCTGCTCAGCCCCACCCAGGAAGCCCATCTTCCTCCACTTTCCCTCCTCTGGCCCAGCCCGCCACACAGCTCATGTCTTCACAGCACGGCCCCATCCTGCTCCTGCCTGAGCTCCAGAAGCCTCAGCAGCATCCACAGGAACACAGAGAGGCACGGAAATGTCCCCAGGTGCTGGCGCAGGGCACAGCTCAATTAAGTCAGGGAAGGCCTTGGCATGGGTCCATCCCTGGAGGCTTGAAGTGACCGTGGAGGTCAGGAGGAGAGGGGGAAGGAGAGGACAGAGTTCTAGGATGTGACCTGGGCCATCTCCCACATAGAGCCAGGAGCTGGAGGGACGGCTACAGAGAAGGCCAGCAATGTCCCTTCCGACTTCCAACAGAAACGACCACATGAGGAAAGGGATGCAGTCAAGGGGTAGGCAGGGGCCCAGCTGGGCTCTCCTGAATGGGCCTTCTCTCAGGATAAGGCTCCTGCGTCCTCATAATTCTTGATCCCTCCCACATCTGCTTCTGGCTCACAGGGCTCAGAGCCAGTGAGTCATTTAGCAGAGACCCCTATCCCCTGCCACGCCCACTCCTGCAGCCCGCCCCCCAGGACACGCCATATCCATACCTGGGCAACCCCCTGGGCCACGGCACCCCAGGGCCCAGGAGGCCGAGTGGTCCATGCCCCTGCCACTGTGCAGGAATGCATTCCCAGACAGCGAACTAACTTACTGATCCCCTCTGGGCCAGGCACTGGCTTGGGGCTAGGGACCCAAAAAAGATCAGTCTCAGTCCCTCTTCTGCTACCCACTCCCCTTTATTCAGTTGACTCCTGTAAGCCTCAGCTTAGAGATCACCTCCTCTAGGAAGCCTTCCAGGCCTCCACCCCTGCCCCAGGTTGTACTTCCACAGCATCCTGCACATGCCCTATCAAACCATTTATCTCTTGGTGTTGTCGTTTCTTGTTTGTCTGTTTCCCCCACGTCATCGGTTAACCTCAGCTCCTGGCACACACACAGGTGCTGAATAAGTACTTGCCGAATGAATAACTGAACAAGGAACTGACTTCCATCCAGTGACTAAGACAGAGGACCAAACAATGACAACCCAATAAAGGAGGAGCAGTAATGGGGGTAAGCCCACACCTGCGGGACCCACGGAGGAGCGGGGCAACGGCTGGGCTGCAAAGGAAGACTTTCCAGAAAAGGGTTACTCCCCCCGTTTTGCAGATAAGGCTACAGAGGGTACAAGAAAATCGAGTCCCACAGAGAAGGACACAGAGCGGTCAGGTCAGTATGCAGGCCCAGGGTTCACTCCCAGTACCTCTCGCTGACTCTACGCAGATCCAGTTGGGAAGGAGGTGGGGGATGAAGCTCGGCGAGAGAAGCGAATAGACCCGCTTGAGGTCACGCAGACTGTTAGTAGCCGAGCCAAGTGTTCTGGGTAGAAAAGAGGATGATTTGGAGAGAATGGAGAGGGAGAGGGGGAAATGGTAGGGAGAGGTGTGTGTTTGCCTGTGTGCACCTCAGAGGCAAGGACAGTCGGGCGAGGAGGTCGCAGCCCTGCAGGGTCACCAGCAGCAGTGGTAGCAGGACCACACACTGGCGACCTCCCGGGGGTGGGCAGGGAGGGCCCAAGCCAGGGAGAGTGAGGCCCGAGGACAGCCAAGCACAAAGAAGGAATGAGGGCCAGGGAGACAAACGGCCATTCTGGTGAGGCAAGACTGCCCACTTTCCACTGGCTGTGGAGATGGGGGGGCGGGGGGAGGTCTGAACACATGTCCTTTCTGTCAAATGAGCCCCCTGTGCCTCTGAACAAGACGCCTCCGCCTGCACCAGAAAACCCACCATTAAAAATGCCCAATGGCAATAATTTGATTATAAAATCCCCTGGCCAAAGAGAGTCTCAGAATCAGCTGGGTTTCCCTCCTCACCTATAATTTTTCAGGAGCAGTAAAAGGAGCACCAGACTGGGCATCAGACACACAGGCATCCAAATCCCAGGCTGACACCGGCCGCCGTGTGGCCTGGGCCCCGTTCTCTTCACTTGTTAAGTTACAATAACGATGCCTCCCCTTCCCAGGTGCTTCCGAAAATGCAGTGAGATGACCAACGGGAATGCACCTAACTCCAGGCAGCAGTGGGTCAGCAAAGGCCTGCCGACCCCACCGAACTGCAGAATTGTATGATGCGAGTGACACTGATGGAGCTCCCACCATACGTGCCAGGCCCTTGACTAGGCACCTTACATGTGTCCTCTTAGCTATCCCGCAGGACCACTCATGGGACCAGCACCACTGTCACCCCCGCACTCCAGTTGTGGAAACCGAGGCTGAGCATTAAAGAACTAGGTCAACAGGCAGCATCAATGATGCAAACTGTCAGCCTCCAGGGTCCACGTGTTAAACAACCGGACTAACGGGAACTGGGCCGGTAATTCAATCAGCTGGCTGATACACAGGAAGCAGGATGCTCGGGGTCCAAATCCCACCCGTCCTCCCTAAAGTCCTTCTGAACACCCTTCAGGCAGAATTCCCGTGGTACCGGACTAGGTCTGGGGACACAACCTATTCTGTGATAGGTCCGTGGCGGGGGCTGTCTGATCTTTCCTCTAGACTGAAAACTCCTGGCCGGCAGAAGGTATGTCTCCACACAGCTAGCTGTACACACACCGAATTCCATCAAATCTAAAATGACGTCCATTGTGAGATACACTCTATATCAGGTACCACGAACAAAACAGAAACACCGCCCGTGACAGACTACGGCATGCTATTACTAGCGAAATGCTATTACTGGAGAAATTACCTGACTTCAGAGATGTTAAATGAGAGGGGGAACGTGTCTCACAAGCCAAGAAAAATAGTGGTAGACACTCAGTAATTATCCGTACTCAGTAATTATTTCCTGGGGTAGTAGAAAGAACGCTGAACTTGACATCACAAGCCTCCAGTTTGCGTCCTACCCGCTGCCTCCGTGGAGTACTGCATTTATCTAAGACTCAATTTTCTCATCTGTAAAGTGGGCAAAATAATTCTCCTCCACCAGGCTGGCTGCGAGAGCCGGAAGACTTCAAGAAAGTGTTTTATAAACTGTGAAGCACTGTGCCAGCCTAAAGCACAGGCAGGAGGAAGGTGAGAGTGGACAGTGGACACCATCAGTCTTCTGAGCGAGGCCAGGAGTCCCTGTTGGTGTGTGTAAGGGGCGCTGTAAGAATGTGGGGGCAATCCGGCTCCACTTTGCAGAAAACAACTGGGGTTCCTACTCCCAAGTTGTTCCGACTGGGAACAAGAGCGTGACACTTGCCCCTAGCCCGGCACTGGTTAAGGGATCGTGGCGTCTACACCATAGAAGCTCTCCAAGCCAGGCCTTGGGGTGCCAGTTGGCAGAGCTCCTGGATCTGATCCCAACTGTGGCTTGAAACTTCCCGTCTTCCCAACACATGGTCTCAGGTGATTTGACACAAGCCTCACAGGCCTGCAGCAGAGCGAGCTGTAGGTTCAGGCACTCAGGACAGGCAGCAGTCTGCACAAAGGCTTGGGGGCCGGAGAGGGAGGAGGGGGTCAGGCTGGCTTTAGTCTCCCCCGTGGCCGTACGTATGGCCCAGGCAAGAAGCCCAGATCCCCTCGCCTGTGTCTGTCCTGAGGACTAGGAAGTAAAGCGACCGTGAGGCAGAGAGGCTAACAGCAAACTTTAGCCGCCAGAAAATCTCTGCTTCCCTATCAGCCTCTCCTCCCTGTGCTCCTAACCGGCGCTGGCAGGCAGTGTCTGGCTGGCTGAGCATCAGAGGTGTGGCTCCTTCCTTCTGTCACTCGGGTGGTCTGTTCCCCAGGCAAGGTTCCCGCACAAACCAGGGCGCTGTCCAACTTAACCTCTCTGGTTACATGTCCTTCCCCTCCCCTCATCCTGCCCACTTTCCTGAGGGCTTCTGCAGCGGAACCTGCAGCCATGCCCAGCAGCCTGGACGCTGGGTTTGCAGCTGGGGCAGCAGCAGCCTCCTGAGTCCTGCCGCCACCTCTGCACCTCTCCCTGTACCAAGTCGGTTTCAGGACGGACACTGTGGACTCTGGTACCAATTGGGCTCCTCCCCCCGCCCTCGCTTTGACTTGTGCCTGGGAGAGAAGAGAGGCTGAGAAAGCTCCTTCGGAGAGAACCCATCACAGAGGGCAACCTGTGCCCTCTCCAGCAGACCTTGCCCCTGTCTTTGTCTCAGAAGCTGTGCCCTGCCCAGCCGTCCCCCCAGCTCCCCCGCCCATGGGAGGAGTGTCACCGCTCCCCTGGCAGAGTCTAGCATCGGCTCAGGGAACCAGGAACATACCCAGCTACCACTCGACAGGATGTCCTCATCCTGCCAGTCCCTTGGCTGTAACCGGAGCTCGGTTCGCTCATCTCCAAAATAAAGAAACACGCCGTTTTCACACTACTTCTGAAGTAGGAGGCGCCACCCACCACGGCGCATACCATGCCTTCTTGAAGGGCCTCTCCTACCTCTGTGCCTCAGTTTCCATACTCATTATAGGGTACGCAGGAGGCTGCTCTCCCTTCCCTTCCATTGGGGTGAGCTGTCAGCCCAGAGAGAACCCTGGGTACCCGATGACCAGCCGCAGGCTGCTGGCTGCCAGCACTTGGCGGCTCCAGCACCCTCCTGCCTAGATGTTCCCAGCTGCACAACCTCTGCTCTAGGGTGAAGAAGAAAAACAAAGCTCCCTGCCCCCCATGCCCACATCAGCGCTGTCAGTAAGTGGCAAAAGCAAGGGTTAGAGATGATCTAAACCAGAATTTCAAGTATCTGGGCTCTTCCTGTTAACACCCCTCCACCCCGGACAATAGATTGCTGGGATTTCGCTGCAGCCAGTCCCTTGCTTACCACAGAGCAGGTTCTCATCCAACACACTGGACGGAGAACTGATTCCGTCCATTAATACATGTTTTTGTGCCGCAGGGCTTGGCTGAGCACAGGGAAAAAGAAGTCATGGGAAACTGGTAACTTTGGGGGCTCGTGCTCCTGGTGGCCCTGAGAGATGCCACCCCAGCTCTGCTCTGGCAGCCCCTAAAAGACCCCAACCTGTCGCTCCCCCGAGGGAGATGGCAGGAGGGAGGCTGTGGGGCGGTTCATTTCAGGCTAGCCTGCAGGGAGGGAACGTCTGCAAATTGCATGTTCTTCGCCTTCCCCATCTTCTAATTAATGATTACCTAAATAAATGCTTTGGTCCCGAATGATTCTAACAGTCAGTCCCCGAGCTCCAACAGCCTAATTATACACATGCGGGGACTTGGACGCTGAACAGCTCTCTTCCCCATAAACCATGTGTCAAATAACACGATTGCCCCGCCCCTTTTTGCCAGGTGGGGCTAATGAATGGGGTGCTGGAGCAAATGCAGGCCCTGACAAGGTTTGGGATAGGGCCCTTGGGCTGCTCATCCCAGGCCCACCTGCTCAGGCTGCAGATGCATTCACACCAACGGAGTCCTGCAGCGGCCACCCCCAAACAACCAAAATGCACGGATGGTACAATGGAGAGCTCCCCAAACATTCATACTCACCCCCCACACACAATAAAGACTCAGGAAAACAGGCACACCTAGGCTTCAGGGGAGTTTATGGGCCCCCAAGAACCAGCTGCGCACACCCTCCTATCGATAGTCATCACTTTTGGCCACTTGCAATTTGCCTGCCCAGTGGTCCCCTCCTCGGGAGAGGCAAAGGAGGCACACAGGCCCTGGCCAGTTTGACTCAACGGTTAGAGTATCAGCCTGAAAACCAAAGAGTCCCAGGTTCAATTCCGGCCAAGGGCACGTACCTCGGTTGCGGTTCGTCCCCGGCCCCAGTTGGGATCGTGCAGGTGGCCACCAATCGATGTGTCTCTTTCACATGGATGTTTCTCTCTCTCTCTTCCCCCCACCCCCCCACCACTCTGTCTGAAGACAAATGTGAAAAAATACCTTCGGGTGAGGATTAAAATAATAATAAAAAATAAAAAAGGAGGCACACAGCGGGAAGGCACACACAGCCTCTTTCCCACAGTCCACTTCCTTTTCCGCCAAAAGAGCTCTGTGCACCCAGTGAATGTGTTCGAGGCCGTGCTGGCGCCGGCTCCGAGGGTGGTGCCATAGCCTGGGCAGGACTGGAGCCGCAGATGAGCCCGCCGTGCTGGGGATGTGCGGCCAAGCAGCAGAAGCGCTCATTCCGACTGAGGAGGCTGTGCAGCCCCCACGCAGGCCTGGTCTCCCTGAGGAGGTCTCCAGGGGCACCTGAGTGGTGAGGTTAGCAGTGGACACGGGTGGGGCCCCAGCTCCTGGCAACCTGACTGACTTAGCAAGCAGCTTGTGGGCTTGTCACTGCTCCCTAGAGCCCACCGCTGACCAGCTGGTACTGACGGTATCAGCCACAAGGGGGCCTGGTGAGCCACACGGAAGGTGCAGACCCACAGCTGGGGTTCCACGCCATCGCTGCAGTGTGGATCAAGGCAGCCCAGACAGGTGACTGCAAAGCCGATCTGGCTAAAGAGAGCTCTGGCTCCTTACAGTCCCGGACACACTCCCAGGACCCTTCCAGCTCCCCAGAGAGCAGGCGATAGGCCCTGACCCCAGGGCACAGCCCCTTCTTCGCTAAATTGGGAGTTCCTTCGGCCACACGGCTGTCCAAAGGGAAAGGTAACCTGGAGCCCTGGGCGTGACCAGTCTGAAAGGGCCATCGGGGAGTGACGTCATCACCCTGCTCTCTCAGGCCCACAGGACAGGACATGTCTCCCGGAGGAGGAAGGTGCATCCTGATTGTGACCGAGCCCCTGAGGCTCGGGCTGGGCACCCACTCGCACAACCATCCTCTCCCAGAACCATCAGGATCTAGTCTGCCCTGGCAAACAGCGTGCCCGGACTGTGAAAGGAGCCCACTGCCTTTGCAAGGCCAGGCAGTCATGGGGTCCTAGCCTCAACCTTGCACTTCAGAGACCCTACCGCCAGCCGCAGAGGACGGAGTATCAGTCTTCCTACACTTAGCCACTCTGGCCAGCTCTGCGGAATTCTGCACACCTGAGCTCCAGTCTTCCTGCCTCCATCGGCCGATCCATCCGGCCCCACCGCTCCCCTAAAATGCTCTTTTCAAAGTCACCAGAGACCTCCAAGTTGCCAAATCCAAAAAGAACTTTGCCCTCGTCTTCATCTCTCAGCGCCGCTCCCTCCTTGCGGGGTTCCCGCCTCTGGGTTCCACAGCAGCCCTGCTCAGAGGCTGTTCCTCCTCGGAGGGCCTCCCCTCCTCTCTGTCCCCGAGGCTGCCCACCCACCCTCTGGATGTAGTACCATTTCTGTGCCGGTTCCCCACATGAACATCTCCGACCGCGACCTCCCTTGGACCTGCACATCAGCATTTCCAGACGCGTATTTGATCTTTGCACTTCACCATCTCAGGAGTTTCTCAAACTCGTTGTGTCCAAAACAGAGCCCCTGATCTTCCTCCCCAGATCCCACCCACTGCTCAAGTCCCCTCTGGGAGGACTAGACATCTAGACCCCTCCCTTTCCCTCCCTTCCCACGTCTGGTCCGTCAGTATACCTGCTGTCTCGGCTCCCTCAATACAACTTGAATTCTGTCCATCTCCACCACCAACCTCCCAGGCCCAAGTCCCCTCCACTCTGTGTCCAGACTAGAGCAGCGGCCTCCAACCTGGCCTCCCTCCTTCCATTTTGGCTGATCTATGATCCATTCTCCGCACGGCAGCCAGACGGAAATCATGTCACTTTGCTGATGAAGATCTAAACCGCTCCCAAGTCCCACGGGCCTGGCACGCTCCGCCTCTCTGCCACCTTCCCTCGTTCCCCTAGTCCAGCCACTGGCCTCCTTCTGTTCCTCGAAAGTGCAGACTCTGCCCTGCCTTGGTGCCTGTGCGCTTGGTACTCTGACATCCAGACACACCCCCCGCTCTTCACACAGCCATTCCTTCTCCTCCTTCAGGGCTCAGCCTAAAAGTCACCTCCTCCAGGGCCTTCCTTGAGCCCCCGTGGAAAGCCATTTCTCCCTCCCACAGCGGCTGATATTCTCAAATAGTGCCCTTGAAGAGAGGACCACCCACACACCACGTCCGTGTCTTTCTTTCCGAGTGCGGACCAGAAGCTGCCGTTGTTGATGACTCTTCTATCTAGGGCCTGCCTCCCTCACCGGCAGGTAAGCTCCATGGCGGCAGGAGCGGGTCTGCCATGCTCAGGGCTGGATCCCCAGGCCCTGAAGCACTCCTAGTCCATGGCAGGCATCCAAACATCTGTGCAAAGTGAATGAAAGGATTTCACTGACATGTCCATGGGCACAGTGTTCTCGTGCAGGAGAGCAAGCGGTCCACACTTCTACTGGAGGAGTTTAGGGGAGGAGTTTAGGGCAGGTGGCATCCTAGCTATGCCTCTGAGTGAGGAGATTTGGAAAGAAGGGAGGCTGCAGGGTCGGGGAGAAGAATAAGCCCGAGCACCAGACGGGAAGCAAGCACACAGCACCTGCAGGGAGGAGCGTCAACCCCACTGGCCGCAGATCCCACATTACTGTCAAAGGGCCCCAGCCGGAGTGAGGTCACGGGGTGCCATCCCACGGCCTCTTCCACCAAGTGCCGGGCGCTGCCCCAAGCAGCCTTCTGTGCACCTGCAGGTCAGGGGACACAGGCCTGCCTTCCCGCCCCATGCAGAGTGTCTCCCCACAGCTGCTAGGACCCCTGCTCCACCTCAGGAGGCAATGAGGCTGCCTGGAGACAAGCCACATGATACTCAGCATCCCACGTGTGGTTTTCGGGATTCAATCCACTTAATGACTTTCCCTTGAGCAGAACGGGGGTGAGCCCACAAAGTGCCTTTGTGTGAATTCGCAAAGGGCACCCTTCCAGTAGACCAACTGGAAAAGGCGTCCTCTCCTCTGGTCAGACGCAGCCCCTCACGGGACACCGGCTGGCCAGCGGGTTGCCAATCTCAGGCCCTCTCAGCCCTGGCAGTCTCTGCAGTCCAAGGCAAACTCTGAATGAGCTGCCCAGGGCCCGGCACCCTCAAATCTCCATCAGCTGAGGGGTGCAGGCCAGTCTTAGGCTGCCTCAGGAGTCTTTGAAAGGTGACCATGGTCCAGCTGGTGTGGCTCATTGGTTGGGCATCAACCCACGCACCAAGAGGTCACCGGTTTAATTTCCAGTCAGGACACATGCCCAGGTTGTGGGCCAAATCCCCAGTGGGGGGCATGCAGGAGGCGGCCAATTGATGTCCTCTCTCATCGATGTTCCTATCTCTCTCCCTCTCCCTTTCTCTCTCTTTAAAATCAATAAAGGGAAAAAAGATTTTTTTTTGAAAAGGGTAACCATGAACGCCCAGCCAGTGTGGCTCAGTGGATTAAGCATCATCTCATGGACTGAGAGGTCCCAGTTCTATTCCCAGTCAGGGCCCAGTCCCAGGATGCCGGCTTGGTCTCCAGTGGGGGGCGTGCAGGAGGCAGCTGATCGACATCTTTCACATCAATATTTCTCTCTCTCTCTCCCTTCCTCTCTCTCTCTAAAAAAAAAAAAAAATCAATAAAAACATATAAAATAAACAGATACAATAGGTGACCATGGTGACAGGCCGCCTCGGGCTGAGGCTGGAACTCACCCGCCCCCACCCCATCCTCACAACGGCGGATGGCCAGTTCCCAGAGGAGACCATCTGGGTCTTGGTGCAGAGCCCCACTCCAGTGGAGCGAGGGGCTACAGATTATCGGTGGGCTGGAGGGCCCTGCTGGTGTTTGCCTACCCGGGAATACTGAACTGTAAACACGTGTGCCTGTTTACTTTCCCTGCCAGAGCCTCGCCGGCAGCCCTGTAGCCAGGCAACGCTATCTGACCTGACGGACCAGGAGGGGGACTTTCTGTGCCAGGCAGGTCACCTGGGGAGGGTTATCTAAGCACAGCCAGCCTCAGCATAATAGTGCCTCCCTCCCCTCCCAGGGCCTCGCCGCCCTCACCCCCAGATGACCCTGGCCCCACACGACAGACAGTGTGCGCTGACGGGACGAAGCAGAGGTGGTCCTGGGGACGGAGGTGGTGGCACTGTTAGAATGGGACAGCAGCGGGTCACTGGGGTCGGGTGTCCTTATCGACCTGGTGGGCGGCTTCGCCGTTTCCCTGCCGGCCAAACAGACAGCCAGGAGGCTGAAGTTGCAGCAAGAAAGGTTCAGGTTGGACGGGAGGACAATATGCAGCTGGGGACAGGCAGTGGCGCCTCCTTCCCAGAAGAGGGTGGACAACTGCAGATCAGAGCTAGGCGAAGTTCACGTATGTCTTCCCACCTGGATGGGTGTCAGCAAGCTGCTGACCAAAAGTGACAAAGCCAAGGCCAAATCTCCGCTCCAGACTGATGGTATGGGTGTGGTGTGGCCTCTTTCCTCTGTGGAAAAGCTTCGGGACATGCAACGTGCCTACCCTTAAAACCCCACGGTCAGGGGAAGGACCTTCGAAATCACAGACTTGGTCAAGGACTCACAAAGGAATAAAATAAGGCAGGCAGAGCATCAGTGACAGGACCATGGGATCCCACAGAAGAAGGCCTACTGTGTTCTGGGCCTCTAGGGTTTCCACAGGAGAGTGGGTTTTATTTTATTTTATTTTATTTTTCCTTTATTGATATTAGAGAGAGAGGACAGGAGAGGGAGAGAGAGATGCAAACATCGATGAGAGAACATCGATTGGCCGCCTCCTGCATACCCCCCACTGGGGATTGGGCCCACAACCTGGGCATGTGTCCTGACCAGGAATTGAACCGGTGACCTCTTGTGCATGGGTCGATGATCAACCACTGAGCCACACCGGCCGGGCGGGGAGAGTGGGTTTTTAAATCCCCCATTTCAAGTGTTGGCGAGGCTGTGGAGAAAAGGGGACTCTAGTACACTGCTGGTGGGAATGCAGACTGGTGCAGCCGCTGTGGAAAACAATATGGTGTTACCTCAAAAAATTAAAAATTGAACTTCCATTTGACCCAGTGATCCCACTTCTAGGAATAAACCCTAAGAAGCCTGAAACACCAATCAGGAAGAATATATGTACCCCCATGTTCATAGCAGCACTATTTACAATAGCTAAGATCTGCAAACAGCCCAAGTGTCCATTAGTAGATGAATGGATAAAAAAGCTGTGGTACATATACACAATGGAGTACTATGCAGCGGTAAGAAAGAAAGATCTCTTATCCTTTGAGATGACATGGAGGAACCTGGATAGTATTATCCTAAGTGAAAGAAGCCAAGCAGAAAAAGACAAATACCACATGATCTCACTTATATACGGAATATAATGAACATAACAGTCTGAGGAATACAGTAGACCCAGAAACATGGAAGTAGGGCACAGACTGACATCCCTCAGAAGAGGGGGTGGGGTGGGGGGTGGGAAGAGATAAACCACAGAACTTATATGCATGTGTGCATGACCAATGGACATGGACAACTAAGCTGGGGACGGGGCGGGGATGGGGTGGGGAGGGGGTTGCCAATGGGGTAAAAAAGGTAAAATATCTGTAACAAAAAAATAAATTAAAAAAAAAAAATCTGCCCTGGCCAGTTTGGCTCAGCGGTTAGAGCGTCGGCCTGCGGTCCGGAGAGACCGGGTTCGGTTCTCGCTAAGGGCACGTACCTCGGTTGCAGTTTGTCCCCGGCCCTGGTTGGTCGTGCGGGTGGCAGCCACTCGATGTGTCCCTTCACATCGATGTTTCTCTCTCTCTCTCTCTCTCCCTTCCTCTCTCTCCCTCCCACTCTATCTGTACAAAAAATGGAAAAATATCCTCGGGTGAGGATTAAAAAAAAAAAAAAATCCCCCATTTCACAGAGGAGGAACCCGGGTCTAACAAAGCCAGCCCCTCCCACTGAACCATGACGGTGGCCTGACCTTGTCATAGGCGGAAGAATGCCCCTTCCAGGATGCTCTTGTCCTATCCTCAGAACCTGTGAGTATGTGAGGTGCCATGGGGGCAAAGGAGAACCACGGGTGCACGTGGAATTAAGGCTGCTAATCAGCTGAGCCTGAGGCGAGAAGAGGAGCCTGGGGCATCCAGGCGGCCCCCGTACTCACAGGCGTCCTTATGGCAGGAAGCAGAGGAGCGAGAACCAGAGCGATGGCAGTGTGGGACCTGGCCCACTGGCCTCTGCCC
This sequence comes from Molossus molossus, assembly GCF_014108415.1. Taxonomy (NCBI): domain Eukaryota; kingdom Metazoa; phylum Chordata; class Mammalia; order Chiroptera; family Molossidae; genus Molossus; species Molossus molossus. The sequence goes on along the minus strand of NW_023425354.1, from coordinate 43,447,111 downwards.
TTGAAGACACAGGAGTAAGGCCCAGAGCCAAGGCGCGCAGGTGGCCTCGAGAAGCCGAGGAAGGCCAGGAAGTGGACCCTCCCCTGGAGCATCCGGAAGGAACGTGAGCCTGTCAACACTTCGATTTTAGCTCTTAGAGACCCATTTCAGATTTCCGACCTCCAGCACGGTAAGATGATAAGTCTGTGTTCTCTTAAGCCACGAGGTTTGCGGTCGTGTGTTTCAGCAGCCATAGGAAACTAAGACAGACCTCCTGACAGGTACAGGTGCAATGAGACTTTGTGGGAGGAAGGAACTCGGACACTCTAGCCCACTGACTGGGTAGCCTTCCCCATTCCTCAAAACTGAACGCTCTGGCACACTCACGGTCTGGGCAAACTTTATTGTGATATTTGATAACTGCCTTACAGCTCTTTGCTGTCTGGCCGGTGGGGCTCAGTGGTTGAGCATCGACCCATGCACCAAGAGGTCGCCGGTTTGATTCCTGGTCAGGATACACGCCCAGGTTGTGGGCCTGGTCCCCATTGGGGGGCCTAGGTAAGCGCAAAAAGGCGGGAAATCCATGCACAATGCTCTTCCTGTCACTTCCCCACGAGGGGACGGATCCTGGGCATGGGTGCCTTAGAGCGTGTCCCTTAAACACCAGAATGGAGAACAGGAAGCAGGTCAGGAACTGTGGCCAGATTTGAGGAGCAGGAAGGGATCTTCAAAGCCTGGAGTGGGGGTGTCCAGTCACCGTCAGGGCTGGGCCTGGTCACCTGTCACCTGCCTCCACACCCAAGCAGGGGCCACAGGAGCACTCAGCGGAGGTCATGTCCCATCTGGGTCACTCTCAGAGGGTTTCAGGGCTCTGCCTCCTCGTAGCCATCATACCCTCCAAGAGTAGAGATCACACCTCCCCAGAGCAATAAAGGGTCACCAAGCATGAGGAGATGAAGATAAATAAGCCACAAATCCTTCCTCCTGTCTCCCAAAGCCCAGCCCTCCCGACCAGGGAATAACCACCCCAAAGGGACACCCAAATGTTGTCAGAACGCCCTCTGGACCTCCACGGGAGGCTGAGGCCAGGGAGCCGCGAGCGAATCCAGCCAGAGTGTCAGAATCCTCCTGATGCCCACCACAGCTGGGGTGAGAGGCACTCTGGTGTCCTCTGAGCTCGGCACCCACCACAAGGGGCCCCTGGGGAGGGAGAGCCTGGAAACAGCAGCAGGGCATCTGGCAAAGGTCAGGAGGGATACAAGGCAACACAGGAGCTGGTGAGGACACCCGCCTCCCCATAGCACTGAAATGAATTGTTTGATAGCATGTCGGCCAAACAAAGCAGATCTGGGGACAAAGTAGGCCCAGGCCTACAGCTAGTGCTGCTCCTCCGCCTCACCTCTCTCAACCCCTTTCCTTCCTTCCTGCCGGCTCCCTGCTCCTCTCCTGTCCCTGCTTCCCTCTTCTTGCCTCACCCTCCCCCCCCCCCCCCCCCGCACACACACACACACACATACACACATTGGCTTCTCCCTTACAGCCATCAGCCATCACATTCACATCTGACGCTGCAGATACTGCTCGGTCCTGCTGCCAAATCCACGCAGCTCAGCTCATTGCCTAGCAAACCCAATTCACGGGCCAACGCGCAGCTTGATCTGTTAACCGAGCCTGGGCTCTGGAGCGCCCCCTTTCTTTTTTTTTTTTTTTTTTTATCCTCACCGGAGGATATTTTGCATTTATCTTCAGAGAGAGTGGGAGGGGGGAAAGGGAAGAAGAGAGAGAGAAACATCGAGGTGAGACAGACACATGGATTGGTTGCCACCTGCACAACCCCAACTGGGGCCGGGGACAAACTGCATCCGAGGTACGTGCCCCTAGTGGGAACCGAACCCAGGACTTCCCAGTCCGCAGGCCGATGCTCTAACCGCTGAACCAAACCAGCCAGGGATGGAGCTCTCCCTTCAGGGGCTGGAGAGGAAGAACCTGTCCGCCCAGCCTCCCTGAGGGCACAGAGGTCCCGCCCCAAAGCAGCAGCCACGCCCTCAGAGGGGCCAAGTTCAGACTGAAGCACCTCCTCTCCAAAACCCCGTCCTCATGTACAGAGTGGAAATAATTTACTAAAAAATAAAAAAATGAATGTCTCCACCTTCCAAACTTGTTTTTTAATCTTTCACCTCATCGTCAGAGGACTCTTAGAGGAATTAATATCTTGTATAGAGAGGAAACATTTATCTAAACTTCAGCAACTCCTGAGCCGCCAGGTTTTTGTCTTTCCTGGTTAAATGCAAGTAAAATTGAATTTAATTATTTTTATTACAAAGGAGCATAAACAGTGCGATCCCATTTATTTATGTCTCTATCTGTGTATGATGCCAAGAAGTCTGGACGCTTAGCAAATGGTAAGGATGAATATGTCTGGGTGGTAGAATTATTATTAGATTTTGGTGGTGCTTTGTTTTTACTTTCTCTGTACTTTATAACTGCTTAGTTCTTTTATAATAAGCAATATGTCATTTCATTTAAAAATCAGGTGGGGTGGGTTGCTCTTTATTTGCAAAAAGGTCTTATAAAAATTCTTGCCTGACCCTGGCCGGTTTGGCTCAGCGGTTAGAGCATCGGCCTGCGGTCCAGAGAGACCCAGGTTCGGTTCCCGCTAAGGGCATGTACCTTGGTGGCAGTTTGTCCCCGGCCCTGGTTGGGTCATGCGGGTGGCAACCATTTGATGTGTCCCTTTCACATCAATGTTTCTTTCTCTCTTCCTCTCTCTCCCCCCACTCTATCTGATCAAAAATTAAAAAATAAAAAATAAATAAACCTCTTTCCCTAAAAATAAAAATTCTTGCCCTGGCCAGTTTGGCTCAGTGGTTGGAGTGTTGGCCCACAGACCAGAGAGTCCCAGGTCTGGTTCCCGCTAAGGGCATGTACCTTGGTTGCAATTTGTCCCTGGGCCCAGTTGGGGTCGTGTGAGTGGCAGCCATTCAATGTGTCTCTCTCACATAGATGTTTCTCTCTCTCTCTTCCTCCCTCTCTCCCTCCCGCTCTATCTGAAGATAAATGCAAAAATGTTCTCGGGTGAGGATTAAAATAATTAATTAATTAATTAATTTAAAATTCTGTAAGAAAATACAGGGCTTTTTGTTCAATGCCACATTCCCAAGGTTGGATCCATCAATGAGGATTCATAAATCACCTATTATGCGTATTAAGCACCAACCACTACATGTTTATGAAGCACCAACAGTGGGCGCCTTCTGCACCAGGCCCTGTGGCATCGGGGATGGGAAGAACATACCCTGTCCCCTTAGGACATGAGCTGGGGCTTCACTCGGCCAGATCTTCCCAGCCCCGCCCCTCAGCACTCAGCCCCGCCCCTTAGCACCCAGCCCAGCCCCGCCCCTCAGCACCCTGCCCTCTCACTTAAATGACATCCAACCACACAAGGGTGAGCAGGTGCTGGCATGGCTTCTGGGCCTCACGGAGCTCCCACCAGGAGCTGCTAGAGAGGGCAGCCCACCCTGATAGGTTAAATGGTGACCCCCCCCAAAGAAAGTAAGTCCAGGAACCTTTTAATATGACCTGATTTGGAAAAAGGGTCTTTGCAGATACACTGAAGTTAAGGATCCTGAGATGAGATCCAGGTGGAATCAGGCGGGCCCTAAGTCCCTACAGGAGACCCAGGGAGCAGAGACAGCCAGGGAGAAGAGACAGAGGCAGAGGGTGGCGTCCCCGAGCTAAAGGAATGCCTAGAGCCACCAAAAGCTGGAAGAAGCAAGCAAGGATCCTCCTCTTTTAGTGCCAACACCCCGATTTTAGACTTCTGATCTGTCCCCAGGCCCAGTGCTGAGAGAGAACACATCTCTGGTTACCAAGTGTGCAGTAATTTGTTACAGCAGTCCCAGGAAACAATACACAACCCAAGGCCTGAAGCTCCATCTCCACACTCAGCAGGGAATCTGCCCGGGGCCCGGGAAAAGCCAACAGAAGGTACCTACTGGGGCTCAGTATCCCTTCAGGAGCAAATGAAGAACCCCCCATCCACTGTCCCCCAAGGCACCAGACACTGGGCTGGAGTGTTGGGTAAATGACATGCACACGAGGGTGGGGTAGAGTCTGCAGGACACCCTCCTGAGCGGTCTCAGAGAAGAAGTGTCTACGGCACCGGAACAGAAGAGTGAGCTCACCAATGAACCCTCCCCGCGAGCACTTAGCTCACTGCCCAGGGTAATCACCACGCGTGTCCATTACACACCGATAAGAAAACACCTGTATGTGCCTGGTGCCTTCTGACGCCCCAGCCCACCCGCTCTGTCCTGTGATCCTCAAAGCAACCCCACAGGGTGGGCTCCGTTCTACAAAGAAACTGAAGTTCACAGATGACTGAACTGCACAATGTCATTTGGGTCAGGGCCAGGCCTCTGTGCCCCAGACCCGCCACAATCCATCAGGAAGGCAGGACCAAAAACCAGCAGGACGTCGCAGAGCCAGGGGCGAGGTTAGGGGAGGACACTGGTCAGGCCCTCAGAGCAGCTGGGAAGCAGACCCAAGGAGACGCCCTGAACGCCAAGTGCCCGATCAGGGCACAAGGTCAGTGTCTGTCTCGAAATAGAGACTCATTTTAACATTAGCCACAAGCCAAAGGAATCAGAAAGAAAACTTCTGATAGGGAAAAGCAGATCATAAAATACATTCTAGCCCCACCGGTGTGGCTCAATGGATTGAGCATCGTCCCATGGACTGAGAGGTCCCGGTTCAATTCCTGGTCTGGGCACATGCCCTGGTTGTGGGCTCGATCCCTAGTGGGGGGCATGCAAAAGGCAGCCAATCGATGTTTCTCTCTCCACATCGATGTTTTTATCTCTCTCTCTTCCTTTCTCTCAAAAAAAAAAAATCAATAAAAACTTATCTTTAAAAAATACATTCTAAGGCCAACCTTGGGACTCTCCATAGCCTTGAACTGTCCAGGTGTCCATTCAGTCCAGTCCCCAAATCCTTCATGAGGACACTGGCCTTGCAAGGTCTTCCTGTCCCCCTGGGGACCGCCTGGACTGTGAGCCCTGACTGGCTGAGGGCAGCCCCACTGCGGGACCAGAAGGACGCTCCCTCCCAAAGATGCCCCCGGGGCTGTTTGAATTTGCTGGACCTCGGTCTCCAGTCCTTTGCCAATCCCCTCACTGTCTTCCCAGTTTCTCAGTCAGAGCCCTGGGTCTAATACACAGGGTTCAGGTGCGGCCAATCACACAAAATGCAATTTCAATTTTTGTTCATAGGACGCAGAGAGGCACTTCAGCCACGGGGACCTGGCAGGGTAGAAAATCAAGGCGTCCTGGGGAGAAACTATATTAACAGCAGGAAAATCGGTGCACTTCCTTCCAGACTGTCCCTCTAAGCCCTGTGGTTCTCTGGAGGAATAATAATGACTGGCGTGCCCGCCGCACCTGCTCCGTGCCGCTGTTCGAAGGGATAAGCTTACATCATTTCGATCAGTCCCCAGTGCAACCGCGTGAGGCAGGTTCTCGGATACTCCTGTTCCACAAATGAGGAAACTGAGGCAGAGAGAGCTTACACGGCCAGAGAGTGGTAAAGCCTTCAAGCCAGGCAGACTGGCCCAGGAACTGTGCTCTTAGCTACTGCTCAGCATTGCTTCATCTCTGAGACAGAACCTCGGAGGGATCCGGAGCCTGGACTGGCCTCCAAGGCGGGGGCCACGTGGCCTGTCTGAAGGAAGGGGAGGTGGGCTGGAGAATCCAAGGAGAGGGGAAGAGGGTTCCCAGAGAGAATTCTGGAAACCCTGCTGGCCTGTCCCCAACACAAAGGAAAGAAGAAGGAAAAAGGCCCAGATGGCCCAGGTGCCTAGGCCTGGGTTTGGGCTTCATTAGCAATTTCTGGGAAGCAGGGCTCCCCTGTGGGGCCCCCAGCTTAAAAGGTCAGGGGCCCAAGGCTGCGTGGGAGCAGACAGGGGACTCTCGTGGGCTGGAGGCTCCCAGATCCCTAGAGAGAAGCCCTAATGGTTTCTCCAGGGCAAGAGCCACATCGCTTCATTATCATCATCATCACCACTGTTGAGCACCTACTACATGCGGTCACTCCACTGGCTACTTCCTGGATCACCTCACTACTCCTGACACCTACTCCTCCAGGCGGCCACAGTCCTATTGCGCAGGTGAGGAAACCGGAGGTTAGGGAAATGACGTAACATGCTCAGGTGATTCGTGCAGGTGGTCCGGAGCCATGAGTAAGTCAGCACGGGCTTTGGAGTCACACACACAGACCTGAATCCAAGCCCCGGCTCTGCGTCACCAGCTCCGGGATCCTGAGTAAATCACTCCACCTCTTCTGACAATTTCAATCAGAGATGCCAGAAGTAATTCATCTCAAATGTCAAGTCCAACCGGCTGGCCGTGCTGCCTGCAGCGTCTTGTGGGAGAGGATCCCGACCCACGTCCAAACTCATGGGGAAGAGTGCCATGATGAGGGACTGATATCTGCCACGGGGCAGAAGGAAGGAGCCATGGCACAGGTGCCACCTATCTGCCACCCCGACCTAGGCAAACACCGCGGCTTACAGAGACAGCTACGCAAATACATGGGCGCACTTACACAGCCGGTGGCTTTTGACTGAGATGCCAAAGCAACTCAACATCTTTTTTTTTTTTTTTATCCTCACCCGAGGACATTCTTCCGATTTTTGTACAGATACAGTGGGAGGGAGAGAGAGGGTGAGAGAGAGAGAGAAACATCGACGTGAAAGGGACACATTGAGTGGCTGCCACCCGCACGACCAACCAGGGCCGGGGACAAACTGCAACCGAAGTACGTGCCCTTAGCGGGAACCGAACCCGGGTCTCTTCGGACCGCAGGCCGACGCTCTAACCGCTGAGCCAAACCGGCCAGGGCTCAACATCTTTTCAACAACTGGATATCCATGTGGGAATGAATGGACCTAGACCCCTCTGTCGTGTTATATACAATCCCATTACATTGACATGGAGCTGAGACCTACTGCTCAAATTATAAAGCTTCTAGGGAAAAAAATGGAAGAACATATTTGTGATATGGACTAAGCACCGATTTCTTAAGAAACAGAAAGCTATAGACATAACATTTAAAAATCCATAAATTAGACAGCATCAAAATTAAAATTTCTGCCCATGAAAGACACCATTAAGAAAAGAAATGAGCCCTGGCCAGTTTGGCTCAGCGGTTACAGCATCAAACAAAGAAAAGAAATGAACCTGTATCCAGAATATGTAAAGAATACTTACAAGAAGACAAACACCCGGTTTTCAAGGAGGATGAGGGGCAAAAGGAATTCTAATAAAGGTCAACAAGCATATGAAGAAATGTTCAACATCATTAGTCATCAGAAAAATGCAAATTAAAACCCCAGTGACATACCCCTACACATTCACTCAAGTGGCTAAAATTAAACAAATTGACAACAGCAAATGTTGGCAAGGATGTGGAACAGTCGCAAGAACTCTCATAACACTGCCTGGTAGGAATGTCAAATAGCACCACCATCTGGCAACAAGTTTGGTGGTTTCCTACAGTTGAACTCTCACCTAGCACTTGACCCAGCCATATCACCTTAGGTATTTACCTAAGAGAAATGAAAATACTTGTCCAAAACTAAACAATAAAACCTATACCAGTCTCTTCCTAGTATTAGGTTATGCATTATACCCCAAAACTGGAAACAACCCAAATGTCCCTCAATAGGAGAATAAGCAAACCGTGGTATATTCATGCAAAGGAACACACCACTGACACACTCAGAGAAATGGCGTATCTCACAGAAATCATACTGAGCTGAACACAAAGGAGTACACACAACATGGGTCCTTAAAAATTAAGTTCTAGCCCTGGCCGGTTTGGCTCAGCAGTTAGAGCATCGGCCTGCGGACCAGAGAGTCCCAGATTCGGTTCCCGCTAAGGGCACGTACCTCGATTGTGGTTCATCCCCGGCCCCGGTTGGGGTCGTGTGGGTGGCAACCACTCAATGTGTCTCTCACACATCGATGTTTCTCTCTCTCTCTTCCTCCCTCTCTCCCTCCCGCTCTATCTGAAGATAAATGCACAAATGTCCTCGGGTGAGGATAAAAAAAAAAAGAAGAAGTTCTAGAACAGGCAAAACGAATGTACAGTGCAGTGAAGAAAATCGGAACACTAGTTGCTTGGGAGGGGAGTGGGAGGGAGGGATTAACTACGAAGGGACATGAGGAACTTTCTGGAGTGGCAGAAATGCCCTATATCTGAGTTAAATCAGAGTATGAGTCATTTGGGTGTATCTTTAAATAAAAGTATACAGTTAAGATTTGTGCATTTCAATGCATGTCAATATTTTAAAAATCCAGCTATACCTAAAATAATTTGCAAGAAGTGGAAGCTAGTTGGCCTTGAAACAGGAACAAAATCAGAGACAATACACTTATGTGCAAATGTGTACACTGGGGCGGTGCACACGCAGGCATCTCTGTGGTCTTACCGCTTCCGAGGGGCAGCCCACAGGTGCAGACCAAGGAAGCCCTTCCTCGTGCCTGCACTGCCCTTGGGCTCCCTGTCCCCTGGCCTCCACGAAACCCAAGGGCTCCTGGGAAGTGGCTCCTGAGAATGGCATCTGGACAGGCGACATCAGTGAGGTCTGTGTGGGGACCAGAGACGGCTCTCCCAGGGCCCAGAGCATCCACAAGAGAGCCAGCTAATCCTCCTGCAGCCAAGGCAATGGGAGGACAAGTACTGTCCTCTCATGTCCCCTTCCAGGGCTTTCTTACAGAACGGAAAAACCAAACCCCCTTGCTGGTGTCCTTGAGCCCTTCCTGCCCCCACCCAACATCCTTCCACAAATGCCTCTGCACCCTGTCCACACAAAATTGGTACATCTGAGAGAGGCTGACACCCCACTCAACTCTTCCCAGGGTGGACAGAAGAGAGGGGCAAAATGAAGAGATGGCATCGGGCCTGGGGTTGTGCCACAAGCCGGAAAGGAAACCCCGGCCCACCCCCAGGGAGACAGCTGGTTGGTGGGCAACTGGTGAGCCAGGGGGAGCAGGAGAAGACGAGACGGGTCTGCCCAGAGGGGAGGATGAGAAGGTTCCTCTGACCTCCATCTTCTTCCCCAGCACCTGGAGACTGACTCCCTGCCTGGCCACCTCTGAATGTTTCAGAGGCATTCATGAGTTGTGAAGAGCAAAGTACCAAGGAAGCAAAGTAGGGCCAAGAAGGTCTGCTCATCCCCACAGAAGGAACACCAGGCCTCCTTGTCTGCTCCTGGAAAGAAGGTCTGAGCGGGGGCCGCCCTCAGACGTGCACAGAGAGATGGAGAAGGTCTGAGCGGGGGCCGCCCTCAGACGTGCACAGAGAGATGGAGAAGGTCTGAGCGGGAGCCGCCCTCTGACATGCACGGAGAGATGGAGAAGGTCTGAGTGGGGGCCGCCCTCAGACGTGCACGGAGAGATGGAGAAGGTCTGAGCGGGGGCCGCCCTCAGACGTGCACGGAGAGATGGAGAAGGTCTGAGCGGGGGCCGCCCTCAGACGTGCACGGAGAGATGGAGAAGGTCTGAGCGGGGGCCGCCCTCTGACGTGCACGGAGAGATGGAGAAGGTCTGAGCGGGGGCCGCCCTCAGACGTGCACAGAGAGATGGAGAAGGTCTGAGCGGGGGCTGCCCTCAGACGTGCACAGAGGGGATGAAGACTGAACAAGGGTCACCTCCCCCCACCCTGCTGATCTGGCCAGCCCAGGCCTCATGGGGCTCCAGGTGCCAGTGTGATGGTTCAGATCAAGGTCACATCAAGTCCCAGCACGGTCACCTTTGACAGAGTGCTCTGCACACGTACTGTGAGCTGGAGGACAAGCAGGAGGGGCAGCCCCAGCCCCTTCACTTCATGGAGCCCAGGAAACTTGTTGTGTGCGGTCGGTCCCAGGGGCGTTAGCTCAACCCCTGTGCTTGCCACAGGCCCCTTCCAACCCTCCCACCAGCCTCCCCACGAAGCTGTCCTCACTCCTCTCCACCCCAGGAGAAGCCACATGACACAGCGGAGCTTGTCACATGCTGAGCCATATGGTTTCTCCTGCTCCGTGAAGGCCTCTGTAGACAGCAGGTTCTTTGAGGGGTGAGGACTGCGGCCTCGGTTTGACCCCATGGGACCCAGCGCAATCCTGGGCACACAAAGCCAGCCCTCCCTAAAGCCTGTTGATCCATTTGGGCATGAAAACCAGATCATTAGAAACGTGGGCCTGGAAACCATCCACAGCAGCCCGGGGGGGGGGGGGCGGCCCTAAACCCCTCTCCCAGCCCTCCCTGTGCCATCCACAGTTTGAGTTCTGGCTGGGAACTGGGCCCTCATTCAGCCCATCTGCTCGGCATCTCTTCGGTTGCTTTTTCTCAGTTTCGTATTAGGGGAAAAAAAATCCCCTTGAAAAACACAAACAGCAAAGAGGTGGGGGAGGATGAGTAGGACCGGTTGCAGCAGGCACGGCAGTGGGGGGCAGTGGCCTGGGAGGGGGGGGCTTCTCAGGCTGGAGGCCAGCTGCTCCTTCATCAGCCCCTCCCCAAGGGGAGAAGCAACGGGAAGGGCTGTCCCTGCGTGTCGTGGGATGAGCAGAGAGAGCACTTTACCAAAAATAGTTTGGGTCTTTGAATTTAACTAAATCTACTGACTGTAGTAGGAACACAAGTATCTTCAGTAGGACCTTAGGTGAGTCATTTCCCATCCGTTTATCTATAAAGGAAATGGGTTGTCCATCCCTGACAGTCTGTGACTCCCAAATTAATCAATACCAAAGGGGTATGCCTGCCACCCCGGCCCCTACCTGCTCTGCCAAAGACACCAGGTGAGACCCTCCCCCACTGCCCAGATGCTGTGGGGGGCTGCAGAACCCCAGGGGCCAGAAGAGAATCCAGCCTGCACCCCTGGTATTTTGGACTTCAGTGTTCAATAACAGCCCGGGGGTAGGGAGGCCTGACCCTGCCCTCGTAGCAGGTGGGAGCCCCGGTCTGCACATGTGACCCCACGTGAGGCTGACTGGGAAGGGTGGGACTTCGGTCCGCATCTTGAAGGACACTTATCTATGAGCTTAATTCAGAAAAGCATTACCTGGATGCAGAGGCTCAGCTGGGATATAAGATTCGAGCAAAACCAGAGAACTAGAAGGTGAAGCGAAGCTCCCCTGACCTGGGTGTCCTTTACGGACAGCACACCACAGGACTGGGGACCAGCAGACCAGGACAGCTGCTGCCCTCAAGGAACTCAACGAAGAGAAGCTTCCCACAACCCACAACACACCTGATCGGCACTGTGACACACAGGACGCTCCCTCTGTGGTGGGCAGGCTGCGAGGTCAATGAGGACCGTGGTTTTAGTCCGATATGGATCTGTTAGCTTTGCACAAAGGAAAGAAAATGGTGTGGCTCAGGTGGTTGGAGCATTGTCCCGTACACCAAAAGATCGCCGATTCAATTCCCGGCCAGGGCACATACCTAGGTTGCAGGTTCGATCCCTGGTTGGGGACCATGTAGGAGGCAACCAATTGATGTTTCTCTCACATCAGTGTTTCTCTCTCTCTCTCTCTCTCTCTCTCTCTCTCTCTCTTTCTCCTTCTCTCTCTAAAATCGATAACAACTTATCCTCGGGTGAGGATCTAAAAAAAAAGTCCTAGCCATAGACAGACACCTAACTACAGCCACAAGTCTTAGGTACAGAATAAGCCCAAATGACAGTCACAGAGAGATCCCCTAAGTCCAGGTACACCACACACTGACCCCCAACACTAACCATAGAAGGGTCCTAACTCCAGTGTGAGACCCCAAGTCAACCCCTCAAATCTTTCTCTTAGTTCCCAAGTCACAGGCTGGGAAATTCCTGAGCAGAGTTCAAGCAGGAGGAGGACAAAGCTTTGGGATCAGGGCTGTCTTCTTTCTAACGGTGGGTCACAAAGATGTCCCTGCAGGTGGCTGCTCTGTTCTGTGGGGTCCCATGCAGGCCAGCCTTACCCCCCTGACAGCTGGCCAGGCCCTGTGCTGGCCAGAACAGAGTAGGGTCAATGGATGTTCACAAATACTTTTTTTGAATGAATCAAGATGTTAACTAATAATTGCTTGCTTGTGCTCCATACTCTTCATCAGTCTCCTGTTCTTCTGTATCTCCATATTCATGCCGGCTCCCTCCCTTCAGCATTTCTGCACACTCCAGTCTCCCACCTCACAAGCGCTGTCTACACCCTCTGACTCCCGCACCATCTCCCCTCAGTCACATCAGCAGCAGCAACCAGGCCACTGAGCCCAAAGGCCACTGTGTGCTCCGCATTGTACTTGGCCTCTCCCAGCAGCTGGCACGGCGGCTCGACCCTCCTCTGTGAAATGCTCCTCCCACCACGGGTCCAGCCTCCTCCACTCCAACCTTCAGCTGAGTCCCTCAAGGTGCTATCCCAGGAATCTTCTTACTCCACCCTCGCCCTGGCGAGATCACCCCCTACCCACCCCTTCACCCCATGCTTCAATTCCCACCTCTACAAAAAGGACCAGATTTTTACCTTCAGTCCAGACCCTCCTTCTAAACCAGGCCCCCAAATACCCAGCTGCTCACTGACATCCCCATTTGTGTCCCAAGAACGTCCAATTCAGCTCTTAGAAGTCAAGCCCTCCTCCTCCCTCCTGGGTCGCTCCACCTCAGAGAATGGCTGCACCATTTACCCAGCTGCTCCAAACCTGGGGCCGCTCGTGCCTCCTGCCTCCCCCAAACCCTCCTGTCTCATCGGTCTACCACCTAGGAAATCTGAGCTCTGACCACTTCCAAATAACCTCACAGGGCCTGAGTCGGCCACCATCCTCCCCTCACTGAACTCCTGCAGAAGCTCCAACTCGTCTCTGACTTTCCACTCTGCTCCTTCCTATGCACTCGCCACACAACAGCCAAGGTGATTTCTCAAAAGTCCCATCATCTTACTCTTCTGACTAAAATCTTCAATGGTTTTGCTGCCCTTAGACCATTCTGGTCTTCTGGTTGGAGAAACCATCCCTCTCCTGCCTCAGAGCATTTCGGCACCCAGAGCCCCGCTTCCTGAGTGTGGAGTACGTGTGAATGGGACCGCTGGTGAGGTGCGGGTTCTGATCAGTGGTCTGGGGTGAGGCCTGGGATTCTGCATTTCTCAGGGGCTCCCAAATAATGCAGGTGTTAGTGGTTTCTGGACCTCACTCCGAGTGGTAAACATCTAGAACACCCTCCTCCACCCTAAGTCCTACTCAACTCTCAGGGTTCAGCTTAAACATCATTTCCTCAAAGAAGCCCTACCTGACACTCTCCAAGATTAGGTTAGCTTCCTCCCCCACAGACCTTGTACTGTCCCCCAGGGACACCGTGCTTCTCCTTTGGAATACGCATCACACCTAACTGTTCATCCCTCATTCTTAAAATTCTTTTTTCAACTCTTGTCTCTCTAGCTAGACTATAAGCTCCGGAACAGGGGCCACAATGTCTTGTTCACTACTAAGTCCCAGCACTCAGCTCATGGTCAGCATTTGTAGTGAAAAGCCGTTGGTCTCGCCTGCCTGCATCCATTTGCTCTTCTTCTCATAGTAATACCTCAGTGTTCCTTTGAGGAGCCACCCCTCTCCCACTCTTGGTTCTTAGGGTTTAGGTGGTGGACATGAGACCCAAGTCTGGCCAATCAGAGCCTTCCATCTGTCTGGTTGCAATGATTGGCTCAGAGATAGACATGTGACCTAAGCCAGGCCAATGAGCTTCTTCCCTGGAACTTTTGTTAGAACTACTGGGGAAAAGAGACTCTTCACTGGAGTTACTTAGCAAGTAGAAACAGCAGTCACATTCCTGTCATCACAGAGAAAGAGTTTAACAAAGAATGAACCAATACAGAAGAGAGCTGCAAAGAGACAGATTTCATGGATACAGCCATGCCTGGAGTCTATACTTGCCATTACAAAGGCAATAAATTCCCTTTTATTCTTAAGCCAAAATGAGTTATGTTTCTGTCACTTAAAACCAAGAGTCACTTTTTTTCTTGTATTTCTATATCATTTTTTTAATTAATTTATTTTATTACAGATGTTTCTCCTTTTTCCCCCATTGACACCCTCGAAACCAAGAGTCTTGAATAATAAACATTCAAATAATTTTGGGTGTTGAATGAATTAAATGAGTATGTGAGTAATTAAAGACTGCCAAGAGCCCTACCCAGTTTGGCTCAGCAGTTAGAGCATCGGCCTGTGGACCAAAGAGTTGTGGGTTGGTTCCAGTCAAGGGCATGTACCTTGGTTCGGTCCCCAGCCCTGGTCAGGTCATACAGGAGGCAACCAGTCAATGTGTCTCTCTCATGTCGATGTTTCTCTCTCTCTCTTTTTCTCTACCCACCCCCCATCCTTCCCTCCCAATCTATCTGAAGATAAAGGGAAAAATATCCTCGGGTGAGGATTACAAAATAAAGATTAAAAAATAGAGACTGCCAAGAGAATTCAGCGACTCCTAGGAAACAGAAAGTTCTCCCTGCAAACTCCCGCCATCCATGAGCACAGAGACAAGCATCCCACACCCCATTTTGCAGACCAATGTGCTGAAAGTCAGCACTCCACCGTGCAAACAAGACCCCAGCACCTGGCTCGGATGCCAGCACTGTGACAAGGCTGATGAAGGTGGGCTGGCTTTCAGTGCCCCCAGGTACCCCACCAGGAGGAGAGCAGAGCTGTCCTCAGTCAGCCCTAAGCCCCGCCCACTCCTGAATCCTAATCCAGTCAGGGCAGGTGCTGGCTGCCATTCAGTGATATTACCCCCAGTGCATGGTGGGCATCCAAAAAGATGGTTTTTATCTACTTCCTTTGGGTGTATCACTTTGCAACAGATCCGGTCAGGGAAGAGGGGTGCAGCAGAGAGCAACAGGGAAGAGCCCTAATGATGTCCCTGTGAGTCGCCTCACGGCAGAGCTCCAGGAAGGAGATGGAGGCTGGCCTAGATGTCCCCTCAGCTGATTCAGGAGGCGGTGACTGTTTCAAAGCTAGTCCTCACCTGGCAAAATGTAAGGGAGGGTGAGGGGGAGGTGCGCTGATCCCAGGCAGGAACACTGCCTGCGCCAAAGTCCTCCCTGGGGCCACATCCAGTGTGCGTGCCGTGTGCCGAGGGGAGCTAGGGTAAAGGGGGAGGGTGCTGCCCCCTCAGCTCCTTTCCAGGAATGGGATGAGCCTGGAGTCCTGGGATGTGGTCTCCCAGGAAAGAGACTTGTGAACAAAGTGTTAATAGGAAAAGAATCAGACTTCCCAGAACATCTAAGGCAACTCTCCCATGGGGATTGGGGTGACGGGGCCAGCCCAAGGCCAGCTGGAGGCAGAAAGACCAGCACGCAAGCTCCATTCAAGAACCAGAAGGGCCCCAGCCCACAGGACCCCTCCGCCCCCCGCCCAGGCCCTGCCGGCCCTTCTGGGCAGTGAGTGGCCCCTTCGGGCACTAGCCTGTGGCTGCATTCTGACCCTCTCCCACTCACTCCTGCCTGGGCCCCCTGTTCCAGAACCTCACAGCTCCACAAAGCCTCTCACTAATTACCCAGCATCCTGCCAACCCCACTCAGCCCCAGTCTATTTGCTCCCTGGCCCTAACACCCCTGAGCCTCAGGCACACTGTCCTGCACCGCTGAGCTCAAGTGGGTGCTGCTTCCAGAGGCGGCGGGGCCCCCCAGGCCCCCATCGGGACAGGCAGCTGGGCCTGGCACCAGGACAAAGCAAAGCCTTGAGATGCACCCCTCTCCCCACCCCTCCCCACTTACCAACCCTAAGCCTCTTACCTTCATGGTGGGAGGTGCGGTGAGAGGAGGTGACAGCGACCGGTCTGGGAGGGGCACATCCGAGCTGTTGGCCAGCTCCTGCTTCCTGTAAGGAGGACACAGAACACAGAAGAGGTGAGTGAGGGCCTGCCTGCGCTGTCCCCTCTCCTCTAAAGCGGGTGCGCTTGGGGACACCGTCTAACACACAGTGCGTAAAACCAGAGTGGGGTGCACTTTCTTGCTGGGATGGAATTAAAGCTGACACAGGGCTGCTCCCAGTGTGCTCCCTGCTCCAGCATTACCAGCATCCCCTGGGAACTTGTGAGACATGCAGATTCTCAGGTGCACCCCAGACTCTCCGGGGACGGGGCCCGGGAATCTGTATTTTAATCTCTCCAGGTGGTTCTGACACACGCTGAAGTCCGTGAACCATGGAGCTGGCGAGATGCAGGACTAGGACCAGGGTGGGAGAAGAAGGGGAGAGGGGTAAACACTTTCAATTCATCCTCTCTGGGGGCCCTTCTCAACACACACACACACACACACACACACACACACACCCCACCCTGCCAGACGGCTGACGTTGGGAGGACGGGGCTGCCGGCAATGCGAGCTGCAGGTAAAACTTATTTTAGTCCATGTGGGCTAGGACCATGGAGAAGCAGCTAAACAGAGTTGTATCACCATGACAACATGATTGCGACAAGTTCGCTGCTCTCACACACCCCCCACCTTCCATCTGGCCCTAGCTGGTGACCAGGGAGCGCTGGTTTGCAGTCTGATCACCAGGTAGGATGTGTGCAGTCGGATAAGGCTTCGGAACAACAGTTACACAACAGGGCCAGCTGGGCAGAACCTGGGAAGTCCTGGACGAGGGACTCGGGTATCCTGGACATGCCCTAGTCAGACCCGGGGATGGGAGAGAAGGCAGGGGTGCCAGTGTTAAGAGCCTAAGAGGACCAGGATGAACCATCGAAGCCTCAGCTTTGCAGCTGTTTCCTTCTCCGGAGCCCCAGCCTGAAGCAGTTGAGTCAGCCCGACACCTGGTCCCACTTAAATGACCAAAGGACCGTCCCCCGACCCTGCCAACCGGAGAGAATGCTTCTGCACTTCTTTCCAGTGCATGCACTGCCAAGGGGGCTGACGGCTCCCACCCAGCCTCCTTCCCGAGAGAAGCCCACCCCCTGCAGAGCCCGCCCCACCCTCGGCAAGCCCTCGCCCAGGGGCCCAGCCACCACCCTGCCAGGCCCAGGCCAAGGGAAACCAGGCCAGGCGCCACAGGGCCCTGTCCACCCTGACACATCCCCTGCCGCCTGTCTTCTAGAAAGCACGACAAGGAGGCCACGGGAACATCTGGCTTGGAGAGGATCCATGTGACCCCATTAACCTCAGCCGTGCCAATTCCGCTTCTCTGCTCCTCCATCTGCCGTCCTCCTCCTTTCTTCCTGGACCTTGGCCTCGCTCTGATGGCTGGAAAAGGGGTCTCCTCCCCCCAGATCCAGACTGTAACTAGCTCAGGAACCAGCAGGGCCGAGACTCAGCACACACACACGAATACAGCTTCTAGCTCTCGGCCAGAGCCACCAGCCTTCCCTTCCAGCGTGGGGTCCACCCGCCTGTGGGCCTGACAGCTGGGTCAGGCACAGGCTCACCCCTCCTGCCACTCTGCCCTCTCCCAAGTAGCCACTGTTCCTGCTCTGTGGGCCAGCACCCCTGAGAGCCATGGTGGGGGGGAGGGAGGAAGAATGATCAAGGATGAGGAGCCCCACCCTCAGGTCCCCAGAGGAGAGAATGGATGAAGGCAGCTCCCCTTGGGGGCCAAGAGCCTGGCAGGGAAAAGCATGCAGAGAGGGGAGGCGAAGCCCCCCACCCAAAGACTATCGGACTGCTGGGGGTTAGCTGAGGACCTCAAGCCTACTCCCCTGAAGGTGGCTTGTAGGCAAACTTGACCGACAGCTGCCCTGGCTCTCCAAACACGACCTCTAGGGGAGGGCAATTCCGGCAGATTTGTAGCATCAATGGGCAGGAGACACGTACATGGTCACACTGCCTGGTTCTCTCCATAAGGCACAAGATGTCCACTCCCATGAGACCAGAGCAGACGTGATCCTCATCCAAGGTCCCTACATCCCAGACTAAGGGCCCCGTTCCCACCCCCACCCCCCGGGCTGAGCCCCTCTCTCCTGCGCCAGCCTGTTTTCCCTGGAAACTGGAATAACCTCCCAGGACCAGTCTCCAGGGAGCAGCGAGGGCGATCGGGCGGGAGCACGGGGCGTCTCCACCACAAGGGTCTCCCACATGATGCTCGCAGCCGCGAAGGTGCTGCAGCAGGAGTGAGCACCAGTGGTGCCAGCCTCATGCCAGCTCCAGAGTTCTGTCCAAGACCCCAGAGGGGACACCAGGGTGGGCAGAAGGCACGACTGCTGCCCTCGACGAGATCAGAACTGGGGCACACCCAGACCCTTGGCTGCAGATCAGAACCTGCTCTAACTTGGTACAGAGGTGGTTTGGGATGGTATTTGCGGGGGGGAGGGGGGGCAGCCACACTGAACCATCCCTCCTCTCGACTCCACCCCTGTCGTAGGAGCCAAAGGCACTTATTATGAGTTGAATTGTTTCCCCCTAAAGATAGGCTGAATCCTACCTCCAGCACCTCTGAATGTGACCTTATTGGAAATAAGGTCTTGCAGGCGTAATCAGGTTAAGATGAAGTCATCAGGTTGGTCTCTGAATTCAACGTGACTAGTTTTCTTATACGAGGAGAGGGTGGCCACGTGAAGACACAGACACGTGGGGAGAAGGCCACGTGACAACGGAATGATGCAGCTGAAGCACCAGGCAACGGCAGGGACTGCTGGCCACCAGAAGCGACAGGAGACCAGGACAGATGCTTCCCTGGAGCCTCTAGAAGGAGCCTGGCCCTGTGGACACCTTGAGTTCTAGCCTCCACAACTAGGACCACATAGGTCTGTTATTTCAAGCCACCCTGCTTGTGGTACTTGGTTACATTTGTGGAACTTGGTTACGGCAGCCCTAGGAAACAAACACACAACCCAATCCCAGGTTCTAGCCTTGGCTTTGTAACCGGAGGACCAAGAACACGGAGGATGGAAGCCCTGCCTCACCTCACACCCCTGCTGTGGCCAGCTGGGCCCACCTTGTCCCGCCCCAGCCCTTACAACCAATGACATCGGAGTGTGAGCCGCCCTCCCACGGACAGCCGGGCCAGGCGGCTGCTGGCTGGTGCTGAGACAAGACGGAGTAAGAACCACCGTGTCCACTTCAATCCCAGCCCTTTCTCAGGCAAGCATACCACACGCGAGCAGGTAGAGTAACACGATCCATCCCATCAAGGAGCAACCCCGAATCTGTTTTATTATAAGTATAAAGTAAATTGTTAGCAGAGGCAGGACCCTCACTATTCTTTGTCACATCTTTCTAGTAACCCACAGTGATCCTGACATGTGTCAAGGCACTGAGATTGGAAACTGCTCCTTCAACGAGCCAGCCAAATATCCACATGCAGCAATAAGGACACAGCGTCCCGGACCCACACGGGGACACACAGAGGAGGGGTTGGCGATGGGAGCAGAGGAGGAGGAACAGAGGACAGAGAGAAAGTAGAGGGGAGGAAGATCATTCACTCAGCTAAGAGAAGGGTGGTAAGAGCAGGCGCGAGTGGACAGGACAGGAGCCCTCCTCCCACCTCTGGGGGTCCTAGAGGCGCTGCCCACTCGGCATCCCTCTGCCCCAAAGCCAAGTGCCACTACTCTGGGATTCTTTCCCCAGAGCCTGGGTGATCCTGGGGCGGCTGGGAGGGCTCAGGGAGGCCCAGACAGGTCCTAACTGGCTTTAGCCAAATGAGGTTCTGGCCAGCTTTGGTCCAATGCAAACCTCAGGAAGAAATGATCAGAGAGCCTGGAGTGGAAGCTGAAAAACCAAAGGGGTGATTTTCCCAAATGGGGCTGTTCGTCGGGAACTGGACCGGCCCCGGAGAGGGAGACCCACTTTTAGCACCCAGGCATCCAGGATCCTCACCTCCAGCCCCCGCTGGCTCTGCCTCCGGCCACTTAAGATGACTGCAGCAATCATCTCTTGCTCGTTTTCTATGGCAACGCCCCACACTAAGAATCAAGACATTCCTGGGTTCAAGTGTGGCTCTGCTTGCTACCCCCCTGAGTGACCTTGGTTAAGTCACCTCACCTCTGTGTCCCAGATGCTACATCTGCAGAGATGGAGGCGATAATGTTCTAAGGAATTAAAAGTAATGGCTGTGAAACGAAACAGAAAGTCCTCTAAAATGTAGACCATTATTATTATTATTATTATTATTATTATTATTACTACCATCATCCTTATTATTATCATAACTCATAAAGTGGTGACCTGGTCTCCAGGCAGAGTGAGAATGAAGGGTCCAGGACTATTTAAATGTCTTTGAAAACATTTCTGGCATCTCAACTAAGCACCAGTTCTAGCCCCAGGGATCTACGGTCAGGATCATAACTGTCGGTTAATAATCAACAGGGAAAATACCCACCTATCATCAGCTGGCTCCGGGCCAGGTTTAAGCCCTCCGACTGGCAGAGACGTCTCCCAAACCTCAGACTCCCTTTGTGTGCACCTGCATCTCCCACCATCTAGTCCCCTGCCAACCACCACACGCGACTCTGCTTTCTCCTGCTTTTCAAAGAGCCACGCTACAGGAATGGCAACGGCCGCCCACTGCAAAGAGTTTCTCGGAACAACCAAACCAAATGGAATGAAAAACATTATTCACAATAGCCAAAAGGTAGAAGTAACCCAAGTGCCCATTAACCAATGAATGAATGAACAAAATGTGCTCTTTCCACATGATGGAATATTATTCAGCCAGAAAAAGGAATGAAAGTAGTGAGGCATGCTACAATGTGGAAGAACCTCGAAAACATAACGCTGAGTGAAAGAAGCCCAGACAGCCCTGGCCGGTTTGGCTCAGCAGTTAGAGCATCGGCCCGCAGACCAAGGAGTCACAGGTTCGATCCCGGCCAAGGGCATGTACCTCGGTTGCGATATCCCCGGCCCTGGTCAGGGTCCTGTGGGAGGCAACCAGTAGATGTGTCCCTCTCACTTCGATGTTTCTCTCTCTCTCTCTCTCTCTCCCTCCCTCCCTCCCCTCCCCTCCCTTCCACTGTATCTAAAGATAAATGGAAAAAAATATATCCTTAGGTGAGGATTTTAAAAAAAAAGCCCAGACACAAAATGCCATGGATTATGTAATTCCATTGATATGAACTGTCCAGAACAGGCGAATCCAGACACAGACACAGAAAGTAGTCAGTGGCTGCCCGGAGCTGTGGGAGGAGGGAATAGGCAGTAACTGCTCATGGGTGTGAGGGTTGTATCGAGAGGTGATAAAAATGTTCTGGAGCCCTGGCCGGTTTGGCTCAGCGGTTAGAGCGTCAGCCCGCGGTCCAGAGAGACCCGGGTTCGATTCTGGCCAAGGGCACGTACCTCGGTTTCAGTTTGTCCCCAGCCCTGGTCGGGGTCGTGTGGGAGGCAACCAGTCGATGTGTCTCTCTCACATCGATGTTTCTCTCTCTCTCTCTCTCCCTCTCTCTCTCTCTCTCCTACTCTATCTGAAGAATAAGAGAAAAATATCCTCAGGTGGGGATTAAAAGGAAAAACATGTTCTGGAACCACACAGTGGTGATGGTTGTACAATTTGGTGAATATACTAAAACCACTGAATTACACACTTTAAGAGGGTGACTTTTCGTACATTTAAATGTGTCTCGATTTGTTTTAAGGAACGAGACAGAGGGGCTGAAGGGCTCCACATCTGTCGTCCCTGCTGCCTGCTTTCCCCTGGGGCTGCCTCGTGGTGCCACAGGCCCCAGGCCGAGCGCGCTCTTGCTTTGTGGCGACGCTGAGGGTGCGGAGGGGGTTCCTTACTGCCCCACCTGCGGAGAGCGCCACCTCGCGGTGAGCTATCGCTCAGCACAGTCCCGCCACTTCGCGCTCCCACTTTGGCGGCTTCGCTCTATCGCGGTTCTTTCACATACGACCCTGCACTGTACTTGGGGAAACCGCGACCGAGTGAAGCTGCGAGGACGGCTGTAAATAAGGGTCCCACTTCGCCGAGACTCATTTATGCGGCAGAGTCTGGAACTGATTCACGCGATCAACCAGGGCCGACTGTAGCAGAGTGAAGGAAGGAAGGGGGGACAGGAAAGACGGAGGGAGGGAGGGAGGAAGCCAGAAGCAAAAGGAAACGAGGAAAAAACAATGCCTCTCCTCCTCACTCCCAGCACCACAGACAATAAATAAAATAACACTGGCCCTGGCCGGGTAGCTCAGTTGGTTAGACCATTGTCCCAATACGCCAACGTTGCAGGTTCAAACCCCGGTCAGGCCACATACAAGGATCAACCAATAAATGCATAGATAAGTGGAGTAACAAATCAATGTTTCTCTCTCTCTCTCTCTCTCAAATCAATCAATAATTTTTTTAAAAAAAGAAATAAAAGCCCTGGCCAGTTTGGCTCAGCGGTTAGAGCGTCGGCCTGCGGTCCGGAGAGACCCAGGTTCGGTTCCCGCTAAGGGCACGTACTTCGGTTGCAGTTTGTCCCCGGCCCTGGTTGGTTGTGCGGGTGGCAGCCACTCGATGTGTCCCTTCACGTCGATGTTTCTCTCTCTCTCTCCCTTCCTCTCTCTCCCTCCCACTCTATCTGTACAAAAAATGGAAAAATATCCTCGGATGAGGATAAAAAAATAAAAATAAAAAAAAAAGAAATAAAATAACATTAACATGATATAAAATAAAGAGCCTCGAGAGAAATCATAAGAAACTGACGCAGTGGGAGAACATGGGACCAGAGGCAGGACTACCACAAGCCGGACCCTCGGCGTCAGTACCTCTGCTTTCCCCTCCGCGGAATGGGCACACTGACCCACAGCTCCCACTGCCTTCCAGCTCTCCTGCACAGGACTCAGGTCTTTGTGCTCAGCTTCTCAGCATGCCTGGACGCTTAGACCACTTTCATGGTGACTGACAATTATGTGCTCACTGGGTGAACTAGGCCAGGGACATGGCTGATGGGACGGGGCTGGGTGGGGGCTGAGGTCCATCCATGCCCAGGGGGGTATGCCTTGCAGCCTACCAAGACCCCAGGCCCAGTGGCGCAATGGCGTAGCCCTCATTCTGCCAGCCAGCTGCGCTGGGCATCGCCATGGGTGGGAAGCGTTCCAGAAGTTCCAGCCATGCGTAGCAGGACACTGGCAGCAGGCTGAAGCTGAGGGCCGGGCTTTGGCCTTGAGGGAGGCAGGTGGGCAGCATGTGCAATGGATCAAAAGCACAGGCTTGGGTTTGAATTCCAGCGCCACCCCTGTGACCCCGATCAGATGACTTCACCTCTCTGCACCTCCACTTCCTTGTCTGGAACGTAGCAGCAGCTCCCTGGGTGGCGTGAGTAAGACGTGTAGAGCACCCAGCACGGGGCCTGGCACTCAGCACAGATGCAATGCCTGGTTGCCATTGCTATTGTTGCCCAGGCTGCTGTCAAGTGAGCTGGAAGGAGTGGGCATAGGGGAGGGGCCAGGCACAGCGCCAATCGGAAGATGGCTGCAGGCAGGGACGGCTCCTAACCTGGGGGAATTTGAATGCCCATGCATTTTGGACTCTAAGCCTGGCAGTAAGGGACAGGAGAGCACAGTCATTGTGTGTGGGCCCCCAGGGCCTGCACATGTACATGGTGAATTCCAAACCCCAAGGGGACAGACCCAGAGGGGGGACATGAGTGTCCGTCCTGTGCTGGGGCCCCTGTGGAAGGGGAGCAGAGCACGAGCCCAGCAGAGCTAGCAGAGCGGTGGGAGGAGGAAAGGGGTAACCGGACTCAGGAATGAGAGGCTCCAGCTGGGGGAGTGAGCCTCCCGATGCCCCCTTGGACAGCTCCTGGGGAAGGAGCAGGTGCTGCTCACCTGTCAGCACCTGGCACAGTGGACTTTGGAGTGGCATCTGGTCCCTGCGCATATTCAAAGTGGATCCTGGAGATTCAGAGCACAACCCTGGACCTTTGATCACTCAAAACTCCCCATGGGATGCAAAACACCCACACACACTGTGCCCACTCAATCCCAGGGCTCATGGATGCAGAGACCAGCAGCCCTGGGACAAACAACAGAAGCCATTAACAGCCCAATCAGCCAAGCCCCCTGCCAGCCTCTCTGCTGTTCCCAAGTTACCTCAGCACGAGTGTGCGGGCAGAGAGCCGGTCACATATCAGAAAGCACAGCTGGTTCATCAACAAGCATGAGTGCCAGGGCCCCATGTGACGGGAGAGGAGGGATGGGGGTCCCAGGGGCCTACGGGGGCCCAGCAGGGAGCAGACTGACGGCAGAGGCCAGGGCTGCACAGGAAGTGTGCCAGGTGTGACTACCCGGGCCGTGGCCGGGCACTGGGATGGGGCTGCACGAGGGACCGAGGAAGGCCTGAGCAATGCTCTGTCCCAGCAGCTTCAAAGGGCACGCTGGCTTCTCTCTGGGTGCGCTGGTGAGGACGACAGTGCCCATCCTGGAAGGCCCTGAATCCCTAAACGAGGCCAGGGGCAGGAGAAAGGGCAGGCACCACGGGGAGCCAGGATACAACAGGGTCCCAGCCCTGGAGACCTAGCCACAGCCCGTGGTTGGGGATGACTAAGCCTCCTCCTGCATCACAACTCAGAGCTGATGGACCAAACTACACACGCACACGTGCAAATCTCCACATGGCTAAGAAAATAAGCCTTGCCTGAACAGAACTTTTAGAACTGACTGATGCTGTCCACACACAAATAACCAGAGACGCCAAGGGGTTCAGTGTGGGACTGTGGGTCACAAAGTCAGAAAATTCGACAGCTGGTCCTCAATGCCTGAGATCTCCACCTCCAATTCTATGGCTCTTCCCAGCACGATGCCCAAGCCAGCGCCGCCCAGCCTGAGTGTCACAGCAGGACTGAAGGGAGGACAATGAGCAGCATCCTTTAAGTGTGAACTCCTGGAGACCAAGGTGGGCTGTGTGTCCTGTATTCCTTACAAACATCTAAGACGATCCAGGCAGAAGTGAAAATACAAAAACCGTCCTGAAGGCCTGACACACCCACAAGAAAAACCCATTTCCTAAACGTTAACTGTGGGTTACGAGTTAGGACGGGTCCAGAATCAAGTGCCATGAGCATATGGGGACGGGAGGGCCAGGTCTCCTTGGGAGATCAGCTAAGGTACACAGAGGGGTGACAGCTGAGCCAGACCTGGAGGGGAAGGGGCAGCACAGCAGCAGGGACATGGGTGGGGGTGGGGAGGCAGAGCCCTCAATGGAGCCTCTTGGTGTCCCAGGGGCAGAGAAGGAAGCAGAAGTGAAAACTAGCAGTCAGTCTTCAGGGCTTATCATGTCCTAGGTACTGTTTGAAGTGATCCCCATAGCCTATCTCATTTAATCCTCACAACAACCCTTGGCAGTGGGAATCATTAACCCCATTTTACAGAGGGGGAAACTGAGACGCAGAGGGTTAAGTTACTTGTGCAAGGCCCCACCCCTGGAAAGTAGCAGAGCAAAGCTTGGACCCAGGCAGTCAGCCCCACAGTCCACAATGTAAACCACTGTGCCCACGCCCATGGGGGAGGACAGGAGCCTGCTTGAGAGGAGCACCCCACCGCACTTGCCCGGAGTGGGGCACATGCTTCCCGGCTGGCAGCTGAGGTGACCTGGAGTGGCCTTGATTGTAACAGTTATTTATTGATCTTTTACAGTAACCTTCACCTGTGACAAGGCCACTCTGATTTTCCTTTTATGGTAGTTAAATTGTCTTGTAAAACGAGTTTATTTAAGTTTTAAAAACTGAACCCGTTACAGGAAACTAGTAAGTAACGAACACAGGTAGCACACAGAGGTGACAGAAACAGTGAAGCTGGTTTGCAGACGGGGCCATTTGGAAAACAGGCGCTAAGCAATCTGAACTGTACCTCGTGGGCCAAGGGGAGCAGCAGGTTTAGAAGGCGGGGCACGGCTGGCCTGCAGGCCTCTGCTGGAGGGCTCTGGGGCAACAGAGAGGACAGAGGGGCTGCAAGGGGAGGAGGAGGAGGGAGGAATGAATGCGAGTGGCCCCTGTGCTTATGGTCAGAGAAACGAAACAAGAGGGTCAGATCTCAAACATGTGAAAAGACTTCAGAAAACTGAATGATCAATGCTTCAGCCATGACATGGACTAAGGAGAATTGGGTTTGCAAGAGGCAGATGATAACTCATTCATTCTGGACACACTGCAAGGACCCAGGTGGGATCTGAAAAGAATCGATGCCTAAACAGAGAGCCGAGTACGGAGAACAAAGCAGGAGGCTGAGACCATGGGAGGAGAGGCCCCGGGAGAACAGGTAGGGCTGAAAGGCAGAAGAACAGGGGTACAGTGGGGACAGGAAGGGAACAGTGAGAGAGGGAGGACCCCACCCCACATGGAGTGGAGTATGGAAGCCAAGGGAAGGACGGGTGCCCAGGAGAAGGTGGGGGGCCAGTCGCCCCACTGTACAAGAGGCCCCATTTCCCCAGCACTGAGGACATCACTAACCCGCGTTAAGTGTCTCATCCGGCCCTTAACGCGCTGCATCCTCGGAAGCTGCCGGTGAGCAGCGTCCATCACGGGATGAGCTGTTTTGCTGGGAACTGCCTGGCCGCAGTTGAGGGAGCTACATCACGGTCAGAACAGAGGCGGCCAGCTCACAAGGTCACGGCCTCAGACAGCTTCAGAATCAAAATCACAAAACCCTGGAGTCACAAAAGCACAGAACAGCAGCATCTTCCTGGCCTGTCAGTATTTCTTGACCTGGATGGTGAGTACATGGGTGCCTATTTCATGATTCAGTCTGGATGCATGACGTGTATCACAATAAAAGTCATTTTTAAGTCGTTCTCCCTCACTTCCGTGAGGATAGCTAGCTGTAACTATGGACATGGAGGCAGAGATAGAGATGGAAACAGACCTAGTCTTAAGCCTGTTGAGACGTCTTCAGTGAACATATCAGACTGACCACATGCATTTATCATGCTCCGCAGCCCCTCAAAAATAATAGGTGTTTTTAAAATAAATAAAATAAAGAATAAAGTGTGAACTGACAAGAGCAAATGTAGTGGAAAGGAAAATTCACGTGCCTGGAAGTTAGACCAGGATGGATGACCTGGAGGAATGCTTGATATTTGAGACACTGAGCCTTTGGACCCCCACAACCCATCACTTCCGCATTAGCCAGATGACCTCGCCAACCCTCACCACCATGACAAACTGAACAAGCCCTCAGAAAAGACAACACCTGAGCCTGGCTGGTGAGACTCAGTGGTTGAGCGCCAACCCATGCACCAAGAGGTTGTGGGTTCAATTCCCAGTCAGGGCACATGCCTGGGTTGTGGGCCCAATCCCCTGTTGGGAGCATACGGGAGGCAGCCAATTGATGTTCTCCCTCATCGATGTATCTATCTCTCTCCCTCTCCCTTCCTCTCTCTCTAAAAAAAAACACAAAACAATAAAGAAAAATTATTTTTTAAAAATGGAATGATCTAGGGAAAAATCTTAGAAAACAGAAGCATGATTGAAGACTACATTGAGGAAGTCTTCCAAAAAGTAAAATAAGTAACAAGGATATGGAAAATGAAACAGAGAAGATAAAATTATCAGAGTATCAAATATCTAACCAATAAACGTTCTGGAAAAAAATAATAGCAGAGAGGGGGCATTGTGGCAGCTAGTCTCCAAGTTGGCTTCCCAAAGAGCATATCTCTTGGTATTGATACACTTGGACCTACCTCGTTTTGAATCTGGACTGGCCCTGTGACTCAGTTTTGACCAATATCATGGGACAGAGTAACATTACTTAACTTCTAAAGCTGAACCATAGGAACGCTGGAAGCGTGTATCTCAATCTCTAGAACATTTGCTCTAGGGAAAGCAAGTCAGCATGTAAGAACTGACCATCCTGAGATGGTTCTGCTGTGGCGATAGGGAGAGGCTGCGTGGAGGGACACCCGGCCGACTCCCAGATACTCCAGACATCCCAGCCCCTGCAAGTGAAGAAATCACCTTGGACATTTCAATAGATGACATGGGGAAAAGAACGAAGCCAGAGCCAAGGCCCTAGACATATAGCCCAGCTGAGCATCTCAGCCATCTCCAGCCATCTGAGCCCCAGAAGAGGAGGTCTCAGACATCAGAGACCTCAGAAGCAGAGATGAGCCATTGCCAAGGCAACCAATAAAATGGTGGCTGTTTCACCATAATAGAAGTAAATTAGCAGAGAATCAATACAAGAACATTTCCCAGAACTGAAAGACCTGAATCCGGGTCCACCAAGTACCCAGCACATGAATGACAAAAGATCCATCCCAAATATTGTCAGGAAGTTTCAGAGCACCTGGGTAAATGAAAAATCCTCAACAGCTCCAGAAAGAAAATATAAATGCACACTGTATGCAAAGGAATATGACTCATCATATCATTTTCAACAGCAACTCTAGAAATCTAGTAGGCAATGATGTAATACCTTCAAAATTCTGAAAGAAAATTATTTTCAATCTAACATTTTATACCCAGGCAAACTATTAACCAGTGTGAGAGTAACCTGGAGTATGCGTGAGCTCAAAAATATTTACACCCTGCACCCTTTCTCGAGTTCAAAAGCAACAGTCCAGTAGAAGAGAAAGGGGGCTGAAATGAGGTCTCCTGATGGAAAGAATGAAATCGACAGGTTATCTAATGGGTGCAAGCTTTGGATAGAACAAAAATTTTAAGGAATTATGGTAGAATAAATAAAAAATAGAAAAATATAGGTCCATAGAAAACTATGCTAATGGAGAGACCATGAGTTAATCATTAACTCAAGGTAAAATGAAAGGTTAGACAAGAAAAAAAAAAACTAATTATAGCACCCTCCTTGGCTCAACAATAAACCATATTTACACAGTCATAATAAATAAACATTGACTATTGAATTGAACCACAAAAATGGAGGACACGCAGTTTATTAAATGGTCCCAGACCTTGGCTGACTTCCTAGTAAGCCCTGGGAGAGAAGGAGCCCCACCTCACAACGCCCAGCACAGCGGTGTGTGAAACCATCCATCCTGAGAAACCACCCAACAGTCTGTTGGCGTTGGGAGTCACCCTGTCACAGAGAAGACTGGACTCCCAGCTAAGCCATCGCTCCACCTTAATCCAAGACTCTGCCTCTTAACTCTTACCTCTTCTGAATAAGGTATTATTCGGTGACATACCAGAATAGAGATTTTCATCATTAGCTCAAACTAAATGACAGTCTCATGGGTCCAGAGCATAGCATTTCAGGGCAAATATGTCTGGTTTATTCCATTAATAAGGTCTGCATCATTCAATTAATAATGTTATTCCCTCCCTACCTGTTTCACTCATTAGAAAGACAAATACTTGGAGCTGCTTTCCAGTATTGAGACAGAACGTGTGACCCATCATCATTCTTGCATCATTGGGAGATAAATGTCCGGGGCATGGGGGGTCCACCTGTGACCAAGCAACCAAGCATAGCTGACTCGGCCCCCAAGAACCGGGGCTGCAATCTCATGCTCTAACCCAGCCTACAGAACCCAGTGCAGATGAACCAAACCCAGTGACGTCAAACCTCTTGCCTCCTCCCAGCATTGGCTTCTTTCTCGAGGACATTAGCCAAGGAAAGATAGAATAACTGTGAGAGCCTCCAAGGGCATACTGGAATCTGAGCGTGACCCTTGAAGTATATTTTATGGCCGAAGGTTCAGGGAAAAGGCTTGGCACCTGGGGCACCACTGGATAACCAAGATCTCCAAGTGATGAGCAGAAACCCACTCCCCTGGCCCACTTCCTGCCTCAGTGAGAACGGAGGGCCTTGATAAGCCACCCAGTCTGGCCCCTTCACTGGTCTCTAATGTGCACCCTGCCCTCAGGCCCAGCTCCTAGCATAGTGGCTGGCACTGAATGAACTGAAGAATGAATAAGCAGGTGAGGAACTCACAAACCCTGGGAGACTACGTTAGAGCAGTAGGGGGCAGGCCTTTATCTCCACTGCAATTTGGTCTATGATTGATTGATTGATTGATTGATCCTCTGAATGACCTTAACTCCCTGCTCAAGTGTCTGAGACAGAGTTAACCCATTCCCCACCAGTTTGATCTGTTACTCAATACATGTCATTCCCTGTAACTGATTCTGCTCCTGACCTTGGATTACTCCTCTGGACATGCAGAGTAGAGATAAAAGACGTATCCTTCATCATTGTCATCATCATCATCATCCAATGATGATGTTAAGCTCTTTACTTGTATTATTTCATTTAATCTTCTCAACAACCCTGAAACAGAATTATTCTCCCATTTTACAGATGAAGAAACTGAGACTCAGAGAGGTTATGGACTTAAGGAAGGTCCCACAGCAGTAAGTGTCAAAGCTGGGATTCTAAGGGGCTCTGGAGCGTAGATTCTGGATGGCTCCTCTCAGTCACACTCCTACTTTGGAGCCCTCAGCATCAATCCCACCTCCCACTCAGCAGGCCTGGCCTCTGAGAGCTGAGAGCTGAGTCACAGGGATCATTTATTAAACCCTCTTTTGGAAACAGAGAAGTTCAAAGGCCTGGGAGTGGCCTCCCAGACCAACCTGAGATCCAAAAGCAATGCTGCTTGGGAAAGGGCCTGAGGTGAGGTTTTTTTGGTTACTGGTGTTTTTTTGTTTTTTGGTTTTTATTTTGGTTTGTTTTTGTTTTTTAGAGAAGGTTATTTTTCACTTGCTAAATGCCTACAAAAATATCCTTTTAAGTACAAATAACCCATTCTGGATTGTTTCAAAGGGTACACTGAGAGACTATCATTTGATTTCCGACTTTTACATTTTTATTGTAAATATAAATACATACTCATTGGTTTAAAAAAACACACCGAGAATCCAGAGGCATCTAGAGCAGTGGACTGGGTGTGGGAGGGGCCTGCCACATCTGCTTTCTGCTCATCGGACACAGCCCACCAAACCAGAGCACCAAGGCCCCAGGGAGCAGACGCAGCGCCTGCCACAGGGAACCAGGGCTTAGAAAAGACTGCTGTTTCGGCCTTCCCGCTGAATCATTTCCAGCTGCCTGGTCAGTTAAGTGACAAGATGATGCATCAATGTCAATAACACTAGTAGGGTCTGTCCATAGACGCAGCATTATCCTCCCAGGGGGTGTGGTGAAGCCCGTCTCTGCAGGCAGCTGGGGCCACTGAGAACGAAGGCTCCCTGCCCAGGGCCTCTGTCATCCCCTCCCAGATCTACTCCCTAACCAAGATGACCAGACCAAACAGGGACAGGAAGACATCACTCCTAGGCCAGCCAGAAAATCAGCCAATAAAGAGGCCCTGCTGGAGGCCCAGGCCTCAGAATTCAGTGGATGTGGTGGGACGAGAGGACACTAAGCCTTTCTGCTAGAGGAAAACCCAGCTTTAAGTCTTGGTGGGGCACCTGGACCCTTGGCTGGCCTCCAGTGTGCCCTCAAACACCGCCTGGCTCCTGCAGGCACTCGGTAACCATTTGTTGGGTGAATTGAAAAGGCTGATGGCTATACTGGGTCAGTGCCCCAAGAGACAGCATGATGAGAACTTCCAGCCAGATTCTTCAAGAAATGTGTCTATCTGCGGGCCAGGCTGCGAGCGCTCTGAGGGCAAGAACTATCTTAGCCGTTTCCGTACAGCTCATGGGGCTCAGGGCAGCATTCATACACCAGGGGCCCTCAAAACTGTCTGATAAGACTAAGACCTTACATTGTATAGCAATGTGCACTAAAAACGTATATTACCACCTTCTCTGCCATCCACAATTTTGCGAAGATGATCAGGACAAGGAGTGATGTTTTCATCTTACATGGAGTGAGTCAGCTGAGGCTTGGGAGGGCTGAATGATTTACCAAAGGAAGCACAGCCAGTTAGTAGGGGAACTAGAACTCAAACTTAAGAATGGTGACTGCAAGCTCTGGCCAGTGAGGCTCAGTGGTCAGAGCGTCAGCCCGAGGACCAAAGAGTCAAGAGTTCCATTCCCAGTCAAAGGCACATACCTTGGTTGCGGGTTTAATCCCTGGCCCTGGCGGGGGTCGTACAGGAGGAAACCAGTCAACGTGTCTCTTTCACATCAGTGTTTCTCTCTCTCTCTGTCTCTCTCTCTCTCTCTCTCTCTCTCTCTCTCTGTCTCTCTCCCTCCCTCCCTCCCTCCCTCCCTCCCTCCCTCTCTCCTGCTCCGTCTGAAGAAACAAATAAAATCAATGGAAAAATATCTTCAGATGAGGATTAAAAAAATAAAATTTTTTTAAAGAATTGTGGCCTGACTGGTGTGGCTCAGTGGTTGAGCATCGACCCATGCACCAAGAGGTCGCCGGTTCGATTCCCGGTCAGGGCACATGCCCAGGTTGTGGGCCCGATCCCCAGTGGGGGCGTGCAGGAGGCAGCCAATCGATGTTCTCTCTCATCGATGTTTCTATCTGTCTCTCCCTCTCCCTTCCTCTCTCTCTAAAATCACTGCCATGCAAACTCCAAGCTTCTGGGAACCACAGCCTGTGCTCCTCACATCCCCCCTGCACCTCCAACAGTGCTGAACAGTAAATTCCTGTCTGGCTGAGCCAAGGACACAGCATGACCTTGTCAGCGTAGCACCTGGTGCTGGTGCATGGCGCGCCTGAGTCCGCTTCGGCTAGGAACACAAGCCAGCAGGCAGATGTGGCCTCCAGCAAATCTCCCTGCAGTCCCTGCACTGTCCCTGGGGAGAGGCGAGGAGCCCACAGCCCACACGGACAGGGCCACCTCGATACCCTATCTAGCTTTGCTATTGCTCAAAGACTGGCTGGAGTCTCCCAGTCTCCCGCCTGGCCTTTCTGGGTCCCTCTCCAGATGAAAAGGTGAGCAGGAAGTAGGAGAAATGCAGGAAGTAGGAGAAATGGACTACCTCCTGCCTATCTGGGTCAGAGCCTTTGAGGCCCGGCTGACGAGGCCACAGGCCACAGGCAGTGCCCTGAGATCTCTGCCACTTGCCACAGGAACAGAGCTGACTAAAGCCCAAAGCTCAAAAGCCAATTCCCAAGGGAGGCAGCAGCTTTATCCTGCTCCCAGATGGAATAGATAAATGAGATTTTTAAAAATAGGTTTGTCTTACAGATTTACAGAAAGAAGGGGTGGAGGTAGAAAACAGGGGCAGAGGAGGAAAGGGGGAAGAGAAAAGCTAGGAAAGACAGACAGAGTGAAGAGAAAAAGAGAGAAAATGGAAGGTTCTGGAAGCCTTTAGATCAAAGACATTTCCCTCCCCATCAAGCCCCAAATCCCTCAGTTAAAAGGCCACGGAGCCAGAGAAGCCCCAACAGGCCGGGTGGCACTCAGAGCCAGGCCTGTGGAAGGAACATCAGCAGAACCACACAAAGGACCGGGCCAGGTTGTTCTGGGTCCTGCGGGATTTGGGGGGGAGCAGAGGGGGCAGCGGGGGTTGTGCGCAGCATCTGGGAAGTGCTTTTACCCCAAGCCTGGGGAACTCAGGCCTTGCTGCCTCAGAACCAGCCTGTCAGTTTAACCACTGACTCTCTCCCTCCCCCTCCTCCTCCCCTTCCCCCACCGGGGTTCAGCCCCTCACCCAAAAGGTCATCTCTCCAGCTCCCCAGCCCACCCACAGGGAGACCTTGAAAGGAAGAGAGGATGGAGGTGGCCAGAGCAGGAGGCCAGCCCCCACCTACCCACACTCCCACTGAGTAACCTGCCACCTCCCCGAGAGAGGGGCTGCCCAGGCCTCTCCCTCCCCCACCTTTCCAAGACCACGGCACTATTAGGGAGCAGTCATGGGAGGGGCCCTCAATAAGAGCCTGAAGAGCCTCAAGGCCCCCTCTCCTCCTCAACAGGAATCGGACATTAACTCAGTATTTACAAAGCACCCACTAGGTGCCCACCACCTAGTGCCGGCCACCAGCGATACCACGGGAGCAAGTCCTGCCCGAGCCCCCTTCCCCCGCACGGGCCTCCCTCCGGAGCATCACACAGAGCCCCCACCTCCCAAGTGGATTCTGTTCTCTCCACCCCATTGCCAGCCACTGTCACCCCACCATCTCTCAATCTCTCACCTGGACAATGGCACCCCTATCCTAACCCATATCCATCCTTAGCACCCCTCTGTCTACTCTCCGGGCTGTTAAACCGACAAGGCCATAGCCCTACTGAGTGTGCCTGTGAGGAAGAGGCCTGCCCCAAGTCCCGCGAGGCCTGGAGCGGATGTCCTGTCCCTGGCGGTGGGTCTGTGGGGCAGTACCGCGGCTGGCTGGCTTCGGGAGAGGCAGGGGGCCTCACAGCCCCCGCCTCCCTTGGTGTGCCCGCTCCCCACTCCGTCCCGCCCTCGCCAGAGCTGCGTCTGCCACCCCTGTGGCCACGCCCCACTTTCTATCTTCAGCTCGGGTCTCTCCCCTGAGCTTCAGAGCCCCCCTGTCAACTGACATCTCTCTCCACTTGGGATCGCACAGCACCTCAAACTCCAGGGACGCGGCCAAAAATAACCTCATCACTTCCTCCAACCTGTTCCTCCTCCCAGGTTCTGCCTCTCAATTAAAGGCACCAGCACTCCTGACCCTTCCCCCGCTTGTGCTTGACATCCAGCCCAGTGTGCCCCAGGCCCAGCAGCAGGGGTGTCAGCGGAAGCTCATTTAAGATGCAGTTGCTCCGGCCACCCAGACCCACCAACAGGAACCTGCACTTCAACAAGCTGCCCCGGGACCTGTGCACAGTCAAGTGTGAGAAGCACAGCTCTAATAATCAACACTGCTTTCCCCTGCCTCCTACATGTCCCTCGGGTCCACCCTCTCCCTCCTTCCCCCTGCACCACCTTCCACGGACATCCTCCTAACCCATCCATAACCCCTCTCTTGTCCCACCCGATACCTTCTCCCCCAGGAGCTAATGGGGTCCTTCAGAGTATAAATCTGGCCCGGTCGGTGTGGCTCAGTGGTTGAGCGTGGACCCATGCACCAAGAGGTCTCTGGTTCGATTCCCGGTCAGAGCACATGCCCAGGTTATGGGCCAAATCCCCAGTGGGGGGCATGCAGGAGGCAGCCAATTGATGTTCTCTCTCATCAATGTTTCTATCTCTCTCCCCCTCTTTTTTTCTTTCTCTAAAATCAATTTTAAAAAATTCTTTTTAAAAAACAAAGTGTAAATCTGATCAGATGAGCCTCCTACATAAGGCCTTGAAGTGACTTCCCACTACCTTACTATAAAGACCAGATTTCATGCATTCATTCAGGACATCTTTCCTCAGCATCCTGTATGTGCCAGGCACTGTTCTAGACAACAGAGAGAGAACAGTGAACAAAACAAACAAAAACCCCTACCCTCATGGAGCTTATATTACAGTGGGGAAAAGAGACAATAAACACCTAACAATATAAAAACTTTAAATAATATAAAAATTTTAAGTAAAAAAACTTTAAATAATATTTTAAAATATAAAAACTTGGTATATTTAAAGGTATATCGAGGGGTGACAAATGCTATGAAGAAAAATAAAGTGGAGAAAAGTTTGCAAATTTAAATAGGGTCCAGAGAAGGACATTTAAGGGGAGACCTGAAGGCAGGGAAGAAGCAAGAGATGAGGGTTTCTGGGAGAAAAGCATTCCAGGTAGAAGGAACAGCAGTGCAAAGGTCCTGGGGTAGGAGCATAGCTTAGTTGGGCAAACAAATAGCAAAGGGGCCAGTGTGGCTGGTGTAGAGTGAGCAAAGAGTAAAGCATAGGAGCTGAAGGCAGAGAAATCACAGGGAGGGGTCAGATCATGTAGGGTCTAGGGCCATAGTAAGAACTTTGTCTTTTCCTGCAGGAAACAGGGAAGGAGGGTAGTAAGCAGACAGAGATGTGATTATGGGTTCAGAGGATCATTCCAGCTGCAGTGTGGAGGACAGACTATAAGGAAGCAAAGAGTGGCCAGTTAAAAGGTTACTACCCAGCCCTGGCCAGTTTGGCTCAGCGGTTGGAGCATCGGCCTGCGGTACAGAGAGACCCGGGTTCGGTTCCCGCTAAGGGCACGTACCTCGGTTGCAGTTTGTCCCCGGCCCTGGTTGGTCGTGCGGGTGGCAGCCACTTGATGTGTCCCTTCACATCGATGTTTCTCTCTCTCTCTCTTCCTCTCTCTCCCTCCCCGCTCTATCTGAACAAAAAATGGAAAAATGTCCTCGGGTGATGATAAAAAATAAAAAAATAAAAAGTTACTACCCAGATGAGCCCTAGCTGGTTTGGCTCAGAGGTTAGAGCGTCAGCCTGCGGTCCAGAGAGACCCGGGTTCGGTTCCCGCTAAGGGCACGTACCTCGGTTGCAGTTTGTCCCCGGCCCTGGTTGGGTTGTGTGGGTGGCAACCACTCGATGTGTCCCTTTCACGTAGATGTTTCTCTCTCTCTCTCTCTCTCCCACCCACTCTATCTGAACAAAAAATGGAAAAATGTCCTTGGATGAGGTTTAAAAAAAAAAAGGTTACTACCCAGATGAGAGTTGAAAATGGACTGGTCGAGATTCACAGTCGTGGAGATGGTGAGAAGTGGTCCAACTCCAGGTGCAGTATGAAGGTAGATGCAGTATGGATTGGACGTGGGGAGGAAGAACACAGAG
Source organism: Molossus molossus (assembly GCF_014108415.1). Taxonomy (NCBI): domain Eukaryota; kingdom Metazoa; phylum Chordata; class Mammalia; order Chiroptera; family Molossidae; genus Molossus; species Molossus molossus. The sequence continues at coordinate 43,410,730 of NW_023425354.1, read as the reverse complement.
AAGTCAAGCATGGTACTAAGAATTTTGGCCTAAGCAACTGAGATGGGAAAAGCTACAGGAGGGATGAGTTTAGGGAGCTTGAGGGGGAGGGGAATAGAGACCATGAACTCCACCTTGGGCACGTTCACTTCAGAATGCCTTTCAGACAGCCAAGGGGAGGTCACTGAGGGAGAGAGCAGCCCAGACACAACACGTTGAAATCAGAGGAGGAGGACAAGAGAGAGATGGACTGGCAAGGAGATGGAGGAAACACGGGTGGGAGGGTGAGTCTTCATGAGCAAAATAAAGAAAGTGTTTCAGGAAGTGGGGAGGACTAAGCTTTGGTAAATGGCTCTAAATGCAGGCAGAAAAGGTAACCAGGAAATTTGGTGAATAGAGCAGTCACTGGGGCATGGTGGGGAGCAAAGCTGGGGCAGTCTTCTAGAAGTTCTGCTGTAGCCCTGGCCGGTTTGGCTCAGCGGTTGAAGCGTCGGCCTGTGGACCAGAGAGTCCCAGGTTCAGTTCCCACTAGGGGCATGTACCTCCCCCCCAAAAAAGTAGAAGTTCTGCTGTAAAGGGGAACAGAGAGAGAGCTGTAGCTGGAGGTGGACATGGGGTTGAGAGAGGTTAGGGTGGGGGGGTCGCTCATTGGTTAGTAGACAGCTTATTTGTTTTCAAGGGATGTCTCATTTTTCTCTAGATTCAATCCTTCTGATGTGGACCCCTCCCTCCACTCCATCCCATTAGCAGGTCATTCATTCTTATGCTCCAATTCAACCATCCAGGGCCAAAGGTGAAGACAAGGTAAAAGTTTAACTCTCCCCAAGAAAAGACCTCATTTTCCCCAGGTGAAGCTATAAACTTTTCTGAAATTCCAACCATTCCTCCCTTTGAGTCTTGAATGTTTTCAATCTTCAAGACTTTCCATTAAAATGCAAATGTCCCAGCTAGCCTGACGGGCTGCCTTGGTAATACCCATCTTTTTTTTTTTTTTTTTTTTGAGAACATTGGTTTATAACATTATAAAGTTTCAAGTGTACAGCATTATAATTCGACATCTGTATATACTATATCGTGCTCACCACCAAGTCTAGTTTCCATCCATCAACATACAAATGAAATCTTATTAACCAATGTCACCCCAATATATTTAATTTTTAAAAAACATACAATTGACCCCCTTTATCCTTTTCACCCTCCCTCCACCTCCTTCCTCTCTGGTAACCACCCAAACCCAAAGAATACAAAAACACTAATTGGAGAAGATATATGCACACTTATGTTCACTGCAGCATTATTTTTTTCTCTTTATTGATTTTAGAGAGAGAGGACAGGAGAAAGAGAGAGAGATAGAAACACTGATGAGAGAAATCATCGATTGGCCACCTCCTGCATGCCCCACACTGGGGACTGAGCTCACAACCTGGGCATGTGTCCTGACCAGGGATTGAACTGGCGATCTCTTGGTGCATGGGTCGATGCTAAACCACTGAGCCACACCAGCCAGGCCACTGCAGCATTATTTATGATAGTCAAGATATGGAAACAACCTAAGAGTCTTTGGAGGGATAAATGGGTAAAGAAGATGTGGCATATATAATATACAATGGAATACTAATCAGCCATAAAAAAGGTGAATCCTGCCATTTATAACACCATGAATGGAGCTTAACAGTATTATGCTAAGTGAAATAAGTCAAATAGAAAAAGGAAAATACCATATGACTTCATTCATATGTGGAATATAAAATAACAAAACAAATGAACAAAAGTAAAACTCACAGAGATAGACAATAGGTCGGCAGTTCTCATCTTGGAATCCTCACATTCCTCAAAGCTAACCCACAGGGAAGACCACTACCCCCAGGCTCTAAGCTAAATCCTTTACTTTCCATTCAATCCTCAAAATACAGGTTGTTTTATTATCCATACTTTACAAATGACTAAACTGATTCTCCAAGAAATTAAGTAATGTATCAACAGTCCTATAGCTAGAAGGCAGCAAAGCCAGGATTTGAAACAAGGCCATCTGACTCCAGGGTTCACATACCATGTTTTTTTCAGTTTCTTCCACTTTTGGTGGGGGCAGGGGGCTCTACTTTTTTTCACTTTTTAAAAATTGTGGCCCAGCCCTGGCTGGTTTGGCTCAGTGGTTAGAGCATCGGCCTGCGGTCCAGAGAGACCAGGGTTCAGTTCCCGCTAAGGGCATGTACCTCGGCTGCAGTTTGTCCCCGGCCCTGGTTGGTCGTGCGGGAGGCAGCCGCTCAATGTGTCCCTTTCATGTCGATGTTTCTCTCTTCTCTCTTCTCTCTCTCTTCCTCTCTCTCCCTCCCATTCTATCTGAAGAAAAAATCGAAAAATGTCCTCGGGTGAGAATAAAAAAACAATAAAAAATGAAAAATTGTGGCCCAGCTGGTGTGGCTCAGTTGGTTGAACATCGTCCCATGTACCAAGAGGTTGCCAGTTCAATTCCCAGTCAAGGCACATGCCCAGGTTTCAGGCTCGATCCGTAGGGGGCATGCAGGAGACAGCCAATCGATGTTTCTATTTCTCTCTCCCTGTCCCTTCCTCTCTCACTAAAATCAATAAAGAAAAATCAAATTTTTTAAATATATAAACTAGCTAAGTGGATAAGAAAACAAGACCTATATATATGCTGTCTGCAAGAGACCCACCTCAGAATGAAAGACATATACAGACTGAAAGAAATGGAAAAAGATATTTCATGCAAATGGTAATAAAAAAAAAAGCTGGGATAGCAATAGTTATATCAAACAAGACATACTTTAAAACAAAGACTATAAGCCCTGGCCAGTTTGGCTCAGCGGTTAGAGTGTCGGCCTGCGGTCCGGAGAGACCTGGGTTCGGTTCCCACTAAGGGCATGTACTTCGGTTGCAGTTTGTCCCCGGCCCTGGTTGGTCGTGCAGGTGGCAGCCACTCGATGTGTCCCTTCACGTCGATGTTTCTCTCTCTCTCTCCCTTCCTCTCTCTCCCTCCCATTCTATCTGTACAAAAAATGGAAAAATACCCTCGGGTGAGGATTAAAAAAAAAAAAACAAAGACTATAATAAGAGACAAAGAAGGACATTACATGATGATAAAACAATCAATCCAACAAGAGGATATAACCCTGGTAAACATTTATGCACCGAACATAGAAGCACCTAAATATATAAAGCAAATCTGATGGACTTAAAGGGAGAGATCAATAGTAATACAGTTGTTGTAGGGGATTTTAACACCCGTTTGACATCAATGGGTAGATTTTCCAGACAGAAAATCAACAAGGAAACAGCAGCCTTAAATGGCACACTAGATAAGATGCATTTAATTGATATTTTCTGGGCATTTCACCCCAAAGCAGCATAGATAGACCAAATGTTAGAACACAAAATACATCTCAATAAATCTAAGAAAATTGAAATCATATAAGCATCTTCTCCAACCACGATAATATCAAACTAAAAATCAATTACAAGCCCTAGCTGGTATGCTTCAGTGGTTGGAGCATCAGCCCACGCACCAAAGGGTTGTGGGTTTGATTCCCAGTCAAGAGCACATACCTAAGTTACAGGTTCGATTCCCGGCCCCAGTCGGGGTGCATGCGGGAGGCAACCAATCGCTGTGTCTATCACACACTGATGTTTCTTTCTCTCTTTCTCTATCTTTGTCCCTCCTTCCCTTGCACTGTCTCTAAAATCAATGAAAAAAAAATATCCTCGGGTGAGTATTAACAAAAAATAATCATAATCAATTACAAGAAAAAATGAAAAACACACAAAAACATGGAGACTAAATAATATACTACTAAACAATGAATGGGTTAACAATAAGATCAATAAAGAAATCAAAAGATACTTTGAGACAAATAAAAATGAAAACACGGCAACCCAAAAATCTATGGGACACAGCAAGAGTCCTAAGAGAGAAATTCAGAGCACTACAGATCTACCTCAAGAAACAAGAAAAATCTCAAATAAGCAATCTAACCTTACACCTAAAGGAACTAAAACCAGAACAACAAACAAAGGCCATACTGAGTAGAGGAAGGAAATAATAAAGGTCAGAATGGAAATAAACAAAATAGAGTCTAAAAACAAATACAAAAGATCAATGAAGCCAAGAACTGGTTCTTTGAAAAGATAAACAAGATAGATAAACCTTTAACTAGACTCATCAAGAAAAAAGAGGTGAGAGGATCCAAATAAATAAAATCAGAAATGAAAGAGGAGATGTAACAACTGAACAACAGAAATGCAAAGGACTATAAGAAAATGTTATGAACAACTACATGACAACAAACTGGACTATCTAGAAGAAAAGGATAAGTTCTTAGAAACATACAATCTCCCAAAACTGAATAAAAAAGAAACAGAAGATCTAAAGAAACTAATTACAGCTAATGAATTTGAATCAGTAATCAAAAATCTCCCAACAAACAAAAGTGAAGGACCAGATGGCTTCACAGGTGAATTTTACCAAACATTCAAAAAGAACTAACATCTGTCCTCAAACTACTCCAAAAAATTCAAGAAGAGGGAAGACTCCCAAGTTCATTTTACGAGACCAGCATTATCCTAATTCCAAAACCAGATAAAGGCGCTACAAAGAAAGAAAATTATAGGCCAATACCCCTGATGAATATAGATGCAAAAATCCTAAACAAAATATTAGCAAACCGAATACAGCAATACATTATCAAGATTATACACCATGATCAAGTGGGATTTATTCCTGGGATGAAAGGTTGGTACAATATCCACAAATCAATTAACATATAAACAAAATGAAGGATATAATTATATAACCATATCAATAGATACAGAAAAAGCATTTCACAAAATCTAGCACCCATTTATAATAAAAATTCTCAGCAAAGTGTGAATAGAGGTAACATACTTCAACATACCTCCAAATGCACCGTTAACACCATACTCAACAGGGAAAAACTAAAAGTATTTTTCTTAAGATCAGGAACAAGACAGGAAGAATGTCCACTTTCACCACTTTTATTCAACATAGTACTAGAAGTCCTACCCACAGCAATCCTAGAAGAAGAAATAAAAGGCATCCAAATTGGAAAAGAAGAAGTAAAACTGTCATTATTTGCAGATGACATAATACTCTACATAGAGAGAAACTTAAAGATTCCATCAAAAAACTACTAGAACTGATAAATAAATTCAATAAAGTAGCAGGATACAAATAAATATTCAGAAATCAGTTGCTTTTTTTTTTTTTTTTGGTTAATCCTCATCCGAGGATTTTTTTTTCATTGATTTTTAGATAGAATGGAAGAGAGGAAGGGAGAGAGAGAGAAACATCAATGTGAAAGAGACACATCAATTGGTTGCCACCCACATGACCCCTACGGGGGCTGGAAATCAAACCTGCAACTCAGCTACATGCCCTTGATTGAACCAAATTGCAACCAAGATACATGCCCTTAGCAGGAACCGAACCCGGTACTCTCTGGTCTGCAGGCTGATGCTCTAACCGCTGAGCCAAACCAGCCAGGGCTAAAATATTTTGAAAATAAAAAATAAATGGAAGCATATACTGTACTCTTGGATAAGAAAAATTAACATAATTAAAATGTCCATAATACCCAAAGCAATCTATAGATCCAACATAATTCCCATCAAAACACCAATGGTATATTTCACAGAGCTAGAACGAGTAATCTAAAATTTTATATGAAACCACAATAGACCCCAAATAGTCACGGCAATCTTGAAAAAGAAAAACAAAGTTGGAGGAATCACGCTACCTGATATCAAATTATACTACAAGGTCATTGTAATCAAAACAGCCTGGTACTGGCATAAAAACAGACATACAGATCAATGGAACAGAGAGCCTAGAAATAAACCCATGCCTATAAGGTCACTTAGTATTTGACAGAGGAACCACAACATACAATGGGATAAAGACAATCTATTCAATAAATGGTGTTGGGAAAATTGGAGAGATACATGCAAAAAAATGAAACTAGACCAACTCCTTACACCATATATAAGAATAAACTCAAAATGGAATAAAGACTTAAATAAAAGACTCAAAACCATAAAACTCCTAGAAGAAAAACATAGGCAGTAAAATCTCGGACATTTCTCATAGCAATATTTTTTTCTGATATTTCTCCTCGGGCAAGAGAAACAAAAGAAGAAATAAACAAATGGGACTGTATCACACTAAACAGTTTTTGCACAGCAAGGAAACCACTGACAAAACGTAAAGACAACCTACTGAATGAAAAAAGATATTTGCAAATGATAAATCTGATAAGGGATTAATACCCAAAATTTATAAAGACCTCATACAACTCAACACCAAAAACCCAATTAAAAATGGGTAGAGGACCTGAGTGTCCAAAGAGGACATACAGATGGCCAATAGACATATGATAAGATACTCAATGTCACTAATCAGAGAAATGCAAATTAAAACCACCTCACACCTATCAGAATGACTATCAACAATAAATCAACGAACAAGTGGCAAAGATGTGAAGAGAACCCTCATGCACTGTTGGTGGGAATGTAGATTGGTGCAAGCCACCGCAGAAAACAATATGGAAGTTCCTCAAAAAGTTAAAAATGGAACTGCCTTACAACCCCACAATTCCACTCCTGGGGATATATCCAAAGAAACCCCAAACACTTGTTCAAAAGAATATATGCACCCCTATGTTCACTGCAGTGTTATTTGCAATAGCCCAAGACATGGAAGCAACCCAAGTGCCCATCAATAGACAAATACATAAAAATGTTGTGGTACATGAATATAATGGAATATTACTCAGCCATAAAAAAGAATTAAATCTTACCATTTTTAACAGTTTGGATGAACCGAGGGTTGTACGCTAAATGAAATAAGTCAGTCAGAGAAAGAAAGATTTAATTTCACTTACATGTGGAGTCTAAAAAACAAAATAAACAAACAAAACTGAAACAGACTCACAGATACAGAGAACAGACTGATGGTTGCCAGAGGGGAGGGGGCTTGGGGAACTGGGTGAAAAAAGATGAAGGGAATAAGAAGTACAAATTGGTAGTTACAGAATAGTCACAGGGATGTAGAACACAGCAGCATAGGGAATACAGTCAATATTATTATAATAACTATGTATGGTGCCAGGTGGGTACTGGAAATATCGAGGAAAACACTTTGTAAAGTGTATGATTGTCTAATCACTACACTGCATACCTGAAACTAATCTAAAGTATTGAACATAGCCCTGGCCAGTTTGGCTCAGCGGTTAGAGCATCGGTCTGCGGTCCAGAGACACCTGGGTTCGGTTCCCGCTAAGGGCACGTACCTCAGTTGTAATTTGTCCCTAGCCCTGGTTGGGTCATGCAGGTGGCAGCCACTCGATGTGTCCCTTTCACGTCGATGTTTCTCTCTCTCTCTCTTCCTCTCTCTCCCTCCCGCTCTATCTGAACAAAAAATCGAAAAATGTCCTCGGGTAAGGATAAAAATAAATAAATAAATAAAACGGATTTAATAAATAAATAAAATATTGAACACAAACTGTAATTGAAAAATACAAATTTTTTTAATGTTGTACAAAGATCACCACCACCAAAGTTGTAATTCCAGAACTTTTTCCATCATCCCAAAAGGAAACTGATCTGTTGATTTTTTTAGTGCCATTCATAAGCCAAAAATTATCCAAAGGTATACAGTGAAAGGCTTCATCCTATCCTTGTCCCAATCTGTCCAGCCCCAGCTGGCTGTGAAATGGTTTTAACACATCCTTTCTCAAAAGAACTTTCTGTCGGTACATAGAAAGTTCACCACTCTTTTTTTTTTAATCCTCACCCATGGACATTTTTGCATTTATTCTGAGATAGAGCAGGAGGGAGAGAAGAAGCAAGAGAGAGAGAAACATCGACATGAGAGAGACACATTGAGTGGTTGCCATCCATATAACCCCAACCGGGACCGGGGACAAACTGCAACTGAGGTTGTCCCTTAGCGGGAACTGAACCTGGGTCTCTCTGGTCCATGGCCGACGCTCTAACCGCTGGGCCAAACCGGCCAGGACACCATTCTTTTTTTAAGTAACATAATACATAGTCCACAGAGCATAAATATGAGATCATTTAGGTAATCAGTTCTCTATTGATAGGTATTTGGTTGTTTCCGATGTTTTGCTATTTCAAATAATATTGCGGTGAATGACCTTGACCTACATCATTCCATATGTGTAGAAATATACATGCTGGATAAATTCCCAAAAGAGGTTCACTGGGTCAAAGGGAACATGCATAATGATGACGGGTGTTGCCAAATTGTACTGCTTATGGGATGGTACTAATTGATCTCCTATTAAATTGGTATGAGAATACCCACCCAACACACTGTGCCAACCCCCTATGGCTGGAAACAACGCCAAAGCCGCTTTGTCTGTGGCTTTTGCCTGCCCAACTCACTTTAAACCCTTCCTCTGGTAATGATACTCCCCACCCTTACTATAGGGATCTGTCCTCTCCCACTGGAAAGGAACCTTGTAGTCACCATATCTACACTGGCCACTAAGTGAGCCGGACTCAGGCTGGGGCCATCCCAGTTCCCCACCAGCACTCCATATAGGGATTCATGCAGAGATGTGTATGTGATTAGGCCAATCAGAACTACTCCTTGGGATCTGTCTAACCAGAGGTAGTAGAAAAGAGCTTTTTTCCTCTCTCGGGAAGAAAAGGGGTTAAAATGTTAAGCCCACAGTGGTCTGCAACCATGACTGCAAAATCATGGGGAGAGATGACACCAGAGAATGAAGACAATACAAATAGACGCAGATACAGCAGACAGAGAAAAAGAGAGACTGCTCATGGTCCTGGATCCAGCTGTTCCTGATGCCTACCCCTTTCCACAGATGGGTTATGTCAGTCAACAGATCCCCCTATTTCATTTGGCTAATTCAACCTGGGCTTCTATCACTTGCCCCCAAGAGTCCTAACTAATACACTGTGTGTGTGTGTGTGTGTGTGTGTGTGTGTGTATAAAGTATAATCCCAATCTTGTTATAGAGTAACAGATATAGATACAGATGTAAATATATTGTGTGGGAGAGTATTGGGGTAGGAGAAAAGACCAGAAAAAAAACATATTAAATAGTGATTATCTCTGCAATCCCCCATCTGGGGTTGCAGATGATTTTTATTTCAGTCTTTGTACTTTTTTGTGTATTCCACATTTTCTGCAAGGAACATGGATTTTTTTAAAAACATAATAAACATTTCTTTTAAAAATCACATTAGCAAGAAGCAGCCCAGGGAATGCTCAGAGGAAGGTTCTGAGCCCATGCCACGGTCAAGGACAACAGAGATGTCTACCCCTGAAACCTGCTCTTCTCAGGGAGGGTGGCAGCCGCTGAGGGCATCCATGGCGTATGTACTAACCCCAAGCCCTCCATCATGTGGCCATGGGCTCTGGTCTATGTCCACAGGCCAGCACAAAGCCAAGACTCCTCTACACACTCCTCCTGGAACCCATGCTGAGCCTCCAAAATCCCCACCCACCCAAGTTGCCACCCACCGCCAGTGCCCTGAGCCCCCAAGGAGAGTCCCAGAAGGCATGGCACATGCCTGTCCATGAACCCAGGGCTGCAGGAAAGGAAAATGTTGGCATAAAAGAAGAGCTCACACGAGGTGGCCCAGGCCTCCACATCTGCTCCCTAAACTAACCTTCCCTAGCAACACATGACGACCAGTGGGGGAAGTGAGCTTGGGCAGGACCGAGGCCTTGGGGACCTTCAACTTCAGCCTGCAGGGAAGAGAGGCGTGTGGCTTCCCTGGAATCCCCAAGGCACTCTGGCTCCCAAAGCATGTTTTCATGGGGACCAGGACAGAGCCATACCCATCTGCCCCATCCCATTATCAACCAGAGAAAAACTCTCCGATCTGTTTAAGTATTCCAAGTACATTCATTCAAGTGGAATCAAACAATATCTGTCCTTTTGTGTCTGGCTTCGTTCACACAGTACAATGTTTTCAAGGTTCGTCCATGTTGTACCAGAATTCCACTCCATATCATGGCTTCCGTTCGGAGCTATTGTGAGTCGTGCTGCTATGAGCTTAAGTGCACAGGTACCTATTCAAGTCCCTGCCTTCGATTCTTTGGGGTACATACTTAGGAGTGGAATTGCCAAATAAGATTTTTGTTTACACAAATATTCAATTAAAGAACAAGTGAAAATCATTCATTAGCCTTAGTCCCATTTCACAGACAGGGAAACTGAGGACCACAGTTTGAACACCAAATACATGGTGCTGCTTCCCTGGGTTTTTTCCATGAGGCTCCAGGCTGCCCTTCTGCAGTTATATTCTTGCTATCTAGGGGTCCCTACCTCTCATACCCCTGAGATCTCTGCTGGGCCTGGCCCTCCAGCAGGGGGATGGATCACAGAGAGCCAGCCCCACCCTCAGCCAGCGCCTTGTAGCTAGCGGGCCAGTAACCTGTATGCAAAGAATCCGGACTCTCAGGGTTAAAGGGCCCCACTGAACATCAACAGAAGATGCTGGGGAAGCCTTCTCCAAGCCCAGAGCTGAGGGCCAACCCTGAGCAAAGCCACCAAGGTGGTCACTTATCTGACTGCCTCGATGTTCAGGATGGATACAGGTAAAAGGGAGCTTTGGGTGGCCCCTCCTCTTTTGACATCCAGAGCCCCTGGCACCTCTTCTCCAGTACCCACCATCTTCCGTGTTGGGTTCGCATTACATGTCTGATCCCTCCTGGAGCACAGGCTGCGTGAGGCAAGAGCGTGTCCTATCCTCTTCCCGGCCCCTGTTGCCGGGTGCCTGGTACACATCTGGCACCCCACAGCTACCGGTGGGAGGGGGTTGACACAGCGCGAATGAACATCTGGAACGTAGCCCTTTTATAAGCAGGACTGCTGCCTGCATTTGCATTTATAGACAAAGGGAGGGCACAGAGTGGGGGGTGCAGAGAAACGGAGATGTGGAAGCCAGGTGTCCCTGTTCCCTCTGCTTGCACCAACGCCTGCGTCGGTGGCTGTGCCCTTGGGGGACCTTCTCGGCTATCAGGAACCAGCCTTTGTTGATGTCACACTCAAGAGTCCTTCCTGGCACATTTGCAGATCTAGTTTTCACACAGCCTGTTTTCAGTGACCTCCTGATTTACACACTGTTTCTGCCTGTGCATCTCAGATGAAATACCTTATTAAAATAAATGTTCTATTAAAATACAGATGGCACGGGTAACCCAGGCTCCAGCCCAGAGCTTCCCGTTCTCGTGGAGAAGCGGGAATTTATGTTCTAATTAGTGAGTACCGCAGCCAGGAGACCTTTCAGCTTATCTGAAGCCTGGGAGGACAGACCCTTCCCCCCACTCCAGGCTCCACCATGCCCCCTGCTCAGGCCTAGTGTTCAAAAAAAGCCCAAGAAACCCACCCAGTCCCTTCTTTAAAAAATAATGAGAATATGCTAAGGGGCCTCTGTTCTTAATATTTTGAAGCTTTTTATACACCCGGCATGCATTTCAAAATACACCTGAACTGCATGATAGTCCACTTCACAGATAGTGAAAGTCAAGGGCAGAGAGGTCAAGTAACAGCCAGGGTAATTGGCAAGGGAGGAAAGGCATAAAATGGGGCATCAGGGCAGAGAAGGAAAGACAGAGTTGGGTTTGAACCGCAGTTCCGCTGCACAAGCTGAATGACACTGGGTATGTCACCCCATTAACCTCAGCTTTCTCCTCTATGAAAGATGAGGATGACGCCAGTAAGCACCGTGCAGAGAATGAAATCAGGTAAGTGAGGTCTGCGTGCCAGCCCAACACCCTCCGAGAGCGGAGCTCAACACCAGTTCCCATCCCTGCCCCTTCGCTTGGGGATTCCTGAGTTGTTGTGTTGTAATACCCAGCCTCCCCGTAATTTCATAATTACTCCCATAATTTGGGGGTAATTAGGGAGGATGAGGGAGGAGGAACATTTAAAGGCAAATTGACAGTGGCCAATCTGCAGCCCACATCCCACAGGGACCCCAGCCAGACTGCCCAGACTCCTTAGTCACAATGGAGCTGCCCCAAACCAAGGATGGCCAGAGGGCATGCGGGGCTGGGATCTGACCTCCAGCCTCCTGTTCAGTGAGTCGCACCAGTGCTCCCCAACCTGAGACTCCTGCTTCTCACACTGCACACCGGGTCCCTCAGGGGAGGGGCAGGCGGTGCAGGTGTGGCCAGGTACAGAGGGACAGACGCTGAGGTGAGCAGGGGGCACCAGCCTCCCCCCATAGAAAGGCAAGCCCAGTCAATGTTGCCAGAGCTTCTGATTCTTCAAGAGAAGACTGAAATACAGACTCATGACATGGAACCTTCCCATTCTAAAATAACAGTGTAAAGGGGAGAAAAACAGGTGTGGTCTAACGGAGCGCCCGGAAAAGGGGCAGGGCTCCGTCTCTGTACTGTTACCGCTGTGCCCAGCGCCTAGGACAGTGTCGGTCAGGGCAGAAGCTTTGGGAATGTGCAAGCAATCATTTCCCACCTCCGCCCCAGACTGCAAACTCCCAGGTGCCGTTCCCACTCCCTGGGACAGGACAGTGTGGTATTACAGTACCTAACAGTGGAAAATGGAGGGTGTGGCCTCCACCCTTACCAGGGGTCAGTCCTGTAAACCAGGCGAGAGTTGTGCTGTATGAGTCGTAAGCACCTGGGACCATCACAGCGCCCTTATTCTACCGCTCACATTCGGTGTGATTCAGTGTGGTCGGTAAAAATCTTTGAGTGAAGAAATAGATAAAGGGAAAGGAGAGAGAGGACAGGGGAGGGGGCGGCTCTGATCAACGGGCCTGCTCCCTCCTGTCTGGAGAAGTGGATTGACTTTGAGGCCCAGTAGGGTCAGCCCACCCCCAAAGGGCTCTGGGAAGGACTTGGCTGGAGTTCCAGCTTGCACGAAAACAGAGTGTTCATAACTGATAAGCTTAAAAGCAAGTGACAATTTTTCAACCCACCCTTGCTCCAAGGGCAGTGAATAAACACAGCATCGGCTCCAGGTTCCCACTGAGCGTGTCTGGAAGGACAGGGGAAGGTGAAACCAAGCTCACTCGGACCGAGAAATCGGTGTGGATTCTTTGGCACCATCCTCTTCAGGGCTGAACTAGGACTTCCCACTCAGAAATCCCGCTCCCGAAAGCCCAGACATGCTGTTGCTTTTATCACGGGGTCAACGCTACCAGGTGCCACCCAGATACAAGGTGACGGACCTGACCTCACAGTGATTGTATCCAGACTGTGGAGAGGCATGAGGGAGCCAGCCAGGGTGCTGGAAAGTTCTGTCTCTTGATCTGGGTAGTGTCTACACAGGTGGGTACATATGTAGAAATTCACTGAGCTGCACCCTTCATTGTGCACTTAACCATAGGCAAGTTACACTTCAATACGTTCAAAAACCCGAAGCAGCAACATGTATCAAGCACGTCTCAGAAGCCAGGCACCGCATCCAAATAATGTACTAGTTAAGAGCTTGACTTCTGGACCTCAACAGACCAAGTTAAAAATCCTTGCTTCTCGCCCAGCCAGTGTGGCTCAGTGGCTGAGCATCGACCCATGCACCAGGAGGTCACCAGTTCGATTCCCGGTCAGGGCACATGCCCAGATTGTGGGCCCAATCCCCAGTGGGGGGCATGCAGGAGGTGGCCAATTGATGTTCTCTCTCACCGATGTTTTTTTTTCTCTCTCTCTCCTCCCTCCCTCCCTCTCTAAAGTCAATAAAGAAAAAAAAATTTTTTTTTAAATCCCTGCTTCTCCACCTCTGATTTTTCCACTTGACCTTCGAGGTTCTGTCCCTCAACTGGAAAACAAAGATAACAACTGGTAGAATTAAGGCACACATGCGCCCTGGCCGGTTTTGCTCAGCAGTTAGAGCGTCGGCCTGCGGTCCGGAGAGACCCAGGTTCGGTTCCCGCTAAGGGCATGCACCTCGGTTGCAGTTTGTCCCCGGCCCTGGTTGGTCGTGCGGGTGGCAACCACTCGATGTGTCCCTTTCACCTCGATGTTTCTCTCTCTCTCTCTTCCTCTCTCTCCCTCCCACTCTATCTGTACAAAAAATGGAAAAATGTCCTCGGGTGAAGATGAAAAAAGAAAAAAAAAAGACACACATGCATGTAAGCCCTTAGCACAGGGCCAAGCAAACAGTAAGCCTCAAAAGGTGTTAGCTTGTTACAACCGTTCTTCAACAACCCTAGGCTACAGGGTCCATTTTAACCGATGGGATATGCGCCCCCTCCCTTCCAACGAAGCTCCCTAAACTGCGAGCATCTCCGCACCGTCCTCCCAGTTTTTCCCAAATCCATGTACCACCTGACTATTACTTTTCTTAACACTTCTTTAAATTGACTTGCAATTTTCTACTTAAACAAATTTACTTTTTGAAAAATGTTATGTAACTGTCGTACACGGAAAACCAGCATCGCTTGCCAGAATTCATTTTTTTCAATGGCTATTAAAATAAAAAGCACTTATCCACCTGAAATCATCTTGCCTACCTCGTTTACTTTTTATGGATTCGGGAGGCAATGAAACTCGGTTTCTGGGGTTGGGCGGGGGCGGGGGGACTCGTCTGCTTAAAATGACTGAGAAACTTCCTGGGCCCCTTTACAGCCCCCGTTTGCACAGAAGTGATTTTCGTTGCTTTAACCAAGCAGGCCTGGCACGCCCTCTATTTGGCAACATCCTGGTAACCAGCCATCTGTGCAGCACACTGGCTCCACAGAGATAAAGCTGCATTTAGAAAAAATATATATTCACTAATGGCAACTCTTCCCTCACCCAGGCGCCCCCGGCCCCTCTTTGGCATGAACGATGGGAATCTGTCTCTGCCTATTTGACAGCAGCTCCAGGACCCTAGATCTAGGAACCCAGAGTCAGGTGCCCAGCCCGGCTTCAGGATGGTCAGGACCGAGCCTGGACCCTCACATCTATGGGTCCCCAAACCACACAGAGGCAGGGAAGGAGTTAGAGGAGTAACAATGGAACAACACGTGTGCAAGTGATTTTTCTGCAAAATCTCTCCCAGAAAGGAAGGAGAGGGAAGGGAAAACTTCTCCAATCTCAGACAACAAAAGGGCACCTAGAAACCTGTGTCACAGGGCGCTGCAGTATTAAGAGGATTACCTCAGGGTGACAGGCAATAGGCACAATTCTCCTGGGGAGTCAGTGAGTCTCGTAAGCGCCCATTCATTCATTCATCCAGCAAATAATTACCGAGCTCCTCCTATTCTGGACAATGGGGACCCCGAGGTGGAAAAGGTAAAGTCCTTGCTCGCAGAAAGTTCCCATTTTAGAGGATGGGACAGTCAATAAATTGCCTGTTTATGTGAGTTCAGTAATACCAGTTAATGATAAGTGCCACGTTGGAAATAACTCAGGAAAAAGTAACAATGGCTGGAGTGAGCTGCTCAGACTGGATGGTCAGGGGAGTCCTTTTGGAGGAGATGTTTGATTTGAAAGCCCATGATGAGGAAGTGATCAATTAAATCATTGTAAATAGCGTGTGTAAAGGTCCTGGGGCAGGATCAAGCTTGGCATGTTCCAGAAACAGAAAGAAGGCCTTTGCAGCTTCGGGAGTACAGTGATCACAGTGAGTGAGGAGAAGCGGTGGGAGACAAGGTCAGAGAACCAGATAGGTGGTGTAGGCCTCGCCGCGGAGTCTGGACTTCATTTAAAGTATAATGGAAAGCCTTTGGGGAACTTGCTACAGTAGACAGACTTGATCTTATTTGAATTGGTAAAACTCCACTCTGGCCACCATAAGGAGAATATATATGGGGGACAAGAAGTGAGGACATCAAATAGGAGACAAAAATAGTGGCTCAAAAGGAATCAAATAAACTCTGTCCCTTAATTCTAATTCCGCAGACTCGGTGAGGCTGAAAATGGGAAGCTGGTTCAAGGAAGATGTTTGTCCTTTAAAGAAATGACAGCCAAGCAGGTGGCATTCAAACATCACCCAAAAGAGGGCAAGTGACAGGCTCTTCCACACAGGGCAGGACCCAGCCACCTCCTATGAAGAGAACAAGCAGCTGTCTGTTCTGGGGCCAGAGAGTGGATCAGCTCCTGCCTTGTACCCCTTCCAGCCCTGGGACTCTGGGACTCCAGGGCCAGGGCTCCTGACACCCAACTGGCTCAGACCCACATCCAGCCAGCTTGCAGGGTTGTCGCTGGTTCTCCATTGGGACAATGCAAACATCCTCCCTGAGTCCTGCCTTCAAACCCTAAGGACAGACCAAGCAACAGCTACCAACATCACAAAAACAGACAACTAGACAACCTCCAGCGGCACAGTCTTGCCTGGAAAAAAAAAAAAAAAAAACACAAATCTGATAGAGCCTCCAAAACCAAACAGCAATGTCAGGTCGCATCAGGGACAGCAGAATATATTAAATGATACCGGGAGACACCAGCCACAACATCCGGACTGTGGGAAGCGCACGAAGACAATTCCATTTTTTCAACAATAGTAAGAAAAAAGAAGATTGGAGGAGAAAATGTATAGATAGAGAGAGAGAGAGCAACACTCAAACTTTTATGAGACAACTAGGGAAATCTGAACACTGACTGAATGTGATATTAAGAAATTAGTGTTAATTTAGAGGGTATGATAATGGCAGTGTTATATTTTTAGAAGAATTCTGATCTTTGAGATGCATACTGAAATATTTAAGGATGAAATGATATAATGTCTGGGATTTACTTCCAACTGCATATTACATTACACTATTCCCTCTCCTTTTGTGCACACTTGAAAATTTCTGCAATAAAAGTTTGTTTGTTTATAAATCTAGAAAGGAGATTTTTCTAATCACCTACCCAGGAATAACCCACGAGACATTATACCCCACAACCAGGAATCAGATCCATTGGATTCACTGTTCCGCCCTCCAGAGTCTGCCGCTGGTGATTTGCTGAATGATCAGTGAATTCATATTTTCTTCCTCATAAACCCTGTGGTGGGAGTTGTTCCAAAATAAACTACCCCAGGAAGAACTAGAGTTCCTTACATTTATGCTAATTTACCTCTCTCCAGTCCAGAATGCACACCTGAGGCCACACTGACTTTATCCACACCTTTCAGTACATATACATTTCGACCGTTCCTGCCTCGGTCCTTCCCACCACCGGTGCCCATTCGCCCCACCACCCACTTCTGTCATTCCTGAAGGGGTGCTCTGGTCTGATCTGCCCTGTCTATAAGAAAGCAGACTCTGAAAAGCAAAGCCTTTAAAGGCGCTCTCTATTAGAGTAGTTTCCAAGGAAAGTTTCATCAGGTGCCTCCTGGGAACCAGGCTCAAATCCGATCCCCTCTCAAACACACGTTGCTTCTGCAGGATCCCAGGTGATGGCATCCCTGAAAGACAGAAAGCAGCAGAACCTCCAGGCTGTCCCACAAGCCCCCATAGAGAATTGTCACGTTAAAGCTGATGCATACCACACCCATTTCTCCAGGAGGCAAACTGAGGCTGGGCCTTAAGCACAGTTCTTCGGACCTACCAAGAGTGCCTGGGAGTGTCCTGGTTCTGGGCCCAAACGGGATACCTGTGTCATTACCATCCTCCCTGGCAGAGCCGCCTGCACCAACATACAATATTTCTAGGTGGCCTGGGGAGAGTAGGAAGATGACAAGGACTGTGGGCCATCACTGCGAGTCACACAGACCATTCCATCCCTTATGGCCAACAGCCGGTAGTGTTATCTGCACATGCCTGTCAATTAGAGATGCTGGGAAGATCGATGGAGGATCAAGCCTTCTGGGAAAAATGAAGAAGGGGCCGGAGTCTGATCTGACCCTATGATGAGGGTGGGAAGGAAGGAAGGAAGAACTCAGCAAATTTCACATCCAGATGGAGTTTGGGGAGTGCTTAAGATCAGCTGCAGCCTGCTCCAGGCCCCCCATGGCCGGTACCCACAGAGAAAGGGTCAATAGTATGCACTGAACTGATTTCAGATGCTTAAAGAAAAAGAAACCCCAGAGGTCATTTAGCACCAACATGAAATCAATCGCGCGCTCTCTCTCCTTGCGTAGGTTAACTCCATGGCCAAACCTATCAGAATGACAGAAGCAACAGCAGAATGGGATGAAGGCAGGGGCTGGGAGGGTCACCAATGTCGGCTACATTGCAGGGGAGAGCACAGTGCATGCTGAAGGAAGGACAAGATGCCATGAGCCTGGGGCACCCTCACTCAGACCAATCCCTTCCTGTCCCCTGTCCAGGTCCTTCCCAGTGCCTCACAGCTCTCCCTGCCCAGGCCCAGGCCTGCCCGGCTGCTTCCTGGACCCTGCCTGGCTGGTCCTGACTGCTAGTGGGGCTGTCACCATCAGACACCTTACCTTGGTTTCTGGAGGCACAGGCCCAGCGAGAGCAGCTCTGATGAAACCCCTCCCACCTCCTGCAACACTTCCTACCTTTCAGTTGCCTCTTTCCCCCATTATTTCACTTGTGCCTCAAAAGCCCTTTGTGCGGACGCAGAAACTGAGACTCAGGGAGACTGAATCTATACTATCACATCACAGGACAGAACTTCTAGTTCCAGTGCCGGGACTCCCCCTACCACCACCATACACCCTGTACTCAGAGACAGGTGCTGGGCCAATGCATCTGCCTTTCTATCAAGTACATCTTCCTTCTTGTTCCTCAAAACAGGCCCAGGTTGTGTCAGAACAGCCGTCCCATGACCTCCTGACTTTGGAGGGTTGGCTTGCTCATCCCACCTCTGCAGATACAAGGCTGAAGGGCAGGGAATGGAAAAGAATCAACATCTAAGGAAGAATGGGGCCCAGACCTGGAGTGGACTCCAGAGTCTCGCTGGCAGCTTCTTCTGCTAGACATATGTGTCCCCAACATCAGCCATTCCTGGATCACCTGCAGGATTCCTGCCATTTTCTACACCACTTGTATAGTCTTTCTATTAAAGACTCATTCTTGTGACTTACACATACAGTTCAGGGTGATGCTTTATATCACCACTACAAAGGGGGAAATTAGTACCCTGGGCATAACTAGGGGAGAATCCTAAAAATAAATACTACAAAAACAGCTATGTTTCTCTCATCAATAAATATTTAAAAAATTTTAAAAACCAGCCTAAGTTGTAGGTAGGCACTGTTCCCCATTTAAAGGCTGAGCAAGAGGTCTGCTCTTTGTTACAAAAAGGAGATAAGCAAATGTTTAAAAGGTGTTAAAGCCAGCCCTGGCCAGTGTGGCTCAGTTTGTTGAGCCATGCACCAGGAGGTTGCCTATTCTGGGTCAGGGCACATGCCCCAGTTGAGGCTCGATCCCCAGGAGGGGCTGTGCAGGAGGCAGCCAATCCATGTTTCTCTCTCTCTCTCTTTGTCTCTCCCCCCGCCTTCCCTTCTTCTATCTCTAAAATCAATAAAAACATATTTTAAAAAGTAAAAAGTGTTAAAGCCAGACTAGCACCAAACCAGAAACTTTCCCCTTGAAGAAACCACAAGGGTTTGTAAAGAACTGAAAAGAAAGAACTTTCTCCCTAGGTGACTCAATGTTATTTCATGCTTAATCACCTGAAGTCATTTTACTGGAGATTCATCCTATGCTGTGGGAAACGTCGAATTAGATTACATTAGAGGAGGGATACATTAGAGGGATAGGAGACAACCACAGGGACCACCCATGCCAGCTCTCCAAAGTGCTCTAGCTCGTTGCCTACCACCTCCCCAGGCACACACAGCTTTTGAGCAAGTCCAAGGGCCACCAGTCACCACCTAGGTGTCTCTGGTCTCCCCATCCTCTGCCCTTGTCTTAACCTTTGTCTAATGCAGACCAAAGCACTAACCACTCCAAAACTCCTCTGGAAATTAGGACCTAGCAGGCCCACAGGACATTACCCCAACTCTACACATCTCTGTGAACAGTCAGCTCCATGACCCCCAGTTACAGGGAAGATTGGGGCTACTGTACCCTAGCAAAGAAGGGAGGCTGTGCCAGCCTGTGTGGGCAGCTCCCTGGGGTCTTGTGGACACCAAGCCTGCAGCTGAGGCAAGAAGCTGCCCCCAGAAGCTCCTTCGCCCACACCTTATCCCATAGGTGGCCCAGCTGTATCTCTGAAATAACCTGGGAGAACGATTTTCAATACCCAGGAGCAAACAATTAGGAGAGGAAGCCACCCCTCCCCCCAAAAAGTGAAGAGTTAAAGACAGAAACACCCAAAGACAGAGAGGCCTGGGGGAGGGGAGCTAGGGGGGAGGGGTTGAAGCAACCTCCAAACTTGCTCCTTGTCTACCGGAACCATGCTCAAAGCAAGCCGACCATGGCCTGGCGGGCACCTCGCGGGCTCAGCCAAGTTGCAGAGAAGCAAATGGCATCCCCAGCGCATTGAGCTACTCGGGCTGAGCCGGGGACTGTCGCCCCTGACGGATCAATGCTATCCGCGCCGCAGGCTTCAGCCAGGGCGCTGCGACTGGCAAATGTCGGGAGTGAGGGCATAGGACTTGGTGCCCGTCTGTTGGAGATGAAGCCCTAAGGGCCCTCCCAGCTGCCCTGCCTGGGCTTTCTCATAACAGCCAGTGTCTGGGGCCAAGCTCCGAACTCGTGCCCCCGACGGCGCCTGGAATAGAGGCATTTTCCAATCCAACTCGGAACCAAACGCCCTTTTGGAAAAGTCTGCCCCTAAAGAAAACGGGATTTTAGCACAAGCGCGGAGGCAAAGGGGAGGTGGCGCTGCCAGGCTTTACCTTTTCTCTTTATTCTGTTTTCGGGATTTGTGCAGGAGTCCGATGAGCACCACAGCCGCGCGGATCCCCGCCTTTCGGCAATGCATCCTCCCCGCCGGCTGGGACATGGCGAGGCCACTGCCGGTGCCCGGCCGCGCCCTCGCCCGCCCGCCGCGCGCCCCCGCTGGCCCGGCTCCGCGCGCTCCGCGCCGCCCGCTGCCGGCCCCCGGCCGCCCGCCTCGCATGGACCCCGCCCCGCCTAGGTGCGCCCTGGGGGTCAGGTGACTGGGCGCTCACTTCCCAGCGACCTTCAGCGTCTCCTCGGGGCCCGCCGGGTAGCCGGCGCCCGCTCCCCCAGCGCGGGCATTTCCAAGGCTCGCTCCGGGCGCGGCCGGGACGGGCGGCTCCGGGACTCCGGCTCCGACGCGCCGCCCGCGCCGGGACCCCGCCCTGGCCCCGCCTCCCGTGCTCGGCCGGGGCGCCCCGGCTGCGAGCGGATCCTGCGCCCGGCAGCCAGCACAAGGCGGCGGTCGGCTCACGCTCGGCGCTCCCGGGGTCTCCGCGCCCGCGTTCGCACGGCCCGGCGCCCCTCTCTCGCCTCTCCCTCTCGGCCCCCTCCTCCGCGCTCCCTGTCCCCCGCCCCCGCTGGCCGGCCCGGGCTCCCTCCCCAGGCAAAGGCGGCTGACGTGCTTTCCCAGCCCGGCCCGCCGGGATACTTCTCCGATGCTGTCACCGTCTTTAAAAACAGGGAGAAAAAACATGCACCGAGAGGAAACGCGCGTCCGCAGTCCAAGCGAAACTACCTTCGCGCGCGGGCACCGCCGCAGGCCTCCCCGCCCCAAGCCCAGGCTGCCGGGCGGTGAGAGGGACAACCCGCGCCAAGCGGCCGCCCTCCCCGGCCCGAGGCTCCCTGCCGCTTTGACTCAGCCCGAGGCCACCTCTCCCCTCTTCCCTCTCCCCTTGTCCGGGAAAGGACTGTGGTGTGGGGTGGGGATGGTTCACTCCAGCGTGGGCGCCTTAGTGGGATGCGGTCAGTCCCCCGTTAACATTTGTTTCCCCGGCCCTGGCAGTTTGACACAACATAAGGTCAATGGTCAGTTTCCCCGTGGCTACACTTTGGCCTCTCGTCCTAGGTTACCAGGGACACGCATGGGTTGGGACGGAGTAACTACTCCACCACCATCCCCGCGCTAGCGCTGACCGCCGCACACACCTACGTCGGCGCTTCCCCTGACACTGCGCACCACGAGCAAGCTTCATCCTCATGAGAAAGTCACGGCAGCTCGTGGGGAAAGGGTCCTGGCCAGGTCTCTGCTCTGAGGGCGGTGCTCCTAAACTCCACTTCCATTTGCTGCCAGGAAGTCTAGCCCCCCTCTCACCACCATCGCCACCACCCTCATCCTGTGTGTGTCCACTGGCTTTGCTTCTCCCTCCAGCCCCCTAGGAAAGACAATCAGTGAGAGGGCTGGAGGGAATTAAAACGAGCGAATTAGTCCATCTTTGGAAACAGCCTGGTTGGGGCCAAAAAGTCCCTGAGGCAATTTGCCTTGTTTCTTTTAATACGGTCTAGTGTTCAAGCAAGCACAGACAATCCAGACAGGGATGAAGACCTTGCTGGAGAGGCTGCAGGAGCTACAGATAAATTCAAAGGCCTGATGCCTCAACCCCACTTCTCCTGTGGGCACAGCTTCTTGCTGGCACTGAAATTGGGGTGGAGGAGAGGGAGCTCCAGGCTGGTGCCAAAATGTGCCTGGTTTATTTATGAAGCATCCATTAACAATGGCCTCAGCCCCCATGAGCCTTCCTGGATGGTAAGGATCACAGATACTGCCATGGACATCTACTTATAGCCAGAGAGTAAGTGACCCAGGCCCCACCCCTGGGATTGCAGCAGGCCAGCTGCAAGGAGCAGTCCAGTAGTGACCTGAGAATCTGTCTGGGAAAAGAATGGGGAAATGAATGTCCTCAGTGGGGAAGAGGGCAGGGACCAGCACAGGCAGCCCAGGGCTTGCCCTGCCTCCAACAGTACACAGAACTGACAGGTTAGCTGAAGGACTACTTCAGCCAGATGGCAGGGAGCGTGCTGGGGGCACTGGCCATACATCTAGCCCCAGCAAGGGGTATATTTTATCCACACAGAAGGGTAGACACTTTGTCTCAGGACAAGGCCTGACTCCCTCCCAGGTGGGTGAGTGTGGGTGGCCTCTACCCATCCCCCACTGTCTGGGAGATAGTTTAGGTCAGGTGCATCAGTGGGCAACAGGACCTTGGGATGAAGGTGAAAAATTTTTCCACCAAGCAGATAACTTGATTCATTGTAGTTCTTGGGCCTCTCAGCTCCTCTATAACCATACTTATTTCATATCTTAATATGGCTAAAAACACAAGGTTGTCCTCAAAAAACCATAACCTAATCTGATTCCTGGGAGTGAGGGAGCCCTTCCTTCTGCCCACACCCTACACAGGAAACACCACAGCATAAAGGAACCCATCCACGGCAGAGAACGCAATGGCCGTCTGTGCTAGACTTGCCTATTCCACCAATGTTTATCGATCGGGATGCTTCCAGCTTCGCACAAGAGACTAAGGTAAGAGAATGGAAGACCACCCTTGCCCAGAACTAACAGGGCCTAACCAGCAACCATCCCATTCCCACCTCGATCATGCAATGTGACCCAGCCACTATTCCCCCAAATTAGGCCATTTGCATACCACCTTCACATGTTTTTGTCTGAACACCATAGAATATATATACTTATTCTTCTGATTTAATTAAATCAACTCATTCTTTACTTAATTTGAAAAGAAAACATGATATTACCCTAAATGAAAATCCATTATCACTTGTCATTCACACCATGAAAACAAATACAAATTTCTTAAATTTTAGCTCATTAGACCTGCCTGAGAAGGCTCTGAGCCTGAAGCACTTTCATTAAAAGAGAAAAACAGGCAAGTAAGTGTTAGGTGTTAGCCACACATTTGCACCAAATAGAAACACTGTCCTTGAAGAAATCACAATGTTTGAACAATTTTCACATTAGTGATTCGAAGGTCTTCAAAGGCCTCATCCATGGGTCACTTTGGGGTGGACTGAGAAGTCTGGACACATCAGCCCACAGGGAGTGAGGTTGGTGAGGAACGAAGTGGTCAAAGAAGAGGTCTTCTCCCAGATCCCAATCTGCCCAGCAGAGCTTGTCCCCAGCAGTGTCCCAGATCACAGGACCTCAAAGGCCCAGCCCACAGTCCCTGAGAACAAAGTGCCAGGCAGCTGCCAGCCGGGGTCTCTGCCCCAATCTGGGGAAACCTAAAGGCTCAGGGGCCTGCGTGGGAGTGGAGGCGGTGGGGGACAGGGAAGTTAATCATGAACACAGGGCAGACAGCTGCACAGCCCGGCCCTAAGGGGCCAGTGTGGTGAGACAGGCAGACACGCATGCTTGGTCCTGAAGAAAAGGGCCTTCTGTGCCTGGGAACCAGCTCCAGGAGACACATCTGTGTGAAAGCGGGAATCAGCCCCACTGCCGGAGCCGTCAGAGAGAGCCTGGGGCCAGTGCCCCCTCCCTGTTCCACACCGCCTCCCACTCCCAGAGCCTCTGCGACCCTATACAATGGATTAGGAGTCCATGTGAGGCAAGAGGGGCTTTGGAGCCACAGGGTGGGGCCTTTTAAGGAAACATATTCAGACGCCTTACCCCTCCTCTTCTGCAGGGACAGCGCCTACAGCCTTCGGTGAATCACACAAACGTTGGAGTAATTCAAGAGTTATAAATATACAACATTAGACCTGCTCAGGACAGGCAGGCACTCTGACTCTCGTTTGCCTTTGGAAGCACACCCAAACACCTTCTGGGAGAAATCCCTCAAGCCCCCTCAGCTCTCAGTTCTGCAGAGCACTCGCACCTATGCTTGGAAGACTTCCATTCATGCTTGGCTGGTTTACCAGCGCCCCCTGCCGGGCCACATTGCAGTTGCATTTCTGGAATACCACCATAAGAGGAAAAGGAGAAAGGGAAGGGGGAGAGGGAGAGGGCGGGGGTGGGTAAGGGAAAGATTGAGGAGGTCATTTGAGGTAGGGAAGCAGTTTCTATTTTGAAAAGAGAGAGAGAGAAGTCTTTGCCAACATGTTAACTCTCCTCCCAGCTCCTAACCTCCTCTCTCAGAGTCCATGACCACCCCCACAGGGGTCCATCCCACCACAACAGGGGCCTTCAATGACAGCACAGGCCATGCCCAGGCCCGGCTGGGAGGCCTAAGAGCCAAGGTTAGGAACTGCAGCTCAGCTGTACTTTCCTGAAGCCACACATATCATACTGAACTGAAGTTCGGGCAAGAAACTGGCTCAGATTTTGGAAAGAGATCTCGGTGACTTGTGTGGCATTTCCGAGTCTGGGGAAAGGAAGCCATGCCCTGAGGAAACCCACAGCACCCACTCGATGGCAGGCATCCAGCCTGTGGACCGCACTTCCTTTGGTACCCTGAGCCTGCATAGCGTGTCCATCCCGACTGTGCAGATTTCCCTTTCAGGGGTTACAACAGGGGGCTGGAGGAAGAAGAAAGGAGATCTTCATCGATTTCTTGGGTTACTGAAGGTATTTAAAATATTTC
This sequence comes from Molossus molossus, assembly GCF_014108415.1. NCBI lineage: Eukaryota > Metazoa > Chordata > Mammalia > Chiroptera > Molossidae > Molossus > Molossus molossus. The sequence continues at coordinate 43,385,453 of NW_023425354.1, read as the reverse complement.
TTTTTTGGTTCATTTATGGAATTTTGAATCCCTGAATCTAAGCCACATGACTATCATTTTTACCATCGTCAAAACAGTCCAAAGGATTTTTCTGAGTGTGAAATTTCTGATGAACATGAAGAAGTGAATTTTGCATGGGGGCTGCCCAGGGGTCACTGCAGGGAATCAGAAGCCGATGAGGCAGAGGGCTGGGTGACCTGCAGCAGGCCTCTCAAACCCAGGGTCCCCTGCCCCCACCTCACTGATTACCAAACCTCCCTAGCTGCTGCTGCCACCGAAGTCACTTCCAGCTCGAGGGCTTCTGGGGCTGAGTGGAAAAGTGGGGAGGGAAGCTGTCTTTCCATAATATTAGCAACATTGCTTAGCAACATCTTTCAAAGCAAGGACCAGCAGACTCTCCAAAAATCCATTCTGTTTGGCTCTACAAAAAAACAGAGTGGTTTCTTACACATGTATTATTTATATACTATTTTATATATCCAGTTAATGCCTTCTGTGCCTGTGCGCCCGGCCTCCTTGGGCGATGACGCATGACACCTAAGTGAGATTTCCAGACAACAGAGCTTTAAGTAGCAAAACTTTCTCTTGTTTGCTTGCTTTTACTATAATGACCTTGGCTACAAATTTCTCTGAAATGTCTTCATATTTTTGTCCTTCATAAAGACAAATTTAATGTAACTTTTCCTAATGATTCTGAGCCATTGTTATCAATACCACCTGCTGTACCAAACTGAAACTCAGCTATGAACTGACATAGTTCATAGCCACTGAGGTGAGGACCCCTTTGTCCCTATACTTACTGGCCTCAGTCAGTGGTGGTACAAAGATACTAGTGAGGGAATAAAAACTAAAAGACTCTGTAGTCAGACAAACCTGGGCTAGGATACCATCTCCAGCTTTTACTTTCTGGGTGGCCTTGGGCTAGAAATTGAACCTCTCTGAGCCTCAGTTTTGTCATCTATAAAATGGGGGTAATGACAGTGCCATCCTCCAAGGATTTTTTTTTTTAATTTTTTTCTTTATTGATTTTAGAGAGAGGAAGGGAGAGGAAAAGAGAGATAGAAACATCAATGAAAGAGAACATCGACTGGCCGCCTCCTGCATGCCCCCCACTGGGGATTTGGCCCACAACCTGGGCATGTGCCCTGACCAGGGATCAAACTGGTGACCTCTTGGTGCATGGGTCAACGCTCAACCACTGAGCCACACCGGCCGGGCTCTCCAAGGATTCTTGCAAGGACTAAATGAGCATGCATGGGCCACACAAAGACTTGTGTGAAAATGTTCATGGGTTTATCCAAGAGACAGCAGCCCATCGACAAACTGTGGTATATCCACACATGGCCTGCCACTCCGCAATAAAAAGGAACAAAATACTGACACGTGCCACAACATGGCTAAATTTCAAAAACATTATGCCAAGTGAAAGAAGCCGGATGCCAAATATACTTACTTTTATACTTCCGTTTATACAAAGTTCTAAAACAGGCCATCTAAGGTACAAGAAGTAAGAACAGTGGTTGTCTCTGGGGGTGGGGGATTTTCTGGAGAGATGGATGGAAATGTTCTATATCAGGATAGGGTGGTGGGATCCATCTGTCCAAAATGTATAATTAAGATTTGTGCATTTCAACGTATGTAAATTTTACCTCAAAAAAGAACTGAGCCCTGGCTGGGTGGCTCAGTTGGTTGGAACATCGTCCTGTGCACCAAAGGATTGCAGGTTTGATCCCCAGTCAGGGCACATGGGGGAGGCAGCTGATCTGTTTCTCTCTCACATCGAAGTTTCTCTTTCTCTCTCTCTTTCTCCCCCTTCCTCTCTCTCTAGAATCAATAAGAACATATCCTTGGGTGAGGATTTTAAAAACCTTGAAGAAAACAGACCCAGAAACATGGAAAAGAGTATGGTTCAGACTGACAAACCTCAGAGGAGGGGGTCTAGGGAGGAGGGATGAGATGAACCACAGAGCTTCTATGCATGTCTATGTAACCAATGGACACGAACAACAGTGCTAGCGGGTGGGGGCTGGATTGGCAGGAGGGTGTCTAGGGGGAAAAGGAGAAACAGCTGTAACGAAAATAAATTAATAAAAATTGCAAAAAAAAAAGCCTAAAGCCCTGGCCCATTTGGCTCCGTGGTTAGAGCGCCGCCTGCAGACCAGTGTGTCCCAGGTTTGATTCCAGTCAAGGGCATGTACCTCACTTGCGGTTTGTCCCTGGCCCTGGTCAGGTCATGCGGGAGGCAACCAGTCGCTGTGTCTCTCTCACATCTATATTTCTCTCTCCCTCTCTCTCCCTTCCTCCCACTCTACCTGATGATAAATAGAAAAATAAATATATCTTCAAGTGAGGATAAAAAAAATAAAAATAAATAAATAAATAAAAATTTTAAACCCTGAAATTAATAATAGCAATAATAATGCAGTGGGGTGCAGAGTGGGAAGAGGTATAGATGAAACAAGAATGACAGAATAGCCCTGGACAATTTGGCTCAGTGGTTAGAACATCAGCCGTTGGACCAAAGTGTCACCAGTTCAATTCTGGTCAAGGGTATGTACCTGGATTGCAGGTTCAATCCCTGGCCCTGGTGGGGGTTATGGGTGCTGCAGGCAACTGATCGATGTGTCTCTCTCACATCAATGTTTCTCTCTCTCTCTCCCTTCCTTCCACTCTCTCTAAAAGTCAATGGAGCCCTGGACGGTTTGGCTCAGCGGTTAGAGCATCGGCCTGCGGTCCAGAAAGACCCGGGTTCGGTTTCCGCTAAGGGCGCAGTTTGTCCCCGGCCCTGGTTGGTCATGCAGGTGGCAGCCACTCAATGTGTCCTTTTCACGTCGATGTTTTTCCCTCTCTCTCTCTTCCTCCCCCGCCCCAACTCTATCTGAACAAAAAATGGAAGAGTGTCCTCGGATGAGTATAAAAAAAAAAAAAATCAATGAAAAAATATCCTGAGGTGAGGATTAATTAAAAAAAAAAAAAAAGAACGAGGGAATGTTGATCATTGTGGGGATTCATTATAATGTTCTATTTACTTTGTACATGCTGGACATTTTTTAAATAAAAACTTAAGAAAAATGTTCACAGTGGGAAAAAAGGTTAATAGGGGTTTTCTCTGGAATTATGACTTCTATTGTTGTTTCTTCTTATATTCACAAATGTATAAGAACTACCTATTAATTTTGTAAGTAAGCAAACAGGTGGATATTATCACTAATTAAGTGGGATGCCTGTGAAGACACTTGGCAGGGCCTCTCTACGTGGCCTTTCTCACTGTGCTGTTTGGAGTCCTCGCTCACAGCCATCGGGAACCAAATAACGGAGCTCGACAAACATCAGGAGCAGCTCGGGGCTTTCTGACCCTGACTCAGAACCTCCCTTTGGCTCCCCATCTTCCCCGACTTGCATCTGTTTGCGCACACAGGCGTTTCAAGCAGGCAACTCACAGGTACAGCACTAACAAGTTGAAGGCACTGAGGACCCCTTTCCTCAGCCACGGCTCTGGCCTCTGCGGCTGGATCAACTTGGCAGAGTACTGGCCCCTGCCCTGGCCGGTTTGGCTCAGCGGTTAGAGTGTCGTCTGCGGACCAGAGAGTCCCAGGTCCGGTTCCCGCAAAGGGCATGTACCTCGGTTGCAGTTTGTCCCTGGCCCCGGCTGGGGTCGTTTGGGTGGCCACCACTTCATGTGTCTCTCTCACATCGATGTTTCTCTCTCTCTCTTCCTCCTTCTCTCCTTCCCGCTTTATCTGAAGAGAAATGCAAAAATGTCCTCAGGTAAGGATGAAAAAAGAAAGAAGACTGGCCCCACGCACATTGGAGGAAGAGCTGTCCTTTATTGCCACTTCCTGGACAAGAAGCTGATACCGTCCCCCTGGCAAGTCGTACATGTGTAAGGAGCCTGGCTGGCTCTGCCTCACCTCTGTGGATAAGGATAAGCCCCTCCGCCGAAGAGCCGGGCCTGGGCTCTCCCAGGCACTAGTGGAGCAGCTGCAGGACTTGGCAGTGAAACACCCGAAGGGCGCATAGAGGGAGTCAGCGGTCGGCCTCCGGACCAGCAGCTCCTGCCAATCACATGCCTGGGGTCCAGAAGGCCGTGGGACTGACCTGCTGCTGGGACAGAGCGAAGGGTGGGCTCTGTTTTCCCCCACTGACCCTCTCCACCCCCAACCCAGGCCTTCACCGCACTATTGCCCATGTCCATTGGTTATGCATAAGTGCATATAGGGTCTTTGGTTAATATCCTATATCTAATAAGTTCCATATTCTCCTAAAAAAATGTTTTGTTGTGTTTTTAAGGTTTTTTTTTTTTCTTTATTGATTTTTAGAGAGAGGAAAGAACAGAGAGAGAGAGAGAGAGAGAAACATCGATGAAAGAGAACATCAATTGGCCGCCTCCTGCATGCCCCCACTGGGGTCCTGGCCCACAACCTGGGCACGTGCCCTGACCTGGGATCGAACCGGCGACATCTTGGTGCCTGGGTCAACGCTCAACCACTGAGCCACACCGGCCGGGCAAAAGTTTTTGAAAGAGATTTGAAGCCCCTGGCAATGAGCGACGAGACACCTGATTGGTGGTGTTGATCTTAAACCAACCAGGGGCAAAGCGGACATACAGCCCTCAGCTCATCCTGTCCTGATGTCTGTGTTAGTGGCCAGAGCTGCTTCATGCCTGAGGCACATTTTTAAAAGAAGAGAGAGTTTCGAGAAAGACTGAGGTGCTGCTGTGCATGAGCTGTGTGCGACACCGACACCCACGGTGTAATCTGGGGTTTAGGTGGCCAGAGCAGTGTGTTCACATTCCCGGCACACTGGTGGGGGGCGGAGGGAGTGTACCAAGGGGAGCAGATCGCTCCCAAGCCTACTCAACATTCAAAAGTTGGAGCCCTATCTACATAATTCCTGATAAATTCTCTTTTTTATTTTTTTCCTTTTGTCTGAACTAATCTCTGTTCTGTGGGTCCCTAAAGAACCCTGGGTCGGATACCCCTTTGCAGAGGAAATTGCTCCTATTGGTGGGCGGAATCAAAGCCTTTCTGCTCAGCCACAAGGACTTTCCTTCACAACAGACTCTGGACTCCCTGACGTATTAATGGCTCCTTCTCACCCTATCATTAAGTCCTTCAGCCTTCAAGGTGAACACGAAGCTCACCTACCATGTGGGCACAGACTCCCGGGCTCTGAGCCTCCTGCGGGGCAGCTGTGTGTCCGCAATGAGCAAGCTTTTCACCAGGTCTGCTTTCTGGGGCCTTTCCCCCTTCAGTCGGGAAAATTCTCCCAGCGGTCTAGCCTGCATCACTCCCGTAGAAATCTAAGCTCTCTACGGTGAGCAACTCCCCTCTACCCTTAGGGAAAACCCCAAGTCCCAAAGCAGCTTCAGAAACTTCACCCATTTCCCCTTTTTCCTAACTAACTCTCTGCTTCCACCCATTGTCTCCCCTGCCCCAGGCCCCCTCACTCATAGTCACAAAGCAGGACAGGAGCAGCGTGGGTCACAGATGATGGGTCACAGCTAATAACTAAAGGACCCGAGTTTCCTAATTATGTCCTTCTTCTTCACACATTAGAACAGTTTCAAGGTTATGGGGAGCTGGGCTCAGCAGCCAGCTATGTGTGAACACCATCCATCAAACCTGTCACGGCAGAGGACGTGGAGACGGTATAAGACTGTCTCCAGGCGAGGCCGGCAGTGACCTTCAAGTGGCCTCGTATCAGTTATGAGAATGCTTTCTTTATGATGCTGGGCAAGCAAGGGGCCTGCCTTTGGAGAACCTGGAGTAGAAACAGTCTCAACCCACCTGCCCCAAAAGGCAGTGGGGTGCTGGGCAGAAATATAGGCAAGGAATTAACTGACAGTATAATGTTGCCGACCGACCCCATGGGGAAATTAACCAAGTGGCTTCCTCAGCTGTTGATCTGCCCCTAAAGAATGTCCCCTCCCCAGAGAGGCCTTCCTTGACCACTCACCTAGAGCATTATCTCCTTGGTTATTCTATACCTAGCCCCTGTTTTGCTTCCTTCATGACAGTTATTCTAGTTTGGGGCGGGGAGGAAGGAGGGTTGGTTGTTTGTTTATTGACTGTGTTTGCTTGTTTCGGGTCTGTTCGCCGGTGGAACATAAACCTCATGGGGGCATCTAAGACCATGTATGTCTTAGATGTCACCGTCACCCCACACCCCACACCCCACCCTGCGCCCGGATGGCCTCTGACACACTCTAACCTTCAATAAATATTGTTGGAAGTGAGGAAGGAGCAGGGAGAAAGGAGGAAAGGAGGAGAGGAAAAGAGGGGTAACCCCCACCCCCAGGAGAACCATATGTCCTTGGCCCCAGAAAATCTTTCCCAGGCTCTTGACTTCACAGAATGGGGTTGGCCACAGGGCGTCGCTCTCCTGGGGACAGAAACCCACCCCCTATCCCTCTCACAGGTTCCAAAACTCAGACAGGGCGGCCAAAGGATGCCTGCTTGGAAGCCCTACACCAAGCTGGCACGACCACGTGCGTCTGTGGAGGAGAAGCTTCAAAGCAGAGTCTCCAGCTCCACGGTTTCTCTCGGGAAGCAGCACCAGGCATCAGACAGCCCTAGGGAGGGCAGACTCCCAAAATACTGTACCTCCTGCAACTTTAGAGGGATTTTTAAAAAGCATTTTTAGCCCTGGCCGGTTTGGCTCAGCGGTTAGAGCGTCGGCCTGCGGTCCGGAGAGACCCGGGTTCGGTTCCCGCTGAGGGCACGTACTTCGGTTGCAGTTTGTCCCCGGCCCTGGTTGGTCATGCGGGTGGCAGCCACTCGATGTGTCCCTTTCACATGGATGTTTCTCGCTCTCTCTCTCTCTCTCTTCCTCTCTCTCCCTCCCACTCTATCTGTACAAAAAATGGAAAAATGTCCTCGAGTGAGGATTAAAAAAAAAAAAAGCATTTTTAGCCCGGCCAGTGTGGCTCAGTGGTTGAGCGTGGATCCACGCACCAAGAGGTCGCCGGTTAGATTCCCAGTCAGGACACATGCCCAGGTTGTGGGCCCGATCCCCAGTGGGGGGCGTGCAGGAGGCGGCCAGTCGATGTTCTCTCTCATCGATGTTTCCATCTCTCTCTTTCTCCCTTCCTCTCTCTCTAAAATCAACAAAGAAAAACCTTTTTTTAAAGTATTTTTAGAGAAATGAAGGAATGGGTGGGGGTAGGTGGAGGTGGGCAATGGGGAGGGACGGGGACAGAAGGAGACTTTGCCTGGGTCAATGGCATGCGATGCAGTGTGCAGATGACATTTTATTGAGTTGTTCACTTGAAACCTGTATGGTTTTGCGAACCAGTGTCACCCCAATAAATTCAATAAAAAAAAAGAATTTCAAAAAGAAAAGTGAAGGAGTGTAACTTATTTTGCACCCAAGGGTGGGTGGCCAACCCTACCTGTCAGCCAAGCGTGGACCCCAGAGTCAGACTGTGCTTGTGCAGAGCTGGCCCTGACCAGCTGCTGACCTAGACAGGTCCCTGCGTCCATCTACACACGTGACAAGGATACGAACGCCACCTGGGTTGTGGAGTAAACATTCCTGAAGGACCTTTCTGACCTTGACCCTGTAGGGAGGGTGGGGACCTGGACCTGTTCAGAGGCCACCTGCACAGGATGCGGCCATAGCTCCCCCACCCCGGGTCTCTGAGCTGGGCTTTAGAGAGGCTGCAGGATCCGGAGGACCGAGAGATGGGGGAGGGGAAAGGTCACGCCCAGGGAGGCATCACACCCATCCCTGGGGCGGTCACCACTCTTTCAGGTTGTTTGGAACTTCCCGGGGGCCACAGCCATCACAGCCCGTGAATATACACCTGCTTCCCACTCTCTGTCTTCAGGGGACTTTGGAAACAGGCCAGGAGGTGAGCCTGAGGCCCATGCATTCCCCCAGCCCATCTTCTCGATGACTCCCTGCCTCCAGAGCCTCTCCAACATCTGTCCTTCAGGGATGGCTTTCCTGATGGTTGAAATGTCTACTCTATTTATTTACTAAATTTACTTGTCTACTGAATGGTACTTACCTTTCGCTACTTAATATTTTTCTATAAATCAACTTACTTTCTGAGATACTTTGCATTAATACCACAAATGGATATAATCGTTTCCCACCAAAAAAAAAAAAGGTAACTATAAAATTAAATATAATAAATGTCCTACTCCTTGGGTGTGGGCTGTGCACAGTGACTTCCTCCTGAAGAGGGAATAAAGAATACTTCACAGTGGAGACACTTGGCAAATACCGCCTCAGTCAGGTGATCAAGGCCAACGCCAAGAGTGACTGGTCAGACTGACAGCATGTACTGTTGATATTATGTGATGAAAATAACACTTCACCTCTGTGGTCTTCGTCCCCAAACCCCATAACTGCAGTCTGATCACGAGAGAAACTGCAGACACACCCACGCGAGGGGCATCCTGTCATCTACCCGACCAGAAGTCCTCAAAACTGTCACAGGTCATCAAAACCAGGCAAAATCTGAGAAACTACCATGGCCAAGAGGAATCTAAGGAGCTGTGAAAAGTGATACAATGTGTTACCCAGAAGGGATCCCAGAACAGAAAAAGGACATTGAAAAAAAAACTAAGAAAACCTGAAAATACTATAAACTTTAATTAATAACATCAATATTGGTCCATTAATTATAGCCAATGTACCACACTAATCCAAGATGTTAATAATAGGGGAAACTGGCCCTGGCCAGTTTGGCTCAGTGTTCAGAGCGTCGGCCTGCAGACCAATGAGTCACAGGTTCGATTCCGGTCAAGGGCATGTACCTTGGTTGCAGTTCATCCCTGGCCCTGGTCGGGTTGTGTGGGAGGCAACCAGTCGATGTGGCTCTATCACACCAGTGTTTCTCTCTGTCTCTCTCTCTCCCTCCGTCCCACTCTGTCTGATGATAAATAGAAAAGTATCCTCTGGTGAGGAATAAAAAGTAATAATAATAATAGGGGAAACTGGATTATGGGGTATATGGGAAATCTCTGTACTATCTTCTCAGTTCCTCGGCCAATCTAAAACTGTCCTTAACATGTTTTCTACTTTTTAAAAAGTGAACATAATGAAAATGAAACACTGCTATTACCTTCCAGCTGGCAGACACTGTTTCCTGCCCAAGGCCCTGAGCCTGAGACCCTGTCTCTATGAATGAGGACCGTCCGCTGACAGAGGAGCAGAAGACATGGCGATGCCTGAGACTTCCTCCCTGAGGCGGTGAGGACACTGGAAGAGCATTGGAAAGGGAGTGGCTGGCCCTGGACCGTTTGGCTCAGCGGTAGAGCATCAGCCCGTGGACCAAAGAGTCCCTGGTTCGATTCCGGTCAAGGGCACGTACCTTGGTTGCGGTTCATCCCCGGCCCTGATCGGGGTCATGCGGGAGACAACCAGTCGATGTGTCCCTTTCACGTCGATGTTTCTCTCTGTCTCCCTGCCTCTCCCTCTCTCTCAACCGGAAGATAAATGAAAAAATATCCTCAGGTGAGGATAGAAAACAAAGAAAAGGGAGTGGCTTTTTCTCTGGTGATCAGCCTCAAGCAATGCTGTGTCCTTATACCACTAATGTCACCTTCCCAGTTCCAATGCGGGAATCACTGTGCCAGCCCAGGTACTTCCACCTCTTCCCTTCCTCCTCTGAGAATAAGCAAAGGGCTCAGATGGTCCTTGCGGAGCAGCGCTCGGCCCCATTCTACGGTCACCTGTGGAGGAATCACCATGCCCATTCTGAGGGGTGCATGGTCCTGATGGTGTAGGTCACCATCCCACCTGTTGGAAGAGCAGCTCTGAGGGTAGGCCCTGTCCACCCTGAAGCAGAAGAACCTCTCGTAATAAGCACCCCACACCAGTACAACATTTTACAGTTATAAGCACTTTCACACCGATTACTCCAGCGGAAACTCCCAGTTCTGTGAGGAAGGAATGGGAATAGCATTCCCATTTGCTAGATGAGCAAACTGAGACCCAGAGAGGTTAACTCTTCTGCCGACGATCACATAGCTACTAAGAAGCTGAGCCAGGACCCAGACACAAATGGTCCCTGTAGACACTGACTCCCCACAGAGATGGGCATATACACCTACTTGGTCCAAACAGAATGAACACCTGAATTTTTGCTGGCACCATTGAAAGAAGCTTACTACCCCCCGGGGTTTGTAAAGTCAGCGGCTGTCTTATGAGAGGAGAATTTCCTGTGTATAAAGCAAATGCAGAGGGAAACAGAGCCACAAGATAGAAACGAACATTGTCTGACAGTATTTTCTGACCCACCTTGATCCAGCCATTCCTGAAGCACTTTTCTTAAATGTATCAATTACAAGAGTTTTCTTGGATGTTTTTTCTTTTGGTGCCTTTTATTTTTCTTAAACCCTTTTGAGTTAGAGTTCTGTCACTAGTAGTCCAATTAGTTAACATACCAAATTTCTACCCAATGGGCAAGAAAACACATGATAGAACAAAATAGCAGCTCTAGGCAGGTAAAAAGGCCACCACTTCTTCACCCGAGGGAGCAGCCCCCAAAGGGAACTATGGGAAGCCTTCCAAGAAAGAGCCCCTGGAGCCGCTTCCCCAATACCAAAAAGACTCAGATGCCTCAAACCACCCCACAAGTGACAGGCTGGGGGACAATCCTCTTGATCCTACTCAAGGGGCAGACAGAGTAGCACAAATCTAACCCCTCAGATAAAACAGGAATGCCTCCCTTCCTTTTTGCTCTCAGCATGTAGGTCACTCATTTTGTCTTTCTTCAGTAAAATCAAGGACTATTCAAGGAAAAGTTTGAGGAAAAAAAGAATATTTAGACAAATCTTAAATGTGGGACATTCTACAAAACAATTTTGCCAGGTCTCCAGCTCTGTATCTAAAGAGATGTGACAACCAAGCACAGTGAGTGACCATTAATAACGTTGGTAATATAATCTAATATACAATCCATGTTTAAATTTGGGGAACATTTGAATATGGAATGTATATTAAGTAAAAGTATTAAATTAATATTAATTTTCTTCTTTGTGATAATAGTATTACAGTTAAGTCAGAAAATGACATTGGTACAGCCGGTGTGGCTCAGTGGTTGAGCGTCAACCACCAAGAGGTCGCCGGTTCGATTCCCGGTCAGGGCACATGCCCAGGTTGTGGGCTCGATCCCCAGTGGGGGGAGTGCAGAAGGCGGCCAATCAGTGTTCTCTCTCATCAATGTTTTTATCTCTCTCTCTCCCTCTCATTTCCTCTCTCTCTAAAGTCAATAAAATGAAAAAAAACTTTTTTCTTTAAAAGAAAATGACATTGCCCTAGCCAGTTTGGCTCAGTGGTTAGAGCATCAGCCTGTGGTCCGGAGACACCTGGGTTCAGTTCCCACTAAGGGCATGTACCTCAGTTGCAGTTTGTCCCCGGCCCTGGTTGGGTCGTGCGGGTGGCAACCACTCGATGTGTCCCTTTCACGTCGATGTTTCTCTCTCTCTCTTCCTCTCTCCCTCCCGCTCTATCTGAACAAAGAATGAAAAAATGTCCTCCGGTGAGGATAAAAAAAAAAGAAAGAAAATGACATTGTTTTTGGTAGGCACCTGCTGAAGTATTTAGGTATAAAGTATCATGATGTCTGCAATCTACTCTCTCTATCATGATATAGAGACAGAGAGAGAACTACTATAGCAAACCTTAATAAGTGGAGAATCTGGGTGGATACAGGTACTCCTTGTACTGTTATTATTTTTGCACAGGTTGGTAATTTTCCACATCACCCGTGGCTGTACCTGCCCTCAAGTCTGCACATACATATGTGCACGTGTGCAGTGACCACGCGTGTGCACACATGCACGCATGCACTCTGCACGACAGCAGACTGGTGTGCCAAGAGCACTGGGCCAGAGCCAGCACAACCAGCTTCTGGAGCAGATCTGTCTCTCCTTAGCAGTACGTCCCTTTCCTAGCCTGTTTCCTTGGCTGTGAAATGAGGGCTGGAGCATCCGTGTACATAAGGTGCGGTGTGGGCATCTAGGTGGCTGGAACCGTGTAGTGAAGGGTTAAGAACGGAAGGTAGAGGCTTAGAAGACATGGTCCTTTCTATCTTAACATCCTTTCTAAGGAGGTTGGTGTAGGTGACTGAAAGTGTCTCCAAGGTCACTCTCTTCCCACCCAACTGCCCAGTTCTAAGCCTCTCAGGGGACCAAGTCCTTAGAAGTTGACCTTGGGTTTGAAACTGACAGGCAACACTTCTGGATTAGCCCATGGAGAATATGCCTCCCAGTTCAATCAGCAAATGAAATGCATTTGGGCTCCAAGCTGTGGCTTCCCCAAGGGACTCTCGGGGCAGAGCCTGTGACTTAGTTACTGTGAAAGGATGAAAAGCCAAGGTCAGCCCCTCTGAACTTGGCTGGAGAAGTCAGTGCATTCAGTCTCATAATCAACTCCCTGGGCACCCCTCCAGTCAATGAAGCTCTCTAGATTCCTGGGGCTTCTGAAAGGGAAGAGGTTGAGGATATTCTCAGCAAAAGACCATCCTGCAAAGACCCCAGGTGAGCACAGAAACTTCAGAGAGCAGCAGTCCACTGACTCGGGGGGCCGTGCTGGGGTGGGCAGAGGCTGTGCAAGCAATGAACCCGGAGGGTGAGAAGCCAGAGAAATGGAATCGCGACAAAGAGATAGAATGTTTCCCCCAACAGACTGGCAAAATGTTCACACCTACTCGTGGTGGGCGTAGAAACTGGAGGGCAATTTAGCAGTATTATTAAAATAAGAAGTCACCTACCCTGTCACCCAACAATATCACCTCTAAGATTTACTCAAGTCTAGAGAAACATACACATGTGTGTAGAGACAAGTGTGAGGTTGTACACTGAGGCACTTTCTCTAACAGTGAAAAATACCAGAAACAAACATTTGGAGGGGAAACAGATAAGCGGATGGATTATATTCATAAGCTAGATACTATAAATGGAAGGAATGAGCGAAGTCTACATATCTGAACATTTCATGGTTACTTAAGATGCATGTATAAATATTTTTAAATATCTTGAGCCCAGCCGGTATGGCTCAGTTGTTGAGCATCAACCCATGCACCAAGAGGTCACTGGTTCGATTCCCAGTCAGGGCACATGCCCAGGTTGTAGGCCAAATCCCCAGTGGGGGGCATGCAGGAGGCAGTCAATTAATGTTCTCTCTCATTGATGTTTCTATCTCTCTCTCCCTCTCCCTTCTTCTCTCACTAAAAACCAATAAAGAAAAAAAATTTTTTAAATAAATATCTTGAAAAATATGTATCAAATTCTGAATAGTGGCTACTCTGGGGAGGACAGGAATGGACTGGCACTGCTAGCCACGGGAGACTGCCCACCTGGCAGGAGGCTTTAAGAGACCAAGCTCTCTTGGGTCGTGTGGGTGGCAACCACTCGCTATGTCCCTTTCACGTCGATGTTTCTCTCTCTCTCTCTCTTACTCTCCCTCCATCCCTCCCACTCTATCTGAACAAAATATCAAAAAATGTCCTCGGGTGATGATTGAAAAAAAAAAGAGAGACCAAACTCTTAACCGATGGGGCTCAACCAACGGCCTTAACCCTGACAGATGACAGCCAAGAGGTCAATACCAGGCTGCAGTCAGGTCAGTCTCTACTGAGAAACTACTCGAAGGGTAGTTTCCTAAACATGGGGCAGGGTAGCTCTACTAACCGAAAAGGACCCTTTTGGTACAGTCCCCACAGTGAGCTCTTCTGCTGTTTCAAGCCCTATGTTTTGCTGTCCATTCTTCCTTCTTTTTTTTTTTGGTACGTGCCCCTAGTGGGAACCGAACCTGGGACTCTCTGGTCCGCAGGCCAATGCTCCAACCGCTGAGCCAAACCGGCCAGGGCCCATTCTTCCTTCTTAAAGGCATACATAGTTCCCACTGTCAGGAGTGACATGAAGCCAAGGCTGCTTGCCGGAGGTGCTGGAGGTGAGCAGGGCATGGCCCTGGGAGGCAGGCCCAAGGGGTCAGGGAGTGAGGGGTACCCAGCAGTATTGTTTTCTGATTGGGGTCACTACGAGAACCCTGGACTCTCATGGAGAAGCCCCAGAAAGGAGGAGTAGGCAACAGAGTTAAGAAACAGTATCTTGCCCTGGCCAGGTGGTTCAGTTGGTTAGAATGTCATCCCATACCCCAAAAGGTTGTGGGTTCGATTCCCAGTGAGGGCACATACCCAGGTTTCAAGTTCAATCCCTGGTCGGGACCCATGCAGGAGGCAACCGATCAATGTTTCTCTCTCACATCAATGTTTCTCTTTCTCTCTCTCTTTCTCAAATCAGTAAAAACATATCCTTGGGTGAGGATAAGAAAAGATAAGAAACAGCCCTTGCTAGTTTGGCTCAACGTTAGAGCGTTGGCCCGCGGACCAATGAGTCACAGGTTCGATTCCGGTCAAGGGCATGCACCTCGGCTGCGATTCGTCCCCTGCCCTGGTTGGGGTCGTGTGGGAGGCAGCCACTCAATGTGTCCCTTTCACATCGATATTTCTCTCTCTCTCTCTCTTCCTCTCTCTCCCTCCCACTCTATCTAAACAAAAAGTGGAAAAATGTCCTTGGGTGAGGATTTTTAAAAAAGATAAGAAACAGTATCTTCCTGACCCCAGCTCACCATGCCCTCCATCAGAGCTACATCAGGAAGGCAAGTAATTAATCTCTGAGACAGGACCCAGCTGCCCCAGGAAACACGGGAGGGGGAGGGACAGAGACTGAGAAAGGGCAAGACTGAGAGGCGGAGGGGGAAGACACGCGGGCCCAGTGGCCAGAGGGAGCAGTTACCGCTGGAGGGGAGATGCGCAGACAAACACTGAAAAGACACAGCAGAGGGAGCCACACGGTCAGGAAATCGTCCCCTTCTCTTCTGGCCCCGGACAGGGCTCCCACACACACTGACCTCATCTCCTCAGAGAGCAGGAGCACACAGCCCCGCTACCAAGCCCTAGTCAAGGCATCTACTTCCCCCCGCGCCCCCCTGGCCACCTCCCGGAGCGGGCAATCCTGGGCTAACAGTGCCACCTGCCGGCACAGGGGAAGAACTGTCCATGTTCCCATCTTGCCCACCACCTGGGACATGCCCGCCACCTGGACATGCCCGCCAATCTCCCTACCATTCCCCACCCCTCTTCTCACCTTCACACCTGCCAAACTTGTTCCTGCCTCTAGGCCTTTGTATCCTCATGGTTGGCTCCTCCTCTTCCTTCGGTCTCCACTCAAATGTCACCTCGATGGAGAGGCTGTTCCTGGTAGCCCCCGACACCCCACCCATCACCTCATCGTCTGTTTCCTTCGAGGGACTGGGCACTAACTGAGACCGCCTGGGCTCTGTGCTGTCCCTGTCTGCCTCCCGCCCTGGAAGGCACCACAAGGCCCACGGGGCCGAGCGGCCCAGCAGGTACGACTTGCACACAGACCAGGCATTGGCCATGAGCACCGTGGAATAAATCCTTTCCTACTCACTCAACTGAGCTCTTCTGAGCTCAAGAACAGAACTTCAGACTCCACAGGGATGACCCACAAGCTCTTCAAACTCCCCTTATTCAAATCATTCTCTTCCCTGGCAAACGGGGTTTCCTCACACTCCGCGGTGACCCCTGCGACAGCTTTGCAAATCCTACGGGCACGAAACCCCAGTTTCTACGGGTCTCCTTTCCCCACCCTCACGTGGATCAGACCCCCATCTGAGGTCCACCTTCCCACAGCCCCCAGGCCCGCCTCCAGGTTCCTCAGCAACAGTTTCTTCACCTCCCTACTCCGCCCGTATCCCAAGTCCCTTGGAGACAGGGGGCTCCCATCCCGCTCTCCCAAGGCAGCCATCACCTCCTCAGCCCCACCTTCGAGATTCCCTGAGCAGATTCCACCCTTGCCTTGGTACCTGACTCGGTTTCTCAAACAGCTCCATACATTTTCCTGCCCTGTGCCTTTGCCCTTGCCATCCCCTCAGCCTGAAGTGCCCCCTGCCACCTTCCCCTCCTAGGGGATTTCTTTCCCACCTTCAAACACCTCCTTCAGGAAACCTTCCCTGATTGCACCAGAAAGAATTCACCACTCGGCCCATATCTCTACTGGCATTGGCTGTTCAGTGTCTGTCTCTCCCGGAGACGGTGAGTTGCCTGGACACAGGGACCAGGCCCGGAGTTCCTAACCACTCTCAGTGTCTTCGACAACAGCTATGGCCGTGAGCACTAAGGACTGGGCTAAATGCGTTTCGTGTGTGAGTTCACTTAACCCTCAAACCTCCCTATAAGGTAAAGATCTGCACCATCTTCACTTTCCAGATGGAGAAACAGAAGCTACGAGAGGTTCAGGGATTTGCCAAGGAACCTCATCAGTGAGTAGCGGAGCCAGGATCCCCTGAAGCAGTGCCTGGCAAAGGTAGGCGCCCGAAGAATATTCACTAGGTAAACAAACACCTTCACTGCTCCTGCAAACACCCTGGTGTTCACAGCTCAAAGACATGAACATCCTGAGTTTTTGCTTTCTCTATTCCAGTTCTGACTCAGTTGTATCTGTAAAGTTTCTTCCTTTCTCTACCTCTTCCTCCTATCCAAACTGTGAGCCCAAAATGACCCTGCTGGGTCAGGTGAGAGGAACACTCATGATAAAAGGGGTGGGGTGAGTCCTGGCCGGTCTTGCTCAGTAGTTAGAGCGTCAGCCTGTGGTCCAGAGAGACCTGGGTTCAGTTTCTGTTAAGGGCACGTACCTCGGTTGCAGTTTGTCCCCAGCCCCAGTTGGGTCATGCGGGAGGCAGCCACTCGATGTGCCCTTTTCACGTTGATGTTTCTCTCTCTCTCTCTCTCTCTCTCTCTCTCTCTCTCTCTCTCTTTCTCCCTTTCACTCCTTCCCACTCTATCTGAACAAAATATGGAAAAATGTCCTCAGGTGAGGATTAAAAAAATGACCCTGCTGGGACAGGTGCAAGAAACACTCATGATAAACCTACATTTAAAAGGGGTGGGGTGAGCCCTGGCCGGTTTGGCTCAGCGCTTAGAGCCTCGACCCGTGAACCAGAATCGCGAGTTTGATTCCAGGTCAACAGCATGTACCTCGGTTGTGGATTTGATCCCTGGCCCCAACTGGGGCCATGTGGGAGGCAACCAATTAATGTGACACATTGATGTTTCCCTCTCTCCCTCCCTTCCTCCTTCCCTCTATCTAAAAAAAAGGAAAAATATATATATATATATCCATCCTTGGGTGAAGATTTTAAAAAAAGGGGAGGGGCATGATAAGTTTTTAGGTGAAACTGGACACTAGACAGAGAGGCCGCCTTCAAAGGTGTCAGATGTTCCTTTCGGAATGGCCGCAGGCGTCTCCGCCCACCCCTCGTCCCCTTCTCCAGCGCACCCCCTGCTCAGTCAACAGCTGGCGGCCAGTGCGCTCTTTCCCATTCACTGTGTCCTTTCCCACTCTGTCTGAGGGCTCATTGCTCTGGTATTGCTTTACACTCTCTCCAGCTGCCTTACGTGTTACACAGCATTCAGGAGCACGGCCACCTCTTTGGGCCTCGACCGAGTGGGGATGTGGGTGTGAGCTGGGACAGCCGATGCAGCCGCCGCAGCCGACGCGGGCAGGTGCAGGGAGCAGCTCCGAGAAGCTGCGGCGGGCCCACTTCACCCTGTGCGCTCAAGGCCCCTCCACAGACACAGCAGAACACACTCGATACTTGCATTTCAATAGCAGGAGCTTATGTGACGCCAAGAAAAAGACACTGAATTATTTTTAACTGAATTATAACCCTAAATGTTTCTTTCTCGGCCACTTCTAAATTCCTGGACCCACACTATGTGGGAGGCGGGGCTCCCCTGACCAGGCCTGGCTCCCAATTCACGGCAAGGAATTTAGGCCCCAGGGCAGAGACCAAACCACCTAAGGCACAGGTGTCTTGTGTGTCCTCTCTGAACGCAGCCCTCTCCGACCCACATGACTGGAATCCTGCTCCATCTCGTACCAGCGGTGACCGGGCAGGTCACTCCCTCGCCTTGAGTCTTGGTTTCTCCCTTTTGAAATGGAAGGACATCGGGAGCCACTTGACAGGACAGCTGTGAGGACGGAGGAGGGAGCAGAGCCGTGCTATTTTTGCTGCTGTCATAACGGAAGGTGGCATCAGCCATGCTTGTGCCTTTTGGGGACTGTGTTTGTGAGCGTGGATGTGACTGCGTGTGTGAGACCCTGAGTGACAGGTGTGTGTGGTCACGTCTGAATGCATGTACCTGACTGTGGGTGTCCCCGTGCAGGTGCAGGAGAAGTCCGGGCCCGCGACTTATTACACTGGAACTGAATGTCCACCGGCTCTCTCGGCTCCTGTTCACAGGCCCAGGAAGCTGTGGGTCAGCTCCCAGCTGCCAATGATACCGGCTCATGGCTGCCTCCTCAGCGCCACCGGGTGGCACTGGATTTGTGCAGCTCAGACATCGCTGCAGCATGTGACAAGTCACAGACTAGGTAGAATCTCTGGGTTTGTTTGGCCCTTCGAAGACCACCAGGGTGTCTGGCCTTCCATCCCGACCAGCACTGTCCAACAGAACTTTTGCTGATGATGGAAATGTTCTGTATCTGTGTACAGTCGTCCCTCGCTACTTCACGACAGAGTGAAGCCGCAAAGTGGCGAAGGGACGACTGTATATGCATAAAGAATCCTACTTCGTGGACATTCATTTATCACGGTAGAATCTGGAACTGATTAACCGCGATAAACGAGGGCTGACTGGATCCAGTGCAGTAGCCACTAGACTCATGAGACTATGGAGCACTTGAAATACGGCTAGTGCACCTGGGGAACTGAATTTTACTAATGCCTATTTAAATTGGCACACATGCCCTGACCGGTTGCTCAGTGGTTAGAGCATCAGCCCACAGACCAGGGAGTCCTGGGTTCGGTTCCCGCGAAGGGCACGTACCTCCGTTGCAGTTTGTCCCCGGCTCCAGTTGGGGTCGTGTAGGTGGCAACCACTAGATATGTCTCTCTCATATCAATGTTTCTTTCTCTCTTTCTCCCTCTCTCCCTCCCACTCTATCTGAGGATAAATGTAAAATGTCCTCAGATGAGGATGGATGGATAAATAAATAAATAAACTGGCACACATGACCGTATTGGGCAGCACTGGTCTGGAGGACTGGTCCTGGGACCCACCTGTGCCTCAAGCAGGCAGACCAACTCCCTGGGCCTCTCAGTTACAAGAACCAAGACACTTCACGTAGGCTGGATTCTGGCCACTTCCACAAAGGATCCTGACTAATCGGATCCTCTTCTAGGGCATCTGAATACAAAACTCACTCAGAGAAGGCAGTCGAAAGCAGTGTACACCTGCTACTGAAAGATGAGGGGAGCCAGGACCCTGGAGTTGCCAGTGAGTCCCAGACATGTTTCTAGGATGCTGCACACCCCAAACCTAGAAGAGCTGGGATGCCACATGACTGAAGAGCTATCCAGGGCCTTTCTGTGGCTCCTTCCCACAGACACGAGCATGGGTTTAGAGACAGATAAACCTGGTTCAGTGCCCAGATTTCCAGTTACCACAGACCTCTCTGAGGCTGATTGTCCATATCTGTGAACTAGGAATCAGAGCACAGATCTCACAGGGACTGGGTGAGGCTCAAGGTCATACATGTAAGAGCATTTCACATCATGCAGCTGCACGGAATAAGCATGCAGTGTTTGCTAAAATTATTATTTATCCAATGCAGCTTTATATTAAACCATCCCCTTGTAAGTTTTTACAACATGAAAAAAACCCAATCAATAGAACAATTTTCTGGATCACCCAGATGCCGTGCCTTGGCTCCGCCCTTTCCTTCCATCCCAAGCCTGGCCAGCCTCCACTTTTTTTTTTTTATCCTCACCTGAGGATATTTTTCCATTTTTTGTACAGATAGAGTGGGAGGGAGAGAGAGAGAGAAACATTGACGTGAAGGGACACATGGAGTGGCTGCCACCCGCACAACCAACCAGGGCCGGGGACAAACTGCAACCTCCTTAGCGGGAACCGAACCCGGTCTCTCCGGACCGCAGGCCGACGCTCTAACCGCTGAGCCAAACTGGCCAGGGCGCCAGCCTCCACATTTTACAGATTCTACCCTGCAGCCCCTTGCGGCCACCTGGCTGTTTCCACACTTGAAGTCATCTCCACGTCTCACTGGAGCAGTTGCTGGTCCTTGTCCATCCGCTGCCCTAGCAGCACAGAGACCTTTCTATAAAGCTCAGGTGGAGCCTCTCCATACCTCCACTCAAAACTTCCAACTATGTCCCCCCAGCTCAATAAACCGAACACACACTCCGAAGTCTGACCTTCAAAGCCCACCACCACCACCCAGCCCCCACCCGTTGGACCTGAATCCTCACTCTTCTGAGACCCCAGACTTACCCAACACTTAAGCAAACCTTGCTCTTTTTCCCCTCTGAGCCTGTACAAGATTCACAGATAGGTCTATGGAATCCAACAGAAACCCAAACGTACATCTTTGGATATGTAAGGAGTTAGCGTTAGAAATGGAAAATTAAAGTGCAGTCCTGGAACAACTGGCTGATTATTTGGAAAAATATAAAATTATAGTTTTGTCTCTCATCTTCCTCCAAACTAAATTCTAAATGGATTAAAGAGTTAAATGTGAAAAGGAAATGAAACTGTTAAAAAATAAATAAAAGAATATACAGGGAACCATCAACTTTCTGGGTAGAAAAGGACTTTTCTAAGCATAAAAGTAACAAAAGGAGTCACAAATAAAAAGATTGACAGATTTTACTGTCTTAAAATTTAAAATGTTTGCACTAAAAAACAACAGAGGCAAATTTATTGGCAAAGGGAAAAAGAAAGATTATTTGGAAACAAAAAGATAAATGACAAAGGGTTCACAGCTTTCATGAAAAGAGAGCTCTAATGAATCAACAAGAAAAAATATGAACATCCCAATAGAAAAATAGGCATGAGTCATTAAGAAATATTTTCTCAAAAAAATTTTAAAATAAATATGTGAAAACATTTGATCTTTAGTGGTAACCAAAGAAAATAGTCAAAGATCCATACAAAGATTTATATTCAAGGATGTTTTGCAGCATTATTTATTAATAGTTTAAACTAAAAACAACCTTAATATCTAAAAATAAAGCAATGGGTAAATAAATTATGGAATATCACAATGATAAGATGATATACAATATTTTTAATCACATTTTTTTTTTTTTATCCTCACCCGAGGATATTTTTCCATTTTTTTTGTACAGATAGAGTGGGAGGGAGAGGGAGGAAGGGAGAGAGAGAGAGAAACATCGACGTGAAGGGACACAACGAGTGGCTGCCACCCGCATGACCAACCAGGGCCGGGGACAAACTGCAACCACAGTACGTGCCCTTAGCGGGAACCGAACCCGGGTCTCTCCGGACCGCAGGCCGACGCTCTAACCGCTGAGCCAAACTGGCCAGGGCTTTAATCACATTTTTAAAGAATATTTAATGGTATTGAAAATGTCATTATATAATAAGTTTCAAAGGAAACTAAAAGGCACAAAAAGACTTATTAAAAAACAAATCAAGTCCTGGCCGGTTTGGCTTAGCGGTTAGAGCATCAGCCTGCGGTCCAGAGAGACCCGGGTTTAGTTCCCGCTAAGGGCATGTACCTCGGTTGCAGTTTGTCCCCAGCCCTGGTTGGGTTGTGCAGGTGGCAACCACTTGATGTGTCCCTTTCACGTCGATGTTTCTCTCTCTCTCTTCCTCTCTCTCCCTCCCACTCTGTCTGAACAAAAAATGGAAAAATGTCCTCGGGTAAGGATTAAAAAAAAAGAAAGAAAGAAAATCAAAATGATGACATTTTGGATGGTGAGCCATGAGTTTCTTGATTTTTTTTTTTAATCTCAATATTTGTACATATTTTCTAAACCTTCCACAGAGAGCATGCACTATTTTTGTACTCAGAAATAAAGCTGTTTTCAAAGGGGGGAAAGAAGACTGTACCAATATTGGGAAATGCTTATGATACTCACAGAAAAACGAGAACAGGCGCAACAACGGGGCCTGTGGAGGGAGACCCCAGAAGGCTTCCCTCCGCTTGTTCAGAGTTACATTAATGTTTAGAATAAAGAATAAAACAACAAGTGCTGTGGTCAGTCAGATCAATGTGAAAACTAAATATCAGTGAGGACATAAGGGCGAGGGCTCTGAGAATCCTCACACCTCTGTGGATGGGGAGACAGGGTAAGGAGGCCAAACAGGAGTGGTTACAGGAACTTAAATGTACGATATTTCATTTCTTTTATATAAAAATAAGGCTCAAAAAGTTAAATATAGCATTACCATCTGGTCCAGTCATTCGGCTTCTGGGTATGTACATACCCAGAAGAACTGAAAGCAGAGTCTCAGACAGACATGTGCACGTATGCTCGTAGCATTATATTCACGACCAAAAGGTGGAAGCAAACCGTGCCCACCAACAGAGGAATGGATGAACAAATGTGGTATATCCATACGACGGAACAGTACTCACCTTACAAAGGAAGGACTCTCCGACACATGCTACAACATGGATGAACTGTGACACCAAGCTAAGTGAAATAAGCCAGACACAAAAGGGCAAACACTGCAGGACTCCACCTATCTGAGGAGCCCAGGGGAGTCAGGTTCACAGAGGCAGGAATGGAATGGTGGCTGCCAGGGGATGAGGTGGGGGAAATGGGAGTTAGTGTTTCATGGGCACAGACTCAGAAATAATGCAAAAGTTCTAGAAATGAATAGTGGTGACAGTTGTGTGACATTATAAATATACTTCGTGCCACTAAGTGGTACACTTAAAAACGGTTACAATAGTACATTTTACGCTGTGTATGTTTTACCACGATTTTTTTAAAGGTTTGATGAAAATGCAACAGAATGTTAACAACTGTCACTTCTGAGTCATCAGTACTCAGAGGTTTGCCATGTTATTATTGTAAAAAGCAAACAAACAAAACGAGAGCCTCAGTACTGCCAAGGATGTGGAAACAGGCCAGTGGCAGGCGGGGCGCCCCTCCCAGCCAGCTCAGGCCCTTCCCATCTCTTCCCCCTGCCTCCCATTCTTACTGCATTGTGGTTGCTATGGAAACAAGGGGCACCTTGGGCTCCCAGAGCTCAGACCAGGTGCTGCTAACTCCAGGAATAATGTCAGAGTGTGAATAAAATAAAAGCCCCTATCATCCAGGTTTTGTACACACACACACACACACACACACACACACACACACAAACGTCTGCCCTCCTGATACATTTATCGAGTGACTGTGTGTTCACGTGCCTACAGTTGTACCATCACCTGCACATGTCTGTGCTCAGCAGCAGGCCATGTCCGGGTGAACATCGTTCCAGTCTGCCCATGGGGGTATGTTTGCAGGCCTGCAGACATGTCACGTGGTTACATGTGTTCACACAGCCCAGAACTATTATCACTAATATCAGAACTATTAAGGTAGGGAACATTTACCAAGCGCTGTGTGCCTGGCACTGTGCTCCATGCTTCACCTGGATTACCTCCTTGCAACCTCACTACAATAGTATCCACATGTAGGCACTAGTATTATCCCAGATAGAAAAACGGGGAAACAGAGAGGTTGTGTAACTTGCCTAAGGTCACCCAGACCACATGAACCTAACCACTGAATCTGTACTGTGGGAAGAGAACTTTAAATGTCACTGGTTTCCAAACAGCTGCAAACCCAGCTGCCTCCGAGGTATCACCTCTGGCCCTGATAACACGCAGGCTTCCTGGCCCCACCCAGGCCTGAGCAAGCCGAGTCCCCAGCGTGGGTCTCCACTGCAGCCAGGGTGGTCAAACAGTGGGCCGGCCCCGGTGGAGCTGGCTGACGGGGTTCGGACAGGGCGTGGCAGGTTGGGGACGGGGGCTGTCCCTGGGAGTCCTGAAGTGGGCCTGGGAGAATTTAGAGCCCGAAGCTCTGCAATTCCAGATAGCGTCTGCTAGCGGCAAGACAGCCAAGGAGGTGGCAAGGGCTGCCGTGTCACACACACCTCCCAGGGCAGGGCTCCAAAAGTCAGTTATGTGGCTTTGTGGCCTGCCAGGCACGGATTTCCGCCCACTCCACCCTTTCAGAATGAGCTGGGCGTGGGGTGAGGGATGACACTGCGGTGACCTGCCGGTGCACAGCACAGCCCGAGGCAGGGAGGGGCCAGCCACCTCACCTGAACAACAAAACAGTGTGCAGCCTGAACTGGGAACCCTGGAGGCTCCCACCCTCTCTGACCTCCAGGGGAGAAGGACACAAGCAGAAACCACTGACCACCACCTGGCAGGAAGAGCTAACATAACCCCTGAGGTTCTAGCTGCTCTGGGAACAAGAGGAAGGAAGCGCTTGGTTCTCACGGAGAAGGAGGTGCTCACAGAGGAGGCAGCCTTCTCAGCTGGTCTTGGAAGGATGGGCACGATGTGCTGGCGGAGGAGGGAGAAGTACAGGCACTTCGTGCGGGGGAAACAGCATAAACAAAGACCCAGGCTGAAAAATGCCAGAAAGCAAGTTTCATCAGCTAGCTGGAGCTAACGGTCAAGAGGAGCCCGTTACAAAAACAGAGAGAGAAAATTAGAGATGTCCTGAGGCACAGAGAGGTCAAGTAAAATGCCCAAGGTCACCCAGCTGGTAGAGCCAGGATTTAAACATAGGCTGCCTGACTCCAAAGCCCACAGCGCTGACCACTAAGCTGGGTTCACGGTGGGTGGCCTTTTCTCCTGCGGGTATTTTAGAATGGCTGTCGGGGTGAGCCTGGCTGGGCTTGAAGCAATAGCTCTTGGCGGGATGGGGGAGCTTTCATACTTGCCCTAGAAACTCGGCAAGGACTGGAGACATTTTGATGATCATTAGCAGTACTGACGCTGGGTCCTACCCTGGACCTTCTGCTTTCCCATTCGGGAACTGGGTGCAATTGGGGCATCAGACCTCTTACAAAGCCTCCTGGGTGACAGCAAGGTGCAGGAGTTTGGAAACTTGCTTGGGGGAGAGGGAGAGGCTCAAACTACCTGGTGTGGAACAATGACAGCGAGTGGATGCCAACACCAGAAAGAGAAGTCACTGGGGAGTCAACACCACCCAAGACTGCCCAGCCCCCCGACAGAGAGTGGGGACATCCCCACACCAGGGTCTGAGGGACAAGCCTGTGGAATCAGCCCGAACAGGTCAGCCACGGCCGCGGCACCTCGGGCCAGAGCGGCTTTGGGGATGATGAATTACTCAGCCGGCAGAGCCCAGAGGAGGAGGTTAATTAGACAGCCTTTGTCACCGTCTGGGCAGGAAATAATGGGCCTAAACCAGGAGGAGGGCGGGAGCAGACCAAACCCCATGGCAACCCAGTGACAGAAAACGAACTGGATTTGGAAGAGAGAAAAGGTTAATTGAGAGTGAGTCCAATCTGGGGATAGAGCAGGAAGTGACCAGTCAGCAGCTGAGAGACAAGAGCACCAGGGAAGGGGTGACCTGGGGAGAGGAACGAGGGAGTCCGCCAGGGGGAGACAGGACCTGGTAACTCACTGGCGGCCCTATGGGCTGCGTCTGGCCTGCAGGATGGGCCATGGATGGCTTTGTTGTTTTTTTTTCATTCTTGAGTTAATTGTCAAGATTTGGCCTAAAACTCCAAATTAGCAGCTTCTCTAGTAAGGTGGACGATCTGGCAAAGGTGGCCCGGCAGAGCCGAGCCCGCAGCGTGGCGGTGCACGGGCCTGACAGATCCCTGCAGACACCACGTTTGTCTCCAGAAGCAGAAGCGAGGTGCTCAGCCAGGAAGCTGAGAAGATAGAGGACCTAAGGGAGGAGCAGGAAGGGGCACCGCACAGAGCCGAGAGCTGGCCTCTCGTGTCCTGATCCCACACCCACACCTTCACGCTGTGCCGTCTCAAGTTAGAACATCCCTGCCTGGGGTCTCAGTGTACTGACCTGTAAACAAGGAGGTTGCGGCCCACGACCTCTAGTTGCCTGTCCTCATGTCCCCTGGGCTTGCCAGACCCAGCGAGCCCTGCTGCCCGCCCTGTCCCAGCACAGCCTCACCCGGGCCCCAGAGGCAGAGGGGGCAGCTGGCTCCTGGCAGAGGGCCTAGCTACATCCCCTCCTGACGCTCCCCTCCCCCTCCCTGCTCCAGCCCTAGAGGAGCCAGCAGGAGGCAGGGGATAAAAGCAAGCGCCCCGCACACACTCCCAGACACCTGAGTGCAGCCAGGGCTCCTGTCCATCATGAACCTCTCCAGAAGGGCCCGGGGGATCCCAACACACCCAGGGGTCCACAGTGTGTGAGCAGGAAGCACAGGGGTGCACATGTGGGAAGTCAGCGCCTCTCCCCAAAGCCCAGCAGGAGCGATTCTTCCCAGCCCTGGCCAAACCCAGCTCCCCGTGAGCCAGGCTGAGCTCTCTGGCCTCTTCTCCACAGGACCCTGAGTCTTCCCATCCAGACAAGGCCGGCAGGCCTCTGGGCCTAGTGAGACCTGTGAAGAAGCTGAGGGTGTGGCCAGAGACCTGGGGCCCACAGGACTCCTTTGGGGAGCTGAAGGAGGTGAGGGATAGTTGACGCGGGGTTGTTGAGCCCGGGCCAGCAGGCCACAGGCTGCCCCCTGCATCCTGCTCCCCTGCCTCCCTGCCTCTGTCTCCCACATAACGGAGCCAGCCCTGTCCCACGGCATCAGCAAGGACCACTCAGCTCACCAGCCACAGGGAAGCCCTCCCGGAGCCCTGGGAACAAGCAGAGCCCTCCTGCTCGCAGTCCCACACCCACCTCAGAAGGGCCCCAACGCCCAGCTGGCTCCCTGCCTGCCCATTCGCAGCTACCACCAGGCCTGGTCAAGCCAGGGAGCTGTTTGTCCATCAGGAAATCAGAACAGGGACTCACCAGGGCTTCCTGGGCATGCCGGGGACTGGCGGGGATGAGGGCCAGGAGCACGCGGGCCTGCAGACCTTGCTGCCTGGCACTGCACCTCCAGGTGCTTCCCCGGTGCCTGGCAATAAAACCGGGCCCCAGCCCAATTGCCAGCTAAGCACCCGCCCGCCTTGCTTCTCCCTGGAGCCACTCACACCCCACGGACTCCAGATCCCAAAACAGACATGTTTATGGTTACCATAGGAACTCACTAAAACCAAAAAAAGGCACCACACAGTCACCCACATGGGCCCTCAAAGCTTGTGTCCACCTGCATGGGCAAGCATACCACATGCCTACACACGCCTACACACGCCAACACTGTTCTCCGGCTCAAGCCCATCCTAAAGAAATCAATGATCCAGCACTGGTCGGTTTGGCTCAGCGGTTAGAGCATCGGCCTGCGGACCAGAGAGTCCGGGGTTCGGTTCCTGCTAAGGGCACGTACCTCGGTTGCAGTTTGTCCCCGTACCGGTTGGGGTCGTGTGGGTGGTAACCAGTCGGTGTGTCTCTCTCAAGTCGATGTTTCTCTCTCTCTCTCCCCCACGCCCTCCCATTCTGTCTGAAGATAAATGCAAAAATGTCCTCCGGTGAGGATAAAAAAAAGAAATCAATGATCCAGGGTCTGATACTCAAGACAGAAACAGTGACTTTCCCTTGGGCCCCACCTGGAAGGTGTCTGAAAGTGGGTTCCCTGGGTGCCCAGTCTGGCCAGCTGTCAGTGAGGGGCAGCCACTACTCACCTGGAGCTCACCTGCCAAAGGCGCTCCAGGACCAAGCAGGGCACAGGCCGGAGCCCAGGACCACCCCAGCTCTGCCTGGCCTGCCTCCCCGGCCCCAATCCCCAACCAGCTGTTGAAACCCTCAAGATGCTGCTCTCCTGACCCCGTCCCCTTCTATGGGGGTGCAAGGAGCTAAGTGTAAGGTTCTGGATAAGCCAACTACACAGGAGGTGATAGTGGTAAAAAGGGAACAGAGATCGAACATTCAGAGTCTCCGTAGATGGGACCAAGGGCTCCAGCCACGGGCTCACTCGGAAACCTGACAGTCTGTCTGTTCCTTGCCCCCTCCCTTGTCCACACCTCCCACACTCAAACCAGCTCCAGGCTGGGGAGCCTACCTCCTCCATAGCTCCCCAATCAGTCCACCCTCCCCAACCCCACTGCCCCTGCCCTGGCCTCCAACCTCTCCAATGAGTTGGCAGAGGGCAGTCGGGGGCCCTCAGATTCAAAGCTGGTCACATTATTCTCCAGCTTCAAACCATTCAGTGGCCCCCAGTCACTCAGAGGAGCAAGGCCCCCCCCCAGCCCTCCTATGCTGCTAGGCATAGCCCATCCTGTCCCAGTTCTCCCACTTTTCCGTCTGGTAAAAATAACTGCACCAGGTCCCTCCCGCCCCACTGCCTGGGCGCACTGTTGCTGCGTGGAGTGCCTCTCTGTTCTCCGGCTGGACCCCACTCACCCTGGGAGACCGCCCAGGCATCATCAGTGCTCCCGGAAGTTTTCCTCCATCCTCTCTGAGAACATCTCCGTTAGCACCTGTCACATCCCACTGCGACTGTCTGTCCACATGTCTGTCTCCCTGCTGCGAGACTTCACACAGAGACCAACTTTTCCATCTTTGCTTCTGCCCAGCCCCGGGACCTACCACTGGGCTTGGAAAGTCGGTGCCCGGTAAATGTGAGCTGAACTGACTCAGCCTTCCCTTCCCCCCAAAAACCAAGCTCTCCCATCCCTCCCCAGCCAGCTCTCAGCAGGTGTCCTACGTGTGGAAGAGAAGAGGTGACTGAGATGGCGCAGCCCCAGAAGGTTCTGCAACGTCTTTGTGGTGCCTCAAGGATTCTTGTATCCACAGTAGACAGACCTGGTGGGAGGTGGGGAAATGGACTGGGGATCACGGCCCTCCACTGACACACGAAAAAAGCCACTCGGTTGGAATCAAGGGGTAGACTGTGGAGGGATGGGCTTTGTGGATGGAAGGCTGGGAAGCTGGATGCAGAGACCTGCGGCACTGACGCCCGGGCCCTGACCCTGCTCCCTCCCCGGCATGAGCAGGCGGCCTTGCTAACAACGCCGAGAGAACCAGGAGACGTGCATGTCCACAAAGCCGATCGCCTAGGTTTTGTACGTAATTCTCATAGAATGGGAATGGAAGCTCTGAGTGTGCAAGGGCTATGACATGGCAAGAAATCTGAGCTTTCTAAGTGCAACAAGCCCTCCCCACCCCAATTCTGCAAGGACAATGGCTCCAAGAGCTGCCATCAGGGACCCAAGGGGCCAAGGAAAGCTAAGCTGAGACACACTGTCTGCTCCTGCCCTGTGTGGTCACTTCATTTCTAAGTGGATTTTGAATTCTTAGCTGGTGAAATCTGAACCCGGGAGGAGGGGTGACTGTGTGGTGTCGTCTTCTGTCCAAGGCACAGGGCAGTTGCAATGCCGTCCCGGCCAGGCTGCTGGGAAGACGGCCCCTCCAGGCCCGCTCCACCCCCCTCCTGAGGAAGAAACAGGAGGACACAGTCGCCTCTAGGGTCCATCACAAGCTTTCTCTCTACTCAGAGATGTCCTTTCTGATGACCAAAAGTTGGACGCTTTTTCTGACAAGGCAATAGGTTCTAGATTTCTCCACCATCAGACTGTGCATGATACTGTGCCCCCAGCAGTGGAGACAGGCGGCACTGAGCCAACGCCCTGTTCACCCTGTCCCACGACGGCCAGTCCCTGGGTGACAGTCATCTCAGATGGCTGGAGTATGTGCAGTAGACGGACAGACACACGTATATTTTTTTCTTTATCAAAGAAGCAGGATCTCTGAGAGGGAGGGCCAGGGGCAGCGAAAGGAGTGGAGGAAAGCATCAAGGCTCCCAGCTCGGGACCTCACCTCTGGTTGCTGCTTCAAGGTGCTCCCTGAGCAAACCCACCTGGTCCTGCCAACCCGGGCTCTCCTCTGGGGGAAATCTGGTTCGACAATGGCTCAGTTACTGCAGACACAGGCTTTCTCCAAAGCTGATCCCAGAACAGGCTGGAGAAAAGGGAGCTCCACCTGCTGACCCTGCCTCTCTCCCCCCATCCCTCCCCCTGCATGTCATGGGCTATGATGAGCCATGATTCATTCAGCAAATATAGACTAAGCGCCTGCTGTGTGCCCTGGTGTTAGATCCTCAGGAGCCGGAGATGAAGTCTGCTCTCAAAGACATTCATTCATTTACTCATGCATTCACGTCCGCAGCAGCGAGCACCTACCATCATCAAGGCCTAAGAGAACTACAAAAGGACCCAAGTCAGGAAGGCAAACTCCTCAAACGTCAAAGCTAGAAGAGAGCAGGTTAGACACTAGTCCAACCCTCCCATTTCACAGATGGGAAACTGAGGTTCAGAGAGGTTAGCCTGGGGCTATAACCTCCCAACTCTTTCTCCTGCATGTACTGCCACCGCCAAACATGTCCTCCCATTCCGTGGGCTGCCTTTTCACTTTCTCATGGTGTCCTTTGTAACACACGTTTTCCATTTTGATGAAGTTCCATTTATCCGTTTGTTATGATGATGCCTGCTCATGGTCTTGGAGTCACATCTACAAAACCATTGCCTCATCTAAGGTCACAAAGATTTTTGTCTATGTTTCTTCTAAGAGTTTTTAGCTCTGATCCATTTTGAGTCAATTTTTGTATAGGGTGTGACAGAGGGGTTCAATTTCATTCTATTGCATGTGGCTAGCAGTTGTCCCAACACATTTGTTGAAAGACTGTTTTTCTCCATTAAATTGTCATAACACACTTGTTGAAAATCAGTTGACCACAAATGCGAGGGTTCTTTCTGGACTTGGAAATCTATTCCATTGATCTGTGTGTCCATCCTCATGCCAGTACCAAACCGTCTTGATTACTGTAGTTTGCAGTACATTTTGAAATCATATTCTTTTTTTTTCCAATCCTCACCTGAGGATATATTTTCCACTTATCTTCAAATAGAGTGGGAAGGAAAGAGGGAGGGAGGGAGGGAGGGAGGGAGGGAGGGAGGGAGGGAGGGAGGGAGGGAGAGGGAGAGAGAGAGAGAAACACCGATGTGAGAGGGACACATCGACTGGCTGCCGCCTGCACGACTCCGACCAGGGCCGGGGACTGAACTGCAAGAGGTATGTGCCCTTGACCAGAATCGAACCTGCGACTCTTCATTCCCCTCGCCGACGCTCTACCCACGGGGCCAAACCGGCCAGGGCTAAAATCATATTCTTCTTTTTCAAGATTATCCTTGAATGTCCATATGAATTTTAGGATCAGTTCATCAATTTCTGCAAAGAAGCCAGCTGCAATTTTGATGGGGAGGGGTTTCCAGTTCCTGTGCAACCCTTCCTGAGCTCTATTCCACTTCCTCGCCTTGGGTTCCCTGAACATGGTCCTACACACTGTCTCAAACAACCCTCTCAACACCACCTCCCCAGGGCCTAAGCCCTCCGACTGTCCCCCAAGTACCCAAAGACCCCACTGAGCCCCAGTCTCAACTGGCCCATGACCCTAGCCATTCGCTGCACACTGTAACGAGTTCCTCCGCTTAAAACAAACAGGTCCTCAATGTACACTTGTGAAATTGAACAAGATGTCCCAAGACAGCACCACAAGATAGACTCATACCACTGCACACCCCTTAATATCTCCACTTCATGCCTCACAGATAAGAAGCTCCAGGGAGGCCAAACATTGGTGTGCCCTCTGGACAAAGGATACAGGCACTGAAGTCCAGAGAAATATCATGCCCAAGAGTGATTTGCCCTGAACACTGGGCTGTACTGACACACACCCCATGTAGAGGCACAGGTGGGCCCACTGTCCCGCCCCATCTTTAAGAGCAACTTTAGAAGCCACCTCCTCCTGCCAGTCTTCCAGGACTGCTCCCACTGCACCTCCAGGGCCAACTCTACAAAGAGACTAAAAGCTCTTAGAGGGCGGGACAGTTTGCCCTCCATCCCTGCCCTGACTGCCCACCCTCACCCTTCTGAACAAAACAAACCAGAGTGGGAAGCCTCTTATGTTGACCACCTTATATACCAACTCTCAAGACTGGCTGTGCTTTGCCCAGAGACCTGTACCCAGGGGTATAGAGTTAGTGCTGGCAACAGACTGGCATGGCCAAGGGAGGCCGGCCTGGCGAACCTTTCAGCTGAGATGGGGGAGTTACAAGCAAAAGGAGCCACCTACGAAGAGGGGATTTTTCACGTGTGAGCTAACTCACATGCGGCGGGATAGTATTTTGAGCTAATGACCAATGCTATTTTTCCCTCCTTACTTCCCTCTTTTTCAGTTCACTCCACTGGAGTGGGTGATTAGTTAGTGCTCGCTGCCCAGAGGCGGGGTGCAGATGGAAGTGACCTGTTATGTCTCGAGGCGGAGGAGGATCAGGATGCTGACAAGATGGTTCGGCCAGAAACATGGAGGGGAAAGGAACAAAGCGGTGAAGGAGGACAGTCGGAGGTTCTAGAAGAGAGGCGTGTCTGCTCAGGGCTACCCAGACAGACGAGCAAACACATGGCAAACCGAGCGGATAATTCCCAGTCCCCGAATCTGGTGTTGGAAGCCTCAGAGAGCCCCAGGGCCAGGCTGAGCAGCATGACATGTCTGGTAACAGATGACTCAGTAACCTACTGCTCACTCACACCTGCTGGGGGGTTTATGATGTCCTAGAATTACGTAGCACAATTTTTAGATAGGTGGGAATGTCCAAAAGATAGCCTATAGGACTAGGGATTCCTATAAAAATTAAAGAGATAGAAAATACATGTATCACCGGGCCAGTTTAGTTCAGTGGATTGAGTGTCCCATGGACTGAGACGTCAGTTTCCATGCCCCGTCAGGGCACATGCCTGGGTTTCGGGCAGGATCCCCAGTAGGGGGCGTGCAGGAGGCAGCCGATCAATGTTTATCCCTCTCATTGATGTTTCTCTCTCTCTCCCCCTTCCTCTCTCTCTAAAAAAATCAATAAAGACATATTTTTTAAAAAGAAAATACATTTATCTTTCTTTCACCCCTAAGTTGTAGGCTGAAAGTAACCACGCGAGCCACATTCCCACCATTCTGGTGCCTCTCCCATGGCAGCACCTGTTTTGCCCACAAAGCCCAGGAAGCAAGAGCTTGGCCCAACCTCCTCCAATCCAGAAGCCCCCTGAGGTGAGGAGGAGGATCTGACGAATACAACAGCCCCACCCATGTTTCCCATAACTGAAGGGGAAACGAGGGCCCAGAAGAGCTCTGGTCTGCCATCACCTCTGACCTCTATGTAACAGGAAGTGGCTACTTACTTGACCTTCAGGCTGGCCAGCATGGTCTTGTCGATCCTGCCAAGAGAAAAGCAAGGGCTTGTGTCAGTGCCAGGGCTGGAGGCTCCCACCTAGCGTCTGCAGGGGAGAGGGCCTTGGGCCAGCCCAGACCACCAGGCTGACGGGGCGCTGCGGGACACCTGCTACAGGGCGAGTTCTCCTCCAGCCCAGGGAGGGAGGACAGTGAGCTCTGAGAGGGCTGGAGCCACACATAACCCTCTGAGATGGGCACAGTTATTCTCTCCATTTTAGTGATCGGGAAACTGAGGCTCAGAAGATTAAAATCACTGTCCCAGTCTGATTCCAGGGATCCGACTCCAGATCCACTTTGTATGTAGCCTCTCCCTCCATTACCACCACTCCACAAGAAGACTGAAACCGAGACTCATCAGTCACTGGCAGTTGGACATCCAACACACTGATGCTTTCTGGGACGCTGCTTTGAAAAGATGCCAGCACCCCCAACACCCCCAGCACCAAGGACCCTCCTGTTCTGGGAGCTGCCAGTCCAGCCACAGAGAAGACCCCGCTCCTGGGGCAGAAGCCAGCCACAGGTGCCAGGGTGCACGGGCAGGTGGGAACTGTCAGGCCCAGGAGCTCGGGACAGGGAAGACCGTGTTTGTGGCAGACTGTCCCGGCAGCCAGCTCCCCCACCCCAGCCTGCGCCGCTCTGGAAGGCAACGCAGCCCTGCTAAGCTTCTATTTTTACCCGCTACATATGTCAGCCCTTATGGCTGGTAAAAGAGGCCCTTTCTCTCTCCAGAGACAGAATGGTAGGCAAGATTCCCACTGCTGGTGTCTCCTCTTTTTCAGGGGTCACAACCACCAATATCACCACCAGTGTCACCATCAGCACCAGTATCATCACCATCAGTGTCACCATCAGCACCAGTGTCACCATCAGCACCAGTATCATCACCATCAGTGTCACCATCAGCACCAGTGTCACCACCACCACCAGTGTCACTATCACCATCAGTGTCACCACCACCACCAGTGTCACCATCAGCACCAGTATCATCACCATCAGTGTCACCACCACCACCAGTGTCACTATCACCATCAGTGTCATCACCACCATCAGTATCACCACCACCACCAGAGTTACTATCATAATCAGTATCACCATCAGTGTCACCATCAGCACCAATGTCACCATCAACAGTGTCACTACCATCATCAGTTTCACCATCAGCACCAGTGTCACCATTATCATAGTGTCATCACTATCAGTGTCACTACCACCATGTATCAGCACCACCATCAGTGTCATCACCAGTGTCACCATCATCAATATCACCACCACCATCAGTGTCATCATAACCATCAGTGTCACCACCACCAGTGTTATCATCACCATCAGTGTCACCACCACCACCAGTGTCATCATCACCATCAGTGTCACCATCATCAATATCACCACCACTACCAGTGTCACCACCCTATCAGTGTCACCATCACCATCAGTATCACCACCACCATCAGTGTCACCATCACCACCAGTATCGTCACCATCAGCACAAGTGTCATCAGCACCAGTGTCACCAGCACCACCAGTATCATCACCATCGGTGTCACCACCACCAGTGTCATCATCACCATCAGTGTCACCACCACCACCAGTGTCACCACCCATCAGCGTCACCAAAATCACCACCACCTCCAAGATGCTTGAAACCCCGGAAAGTTCTTTCAGCCACTCGTCCATCCAGCTCAGATCTGCCACAAGCCTCCTTCCCACACAGCGGACTGCTGGGGCCACAGGGGTAGGGGCGTGGTAGCCAGGGGCGTGGTAGCCATGCACGCGGTGAAAATGCCGAGCTCCCCCAGCAGTCACAAGTCAGCACCAAACCCTTGAGCTGGGGGGCGGAATCTTTTCGCTCTGAGTAAACTCTCAGCACCTTTTTTTAAAGCAATTAGGAATATAATAAGAGGCATTTCTATGGAAACAAAAGGAAAACAAAGGTTAATGATTGGAGCAGACTATAATCTCGGTTTCTGAGTTTGAAGGCAGGCAATCAAGATTTCTAGATGTCGCCCTGGCCAGTTTGGCTCAGCGGTTAGAGCGTCAGCCTGCGGTCTGGAGAGACCCGGGTTCGGTTCCCGCTAAGGGCACGTACTTCGGTTGCAGTTTGTCCCCAGCCCTGGTTGGTCGTGCGGGTGGCAGCCACTCGATGTGTCCCTTCACGTCGATGTTTCTCGCTCTCTCTCCCTTCCTCTCTCTCCCTCCCACTCTATCTGTGCAAAAAGTGGAAAAATGTCCTCGGTTGAGGATAAAAAAAAAAAAAAAGATTTCTAGATGTCTGTCTCCAACCACCTGCAGATGGAGTGAAGGCAGGCAGTGACAGTCTGAGAGCTTCTCCAGGCTGCAGTTTCAGTGTCTGGTGATCTTTCTGCAGCAGGAACAGACTGTCCACAGAGGAGCTGCTGTGGAGGTTGCTCCCAGGTCTCCATCAAGTGGTCCCACTTTAGCTCGCATGGCCTTGGGAAACAGGCGGTTTTAGTTCCCAGAGTTTCCAAGTCAATGGATGTGAGAATGAAAATGTTACTTTGGAGAGGGGCGGCCAAATATTTAAGAAAACTAAAAAATTCAGGATCCAGTCCACTATATAGGTAGAAAAAAAAATTTTTTTAGCTGAAAAGACAATGAACAGCACCAGAACCTAATACCCACAAAGGCATATTATAATTTCTATTGAAACCATTTTCTCTCTAAAAATGATGCTCATTTTTTATCAGCTAACCAAATTAAGACTAATTTATTAGCAAAATAAGTCTATTTCAATAAACTTGGCCTGATTGTTTGTAGAAGTCCAGCAAGAATAGTATCAACCACAAAGGCTCTTTCAAAACTGCTTTGCTGGAATTTTTCATAAGGAATCTTCAGATTGAATTTTAAAAGTCCTCTTGAGGCTACGAAGCTAAGCTGTGTACTTGCAGTCAGACTTCGCCTGCAACGCCCATGGATGTGGGGTTAATTCCTCTCTCCTCGAAGTCCCCAGTATATCCTGAGCTTCTTTCTTTGCATCTCCCACTAGGCAACCTTCGGGCCTTATCTGGAAAGACTGCTGTGAACAAGGTAAGCAAGGTATCAAAAGTAAGCTGCCCCGAGATGCGAGTTTGGTTTTCTCTCTCCGCTAAAAGGACTGTTAGTCTGATCCCAATACTGAGAAACGTTTTCTGCCTAGACAGCAAAGATTCTGTGTTTTCTCAGAATCGTTTCTGTTTAATGTTGTCTTAATCAGGTCCTTAAGAAAAGTAAATCTCCTCGCCCAGCCAGTGTGGCTCAGTGGTGGAGCATCAACCCATGCACCGAGAGGTCACCAGTTCAATTCCCGGTCAGGGCACATGCTCAGGATGTGGGCCTGACCCCTTGTAGGGGGCATGCAGGAGGTGGCCAATCGATGTTTTTATCTCTCTCTCCCTTTCCTTTTCTCTCTCTAGAATCAATAAACTTTTTTTTTTTTCTAAAAAAAGAGAATTAAATCTCCTCAATAGTAAGAACTAAGTTTTGCTAACAATTATGTAAACTTCAGTATTTTTCTTGAAATCTTTCATTGCCATTTTGGTTAAATGGATTATTACATATTGCTTCTAATGACTTATGATTCTATTTAGTCAAATGTGCAAGCTTTTTGATGTATTTTGACAAACCTCCCAAAATTTAAATTATATAATTTTTTTTAATCCTCACACGAGGACATTTTTCCATTTTTTGTTCAGTTAGAGTGGAAGGGAGAGAGAGAGAAACATCGACTGGTTGCCTCCCGGACAACCCGACCACGGCCGGGGACGAATTGCAACGGAGGTACATGCCCTTGACCAAAATCGAACCTGTGGCTCATCAGTCCGCGGGCTGACACTCTTAACCACTGAGTTAAACTGGCCAGGGCTCAAAATTTAAATTATAAATAAGAGTCTTAATCTGGGAATAACTTTGGGGTGTTGAAGCAGGGCCCCAAGAACACCCAGGAAAAAAGATTTGTTTTCCCAGCACCTTTCTTTTTCTTTACTGATTTGAGAGAGAGAGGAAGGGAGAGGGAGACACAGATAGAAACATTGATGAGAGAACATCGATTGGCCGCCTTCTGTATGCCCCCCCTGGGAATTTGGCCCACAACCTGGCCATGTGCCTTGACCAGGAATTGAACCAGCGACTTCTTGGTGCATGGGTTGACGCTCAACCACGGAACCACACGGGCCCGGCTCCCAGCACCTTTTGATGTCAGTTTCCAAGAGCAAAACCAGCCACGCCCCAAGGCTC
Organism: Molossus molossus; assembly: GCF_014108415.1. Classification (NCBI taxonomy): domain Eukaryota; kingdom Metazoa; phylum Chordata; class Mammalia; order Chiroptera; family Molossidae; genus Molossus; species Molossus molossus. Next base: position 43,348,045 of record NW_023425354.1, on the reverse strand, counting down.
CTGGCCCAGGTCCTTCCCAGCGTCTCCACATGCCTCCTGGACCCAGTCCTTGGGGCTTCCACGACTGGTCTCGAAGGGTCTCACTGGCCCCCAGCCCCCTCGAGGATGCAGACCCTCGTCCTCTCCCATTGACCCACCAGATGAGGGCAGGTTGGACCCTGGGGTCAGACCCCCACATTCCACTGTAATATTTGTCACCCAGAGCAACCCAATTGAAACCCCAAACAACAGGCTCTTTTCTCAAGGAATCTCTTTTCATTCTTACAACATCCATGTTGTGGGAAGGGCAGAGAGCCCCCCTTGCACATGGAGAAACTGAGACCCAGAGGTGAAGTGTCCCGTCTGCGCTCCTGGTGAGCCAGGGTGGAGTCAGCGCCAGAACCCGCACTCCCGTGTGGCACCCTCAGCCCGAGCACCACCCCACCCGGCGGCGCTCTGGGTCCAGCAACTCGTCCGAGTGCCCGCGTCCATGCCCGCGTCCACACCGAGCCGGCAGCCTGTCCAACACGGCTGCCACGCTGGGCGTGCACAGAAGACAGGGCAGTCACTGGCTGTGACGCTGGACGTTTCCCCTTCAGGAAGCCAGTCCCCAGGTTCTCCCTGGTGCCTTCTCTTCTCCGTCCCCACTCTTCATCCCAATCCGGCACCCTGTCTACCCCTGGCATCCCATGGGGCCCTTGAAATAACCACCCCTCAGACTCCACTCACTGTCTGCGTGGACTAGGGCTGCAGGAAGCTGTAATTTAGTTCCCAGCCAACTGATATCCCCTCCCAGCTGACAGCCATGCCCAGATGACACCCACCCTCACCCTCCAGCCGTCCCCAGAAGCCTCCATTCCCTCCAGCTCAGTGAGCCCCCACCCACAAGCCTGTTGTGGACAAACCACCTCACTTAGTCATTCCAGAGCATCTGCTGAGCACGTGCGATGTGCCAAGCACAGTCCCTCCCTCGCTCCACACCCCCCACAGAAGGGTGGGCCTTGGAGGACACCATGTCATTGCCTGGCCCTGTCCTGCATGGATCCCAGCCCAGCCTCGCACACTACCCCTGACCAGGAAGTGGACTAGGTGATTCAAACGCAAACCCCGCCCTCAGGATAGCAGCCCCAGGCCGGAGGGCCAGGAAGGGCCACGAGCAGGCGCTGGGCCACTCCTGGCACCTCATCCTGCCTGCCGTCATTCCCAAACGTGGACTCCCATGGGCCCTTCCTGCCAGAGGACGAGTGGCAACGTGCTTTAAAGAGGAGAAAGGGGCCCTGGCCGGTTCGGCTCAGCGGTTAGAGCGTCGGCCTGCGGTCCGGAGAGACCCGGGTTCGGTTCCCGCTAAGGGCACGTACCTCGGTTGCAGTTTGTCCCCGGCCCTGGTTGGGTTGTGTGGGAGGCGACCAGCCAATGTGTCTCTCGCACATCAATGTTTCTCTCTCTGTGTCTCTCTGTCTTCCTCTCTCCCTCCCTCCTGCTCTGTCTAAAGAGAAATGGGAAAATATCCTTGGGTAAGGATAAAAAATAATAATAATAAAGAGGAGGAAGGGGAATGGACAGCTGTGTACATACGGGGTGGAGGAATTGGCCAGAGGAACAAAGCCCACTCTCCCCAGTCCCCTGGCTTCCTTCCCCGTCTCCCTCGCTTCTGGCGGCCCCCATTAGCCCACCAGCTTCTACAGCAGGACACCCCCTGGCCACCCTCTCCATAACAGCGGGAACCTATCCGCTGACAGTGCCCCAGGCCCAGAAGCTGAAAGGAAACCGATAAAGAAAACCACTAGACCCTGCTCCCCAGCTGAGGAGAAGCTGCCAGCAGCTGGTAACCAGAGAGAAGCCTTTGACCTCCCCCTCCCCGTGTTCTGGCCCCTGGGGAGGAAAAAGGCTGTTCCTTATCCCAGGCAGTAGGACAGTGGCAAAAGGTGGCCCAGAGGGCCAGGCAAAGGCTGTAGCACAGACCCGGCTGCTCAGGCAGGCACAGAGCTAGGACTGGCTGTCCGGGGTGGGGGACAGAGGGAAGGGACCTTGAGAGACAGGCCTGCCCCCTCCTCTCACAGCTCACCCCTGCAAGAGGAGACAGTTTCAAAGGTCATCAGGCCACAGACTCCTCCCGCCACCAAGTCACAAAGAGGATACAGAGAGGAGTGTAACACACACGCACAGACAAGTGCACATACAGGTACAGAAGACCAGAGGCACAGACTGCTCAGAAACAAAGGGTGCGCACGTGGTCACACGCACAGGCACACCCACCCGGCCAGGCACACACCGCCTCACACACGGTCAGACGTGCACTCCGCACACAATCTCAGCCACGCGCACACGTATGCACAGTCATCACAGAGGTGCCTACACATACATGGGAACACAGGAAAGACACTCACACTCGCCCACAGTCACCGCGCTCACACTCACACTGACTCCAGCTCTGACCTTACGAATTCCCCAGAAGATTAAACCCAAAAGACAGTGAGGAAAAGCTTACAGGGTCTCGTGCCCCCGCCAGGATCCTCCGTATCCATCAGCCGGGTACATGAAAGTGCCCCCTGCTGGCCCAAAGTTCAACCTGAGCCCCTGTTCCCACAGGCACCCACAGTGTTCCACAAGGCTGCACAGCTAAGTCACCCCAACCCTCCAACCACCCCTCAATCTGTCACCCACCATCCAAAGCCCCCAAAGGACACACTGCGCTTCCTGCCAAACATGTTGTGGCCGAGGGTCCCCAGGTCCCAGCGACGTCCCTGGGGCTGTTGGCAAGGGGGTCTTGATGCAGCAGGGTCAGCGGGCCGCTGGTGTTGGGCAGGGCACCCAGCGTGGCACCTCCCCCGTGGCCTGTCCCCCAACCTGTACTTCCTGTGGGTGAGGCCACAGGGCCGGGAGGTGTGTCCTGCATTCTGGGAGGCACCACGGCGAGCCGGGAGGTTGCAGAGGGCAGCTTCCCCACGCCCAGAGGAACCCGCAGCTCCGGAAGGGGCTCGGCTGGCAGATTACACCACAGCCCCAGTTGGCAGCTCAGCCCCCAACAGCCCTGGGTTCCCGGAACCCGAAGGAGGGCTGAGGATTCCTACACTGGGCCTGGCAGGGAGAGAAAGCTAGCTGGGACACGCAGGGAGTCCTGCACACTGGGAACCCACATACCCACTGCCTGACCTGGGACCTCTGCTTCCTGCTGCACCATGGTTCAGAGCACACCAGAAAAACCAGCCCCACGGCTGTACTGATACCTTGATACCTGCACATGTGTGGCACGGAGCATATATGTGTGCATGTGTGTGTGTGTGTGTGTGTGTGTGTACACACACACGATCCATGGGCACATGCATGCTCACATGTGTGTCCTTAGATACACATATGTGCACAGGTACTGTACACACATGTGCAGGTTCATATAGACATTAAAAGACACCTGGGACATGCATTTCATATACATACAACTCCCCATCAGACATAGACTCACATAGGGATGAAGACACGTGTGCTCACATACACATATCCACATACATGTGCAACCCAGGCACACACTCAGAGTGCACACATGCCTACAACGTGGTCACAGGACCACGCACAGGCACAGATCTGCACTTCTCAGACCCCTCGGCGTCCAGACAGAAGTCAGCAGCGCCACACTTCATGCCAGCAGCGTGGGAGGGGCACCTGGGTGCGCGTGTGTTTGTCTTGGCAGCGGGAACCAACGGGGAGCCCTCAGCTCTGGTTGCACCAGCGCTGCCATGCCAGGCACACAGTAGGTGCTCATGAAACAGCCGTACGGCACACGCACAAACACTGCGACAGACTAGGGTAGGGGGACACAGAAGGGGCCCCTGCCCCGCCCCAAGCAGAGGGAAGGGGAACTAAAGCTGCAGTGGCAGCCATCAATGGCTTCTTTCCCAGGCCCACCCTCCCCGCAGCTTCCGCTTTGGGGCCCACAGTTACTGGGGAACTGGATCCTCGCTGTGGTGCCAGAGGGCCACCTCCAGGTTGTGGATAAATGGCACAGACATTTCTACTTTCTTGACTCCTCCCTGGCAGGGATCTCGGCAGGGATCTCTACAGGGGACTCGCGCAGCGACCCGGATGGGTTGTGAGAGCAGCTTCAGGGTCCCGACCCAGTTCAGGGCTGTGGGTGGCAAGCGTGGGGTCCTTTCCTCCAAGGCAGCTGGCCTCGGCTCAGGCCACACCCTCCGCCCCACCCACCAGGAAGGGAAGGATCGGGTGGTTCACCCTCTGGGCTTGCATCAGACCACTGTCCCCCACACCCAAGGGGTGCTTAACTGGTACCATGGACACCTTGGGTCCCGCCTGCCCGACATCAATTTGGCCTCTGTATGAGCAAAGCGGCTCTGTGCTCCATCCTCCCCAAGGGGAGCACCTGGCCAGCCGGGCCAGCCAGGACACCCGCCCCCTGGCCACGGAGACTGGGCAGGAGCGGGCAGGAGTCCAACACAGACCCACGAGGACTCACTCCCAGCACACTCCTCACTCTCTCCCCCAGGGCTGCTGACCACAGGGAAACGCAGCCAACCCGGAGGAAGGCGGGGCAAAGGACTGACAGACAGGAGCGTGAGAAAGGTCAGGGCGAGGGACATCGCCCGGGGCCTGGATCCAGCTGTGCTAAAAGCCAGCGTGAACCCCGAGTCCCTCCATTCCTAAAGCCAACGTGACTGGATTTCTCTCTCTCTCCACTGAGAAAGTGCAACTGTGATAAACCGCTTGGTGAGTGAAGAATGAAGAGAAAACAACAGCCCATCAGCCGCTCCCGCTCCTTCCCCACGGCCCGGCCCACACGGATGGACAGACACCAGGTGAGCCAGACACAGCTCACAGCCTCCACCCAGTGTCACAGGGGTCACTACCGAAATTCCTTTCACAATTTACTTTCTTTTTTATCAACTAGAGGGCACTCCTCGCACACCCAGCCTTGGAGTGCGTTTCGACATGCTGTCACATGGGCGAGAAAGTCAGGGTGCCGGTGACCAAGCTTGGCCACTTCTCACCGCCCATGACACCCGTGGCCATGCATGCATGTTGTCCATCACCTGTGTTCCAGGGGAAGACGCAGCTGAGAGATGCCCTCCTGCTAGCCGGCAGTCTCTGGTGACACCCAGCCCCACGCGTCCGAAGGTCAGCCGGGCCCAGGGACCGGGCAGGGAGGCGCAGTTCAAGGCCTCCGTTGCTTCTACCAAGGCTGGGGTCTCCCCCCTGGCGTCCTGGTCTCCTGCATGGCAGCCACAGAAGACGACACCGAGTCATGGGACTCAGACACTTGGCCGGGGAGCGGCATTGGCCCTGCTGGGCTGGCAGGAAGGGCACAGAATTCATAGCTTCTGGGACTTCCTGGAGGCCACTGAGATCTGGAAACCCGCACCCTCCTGGCCCCCCAGAGTTAGGGTGTGGGGAGAGAGAAGGGAGGGCCACAAACGGCTTTTAAGTTTTACTCCGTGAATTGGGGAGGGAGGCAAGAGCCCTTCTAGCGCCTCCCCCTCCTCTCCTCGGCCCTCCTCTCAAGTTCAGGAGCGTGTACCCTCCGTGTACCCTCCGGCAGATCATGTGACTTCTCTAGGCCTCTGCTTCCTCCTGTATATTGTAGGACGGCTGCCACGAACCTCACAAGATTATAAACGAATATAAACACTCAGTGCAGGGCTACATCATGGGAGCCGTGATAATTATTTATTATGATTCCACCCCCTCCCTCAGTCCTGCTCAGCTTCCCGTCACCCCTGTCCTGACCCCTCTTCTGTGTGGGGTGGGCAGCGAGGGGCCTGTGGGCTCTCTGGGAGAGACTGAGTCGGGAGAAGAGAGAAGCGCTCTGAGCCAGGCCCAGCCCTCCTGCTCCCACCAAGCGGGGCCCAGCTTCCTCCCAGGCCTCGGCTGACTCAGCGCGGGGTCAGCGTGGCGGTGAGGACAAGCCACAGGGACAGGGGAGCAGGGCAGCGCCTGCATCCGTGAGCTGACTAGGGACCAGCACCCACCTAACGGCTTAGCTCACTTCAAACTCACAACACCGCTGAGATGGTGCCACTGTTCCCCCCATTAGACAAACGGGACACTGTGGCTCAGAGAGGCACCTTGACGAAATCCACCCGGCATGATGGCTGCACAGCCAGGCCTGACTCCAGAGCCCAAGTCCCCGGCCACTGCTCCTGCGGGATCTGCTCCCGCAGGTGCCACCCGCAGAGCAAAGCTGAGTCTGAAGCCTGCGGAGACGCACAGTGGACGCAGCGCCCGTTCACAGATGAAAGAGCTCAGGCCCTGAGAAAGCCAAGCTCAGCTCAGCAGCTGGGCGAGAACAATGATGACATGGGAAAGAGCAAATGCCAACCTCCCAACACCTGGCCAGGCAGGCGCCTGCCCTCCCAGGCTGCTCCCCACTTCCACAGAGCCTACTTTGATTCGCCGAGTCACAAGGTCCTGGCTTCCCTGGTGGAGGCCTGTGGGTGTTCCTAGTACCAGCTGAAGGGCAAGTCCCAGCCAGAGTCCCAACCCCAGGGCAGAGCTCCAGGGAAGCCACTCGGCTCTCTGGGCTTTGGAGGAACGTAGATCCGAGAACACTGGCTGGGATCAGAGGCGACAAAGCAGCCAGGCCCCTGCCAGCAGCCCCTCCATCGCGTCCGCGATGCCTTTGGGGGCAGCAGGGAAGGGAGACTGTGGTTTCCTCTGCTTGGGCATCTCTGTCCTCACGCCCTCCCAGGCGCGGGGCTTAGGCAGTTCCCAGAGCTCAGGAAACATGCCCTAGAGAGGTGGGCACTGTATCATTCAGTCTAGATCCTCCCCCCACTCTGGACATCACGAGATGGCACCAGTACTGACCAGGTGGGGTCGGCTCCCCTCACAGCTCCACCACTGAATCACCTTGAGCAGGTCATGTACTCTTTGGGGGTTTCAGCTGAACTCTCCTCAAAAGACAGGCTAGATTCGCCTCTGCCTCCTTGACAAGCCAGGTGAGAACAGAGGACAATGGCAGAGAAGGACACTCTGATCCCCAGAAAAACAGGGCACGGTGGTATTTAGAGTCAGCAGACCCACACAGGTTAGGAATTCACACCTCGGGACGGAGATAAAATGACATCCGCACTGATTTACCGTGCACTGGCCACTTCCCATGCTCACTCTCTCGAGGGCTAGACTGAGCTGCTCCCTGTGCAAATCCTGAAAAGCAAGACAATCACACACACGCGCGCACACACACGAAAAACCTGCAGGACGCGTGCTCGTGGAAACTGGGTTCCAAGAGCAGGACCCTGACACAGGGTCTCACGGTTCACTCTGATCTGTTCAGGAATGCCCTCCCCCGCCCTCAAGACAACTACTAGCAATGGCTGGCTGTGGACTAAAGAAGCTACAAAATGTATTTTTTTAATTTTACAAAATAATAATAAGATATCATTTTTCCCATCAGATAGTAAAGGTTAAAAAAAAACACCTTGCCTGGCCAGTGTGGCTCAGTGGATTGAGCGTCGTCCCATGGACCCAGAGGTCCCCATTTGATTCCCATCCCTATTCCCAGTCAGGGCACATGCCCAGGTTTCTGTCTCGATCCCCAGTAGGGGGCGTGCAGGAGGCAGCTGATGGATGTTTCTCACATTGATGTTTCTATCTCTCTCTCCCTTCCTCTCTCTCTAAAAAATCAATAAAAAACATATTCTTAAAAAAATACAACAAAGCCTTGGTAATGGTGTGAGGATACAAGGAAACAGGCATGCCCACCACTAGTGCGTATAGTTGATGATAGCTACCAAAGTTTTAAGTGCCAACATTCTTGTTTTTAGAAATTTATTCCATGGGTCAACTCATACAAGTTGACATGATCTATGCACACAGGTGTGAATTGTATCACTGTTTGTAATAGCAAAATGCAAAAAAAAATAACCTAAATGACTGCCATTTAACTAATTATGGAACAAGCATACAGTGGAATATGATGTGGCTACTGAAAAGGAGGTAGAATTCATACACACTGCTATATAAAGATATCCTAAAAACTCATGCAAAAAAAAAAAAGACACAGAACAGTTCATACAGTAAAATTCCATGAGTTTAAATAAATATGTAAGTTTTCATATTTGCCTAGATTCTAGGCCCTAGAAACTTCTGTAAGGAAACATAAGCAATGGTCCAAGACTGACGGTTACCCTGAAGAATGGAACCGGAAATGGAAATCCACTGTGGGCCCAATCCCCAGTGGGGGGCATGCAGGAGGCGGCCAACCAATGTTCTCTCTCATCAATGTTTCTGTCTCTCTCTCCCTCTCACTTCCTCTCTCTCTAAAATCAATAAAGGAAAACAAAAATTTTTTTAAAGGAAACTCAAAGGAGAGCAATATACAGCTTTGCTGGGGGAAATTTGACATGCAAACCAGAATCCTTACATGCATGCCAAGGGGAATTCAGAATGCAGGTCACGGCCTGTTTCTGGTTCTGGGTGTCCGTTCCAGATGCATGTGTCAGTTTGTGGAAATTCATCAGCCTGAATACTTACAATCTGTGCACTTCTCTGTGTGTATATTACGCTTCAATAAAAAGAGGTTGGTTGTTGTTGTTGTTGTTGTCATTGTTTATTCCTCACCAGAGGATATTTTTCCATTTATCATTAGATAGAGTGGGAGGGAGGGAGCAACAGAGAGAAACATGGATGTGACAGAGCCACATCGACTGGTTGCCTCCTGCACGACCCGACCAGGGCCAGGGTCGAATCGCAACCGAGATAAGTGCCCTTGACCAGAATTGAACCCGTGACTCATTGGTCTGCGGGCTGACGCTCTAACCGCTGAGCCAAACTGGCCAGGGCAATAAAAAGGTTTTTATTTTACTATGCATGCCATTTGACCTGGCAGTTGCATTCCCAATTCCATGCCATCCCACAGAGAAAACTTCAGAGATGTGTGCCAAGTTGTACTTTCAAGGGTCTCCACCACATTGTTAATAACTGTGAAACACTGGGAACAACCCAAATATCCAACAGTAGGGAACAGGTTAAAGAAAGACAGCATCTCTCAACGACAGAGCGCCTCTCAGCCAGGACGTGTGGAAGTACAGGTAATGACAGAAAATTTCTGAATTAAATTAAATAGGCTACCAACTATGCTCAGGGCCATATTGTTCAAAGGGTGAGATTAAGAATCATGGTTTTGTTTTTTGGTTTTTTTTCCTTCTTTGTGCTTTTCTGGATTTTATATGTTTTCTGAAATACACAGTCTTACTTTTATAACAGCAAAAAAAAACACATGCCCTGGCCAGTTTGGCTCAGCGGTTAGAACGTCGGCCTGTGGACCAGAGAGTACTGGGTTCAGTTCCTGCTACGGGCACGTACCTTGGTTGCAGTTTGTCCCCGGGTCCTGGTTGGGGTCGTGTGGGTGGTGGCCACTCGATGTGTCTCTCTCACATCGATGTTTCTCTCTCTTTCTCCCTCTCTCCCTCCCGCTCTATCTGAAGATACATGCAGGAATGTCCTCTGGTGAGGATTAAAAACACACACACACACAAACTATTTAAAATAACAAATAAAAGGAAGCAAAAGGAGACAAGAAAAGGGATGGCCCCAGTGGTATAAAATAGTGGTTCCAAAATGCACTGGGCAGGAGAACCACCCGGGTCTTACACTGCATGGGGTCAAACCCCACCCCTGTTGCTTGCCAGCTGTGTGACCTTGGGCAAGTTACTTAACCTCTCCATGCCTCAGACCAGACTCCCCACCTACAAAGCGGGGAGACTAGCATACCTACCTCGTAGGGCCGTCAGAGGGGTAAATGAGTTAATACATGTTAAGCCTCCAGAACAGGGCCAAACACAGACCTACAGTCCTGTTAGCTAGTGTGACTGCTAAAATTCTGGTTCCATCGTGCTAGGGCGGGGCCAGGAATCCTGCCTCTTCAACAGCTCCCCAGACAATTCTGATCCAGGGAGAAACACCAGAATGAAATCGGCTACAATACTGCCATGGTCATGGGTGGCCCTGGAGTTATCTGTAGGAAGGCTGGGACGCTAGTTGCCCTCTGAAGGGAATTCTTACTAAAAGAGCTCACCAAGCCAGCTCCTCGCTCTCCCTCCATCCAGCTGGGTCACTCCAACCCTCCCCTACCACTGCAGAGCCTCACCTGGGTATTTTCCGGATTTTCCGGACGAAGATGAGCCAGAAGCTAGGCATCAGCGCCCTCTACAGGCAAGTGTGTGTAGTGCGAGGAGGAAAAGGGGGCGTCTTCTGGCTGGTAGCCACACTGCCCTCTGGCAAAAGGGACTGAGGGACGGGGGAAGTCTCTGTGTTACAGGGGATAAGTAACACTCACTTGGTGTCAGAACACCTGGGTCCCAGCTCCGGTTCTGACAGTTAACAGCTTCTAACCATGTTGCCATTTCTATAGGGCAGGCTCACTGCAGAGCAGACCCCAAATGATAGTGCTAGATGTGCGACAGCACCGGGCTGGGCCGGGCGACCCCCAAGATTCACTGGGCGCCTGCCAATGCCCAGCTGAGGAGCAGCCCCAACCTGGGCCAGGATGAACAAACCCTGCGGCTCCTCCCCCAACTCTGGCAATCTGGGCTGGGGGGTCACACTTCTGGAAGATGAGCAGTGACTCGGGTGGAGGCAGGGATGGGGGGACACGGGAAAGGCAGGGAGCTTCCCTCAGACCCCTTTTCTTTAAGGCCTGCAGCTTAAACACAGCCTGTTCGCGATTCATTTATCCTGATTTTCCTCAGACAAAGATGGGGGTCCTAGCAGTGTCTGCCCACCCCCAGGCCCAGAGGAGTCCTACTGAAGCCCCAGCATTGCGACATCTCCATCAACACTTGTCCCTTGCCCCTTTGAAGGGCTGACTCGGAATGACATGGTGAACTGAGACAGAAAAGACCTTTTCCACTCCAAGTCCCTCTGCTCTCCCCATGACTGGCCCCACCCGAAGGGCTCTGCACAATAAGGGGCCTCCTGTATGACAGGAGAGAGGGTGAGGAATTGGGGCTGGATCCTGTAGTTTGGTGACAATCGGACCAACACCTCACCTATGGCCAGCGAGACCCGTGGGAGGGAATGCAGTCACTACTAAAGGAGTAAGCCACGGGGTACATACTGATGATGTCCCCATTATACTGACGGAAAAACTGGGCCACTGAGAGAATAAGTAATTCGCTCAAGGTCACACTCCTGGTAAGCGGCTGTGGCAAACTGTATTTCCCAAAGATGGCCACACCACCCCATATGATATCCCCCACCCACGTGCCCTTCTCACCGTGGGACACTGACACCCCTCCGTTACAAGGTGCAGCGTGGACCCGTGTGGACCTGTGACTATGATGGAGGTAATGCTGCATCATTTCTAAGGCTAGGTAAGGAAAGGTAAGATAGCTTCTGCCTGGCTCGGGATTCTTGCTCCTTCGCCAGCCACCAAGCTGTGAGGAAGCCCAGAGAGAACACAGGAAGAGGCCGCGGGGCAGGGGGCTGAGTCCTCAAGCCAGCAGCCAGCAGCAAATGCCAGACATGAGAGCGACCGAGCTTTCTGATGACTCTAGCCCCTAGACTTTAAGCAACCCAGATGACGATGGCGGAGCAGAGACAAGTATCCCCACCTATCCCTGCCCAAATTGCAGATTCCCCAGCTAAATACATGCCACCATCGTTTTAGGCCATAAGCTTCCGGGTGGTTTATTACACCGTTTTAGAAGCCAGAACAGTGAAGAGCCAGAATTCAAATCCAAGGGAGCTGGCTCGGGAGCCTGCCGCTCTGCAAGGGCCCCTGCTCTGCGAGGGGCAGAGTGGAGGAGGGGTGCAGAGCCCGGGCTCGGAGTCCGACATATCTTCATGTATTCATTCATTCTTTCATCAAATATTTATTGCTTCCCCACTGTGTTCCAGGCTCTCTGCTGGGGCAGAGACTATTTTGGTGAACAAGACAGACAGATCCCTGCCTTAGGGGATACAGAGGGTGGGGAGGTGGAGGGTAAAAAAGGGATACTTTTACAGTCTCTGCCATAGGGTGACAGAGTGGAAGGGGCCTGGGGGGGGGGGAGCCTGTTTAGAGGGGAGGATCTGGGACGGCCTCTCTGAAGGGAAACTGCAAGGATGAGATGGATCCAACTCTGTGAAGAGTGGAGGGGACATCGGCAAGTGTCACTTATTAGCTCTGTGACCTTGTAGAAGGAACCCAGCCTCTCTGAGCCTCTACTTCCTCATCAGATGGGGGTGCTTTCAGAACCCACCTCATAGGGTCTCTCTGAGGAGCCCAGTGTGCAGTCCAGGGCCTGGCACAGGAACAGCCCCCTGAACTTAAACGATCGTAGTGACAGGAATTATGCTGAGGCCCAAGCCCACGGGGATGCCCAGAGCTTCAGAGACCACTCTGCTCCCCGTCGGCACCTATGCCAGCCCCGGGGAAGAGAGTGTGGACAGCAGGGTTGCGGGAGCCCTCCTACTGGTGCCCACGCTTCTGAGAGTGGGTGAGTGGGTGGGAGGTGCACCTTTCCTGGAACATGCTGACATACAGCCCAGCCTCCACCCACCCCTGCAGCCATCCCTGACTCATCTCCTCAACCCAGAGCCTACCCACCCATCACCCTTAGTTCAGAGCTTGAAAAATAGGGCTGGAGGTTGGACTGGCTGTCCCTCCCATGCCCCGCCCCAACGGCAGTGAGCACCCACACAGCCTCTGGGGGAGACACAGCTTCCTCCATGCAGAGAGAGAGACAGGGACAGGAAGCCTGGAGAGAGGGCAGAGCTGGGCAGGGCATAAGACAGGGATTCCAGGGGCCAAGCAATCCTGCTGGGGTAAACTATCACCTGCCATCGAACAGGAACCCCTTCGAGAACCCTGGAGAGTGCCTGGTGAGCAGCCAACACACACACCCAGAGAAAGGAGCAGGAACAACCCAGAGCACCCAACAGTGCACACAGGCATGCTCAGGGGACCCACACAGCCACACAGAGATGTGCAGACAGTGATCCAGCAACACGTCCTCCAGGGACACAGTGCAGAGCTGTGCGCTCCCATATGGGCACAGCTCACTGCGCCGACAGCCTGCCACACCCCTCCGCTCCTGCTCACTGCCGGTCACCTCATCGGCAGGTCCCCAGTGCCCATGCTTAATGCCATCTGTTGACCCGGACCTGGCACAGCCCGGCCAGCATGCCCTGCATGATCCAGGAAGGAGTCTGACAGCCTTGGATTTGAACTAGGGAAGAGGGTGGGACACCAGCCAGCCTGAGAGCAAGCTGCAAGTCCAGAACCAGAGCATGGGCTGGGGGGGCGGTGCTCAGCACAGCCTTGTCTCAGGCTAGGTCCCCCAGAGCACAGTCTTTGCCTTGGTGTCCCACCTGCTTTGGGTGGCCCCTGCAGCAGCTTCATGTCCTGAGCAGGTGGAGAGGAATCTACTTATGACTATTGGAAGCCCCCTCAGGGGGTTTCAGCAAACAAAGGGGAAAAAACAAGTGCAGCACGACAGGCTGAGATCAGACATGAGGCAGAACTCCCCCTTAGAGAAGCACCAAAGCCCTGAAGGAGGTGTAGGCAAGAAGAGAGCGCCATCTGGCTCCACAGAGATGCCCTCTTGAAAAGGGGAGAAGACGGATAGGCTGGCATTACTGTCTTATCTTTTCTTAAACTTATTAAAAACAAAATGAGTCCCAAATTGCAGGAGTCAGAGGAGTCTTTAGATGACTGTAAATAAAGACAGTGGCTGCCGCGCCTCCTCGGCCTTGGCTGGGTGTGATCTCGCCTGCAGGCTGAGGGATGGATGCAGTGACCTTTACATACGCCAGCCTGCGGGAGCGCAAGAGGCAGCTGGACACTTTCCCCACTGTGCAACCTCTCCCCGAGGGGGCGGCATGTTGCTCAGAGATGGAAGAGGGTAGGGAGACAAGGGCCACCATGGTACCATGGCAACAGGCCTCGTCAGAGACACGTCCACGCCTTCTCCAATCACCGCTCACAACAGAACCCAAGTGTTTGCAGACAACACCTCTCCTGCCAAAGGGGGTGGTGGCCTGGGAGGGACAGGTAGACACACTGGGGAGAAAGAGAATGAGGCTTATAGCTGCTGTACCCTGAAATATGAAGCCTGCTCTGGCTTATGCCCTAGGACCCACCTCAACTCATCCTCAACCACTGCCTTCCCCTCTCTCATGCCACCCTGCCACTCCCCCAGACCCAGCTTGTCCCCACCATCTCAGATGCCCCTAATCCCCTTAGACCAAGGCTGCCCAACTCACCCATTGACCCGTTTCCTCCATCATTCGTGGCCACTCTCTGCCATCCCACTCTCCCCTCCCTTCCTGCCTTCCGTTTTTTCTTGCCCTCTCTCCCATCCCCCTGCGCTGTCCTCCCCACTGACCGGGGCCCAGACCAGTGCCCACGACCATCTGCCAGCTCCAAACGCCAGCACCTGCTCCCCCTCCACTCCTCCTTTAAGCACCTGCTTCTGAGCTGCCTGCTCGTCCCCTCTGCCCACTGCCCAGCTCCCATGTTCTCCTGGGACAAACCCCAGCAAGACGTATGTCTGAGGAGCCACCCAGGGCCGGGCATTGCTGGCTCCAATTCACAGACTGTGAAACAGAACCATTCAGGGGGTTTGGGAGCCCAGGCCTCAGCTCCAGGAGGAACTGACCAGGTAGGTGTCTGGGCCTGAAGCCCCAGGTTCTACAATAAGGAGGAAGGTCTTTACCCAGCCTCCTCCTCCACCTGAACAATGGACATCTCAGCAACCCCTACAGAAATACTCCACTTATGGAGCCCTTGCTATGGACCTATCACCATGTTCAAAATTTTAATAAATATCTTATTTTTTATATATATATATATATATATATTTTTTTTTTTTTTGGTATGTGCTCCTAGCAGGAACCGAACCCAAGACTCTCTGATCCGCAGGCCGATGCTCCAACCGCTAAGCCAAACCGGCCAGGGCGCAAACATCTTATTTTAACACTCACATCCCCCAGATGAGAAAACAGAGACTCAGAAAAGTTGGGTCATTTGCCCAAGGTCACGCAGTGCGTTCGCACCTCAGTGTGCCACTACAAACCCTCTCAGCCCCATTTCTTTCTCCAGCCACTTCAGCAACCGCCAGCTGGTTCCCTGTAGGCTTTGAGCAACAGCTCACGCGCCCTGTGGCCAAGCTTCACCTAGGGCTACACCAGGCCTTCTTTGTAGCTACAGCGTGGGACGTCCACAGGAGCTCACTTGGAATCTCGCGGGAGTTCATGTTCACGGAGGTGTCTTTATCCATCGGGGGACAGAGCGAATGGACGAAGGCTCCCGTCTGCTCTCCCACGGGGCAGCTGAAGTGCATTCCATCGGCTCCCCAGGAGACGGGCTCAGGACAGTGGTGATGATAAAAACGATGCATGAATGCATCCTCGTGCTGCTTTCCCCTTCTCTCCTTCATACCTCCTGTCCCACCCGTATTCCCTGAGACCCCTTCCCAAGTATACCTCTCAGGTCCTGCTGTTGGGGAACACAGGGGAGACACGTGAGTGGGGGGTGGAGCTGGGATTTAACGCCAGGTCTGAGTAACAGCAGAGCCCTTGTGCTTAACCACTGTGCTTGCTGCTGGCACCACCATCCACGCCAGGGTCCCTTTCCCTCCAGGTTCAAGTCATTCTGAACCACTGAGGTTCCGCCACACTTGACCAGACAGTATCATGGGAAAGAGGGAGGGGAAGGTATGAGGGTGCCTGCAGCAGAAGGGTCATCTTCTCTGGAACTGAGGTCACCTCCCGCCAAACTGCTTCAGCACCCTGGGCTGAGCGGCAGTCCCAGCTAGACATTCCCTGGCCCTACCCAGCATCTGCCTCTGCCCAGAAATCTCCATGGCTCTTCAGCTCCAGTCCCCATCCCATCTCCCACGAGGCCACTCAAGCCCCACCCCAGCCCCGCTGCTCAATATCTTGAAAGGGAGGGGGGACCTGAGGTAGCTTTTGAAGCCTGAGTGGCCAGATCTAGCAGACACCCACCCTGGACTCGGAAAACCCAAAACAACTGCTTGGAGAGGGCAGAGCCTCCCTGGACTCCTGCCCAATTGCAAAGACAGGACTTTCCTGGGGGAAATAACTGCGTGGTACCTCACAACCCCAGCAGCTGCGTGAGCTTTCTGTTTACTCCTCGCCCGCAGCAGGAAAAACAGGGGAGGCGCTGCCTTCTCCCCTCTCCATGGGAAACTGAGGCCCATGGGGCTTAAGAAGCAGCCCCAGGGTCACAAAGCATGAAAAGAACCAGAGTCCTGGCACCCAGCCCAGGACAACCCTATTATTCCCTGTGGAAGCTGCTCTGGTGGGGGCCACTCAGAGGCAGATCCCGGCATTCAGAGCCCAAACCCCACTTGCATGTAAATGCCCTTCAGTTTGTTAAGAAGGGTGTAGAGGGAAAAATAGGAAACAGGAGAAAGAAGGCTGTCCCTACCGCCAGCTCACAGATCCAGACACTCAGTGTCTGGTGGTGGCAAAGACAAGTGGATCCTACTCTGTCCTGAGGTGCCCTGCACACACACCTGCCTGGACCCCCACCCAGGGCTGGCTCCACCACACACACACCCCCAGGCCCTCCAGGACTGGGCATCAGGCTGGAAGCTGGCCCTGCCCCAAAGGTTCGTGAAGGCCTGTCAGTCAGCACCCTCCCGTGCTAGCTTCCCTCCCTGTCACAGGCACAGGTTGGAGTGAGGATGAGGTGGTGTTTATGACCTTCTGGAGAGTGGAGGGGTAGGGGCGACAAACCAGCCCAGCCTAGCCACAGGGTCCTCCTGAGGTTCCTGGCTTCTTCCTTCTCCCACCACCTGTAAACACCCACCTCTGACCTCCATCTAAGGCAGCTTCTCCAGCCAGAGACTTTGACAGGGGCTGAGCAACATTTCATTCAGGCACACACACCCCCCATACACAGTGTGTGTGCGCAACGCCCCACCGGCACGGATTTCTGAGGACAGCCACCCCACCTCCCTTACACAGCCCACTGCACTGAACTGCTCTGTGGAATCGCAGCACGGAGCTCACGCACGTCCATACGGGCTGGATTTCTCTTTGCAAACACACGCATTTACACTCACAACATACGCCCCAATCTCACGTTCAGTCACACCCAGGACTCACGTCTGAGCCAAGCTGACTACGGAATTCACACCCGGCCCTGTACCTACTGACCTTCCGTGACACCGGCGCCCGGGCTCACTCCACGACGTGGACGGAATGTCAACAGTCAGGCACGGCGGCTGTCTCCGCCTGTGCGCCCGGCACGGCGGCGTCCCCCGTCTCCATCCGGACCCAGGCCCCCTCCTCCTTCCCGGCGGCGGGCTGCTGTCGCCGCACGCCCAGCGCGCGCACCGTCACCGTCACCGCGGCGCGCACACGCGCACCCCCGGCGGCGGCTCGGAAGCACCCGGCGCGCCGCCCGCAGCCGCCGCCACCTGGCGGGCCAGCCCGGAGAAGTGCGCACCCGGCGGAGGCGGGGGTCCTCCAGCCGCCAGCGGCTGACGGCGGGCCGCGCCCCTCGCTCTCCCTCGCCTGCGCCTCCGCCGCCCAGTTCCGGCTCTGGTCCGGGGGTGCCCGCGACGCTCGCCAAGCGGCCGCCGCGCAGCTGCCGGAGAGGGAGTGGGAGGGCCGGCACCCGGACGGACCAGGGCGCGGGGGACCGGAGGGGGTCCCGCGGGTTCTGAGCGCCGCCACCGCGGTTAGGACGCTTGCGTCACGGCCGCCAGAGGACTGCCCCAGGCGGCTCCTCGGGAACAAAGGCGCGGGGCGGGGCAGGCGCGCCCAAGGGACCCAGGGGACAGAGGAGGGGATAGCCCACCTGCTGGATGGGGCCCCGGGGCAGTGGGAAACTGAGGTGCAGGGAGACCCGTGGGTTCGTGGTCTATTGAAGACACCCTGGGGCCATCTCCAGCTCTGAGAGGTGTAGGACTGGAAGGGAGTAAAGTGCTATCTGCACTTGGAAGTGGGGGGCTTCAAGGACTGCCAGAACCCCTGAAACTGCCCCTGCCTTGGCCCTGGCAGCCTGGAGCTTTCATTCATTCCCTCCCACAAATCGCAGCTTCTGCCAAACCAAGGATACTCATGAACGTCAAGGGGTTGAAGGAATGAAGAATCTTCTAGGCAGCCTTTGGGATGCCCAAGTTTCGTCCTCTGTAACCTCCTCTGAATGTGGCTTGCATACCTCTGCGATGAGAAGCTCACTCCCTAAGGGGACAACCTAGCTGTGCTCAGGCAATTCTCGGGGCTAGAAAGCCTTTCCTTTCATTGCCGGCACATCGGCCTTGCTTCTGTCTGTTGGCGGTGGCCTCACTCTGCTCTGACCGCAGTGGCTTTCTGTTTCTAGAACATACGTGGGTTAGGACCTGTACTCGCTGTTCCTCCTGCAGGAATACTTTTCCACCCCCTCTGCTGAGCCCCTTCCCCCATCCATTCAACACCCCTCACCAGCACCCTTTCCACATGGCTACCCCCTTGTGTCCTTCAGGACTCCGCTCAAATGTCACCTTCTCAGAGAGACCTTCCACCTCTTCCAAAGTCCCTCACAGCCACTGGTCACTCTTTATCCTGATGCCCTGTTTTTGTTTCTTCAGCACTCTGGTCATTTCGTTTCTTCAGCATTCTGAAACGTTCACTCTGACATTTTCTCGTCTGTGCGTCTGTAGGCTGTCTCTCCCACTAGAATGTGTGCCCCATGGAGGCAGGACCCTTGTCTGCCTGAGACAAGACACTGTAACCGCAGGGCCTGACCCACAGCAGGGTGGAAGGAAGAAAAGAAGACAGGGGTGGCCAGCCCCTGGTCCAAGTCCCTTCAGCAGCCTGGGCCATCACCCCGAAAGGCAGTGTGCTCAGCCGTTCAAGGGTAACATCTGGCAGTGTTAGCAGAGGAAAGGTGCTCAATCCCTGTCCACCAAATAAATGAACAGACAAAGGAACATTCTTCTGAAAGTTTGAGACTCAGAACAGCGGGCCTTCTCTCCCTCGCTCTGGACTCGGCCCTGAGCTCTTGCAGCTCCACGATATGAGCATTTTCTCGAAATCTAAAACATAGGGCCGTACCCAAGCGTCTACTCGATTGGAACCCCTCAGCCAGCTCTGATTCCGTCGCCCTGCTGCCCAGGTACAGACAGGACTGGAGGCCGGCTGAAGTGGACTCCTAGACCTGTATCTGGGCTCCAGCCTCCAGGGCAGTATGGGTCCCAGTTCTGACATCTCCACTGTTGGGATGGTGCCTGGGTTCTTGCCACCAGCAATGGCACCGGCATGCTGTCCACATCCTTCCTCACCACGCCACTCAAACACGTTGAGCAGGACTCAGCTGATGGCAGCTCACTGGTCAACCTCCCTAGCTGTGCCAGCTCCCAGCTCACATGTCTCTGTGTCACTTGCAAGGCTTTGCTGGGAAGAAAAGAAACTCACAATTCCTGCCCCAACATCCCCAATGTACTTTCTACTCTAAAAAACTAATCAGAAAGGCAAATAAGCTTCCCCCAGCAGGGTGGATGCTCAGGACAGTCACTCACTGCACTTTTCTAAGTGCCCCCAAACCATCTCTTTTTTTCCCCCCTTTATTGATTTTACAGATAAAGGAAGGGAAAGGGAGAGAGAGAGAGAAACATCAATGAAAGAGAACATTGATTGGCTGCCTGCTGCATGCCACCCACTGGGGATATAACCTGCAACCCAGGCATGTGCCCTGACCGGGAATTGAACCAGGACCTCTCAGTCCATGGGACGATGCTCAATCCACTGAGCCACACCGGCCAGGCCCAAACCATCTTTTTAATAACAGACTCTAAAACTTGGCCAGGACTGATGCTATGTTCACTTATTTATGGTTTATGGACTTATTTCCTCTTTGTAACGATAGAAATTACCTTCCCCGCCTTCCAGCTCTGGAAACATGCCTTATTCTCTGAGAAGCAGTGTGCATATTAATTGTGAGCA
Organism: Molossus molossus; assembly: GCF_014108415.1. Lineage (NCBI taxonomy): Eukaryota > Metazoa > Chordata > Mammalia > Chiroptera > Molossidae > Molossus > Molossus molossus. The sequence continues at coordinate 43,328,176 of NW_023425354.1, read as the reverse complement.
CTGCCATTTACTGGCTGTTATTATCTAACCTCTGCACCTTGGTTTTGTCATCTGAAAAATGGGGAGAACAATGGCACCTAAAGCATAGTATTGTTATTAAATTAATTTTCCCTGCAAATTATTTACATGACATATAATAAACAGTCACAATTAACCATTAATATTCTTTTTTTTTTTTAATCCTCACCCGAGGATATTTTTTCCATTTTTTTTTTTGTACAAATAGAGTGGGAGGGAGAGAGAGGAAGGGAGAGAGAGAGAGAGAGAAACATCGACGTGAAGGGACACATCGAGTGGCTGCCACCCGCACGACCAACCAAGGCCGGGGACAAACTGCAACCGAAGTACGTGCCCTTAGCAGGAACCGAACCCGGGTCTCTCCGGACCGCAGGCCGACGCTCTAACCGCTGAGCCAAACTGGCCAGGGCTTAACCATTAATATTCTATCTCAAAAATTAGTATAGTCAGGGAGCTATCGCAGCCTCCTCTTTAAGCACCTGGGATGTAGCCTTCCCAAGTATAAAAGCTGAAGCTATTTCAAATGGTTCCATCCTGTCTTATGATTGCTTCCCTCATCCAGGGACTCTGCTCTGCTCCTGTGATTCCACAGAGCATCCTTGTTCTTTGGCTTAGAAAACAGAGCACCTCCACTGGCCTCGGGCCACTAGCACAGGCAGGAGGTCTCACCCTCCTCCTCTTCCTTCGCTGTTATCTTGGGCAGGTGTAGCTGGCCTACCCCAGTCTTGGGGCTAGCCTCTCTACCAGCCCTCCTCCAGGTACTGAGCCTATGTCATGTTCATTTGTCATCCATGCAGTGCCAGGACGATGAGTTCCTTTGGGCTAGGACCTCAGGATACAGAGGAAAACAGCATGGAAAAGGCCCTGCCCTCATAGAGCTTACATCCCAGGGAGTCACAGGACAGTGAACAAATAAGATCATGTCAGGTGGTGGTAAGAACTTTGAAGGAAAGGAAAGAAGATGAGGGAGAAGCTGCTTTATGTCCGATGGCATCTGGCATGCAATAGGCTTTGGACGTTGCCTGAAAATGAATCCCATCGCATACCCTTCACGCCTCGTCTCTAGGATGCTCCTGGGACAGCCACGCTGTTTCCCTGCTAGCATTCACAATGAACACCCAGGATTCCATTCTTGTACCCTTCCCAACACTCTGGTCTCAAGCTCTAGAGACTTTTCTGTCTTTCCTCTGTGTTATTTAAAATCCACCTCTGGCCCTGGCCAGTTTGGCTCAACGGTTAGAGCATCAGCCCATGGACCAACCAGTTGTGGGTTTGACTCCGGTGAAGGGCATGTACCTGGGTTGTGGTTTGGTCCCTGGTTCTGGTCGGGGTCGTGTAGGAGGCAACCAATCGTGTCTCTCTCACATCGATGTTCCTCTCTCTCTCTCTCTCTTTCTCTCTCTCTCTCTCTCTCCCCCCTCTCTCTCTTTCTCCCTCTCAGTCTATCTGAAGATAAATGGAAAAATATCTTCGGGTGAGGATTTAAAATAAAACCCTTAAAATCCACCTTTGGAGTGCAGGGCACCCATTCCCTAAACACCAAGAGTTCCCAGATGGCCTGAGTCACCTTTCCCAGGGTTCCTGTCATTTCCACATCATCATTTCTTTCTCTTTGGACAGAACTGGTTCCAGAGTCCCGCTCACCTCGCTGCTCCCTGCACCTTCTGACATCATCAATGAGCTAAGAGGGAGCTGTGCTCTGCTCTGAGCTAAGCAGGGCTCCTGGCAGACGTCCGGTGCGGTGAAGGCTTCCGTCGCGCCTACGCTGTATTCCTGGGGCCAGTCAGGAGCTGCAGTCAGAGCATCACCCCTGGTCTCCTATTGGCCAGCCCATGGTGCACCCCCGCATTGACGTCACTCCCATTCCTCTTTCCTTCAACCTAGAGACGAGACCTGTGCATTCTTGGCTTCAAGGGTCCGGCTCATTTAGAATCTAGTGCAAAGAGGTTCTGATGGGGAAAGAGGGAAGAAAGGCCCAGGATCCGGTCTAGCAGAAGCCTTGGGAAGGGTGTGGCGGCAGGAGGGCCACCCAGGATCTCTGCTGAGATCAGTAACACTGGTCACGCCTGTCCACAGTATGAATGAAGAGTAGGCAAGAGCCTGGGAGCAGGAATCTGGGCCAGGAAAAGCCCTCTTCTCCCGGCCCGTCACCCAGACTCGGGGCCCAGCTGGATTCTCGAGCATGGGGGAGGAAAGAGACAAGGAAGGAAGGGCTGCCTCTACCCAGGTCAAAGCAGGGGCTGCCCCGCAAATTTGGCAGCCCTTCTCCCTCTTCAAAAGGAACCGGCTGATCTCTGGGCTTTGGGAATCTCTGCAGTCATCCTTTCATTTGAGACTCGTGATCTTCCTAATAGAAGGAAGGGAAAATATGATCATACCCATTTTACAGAGGAGAAAGCAGAGGCAGTGAGCTACCTCAGATAAATCGGTGCGTTCTAGGCTGGACAAACTCTTTACAGGACCCTGAGGGCAAGGTTTCCCCAATGTGAGTTTATGCAGTGTGGCTGCATAAGAATCACCGGGGGAGGGGAGGGGGCTGGACCCTGGCCAAAGAATGAGATCTGGGGCCGTGGATCACGTTACCTGGAGGGAGACTCGAGGTCAGCACGGCTGAGGATGCGATGCTGCTGTGGGCTGTAGAGCCACTGGAAGGCGGTCAGTGTCCTCTCCTCGATCCGGAAACGCCCTTCCTGCACGTACCTGTGGGACAGGAGAGAGTAAGGAGGGAGGGAGTATGTAGGCAGGGAGCTCTTTGGGAAAATTGGCCTGGATTGCTGGAAAAAGATAGATGTGGGGTACCTGCCCCCAAATATCCCCCCCTGCTCATTTGCCAGAAAGCCCTATTTTTAGGACCACAATGAAAATTCCCTGAAGAGGAGACAGCTCCAGGGAGCAGGTTTCAACCCAACAGATGAGAGAGCTTTCTAAAAGGTCATTGTCTGGCCCTGGCCGGTTTAGCTCAGCGGTTAGAGAGTCAGCCTGCGGTCCAGAGAGACCCGGGTTCAGTTCCCGCTAAGGGCATGTACCTCGGTTGAAGTTTGTCCCCGGCCCTGGTTGGTGGAGTGGGTGGCAGCCACTCGATGTGTCCCTTTCACATTGATGTTTCTCTATTTCTTCCTCTCTCTCCCTCCCACTCTATCTGAACAAAAAAATGGGAAAATGTCCTCGGGTGAGGAAAGAAAGAAAGAAAGAAAGAAAGAAAGAAAGAAAGAAAGAAAGAAAGAAAGAAAGAAAGAAAGAAAGAAAGAAAGAAAGGAAGGAAGGGTCATTGTCTGAAGTTGAAAAGAGTCACTTGGAAGGAGTGAGTTCTCTGTCACTGGAGGTATATAAGCAGAGTGTGGGCAGGAGATTCAAGCATCAGATAAGGGTCCATTCTCCAAGTGCCCTACAGTACAGAGACACTGGACTGGAGAGGGGGTCATGAATCCAATATTGGGTTTAGGTCTTCCAGAACCTCCCAGCTACTTCTGGATAGACAGTCAGCCTAGAGTAAGGATGGGGGACGCTGGCTGGGCAGGTGAACACAAAAGGGTCTCTTCAGCTCTTGCCATCTCCTCCTGGAAGAACCGTAAATCCATTGATTAATTCAACATTTATTGAGTGCCTACAATGATGAACAAAAGATACTTAATCCTGCCCTGGCCAGTATGGCTCAGCGGTAAGGGGGTTGCCTGCGGACCAGAGAGTCCCGGGTTTGATTCCAGCGAAGGACACGTACCTCGGTTGTGGTTCATCCCTGGCCCCGGTTGGGGTTGTGCGGGTGGCAACCAATCGATGTGTCTCTCTCACATGGATGTTTCTCTCTCTCTCTTCCTTCCTCTCTCCCTCCAGCTCTATCTGAAGATAAATGTAAAAATATCCTCAAGTGAGGATTAAATAATAATAAAAGTAATAATAATAATAAAGATACTTAATCCCTGCCCTCTTGGAGTTTACAGTTTTGTGGGAGAGAAACCCTCAAGTAAGCACACGAACAAATATATCACTACAGAGGGTCCTTTATACATTACCAGTGGGGGTGGGAGAGGTACAGTCCTTCTGCTGGACAACCTGACAACATTTGTATAAGTTACAATTACCCTATAGCCCAACTATCCCTTTTGGAGAATTAATCTACAGATTCCAGCATCTGTGGACAAGGTTATCTGTGGTGTTGTTTATAATAACGAAAGACTGGAAACAACCCAAGCTCTCATCGGAAGCAGACTGGTTAAATAAATTATGGTGCATCCGTGTAGTCAGACAGCGTGCAGCCATATAAAAAAGAAATGTTTTCAGTGAGGGCGTTCTCTGTGTGCTCTCATGCAAAGATCTGCAAGATATATCCGTAAGATGAAAAATCAGGTGCAGAAAGAGCAGTGTGTTAATAAGCACTTTATGTTAAAAAGGGGAAAAGGAATGAAGTATAAATTCATATTTGTACATCTTTATATGCAGAAACTCTGGAGACACAAAAGCTAATAAAAATAGTACCTGGGGCCCTGGCTGGTTTGGCTCAGCGGTTGGAGCATTGACCTGACGTCCAGAGAGACCCGGGTTAGGTTCCCGCTAAGGGCACGTACCTCGGTTGCAGTTTGTCCCCGGCCCTGGTTGGTCGTGCGGGTGGCAGCCACTCGATGTGTCCCTTCACGTCGATGTTTCTCTCTCTCTCTCTCCCTCCCGCTCTATCTGAACAAAAAATGGAAAAATGTCCTTGGGTGAGGATAAAAAAAAAAAAAAGTACCTGGGTAGGGGAAGGGGAAACTGGATGAACGGGAGCACAGGGAGTGACTTTTTAACAATGTTATCTCTTCATACAGGAGAGGTATTACCTATTCCAAATATTTAGTGTGTACATGCATGTGTGTGCATGTGTATGTGTGTGTGCATTTGTGAGTATGTTTATATGTTTGTGTGCATGTGTGTGTGTGCATGTGGACATTTGTATGTGTGTGCATGTGTGCTGCGTGTGTGCATGTGTGTGCATGTGTGTATGTAATTACAAAGTGTGTAAAGTGCTATGAAAAAAATTGTGCAGCTGCTCTGATACTGCCCCATGGGGCTCCGGCTATCTGCTGGGGCAGGACGTTTCCCGGAAGGCAGAGTTGCTAGAGAAAAGAGGGCTTTTTTTGCTCCCGGGGCCTCCCATATCAGAGCACCTGGCCCTCGCCTGTTTCCCTCACACTCCTCCGCATGCTCTGATGGGCATTTGGGGACCATCCAGGCTGCTGGTGGAAAACAGCAAGGCAGCCAGGTTGGATGTTGTTGCGGGGGTCCAGGTGGAACAGTGGTGGCCTATAAAGGGGGATCGTGCTGGAGATGGAGTGAAATGGGAGGACTCTCAAGTGAGCTAAGAAGGTAGTGCTGGCTGGACTGGTGATGGGTTGGACGTGGCTGAGGGAGAGACAGGCAGCAAAACTGTTCCCAAGTTCCTGGCTTGTGAGGTGGCTGGCTTCAGTGCCGTCATGCTGGACAAGGACGTGTTTGGGAGGGACAATCCTGACTTTAATTTGGGACATGACCCTCCTCTGTGACCTGCTTCCTGCCCTAAGATGACATTCCTCCTTAAAGCCTGGCTCCTCCAGGAAGCCCACCCTGATTAATGCCATCCTATTCTGATGACAAGTTTCTACACCTTTCCCCATCCTTGGGCTCCTAGGGACTCAGCCTTGAATGACACCCTGTTGCCATCGGTGTGGGAGCAACTAATAACACCAGTCGCCTGCAGGAAGAGAAGTGAGTGGCTGGGGACACTGTAACTGCTTCAGTGCTTTTTGAATTTGAACCATGGGAATAGGCTCTGTTTTCAGGAAGTAAATATCTTTTTATTTTTTTCTTTATTGATTTTTTTAGAGAGAGAGGGAGAGAGACAGAAACATCAATGAGAGAGAACATCGATTGGCCGCCTCCTACATGCCCCCCACTGGGGATCAGGCCCACAGCCTGGGCATGTGCCCTGACCGGGAATCGAACCGGCGACCTCTTGGTGCAGGGGTTGACGCTCAACCACTGAGCCACACCGGTCAGGCAATATCTTTTTTGTGTGTGTGTGAATTCTGCTGATTATGAAGTCTTGGGTCACTAGAACAAAACAAAACAAAACAACAACAACAACAACAACAACAAAAAGGTCACTCATTGGTCCAACAGCTTTATTTTACAGATGAGGCCATGAGGCCCAGGGCTGACCAACTCAAGCAAGAGCCAAGACCAGACGGTGGTATTCCCCACTCCCAGGCTGACAGACCTTGCTTGACCCCCCCCAAGCACCACAAGTCCCTAGGCTGAGAGAGAAATAGGCCCCTCCGGAACTACCCCTCCCAAATCCTCTCCTCGCCCACACCCAGCCTGCCAACAGGGGAGTGGGAACAGGCTCCCCAGAGCACCCTCCGCCTCCTTGCCGCAGCCAGACCCAGCCACCCTTCCCTGCCCTCTCCCCCCAGCCCTTCTCCCAGAGACAGATGGAAGGGACTGTCCTCCACCCCCTGCAGGCACCCTGACCTGGATTCCACTTCCCAGCGACAGGTGAGTGTTTTTCCACAGCGAGTCCCAGACTCCTTATCTGCCAAATGGGAGTAATAATCACGCGCACTTTGAAGGGTTTTTGCAAGGACTGCGTGAGATAACGCGAGGGAAGCTCTTTGCCATGTGCTCATCACTGTCGCCTTTCCTACCCATCATCCTCTGCGGCCGGCGCCAGTCCGCGGGCTTCACCAATGACAGACAGACCCGCTCCCTGCATTCTCTCCTCTCAGCCTCCTTCAAACCCCTTGGACCTTGTCGATCCCGCTGTAGAGATGAGGGAAAGGGGGCTCAGGAGAGGGCAATGAACTCGTCCAAGGACACGCACGGGAAGCAGCGGAGGCAGGCCTCCCTTGCACCTGCAGCATCCGGTCTCCTAACCCGTCTGCTCCACACACATCCTCCCTCCCCTGCACCAGCCCGCACTTCCCAACACCATCTTCTCAGCTCCTCCCTGTCCCAGGGGGCGAGCATCTTCCACTGCATATCAGATATCATCCAAACTGCTCACCTCATTCGTCCAACCCCTCCCCACTTTGCTCCCTTCCAGCCTTTCTCGCCATTACATGCCCCCCCTCCACATTTACCGTACAAACCCCTGCATCCCTGTCTGTCCTTCCCCAAACCTACCCTGCCTTTTCTTATCTCGGAGCCTTTGCTCAGGCTGAGCTCTGAGGGGAACTGCTCTCCCTCCATCTCTACCCCAGACTTGCCCACCCTGCCCCAACGGCTCAAACCACACAGCCTCTAAGAATCTGTCCCCAAACCCCAGCCAGAACCCAAGTGAGCTCCAAGGCTCCCAGGATGCTTTGCTTGCCCTTGTTCACAGTGGTGTTCTGGGCCCACCTGTGAGTTATTTATGAGCCTGTCTGTCTCCCCGCTGGAGCGCAAGACTGTCTGATCCTCTCTGAAAACCCTGCGACGTCCTCATGCAGCCCTCTGGTCAACTGACCCGGCCAGCAGTAAAAATCACAGGAGCGACAGTGATCGTCGACTCATCACATCCTTGGGAAGCTCTGATGCTCTCCATTAATGAGTCCAGTTTAATTTAAGAAGTGTATTTGCTTAATTGGACCCCATCAAATATAAGGAAAAACAGAACACCTCCCATCCCCAAATATCTCCCTCATTAACCTGTCATGCCCCTGACATTGTGTGGACTAGTACACTGAAGGAGATTAAATATCGCAGAGGGTCGCCCTGGCTGGTTTGGCTCAGCGGTTAGAGCACTGGCTCACACCAAAGGGCCGTGGGTTTGACTCCCAGTCAATGGTACATACCTGGGTTGCAGGTTCAATCCCCAGCCCTGGTTGGGGTGATGCAGCAATCGATGTGTCTCTCTCACGTCTCTCTCTCACATCAATGTTTCTTTCTCTCTCTCCCTCTCCCCCTACCTCCCTCCCTTCCATTCTATTTAAAAACCAATGAAAAAATATCCTCAGGTGAGGATTAACAACAACAACACAATACGACACATACTGAAGGGAATGAGGAGAGAAAAGGGAAGGTAGGAGCTGCTCACAGAAACAGACCCCAGGTTGTAAGGGTGGGTGACACCCCAGGAGGATGCAACCCATCACCAAAGAGAGAAGAGTCTGGCCCTTCACAAGTTACACCTATTTTTAAGCTGAACACTGGGGTAGATCAGGCAGTCACTGAAACCTGAACCTTCAAAACATTATGCTAAGTGGAAGAAGCCAGTCACAAAAGACCATTTCTATGAAATGTCCAGAATTGGCAAATCCATAGAGACAGAAAGTAGATTAGTGGTTGCTTAAGCCTTGGGGGGGGGGGGGGAGTGGGGGTTGAAAGGCAATGGAGAAGGAGGACTGCTAAAGACTATGGGGCTTGGGATAATGATAATGTTCTAAAATTGATTATGGTGATGATTGCACAATTTTTTCTTTTAATCCTCACCAAAAGATATTTTTCCATTAATCTTCAGAGTGGGAGGGAAGAAGGGAGGAGGAGGAGGCAGAGGAGGAGGAGGAGAGAGAGAAAGAAACCTGGATTGGTAGCCTCCTGCACGACCCCAACTAGGGCCAGGGACTGAACCGAAACCGAGACAGGTACCCCTGACCAGAATCAAACCTGTGACTCTTTGGTTCCCGGGCCGACGCTCTAACCACTGAGCAAAACAAGCCAGGGCCACATTTTTTTTCTTTTTATTTTAGAGAGAGAGGAAGGGAGAGAGATAGAAACATCAATGAGAGAGAACATTAATTGGCCGCCTCCTACAAGCCCCCATCAGGGCACATACAAGAAGCAATCAATGAATGCATAAATAAGTGGAACAACAACAAATGGATGTTTCTCTTTCTCTCTCTCTCTCTCTAAAATCAATCAATAAATCAATTTTTCTTGAAGTAAAAAAAAAATGAAAATTAAAACAATGAGAGATCATATTTCACTAGTGAGATTGGCCAAGATTTAAAAGTTTGTTCATTCCTGGTGTGAGCAAACTCGTGGGGAAAGTGGTGTCCTACACATCGCTGGAGATGATCGTTAAAATGGTACAGTTTCTTTGTGGAGGTCAGGTTGGCAGTATCTTTTGTTTTTTTTTAAATCCTCACACCCAAGGATATTTTTAATTATTTTCAGACAGAGTGGGAGGGAGGGAGGGAGAGGAGAGAAACATCAGTGTGAGACAGACACATTCATTGGTTGCCTCCTGCATGACCCCTACCGGGGCTGGGCGGAACCACAACCGAGGTATGTGCCCTTGATCGTAATTGAACTCATGACTCATTGGGCCACTGGCAGATGCTCTAACCACTGCGCAGCCGGCCAGGGCGGCGGTATCTTTTACAATATGTTCACGCAATTTCACTTTGAAGACCACATCCAAACATTCTCTCTGCACAATTTGCATGGGACAGCTTCAAAGATGTTCACTCAGCAATGTTTGTAATACTGAAATATTCAAAATACCAGAGAGTCATCAACAAAGGCTAGGTGAAGATATTATGGTCCAACTTACAATGGAATACTCTGCAGCCAGTGTAAAAGAACACTGTGCTTTTTTTTTTGGTATATGCCCCTAGCGGGAACCGAACTCTCTGGTCCACAGGCCGACACTCCAACTGCTGAGCCAAACCGGCCAGGGCAGAACACTGTACTTTTGAACCACTCACACAGCCTTGGCCTCTGGTCCGTCAGCTTCCTCCCCCTGACTCCAAGGCCCACCCTCAGAAACTGGGCAGGGCTCGGCACAGGCCTCAGACACAGTAGAAACACTGAAAAGATATTTAATATCTTGAACCGATGAACCAAATAAAATTCTAATTCAACGTTTGGTACTTCATGGTTTGCAGAAGAAGAGTTCAAACGAAGAGGGCAATTTTGGAAGGGCAAGTGCACATGAGTTGCTGTTTGTTTAATGTATCCATCATTATAATTGAGTATTTTCACTGCCCTACAAATCCTCTTTGCTCTGTCTGTTCATCTCCCCCCTCACCACACACACACACACACACACACACACACACACACATACTCTGGAAACACCTGAACTTTTTAGTCTCCTTAGATTTGCCTTTTCCAGAATGTCACATAGTTGGAATCATACAGTATGTAGCCTTTCTGGACTGGCTTTTTTCACTTAGTGATATGCATTTAAGTTCCTCCATGTCTTTTCATGGCTTGATAGTTCATTTCTTTTTAGTGCTGAACAATATTCCGTTGTTTGGATGTAGCCATTTATTTGTCCAGTCACCTACTGAAGAATGCCCTGGTTGCTTCCAAGTCTTGGCAATTATGAATAAAGATCCTATTAACATCCATGTGCAGGTTTTTGTGTAGCTATAAGTTTGCAACTCCTTTGGGTAAATACTGAGCAACTGCTGGATCATATGGTAAGAGTATGTTTCGTCTTGTAAGAAACCACCAACCTGTCTTCCAAAGTAACGGACCATGTTGCACTCACACCAACAATGTTTGAGAGTTCCTGTTGCTCCACATCCTTGCCAGCACTTGTGTCAGTGTTCCAGAATGTGGCCATTCTAACAAGTGTGTCGTGGTATCTCGTTGTCCATCTAAACCATTATTTTTTAAAAAGGTCCCAATTCTCCCACAAATTCAAACATGGTAATTTGTTACCACACTTAGACCTTAAGCAAAGGTTTTCACTTTTTTTTTTTAAATCCTCACCCAAGGATATTTTTCCAGTTATCTTCAGATAGAGTGAGAGGGAGGGAGGGAAGAAGAGAGGGAGGAAGGGATGGAAGGAGGGAGAAATATTGATGTGAGAGAGACACATCAACTGGTTGCCTCCTGCAGGACCCCGACCAGGGCCCTGGGGACCACACCCCAACCAAAGTACTTGCCCTTGACCAGAATTGAACCCGCAACTCTTCGATCCACAGGCTGATGCTCTAACCACTGAGCAAAACTGGCCAGGGTGAGTTTTCACTTTTAAAAAGCATGTGAAGCATTTGATTTTATGAGAGAACCACTAAATCTTGCCCATATTTTGTGGTTATTTAGGTGTGCCTATGCTCTTATGTATTGTGCATATATAAAAAGGTTAACGAATCTGAATAGCTAAAGAATTTTTAATACCAAGAAGCTTATCCACTATGCATATACACTAATTTCCTGTGAAATTAGTACGCCCTATAACAATAGCTTAGGGTGCGAATCGGGTCATCTCTCTTTTTTTCTAATTAATAACTTCAATCCTCTCTCCCCTTCAAAATCTATTATTAGCCCTGGCCAGTTTGGCTCAGCGGTTAGAGCATCGGCCTGCGGTCAGGAGAGACCCAGGATCGGTTCCCGCTAAGGGCATGTACCTCGGTTGCAGTTTGTCCCCGGCCCTGGTTGGTCGTGCGGGTGGCAGCCGCTCGATGTGTCCCTTTCATGTTGATGTTTCTCTCTCTCTCTCTCTTCCTCTCTCTCCCTCTCACTCTATCTGTGCAAAAAATGGAAAAATGTCCTCGGGTGAGGATAAAAAAAAATCTATTATTATAAAGCTTAATATATTGCTCTTGAATTTTCCAAAACCCCATAATCTTACTTTGTCCTACTTCTGAAATACCAAATTCAGAGAAACCTGCAGTCAACTATATACCTTCTGTGGCTCTTGCCTCTCTTCACCACAAGGTGGCAGTGTTGAACACCAGTCTTGCACAGCACCTGGACTCCTACAACTGCTGTGAGGAGAAGTCCTTGCTCTTCTGTATCTGCTGTTTCCTCTGTGATGTCCCACACTTGGGCTCTAAAGTTGGCTCCCTTGGTTCATGTTCAGACATTATTCCCCTGAACAGCAGCATCCACTGTCTTTCAGGTGTTGAGCCTGGATCATTCCCTATCTAGACTCCCATGTTTTTCTTGGTAAGCGTTATGGACTGATGTTTGTGTCCTTATCCCTGCCCCATTCCTTCCCAATTCATATGTTGAAGCACTAATCACCGATATGACTCTATTTGGAAATACTGTTTTGAGGAAGAAAATAAAGTTAGGTAGTTCCCTGATCCAACAGGATTAGTGTCCTTACAAACAGAGACACCAGAGAGCCTGTGTGTTCGCTCCTCATCATGTGAGGGCACAATGAGAAGGTGCCTCTCTGCAGGCCAGGAAGAGGGCTCTCACCAGAACCCCACCATGCTGGCACCCCAATCCTGGACTTCCAGTTTCCAGAACTGTGAGAAAATGAATTTCTGCTATTTAAGCCACACAGTCTGTGGTGTTTTATTTTATTTTATTTTTTAATTTACTTATAAGAGTGCTTCTTACATTTGGGATATTAACATTTAACCTATGTGGAAATATTACCTAGCTTCTAGTTTGCCTTTTAACTTTATTGTAGGTTTTGCATGACTTGTTTTTGTTGCCCAACAATTCATCATTCATCATCCTCTCGCGCACTCCAAAGTTCTGTGGGTGAACACATGACCAAGCCTGGCCAATCTGAGCAGTCTGTCCCCCTAACCCCAGTGATTGGCTCACTGATGTCCATGTGACCCCAATCATGCCAATGAGATGACATCCTGAGACTTTGGCTGGAACCACTGAAAAAGAAGCGTTCTCCCCCTAGCCAGTTTGGCTCAGTGGTTAGAGCGTCGGCCTGTGGTCTAGACAGACCTGGGTTTGGTTCCCACTAAGGGCACGTACCTCGGTCGCAGTTTGTCCCCGGCCCCGGTTGGGTCGTATGGGGGGCAACCACTCGATGTGTCCCTTTCACGTCTATGTTTCTCTCTCTCTCTCTCTTCCTCTCTCTCCCTCCCACTCTATCTGAACAAAAAACGAAAAAATGTCCTCGGGTGAGGATAAAAAAAAAAAAAAAAAAGAAGCGTTCTCTTTCCATGGTGGTCACTAACTTGGAGACTGCCTGCAGCGGATAGCCACCTTGCCTCCACAGGGAATAAAAGTGGAACCGAGGAAAGCGGAGGGAGAAAGAAAGCAGAGTATTATTTGGTAATATTATTTGAGCACCTGAATGTAGTTGTGCCTGAAACATGGAGAGTTCTTGGAGTTTTCAGTTCTGTAAGCCAATAAATTCCCTTTCCTTTTAAACCAGTTTGAGTTGCGCAAACTGACTCAATCTGAAACCCTGAAACCAGGGGCCAAGGCTGACTGTACTGGGAGCATGCCATGGGGTTCAGAAGGTTTCTTGCCCTCAAGAATTCTCCCTGCCAGGCTGCTTCACCACTCGAGTGGCTTCTTCAGGACCTTCTCAAAGCAATAGGCTTTCATCTGGGGGTGAAATGTGATCCGAAACCTAATTAGAGGCACTAACAATGATTCATGCATCATCAGGTCCCCCCCCCAGATCCAACCCAGCCAGGCAGTGCCAGGGCAGAGAGTCAGAGCAGAAATCCACGCTCTGCCCCTTTAAAACTTTTCCTGTTTCCTCCTCCAGGAAGAGAGGGAAGGACTTAAACTAAGCAAATTTAGTTTCATCTGGGAAGTCCTGGGGTCCTGGGGTGATGCTCCCTTTTCAGGGAGAGGACACTAAGTAACTGCCAGCTCTTCAAACAGACTAACTCTACTTTTTTTTTTTTTATCCTCACCTGAGGACATTTTTCCATTTTTTGTTCAGATAGAGTGGGAGGGGGAGAGAGAGAGAGAGAGAGAGAGAGAGAGACGAGAAAGGGACACATCGAGTGGCTGCCACCCGCACGACCCAACCAGGGCCAGGGACAAACTGCAACCGAGGCACATGCCCTTAGCAGGAACCGAACCTGGGTCTCTCTGGACCGCAGGCTGACACTCTAACTGCTGAGCCAAACCGGCCAGGGCAGATTAACTCTACTTTTATCTGATACATGCATTTAGGGTTTCATATGAGGAATGGTTCCACTGCTAAGTAATAATTTTTAATATTTGGACTTTGATTCTTAGAATCCTCCCAGGATGGGGGTGGGTGAGCAGGCTGCAAACCCAGTGACTCCTCCTGCTCTGTCTGACATGCTGGGATTTTCTAACAATGTAAACTTGGATGTGTGGCCAGGCTGTGTGGGATGAAGCAAAACAGAGAATCAGTTAAACAAGACCTGGGTTCAAACCCTGACTCTGCCATTTGCTTGCTGGTTGACTCTGACTAACCACTTTCCTTCTCTGAGACTCAGTTTCCTCATCTGTAAAATGGGGTACTAATACCATCCTCTGAGTATTGCTGAGAAAGTAACGGAGTCAATGCCTGGATCCTGATGATGGGGGAGCCAGCAGGAAGTGCTCAGGAAGCGCAGGTTGCTTTATTGATGATAATATTGTTGTTGCTATTTGTTTGTTTGAATTATGTTTTTATTGGTTGTTTTTTGTTTTTGTTTTTTTTTAGAGAGAGAGGAAGGGAGAGACAGAAACGATGTGAGAAAGAAACATGGATGGGCTGCCTCCTGCACGCCCCCTACTGGACACGCCCCCAATGGAGGTCGAGCCCACAACCAGGGCATGTGTCCTGACTGGGAATAGAACCTGCACCTCTCAGTCCATGGGAGGTCATTCAATCCACTGAATTGGGCTGTTGTTGCTATTTGTATTCAGGCTACAGAATATTCCTGGTGAGAGGTGTCTGGTGTGCTACTTCAGAAATGTCTCCTGGCCCTGGTGCGGGTGGGATGCTGTGGGGTGGGGTGGGGTCCCAACCAGACATTCTCTTTCGATTCTTGGAGTCCTCCCAGGGCGGTGGTGGGCTAAGCAGACTGCCCCGCCAAGCAGAGGTCAGGTCCCTGGCTGAAGCAGCACTCAACATTCGGACACCAGGGACATGGGCCCAACCCAGGTGACTGGACTGCGACGCGTCCGTCCGAAACCCTCTCAGTCTGCAGTCCCGTAACCTGACACCGGCAGGCTCTGATTTCCCAGCCGGGCCGGGCTGCGGCGGGGGTCGGGGCAACCACCTCTGCCGACGGGACCACTTCCCTCGCCTCCCAAGCCCCCTTCTCCAAGCCCCCACCCCCATAAGTGCCCACCCCCAAGGGTCCCTGTTTAGGTGGATGAGGGCATCTCCTTCAACAGGGGGCTGAGGACTGTGGTTGTGCCTTCTCCGGAGCCCAAGCCCTTGGCCCAATTCCGACAGCAGAAGAAATGCAGGGAGGCGGGGACCCCCATTACAAAACTAGAAAAGCGAGGTGGGGAAAACAGAAAGAAGACAAGCCCTGCCGATGAGCTTGCGGAAGGAGGACCCGGGTCCCTCCGAAGCCTGGCGCCGGGGGCCGGGCCGGGTCCCAGCCTAGCTCCCTGGAAAGCCACAGAGAGCGCGGGGTGAGAGCAGGCAGCCCCGCGCCCCTCCTCCAACCCGGCCCCGGAGCCTGAGCTCGGGAAGAAACTTCGCGCCAGTGCCCCGCTCCTCTCCGCGCCGCCCCGAGCCCACGGCCTCGGCGCTCACTCACCAGCGCACCAGCTGCCAGCGCTTCTCCGCCGGCGCCCCGCGCCCCGCCATGCCCGCCCGCCGGCCGGCCGCCCGCCCTGCCCGCCGCGGGCCGCACCGCGGACGCCGCTCCGGCTGCCGCAGGCCAGTGCGAGGGCGCGCTCGCCGTCGCGGGGTGCGGCGCGGGGACTGGCGGGCGGGGCGGGGCGGGCGCGAGGCGACGCGGGCTGGAGCCCGGGCTGTGCCGTGGGTTTGACGCTCAGCTCCCGCCGCCCCGCCCCCCGCTGCCCCCCGCTCCCCCCGCCCAGTGTACCGCCCGCCTTGTCCCTGGAGCCGGCTGGGGCTGGGTCACCGCGCTACTCCGCCGCAGCCGGAACGACCACGCCCTGTCCCCTCACTGCCTTCTCCCTTGCCCGGTTTGCGGATTGGCGCAGAAGAGCCGGGTGTCTTTGGAGCACTGGGCGAGGAGTCAGGTTCTCCGAGTTCCACAGGGAACTGAGTGACTGGAGGCGACCTACTCAATCCAGATAGCTGTACCTTACCCCCTATGACACCTGTCTGCCAACCAAGAAAGGTATGCATAAAAAATTAAACTACCCTAAATGCTTAAAATAAAGACTGATGTCCCCCCCCCCCGCCAGATTGTTAAAATATTTTAAGGTGACAATAATTTAAACAGAATGGCATTCTACCGGCAGGTGTGGCTCAGTGGTTGAGCGTGGATCCATGCACCAAGAGGTCGCTGGTTTGATTTCTGGTCAGGACACAGGTTGTGGGCCAGATCCCTAGTGAGGGGCATGCAGGAGGCGGCCAATCGATGTTCTCACTCATGTTTCTCTCTCTCTCCCTCTCTCTCTAAAATCAATAAAGAAAAAAAAAAAAATACAATGCATTCATTGGCCAGGCACTCTGCCCAATCCTAGGACCAGCTCCTCTCAAGCCCTCCACTCACCTCACCCCAGGAATCCATTCATTCCTGAAGTTTAGCAGAGACCAGCCTGGCCCAGGGCATCATCGGACCATGCATGTCAAGCCTGGTTTCAAGGAGCTGAGTTTTAGAAAAGTACAAACATTTGTCTGCACTTTGCCCTTCCAATTCACTTGCTTCCAATACCAGGACAACCCACATCTTTGCAGAAGGAAAACGTATGCACAGAGGACAAAACCTGGCCCCACTGTGAAGATCCTGGGAGCTTACCTTCTTTCTGGGGACTGTGGGCCATTCCCAGGATCACAGCAAAGTGTGCAGGGGAATCCAAATGCTACTGACATTTGTCATTATATCCATAGGGGCTCTCCCCAGTGTTCAACAAAAATCAAGATTACATAAGTCCTAAGAATCCTCACCTATGTCTCACTATATCCCAACTAAAGAAGTGACAGGAAGCAGCAGGGTGGCAGAGATTGCGACCAACACAAAGGCATTCTATAATAGAAAACCCGGAAGGAGATACAGACAGGGAGGCTGTCAGCTTGCCTTTGACCTCTAAGGTAATGTCTGGCAGGAGGCTAGCAATTGCCTTTGAGGATCTTTTTTTTTCTTTTTCCTTTTTTATCATCTTTTCTTTGAGCTTCTCCAACATAATTAACAAGGAGACAAAGAAAACAGAATAAAAGGTCTGCAATCATCCCCAAGGTGTGCATGTAACACATATTTCAAATTAGTAGGGGAACTGGTGATGGGACAATTAGCTAACCATTTATGTGGGGGAAAGCAAGGTCTCTATTTCATGTAACAAAATCTATTTCAGATGAATTATAAATATAACTGCATAAATACATATATTGAAAACTAGAAAAATATATAGGTAAGTATTGACATTACATTAAAGTGGGGGTGGATTTTTTTAAGCTTGACATGAATGGCAGAACCCATAAAGAAGAGAGTAATGGATTTTATTAAAATAAAAATATTTAACCTGAGTACATCACAAAAAACACACAAAAAGCAAAATTAAAAAGCAAATGTCAAGCTGGTTTTAAAATTGTATGTCTGTATTCATACATTTATGCTCATAGCAGCATAAATCACAATAGCTGAGGGGTGGAAGCAACCCAAGTATCCATGGATGGATGAATGAATAAGCAAAAATCTGATATGAACATACAATGGAATAGTATTCAGCCTTTAAAAAGGAGGAAATTCTGATACATGTGACAACATGGATACACCTTGAGGATGTTATGCTAAGTGAAATAAGCCTGTCACAAAAGGACAGTGTATGATTCCACTTATATAAGGTCCCTAGAACAGTCAAATTTATAGAGACAGAAAGTAGAATGGTCGGTACCAGCATCTAAAAAGGGGGCAAGGGTGTAGAAAATGAGAAGCAATTGTTTAATGATCACAGAGTTTCAGGTTTGCAAGATAAAAAGAATTCTGGAAATGGAAAATGTAAATGCATTTAATGCCATTGCACTATATACCTAAAAATAGTGACATTGGTAAATGTATGATGTGTATTTTACTATAAAAAATTAAAATATTGAAAGTTTTATTGTAAAGGAATATGCAATGATAAACACTCCAATAGAGAAATGAGTAGACATGAACAAACAATTTGCAAAAGATATATAAATAGCCAATACACACATTCTTAAAACGTCATTGAAAAATTAAATGTGATGCCATTTTTTACTTGTCAAATTTGGAACCACTGACTGGTTTTTAATTAACCCGCACAGGGTTTGTATGCAGAAGGAAAGTGGACCCTTTTTTGTTTTAATCCTCACCGGAGGACATTCTTCCATTTTTTGCTCAGATAGAGTGGGAGGGAGAGAGAGGAAGAGAGAGAGAAACATCGATGTGAAAGGGACACATCGAGCGGCTGCCACCCGCACAACCAACCAGTGCCGTGCCAGGGACAAACTGCAACCAAGGTACATGCCCTTAGTGGAAACCGAACCCCGGTCTCTCTGGACGGCAGGCCAATGCTCTAACCGCTGAGCCAAACCAGCCAGGGCGGAAAGTGGACACTCTTAATTGTGACTGAGGTTGGAGAACAAATTGGTCCAATCCTTGAGCATGGCAATGTGACAGCATGATGAAAAGTCATCAAATGTGCATATCTCTTCAGTCAATAATTTATCTCCTTGGAATTCATCCCAAGGACATAATTAGAAATGTGAAAAGAGGTCTCTATAGAAGAATGTCCTCTGCAGCACTGTTTACAGTGGAGTAAAACTGGAAACAATGTAAAAGTCGAACTGGAGATCAGTTAAGTAAAGAAGCTTGTCCAGCCCTGGCTGGGTGGCTTAGAGCCACCCAGCTGGAGCATTGTCCTGATGTGCCAGGGTTGCAGGTTCAATTCCTGGTCAGGGCACATATAAGAATTAACCAATGAATGTATAAATAAGTCAAACAAAAAATCTTTCTCTCTCTCGCTCTCTCTCTCAAAAATCAATAAATTTTTAAAAATTAAAGAAGCTTGTCTATATGATTGGATATAATACAGCTATTAAGAAAAATTTCATTGACATGAGAGAGAGAAACATCGACGTGACAGGGAAACATTGATCATCTACCTCCTGCATCCCCCACCTACCAGGAATTGAGCCCACAACCTGGGCATGTGCCCTGACTGGAATCAAACTGGCAATCTTTTGGTGCCTGGGATGATGCCAACCAACTGAGCCAGACTGTCCAGGGCAAGAAAAAAAAAATGTTTAACTATGTAAAGTGATGGATGTTAACTAGATTTATTGTGGTGATCATTTTATAGTATATACAAATATCCAATCATCATGCTATACATTTGAAACAAATATAAATATGTGTCAACTAGGGCTCAATTTTTTTTTATCCTCATCCGAGGACATTTTTGCATTTATCCTCAGATAGAGTGGGAGGGAGAGAAAGGGAAAGAGAGAGAAAGAAAAATATTGATGTGAGAGAAACACATCGAGTGGCTGCCACCCACACGACCCCAACCAGGGCTGGGGTGAAACTGCAACTGAGGTACGTGCCCTTAGTGGGAACCGAACCTGGGACTCTCTGGTTCGCAGGCCAACGCTCTAACTGATGAGCCAAACCGGCCAGGGCATGTCTCAATTTTTTAAAAAGAAGATATATTTTGAAGTGAAAAAAAAATGTTACCAAATAGAACTAGTACATTCATATATTCGTTGAAAAATCTGCAAGAACTATAGGAACATATGAAAAAGTGATTTATCTCTGGGTGATAAAGTTACGATGATTTTTATTTTATTCTTTTTCTTACCTATATAGTCTAATCTTCTAAATAAACATGTGCAATAAGAAAAAATACAATAAAAGTCACTTTTTTAATGATTAAGCTACCAGGATGTTCATCATATTACTATTTATAACATTACAAAAAAGAAATAATCTAAATTTTAAACAATAGGAAAATGGGTAGACTGTGGTTAAACCACACAGTGGAACAACACTCAACACAGGAGAAAACGTCCATGTTGTATTGCTGAGTTGAAAAGCAGACCACACAATAGGATGTCTAAAATATGTATAATGTTTACATATGTAAGGGAAAAAGGTTTTTGAAAAATGCAAAATGTTAGGAGTTGTCATGACTGGTAGGTATAAATGGGCTTTTTTTTTTTTTTTTTTTTTTTCACATCACTGCTTATCTAGAATTCCTCATTTTCCTACAATAAATAACGAGAAAAATAATTTTGTAATATATAGGTATTGATGAGCAAATGAAAACATATCATGATCTTTAGGAGATCTCCAAGATGCAAGTGAAAAAAAGCACAAGGCAGAATAGGGTGTCGTGCTGTATAATCTTCTCAGTGCCATAAAAATAGAAAACTGTGTGTGTGTGTGTGTGTGTGTGTGTGTGTGTGTGTGTACACACAGCATTTGTTAACAGCAGAAAAGTTGAGAATGAAGGATGAGGAGGTTTTAACTTTTTTAAGCATCAGCATGTCCTATTGTATAAAGTATTTTAAAGAATTGCCTGGATAATATGCATATAATTCTATAGTACCTGGATGATGAGATTATGGACTCCATTTTCTTCATTAGAAAATTTTCAGATTATTTAAAAATAATAATAATGTATTTCGCCCTGGCCGGTTTGGCTCAGCGGTTAGAGCATCAGCCTACAGACCAGAGAGTCCTGGGTTCGGTTTCCACTAGGGGCATGTACCAAAAAAATAATAATAATAAATAATTATAATTATGTATTTCAAACAATAAAAGACAAAAACCAATCACAAATAGCCAATTATCTTTAAGAGGTTGCAAGAATTGTGAACACTATATAAAAACATGTAAAAAAAAGTTATGATACAGTCCTGGCTGGTATTGCTCAGTGGTTATAGTATCAGCCCACAAACCGAAGGGTCACAGGTTTGATTCCCAGTCAAGGGCACATACCCAGGTTGTGGGTTCAATCCCCAGCCCGGTTGGGGTGCTTGCAGAAAGCAACCAATCGATGTCTCTTTCTCTCTCTCTTCCCTCCCCCCTCTTCCACCCTCTCTAAAACTCAATGGAAAAATATCCTCGGGTGAGAATTAACAACAAAAAAGTTATGATACAATATAGGTTAAAAATAATCAGATAGTTACACCACGGAAACAACTATGTAAATCATCACGAGTATGAAAATACTAGAAAATAATTCACAAAAACAATAATAGTGGGATTATAGGTATCTTTTTGTTACTGCATTTTTCAGTCTCACTGAAATGCAAATCTAATACTTCTCTAATAAAACATAATGAGCCTCGCCAGTGTGGCTCTGTTGCTTGGTCATTCCATGCACCAAGAAGTCACCAATTTCATTCCCAGTCAGGGCACATGCTTAGGTTGCAGGCTTGATCCCCAGTAGGGGGCTTGCAGGAGGCAGCAGATCAATGTTTCTCTCTCACTGATGTTTCTCTCTCTCTTCCTCTCTCTCTAAAATCATTAAAAAAAAAAAAAAACAGCCCTGGCTGAGCATCCTCGCATGCAGCAAAAAGCCATCGGTTCGATTCCCAGTCAAGGCATATGCCCAGATTTCAGGTTTGATCCCTGGTCAGGGTGCATGTGGGATTCAACCAATCAGTCTATGTTTCTTTCTCATACTGATGTTTCACTCTCTCCCTCTCCCTTTCTTTCTCTAAAATCAATACAACTGATTTAAAATTAAATTTAAAAAAGCCATAATGTTAACCAGAACTGGCTATATGTGGAGCATCGTGTCTGGCAATGCTAAGGGGAACATAAAGGGAGAAAAGGGGCTACAATTATACCAGATCATCAAAGATTTGAGGAGTTAGTCATCCAAGGTCATGGAAAGTGGTCTGAAATGGAAAGATTTCAGGCACATGCGTGCTTCTTTCAATGATGCCTGTCAGGTAAGCTCCTGAGCTCTCTACCCTAGATGGAGGAGGATGTGAGCAAGGTTGAGGCAGAGGGGAAGTGTCTGAGGTCAAACTGTGGCCCAGTACACACACACACACACACACACACAGAGAGAGAGAGAGAGAGAGAGAGAGAGAGAGATTTTCTTGTTGCTATGCTAGTGGTTTAGGAATAATCAGAAACTCTGTAGGTCAGAGCTGAGATTTTAGGGACCATTTTGTCTGTATCAGGCACCTCACCCCAGCCTTGCCCCAGTTTTATCTTTCTTTCAGAAGGTGTACTGGCTAAGAAGCTTATCCACAGTACCTCTGGTTGGCTCTCCAGTCCCAGAGCTCCCATCCTTCTAGACACAGAGTCCCAAAGAATGTAGATTAGGTGGTGTTTTGGGGTCCCAAGCTGAACTGAGGAGGCCAGGAGAGTATGGCCAGAGTCTTTGAAGAAAAGAGGCTACTCCTGTTACACTGCCACCTGCCCCTTTGTCTTGGTGCCCACCTGTGCTGGAGCATTCAATGGGCAGCAATCTGGGAGAGAAGAGCAAATTCAGTCCAAACTGGTAAGGAAGATTGAACCAGATAGCTCATTCCTCCAGAAACCTTCTCTCCTTTGTTCACTCTGCTGTGCCCTGGGAAGTCACCCTGTACAAACAATGCCAACGGGCTCCCTTAACTTCCGGTTCTGATTGGGACTGACTGGAGGAAGCACCAGTAGGGGGTTGGGAGGCAGAAGGAGAGTGAGGTCTGGTTATTTATTCCCCAGCTCCCTCCCTGACTGCTCACTGTGGGTCAGTTACTTCCCTTTAAGGAAAGTGACAGCCCTCTCCCCAAATCTGTTCTTTCTGAGTTCCCATACCTACCTTCTTCTCTTGTCCCTCTAGGTCTAGGAATGATAACAGCTCTGCCTTATTCCTGTCCTTAAACTCTGCCCACTGTTTTGTAAATAGCCCTTTAACTCTCTTCAAACGATCCATTTTAAATGTACCATCTGTTCCCTGCCAGGACACTGACCCAGGCAGAGTTGTTACCCAAGCTGAACTCAAAAAAGTCAATATTCCAAGCTGTCATGAAAAGATGGAGGAGCCTCTAAGCCTTCTCTGTCAGCCCAACCTCACTCTCTCAACAGTCTTTTAAGGCTTTACCTTCCCCTAAAACTCATGAGTGCTTTCTGCCACAAGTGAAGTCGTCTCTTCACCAAGGGATCTGATGAAGCTCACCTCTGACTGGGATTTGAATTCTGGCTCCAATGCTTACAAACTGGGTGGTGTTAGATTTCCTATAGGTTTTCTCTGAAGTTTCAATGAGATGAAGTGGGCAAAGTGCTCAGCTCAAACTAATGGTTACTTCTGAGGCAAGATGTATACTTTTTATACACTTTAGTTTGCCTTGACATTGTTACAAGTTTAATGTTGAAAAAAAATTTTTAAAGATTTTTAACAGTAGTTAGTAGATTGTCTGGCATATAGAAAGTACTTAATAAATGTTAATTATCATTGTCATTATCTCCATATTTTATAATATGTCTCTGGGTCTCCCCACAATTTCAGGTAGAATGCCATGCAGTCAGCCTTGTTCAGTATTACTCTTCGTGTTTACTGACTGATTGTTAACCTCCTCCAAGGAGGTGCCCTTTGGTCCCCTTTCCCAAGCTCTGCCTTCACATGGCCATCTCTCAGCTCTGCGGGCTCATAATTTTCAGTTGTTCTATGGGTGATTTGTACATATCTGTTTTTTTCTTAATCCTCACCCAAGGACATTTTTCCATTTTTTGTTCATATAGAGTGGGAGGGAGAGAGAGAAAGAGAGAAACATCGATGTGAAAGGGACACATCGAGTGGCTGCCACCCACACAACCAACCAGGGCCGGGGACAAACTGCAACCGAAGTACATGCCCTTAGCAGGAACCGAACCCAGGTCTCTCTGGACCGCGGGCTGATGCTCTAACCACTGAGCAAAACTGGCCAGGACTGTACACATTTTTTGTTGTTTCACCTGTGAATATTTTTTCAGCCAAAGATGTTGCAAGAGTCCTGACAACAGCCCTAGATTCCAGACCTTTCATTCCCAGCTGGAAGCACCTGTTCAAGGCTGGACTTTCTCCCATGAACAGGCAGGGTCACACCTCAGACAAGCATCTGGAATTGTTTTCTTTAGGTGGTGAAAGCCAGAGTCCCAGGACCATCTTGATACAGATCAAGGAGAATAACATTTGGGGCTTGATCATAACAATCCCATTTGCATGCACTTTACAAAAGTCTTTCATTCTAACCTCATGACACTCTCATAAAGATCTTGTTGGCAGTCTATAGTGCTTTTCCCTAAAATGGCTTACCAGAGGGAGCTCTGAGCCACCAGCCACTCACACAATGTCACCCGGTCCCTTGCCATCTTGAGCACGAATGCCTAATGAGAACGCAGCACTGTTTTAAGCAATTTACATATATAAACTTATTTAATCCTTACAACAACCCAAAGATCTTATGAGCTGAGTAGACCATCATTGTCCCATTTTACGGATGAGGAGACTGAAGCCTAGGGAGGAAGAAGGTACTGATAGAGCCAGAACTAGAAGCCAAGCAGCCTGGCTTCAGAAGCCTCCCATGTGTAGTGGGAAAGGACCAACACCAGTGTTCTGGACTTTAGAGTTTTTAGAGTAATCTTCTCTTGGCTCTTGAGACCTTCATATAGGGGACAAGGGTGTCTTATCAACTGGGGCCCAGAGAAGTGATGTGATTCACCCAAGGTCATACAGCTAGGGAGAGGCCTTGAACAGCTTTGCTGCCAACTAAGCACAGGATAGGTTTCCTGGCCCCTGGTCAGCTCACCACTCGTCCAACTCCTCCCTGGGCCGGTGCGGGCACTGTCTACGGTTCCTACGCCAGGGGGTGGGGAGAGGGGCCGAGCGGTTCGCAGCCTGACGGCCCGGGCGCTGTCCGCGGTGCTGATCCGGCAGCCGCGCCTGGCTCGCCAAGTGACTGGCGTGTTCCCCAGGTTTCCCTTCCAGCTCCCAGCCAAAGCCAGCTCCGCGAGTTCCAGGGGCCCGCCGGGGTCCTTAGACCCGGCTCCCGCGGCACTCGGGGCTCCCCCTCCCCTCTCCCGACAGCGCGCCGCCAGCCTCCCTTCCCCCCCCGCCCCGCCCACGGCCCCTCCCCGCCAGTTCCTGGTCCCTCCCCTCCCCCTTATCTCTCCCGCCCCCTCAGCTCCCCCCTACGGCTCGTTCGCCAGTTCCGGTCACGTTGCTGGGTGTTTACGCCTGGAGGCAGCCCCGGACCCCCCCACCTTGTCGCCCCGGAGCCCCGGGAACCCGGACACCACCGCCCCGCAGCTTCGAAGCAGCTGATGGCGCCGCAGCCGGGGCGGGCGCTGCGGAACCCCCGACGCAGCTAGCGTGGGGAAGAAGAGCTCCTCCCCCCACCCAGCCCGCGGACCCAGGGCTCCTCTGGCCTGTCGCTCCTTCTGGTCCTGAAGGTGAGGAGGCCTGTGGGCTTGGGGGGTGGGTGCCGAGGTGGCCCCTAGCGGGGAGCAGCGAGGCTGACCAGCTCCCCTGAGAGGGCTGGCGTGGGGCTGGGCACCGCAGCGCGCGGGAGGCAGACCGGACCCACGGGCTGCTGGCAGAAGTTGTCCTCCACTGCCCAGACTTGGGCCCTTCCCGGCCCTGGCGGAGAGTCCAGAGTAGCCGAGGTCAAGCCACCGCCACCTCTTGCCACCTCCTGCCACACACCTCTTTCTTTCTGCCTGTCTTTCCCTCTCCTCTAATACCTCTCTTCCTCATCCTCCTTAGTCTCCACATGCCCCCCCCCCTTCTCTGGGAGTCATATTGGAGGCGTAATCAGGGCAGAACATCAAGACTGAAGGGGGCGGGAGCTTCGTTTCCCCCATATATCCCTCTCCTGTGTTCCTGGATCCCCTGCTTTGCTGAGGTTAGAGGTCCTGGGGTCTTCAGTTGAGTGGGGAGCCATAACCTAGGTGTATTAGAGGAGGAGGGTCCTGGAGTGGAGAGGACCAGGAGACCCTTAGAGAATGTGGCTCCACCACCAGCCAAATGACCCCACCTTACAGTCTCAAACATTTGTCAAGAGCTGACTTCTTGTTCCCAACTCAAATCCCCAGGAAAGCCAAGAACTTGAGGTTGAGGGGAGTAATTATTTTTTAATACATGCACTTACTTTCCCTGGTGATTGCCAATAACACTCAACTCATTCTGCCTGTTTCACCAACATTCCTTGTGCTCCTGTTCCATGGAGACAAAGCCCTGCCCTCAGGAAACTTATTGTTTGGAGCAGAAGCCAGACACACACACACACACACACACACACACACACACACACACACACTACGTGGTGGAATGCTTGGGGAACATAGTAGCAGAAGAGAGTCATTTCCGCTTGGTGGGGGTGTGAGAAGACTTCCTGCATTTGAGCAGGGTAGCATCCTTAAAAGGTTTAAGGAGGCAAAGATAGGACAGGGAAATAGTAAATGAGGGATGTTCACAAGTATGAGGAGAGTTTGTTGTGATAGAAGCAAAAGGTAGTATCCAAAAGAGGAGAGGATCAGACTGCAAATGTGACTGCCTTTAGATTGTGAAGGGCCTTGAATGCCAGGGTGAGTGCCCAGTGGGGTGCTCCACACTGCCCGGGCACGGTCGGCCATGTATATTGGGCAAACTACTTAACCCTCTAAGCCTGTTTCCTCATCTATGAAGTGGATGTACATACTAATAGAACCTTTGATGTAGGGCTATTATGAAGATAAATGAACCAATAT
The DNA here is from genome assembly GCF_014108415.1 of Molossus molossus. Lineage (NCBI taxonomy): Eukaryota > Metazoa > Chordata > Mammalia > Chiroptera > Molossidae > Molossus > Molossus molossus. The sequence continues at coordinate 43,301,759 of NW_023425354.1, read as the reverse complement.
ATGTAAAATGCTAAGAACAGTGCAAGCCATTTATTATTATAAGTATTAGTACCTGTGCAGTGATGACTATTATAAGTATTATTACCTGTGCATCGTGTCTGAGAAAGACTTTTTGAGTTCTTGCTTTCCTTCCTACCCCAACCCTCAGATTCAGGTAGTTAAGAGGAGTAACAACTAAGAAAAGTAAAGAACATTTTAATTCATTTATGTATTCATTTATTACCATGACTGTCCTGTCTAATATACCTTCCCTGGCAATTAGAATGATAAACATAAGTTCAGCATTCTCCTTGAAACAAGAAGGCATACTTAAAGGGTTTTAACAGAATCTGGGTATTGAGTGTTCAGAACAGCTCAAGAATATTTGTTGACTGAATAAATATTTGCAGTCCTAAAGAGAAAAAAATATATATTAAGAATGAAATAGAAAGTGGGACAAGAGAAGCGGTCAAGGGTGAGGGGTGGCAAACACTAAAAACTCCATGCAAGCAGAAAACAAGAGGCTTCAGTTCTGGGTCCTCTCCAGGCACTGCTTCTGCCTGACGGAGAGATGGGGGCAGCAGGGGCTCGGGGACATTGAGCAGACAAGGGAGGGGGAGTAATCAGCCACCCAAAAGAAGATCAAACTATAAAAGTAGTTCTCAAACTTTTGGTTAGCAGAAGCCTTCTCTCCAATGAATTTGTATACACAAGCCCATCATATAAAAGAAGGATAAAAACAGCAAAGCCTGGAGCCCTGCCCTTTTTCCCAACCCTTTTGGAAACATCTGAGACCCCTCTGCAGAATTCTGGGGCTCCATGGAGCAAATTTGAAAATCACTGATTGAGATGATTCTGAAGGCCCTTCAGAACCCTGAGTTCTATGATTCTGTACTTTCTATGGTCCTTCCAATCCAAAGAACTATAGGAACTGGAGAGGAGAGAGGACCACAAGTTCCTATTTCACAAGTCAGTGGTAGGCAGACAGCTGGGGAGGGAAGTGGGTACCAGGAAGCTCCAAAGAGATAAGCAGGAGGTGAAGTCTTTTTCAAGGATCAGGAGCTCAGGCCTTAGAGTCACAATTGTGCCAGGGTCAGAAGGTTCCTGCACCTGACACTGTGGCTGGAGACCTGAACACACAAGGTTCATCCCACCAACTTCCCCAAGGGAAAAAAATCTTTCTTTCTTTCTTTCTTCCTTTCTGTCTTCCTTTCTTTCTTCCTTTCTTTCTTTCTCTCTCTATCTCTTTCTTCCTTCCTTCTCTTTTTTCTTTCTTTCATTTCCTTCCTCTTTCTTTCTTTCTTTCTTTCTCTCTCTTTTTCTTTCTTTCTCTCTTTCTTTCTTCCTTCCTTCCTTCTCTTTTTTCTTTCTCTCATTTCCTTCCTCTTTCTTTCTTTCTTTCTTTCTTTCTTTCTTCTCTCTCTCTTTCTGTTTTTCTTCCTTTCATGAGTTGATTTGAGTTTATTTGAGCCAAACAGACAACATGCCAGAGAAGCAAGATCTCAAATGCTCCTGTAACTTTCTTTCAGACTGATGAGAAGCATGTCAAGAGTACTTAGAATTAAGTCTTTAAATTGTGAAGCCTGTGTTACAGGTCCTTTTTTATTCTTGGTGACAATTCTTTAAAATGAACATTTTTCATCAAGCTGGAAAACAAAACAGTAGGAGCACTGGGAGAAGGTGGACTGCAGAAACTGCACAGTTCCTGAGGTAGTCAGGACAGTGGACAGAGATGAGGGACCCTTCTCACTTTAACCCGTGAGGTTGAGCATCTCAGTCTGGGTGTGGGGAGAAGATGGAGCTGATAGCTCTTACCCCTTAGCTGCTGCTACTGGCCCAGACCTTGTCCTCACATACAAGGTCCTGACGCCGGGAGGTTCGAGGACTTCATTTCTATATGAAAACCTGACATTTTTCTGAGTTGGGTCTTCCAAGTACATGTGACTCCCCAGTCACACACACAGAGATCTGTGTTGTCCCTGGCTCCCCCTTGCCCACTCCACTTCCCGCCCTCCCCCTAAACAAACTAAACAATAACATCTAAGAAAGAATATTTGCCAAGATCGTTTGTGACCCAAATTTCTGTCCTGAGAAGAGCAGCCTGCTTAGTTGGAAGCAAATACTCAAGTCTTTCTGGGAAGGCATGGAAACAGCTGGTTGGCTCAGTCTGTCACTGTGGCCAGGGTCCGTCTCCAGGGCTGTGTGGAAAGGATTTTGACTCTTTTGAAACATTTGCATTTCAGCAGCTGGGAACAGACGTTTTCTCTCCATCTAAGCACAGGCTCACATGCCTTCATCTTCCAGTTCACACACAGCAGACGCATAGATTCAAGAGATGCAATCCCACACACACATGTGCAAGCACACATACATGCATTTCCTTGAGGCACGCACATGGGCCCAGGTGCACGTACAGACACGCAGGCACACATATCCCAACACAGACACAGCTCACCTGTTCCTCCCGAGTAACGCACCAGTATATTCCACTGCCCTCTTGACATCTGTTTCTCCCTGCCTGAGGTCTCTTGAGCATACCAAATCTAACATGTCTCAGGCTGGATCTTACCTTCTCTGTAAATCTGCCCCTCCACATCAGTTCATCCGGCTCCACAAATTCACTCATTCGTGCACTCTACAGATATTTACAGAGTATCTACTTACCAGATTCTGTCCTAGGCACTAGGGAATAAACCAATCTATCTTGTGCCCTGGCTGGTGTGTTCAGTGGTTAGAGCATCGGCCCACGCACTGATTCCCAGTCAAGGGCGTGTACCTGGGTTGCGGTTGTGGAATACGAAGAAAGGAAGACAAGATGACCCCTAATCATTGGTCCTGAGCAACTGAATGAAGAGGCAAATAGCAATGCTGATTATCCAGGTGGCGAACAGTAGGCAAGAGGTTTGCAGGAGCGATCACAAGAGTTCAGTACTGGGACTGACAAGTTTGAGGGACCTGTGAGAAATCCAAATGACATATTAGGTAGTCAGTCTAGTGTTCAGGGGAGAGCTAGTGTACCAGTCAACATAGAAATAGACTTTACAGCCATGGGATTGGACGAGATCGCCTTAGGAGTAGGTAGAGAAGAGTTCCAGTGTAAAAGAGGTCCAGTGTGAAAGGCCCAAACCAGAAAGTGGTTAAACATCCTGGACATCCTCCTCCCCATCGTGACTTAACCCAGCGATTTCCAACCAGTGTGCCACAAGAATTTTTAAAACATGCAATACCTGACTATTTAGACTGACAAATTAAAAAGTGACAACAGCCACCCTGGCCGGGTAGCTCAGTTGGTTAGAGCATTGTCCCAATACGCCAACGCTGCAGGTTTGATCCCCAGTCAGGCACATATAAGAATCTACCAATGGCCCTGGCAGGTTTGACTTAGTGGTTACAGCATCAACCCACAGACCAGAGTCACAAATTTGATTCCGGTTAAGGGCACGCACCTTGGTTGCCGTTCGATCCCTGGCCCTGGTCTGGATCATCCAGGAGGCAACCAATCCATGTGTCTCTCTCACATCGATGTCTGTCTGTCTGTCTTTCTCTCTCTTCCCCTCCCACTTTGTCTGAAAATAAAGGGAAAAATATCCTTGGGCCCTGTTTGGCCGGTTTGGTTCAGCAGTTAGAATGTCGGCCCACGAACCAAAGAGTCCCAGGTTCAGTTCCTGTCAAGGGCATATACCTCCGTTGTGGTTCGTCCCCGGCCCTGGTCGGGTGGTGAGGAAGCAGCCACCGATGAGTCTCTATCACATCGACGTTTCTCTCTGTCTTTCTCTCTCTCCCTCCCTCCCACTCTCTCTAATGATAAATAGAAAAATACCCTCGGGTGAGGAATAAAAAAGAGAAAAAAGAAAAAATATCCTCGGGTGAGGATTTTTTTTAAAAATGCAAATAATGTCCCTCACTGCCTAAAATCCTTTAATAATTTCCCAATTCACTTAGTATTAATCCAAAATTCTTAGCATAGTTTACAGACCCTGTGTGATGCTTCCCTTGCTAACCTCACTTCTTGCAACTCTCCCCCAATAATTTACACGGCAGCCTTCATCAGCATTTGGCAACATCCCTGTTTCTCAAGACAACCATGTGAAGCACTTAGCACAGAGGGCTTGGTGCATAGTCCACACTCAATAAATGTCACCTGTCATCATCACACCTCTGGGCTCTCACAAATGCTCTTCCTGTTTGGGATGCTCTTCCCGGGGCTCTGCTGACTACCTCCTACCTCTCCTTCAAGTCTTTATTACTTTTCTGTTGCTGCATAACAAATTACCACAAACTAAGTGACTTAAAACAACACAAATTTATTTTCTCAGTCTCCAAGGATCAGGAGTCTGGCACTGTTTACCTGGGTCCTCTTCTCCGGATCTCACAAGGCTGAAATCAAGACCAACTGCATCCTCATCTGAAGGCTCAACTAGGGAGGGATCCACTTCCAGGATCCCTTAGGTTGTTAGCAGAATTTAGGTCCTTGTGGTTGTAGGACTGAAGCCCAGGGTCTTGTAGCTGTCGGCCAGGGACCATCCCCAGCTACTAGGAGCCTTTCTCGGGTCCTTGCACGGAGCTTCCTCCATAGGCGGTCTCACAGCATGGCAGTTTACCCCTTCAAGGCCAGCAGCAGAATTTCGCTCAGGCTTCAGATCTCTTCCTTCATTCAATAAGGGCCCTTTGAACTGGCCTGCCCAGAATAATCTCCCTTTTGATGAACTCAAAGCAACTGATTAGAGGCTCTAATTACACCTGCGTCTCTGTCATAAACCTGATCACAGGAGTGAAATCTGTCATATTTACAGTCCCTCCCTCGCCCAGGGGAGGGGATAATGTAGGAGAGCATGACCAGCAGGGGCTGGGAATCCTGCGGACCCTCTTAGAATTCTGTCTGCCATGAGGTCTTGGCCTAAAATCACTTCCTTGAAGAGACCGCCTTTGAACCTAAATCTAAAATAGGTCCCACTCTATATTCTTTCACAGTACACTGTAGGTATCTCTCATGGCACCTGTCACAAACTGTAATTGTAAACTTATTTGTATTATTATTTGTGTGATGCATTTTTTGTTTGTTTGTTTCTCTTCCCTAAGCCCTGTGATCTCCATGAGAGCAAGAAGTTTTTTTTTTTTGTAATCCTCACCCGAAGATATGTTTATATTTTTTATTGTTACTTTTTGAGAGAGAGAGAGAAACATCAGTGTGAGGGAGAAACATGGATCGGTTACCTCCAATACACGCCCTAGCTGGGGATTGAACCCACATGACCTTTTGGTATACTGGATGACACTCCAACCCACTGAGCCACCCTGCCATGGTGACGGTAGGATTTTGTTTTGTTCATCAGTGTTCTCTGTGCCCAGCACAGCAGTCGGCAATAGTAACTCATTGAGCACTGGCCAGTTTGGCTCAGAGGTTAGTAGCATTGGTCCATGGACCAAAGAGCCGTGGGTTCAATTCCCAGTCAAGGGCACATACCTGGGTTGCAGGTTTGACTCCCGGCCCTGGTTGGGGTCATGCAGAAGGCAACCAATCAATGTTTCTCTCTCTCTTCCCTCCCTCCCTTCCACTCTATCTAAAAATCAATGGAAAAACATCCTCGAGTGAGGATTAACTAAAAAAAAGGAACTCACGCCCTGGCTGGTTTTGCTCAGTGGTTACAGCATCAGCAGCCCTCGGACCAATGAGTCCCCAGGTTCGATTCTGGTCAAGAGCACGTACCTTGGTTGTGGTTTGTCCCCGACCCTGGTCGGGTCGTGCAGGAGGCAACCAGTCGATGTGGCTTTATCACATTGTTTCTCTCTCTCTCTCTACCTCCCTCCCACTCTATCTGATGATAAAGAGAAAAAATATCCTTGGGTGAGGATTTAAAAAAAAGGAACTCACTGAATGAATGACTGATAAAGAAATGTGCAAATCAAGACATGGCTTCACCTCCTCACACATTTAACAGAGACCAGAAGGGGTGTGGCACTGATTGATGTAGGTCCTGGGACAAGTGCTCTACCCTTTTAAATCTCATTTAATCCTGTTACTATTAGTAGCCCTATCTGACATAGAGAGGGGAGAAAGGTTCAGAGAGGTTAACTTTCTCACCCAAAGTCACACAGCAGGTAACTGAAAAACTCAGGACTCAAACCCAGATTGTCCTCAGTGTAACTATTGCGAATCTTCATTGGATTCAAAAGACTTGGTTGGAGAATTGGGTCTGCCACCACTTACTGACCATGTGAACTGGCACGAGTTGCTTTGGCTCTGACTCTAAGTTTGTTTGTGAAATGGGGGTGGTCATACCTACTGAAGAGTGGCTGGCAGAAGTAAGATAATGGGTATCAAGTTGTTTAAACTTAGCAGACGGTCAGTAAATGCAGCAGTGATTCTCACAGGTCAAAAGGCCACTCTGCTGAAATGAAAGGCATATTTGGTTGGACCAGGAGGGTCAAGAGGGTATAAGGAGCCCAGAAAGAGAAGCCTATGAATGTGAGGGTCTCAGGTGGAGCTGCTTGGTGTGACCCTACAAGTAAAAGTCTGGACTTACAGAAACTTACATGGAAACCAACCTGGAAGGGACCATTTGCTGAACAGAGCATCCATCGGCTGGCTTCCGTCTCCACTGCACAGGGAATTCCTGGAACCGGTGGGGCAGGTCCTTCCAAAGCTTAGGGATTCCCTGGAGAGAAGGCATGAGCTCTGAGTCCTGGGCTCCAGAGGTCTGGGCCTCCACTGCCCTTGCCTCTGTCTCCCTAGGACACTCATCACCATAGGAGAGACTCACTGGGGAAGGGCGGGGCCGAAAGAGGGAGAGCTGAAAGGCCGGGCCATCCTTAGGATTTGGGGATGCAAGTCTCCCCTTCCCATCAGTGTCTTAAGTTCCACCATGGATTCACCACATGGGTCTCCTTAGCACCCTTTCCCATTCCTCTCTTAGAAAGGGACTCTACCTCCTGCCTTCAGCCCACAAAGTCCGTGTTGGTAAAACATTCATCAGATCTTCCTCCCCCAGGACTTGGAAGAGCCCAGAGCCCTGGCCTGAGGTTAAGTCAGAGACGTGGCATTGAACTGGGAGAGGGTGTGCTCAGAGCCATCCTGCTGCCCTGCCAGGTGACGGTCACCCCTGAGCCGGAATGCTTGCAGGGTGGCAGAGCTGGAAGAGACCTCAGGGTTCTACTCCCCGACTCCGTTGGCCATGAGCAAACCAAGAGCCCGGAGAGGAAGAGGCTTGCCCAGTCACACCACTGGTTAAGAAGCAGGCTAGATCCCATCTCTGTTTCTCTTTATAACTTTGCTGTCCCATTGGTTTTCCTCGTGGAAAAGTAGAAGAGGCCATGGGGCAGGGGAGTGAGGCCATTGCCCTCTGGGCCTCTGGCTCTTCATCTGTTAAATGAGAATAACTCTACTTCCCTGCCAACACTCGACTTGTTCATGAAGCTTTCTTTCGTGAGTAAATACAGGAGGAATGATCACAGTGGCAGAATGGTCCGCCCGGTGGCAATAGGACCCCAGATTGGAGGTGACTGTGAGGGATCTGAGGGTGGGCAGGGCAGTTGGGCCCAGAAGATGTGGGTTCACCTTGTCATCCTCCCCAGGTGGAGCCCAGGCCTGGGTTGCCATGGATACCGTGTCCCTAGAGCATCAGATCCAGAGCGTGCAACGCCACATCAGCTTTCTGAAAAAAGAGCAGATGACCCTGCTGCGGGACCTGCACCTGGAGATCCTGAGGCTGCAGAAACGCTGCTCAGGTGAGGCCAGGAGAGACGGCCGGGGGGTGGGGGCGGGGGCGGCAGAGGTGACCATCGTCTTCACAGTCATCATCACTGATGGGCTGTCCGCCGCGAGCCTCTCAGGATTCACAGCAGTCCTGCCGGGTGGCTGTTCATCACCCGTTTTTTTGAATGACGAAACTGAGTTTTCAGGGCAAAGCGTTCTAGTTTGGTAGCAGAGGGAAACCCGGGAACCATTCCTGGCCATTTCCTGTCCCTTTCTAACAAATATTCACCCAGCACCTCGCAGCGCTGAGAAGCCCGCAGTCTAGCTGCAGACACACACACACAGGGAGACTCTTAAGATAACGGACAAGGAGGAGGGCTGACAGGAGTTCATGGGCAGGACCATGTCCAGCTTGCGGTGGGCGTGACACGGAGGAGACCAGGTAGCCCGGGCCCCCCAGAGGAGGCTGAGTAAGATTTAGATATGCTGAGGTATTACGGGGGATGGAGGTAGAGAAGGCATTCCAGATGAGGGAAACAGCAGGGCAAGTCCGCAGGCAGGAAACCAGAAGTGTAGGGAAAGTCCTATTTGATGGGTAAAGCTGAGCTCAGAAGAGACTGGTGAGAAACACGGCTGGAGCCAGACCATGGAAGAGCTTGACAAATACCGGGACAGCTAAGAAGTCCGACCTGTCCGGGGGAGCGGGAGTCGCTGGAGGTTTCGAGCGGCATCGTGCCGCATTACGGAACTCCCCCTGGCAGTTTATGGAAGGTGACTTGGTGGGAGAGGGGCGTAGGGAGACTGGTGGCAGGGCCGATGGCATGGTCCAGAGGAGAGACAGGGATAGAAAGAGGAGGACCAGTGGGAAGCAGATGAAAGGAAAGGACTTGGCAACCGATTGGATATGTGAGCAGAACAGAGGAAGGCCCTGAGGACAAAGCTAAATCCCAGGCCTGACCTCACTCTTGGACCTCAGGCCTCAGCTGCCTGGCCCTCTCAGAGGCCTGGCTCTGGCCCAAGTGTTCACCCAGGCCGAGTCTCTAAGTGCAGGCTTCAGAGCCAGTGACTCACAGACCGTCTCACTGGAACAGCGCCACCTCCTCATTGGACAGGTTGGTAAATTGAGGCCCAGAGAGAATCATAGGATATGTTACTGGCAGAACTAGGATTAGAACCCAGACCTCTAGATTCCCCCTCCCTTGTGCCTCTGTGGCTTTCTGCACATTCTCTGCCCAGGATGGTCAGACTTCTGTCTCCCTTCCACCCCTGCTCATGGGAAGCTCTCCATTCCCCAGAGGAAACTGAGGTCCAGAGCGTCTGAGCAACCTGCCTGGTTTCTCACTTTGGCATAAAAAACTGGTAGTCCTGACTCAGCCCCCACAGCCTCCTCCCACTCCATATGCAGGTTCAACTGCCAGGCTCCCCGGACTCTCCCCCAAAGCCTGCATGGCAGCAGAGCCAGCCCCACACTGACTCACCCCTGCCTGATGCCACTTTTTGTTGTTGTTAATCCTCACCCGAGGATATTTTTTTTTTCCATTGATTTTTAGAGAGGGTGGAAGGCGGGGGGGGGGGAGAGAGAAACATCGATGTGAGAGAGACACATCGATTGGTTGCCTCCCGCACATGCCTGCCCAGTGCTGGGATTCAAACCTGCAACCCAGGTACATGCCCTTGACCCATGACCCTCCAGTGCATGGACAGATGCTCTAACCACTGACCCACACCAGTCAGGGCAGTTCAATGCCAGTTTTTCTTTTTTTTATCTGCACCCGAGGACATTTTTGCATTTATCCTCAGATAGAGCTGGAGGGAGAGAGGGAAGAAGAGAGAGAGAGAAATATCAATGCGAGAGAGACACATCGACTGGTTGCCACCCACATGACCCCAACCGGGGCAGGGAAAAACTGCAACCAAGGTACATGCCCTTAGCGGGAACCAAACCCAGGACTCTCTGGTCCACAGGCTGATGCTCTAACCACTGAGAAAACTGGCCAGAGCATGATGCCAGTTTTTCATTGCAGTAACATTCAAGGAAAATTGAGATGAGCAAACCCCAAGACCCTACAGTTGCTCCTTTAATTTCTTTTTGTTTTGCCCTCATTCTAAAGACCTGAGTCCTTCCACTCAGGACACAGGCCAGGATCCCAAGAAGTATGATAGGCAGGAACAGAGGGCCCTCGGCCCCCATCACCCTTCTCAGATGGGTCTGGGCCTGCAGCCTCTAGGTTATTGATTAAGGAGATAAAAATAACTCTGGGCTGGCCGGGGCAGCTGCCCTTGGGGCTAAAATGACTGGATAAGGCCCTCCCTCCAAGGGTGGGGGAGTGAGGAGAAGAGAGCAGAACAGAAGAGATTTAAAAAGAACATTCAAGAGGGCTCATGGGAATGGGAGGCCCACTGTAGGAGCCAAGGGGGCAGGGTGCTGGGAGAGCCTACCAAAAAGAGATGAAGACTCAGAATAAAGGGCTCGAGAGGTGCATGAATGTGTTCTGGGTGGTGGCGTGGCCGGCTGATAACAAGAACTGCCCCGTGTGTTCAGTACTGACTCAGCCCTGGGCTGAACCTTCTGTTTCTTTCTCCCGTTTAATCCCAGCAACAGCTCCCTGTGAGGCAGGAGCAATCTTATCCCCATTATGCAGATGAGAAAACTGAGGCTCAGAGAGGTGCTGTCACTGGCCCAAGGTCATAGTGTATCTGACCTCACAACATACTCATCAAAACTGAGGGAACTCTGACCAGAAGATAAGCAGGGAGATTTTTAAAAATAGTTTATTGATGTTTAGAGAGAGGAAGGGAGAGGGAGAGAAGGAGAAACATCGATGTGAGAGCATGACATCAATTGGCTGCCTCCTCACACCCCTTACCAAGGATTGCCTGGGAATCCAGCCTGCAAAGGGGGCATGTGCCCTGACCAGGATCAGACTGGCAACCTTTCGGTGCAAGGGAGCCACACTGGCCAGGGCTGAGCAGGGAGATTTGATAGATGGGGCTGAGGGGCCCAGCTGATGTTCATCTCCCCTCCCCCAACTCTTGTGGTTAAGGGCTGAGGAGAAACCAGTCCACAGGGAATTAGCCCAAGTCCCTGAGCTATGTTCCTGAACCTACTCCAGGTTCCCTTGAGCTACAATGCAGGGCCTTGGAGAAGGGGCCAAGTTGGCCCCAGGAAGCCCTGGGGGTGGAGGCATCAGAGTGCTCCCAGGGGCCCCAGGGATAAGGTTCAGGCTGCGGTCACAGCAAAAAAGCCTCGGCACCCCAGCTTTCTGTCTCCTAGCAGCAGCTGGCCTCCCCAGGGATGGTACCTCCAGCAAAGCCCCTGGGTGGGGGCAAACAGAAGACCCACAAGGCTGTCTCTGTAGGTACTGCCACATGGTGGTCCCAGAGACATGTTACCTTCTCCCACCCCCAGGTTCACACCTTCTCCCTCTGAGCGCCGACTGCACCCCTGCAGTACACAAAGGTGCTTCTGAGTCCGTGCCCTCATACAGGCAGCGGTGGCTCCCTCGTGCCCCTTTCCCAGCTACTGGTGGAATTGGGGGGGGGGGGGTTGGGGGGCTAACAAAATGATCAACTCAGCTGGCTGAGGGATAGGGCTTTCTGGGCTGTAAGGCATGGGGCAGGGAAGACAGGCGGCAGAGAGGTGTGACTGGGCTGCCAGCCAGTTCCCAGGAGGAAACTGCCCCTGCACTAGCGCCCTTGGCAGGCTCCTTGGCTGCCCGCCCCCTCAGCACGAAGCCACACACTTGGTACCAAGAGCCCTGCAGGCTTTCATCACCAGGTGGCGCTGTCCTCCTAGACGCCCTTCTCCCCACCAGGTGGAGCGAGTCGGAACTGGGCTGCGAGAGGGGCAGGGCTGGTGTTCAAAAAATAACATTGGCGTGACAATACTGGCTGTGAAAATAGTGAAACGTGTGTGTCCTATTGGTAAATAGCCACTACCCTGAGTCCCCCTCCAGTGTCCCCAAGCAGCCGATCCAGGCCACTCCAGCCTTCCTGGATCCACCAATTTAACCAGAAAGGGTCTGTGCCCTGCACAGTAGGGGGTCCTTCAGACCAACTCTGACTGGTTGGCATGTTAAGTATTTGTTCATCATCCTGGGAAGGAGCAAATACTTTCCTGCCCCAAAAGCAAGTCAGGCTCCTCAATCCCACCAGAGTTGAACTAACTCCCAAATCTCAGCCACAAAGCTTGCACTGGGAAGATCTCTGGGTTTAGAATCAGACAAATGAGGCTCAGGCTGTGCGTTGGCACCTCTGTCCATCTGTTCCCCTTGCTGGGCTGTAGTAAAATGGGGATGGGGTGATGTGGATGGTTCCTAAGGATCCTTATTGCCACTTTCATTGAGCCAGCATTCCCTGATCGCGCACACACGCGAACACACACACACACACACACACACACACGCTACCTTTTCTTTTCTCTTCCCCCAGAACTGACTCATGACCTGGAGATGAGAGAGGCCCAATCTCACCAGCAAGGTAAGAGAAGTATGACTGGTGGGGAAGTGCCATGAGGGCCCAATAGGTCATCTTTTCCCACCACTTAGAAGGACCCAAGCCTTCTCTGTCCCCAGTCCAGACTTGGGGACAGCCACTCCTCAGCTTGTGGAACACAGTGTGGGATGTCAGCCCCTCTTGCCCATTCAGCTGTATAACCCTGTGCAATGAACAGCCTGCACCACCATACATGGTGCCCTGTATCCATATTCCTGGCGAAAGCAGGAAAATGAAAGCAGGTAGGAGACAGTGTCCAGGAGGTCCTCCTGGCCAAATTCATTCCTCTCTGTGACCTACCTCCCCAATCCTTCCCATCCTTGCACAAGTGATTCTCACAGTCAGTGTCCATGTCCTTCCAGATACAGTGTCAAAATGCAACACAATGACAATATGGAGTCCCTTAGCCTAGAAGGGAAGAGAGACATGCACATTAGCAAATCTTTCATTTTACAGAAGCATGACTTCTTGCCAATGTAACAATTCCACTAAAAGATTACTTTTGAAGATTATTACTTCATCCATAAAATGGCAGGTGAGACGGGAAGATTGGTATTCATAGGTGTAGAGTTTCAGTTTTGCAAGATAAAAAAGTTCTAGAGATCTGTTGCACAACATTATGAGCATACTTCACATTACTGAACTGTACCCTTAAAAATTGATAGGGCCCTGGCTGGTTTGGCTCAGCGGTTGGCCTGCGGACCAGAGAGACCCGGGTTCGGTTCCCACTAGGGGCACTTACCAAAAAAATAAATAAATATTTTTTAAAAAATTGATGGGGCGGTAAATTTTATGTTGTTATTTTGACCAGAAATAAATTTTTTTAATGGAAGGGTTTGCTTTGCTGATCATAAGCACCAGATTGTATGATCTCTGAGAATTAGGACTGGGTAGTACCCATTGCCTCCAAGTACAAGACATATTACCTGCCACGGAGAGGGATTCCGTAAATGCTTAACTAAAAATGAATCCCAGAAATAGTATTTCTTAGCCAGGAGAGATTTAAGACTGGAGCCCCTGCCGTATTGATGTGCTGCTTATAGATCGGGAGCTATATGACGAAGGGTGAGGGGTGGGAAAGCTGGAAGTTTAAGGTAAGATGTTGGGAGCCCTACAAATTGCTTTGGGTATGTGTGCATAAAGATATAAACACTTCGAGCCCTGGCCAGTTTGGCTCAGCGGTTAGAGCGTCGACCTGCGGTCCGGAGAGACCCGGGTTCGGTTCCCGCTAAGGGCACGTACTTCGGTTGCAGTTTGTCCCCGGCCCTGGTTGGTCGTGCGGGTGACAGCCACTCGATGTGTCCCTTCACGTCGATGTTTCTCACTCTCTCTCCCTTCCTCTCTCTCCCTCCCACTCTATCTGTACAAAAAAGAAATGAAAAAAAATGTCCTCGGGTGAGGATAAAAAAAAAAAAAAAAGATATAAACACTTCGAGATTTGAAGGAATTCTGCCAACTTCTTGAAGTGGCAACTATGGACAATGTCTTGGTGCCTAGGTACTTGGAAGCAGGAGGTACACGTCCCAGACACCAGAAAAGACAGTTCTGTGACAACAGCAGCTTTCATTCCACCTATTATCCTTGCTCTGGACAGGCTTTGGGGGTCATCTGGGCTCAAGGCCCTGCCTCAGTGTCCTGGTTTTTATCTTTTCTCTCAGTGGGCTTGAGAGGTTTTTTGTCCTCTTTTTCTATGAAAATCACCAAGTGCTTTTCATGTCCACTCCAGAGTCACCTTTTACCTACTTGTCACCTTTCAGCAACATATGCCCCTACACTCACTCATATGTGCCAATCCAGGATACTGTTCTTGCTGAAACGAAGCTAACAATCCAGGAAGCAAGGGTCCGCAACTCAGAGGGTCAATTAGAATCACCTGGGAAGATTTAAGAAGTGCCACTTCCCAGGTTCAATCCCAGAGATTCCGATTCAACTGGTCTTTGGTAGGGCCTGGGAAATTTATTATTATTATTTTTTTTACCCTCACCTGAGGATATTTTTATATTTATCTTCAGGTAGAGAGAGAGGGAGAAAAAGAGAGAGAGAAATGTCGACGTGAGAGGGACACATCGACTGGTTGCCTCCTGCACAACCCCAACCAGGGCTGGGGATGAACCATAACGAGGTACATGCCCTTGGCTGGAATCCAACCCAGAGTTCATTGGTCCACAGACTGATGCTCTACCGCTGAGTCAAACTGGCCAGGGCTCAGGAAACTTTTTTAAAGCTCTCTGAAAGGTTCCAATGTATATCCTGGATTGAAACCCAATGCAATGGGCAAAGGCGAACAATAAAGTAAACCAAAAGTTTTAAAATGTAATAAACTGTCTCTCTACAGAACAAACTCCCCTCTCCTGCTCACACTGCCGGTTCTAACAAACAGTCCCTTGTTCATGCATGTCTCTGCCACAGGGCTTTTGCACCAGTCCTCCCCTCTGCCCTAAGCACACGCCTTTCCTCTCCTCACTACTTAACTCCTATTCACCTTTCAGATCCTAGCCCATGTCGCGCTTCTGCTGAGAAGCCTTCCTGGATCAGGTCACAGTGTCCTGTTAGTCGTGGCATTGGCACATGTCACATATGAATCTCACCTCTATTTGTAATTTTGCCCTATGCCTCTCCCACTATGCTTGCTGTAAGCTTCTTGTGGAATGTTTTCTTAGCCACCATAGCCAGTGTCTGACACAGTGCACATAGTAAGGGCTCAACAAATATGTGTGGGGTAAATAAATGGTCAGAGTTTTGCGCTTAAGCTGAAACCTCAAGAATTGGAGGAGCGGGCAAGCCGAGGGTAGGATAGGTGCAAAGGCCCTGAGGGAGAAATGGGAAGGCCCATGTGCCCATGGGGAGCGAGAGAGAGCGGGGCAGGACGTGTAGCTAGGGAGTCGCCGGGCTTAGTTAGGAGGATGGGTGAGCTGTCTGCACCATCACCTCCTCTCCTCCCCATCTCCCCTTTCCAGAGGCGGCGTCCCGGGAGCTGGAAAGCAAGTGCCGTGCGCTGGAGTCGCAGCTGGAGGCGCGGGCGGCGGCCAACTCGGAGCTGCGGCGGGAGGTGGCTCAGCGCGAGGCGCTGGTGTCCGCACTGCGCTGCAGCCTGCGCGCCGAGGAGCGGCGCTTCCTGGAGGAGCTGCGTCGCCGCAGCCACCGCGCCACCGTGCTAGGCACCGAGCTGCAGAAGCACACCGAGGCGGCCGCCTACCTCTCCTGCCAGCTGCACGCGGCACGCCAGAGACTGCAGACACCGCGCCTGGGCCCCGGCGCCGCCGCCGAGCCCCGGCCCCGCCGGCGCGCACAACGATCCCGCCGCCCGCCCGCTACGGAAGCCGCCGCCAAGGGTCCGGGCCGGGACTGGGTCGCCTGGGACCGCGCAGCCTGCGCCCTGGACGACGCCGACCCAATGCCCGATCCCGCGCTCTTCCTCTATGCCCGGAGGCCCCCGCGGTCCAGCGGCCGCAGCCCGCGCCAGCCGCCTACCCTGGAGCCCCCGGACCAAACCGACCCACCGGCTGCGCCCAACCTGCCCAGTGCGCCCGGGGCCCCGGAATAGGCGCGGGGCTGGCGGGGCGGCGGGGAGTGGGGGAGGCCAGCACCCGGCTAGGAACGGAGCCCGGGCCTTGCGGACAGGTCCCGGGGCCGAGGGAGCCGGTCCCTCCTCCAGGGATCCGGTCGAGGTGGCCCTGGCTCCTCCATCCCTTCTAACCGCCCCCGCCTTTTGTATTTCCCAACGTCTCCGAAGCTTCGAGCTGCCCTGCCCCGCGAAGGAGCTGCTCCGCGGGGCTCCGCCAGCGCACCTTTTTTGTGGAGGACTCGCAATGCAGATCCTTATCTGGTCCCCACCCTGCTCCTGGGAGGGAAGGGGGCGAGGGTCGCGCCCTGTCCTGGGAAAGCTGACAATCGTTTGGTGCGAGGGGGAAGGTTGGGCCGGCCTACGGAAAGGAACCAGGAACCGGAGTGGCACTTAGCACCCCTAGGCCTTCCAGCTCTACCCCTCCCCTCCCCCCGCGGCCTCCCCCAGCCCCGCACGGCTGCCCTTCCCTCCAAGCCTTCCTCCGAGGGGAGAGGCTCGGGTTCATGGGCTAGAGGCTGGACCTTTTCCTCGGAGCCGCTTCTCCTCCCCCTGCCCTGCTGATAGGTCCTTACAGGTGAGCACCTAACACTTTAGAAGAACCTCCTCCCAGAGCCTCTGGTGGGATGTATGGCCTGATGGAAGTTTGAACTTCTGGAAGGTAGCCTCACAGACCCTTAGGATCACGGACGGGGTTGGTGGCAGAGGCCAGTCTCGAGCTGTCTGCAGCGCAGTTCCTCCAGGGGTGCCGACAGGGATGCAGACTGGGAGCTGTGCTGGGGAAGTGAGGGACACTCCGGCCTATGCAGGGGCAGAACCTGCCTTCAGAAGGTAGCTGGGAACCTGAGTGCGCCCTGGGAGTTTTCCTAGTCCTGTTCATTGGTGCTAATTTTGTCCAGCTTCCTAATTAGCTGGGTGCACCCAGAGGCTGGAAGAAGGACACGGCTTCTTGGAAGTGGCCGTTGATAGAGGTTTGAGTTGGCTGGGGAGGGAGGCCCCCAGTGCTATCAGACCTGACAGTGGTGGGGTGCTCAGGGTCCTGTCTAGTTTGGGGAGAGGTGAAATGGAAAGGGTAACGCCCACCTGCTGGCTGCCTTTCCCCCCTGCTCCGCTCTCATGGCCAAAGGCAGTTTCCGGTTCAGCTCAATGCCCTCACCACAAGCCCAGCCTAGAAAGAAGACAGAACGCTAGAGCCTCCCACCCCCAAGCCATCCTTCCTCCATCCTTGGTCCTGCATTGAGTCCTAAGTGCCTGTGAGGTCTTCCAGGGACTGCAGAGGGAGGACACGGGGCAGGGAGAGGCCTTTACCTTACTCACAAACACCCCATCCTGGCAGGTCCTGACCCTGGCTGAGGCCGGGCATTCTGCATGTCACCCAAAGATCTTCGAGGTGAGCGGAGGCGATCTCTAGGGGAGATGAACCCTTCTGCCATCACAGCTCCCATGAAGAAGAGAGAGGAATCCCCAGGCATACCCTCTCTCATTACATATGTTAGTAGGATGGGAATCAGCAAGAAGCAAAACCGAGGAGCACACTCCCAGCCCACACAAACGCAGTGCCCTCCCCAGCCTGCCACACTCAGGACTGCTGAGACCACCGAGCAATAACCAGCTGGTCTAGGTGTCCAGCCACTGGGATGCAGAGGCCAAGGTGTGGGCACCCTTGGGATAGACAGTGCTCTCCAGTCTAACTTGGGCCACAGTGGTGGCCTGGGGCCCTTGCTGTGCCTGCCCCTGTCCCTCCCGTCCCCAGCTTCTGTGGTTGTGCCTCTGCCCTCAGTATCTCCTCTCAAGCGTGTGTAGCTCAGTGTTCCCTTGTCCTGTCACCTCCCTTTCACTGTGTGACAGGGTAAGGAGACCTTGCTCCTCTCGGCTGCACTCACCTGAAGGGGCCAGAGGACGGTGGAAAGGAGGGAAAGGGTGCCTCCCTGGAGATGCCCATCCAAACCCTCATCTTCCACAACCACACTTGGGTTGAACAGGGTGACTTTGTTGCGCAGATTCTTCTACAGAAATGGTGATGTACTTTATCCACCCGCCCACTAAAAGCCATAGCTACGCCACCTGACCTCCCCACAGCTCTATAGCAATAGCCCTCTTCCCCCTTCCCTCCTGAACTCAAAGCATCCATCTGGGGACCCCTACCAAACCCCCAGCCCAGGGATCCTCAAGTGACCTGCCTTCCTCTCCCCAAGTGACCCCCATCAGCACCTCCCAGCTTCTGTCCTTCCAACAACCAGAGATAATGACACTTAATTGTTCGTGGGGTGGTTGGAGATCCCCCAGATGAAAGGTTCTGAGTGCTGGGGCGGCTGACTCAACTCTCAGCCTGGGAAAGGAAATAAGACAACCCTTCCCACTCCATTGAGCAAGCCGGAGGAGGGGCTGAGGCAGACACAGGTTTCCAATTTTAACAGACTTTCCCTTTCCCCATCCCTCTCCTGGACTAGAGACTCCTCTCCACCCCTCTGCCCTGCCCCAGGTTTGGAACAAACCCTAAGGGCGGCAGAATGGAACGAGAGTCAGTGGCCTGCCCTTGGCCTCAGGACCTGGGGGTTGCCCTGCCCACAGCTTCTGGCACTCCCCCCTTCCTAGCCTGGGGGACACATCCTGCCAAAGGAAGACCCCCTTCCACAAACCCCTGCAATGTTTAGGTGACTAGAAGGGAAAGGGTTGTTTCTCCTCCCCCTTCTCTCCTCTTCTCTGCTGCACAGATCCCCACTGGGGCAGGGCCATGTTGAATGGACAGTCAGGGGCCCTAGTTGTAGCTCCAGCGTACCCCATGTGTGGGCGGACCCAGGAAGGAAAGCTGCCCACTCGCAGGGACCAGTGGGCAATGCAGTGTGCAGATCTATACCCCCACCTCCCCATATCCTATCCACAGCAGACTTCAGTTTGGGGAACCAGTTCAGGGCTGAAATGGGGTAGCCCTTCCCCAAATCAGCAGCAGAATGGAGTCCTCCTTTGTGGAGAGGAAGGCGGCCTGGGGTGCAAAGTAGCATCTCAGTGCCAAGAGCTGGGGACCGCGAAGCACTTGCTCACTGAGATGCCAGCCTTGAATGGGGTCGGGCAGGGCAGGGCAGAGGCATCCTGCTCCACATTCTCTGTTGGCTGTGCTTTTTACTCCAATGCTTTTCAGAGTGTATTTACTCACCCACAGAAATAGAGCCCTGTGCTTTAAGGGTGACTGTCATATGCCTTATTCTTAATAAAATATCTGAAAAACACAAGCCAGACCTCTTCTCTGTGGGCACTCCACCCCACCCCACCCCTGTTCCCGCAGGTGTGGGGGAGGATGTGGAAGAGATAGAGAGTGGTTTGGGAGTCAGCCAGTGGGTTGGATGAGGCTGGAAGCGGAGACTCTGGAGTCCCCCTTGGTAGATATTTCTCACATAAAGCAGAAGGCACTCATCTGAGATGTCTCGATGCTTGGGCTAGCCCTGTCCCTCTCTCCATGTCACTCCGATTCAAATGAACAAATGAGACCTTGGATCAGAGACTCCCAGCTAGGGTCGGGAAGGCTAGATTGGAAGTGCTCCATGCCTGGAATTGACCATTGTCTTAGCCTGGAAGAAATTCTGGTATTCTGGCATCTTTGGCCATGTTGGTCCCCTTCCTGGTCACCAACCCCATCTGACACCCACCCCATCTGATCCAGCTGCAAGAAGCCCAGCATCCCTGGTAAGAGCCGTTTTCTGATCCTCCACCACTTGCCGGTTATCCTGGGACAGCAGTTTGACAGCTCAGCACACCCAGCACCCACAAGAATTCATGCCTATACGTTTCAGTGTAGGTCTGTGTTGTGGATGGCTCTAGGACAGTGATTTTTCAACCCATGTGCCATAGTAGGCACACTGGCATGCCGGTTAATCCTCACCAGAGGATATTTTTCCATTGATTTTTAGACACAGTGGAAGGGAAGGAGAGAGAGAGAAACATCAGTGTGAGAGAGACACATCGATTAGATTAGTGGCCTCCTGCCGACCCAAGCTGGGGATCGAACCTGCAATCCAGGTACGTGCCCTTGACCGGGAATTGAAGCTGAGACTCTGATTCATAGGCCATTGCTATAACTGATGAGCCAAACTGGCCAGGGCTATGACACACTTTTTAAAGCCATTTTAAGTTGAATTTTAGTGCTTTGCGAACTTCAAGAATCCCGGTGATATCCAAGAATAATCACTGGAGGAAAAATAAATGGACACCAACAAGTAAAATCTGAATAAAATATTCACAGAGCTCTGGGGAGCGAGTGACCACTTTCAGTCACCAGGACTAAGAAGGAGTTTAACAGGCACAATAGTATCTGCATTTGACTTCGTAGACATGGGATGGCTTCCACATCTGTCCCCATGACACTTCTCCCAGGGAAGCTGGCGTAGAGAAAAGGTAAGTGACTTGCTCAAGGTCACAGAGTGAAGAAGTCAGGGATGGGGCTAGACTTGAAGTCACATACTCAGTGTATCTGGGTGGAGCTGGCGGGCAGGCCCAGTCTGCCCCATCTCAGTTCCTTGCTCCAGCCTCTGAGGATCAAGTTTGAACCCAGGATGGGCCAGGATCAGACCTGCAGCAAGCCCAGGAAGTATGGCCCAGGTCGCTACTTGTCCCTGGCCTTTTATCTCCTGGGGCAGCTAGGATAGGGAAGGCCCAGCCCTGGATAAACACCTGCCCAGAACTCTGAGGTTCCATGTAAAATTCAAGAAAAAGGAAAGAGCCCTGGCTGGTTTGGCTCAGCGGTCAGAGTGTTGGCCCGTGGACCAAAGAGTCGTGAGTTCAACTACGGTCAAGGGTACGCACCTTGGTTGGGGTTCAGTCCCCGGGCCTAGTTGCTGTCTTGCGGGAGGCAGCCAGTCGATGTGTCTCTCTCACATCAATGTTTCTCTCTCTCTCCCTCTCTTCCTCTCACTCTATCTGAACATAAATGGAAAGAAAGAAAGAAAGAAAGAAAGAAAGAAAGAAAGAAAGAAAGAAAGAAAGAAAGAAGAGAGAAGACAGGGAAGGGAGTAAAGGGATTGGTTTTAGGGTCCCCCCATGGGCCCCTGGGGGTGCTCTGTTGAACCCAGACAGAATCACAGTGCGGGGTGAAGATGCACAATGCCAGCATTAGATAACTCGGAGATCATCTATACAATCCCCTCATTTTGCAGATCGGGGCACTGAGGCCTAGGGCATCTTGCTGATTGTCCTCCCGTCCCTCCTGGCAGTTCTGCCCACACAGGCTCGGGGTTGAGGGAGGGGGACCATCTCCTCTCTTATGGGTCCCTAGAGTAAGGCCAGTGAGGCAGGGGGCTCCCTCCTGCTATCCAGGGGTTGGGAATTCTGAGGAGAGGGGAAATAGGAATGCCCGGCTGAGTGGGTATAGCCATCATAACAGTAATTAGGAAGGTGGGAGGATTTAAGCAGGTAATTACGTAGGCTAGGTCTCAGCCTCAACAAACCTTCCCCTGTACTCACTCAGCATCTTTCCCCAGGGGCCCTAACGATGGGGAAACTGAGGTGCTCAGGACTACCACCAGACAGCCCTGTGGATGGGGACTCTGCAACAAGAGCCTGGTAGGGAAGGGGAAGAGGACCCATGGAAGTCAAGTTACAGGCTCTAAGGCTTCTGGGACTGCTTAGTCACCAGCAGCATGCTGACCAGTAGGCACTCACAGCCCCTGACCATAAGGAGGCCAGGAGAGGCCAGTGCCTTTCCAGGGTTCAGCCTGGTGTGTCTCAGCCAGGCGCTGTGAAAATAATCTGAAGCTTAGGATACAAAGGTCAAATCATACAGTACACAAAGGGGATATCTACAAGGAAAGCCCAGATATAAATAATGATGGGGATCAAAGGTTAAAGTCTGGGTTGCTAGAAACGCTTCCCCCTCAACATTCTGTGGAGCCCTCCAGGGACTGCTTGGCACTCCCTACACCTGGGTCATCCGTTGAACCAACAAATGAGCATTAAATACCTACTATACATTATGCCCTGGGAAGATGCGGGGATACCCAGATAAGTAAGGTATGGTCCTTTTCTTCAAGAAGCCCCCTGGTCTATCAGCTGGACTCCTCACTTGAGAACCAGACAGACCAGTTTAGCAGTCTTGGCTTTTGCCCACTGATTCTTTGTCATTATTAATGGTGGCCACTCTCACTCTCAGAAGTGTCCTGGTTTGAACGATAAACTATATGATCACCTTACCCATAGCACGATAGATAGGCAATGGTAGAAATAGTCAGGGAAAGTGGTGGGAGGAGTTGTTGTTAAGACTATGATAAAAAGACATTGATGGAGAAAGCCTGAAAGCAAGAAACAATCTGTTTAACATGTGATCAGAGGTCAGACCACCTGACCATAGAGAAAGTGGTCAGAGGACGACTTAAAAAAATGTTTTATATTGCCTGGGCAGTGTGGCTCAGTGGATTGAGCATTGTCCCATGGACTGAAAGGTCCCGGTTCGGTTCCCAGTCACGGCATGTGCCCAGGTTGTTGGGACATGCAGGAGACAGCCAATCAGTGTTTCTCTCTCACATCTATGTTTTTATCTCTCTCTCTAAAAAAGTCAATAAAAACATATTTAAAAAAAAAGTTTTCAAAAAAAATTTTACTGACTGGTTTTACTCATATTTATTTTAATTTATTTATTTTTAGAATTTTTAGAGAGAGAGAAAGGGAAAGAAACAGCCATTTGTTGTTCCACTTATTTATGCATTCATTGGTTCTTTTTTTAAATTTTTTTTAATCCTCACCCGAGGACATTTTTCCATTTTTTGTTCAGATAGAGTGAGAAGGAGAGAGAGGAAGAGAGAGAGAGAAACATCGATGTGAAAGGTACACATCGAGTGGCTGCCACCCGCACAACCAACCAGGGCAGGGGACAAACTGCAACCGAGGTACGTGCCCTTAGCGGGAACCGAACTTGGGTCTCTCTGGACCGCAGGCCGACACTCTAACCGCTGAGCCAAACCGGCCAGGGCCACTGGTTGATTCTTGTATGTGCCCTGACCAGAGACCAAACTCTCAACTTACAACCTTGGTGTATACGGACAATGCTCTAACCAACTGAGATACCCAGCCAGGGGCTATTTATTGATTTGAGAGCGAGAGAGAGAAACATCAAGTTGTTGTTCCCCTCATTCATACATTCATACATTCAGTGGTTGATTCCTGCATGTATCCTGAACGGAGCTGAACCTTGCAACCTTGGCTCAGTCAACCAACTGAGTGACCCAGCCAGGGCAGACAATGGCTCTTTTTATGTGTATCTGTCTCCTCTTCCCCAAGCTGGCTGCCCACAGTGTTAAAACTGAGCTATGCTTCTGGTTATGAGAAATGTTACCAACATGGAAGAGGCTTCCAACTTCAGCTACACTGAATTTGGTATAATTCTCCAAAGTTCTTTAGTTTCATGAATAAAAACTAAGTAGCCATCAGTCAAGAAACTGGTTAAGCCCTGGCCATTGTGGCTCAGTTGGTTGAATGTCTGTTTCATGCACCAAGAGGTTGCTGTTTGGATATCTGATCAGGTTGTGGGCCCAATCCTCAGTAGGGGGCATACAAGAGGTAACCAATTTAGGTTATTTCTCTCCCTCTCCCTTCCTCTCTCTAAAATCAATAAAAACATTTTTAAAAAAGAAGAAACTGGTTAAAAGAATTATGGCATGCCCTGACCAGTCTGGCTCAGTGGTTAGAGTGTCGGCCCACTGACCTAAGTATGGAGGGTTCAATTCCTGGTCAAGGGCACCTGTTTGGGTTGCAAGTTCGATCCCCGGCCCCTGTTGGGGTCATGCGGGAGTCAGCCGATTGATGTGTCTCTCTCACATTGATGTTTCTCTCTCTCTCTCTCCCTCCCTCCCTCCCTTCCATTCTATCTAAAAAAATCAACGAAGAAATATCCTTGTGTGAGAATTAACAAACAAACAAAACAAACAAACAAATCAGGGTGAAGAATAACAGGTATGTTACCACTGTGTAACTCAAGGGATACACACACACACACACACACATACACTTTGATATGCAAATAATATCTCTAGAAGAATATTAAAAAGAGGATAACCTTGGTGGTCTGGAAAGAAAAACTAGGTGTCTAGGGGCAGGTGGGAAATTGCACTGTATAATCATTTATATTTAATGAAGTTTGAACCATGTGAATTTATTACCTATTCAAAATTATAAGCAAAATTAAAATGTTTAAAAAAGAAAACTAAATAAGTGAACAAGTTCCTAGAGTTCCTCCTTCTGTGTCTGCCCATATGATTCCACTGATTTGCTTATTAGAATCCTTTTTACTCTTCAAAACTAATTTCAGAGAAGCCTTTTCCAAGAAGTCCACCCTGACTGCTTCCTCTGAATAAAGTAGCTTTCTCTCAAAGTCTTTTTTTAAATCCTCACCTTACCTGAGGACATTTTTCATTTTTTGTTCAGATAGAGTGGGAGGGAGAGAAACATCGGTGTGAAAAGGACACATAGAGTGGCTGCCACCCCCACGACCAACCAGGACCAGGGACAAAGGACAAACCACAACCGAGGTATACGCCCTTAGCGGGAACCGAACCCGGGTCTCTCTGGACCACAGGCCAACGCTCTAACCACTGAGCCAAACCGGCCAGGGCTCTCTAACGGTCTTTATTCTGCAGCTTTGTACATGAAGTTGCTGTGCACATCTCACTTTATCTACCAGACTGAAACTTTTCCTGGCAGGGACTGGGTCCAGTTCATCTCTGATCTTCCTGTAGCACTGAGCTCTTGCAAGTGCTACCACCATCTCTTTCCAACAGCTAAGCATGGCTGGACAGACAGGTATTTTTGTTTGACAGAGGAATCAACTGAGATTCAGTGGCATGAAAGTCAAGAGACTTGCTTAAGGTTACAAAAAGAGAAAAGGTAGTGGTTGCAGGATGCAGACTTCCAATCAAATCCAGTGATAGATTAATTCACTACCCTGGCTTCCTGCCTTCGAGGTATACCCTGTAGTCTTGCTTTTATTTCCAGTCTTCTGGTGCAATAGTCCTAACTCATCTCACACTAGTCTAGCTCAGTCCCCCTTAGCGCCCTCCCACCCCACCTCACACACTGCAGCAGCCACAGCATTTCTCACTTCTCTTCCTCCTGCTTAAATGCTCAAAGCATTTCACTGGCTCCTCTTCCCACCACCTGTACTCCAGCACAAAGTCCACTCTCTTTTGCAATTTATAAGGCTCTAGGGCCTGCCCCAGCCCACCTCTGCAGCTTCATCTTCCCACTTCCCATTAGATCCTAGAAAATGTCAGGAATATGCCTTGAGTGCTTCCCAATGGCTTCCTGGGACTGTGCACGGAAGACCCCATTCTCTGCTGCTGGAACATGTCAGTTCACTGGCAAGACCTAGTAAAATGTCACTTAGGCAGCATTCTCTGACCTCATGTCTTAGTCCTCACCAAGCCCACAACACCTGAAAAAATATGAACTACTGTTAAGTGTCCAGGCTGTAGATGTAGCCTGACCCAGCTCTACTTCTTTTTCTTTGTGCAACTTTGGTCTCGGCTTTCTCCACTGTAAAATGGGGAAAATGTACCAGCCAAGAAATGAGGACTCATCTGGTGGGGGTGTCAGGACAGCTGGCAGGAAGGAGCCTTTTGTGGCTCAGGACAAAGTTTGTTGGGTCCATTTCTAACAATTCACCACCATTTGTCATTCTCTAGCCCTGCCTCTGGTGACCAAGACCTCGGCTGCCCTCCACCCCTTCCTCAAGAAGCCGGTGCCCCACCCCTTCGGCCTCAAAGGACAAACTTGGGGAGGAGGGTGCTGAGGGTCACTTTAATATCGCAGATTAGAGACCGCGTGGTCATTTGGCAGATTTGCAATTGGAAGCAGAGGGCCATTGGGGGAGGGAACGGTTGGCAATGGCAGTCTTAGAAGAGGCTCCACTCAAGGTCAAGGTGCCCGCCCAACAGGCAGCAAACCGCAAGGACTTCTCCTCGAAGCCACGCCCCTCCAAGGGGCCCAAAGCTTCTCTCTCCTCTGAATCAGGGTACGTTCCCTTTAAGGCGTTCGGGAAAGTCACCGCGTTGGTGGCCGGCCAACCAGGCACGACGCGTTTTGTTCCTCGCGGGCCGCCGTGGGCCGGGTCGGGCGAAGAGGCGGGGCAAGGGAGCGGCGGTGGGGTCAAAGGTTATAGCGCGCACCACGTGGGCCGGTGACTCTGTCCTTCCCGCAGCGGCCGCGGCGAGCAGGGCACTTGGGTTAGTGGCGCGGCGGGCGGCGCGGACAGCTGAGCCGGACGCCGGATCCCGCCGCCATGGTCATCAAAACGGACGAGCTGCCGGCGGCCGCCCCGGCCGACAGCGCCCGGGAGCCCAGCTCGCAGGCTGGTGGCAAGGGGCGGCCGGGCGCGGCTGGTGAGCGGGGCTGGGGCCAGCGGGGAACCAGGCGGGGCAGGCTGGACTGGGCCGAGCGGGCGGGCTGGTTCGGGGTTCCGCGGGGGCCGTCGCCTTCTCTCCGCGCTGGGCTGAGTTGCATGTCGCCGGGCCCTCCACCGGGCCGCCCCTGCCCTGAAGGTCACCTTCACTGTCGCCCCCGGCTGCGGCCCGGGCTTCGCACGTGGGGTCTCGGGGAGGACAGCGGCGGCGGGTACACGCGCGCCGGATCGCGAGGACACGTGCGCGCACACGCGGTTTCGGGGTGCGCCGCCGCGGAAGATGGATGGGATCGTCAGCCCCACCCCCTATGTGCCCCGGCACCGGGGAGCTCCCCGAATTGGGGTCACTGACACTTGCTCCTTCAGGCACCCCTCTACGTCAGGATCCCAAGCGTTCCCTGTGCAGGTACTGCAGTCCTGCAAGTAGAGCTCCACTTGGGACTTCCCAGGCTTGGTCTGTGGGAAGAGAGCTAGTTAAGATGAGTATTGTGAAGAGGTTTCTCTGGTTCATTCTCAGAGGTAAAGCTTTAACACCAGATCTTCAAGCACTGATCTCTGCTGGGTTAGGGGTTGGCCTCGTCGGCAGACCAGGGGGTCTGCCTGTGTATTGGGCCAAAGCCAAACTCCTTGGCAAGGAGAGGTGTTTGTGCCAGAACTTGATCATTAACCCGTCTTATTGCGAAAAGTGGGTCGGCCCAGAGTTGCAGTTTTTAAGGCAAAGGTCATCAGTATGGAGTGGATCTCCCAGCTCTCCCCCATGGGCACTGTGTGGCTGTGGCTTTGGGAGTGGCTGCAGCATTCTCCATTTCTCCTGGGCCTCCTCTGTTCCCCTGAGGCTGAAGCCCATTCCCAGCCTGTCAGTGGTCATGTCCAAATCTTCCTCAGAGCCTCAGGGCTGGACTCTGGTCCTTTTCTGCCCTGGGCGGTGGTGGGAGGACAGAACTACCCTTGTTTCCCTCTTTCCCCCCAACTCCTCTTGTTTCCCATTTGCCCCCAACTCCTCAACAGGACTTGTCATTTTTGTTTCCCTTCCCAGCTTCTGGTGAGTCAGGATGGGAACAACGTTAGGTAGGCTCTCCGACCCTGTCACAGCCGGTTTACCTTGTGGCAGCTTTGCTGATTGCCTAGACAAGTACAGATGCTGATGCCTCAGGGCTTTGCCCTGAGGTGGCTCTGAATAGAGGGGCAAGATAAGAGGAGTTAGCTAGGAGGGGCTGGTGGATTTCCCCTCTAGCAAAGAAACCTGAAGAGATGAAGCTACTTGCCCAAGGTCACACAGCAGTTTAGCTGTTGAGAGCATTTGGATTTCCAGCTCAAGGCCAGCATGCCAAGGCTGCCCTGCCTGTCCCAGAAGAAGCATGTTGGTTGGGCTCATGTGCTGAGAATGTGAGGCTAAGGAGGGGGAGTCTATTGGAGGATTTCTCTGAAGGTCTGAGTGAAGCCCCTCCTCAGCTGTATGCTGAGAGGGTCTGTCTGGGGCAACCTGAGTTAGGGGAAGAGCACAGCTGTTCATTTTGGGGAAGCTGGGAGCATACTAGCAGGTGGAACATTGGCTCCTTATATCTCTAGAAAGCTAGTATAGATAGGTAGGACTTGAATTACAGCCCACCTGACTGTTTGAAATTGAGGGGGCATTAATGGAGACCCCCTCCAGCAGCCTCTTACCCAGGCTCCTGACCTCAGGATCCAGCTCTGGATGCCTCCCCAGGCTCCTGGAGGAGGTGATTAAGGCCTTTTGTGTGTGAAGGGGAGCAAAGGTCAGTTACCTTCTTGGGAATAAAGCTGCTTTTAGGGGTTAAGAGAACAGGCAGGTTTTTCAAGTTCACAGTGGTGTGTCTAGTTCCTTCTACTTAGAGGAGGCTCCTTGGAGTTGGAGCCTGGAGCTGAGAAGGGGCTGGCAGACTGGGGAGGAGCTTGGGGGCTCAGAAGAGCTCCCTGACAGGATCCCAAAGTTCTGCTCTGGGGTAGGTCAGAGTAGAGTAGCTTGAGGAGCAGTAGACTATCCCCAGACCCTGTAGACCTGCTTCTGGCCTGGGGGACAGGAAGGAGGAAACTGAAGTGGCGTGTCCTTGGGGTCTTCCCTAGGTGGCTTACCTACCCCAACCCTTTCCGTTGAAGCCCTGGGCTCCTGGGATGGGGTAATGTGTCTTTTGAGGCCTTACTTCCTGCTGGAGCCTCACCTAGTAAGGCCTTGGCTGGGGCGGGGCCTGGCCCTGGCATAGTCTACTGAGTGAGGCCATGCCAGGCTGGGGAAGGCACACAGAGGCCACCCGAGATGGCCTAGTTTCTTTTCTAATTCTTCCTTTCTGCTGCCCATGGGGTCCCTGTGCTCCCAGACCAGGGCAGGGCTACACTTTATCTCTTCATTCTGATCTGGCCAGTGAAGACTGCAGGTGTGTGTATGCCATGCTGTTTGGGCAACTCCTTCCCCTTCTGCAGAGGACACTTTTCCCTTTCCCTAAAGCCCAGATATTCAGGGATGCCCCTGTGATGAGAAGAGGAGGTGCCAGCCCAGGGGTGTACAGATTCGTGGGGAGATCCTATGGCTGGAAATAGACTTACCTCCTTGGCTGAGTGCTGAGTGCTGAGGCCTGGAGGAGGAAGGGAGTGGAGTACCTGTGGGCAGCCCGGGGGAGCTGTGCTCAGAGGTAGCTTGGGCATCTGACGGACCTGGGTTTTTTGTTTTGTTTTGTTTTGTTGACCTGGTTTGGCTGCTTGTTGTCTCTGTGACCTTGGGCAGCTGGCTTACTAGCTGGAACCTCAGTTTCATCAAGTAAGATGGGCTGGTCAAGCTGATTGAGGGAACTGCTGTGGGCTGGGCCTAGAGTGAGCGTTAGCGTATGGTGACCAGAATGGAGGTGGTTGTTGTCGCCTGCCCCACTGCCTTTGCCAGAGAGTTAGGGTGTGTTTGGGGAGGGGGGTAAGAGAAAAGGGAACCTGCCAGGGACTGGCCCATAGTACCATCTGGTGTTTGTAGGCTGAACCCTTGGTGGTGGCTGTGGAGAGCCTTACGGCCTGGCCCTTGCTGGGCCATCAGGACCACCTAGGATGGGATGGAAAGGGATAGAACTGGACTGGAGGGGAGGGGGCCTGGAGTGAGTCTATCTCCCCACCCCCACCCTGGTTAGTATGGATGCCGCAGCAGCTCTGGCTGGGCCGTGGCAACAAGTCAGAGGCCCTGGGAAGGCGCCATGGCGAGGCTGGGCATGTTCTTTCTCCACATGTTCCTTCTTCACAGCTGAACAGCCTTTGGCCTCTTGCTGCCAGCTCGTTTCCCTCCCCGCAGGAGAGACTTGGTTTTCTCCTGGCAGAGCAGGGGCTGCTGGGAAGGGAAGGCAGGGCCTGCCAGCTTCTTGGTGGAGCTGGAGGCCTGGGGCACGGGTGCAGTTGTTCTCTGGGAGACTGGGGACCCGTCCCTCCTCCCACCAGAACCAGTGACTCTCAGGACGGGTCACCTGCAGGGGGCAGCATGAAGAGCCCCCAGCCAGCCCCTTGACCCAGGAGGCAAGCAGGGTGTTCAGCGTCTGCGACTGGTAGACAGGGGGTGGCCACCTCATGGCCTGGGTCTGGGTCTGCACCAGCTGTTGCCGGCAGCTGACTGAAGTGGTCCTGCCTACCCCCACTGGGACTGGGGCTGAAGAGAGGACCCCCTTGCTGGGCCCTACCCCTGCCAGCCAGTCCCCAGGGCCCTCGATCCTGAGGGGCCCAGGTACCCCAAATGCTGGGTTCTGCCCCCCTAACAGCTTTGTCAGCAGTGACCCCCTTTCTGGGGGTTGCAGGGAGGTGGATCTGAGCGCTGGTAGCAGTTCTACCTGGGGTCCTGGAGCCACCAGGGCCTCCTGTCCCACAGCTGTCCTTCTGGCCGACCTTGAGCAGGATTCGAGGCAGGGGGAGTGTGCCCTTCCCGGGGCCGCCCCGGCAGGCCTGGCCCCACTGAAACCCGAAGCCAGCCAGAGCTCCAGCCCTGGGCTGACCAGCTGCATGGGGGCAAGGGTAGTGGCAGAGGCCGGAATGAGGGACACAGACAGTGCTGGGCCTGGGCTGGAGAGCAGGCTGCCTTGCTGTGATGGCGGTCAAGAGACTCCAGTGCCGAGGAGAGGTCAGCCGCCGACTGTGCCAGGTGGGCTGTGAGGCAGTGAGCCCGGTGGCCAGCCTCTTGTGGGGAGATCACTTGGCCTTAATCTAGAGGTAGGGAAACCTTCAGGGTCCCTTAGAGGAAGGAAGCAGAGTAGGCCTCCCTGTCCTGGGGAGTGCAGGCCCCTGGGAACCAACCACATTCCTTTAAAATCTGACAGGGGATTAGGTACCATGGAGTGGGGACCCAGTGCCAGGTGCCTTCTGAGCAGGCTTCCTGGGCTGCAGAAGGGGGAGTGGGAGCTGTAGCCACCCTTGCCTGTCTTCCCTGCCCTGCTCTCTGTCCTGCTTGGCCCAGACTCAGAGTGCAGGCTGCCTGTCTGGGTCAGGTCCCGATTTCCCACTTGTGGGGTCTCAGACCTCAAAGCTGCCGCTCTGTATTGTGTGGGGACACCTTCCTGTATCTCTTCTCATCCTGGGGGCTCACCAGCCTGCAAAGCTTTTTTCAGAGACCCAGTTTGGGGAAGTGCCTCCTCATATCTTCTGCCATGTCTCCTTCTGCCTTTTGAAAGCTGACCAACCACTGCCTTTCTCCCTGCCCTCCTGTCCCTGTCTGCTTTGTCATAGAGTCAGCCACGTTCTCCCTTTGGTCTGGCTGCTCACTTCCTAGGGACTTGGGGTCTTGATGCTCTGTGTGCTCTTTGGAAAGAGAGGTCCTTGTGGTTCCGGGGAGTTTCATTTCTAGTTTGGAGAGGTGTGCTGGGGATGGGGACTGGGGTGATGATGGTCACTGAAGGTCCGCGGTGGCCAGGGTGGAGGGTGGCATGGTGGTGCAGGAATCTAGAGTTCATTCTTGTCTCTTGACCTTGGACAAGGCTCTGAACTTTCTGGGCCTCACACATCCTAATTTGGGGGAAGGAGGAGGGGACTATATCTGAGCTCCTAGAGGTCCTGTTTATCACTAAGTTGAGGGGACCCAGGGAAGAGGGAGTGGCCTGCCCTTCTGTGCTGGGCTTATCTCCTTTCCCAAGGGCCCTGCTCCACGTTTCTGTGGATCTAGGTAGGGCCCATATGCTCTGGGGAAATGCACCCCAGTCCCATTCCTAACAGCCGGGTAGGGAAGAGGATGTGGGATCTGAGTGGATGTGCTGAGTCCACAGCAGAGCTGTGAGCTGACCTGTGTGGGGCTCCACGCAAGCAAGGGGCCAGTGTGGCTGCCAGGCAGAGCCTAGGTGGGAAGCTGTGGGTCAAAGGAGCAGCTAGGCAGGCCTGGATTTTGCTGGAGGTTTTCTGTGAGGAGGTCCTCTCCTCCCCAGGAGGGAGGAGGCTCTCCTTTTTTCCCCACAGCATGAGTTGGATGCTTTTCACAAATACTGGGCTTAACTACGTGCTTACAGTAATTAATTCATTAACTCAGTGCCTTCTGTTGTGCCCGGGCAAGACAGGAGGAGGAAGGTAGAGGCTGGCGTGACAGCCGCCCAGAGTGCAGCTGAACAGGCGCTCTGGGAGGCGGTGGCCGGTCTCTGGGGACAATGGGAGGCAGCAGTTCTTTAGAGAAGAAAGTTTATCTCACTTAGGTCTTGCCGAATGAGTAGGAGTTTGCCTGATGGAATGTGATATCAGGCAGAATAAACAAAGCGCATGAGGGAGGGAAGACGTGTGTCCTGTTCTCAGGCTTCGAGTAGTTTGTCGCTACGCCTTGACGGGGAGAGTGGGTGGGTGAGATGGCCTTACGCTGGTGCCTGAGAGTGTTGGCCTGAGAAGCTTGGATCTTGTGAGCGGTGAGGAGTATTAGAAGGTTCCGAGTAGAGCTCTTGAAATGGGGTGAATGGCCTGCGCCAGAGCCGTGCCTGAGCCCCAGTCCTGTGGCCGATGGAGATGAGGTTGGGTGGCTAGATCGGGGTGGGGGTGTACCCACTGAGCAGGGGCTGGTTTGTGGAGGAAGATGAAGTCTGTGCTGACAAGATGAGTCTTCGGTCATGCCTGAGAGGTTGCCACATTGAAAAGCTCAGTGGTGCCTGGCCTGTGTGGCTCAGTGGTTGAGCGTTGACCCATGCACTAAGAGGTCACCGGTTTGATTCCCCATCAGGGCACGTGCCCAGGTTGTGGGCCGAATCCCCAGTGGGGGGCATGCAGGAGGCGGCCAATTGATGTTCTCTCTCATCAATGTTTCTCTCTCTCACCCCTCCCTTTCTCTGTCTCTCTAATATATCAGTAAAGGAAAAAAATATGTAAAAAAGAAAAGCTCGATGAGACCGATCGCTGTGTGAGCTGTGAGGTGTAAGGGCATTTGAGGCCATGGGAGAGAGTGAGATGAGAATGAGGAGAGGCTGGGCCCCAGGGACACTCCAGCTCCACTGCTGGAAGAGGGGGGAGCCGGAGGATCCCTGTCCCTCAGGAAGAGGAGGAGGGAGAGCCGGGAGGGGATGCTCCTGAGAAGCTGGGCATGTAAGGCCAGAGGATACCCGTGGTTGGGCCCTCAGAGTGGCCCTGGGGAGAGTCTGGGATCTCATGCTCAGATGAAAGCCGGGCTGGCAGGGAGGGTGAATGGGGAGGAGGGCCGGGATGTGGAAGGGTTCTGGCAGTGTCTGTGTGTTGAAGTTGTGTGCACAGGGCGAGGTGGGACTGTGGAGTCTAGAGCAGAGCTAAGTCTCAGGAGAACAGGCAGATGCTACCCTCTAGGCATGTGCTCACCCTGGTGGGTGAGGTGGATGCCCCACTGACCAACGAGGCACACCTCACTCAGTTCCTTTCCTGTTGCCCACAGAGCTGCTGTCAGTCATGCTACTGAATGGGGACTGCCCAGAGAGCCTGAAAAAGGAAGAGGGGCCCACTGAACCGCCCCGGGAAAATGGGTTGGACGAGGCTGAGCCGGGAGAGGAGACCACTGGACAGGAAGTCATTGTCATTCAGGACACAGGCTTTTCTGTGAAGATCCTGGCCCCAGGGATTGAGCCCTTCTCCCTACAGGTGAGACGGGGGAGCCGTGCTGGGGCCCAAGGGCCCAGCCTGCTTGGGAGGACAGGGTGGAACGCCAAGCCGTGCCGGTGCTCGTCCTGGCCCTGTGCTGTAGGCAGGAGACCGACCTGTGCCTTGCCCAGGGTCACTCAGCTAGCTGGGTGGATGTGGGAGGCTAGGTTCTGGTCATTGTCCCATTGCTAGGGGACAGCTTCCATCTGGGACTGCCAGCCCTGTTGGGGAGAGGTATGGTAGTGGTTGGGTGGTGTTGGGGTCCCAGGGCTCCCAGCCTTTGCTCTGTACTTAGGGAAGTCCCCTCTCTCTGGCTGTTTCACCATTTGCCTGAGAGAAGAGTGATATTGGGTGGTCTCCGAGATCAGAGCCAACCCAGAGGTCTTGCTGACTGGTAACTCACTGGGGACCCAGGCAATGCTTTCTATGTCTTCTGTACCCAGAGCACCCCTTCCTGAAGGGGGAAGCCATTTGCCCTGGGGACCTTGGCATCGGGCAAGGGAGAAGGCAAGATCACCTCTTCTTCCCCGTTGTTACTCCGCTCGCCTCTTCTTTCCCCGATGTTACTCCGCTGCTCCGCTCAGGGCTGGCTCTGAGTCTGAAGGAATAGTTTAGGCCTGAGGGTAATAGGGCCGGACTCTGCCCTGCACACATTATGTATACCCTGCACGCACACATAGGTGTAGCTGGGCATGTATGTCTGGACAGGGCCTGGCACTTAAAAGCCAAAAAGTGGTCCTGGCCGGTTTGGCTCATCAGTTAGACTGTCAGCCTGTGAACCAAAGGGTCATAGGTTTGATTCTGGTCAAGGGCATGTACTTGGGTTTCAGGTTCCATCCCTAGCCCCAGTCAGGGTCGTGTGGAAGGCAAACAATTGATGTGTCTCTCGCATTGGTGTTTCGATGTTTCTCTCTCTCTCTCTCCCCGTTCCCTCTCTCCCTTCCACTTTCTCTAAAAGCAATGGAAAAAATATCCTCGGGTGAGGATTAACAAAAATAATAATAAAAATAAAAGCCAAAAAGTGGGAAACAATATTTGGAGCATTGATTCTAGGGACCCAGGTACTTTGGGCTGGGGACAGTGGTACGTCCTCACCAGGGAAATCGGGGCCTTCTCTGGCAGGTGTCCCCCCAGGAGATGGTACAGGAGATCCACCAGGTGCTCATGGACCGTGAAGACACATGTCATCGCACCTGCTTCTCGCTGCACCTGGATGGCAACATGCTGGACCACTTTTCAGAGCTGCGCAGCGTTGAGGGGCTGCAGGAGGGCTCCGTGCTACGTGTGGTGGAAGGTTTGTCTGGAAGTTGGGCAACCTGCCAGGGGAGGGCACACAAAGGCAGGGCCAGGCAGCACTCCACACACCCTGGCTGGGCACCGATGAGACTTCCGGAGCAGTGTCGGGCATGGGTCTGCTCCTCAGGCTCTCACCCGTGCACCTTTCAGCTTCGTGGCTTAAATATCAGAGTCGTGATTTAAAAAACAGACGATACCAAGCAAGGGCTTGAAATCGGCCCAAACACATTCTGTAGTGATAAAAGTTAAATCTCTTAAGGAAACTAAAGTTTCACAACTCTTGAGTAGGGAGGTCTGGCCCAGTGTGGCGTGAACAGCTGGTGTGGTGAGGCTGGTTTGGTTGTAAAACAAAAGCTCCTATGAACTTGGTCTCCTGGGGAGAAGTGGCTCAGAGATTCCAGGCTTGTCAGCTAATTAATAGGAAATGTGGAAAAAATGTAACCCAGCTGTGCCCAAACTTGCTTGATCATGGAACCTCTTCTTCCCCAAAAGAGCCCCTATTAACATTTCATGAAACACTTTGGGGCGGAGGGGGTCAGTGTTGTGATTCAGGTCCTGTTGGCCCCAGGGCGTCCCTGGGTGAGGGCTGCGGGGGGGCCCAGCCGTTCTGCAGTCCTGCTCACCTGTGAAGCTCGTGAACAGAGCAGGGGGCTTTGTGGGCTCCCAGAGGCCTGTGCCACTTCCTGGGGCATTTCTTGTGCCTTCTGGCAGAAGGTTCTTTGCAAACAAGGATCTCTGCCAACCAGCAGGCAGGTGGTGTGTGTTGAAACCAGAACTCTAGCTTTTGCATGTATAATGCAATTTGTAAATGAAAGCCTAAAATTGAAACTTTAAGACTACCCATGGTAGTACCATGCCAGACTTCTCTGTGCTGGGCAGGTCATTGCAGGGAGCAGAGCCCTGGTAACACTCTGCCACTTCCCTCCCAACAGAGCCGTACACAGTGCGCGAGGCCCGGATCCATGTGCGCCACGTCCGAGACCTGCTCAAGAGCCTGGACCCGTCTGATGCCTTCAATGGGGTTGACTGCAACTCTTTGTCCTTCCTGAGTGTCTTTACCGATGGCGACCTGGGAGGTGAAGGAGGCACTGGGGCCAGGGTTGGGCAGAGGGGCCAGGAGCAAGTTAGCGAGCGGCTGGTGAAAGCCTGAGGGCTAGACCATCTCACCTGGGGGCGTGGAGCCAGAGGCATGAAGACTGGGGCCAGTTTAGGTGGGGAAATGGTTGGTCCCTGGGTGGCCCTGTGTTGACCACCAGCCTCGGGTCCCTCAGACAGCGGGAAGCGGAAGAAGGGCTTGGAGATGGACCCCATTGACTGCACGCCGCCTGAGTACATCCTTCCAGGGAGCCGGGAGCGGCCATTGTGTCCCCTGCAGCCCCAGAACCGTGACTGGAAGGTGGGATTCCCAGAGTAGAGCTGGAAACAGGTCTGGCAGGGTGGGGAACTTCCAACCAGGAGGCCTGGCCGCTCACGCTTGGCCTTCTCTGCAGCCCCTGCAGTGCCTGAAAGTGCTCACCATGAGTGGCTGGAACCCGCCCCCTGGGAACCGCAAGATGCATGGGGACCTCATGTACCTGTTTGTGATCACAGCCGAGGACCGGCAAGTCAGCATCACGGCATCCACTCGGGGCTTTTACCTGAACCAGTGAGTCCTGTGTGAGCCCGCTCTGGGTCCGTGGGCACCCCTGGAGTGCCCTGCCCAATGACCACCCTCTCTGCAGGTCCACGGCGTATCACTTCAACCCTAAGCCCGCCAGCCCCCGCTTCCTCAGCCATTCCCTGGTGGAGTTGCTCAACCAGATCAGCCCGACCTTCAAAAAAAACTTTGCTGTGCTGCAGAAGAAAAGGTAGTGCCTTTGCCTCATCTCTGCCCCTTGCTCATGTCCCACCAGGGGATGGGGTGAACCGGCCAGCCTGAACTTCTGTCCTAAGAAGCTGCCCCAGAGTCTCCCTGAGGGAGCTGTCAGCCAGGCCTGAGAGCAGTTCTAGGACAGGTGCCCATTTGCTTCTGCCAGACGCCTTCAGGAGCGGGACCCCGGGCAGGGAGACACCGGAGCTGACAGGGGGCTCAGAGCAGGGCCCAGGGCAGGGCTCTAAGCTTGGCGGGCCAGCACATCTCCCCTCTTCTGTCTGCCACAGGGTCCAGCGCCACCCGTTCGAGAGGATTGCCACCCCGTTCCAGGTGTACAGCTGGACGGCCCCCCAGGCAGAGCATGCCATGGACTGCGTGCGCGCAGAGGACGCCTACACCTCGAGGCTGGGCTACGAGGAGCACATTCCTGGACAGGTGCCTGCACCTGGCCCCGCCTGCCCTGGGCACCTCCCTCGCCCTCCCTGGGGGGTGCCAGGCGGGATTCTGTGTGCCTCCCTGGAAACTCCATCTGCGTGTCTGTCTTGTTCACTTGGGAGCTTATGAGGCTGTCCGTGGGGAGGTGGAGGAAGGGACTTCCCAGAGCAGGTTGTGGGGCATGGGCTGAACCAGTGTGTCCCTCCCCGGTCCCTCCGCAGACCCGGGACTGGAACGAGGAGCTGCAGACCACGAGGGAGCTGCCCCGCAAAAACCTGCCAGAGCGGCTGCTTCGAGAAAGAGCCATATTCAAGGTGCCCACATCCCCATGCCCGACTGGCAGCCTGACTCGCCTGCCACCGTCAGCTGGTCTTCTTGTGGACAGAAGGGAACCTGGGCAGGCTGGCAGGGTGGCCTGTAGTACGTGCGCGGCCGCCGCCTCCTGACAGACCCCCCCAACTCCTCCTCCTGGCCTCTCTGAGACTTGGGGTCCAGGGCAGGAGCGGGACCTGCCTCCAGTGTGGGCTGGGTGACAAGGTCTGTTTCAGCTTTCTGCCCTCCACTGACTGCCATCGATTGGGTCCTTGCCCGGGTACAAATGCCCTACTGGGACGTTAATCGTACTTTTACTGAGATGAGACCTGAGGAAAAAATAGTGCTTTCAGAGAACAGTTAAATTTGACTTTAAAATTTTAAATCTGCCATAATCTTAAAGCCTAGACATAGATGACAGTGGTAAAAATAAGATGTAAGTGTTGTGGGCACTAACCTCAGGGGCTGTGCCAGGTGCATCATAGGCATTGTTTCCTTCCATCTCAGACACCTTGTCAAGGTTGATGCTTTTATCATCACTGTTTTTTAGACAAGACAACGGGTCAAAGAGGTGACCTGTCCGAGTTCACCTGGTGCATAATCCGTGGATCCTATCCCCGTACCAAGTCCTTCCACTTCTTGTTGATCACTAAGCTTTCTAGTCTCTTGAGTATAAGTGATAAGTGTTTTTTAAAAGGGGGTTTCTTGCTACCTTTTCCAAGGTAGCCTGCTTGCCTCTCCATGTGGGTGAGCCTGGCCAGGTGGACAAAACCTGGGGCTCCCATGGATGGGGCCTCTGACCTTCCTCTTCCTCCCCGACAGGTGCACAGCGACTTCACGGCGGCGGCCACGCGGGGTGCCATGGCGGTCATCGACGGCAACGTGATGGCCATCAACCCCAGCGAGGAGACCAAGATGCAGATGTTCATCTGGAACAACATCTTCTTCAGTCTGGGCTTCGATGTCCGTGACCACTACAAGGACTTTGGCGGGGATGTGGCAGCCTATGTGGCACCTGCCAATGACCTGAACGGTGTGCGCACGTACAACGCGGTGGACGTGGAGGGGCTGTACACGCTGGGGACCGTGGTGGTCGATTACCGAGGCTACCGCGTCACGGCCCAGTCCATCATCCCCGGCATCCTGGAGCGAGACCAGGAGCAGAGTGTCATCTATGGCTCCATCGACTTTGGCAAGACAGTGGTGTCACACCCGAGGTACCTGGAGCTTCTGGAACGCACGAGCCGGCCCCTCAAGATCCTGAGGCACCGGGTGCTCAATGACCGCGGCGAGGAGGTGGAGCTCTGCTCCTCTGTGGAATGCAAGGGCATCATTGGCAACGATGGGCGCCACTACATCCTCGACCTGCTGCGCACCTTCCCCCCTGACCTCAACTTCCTCCCCGTGCCCGGGGAGCGGCTGCCTGAGGAGTGCACCCGAGCTGGCTTCCCCCGCACCCACCGGCATAAGCTGTGCTGCCTGCGCCAGGAGCTGGTGGATGCCTTCGTGGAGCACAGGTGAGGAGGCCTGGGAGGCGGCTGGCCCGCTGCACCCAGCAGTAGGTGCTTCTGACGAGAGTGGCTTTGGAAAGGAGAAGAGTTGGTCCTGGCCACGGTCCGTACAGACTCCACTCCAGCCTTACCCACGCTGACGGGAGGCTTAGAAACCAGTGTGCAGCTAGACCAGTGGCTCTCAGTTCCCTTAGGAGCATGTGGAGATGTGCTAGGGTGTTTCTGAAAGTCCCAGTGGCAGAGGCCGGGAGGAGGGGCAGGGGGTGTTGAGGCTGCGGGCATCTAATGCTTAAGAGTCAGCCTCATCAGATGTCCCACACCACGAATAACTCTTCCTCTCGCCATGCCAGCGGGTTCCTGTCAATCTTGAGAGCCCTGGCCTGCTTGGTGAGCCATTCCGCAGCCTGCACCCTACCCCAGCTGTCCTCTTCCTGTCTGGGAAGATCTCAGGTTCTGCTGTGACCTGCTGCCACCTGGGAGCGTGGCTGGGCTGGCATGTGCATGTATGCGTTGGTCCTCGGCACAGGCAGGATTGTCCCCATGCCGTCAGGAGTCCAGCCCCAGCATTTGTTAAGCCCAGCAAGCCGGGAGCCTGGACCTGGCTCTGGACCCTGCAGCCAGCTTGAAGGCCAGCGAAGCGGCCACCAACCCTTTCCCATCCCCGTCTCTGCCGTCGGCTGCCCTGTAGGTACCTCCTCTTCATGAAGTTGGCTGCCCTGCAGCTGATGCAGCAGAAAGCCAGCAAGATGGAGAGCTCCACCACGGTGGGAAACGGCGGCCCACCCTCCTTGGAGTCCGAGTCTGAAGACCCTTTGGGACCCGAGGCAGGAAGTGAGGAGGAGGGCAGCAGTGCTAGTGGCCTGGCCAAGGTGAAGGAGCTGGCGGAGACCATCGCCTCAGACGATGGGACAGGTGGGGCTGCTGTGGATGCTGGAAGGAGCCCGACCGGTCCTGCAGCTGGTGCCTGCCACGGGCTGCTCAAGACCCAGTCCCGAGAGGGCAGGCAGACGTCTCTGCGAGAAGCAGGGGGAGGCTTAGGACACCGGCCCGCTGATGGTGGGATGGTGGGATGGTGGAGTGGGCTGCCTTCCAGCGGGCCTTGTCTCCACAGCAGACCCACGGAGCCGGGAGGTGATCCGCAATGCGTGCAAGGCGGTCGGCTCCATCAGCAGCACGGCCTTCGACGTTCGCTTCAACCCTGACATCTTCTCACCAGGCAGGTGGTGCATCAGCATGGTGGTCAGAACACCACGTGGTCACCTTGGGCCTCGATGCTGGTGGCCATCCCCCCCCCCCCAGCGATAAAGTCTGTCTTGCTGTCCCCGTCTCTCTTCACCTGGCTCAGGCCTGTGCTCTCTCTCCTGCAGGAGTTCGCTTCCCGGAGTCCTGCCAGGCAGAAGTGCGGGACCAGAAGCAGCTGCTGAAAGATGCCGCTGCCTTCCTGCTCTCCTGCCAGATCCCCGGCTTGGTGAGGGAGGGGCTGCGGGTGGGGCTGCGTGGAGGGGCCGGTACAGGCCCTGGTACCTCATGTATCTCCAACTTGGGAGGCTTGTAGGACCTTCACAGGAGTGACTTCCCTAGACCTGCTGATTTGAGAGGCGGGCAGGGCAGATTGCTTGTACCCCTTGTACAGAGGGGCCGCCGACCCAGAGAGACCAGGGGGCCTCAGGCATAGGCTCTGCTCCGCCATGCCCTCTGTGTGGATCCTCTGAGCCCCTGTGTGATGGGTGGCTGACGGGCAGGGGGGCATCTGGGAGAAAAGGTGAAGGGTCCTGTCCTCTTCACCCTCACAAGCTTTTTATGCAAGGGTGCTTGCTTTCTACTAAGACAGCTCCGTGATCAGGTGGTGTGGTTATCTCAGATCTCTGAGCTGAGGCGGCTCTGCCAGCTGCCCTGGCCCCTGCCCTACTCCTACAGGGGGTGGGGAGAAGCTGTGGCCCCCAAGTGGTCACCTCTGCTCCTTCCTGGTCAGAGGAGGGCTTGTGCTGCCCATGGAGCTCTGATTCATCACCTGTGGGGCTCCCTCGTCTCTGCTGCCCCACCAGTGGGCCTGTTTTCCTTGGCTCTTGTGAAAGGCGGGGTGGGGGGGATGCTCACGTCCTTGCTTGCTGCTGTCTCTTTCCCTCTTCCCGACGGGGAGCTGGGGTTTTTGTCCCCTGCTTCCTGTTCGGATGGGCCTCATGATAGTGTGAGCTCCCCAAGGAAGAGCCAGGGCGGGAGGAGGCAGCGGGCCCAGGCTGGGGGAGCCTGACCTGCTGCAGCCTGCAGGTGAAGGACTGCACAGACCACGTGGTGCTGCCCATGGACGGGGCCACGCTGTCTGAGGTGATGCGCCAGCGTGGCATCAACATGCGCTACCTGGGCAAGGTGCTGGACCTGGTGCTCCGAAGCCCAGCCCGAGATCAGCTGGACCACGTCTACGTGAGTGGCGCTCAGGGTGGGCTGTGAGACGGGGTGGGGGCCCGGCTGCAGTCCGGTGCCAACCAAGACCTTCCTCTTTGAACCTTTGTAGAAAATTGGCATTGGAGAGCTCATCACCCGCTCTGCCAAGCACATTTTCAAGACGTACTTACAGGTACCACCGTTCCCTCCCCAGCCCGGGTATTTGGGGTGCTGAGGGAGAGCCCGCCTGACCTTGGTCCACACCTCCTCTGCAGGGAGTCGAGCTCTCGGGCCTCTCGGCTGCCATTAGTCACTTCCTGAACTGCTTCCTGAGCTCCTACCCTAACCCTGTGGCCCACCTGCCTGCTGATGAGCTGATCTCCAAGAAGAGGAACAGGAGGAGGAGAAACCGGCCTCCAGGGGCCGCAGATAACACTGCCTGGGCTGTCATGACCCCCCAGGAGCTCTGGAAGAACATCTGCCAGGAAGCCAAGAACTACTTTGACTTCAGCCTCGAGTGGTGTGTGGGGGGCATGGCCGGCAGCGGGGACCTCTGACAGCCCAGGGGGCAGGCGGGAGAGGAGAAGAGGGAGCGGTGGGGAAGTGGGGGCGAGACTGTTAGTCCTGGCTGGAGGGTGAAACGGCAGCT
The DNA here is from genome assembly GCF_014108415.1 of Molossus molossus. Classification (NCBI taxonomy): domain Eukaryota; kingdom Metazoa; phylum Chordata; class Mammalia; order Chiroptera; family Molossidae; genus Molossus; species Molossus molossus. The sequence goes on along the minus strand of NW_023425354.1, from coordinate 43,260,172 downwards.
GTTAGGGGGTAGAGGTGGGAGCTGGGCCACTCGGGCCCATCTGCCACTTGTCCCCTAGTGAGACGGTGGACCAGGCGGTGGAGTCCTACGGCCTGCAGAAGATCACGCTGCTGCGGGAGATCTCCCTCAAGACTGGGATCCAGGTAGGCGCAGGCTGCGTCCCTCCCGCCCCGGCCCCCACGAGGTGCACAGGGCCAGGTGGTGGGGCTCTCTCCACACGTGCTGGGGGGTTGGGAGGTGCTGGCTGTTTGAGCTGGGGCTGAGGTTGCCTGTGGGCATGTGGGTGTCCGCTGTGTCCCCCAGATCCTGCTAAAGGAGTACAGCTTCGACAGCCGCCACAAACCCGCCTTCACCGAGGAGGACGTACTCAACATCTTCCCTGTGGTCAAGCACGTCAACCCCAAGGCCTCGGACGCCTTCCACTTCTTCCAGAGCGGACAGGCCAAAGTACAGCAGGGTGCGTGGCCAGGTGTGGCTGGGGGAGGGGGACCCCCTGGCCTGGCCCTGACCTTGCCACCCTTTGGGGTACCCTGCAGGCTTCCTGAAGGAGGGCTGTGAGCTCATCAATGAGGCCCTGAACCTGTTCAACAACGTGTACGGAGCCATGCACGTGGAGATCTGTGCCTGCTTGCGCCTCCTCGCCCGCCTGCACTACATCATGGGCGACTATGCCGAGGTGAGCCTGGAGCACCTGCTGGCTGTCGGCAGAGGCCTTGGGCCGGCACGGGAGGGAGCTGGGGCACCTCCACAGCAGCAGGACCTGGCACCCCGCGGACCTGGAGGACCTGCTCACCGGCGCGGGGGCAGTGGGGACAGGAGCAGTAGGCAGAGACCTGGGGGAGCCTGGGAGTCACTTGCCCTGCTGGGCTTCTTTCCGCCACTCATCATTACGTCCTTGGGGAGCTGCTGTGAGTGTGGAGTGGTGGCCAGGCCTCCCTTCATAGGCACGAGGGGAGGGCAGACTCGGCATACCTAGAGAGTGCTCTGTGGAGCTGCAGCGTCCCTGCTGTCTGACCAGTGTGCGCCTGGCGCTTCACTCCCGTCAGCCCTGGGCTGGAAGAGGCTGCTCCATGTGGCGGGCACACTGTAGGCCCCACTGGCCTGCAGTCAGAGACTTTTGTCTCTGTATGTTGTTTTGTTTGTTTTAATTCTCACCCGAGGATATTTTTCCATTGATTTTCAGATAGCGTGGGGGGAGGGGAGAGAATGAGACATCGCTGTGAGTGAGACACATTGTTTGTCTCCCATACAACACTGACCGTGCGGGGGATCAAATCCGCAACCCAGGTGCCTGCCCTTGACCAAAACCGAACCTGTGACCCTTTGGTCCACGGGCAGAGATGCTCTAACTGCTGGGCCAAACTAGTCAGGGCTATGTGCATTTTTTTTTTTAATTATTACTAATACTTTTAGCACAATTTTAGATTTGTATTTTATAAAAGGTGAAATAGCCCTGGCCGGTTTGGCTCAGCGGTTAGAGCGTCGGCCTGTGGTCCTGAGAGACCCGGGTTCGGTTCCCGCTAAGGGCACGTGCCTCAGTTGCAGTTTGTCCCCGGCCTGGGTTGGTCGTGCGGGTGGCAGCCACTCGATGTGTCCCTTTCACATCGATGTTTCTCTCTCTCTCTCCCCCCCTCCCACTCTGTCTGAACAAAAAAATGATAAAATGTCCTCGGGTGAGGATAAAAAATTAAATAAATAAATAAAAGGTGAAATAGTCTCAGAGTGGGCATAGACTTCCATAGTCATAGTAGCTGAATTTTTTTTAGTATGTTTTTATTGATTTATTTATTTATTTATTTATTTATTTTTTTGAGAGAGGAAGGAGAGAGAGAGAAACATCAATCAGCCCTGGCCTGTTTGGCTCAGCGGTTAGAGCATCGGCCTGCGACCAATGAGTTGCGGGTTCGATTCTGGTCAAGGGTTGTGGTTCATCCCCGGCCCTGGTTGGGTGGTGCGGGAGGCAACCAGTCCATGTGGCTCTTATCACATCAGTGTTTCTGTGTCTCTCTCCCTCCCTCCCACTATCTGATGATAAACAGAAAAATACCCTCAGGGTGAGGATTAAAAAAGAAAAGAAACATCAACCAGCTGTCTCCATGACCCCTATGGGGGAATCAAGCCCACTACCTGGGCATGTGCCCTGACTGGGAATTGAACCCGGACCTCTCAGTTCATGGGGCGATACTCAATCCATGGAGCCACAACATCTGAGCTGAATTTTTATTTTTAGTCCTCACCCAAGCATATTTGTTTTTCCATTGAATTTTAGAGGGACTTGAAGGGAGGGAGGGGAGGAGAGAGAGAAGAAACATCAATGTGAGAGAGACACATCGATTGGTTGCCCTCTGAGTGCATCCCGACTGGCACTGGGAATCAAAACTTAACCCAGGTACATGCCCTTGACTGGGAGTTGAACCCTCGACTCTTCATGGTGTGTGGGCCGACGCTCTAACCATTGAGCCACACCGGCACAGCAGCTGAATTTTGACCCCTTCTCCACTGCCTTTGCAGAAAGTAAAAATAGAAAGTTCAGCCAGAGGGGACTGAGGCCAAGCTATCGTGAGGACTCGAGAGTCCAGGGTTAGGCAGATGGGTGCAGAGTGGCAACCCCCCGGGATAACAGTTCCCCACCTCTCCAGGCCCTGAGTAACCAACAGAAGGCTGTGCTGATGAGCGAGCGAGTGATGGGCATCGAGCACCCCAACACCATCCAGGAATATGTGAGTGGCCCCTGGGGCGGGGGCTGCGCAGCGGGGTGGGGCCCGGCCGCAGGCCTGACCCTGACGTGCCTGCCCCGCAGATGCACCTGGCCCTGTACTGCTTTGCCAGCAGCCAGCTGTCCACGGCCCTGAGCCTGCTGTACCGCGCGCGCTACCTCACACTGCTCGTGTTTGGGGAGGACCACCCTGAGATGGCACTGTTGGACGTGAGTGCTGAGGAGGGGTGGCGGGACGAGCCTCGGTCCCAGGGGAGTGGGAACTGACCAGGGCCCTCCCGACTGCCCCCAGAACAACATCGGGCTGGTGCTGCATGGGGTGATGGAGTACGACCTCTCGCTGCGCTTCCTGGAGAATGCGCTGGCTGTCAGCACCAAGTACCACGGGCCCAAGTCCCTCAAAGTGGCCCTCAGGTGAGGCTGCGTTGGGTCAGGGGCTAGGGGACCAAGGCCATAGGGACAGGGTTCCAGGAAGCACTTGGATTGAACATGGGCAAGGGACACGGCGCTCTGTCTTCAGTCTGACTCCTGAGGAAATTGTCCTTGCCTTCCATTTCTTTCTCTGAGTTCTGGGCTCGTGTGTTCGCCTCGGGTGATTCCACAGCAGGATGTAGATTAGTCCGCACACCCCTCAGCAGACCCCGTGCCCGGCCCACTCACGTCCTTCCTTCCCCCGCACCACACCTCCTGTAGCCACCACCTCGTTGCCCGGGTCTATGAGAGCAAAGCTGAGTTCCGGTCAGCCCTGCAGCATGAGAAAGAAGGCTACACCATCTACAAGACCCAGGTGGGCGGTGGGGCTGGGGTGCGCCTGGGCCTGGCAGCGCGGGCAGCCCTCACCCCTTCCCCCCTGTCCTGCCCTCACCCCTGAGCCCTGAGCCCTGACCCCTCCCGCCTGTGCGCCCTCACCCCTGAGCCCTGAGCCCTGACCCCTTCCCGCCTGTGCGCCCTCACCCCTGAGCCCTGAGCCCTGACCCCTCCCCGCCTGTGCGCCCTCACCCCTGAGCCCTGACCCCTTCCCGCCTGTGCGCCCTCACCCCTGAGCCCTGAGCCCTGAGCCCTGACCCCTCCCGCCTGTGCGCCCTCACCCCTGAGCCCTGAGCCCTGACCCCTCCCCGCCTGTGCGCCCTCACCCCTGAGCCCTGACCCCTTCCCGCCTGTGCGCCCTCACCCCTGAGCCCTGAGCCCTGAGCCCTGACCCCTCCCGCCTGTGCGCCCTCACCCCTGAGCCCTGAGCCCTGACCCCTTCCCGCCTGTGCGCCCTCACCCCTGAGCCCTGAGCCCTGACCCCTCCCCGCCTGTGCGCCCTCAACCCTGAGTCCTGACCCCGCCCCCCCTGTGCGCCCTCACCCCTGAGCCCTGACCCCTCCCCGCCTGTGCGCCCTCACCCCTGAGCCCTGACCCCTCCCCGCCTGTGCGCCCTCACCCCGCAGTTGGGCGAGGACCACGAGAAGACCAAGGAGAGCTCCGAGTACCTCAAGTGCCTGACCCAGCAGGCTGTGGCCCTGCAGCGCACCATGAACGAGATCTACCGCAATGGCTCCAGCGCCAACATCCCGCCCCTCAAGGTATGTCCGGGATGGAGCTGGGGGTCCCCACCCCGGCCTCCCGGCGCCTGCACAGTGGCTCATCTTCCTTGGCGCCCCTCAGTTCACAGCCCCCAGCATGGCCAGTGTCTTGGAACAGCTCAATGTCATCAACGGTATCCTCTTCATTCCGCTCAGGTGAGCCCCCACCTGTTCCCCACTCCCAGCTGGAAGTTGCCCTTTAGGTTTTTGTTTTTTAGAAACATAGTATATTGACATGGCTCGAACTTGGGGAATCCAACCAGGAGTGAGAAGTTCCTTGTGAATGCTTCTGGAAATACTCTGTGAAATTGAGCAAACAAACAACTGTAATCTTTTTTTTACCCTCTTTTTTTACACAAAATTGTAGCAAGCCATGAACACAGGTTTTGGGGTTTTTTTCCACGTAATATAACTTGGCACTCTTTCCAAATCAGTAAAGAGTGGCTTCATTCTTTCTCTGGCTTCCTGCCATCCCAGTGTAGGCCTTGTAACCAGCCCCTCCAAGCTCTGCTGCTTGGGGAGCCCTCGGGCCCGCCCCTCCCACGGCTGGGACACGGTCTGGTCGGCAGGGGTTAGGGAGTTCCCAGTGGACTCTGGTGCAGCCCTCCCCCTCTTGTCTTCTGTGTAAGCTGTGGGGGGCCACAGGGCCGCGGGGTGAGCTGGGTGGAAGGTGGGCGGCGGCCAGGCCCGCCGAGGGCTCTGCCGCGTGCACGGAGGCCTTCCTTCCTCAGCACTTCGGGGCCTGTGTGCTGGAGCAGGGGCGGGGAGCACTTGTTCCATGCTCGGCTCTCCCTGAACGAAGCGCAGCCTGGTCCGGTCCCACGTTTAAGTTAAAGCAAAGCCAGTGAGGTGATGGAGAGCCCGGCCTGCTCTGACCCCCCTCCCCCGGTCCTCTACTCAGCCAAAAAGACCTGGAGAATCTGAAGGCGGAGGTGGCGCGGCGGCACCAGCTCCAGGAGGCCAGCAAAAGCAGGGACAAGGCTGAAGAGCCCATGGCCACCGAGCCCGAGCCAGCGGGGGCCCCAGAGGATGCGGCCTCCCAGCCCCAGGCTGCCAAGGACCCTCCTTCCCCAGGCTTGCAGGGCTAGAAAGGGAGGGACCGATGGACAGTTCGCTGCCCCGTTACCCAGTGACCCAGACTCCAGGAGACAGGGGCGCCCTGCAGATCGGGAGAGGAAGCAAGTCCCTATTCTTCCACATTTCCAACCCCAACCCTACCCCCAGCATCCTCCTGGGACCCTGGCCTGGCCTGTCTGCCCCCCCCGAGAGATGTTTTTGCACTGGTTCAATGAAAATACCGATGCAGAGGCCTAATTGAAGACACGTGAATGGAGTGTGTGGGCATCAGTTTCCATCTGGGGGACAGGTGCCCCTTGGGCACCCTATCCTCAAGCAGGTGTGTGCGAGTGTGTCCATGCCCGTGAGCGTCGTGATCCGTCCTTCCTCACCTGTACATAGCCCGTCAGTTCTGAGTGGGTGACGTGCAGATGCGATTTCTCAGGTCATTTGTATGTTTGACATTACAGCTGCTGCTTCTGCTGCCACTACTCCTGGGCCCAGCCTGGCTAAAAGCCCAGGTTTGAAGCCCAAAGGGGGAGCTTTCCTGTGTCCTGGGATGGGGAGTCAGCTCTGTGTCGGGGCTGGAGAGCTGGGGTGCACTTTAGCTCTGTGGCAAGATGAGCGCTGCAGGGGCTTCATGCTCATGGTTGGGCCTGGCCTGGCTGTGCTTGGGTTGGGGAGAGGCGGTGGGCAGTGGTGGTTCCCAGGTTCCCCCGAGCCCAGCCCCACCTGTCTGCCTCCCTGCTCCCTGCTCCTCAGCTGAGGATACCTTGGGGGCTGCAGTCTGAATGTATCCTTCTCACCATTTAACCTGAGCTGCCTAACGCACAGTGGGAGTGGGTAGGGCGCGGGCCTGGGGGAAGTAGGGCTGAATCATGGATTCTGGGGTAAGTTACCGGGTACAGGAGTGCTTGTCATTTGTTTATGGAGCCCAGCTCCCTGCCTGGTCCTCATACACAAGCACCTTCAATGGAGAGTACCTCTGGGTCTGGAGATGGGCGGCCTGGACGGCGGTGGCCCCACAGGCCCCAGTGGCTCCCTCTCCCGCCTGCCTGTGCTGCTTCTGTGCCTGCTGTCGGAGCCCTGACGGGGGGACACCCACCCCCTAAGCTTGAGGGAGCTGTTCCAGGGGTGGGACTCTGCCTGGGGGGAGCTGCTTATGGGTATGGTCTGTCCAAACACCTTGTTTCAAAGGGAGTGGGCGTGAGCTAGCAATCAAAGCATCCCCACAGCTGATCGAGAACTTTCTCTTGTTTTTAAACCATCACGTCTTCATTTCACATTGGAATAAAGTGAGTTTTTGAAACCTACCGTCCAGCCCCTCCTGCGTGTTCTGTTCCAGCCTTACTGGATTGCGAGGGCTGTTGGTAGAAATAGTAGTGAAAGAGTTTAAAGCACTTGAAGGTGTATGTTAGCTCCAATTCAAGGTTATTATAATGTCATTTAAGTGGGAGGAAAGAGGGTGGAGTCACAGGCACCTGGCTAGGGTTTACCTGGCTGCCAATCACTAGCCTCATGAGTGGCACACGGATGAGTATCACCAGTTGGCCACAGAAGACAGGCTGAGGGTCGCACCTCCATGGAGCTGTGTTTGACAGGCTGGAGCAGAGGCCAGTTGGACTGAAGGGCTACACGGTGGCCTGCTGGCCCTGATGGGTCACTGAACACGAGACTCGGGGCATCTGTCCTCATCCTTTTGCTTGAGTAGGGAGGATTGGGTAGCACCACCAGGCGGCCAGGAAAGCGAGAATGGAGGGCCGTCTAAAGTGCCATACTAAGGTAGGTTGTAGGGCTAGCAAGACTGGAGACCTAGGGAGATGGGGGAGGAGAGCCCACCCTGGCCGGCTTGAGGGGCAGGGCCCGTGAAGTGGAAAGGGGCATGGTAGAGCGCCCTCCCCCGAGCAGCCAAGCCTTAGACTCATGCACATGTGAATGCCATTTTAAATACTTGGAGAGTTCATTGTGTTGCACATTCTAAAAAGAAAAAAATTGCAACCCTAATGTCTTCGTTTTCCTGAGCCAACTGGAAAAAAGATGCCCCTGACCTTGAGGTTTTCTTTCAAGTGATGTCAAGGATCACCCTGGGTACCTTGACGCATGTTCCCCACCTCCCCAGGTTCCTCTACCGTCTCGTGGTTGTATTCTGAACATGCCTTCCTGTGGCCTTTATCCTGTGAACACTGGGCACGTGCTGCACAGCACTTCCAGAAATGGGACATCATTTTGTAAAGCTGAGGATGGAAGCTGAGAATGGATCAGATTTAATTACTGCTCTACCTACTGGTCACCTGAGAAGGCCCATTTTTCATGGTTGGTCCTGGAAGCGTATTAATAGTGTCAGATACCTTTTGACAACCCAAATGACAAGGAGCTGTTTTTGGGTTTTTTTTATCCTCACCTGAGGACATTTTTCCATTTTTTGTTCAGATAGAGTGGGAGGAAGAGAGAGAGAGAGAAACATCGATGTGAAAGGGACACATCGAGTGGTTGCCACCCTCACGACCCACCAGGGCCGGGGACAAACCGCAACTGAGGTACGTGCCCTTAGCGGGAACCGAACCCGGGTCTCTCTGTACCGCAGGCCTACGCTCCAACCGCTGAGCCAAACCGGCCAGGGCGGGAGGAGCTGCTGTTTCTAGGTGTGAAATTAACACTTTCTCCTTCCCTTCTTAGTCAACAGGTTTCATGAAAAACAAAACTTTTAAAAATTGATTTTAAAGGAAGTGAGAGGGAGAAATAGAAACATCGATGAGAGAGAACATTGGCCGCCTCCCGCATGCCCCCCACTGGGGTTCGGGTCCACAACCTGGGCATGTGCCCTGACCAGGAATCAAACTGTTGACCTCTTGGTGCATGGGTTGATGCTCAACCACTGAGCCACAGCGGCCGGGCCAGATTTCAGACTTCAAGAGGGTGAGCAGTGGTCTCCACAGGAAAGTGGTATGAGAACTGGCATGTGTTAGGTTACAGTCTGTGTGGATGGGCAGCTGTGGAAGATGGAAATGAGTCTCACTAGGCACGCGGTGTGAGCCACGCCCACCACGTCTCTTTATGTCCCCCACGCTGGTCTTTCACTTTCCCCTCTAAGTGAACTTTTCTTCAGTTTTCTTTTTAAACATACATTACTTTTATAACTTAAAATATTTTTAAAAGATTATAACCAAATTAAACTTCTAAGGCATCATCTGTCTGCGCTCCTACCCTCCAACTGTCATTGTTATAAATATGAGTATTGAAAAAAACAGACCTCATTGAGGAATTCTTATATATCCTGAAGCTGAGAATAAGGTATCTGGATGTGGCCCAAGTATCCCCATCCCTAACAGAGTAAACTACCAGATCAAATAAGGTATGCATAATCAGAACACCTACAGAGCGCAGGTGACCCTCCTCAGGCAAACCTATTAAAAGAAAAAAGATTTGCAGACCATTCAAGACACAATTACCCTGAGAATAAAATCATTTCATGTAGAATGATCAAGGAGCATTCCCAAATTGCAAGTGTGGGCAACCTAATTCTTGCTTGTGCATTCCCAGTCTCCACCTTTTTTTTTTTTTTATCTTCATCCAAGGACATTTTTGCATTCATCTTCAGATACAGCGAGAGAGGGAGAGAAACATCAATGTGAGAGAGACATCGACTGGCTGCCACCCACATGACCCCAACTGGGGCCGGGGACAAACTGCAATCGAGGTACGTGCCCTTAGCGGGAACCAAACCCAGGACTCTCTGGTCCGCGGGCTGATGCTCTGACCGCTGAGCCAAACCGACTAGGGCCTCCACCTCATTCTTTTTTTTTTTATCCTCACCGGAGGATATTTTTCCATTTTTTGTTCAGGTAGAGTGGGAGGGAGAGAGGAACAGAGAGAGAGAGAGAGAGAGAGAGAGAGAGAGAGAGAGAGAGAAACATCGATGTGAAAGGAACACATCGAGTGGCTGCCACCCACACAACCGACCAGGGCCGGGGACAAACTGCAACCGAGGTACGTGCCCTTAGCGGGAACCGAACCCAGGTCTCTCAGGACCGCAGGCCGACGCTCTAACTGCTGAGCCAAACCGGCCAGGGCTCCACCTCATTCTTCTTTTTTTTTTTAAATTTATTTTTTATCCTCACCCGAGGATATTTTTCCATTTTTTGTACAGATAGAGTGGGAGGGAGAGAGAGTGAGAAACATCGACGTGAAGGGACACATCGAGTGGCTGCCACCCGCACGACCAACCAGGGCCGGGGACAAACTGCAACCGAAGTACGTGCCCTTAGCGGGAACCGAACCCGGGTCTCTCCGGACCACAGGCTGACGCTGTAACCGCTGAGCCAAACCGGCCAGGGCTCCACCTCATTCTTAATGGCCATCCATCCCACCATGGAGTTAGCAGCTAGCAGCAGAGTGTAATGTGATAGGTGCTAAGGGCTAGAATAAGGGCCTTTTTTGCATCACTAAATTTTAAAATTGCTTAAAAGATGTCAGAAGGTGCTTCTTAAACTTAGGATAATGGTGCTTTATAAAGGCAGACCTACATTAAGGGAAAGAGCACGTGTATTTGGGTTTGTCCCAACTCTTTAAATGAGCCTAATACCCTTGGCATATGACTTCACAAGTGAGCCCACTTTCTAGTCCATAAAAATGTGGTAATTATCTGCCAGCAGGAGGAGTATGTGAGAATAAGGTTTAAGTGTTGGCACCTAACAGGCATTCAAATGCCAAGTAATTTCCATTCCCTAGTCCCTCCACCTCCATTTTTTACTTAAAGAGGGCTGGTTAAGTGGGAACGATGACCATACTCAATATTCACAAGGGAACAAACTCCACGTGTCAAAGTGATGGTGAAAAAGAGGAGGTCTGAGTTCAAACCCCAGCTGTGGGGCCCAGGGACCAGTGACTTTTCAAAACCTTTCCTTCAATGAGAAGTTGGCTGAATCATCTAAACTAGGGGTTTTCAAACTTGAGCCTGTATCAGAGTTGCCTGGATGGCTTGTGAAAAGACTTGCTTTTCTAACAAGTTCCCAGGTGAAGCTGATGCTGCTGGCCTGGGGAATATTTATTTGAGTCACTTTGCTGGAGGATTCTGGTATGTCAGCAGTTGAGAATTGTCCATATGAAAGTCAAGTTTCTCCAAAGACTAAGCAAGGACAGAGCCGTCACATGGTGTACATCCATGGATGTAACACCATTTCTCCATCGTCTTCCCCTTTTTACCCTTCATCCTTCATCAGGGACAGGCATAACCATGAATCTTGGAAGCAAGCTTGTGTAGGACATACCAGTGAGTCACTCACTCTAGATTTTGAACAGCTAAATGCATTTCAGTATAATGATCATAAAACTAGAACTCCACTCTTAGGACAAGTGGTCAGGCTCATCATGTAGATCTTGGCCTCGGGGAAGAGAAGCCCTGCAGGGAAGTGTAAAAGCTGCAAAACGCAGGACACTAAACTCAAGCAAATTACTCTGGTGCTCTTGGCCCAGCTTCCCATTTGGGGGGAGAGGTACTCCCAGTAAGAGGCAGAAAACAACTGGGCTGTTAAGAGCCATCACATATCACTCAACAAGCCCTTATACATGAATATGGCTGGAGACTTCTTGGGTGCCTAAAAACACTTTGCAGTCTACCAACAGTGGTCTGGGGATGAAAGGCAAGACATCCAACATGTTTTTCAGAGACCTGGCCCTGGCTGATTTGGCTAGGTGGTTACTGTCAGCCCTCGGACCAAAGGGTCTGGGTTCAATCCCAGGCAAGGGCTCGTACCTCGGTTGCAGGTTCACTCCTGCCCTGTCGGGTTGTGTGAGAGGCAACCAACTGTTCTCTCTCTCACATCAGTGTTTCTCCCTACTCCCTCCCTTCCACTCTATCTTAAAAAAAAAAAAAAAAGGAAAACTATCCTCGGGATGGATTAACAAACAAACAAACAAACAAACAAAAGCCAGAGACCTGGCCAGGTAGCTCAGTTGGTCAGCGTCATCCTAATACACCAAGGTTGCAGGTTTGATCCCTGGTCAGGGAATATACTAGAATCAGACAACCAATGACTTCGGGTTGCACACACATAATAGTGTACAGATGATATAGAACTGTGCACCTGAAACCTGTGTTAACTGTTAACCAGTGTCATCCCTATAAACTAAAAAAAACAAACAAAAAAAACCCCCAATAAATGCATAAATAAGTGGAACAAAAATAGATTTTTCTCTAAAATAAGTAAATTACATTTTTTTTAAAATAAGAGAGAAAGCCATGGGGTTTCCAGGGCAAGGGTGAATACTTGGCACATTTCAACCACAATTTAAAAGAAAACCTCTGTCTCTGGGCCCTGACCATCACAGGAGGGCCAAGTCTTTTAAAGAGGGGCTATAGCCCTGGCCAGTTTGGCTCAGCAGTTGAAGCGTCGGCCTGCAGACCAGAGTTTTGGATTCAGCTCCCGCTAGGGGCATGCACCAAAAATAAATAAATAAAAATAAAGAGGGCTATAAAAGGTCATTCCTGGCTTCAGCTCTCTGGCCTCAGCGTGGAAAGGGCTGGCAGCTGGTGGATGCCGCTAGTAGGGAGAAGGACTCAGACAGCAAAGGCAGTGCTGACACTGCCCTAAAGGAAAAAAAAAAAGCCTCTCATCAAGGACCTGCCACCAATTCACATCTTACTCTATGACAGATGCTTAACATTGTCCCACTTCCTACTAAGACTCAGGTTTTAAAGCTGTGCACAAGGAGACCCCCCCCCCAAAAAAAAATCACATCTAGTTTTATAGGCATTTAATAGTTTGTTTACCAATTGGTACAATAAGATTTTTTAATATGCAGAAAACATGAATAAATTTTGTTTTACACAGTCTGAGAGCAACAAATCTTACTGTAAAACACAAGAGCAATATTATATACATTCCTTTACTGATTTTTTTAAAATTGTGTCAATATCTTCAGTTAACTCTTACAATCTGGGGAACTGTCCTCTCCAATCACCACCTCTGCAACGTTCATTTGAAATCAATGCTTGCCTTCATGTCAGTGTCAGAATCAACGCCTAACCCGAAGATTTTGTTTGTTTCTGTCATCTTCAGAGTGAGCTTTAGGGGTGCCTGAGGATAGGCAGGACAAGAAAGCAGCTACTTACATGATATTGTGGAAAGATAAAAAGGCCAGTTCAGTCCAATCGTGACTTGTAAATCCAGCTTGCCCTCCCCCCACCCCACTGGGAAAAAACCAAAAAACCTTTCCCACCAATTTTGTACATGTCGCTTCTCTACCAGGAGATTCTTCTTTGCATCATCTAGATTAACACATTGGACTTATATACAGCTGGACAGAAAGAGTAACCATTTTAAGTGCCTTGTCCTTCAATCCAACACTTTTAACATCAGTTGCTTAAGGATTATCAAGCCACCACTGTCAACAAAACAAAATATCCTTTACTTTTAAATAGTTTTTCTTTAAATAAATTTACAAAAAACTATTTAATGAGTGATAGTACCTGGAAGTTCACACAGAAACAGAAAGAGGCAAACAGGAGAGCTGGGCACTGACAGTAAGGAGACTGGGCTTGGTGATCTAGAGCCAAAGCTTCCAAAGACTACAGCGAGCACCCCATGGCCTGGGCGACTTGCTAACACTAGTGATTTTAGAGCAGTGCTCTGGGCACACCATTGGTCACACCACACATGGATGAAACTGGACGGTCTTAGTCTCCTAAAGTGCAAGATGCCATGTCAAAAAGCGACTATTCTCCAAGCAATGTCTAAACCAGTTTCCGTGGCTTGCACTTTCAAGAGTGCAGCGAGGACTTCTTGGGCACGTTATATTAGGGTGGCACTGGAATGTCTTTTCACACACACACACACACACACACAGTCAATAATCATCTGAGGATGTAATTCTACCAGCTTTTTATTTCTTAAATGGCCAATTTGATTGAGAAAGTGACAAAGCAGCAGTGAACCTCTAAACCAATTAATAAATTCCTCTACTTACAATCCAAACCAGTAACCTCATCATTGTACTTATCCCAGGAAAGGCACAGGGTTAGACAGCAGAGAAAACGGAGGAAACAGGAAGAAAGGGCATCAACAGGGCAGTTTCAAACAACAGTGCAGGAAACCTCTGAAAATCTGATTCTGGATTGTGAATGAATCTCTCTCCCCCACCCCCCTTCATTATTCAAACAGGGCTCCTTACATTTGGATCCAGTTGAGAACCATCCCTGAGATTCAATGTTTGCTGCTGCTTAAATGGAGGATGTCTGGTAACTCAATTAAGCAGCAGGCTGTGGCAATCTCCCAAGTAAGGATAACTTTATAGAGTAATAACGTCTTTCCTTCTTTGTCAACAAAAGTCACTGTATGCTGCGGGGGGGAAAACCCAGTGGACAGCAGTTTTGTTTCCTCCTAAATTGGTACCATTTTTTCCTTTATTGTTTATATCTATGAGTGATTTCTAGATGTTGTGGCTTACCCTTAAACAATTTGTGTTGCTACATGCTAAAAATGAATTAAAATACAAGACATTTATACATGTACAAACAAATGTTAAGATGCACCATTTCCAGGTATATCTCTTAAAACAGGACAGGAAATAGCAGCAAACAAGAACAAAGATATTTTCCATAGCTTTTGTAGAAAAATCCAGTCAGAACAGCTAAGGGGAAACAAAACAAGACTTCTCAGTGTGAGCAGGGTTGTGAGGCAGTATTGTCCTGAAAGTTATTCTACTGTATTTTAAAAATTAGCTTAAGTTGTAATTTTTGTCCTCAAAAATAACCATTAATTCTCAAAACACTTTTCCTTCCAGAGACGTCTCTCAGGAATTAAAAACAAACAAAAAGACATAAGCTAGACATAAAGCTACTTCTAGTAAATATACGGCCTATTTTCTGTGTTATCTACAGGACATTAACTCTAACCCTTTGTCTTTTTCAGAAACCAAATTTCCATTAAATACTAAAATGAACATTTTAAAAATCACACATTACACAAATGAACAAAATGAAATTCAGAATAAATTTCTTTGTTAAACTGTTATTTCATTGTTCTGTTAACTTTTCAAATAACCTTCCTTAAAAAAAAACTGTTGGTTAGCTAAGCAATGGGATTATTTGTAAATAATTTGTAATGGAATATTGTTTCCAAAGTCATGGACAAAAATTCTCTTAAATTTACCTGTAGTAACTTTGGACCACAATATACAATACAATACATCAGGGATGTATAAAATGCTGAACAGCCAAATTGGGGGTAGAGGCGGAAAATAGAAGTGATTTTCCTTTAAGTGGGAAAAATTCCCACAGACTCAGACCTAGTTTTCAGAAGCGTTAAGATCAAAAAGGGTTTATCTAAAGCATGGTATTCCACAGCAAGATTTATTCTATTTGCATGTTTTAGCACTTCTTCAAAAATCCAGGACCCGAGGACATGGAGGTTGCATGTGTGTGATATACATATACAGACTTATCCACTTAACAGACAGGTCCATATACTTATAAACATTTATATATAAACAAAAGGAAAAAGTACATTTAATGCACACTCCATTAAACCCTGTCTTTTTTTAACTGGTAAGTTAAACACAGTTCAAATTGGTCAGATTCATGTTAAAAAACAAACTGCTGTATTTCTCCCACTCCCTTAAAATGAGCATACATAAGTTTTTCAATATTTTTGTCATTATGTAATGCACATTGCTCATCTCTAAAAACATAAAAAACAAATAGTGATTTGTATCATGACACACTCAAGGGGAGATTAAATTCTACTTGGAAGTCACATCACTATACAGTCTAGTAGTATGGAGAATACAACTAGAAGTGTGTCTAGTGTGGAGAATAGAAGCTTATAGTATTACATGTTTTTTAACCTGCTTACAAAGCATTAAGACCCAAATGAAATGGATGATTTACTATTAGCTGCTGAGATTTTTCTTATTTGAGATTTACAGTCATTTTCTTACATAAATACACCACTAGCCTTTGCCTGATAGGCTGCCAAAACAAATGTGTCCTATTGATTTGGCAAATGAGTCATGACAAAAATGCCAATGTGTAATCCTCAAAATTACATAGATGGTTCAGAAGATTTTGAATTGTAGCCTTATTCTCTAACATCCTTAAAGAGGATTTATTTAAGCACACTTAAGTGATGTTACATAGATACACATTTCAGAAAAAAGCCCTAATAACCACCACTTTCCCCCAAATGAGGCCATTAAGTCAGGCACCAACAGATAGCAGAAGGAAAAACAGGAATTAATAATCCAACATAAAATGACACTGTCAATTATCAGTTTAGTGCCCTAGTTCAATTTATTCAATTTTTGCCTTCTTAGGCCTGGTGTGACCAATGCCAGCCCAGGTTTTTAAACCCTATGGTACTTCTAGACAACGTATGTAAATTTACAGTATACAATTTGGATTCACCATGCATGAATACTTTGTGTGTAACATTTAATAAGCTCAATCTACATCCAGAATAATTTACATGAAAGGACAATATTTATTTAAACAGAGCTCAATAGGGTAACCATGGTATCATCAGAGTGCATCCAGAGGAAAAACGGGAGAAGGGGCCAAATGAGACTCAATCAACGGCACTCCCACACCTTTACTGTTTGATCTACACTGCCAGTAACCACATATGGTGCCGTCTTATGGAAATCTGAAAGGAAAAGAAAAGGCTTTTTAAAAAAATCAGGTTGAGCCAGATATAATTTTTTAACAAGCCACAAAACAATCAAGTCCAAGGGTGAGGAATACCTTTGTTTTTTATTTCCCTATATACACCCAACACATCCACCCCTAGAAGGTATCAAGCTAACCAACTAGGTTAGGAAACTGAAACTTAATGATTAAATACCATATTAACACCTCAAAAAAAACAATCTGCATCCACTATCACCATCCCAGATGAAGCTGAGTAATTACTCAAATCTAACAAGGATAACCTTAATGTATCCATTTACTGAACACTATGTTCCAAGCTAAACACTAATGCTTTACGTTCAATTCATGTTAAATCCTTGTAACCATCCTGGGAGGTGGACATTAACCCTATTCTGCTGAGACTTTTCACCTTCATCATTAGATCCATCATACCCGAGTGTAGTGTATGTTACCAATATTCAGTATCTTCAATTCTAGATTCAGGTCCAGATGATAGTAAAGAGTCTTTCTTATTAAACTTAAATAGAATTCCCTGAGTTTCTAGTATATGATAGCATGTATCTGCCAGAGGAAAAAGGTTGAGTAAGATTTCCTTTGAGAAACTTAAAACTAGCAGGGAGAGCCTGGACAGTGTGGCTCATTGGTTGAGCATTGACCCATGCACCAAGAGGTCGCCGGTTCAATTCCTGGTCAGGGCACATGCCCAGGATGTGGGCCAGATCCCCAGTGGGAGGCATGCAGGAGGCGGCCAATCGATGTTCTCTCTCATTGATGTTTCCCTCTCTCTTCTCTCCCTTTCCCTTCCTCTCTCTCTAAAACCTATAAAGAAAAAAAATTTTTTTAACAACTAGCAGGGAGAGAAATTACCATTATAGTCATCAGTAAGCATCCTCTTCATAATTCTAGTTTCCTAAAACCAAAGTTGTGCAATGGAGAAAGAAATTTTTTTATTATGGGGCTGATAACGAAGAGAGAGAATTAAGGAAAGGAGAATTTAAACAAATGATAGGTCTGGCCAGTGTGGTTCAGTGGTTGAACGTCAACCCATGCACCAAGAGGTCGCCAGTTTGATTCCTGGTCAGGACACATGCCTGGGTTGTGGACCCGATCCCCAGTGTGGGGCATGCAGGAGGTGGCCAATCGATGTTTCTCATTGATGTTTTTCTCTCTCTCTCTAAAATCAATAAAGAAAAAATAAATAAATAAATAAAACAAATGATAGGGACTGGACAGTGTGACTCAGTGAATTGAGCATTGTCCCATGGACTGACAGGTCCCAGTTCCATTCCCGGTCAGGGCACATGCCCAGGTTGTGGGCCCGATCCCCAGTAGGGGGCGTGCAGGAGGCAGCCAATTGATGTTTCTATCTCTCCCTTCCTCTCTAAAAAAAAAATCAATGAAAACATTAAAAAAATAAAAAATAAAACAAATGACAGGAATTCACAGAGTTTTTAATCTGTCTTCTCTATTCTGCCCTAAAAGCCATCGTCATTTCTTACCTGAAGAAGTCCACATGGTTACATAAAACTTGTTACATCTGGCATTCCAAAATCTAACTTCTCAAAAACCTCATAACTCATACATACCCAAGGAGGTAACAAAGTGTTCATGCGCATTGAGGGTCTTCATGCATCGCTTGTTCTTATAATCCCATACACGCAGGGTCTTGTCATCAGCACAACTCAAAATAAACTTCCCCCCAGAATGGAACAGAACTCCACGTACCCAGTTATCATGACCCACCTTAAAAACAAAAAGGTATTTGACTTAGTGAAGGGATAAATTATTTAAATAGCATCTACGAAAATACTAAGTCATAACTCAAAGCACAATGAAACTATATGCACCCAAAACATCAATGTCAAAAAACACAAATGAAAAATGGAAGTCTAGGGACTTCTTCTAGATTAAAAAAAAACTGGAAACTAACAAGTAAATGCATTAAGTGATGCTTGACTGACTCCTGAAAAAAGGCAAAATAAAGGTATAAAGAACACTACTAGGATAATTGAAGAAATTATGTAGTATATTAATGTTAAATATATTAACTGTGATAATTTTATTGCGGTTAATGGTAGAATACTCCTGTTCTTAGGAAATACATGTTGTCATGATGTCTATAAGTAACTCATAAATTGTTCAATAAAATATATGTAAACATGCCCTGGCCAGTTTGGCTCAGCAGTTGGAGCATCGGTAGGCCTGCAGACCAATGAGTTGCCAGTTCTATTCTGGTCAAGGGCACGTACCTCGGTTGCAGTTCATCCCCAGCCCTGGTTGGGGTTGTGTGGGTGGCAACCTGTCGATGTGTCTCTCTTGCATCGATGTTTCTCTCTCTCCCCCTCTGTCTGTCTCCCTCCCACTCTATTGAAAGAAAAATGGACAAATATCCTCCAGTGAGGATTTAAAAAAATGTACGTAAACACACACACAGAAAAAAATGTTAATAACTGGTGACTTAGGTGAAGGATATACTTGTATTTACCGCATATCTATTCATCCATCCATCCATCCATCTAATCCTCTCTCCCATCATTTCCATTTCTTGCAATTCTTAATTAAGAAATAATTTAGAACATGCTCAGAGATTTAGTTAAGATGTTCATCAAAGTACTGCATATAATCAATGTAGAGTATATTTAATGGCATGAGCAAGTGTCATATACTTTCTAAATTAAAAGTTTGCTACAAAGCAGTATGTACAGTATAACATTTTTTTTTTAAACCCACCACATTCATCTACATAGTAATGTAAGAAAAAGGTGTAGAATTGCACAGTACAACAAGGGAAGCCATCACATGTGGCTATTTAAATACAAACTAGCCCAGATCGTGTGGCTCAGTGGACTGAATGTAGTCGTCCCAAGGACTGAGAGGCCTGGTTTGATTCTTAGTCAGGGCACATGGACCAGGTTTCAGGCTAAATCCCCAGTAAAGGGCGTGCAGGAGGCAGCTGATCGATGTCTCTCTCTCTCCCTTCCTCTATCTTTCTTTAAAAAAAAAAAAATCAAAACACATTTTAAATAAATAAATAAATAAAAACTAACTAGCGCTGGCCAGTTTGGCTTAGTGGTTAGTGTCAGTCCGCGGACCAAACGATCTTGGGTTCAATTCTCAATCAAGGGCATGTACCTGGGTTGCAGGTTTGATCCCCAGCCCCAGTCAGGGTCATGCAGGAGGCAGCCGATCAATATATATGTCTCTCACATCGATGTTTTTCTCTCTCCCTCCCCCACTTGCATTCTATCTAAAAATAAAAATACAGATAAATAAATAAATATAACCTAACCAAAATTACATACAATCAACAATTCAGTTCTTCAGTCTCACCAGCCACATTTCAAGAGCTCATTAGCTGCATGTGGCTGGTAGCTATAATATTGGACACTGCAGACTAAAAAAAGACAGACAACCAAGGTAACATATCCTCTGCCTTGGTTTACTCTGCCTTTGCCCTTATTTATAAAACTTTATTCTGCTACAGAGACCTATAAAAGCCACCAATCACTAGAATTAGAAGTCTCAACAAAAGTCAAATCACATTTTGTGTGACCATACCAAAATAAAGCAGAAAAAAAATACAACCCACCACCACCACCACCTTCAACCAAAAAACAGGAGCCAGAAAATTATAGAAAAAGTAATGGTGACCTGTGTGTTGTTACAGAAGAGGAGAGCACATGCTTTCTAATTTTAAATGTGGGCCATCTTTTCTAACAGCAATATAGTATATATCTGAACTTGGTTAAGAATACTACTAGTAGAGAGTTTAGTTTTTTTAGTCAATTCTTGATGATACTTCCATGGGCCTATCATATTCTACAGAGAGAAAATCACTTCAAAGTATAGTTACCACTTAAGGAATCTCTAAAACTAACACAGATGCCAAATTACAAAACTGCTACTGAATTAATGTCCACAGATCTTAGGCAAACAATAACGTCCACAATCCTGTACTATAATTTATATATCTTCATACTGATATCTAGGTGATTCAAAAATGAAATAAGCATTTCCAAGTAATAAAGCTAGTGCCATTAATTTCAGAATAGTAAAATAAACTGAAACATATTTTAATAAAGTAGGTAATAGCCCTGGCCAGTGTGGCTCAGTAGTTAGAGCGTCTCCCTATTAACTTAAGCGTCACAAGTTTGATTCCTGGTCAAGGGCACGTACCTGGGTTGCAGGTTCGATTCCCAACCCCCAGTCAGGGCACGTGCAGGAAGCAACCAATTGGCCTCTCTCTCCCTCTCCCTCTCTCTCTCTCTCTCATTGATGTTTCTCTCTCCCCCACCTTCCAGTTAAAAAAAAAAAAAAAAAAAAATCAATAGAAAAAAAATCTTCTGGTGAAGATTACAAAAAAAGGTAATAAAGGATTCATATTAAAATAAAATATAGTGAAATAAAGAAGCAAGCAGCTTCAAAAATAAATGAGTCTATATAAACTTTCCCTCCACAGAAGATACTGTGTATCATTTTTAAAGATACAGTAAACTGGGATCACCTTCTGAACAATGACTGGCTTCATAAATCTTTTATATAACATGACATTGATTAGGAATAACTTTCATGTCTTTCATGTCACTAAAACAATGGAATAACAATGTTTAAGAAAACTTTATAAAAAAGTAATTTTAGCCCTGGCCAGTTTGGCTCAGTGGTTGAGTGTCGACCTGTGGACTAGAGAGTCCCGGGTTCGGTTCCCCCTAGGGGCACGTACCACCAAAAAAAAAAAAAAATTAAATTAAAAAAGTAATTTTAAAGCTGGGAAAAATTCAGATTAAATAGATATCACAAGGCATCGAATCCAAGAAGGTATAAACATAATAAAGATACAAAAGAAGCAGTGAGAGCCCTGGCCAAGTAGCCCAGTTGGTTAAAGTTGTCTCCATATACCAATGTTTCCAAGGTTTCATGTTCAATTTCCAATCAGGGCATATACAAGAATCAAACAATGAATGAATAAATAAATACATAGAACAACAAATCAATGCTTCTCTCTCTTGCTCTCTAAAAAAAAATTTTTTTAAAGAACTTTTAAAAACAAGAAAAACAAAGTAATGAAATTATTCAAACTTACAAGGGTCATAAGGCACATGCCAGTACTGACGTCCCACATCTTAATAGTCTTGTCTCTGGATCCAGATAGCAAGAATGGCCCAGGCTTGCCACTTTTTTTAGTCTATAGAAAACATATAAAAATTAAGTTTCCCATGCAAGAAGTTATGTAAGAACTTAAAATGACTTCTATCTAGCCTGGCGGATATGGCTCAGTGAACTGAGCAACGTCCCATGGACTGAGAGGTCCCTGTTCAATTCCCAGTCAGGAAACATGCCAGGGTTTTGGACTCGATCCCCAGTGTGGGGTGTGCAGGAGGCGGCTGATTGATGTTTCACTCTCACATCGATGTTTCTCTTTCTCTCCCTTCCTCTCTCTCTAAAAAAAAAAAACCAATAAAAATATATATTTACAATGACTTCTATTAATGATTTTTATTTCCAATTTTATAAAAATGCATTTTTAACAAATAAAAATTCTGATATTTAAGGCATACAACTTGAAGTTTTGAAATATATACACTGTAAAATGATCACAACATATCCAACACCTCAAATAACCTCCCCCCTTTTTGATGGCAAGAACATCTGAGAAGTACTCCCTTAGCAAATTTGCAGTATACTATACATTACATCTCCAGGACTTATTCATCTTTTACTGTATAGAAACGCACAAGTCTTGCCCTGGTTGGTGTGACTCAGTTGGTTGGAGCATCATCCTATGCCCTGAAAGGCTGCCAGTTCGATCCCCAGTGGGGGTGCATACAGGAGGCAACTGATCAATGTTTCTCTCATGAAACCAATCAATGTTTCTCTCATACGATATTTCTCCTCCTCTTTCTATTCCGCCCCCCCCCCGCCCCTTCCCCTCTCTCTGAAATCAGTATAACATATCCTTGGATGAGGATTAAAAACACACATACATACACACACACATCTTTTAACCTACCTACATAGGCTATACAGAAAAACCCAGATAATATAAATATAAAAATAGAAAATCCTCACTTTGGGTTAAGGTTCAGTTTCTACAATACCAAGATAATAAACTTACTGCTCAAGACTTCTGTAATCAAGAAGGATTTAAAAACTATATTAATTCAGCATTTATATCTAAAATCCAGCTAAAATCAAATTTGTGACATATAGTATGTAATCACCACCAGAGGGCAGTAAAAAGTATTAGAAAATGCAACCAGCCAGCCAAAAGAGAGATTACAATAGAAGCTTCATTTAGAAAAATAATGGGGTGGGGAGAAGATTTTCCTCCTTCACTTGTTAAAATGTAATTTTTAAAAATCCATAATAGTACCCTGGCAAGTATGGCTCAGTTGGTTGAGCATCGTCCTGTTCACTGAAAAGATTGCAGGTTACCCCTGGTTGGAGTGCATATGGAAGGCAAACTGATCCATATGTCTTCTATCTCTATCTTTTTCTGTTTCCCTCCGTCTCCCTCCCCCGACCCTCTCTCTGAAAAGAAAAATATCTTAAGTTTTATCTTGCACTGATATACTCTTTAAAAAAAATGGCATTTCTGATAAATCTGAATGACTACTTTAACTCTTTAGGAGAACCCCCATCCCCCAACACAACATGGGTCGGTTGACAGCAACAATAATCACTAGTTAAAAAATATAAACACATCTACAAGTTAAAAAGAGTAAAGAATTTCTGAATTCTGGAATATACATTTTTTAAATGCATTAATGGCTCTGAAATTGAGCATCAGAAAAGTTATCTAAGGTTCTAAGATATCAGCAAGAAAATCATGAAATGACACATAAATCACAGTACCTCAGATCCTGTTGCTTCAGAGATGGAAGAATATGAGCTTTCTGGAGCCCAGGAAATGCATTCTACCACATGCTCATGTTCTCGAAGCTCAGCCTTGCATTCCTTTGTTGCTACAACCCATACGCGCACAGTCTGGTCATTGGAACAGCTGGCTATCAGAGTGCCGTCCTGATTTGGCCGAACCATACGTACCCATTCTCTGTGTCCTGTGAATGTCTTCACACAGTAGCTGTCAAAATAAGCAACAGTTTATGTTGTGAATGGCAATCCACTGGAACACTCCCCAGAAGCAATACAAAACTTGCTATGGGTACTGGAATGAAGAGAATGGCACCAAGTTAGTGAAATCGTATGCAAGTCAAGAGAATAAATGTACATTCCTGGTTAATAAAAGATGGGCACAGGCTGGAAAGTCAAACATCAGTTAAAATAAGCTGATGGGAGTATCATTAAGGAGCTAACCAAATCAACAAAATCTAGAAAGTAAAATATATAGAGAAAATCTTTTCAAAACTAAACACACACAATAAACCTAACAAAAACATTTCTAGCCATGATGGGAAAAAGGCATGCTCTACTAATCTTGGTAAAATTGGTAGGTTAAGATTCTATTTTAACAATCATGTAATTCTAAGCACAACCAAATTAAACCTAATAGGGGCATACCTGCACAAATGTTATTTACATTTTATTTCAACCCACAGAGAGATAGATAACCTAAAAGAAGACCACAGAGGAAAATAAGCCATTACATAGACAATGGCTCCCAAGGACACAGATTTTCTTTTATAATTTCTGGGTGTTTTTTTTGGGGGGGTACATTTAGATATCAAAACTTAGTTTTAAAGTATATAATACAACTGTCATGGTGATCATTATGGGTGAAAGCCAAAATTATAGAAACATTCAGAACACAACTTAGCAGATATTCAACTAAATCCATATTTACCCAGTTTGCACTTCCCACATTTTTATAGTTTTATCTCTTGAAGCAGACACTATATGATCTCCATTGGGCATGATGGCTACCGAAGAAACATTGTGGTCATGGCCTAAAACACATAACACAGCATATTAATTGATATAACATAGCAACATATTAATTGTTAACATCAATTGGTTAATTGATATAACAAAAGCAATTAAACCTCAGTGGACCATGGGATTTTAAATGACACAGCAACTTTAAATACACTAGGCTTTATATAAATTTGATTAAAAACTTGGGTTTGCACAAAATAGTTAAGGAACTAGTAACAATGAAATAAGCAGCCAACTCAATTTATGATTAAATTTCAACCTCAACAACTGTTTTAAAACCACAAGGTATCTGAATATACAGGGGTGGGGCAAAAGTAGGTTTATAGCTGTGAGTACGCAAAACATAGCTGTTTATTCTTGTATTATTAATTATTGTACTATTTGTATTATGTCTTATTATTACTTCATATCCTTACTTATGACTTATCTTTTAGGTAATGATGACCGGTAATTTAAATTACTTTTGCCCACTCCTGTATTAAGACACTGAATGTTTATCTATGAACACTAGAAAAACACAAATTATTTCCATTGTTCATATTCTAAGACATAAAACAGAAATTAAATCTATAAAGCTAAAAAGGCTAGATAAGAAAAATGGGGATATGGTTCTATATTTAAAATAATGGTTGAAAATTATCTTTTTTGTTAATGTTCATGGCCGTAAAAAATGCATTATTCCATATACACTATTCACAATCCTAATCAGTTATCCTTGAAGGAAAAACCAGAGAGTCCTCAGATTTTACAAAAGAATTCAACAGGATTTCTCTACTTGGTAAGCTCAAATGTATTTAATCTGGAAAGAAAACACTCTTCAAATTACACCCTCTATGTAATCACATAGCTTACTCATGTGCTAAAATCACTGAACAATCTGTTTAGAAAAAAAATTTATTACTAACACAGTATGTGTCCCTGATATGAAATCCAAACATTCAAATTTCATCATGTTTAAAGAAATAAAAAACCCTTATTTACTGAGCACCTTCTATGTGCCAGGTAGTAAACCAAGATAAACAAGTACAAGCAACCCACGCTTTATTGCACTTTGCTATATTGTACTTCACAGATACTATGTTTTCATCAACATCAAGGCTAGATTCTCCATCAGCAAAAAGATTACAAGTCATTGAAAGCTCAAATGATGATCAGCATTTTTTAGCAATAAAGTTTTTAAAAATTAAGGTATTACACTGTTTTTTAAATATATAAAGCTATTGTACACTCAAAACACCACAGTGTAGTATAAACACAACTTTTATATGCCCTGGGAAACCAAAATATTCATACTCGCTTTATTGTCATATTTGCTTTATTGTAGTGGTCTGGAAATGAACCTGTAATAACTCCAAGGCATGCCTGTATGTGATCTCATTTTGTCCTCACAACAAGCCTATGACTTAGGTATTATTACCTCTATCTTGCAGATGAAAGAGGTTAAAATTTCCTGATGCCATAAGTAAACAAGTAGGAATCTGAACCCAGATATCTGACACCAAAGCTTTTTCCATAAAGCCAAACTACCTCAGAATAGTCTCCATGACAAAACCCAGGACAACAACCTAACAATGAGACTATAGTATATGTGGAATATTAAAAGCGAGCAAGGGATCTGGATTCTACCTTTTACTATACCCACTCTCTCTGAACTTCAGTTTCCCAACTGAGAGAAGTGAAACCCAGTAACTTCATTTCCTCAAAAAGAAACGATGTCCTAGCAGTTTTTCTTATCCAAATATATTTGTGAAAACAAATTTCATACTTTATATAAACCACTAAAGAGATACCTAAAGCTTCATAACAAAAACAACTCTCAACTACTGTGGCTTATCCATTATCTATCTACATCATATGGTCCTCCATCAACACAGACACTAAGAATTGAATGAAGGGAACCTGCACACTGTTAGAAAACCATATTCTTTTCTCTGGAATGCCATGTTAGAAATCATTATCAAAATACTATCCTCTACCCCTTACCGTGCATGGTTCTGATGCATTCAAAGCCCTGAAAATCCCATAGTTTAATGGTCATATCTGCAGAACAGGAAGCCAGAAGCTTGCCACTGTGGTCAAATGAAATATCCTGTACAGAGTCTGTATGCCCCTTAAGAGTTCGTTCAAAATCTCCAGTCTCATAATCCCACACCTGTCACGTGAACAGAAAATTGGTTAATATCAGCCCATCACTTTCTTGTTTCACATTTGCACTTAGCAGGCCAGTCTGTCACCTTACTAATTAACTGAGAAAGTGACAAAGAAAGGGTAACTGTCCTAGCAATTAGCACATCTTCAAGTATAAATTGGTCTCTCCTCTGATGGAGAAAACTGATGATACAATTATTAATATGGACCTCCAGTATCCACATTATCTGCCATATACCTAATTATGTGAGTGATTAAGTATATATAATTATTTTTTATCCTTACCCGAGGATATTTTTCCATTTATCTTCAGATAGAGTGGGAGGGTTAAAGAGGGAGACAGAGGACCATTAACGTGAGAGAAACACATCGACCTGGTTGCCTCCTGCACGAACCCGACCAGGGCCAGGGATGAACCATGACCGAGGTACATGCCCTTGATTGGAACTGAACCCAAGACTCATTGGTCCGTGGGTTGACACTCTAACCGCTGAGCCAAATCGGACAGGACATGATTAAGAATATTAAGCCATGAGACAAAGTCCCTTCCCAAACTGACAGCAGTAACAGACATGTAAATAAGTAAATTTTAGTACAAAAATGAGTTTCAGGGGACTATGACAGACATTTATATGTAGAATGAATGGAATAAAGCAGTACTCAATTGCATTAGACAAGCAGAGCTCAGATATCTCAGAAGCCAAAGAAAGACTTCACACGATGTAACTGTCCGTGAATAGCAGATTAACAAAAAAATTTAATTCTGAAAACTGTCAGTCACATATTTTAAAGATAACTTTTCAAAGATAATAAATAAGCAATCAAGATTAAATAATAGCCCAGCCGATGTGGCTCAGTGGTTGACTTTTGACCCATGCACCAAGAGGTTGTCAGTTTGATTCCCGGTCGGGGCACATGCCCAGGTTGTGGGCCAAATCCCCAGTAGGGGGCATGCAGAAGGTGGCCAATTAATGTTCTCTCATCGATGTTTCTATCTCTCTCTCTCTCTCCCCCTCTCCCTTCCTCTTTCTCTAAAATCAATGAAGAAAAAAAAAAAAATATATATATATATAGCCCTGGCCAGTTTGGCTCAGCGGTTAGAGCACTGGCCCGTGGACCAGAGTCCCAGGTTCGGTTCCCGCTACGGGCACGTACCTCGGTTGCAGTTTGTCCCCAACCCTGGTTGGGGTCGTGTGGGTAGCAACCAGTTGATGTGTCTCTCTCACATCGATGTTTCTCTCTCTTCCTCCCTCTCTCCCTCCTGCTCTCTCTGAAGATAAATGCAAAAGTGTCCTCGGATGAGGATAAAAAATTATATATATATAAAGATTAAATAATATTAGAAACAGATCTCAAGAACATAATAAACTTTTATTCTGCTGGCCAAATGCAAGTCTGAAGTTTAATCTTTAACCAACACAAATTACATTGCTCTAAAATCAAATGATTAATTCCATTCTTCCTATAATAAGTTCAAATGTATCTGTGGTAGGGTGTATATTAACCAATTTAGAGAAACTTAGAAACTGCATTTTGAAAACTTGGAAACAATCTAAATATTGGTTTGGCTCAGGGGTTGGAGCATTGACCCCTTGAATGGTTTCAGGTTTGATTCCTGGTCAAGGGCACATACGTACCTGAGTTGCAGGCTCCATCCCTGGCCTGGTTTGGGTGCCTGCAGGAGGCAACAAATCTATGTCTCTCTCACATCAATGTTTCTCCCTCTCTCCCCTTCCCTCCCACTCTATCTAAAAATTAATGGAAAAATATCCCCTGGTGAAGATTAACAAAAATAAATATCCAACATTGGGGAATAGCTCAGATATAAAATTTGAAACTGTTAATGAATGTATGATGCATACAATGTTATGTAAAAAAAGAAAACAAAGCCCGGCTGGTGTGGCTCATTGGGTTGAGCATTGTCCCATGTACTGAGAGGTCTCAGTTTGATTCCTGGTCAGAGCACATGCCCGGGTGGCAGGCTGGATCCCCAATTGCATGCAGAAGGCAACCAATGGAAGTTTCTCTTTTACATAGAGGTATCCATCTCTCTCCCTCTCCCTTCCTCTCTAAAAAAATAAAAAATCAATGAAAACATATTTAAAAAAAATTACACATGATCCTAACTACATAAAAAAAGAAACTAAGAAAATAAACTATCTTCTAAAATACTAAAACAGCAAACTTCTGTACCCTTCCCAATACAATTTTTTTCCACTTAAATGTTTAAGTACTTGTACATGTAAGTGATTATTGTGTTTAATTTGTGTAACCATGTTAGACTTGTCCTTGAATATTCTGTGGTTTCTTGATGCAACTGTAAGTGGCATTTTTAAATTTAAATTTTCAATTATCCATTGCTAGTTTATAGAAATACAATTACACTTAAAAAAATTTCTTTTTTCTTCATTGAGTTTTAGAGAGAAAGGAAGGGAGAGGGAGTGAGAGATAAAAACATCGATGGCTGCCTCCTGCATGCCCCCCACTGGAAACTGAGTCCACAACCTGGGCATGTGCCCTGACTGGGAACCGAACCGGCAACCTCTTGGTGCATGGGTCAACACTCAACCACTGAGCCACACTGGCCAGACCAATTACACTTTATATATGGACCTTGTAACCTATAATTCTTTTTCTTTTTGTAGTTTGTTTGGGATCTTCTACATAGATCATGTTGTCTGCAAATTAAGACTGCTTCATTTCAAATCTGTATGCCTTTTATTTCTTCTTCATCCTTACTGCACTGGCTAGGCACTATAGTACGAAGGTAAATATAAATGGTTGAAACTGAAAATTCTGCCTGGCCTTGGTTTCTGATTCCAGGGGAAAACATTCAGTTTTCCAGCATTAAGTATTATGTCCACTGTGAGTTTTTCAGATACCTTTACCATTTATCAGGTTAAGGAAGCTCCCTGCCTAGCTTGCTCAATTAGAATTTTGTCAAATGCTTTTTCTGAATCTATTTTGATTTTTTGCTGATGTATCACACTGATTGATTTTCAAACGTGGACCAAGCTTGCATTCTGGGTTAAATCCTACTTGGTTATATTAATTATCCTGTTAATTCAATTTTATTATAATAATATGTTAGAGATTTTTGCATCTGTGTTCATAAATGGTACTGTATTTGTCTATACTAGGTTTTTGGTAATATCTTTGTCTTATTTTGTTATCTAAGTGTTTAATTTTGACACCAAGAGTTCAGATGAATACTTCACATACTGAAAATAATCCTGAAGCTCAGTTGTTTGTTAATTTTCTTTCCAAGTATTCATTAAATAACACTAAACATCTTCTCTAAAATAAATATAATCAGAAAATAAACTGTGTATTTCTTCACAAATGATGAGCAAACAGGACATTTCAGTTAGTTTATAAATAATAATTAGCAAGAATTAAGTTTTCTTTTGTTTATATTTACATTTTGAATAATTATAAAAGTAATAAATGCTCATGACATAAAATCTATAATGGCCCAGCGGTTGAGCATCTACCTATGTATTAATAGGTTGCTGGTTCGTTTCCCCGTCAGGGCACATGCCTAGGTTGTGAGCCGATCCCCAGTGGGGGGTGTGCAGGAGGCAGACAAACGATGTTCTCTCTCATTGATGTTTCTCTCTCTCCTTCTCTCTTGCTCTCTCTCTAAAATCAATAAAGAAAAATATTGCATGGCTGGTATGGCTCAGTGGTTGAGTGTCAACCCATGCATCAAGAGGTCGCAAGTTTGATTCCTGGACAGGGCACATGCCCAGGTTGGGGGCCAAATCCCCAATGGGAAGCATGTAGGATGTGACCATCGATGTTCTCTCTCATCGATGTTTCCATCTCTCTCCACCTCTCCCTTCCTCTATCTCTAAATAATAAAGAAAAAATAACAATTAAAAATAATAAAAATGTATTTTTTTAAATCTATAATGTATTGATATAAAGGAAATGAAAAATATCCCTTATCCCAACAATGGCATTTTCTATGTCCTTTAAGTATAGTGACTGTGTATACTTCATTATCTTGTTTTCCCTTTGCTTCTTACGATAAGAATTTTTCCAAGCTGTTAAATTTAGCATTCTTGCCCTGGCTGCTCAGTTGGTTAGAGTGTCATCCCAATATGGCAAGGTTGTGGGTTTGATCTCTGATCAGGGCATGTATAAGAAGCAACCAATGAATACATAAATAAGTGGAACAACAACAACAAAATTGTTGTTTATCTCTCTCTCTAAAAAAATTAAACTAAAAATCAGCATTCTTAATTTTTTTTTTATCCTCACCTGAGGACATTTTTCCATTTCAGATAGAGCAGGAGGGAGGGAGGGAGGGAGGAAGAGAGAGAGAGAAACATCGATGTGAGAGAGACACATCGACTGACTGCCACCCACACAACCCACACTGGGGACAGGGACAAACTACAACCAAGGTACATGCCCTTAGCGGGAACTGAACCCGGGTCTCTCTGGAACACAGGCCAACGCTCTAACCACTGAGCAAAACCGGCCAGGGCAAAAATCAGCATTCTTGAAAAACGGAACCAACCAAACAAAAAAACCTTAGCATTCTTTTAAAAAAGAATTCCTATTGTGGGCTAAAATTTTTCATTATTATAGAAAACATTACATAAGTGAAAAATTTTGAATATTGAAAAACACCTGTCCTCATTTTGCAATACTTAGGTCAGTCACACTATGGAAAAAGATAATCTGGGTCAGAAAGTGTAACATTTTAAGCTCTTCATATATTCTGCTAAATTGTTCTCCCGTTAGAATTTATCAAAGTAATGAGAATGCCTGCTTCATCAAATTCTTATCACCACTGAGAATTCTCATTTAAAAAATAAAATATCTTGAAAGATTGTATATATGTATTATAATTTTTAAAAAAATCCTCACCGAAGGATATTTCTCCATTTATCTTCAGATAGAGTGGGAGGGAAGAGGAGGAAGAAATATCAATGTGAGAAAGATACATCGATTGGTTGCCTGCCACACAACCCCGGCCAGGGTTGGGGACCAAACTGCAACCAAGGCGCATGCTCTTGAATGAAACTGAACCCTCAACTCTTTGGTCTGCAGGCCGATGTTCTAACTGCTGAGCCAAACCAGCCAGGGCAATATATATTATTATCAATATTTTTTCTTTATTGATTTTAGAGAGAGAGCAAGGGAGAGGGAGAGAGAAAACATCAATGACAGAGAACATCGATTGGCTGCCTCCTGCATCCCCCCCACTATGATTTGGCCCACAACCTGGGCATGTGCCCTGACTGGGAATTGAACTGGCAACCTCTTGGTGCATGGGTTGAAACTCAACCAGTGAGCCACACCAGCTGCGTCAGGACAATATATATATTATCTTTTTAATCTGCATTTCTTCTATTAGTACTAAGACCAAACTTGTTATTGTTGGCCAGCCACTTTTCTTCTATGAATTATCTGTTCCTTTCCTACAGTTCATTTTTTTATTGAGATGTTTGTTTTTCATGTTTGTTTGAACTCTTTATATATTCAAGTTAGCAATCTTTTTTTTTTTTTATCCTCACCCGAGGACATTTTTCGATATTTTGTTCAGATAGAGTGAGAGGGAGGGAGAGAGAGAGAGAAACATCGACATGAAAGCGACACATTGAGTGGTTGCCACACAACGACCCAACCAGGGCTGGGGACAAACTGCAACCAAGGTACGTGCCCTTAGCGGGAACCGAACCCGGGTCTCTCCGGACCGCAGGCCGACGCTCTAACCGCTGAGCCAAACCGGCCAGGGCTCAAGTTAGCAATCATTAATCTACTTTATTAGTTTAATGTATGTTTCAGGTTTGTATGCTGTTCATATTTTTTTAGTATTTCAGAATTAGTTCTAGCCCTGGACGGTTTGGTTCAGCAGTTAGAACATCAACCGATGGACCAGAGTCTAGGGTTCAATTCCTGGTCAAGGGCACGTACCTTGGTTGCAGGTTCAATCTCCGGCCCTTACTGGGTTCATGTGGGAGGCAACCAATCGATGTTTCTCTCTCCCCCCCCCACTCTATCTAAAAAAAAAAAAATCAATGAAAAAATATCGAGTGAGGATTAAAAAAAAAAATCTAGAGATATTTCAAAACTTTAAATGATGCAATTAATAATACTGTCATGGCCCTGGCCAGTCTGGCTCAGCGGCTGAGCACCAGCCTTGTGGACCAGAGAGTCCCCCGTTTGGTTCCCGCTAGGGGCACAGTTACCACACACACACAAAAAAAAATTACTGTCATGAAGCCCTGGCTGGCTGGCTGGCTGAGTTGGTTGAAGTGTCATCCTGTGCACCAAAAAGGGTTGTAGGGCACATACCTAGATTGCAGGTTCAATCTAAGGTCGGGGCATGTACAGGAGGCAACTGATCCATGTTTCTCTCTCACAATGATGTTTCTCTATCTGTTCCTCCCTCCCTCTCTCTAAAATCAATAAACATATCCTCAGGTGAGAATTAAAATAATTTTAAACAAAAATACTGTCATGAACTATTCCAAATTATCTACTCTCTATCAGTTTTTCTAAATTATTATAGTTCAAATATTGATGATGTAAATGAATGGTTCTAAAAGGAAATTCCTGACATTAAAAATAACACAAATCTGCTGTATTTACCAGATACACAAGAGAAATTTAATTTTGTTACTGATAACTGTAACATTAGCAACAGTTTTTTGAGTCTTACTATTGTTGTTAATCCTCACTCAAGGATATTTTTCCATTGATCTTAGAGAGTAGAAGATGGAGGAAGAGAGGGGGGAGGGAAAGAGAGAGAGAGAGAGAGAAATATCAATGTGAGAAAGACACATCAATTGGTTGCCTCCCACACTGCTCTGACTAGGCCAGGGATCAAACCTGCAACCCAAGTACATGCCCTCATTGACCGGGAATCAAACCCAAGACTCTTCAGTGTATCGAATGATGCTTTAACCACTAAACCATGCTGGCCAGGGCTATATTACTTCATTTGAAGGAAAAGAATCTGATGAGATATATATATATATAAAAAGATTTTTTAGAACTGATTTTGAGAGAGGAAGGGATAGAAACATTAATGACAGAGAAACATCCATTGACTGCCTTCTGCATGCCCCCTACTGAGGATTGAGCCAGCAACCTGGGCATGTGCACCGGACAACACCTAACCAACTGGGCCACACTGGCTAGGGCTCTTATAAAAAAAAAAATTTTTTTTAAAAATCCTCACCCGAAGACATTTTCCCATTAATCTTCAGGGAGGGAGGGAGGGAGGAAGAGAGGGAGAGAGAGAGGGAGGGAGAGGGAGGGAGAGAGAGAGAGAGAGAGAGAGAGAGAGAGAGAGAGAGAGAGAGAGACATCGACTGGTTGCCTCCCACATGACCCTAACCAGGACCAGGAATCAAACCACAACAGAGGTACTGCTCTTGACCGGAATCGAACCTGCGACTCACTGGTCCGCCAGCTGATGCTCTAACCATTAAACCAAACTTGGCCAGGGCTTATGACATATTTTTAATCCCCCTTCCCAACAAAGGAGAGAATAGAGCTTTAAACATAATCACTTTGCCCAACATAGTCACAAAATTACAAAAAACTCTGTGTGTTTTCCTTTGAATTTTTGGAAAGGAGTTCTATCCCAACTATCACTTAGAAATCACCTAACACATACAACTGAAGAAAAAAAACATAAAGGGAAGTAAAACAGTCTTTTTTTTCATTCCACAAATTATCAAAATAAGTAATTTATAAGAAAAAAAGCTTTATGTATAAAAATAAACAGAAAATTATTTATGATAGATGACTAAAAAGAATTTAAAATCCAAAGGAAGATTTGTTAATGGTGCTGAAACACTGCTGACACTAAGTACTTCTTTAGTATCTGACCAGCACTGTGGTAAGTAGTTTCCCTGTATTAACTCATTTAATCCTCCCAAATGCCTGAGGTAGGTATTATCTCCATTTCACAGATGAGGAAAGGAAAGCACAAAAAGTTAATTTGCTCATGATCACATTAATTATTAAATGGCTGGGTCAGTATCTGAACCCAGAACCTGTGCTCTTGACTATTAATTACCCTACAGTCTCCACATACAAATAAAACAATCAGTTTTAAATCATTAAAAATCATGATTCATTAGAAACAAAGAAAGGTGTTTCTAAAATAAGTGTAATCAAAAGAGGAAACAAAACTAAAAACAATGCTTTTTTATTAATAAAACAACCATGTGTGCACATTAAATAAAGATTAAATGGGAGGGAAATCAAATAATTGCTGAGATATGTAGTATGACTATAGATAAAAAATTTAAAACTTCTATTTGTAGTATTTTTCCCATGGGGTAAATGTTTCTTGGTTCTCCATTTCTTTAATCAGAGCAGAGAAAACTTATTCACAATTATAAAAGAGATGTAAATAATATGAACCTTGGCAATCTAAAAATAATAGGGCTTATACAAAAGTATCTGCTAAATGGAGGGAAATGATAAGCAGTACCATTTGTAATATTTTAAAGTTGACTCCACATATGTATTTTAAGATGGCACATTTACAGTTTTGTTTATGCTTTTCAACCACCACTGCAAAATCAATAGTTAAGACTGGGTTTTCAACCTATTCAAAAAGGTTTACCTTCACTCCTATGCCTCATGATAGCAGTGCAGCTTTTTAGTACACAAGACTATCATGAAATCAATAATTTAAATACATGTCTACATACATCTGAAAAACAGCAATATAGTAAGGTATTAAGTATGTAATCATCTTAGCCTACAGAAGTACATGATGTACATGGGAATTTTAAGACTCTCTTCCAATGATTCTGCAGCCCGCCCCATGGATCACCAGCCTACAGGACAGAAGGAAGCCACTGATTTAGAAACTAAAGAAACCACAATAGGAAAACATAGAACAACGTTTAATATGAACAATGGGTTAAGTATAAGTCACAGTTAAGTGTTTCCTGCATTTTATATTAGACTGCTGCTGTGTGATATATACAATCTTAACAATGTACTCATATTTTCCTAAAACTCTACAAATGAAACTTAAACTGAAATAAGCCTTAAAACAGAGAAACCTACCTAAACCTTTTAACTATATTTTACTTGTCTTTATGTAGGGTTTATACAACTGTTGTCTGGATCAAAAGGAATGACAAAAACAACTTTTTTTGTGATTAAAAGATAAAACATTAAAATGCATATGATTATTATGAAAAAAAGAGAAAGAAATATGTAACTTTATATAGTGATAAGACCCTACATTCCTATATCCCTGGAGAAAAGAACTACCACTTAATTTGGAATCAAAGCCAATATTAAATACATTAAGGAGAGTCCAATTTAAATAAATTTTCCATTAAATTATTTTGCAGAATAGTATGGCCAGTGTGGCTCAGTGGACTGAGCGTCATCCCATGGCCTGAGAGGCCTCTGTTTGATGCCCGGTCAGGGCACATGCCCAGGTTTTGGACTCATTTCCTAGTATGGGTGTGCAGGAGGCAGCCAACTGATGTTTCTCACCCATGTTTTTTATCTCTCTCTAAAAATAATTCTTTTGCAGAATATATTCATCTGCTGAATTATTAATGTTGTCATCCTGTGTTTTTATCTTTCACCTCTGCTTAAAAGTAAGGCACACACTTATATCTTCATTCTCCAAGAACAAAAATTATTCAAGCACTAGGTGACCTACTGTGCAACACTAAATTAGCAACACCCAATTCTCTCAAATTCATCAGTGAACTTGCCTCCCAGGAGCTATAATCGTATTCTACAAATTTTATTTTAATTCTATCTTTCAAGATTTAGAACCACTCACAGTTTCAAAGATTCTCCTTTCCCTCTTTTTAGGTCTTCATTTTCAGGACCTTTTTATTTCTTTCACCCAATTAAATTTAAATCTGTTTTTAACAATTACCCTATTGCACATCCATCATTTTGAAAAAACTACCTTAATTGTAGCATCCTCTGAAGCAGAGACCATAACACTGAATACAGGATGGAAAATAACTCGAGTGACTGGACTCCTATGACCACTCAATGCATATTTTTCTGGTGGACGGGGAATCCATTCTTTTGGGTCTCGTTTCTGACCAAGAGGTCCACCCGACGTAAATTCTTCTTTTGCTTCATTTAGTTTTGATTCTAATTCCATAACCTTGAAAATAAACACATGATTATGGTACACAAACAGACTCCAATTTTATTTGATATTTTTTAAAACTGCATTCATTTTGTATCAATATATGCAGAACACTTGAAAAAATTTTTCATTAATTTACAGAGTATTCATTATTTATTAAAAATTAAGTACAATTTTGTTGTAACTACTTAAAAAAAACCTTCAATTTATATCTATTTAGAGGAAGAGTAGTGCACCTGTGTTGGTCCTTCTAAGTCTTCTACTCTTAATAAATTCTTCCTAAACCAAATTTACATTACACATGCTAATAATAATATTTATAATAAAAGCCAACATTTATTTAACATCTATGTGTTAGGTACTTTTCTTTCTAAGAGCATTTTATATATTAATTTATGTTATAACAACGTTATTTATTTATTCTAGCTTTGCCTACCAACAGTATACATTTTAGGACCAGAATATTTTTTATTGTCTTCACTTTTCACATAAAGATAAAAGCTCAGAGATAAAAATAACTTGTGTAAGTGCACATTTTAGTGCTCTTTTCCCAGCATCACATTGGCTTTATGCTGTTCTTCCCATCTAAACAAGTGAACAAATAAGTTCTTTAGTATCAATTCCCTGAAGTCAAATTTAAGTAGATTCAACCCAGCCAGTTTCCAGATTGCACGAGTTACCATGCATCAGCAATGGTCTGTCTGGGTCAAAGTATTTTTTAATGCATAGAAATGTATTCTTACTTGCTTTTTCAAGATTAAATATAATTACTAATTAATGCAGAAGAATAACTTGTTATGTAAATGTTTTCAGAAAATTTATTTAAGAACATTCTAAATACAACTAACTTTAAAGGAAAAATTTAGTTACCTTCTTTTGTAATCTAATAACAGATGTCCATTTTTTTTCCAAAAGACCAGCATATTTCTTATCTAATTCTTCATTCTAGAGAAAAAAAATGAGAACTTTTAAAAATATGGCTCAACTACAACAGTTCAAGTCATACAGACCATTTATCTTTGAATCAAACTAAATATTAAAAATCTTATTATACCACAAAAAGGGTGAAAACCAAGTTTAGTGCCAAGTAAATAACAAATGATAAGATCTGTGAATAACTGAGATGACTGTTTACTGCTGATACTTGAGTAAAATCCACTGTAAAGTCAAACGTACCATATCTAATTCAGCTTCCTTTTTAAAAACTGAATATGCCTCTTCATAGCCATTTGAACGAAGATAATCTGCTATAGCTCGATTTCTGAAAGAAAACAAATTCAAATGACTCCTAACAAAATTTCATTTCTACTTTGAAGAAATGTTTTATTTAAAATCTCACGACAGTATCCCCTTCCAAAATATACAACAAGTATTTAACAAAAAAGGGACTACCCCAAGCCTCTAGATCATTTAGCCCTGTCATAGTGCATCCACATACTATATCATTCTTGTGCTTTTAGATTTAAGTTTCTAATAGGTCAAGATACAGCTTATATAATTAGGTATCAATTTGTAACAGTAATCATCAATTTTATTCATGTTTTCATTCAGCCTTCCCTTACTACTTGTTATGCTAATAGACACTCAAGGACTAGCAACGGAAATTTAGTTTTGTAGAAAGACTTGTTCTGCTAAAATTATAATTAGTATTTTAATATTAGAGACATTAAGAGTGGGTAAAAAAAAGAACACAAGCTATAAATTTAGTATACCATCACAGACTAAGACATTCATTTATAATTAGAACTAAAGCTGAATTAGCAGATGCCTTTTCATGTTTTTATATTCTTTCAAAGAGAAAATCAACTATCTCCCTCCTAAGACAACCTATTCCTCTATTTTTCTCTTTTTTTAGTATTAAGTCCACTGTGATACAAAGAGCTGTTTGCTTAAGATTTCCTTTAAAGCAACCTAAATTAAGTTAAAAGTTAACAGATAAAAGGTTAAACAAATTTTACATATATAAGTACACAATAAAGTAGTCCTTTCCACCACTGACCCCCAATATTCCACCCCTGAGGCAATCACTTTACCAGTGTTCTGTGTTTTCTTTCAAAGATAGTCTACCTATTAACATTCGTCCCTGCACAGGCTTCTAGAGATAATTAATACTTGATTTCAAAACAAACTGCAGTATATTATGTCTTACAATGTCATGTAACTCACTTAATCTTAGCAATCATTCTTTTTTTAATCCTCACCTGAGAATATGTTTTTACTGATTTTAGAGAGAGAAAGAGAGCCACAAACAACACAGATCAGTTGCTTCTCGCACCCACCCCAACCGGGGAGAGGATCAAAACTGCAACCTGGGTATATGCTCTGATGGGGAGCTGGACCTGTGACTCTTCTGTAAGGGACAATACTCTAACCAACTGAGCCACACTGGCCAGGGCAGCAATCATTTTTTATGAGATGTGAATCTGCCTTCTTCTATAATGTACTCCGCTATGAAAACATGCTTTTCTACTACAAACAATGCTTCTAGGACAACCCTTTGTATAAATGTAAATGCCACTACCCACCTACTGCTTTAAGGTAAAAATGCTTTAAGGTAAAAACACTCTAGTAGTAGTATACAATTGCTAAGATTAAGTTTTAATTCAATAGCATATTAAAAAAACAAAACCAAAAATAAAAACTGTGGAGTAAGATAACAGGAATTATCTTTATGTTCCAGGTAATTATTAGCATAACAGAAATTAAAGCACAATCACTAGTGGAAGACAAGGTCAGCACATCACATTCCTGGACAAGGGAGTTGAGGAAATGTAAATTCTTACTATTATTGTGAGTCTGTGTCTATGTGCTGTTCACACCACAGCCTGTACCCTTCTGGCCTACTCTACTAATGATTAACTTGATTCATTAAAAAGTATCTTCTTTATACATAGCTGAAATCTACTTCTTAATTTCTACCAAGCAGTTCTACTTGGGCCTTCCAAAACAATACAATAGGAAAGCAATGGCTTTCTCAAAATATTCTATCAAATATTATACTGTCAAAACCTGTATTACAAACCTTCAACAAAAATAAATTTCCCTTTGGTTAGAAATTCCCAAATAAGCCCTGGCCAGTTTGGCTCAGTGGTTAGAGTGCCGGCCCGCAGTCCAGAGAGACCTGTGTTTGGTTCCCGCTAAGGACAAGTACCTTGGTTGCAATTTGTTCCTGGCCCCGGATGGGAGACAACCAGTCGATGTGTCTCTCTGATATAGATGTTTCTCTCTCTCTCTTCCTTTCCTCCCTCTCTCCCTCTCACTCTATCTGAAGATGAATGCAAAAAAAAAAAAAAAAAAGAAATTTCCAAATAATAAGGGAAACAAGCACTATCTACTTCTTAACTTTATTCTTCTTTTCATCTAAAAAACCAAGAGCAACCAAATAAAGGGTAAACTGTCAAGGGTAAACAAATCTTATATAGCACTTGTAAATATTTAATGTTCCTTCCTAGCTCCACTCCTACTTCAGGGTCAATCAAGCCCCAATGCCTGAAACTTTGAACACAATGCACACAGTTCACAACTCTGAAACTCACATAACAGATAATATGTAAATGTTACATATGCACAAATTATAATGATTATAATCTTAATAGACTTAAAAAAAAAAAAGATAATTGGTGATACTTTTCCTGGTAAAAATATTAAAAGGAAAAAATTGCAAAATCACCATTCTGTTTTCCTCATTAAAAAAAAAAATCCCTGCCCTGGCCAGTTTGGCTCAGCGGTTAGAGCGTTGGCCTGCGGTCCGGAGAGACCCAGGTTCGGTTCCCGCTAAGGGCACGTGCTTCGGTTGCAGTTTGTCCCCGGCCCTGGTTGGTCGTTCGGGTGGCAGCCACTCGATGTGTCCCTTTCACATCGATGTTTCTCACTCTCTCTCCCTTCCTCTCTCTCCCTCCCACTCTGTCTGTGCAAAAAATGGAAAAGTGTCCTCAGGTGAGGATTAAAAAAAAAAAAAATCCCTGCCCTGGCCGGTTTGGCTCAGCAGTTAGAGCGTCGGCCTGCGGTCCTGAGAGACCCGGGTTCGGTTCCCGCTAAGGGCGCATACCTCGGTTGCGGTTTTGTCCCCGGCCCTGGTCGGTCGTGCGGGTGGCAGCCACTCGATGTGTTCCTTTCGCATCGATGTTTCTCTCTCTCCCTCTGTTCCTCTCTCTCCCTCCCACTCTATCTAACAAAAAATGGAAAAATGTCCTCCGGTGAGGATTAAAAAAAAAAAAAAAAAAAAAAATCCCTGCCCTGGCCCATGTTGCACAGTGGTTAGAGCACCAGCCCATGAACAGAAAGGTCTTCGGTTCAATTCTCAGTTAAAGGCATGTGTGGGAGGCAATGAATCGATGTGTCTCTCTCACACTGAAATTTCTCTCTCTCTCTCTCTCTCTCTCCCCCTTCCTCTCTCCTTTCCACTCTCTAAAATTCAATGGAAAAAATATCCTCGGGTGAGGATTAACCGAATAAAAAAAATTTTTTTTTAAACTGTTGCAATACGCAGAGGTCCTCAAATAACATCATTTCGTTATAACACTGCTGAGATGCCACAGGAACTTAACTCTGTTTATTAATTAGCCAATGATAAAATTGGTTACTTCAGTTCCAGAACCTATCAATAATCTTAACTGAGAACTTAATTATATTTCCATGTCTGTGGCTTAATCTAACACATATATATTTTTAAAAGATGTTGCATGGCAAATACAATTAACTAGAAAGATACAAGTAATTCTAATGTGCATAAAGCATCACAGCCAAAAAGTTGTATGCTACATTTATACATTTTATAAAATAAATTCAATTTAAAACAATATTTACTATTTCGTTTTTTTGTGTTTTTTTTTTTAAATCATCAACAGAGGGCATTTTAATTGAGTTTTAGAGAAAGGGGAAGAGAGAGAAAGAGAGAGGGATGTGAGAGAGAAACATCGATCTGTTGCCTTCCACATTAACCCCGACCAGGGCTGGGGATAGAACCTCAACCTTTTGGTGTATGGGATGACACTGCTACCAATTGTGCCACAATAACCTGGGGGTCACTATTTTTTTAGATCTAAAAACCATCCTGTTAAAATATGTAGAAAAGTATATTATCCCTATATTATATATTGGCAGACTGATTTATATCTAAGGTCACAAAATTAGCAAGTAGTGAAATAATTTAGGAAAATAATTCCCACTGACATTTATTGAGTGGGTGGGGAAGAAACTGGCTAAGCAGGTAGAGTTCTGCACTCCCTCCTTTAAGTAGAATTGTTCCATTTTTATTTATTTTCCTCCCATTCTCTAAAAATCAGTGGAGAAAATACCCCCGGGTGAGGATTAAAAAAAAAGGTGGCACCCTGGCCGCTTTGGCTCAGCAGTTAGAACGTCGGCCTGAGGTACAGAGAGACCCGGGTTCGGTTCCCGCTAAGGGCACGTACCTTGGTTGCAGTTTGTCCCCGGCCCTGGTTGGTCGTGCGAGTGGCAGCCACTCAATGTGTCCCTTTCACATCGATGTTTCTCTCTCTCTCTACCTCTCTCTCCCTCCCACTCTATCTGGAAAAAAAAAAAAAAAGGTGGCGGTGTAGGTAAACATGCTACTCAGCACCTCCCACAACCACATCAAAGTTCAAACTACATTACAGAGCCTCCATCATTCAGAAGGCCTGAAATCTAATTGAACAAAAAAGTCCTATAACTAAGGATATAAAGAAGAAGCCATTTAGAGACTGGCAGAGACTAGTAGGAGGGGTGGAGACTCAGAAAGAGCTGGTCCCACACCTGTGTGTGGTGCTTCAAAAGGAAGAGAGCCCTGGTCCAGTAGCTCAGTTGGTTAGACCATCCTCCAGATACACCAAGGTTGTGGGTTCAATCTCTGGTCACGACACATACAAAAAGAAATCAATGAATGAATAACTAAATAGAACAACAAATTGACCTCTCTCTTTCTCCCTCATTCTCTCACAGCCACCCCCCTCCCCTTTCTCAAAATCAAGAAATAAAACTGCCTGCGTATTGATTCACTAGTACTCACTCTGAGCTCCAGCACTGGGGCAGCAGCTGGAAAGTAGCCAGCGACATATGGGG
The DNA here is from genome assembly GCF_014108415.1 of Molossus molossus. Classification (NCBI taxonomy): domain Eukaryota; kingdom Metazoa; phylum Chordata; class Mammalia; order Chiroptera; family Molossidae; genus Molossus; species Molossus molossus. The sequence goes on along the minus strand of NW_023425354.1, from coordinate 43,217,972 downwards.
AAGAGCTGAGTTGTCTGGCTTCGGGACAAGGGCTGGAGGGGAAGCTTTCTCTCAGACAGAAGTGCTGGCAGAAGCTATTGTTCCTTTGCTGAGCCCTCCCCCACAACAGAACATCAACCCTCACGATTCCCTGAGATCCAACTTGTGGGCCCACCCAAGCCGTTTCCAGAGGCTTTTCCATACAAACAGCCTCTCTTGGCTCATCCTTCTGACTTGCCCCAAATCTCTCAAACAAGCAGCATCTGGCCTTGGCATGCCCTATACCTCTTGCTAAGTGGCTCCAAGCCTGGCACTAGTGGCAGCCAGCCTCGGTTCGTAGCTTGGCCTCTCCTGGGCACTTCCAGGCCCAGCACAAGTAGCAGCCATTTGCAGACTGCCCGGTGGTCCTGGGCAGGGCACAGAGGTGGCTGACCTTGCACCTCCCAGGAGGCCCCACAGCCAGTGCACCTGATGAACAGCTTCAGACCACACCAAATTACAACCCAACCACCTCCATGAGTGACATATTCAAGGGGTAGACTCAGGGTACCAAAGCTCCACTGAAGTGAGCCCTGCTCCATGGGGTCAGCCCCTGTACAGCAGCTCCTGCATTGTAGTAGCAGCTGGTTCTTATAGCCAATCAGACTGGGTTTCAATCTCTCCCAGTGATGTGACAACAAAAATCAAGGCTCAACTACAACAGGACAGTGCATACAGCCCACAAAGGGGGTGCACCTGGAGCACCCAGCTCCGGTGGCCGAGGAGGCTGTGCCACTGGGCCCTACAGGACACCTACTACGTAAGGTCACCCTACCAAATCCAGGAGACGTACCAACTCTACCTAATATATATAAACAAACACAGGGAAGCAAAATTGAAGAGGCAAAGAAACAGGTTACAAACTAAAGAACAAGAAAAATCTCTAGAAAAAGAACTAAAGGAAATGGAGGAAAGCAAATGACCAGATACAGAATTCAAAACAATGGTTGTAAGGATGCTTAAGGAACTCAGTGAGAATTTCAACAGCATTAAAAAAGACATGGAGCCCAGCTGGTTCGATTCCTGTTCAGGGCACATGCCCAGGTTGTGGGCCCAATCCCTAGTGGGGAGCATGCAGTAGGCAGCCAATTGATGTTCTCTCTCACCAATGTTTCTATCTTTCTCCTTCTTCCTTCCTCTCTCTCTAAAAATCAGTAATAAAAAAAAAGACATGGATGCCCAGCCGTTGTGGCTCAGTGGATTGAGCATCATCCTATGGTTGAGAGGCCCCGGTTCGATTCCAGGTCAGGGCACATGTCTGAGTTGCAGGCTTGATCTTGGTGGGAGGCATATAGGAGGCAGCCAATCGACATTTCTCTCTCTCACACAGATGTTTCTCTCTCTCTCCCTTCCTCTCTAAAAAAAAAATCAATGAAAGCATATTATAAAAAAAAGACATGGAGCCCTGGCTGGTGTGGCTCAATTGGTTGGAGTATCGTCCTGTAACACCAAATGGCTGGGGGTTTGATTCCCGGTTGGGGTATATATGGGAGACAACCAATTTCCCCCTCCCCCACCCCTCCACTGCCTCTCTAAAATCAATAAAAACATATCCTCGGGTGAGGATTTAAAAAAAAAAGGGATGTGGAAACCATAAAAAAGAATCAGTCAGAAATAAAGGATACACAAACTGAAGTAAAGACTAAACTACAGGAAATCAACAGTAGAATAGATGAAAGAAAGAAATCAGCAATTTGTAATATAAGCAGAAAACACCCTACCAGAACAGAAAAAATGAAAATAAATTAAAAGAAAAAAAAAGAGAGAGAGAGAGAGAATAGCGTAAGGAGTCTCTGGGCCAACTTCAAATGTACCAACATTCACATTATCAGAATCCTGGAAGAGAAAGAGCAAGAAATTGAAAACCTATTTGAAAAAATAATGATGAAAAACTTCTCTAACCTGGTGAAGGAAATAGACATACAAGTCCAGGAAGCACAGCGAGTCCCAAACAAGATGAACCCAAGAGGCCCACACCAAAACACATCATAATTAAAATGCCAAAGGTTAAAGACACAGAGAAAACCTGAAGAGCATTTAGTTACCTACTAAGGAGCGCCCATAAGATTTCTCAACAGAAACTTTGCAGGTCAGAAGAGACTGGCAATGACATAGTCAAAGTGATGAAAAGCAAAGACCTACCATAAAGATTACTCTACCCAGCAAAGCTATCATTTAGAATCAAAGGACAGATAAAAGAGTTTCCAAGACAAAAATAAGCTAAAGTTTGGTGATTCATCACCACCAAACCAATCTTACAAGAAATGTTAAAGGGTCTTCAAGAAGAGGAAGAAAATGAAAAATAAAAAACATGAATAATAAGCCTTGCTCCGTGTGGTTTAGGTGGCTGAAGTGTCATCCCATATAACTAAAGGTTGCGGATTCAATTCTTGGTCAGGGCACATACCTAGGTCGTGAGCTTGATCCCCAGTTGGGGCACGTACAGAAGGCAACCAACTGATGTCCTCCCACATCAACGTTTCTCTCTCTCTCTCTCCCTTCCTCCCTCTCTAAAAATCAATAAGCAGCTCTGGCCGGTTTGGCTCAGCGGTTAGAGCCTCGGCCCACGGACCAGAGAAGTCCCAGGTTTGGTTCCCGCTAAGGGCATGTACCTCAGTTGCAGTTTGTTCCTGGCCCCGGTTGGGGTTATGTGGGTGGCAACCACTCGCTGTGTCTCTCTCACATCGATGTTTCTCTCTCTTCCTCCCTCTCTTTCCCGCTCTATCTGAAGATACATGCAAAAATGTCCTCAGGTGAGGATAAAAAAAAAATTTTAAAAGGTGGGGACTAAGGGAAAGAGAATGGTACATGATGGAGATCTCAATGTATATTTGATCAAATTCTTCAACATCTTAAACCTTCAACCAAATATAACAATTAGTGTTAAAACACTAGAAATATTTGCACTGTCAAGAATAAGACAAGGGCCCTGGCCGGTTTGGCTCAGCGGTTAGTGTCAGCCCCAACCAATGAGTTTGATTCCAGTCAAGGTCACGGACCTTGGTTGTAGTTCGGTCCCCAGCCCTGGTCAAAGTCATGTAGAAGGCAACCAGTCGATGTGTCTCTCTCACATCAATCAAGGTGAAAATGACAACACATCTCAAGAAACTCAAAGAATCATACTGTTAAAGACAGGGAGTTCCTGAATTTACTCAGGTTTCCCTTTGAAGGTCAGAGAATAGCTGATAATCACATTCCAAGGGAACTGGGAATGGAGGAAGATGTGATTAATGTTTATCAGGAACAAATGGGATCATTCAATGATTCAGATATTCTTTTAAGTTTATTTTTCCTAAATTCCTTTTATTTTTAATTTAAAAAAATATTGTGCCCAGCCAGTGTGGCTCAGTGGACTGAGCATTGTTCCAGGGACTGAGAGGTCCCTGTTTGATTTCTGGTCAGGGCACATGCCCAGGTTTTGGGCTCCATCCCCAGTACGGGGGTGTGCAGGAGGCAGCCGATGGTTGTTTCTCTCTCACATAGATGTTTTTCTCTCTCTAAAAAACCAATAATTAAAAAACATTAAGAAATATAGTATTAATGTAATGTGGTGTTCAAAATGAAATTGAAAACTGACACAACCCCACCATCTCTTTAAAACATCTGGTAATCTGAATTCTAGTTCCCATTATTCATTATTGTTTTCATTGTGCTGACTTTTGGTGATCAACCCTTAACCCCCTTCATATTGCCCTCTCCTTTTTAAGTATTACATGTTCGCACAGGGAGGCCACCTTTCTCAGGACTGTGCATTTTCAGGCTTGTGATAAATAAGGTCAACCAATGCAAGTGTGTACAATGCCTTTCTAATTGGTCCTGAAATTCTAGCATGAAATTGCTTCACTCCTGGACTATGACTTTCAGTGGGAGACGGAAGATTTTCAGAGAACTGAACTGTGGAAAAATGACCTTTCCTCAACTTGAAGCTACTTTGAAAATCTGAAGGTCTGGACCAAAAGAAGAGGAGTACCAGGCTGGAGTCAAGATGACAGGTAAGTTGAGAGTAAAGACTAACTCCAAAGATGGCTTCACTGAAGAGACACCATTTTAAGAGTTAAAAAAAAAAATCTTGTCAGAAGAGCCCAGGAAAGTTTCATTTTTTTTTTTCCCTCACCCGAGGACATTTTTCCATTTTTGTTCAGGTAGAGTGGGAGGGGGAGAGAGGAACAGAGAGAGAAACATCGACGTGAAGGGACACATCGAGTGGCTGCCACCCGCACGACCAACCAGGGCCGGGGACAAACTGCAACCGAGGCACGCGCCCTTAGCGGGAACCGAACCCGGGTCTCTCCGGATTGCAGGCCGACGCTCTAACCGCTGAGCCAAACCGGCCAGGGCGGAAAGTTTCATTTTCATTAGCAGTTAATAAAGTTATTCCTGCAGAAGTGTGTATAACAGAACACTACGCTTTTTCATTTTATTTGTACTTTTGACTTGGGATAGAGGTTTTATTTATTTATTTTATATGTATATTTGATTAATCCTCACTCCAGGATATTTTTCCATTGATTTTTTAGGTAGAGTGGAAGGAAGGGTGGGAGAGAGAGGAGGTAGGGAGGGAAAGAGAGAGAGGAGGGAGGGGAGAGAGAGAGAGAGAAACTTCAATGTGAGAGAGACATCAACTGGTTGCCTTCAGCACGACCCAGACCAGAGCCGGGGATCAAACTTGTAACCCAGGTACGTGCCCCTGACAGGAAATTGAATGGGACTGCAACCCTTCAGTCCAAGAGCCAATGCTCTAACCACTAAGCCGGGTTTTAAACGGACGCCGTCTGTACCAGCTTCATGAAAATAAACAAAATACATAAAAAAACAACAACATACAAACAGAAAAAACAGGTCATATCATAAGTAAGCATGTCCAGAATCACCTGGATATATATAGGTTCTATTTGTTGATGGAGCAGTATTCAGCCTTTATTGAACAGAATAGTCAATAATCTACAATATAGTTAATAATGGATTTTATCTTCAGAATTAGTATGGGTCAAGTCATAATATATGGCTGTCAATCCACTGCTGTCTGATGAATCATTTACTTGTCCCTCATCCCATTTCATCACTCAAATACCTAACTGCATTTCAGCCTTCAGCTGACCTCCAAGCTCATATAGGAAATAGGAGCTACTTAGCATATATATATATTTCCCAACTTCCTGACTGATATGTGTGGCATTGCCTTCCTTCTTCTACAATGTGTCTTTTCTTCTGTCTAATACAATCTTCTAGAATAGAGTTCAATCTTTCAGTAAAATGAAATATGATGTGGCATAATAAAAGCGCTTTGTATGAGTTCTACAGAAAGTCAACAATTTTGACTTTGATGACAACATCTTGATCATCTTTAGGGATTGCCTACATTCCACTCTTGTCAATAAATACTGAAATGTATTTTTGAGACAATCAGCAATTTCATGATTTTGGTTCATATTCACAAATAAAGCATTTGTTTTTGGCTTACTGTTTTGAAAAGTTGAACATCAACAACAGGAAAAAATACCAGTACTCCTACACTATAGGATGTCATTACTTGTTTCCTGGAATGATCAGAATATAATGCATTCTACTAAATGAAATATTTCTACTAAAAAACCTTTAAGAATAAAAAGATTAAATATAACACAACCTAAGAATACTTTAATCTCCCTCTGAAAAATCAGATGACCTTTTATAATCTTTTGCTGGAAGGTAATCACCGGGAACTTTAATAATCATTATATGTGAAGTGATAATATGAGGCAATATGGTTATAAGGCTCCATTATTATTAATTTTTTTAAGTTTAAAAAAACAGCAGAATCTCAAAAGCCAGTTGGATAAAAGCAGTATATTAAGAAGTTTATGTTTAAACAGATTTACTTTTTATAGCCAATAAAAACATACAGTTGTTTTTATAAATATAAAAACCTGAAATTGCAATAATATGAATTAGTTCCAGTCTCATTTCAGGCCTTAGATCCAATTCATTCATGTATTTTGCTTTTACTGCCCAGTATGAAGAAAATCCTAATTCATGCAGGTAAGTAGTACAAACAGTAACTGGATTTAAACAATTCAATCGCAATCTCAGAGGATTCAATTAAACTGAGTTAAAAGATTTAAAAAGGAGCCATGGCCGGTTTGGCTCAGCGGTTAGAGCATCGACCCGCGGACCATAGAGTCCCAAGTTCGGTTCCCACTATGGGCACGTACCTTGGTTGCAGTTTGTCTCTGGCCCCAGTTGGGGTTGTGTGGGTGGCAACCAGTTTCTTTCTCTCTCTTCCTCCCTCTCCCCCTCCCGCTCTACCTGAAGATAAATGCAAAGATGTCCTCAGGTGAGGATAAAAAAAAAGATTTAAGGAGCCCTGGCCATTTGGCTCAGCAGTTAGAGCACCGGCCTGCAGACCACAGAGTCCGGGGTTTAATTCCAACCAAGGGCATGTACTTTGGTTGTGGTTCATCCCAGACCTGGTCGGGTCGTGCGGGAAGCAACCAGTCGATGTGTCTCTATCACATGGATGTTTCTCTCTGTCCCTCCCTCCCTCCCACTCTATATAATGATAAATAGAAAAATATCCTTGGGTGAGAAATTAAAAATAAAAGAGATTTAAAAAGGAGTGGGCAATACCTGTTTGAAAGCTGAATCACTAACAAGATCAAAACATTGTTCCTATTCCTATTATAGGTCCTAAAGCCAGACGTGTCCAAAACTTTAAGCACTAAAACTATTTGTAATAAGATACTGCCATGATGCATGGTATTGTGCCCACGCTTGTCTTTACAATTATTCACAATATGATGACAATGTGCATATGTGGTAGAGCCTTGTCTTATATCTAATTCAACTCCATAAACATGTGTTGCTGTAGTGTATTCTCATGTACAGTTTTAAGTGTGTAGTAGGTAAGAGCAAATCTTTACATTTTAAACACCAGGGCAGAACCACTTTCTAATCAATACTGAGTGTGTATGTGTATAGTTTCTTTTTAAATGACTTTTCAGAGAGAGAGGAAGGGGGAGAGAGAGAAACATCGATCAGCTGCCTCTTGTATGGCGCCCCCCCAATGGGGATTGAGCCCGCAACCTGACCCGGAATCAAACTGGGACCTCTCAGTCCGTGGGACGATGCTCAATCCTCCGAACCACACTAGCCAGGCAGTACTAAGTATATATAATGTTCAAATATATGCACAGAAAAAACCCAAATACCTCAGCTAACTGCAGAAGTTAGTTTTTTGTTTTGTTTTCTTGTTAAATCCTTACCCAAGGATATTTTTCAGCAAGAAAAAAAGTATTCCATAGCATGCAAAGACTCAGGAAGGTCCATTTATAAACCCATCTTGAGAAAGGTACATAATTGACAAAATCTACCCAACCAACAGAGTAATCAAAATAAGAATACAAAAATGGCCCTGGCTGGTTTGGCTCAGCAGTTAAAGCATCGGCCTGCAGATCAGAGAGACCGGGTTCGGTTCCCGCTAAGGGCACGTACCTCAGTTGCAGTTTGTCCTCAGCCCCTATTGGGGTACTGTGGGTGGCAGCCTGTCAATGTGTCTCTCTCACATCGATGTTTCTCTCTCTTCCTCCCTCTGTCCCTCCCGCTCTATCTGAAGATAAACGCAAAAATGTCCTCAGGCAAGAATAAAAAAAAAAAAAAAGAATACAAAAATGATCCAAACTAATCAAATTATACACATTAAATATGCACAGTTCTTTGTATGTCAATTATACTTCAATAAAGCTGTTTTATTAACTAATTAATTTATTTATTTTTGTGGTACGTGCCCCTAGCGGGAACCGAACCTGGGACTCTCTGGTCCACAGGCGGATGCTGAACCGCTGAGCCAAACTGGCCAGGGCTCAATAAAGCTGTTTTTAAAAAAAATGAAAGAATGGAAAAGTTGTGGCACCAAAAACTTATGGATGAGCAACAAATCAAGCAGAGTGCAAATATTATCAACCAGGACAACATAAAAATAAAACTTTCCTCATCTTACATGGGAGAAGATGAATAAAATTTGATAGAGAAACAAAGGTCTAAATTTATTTTGTTAAAAGTAACTAACAATAGATAACACCACTTCCAAATTCACAGAAAGGGTGACAAAAATATTAAAAACAGGTTGTAAAGTACAATTCTATTTTATAAATTATGAAAAAATATACTTCATAAAATGTTTAATAACTACATGAAAAATATCTGAAAATAGTATAATATACAGAATAATGGTGGCCACCTCTGAAAAGTGAGACTGAGAAATGGGGCGGGGGGAATACTTACACTGACTTAAATTAATTTTGTAATAGAATTCTATTCAATAAATAATGAATTTGAAATCAGAAAACTGATTTTGCCTCCAGTACTACTCATGAAACTAAACAATTTTAATTTCTACAATCTTCAGTTTATCTATAAAATATATTGGTCATATCCACATAAATGGTTTTTTATATCATTCATGTTCATACACCTCAGAGTAGAAAGGACAAAGAAGGCAGGCAATACACATTTGTTGAGTTGAATCACATTTAGTAGTACTGCTCAAATTATGTTTCAAGCATATAAAATCTCATTTCATTTCTACCAAAAAAAACACACAAAACCTCAAAGAATTTTACAAGTTAATTGCTAGCCAACCTATTGGAAATGCTAAAATGTTATAAAGGCAAATTGAGGTGCCAAAATTTATTTTACTTGTAAGAGGCACATAAACATTTGTTTCCATCATAATAAATACATATTCATATTATTTTAAAAAACAAGAGAAAAAGCAAAAATCTTCATTTTATTTCCTTACTAAAAACTGAAAGAGCCCTGGCCGGTTTGGCTCAGCGGTTACAGCATTGGCCTGCGGTCCAGAGAGACCAGGGTTTGGTTCCCGCTAAGGGCGCGTACCTCGGTTGCAGTGTGTCCCCGGCCCTGGTTGGTCGTGCGGGTGGCAGCCACTCGATATGTCCCTTTCACGTTGATGTTTCTCTCTCTCTCTGTCTCTCTCTCCTTATCTCTCTCTCCTTCTCTCTCCCTCCCACTCTATCTGAACAAAAAATGGAAAAACGTCCTCGGGTGAGGATAAAAATAAATAAATAAAAGTCTCTACAAATTTAGCCAGTGACATTAGGTTTTATCCTTCTCAATCGATTTTTGTCCAAATTAAAAGCTCTATTTTTGGACATAATGTTTAAATATTCATCCTGAGTATGGGAGTAAAAACCATGACTTGTAGTCAGCTCACACAAGGCATTTGGAAAAATATCTGACTAGATATACCTCCAATAACACAATAGTACATATGCAGAGTTTTTAATTACAATATTATTTATAATTACAAATAGTAGAAACCACCTAAATGCTCAAATATGGAATAATTGAAGAAACTATGAAATAGCCTTGGTCAGTGTGGCTCAGTTGGTTGGGTGTTGTCCCATGCACCAGGAGGTTGCTGGTTCAATTCCAGGTAGAGGGCACTGACTGGGTTTTGGGCTCAATCACAGTGTGAGGTGTGCAGGAGGCAGCCAATCGATGTTGTGCTCTCATATTATGTCTCTCTCTCTCCCCCTTCCTCTAAGAAAAAAAAAAAATTCAATAAACTACTCTTTAAAAAAATAAAAAGAAACTATGATATACACACAATCCTTCTATCCAGCTGTTAAAAGAAAAAACAGGAGGATCTCTATGATATGGAGTGAGTTCCAGCAGATATTGCTAAGTGAAAAAGAGCTAAGTACAAAACAACACAAATAGTATGCTACCTTTTATTTAAGAAAGAAGAAACAAGAAAACATACATATATATCTCTTTTATCTTTATAAAAGAATAAGGTTGGTTCCTATAAGGAGTAAGGATGGGTAACTTAGAAGGGATTCAGGAGAGAGTAATACTTCTGAGTATACATTTTTGTATAACCTACATATTCAAAATATTATATTAAGTTAACAAGGATAAGAAGGGAAAGATACAGAAAACTGAAATACTGGACAGACAAACCCAACTGCATTTTATTTATTTTTATTTGTTTATTCCTCACCCGAGGATATTTTTCTATTTATGATCAGATAGAGTGGGAGGGAGGGAGAAAGAGAGACAGAGAGAAACATCAATGTGACAGAGCCACATCAACTGGTTGCCTCCCGCATGACGCAACCAGGGCCTGGGACGAACTGCAACCAAGGTAATATGTCCTTTATCAGAATCAAACCTGCGACTCTAACTGCTAAGCAAAACTGGCCAGTTTTAAATACATTTTAAATGAATATTATAACCACATGAAGAGGGAAAAATACAAAACAAAACTAATCCAAGTAATTTGTCCAGTACAATAAGCCCTTACTTCACATGATCAATAGGTTCTTTGGAAATGCGATGAAATGACAAATAATGAAACCAATTTTACCATAGGCTAACTGCTATAAAAGTTCCTATGGTATCGCACCAACACTGTACTGAAACGAGATGCCACTGAACAAAATGATGTTATTTAAGGATCTGCCTGTATTTTTTTTTTTTTTTTATCCTCACCCGAGGACATTTTCCCATTTTTTGTTCAGATAGAGTGGGAGGAAGAGAAAGGAACAGAGAGAGAGAGAGAAACATCGATGTGAAAGGGATACATCGAGTGGCTGCCACCTGTACGACCAACCAGGGCCGGGGACAAACTGCAACCGAGGTACACGGGAACCGAACCCGAGTCTCTCCGGATCGCAGGCCATCGCTCTAACCGCTGAGCCAAACCAGCCAGGGCAGGATCTGCTTGTATTTAATTATAAATTCTACTTGGGCTGGGTGGATGGGGGGAAAACTTCATATAAATTCTGAACCCTTTCCAGGAGTTTTTTTTTTAAAGTGCTATGAGCATAATAATTCTGAAACTATTTTAGAAGTATTATAGAATTGAGCAAATGAGTTGAGAGTCAAGGTCTCACTATAAAAAAAAGAGAGAGAGATAAAAACCACAGAGAGAAAGATAAGAAATTTGTGGAAATAGATTGGAACTGGAAGTATCCGTGTAGCCTAATGATTTCTAAAATAAGCATGTGTACATGTTTATGTATATATCAGTGGTTCTCAACTAGAGGAGATTTTGCCTCCCGCCCCCGAGGACAGTGGCAACATCTGGAGACACTGTTGATTGTGGCATCTAGTGGGGAGAGGCCAGGGATGTTGCTAAACAACCATCAGTGTACAAGACAGTCCTCATAGCAAAGAATTATTTACCCTAAAATGTTAATAGTGCCAAGATTGAAAAACCTTAGCACATATGTATACCTAGTGTCTGTGTATATGTTTATATATACATGTATTTCCTAGTTCTGTCTACTTAAAGGGCCCAGAAGCAAAAACAACCTAGTAACAATAAGTATACTTAGTGTCCATATCTTGAGTTCTTACACCATTCCCCGCTAAGAGGAACTAGGGCTTGTTGGAGCAATGGCTGAGTTAAGGTAGGACTGGTACACAATAAGCCTAAAACATCTTGTAATGCCAGAAAGTAATAAAGTGCACATGAAAAATGATAGGGATATATGTAAGCGCCAACTGGAGTCCTCCTATGGGACAATATAGAACAATTCACACACCAAAATAGTAAGAATGGTAGTGAATGATGAAACTATTGAAAATATAAGAACCCATAGTTCATACCAATAATGACAAGTAAATAAAAAGGAGAAAAAAAAGATACCTTGATTACATTAAAATGCTTAGTGCTAACTAGCAAATGTAGAAAGAATAAAAGTGTTGAGCAACCGTTAATTTGCAACCATTACTTGGAAATACTGATGAGAAATAAGAATGTTTGAAGTCTCAAAAGTGTCACCCCCACTTGTTGAAAAGGAAGTAATAGTAACTATAAGTGGAGAAATCTGGCATCTTGACTAAGGAATCAAAATTAAGATCACTGAGGAGCAGATGAACATTATAGGTCTCCTGAGAACTCAAAATTACGTATTCACTATTCTAGCCAAGAATGCATAACCTGATGCTCAGCCGGTGTAGCTCAGTGGTTCAGCACCGACCCATGCAACAAGAGGTCACAAGTTTGATTCCCAGTTGGGGCACATGTCCAGGTTGTGGGCCAAATCCCCAGTGGGGGGCATGCGGGAAGCGGCTAATTGATGTTTCTCTCTCCCCCTCTCCCTTCCTCTCTCTCTAAAAATCAATAAAGAAAAAAAAGAAAAGAATGCATAATCTGAATCCAATCACGAGGAAACATTAGACAAATGCAAAATGAAAAACATTCTATTGGGGGGGGGGGGGGTAGGGGCTGCAAAAACATCAATGTCACAAAAGACAAAAAAAAGGTTGAGAAAGTGTTCCCGATTAAAAGATACTTATGACAAGTGAACACAATACCTAATCCTGAATTGGATAGTGTACTAGAGAGGATTAATATATTGCCATAAAGAATATTATTGGGTCAACTGACAAAATTGGAATACGGAAGATAGGTTAAATAAAAGTATTGTTTCGCCCTGGCCAGTGTGACTCAGCGGTTAGAGAGTTGGCCTGTGGTCCAGAGAGACCTGGTTTCGGTTCCTGCTAAGGGCGTGTACCTCGGTTGCAGTTTGTCCCCGGCCCTGGTTGGGTGGTGCAGGTGGCAGCCACTCGATGTGTCCCTTTCACGTCAATGTTTCTCTTTCTCTCTCTTCCTCTCTCTCCCTCCCACTCTATCTGAACAAAAAAATGGAAAAATGTCCTCCGGTGAGGATTAAAAAAAAAAAAAAAAAAGTATTGTTTCAATGTTAAATTTACTGAAATTGCAAACTGCACTGTGGCTTTATAAAAGAATATCTTTATTCTTAGGAACTGTACCCTAAAGTACCTGGGAGAAAGGTCCTGATGTATGCAACTTATTCTCAAATGGCTTAGGGAAAATATATTGTTTGTACACACACACACACACACACACACACACACACAGCTACAGAGTGCAAAGGATAAAGCAAATGGTACAAAATGCTACCAATTGGTGAATTTGGATAAAATGTACAAAAGTATTCTTTATACTAATCTTGCAAATTTTAAAGTATTCCCCATTATATAGTTTTTTAAAAAGTCACAGGAAATTAAAAAAACCTAGAACACAAAGCTAAATATTTTCCACTATATTCTTCACCTACAAAAATAGAATGCTATAAAATCCTATATATAATAGTAGCAGTGGTCAAATCATTTTCATGCCTATTTAGTTAATGCATTTGCATTATTAACTATTATGTTAGCCACCTCATAAAGTTCAAATCCTATAACAGCCAAAGGATGATAAAAATCAATAAGGCAAAGCCTTAGCAGTTTCTCTTAGAGAGAGAAACATTGAGTGGCTGCCACCCCACAACCCCAACCGGGGCCGGGGACAAACTGCAACTGAGGTACGTGCCTTTAGCAGGAACAGAACCTGGGACTCTGGTCCACAGGCGGGCACTCTAACCACTGAGCAAAATTGGCCAGGGCCATAATGATATATTTAAGACAAACCTGAGATAAAATTTATCCCAAATAACTTGTTTGTTTTGCTTTCAACTTATACACAGTAAGGTCACAAGAGTAACTGTGCTATGTCAAAGTAAGACCCAGTTTTAAAATCAGACCAAAATGTCCACATAAATATTTGAACACTCCTAACAATAGTTTTAATCTGAGATCTCCCAAAGCTATATTTTAATGTACTTTGTCCTTTATAAGAGATTATTGTAAAACACACACACACACACACACACACACACACAAAACAGAGAAACTTACAGTTCATCTCGTTGTCTCTGGGACAGCACCATTTTGGCTGTAATGTCAAGCTTATTTGATATAGTGGTATGTCCCCTTCCTTTGGGAAATCAAAAGGCTTTGCGATCCCTGGATTTATAATTAAATATTCCACTAAGTGACTTCCACACAGGAGAAGATGATTCTTTCACAAGTGACTTCAACCAGTAACCAGGAGATATTCAACAAGTAAGATTCATTCCACCTAGGGAAAAGAGAAAAAGATTATTTTTTCCACTTAGAATTTAAATTACTTCTAAATTATTACTTGCTAATATGGATATTGGGCGTGGCTGGTGTGGCTCAGTGGTTCAGTGTCGACCCATGAACCAAGAGGCCACCAGTTCGATTCCCAGTCAGGGCACATAACCAGGTTGTGGACCTGATCCTCAGTGGGGGGAATGCAGGAGGCAGCCAGTCAATGTTTCCATCTCTCTCTCCTTTTCCTTTCCTCTCTCTCTAAAATCAATAAAGAAAAAAATTAAAAAAAAAAACAACAACAACAAAAACAAAGAATATTGGGTGATATTTTCAACCTACTGTGAAAATCAATGCAAAAAATATACAATATTTTAAATTATATTTAATAGTTTTCAGCACTATTTTGAAATCTACCCATTCCCTACCAGTCACCCACCAAATATTGATATTAATTTTATTAAATGTCAAATATTAATATATAACTTCTCTAAAACATAAAATAAAAATTCCAATGTTCAGAAAAGCTGTAATCTGCAAAAAGTATATGATAAATGATTTCATACATGGTCTACAAATCAAAAGGTGCCAATCATATCTGACGTGACCTACAAGATTAAACATTAGTCACCAATAATCTTAGAATAGCTGATATTTATGAAGTAAATAAACTACTTAGTAATCTAATGCCCTCTTAACTAATGTATTTAATCAAGAAATAATATTTTTATTTGTGTCCTTTAGAAGCATGTGTTAAAAATAAAAAACTGAATGAACTACCCTATATTTTATGTATTCATATTGTAATCCAATTCTCTAACCTAGCTTTTAGATATTACTTATTTCAGAGCCTTTTCTTTATATTTATAATACCATAAAATCAAAGTATTGCAATCAGCTCAATGAGAGTAAACGTAGGTAAAAGAAAAAAAAAAAAATCAGGCTTTCTTAAAGAATTATTCTTCAATTCTCCCATTTTACAAAAAATTTGTCTTACCACACTGTACAAAAATAGCTAGACAGAATTTCTACTGTATTTAGAAAATATATCTGAGATAATCTTACTTGAAATGATGATTACTGGTATATACAAAATTCAATTAGAAGGAACACTTTAGGAAATCCTCCTCCAAATGAAATTAAATTGACATTTAATGAAGGACCACCAATAAATAAAGAGACACAACGTGGACAGAGGAGACAAAGAACACTTTTTCAGTATCTATCTCGTGCCCCAGCAGAGCACTATTCTAGGCACTGAGGATACAGTAGTGAATAAGCTAGTCCAGGAAAAATGAAAGAACAAACCCTGGTTTTAAATACAAGCCCTGGCCCAGCCAGTGTGTCTCAGTGGTTGAGTGCCAACCCATGCACCAAGAGGTCACTAGTTCAATTCCCGGTCAGGGCACATGCCCAGGATGTGGGCCCGATCCCCAGTGGGGGGCATGCAGGAGGTGGCCAATCGATGTTCTCTCTCATCAACGTTTCTTTCTCTCTCTCTCTCTCTCCCTTCTCCCTCTAAAAAATCAATAAAGAAAAAAAAAATTTAAGTACAAGCCCTGCATAAAAGAGTGAGTGCTCAGGTGTTCCCAATGGTAGCTGCCATTTTAATGGAGAGCCTTCTCCATTGAGCAATTCTAGTAAATATAATCAAGGATTTATTTTATGATTCTTCCAACCTGGAGGCCAGCTAGCTCAAAATGATAGCTGAAAACTGCCACTACCACCATGTCTACATCACAGAAATATGACTGTCAGTAATGAATATGGAACTGAGAACCAAATACAATGGACAACCCAGAAAACCATCCCTCTTTGGTATTTAACAACTCCTAACTATTTAAGCCTCACTTTTCTTTTTCTTTTTTTTAATCCTCACCCAAAAATATTTTTTCCATTTATCTTTAGATAGAGTGGAGGGACCCTGGCTGGTATGGCTCAACAGAGTGTCGACCCGTGTACCAAAGAGTCTTGGGTTTGATTCTGGCCAAGAGCATGTACGTTGGTTGTGGTTCATCCCCAGCCCCGGTTGGGGTTGTGTGGGTGGCAACCACTCAATGTGTCTCTCTCACATCGATGTTTCTCTCTCTCTCTCTCTCTCCGTCCTCCTCTCTCTCTCCCTCCCGCTCTATCTGGAGATAAATGTAAAAATATCCTTGGGTGAGGATAAAAAAATAAAATAAAAATAGAGTGGAGGGGCGGGAGAGAGTGAGTGAGAGAGAAACATCGATGTGAGAGAGAGACATGTCGAATGGTCATCTCCTGCATTATATCAACCAGGGCCGGAGATGAAACACAACTGAGGTATATGCCCTTGGCCAGAATCAAACCCGGGACTCTTTTGTCCACTGGCTGAAGTTTTAACAACTGAGCCAAACCGGCCAGGGCTAAGCCGCACTTTTCTAAGACTTAAATGTCACCAAGTTAAAGAATCTAGGGTCTCATACACTCTGACAAGGTCACAGTAGGGTAAGACTTATTTTATGGTGGTGATTACCTGACCTGTCTACAGGTTTCTATTAACCGGGATAGTGGTAATCCACTGACAGAGAATTAATAATAATATAAATTAAAGTGAAAAAGGAACATGGCAAAAATTTGTTTTAATCAGGAAAAAAACTCACAGTGTTATGTACATTACAGGGTCTAATTTAATTATAGAGAGACTGCTTCTTGCCAAAAAGAGCAAATCAGTATAAATGAATAACAGTACTGGAATATGGGGATGATCTAATAACAATAAAAACAAGATATAAACAAATCATTGAATGTATACTGGTGTACTCCGTGAGTTAATGTATTCATTCAACAAACATTTCAAAACACTTACTATGTATGTGACAGGCAACAGATTAAATGAGGGGAAAAACTTGGTCTTCTACAATCAAGAATTTATAGTCTACTGTAAGAGTCATCCAAGAAATGCTCAACTGAAACAGTGTGAAAAGTATGACATGTATTACCACACAGGGGGTGACGACTCAGGATGAAGCTGAATAGGTTAGCAGGGGCTTGATCACAAAACAAGTTTAGGTCTTTATAATGTGTCTTTATGGGGAGCCTTTAGATAAGTTGTTTTTTTTTTTAATAATTGTCTTTTATAATAATGGACGAGAAAGACTAGAAAGGAAGAGACCAAATAGGAGGCTTGCAGTAATGAAGGTGACAGATGATGGGGATTCACAGTAGCATAACAGCAGTAAATAAAGAGAATTAGATTAATTTATTTACCAGGAAAATTTTACAGGGTTAGTGACTAGATGTGGGCAGCAAGAAAGTGAAAGACAAAGGTCAGCCAATGAGTTCAGGATAACTTCCAGAGATTTCTGGCTTAGAACTAAGATGAACAGAAAATGGGTGATATGATATGTTAACTCCAAGGTACCTGTGAGATTTTTAGTAGGAAGTTGTACAAACAAGCCAGCTCTGAAGAGAACTAACCTACAGAAACAAAGGCTAGTACTTATCAGCTTAAAGATGAAATTATCGAAGTCTGACCCATTGAGAATGTACAGAGCAAGATAAGCAGAGCCAGGCAATGGTAGAGGGGAAAAGGACACAGGGAAAATGAAGAAAGGGGTTAAGAATATTAATATTTTCACCCCCTAATCAACCAAAGGCAGACAATTAAACATGACATAGCTACCCTTTGATAGAATAACTCTACACAACCTATATTCTTGCCACAAAGTCAAATCTGAATCTGTTCAAGTATCTGGCTCCAACTATCAATTTGCACGAAGTATACAGGGCAGAAAAATATGTTATGGACACCATGGGTTATAACCAGCAATATCCAGACTATGAAAGCTCTATAAAATAAATTACCCAATTTCTTAAAATAAATTCCAAGAAAATAAAGAAAAAGAGCTGGAAGGGAAGCCTACATATTATAAGAAAAGTGACATTTCAAACTATTGTAGTTTATAGACTTTAATTAGATCTGGATTCAAGAAATTACTTGTAAAGTAATTATTTGCAAAATAAACAAACCAGCCGTGGTCGGTTTGGCTCAGTGGTTAGAGTGTCGTCCTGCAGACCAGAGAGTGCCGGGTTCGGTTCCCGCTAAGGGCATGTGCCTTCGTTGCAGTTTGTCCCCGGCCCTGGTTGGGTGGTGCAGGTGGCAGCCACTCGATGTGTCCCTTTCACATTGATGTTTCTCTCTCTCTCTCTCCCTCTATCTCACTCTATCTGAACAAAAAAAAGGAAAAATGTCCTCGGGTGAGGATTAAAAAATAAATAAAAGAATATAATGTAGCCCTGGCCGGTTTGGCCCAGCGGTTAGAGCGTCAGTTAGTGGACCAGAGACCGGGGTTTGGTGCCTGCTAAGGGCATGTACCTTGGTTGCAGTTTGTCCCCAGCCCCGGCTGGGGTTGTGTGGTTGGCAACCAATCGGTGTCTGTCTCACATCAATGTTTCTCTCTCTCTCTCCTCCCTCTGTATCTGAAGATAAATGCAAAAATGTCCTTGGGTGAGGATAAAAAATAAAATAAAAATAAATAGAAAAGAATATAATGTCCCTTTCCAGTTAACCTTCAGCTTGATATTTTAACATGTAATTGCAAAATATCACGTGACAACAGAAATAAATGATTCCCAAATGGGGCAAAGGAGATAGGTTGAAGTATTTTGCAATTAACAATCTATAACCAACAGTACAAATGAACCAAGCAATATTGTCTTACCACCTGGTGGAGGAGTTCTTAACCTTTTTTAGGGGGATGAGGAAGGGTCCACTGAATTCCTTTGAGAATGTGATGAAAACCTAGATATTTTCCCTCAAAGAAGCTCTTATAAAGACAAAAAATTACATGCCTTTTAAGAAGGTTTATAAATCCTCCCAAAGTCAACATAATGAATGAAAAGACTTAACATTTTAAAAATATATTTTGGCAGCCCTTCAATAATCCCTTTAAGCTACTGTATATATTACAAACATATTTCCAAGAAGAGTCTCATTTATTCATTTGCATGTTAATATTCAGACATTAATTTTAGAGATCAGATCTGTGTTGCCTAAGCACTAGAAACAGAGGGTTCAGTATGTTTTTTGGAATGCAGAATTCTTTAGCATTCTATATTCTAATATGATATCCACTTTATCTGCTACACCAGTGCAGCTCTCTTAGACAACTATGTTTTACTACTTGGGTATGTACCTTACCACAGAAAGAGAATGGGAAAAAGAAAAGATAAAGGAAATAACATCATATTAAAAAATAATCTTATACAACAGGATGGTGAGTGACCTATGAATTTAAATTCTTCTCATTTTAGGTTTCACTGTGTCAACATAGGTTTCACACTTATCAAAACAACCTTTATAAAATATTTCATTAATAATCTATTTCATACATTGGTCTTTGCCAACTAGGAATTTATGAAATAGGGAAAAATAATACAGAAAGTAAAGGATGTGTGTGAGGGAAAACATAAACAGTAGAGAAGTATTAATGTAAAAAATGGAAATAATCAGATTTACTTATTAGATGCAGAAGTAGGCATTTAAGAGAGCCACTTAAAGACTTATACAGTAATTGGCCCTGGCGGTTTGGCTCAGTGGTTAGAGTGTCAGCCTGCGGTCCAGAGAGACCCGGGTTCGGTTCCCGCTAAGGGCGTGTACCTTGGTTGCAGTTTGGCCCTGGCCCTGGCTGGTTGTGTGGGTGGCAACCACTCGATGTGTCCCTTTCACATAGATGTTTCTCTCTCTCTCTCTCTTCCTCTTTCTCCCTCCCACTCTATCTTAACAAAAAAATGGAAAAATGTCCTCGGTGAGGATAAAAAAAAAAAAAAAAAAAAGACTTATACAGTAATTGGATAAATTATCAATGGCTCCTGCTCTTATGAAATTGACTCTTGACAATGCTTTATTTATTTTTAGATTAAAACTCCAGTTACATCAGGTATTAAATCTAGATTGGTATCATGGACATTTAGCAAAAGTGAAAGCATTCTGGGTTTTTGCTTTTTTTTTTTTAATCTGCCTTGCTGAAGCAAGACCACCAAAAATTTGGTTGCCTCCCACAAGAAAAAAATGGAAGAGAGAATATTTTATTTCTTCTTTAACAAAACCGAAGTTTATTAACATGTAAAAAACGTCCAACGCTGTAAGGAATTTTTTTAAGAGTTTATTTGAGCCCTGGCCGGTTTGGCTCAGCGTTTAGAGCAACAGCCTGCAGTCCAGAGAGACTCGGAGTCAGTTTCCGCTAGGGGCATGTGCCTTGGTTGCAGTTTGTCCCGGCCCTGGTTGGGTCGTGCGGGCGGCAACCATTCGATGTGTCCTTTTCACATCGATGTTTCTCTCTCTCTCTCTCTCTCCCTCCCTCCCACTCTATCTGAACAAAAAATGGAGAAAATGTCCTCGGGTGAGAACAAAAAAACAAAAGAGTTTATTTGAACCAAAACTGAACTAAGGAAGGAATGTAAGGAAGATTGCATGAGGGTGGGAGAAAGCAAGATGAGGATGGGACTACCGGTTAACAAAATTATGTGCTTTCTTAAGGGTGGTTACGCTTATTCCAAAGGTGTGTTAACCTAGATGCACAAGAACAATAAATAGGACTTTCTTAAGGTAAAGAGAAACCTTTTACTAAGGTAGTTAGTAATAGGCCTGGGGCGTGATTGCCCCACTAAAACTGCCCAGTTGGGAATTTATGATCAGATCACCCTGTGAGGTTACTTTCCATAGAACCCCACTCCCCTCTTTTTTGTCTATATATACACTGGAGATACCTGTGGGAAAATGAGTTCTCCTAGGTGGCTTAGAATTATACCATCTACAATTAAGACAAAAGAGAGAAGGGTATGGGGGAGGTCTGTTACAATGCACGGAGGAGGAAAAATACGAAGTGAGTATGGTCCATATAGCCAATGCTTTATTTAAAGAGGGTCAGCCCTGGCCAGTTTGGCTCAGCGGTAGAGCGTCAGCCTAAGGTCCTGAGAGACCTGGGTTCGGCTCCCGCTAAGGGCATGTACCTCGGTTGCAGTTTGTCCCCAGCCCTGGTTGGGTCGTGCGGGTGGCAACCACTCGATGTGTCCCTTTCACGTCGATGTTTCTCACTCTCTCTCTCCCTCCCTCCCCACTCTATCTGAACAAAAAATGGAAAAATGTCCTCGGGTGAGGAATAAAACAAAACAAACAAAAATAAATAAATAAAGAGGGTCAGATTATCCATCTTGTTTGAACAGCACATATTATAGCTCAGAATCCTAATTTAAATATTTCTCCAGATACAGTAATGAGGCAAGGCAGACGCTACTGTCTATACTGAGTACCTTCTGAGACTAGCCAAGTTTCAAAAGTTAAAATCTGTTGTTTCCCAATAAACTGTATGCTTCATGATACTCTGCAAATCATCCCAAAAAAACAGAATTTTTCTCAAATTCACTAATGACACATAAAATATTTTATTAATCTGTATGATTATTCATATTATAAATATACCCCTCTTGATGTTTCCAACTATTTTTACCATCTCATCCAATTATCTTTACATATAGATTTTGTATACAATAATCTAACGAAGAAAACAAAAGCTAATCTTTTTTAAAAGATGGTAAAATTTTTGTCTATAATTTAATGAATTAAGATCTCAATTTAAGTAAGGTAAATAAAAGCTACTTTCTCAGTTATGTTGGCTCTACATAATGTTTTACAAGAATCACACCAAGGTTTAAAGAGCACAGGTGCCCTGGCCGGCATGGTTCAGTGGTTGGAGCACTGGCCCACACACCATAGGATCTTGGGTTAATTTCCCAGTCAAGAGCATGTACCTGGGTTGCAGGTTTGATCCCCAGTGCTGGTGAAGGTACATAAGGGAGGCAACCAATCTCTCTCTCTTTCTCCCCCACTCCCTCTCGCCCAATCTCTCTGAAAAAGAATCAATGGAAAAAATGTCCTCAGGTGAGGATTAACAGCAACAACAACAACAAAAGTATAGATAACCAGCATACAACAAAAAAGAGACATAAAACTTATTCATGTCACATGCCTTAATGGGTCCTATCTAATAATCTGTTTTTTAGAAAATCATAAAAGAATCGAACAGAAATATTACATAAGAGAATACTGAGGCAGAATATAGTAAAGTCACAAAAAAGAGAATTAGACAGATTTTTAAAAATTTACAACCTATACATTTCTATTCTACGGTGAATATTACAGTTCCAAGAATGTTCTGAATGTAAGCAGGTATAACACTATCTTTAGGATTACTAGACAATCAACACAGCAAATTCTTGGTAAACCTCACCTGAAGTTTCAAGTTGTAAGGAACAAAATGTAATCAAAACTGGAGATTACTCACTTGCTTCTCTCTCTCTAATTTACTGATTTGAGAGAGAGAGGAAAGGACGGGGGAGAGAGCTAGAGAAACATGTTATTCCACCCATCCATGCATTCATTGGTTGATTCTTGTACGTATGTGCTCTAAATGGGGATTGCAACCTTTGTATATCAGAACAGTGCTCTAACCCAGTACAGTGCTCTAACCAACTGAGGGACCTGGCCAGGGCTCTTTTTTTTTTTTAATCCTCACTAGAGGATGTTTTGTTCTTAATTGATATTTAGAGAGAGTGGAAGGGAGGGAGGGAGGGAAGAAAGAAAAGGGAAGGAGGAACATCAATGTGAGAGAGAGACATCGATTTGTTGCCTCCCCCATGCTCCCCAACCAGGGCCGGGGATCAAACCTGCAACTCTTCAGTGAGCAACCATAGCTCTAACCACTGAACAACACGAACGAGGGCACAACCTTTATTATTAATAGGCTGTTACTAAACTCTACTGGAATGAATACTCTTCATTCCTCATACTGCTTAAACTCTACTCCCTAGATACCTTGCAGGCAAATTAATACCTTCGAGGGTTATCAAATATAAAAAACTGCTTCCCATCAACAAGTCTGCAAGAGAGATGTCCTGAACAAAGGCCGTAGGGCATAAAACAGGCAACTAAGAACTCATCCTATCCTCTGCTTCTTCATCACTCTCTACTAAGAGTTTTTTGACATTCACTATCATTACAACTTTTTTTTTTAATCCTCACCAGAGGATATTTTTCTATGTATCTTCAGATAGAGTGGGAGAGAGAAAAACATCAATGAGAGAAAACATTGACTGGCCGCCTCCTGCATGACCCCCACCAGGGATCAGGCACACGACCCGGGCATGTGCCCTGACCAGGAATCGAACCGGCGACCTTTTAGTGCATGGGTCTATGCTCAACCAGTGAACTACACCAGCTGGGCTGCCATTACAACTTATAAGCACCATTTCATTACTGGTGATCTTTCCTCTCTTCCATTTTCTGTCCTTGTTTCTTCTTTCTTGGCCTGTCACTTCTTGGATTTCCCTTTATGGACATTAATTAGGATGAATCCTCATTCTCATGGCACACCCAGCAAACACATGCTAGATATAATCTTCAACCCAGTAGAGTTGCTCATTGATGGGTACTCAAAGACTGTTTCTTAATTTATTTTAAGTTTCCACCTCTTCTTTGACTTAGGGCATGAAGCCATCTTTTTCTTTCTTAATCCTCACCCGAGGAAATTTTTCCATTTATCTTTAGAAAGATTAGGAGGGAGAGAGAAACATCATGTGAGAGAGACACATCAACTAGTTGCCTTCCACGCGACCCCAACCAGGGCCGGGAACGAACCACAACTGAGGTACGTTCCCTTGGCCAAAATTGAACCCGGGTCTCTCTGGTCCATGGACCGACGCTCTAACCACTGAGAAAACCAGCCAGGGCATGAAGCCATTTTGAGCACCTGAAGGTAACAAAGACTGAATTCTGCCCTGGCCGGTTTGGTTCAGTGGTTAGAGCATCGGCCTGCGGTCCCAAGAGACCCGGGTTTGGTTCTCAATAAGGGCGCATACCTTGGTTGCAGTTTGTCCCCGGCCCTGGTTGGTCATGCAGGTGGCAGCCACTCAATGTGTCCCTTTCACGTCGATGTTTCTCTCTCTCTCTCTCTCCCTCCTACTCTTCCTGAACAAAAAATGGAAAAATGTCCTCGGGTGAGGAGGAAAAAAAGACTGAATTCTGAGTTGCTTAGATATTGTTGTATATTGCTTTCTAGTGTTTTTTGTTTGTTTTTTTCCATCTCAAGTCAGGTGTTTTATGTGACACAACTGTATGCCTGTAAAAAGTACAAGGGAATGTGAAAAAAAAAAAAACATTTGTTGTTTTAAAGTGATTTTAGAAATTATAGGTCAGTTTTTTCTTTTAATCTCAGTGTAGCCCAGCCAGTGTGGCTCAGTGGTTGAGCATCAATTCATGGCACCAAGAGCTCATCAGTTCGATTCCCGATCAGAACACATGCCCAGGTTGTGGGCCAAATCCCCAGTGGGGGTCATGCAGGACGTAGCCAATCGATGTTCTCTCTCATTGATGTTTCTATCTCTCTGTTCCTCTCCTCTCCCTTCCTCTCTCTCTAAAATCAATAAAAAAAATTTAGAAAAAAAATCTCAGTGTCAAAATACACTTAAATAAAAGTAACAGGGGAGGAGCAACGATTCAGAGACATACAGCCTAATAAAAACACTGACAAACAAAATGGTCTTGAATGTAAACTGTTTCTTCGAAAAATGTTGGGTTTCCTATAAATTGTATTCTACGTTATCAAATCCATTATTTCCAGATTCACTGGGATCCTATAATGTGAAATAAGTATCTCATAAAAATGAAGAATGCTAAATTATACTACTTGTTTTTTTCTTATCCTCACCTGAGGACAGTTTTCCTTTTTTTTTTTTTTCAGATAGAGTGGGAGGGAGAGAGAAGAGAGAGAAACATTGGTGTGAAAGGGACACATCGAGCAGCTGCCACCCGCACGACCCAGCCAGGGCTGGGGACAAACTGCAACCGAGGTTCATGCCCTTAGTGGGAACCGAACCTCGGTCTCTCAGGATCGCAGGCCGACACTCTAACCGCTGAGGAAAACCGGCCCGGGCTACTTGTTTTCTAAAGTAACTTCCAACTTAGATTATATTGAGTGACATCAAAGGAAAAAACAAATTTACAAAATAGATGCTGCTGACCTTTACAAGTTTACAAACATTCAGGCAATGCTTCTTTAAGTTGAAAAACATCTCTGAGCCCTGGCCACTTTGGCTCATTGATTAGAGAGTCAGCCCACAGACCGAAGGGTCTTAGGTTCGATTCTAGTCAAGGGCATGTACCTGGGTTGCGTGTTCGATCACTGGCCCTAGTTGGGGTCATGCGGAGAGCAGCCAATCAAAGTGTCTCTCTAATATCAATGTTTCTCTCCCTCCCTCCCTCCCTTCCGCACTACCTACAAATTACTGGGAAAATATCCTTGGGTAAGGATTTTTTAAAAAATAAAGAAAAGAAAAACACCTCTGAGAACATGTGTATTTTTCAAACTGGATTTACTAAAATAGTTGAAGACAGAAGTAACTATGGATCTTAACTAGACATATACATTAAAACCACCTGAGTAGCCCTGGCCAGTTTGGCTCAGCAGTTGGAGCATCGGCCCACGGACCGGAGAGTCCCGGGTTCGGTTCACGCTAAAGGCACATACCTGGGTTGTAGTTTGTCCCCAGCCCTGGTGGGTTGTGTAGGTGGCGACCAGTCGATGTGTCTCTCTCACATGGATGTTTCTCTGTCCTTCTGGAGATAAATCCAAAAAAAAAAAAATCCTCAGGTGAGGATTTAAAAAAAAAAAAGAAAAAGAAAACCACCTGAGTAACTTTTTGAAAATAATCATGGTAGGTAGGACCTTATCCTCAGAGATTCTGAGGAGGTATCTCAATTTT
Organism: Molossus molossus; assembly: GCF_014108415.1. NCBI lineage: Eukaryota > Metazoa > Chordata > Mammalia > Chiroptera > Molossidae > Molossus > Molossus molossus. Next base: position 43,192,241 of record NW_023425354.1, on the reverse strand, counting down.
TTAAATTTCTCCAGGTGATTCTGATGTACATCCTCAAATTATAGCTAGTCCTAAAGGGTCAAAAGCAAAATTACAAAGGAAAAATCAAGAAATGATCAGTGTCAGAAAATATTAACTGGGATCCATGGGCAAATGTAAAATTGTGAGGTCAAGATACTTAAGATTTCAAAGGTCATTGCAAAAACTGTCACTCAAATTCAAAGAAATATTAACAAAACTCCTTAGGTATACATATATATATTTTTAATCCTCGCCCAAGGACATTTTTGCATTTATCTTCAGATAGAGCCAGAGGGAAGGAAGGAAGAAGAAAGAGAGAAGCATCCACGTGAGAGAGAGACATCGAGTGAGTGCCACCCACATGACCCCAACCGGGGCCAGAGACAAACTGCAACCAAGGTACATGCCCTTAGCAGGAACTGAACCTGGGTCTGTCTGGTCCATGGGCCGACACTATAACCCCTGAGCCAAACCGGCCAGGGCCCTCAGGTATATCTTAAAGAGATATATTAACAGGAAAAAGAGATCAATTCAATATTCTGAAATAAGTAAGCATTTATCATTGTAGCTAAGCTTTTATTAACAGTTTTAATTTTTTTAAATATTTTTATCGATTTTTTTTTTTTTTTTAAAAGAAAGAGAGGAAGGGCCCTGGCCGGATTGGCTCAGCAGTTAGAGCACTGGCCTGTGGACCAGAGAGTCCCGGGTTTGGTTCCCGCTAAGGGCATGTACCTTGGTTACAGTTTGTCCCCAGCCCTGGTTGGGGTCGTGTGGGTGGCAGCCACTCGATGTGTCTCTCTCACATTGATGTTTCTCTCTCTCTCTTCCTCCCTCTCTCCCTCCTGCTCTATCTGAAGATAAATGCAAAAATGTCCTCGGTTAAGGATTTAAAAATGAAAGAAAGAGAGGAAAGGAGAGACAGAAACATCAATGTGGGCCCTGGCCGGTTTGGCTCCGTGGTTAGAGCACTGGCCCACAGACCAATGAGTCGTGGGTTCAATTCCAGTCAAGGGCACGTACCTCGGTTGCGATTTCTCCCTGGCCCTGATCAGGTCATGCGGGAGGCAGCCAGTCAATGTGTCTCTCTCACATTGATGTTTCCCTCTCTCGCCCCCTCCCTCCCACTCTATCATGATGATGATAAAAATGAAAAAATATCCTTGGGTGAGGATTAAAAAATTAAAAATTAAAAAAATAGTTGGCTTGTTCATTATATAATTATCTAACCTTCCTGGTATGTTCTAATAAAGACTTCCTTTTACATGTATATTGATTTTGTTGCTTTTTATCTTGATTGTATCTTTTCTCCTTTGTATCTAGACCAGGGGGTGAACAAGCTTTCTGTAAAAAGCCAAACAGCAACCCTGCCAGTTTTGCCCAGTGGTCAGAGCATCGGCCTGTGGACCAGAGCCTTGGGTTTAATCCCAGGCCCCAGTCAGGGTCATGTGGGAGGCAACCAATCGATGTGTTTCTCTCACATTGATGTTTTTCACTCTCTCCCTCCCATTTATCTAAAAACGTCAGTGGAAAAATATCCTCAGGTGAGGATTAAGGGAAAAAAAAGCCAGACAGCAAATATTCCAGGTTTTGCCAAACTTACAGTTTCAGTAGCAAGAAAACAATAAAAACAATATATAAAGTAACAAGTGTGTCTCTTTTCCAATAAAACTTTATGGACACTGAAATTTGAATTTCATGTAATTTTGTTTTTTAATCCTCACCTAAAGATATGTTTTTCCATTGATTCTAGAGAGAGAGGAAGAGAAAGAGAGAAACATTGATGTGAGAGAGAAACATCAATTGGCTGCCTCCTGTCCACTCTCTGACCCAAGGTGGAACCTGCAACTTGGGTATGTGCCCTGACCAGGGAATAGAACCCTCAACCCTTTGGTGCACGGGACAATGCTCTAACCCGAGTTATACCGGCCAGGACCAAATTTCATATAATTTTTTTCATTTTTAATTCCCAACAGAGGATATTTTCCCATATATCTTCAGATAGAGTGGGAGGAAGGGAGGGAGAGAGAGGGAAAGAAACATTGACTGGTTGCCTCTCCCACATGACCCAAACCAGGGTCAGGGACCAAACCGCAACCAAGGTATGTGCCCTTGACCAGAATCAAACCTGCAACTCTGGTCTGTAGGCCAATGCTCCAACCACTGAGCCAAAACAGCCAGAGCAGAATTTCATATAATTTTTAAAAAATCATTAATAATTTATCATTTTAATTTTATAAACTACTTTACAAAATAAATTTTATTAAAATCTGTACAAAATAAAACTTTACAAAATATTATTCTTTTGCTTTTTTCCAACCACTAAAATTGTAAAACTCATTCTTAGCTCACAGGTTGTACAAAAAGTAGCAAGCAGGATTTGGCTTGCCAGCTATAGTTTGCAATCCCCCTAAAATGGACAGTTATCTTAAACAGGCTACCTTTAATAACAGTATCTACCTCACAGAGTTTGTCAAATTAAATGAGTTGATACATCTGCTTACAAGAGTGCCTGGTACATAGTAAGTGCTATATGATTATAGCACATATATCAATCATAGTTTCTATATCTCTTCCATTTTACTTAATACTCCTTCATTGTGTTAGCCTATCACAGTGAAATGTTTCGCCTAAAATGTGATTGTTTTAAAGAGAAAAGATCTTTCATTGTTGAGGTAGAAAAAGTAGCCAATTATGATTCATTAGCTTTTCGTAGAAACTTTCTAGCTCTCTCAAAAAATCAAAGTAGTCCTAGCTGGGTGGATCAGCTGGCTGGAGAGTTATCCGATACAACAAAACTAATGCATTCAATTCTTGGTAGGGGTTCATAAGGGAGGCAACCAACTGATGTTTCTCTATCTCACCAATGTTTCTCTCTCTCCCCCTCTCTTTAAAAATCAATAAAAACATATCCTTGGGTGGGGATTAGAAAAAAGAAAAAGAAAAAAGTTCAAAGTAAATATATCCACTAGCGCCCTGGCCAGTTTGGCTCAGCGGTTAGAGCGTCGGCCTGCGGTCCGGAGAGACCCGGGTTCGGTTCCCGCTAAGGGCACGTACTTCGGTTGCAGTTTGTCCCCGGCCCTGGTTGGTCGTGCGGGTGGCAGCCACTCGATGTGTCCCTTCACGTCGATGTTTCTCACTCTCTCTCCCTTTCTCTCTCTCCCTCCCATTCTATCTGTACAAAAAATGGAAAAATATCCTCGGGTGAGGATTAAAAAAAAAATATATATATATATATATATATATATCCACTAGCAATTTACCATAGCAATAGTCTCATTATCTTGAATCTTAGGCATTTAAAAAATAAAAACTCACCTACTAAGACCTTAGAGGAGGGCATAAAGATACCTAATTTTCAAGACACTAATGCAAATGCACTTAGAAAAGACTTGTCTATAAATGCTTCATTATATTATAAGCAAGACAGCTTATAAATTCAGGTTTAGAGTACTTTTTCCTTTAGGTAACGAGTCAATTTAATTAGTCAAAGTAAGCCCAGCCAGTGTGGCTCAGTGGATTTAGTGTCAACCCAGGGACTGAGAGAGAGGTCAGGGCACATGCCCAGGTTGCAAGCTCAATCCCCAGTAGTGGAGGTGTAGGAGGCAGCCAATCAATGTCTCTCTCACATGAATGTTTCTATCTCTCTCCAAAAAGAAATCGATAAAAACACCTTTATAATTAGTCAAAGTAAGTAGTGACTCCCACCTTGGCCTGGCCTAATACTAAAGTGTGAGTCAAAGAACATTAAGGAAAAGCTACGTAGAATGCAGGGGAGGCCATTTATCTCCAGAAAGGTATCATGAAGTAGCATTCCACATGCCCAAGTCTTCACTATTAAAATGTTTTATTTGGGGTTACATGCCCCTCACCCTTATGTCTTGTAATTTTCCATTCCCCTTCAATATGCAGCCTGAAGGCAACCAATCACCACCTGCGTGAAGTCCTACCTGGCCAGCACATCCCCGCTGGCAGAGGTAGGTACCCTCTTCTTCAGTCTTACTGTGTCATGTACATATAATCCTGATAGTTGTGTTTATTAAATGCCATTTCATCCTAGGTCCCTCTCCTACAATGTTCAATTCTTCCAAAACCCAGCAAAAAAAAATTAATATCCTCATTTAAGAGAGGAGGAAACAAGTTCACTAAGGTTAGGTCATGTATCCAAGGTCAAATAGCTAGACAGTGGCAGGACCCAGATTCAAACCAGGTTTGTTTGTATTCCCATTTCAGTGGTTTCAAAGAGCAGGAATGAGGACAGAGAGGAGGCCAAATAGACAGGATTCCCTTTTTATCTGTTTAGGTATTGGGTTTCTGTGCAAGATTTTTTTGGGTAAAAGTTTCCAGTGCTAAGATAAATTTGAAAAATCACTGACTACCCTGTGCTGACTCCCACATTCTTTGTAACTACATACACGCTATCTTTAATACCAGACTAACCTCCTTAAGAGCAAACACTGAACTGAATTTCTTTGTCGCTCTAGTATCAGGTAACAGTGTTTGGCACTCAAAAAATGTTTGTAAGGAATCAAACTTTGAAAGCAAGACTTTCCAAATAATTATATTTGCACAGCAATCGGCAATTATAAATAACTTATACAGGCATAGCAATTTATAGTTAATAAATTATTTCATATATAGCTTCTTAAAAAGAGAAACCAAGCTGAACTTTTCAAATTGTTTCCCCCGAATGGCACATTTACTCAATATTCAAAGCTTTATTTTAATAAAATATTACCCAACAACTGACATACATTATTGGCAAAATATATTAACAATGTTTTATTTTCTTGTTTAATTGCCATATCAAAATATATTAGGAGTAAGCCATATAAAACTGCCAATAATAGCAACTACACAGGTTCAACCTAATACTTATCAATGGTATTTAAACAGCATTAGGTAAGTTCTCAGCAGCTAGCATAAATAGCAGAACTGATATTTATATAGAGTTTTCATAAAAAAAAATAAGCAAACAGCCCGGCCAGCGTGGCTCAGAGGTTGAGCGTCGACCCATGCACCAAGAGGTCACCGGTTCAATTCCTGATCAGGGCACATACCCAGGTTGTGGGCCAAATCCCCAGTGGGAGGCATGCAGGAGGCGGCCAATCGATGTTCTCTCTCATTGGTGTTTCTATCCTTCCCTCTCTTTTCCTCTCTAAAATCAATAAAGAAAAAAAATTAAAAAAAAAAAAGAAAATTAAGCAGAGTAACTCCCTCCTCTGATTTCATAGTTCTTTGTACATACACATATTTAATGATTCTCACACTACACTGTAATTATCTGCCTTGATGGTGTCTCCTCAACAACTGTCCTCCAAAGCTGCAACATATTCACTCCTTGTTATATCTCTACAAAATATCATGATAATTAACACAGAGTAAGTATCTAGTGTTTTAATTTTATTTATTTACTTTTTAAATATGGAATGTGTCACGAATTTTCGTGTCATCTTTGCGCAGAGGGCATGGTAACCTTCTCTATATCGTTCCAATTTTAGTGTACGTGCTGCCGAAGCAAGCATAGCATCTAGTGTTTTTAAATGAGTAGGATAGGCGTCATAGTAAAACTAAAAATGTACTGTGCTCTTAGAACTAAAGATGCACAGTATCACTTTATTCTCATCTTCTTTTATAAAAAATTCAAAAAAGCCCTGGCGAGTCTGGCACAGAGGTTCGAGTGTTGGCGGGTTCGATTTCCAGTCAAGGGCTCGTACCTGAGTTGCAGGTTTGATCCCCAACCCAGGTTGGTGTCGTGCAGAAGGCAACCAGTCAACGTGTCTATCTCAAATTGATGTCTGTCTCTCCCCACAACCTTCCAATCTATCTAAAAGTCAATTAAAAAAATATCCTCAGGTAAGGATTAACAAAAAACAAAAAAATGCTAAAAATCAAAATCTGAAATATGGGCAAACATAAAAGTCCCGCTGTTTGGGGCTGGGTTTTTCTTTTTTTTTTTTTTTTTATCCTCACCCGAGGATATTTTTCCATTTTTTTATTCAGATAGAGCAGGAGGGAGAGAGAGGAAGAGAGAGAGAGAAACATCGACGTGAAAGGGACACATAGAGTGGCCACCACCCGCACAACCCAACCAGGGCCAGGGACAAACTGCAGTCAAGGTACATGCCCTCAGCGGGAACCGAAACTGGGTCTCTGTGGACCGCAGGCTGATGCTCTAACCGCTGAGCCAAACCGGCCAGGGCTTGGGGCTGGTTTTGACATAATTTTTCTTTTTTTAAAAACCCTCACCTGAGGACATATTTGCATTTATCTTCAGATAAAGTGGGAGGGAGGGAGGGAGGAAGAGAGAGAAACATCGATGTGAAAAAGACACATCGACCTGTTGCCACCCACATAACCCCAACCAGGGCCAGGACAAATTACAACCGAGGTACGTGCCTGACCTGAATCAAACCTGCAACTCTTTGGTCTGCTGAGCCAAACTGGCCAGGGTATACGTAATTTTTTTTTTTTTTTAAACCGAACACTAATTAACATATCAGAGACAGTAAAACAATTTAAAAATCCTGTAGAAAAATCATTTGGCTGTCTTAACTTTACACTGAAACTTTAAAAATTAAAGGCCTTTTGACCCTCCAACATTCATATCATTATTCTGATTTCTGCCTACCAATGCTACATTTTCAAGCGACAATTAGACAAATGCAACAACAGCTCTGTAGAGCTAATATACTAAAAGTCAAACCAGGTCACACAAAAAATCCATCGCCTTAACACAAGAAGAGTTTGCTAATACTTCCAAGCATACAGACAATAATAGAAAACAAACTGTTCTATGTGCAGTTTTAAAAATAATTTTTTATTGATTTTTTTAGAGAGGAAGGGAGAGATAGAAACATTGATGAGACAGACACACGTCGATCGGCTGCCTCTTGTATGCCCCTTCCTCCCCCAGGGATCGAGCCTGCAACCCAGGTATATGCCCTGACTAGGAATAGAACTGGGACCTCTCAGTCCATGGGAAGACGCTCAATCCACTGAGCCACACCAGCCAGGCACTATGTGCATTTTTTAAGCATACGGTATGGTGACTACTAACACAGTTAGCCCAGAGGAATTATAACAAGGCAGAAATCACTGTATTTCTTTCTTTCTTTTTTTTTTTATCCTCACCCGAGGACATTTTTGCATTTATCTTCAAATAGAGCTGGAGGGAGAGAGGGAGGAAGAGAGAGAAACATCAATGTGAGAGAGACACATCGAGTGGCTGCCACCCACACGACCCAACCAGAGCCGGGGACAAACTGCAACCAAGGTACGTGCCCTTAGCGGGAATCGAACCCGGGACTCTCTGGTCCACAGGCCAACGCTCTAACCGCTGAGCCAAACCGGCAGGGTAGAAATCACTGTAATTCTTTAGGACAATGTTCTAAAACTGCTTATTTCATGGTGATTGTTTGGAGATAACATGAGATATTAAAGCAGGAGGAGGCTGGAAGTAGATGACAGAGGATTAACCTAGGATGGAAGAATCTAGATTAATTGGGGGGGGGGGAGCTTTATGGTCAAATATCAATTATGCAAAAGTGAAACTTTTAAATGTTATTTGAGAGAGAGAGAGGAAGGGGGAGAGAAACGCTGATTTGCTGTTCCACTTATTTATGCGTTCATTAGTTGCTTCTTGTATGTGTGTGCCCTGACCAAAGATCAAACCCGAAACCTTGGCATATAGAAATGACACTCTAAACCAACTCATCCACCTGGCCAGGGCTGAAATTTTTTTTTTGACACAGTTCACTAGACACTCTTGAAAGATGGCTTTCCCTAGAATATGATCTTGGTCCTAAAGGCAGATCTCTTGTTTACATCCAAGGAACTGCCCAGGTGTTATAGCAACCCAAGGAAAACCTGCAGTATCTCAACTGAACTAACTTCTAGTTTATACTATAATCCACACCAATGTTTGCCTCCAGTGAAACAACTATATTTTCGGTGTCAATTATCCAATTTATTTACTGAGGATGTACCAAGTACTCAATATTAAAACCAAATAACACATAGCTGTGTGCCATATAACTCAACACAGTTAACCTATGTGCCTCACCTATGGAAAGCTACATGCGACATAAAAGCAATGTTTAGTTCTTGTTCATAAGAAACTTACAATGTAGTTAAAGATGTAAGCTATATATAGCCCTGGCTGGTTTTGCTCAGTGGTTAGAGCGTCGGCCTACAGCCCAGAGAGAACCGGGTTCAGTTCCCGCTAAGGGCACGTACCTCAGTTGCAGTTTGTCCCCGGCTGTGGTTGGGTCGTGTGGGAGATAGCCACTCGATGTGTTCCCTTCATATCGATATTTCTCCCTCTCTATCTCTTCCTCTCTCTCCCTCTCACTCTATCTGAACAAAAAATGGAAAAATGTCCTTGGATGAGGATAAACAGGAAAAAAAAATATGTAAGCTATATATATCCTTTCATTCATTCATTGACTATTATGCTAGATTCTGCCTATGAGGTTTCAAAAAAATAAAAATGATATGTAATCCACCCCTAAGGGAATGTACAATCTAGTTAAGAGTGAGGTGGGAGGGTAGGGACTGAAAAGAAGGTGACAGAATATAATATGAGCTGAGGACTAACCAAGTCAGCTTTTTAAACTGAAAGACTAAAGAAGATGAAAACGATTGGCAATTTTTTGAGGCAGGTTTCAGAGAAAGAGAAAATAATATGTTAAATATAAAACATGACAACAGCCCTGGACGGTGTTGCTCAGTGGTTAGAGCATCAGCCCATGGACCAGAGAGTCTCAGGTTTGATTCCGGTCAGGAGCACGTACCTCAGTTGTGGTAGTTCCCCAGCCCTGGTATGGGAGGCAACCAGTTGATGTGTTTCTATCACATCAATGTTTCTCTCTCTCTCCCTCTCTCTCGATCTCTTCCTCCTCACTCCCACTTTGTCTGAAGATAAATGGAAAACTATCCTCGGGTGAGGATTTTTTAAAAGTTTAAAAATTAAAAAAAAAGAACATGACAACAAAATAGTCAAATAAAAAACTATTTTTTAAAATGTTTTTATTGATATTTTAGAGAGAGAAGAAGGGAGATGGAGAGAAACACTGATTTGAGAAAAACCAATCGATTGCCTCCCATATGCACCCCAACCAGGGATAGAACCCAAAACCTTGGATATGTGCTCTGACTGGGAATAGAACAAACCCGCGACCTTTTGGTGCATGGGACAACGCTCAACCACCTAAGCCACACCAGCCAGGGCACAAAAATATTTTAAGTAGTTGGAAAATACAATACAGTAAACTCTCAATTTTGCAGACCTCAATTTAACAGACTTCAGATTTTTTTTTTTTAATTCTCACCTGAGGACCTTTTTCCATTTCTTGTCCAGATAGAGTAGGAGGGAGGGAGGGAGGGAGCGAGGGAGGGAGGGAGGGAGGGAGGGAGGGAGAGGGAGGGAGGGAGGGAGGGAGAGAGAGAGAGAGAGAGAGAGAGAGAGAGAGAGAAACATCGCTGTGAAAGGGACACATCGAGGGTTGCCACCTGCACAACCCATCCAGGCCTGGGGACAAACCGCAACTGAGGTACGTGCCCTTAGCAGAAACCAAATCCGGGTCTCTCTGGACCGCAGGCCGACGCTCTAACCACTGGGCCAAATTGGCTAGGGCACAGACTTCAGATTTAATGGACAAAATTTCCAGTCCCTTTGTCATGTGAAAATTAACACCCTGTTAATTTTTAAATGTTTTCAACCAGGATTTGCTTGTAATTAAATTAACGGGTTTTTTTTGTTATTACTTCACTGTTATTTTTAACAAATTGTAGTGAATAGGCCATATGTTGGAAAAAACACTGTAGTAATTTCGCTGACATAAAAATTACATTATCTACAACTATAGTCTACATTTTAAATCCAAGAGTCGTCCACTCATAAACAATGTTCGATGAATGATTAGCACATGATCACACCACGTGGAGCGGAAATTGGTTCCATTGTTGCATGGTGTGACTTTCTGCAGCAGTTTTAACCAGTGCTGGCCAATGTTCTGATGAATGCTAAACCACGCTCCAGCTGTGTACATTTGTTTACTCCCAATGACTGGTAAATGCATGCATTTAATAGATCTATTTAGTATATATTTAAAATTACAATAATACATACAGGATACTTTTCTGTAAAATTCAACTTTTCATACATACTTAATTTTAAGTACACAATGTTGTCTATATGAGTAAGAACAGGTAAACTAATTTGTCAATCTTTTAAAACCTACTTTATTATACAACAGACTTTCGACTTTGACAGCTACCATCATGTGAATAAGTCCGTTATATCAAGATTTTACTGTATTGCTAAGAAGTTGTGGCTAAGGATGGAAAACTAAGAAATACAAAAAGCCAACATCATCGCCCAGCTGGTGTGGCTCAGTGGTTGAGCATCGACCCATGCACCAAGAGGGCGCTGGTTCAATTCCCAGTCAAGGCACATGCCCAGGTTGCAGGCTGAATCCCCCGTGGGGGACATGCAGGAGGCAGTCAATCAAATGTCTCTCTCATTAATGTTTCTCTCTCTCTCTCCTTCTCCCTTCCTCTCTCTTTAATATCAATAAAGAAAAAAAAGCCAACATCAGTAAGAAATTAAAGTGTGGTTTTGACTGTAAACTCAAGAGATTCAGGAACAAAGTTAATAAGATAAAGAACTGCAGTCTCGCCCTGGCCGGTATGGCTAAGTGGTTAGAGCATCAGCCCTCAGACCAATGAGTCACGGGTTTGATTCCGATCAAGGGCACGTACCTCAGTTGCAGTTCATTCCTGACCCTGGACGGGTCGTATGGGAGGCAACCAATGGAGGTGGCTCTATCACATGGATGTTTCTCCCCCCCCCCCAACTCTATCTGATGATAAATAGAAAAATATCCCTGAGTGAGGAATAAAAAAAAAACAAAAACTGCAGTCTGGCAGAATTGAAGAAAAAAATCTTAACTCATTTTTAAATAAAGGGGAGTCTTGAGCACAATGTGAAGAAAGAAGAGGCAGAGTCATATATTAGTATGTTTCTTGAGGGCAGAGACTATATCTACTACAGACAGACAAAAACAATACCTCTTTACATTTAATCTATGCTGAAAACCACCGTGAGTCCTGTTGCATAGAAATGGTCTTCTACTGAAGCAACTGATTTCCAGGAGCGTAAAACTGGATTGCGTAGTGGCCCCTTTTTTCTTGAAATCTATTTCTCAATGACTTTATCATTTTGGAAGAATACTTTCTCTATCCACCTTCAAACAAGAAGACAGGGATGTAGCAGATTCAAAATCATTTTGTAATAATCTTAACCTACAAATTCTATTTGGATAAAACTAGGTTTTCACAAAAAATATATAAATAGTCTGTATTTGATGTACAGACCATCCACACTTGAAGTACTTGCCAAAGAGCTTAATTTCAATCCATATCAAGAACTAGATTGAGGGAAACTAATATCCACTAGTCAGACATCGAAGGACAATCTACCTACTCTTTGAAACTCACCCTCATGTGATGTAGTTGGTCTTCCCGTCTTGAATGTTGTTAAATACTAGACATCCACCCACCTTAGAGATACTGATGAGAGTAATGATAATTACATAAATCCCTCTTTATGAGGATCCCTATGAGAAATTCTTGTCTGACAGTGTCAAGTGGTCAGCTATCTTTCTGAACTGGTTTCTTTTTACCTTAGGAACACTGAAAAATAACCTAACAGGTTTTTTTCCTCCTGCTAGCTCACAGAAAGCTGAGTCAATTCTATGCTGTACCTGTAGCAAGAATATTGTGATATTCGGCCTACATCCTAATTCCACTTTAGCCTTACCCTTTTTGTTTCTTCTTTCTCTTCACTTTTTTTTTTTATCCCCACCAGAGGACATTTTTCCAATTCTTTGTTCAGATAGAGCAGGAGGGAGAGAGAGGAAGAGAGAGAGAGAACCATCGACGTAAAAGGGACACATCAAGTGGTCGCTACCCACACGACCCAACCAGGGCCAGGGACAAACTGCAACCGAGGTACATGCCCCTTAGTGGGAACCGAACCTGGGTCCTTCCGGACCACAGGCTGACACTCTAACCGCTGAGCCAATCCAGCCAGGGCTCTCTTCACTTTTAATCTGTGGTATTTTGTAGTTTATACAACTTTATAAATATCCTTAAAGCAGTGGTTCTCAACCTTCCTAATGCTGCGACCCTTTAATACAGTTCCTCGTGTTGTGGTGACTCCCAACCACAAAATTATTTTTGTTGCTACTTCATCACTGTAATTTTGCTACTGTTATGAATTGGCATTGGAAATATGTGTTTTCCGATGGTCTTAGGCGACTCCTGTGAAAGGGTCGTTCGACCCCCAAAGGGGTCGCGACTCACAGGTTGAGAACCTCTGCCTTAAAGGGTAACAAATCAAATACAGAGAATAAGTTGGCAAGTAAAAGTGTGAATCAGCTGGCAATAAAAAAACAGTGGTAGAACTGGTTTTTTTTTTAAGTAAATTCAATTAAAAATAAAATCACTAAGCAGACAAAACATGTTTGTGATCTGTATCCTAGACCATCCATTTTTAGCCTCTATATAAGGTATATAAGGTAGTTAAAACCAGTGCTGAGCCCTGGCCAGGTAGTTCAGTTGGTTAGAGCATTGCCCAATATGCCAAGTTTGATCTCCAGTCAGGGCACATACAAGAAACAACCAATGAATGCATAAGTAGGTGAAACAACAAATCAACATTTCTCTCTCTGTCAAAAATCAATTGAAAAAAAAAGAAGAAGAAAAAAATACAGTGCTGCTCCGACGGGTTTTGCTCAGCGGTTAGAGTGTCAGCCCGAGGAACGAAGGGTCTCAGGTTTGATTCCCGGTCAAGAGCACATGCCTGGGTTGCAGGTTCAATACCTGGCCCCAGTTGGGGTCATGCAGGAGGCAACCAATCAATGTGTCTGTCTCACATCTATGTTTGTTTCTCTTTCTCTCTCTCTCATCCCTCCTTCCCCTTCTACTCTATCTAAATATCAATGGAAAAATATCCTCGGGTGAGGATTAACAAAAAACAAAACAAACAAAAAAATACAATGCTGAATGTTTCTCTCAAAAATCAATTTAAAAAAAATGTTTTTAGGTACAATGCTGAAAGGTAGGATGGCCAAGGAGATTAAAACAGTTTTCACCCTAGCTGGTTTGGATCACTGGTTAGAGTGTTGGCCTGCGGACCAATGAGTCATGGGTTCAATTCCAGTCAAGGGCATGTATCTTGACTGTGGTTTGTCCCAGGAGGCAACCTGTCAATGTGGTTCTATCACATTGATGTTTCTCTCTGTCTCTCTCTCCCTCTCTCCCACTCTATCTGGTGATAAAATGGAAAATATCCTTGGGTGAGGGGGAAAAACAACAGTTTTCAACCTGTCTGCTTAAAACCTTTCTGGAGCACAGATGTTTATAACAGCTAAAAGAACAGGAAAATATCTTGCATTTGTACAGAACTTCATGACTTACAAACTCTCTCCCTATCTTCTTGATATTCAGCTATACTGTATGGCAGCCCTCATACATATACCTACTTGCACAAAAATGCAGAGATTACAAACTGCAGAAAACAATGCAGGCAATATAAATGAGCAAAGCAGGCAAGGATGTAATCTTTCCATACAGAACTCATTCTGTTCACATACTAATATTACAATATTCTTTACCTCTAAATAAACATGCTGTTCTACATTTTCTTGAGTATTGCAATTGCTCAGCTATACTTTTTTCCTTTTTTTTTTTTTTCATCCTCACCCGAGGACATTTTTTGTTCAGACAGAGTGGGAGGGAGAGAGAGAGAGAGAGAGAGAAACATCGATGTGAAAGGGACACATCGAGTGGCTGTCTCTTGCATGACCCAACCAGGGCCGGGGACAAACTGCAACTGAGGTATCTGCTCTTAGCAGGAACGGAACACGGGCCTCTCTGGCCCGTAGGCAAACGCTCTAACCGCTGAGCAAAACTGGCCAGGGCACTTTTTTCCATTTTTATAGAAACATCCATAGAGAAATATATGTATTTTTTTATCCTCACCCGAGGACACCCTTGCATCTATCTTGAGATAGAGCGGAAGGAAGAGAGGGAGGAAGATGGAGAGAGAAACATCAATGTGAGAGAGACACACACCAAGTGGTCACCACCCACATGACCCCAACCAGGGCCAGGGACAAACCGCAACCAAGGCATGCACCCCCCTAGCGGGAACCAAACCCGGGCCTCCCTGGTCCTTGAGACGACGCTCTAACCACTGAGCAAAACCGGCCAGGTCAGAGAAATATTTTTTCATTATAAACAACAGTGGAAGGGCAATCAATAAAAATAACAGAGTGATAGGGCTTTGTTTCCCAAGAGAGCTTATGCCCATCTAAAGGAGGGTAGCTGTAACTCAGCTATGGCAAAAGGTGGGACACACTGTTGCCAGAGCTCCAAATTTTTCAAGATAATTCAAAAATAGAGACTTAAATAGCTAATTTTTAAATGTTGACTCAAAAAAATTTTTAACTGCCCTGGCCAGTTTGGCTCAGCAGTTAGAGCATTAGCCTGCGGTCCAGGGAGACCCAGGTTCGGTTCCCACTAAGGGCATGTACTTTGGTTGCAGTTTGTCCCCGGCCCTGGTTGGGTTGTACGGGTGGCAGCCACTCACTGTGTCCCTTTCACGTCGATGTTTCTCTCTCTCTCTCTCCCTCCCACTCTATCTGAACAAAAAATGGAAAAATTTCCTCGGGTGAGGATAAAAAAAAAAAAAATTTAACTATGCAAGGCCAGGAAAAATGTCTTCTTAAAACAAACAAACAAACAAACAAACACACAAATTATTACAAAATATTAACATCTGTCAATTCTGATGGTAGCTATGTGGATTATTTTGTTACATTGATTACTCTGGAACATTTTCCTGCATTTTTGACATATTCATAATAAAAATAAACTGTAAATATGCAAAAAAAATTTTTAAAGAAAAAACAAAAAGGACTTCTCTGAATCTAGATAGATCCCATTATAGGTCCTCTGACAGCAAGCTGAACATGTACATGGTATGTAAGCACTGAAGGAATAAATCCTGCATTTCTGAGGTCCTACTATATAGAATTTTAGAATAGTGAAGGTTCAAATATCAACTTGGTCACTTACAAACTATGTGACCTTGGGCAAATTTTCAAACTTTCTAAGCCTATAAGCCTATAAAGAAACTAATACTATCACCTACCACAAATGGTGGTGAAGTTTAATGAGATCATCAGTGTTCAGGGCTTGTCTACCATTTTACTTTCCTCAATAGAGCTCAGGAATAGTGAAGATGTATAAAAGAGTAATTGCACCTTGAAGGTGATGACATAGCAGGTCCCTTTTGCACTTTGTACATACATAATAAGCAAAGTAAAAGACTGCTTTCCTAGTGTCCAAAGACAGAGAACAAATCAGTTTTGCCATCACAAGGACACAAAGTAAAGGTGGACTGCCCAATTACTATTATCATCAACTCATTTTAATCATCGTCACTATAATAATGACCAAAATGTATTGACTATTTACTGTGTCCTAGGTACTGTTCTAACTCTTTAACTCATTTGATACATCAGAACAATTTTATACAAGCTATACACAAGGGAAATTTTTGTGTAGATTACAAATTCAGAGGAAAAAAATTTCTTTCAAGTGAAAAAAATTAAGGAAGTTTGCAAAAAAAAAAAGAAGAGAATCTGGTATGCAGATTCAAAGGATAGATAGGCTAGAGGATACATAGAGGAGAGGAGAAGGGAGGGAGTGGTAAAGGTTGATAGAAAAGGAACAGAAAATATATTCATAAAGCTGAATCATAGTAAAAATGACAGGCAATAAGAAAAGGATGAAATGAGCATGGTCCCATGGACTGAGAGGTCCAAATTCGATTCCCGATCAAGGCATGTGCCAGGGTTGCAGGCTCAATCTCCAGTAGGGGGCATGCAGGAGGCAATCGATCAATGTTTCTATTTCTCTCTCCTTTCCTTTCTCTAAAACAAATAATAATAATAATAATAATAATAAATATATTTTTAAAAAAAGAATGAAAGAGCCCTGGCCGGTTTGGCTCAGCGGTTAGAGCATCGGCCTGCGGTCCAGAGAGACCCAGGTTCGGTTCCCGCTGAGGGCGCGTACCTTGGTTGCAGTTAGTCCCGGGCCCTGGTTGGTTGTGCGGGTGGCCAGCCACTCGATGTGTCCCTTTCACGTCGATGTTTCTCTCTCTTTCTCTCTCTCTCCCTCCCACTCTATCTGTACAAAAAATGGGAAAAAAAATGTCCTCGGGTGAGGATAAAAAAGAAAAAAAGAACGAAAGAGCCCTGGCTGGTTTGGCTCAGCAGTTAGAGCATCAGTCTGCGGTCCACAGAGACCTGGGTTCAGTGCCCGCTAAGGGCACGTACCTTGGCTGCAGTTTGTCCCCGGCCCTGGTTGGGTTGTGTGGATGGCGGCCACTCGATGTGTCCCTTTCACATCGATGTTTCTCTCTCTCTCTCTCTCTTCCTCTCTCACCTTCCCACTCTATCTGAATAAAAAATGGAAAACTGTCCTCAGGTGAGGATTAAAAAAAAAAAAAAAAGAACAAAAGAAAAAGGATGAAAATGTAAGCCAGGATACATTAAATCCAAGTGCCCACTTAAGATCAAACTAATGTGTTAAATACCACGTTTCTAACAACATGCCCTTTGCATTTCTATATACATAGCTCACTAAAGATAGTAAAAAAGCTGGCGATGGGTTTTTGACAAGAAAGTGACTTGAGAACTGTGGTTCAAGGAAAACTAATTGACTGCTTTATTTAATATCCCACATAATTCCTCCTCTTATTCTCTGCTATGGCTAGTAACACCCAGTTGCTCAGTTCTACCTACTCACTCAAGGTACAAATCTGAAATATCTTCTACTACTTCCCTCTCCCCACCACACTACTCATTCACAACTTTACTTCCCAAATCTTTCTTCAGTCAACAACCGTGTCACTATTGTATTTCAAACACTAATCATTCCTTCCTTAAAAACCCTCCTAAATGACCTTCAACTCCAATTCATGTTACTCATTGGCACCCACATAAACTATCTAAAATACACATCTGATCATAATACTTGCCTTTTCTCGAAATTTACTTCCAAATCAGCCAGACTCATATCCATATGTACCCTACAATCCCTCTGCCAAACTACTTTTGAGCATACATATAAATAAGTTTTTTAAGTTTTGTACGCTGCTGTTCTATCTGAAATGACATTCTCCCATGTCCACTCCAATTCATTAAATGTTCAATTTAATATCATCTTTAGTGGGGAGATCTGAATGTACACCATTATAATCCAGGATCCAGATTTTAAAACTACACTGAACTTCCTACCCATTTAACTAGTTCATTAAGAATCTAAGAAAAATTCAAATTCAAGAAAGTTCTAAATTCAATCAAGTTTTTTCCCCTTTTATAGAACTCAATGACAAAAAAAATCTTAAAATTTGACAAATCTAGAAATAGGGAGGGGAGCTAAACTTTATCCAAGGAATAAACGGGTGATGAAATATTCTGGATATCAAAGTTTATCATATATGAACAAACAATTAAAAACTGGGCCGTGGCCGGTTTGGCTCAGTGGTGAGAGCATTGGCCTGCGGTCCAGAGAGACCTGGGTTCAGTTCCCGCTGGGGCACAAACCTCAGTTGCAGTTTGTCCCCGGCCCTGGTTGGGTCATGCAGGTGGCAACCACTCGATGTGTCCCTTTTCATGTCGATGTTTCTCTCTGTTTCTCTTTCTCTCTCTCTCCTTCCCACTCTATCTGAACAAAAAACAGAAAAATGTCCTCGGGTGAGGATTTAAAAAAACACCAAAAACTGGACATAGCCCTGGCCGGTTTTCTCAGTGGTTAGAACATCAGCCTAAGAACCAGAGAGTCATGGGTTCGATACTGGTCAAGGGCATGTGCTTTGGTTGTGGTTTGGTCCCTGGCCCTGATTGGGCTCGTGAGGGAAGCAACCAATCAACGTATCTCTCTCACATTAATGTTTCTCTCCCCCTCCCACTCGGTCTAAAAGAAATGGAAGGATATCCTCAGGTGAGTATTTAAAAAAACAAAACAAAAAAACTGGTTATAGCCTGGCCAGTGTGGCTCAGGGGATGGAACATCATCCCATAGACAGAAAGGTCCCCGTTTGATTCCTGGTCAGGGCACATGCCTGGGTTGCAGACTCAATCCTCTGCAGGGGGTGTGCAGGAGGCAGCCAATCAATGTTTCTCACATGGATGTTTCTATCTCTCCCATCCTCTCTCTAAAAAACCAGTAAAAACATACCTTAAAAAAAAATGGATATAATAAAATTAAATTTTAATGTTATTAAGTAATTCAGCAATCACTTCCAATTTTTACAGTGTTACCATGGTGTAACTATCTTCATAATTATAATCTCAACATAAAGATATAACATAAAAGCAACACAGAATCATTATTCAAGCTTTCTGGCTCTTCGAACTTGGGCTAAATGAGACTTTTCTGCACAATGGTATATCCTTAAAAAATATATATCTCCACCTACTAAGAAAAAAATAGCAAAGGGCTATAAATTTAGAGAAATTTCAGGCTGTTCTCATTTTTATGGAACCATCACAATATGCCCCCAAAACCTCAAATATCACTGGCATAGAGAGGACATCTAAGATCCAAAGTATTTTAAAATATCACTTTAAAAATGTTAGAAATAATACTTTATGTGGGAATCAACCTTGACTCCCTTCCTTCCTTCCTTCCTTCCTTCCTTCCTTCCTTCCTTCCTTCCTTCCTTCCTTCCTTCCTTCCTCTATATCCAATCAATTATCTTGATCTGCCAAGTTTACCTCCTCAATATTTGTTTAATTATTCTTTCTATTCTTACCACTACCTACCATAGTTTACATCATCATCTCTTAGCTGGACTAATTTCAACAAGTCTCCATAAATCTAGCCTTGGTCTGTTAACATCTATTCTCTAAACCTCACCCAGAGTCTATTTAAAATACAATCTGAACATATCACTTCTCCACTTTAAACAACCCTTCATTGACTCCCTATTATTTTTTTCATTTAACAAATATTAATATTGCATTTACTATATGCTAATCACTGCTTTAAGTGTTTCACAAGTGTTCATTTACTCCTCATAGCTACCTATAAGAATTGAAACAACTAGCCCTTATATAAAGTTGACCCTTGAAAAAGAGGAGGGTTTAGGGCTGCTGACCCTCCACAGTCAAAAATCCATGTGTAATTCTTGACTACCCCAAAAGTTAACTTTAGTTGTCCCTTGGTTTCTGCAGGGGACTGATTCCAGCACCCTTTAAGTCCCTTACATAAAATGACATAGAACAATGCACAGTTGGCCCTCAGCATCTGAGGATTCCCAATCGCAGATGCAAAACCAGGATATGGAGGGCCAATTATCTATTTATTGAAAAAAGCCCACATGTGAGTGGACTCAAGCAGTTCAAACCCCTATTGTTCAAGGGTCAACTGTAAATATAAAATTATATAACACAGCTATGTAACCAGCAGAGCTGGAAGCTGAACACAGGCATCTGGGCTTCATTGGCGGGGCTCTTAATCACTACACAATGCTGCCTTCTCTGGATTTCCCAAAGCCCACATGCTTTAACACAATTTATAAAATTGTTTATTAGTATCTGGTCCTTGCCCACATTTCAAGACTCATTTCTATTCAGGCCCCTTTGCTCACACTTCAGTAACACTGAGAATCTTGTAATGTATGCCCTTCCTCTCCCCACTTTGTGACCTTTGATTCTACTGCTGTCTGTCCCATCTGTAGCATCTTCTAGTATCTCAATACAGCTCCTACAACAGAGTGCACTGAATACATTCTGATGAAAGAATTATAAAATGCTTCACAAAATTAGTGAGCAATAATAAGCAAAAATGTTCTATTATTTATTACACTGGTAGACATATAAAACACAAAAACACCAAATGTTTTAGAACTCAAGTTTCCAATACACCTAATGGTTATCCTGTTAAAACACACAAACAAAAACAAAAAAAATTTTTTTCATCTAATTTGGTCCTCTCTGAACTTTCTTGTTCTTTCACAACACCCACATCTACTTGACAGCCCCCCCAAAAAGCAAAAGAACACACCTCAGTTCCTCGCTTTCCACATTCCTTGTCTCCCTTACTTCCCTTATCCAACCAGTTACTAATTTTATACATACTGCATCTCTCTCAAATGCATTTTTTAAAGTGTTTTTACTGACTCTAGAGAGAAGGTAGGAAGAGGAGTGAGGGAGGAAGAGAGTGAGAGAAACATCAATAGGCTGCCTCTTGCCCTGGCCGGTTTGGCTCAGCGGTTAGAGCGTTGGCCTGCGGTCCAGAGAGACCCAGGTTCAGTTCCCGCTAAGGGCATGTACCTCAGTTGCAGTTTGTCCCCGGCCCTGGTTGGGTCATGTGGGTGGCAGCCACTCGATGTTTCTCTCCCCCCCCCCAATCTGAACAAAATATCAAAAAGTGTCCTCGCGGGAGGATTAAAAAAAAAAAAAAAAGGCTGCCTCCTGCTGCCCCCTACCGGGGAGTGAACCCAGGCAATCAGGGTACATGCCCTGACCAGGAAGAGAACCCAGTAATCTCCTGGTGCAAGGGACAATGCTCAACCAACCGAGCCACAACAGCCGAAGCTCTCTCAAATCCATTCTTTCAACCTGTACTGCTATTTAAATAGTCTCCTCACAGGTCTATCTGCCTTCATTCACCCCACAGTTGCATCTTCCACAATGCTAGTAATGCTTTTCTGAAAGAGAATTCTAATGATATCACTTAACGTAATTTAAAATCCTCCACTGGTACCTCAAAGGGCAAAAGCAGTGGTTCTCAAAAACAATTAACTCAGGAGCTTATTATAAATGCAGGTATCAGTGATCTCTCTCTCTGGAGCACACAGCACCTTTCCCCCTTCTTCTTACCCCAGGCATGTTATCTTACCTTTTCTTTCTCCTAAGCTCCAAGGGCCCTTTTTATTTTGCTTCTGTAACTTGCTTCTTGAGCCCATGCAGCCCAGCTGGCTCACTTCTTTTTACCTCTGTGACTTCCTAACTGAACTTTCTCCTTTGATTTGAGTTCCATGGCTCTGAATTCTTTCTTTGAGGAACTCAAGTACCAAGGTTGCTGAATGAAGTTCCAGTCTAATTCTGCCAGTAACAACTGGTGCTGTTTAGTCACTAACAATCTTTGTGTAAAGTTTTTTTTCTTATGAATGTGTATTGGCACATGGTAAATATCTGGTAGAGGATCATTTCTATGGCAACTCAGTGATCCCTTGTGCCCTCATTTCAAAAAACAGAAAAAAATGCAGATATCCCACATGTCCCCACAATGGAATTTCTACTGCATTATGTCTAAAACAGAGCCTAAAAATTTACATTTTTTGAAAAGGTAAAAATCCACATCTGATAAAGATGGTCCATGTATACCACCTGTTTTATAGGCCAGATGAGGGTAATGTACTCACTCCTCTATACTCACCCATCACTCAGTCACACTGAATTACATGGTACTTCTCTCACCAACCAACATGTACTTCTGAGAATGGCTAAAAATAAATATACTAGAACCCCTATGTAACAAGATTTCTTTAAAAATGTTCAACAGCCCTTGTCAGTTTGGCTCCATGGTTAGAGTGTCAGCCCGAGGACCAGAGTCGAGGGTTCAATTCCAGTCAAGGGCACGTATCTGGGTTGCGGTTCGTCCCCAGCCCTGGTCAGGGTCGTTCAGGAGGCAACCAACTGATGCGTCTCTCACGTCGATGTTTCTTTCTCTCTCTCTTTCTCCTTCCCTCTCTCCCTCCCTGCCACTCTATCTTAAGATAGATGGAAAAGTACCCTCAGGTGAGGACTTAAAATAAAGTTAAACATCTTTGTGAAGACCTCCTTGATTTGGGCCTCCACCTCACCAATTATATTTTTTAATTACAGCACCATTATGCTCTCTTTGCATATTAAATATGTTTATAATTGAAAATCTTTGAGAGTAGGAGCTGACAATCATGTTTAAATGCACAATACTTGGGATATAATATACCTAAATAAATGTTTGCTGGCCAGAAAAATTGATAAAAATTTAAAAGAAAAACAAAAACATGTAATGGTGTTAGGTAATTTTTTTAAAAGTAGAAACCTCATGAGATTCTCTATACAAGTGTTACAATGGAAGAGCAAGATAAAAAGAACTGTAGTAACTGCCCTGGCCGGTTTTGCTCAGTGGTTAGAGCTTCAGCCTGCGGTCCCGAGAGACCCAGGTTCGGTTCCCGGTAAGGGCATGTACCTCGGTTGCAGTTTGTCCCTGGCCCTGGTTGGGTCAAGAGGTGGCAGCCACTCGATGTGTCCCTTTCACATCAATGTTTCTCTCTCTTCTCCTCTCTTCCCCTTCCACACTATCTGAACAAAAAAAAAAAAAAAAGGATAAAAAAGAAAAAAAAAAAAAAAGAACAGAACTGTAATAACTGCAATCCTCCACCTTAATCTCAAATCATAAATTCTCCTTAATGTAAAATAAGTATCCTTCAGGACATGGGCCTACCAGTTCTGTTTTTAAAATAAACATCTAACCCTGGCCGGTTTGGCTCAGCGGCTAGAGCATCGGCCCACGAACCAATTAGTCACGGGCTCGATTCCGGCCAAGGGCAAGTACCTCGGTTGTGGTTTGTCCTAGCCTGGTTGGAGTCGCGCGGGATGCAACTGGTCGATGTGTCTCTCTCATATCGCTGTTTTTCTCTCTCCCACTCCCTCCTACCCCTGTCTAAAGATAAATGGAAAAATATCCTTGGGTGAGGATTAAAAATTAAAATAAAATAAAGAATCTGCCCTGGCCAGTTTTGCTCAGTGGTTAGAGCATTGGCTCGTGGACCAGAGAGTCCCAGGTTCAGTTTCCGCTAATGGCACGTACCTTGGTTGCATCTTGTTCCCGGCCCCGCTTGGGGTTGTGTGGGTGGCAGCCAGTCAATGTCTCTCTCTCACATCGATGTTTCTCTCCCTCACTCTTCACCCCTCTCTCCCTCCTGCTCTATCTGAAGATAAATGCAAAAAATGTCCAGTGAGGATAAAAATTAATTAATTAAATAAAATAAAAATCTAATCAATCAAAATATTGTTTTCTGTTGTAGTATTTAAAACTTTTTGAAGAGGAGAAAAAAATATGTTCAGTACTAGAGCTGAAACAATAAGTAAGATACCCTATTTACTTTGCTTCTTATATCACAGCAGTCTCCCTCTAAAAACAAGCCACAATATAGGGAGCTTTTTCCTAAAATCCCAACACTCCTCTTTACTCTCAGAGTAATCTCTTTCTTTTTTATTTATTTATTTATTTATTTATTTTTTATCATCCTCACCCGAGGACATTTTTCCACTTTTTGTTCAGATAGAGCGGGAGGGAGAGAGAGGAAGAGAGAGAGAGAGAAACATCGATGTGAAAGGGACACATCGAGTGGTCGCCACCCGCACAACCAACCAGGGCCGGGGCCAAACCGCAACCGAGGTACGTGCCCTTAGCGGGAACCAAACCCGGGTCCCTCCGGACTGCAGGCTGATGCTCTAACCGCTGACCCAAACCGGCCAGGGCTCAGAGTAATTTTTTTTTTTTTTTTTTTTTTAATCCTCACCCGAGGACATTTTTCCATTTTTTGTACAGACAGAGTGGGAGGGAGAGAGAGAGTGAGAAACATCGATGTGAAAGGGACACATCGAGTGGCTGCCACCCACACGACCAACCAGGGCCGGGGACAAACTGCAACCGAGGTACATGCCCTTAGCAGGAACCAAACCCAGGTCTCTCCGGACCGCAGGCGGGCGCTCTAACCGCTGAGCCAAACCGGCCAGGGCCTCAGAGTAATTTCTAATGGGAGGTATAATTCACTTAAATAAGCTTCTTCAAAGACTTTATCTTCAAAGACTGATCTTTATTTTCCAAACTATTAAAAACTAGAAAAGTTGGGGAATTATTTAAATTAATTAATATTTAAGATTCTAAGGAAGCCCTGGCCAGTTTTGCTCAGTGGTTAGAACATCAGCCAGCAGATCGAAGGGTCACAGGTTCGATTCTGGTCAAGGGCACGTACCTGGGTTGCAGGTTGGATCCCCAGCGCTGGTCGGGGTTGTGGGGGAGGCAACCAGTTGATGTGTCTCTCTGATGTCGATGTTTCTCTCTCTCCCTACCTCCCACTCTATCTAAAAAAGAAAAAAAAAAAAAATCAATGAAAAAATTCTCAGGTAAGAATTAAAAAAAAAAAGAAGTAGATTAATCAACAATGTGGGAAATCTTAAGAAACATAAAACTTTGTATAATGCCTTCAAAAAAATAAATTCCTTAAAACTTTTTTTTATTTTTTTTATCCTCACCTGAGGACATTTTTCCATTTTTTGTTCAGATAGAGTGGGAGGGAGAAAGAGGAAAAGAGAGAGAGAAACATCGTGAAAGGGACATACCGAGTAGCTGCCTCCTACACGACCCAACCAGGGCCAGGGACAAACCACAACTGAGGTACGTGCCCTTAGCGGGAACCGAACCCGGGTCTCTCTGGACCACAGGCCGATGCTCTAACTGTTAAGACAAACCGGCCAGGGCTTCTTTATTGATTTTTAGAGAGAGAGGGAGAGATAGAAACATCGATGAGAGAGAACATCAAGTGGCCGCCTCCTGCATGCCCCCCACTGGGGACCGGGCCCACAACCCCAGCATGTGCCCTGAACCAAAATTGAACCAGAGACCTCTTTTTTTTTTTTTTTATCCTCATCCGAGGACATTTTCCCATTTTTTTTGTGTGTTCAGGTAGAGTGGGAGGGAGAGAGAGGAGCAGAGAGAGAGAGAGAAACATCGATGTGAAAGGAACACATCGAGTGGCTGCCACCCGCACGACCGACCAGGGCTGGGGACAAACGGCAACCGAGGTACGCGCCCCTAGCGGGAACCGAACCCGGGTCTCTCAGGACCGCAGGTCGACACTCTAACCGCTGAGCCAAACCAGCCAGGGCCGAACCAGAGACCTCTCTTGATGCATGGGTTGACACTCAACCACTGAGCCATATCTGGCCGGGCTCTTTTTAAACATTAAAAAAAAAAATTTTTTTTTTTAACTGATTTTTTAGAGAGAGAGAGAAACATAGATCAGTTGCCTCCTGTACACCCCCTACTGGGGATCCAGCCGAAAACCTAGGCATGTGCTCTGACTGGGAGTTAAACTGGACCTCTCAGTCCACGGGACAACGCTCAATCTACTGAGCCACACCAGCTGAACTCGCATAAAATTTCTTAACAGCCTTACTTAAATATCAGTAATTCTTGTCAAGCCCTGGCCAGGGTAGGTGGCTTCATCAGTTGGAGCATCTTCCATACACCAAAGGGTTGTGGGTTCAATCCCCAGTCAGGGAAACGTGCAGGAGGCAACCCACTGATGTTTCTCTCACATCTATGTTTCTCTCTCTCCCATCCCCTCTCTAAAATCAATATTTAAAGGCTCAAAAACACTAATAATAACAATAATAATATGTCAAGGGCCTGGCTGGTAGCTCAGCTGATAGACCAGGGTCCCAGTACACCAGGGTTGCAGGTTTGATCCAAAGTCAGGGGACACACAAGAATCAACCAATTAATGCATAAATAAGCGAAACAATAAATTGATGTCTCTCTCTCTCTTCCTCTCGCTCTCTAAAATCAATAAATAAGCCCTGGCCAGTTTGGTTCAGCAGTTAGAGCATCAGCCCTCAGACCAATGAGTCGGGGTTCGATTCCGGCCAAGGGCATGTACCTCGGTTGTGGTGTCCCAGGCCTTGATTGGGTCATGCGGGAGGTAACAAGTGGATGTGGCTCTATCACATCAATGTTCCTCTCTGTCTCTCTCTCTTTCTCCCTCCCTCCCTCCCACTCTATCTGATGATAAATAGAAAAGTATCCTCAGGCGAGGAACAAAATAAATAAATAAATACATAAAATCAATAAATAAAATAATAATTCTAGTCAACATCTATGAGCTCAATCAAAATGCAAAGAGCAAATAATTATAAAATGCAAGTTATATTTTGTCCAGTTGAGATTTTTACAGTTGAGAATTTTGTGACCTGTATGTAACTATGTCAGAAGTGTGATGCTGTTCCCTGGGACAAATTAAAGTATCTGTAAAGGAAGTATAAACACTTTCCCCTCCCCTTCACCTTAATTCCCAAGAGATCACTGGAAGTTAGCTATTACAAAGAAATATAGGATAGCACATTTCCTTTCACATAACCCTGCACTCAATCAAATGCAATGAGTACCTACTAATTAACACTACTCTATTTAAATATTAATTTAATATTGAATAATATATTAATATTTAATTACTCATACTACCTATGTACCACTGTATGCATGCAACAAGTCATTAGTTACTTATTACTACTGTAAAGCAACACTAGGCACTTTCTGGGAGTTCCTACTGAAATATCTATGACCTTATGCAGGAAAAATAGTTCATGTAAGATCATATGTTTAAGAAAAATGCCAATTTAAATGACGGCAGGTAATAAATGCCATTAATTTTCACCATTTTAGAAAAGAAATGAACATAGAAATAATCATAAAGAGTCCATTTTGTCAAAACAAAAAATAATGTTTCCTTGACCATACAAGGCAATACCCAAGTGGTTCAGTGCCTGTGATATTTACCTCATTCTAGCTACTAACCTATGACCTTAGGAAAAGAAACTGTGAGTTTCGGTTGTCTCATCCATAAAAATACCAACCTACCTCAACAAGAAGCTGACAGAACAAATGAAAATGAGTACCACATTAAATATATTTACAAAGCTCTAGGGAAATGTTCATGACAATGTTAAATTACAATTACCTTCAGAGGAAATCTTTCCAGAAGTATCCTTAACAAATGTACACATCAATCCTAACTAGGTAAGTTTCAACCAAAAGCCACTATATTTTAAAGAGGAAAAAAACAAAAGATCAAAATAATAAGCTCTTATGATGTCTATATCTAACATTTCACAAATATCAATTAAGACTATAACTGCCATGGCAAGTTTTAAAATTATACCCATAGCAGAAGCTAAATTAAGGTTCCATTTAAATGACCAGCCTGTCATAATCAGTAACAAAGCTAAAACCATACAAAAAGCCTTCACTGCAGTTAACTATTAGGCTTACATAATACAGCATCTTTCTTTATGGAGAAACATTCTCAAAACATTTAGCCTTCTACAACTAAGCATCCTCAAAACAGATTTTCTTTTTCTTTTCAGAACTTATATACCATTAGTTTTACTTTAACTAGAGCAACCTTTTTATTTATTTACTTATTTTTTAATCCTCACCTGAGGATATTTTTCCATTTATCTCAGGTGGGGGGGGGGGGGGAGAGACATTGATGTGAAAGAGACACATCAACTGGCTGCCTCCCACATCACCCTGACCAGGGCCAGGGATGAACCACAACCGAGGCACTACTCTTGACCAGAATCGAACCTGCGATTCATTGGTCCACGGGCCAATGCTTTAACCACAGAGCCAAACCAGCCAGGGCGCAAGCTTTTTATTTTTAATTAATTAGTTAATTTTTTAAATCCTCACCTCGGGGATGTCTTCCACTGATTTTTAGATAAAGTGGAAAGGGGGTAGGGCGTGAGAGAAGAAAAGAGAGAGAGAGCAACATCGATGTGTGAGAGACATGGATTGGTTGCCTCCTGCACGACGCTGTCCAGAGCAGGGGAATCCAACCTGCAACCCAGGTACATACATGCCTTTGACCGAGAATCGAACCCGAGACCCTTCAGTCTGAGGGCTGATACTCTAACCGCTGAGCCAAACAGGCCAGGGCAATAGAGCAACTTTTTTTTTCTTTATTGAATTTAGAGAGAGGAAAGGAGAGAAAGAGAGAACATCAACTGGTTGCCTCCTGCACATCCCCCACTGGGGAGTGGCCCACAACCTGGGCATGTGCCCTGACTGGAAATTGAACCGGTGCACGGGTCAATGCTCAACCACTGCGAGCAACTTTTTAAGTTAAAAAAAATTACAGTTATATTGTATAGGACCGAACAGTGGCAAAGAATTTCCACTTAAAATTTTACTATTTCTCTTTTCAATGTACATGAAACAGGTTACTGTTATTATGAAATATTTTCACAACAGAGACTTAGAGGCAAGTAAAAAAATCTCTTTTAGAACCACAGCAGATATGGACAGATCAGTTTAAAACCAAGTCTCACATCCCTTTGGCAAAAGGGTGCATGATTCACTGCTTTAGAACTCAATGGGAAGGATTGGAAAATTCACTCTGATTGCCCTAATATTTTGTTTAGGGTTTGTGTTTTATACATCTCCTTCCCAATGTTGACAACTTCCATAGTTTCCATGGCTTATTAAGTTGAGAATAACATAACCCACATGTAAACAAAAGGTAATCATATACAGTCAGTATATACTTTGTGTGTGTGTGTATACACACACACACATTTTTTTTTTAAATCCTCAATCGAGGACATTTTTTGATATTTTGTTCAGATATAGTGGGAGGGAGAGAGAGAGAGAAACATCGACGTGAAAGGGACACATCGAGTAGTTGCCACCCGCACAACCCAACCAGGGCCGGGGACAAATTGCAACTGAGGTACGTGCCCTTAGCGGGAACCGAACCCGGATCTCTCGGGACCGCAGGCCGACGCTCTAACCGCTGAGCCAAACCGGCCAGGGCACTTTGTATATTTTTTATATATGTATTTTTAATATATTGGAGAGAAACATTTACACTGAAAAAATAAAGTATAGAAACATGGATGTTCTAGCTAGAAAAAACAAAAATTATGATATCAATTTTTCCCTTCCAGAAACATATCTGTATCTTTTATATACTAGAGTTACTTTATCTGGAAAAGACACTAAGTTATTCTACTAAAAATGAAATATATCCCAATTTCATTAAAAGTTTTAGGAATATAAGATTATGAAGAATTTTAAAAATTAAGCAAAAGATTCTACCACAAGTATCAGAAACATATACAGAAACGCATTTGGAACTAAAGCTCTCTTACTTAAGTCAAATTATTTTAAGTTCCTGATCAACTAATGATCTGCTGAAAAAAAAATCACTGCTCTTAGTGCACTTTTATAGCTACAAATAGTAGGGATGGGGATATGTCAGACATATAACAGTGATTTGCCATTCCTCACTATATGAATCCTCCTACTTTTTAATATTAAAAATAACAAAAACATAAAAATATAAGTTATAAGGCTCACCGAAATCACAGTTACCACGTGAACTTGACATTCTTTTGAAGATGCCTATTCATATGAATGCTTGACACAAAACATTAAAGTAACCTACTCTCTCTTATGGTAGAACCTGACAGAAAGGACTCATTCAAGGGACAACACAAGAGCCTTTTGCACAAATTAACGTATTCTTTTTTACTCATCTTTGATGTTCACTTTTTGAAAATGACAGCTTTACTGTTTTAATGCAAACTAAAGTATAAGAAAATATCTGCAGTGATATTATTTGATTTCTGAAATATTTCCATTAATTCTTGCCAAATATTTCTGGCATTCTCTAATTTACACCTGCTTGACTAACAATAAAAAACACTAAGGAGATCATATATATATGTGTGTGTATGTCTTATATGTACATATACAGATACATATAGATAATAACTGCCTGCTTTAGAGCAGGAACATTGCTTTTTACCTCAATTATTCAATACCCACCTTGCAAAAAAAAGGTGGAAACTAAAAACATGAGATTTTAAGATTTACAGAGAAATATCTTTGTGGTAGCATCAATTAGCACCAAATAACCCTACAAAACATAAGCAAGAGACAAAATGCTATGAAAGGGCAATCTAAATCTAGCATTTCACAGCTTCTGCTCTCTTACTCCACCCAGTCTCCTAGGCTCAATGGCTGTTCATAGCATCCACAAATATTAGCCCATTTAAAAAAGGGGGGGAGGGGTGTCAAAAGTGGGCTAGCTCCATCAAAAGCAATATATACAGAAATATTTCCTGAAAAATAAAATAAAAAAAGCTTCAAACTTGTTTTAGATCCTCCCCTTCTGAACAATTCAAACAATGATCATTTTATAATAGAACATGAAGAATAAATCACCCTATATACAAATTACTCTTCTGCTTTAATAAAAACGGTAATTTGCAACTGCCAATTATTTTTGCAAAACTGTGTCCTGAAAGATCCCCCCATGAGAGATTAAAATCTAGCTAATGCCTTAGATCCAAATCAGAATTTAAGTAAAAGCTTTTTATATATTCAACATTATATCCCCACCGACATACACAAACAGGAAATTTTCCTGCTTAAGAAACTGGACCCTGCAGCAATCAAGCCCTGCTGTAAATAAATAAATACAAAAATTTAAGCAAATACTACTGTGGCAAAATGGGAGGAATGACATTACTGGTATGAAAGGCCCAAGCACTGTCTCCTCCACCCTAACCTCAAAATGAAAATCACACAAAACAATTCACCTCCCATCAAAAATACAATTACCAAAAATGGCACAAATTTTTCGTTTAGCCTTTAAAGAGTTATGAATCTCAAGGATTGTGTTTAAGCAGCGGTCGAAATAACAGCAATATCTTTATTCTTCCCCTTTGCCTCTTGAGGAAAGGGGGGGACCTTGGCATGACATCGCCCATTGAGAACCAGACAACAAATCTGGTTCTTCCCTTCAAAAAGCACAATTTCTTAACCAACGGATGTAAATTGGACCCAAATCCCAACCCCAAATAAAAATCTCCTGCCCTCCTCCCAAGGAGTTTCTTGCTAAGTCACTGAAGAAAGGCAGAACAACAAATAAAACCAAGGCACCTTGCTCTCTTACCTCAGATGCTAAAAACCTCCTCCTCCTGTCCACTAGTATGCTTAGGGAGGTAGAGGTAAAATTTGCCCACCACCTCAAAAGCATTCCTCACCCGGGAGGCTACGGAAGAAGGCTCTGCGTTTCCTTAAGGAGTGAGGAGAGATGAAGGAGGACAGTGAGGGCCTCGGAGCTCAGTGTTACAACGTCAAAAGGCAACTCCCGTTTGAGGAGCCAGAGGCGGGGGGGGGGGATCCTGCCTGATTTAGTGGGTGGATGCTGCAGATGGCTCGGTGGGTCCGGCCGCTCCTCCTTCGTGGATGTAAATGGACCACCGCACAGGGAGGCCAGGGAAGGGGTTGGTCATCCTCCTCAGGTCAACCCCATCCTAAGGACAGGTGGGGGACGGGACTCCTGGAAGGCCTGTGGCTGCCGAGGGGAACGCGGGGCCGGGCCCGGTCCCCGAACCACCAACCGCAGGTAGCGTGGGGAAAGCGGAGTTCGCTTTCCGTGGCCAGGGAAACGAGGGCCGAACCCTTTCTCCAAGATCAGAGAGCGACCTGCTCTCCACGCCCTTCCTACCCAAGAATACTTTTCTTGCTAAGTCACCGAGGGAGGAGGACGATCCCTTCCCGGGGAGGGCCGCGGGTGGAGCAGCGGCGGCCCGGCACCCCAGAACCCCGGCCAGGGAGGGGGGGAACGAGGGCAGCGCCCTCCCCGGCCTGTTCCCCCTCCTCTCGTATGTCTCACTCAACGGCCGTCTCGGCCGCCATTTTGAGAACGAGGAGAGAAGAAGAAGGAGGCGGCGGCAGGGGGAGGGGAGAATGGGAGGGAGGGGACCGGCGCAGCCACATCGTCAGGCCGCCGGGCTCGGCCCGCAGCCGCCCGAGCGCAGTGGAGAAGACAGAGACAAGGGCGTAGACCCTCATCGCCTTACCGGAACGCTGCACCGCCGCCTCCGCAGGGCCTCTTCCGTCCTTCACTCCCATCCACCGGCGGGGGAGGGGGAGGGGGAGAGGGAAGGGAGGAAGGAGGGAGGGAGGGAAGGAGGGAGGGGGAGGATGGCGCGCTGGGCCCGGGCCCGGGGAGGGGGAGGGGAGGGGAGCGGACGGGCTCCTCAGCCGTTCCGGGGCTCGAACCCAAGCCCGGCGCTCGCGGTTTCTCTCGCTCGCGCCCGAGCGCTCCCCTTCTTCTCTTTCTCGCTCCCTAGACCCCGGGGTCGCTACTCGTTCGCTCGCTCACTCGCTATCTCAGCCGCCAGACTCCGCCGCCGCCCCGCCGCTCCAGGTCCGTCTGTCACAGGAGCTGCCCCAACGCCCTGACGTCACCGCGCCGCCGCCGCCGCCGCCCCAGACCCGCCGGGAAGAGGGAGGGGAGGGGGCCGGGAGCGGAGGAGGGGCTGCTGCGCATGCGCTGGCCTGGGCCCGGCTCGGAGCCGCGTTGCCTTCCGCTTAGCAGGCTGGCGGCGGGTCCGTGCGGTTTGGCGGTACCCAGGAGCCGGTGAGCGAGTTTGCGCATGAGGCGCTTCTTCTCGCGCCCTGCACGCCTCTGTAACCTTGGAAATGGTCTGTGGGTTCTCTTTCCTTAGCCTAGACCCTCGTCTGACTGTTCTGGCCCCTCACAAACTCCGGCTCTGTTCACCTCCTGGCCCGGATCTTGCCGGGGAACGACGCTCTCCCCACTTCCCCCAGCCAACAGTGGGACCGGTTGGCATCCTTGGATTCCGGGGGGCCCCCCAGAGGCTTCAGAATAAAGCCAAGCCTGGGCCAAGCTGTCGAATCTTCTCCCTCCAGCCTTCGGGTTTATACCCAGTTTAGGGGTTGGGGGTGGAAGGAAGTAGGTTGGGTTCTTTTGAGAAGAGCTGGTGAGGTTATAAGGCTGATGGAATGTCCAATTGTCTTCATTTTTATTATAGATTTTTAATTTCAGATGTGATTCAGCTATTTTTTTCCTTAGTCTCTCAAACACACATCTGAGAATCTGAAAGTCGTAAAACTGAAGCCCAAAGAAAGATCTGTAACTTTATCCCTACAAGAATTGCGTGTGTGTGTGTGTGTGTGTGTGTATTTGCTAAATTACGGATTGAAATACTGATGACAAAGAAGTCTGGGGGATTTGTAGTCAATTTATTCACACAGAGACATTTGATTTTTTAAAAGAGGCCAGATAGGAAGTTCTGAATCACTCGATATGGGACATTCTTTTTTTTTTTTTTTTAATCCTCACCCGAGGACATTTTTTCCATTTTTTGTACAGAGTGGGAGGGAGAGAGAGGGAAACATCGATGTGAAAGGGACACATCAAGTGGCTGCCACCCGCACGACCAACCAGGGCCGGGGACAAACTGCAACCGAGGTACATGCCCTTAGCGGGAACCGAACCCGGGTCTCTCCGGACCGCAGGTGGATGCTCTAACCGCTGAGCCAAACTGGCCAGGGCGGGATATTCTTTTAATAACAGGTATCTTTTGTGATTATTTCATCATTAATTTTCATTGTCCAAGGAAAATCCCTGAAACATAAATTTAGGGTTATGTTCACTGATTTTATTACTTCCCCTTATGTAGGTAAATACATACACTGCCTTTGATGAGCAGCTGAGTTCATGAAAGAAATAACTTGGGTATAAATCCAGGATCAGCCACTTACCAAAAATATAACATTGGCTAAATTTTCTCTGGACTGGGCTTCTCTTATAAAGTAGAATTAATAAATAACTGATTTATAAGGCTTTTGTGAGAATTAGAGGGAATGCTGCATGTGTAAAGCATATTGCCTTAGTAGGAAATCATAGGTAACTCATGTAACCATTACTGTAGTTTGATACTGTAGGTTTCCTTTGATCAAGAAAGGTTGTCTATCCTTGAAGGTGTTCAAGAGGAACATGAGTGAATTGTCTGGAGAGTTTTGGTTTTGTCCTTCATGAAGACAGAAAAGGAAATCAGATGGTCTCTGGAAGGTCTTTTCCAGGCTTATAGTTGTGGGATTCTCTAGTTAGATGAGGACAAGATGGTGAGGCACAGAGGTTTGGTCTGTGCTACATCCAGTAACAGTCCATAAATATGAAATAAATCAGCATCTCTTGTTCTAAGAATCTACCTTCAGTTCATTCCTGCCTTTTAAAATATTTATTATTGCCTGATATCACACGTCTTAATATTTAATCATCTGAGTAAATTAATTCTTTATTGTTTTAAATGAATGTTCTAAAAGCCAACAAAAATTTCCCAGAAAGAAATTAGAATCACATTAATAAATACTGATTTAATACAAATAGGTCGCACTAACCCCTATAAAGCCTTGAGCTTGTAGACTCATATATTTAGAATTTTTAAAAATCTCTATTGTGGCTTAGTGGTTGAGCATGAACATGTGCACCAAGAGGCCACCAGTTGGATTCTGATCAGGGCACATGCCTGGATGGCACACTCCATTCCCAGTAGGGGACATGCAGGAGGCAGCTGATGTATGTTTCTCTCTCACCCATGTTTCTCTCTCTCCCTCTCCCTCTAAAAATCAATAAAAACATTTTTAAATAACATAAAATCTGTATTATGTAGTTATGTACTAAATTGAGACCAGGTTTTATTTCTATAGCAATCTTTCGAAGTCCAATAAACTCACTTGGGAGGAATGGGAAAAAACTTTCTTCCTAAATTATAATTTTTCTGAACAGAAATAAAACTGTTATATGCTTAACTTGATATGGAGTGATGTGCTCTGGTTCTGTGCACTTTCTTTTCTGTTGCTAAAATGATAGATCCTTCTTAATAAACACATCTATTGAGAATGGAAAATTAGGACATCTGTGCAATCAGTCATAATTCATAAGGACTTACACAAAACCTACTAGTGTACATCCATCCAGGAAACATTTAATAATGAATAGTTTGGCCCTGGTGTGGCTTGCCAGTTGAGCGTCAACCCATGCACCAAGAGGTCGCCAGTTCAATTCCCAGTCAAGGCAAATGGCCAGGTTGTGGGCCAAATCCCCAGTGAGGGGCATGCAGGAGGTGGCCAATCAATGCTCTCTCTCATCAATGTTTCTATCTCTCTCTCCCTCTCCCTCTTTCTCTAAAATCAATACAGAAAAATTAAAAAAAGAAAAAAAAAATGAATAGTTTCTTGAAAAAAAAAATTATAAACATCCACTTTACTTACAACAATGTAACAATCTCCCCATTCATTTGAATTGCAAATCTTTATTTTTCCAGAAGACATTTTCAAAATGGAAACATTTGTTTCAATTGCTGCAGTAAAATTGGTATTAGTTTAAACAATTCTGCAAATAAGCTGATTGGAAGAAACACTCCAAAAATACCGCTATTGGGGAGAGGACAAAATGTCTTCTAAAAGTAGCTCCAGAGCAAAATTCTGTTGACAATGAACACAAATGTTAAAATATTATCCTAAAAATTAAACTGTCCTCTGTTTACAGACAAACACATTGTTGTGTGTATATATTTGATAGAAAGCAATTAGCAAATGGTGAGAAAGTAGCTTTTAGGCTAACAAGTGATGCGTATCATTTGAAAGAGAACCATGACCCAGCTGGTAAGAGACTTGCTCCAGAAGATGTTAGCTAATTAATTTGTATACCTGCATTTCTCCAATGCATGTACATGTAAATGAGGGCAAAATCCAACTAAATCAGTCAGTCTTCATCTCAGCCTCATGACACCTTAGTGTCATAAACATTGGGAGGCCACAGAAACAAAGACTATTAAGAGGTGAAACTCAGCCTGGACATAGAAGATATATATGTATATATATATATCTACGTATATAGAAGAAATGTATATATGTATATATACATATATATACTTATATACATGTATATATGTATATATACATATATATACATTTATACACACACACACACACAGAGGGAGAATTTTAAAGTGCTAACTTCAACAATACAGCCCAGCCGGTGTGGCTCAGTGGACTGAGTGCTATTTCATGAACTGAGAAGTCCTGGTTCGATTCCCAGTCAGGGTACATGCCCAGGTTGCAGGTTCAGTCTCTGGTCAGGGTATGTATAGGAGGCAACCAATCAACATTTCTCTCTCACACTGTTTCTCTCCCTCTCCCTCTCTCTCCAGAATCAATAGAAACATTTTTTTTATTTAAAAAAGATGTATCACATTCATTCTAGATTTCACCACAGTAGAACAGGCAAAGGGGTAAAACAAACTTTCTTCCCTTGTGTGCCTGTATACCTAGTAGAATAAAAGATCAATTCTCACTTAGAGGACTTAAGGCTTTATGAAGGAAGTGGTTTTAAAGTAGGCCTTTAAAAATGGCTAAAATTTTAATTCATTCAAACAAATATTTATTGAATGCCTTCTATGTACAAGACGCTGTGCTGGGTGCTGAGTATCCACAATGAACAAAACAAACAGAATCCCTGAGCTCATGGAGTTGACGGGGGAATAAAAGGTCACAATGCTATAAAGGCAATAAACAGTAATGAGGTGGAGAAAAACAATAGAGACTACCTTAGTGAGTGTGGTAAAAGAAGACATTTCTGAGGAGTGAGTGACATTTAAACGGAGACGGGTAGCCAATGGATTCCAGGTTAAGGAACAAGTGCAAAGGCCCTGAGGCAGGAAATGAAAGAATATCCAGGCATATGGAGTGAAATGATGATGAGGAAGGAGACCTCCTGGCTGCCACAGTCCAGGGAACACCATTCATATTCCCTGAAAAACCCAGCAGAGGAAACAGTAGGAGACAAGATCAGAGACAGGTATGAGTCAGATAATGCAGGGCCTTGAAAACAGTAGGGAGTTTGGATTTTATTTTTGTAGTTGTGGATACTGGTAAGGATATAAAAAAAAAAGAAAGAAAAAGCACATTTTGATCCCTGCCTTTTGATCTGAAGGACTCTTAACAAATAACAATTCTATTATTTTACCTTTTTATTATGAAAATTTAAAAATATATAAGAAAGTAGACAGAATGAAATAATAAAACTGCATGTACCCATCATCAAGTTTCACAATTATAAACTCATGGCTAATCTTGTTTCATCTATATTCCCACTCATTTTCCCCTCCTTATTTTGAAGCACATGTTAGATATCACATTGTTTCACTCATTAATAGCTTATTATGTATCTCTCTTTTAAAAACTTTAAAAACAATCGCCCTGGTCGGTTTGGCTCAACAGGTAGAGTGTTGGTCTGCGGACCAGAGATTCCTGGGTTCGGTTCCCGCTAAGGGCACGTACCTCAGTTGCAGTTTGTCCCCAGCCCTGGTTGGGTCATGTGGGTGGCAGCCACTCGATGTGTCCCTTTCACGTCGATGTTTCTCTCTCTCCCTCCCACTCTATCTGAACAAAATATCGAAAAAATGTCCTCGGGTGAGGATAAAAAAATAAATAAATAAGTAAATAAATACATAAATGCATGAATACATAAATAAATAAAATAAATTTTTTTAAAATGTCTTCGGGTGAGGATGGAAAAAAACGAAAATAATCAAAGTACCATAATTACATCTAAAAGAATAACAATAATTCCTTAAGGATATTTTGACCCTGCCCTTTGATCTATGCCTCACCAAAGACATCGAGTGATAAGAAGTCATGGGGAGCCCTGGCCAGTTTGGCTCAGCAGTTAGAGC
This sequence comes from Molossus molossus, assembly GCF_014108415.1. Classification (NCBI taxonomy): domain Eukaryota; kingdom Metazoa; phylum Chordata; class Mammalia; order Chiroptera; family Molossidae; genus Molossus; species Molossus molossus. The sequence goes on along the minus strand of NW_023425354.1, from coordinate 43,154,757 downwards.
CTTGGCCTGAGGTCTAGAGAGACCCAGGTTCGGTTCCCGCTTAGGGCGCGTACCTCGGTTGCAATTTGTCCCCGGCCCTGGTTGGTCATGCGGGTGGCAGCCACTGGATGTGTCCCTTTCCCATCGATGTTTCTCTCATACTCTCTTCCTCTCTTTCCCCTCTATCTGAGCAAAAAAATGGAAAAATGTCCTCGAGTGAGGATTAAAAAAAAAGAAGTCATGGGGATATTAGACAAGCGATATAATTAAGCAATCTTGGATAATAGAACTATCCTGGATTATTAGAGCTTGGCCCATAATCTTCTTATAGATAAATTTAAAAATTAGCCCTGGCCGGTTTTGCTCAGTGGTTAGAGCGTCGGCCTGCGGTCCAGAGAGACCTGGGTTCGGTTCCCGCTAAGGACACGTACCTCGGTTGCAGTTTGTCCCCGGCCCTGGTTGGGTCGTGAGGGTGGCAACCACTCGATGTGTCCCTTTTACGTCGATGTTTCTCTCTCTGTCTCTCTCTCTCTCTCTGTCTCTCTCTCTCTCTCTCTCCCACTCTATCTGAACAAAATATCAAAAAAAAAAAAAATTTAATATAGCCCTGGCCAGCTTGGCTCAGCGGTTGGAGCGTCGGCCTGCGGACCAGAGAGTCCCGGGTTCGGTTCCCACTAAGGGCACATACCTTAAAAATAAATAAATAAATAAAAATTAATATAAATAATTGGTCTTTTATCCAATTAAAATTAATATTACTAGTAGAAATGATTTGTACCACATATGTGTCAATGGCTAAAACTTCACACAATAAATGTTTTATCTGCAAAACTTGACCCAGGAAAATTACATGTAATCAAAATTATGACGAAAAAAGAATACAGTAACTGAAACCATAAAAAATAAGACTAAAAAAAAACTGGATAAATATGTCAAATTTCCTTTATAAAATTATTAGAGGAAAAAAACAATCCCAATGAGAATAATTTAGTAAAAATCAAAATGAAACTTGGAAAACTGGAAGTGGTTTAACTCTACTAATAAATAGATTTTCCCTAAAAATTCACCGAAGTTAGTGTAATTCTGATTAAAACACTTGGATTCGCCCTGGCCAGTTTGGCTCAGCGGTTAGAGCGTCGGCCTGCGGTCCGGAGAGACCCGGGTTCGGTTCCCACTAAGGGCACGTACTTCGATTGCAGTTTGTCCCCGGCCCTGTTTGGTCGTGCGGGTGGCAGCCACTCGATGTGTCCCTTCACGTCGATGTTTCTCTCTCTCTCCCTTCCTCTCTCTCCCTCCCACTCTATCTGTACAAAAAATGGAAAAATATCCTCGGGTGAGGATAAAAAATAAAATAAAATAAAGAATAAAACACTTGGATTCATAAATGTTGAGTCAACATGTCCTTGAGGTCAATATGTAACTGTAAAACTTCCTGGATCTAGGACATCACTGTCCAATAGACATATATTATGAAACATGAATGTACTATAATTTGAAACTTTGTAGTAGCCACATTTTAAAAAGGAAACGGGTAAAGTTAATTTTATCTTTTTTTCATACTCTTAAATCCAGTGCATACATATTCACACTTATACCATATCCGAATCCACACTATCCACATTTCAAGTGCTTAATAGTCCATGTGGCTAGTGGCTAGCAGACAGGATAGTACAGGTCTGGGGAAAGGCAATGCAGGTAGAAAGAATGGTTTGAACAAAGGTATGAAGTTAAAAATGTGAAAGATATGTACTGGGAACAAGAAATGGTTCTAGTATAGCTGAAAAAGAGTGTGTATGAGAGAGGGGTGGAGGTAAATGGAGTGTTGCGGAGGCAGCCTGTAAGACTGGGAAGATCATCTGGACTGGAAGGTTTTAAATATCTTGAAGCTAGTCTGTACTGTTTACTATGGAACTGCTTATATTGGTCCTTCTGTAAGACCATAAACCAGTAACCTTCATCCTCCAAAGAGAACTTTCCCTATTTCCTTCAATAACACTCTTTTGCCCTTCCAGTTGCTATTTCTACTGTCCCTCCTTCCACTATTGACTGTACCGAGAAAGGAAGACCTGCATTCCAGGTCTCCAAATGATGGTCCGGAAAACCTCTAATGCTAAGTTATATGAAACATACCCTAAATCATGGTTTTCATACTTTTTTTATTCCAAAGCTTATTTTTTTTCCAAACAAAATATTGTACAAAATGCCCACATATATTTTTTAAAAGCAAACAAACAAAAACAAGAGCTTCCCCAGCTTTTTGTTTTGTTTTGTTTTCATTTTTATTTATTGATTTGAGAGAGCAAGGAAGGGAGAGGAGAGAAACAGAGAGAAACATCGATTTGTTGTTCCATTTACTTATGCATTAATTGGTTGCTTCTTGGATGTGCCCCGACCAGAGATCAAACCCACAACTCTGAAGGACACTCTAACCTGCCAGGGCCTGATCTTAATAGTTTGTTTTGGGTATTTTTTAGGGTCTGAATCTTAATAGTTTGTTTGTTTGTTTGTTTTTTTAATCTTTATAAAATCTTTTTCCATTTATTTTCAGATAGAGTGCGAAGGAGGGAGGGAGAGATATATAGAGAGAGACATCAACTGGTTGCCTCCCTTGTGACCTGGACTAGGCCCCGGAGACCCAACCACAACAGAGCTACATGCTCTTGACCAGAACTGAACCCAAGACTATTTGGTCCTTGGGCTGACCCTCTCACCGTTGAGCCAAACAGGCCAGGGTTGAATCTATTTTTTTTTTTATTGATTTTACAGAGAGAGAGAGAGGAAGTGAGTGGGAGAGAGAGAGAGAGAAACATTGATGAGAGAGAACATCGATTGGCCACCTCCTGCATGTCCCCCACTGGGGATCAGGCCCACAACCTGGGCATGTACCCTGACCAGGAATCAAACTGGCAACATCTTGGTCATGGGTCATGCTCAACCACTGAGCCACACCGGCCAGACAGGGCTGAATCTTAATAGTTTTTTTTGTTTTTTTTTAATCCTCACCCAAGGACATTTTTCCTTTTTTTTTTTATTCAGACAGAGCGGGAGGGAGAGAGAAGGAGAGAGAGAGAGAGAGAAACATTGATGTGAGAGAGACACACCGAGTGGTTGCCACCCACACGACCCCAACCGGGGCCGGGGACAAACTCCAACCCCTTATGGGTATTTTTATTTTTGAGTTGAACTTCTTATTTTGACAATTGTAGATTGACATACAATTGGTTGTAAGAAATAATAGATCCTTTAGTAAAGTGGTTCTCAACCTTCCTAATGCCATGACCCTTTAATACAGTTCCTCATGTCGTGGTGACCCTCAACCATAAAATTATTTTTGTTGCTACTTCATAACTGTAATTTTGCTGCTGTTATGTCTTAGGCGACCCCTGTGAAAGGGTCGTTCAACCTCCAAAGGGGTCACAACCCACAGGTTGAGAATAGCTCCTTATACCCTTATATTCTACCTCAATGGTAACATCTTGCAAAACTATACTACAATATCCCAACTAGGATAGTAACATTAATACAATTAACATACAAAACATTTCCATCAACAGGGTCTCTCATGTTGCCCTTCCATAGCCAGTTACATCTACTTCCCTTCCACTTCAGCCCCTTTGTAACCCCTGACAACCACTACTCTGTTCTTCATTGCTATAATTTTGTCAATTGCCCTGGTCAGTTTGCTCAGCAGTTGGAGCACTGGCCGGCGGTCCAGAGAGACCCGTGTTTGGTTTCCGCTAAGGGCACGTACCTTGGTTGCAGTTTGTCCCCTACCCTGGTTGGGATCAACCACTCGATGTGTCTCTCACATCGATATTTCTCTCTCTCTCTTCCTCCCTCTCTCCCTCCTGCTCTGTCTGAAGATGAATGCAAAGAATGTCCTCTGGTAAGGATTAAAAAAAATTGTTTTTACTTTTACAAAAATTCAATAATACTACATAACGCCTTTTATTTTTTATTTTACTGTTTTATAACCTTTTTATTTGTGTGTGTGTGTGTGTGTGTGTGTGTGTGTGTGTGTGAAATAAGGTTTATTTAAACAAAGAAGTAAAAATCAAAAACATTCAAAGGCGTTTTTCTTATTCCTGGCATTATGAGTATGTAGAGATAGTTCTGGTCAGTTTTCTGTCTTTATTTCTTTTTTCACTTATTTTTACTGTTGAATGCCCCCTCTTCCCTCCATTGACCCTTCCTCCCTGCTCCCCCCACCCTGCCTTCCCCACACTACTATTGTCTGTGTCCATTGGTTGTGTATATATGCATATAAGTTCTTTGGTTTATCTCTTCCCACCCCTCCTACCCCCTCCCTTTGAGACTCCTCAGTCTAACAACCACTTTGTACTTCTTAATTCCTTCACTTTTTTTGCCCATCCTCCCCACCCCACATCTGGCAACCAATAAAAAGTTCTCTGTATCTATCAGTCCATTTCTGTTTTGCTTGTTCATTTTGTTTGTAGATCCAATCATTGATAGATATGTATTTATTGCCATTTTATTGTTCTTTTTTTTTTTTTAAATCCTAATCCAAGGACATTTTTCTATTTATCTTCAGATATAATGTGAGGGAGGGAGTGGGAGCGGGAGCGAGAGCGAGAGAGAAAGAGAGAGAGAGAGAGAAACATCGATGTGAAAGAGACACATCAACTGTTTGCCTCCCACACAACCCCCGACCAGGGCTGGGGGTAAACCACAACCAAGGTGCATGCCCTTGACTGGAATCAAACCTGTGACTCATTGGTCTGCTGGCCAACGCTCTAACCACTGAGCCAAACCAGCCAGTGCTGTTCATATTTTTTATTTTCTTCTTCAAGAACACCCTTTAACATTTTATATAATACTGGTTTGGTGGTGATTAACTCCTTTAGTTTTTTTCTTGTTTGGGAAGCTCTCTCTCTCTCTCTCTTTTTTTTTTTTTTTGTATGTGCCTCTAGCAGGAACCAAAAACCAAACCCGGGACTTTCTGGTTTGCAGGCCAACACTCCAACCGCTGAGCCAAATCGGCCAGGGCATGGGAAGCTCTTTATATGTTCATTGATTCTAAATGATTTGCAGGATAGAGTAATTTTGGTTGTAGGTTAACATCACTTTGAGTATTTCTTGCCATTCCCTTCTGGCCTGCAAAGTTTCTTTTGAGAAATTGGCTGACAGTCTTATGGGAGCTCCCTTGTAGGTAACTAACTGCTTTTCTCTTGCTGCTTTTAAGATTCTCTCTTTGGCCCAGCCGGTGTGTCTCAGTGATTGAGTGTCAACTGATGCACCAAGATGTTACTAGTTTGATTCCTAGTCAGGGTACATGCCCAGGTTGTGGGCCCAATCCCCAGTGGGAGGCATGCAGGAGGCAGCCAATCAATGTTCTCTCTCATTGATGTTTCTAGTTCTCTCTACCTCTCACTTCCTCTCTCTCGCAAGTCAATTAAAAAAAAAAAAAAAGATTCACTCTTTGTTTTAAACTTTTGCATTTTGATGATGATGTGTCTTGGTGTGGGCCTCTTTGGGTTCATCTTGTTTGGGACTCTCTGTGCTTCCTGGACTTGTATGTCTGTTTTCTTCACCAAGTTAGGGAAGTCTTCTGTCATTATTTTTTCAAATAGGTTTTCGATTTTTTGCTCTCTCTCTTCTCTTCCGGCACCTCCACGATGCACATGTTGGTACACTTGAAGTTGTCCCAAAGGTTCCTTACATTATCCTCATTTTTTAAAAATTCTTTTTACTTTTTGCTGTTCTGATTGGGTGTTTTTTGCTTCCTTATATTCCAAATCAATGGTTTGCTTCGTGGCTTCACCTACTCTATTATTGATTCCCTGTAAATTATTCTTTATTTTAGTTAGTGCATCCTTCATTTCTGACTGTGCACCCTTCATTTCTGACTAATCCTTTTTTATGCTCTTGAGTTTCTCACTAAGTTCCTTGAGCATCCATATAACCAGTGTTTTGAACTCTGTATCTGTTAAATTGCTGTCTCTGTTTCATTTAGTTGTTTTTCTGGAGTTTTGTTCTATTCTTTCATTTGGAACATGTTTCTTTGTCTCCTCATTTTGGCTGCCTCCTTGTGTTTGCTTCTATGTATTATGTAGAGTTGCTATGACTCCTAGGCTTCCTAAGGTGGCCTATTGTAGTAGGTGTCCTGTAGGGTTCAGTGGCACAGCCTCCCAGATCACCCCAACTAGGCCCTTAAGGGTCACCCCTCGTGTGGACTGGACACCCTTCTGTTGTAATTGAGTCTTGATTGCTGTTGGCACATCAGTGGGAGGGATTTACTCAGGGTGATCAGCTGCAAGGACTGGCAGTGCCCACTGACCACTGACTACCTTGGAGAATCAGCTGTGCAGGGGCCCACCACACAGAGCAAGACTTACTTCAGTATGGTTCTGGTACCCACTGAGTCCATTCCTTGAGTATGTTGCTTGTGGAAGTGGTTGGGTGGTGGTGCTTCAGTGTGTTCTGAAGCTGTTCACTGGGTGTGCTGGCTCTAGGGCAAGGTCAGCCACTGCCTGTGTTCTACCTGGGGCCACCAGGCATAAGCTACAAAGTGATCTACAGATGTCTGCATCTTGTGCTGGGCTTGGAGGTGCCCAGGCCAAGCTGTGAACCAAGGCTGGCTGCTTATAGTGATGGGCCTGGGGCCACTTAGCAAGAGGTATGGGGCTCCCTGAGGCCAGATGCTGCTTGTTTGTTCCATGGTAAAGGCACTGGAGACAGGTTGGGTGGGCCCAAAAGTTGGGTGGGGCAGGGCCTCAGGGTGGGTCAAACAGTGTGAGCCAGGTTGCTGGAGTCCTAGACATGGCGCTCATTTTGCCTGCCCCATGGAACAACCACCTCTGCCAGCATGTCTGTCCAGGAGAAAGCTGCCTCTCCAGTTCTCCCCCAATGCCAAACAACTCAGTTCTTCCCCATATGTCTCTGGTACCTTGCAAACTCCTCCCCTACTCTGGAGGCTGAAGGGTGCGAGTCCCAGTAAGTTGGTGCACAGGCCCTTTAAGAGGAACTGCCTGAGCTCTGGCGGGTTTGGCTCAGAGGTTAGAGTGTTGGCCTGCGGTCCAGAGAGACCTGGGTTCGGTTCCCGCTAAGGGCACGTACCTCGGTTGCAGTTTGTCCCTGGCCCTGGTTGGGTCGTGTGGGTGGCAGCCACTTGATGTGTCCCTTTCACATCGATGTTTCTCTCTCTCTCTCTCTCTTCCTCTCTCTCTCTCCCACTCTATCTGAACAAAAAATTTAAAAATGTCCTCGGGTGAGAATAAAAAAACAAAACAAAAAAAACTAATTTATACGCATAGGGTTTGAGAACATTAATTTATCCATATTTTCACCAATTAAATATTATAAATTCTTGCAACTTTTGCCCATCTGGTAAATGAAACAAAAACTAAAAGTCATTATTTTGCCCTGGCCAGTTTGGCTCAGTGGTGAGAGCATCAGCCTGCGGACCAATACATCTCGGGTTCAATTCCAGTCAAAGGCATGTACCTCTGTTGCGGTTTGTTCCCAACTCTAGTCAGGGTTGTGCAGGAGGCAACCAGCGATGTATCTGTCTCACATTGCTATTTCTTTCCCCCCTCCCTATCTTCCTCCCTCCCACTTTATTTAAAGATAAATAGAAAAATATCCTTGGGTAAGGATTTAAAAAATAAAAATAAATAAATAAAAGTCATTATTTGTAGATTATATGATCACTTACCTGGGAAAACGAAGAAAATTAACTAAAAACCCAATGAAATTAATTTTTGACTGAAGAGCCAGGTGTGTGTGAAGGAAAGCACTTTCATACCTACAGAAAGTATAAATTGTATTCTGGAGGTCAGTTTCTCAGTCTGAGGCAAAAACATTAAAAATATGCATCTCTTCTGACCCAGCTATCAAAACCCAGAATTTTTTTTCCTAGGGAAATAAGGAAATATACAAAGATTTAGCTGGAATCAATTTTCCTGAAGCATGGTTTATAGCTATGAAAAATAGAAAACAACCTAAATGTCCAACCACAAGGGACTATTAATTGATGTTTCATTCCTATAGATACACATAAAACATCCATTAGAAGTGACATTGTAGATCAAAATTGGTTGACAAATTAATATTTTCATATTATAGTGCTCAATTTAAAAAATCACAAAATAGGCCCTGGCCGGTTTGGCTCAGCGGTTAGAGCATCGGCCTGCGGTCCTGAGAGACCCGGGTTCGGTTCCCGCTAAGGGCGCGTACCTCGGTTGCAGTTTGTCCCCGGCCCTGGTGGATTGTGCGGGTGGCAGCCACTCGATGTGTCCCTTTCACATCGATGTTTCTCTCTCTCTCTCTGTTCCTCTCTCTCCCTCCCACTCTACCTGAACAAAGAATGGAAAAATGTCCTCAGGTGAGGATAAAATAAATAAATAAATAAATAAATAATCACAAAATAGTATATACAATATGACACCAATAGAAATGTATATAAATAGTCCTAAGTTACCCATCAAATGTATTTGGGTCAAATTGAGTTTGCTCTAAAGGTAAATTCTTCTTTATTTTTTTTAAACCTTACCCAAGGATGTTTTTTCCATTTATCTTCAGTTGGTGTGGGAAGGAGGGAGAGAGAAAGAGAGAGAAAAACATTGATGGTAGAGAGACACATCGACTGGTTTCCTCCCGCACAACCCTGACCAGGAATCAAACCCTTGACCAATCTAACCCTTGAATGGAATCGAACCCACGACCCTTTGGTCCAAGGGCTGACACTCTAACCGCCATGCCAAACCATCCAGGGCATAAATTTGTTTTAATTTTTTAAAGTTTTCTTTATTTTTTTTAGAGAGAGAGGTAGGGAGAGGGAAAGATAGAAACATCAGTGAGAAAGAATATTGATTGGATGCCTCCTGCATACTCCCCACTGGGGATTTGGCCCACAACCTGAGCATGTACCCTGACCAGAAATTGAACAAGTAATCTCTTGGTGAATGGGTTGATGCTCAACCACTGAGCCATACCAACGGGGCTAAATTCTCTCTCTTTTTTAAATTGATTTGAGAGAGAGAGAGAGAGAGAGAAACATCAATGAGAGAGAAACATTGTTTAGCTGTCTCCTGCACGCCCCCTACTGAGGCTCAAGGCTGCAACCTGGGCATGTGCCCTGACTGGGAATCGAATTGGAACCTCTCAGTCCATGGGATAACACTCAATCCACTGAGCCACATTGGCCAGGCTAAAGGTAAATTCTGTTTAGAAGCCCAAGCCAAAATAGCCACTAAAATATAAGTTTATTACTTGACATCCCAGCTAAGCTACCAGGAGTAGATGCAAATATAAAACTCAGCGATAATACTGACATAAAAAGAAATGCCTGTTCTGGGACCTTAAAATGAGGCTTTTTAATGAAATTAACAGCTGTTTGAATAACTTCTCTGTGTTTGTTTTTAAAGAGCACAAGCTCCAGCCCAGCCGGTGTGGCTCAGTGGTTGAGCATTGACCCATGTACCAAAAGGTCACTGGTTCAATTCCCAGTCAGGGCACATGCCCAGGTTGTGGACTCCATCCCCGGTGGGGGGCGTGCAGGAGGCAGCCAATTGATGTTGTCTCTCATCTATGTTTCCATCTCTCTCTCTCCCTCTCCTTTCCTCTCTCTTTAAAATCAATAAAGAAAAAAAAAATTTTAAAGAGCACAAGCTCTGCCAGCATATCCCAGGATTGTTTTAAGTGCCCTTCACGGACCCTGGAACCCCATATTGCTCCTGTTATTTAGATGCTTATCCACTGGTTGGACAAATCCAAATAAAATGCTGTCAGCTAAACATTGTTTCCCCAGCATAAAGGAGGGTCAGTGTTTACTCTCAGACAATTCCCTGTTTTCCCAAACCATGAATCAGCCACATTGTCCCACCAGCCTCTGTGCATCACTCATTCTGCTCATCACAGCAAATGATAAAGGCAGGAACAAGGCAAAGAAACAGACTGGGTGAAGAGGAGAAAACAAGGCCTAATACATATATATATATTTTTATCCTCACCCGAGGATATTTTTCCATTTTTCTTCAGATAGAGTGGGAGGGAGGGAGGGCAAGAGAGAGACAGGGAGAGAGAAATATCGATTCGAGAGAGAGACACATCCACTGGCTGCCTCCCACACGACTCCTACCAGGGTGGGGCACAAATGACAACCGAGGTACGAGGTACATGCCCTTGACCAGAATTGAACCTGAGACTCATTGGTCTGTGGGCTGATGCTCTAACTGCTGAGCCAAACTGGCCAGGGCAAGGCCATAATATTTAATCCTGCTTGTAAAGAAAGTCGGGATTTCATGGGGGCTGCTTCAGAGAAATGGTTGGAAATATGTCAGAAGGCTAATTTCATGGAGAGTATTTAATTAACAAAACAATACTTGGGCATGGCCAGGTGTGGCTCAGTGGTTGAGCCTCAACCCATGCACCAAGAGGTCGCTGGTTTGATTCCTGGTCAGGGCATATGCCCAGGTTGTGGGCCTGATCCCCAGTGGGGGGCATGCAGGAGGCGGCCAATCAATGTTCTCTCTCATTGATGTTTCTCTCTCTCTCTCCCTCTCCCTTCCCCACTCTCTAAAATCAATAAAGAAAATAATTATAATATTAATTGGCAGTTGAATAGTATTTTTTCAATTCAAAGGTAAAGGAGTCTCCAAACGTGAATGTGTAAAATTTTTCTGAGCACCAGTCCATGTCAGGCTTATGCTTTCTTCCTCTACTGGCTTCCTTCCCTTTCATCCAAGTTTTTTTTTTTCTCCATCCTCCTCCTCCCTGCTCCTTCCCAGTTGGAAACAAATGATAGTTTAACCTGGATAAAACTCTCCCTTGTTCTCATTGTACAATCTGATGTTCACGCAGCTGACCTAAACTTTCATGCCATTTATTTTACAAAGGGGAGAAATGTTTGTCTCGGTTACAGCACCAAAAAGTCAGCTCTCTTTTTAAATCCCCACAAGGTAGTCAAGCCATGTCTTGACTACTCCATGATAAGACAATTTACCTCTATTGTACGTATTAGTTAGGACTCTTTGGTTGTAAGTAACAGAAATCCATTTGAGCTAACTTAAAGTGGGGGGGGGGGGCAATTTTTTAAAGGCTAGAGAAGTGCTTTCTCAGCACCAGATATGAAGCAAGGCCACTGGAAAGGTCTGGAGCTAAGAACAGTGAAGAAGTATTGTGTCCCTACTTCTCCCTCCCTGCTTCATCCCTTTTCTCTCTTCAAATCTGCCTTTTCTCTCCTCTGATCCACTTGACAGGCAGAATATGACTGCTGTATAACTCCCAGTTCACATGTTAAAATTCCAGTCAACTGCAGATTGATTGTTTTGTTCCAATCCTAAATTCCCCAAAGAAACAATCTAATCATCACCCTGGACAACACGTCCACCTTTGCTACAAAGAGCCATGGCCAGGAAGGCAGTCAGGTGGTGGCAAAATGGCTCTCAAGAGCCCAGTCCAATGCTGTGATATGTGGGTGTGCTTCCCAGAGAAAGGGGGGTGGCAAGTGGGCTGAAGAAATAACCAAAAACATAAACCAAGTCAGTTCATTGCTTTGATATTTAGACTATTTGGCAACAAAGTTTTTTTCTTGTTGCAGCTCAGGAATATTATAAAGAAAAGATTTCTAATTACATTTTTACAGAATAAAGGTTGCATGACCATGGCCAGTACACATAGCAGAGTTGAGACATGAGACCACTTCTCATGGTTAGTCCAAATGACCATCATCTTCGATACCAGTTGTACCAAATCTGTTAGCCTTTCTTGTTTTCAAGGACCAGTAAGCTCAAAATTAAGTAGTGAATACTGACTTGTACTTCCAGTGATCCTGAGTACTAGACAGATTTATGGAAATAACTTGGATCTTGGAAAAGGCAGCTCCAAGTTTATGGAAGGTCAATAATGTACTGACAGTAGCACCAAAAGTGTTGTCCTCTTGGCCAAGTGCTAGTTTCTCTGGGCCTCTTCATCTATAAAAATGGGAGGAATAACATTTTTATTCCTACCTTACAGGGTTGATTGTGAGCCAAATGGGATTATATAATCAAATGTACTTAGCAGCCCTGGTCAGGTAATTCAGTTGGTTAGAGCGTCACCCCAGTATGTCAAGGTTGTGGGTTCGATCTCTGGTCAGGGCACAGACAAGAAGCAAACAATAAATATATAAATAAGTGAAACAACAAAGTGATGTTTCTCTCTCTTTTCCTCTCAATCAATCAATCAATAAATTTTTTTTAAGTATTTTGTAAACTATAAAGAATAGTACTAGTATATCACCTGTATATCCCATGCCTCACCAGACTTTGGTATAAAGAACTATTTTATACAATACAATGGTAGTTACATTAAGAACAGGTTTTCCCTGGCTGGTTTGGCTCAGTTAGTTGGAGCCAAACACTGAAAGGTCAGAACATGTACCCAGGTTTCGGATTCCATCTCCATTAGGGTGAGTACAGGAGGCAACTGATGGATATTTCTCTCTTCCTCTCTCTCTAAAACAAATTAAAAATATATTTTTTAATTGGAAAAAAAAGTTAAGAACAGGTGTGTTTCAACAAATGGTGCTGGAACAATTAGATATCAATATGCAGAAAAGTGTACAAAATAAACTTGAAATGAATCATAGACCTAAATAAAAACCTAAAACTATAAGCCTTCTAGAATAAAATAGAAGAGAAGATATTTGTGACTTAAGGTTAGACAAAAATTTCATAGATAAGACACATATAGCATGAACCATAAAAGAAAAAATTGATAAATTAGGCATTAAAATAAAAACTTCTGTTCTTTAAGAGGTACTATTAAGAAAACTAAAAACACAAGACACAGACTGGGAGAAAATATTGCAAAACATACATCTGATAAAATATTTGTATCCAGAATATATAAAGAACTCCCATATTCAATAATATAAAAACAGCCCAGTTCAAAAATGGGCAAAAGATTTGAACAGACACTTCACCGGGGATAAGGAAAAGATAGTAAGTAAGCATATGGAAAAAAAGTTCAACATCATTAGCTATTAGGTATGTAAAAAATTAAAATTATTATGAAATATCACACCACATAACTATTAAAATGGTTAAAATAAAAGTAAACAAATTGACCATATCAAATGTTATAAAGGATATAGAACAACTGAAACTCTCATACATGCCGGTGGGAATACAAAAATGATACAGCTTCTTTGAAAAACAAATAGGCAGTTTAGAAGAGTTAAACATATATTTACCATATGAGCCAGAAATCCCACTCCTAGGTATTTACCCAGATGAATAAAAATATATGTCTGCACAAAGACCTATATCAGCATACTTTATAATTGTCAAAAACTGAAAACAAACCAAATCATCAACTGGTACATATAGATAAATACATATGATACAGCTATACAATGAAATACTATTCAGCACCCTGGCCGGTTTGGCTCAGCGGTTAGAGAATCGGCCTGCAGTCCAGAGAGACCTGGGTTCAGTTCCCGCTGAGGGCATGTACCTCAGTTACAGTTTGTCCCTGGCCCTGGTTGGTCATGTGGGTGGCAGCCACTCGATGTATCCTTTTCATGTTGATGTTTCTCTCTCTCTCTCTTCCTCTCTCTCCCTCCCACTCTATCTGAACAAAAAACAAAAAAATGTCTTTGGGTGAGGATTAAAAAAAAAAGATTAATGGATGAAAAAATGTGGTATAGCCCTGGCCAGGTGGCTCAGTTGATTGGAGCGTCATCTTGTACAGCAGGTTCAATTCCTGGTCAGGGCACATTAGGTTGCAGGTTCTATCCCTGCTCAAGGTGTGTACGGGAGGCAACTGATCAATGTTTCTCTACCTTCCTCTCTCCCTCTTGAAAAAACAAACAAATAATAAAACATATCCTTCAGTAAGGATTTTTTTTAAAAAGTGCCATATACATGCACTGGAATATCATTCAACCATAAAAAGTGAAATTCGGGCCCTGGCCGGTTTGCTCAGTTGGTTAGAGGGTCGGCCTGCGGACCAGAGACTCCAGGTTCGGTTCCCACTAGGGGCACATATCTTGGTTGCAGTTTGTCCCCACCCCGGTTGGGGTCCTGTGGGTGGCAACCACTCAATGTGTCTCTCTCACATCGATGTTTCTCTCTCTCTCTCTTCCCCCCTCTCTCCCTCCAGCTCTATCTGAAGAAAAATGCAAAAAAAAAATGTCCTCGGGTGAGGATTAAAAAAATATATATTTTTTTAAAGTGAAATTCTGCCCTGGCTGTTTTGGCTCAGCAGTTAGAGTGTCGACTTGCAGTCCAGGGAGACCCAGGTTTGGTTCCTGCTAAGGGCATGTACTTCGGTTGCAGTTTGTCCCCAGCCCTGGTTGGTTGTGCGGGTGGCGGCCACTCGATGTGTCCCTTTCACGTCGATGTTTCTCTCTCTCTCTCTTTCTCACTCTCCCTCCCACTCTATCTGAACGGAAAATGGAAAAATGTCCTTGGGTGAGGATTAAAAAAAAAAGTGAAATTCTGCCCTGGCCGGTTTGGCTCAGCAGTTCGAGCATCGGCATTCAATTCCCGGTTGAGGGGATGTACCTGGGTTTTAGGTTCAAGCAATGGTCCCTGTGGGGTGCATGCAGGAGGCAACAACCAATCAATGTGTCTCTCTCAGGATATGACATATTGATATTTCTCCCCCCCCCCCCACCTTTCCTTCCACTCTATCTAAAAATCAGTGGAAAAAAAAATATATCCTCTGGTGAGGATTAACAACAACAACAACAAAATAATGAAATTCTGATACATGTTACAACATAGATAAACCTTGAAAACATTATTCTATGTGAAATAATCCACACACAAAAGGAGTATCATATTATATTAAATAAATATTATAAAAGTCTATTGTGCTCATTTGATATATAAAAAATGGGATTTCATTCTAATTTGCTGTCTTTATTTGGGAGGTTGAACATTTCCCTATGTATATGTAATCACTATTTTTGCTTGTTTGTTTATTTGTTAATGTTCTTGGTGCATTTTTCTATTGCTGTCTTTATTTTTTCCTTTTTGATTAGTAAGAGGTATTGTCTGTTGCATATATTGCAAATATTTTCTCCAGTTTGCCATTTGTATTTTAATTTTATCTGTGGTGGGATTTGGCATAAAGAAAATTTTTGTTGCCCTGGCCGGTTTGGCTCAGCGGTTAGAGCGTCCGCCTGCGGTCCGGAGAGACCCGGGTTCGGTTTCTGCTAAGGGCATGTACCTCGGTTGCAGTTTGTCCCCGGCCCTGGTTGGTCGTGCGGGTGGCAGCCACTCAATGTGTCCCTTTCACATCGATGTTTCCCTCTCTCTCTC
Organism: Molossus molossus; assembly: GCF_014108415.1. Taxonomy (NCBI): domain Eukaryota; kingdom Metazoa; phylum Chordata; class Mammalia; order Chiroptera; family Molossidae; genus Molossus; species Molossus molossus. Next base: position 43,139,506 of record NW_023425354.1, on the reverse strand, counting down.
TTCCTCTCTCTCCCTCCCACTCTGTCTGTACAAAAAATGGAAAAATGTCCTCGAATGAGGATAAAAAAAAAAAAAGAAAATTTTTGTTGTTTTTTTTCACTCACAACTATTTTTTTTCTTCCTGTTTTCTACATTTAGGATCATTTTTTTTAAATTTAATATTTTTTATTAATTTATTTTTGTTACAGATGTTTCTCCCTCCCCCCACCCTCCTCCCTCCCCCCTCTCCCCTCCCACTCTGTCCCCAGCTTTGTTTTCTATTTCCCTGGTTATGCATACATGCATATAAGTTCTGTGGTTTATCTCCCCCAGGGATCATATTTAGAAAGTCCTGCTCCCCAAGATTATAATAATACTTTTTCTTTCTGGAACATTTGTGGTTTCATTTTGCAAGTTACTTTGCATATGGTATAGGGTAGAAATAATAAGAGCTAATATTTATGGGGCACAGTTTGTGTGATAGGTACCAGGTTCTTATTTTTTGGCATGCATTATCTCTTTTAGTTCTCACAACAGATGATGTAGGCACTTTTACTACCTCGTTTGTAAATATGGGAGAAATGAGGCTTAGGAAGTTTAAGTATCTTGCCTGCAATTACATAGCTAATCAGTGTCAAAACTGACCCTCAAACCCTAAGTCTCTTTACTCTCAGAGGTCTTAATCATTGCTGTATATATTTTCTATCTTCCTCCAAGAATCATTAGTCAATTTTTCAAATACCATTTGTTGTAAGATCCAACATTTCCCTCACTGATCAAAATGCCCCTATTATCATCTAGTAGCTTTTGCTAAGTTCTTGGGTTTGTTTCTGCCCATTTCTGTTCTATTGATTTTCCTGTCTATTCCTGTGCCAGTGACACACTGTTCTAGTGAATGCTGAATTATTTATACATTCTATTATCTGGAAGACCAAGTCATCCCTAGGTGCTCTTCTTTGTCAACGTTTTCTGATCTTCTCTTCATTATTTATTCTTCCAGAAAAATTTTAGAACTTTGTTGCAAAGTCCTCAAGAAAGTCCATTGAGATTTTTGCTGAAAAAAGGAGGTGGGGAGCTGGGGGTGCCTTGCATGCTGAGAATTGAGTTAATTAGATTTCTCAGTTCATAGCATACACAGTAGGTGTAAGGCCCTTTTCTTAGCTTGACCCCTCCCTCATTCTTGGTCTACATTCTCCTCCTCCCTCATAAACACCCACTGATATGTGTTTGAAATGTGCCCTTGGATATGTATGTATTCTTGTAAAATATATACTACTGTTTCCTGCCTGTGTTTTAAATTTACATAAATTGATCTAAGAATCTTTTTCTGTTGTTTTTTTTTTTAATTCAACACTTTTTTTATAAGCTATTTATGCTGCTGCATATAAAAATCTAGCTTATAGGTGCGACTGCTGAGGGACATTATACAGGATATACCCAAATATTCCACTAGTGATGGACACCTAGGATGCTCCCAACTCATTTCCACAACAAAGCTGCAATGAACATCCTTGTACACGATCCCTTATGGATCTGAGAACTCTCTGGAGTACATACCCCAGGTTGGGATTGCTCATTGTTGGGTCTCTGCATCCTGATGTCCCCAATTCTGCCAGACTTCTTTCTAGAACATCTGTACCAGTTTGCACTACCTTAATAATGCAAGAGGATTTATTTATTTTAATCCTCACCTGCGGATATGCTCCTACTGTTTAGAGAGAGTGAAAAGGAGAGAGAGAGGGAAGGGGGGGGGAGAGAGAGAGAGAGAGAGAGAGAGAGAGAGATGAGAGAGAAACATCAATTGGCTGCCTCCCGAATGCACCCTAACTGGGGATCAAAGCCCTGACCGGGAATCGAACCCACAACCTTCTGGTGTACAGGACGACATTCCAAACAAGCCACACTAGCCAGGGCAGGGTGCAAGAGGATTTTTATTTTTCTAATTCTCACTATCATTTGATATTTTCTAATTCTCTAATTTTTGCCCCTTTGATAGGTATAAAATGGTATCTCATTGTTTTAATTTGCATTTACCTGTGAATTTGAACATTTCTTGTTGTTGAGTCATTGAGTCATCTTCTATTGAGTCATCTGCATGTCCCCTTCTGTGAATTACCTATTGATAGCATTTGCCCATTTCTCTAGTAGGCTTCCCATTCTTTTGTATGGTCTTTTATCTTTCACATATAGGTATTTAATTCCTCTGGAGTGCAGATTAGTATATAGTTGATGATAGGAATCATACTTTATTTTTCTCCAAATAGTGAGACAGTTTTCCTGACATCATCTACTGAATAACTCCTCCTCTCCATGTTGACTTACAGTGTCATCTTCATCTCATATCAAGTTCCCATAGATATATGGGTCTATTTCTGAGTTCTCTATTCTGTTCCTCTGGTTTATGTAACTATTTCTGTAGCATACCATTCTTGTTTTATTATTGTGGCTTCATATTATATCATAAAATCTGATTGAGCTAGCCCCCACCCCATTGCTCTTTGTTTCTAAAATTAATTTAATTACTCTAACAAGATTAAGTTTGTCCAATTTTTAAAAAAAGTCCTGATGGCATTGCATGCATGCATTTATTTATTTATTTATTTATTTATTTATTTTCCTCACCCAGGGACATTTCTGCATTTATCTTCAGATAGAGGGGGAGGGAGAGAAGGAGGAAGAGAGAGAGAGAAACATTGATGCGAGAGACACACATCCAGTACCTGCCACCCTCACGACCCCAACCAAGGCTAGGGACAAACTGCAACTGAGGTACATACCCTTACTGGAAACCGAACCTGGGTCTCTCTAATCCGCGGGCCAACGCTCTAACTACTGAGCCAAACCGGCCAAGGCAGAACGGACTTTTTAAAGTAATATAACTGGCACACATTTTGAAATAAAATAGAGCCCTGGCCGGGTAGCTCAGTTGGTTAGTAAGTCCTCCCAATATGCCAGCGTTGCAGGTTCAATCCCCAGTCAGGGCACAAATAAGAATCAACCAATGAATGCATAAATAAGTGGAACAACAAATCGATATTTCTCTCTCTCTCTCTCTCTCCCCCCTTCCTCTCTCTCTAAAATCAATAAATTAAAACATTAAAATAAAATAGAAGTTAAGGTTATAATAAAGTTCAGCAGTTCCTTGCTCTATGCCTCCCCAACCCCAAGCCCCACTCCTTAGGAGCCACTGCCTGCAATGTTTTAGCTCCTTCTTCTGGTATTTTTCTCCATACCTCTAAACAAGGTTTTTACACTGTCATTTTAAGTGTTCCTATTTTAGATATTATCTATTCACTCCTTACTACAGAAATAGGATTTTGCTCTATTTTGTAGCAGATATAGACGTGCAGATACACACTCACATACATACTCGTCATCCTCCCAGTATAGTTTTATTATTTTTATGCTATTTAAGAATTGATACTCAGTGTTTAACTTTTTATAATCATGTAATATTATTCCCAGCTAAGTCATATAGTAGTATGTCATGAATATATGTCTTATAAAAAAATTTTTTTTCTTTATTGATATTAGAGAGAGAGAGGGGATGGGAGAGGGAGAGAGAAACGTTGATGAGAGAGAACATCGACTGGCCACCTCCTGCATGCCCCACTGGGGTTTTGGCCCACAACCTGGGCTTGGGGCCTGACCAGGAATTGAACCGGCGACCTCTTGGTGCATGGGTCAACGCTCAACCACTGAGCTACACTGGCTGGGCTATCCATTTATTTGTAAGGGTGAGGCACAGAAAGGTAATTAGAAACTGCATGAGTAAGGCTTGAAATCTTGTAGCTTCACTATGGGTGAGGGACCCAGCCATTTGTTTGAATGACCCACACATATAAGCATCTGTAGAATTTTTCTCTCATGTGGTCAATTTCTCTAGAGAGAAACCCTCCAGTTCTAGAATGGGGGGTGGTGGAAAGTAATAATAATCCCAGCAGTCAGTGTTGCTGAGACCAAGAGAGGGAAGGAGACTGTTAAGTGTACACTTATATGCCATCTTCCTCTTTCCGGTAAAGCACCCCAGCCCTGCTCTCAGCTATGCCTGGAGTCCCTAGTCCAGAGCCTCGTCCATCTTTCTAGGTAGAGCACCTCTCATCTTCTGTTGGCAAAAGTTACCTGCATTTGCAGTCTTGGAGGGGGAACTACTTTTTTACGCAAACTGTCAGCTAATGCTTCTGTGCTTAACTCTAACTTCCACTTCTACCTTGAGAGGTATTCAATGCTTCCAACTTCTGAGGCTTTCTGTAGCCATTCTTCAACATGAATCTGCTGCTTCTTCCTTCTTGTGGCCTTATTTCTCTGGAGGACTTAGCACAACCGAGACAGCTGAAACCTAAATCAGTTATTACTAATTCATTTTCTTTACATCTTCCAAAATGTAGTTGACATCATTTATATGTTTCCCCTGCTACTGTTCTTTTTGATCTATGAGCTTATCATAGTTTTAGTCCTTCCCTGTGACTTTAATAGGGTAACAGGGGGGACCAAATAAACATTTAGATTTATTTGGCATGATTAACCAGACATCCATTAATTTTTCTATTTATCATATACCATTTTTCCCCCTCCTTTAGTGCCTCATATTGCATAAGCTAAATTCTCTATTGTTGATTTAAAAGACACACCTGGCTGGCTGGTGTGGCTCAGTGGTTGAGTGTCAACCCAAACACCATCAAAAACTACTAGACTTAATAAATGAATTTGGCAAAGTAGCAAGATACAAAATTAATGACAAGAAATTGATGGCATTCTTTTTTTTTTTATCCTCATCTAAGCACATTTTTCCATTTTTTGTTCAGATAGAGTGGGAGGGAGAGAGAGAGAGAGAGAGAAACATCGACGTGAAAGGGACACACCAAGTGGTTGCCACCTGCACGACCCAATCAGGGCTGGGGACAAACCACAACCAAGGTACGTACCCTTAGCAGGAACAGAACCCAGGTCTCTTTGGACCACAGGCTGACGCTCCAACCACTGAGCCAAACCGGCCAGGGCTGATGGCATTCTTATACACCAATGATGAACTCTGTGAGAAAGATAAACTGAAAAAACAATCCCATTTACCATCGCAGCAAAAAAAAATTAAGATACCTAGGCATAAACTTAACCAAAGAAGTAAAGTACCTATTTTCAGAAAACTATAGGACATTGAAAAAAGAAATAGAGGAAGATATAAAAAAAGTGGAAGCACATACCTTGTTCATGAATTGGAAGAATTAACGTCATTACAATATCCATATTACCCAAAGCAATCTATAGATTCAATGCAATCCCCATCAAAATACCAATGCATATTTCACAGAATTAGAACGAATACTTTAAAAGTTCATATGGAACCAAAAGAGACCCCGAATAGCCACAGCAATCTTGAAAAAGAAGGACAAAATAGGTGGGATCACAATACCAGATATCAGGTTATACTACAAAGCTACTGTAATCAAAACAGCCTGGTACTGGCACAAGAACAGGCATATAGACCAGTGGAACAGAACAGAGAACCCAAAAATGGACCCAAGACACTATGATCAATTAATATTTGACAAAGGAGGCAAGGGCATACAATGAAGTAAAGACAGCCTCTTTAATAAATGGTGTTGGGAAAACTGGACAGCTACATGCAAAAAAACTAGACCATCAACTTACACCATACACAAAAATAAACTCAAAATGGATAAAAGCCTTAATGTGACCCGTGAATCCATAAAAATCCTGAAAGAAAATGTAGGCAACAAAATTTTGGACATCATACGGAGCAGAATTTTCACTGATACATCACCTAAGGCAACAGAAACAAAGGAGAAAATGAACACATGGGATTACATCAAACTAAAAAGCTTCTGCACAGCAAAAGAAACAACCATCAAAATGGAAAGGCAACCCACTGTATGGGAGAGCATCATTGCCAATGATACATCAGATAAGGGGTTAATTTCCAAAATATATAGAGTACTCATACAAACTCAACAAAAGGAAGACAAAGAACCCAATTAAAAAATGGGCAGAGGAGCTGAATAGACACCTCTCCAAACAGGACATAGAAATGGCCAAGAGACATATGAAGAAATGCTCAACATCACTAATCATCAGAGAGATGCAAATTAAAACAACAATGAGGTATCACCTCACACCTGTCAGAATGGCTGCCATCAACAAATCATCATACAAGTGTTGGCGAGGGTGTGGAGAAAAGGGGACTCTAGTACACTGCGGGTGGGAATGCAGACTGGTGCAGCCACTATGGAAAACACTATAGTGTTACCTCAAAAAGTTAAAAATTGAATTGCCATTTGACCCAGTGATCCCACTTCTAGGAATATACCCTAAGAAAACTGAAACATCAATCAGGAAGAATATATGTACACCCATGTTCATAGCAGCACTATTTACAACAGTTAAGATCTGGAAACGGCCCAAGTGTCCATCAGTAGACGAATGGATAAAAAAGCTGTGGTACATATATACAATGGAGTACTATGCAGCTGTAAGAAAGAAAGGTCTCTTACCCTTTAAGATGACATGGAGGGACCTAGAAAGTATTATCCTAAGCGAAACAAGCCAAGCAGAAAAAGATAAATACCACATGATCTCACTTATTTGTGGAATATAATAAACATAACAGTCTGAAGAATTGGGTAGACCCAGAGACGTGGAAGTAGGGTACAGAATGACAACCCTCAGAAGAGGGGGTGGGGGGGGAAGGGAGGGAAGAGATAAACCACAGAACTTATACGCATGTACGCATAACCAATGGACATGGACAACAAAGCTGGGGACGGGGTGGGGGGGATGGGGAGGAGGGTGTCAATGGGGTAAAAAAGGAGAAACATCTCTAACAAAAATAAAATAAAATAAATTAGTAAGTATGAATCAACAAGAAAAAAATGTGGGAAATATCATTACAGCCATCTTTGTAAACAAGTGACTACTCCTACCATCTATTCAATATATATTTATTTAGTAAATATCATGGGTTATATGCTAGGCCCTAGGCCTAAAAAGAACAAAGGTACATCATCTGTGCTCAAGAAGATCTGATTAGTGAAGAACACAGACAACTGAACTAACATCACAATGCAGTGCAATTGGAGCTACAACAAAGTTTAGAGGATACTGTGCAAGAGGTGGGAGGGCACATGATTCACACTAGGTGAGGGACACAGGAAGGCTACCTGTCTCGAGACCCTCTTAATTTGCCTTCTCAGTGGGTAGAGAGGGAGGGGAAAGAAGAGGAAAATACTGAGAAGTGAAGTGGAAAATCTAGCAGCTTCTAGCAGCCTTCAACCTTAAAGCATCCTTTTATACATTAAGTATGAAATCACAAAATTAAGTTGGAAGCCAGAAGTTAAGGAGAACAAAAAAATGTCAAGACCATTTTTCCTGAAACTCCCTGGTGTCTCAGTCTCATCAAATTCTCCATAAAAGATCCTTTGTCAAAAGGATTTTTCTAGAGGGAGGCTGTGAACAGAGTGGCTACTGCTCATAGCTTTGGATCTGGAGCACAGTTTTTCCATTTATTCTCAGTGATTCCACCAATCACAAGTTTCTGGAAGAAGGCTATGATCAGCATCACAGCCAAAATGCTCCAAAGCACAGCAGAAGAATGAGGAGGAAAATGTAATGGTGGTACAAATACATGGTGCTTAAAAAATGTTGAATTTTTATGTATTTATTGATTTATTTTTAATTTTTTTTCTTTATTGATTTTAGAGAGACAGGAAGGGAGAGGGAGAGAGAAATAGGAACACCAATGAGAGAGAACATTGACTGGCCGCCTCCTACATGCCCCTGACTGGGAATTTGGCCCACAACCTGGGCATGTGCCCTGACCAGGAATTGAACTGGCAACCTCTTGGTGCATGGGTCAATGCTCAACCACTGAGCCACACTGGCTGAGCTGAATATTTTTTTTTTAATGTTTGAAAGGAAGGATGTATACCCAATAGTTATTTGTGTTTACTTCTGGCCTGGTCACTGGAATTTAGAGGAAATGGAAACTTTCGTGATTTCTTATATTTATTTCTATCTTATTTAACAATCAGCAGATAGTACTGCTAGTATTGTAAGTTTAAAGACTTTGAAAAGGGAGCAAAAGGTCTGAAACATTACCATCTGATACTACTACTAATACCAATAAAAATGACTCTTTTAAAACAATATATTTTTTAATTGTTTTTAGAGAGAGAGAGGAAGGGAGAGGGAGAGAGAGAGAGAGAGAAACCTCAATGAGAGAGAACATCAACTGGCCACCTCCTGCATGCCCCCCACTGGGGATCGGGCCCACAACCTGGGCATGTGCCCTGACGGAATTGTACCGGCGACCTCTTGGTGCATGGGTCGACACTCAACCACTGAGCTACACTAGCCGGGCAAAAATATGGCTCTCAATGCATACTTGCTATGTACTAATCTATTTAGAAGTATTTAACATATAACTAGGTTCAATCATTTTATCTTGTTTCATAGATTAGGAAACCTAGACTTAGCTAAATTGTATAATTTGTCCAAGGTAGCACAGCTAAGAAATGTCAGAGCAAGGGTTTGACTCTGGGTCTTTGGCTTGAGAGTCTATTCATAATCACCATGCTATACCAAAATGCTACTATTAGCTGGGAAAGAGACAGTTTTCTGGTAGTCTGAGAATAAGGTCCAAAGCAATAAATATAATTTCTTTAAAGTTCATATTTTGCCGGACTGGTGTGGCTTAGTGGATTGAGCGTCATCCCATGGACTGAGAGGTCTGGGTTCGATTCCTGGTCAGGGCACATGTCTGGGTTGTGGGCTCAATCCCCAGTAGGGGGTAGGAAGCAGCCGATCAATGTTTCTCTCTCACATTGATGTTTCTCTCTCTCTAAAATATCAACATAAACTTTTTTTTTTTTATTTTAAAGCTCATATTTTACCCTTAAACTTCATTATAAGTTACTTTCTATTTCTTTTTCTTTTTTCAATCCTCACCCGAGGACATTTTTACATTTTTTGTTCAGATAGAGTGGGAAGGAGAGAGAGGAAGAGAGAGAGAGAGAGAAACATCGACGTGAAAGGGATACATCAAGTGGCTGCCACCCACACAACCCAACCAGGGCCAGGGGAAAAACTGCAACTGAGGTACACGCCCTTAGCAGGAACCGAACCCAGGTCTCTCTGGACAACAGGCCAATGCTCTAACCGCTGAGCAGAACCGGCCAGGGCATTTACTTTTTATTTCAAGAATGCATGTATATTTGTTCAAAAATAATACCCCGTGCCTCTCCTGGGGCTTTGTGTGTCCTGGGCACACCACTGTGTATACCCAGAGAACTCTTTGCCCCAGGTTGAGAAACACAGACAAAATCAGTTCTCTGTTGCTTCTGGCATTCTCTAGTAGATCAACTAGGTCAGAATGTTTTCCTAAGATCCTGAAAGAGATCAAACATCAGTTAACTCTGGTCTCTACCCTGGTTTCAGTTCAGGGGATATATTCTTCCTTTTAAGTTAAGCATACCAAATGACCTGTTCTAATGACAGCAGATTGGCGGGCCTGCTGGCCAGGGTATGACATTCCTCAGGCTGGCCCCAGGTGACCCTGACTTGGTCAACTGTTCCTCACAGCCCACAGCCCACTTTCTAGGAATTCACACACAGTGACTGCTGCAGTGATACAGTTCAATCCAACACACAGTTGCTAAATGTTTAGTAAGTGCAAAAGTTCATCCACACAAAAAATGGGAAATAGTGTAATGATTGTGCAACATTGTGAATGTAATTAAAGCCACTGGGTCCTGGACAGTTTGGCTCAGCAGTTACAGCATCGGCCTGTGGACCAGAGAGTCCTGGGTTTGGTTCTTGCTGAGGGCACGTACCTCCATTGCAGTTTGTCTCCGGCCCTGGTTGGGGTCGTGTGGGTGGCAACCATTCGATGTTTCTCTCTCTCTTCCTCCTGTTCCATCTCAAGATAAATGCAAAAAACAAAAAGACCAAAAGCCTTAACAGGCTTATGAAGCCCTATGTGGTCATCTTTCTGATTTCATTTTGTGCCACTTCTTTCTTTGCTTTTCCTGTCCCAGCCACCCTGGCCTTTCTTCTCTTCCTTTCAAACATGCCAAGCTCCTTTCCACTTCAGGGCCATTGCGAAGGGACTTTTTCCCTTTGCTTGAAAACCTTTTACATTTCACACTATTCTTGGCTAAGTCAACTGAAGCATCACTTCCTCAGGGAAGCCCCCCAAAATTGGTCAGATTCCATGTTAAATATGTTGATAAACCACATATCTTCCTGTTGTAACTGAAAATCACAGAAAAATTCCAAATAACAGTGGCTTACACAAAACTAAAATTCATTTCTCTTTCACATTCAGAACTCCTGGGCTAATCCATGGTGCCTGGAACCCAGGTTTCTTCTACTTTGTTTTTCCACTCCACATGGCTTTCATTCCCAAAGTCACCTTATGATCCAAAACAGCAGCTGGAGCTCCAGCCATTATGTCCACATTCCCACAAGCAAGAAGACATTTCTGGAAGTTTAAAGACATTTTCTGGAAGTTGTACATACCATTTCTGCTTACATACCATTGGCCAGAATTTAACCTCATGACCACATCTAGTTGCAAGAAGGATGATACGTGTATTTGTTATTCTAGGTAACCATATGTTTACCTGGAAGTGGACATTCACTTATGCTACTCATAAAGAAAGGGAGAATGGACATTGAGGGACTACTAGAGTATCTGCCACAATAGTATATCTTATTTTGTAATCATACATTTATTTAAGGTGATTATTCAACTAAAGTCTTTTCTCTCACTAGATTATAACTTTTATGAGAGCTGGGACTTGTCTGCTTTTGTTTATCACTGTATCCCCTGTGCCTAACATGGTGCTTGGTGCACAACATGCATTTCATAAACATTTGTGGACCAAATGTGAAAGTAGGTTATCTTAATCAGCTTGGGTTATTATAAAATATACCATAGGTTGGGTGGCCTATAAACTACAGAAATGTATTCCTCACCATAATGGGGGCTGGGAAATCCAAGATCAATGTGCCAGCAGATTAGGTATGTAGTGACACCTGGTTCTTGATTCCTGGAATGCTATCTTCTCACTGCATCCTCACTTGGAGGAAGGGGTAAAGGAGCTCTCTAGAATCTCTTCTTATAAGGGCACCAATCTCATTCAGGAGGGCTCCACCCTCAAGACCAAATTGCTTCCCAAAGACCGACCTCCTAATGCCATCACCTTTGGGGTTAGGATATAACATATGAATTTTGGGAGGACACAGACATTTAGACCATAGTTGGGGCCTTAGTGCCATTTGGGTAGATCTCAAAGCAATAGCATTTCCTGGCAAGAGTTAATAATAATAGAAAACATTTACTGAGTACCTACTATGTTCTGGACATTGTCACCTAATCCTTAGAACAGGTTAGAAAGGAGGTTTCAGTGTTATCCCCTTTGTGCAGAGGATGAAGCTGTGGTTTAGAGAGACTAATGCCTTGCTCAAGGTCACACTGCAAAGCAGAGTGAGGAAGAGGCAGAGCAAGCGTGAGGGCTTGAACCAGACTCTAGCTCTGAAGTCGGTGTCCTTAACTATCACTCAAGTGTATTGCAGAGCTAGGCTGCAAGATGGTAAATTCCACCTACCCTAGTCTTACCTGCCAGTCCCCCAGTAAAGCCTTGGCACCTCAGACCAGCTCAGCCTAATTCAACCTATAGTTTTCCATTGTAACTAAATCACTGCCATACTGAGAAAGACTAGAAAAGGGGGGAGGGGTTTGTGTTCACACCCATTAAGAATGTTATTATTTTTTAAAAAAGAAGAAATAGCCTTGGCCGGTTTGGCTCAGTGGTTAGAGTGTTGGCCTGCAGACCAGAGAGTCCCAGGTTCAGTTCCTGCTAAGGCATATATCTCAGTTGTGGTTCGTCCCCAGCCCCTGTTGGGGTCGTGTGAGTGGCAACCAGTTGATGTTGATGTTGATGTGTCTCTCTCACATTGATGTTTCTTTCTCTCTCGCTTCCTCCCGCTCTATCTGAAGATAAATGCAAAAATGTCCTCCGGTGAGGATTTAAAAAAAAAAGAGAGATAACAAATGTTGGCATGGATGTGGAGAAATTGAGACCCTTGTGCAATGCTGGAAGGAATGGAGAATGATACACCCACTATTGAAAACAATATGGCAGTTCCTCAAAACATTAAACATAGAATTATCTCCATATGATCCAGCAATTCTAATTTTGGGTAAATACTCAAAAGACGTGAAAGCAGGACTGGAACAGATATTGGCACACCCATGTCTATAGCAGCATTATTCACAACAGACAAAAGGTAGAAGTCCCCCCAAGTGTCTATCAGAAAATAAATGGATAAACAAAATGTGGTATATATGCACAAGTGGATCTTATTCCGTCTCAAAAAAAAACAAAAAGAAATTCTGACACATGCTACAACATGAATGAACCTGGAAAATACTATACTAAGTGAAATAAGCCAGTCATAAAGCACAAATACTATTTGATTTTACTTATATGAGGTACCTAGAGTAGTCAAGTTCATAGAGACAAAGTAGAATGGTGGTTGCCAGGGGCTGGGGGAGGGGACAATGGGGAGTTAGTGCCTAATGGGTACAGAGTTTTTGTTTGTTTGTTTTATCCTCACCCGAGAACATTTTTCCATTTTTTGTTCAGACAGAATGGGAGGGAGAGAGAGGAAGAGAGAGAGAGAGAAACATCGATGTGAAAGGGACACATCGAGTGACTGCCTCCTGCACGACCAACCAGGGCCAGGGACAAACTGCAACCGAGGTACATGCCCTTAGCGGGAACTGAATCTAGGTCTCTCTGGACCGCAGGCCAATGCTCTAACCACTGAGCAAAACTGGCCAGGGCTAATAGGTACAGAGTTTGAGTTGGGGTACATAGAAAAAGTTCTGGAGATGGATGGTGATAATGGTTGCACAACAATGAAAATGTACTTAATGCCACTGAACTATCCATTTTAAAAAATGATTAGAATAGCCTGGGCAGTGTTGCCAGTTGTTAGTGCATGGACCTGCATACCAAAGGGTCATGGGTTCGATTCCCAGTCAAGGGCATGTACTTGCGTTGCAGGTTTGGTCCCCAGACCCAGTCAGAGCAACCAATCAACGTGTCTCTCTCAAATCAGTCTCTCTCTCATCCCTCCTTCCCTTCCACTCTCTCTAAACATCAATGGAAAAATATCCTTTGGTGAGGATTAACAACAACAACAAAATACTTCATCATTAAAATCAATACTCTAATAAAAAAATAAAATGAGCCCTGGCCCGTTTGGCTCAGCGGTTAGAGAGTCGGCCTGCGGTCCAGAGAGACCCAGGTTCGGTTCCCGCTAAGGGCATGTACCTCGGTTGCAGTTTGTCCCCAGCCCTGGTTGGTCGTGTGGGTGGCAGCCACTCGATGTGTCCCTTTCACGTTGATGTATCTCTCTCTCTCTCTCTCTCTCTCTTCCTCTCTCTCCCTCCCACTCTATCTGAACAAAAAAATGGAAAAACATCCTCAGGTGAGGATAAAATAAATAAATAAATAAATAAAATGAAATAAATTTAAAAGTGGTTAAAATGGTAAATTTTATGTTATACATATTTTACCACATACACATGCACAAGCAATTGTTTCCCATAGTAACTCCTGTCTGGGCTCCTAGTGGTCAAGAAAGTAGAGAAGCAGGAAGAGAGAATTTGCCTAGGTAGCTTATCCTGTCTTCCTTAGGCAGTCTGCCTCCAGTGGGGTTGTGGGGAGATGGTCCTGGATTATCTAGAATAGACATTGTGAATCTGTCCTGGTCTGTGGATTCTTTAGCAGAGAGTCCGTGCAAACACCAGGTCCTGACTATCTCCTGTACCTCTCCCACTGCAGCTGTGGTTAGCACACTGCAGGGCCAGGATAATGAACTGACAGAACCATACCCTGGGTTCTTTTCCTTCCCTACACTCCCAGCTCCGTCCTCCAGCCTTAGGGTTCCTCCAGAGGGGGACCGTCACGCTGCGGCATCAGCCTCAGCAATTCCATTTTCTTATGGAAGAAACCTCTGCGATGTGGCTGCCTGAGGAAGATGAGACTGTCAAAGCCAAAGGCATGTGTAGGGGAGTCCTTTCCCAACATCTTAGTCATTCAGCCTGTGTAGGTCGCCATACCTGACAAAAATGTGGCCCAACGGACTAGACCAGGAAGCAGGGATTCACTTGACATCACCAGGAGAAGAGAAAGCCAGGGTAGTGCCACATTTGTTTTTTGGTCATTAAAAGGAATTTTTAAAAATTCCATCAAAAATGTTATTTTTAATAAACTAATATAGGTACAGAGTCTCCTAAAAGCTAAAAAGTCAAATAGAAGAAAAAAGGCTAAGGGGGTGGGGGGGGGGGAGGGTGTCAATGGGGGAAAAAAGGAGAAACATCTGTAACAACAAAAAGAAGAAGGAAGGGCCCTGGCCAGTTTGGTTCAGCGGTTGGAGCGTCGGCCTGCGGTACAGAGAGACCCGGGTTCGGTTCCCGCTAAGGGCATGTACTTCGGTTGCAGTTTGTCCCCGGCCCTGGTTGGTCGTGTGGGTGGCAGCCACTCGATGTGTCCCTTCACATCGATGTTTCTCTCTCTCTCTCTTCCTCTCTCTCCCTCCCACTCTATCTGAATAAAAAATGGAAAAATGTCCTCGGGTGAGGATAAAAAAAAAGAAGAAGGAAGGAAGGAAGGAAGGAAGGAAGGAAGGAAGGAAGGAAGGAAGGAAGGAAGGAAGGAAGGAAGGAAGGAAGGAAGGAAGGAAGGAAGGAAGGAAGGGGCTAAGGAAAAACAGCAGCCCTCTGTTCCCCCTATCCTAGTCCAAGTCCAGCTCCTCAGATCCAAGACTTTTAACTCCTTTTTAGCTGCTCTTTTCTATATTTACCTCCATCTCTAAAAACAAATTTACACTGGTATTTCCTAAATTTTCATTTACAAATATTACCCGTGGGCTTCTTATTTTGGATTTGGAGGGTTTAAGTCTAACTTCACTTCCTTCTCAATGTCTTTTTTAAATTTTTATTTATTTTTTTGAGGCTTAAAGACTTGGAGATGGTACCTTCAGTTTCTGGAGGAAAAAAGGGGAAAGAGAGAAGTTGTGTATGAAGGGAGAGGTAGAAAGAGGAAGAGGAGAAATGCTGGGAGAAAGGAAGGGGACACGAAGGTTTGGGAGGAGAGAGGTGGAGGGAGAGGTGGTGAGGAGGAGGAAGAAGAGGAAGAGGAGGGGGCAGAGATATGGAAGAGGAAGAAAGAGGGGAAAGGAGAGAGGAGGGGAAGGAAAAACTCCTTAATGTCTTTTTTTTTTGTTATCCTCACCCGAGAACATTTTTCCATTTTTTGTTCAGATAGAGTAGGAGGGGGAGAGAGAGAGAGAAACATCGAAGTGAAAGGGACACATCGAGTGGCTGCCACCCACACAACCCAACCAGGGCTGGGCACAAACCGCAACCAAGTCATGTGCCCCTAGCGGGAACCAAACCAGGTCTGTCTAGACCGCAGGTTGATGCTCTAACCGCTGAGCCAAACTGGCCAGGGCTCCTTAATGTCTTTTAACACAAGTTTAGTTAAAGCCATACTTCATGCTTTTATTATTATGACTATGTAAATATCAGTGATGACAGACTCAAGTACATTTCCCTTGAGTTAATTTCCTCTTTTTGTCACAGCTCAGCTTTGTTTGAATCTATGATCTTCCCACACCCTCCTAGGACTCTGTAAACCCCTGTAAATCCAATTTTCCGCACAAACTTGTCAGATAATCCCTCCATTCCACGTTTCCCCCATGCAGCCCCTCCCCCACCTGGGCCTCTGTAAGCCTCCTTTCCTGAGGCTTTCCTTTGCTGACTTCCTGGGAATTCAAGAGAATGGTTTTAGAACTATATTATATGATTTCAAAATTTTATGATTTCTGCTTGTTCGCTGTAGAAAAAATTTAAAGGCACAAGAAAGAAAATAAGGTAATGTATTATTCTTCTACACAAACACAACCATTAACATTTTGGTATGTATCTTTCCAATCTTTTTTATACATATCAATATACATCAAAGAGGGGGAAATACTATCTGGAAATCAAAACCCATTACTGCTGCATTTCTGCCCCTGGGAGAGAGGAGCATGATTCCTATCAAAGCCATGATTCTCCTGTAGAGGAAAATAGCTTGTGGGGCCCATGAGTCAATTAATCTCAAAAGTCCTCTTCCAGAACATGGTTTTAAAAGATGGGAGAGAAAATGTTTTTTAAAAAACAAAGACTACAATAAAACACTCGGCCAGTTGAAAGTGATAGGAATTAAAACATTGAAAAATGAAATTTAAAAAATTAAGGCATTGAAAAAATGGATAAGAGAAGGGTCTATAGCCACTTTGCCAAAAGTGGTAGACACTAGTCTCATGAAGCTATTTACATGTCATAAAATTGCCCTGGGCGGTTTGGCTCAGCGGTTAGAGCATCGGCCTGTGGTCCAGAGAGACCCTGGTTCGGTTCCAGGCATGTACCTCTGTTGCAGTTTGTCTCCAGCCCTGGTTAGGTCATGCTGGAGGCAGCCACTCAATGTGTCTCTTTCATGTTAATGTTTCTCTCTCTTTCTCTCTTCCTCTCTTTCCCTCCGACTCTATCGGAACAAAAAATGGAAAAATGTCCTCCGGTGAGGATAAAAAAAAAAGTCATAAAATTAAAAATTCCATTCTGCCCAGCCTGTGTGGCTCAGTGGATTGAGCATCATCCCATGGACGGAGAGGCCCTGGTTTCATTCCCAGTCAGGGCACATGTCCAGGTTGCAGGCTCAATCCCCAGTGTGGGGTGTGCAGGACGCGGCCGATCAACGTCTCTCTTTCACATCGACGATTCTCTCTCTCTCTCTAAAAAATCAATAAAAACATATTTTAAAAAGTTCAGTTCCTGCTCTGGCCAGTTTGGCTCAGCAGTTGGAGCGTCGGTCTGCAGACCAGAGAGTCCCGGGTTCGGTTCCTGCTACGGGCATGTACTTTGGTTGCAGTTTGTCCCCGGCCAGGTTGGGGTCATGTGGGTGGCAGCCACTTGATATGTCTCTCTCATGTCGATGTTTCTCTCTCTCCCCCTCCCACTCTATCTGAAGATAAATGCAAAAGTGTCCTCGGGTGAGGATAAAAAAAAAAAAGTTCAGTTCCTCAAATGCATGCACTAGCCACTGTTCAAGTACTCAACAGAAATGTGGCTAGCGATTACCTCATTGGACAGTGCAGAATAGAACATTTCTATCATTGCAGAAAGCTCTATCGGATTGCACTGGTCTCTAACAGAGATAAAAATTTGCAATGCATGGGCCAAATTTAGTTCATAGCAGTAAAGCATGATGATTAAGAAAGTAGTCTCTATGCCCTGGCTGGTTTGGCTCAGCATTTATAGCGTCAGCCCACAGACCAAAGAGTTTTGGGTTCGATTCCAGTCAAGGGTATGTACCTGGGTTGCAGTTTGGTCCCTGGCCCTGGTTGGGGTCATGTGTGAGGCAACTAGTCGATGTGTCTCTCTCACATCAATGTTTCTCTGTTTCTCTCTCTCTCTCTCTCTCTCTCCCTCTCTCCCTCTCTCTCTCTCTCTCTCTCTCTCTCTCTCTCTCTCTCTGTCCCCTCCTTGTCTCCCTCCCACTCTATCTGAAGATAAATAGAAAAAAATATTCTCTGGTGAGGATCAACAACAACAAAAAAAGTAGTCTCTAGAGCCAGATGACTGAGTTCAAATCCTGCTCTGCCACTTATTAATCATATGATTTTGGACAACTTAATCTCAGTTTCCTCATCTATAAAGTGGAGATAATGATAGTAACTACTATACAGGTTGTTATACAGACCTAATAATTGATACTTATAAAGTGCTTAGGAAAGTACCTGACACATAAGTACTTATTAAATGCTTTGATTTGCCTGTTAGTTACTAACAAGTGAAACTGAAATCAAAATTAAAATCTAGATTTCTTGCTTTTTTCCCCTCTTTTGCAAGGCCTTCGACTCTGGCTCACATCATTCCTGATACACTACGATGGAGCGTAAACTCTTCAGTTGCCCACCTGTTCTTTTGGGGCAGGTGTTGCATCAGCCCCACTCAGAAAAAACATCTTTTCTAACAGACGTCTCTTTCTAATTTGCAGTGTAAGCTAGTGGGCAGCCCTGGGGAAGGTGGAAAACACATGAACATCAAACAATGTCTTAAGGAGGGAGAAGGGCACTGATATATAATATTCAATTTTCAGTTGTCACCCAAACTCTAAAGTGGTGTGAGTCTATATTTCATGTCTTCAGTAAAGTCTGCTGCAGTCCTGGCCAGTTTGTCTCAGCAGTTAGAGCGTCAGCCCGTGGACCAGAGAAACCTGAGTTTGGTTCCCACTAAGGGCATGTACCTCGGTTGCAGTTTGTCCCTGGCCCCAGTTGGGGTTGTGTGGGTGGCAACCAGTTGCTGTGTCTCTCTCACATCGATGTTTCTCTCTCTCTCTCTTCCTCCCTCTGTCCCTCCTGCTGTAACTGAAGATAAATGCAAAAATGTCCTCAGGTGAGGATAAAAAAATAAAAATAAAAATAAAGTCTGCTGCACACAAAGTTTGAGGTTAGTAGTATAGCATTTTTTAGTGAAATGAAGAAATGAGGGGGTCCAGCAAGGAACAAAAAGGAATGTGAAAACATTGCCTGGCCAGTGTGGCTCAGTGGTTGAGCATAGACCCATACACCAAGAGGTCACGGGTTTGATTCCCAGTCAGGGCACGTGCCCAGGTTGTGGGCCAAATCCCCAGTGGGGGGCATGCATGAGGTGGCCAGTCGATGTTCTCTCTCATTGATGTTTCTATCTCTGTCTCCCTCTCCCTTCCTCTCTCTGTAAAATCAATAAAGAAAAAAAAAATGATGATGAAAACAAAGGGAAGACTGAAAATTTTGCAGTCTCAAGAACAAAGAGTCCCTTAAAAAATATTAGGAGCTTATTTGAGGGTGGGTACCCGAGTATGTGGAATAGAGGCTAGAATCCTTTTATTTGAATAATTAGGGAAGTATGACTCTTTAAGACTGGAAATATCAGCAATCTCCCGAGGCAGATATCTAGGTTATAGCCTCATACACCTTGAGGAAAGGGAGCAGAGAATCAATTTGCAACTTTGTAATTTCCTTTTATTTCTTAGTATATCATGAACATTCTTTCATATCATTCTTCTTTTACATCAGTGATTCTCAAGGATGGGAGAGGTCATATCAAAATCAAACCACCCAGGTGCTCTTCAAGCCATACAGATGTATCAATCAGGAATCAGGTGAGAGAACAAAATCACTTCCAGGGTTTAAAAACAGAATGGATTCAACACAAAGAGTAGGCAATGATCAAACTCCTGGAAGGGCAGGAGGAGAAGACTCAAGATTTGCTATCACAAGTGACTCCCAGAACACTCCCAGAGAGCCATTCTCTTTGTTACCTTCAAGAAGGTTGAGTTCCTCGACACGCTGCTCTAGCTACACTCCAGGTACCAGAAAGCTGGGACCAGGAGGCTGCTGCCACCAGCTGAACCTGGACACTAGAATGTGGAATTCTGACACTGCTGCCTCCAGAATGTCCTCTCAACGTCCTAGAACCTGGAGATGGGACATTGGCAGTCTCATCCCAAGAATATGGCATGACCTCTACCTCACTTCCACTTTTCAAATCTCGCAGAAGTGCATCTAAGTGGCAGACCCTAATTTGCATGCAGAATCCTAGCTGCATACAGTCTGGGAAGTGTAGCTTTATATTTTCAGCCTCTGTAGCAGATCACTGAAATCAATGCTGAGGATCCATTAGGAAATCATTGTTTCTGTTATGTGCAGAACTATTTTTTTCCTCCCTGCTATCCATGTCCTTTTTTTCTAATAATAGTTCCCTGATTTTTCTTTGGAGAACCACCCTTCCCACTTGCAATACATGTTATTGGATGAGGCTAACCCCATACCCCAGTCCCAGGGGAGGCACATGTCCCAGCCTTGGGCAACTAGTATACCCCATCTCCTATTCTGGCTCAGTGTGTCTTCCCTCAAAGAATATGTGAGGGGTGGGAATCATCTCCCTGGAGACATCAAGAAGAGAAGGGACAGCCTTAGACTGTTGAGACATTTACCAACCAAGAAGCTAAGGGCAGGATACTATGATTCACTGTCACTTTCTGCTCTAAGATTTGGCAATTGCCTGGCCTGTGTGATGCAGATAAGCCAACACTCATAGGTGTCTTTCAGAATTTTAAGCTATCTACAAAAAAGATAATCCTGATTTGAAATAGTCTGCCTTTTAATTAAATGAAGCACTAGATCACAGTCTCAATATTTTATTTGGAAAATATGGTCTCCATAACACCTTCAGACTCAGCCTAAACTTTCCCCCAGCATTTGTGCAGGCACACGTGTGTGTGTGCGCACACACACACACACACACATCCTACCTCTACCTCTCATTTTTTTCTTAATCTATTCTTTTTAGATTGGGAGCTCTGTTTCTCAGTACCAACATCCACATGCTGCTGGGTCTCTCCAGGAATGGAATACAAGAACACTCAACTAAAAAGAGGTGGAAAGAGAGGTAGAGATAGTTGTCTGCTTAAGAAGTTCCTGGTGACTGTGTGCCTAGGGACCCAAACCTTTTTTCCATGGTGTTCAGTCTTAGGCTGAGGACCTAGGCCACCTATAATGAAAGTAGCTGTGAATGAGACCAGAGGTCTGCCTCTGAACCTGGGTAATCTCTCTGGGCCTCAGTTTCTCATTTGTAAAATAAATGGGTCGGACCCATTTATTTTCTAGTTTTGATGGTTTATAGTCATACACTGGGTCGGTGTTGATTTGAGGGTAAGATGACACAAGACATGAGACAGTTTGCTTTAGAATTACTCCATTTGTGAAGAAGATAAACAGTATTATATTAAAGAGCTCTGAGCTAGAAGTCAGGAAACCTGGGCTCTGGTACTTGTGACATCCTAAACTCTGCATCAGTGGGCAAGTCACTTGGCTTCTCTGTGCTATAAAGGGAGAGGCTTGGAGCAGATGATGTCTAATGGCCTTTCCAATTCTGAGGTCCTATATGAGCCTATGATCCATAATGTTTTGCTGGGGAAATAAATCAGAGGAGAAAGTGAATGCCCTCAGTGGATGAAGGAGCTGCATCTGAGAGGTTTGTCTGCCTCCTTCATTCACTGGAGACTTCCTGCCCTTTGTGTCTCCCTCACTTCTAATATCCAGGTTTAAGGGCAGGAGCTGGCACATCTGGGGCCCAAACTGGCTAAACAAGCAGGACCTTGAGTTCTGCTGAGTCCTCCCATGGCTGGAGTCCAAGGGTTGAAGATCAGACTTTCCAAGCAGCTTATCAGGGTATATTTCTGGCCCAGCCCAGGTGACTACTTGGCAGTGGACTTTGTTTGATCTATTAAGTGCCCCAGAAGTGCCACTTTGGCTGACGCCCTCATCCATACCAGGCCCTATGCTGCAGGGGATTTGTGACCTCCAAGTCTGGCTGAAAGTCAGTAACGGGAAACTGTCCTTGGAGATTTTCCAGGCTGAGACACTTCTGAGAGGTATCACAGGGGCAAGGCTCAGTGTGAAAAGAATGTGGACTAAGGAAGTCTGGTGGGAATAGAATAGGGACTTGTGGGAGGAAGCACAGACAATAAGGGGTAGGTGATCCACAAGGAAGAGCAAGGCTTGAGCTGAATAAAATGAAAAGAGGCATGAAGTCCAAGAAATCTATTTCAGTGCAGTTAGATCTTGATGTGAATAAATGTATAAATGTAAAATGTATAAAATAACATTCCAAGTAGCGTAATTACTTATGCTACCTTTCAGGGTCCCCTCCCCACCCCCCGATTTTAAATTTTTTTTTTTTTTTTTTTATCCTCATCCGAGGACATTTTTCCATTTTTTGTACAGATAGAGTGGGAGGGAGAGAGAGGGAAACATCGATGTGAAAGGGACACATCGGGTGGCTGCCACCCGCACGACCAACCAGGGCCGGGGACAAACTGCAACCGAGGTACGTGCCCTTAGCGGGAACCGAACCCGGGTCTCTCCGGACCGCAGGTGGACACTCTAACCGCTGAGCCAAACCGGCCAGGGCCCCACCCCCAATTTTAAAAGTAAGGTAATATAAGGTAAAAAAAAAAAATAAAAAAAAATAAAAATATATATATATATATATGGAAAAGAATAACTCAGAAAAGAGAAAGAAACTATAATTCCACCACCTAGTGATAACCACTATTAATATGTTAGTATGTTTTCTTCTGGTCTTTTATGCATATGTATGTAACATAATTTTTATTTTTATTTTTTTATTTTTATTTTTTTTTATCCTCACCTGAGGACATTTTTGCATTTTTTTGTTCAGACAGAGCAGGAGGGAGAGAGAGGAAGAGAGAGAGAGAGAAACATCGATGTGAAGGGACACATCGAGTGGCTGCCACCCGCACAACCAACCAGGGCCGGGGACAAACTGCAACCGAGGTACGTGCCCTTAGCGGGAACTGAACCCGGGTCTCTCTGTACCGCAGGCCGACGCTCTAACCGCTGAGCCAAACTGGCCAGGGCTGTAACATAATTTTTAAAGGGATAATACTGTATGTGCTTTTTTCAAATCTGCTCTTTTTACTAAATGTATTTTCTTCTTGGTCAATATTGATTCTTGTCATCATTTTTAATGACTGCATGATAGTTGATCATGTGGATGTACTATTTTTTAATTTAACAATTTTTATCACTAGATGTTGAAATCATGTTTATTTTTAACTATTATAAACATGCTTCTTTGAACCTCTTGGCACGTATACCCTTGCTCATGTGTTCAATTATTTCCTTCAGATAAATTCCCAAAAGTGGAGGTGCTAGGTCAAAGTGTATTATACATATATTGACATACTGGCAAATTTCCCTGCAGAAAGATTGTAACAATTTATTCTCTACCACCAGTGTCTGACGCTTGATCACCCTGAGGGATCACTCTAGCACTTTCTGTATTAAGACCAGAGCTTTAGCCCTGGCCAGTTTGGCTTAGTGATTAGAGAGTCGGCCCACAGACCAAAAAGTCGCAGGTTTGATTCCGGTCAAGGGCAGGTGCCTCGGTTGCAGTTTGTCCGGGGTTATGGGAGAGGCAATCAGTCAATATGTCTCTCTCACATCAGTTTCTCTTTCTCTCTCTCCTCTCTCTCTCTTTCTGCCCCCTCCCACTCTATCTGAAGATATCTGAGGATGAATGGAAAAATATCCTTGGGTGAGGATAAAAAGAAAAAGAAAAAAGAAAATGCCATGAAAATAAACAATGAGTAAGAAGCTGTTAAAAAACAAAGACAGAACTTTACATCTCTTCTTTAACATCAAAATGATATAAATTTTATTCTTTGACTCAGTAATTCCACTTCTGGGAAGATATTTAAAGAAAATATCTAAATTACACACATATAAAGGGGATAGATAAAGGCGGCATGGCTGTATCTGAGTAAGCCAGTTGCTTTGGACAATCATTGTTCCTGTTGATTGGAAAGAGCACCCTTAACTGTGTCAGGGCCTTCTCCCCATCTTTGCTCACTGAAGGAGGAGGGGGAGACAATGACTGCTAGTTCATTAGACAGTGCCACAGTTGTACATAAGGTGGACTACCTGCTTATACCACTCTCTCTAGCCTCAAGAACCTCCCCTCACCTTCCTTAATGACATCATACACAATTGACAGCCCTACCCTGTCTGTCAAAGGTCTCTGATGATATGTGCCCAAGTATTTCTGCAGCATTAGTTATGAGGCAGGATGATAAGATTATAACAAGTGTGTTCTTTCCCCTTCTCAAAATTCCTTTAAATCCAAGACCACCATCCCTCCTTTTGGATTATGAGACTAGCAGCCACCTAGAGAAATTGCTAGTATAGAACTGGAGCAGAAAGTCAACAAAATCTCAGCTTTTAAATTCACGAACTATGAATTCAAGTGTAAGACTAAATGATGTAGGAAGAGACATGTGAAAACATGTCACAACAATAATCAAAACCAATTTTCCCCACCTCCTCTCTAGAAAAGATAAGACTTATTAGAGAAGGAATCAGGTGGAGAGTTTGAAGAGGAAGCAAAACAGCAAGAACTGTGCACCTGGCCCATCTGAAGATCAATAAACCCCCTTTAACTGGGAATTGAAAGGACCTTGCTTCCTAGGCAAGGCCTAGGCAGGCAGCAAGCCTCACAGGCAAATCTCCCACCTTTATGGTGCAGATTCTATGAAGTAGAAATGACAGCTTGGCATGTCTGGGCTTGAAATCAGAAACAGATTCTCCCAGCTTCTGGGGGGTGGGAGGCAGGGGAATCTCCTGGCTGAGTTAGGAGGATGCCACACGGGCAGATGAGTATGTGGCTCAGCATAGCAGACTGTCAGCACAGAGGAAGGACCCTTCCCAACCCCTACTCACACCCACCCCTGCCACCTTTCTAGGAGCCAGAAAGGGATGACTCACCCGTTATAATGGAACAGGAAGCTACCATGAGACTAAGCAGAGAAAGCCCAAGAAGTGGTTGTCCTCTCTCCATTTACTCCCTCGGCAATAAAGATGAAGCGCTGGGAAGAGCAGAAAGATTCTGATTATAATTGAGCATACCTGGAAGTACTTGAGCATTTTTTTTTTTTTTGCTTCTAGAAATCTGGGTCTTAAGAAAGAAATTCATTCAGTTATAAAAAAATGAAGGGAGTTATTTTTTCCACACCTGAATTCGTGCAACTGTGAAATTTGAACTTTCTTTTACAATAGTGAAAACACTAGAAAAACAAGCATCCAACAAGAGAGGAACAGTTGCAGTGTTATACAATGATCTAATGTATTTGTATAGTTTACAAATACTATGCAAATAATATAAAGATGTTTATGAGCCCTGGCCAGATTGGCTGAGCGGTTAGAGCGTTGGCCCACGGACCAGAGAGACCCGGGTTCAGTTCCTGCTAAGGGCACGTACCTCATTTGCAGTTTTTCCTCGGCCCCGGTTGGGGGTTGGGGTCGTGTGGGTGGCAACCAGTTGATGTGAGTCTCTCTTCCTTCCTCTCTCCCTCCCATTCTATCTAAAGATAAATGCAAAAATGTCCTCAGGTGAGGATAAATTAAAAAAAAAAAAGTTTATGATATAGTGTTCAGTGAAACAACAGAATATAAAAATGTGTGTCCTTTTTTTATAACAACAACGTTTTATAAGAACTTAAAAAATATAGTTGAAATAGAATTTGGGAAATAAATGTACAAAAACATTAAGCGGTTGTCTTTGGATGAGAAAGCTACGAGTAACTTTTTCTTCTTTCTACTTTTTCTTAATTCTCCTCCATAAGTATATTTTTCTTTATAATGAAATTTATATATTTCAATATATATGCATGTATTATTTTAAGCATGGCTTGATCCATGGCCCAGAACTTTGAAGAGGTTGGAGGAAAGTAAAAGGGATTTTTTTCAGGACCTATTGAACTCTGTTCTGCTCAGTGACTGAGCTGGTCATCAGTTGTGTCCTTCTTCCTGCCTGGTAAATAAATGGTGGGAGATGTCATGTACAGAAATGATGGGCCATGCCCTGGCCGGTTTGGCTCAGCGGTTAGAGCATTGGCCAGCGGTCCTGAGAGACCCGGGTTCGGTTCCCGCTAAGGGCATGTACCTTGGTTGCAGTTTGTCCCCGGCCCTGGTTGGGTCGTGTGGGTGGCAACCACTCGACATTTCCCTTTCATGTGGATGTTTCTCTCTCTCTCTCTCCCTCCCACTCTATCTGAACAAAAAATGGAAAAAATGTCCTTGGGTGAGGATTAAAAAAGAAAAGAAATGATGGGCCATGATGAATGGGAGACTCTGTTAATAAGAAATACAGGAAAATTTATATAGTTTAAAATTTATGTCAGTAGTTCTCAAAACAACTTCT
This sequence comes from Molossus molossus, assembly GCF_014108415.1. Classification (NCBI taxonomy): domain Eukaryota; kingdom Metazoa; phylum Chordata; class Mammalia; order Chiroptera; family Molossidae; genus Molossus; species Molossus molossus. Next base: position 43,113,627 of record NW_023425354.1, on the reverse strand, counting down.
CTGGCCCCTTCCCAGACCTACTAGATCACAACTCTTAGAGTGGGACCCAGCAAGGTATATTCTAACAATCCCTTCAAGGGATTCTGAAGCCTACTAAAGGTTGAGAACCATTTTCTTTTTCTAAGTTTTATTTTATTATTATTATTTTTTTATTTAATAGAATTTTATTTAAAAAAATATACAGCTGGTGGGACCTGTTGTATACAAATGCTCACCAGCAGCTGTGGCAGCCCCAGTCTTGGTGTTTCTGGTGTAAATGACTTGAGCTCTGTGCTTTGAAACTAGTTTAATGAGTCCTTTACTAAGGAGGTCCTGAAAGGCTGCCCTGCCCAAGGAACCTCGTGTCTTCAGTCTCTCAGAGACAACAGCTGAGGTTAAGCTTGTAGTTGGGAACTTCCTTACAGAGTTTGTCACATGTTGCTTTGTCAAACAAGACTAGGTTATTGAGCCCTGGCCAGTTTGGCTCAGCGGTTAGAGCGTCCACCTGCGGTCCGGAGAGACCCGGGTTCGGTTTCCGCTAAGGGCATGTGCCTCGGTTGCAGTTTGTCCCTGGCCCTGGTTGGTCGTGCGGGTGGCAGCCACTCGATGTGTCCCTTTCACATCGATGTTTCCCTCTCTCTCTCTTCCTCTCTCTCCCTCCCACTCTGTCTGTACAAAAAATGGAAAAATGTCCTCGGGTGAGGATAAAAAAAAAAAAAAAAGACTAGGTTATTGAGCTTGTCCTGAACTTTGCCTTTGGACCACTTCTTCTTGGCCTTGCCCCCAGGTTTGTTCACTGGGTCTTTGTCTTTCTTGGCCGACTTTCCAGCATCTTTTTCTTGCTGTCGTTGGGCGGCAGAGTGAAACTCTGCTTCCACTGCTGCTTTGATGAGATGACAAAAAAGTTAACTTATTTTTAAGATTAAGTTTTTTAAAAATAAATGTTTCCTTTTTAGTAGTTTTAAATTTACAGAAAATTTTCAAAGAGAGTACAAAACATTTCATATATCCCCCACCCAGTTGTTCCTATTATTCACATCCTACATTAATATAGTATATTTGAAGAACCACTCTTCTAATGAATAATCACTGATGAGCTCACTTCATTATTATTATTATTATCCTCACCCGAGGACATTTTTTGTTTTGTTTTGTGTTTTGTTCAGATAGAGTGGGAGGGAGAGAGAGAGAGAAACATCGACGTGAAAGGGACACGACGAGTGGCTGCCACCCACATGACCCAACCAGGGCCAGGGACAAACTGCAACCGAGGTACCTGCCCTCAGTGGGAATTGAACCCCGGGCTCTCTGGTCCACAGGCTGATGCTCCAACCACTGAGCCAAACCAGCCAGGGCTGAGCTCACTTTAGATTAGTCACTGGGGTAGGTATGAGTGCTGAGGCTGGAAGGGGCTAGGTGCTTATGACCACCATCACCTCTGTTCACATTTGAATAAGATTTTAAAATGGGTTATTTCATTTTACCCTCAGTAGATGCTTTTGAAATAAGCCAAGGAATTTATCCCCACTTTATAGATTTTTTAAAAACAACCCTGAAGATCAGAAAGATTAAATTATTTTCCAAAGATCACACAACTAATAACTGATATTTATTGTACTTTTCCAATAGGCCAAGTCTTGTTGATAATATATCAATAATATATCAACAGAAAGTATATATTGTCTCATTTAAATCTCACACTAATCTTATAAGGTAAGTACCACTATTATATCTTCATTTTATAGACAAGAAAACAGGCACAGAAAGACTAAATAATTTACTCTTGGACACAAAGCTTTTTTTTTTTTAATATATATTTTTTTATCCTCACCTGAGGACATTTTTGCCTTTATCTTCAGATAGAGTGGGAGGGGGAGAGAGAGAAACATGAATGTGAGAGAGACACACTGAGTGGTCACCACCCACACGGCCCCAACCGGGGCCAGGGACAAACTGCAACTGAGGTACGTGCCTTTAGCGGGAACTGAACCCAGGACTCTCCAGTCCATGGCTGACGCTCTAACCGCTAAGCCAAATTGGCCAGGGCGCACACAAAGCTTTATTTTAAAGAAGTTCAAATAGTGGTTTTTGTTTGTTTGTTTTACAGTTTACATCCAATATTATTTTGCAATAATTTCAGGTGGACAGCTTTAAAATAAAGGAACTGTGATTCAAACCTAAGAAGTCTGACTTCCTAACCATCAAGCTATAGAGTATGATACCTTTGAAATGTTTCATCTTGGTTTGACTAAATCACATTCCCCAGAGTTCCTTTTTCAGTATGTTTCCACTTAGCACGAGTCACAAAAGAGTTTCTTGTGGGAGCTTTGGAGAGTGGAAATGAAGCAGCAGATATTTTGTAGCTGACATATGTTGTGGATTATCTGCTGCCTCAGCTCATCGACATGAGGCAGCCGTTATGCATGTAACTGCTTCACCTTCCCCTGAATCTTCCTTCAGTTTCTCTGACTTTTAGGCCAGGTATGGATGTTCAGCTCTGTGCAAAGAGCCCTGGCTTCTGCAGGACACCCACATTATCAACACTAGAGGCAACAAGAACTGACACAGGCTTTAGTCCATTCTCACAGGTTCCAGATCATGCCTGTGATTTCCAGTTTATTTTTGCTCTCCTCCACTTTATATCCACTTTCTATTCCCAGCTGCCTGCTCTGTGGACTTCAAGTTTCAATGTCAGACATGAAGACAACAGCTTTCCTCGTGTGTCCGATGCTTCAAAAGGCCAAAATTCAAAACATCAGAGTTTAGAGTTGGGAAAATGTATTAACCAAGAAGGCACAAATCAAGAAGATGGGAGATTAACGGTGCGTCAAATCCATCTTGTTCAGTGCAGTAATTTAAGGGATTTTAAAGGGATAAGGGAAACAGGTATTCAGAGGTGTTGGTGGGGTAGTTTTAATTGGAGGAACTTGGAATGTGGCTATTTATGGTAAAAAGGCGTTAACACTGGTCTTTCTGGACAATGGGGACCCTTGGCTTCTGAAAGAATTCAGATGTTCAAGTTCTAATTATGTCCTGGTCCTTTGTTTCCTTGTGTGTGGGGGAGTAAAGCTTTGTTTCAGGGTACAGCTAGAAATCAAAATTCTCTCCTCTGTGCAAGCTTTGGCTGCATTACCTGCAGTTTTGGTCTGTTGTTTGTGGGATGTAAGTTGCTAAAGGAAAGTTTATAGTACTTTTTAATACATTTTGCTTTTTTTCTCTAAGATTTTTTAATTGATTTTTTAGACAGAGAGGAAGGGAGAGGGAAACATCTATGTGAGAGGCTGTCTCCTGCATGTCCCCTATCGGGATCAAGCCTTTCAGTGGAAGGGACAATGCCCAACCAACTAAGCCACACCAGCCAGGGAAGAAAGTTTATAGTTTTAAATGCATTTATCAGAAAGGAAGAAAGGCTAAGAATCAATGTTCGAAGAAGCCATGTAAAAAAAAAGTGTTAAATGATAGATTAAACCCAAAGAACATGAAAGAATAAATAAGAGCAGAGCTTAATAAAGTAGAAAACAAACATGTAATAGAGAATATTAATAAAGATAAATGTTGGTATTTTGAAGAGACTAATTGCTAACCCCCTGGCACAACTGATCAACATAAAGAGAAAAGGTTTAGCCTGGCTAGTGTGGCTCAGTGGTTGAGGGTCGACCCATGCACCAAGAGGTCTCTGGTTCGATTCCCAGTCAGGGCACATTCCCGGCTTGTGGGCCAAATCCCCAGTTGGGGGCAGGCAGGAGGAAGCCAATCGATGTTCTCTCTCACATCGATGTTTCTATCTCTCTCTCTCTTCCTCTCTCTCTATAAAAAATAAAAAATCAATAAAAACATATTTTTAAAAGTATTTTAAACGGTATTACACAAATCTTTATCCCAATAATTTCTACATTTCGTTGAAATGGGTAAATATGATAAAAATAACACTTTTCAAAATGAACACAAGAAGAAATGAAAAATCTGAATGGTTCTATACTTAAGAATGAAATTAATTAAACACTTAAAAACATTTCTACAAGTAACTCTAGGCCTAGATGGCTATATCATTGAATTCTACCAAAATATTTAAGGAAGAAACAAGGCTAATTTTACACTAACTCCATCTCTGGGCCTCAGTTCCCTCATCTGTAAAAGGCAGGTGTTGGACCAGCCAAGCTCAGTGCCTGCCCTTGATATATCTCTCTGCACCCCTTCTGGGCTCTTCTCCCAGGGTGAAGTTGAGGACCTTTGGCTTTAATGGGAAAATATTTCATAATTCTGTGGGTTAGGACCTACTGGCCATCACTAGATGAATGGGAGTCACCTGGGTCCTGTTCTCCATGCTCTATAATTTGCTATGGAGGTTGCTGTTCGAACTGAGATGGGTTCTCTTCCCATGGTCCCATAATCCCTACCACTGTCCTTACTCCCAGGGAGGCATAGGAAACTTGAAACTGTCCTGTAAGAAGAATCCAGAATAAGGGTGTGATGTTAATTTCTTTTTTTTTTTTATCCTCACCCGAGGACATTTTCCCAGTTTTTGTTCAGACAGAGTAGGATGGAGAGAGAGACAGTGAGAGAAACATCGACGTGAAGGGGACACATCGAGTGGCTGCCACCCACATGACCCAACCAGGGCCGGGGACAAACTGCAACCAAGGTACATGCCCTTAGCGGGAATCGAACCCGGGTCTCTCTGGACCATAGGCCAATGCTCTACCGCTGAGCCAAACTGGCCAGGGCTGTAATGGTAATTTCAAAACTTCAGATTTAACCCTGTAAGCATCAAAGCTTTATTTTAACCATCTTGCTTAGAAATGGTGCTAAGTGTGTGTGTGTGTGTGTGTGTGTGTGTGTGTGTGTGTATAATATATATATATCCAGTAGTTTTTCCTAAGTATAAGTTTACAAGCATACATTCTTTAATTCTTTCTTCAGACTATTGGGTCATAGTGATGAGTCATAGTGATGGGTCATAATCTGAGATGCAATCAGGGAAATTAAAGTGCAGAGTCATTTGTTCCTACATCAACTAAATCTTTCTAACTTTCTATGATTTTGAAATTCCTGCCTACCTTTCAAAATAATCTTCTCCCTACATGTCAGGCCACTTGCAATCACGTTAGATATTATGTGTTTTCTTAGTAGCTGATGTTTCTATCTTTCTTTCCCTCTCCCTTCCTCTCTAAAATCAATAAAGGAAAAAAAACAAAAAAGATGTGCACCCCAGCATTGTTTACAGTAAAGAGAATCTGAAAACAGCTGCTTGCCAGTGGGGTTCTGGTCCAATAATATAATGGTGTATCTTTCCAATAGAATGCTATGCAACTATTCAAAGTGACTTTTTGTTTTATGTTATACAAAGTGCTGAGGTCCCAGAAAACCAAAGCATATTGTTTGTGGATTCTAAATAAATAACCCAGTGGACTAGCTGTGAAAGACATGGGTTTATTCGTAGTTACGTGTATAGTGGTGGCAGCTAATTGGTGAGGTTTACCACCACAATGGTTGCCACCAGTGAAGTTGTCCCACCAAGTCCATCTGGCCTGTGGATGGGCCACACCAGGGGCAGCTGGCTGGTGCTATTGTTTTGCCCAGAATTTTCAAATACAAGTTTTATAGAGTACAGAAAATGATGAAAACCAGGGCATGCAGGGGGACAGGGACATGCCTGAGTGCAAGCTGTGTGAGATCAAAACACTAGGTGTTTACAATCCAGGCTCACATCTAGAAGCAGTTTCTCTTTGGCCTTTTTTAGACCAAGTTGCTAGCCAGGTTCCCAAGGTCTCACAGTATGCTTACAGATGGCCTTCATTATATTCCCACATGGTGAGAGAGAGAGTTGGAGCATGGGAAGAGGCCCATGTTCCCATTTATTATCTATTATTGCCTCTTTTCATTTTCTTTCTTTCTCTCTCCTTCCTTCCTTCCTTCCTTCCTTCCTTCCTTCCTTCCTTCCTTCCTTCCTTCCTTCCTTCCTTCCTTCCTTCCCTCCCTCCCTCTCTCCCTTCCTTCTTTCCTTCTTTCTTGATTTTAGAGAGAGAGAGAGAGAAACACTGATCACCTGCTTCCTGCATGTGCCCTGACTGGGAATTTAACCCACCACTTTCTTGTTTACAGAATGATACGCCAACCAACTGAGCCATCCCAGCCAGGACTTTAAAAAAAAAATTTTTTTTTTAATGTGCCCCAGGATGAAAGAGTTCCGGCAACCATCACAGGCATCGAGCTAGGATAAATGAAGGACTGTATGTCTACTTTGCCCCTGATTGATTTAAGAATAACACCACCAATCAGGTGTTTCCCTGCCCCTTGCCAGGGGATCCGCATCTCTACTTTCACTGAATCTTTAAAAAGCATGTTCAGCCCAGCCAGTGTAGCTCAGTGGATTGAGTACAGAAAAATGAAGAAAACCAGGGCACGCAGGGAGACAGGGACATGCCTGAGTGCAAGCATGGACTGAGGGGTCCTAGTTCGATTCCTGGTCAGGGCACGTGCCCGGGTGCAGGCTCGATCCCCGATAGGGGCATGCAGGAGGCAACCAATCGATGTACTTCTCTCATATAGGTGTTTCTATCTCTCTCTCCCTTCCTCTCTCTCTAATAAAATCAATAAAGAACATTTTTTTTCTTAAAATTTTTTTCTTTATTGATTTTGAGAGAGAGAGGGAGAGACAGATGGAAAGATCACTGAGAAAGAACATCGATTGCCCTGGCCGGTTTTGTATCAGTGGTTGGAGCATAGGCCTATGGACCAGAGAGTCCTGGGTTCAGTTCCCACTAGGGGCACATACCAAAAAAAAAAAAAAAGAAAGAACATTGATTGACTGCCTCCTGCATGCTCCTCACCAGGATTGGGACCACAACCTGGGCATGTGGCCTCACCGGGAATTGAACTGGTGACCTCTTGGTGCATCGGTTGACACTCAACCACTGAGCCATACCAGCGAGGCAATAAGAAACATATTTTTTTTTAAAAATTTTAAAGCATGTTCAATTATACAGTTTCCACTTTTGTTTGAATTTTCTACATAAGTAGGTATTATCTTTACAATCAGGAAAACACAATGAAACAAAAAATACAGAAACATCCAGAAGCATTTGCTGGATATTTTTAAAGGAGCTGGTTTAGATTATTCAACAAGTCCTAACAACAAATATCTTTAAATTATCAAATGAAATACTACAGGAAAACTTTCCAGATCTGAGCCTGAGTTTTCAGATTAAAAGAGCTCACCAAGTCCTGGCCAGTTTGGCTCAGCGGTTAGAGCGTTGGCCTGCGGTCCTGAGAGATCCGGGTTCGGTTCCCGCTAAGGGCATGTACCTCGGTTGCAGTTTGTCCCTGGCCCTGGTTGGTCATGCAGGTGGCAGCCACTCGATGTGTCCCTTTCACATTGATGTTTCTCTCTCTCTCTCTCTCCCTCCCACTCTATCTGAACCAAAAATGGAAAAAATGTCCTCGGGTTGAGGATTGAAAAAAAAAAAAAAAGAGCTCACCAAAAGGCTAGCACAGCCTGGCTGAAGTGGCTCACTGGTTGAGCATCAACCCATGTTACGGGTTTAATTCCTGGTCAGGGCACATGCCCAGGTTGTGGGCCTGATCCCCAGTGGGGGTCATGCAGGAGGCGGTCAATCGATGTTCTTTCTCATCGATGTTTCCCTCTCTCTTCCTCTCTCTCTAAAATCAATAAAGAAAAAATATTTTTTTAAAAGGCTAGCACAACAAAAAACAATGCAAAAATTAGTTATTAAATTTCAGAACACCAGAAATAAAAAGAAGATCCTAAGCACTTCTAAATAGAAAACAGGAAAAACAGGCCAAATACAAAACATCAAGAATCAGAGAGGTATTTATTTGGAGCATTTGCAGAAAAGTAGTGAAATAGAGACAGGCACACAGAAAACTAAGCAAATGAAAATATGACAAATGATAATTTTTTTTGTATCCATCTTCAGATAGAGTAGGAGAAAGAGATGGAGGAAGAGAAAAAGAGAAACATCGACGTGAGAGAGACACATCAAGTGGTTGCCACCCACACAACTCCAACTGGAGCCGGGGACAAACTGCAACTGATGCACGTGCCCTTAGCGGGAACTGAACCCGGGACTCTATGGTTCGAAAGCTGACATGCTCACTGCTGAGCCAAACCGGCCAGAGTGATAAATGATAATTTCAGGAAAACCAAAAAGTTGTACAGAAAAGAAAACATAGAGTACTGAAGAGAGCATAATGCAATGCCTAGAATTGATGAACTATGTATATTATTTAAAAATATGGTTAAAAACAAGGGAGCCCTGGCCTGTGTGGCTCAGTTGGTTGAGCATTGTCCCATGTACCAAAAAGTAGCCGGTTTGATTCCTGGTCAGGGCACATGCCCGTGTTGCAGGCTGGATCCCAAATAGGGGATGTGCAGGAGGCAACCGATTGATGTTTCTCTCTCTCTCTCCCTTCCTCTCTAAAAGTAATAAAAACATATTTTTTTTAAAAAAACAAGGGAAAAAATTAAAAGAATTAAAAGTAGTTGTCCCTGGGGAACAGTACAGTGGTATGGCTAAAGGATTATTGTATTTTGCCATAAGCCTGTAGCAGTATTTTTTTTTAAATATGCACATTCATTATTTTTATAATAAAAGTTGAAACACACATACACTGCTGATCGAATATAAAATGCTACAGTCATTAATTTAAAAAGTTGAACATAGCACGAACAACGTGGCTCAGTGGCTTGAGCATTGGCCCCATGTACAGGAAATCGCTCACAGGAAATGACTGGTTCAATTCCTGGCCAGGGCATATGCCCAGGTTGTGGGCCCAATCCCCAGTGGGGGGCATACAGGAGGCAGCCAATTGATGTTTCTATCACTCCTTCCCCTTTCTTTCTCTCTAAAAAATCAATAAAAACAGCCCTGGCCAGTTTGGCTCAGTGGCAGAGCGTCGGCCCCCTGACCAAAGAGTCATGGGTTCGATTCTGGTCAAGGGCACATACTTCGGTTGCGATTTGTCTTTGGCCCTGGTTGGGGTCGTGTGGGAGGCAACTAGTTGATATGGCTCTATCACATCGATGTTTCTCTCTGTCTGTCTCTCTCTCCCTCCCTCCCACCCACTCTATCTGATAATAAATAGAAAAATATCCTTAAGTGAGGATTAAAAAAAAAAGTATAAGATACTTATTAATAAACATAACCAAGGAAGCTTATATTAGTTTGCTAGGGCGTCCACAACAAAATACCACAGACTAGGTAGTTTAAACAACAGACATTTATTTTCTCACAATTCTGGAGGCTTGGAAGTCCAAGATGAAGGTGTCAGCAGGTTTGGTTTCTTCTGACGCCTCTCCTTGGCTCACAGACGGGCACCTTCTTGTTGTGTCTTTCATGGTTGTCCCTCTGCATTGTCTGTGACCTAATCTCCTCTCCTTAGAAGGAAGCCAATCATATTGTATTAGGGACCACTCTAAAAACTCGACTTGGTGTGGGTCTTTTATATTTTTAAATCCTTACCTGAGGATATTTTTCCATCAATTTTCAGATAGAGTGGGATAAAGGAAGAGGGAAAGAGAAGCATCGATGCGAGAGACAAATCAGTTCGTCTCCCAAACGACCCCAATTGGGCTGGGAATTGAACCTGCAACCCAGGGTAAGTGCCCCTGACCAGGAATGGAACCAGAGACTCTTCAGTGTGAGGGCTGATGCTCTAACTGCTGAGCCAAACCAGCCAGGGCTGGTGTGGGTCTTCTAAAATTCATTCAGTTTGGTACATAGTGAACTCTTTTATTTTATTTTTTATAAGAATATGTTTCCATTTATTTTCAGACAGAGTGAGAGGGGGGGAGAGAGAGAGACAGACAGAGAGAGAGAGAGACAGAGACAGAGACAGAGACATTGGTATAAGAGAGACACATCAATTGGTTGCCTCTTACATGGCCCCTACCAGGGCCGGGGACAGAACCACAACCGAGGTATGTGCCCTTGACCAGAATCCAACCCTCAACTCTTTGGTCCAAGGGCCCATGTTCTAACTGCTGAGCCAAACCAGCCAGGGCCACAATGAACTCTTTTCGTTTTTTTTTTTTTTTTTTTTTTTTTCCTCACCCGAGGACATTTTTCGATATTTTGTTCAGATAGAGTGAGAGGGAGAGAGAGAGAAACATCGACGTGAAAGCGACACATCGAGTGGTTGCCACCCACACGACCCAACCAGGGCCGGGGACAAACTGCAACCAAGGTACGTGCCCTTAGCGGGAACCGAACCCGGGTCTCTCCGGACCGCAGGCCAACGCTCTAACCGCTGAGCCAAACCGGCCAGGGCCACAATGAACTCTTTTAATTTGAAGACTTCTATCTTTCTCAGCTTCAGGACATTTTCTTCCATTCTTTTGTGGGGTTTTGTTGTTGTTGTTTAATCCTCACTCGAGGATATGCTTTCATTGATTTTTAGGGAAAGAGGAAGAGAGAAAGAGAGAGAGAGAGAAAGAGAGAAACATCAATCCATGGCTTCCCGTACTTACCCTGACCGGGGATCAACCTGAAACCTGCTATGTTCACTGATGGGAATTGAACCCAAGCCCTTTCTGTGCACAGGAGGATACCCCGACCAAATGAGTCACACCAGCCAGGGTTCTTCCATTCTTTTATTCTGTGTTCTCACCTTCTGGAACTCCCACTAAACAGAGTTGAAGCTTTTGCGTCTATCTTTATCTTATATTATCCAACTTTGTGTCTCCTCTAAATTGTCTTTTCCTGCTTGAGTTTTCAGGCTGTGGATTTTTGACAAAACTAATTTGGTTTTTATTATTTTAAATTGTACAACTATTAATTAATTCATCATCATTATAAAACACTTAAATAATACACAAAACATTAAAAATGTTCATGCTCCACAGCTAACATTCCAACTTAGTCTCCCCAAAGTAACTACTGTTGTCAGTTTAGGGTTTTTTCTTTTAGCTCTTTTCCTATGGCTAGTTTTTTTTTTTATCCCCACCTGAGGACATTTTTGCATTTATCTTCAGATAGAGTGTGTGGGGGGGGAGCATCGATGTGAGAGAGACACACTGAGCAGCTGCCACCCACACGACCCAGACCAGGGCCGGGGACAAACTGCAACCGAGGTACGTGCCCTTAGTTTGAACTAAACCCAGGACTCTCTGGTCTGTAGGCCAACGCTCTAACCACTGAGCCAAACTGGCCAGAAAGAAAGGGAGAGGTAAAGAGAGATAGAAACATTGATAAGAGAAACATCAACATTGATTGACTGTCTCCTGCATGCCCCCTGCTGGGGATTAAATCCCAAAGTCGTGCATGTGCCCTAACCTGGAATCAAACTGGCAACCTCTTGATGCACAGATTGATCCTCAACCACTGAGGTACACCGGCCTGGCAATAGAGGTTTATTTATTTTTATTTTTATTTTTTTTATCCTCACCCGCAGACATTTTTTGATATTTTGCTCAGATAGAGTGAGAGGGAGAGAGAGAGAAACATCGACGTGAAAGGGACACATCGAGTAGCTGCCACCCGCACAACCCAAACAGGGCTGGGGACAAACTACAACTGAGATACGTGCCCTTAGTGGGAACCAAACCCGGGTCTCTCGGGACCACAGGCTGACGCTCTAACCGCTGAGCCAAACCGGCCAGGGCTAGAGGTTTATTTTTAACAGCTATATAGCATTCCATAATACTGATGTATCCAAACTTATTTACTCATTCTCCTACTGAGGAATATTTATGTTGTTTCCATTTATTTACTCTTTTATAAACAATGTGACAATGAACATCAATACACCTACCTCAACCTCACTGTAAATGTACATTTCTCTGGGACGTAACTTAAAAATGGAATTACTGGTTAGGAGAATATACACATTTATTTGTTTTCAATATGCCCTTAGTATAAAATTCAAAAGGCCTATTGAATTGCAAGTCTCCTTCCTACTCCTGTCTCCCAATCATCAATTCTTCACTGCTGAAGCAATTGCTGTCATCAGGTTTTTTCCTTTCACAGATATTCTAGGATTGGCTATTTTAGATTTTAAAATATATATTGCTATATTAGCTTTCAAAAGGGCAATTTATATTTGCTATGGTGGATTGCAACTGATCACAGATTCTTTGTGGTTCACCTAGGTGAAGTATATTTCCCTACTCCTTGTATTTATGTTGGCCTAGGCCTTAAGAGATATCGTAGCTTACATTCTCGTTTTCTTATGTTGCTGTGATGTGAATAAACCCAGTCTATCCCACTGGAGGGTGAGAATCAATGTGAAGCAGAGACACACTTCCAGTTTAGGGTCCCTGGACAAGGAATTGGCAAACTTTTTCTGTAAAGGGCTAGACAGTAAATATTTTCGGCTTTGCAGGCTATGTGGTCTCTCTCTCGCAACTACTGAACTCTGCTGTTGTATTGTGAAAGCAGCCATAGATAATATGTATTTAAGAGATTAATCCAGGTAGTTTCATAATATTTTACAAGTAGGATTTTGGGTTCTTTGGTTAATTTAAGGTTATCAATAATGCTTATTTCTGCTGTTCCAGCATCTTTGCTTTTGTATATTACTATCTAATTGCTTATTTAACCCATGGAGGTGTTAATGTTTCTTTAAAAATTCTTAAGCTCAGTTGTCGAGAGGAATGAGTTGGTGGAAAACACAGTGGAAGACCATGGGTCTGGCTTTTGGTTCTGTTCAACAACCAAATAGTATTATTATTATTATCATCATTATTACTACTACTATTATATTCTAATTTAATTAAATACCATCTGTGCTTTGGATCTCGTATCCTCCCCTCATCTCAGGAACTTTACATAATTCACAGTTCAATATTCCTTCTCTTAAATATTTAATCCCTCTCAACTAGTTTCTCTCCTTTGACTTAAAAAAAGAAAGAAACATAATATACATACCACAAAATTACCATTTTAAAGTATACAGTTCAGCCCTGGCCGGTTTTGCTCAGCGGTTAGAACGTCAGCCCGTGGACCAGAGAGTCCCAGGTTTGGTTCCCCCTAAGGGCACATACCTCGGTTGCAGTTTGTCCCTGGCCCCGGTTGGGGTCGTGTGGGTGACAACCACTCGATATGTCTCTCTCATATCATTGTTTCCCTTTCTCTCTTCATCCCTCTCTCCCTTCCGCTCTATCTGAAGATAAATGCAAAAATGTCCTCGGGTGAAGATTAAAAAAAAAAAAAAAAAGGAAAGTGACCAGAGATGTTATAAGGAATTATATTAGTGGTATTAGTAATAATAATGATAATGATAGCTTACTGTGTACCAGAAACTATATTGAGTGTTTTTTTATTTTTGTTATTTATTTATTTATTTATTTATTTTGAGAGGGAGAGATAGAAACATTGATGAGAGAGAACATCAATTGGCTGCCTCCTGCATGCCCCCCACTGGGGGTTTGGCTCACAACTTGAGCATGTGCCCTGACCAAGAATCCAACCAGCGACCTCTTGGTGCATGGGTCAATGCTCAACCACTGAGCCACACTGGCCCAGCATACTAAGTGTTTTATATGAATTATCTGATTTCATTCTCATAATAGCTCTATGAGATTACTATTCGGTTTTGAAATATTGAGCAAACCAAGGCTTGAATAGTTTAAGTAAATTGTCCATAATCACAGGGTAAGTAAGTGGTGGGGCATGATTAAAGCCCAAATTCCCTGGCTGCAGAGCTAGGGTCTCTTTGGTTCGACCCACAGGGCATTTGGATCTCTGGAGGTAACAGAGAAATTCACCAGCATTTTAAGTACAATCCATTTTCAACCCTACTAGTCTTTCCTCCAAGGCCATTTTTTCTTTTACTCTTCCAAAAGAAAGCACTAAATACCATAAAAATAACCAGTACCAAAGTCACTACCAACTAAAGACAGAAAAACTTCCTGTGGTCTTCTGCTACAACGGCAGACCCAGTGAACCATACCTTTTAGTCCTAGAAGGTACCCTGGCATTACACCCTCTTCTTGAATTTGGGCTGGCCCTTTGACTTGCTTTAACAAAGAGAATATGGTGAAAGCCCCAGTTCTGGGCCTAAGCCTTAAGAAGGCCTACCAGCTTCCACTTTTGCCCTTTTGGGAGTCCCGAATCACCACGTAAGAAGCCTGGCTACTCTGCAGGAGAGATTTTGTGGAAGAGTCACAAGGAGAGGGAGAGAATTTAAGACTACTGGAGCAAAGAGGACCAGTCTTTCCAGCTGAACCAGCCCCCAGTTGATGTTACTACCAACCAAGTACAGCAGAAGAATGGCCAGGGGAGGGCTAATACCAGCCCATATTGGGATTTTTAAAAAACTGTGTTTTTATTGACTTTTTTAGAGAGAGAGGGGAAGGGAGAGACAGAAACATCCATTCCAGAGAGAATCATTGATTGGCTGCCTCCTGCAAGCACCGCCCCCCACCCCCACCCCAATCCCACAACTGAGGCAGGTGCCCTGACCAGGATTGGAACTGGGACCTCCCAGTACATGGGATAACGCTCAATCCACTGAGCCATACCAGCTCAGCAGATGTTTTAAGCTATACAATTTGGGGTGGTTTGTTACATAATAGTTAATAAAAATACCTCTTCACCTTTCCTTGGGCTACTACTGATATACTCAATTCTGCATAAAGCTGAGATCTCCACTCCTTACTCCCTGTCTCCCAATTGCAGGGCAATAGTTTGCCAGAAGCGCCCTGGCCGGTTTGGCTCAGCGGTTAGAGCGTCGGCCTGCGGTCCTGAGAGACCCGGGTTCGGTTCCCGCTAAGGGCGCGTACCTCGGTTGCAGTTTGTCCCCGGCCCTGGTCGGTCGTGCGGGTGGCAGCCACTCGATGTGTCTCTTTCACGTCGATGTTTCTCTCTCTCTCTCTGTTCCTCTCTCTCCCTCCCGCTCTACTTGAACAAAAAATGGAAAAAATGTCCTCGGGTGAGGATAAAAAAAAAAAAAAAATAGTTTGCCAGAAGCTTTTACATTAATTACTAGGGCCCAAGCAAGCTTTTTTAATGAAAAGAGGTACTAGATGTGGGTCCAGAGATTTTAGCTCTAGTTTTGTTACTAATCGTATACCCTTTGAAAGCAATTTACCTTTATTTATTTGGGGGGGGGGGGAGATCTCATGTAAAATTGAAACATGACTGGCTGGACTGGCTACCTTCCGCACGTGCCCCAACCTGGGAAGGAACCACAACCTAGACAAGTTCCATGACCAGGAATAAAACCAGCGACCTTTCGATTTACAGGACAACACTCCAACCAACTGAGCCACACCGGCCAGGACAAGTAATTTATCTTTTTATCTCTACTGTAAAATGGAGAGACCAATGCTCTCTCTACTGACCAGAGGGTAAAAATTAGTAAAGCCGAGTGGGAAAGAAAAATGAAATGCATTTAATAGCTCTTCCAGCTCAAGGGGCAGGTGAAAAAATACAAAGAAGGTGAATTTGATGTGATCTGGGTGTAAGATCTTGAACAAACAATCCCCATCCCCAGTTCTTTCTCTGTAAATGAGACTACTTTTTCTTCAGTTTATCTGCGACGTTTAAATGAGACATTGCAGTAGAGACCAGTTACAAACTAAACACTAATTGCCCGCCATCAAATCCAAAAGCCTTCCCTACCCCTCCCTCCTCGCCCCATATTTCCTGACTGGAGTGAGGCCCAGAAAGCAACTTTTTAACAAAAATCTATATTTGTAAAAAACAAGTTACCTAGCAGATTCTAATGCACGTGCCTTCAAGCAGAGGACTCCGCTTGCTACCACGCCCCTTTTTCTGTCGGAAGGAGCCAAACTCCAGGTCTCGCGACAGTTTATTTTTTCTTCGGAATCTACAACAGATTGCGCGAGATTTTGATCGTCCAATCACGAGGCTGGATTGGTGCTCAAGATGGCGACGCGCTTGGAGCGTAACATCTGCGTTTCTAGGAACTTCATGTTGCAGATGGCTTGAGACTCGGGTTAGAGGCCCACTTTAGATTGGTGCTCTGGCTGGAACTTTGCCTTCAGAGGTAAGTCACTGTCTTTCACGATTGTGCGAGTTCACTTAGCCCATGTATCACCCAGGTTCCTCATCTTCGGGTTCTGGGCCCGTGAGATGTTGATTTCGGGGTCTAGGGAGAGAGATCCGATAGGAGATGGGGTGTGTGGCGGTGTTGGGGGAAGGCTAGGGGTAAGGAGTTAATTAATAGAATGGGAACTAAGGTTGTAGTAGGGAAGACCTCTGGGGCTGAGGAGATCCGAAGCTGAGGCGGGAAGACAAGCTAAATAAGTAAGATGAGAATATGGAAGGAGTGAAAGAGATGGAGAACTGGCAGTGGCGGAACTAGAAGAAAAAGCCCCAACTCTAGGACTGAGCTTCTTTGAGAGTCAAGATAGGGGGCTGTTTGCCCAGAATGAGAGTGCTGTGTTTCAGTAGCCTGGACAGTAAAAAGAGTTACATGTCAGTGTTTTCAGTCAACAAACACTGAGTGCCTACTCTCGTAGGCCCTAATTTAGGTGTTGGGAAAGCGCAGTGAACAAGATAGACAAAAGATTTTTCCTCAAGAAGCCTATTGGAAGGGCAGATTTTTTTAAAATTAAGTAAATATATGGAACGTCAAGTAGGTAAGTTCTACGTGGAAGATAGAAGCTAGTAAGGGAAACCAGGAGGGTGTTCACTTACTGCAAGCTTAAGTAAAGGTACTCAGGAAAGGCATCTGTGAGAAGGGAACATTTGATTCAAAGACCTGAACAAGGCCAGAGTATCTTTTATGTATGTATTTCTGGGAGAACAGTCCATGCAGACCAAGCAGCAAATACAAAAGTCCTGAGGCAGAAGTGTACTAGAATTGATAACAAGGAGGCCAATGTAGCTAGAGCATGATGAGTCAGGAAGAGGAAAGTAAATTAGGTTAGAGAGAAGAAAGTGACAATGCTGATGCCAGGTAAGAGGTGACATTGAATTAAACTGAGGGACATGATAGATTTAGCTAAGAACTCATTGCCTGTGTGAGGAGCTTGGTTAGCAAAGATTGACTCATCCTGTATCTGTTCTGACCAACTAAGTTGAGTAATGTAGGAAATGAATCTGCCATATGTTAAAGAAAAAGGATCTATATAATAAACCTGACAAGCTCATGGGGGCCACATGGCAGGCCTGACAAGCTCAGTGACCAAAAATAACCACATAAGACGGTTTTATCACAAATTCCACTGGGCAGGTTAGAGTGAGTAGTTAATTCCAGGCATATAGCTCTCTTAGCAAAGGTCAGTCTTTATCTTAAGTGAGCCCTGTGCATTGTTCGTATGCATCTAGGATAACATACTTTAAAATGTCAGAGTAAATGAAAGGAGAAAAATGGAAAGACCAGTATAGTGCTGGAAGGGGGAAGTGGCAACAAATGAGGCTGGAGGGATAGTCAAGGCCTAGATTTATATATTTGTTAAGAATTTTAGACTTTATCTAAAGCCTAATAGCTCTAGAAAGCCACTGAAGGGAGTTAGCAAAGAAGGTTCAGATTTGTGTGGGATAGGGGAGGGACGACTTGTCTGCTGTGTGAAAAGTGGATTGCAGGGGCTAGGATGGTTATAGAGAGATCAGTTAGAGCCTATTGTTGGAATCCAAGAAAAAGATGATAATGACCTGGGTTAGAGATGTGGAGTTGTGAAGGGTGAAGAGTAATTAGGGTCAAGAAACAATTAGGAGATAGAGAGTATTCAGGACATGGTGTGTTTGGAATAAAACGGGAGGTGGGGTGGAGAGGATGCTAAAGATTTCTGGGTTGTATGCCACAACAAAGGTAGTGGTGCCATTCAGCAAAATAAGGAAGATTAGATGAGGACCATTTTGGGGTGGGTAGAAATTATTTAATTTTGGACATGTTGTGCGTGAAATACTTTTGAGCCATCCTAGTGAGAAGTCTAGTGGGCAATTGGATATATGATTTGGAAAGGTCTTAGGTGAAGAAAGTTCTTTTTTGAAAATAGTTGTTAAATTTTCAGTGTAGAAAGCTGTCAAAAAACCTTCTGAAATAGTGTTAACAGATTTATTACTATATAAAATTACATCTCAAATGAAGCCTGCAAAGAAAAGGTGCTTATTGCTAGAGAACTTTATAAGAGATATGACTTAGCTGGGGAGATTAGAGAAGGAAAGACATTCCTGAAGAAGAGATGCTTGAAGTGTGATAGTAAGGATGAGTGGAATTTATCAGAAAGGGGGGCACATTATAGACCAGCGATTTTCAACTGGTGTGCCAACAGAACAACAGCTGTACGGTATGAATGAATCAAAATTATACCTTTTTTTGGTCTTAGATCTGCAAAACATATGTATTTTTTGGTGTGCCACAGAATTTTAGTAATTAGTTTATGTGTGCCATGAGATGAAAAAGGTTGAAAATCGCTGTTATAGACAAAAGGAGTAACATGTGTAAAGACCCTTTTGCCACCGAGGAGGGACTGAAAAATGAGCTCTGGGGGTCTGACTTAGCTGTTGGTGTAGAAATAGGCAAGCCCACACCAGGCTGGACCTTATTTGTATGCTGAAGTAAGGTTTTTTGTCTTTATCTTAAAAGTAAAGTTTTGAGCAAGAGGGCATATGAGTAGGATGTAATGAGTTTTGTGTTTGGAAATGATCACTGCAAAATGGAAAAAGGAGTGGAGAGAATAAAAGTGGATTCAGGGAGACCAATTAAGAGACTGTTATAGCAGTCTAGGTAACTTGTAATTGACTTATATTGGTGGAGATAGGGAAAAATTGATAGATTTGAGAGGTATTTAGCAGATTAAATCCACATGACTGTTGATTTCTTGGAATATGAGAGGGATAGAGAGCTATCAGATGACTCCTAGGTTTCTCGCGTGCATAATACTATTTAGATGAATGCTCATTATTTAAAAACGTGGAAAATGCAGAATGGTATGAAAAAAATAAAAATCACCTACCATCAAGAGCTATGTAGTATTCTAAAATATTTTTGAATTACCAACTACTTAGAGATTTACTAAACCACTACCAGTGGCTTTTCTTCTAGTTTTTGTTTATTGCTATAAGTGCATTAACTTTTTTTCCTCTTTGTAATCTAGTAGAAGACAAATTATGTTTGTTTTCATTTGGTTTTAGCTACCTAGGAGTGACAAGACTGACATTTATAAAGGAAATTGGAATATAAGAAGTTTTTAAAAATTTAAGTGATTTTTGGTACACTACAAAATATTCGGTCCATGCAAGGCCACTGTAAAAATTAACCTCTGGTTATAATATTCTTGGCTGTAGATTATAGTACCTTCTGCTACTTTGATGCTTTTAAAGGGATACTTTACAATTTTGTTTTCTTGATTAAAAAAAAAACGGTTCATCATATGCTGTACACATTCTTTATTGTGGCAAAATATACATAACATAAAATTTACCATTTTAACCAAATTTTTTTTCAGTGTTGAATCATTAAATGGTTTTATTTAATTTATTTATTTTTTGGACTTTAAAAAAAAATTATTAATTTTTGTTACAGATGTGTCCCTTTTTTTTGAACCCTCACCCAAGGATATTTTTATATTTACGTTCAGACAGAGTGGGAGAGAGGGAGAGACAGACAGACAGACATCAATATGAGAGAGACACATCAATTGGCTGCCACCCACGTGAACTCCCTGGGTCGAACTACAAATGAGGTATGTGCCCTTGGCCAGAATAGAACCCAGGACTCCCTGGTCCGCAGGCTGACACTCTTAACTGCTGAGCCAAATCGGCCAGGGCACACACCCCCCCCCCCTTTTTTTAATCCTGACCTGAGGATATTTTTTTCCATTTATCTTCAGATAGAGTGGGAAGGAGGGGGAGAGGGAGAAACATCAATGTGAGAGAGACGCATCAACTGGCTGCCTCCCGCATGACCCTGACCAGGGCTGGGACTGAACCACAACCGAGATACATGCCCTTGATCAGAATTGAACCCACCCATGACTCTTTGGTCCGCAGGCTGACGCTCTAACCACTGAACCAAACTGGCCAGGGCCCATTTTAACCATTTTTTTTTTTTATCCTCACCTGAGGACATTTTTTTTGCATTCATTTTCAGACAGAATGGGAAGGAGAGAGGGAGGAAGTGAGAGAGAGAAACATCGATGTGAGAGAGACACATCAAGTGGTTGCCACCCACACCACCCCACCCGGGGCTGGGGACAAACTGGAACCGAGGTACATGCCCTTAGCGGGAACCAAACCTGGGACTCTCTGGTCTGTGAGCCGACGCTCTAACCACTGAGCCAAACTGGCCAGGGCCATTTTAACCATTTTTAAGTATACCATTCACTGACATTAAGTATATTCACAATGTCGACTATACATTTCTAGAAGATTTTCATCCTAAACAGAAAACATGTACCCTTTAAAGAATAACTCATCATTCTTCCCTCTCCTCAACCCCTAGTAACCTCTATTCTACTCTCTCTGTATGAATTTGTCTAGTCTTGGTGCCTCATATAAATGGGATAATATGATATTTAATTTAATACAATATTCCTTTGGGGTGTGGCTTATTTCCCTTAGCATAATGGTTTTAAGGTTTGTCTGTTTTATAGCATGTATCAGAATTTTATTTCTTTTTATGGCTGAATAATATTCCATTGTGTGTATATATACCACATTCTGTTTATTCATCTGTGAATGAACACTTGGGGTTGTTTCCACCTTTTGGCTGTTGTGAATAATGATGCTGTGAACATTGGTAGGCAAATATGTGTTTGAATCCCTGCTTTCAGTTCTTTTACGTATATTTTGGAGTGGAAATGCTGAATCATATGGTGATTCTTTGTTTTAACTTTTTAAAGAACCATCAAACTCTTTTCCATAGTAATTTTACCATTTTATGTTCCCACCTACAATACTTGAGGGCTCTAATTTCTTCACATCCTTTCCAATATTTATTCTTCTAAAATTTTAAAAATAACCAAGTGGTATGTTATTGTAGTTTTTATTTGCATTTCTCTAATGACAGATGATGTTGAGCATCTTTTCATATTCTTATTTGTTGTGTACATTTAAAAAATATAACTTCTACTTTCTCACTTGATTGGTAAGGATGTGTTGACTTAGCAACCACAGTTTTTCCCCATTAACATTTTTTAAAACTAAATATACTCATTCCCCCCCCCTTTTTTTTCTTTTTAAAGATGGCTCTGAGTAAATCAATGCATGCAAGAAATAGATACAAGGACAAACCTCCTGACTTTGCATATCTGGCAACCAAATATCCAGATTTTAAACAACATGTTTATATAAATCTGAATGGAAGAGTGAGGTAGGTAACATAAAGAATTCTTGATACCATGTTATTCTAGTGTAATCTGAATGGATACAGTATAGTGGAAAGTGTACTAGACTGATAGAACTGAATACTAATCCTAGACATTTCATTAAGCATCTCATCTGACCTTGGACAAATCACTTACCTTCTTTGGCTTTCAACTTTTTAATCTATAAAATGAGAGGATTGGAGCAAATGTTTTTAAGTTTCTTCTGGCTCTAAAAAAACCCTTGTCCAATGTCCAAATTATTGCTTACTTGGCACAGATCCCTGAGTAACTGCAGAGATGTTAGGGTTGTGCTTTAAAACTTGGTGGCTGGTGAGGGTCTAAAATTTTTTTTTTAAGTGTGTGTTATTTTGAGGCAGGAAGATAATAACCATGACATTGCTCTGGCCAGTTTGGCTCAGCGGTTAGAGCGTTGGCATGCAGACCAGAATTGCGGGTTCGATTCTGGTCAAGGGCATGTACCTCAGTTGTGATTTGGTACTTGGCCTTGGTCGGGGTTGTGTGGGAGGTAACCAATTGATGTGTCTCTCTCACGTTGATCTTTCTCTCTCTTTCCCCCTCCCTCTCACTCTATCTGAAGATAAATGGAAAAATATCCTTGGAGGATTTAAAAAAAATAAAATAAAATAACCATGACATCAAACTGATTTCACAGACATTATTACTTAGGGTACCACTACATTTAAGTTAAAAGGTTGTGTTTTTGTTTTGTTTTTTTTAAATTAAGAAAATAGCCCTGGCCAGCTTGGCTCAGCAGTTAGAGCATTGGCCTGCGGTTCACAGAGACCCGGGTTCGGTTCCCGCTAAGGGCATGTACCTCGGCTGCAGTTTGTCGTGCGCGTGGCAGCCACTCGATGTGTCCCTTTCACGTCGATGTTTCTCTCTCTCTTCTTCTCTCTCCTTCCCACTCTATCTGAACAAAAAATGGAAAAATGTCCTCGGGTGAGGATAAAATAAATAAATAAAAGTAAGAAAATAATAGTATGAGTGCTTCAGGAAACGGCCAAGATTATGACAGTGGTATGGGAGATTATAATAACATTGGTTATAGATAACATTCCTTGAGAAGGAAATGTTTGACTGCATTCCTAAACTCTATGGGAGTTACACAGAGGATGGAAATTTAAGCCTGCCTGGGGAAAGGTGTGGTGATTTAACTATGGGGAGAAGGAGGAATAGGATTTGTGGAGAAGAGGGAAGGTAAGGAATAATAGGAACATCCGGCTGACCTCTGTCTTTGTTCTAACAGTCTTCTGGCTTTAGAAATAGATGTCCTATGGCAGGACTTAACATAAGAACCAAGATACCATAGAAATCACATAGAAGTATTTCAAACATATATTTACATTTATTTTTCTGGGAAATAATCCTTAGTTTTTATTGAATTTTCAAAGTGATCTGTGACATCACACCACCCCTTCTCCAATACACAAAAGTTAATATCAAATGCCCCAGAACTGTGGTTTCCAAGCTTTTTTGTCTACTTCATTCAATAAAAAGTTGCACATAGCCCCAATTATGAATGCTTGTACTACTTAATATTTATTAACTATTCTGTGCTAAGTTCTAGGAAAACCATAATAAACAAAAAAGACACGTAGATAGTTGTTACATGCCATTGCGTCAGCTCCAACTCCTGGTGACCCTATGAATGAGTGATGTCTACAATGTCCTATCCTCAGTAGCCCTGCTCAGCTCATGTAAACTCATGCCTATGACATCTGTTAGGGAGTCAGTCCATCTCATATTTGATCTTCCTCTTTTCCTGCTGCTTTCTAGTTTTCCCAGCATTGTTGTCTTTTCCAAAGAACCCTACCTTCTCACAATTTGCCCAAAGTAGAGCAGCTTCAGTTTTGTTTTTACCTCCAGTGATGTTTCAGGCCTAATTAGCTCTAGGACCCACTTGTTCATCTTTTTGGTGGTCCAGGGTCCTTATAGCTTTCCTCTAACACCATATTTCAAATGAATCCATTTTTTTCCTGTCAGCCTTCTTCACTGTCCAACATTCACATCTGTACATAGTAATTGGGAATACAAGGGTGTGGGTGATCTTAGCTTTAGTCTCTAATGATACATCTTTACTTTTGGTGATCGTTCCTAATTCTTCCATTTTTGCCCTTTTGAGTCTCAGCTTTCTCTTATTTATTTATTTTTTTTATCTTCACTGGAGGACATTTTTGCATTTATCTTCAGATAGAGTGGGAGGGAGAGGAGGGGGAGGGAGAGAGAAACATTGATGTAAGAGAAACACATCAAGTGGTTGCCACCCACATGACCCCAACTGGGGCCGGTGACAAACTGCAACTGAGGTGTGTGCCCTTAGTGGGAACCGAATCCGGGACTCTCTGGTTCGCGGGCCGATGCTCTAACTGCTAAGCCAAACCCTCCAGGGCTCAGCTTTCTCTTGATTTCTTGGCTGCAGTCTCCATTTGAATTGATGACTGAACAAAAAGCAAACAAATCTTTAACAATTTTAGTGTCTTGTGTTAACGTTAAAGTTGTGTATTTCTTCTGCAATTGTGCTTTTTGTCTTGATGTTCATCCTACTTTGGCACTTTCTTCTTTTACTTTCATTAGAAGTTGTTTCAAATCATTGCTCCTTTTTGCCAGTATAATGGTGTCACCTGCATATCTTAAATTATTGGTAGTTCTTCCACCAATTTTCACTCCTCCCCTTGAGTCCGGTCCAGTTTTTCATATATGTTTTGCCTATAGAATAGAATAGGAAAAGAAACACACACACAAAAAGAAGAAAAGCATAGTCATTGCCATATTTGGAGTTTACACACTAGTGGGGTAAGTAGACAAATAAACAAGCAGTTAACCTTATTTGCTTCAGTGTGTCAGAACCTGTGGAATCACACAGAAGGGAAATCTGACCCTGGCTTTGGGATTTAGAGAATCATTTGAAACAAGTAGTGTCTTTATTGAGTTCTAAGAATGAGTAGGAGTTAGCCAGGTAGAAAGAAGAGTGTTACAGGCAGAGAGAGCGGCATGTGCAGAGCACTGAGTAGTAGGGGAACTGCAAAGTTCAACATGCCTAGGATGTGGTGGACAAATGACAGGAGATGGGGCTGAGGAGGATTGTGCTTGTAGTACTTTATAAGGCCCATTGAGGAATCTGGAATTTATCTTAAGGACATGGTGTGGAGAATTCTTGTGTCTTCAGAGTTACCCATCCTTGTCCTTATCCACTAAAGTTTTAAAGTAGGGGAATAACATGTTCAGAATTGTGTTAAGACAGATGTATTCTAGGAGCCTTGTGGAGGATAGATTGCAGGAGGAATTAAGACTGGAGGTATAGGGAAATAAGTAGAAAATGGTTTTAATAATCCAGATTAGATACATGAGTGGCCTAACTAAGTAGAAGCAGCAGGGATAGAGAATACTAGATGGATTTGAGAGAAATTCATGGATAGAATTGCAGGACATGTTGGAAATTAAGAAGTAAGAGCCAAACCCGGCCAGTGTGGCTCAGTGGTTGACCATCAATCCATGCACCAAGAGATCACCGGTTCGATTCCTGGTCAGGGCACATGCCCAGGATATGGGCCTGATCCCCAGGGCGGGGCATGCAGGAGACAGTCAGTCGATGTTCTCTCTCATCAATGTTTCTATCTCTCTCTCAAAATCAATAAAGAAAAAAATTTTTTAAAGAAGTAGGAGCCAAATATGGTGCTTAGGATTTCAAATTAGTGAGACAATAGTTGGTAGTACCATTTACTGAAATAGGGACCAAGGGGGGGATGAGCTGCTTTAGGGGAGATGATGTTTTCAGTTCCCAGTGTATAGAATATGAGAAGTCCGTGGGATATTCAAGTGGAGTATTTTATAGTCAATTGAAAACAGAAGTTTGAAGAAGGACACAGCATGATGTAGGGTTGTTGTTAGTGAAGGCCCTGGGTCTTTGAACCGAATGCTGAAGGATGAAGAGAAGCAGGAAGACGAAGTCCAAGTATAGAGAATAGAATTTCGTGACAGGTATGGTAAGTCTGGAGAACTGCATGTACATGGGGCTAAAGTGGATAATGGATGGCAGATTGAGAAATAAAATAAGAGGAGACTAAAAGGGAAACAGAACAGGTCACAAAGAGCCCTTCATAGCATACAAATAGAATGGACCTTATTGTTTAGACGTTGAGGAACCAGAGGAGAAGTTTTAAGATGGTTTAAGATTTATATATTTTTTTAATTACTCAGAGAATACCAACCAAATCTGTTATCACATTTCTGAATAGACATTCAATAAATACTTGTTGAACCATGAGAGCAATTTCTCTATAAAATCTATTTTCCATTTACATATGGCATACCTAAAACAAAATGACAGGTAAATGAAAAAGGGATAGGCAAAAATATATTAGGCAGCCCAGCTGGTGTGGCATCAACCCATGGACCAAGAGGTTGCTGTTTTGATTCCCAGTCAGGGCACATGTCCAGGTTGCAGACTCGATCCCCAGTGAGGGATATGTAGGACAAAGCCAATTGATGTTTCTCTCTCATCGATGTTTCTCTTTCTTTCTCTCTTTCCCTTCCTTTCTCTCTTAAAAAAACAAACAAAACAAACAAACAAACAAACGCCCTGGCTGGTTTGCTCAGCGGTTAGCGTGTTGGCCCGTGGACCCGAGAGTCCTGGGTTTGGTTCCCGCTAAGGGTACATATGGTTGCAGTTTGTCCGCGGCCCCTGTTGGGGTTGTGTGGGTGGCAGCCAGTCGATGTGTCTCTCTCACATCAATGTTTCTCTCTCTCTCTCTTCTTCCCTCTCTCCCTCCCGCTCTGTCTGGAGATAGATGCAAGAATGTCCTCTGGTGAGGATAAAAACACACACACACACACACACACACACACACACACAGAGCAAATGAGAGTTCCCTCCAAATCTGATTAAATAAAATACAAGGCAAAAAAAGCACGAAATTAGAAAAAGTGCTTGTTTATATTGATAAATAATTTTCAGCAAAGATTTAAAAATGAGGACTTTTTGAAAAATATAAAAAATGTCTTTTAAAAAGTGTTTGACATAATCCAGAGACATTTTTCTTTGTATGTCTAACCAAATAGAAATACTTGGTTAGAAATATTAACGGTTAACCAAATAGTATCTTAGTTAATACTAAAACAATATTTTGTTTGATGCCAAACAGTATTTGGTTAATTCTGTAACCAAAACTAAACAGAGAACAGTGGCCTTAAGGGACTTTCAGAGGATCTATGAATACTTCAAAGACAATTAGATAAAAATACTTTTTGTGGCCCTGGCTAGTTTGGCTCAGTGGTTGGAGCGCTGGCCTGTAGTCTGGAGGGACCCAGGTTCCTTTTTTTTTAAGGTTTCACATTTATTACTGAACCAACCTACTACTGCAGAAAACAAAACAAAACAAATCAATGGAGAAAAATTGTGCTTCCAATAATTTCCCAATTAAAATGCCCAATAGTCCAGACAGCAGTGATCCTCTCAGTGATATGGTAACATGCAGGCAACCTGGATACAGCATAGATGTGTGAGCCATCTCTCATGTGTAATTCCTTATAGACCCAGTGTGGTTCTTCTCCAGTGTGTCCTCTTGGAGTTGTACCCGATTTTTAAAATTAATTAATTTTTTATCCTTACCTGAGGATACCTTTGCATTTATCTTCAGATAGAGTGGGAGTGAGTGAGAGAGAAACATCAATGCAAGAGAGACACATCAACTGGTTGCCACCTACACGACCCCAGCTGGGGCCAGGGACAAACTGCAACCGAGGCATGTGCCCTCAGCGGAAACTGAACCCGGGACTCTCTGGTCCATGGGCCGATGCTCTAACCACTGAGAAAAACCGGCCAAGGCTGTACCTGATTTTATTACCAGTTTTCATCCAAATCCGCTGGGAAATGGGCTGATTCTGCTTTTGTTTCTTAGTCAGGAACTTCTTGATCCTGAAAGTCTAGTGAAATGACATGGCAAAAGAGAATCAACCTCATGCACCATGATGGCGGAGAAAAAGAGCTATGTTCTTTTTCTTAAGGAGATACGGGGTTCAGAGATTTTTATTTTATTATTATTATATTTTTTTGTTAATCCTCACCCAAGGATATTTTCCATTGATTTTTAGATAGAGTGAAAGATAGAGAGAGAGAGAAACATCATTGTGAGCAAGACATCAATTTGTTGCCTCCTCATGATCCCGACTAGGGCTGGAGATTGAACCTACAACCCAGGTACTTGTCCTTGACTAGGAATCAAATCTGAGACCTTTTGGTCCATGGGCTGACACTCTTAACTGTTGAGCCACACCAGCCAGGGCTACAGTAATGGTTTTTATTTTTATTTTTATTTTATTTTTTGGTATGTGCCCCTAGCGGGAACTGAACCCAGGACTTTCTGGTCTGCAGGCCAACACTCCAACCACTGAGCCAAACCGGCCAGGGCTATTTTTAATTTTTTTTATCCTCACCCAAGGGCATTCTTGCATTTATCTTCAGATAGAGTAGGAGGGAGAGAGGGAGAGAGAGAAACATCGATGTGAGAGAGACACATCAAGTGGCCACCACCCACACGACCCCAACTGGGGCTGGGGACATACTGCAACAGAGGTGTGCACCCCTAGCGGGAACTAAATCCGGGACTCGCTGGTCCATGGGCCAACGCTCTAACTGCTGAGCCAAACTGGCCAGGCCAATAATGGATTTTAATAGATGCAATTGGGACAGCCATAGGAAAGGTGCATTATATTTGTTTTCCTATATGTGATACAAAAGAAATCCCTGATGGTTTAATTATTTCAATATATTTATTTTTTTAAGTACTAGAAAAAAAATAGATGAATATCTGTATAACTTTGAGTGTAAGAATGGTCTTTCTAAGTAAGCATACTTCAAGGGTAGAATTAATAGAAGAATAAAAAATTTAAAAAGATGGTATTAACTACATAGGAAGTAAAAACTTTTACATATCAGGAAATACTAAAAGTAAAAGGTGATGAGACAATATAAATATTTAAAGTGTATGACAAAGTATTAGCTTTCTTTATATAGAACTCATATATAAGACAATAAGAAAAAACACTTAATAGATTAGGTTAAGGATAACAATTGGTAATTCATGAAAGAAGGTATAAAAAGAAACTAAATTAGCAAAGATAAAATATTACAGTATCCACCCAGCTGGTGTGGCTCAGTGGTTGAGCATCGACCCATGCACCAAGAGGTTGCTGGTTCAATTCCCAGTCAGGCACATGCCTGGATTGCAGTCTGGATCCCCATTGAGGGGCATGCAGGATGTAGCCAGTCGATGTGTGTCTCATGAATGTTTCTCTCTCTCTCTCTCTCTCTCTCTCTCTCTCTCTCTCTCCCTCTCCCCCCCCAAATCAATAAAGAAATTAAGTGTGTGTGTGTGTGTGTGTGTGTGTGTATAAATAATAGTATCTACTAATGGCAAAAATGTAGGCTATTTACAACAAGGAAAATTAGAAGTAACCTAAATATCCTGTATGTAGGTTCTTAATTCTTAGAATGAGGTTCTATACAGTGGAGTATTATGTAGCTTATAGAATGGATGTTGCAAATTATAAAACATTGTAATTTTGTTTCAAACTAAAACCAAAATATCTGCAGTGATATGCTGTGCATAGAAGCTGTGATGTTCAGATTGGTTGTTTTGTAATAGGCCAAAGTAATTTAAAAAACTTTTTTTAAGGAAAAAATTTGGCTATGAAGCGATGAGGTGTATGCCCTTGGTTGGAATCGAACCCACGACTCATTGGTCCGCAGGCTGACACTCTACTGTTGAGCCAAATCGTCCAGGGCTAGGTAGGAGATTTTGATGATTGTCTGTTTTGATAGAATGTTCTTTATTTTTATTTTTTATTTTTTATTTTTTATCCTTACCCGAGGATATTTTTCCATTTTATCCTCCGATAGAGTGGGAGGTGGTTGAGAGAGACAAGAAACATTGACTTGAGAGATACATTGATTGGCTGCCTCCTGCAGGACCCCAACCAGGGCTGGGGACCCAACTGCAACCAAGGTACATGCCCTTGATCAGAATCAAACCTTCAGCTCTTCAGTCCTTAGTATGACGCCCCAACAGATGAGTCAAACCAGCCAGGGCAAATATTTATTTATTTGTTTGTTTGTTTGTTTGTTTGTTTATTTATTTTTATCCTCACCCGAGGACATTTTCCCATTTTTTTGTTCAGATAGAGTGGGAGGGAGGGAGGGAGGGAGGGAGGGAGGGAGGGAGGGAGGGAGAGACAGAGACAGAGACAGAGACATCGATGTGAAAGGGACACATCACATTGAGCGGCTGCCACCCACACAACCCAACCAGGGCCAGGGACAAACTGCAACCAAGATATGTGCCCTTAGTGGGAACTGAACCCGGGTCTCTGAACCACAAGCTGACGCTCTAACCACTGAGCAAAACCAGCCAGGGCTCTTTATTTTTATTATATCTTTTTATTTAATTTCATAAGATGTTTGAAGAAGAATGGCCAAAATATAAACCCAGCCAAATGATGGGAAAGGAATATCAGACAAAACTTAAGACTTGAAATGGATGAAGTGTCATTTACTTGTTCAATCTGAAGAGGTCTCTTAAGGGATGCAGGGTGTGATATGGGAAGAAGGGACATTCTTGGTCATCCTAAGGACCAGTCCTGAGGGTGCCACTAACGAGCTGTGAGGTTTTAGGTAATTTTCTTAGCTTTACAGAGACTGAATTTCCTCATCTTAAAAAGAGGGGTAAAAGGCCATATTTTTGGATGGTTGTCATACAGATTAGTAATAATGGCACATTGTACAAAATTAGTAAATGATGGGTAGCTACTCTATTATTAAACCTGGTATAATTGTACGTAATAAGGTGATGAGGATTGCTGGTATGATTGATATCTATAGCTTTGTTTTTCCTCCCTGCATCTGTCACTGCTTTGTTATAATCACATCTGACCATTGCAGGTAGATTTTAATTGGTGCTTTTTACAGTTACCAGCCCCATAGGAACATTCTGTAATTACTTGAGCCCTGTCAGTTGAGTCTGAATAGAGTGTGACACATAACTGATTTGTTTTTAAACCAAGACCCAGCATTGAAGGGCTTTGTTTTATCTTGTGACTGTGCCGTTTTGGGCATCTCGGTGAAGATCTGATGAATAGAAACCAATGCTGGAGTTAAATTGGGAGGCTTCAGCTTTTTTTTTGTTACATTGAGTTCAGCCTCTACAGTGTTAGAATGATTGATATTTTAACCATGGGTCACGGAGTGTATACTTCCAAATGCTGTCTATAATGGTAATGCTGTATTCATCAGTAGCAGTGCAGGAGTCACTCTGGGGAAATCTGACATGAGCCAGTTGACAATGGGCTATTTTGTGAAGCTGGATGTGTTAAACAAACAACAAAAACTAATAGAATAAATTGCTGATTTCCATGTGAGAGCTAATTTTAGTTGCTGTGATCTCAGAAATGAAAATGAAAAAGATCTTCTCTGTGTTCAGGATTTTTTAATGTCCCAGGGTGCTAAAATGACCTAGATATTTAACTAGTAAAGTAGGATGACTAGACTTTGTCCTACAAAAAGATTTCCAACTCTCAGATTAGTGTCTGTATTTTCTTAGATGAAAATGAACACGTTTTGCTAACGACGTCTAAGAATCAACTCTTTTTTTTATCCTCACCCGAGGACATTCCTCCATTTTTTTTTGTTCAGATAGAGTGGGAGGGAGAGAGAGGAAGAGAGAGAGAGGGAGGGAGAGAGAGAGAGAGAGAGAGAGAGAGAGAGAAACATGGACATGAAAGGGACACATTGAGTGGCTGCCACCCGCATGACCAACCAGGGCCGGGGACAAACTGCGACCGAGGTACGTGCCCTTAGTGGGAACCGAACCCTGGTCTCTCTAGACTGCAGGCCGACGCTCTAACCGCTGGGCCAAACTGGCCAGGGCAGAATCAACTCTTCATTGATTTTTTCAGCTTACCTTCTTCTTTTCAGCTTACCTTCTTCAGTTAGACTAGCCTCTGCTTGGTGTCTTGTAGTTTTGGTGATTAGGATGTAGTTTCTTATTAATAAATTGTATGCTGTAGTCCATCAAAGTGAGTACATACATTTTTTTTTTTTTTTTGAAAAGCAGAACTGTTTCTATAAATAACAACTCTTTTTGAAGATACTAAGAAAACATTATATTGTTATTTCTCTTGCTCCAAATATTTCATGAAGCTATGTAATTAATGCCTAAGCTGCAGTATTAATTTATTTTTATCCTCACCTGAGGATATTTTTGCATTCATCCTCAGATAGAGTGGGAAGGAGAGAGGGAGGAAGAGAGAGAGAGAGAGACATCGATGTGAGAGACACACATCGACTGGCTGCCACCCAAACGGGGACAAACTGCAACCAAGGTACGTGCCCTTAGCGGGAACCAAACCCGCGACTCTTTGGTCCGCAGGCCAACCCTCTAACCGCTGTGCCAAACCGGCCAGGGTGGAATTGTTTTTTATTATACAGACATTGTAGAGTCCTTGATGGGAAAATTACCAAAATATATTCTTTCTAACTACATTTAATGGTAATGTTGCATACATAAAAGAAAAAAGTCACAGATCTTCCACGCTAAAAAAAAAATCAATTTGTATTTAAGCTCTTGTCCTTATATAGTAATTTTTGTGGTTGTAATTTTGATATAGATATAATCATAGGACTTATTTTTACCACCACTTCATGACATTACATTATAAACATTTTCTATATAGTTAAAAATTACTATTATTAACGTGATACTATATAAAACATATTTAGATAATACAAAAATATGAGAATAAAAGTCTCCATTACGAATCTACCCACTCATTTTCACATTCAGAGGTGGTTGTAACCTTTCCATTCTTTTCTATGCATGTAATATAAATATATAAGGTCTTTTTTGCTTTATTTTTGTTTTATTTTTATAAGAATGTGATCATCGTGTACATATATATGCTTTTACTTAAACTTGTGGCTTTTTTAAAATCAAGGAACCCTTGCCCTGACCGATTTGGCTCAGCTATTAATGTCAGCCCATGCATGGACCAAAAGGGTCTCAGATTCGATTCCCAGTCAAGGGCACAAACCTGGATTGCAGGTTCAATCCCCAGGCGCATTCCAAGCATGTGGGAGGCACCCAATAAATGTTTCCCTCTTTCTCTCTTCCCCTCCCCCTTTTATTCTGTCTAAAAATCAATGGAAAAATAGCTTTGGGTGAGGATTAACTACAACAACAACAAAGTCAAGGAACCCTCTTTATACAAGAATATGTGGATCAGCCCAGTCTTTTTCCTTTTAATGATTACAGAGTATTCTCTTGTTTGGATATGCTATATAACTTTTCACCCAACTCACTATTGTGCACTTACTTTCACTGTTGTTTACTTTTAAGTCGTTCTTAATTTTTTTGTAATACAGAACAAATTTAACTGTTTCTCTTACTGTTGGACTTCTTTTTTGTCTCTCTATTTTATTTTATATTTTCCACCACCATTGATTCCCTCTATGCCCTCTTTCATCCCCACCCCTCATCCCCAGGACATTTTTTTTCTTTTTTTAAGTTTTCCTGAATTTAGGGTAAGTCACTGGGCTTTGCTAGAAAATTGCTATACTCTCAACTGTACTTGGAAAGGGTAAAGAGGTGTTTGGATGACCAGTTTTTTGTTTTTGTTTTTCCTATTATTTGCTCTTTAGCTAGCTTGGGGATCTGTATGTAAGAGATTAATTCAGGTAGTTTCTTAATATTTTACAAGTAAGATTTTGGTGTTTTTTTTTATTAATTTAGGGTTATCAATAATGGTTATTTCTGCTCTTCCAGCATCTTTGCTTTTGTATATTACTATCTAATTGCTTATTTAACCCATGGAGGTGTTAATGTTTTTTTAAAAATTCTTTTTTTTTTTTTTTCTTTTTTTTTTTATCCTCACCTGAGGACATTTTTCCATTTTTTGCACAGATAGAGTGGGAGGGAGAGGAAGAGAGAGGGAGAGAGAAACATCGATGTGAAAGAGACACATCGAGTGGCTGCCACCCGCACGACCAACCAGGGCCGGGGACAAACTGCAACCGAGGTACATGCCCTTAGCGGGAACCGTACCCGGGTCTCTCCGGACCGCAGGCCGATGCTCTAACCGCTGAGCCAAACCGGCCAGGGTTAAAAATTCTTAAACTCAGTTGTAGAGAGGAATGAGTTGGTGGAAAACACAGTGGAAGACCATGGGTCTGGCTTTTGGTTCTGTTCAACAACCAAATAGTATTATTATTATTATTACTACTACTACTATTATATTCTAATTTAATTAATTACTATCTGTGCTTTGGATCTGTTATCCTCCCCTCATCTCAGGAACTTTACACAGTTCAATATTCCTTCTCTTAAATATTTAATCCCTCTCAACTAGTTTCTCTCCTTTAACTTAAAAAAGAAAGAAATGTAATATATATATACCACAAAACTACCATTTTAAAATATACTCTTCAGCCCTGGCCGGTTTGGCTCAGCTGTTAGAGCATCGGCCCCGGGGACCAGAGAGTTCCAGGTTTGGTTCCCGCTAAGGGTACGTACCTCAGTTGCAGTTTGTCCCTGGCCCTGGCTGGGGTCATGTGGGTGGCAGCCACTCAATGTGTCTCTCTCACATTGATGTTTCTCTCTCTCTCTTCCTCCTTTTCTCCCTCCCGCTCTATCTGAAGATAAATGCAAAAATGTCCTCGGGTGAGGATTAAAAAGATAAGTATACAGTTCAGTTGTATATTTACGAGGTTGTGCAAACATCACCACCATCTAATTCCCGAGCATTTTCATCACCCCAAAAAGAACCTAATACCCATTAAGCAGTCACTCCCCATTTCTTTCCTCCTCTATAGAAATTGGACATTTTTTATATATATGGCCTTTGTGATTTTCCACTGCCTTTTAAACACGTTTAAGTCTTCCATTAAGATATTATTAACATCCGGCTGGTATGGTTCAGTGGTTGAGTGTCGAACCATACATCAAGATGCCACTGGTTCGATTCGAGCTCAGGCCACATGCCCAGGTTGTGGGCCCAATCCCCAGTGAGGGGCATGCAGGAGGCGGCTAATTGATGTTCTCTCTCATTGATGTTTCTTTCTCTCTCTCCCTCTCACTTTTTCTCTCTCTCAAATCAATAAAGGGGGAAAATATATATTATTAACAAGACCTCTCCAGACTTTCACAGCCGCATTTCTCTTCTCCTTTGCATAACTCAACTTCTTGAAGAATTGTCTGTTTTTACTGTCTCCCTTTTTTCATATCCTTAATCTTTCACTCATACCAGGATAGTTTTTTTTTTTTTTTTAAGAAATTTTATTTATTTATTTATTTTTAATCCTCACCCGAGGACATTTTTCCATTTTTTTTGTTCAGATAGAGCGGGAGGGAGAGAGAGGAAGAGAGAGAGAGAAACATCGATGTGAAGGGACACATCGAGTGGCTGCCACCCGCACAACCAACCAGGGCCGGGGACAAACTGCATCCGAAGTACATGCCCTTAGCGGGAACCAAACCCGGGTCTCTCCGTACCTCAGGCCGACGCTCCAACCGCTGAGCCAAACCGGCCAGGGCATACCAGGATAGTTTTTAATTCTACCACCATCAGAGCTGCTCCTGAAAAGGTCTCCAGTGATCTTGTGTCACTAAATCCAGTTTCAGTTCTCAGTTGACTTCTGAGAAATGGGCCACTCTGCTCACACTGTTCTTCGTGGAATCCCTCTTCTCTTGGCTTCTTTGGCACTGCACCAGTTTCTGGTGTTCTTCTACCGTTTTGTCTTGTTGTGTAGCTTCCTCTACACATTCGTCAAGGCTTATTGTTAAGCTCTTCTTTTCACTTTGTGCTTTTTCTTTAATCACTCTCTATGCCAGGCCTCACTTGTTTTTAGCAGATCACTTATACATTTGTTTCTCCAGACCAGTTTTCTGAGCTCTGTACCCAGAGATCACTGCTTATTTAATATCTCCATTTGGATGTCTGAAATACAGCTTAAATATATGATATTGCCCCTCAAAAATGGGTCTGTGCCCGAGTTCCCACTTTCAGTGAATGGCACTGTCTATCCTGTTGAACAATCCAGACTAATAGGAACTGCATCCACCGACACCTCATATGTCAATCTTATAAACTTTCCCTCCTAAATATCTCTTAATTCCTTTCACTTTTTCCTGTTTTTGCCACTGCCATTTTTACCCAGCCTCTTAACAAATACAGAGAGTGAAACATTTTTTTAAAAACCCTCACCTGAGGATCTATTTTCATTGATTTTTTTCTTTAGTGTGAGAGAGAGAGAGAGAGAAAAATATCAATGTGAGAGAGGAACATTGATCAATTGCCTCCTATACGCACCCTGACTGGGGAACGAACCCCAAAACCTTGGTATGTGCCCTGACTGGGAATTGAGCCCACACCTTTTGGTGTATGGGACAATGTTCCAACCAACTGAGCCACTCCAGCCAGAGCAGAGAGTGAAACATTTTTTTCCCAACGTTTTGTTTGTTTATTGCCTGCTGCATGACCCTGACTGGGGCTGGGGACCTAATCTGCAACCCAGGTACGTACCGTTGACTGGAATTGAATCAGTGACCTCCTGATCTGTGGGCGGACGCTCTTAACTGCTGAGCCAAATGAGCCAGGGCTCTACTTTTTTTTTTTCTTTATTGATTTTAGAGAGAGAGGAAGGAAGAGGGAGATAGAGCTGGAAACAGGGATGAGAGAGAACATCTGTCGGCTGCTTCCTGCATGCTCCCCACTGGAGATTTGTGCCCTGACCTGGAATCAACTGGCATCTTTTTTGTGCATGGGTCCACGTTCAACCACTGAGCCACACCAGCCGGGCCAGGGCTCTACTTTTTTTTTTTTTATCCTCACCTGAGGACATTTTTCCATTCTTTTGTTCAGGTAGAGTGGGAGGGAGAGAGAGGAACAGAGAGAGAGAGAGAGAGAAACATTGATGCGAAAGGAACACATCGAGTGGCTGCCACCCGCACGACCGACCAGGGCCGGGGACAAACTGCAACCGAGGTACGCGCCCTTAGCGGGAACCGAACCCGGGTCTCTCTGGACCACAGGCCGACGCTCTAACCACTGAGCCAAACCGGCCAGGGCCAGGGCTCTACTTTTAAGTTTAATTTTCAAAGAATGCTAATGTCAAATCATAATAGTAAAAATGGCCAGCATTTCTAAAATAGTTACTGTGTCTTCGGCATTATACTAAGTACTTTTGAAGATTATCTCTCAGAAGCACTATGATACAGATACTGTTATCTCCATTTTATAGCTGAGGAAATAGTTCTCTCAACTTGTCCTAAGTCTCATAGCTAGGTAAGGAGTCCACCAGGCAGGAAGGAATTGGAATAGAGGCATTCTTGTCCTCTGTCTTTCATGTATGAAAATGTGCAGTGTTGTTGGTGGAAATTTATACTGCCATTTGTATACTGTCAGTGCGTTAAACACGCTGTGTGGATGCCACTGTAATAAATACTCTGCACAGCTATTTATGTGCGATCTGTTAGGAAATTCATAGAACTTGACAGCATAGCAAATCTTATTAACCAGTTTTATGTCTTTTTCTCCACCCCACAGTCTTAATTTTAAAGACCCTGAAGCAGTCAGAGCTCTGACTTGTACTCTTCTAAAGGAAGATTTTGGACTTTCTATTGATATTCCGCTGGAGAGACTAATTCCCACAGTTCCCTTGAGACTCAACTATATTCATTGGGTAGAAGATCTGATCGGTCATCAGGACTCCGACAAAAGTACTCTCCGAAGAGGAATTGACATAGGTATGTTCTTTTTAAATTCTTCTTTTGACTACATATAAGTTTTATAAATTGATCAAGGTTGAATTCTTTGTAAAATTCTCTTGGTATTTGTGTGAAAGAATCTGGCTGTGGTTATTACTGCTCTTATTTGCTACATCTGGAGTTCTCTGCCATTGATTTCTCTCTTGAGAAGGGGTTCTCAGCACCAGATAAGGAACAGATGGGTCAGAGAGGCAACATGAAAGTGAGGCTCTTGTTTTCTTAGCTTTTCAGATTACATGTTGGTATCTGTGTTTATTGGGTATTATTTTTATTCTCAATTATTTGGTATTAGTAACGTAATCCCTATATTGTGATTTTGTGGTGATGGTCATTTGATAAAAGATCCTGTGGACCTGAATACTTTCAGGAACCTCTTGAATGATTATTGGTAGAAAGGTTTAATCCAAAATTAAAGGGAGAAAAAAAATCATTGAGTTAAAGTAAGATGTCCCCCCCCCCCTTTTTTTTTGGTACATGCCCCCAGCGGGAACCAAACCCGGGGACTCTGGTCCGCAGGCCGATGCTCCAGCTGCTGAGCCAAACTGGCCAGGGCATAAGATGTTCTCTTAATTGTAAACATATACAATGGAGAAAACTGTCCAATTTGATTCATTCAGGAGAATAAGTGGATATACAGAAGGAATGAAGCCAATGTATGTTTTACAGTTATAAACATAATACGTGTTTGTCATAGCCAACATTTTTATTTGATAGGGTTACATTTTTTTGTTTTAACCTGTGGCCTTTACCAGTCCCCTGTGAGAAAAATTCAGTTAAAAGCTTTGTGACTCTATTTTAACATATAGTCTAGTTACTAGCAGACATGATTTCTAGATAGTAATAAAGTTTAACTTTGACATTTGCATGTATTTTCAGCCCTCATTTCACATGACCGTTTTACCAGCATTTATTGACCCCTCCTTTCTCTTTGCACACTCTCCTCCATTGGCTTCCATGACACCAAACTCCTGGTTTTCCTCTTTCATTTGTAGTCTCTCTCCTCCCATTTTCAGGCCCACTTTCCTGTATCTGGCTAGTAGGTTTTACAGATTCTTAAAGCTCAGTCCTTAGATCTTTTCTTATTCGGCATACTACCACTAGGCAATTTCATCCATATCTATGATTTTATTTTCCACATCCATGAAAATAACCTACAAATTTATATATTTCTCCAACTCAGATTACTTTTCTAGTCCCATATATATGAGAAATTTGAATATCTCAGAAACATTTTAGACTTTGCCACGTCTAAGACCTGACTTGTATTCTTTCTTTTTGTTTTTTTATTTTTTATTGATATGAGACAGAGAGGAAGGGAGAGGGAGAGAAAGAGAGAAACATCGATGAGAGAGAACATTGATTGGCTGCCTCCTGCATGCCCCCAACTGGGGATCAGGCCCACAATGTGGGCATGTGCCCTGACCGGAATCAAACTGGCAACCTCTTGGTTCATGGGTTGTTGCTCAACCACTGAGTCACACTGTCTGGGCATATTCTTTCTTTTGACTCTTGGTCTTTGCCCTGGCTGGTATGGCTCAGTGGTTGATAGTCCCCTGTTCGATTTCGGGTCAGGACACACACCCAGGTTTCAGGTTCCAGCCTTCATTGGGGTGCGTATGGGAGGCAACTGATCGATGTTTCTCTTTCCCTCTCTCTTCCTGTCTCTAAAATCAGTAAAAAAAAAATTATTATAAAGAACAAAAATAATCTTGGTCCTCTTCATTTGTTTCTTATTTCAGTTAATCCACCACAATCCACCTTGTCATCCTTAATCTTTACTTCTCCCTATCCTCCCAGAGAATGTCTATCACCATTTCTTGTTGATTTTCTCTCTTAAATATTTCTTATATCATCTACTTCTCTCCATCTCCACTGCCACCATCCCCATTCAAGTCACCCTCATCTCTCCTGGTCTGTAGAATAGTTTCTCAACTGCTCTCTCCTCATCCAGTCTGTTGCGCTCTGTTCGACTCTTCAGAAACCCATATCTGATCACATCTTTATTACTTTAATGGCTTCCTGTTGCTTCTGTGATGAACATTCAAAACTTTGACTTGGACTATGAAAATTT
The DNA here is from genome assembly GCF_014108415.1 of Molossus molossus. NCBI lineage: Eukaryota > Metazoa > Chordata > Mammalia > Chiroptera > Molossidae > Molossus > Molossus molossus. The sequence goes on along the minus strand of NW_023425354.1, from coordinate 43,074,503 downwards.
CCATTGTCTGATCTCTGCCCTCTTTTCTAGGCCTCACTAAGCCTCATCTTATGTGCTTGTCTTCCTTGTTTTCTACACTCTTCTTTAGTTCTCTGTGAAGGCATCATGCTTCCAGGCCTTTCTACTCCTTGTTCCCTCTGTGTGGAACTTCCCCACCTTTACCTTATTAAGTCTCATGTATACTAGTTGTTAACATAGGCCTTATTTTATCAGGAAAGCCTTCTCTGACCTTTTAGCACAAGATAAGATCTTTGATGATGAGCTGTAGAAAATCATGTTTCTTCCTTGGTGGCATTTTTTCTAGTTTTTAACTGCACATTCACTTATCTGATTGATTAATGTCTTTCTCTACCAATAGATTGCAAGGTTCAGAGCCTATTGCTGTTTTGCTTACTGTAATACCCCAAGGCATAACAAAGGTTCTGGCACATAGTAGGTATCCAAAAAACAAATTGTTGAATATTGATAAATACATGATTCAAAAATCTGAACACCCCATATAAGCTAACCACTATATAAAAATAATGGGGTTTGCCTGGCCAGTGTGGCTCAGTGGATTGAGTGTCGTCTCATAGACTGAGAGGTTCCGGTTCAATTCCCAGTCATGCCACATGCCCAGATGGTGGGTTTGATCCTTAGTATGGGCCATGAGGAGGCAGCCAGTCAATGTTTCTATCTCTTTGTCCCTCCCTCTCTAAAAAGAAATCAATAAAAACATATTTAAAAAATAATGGAGTTTAACAAAAGCTTCTGCCCTGTTCATGGCTGATGGGTTATAGAAAGCTTAAAAAGCTTGAAAGCCGCCCTGGCCGGTTTGGCTCAGCGGTTAGAGCGTCAGCCTGCGGTCCTGAGAGACCCGGGTTCGGTTCCCGTAAGGGCACGTACCTCGGTTGCAGTTTGTCCCCGGCCCTAATCGGTTGTGTGGGTGGCAGCCACTTGATGTGTTCCTTTCACATCGATGTTTCTCTCTCTCTCTCTCTCTCTCTCTCTGTTCCTCTCTCTCCCTCCCACTCTACCTGAACAAAAAATGGAAAAAAATGTCCTTGGGTGAGGATTAAAAAAAAAAAAGATAACGAAAAAGCTTGAAAGCCTATTTGGTACTAATTTATTTTAATTATGCCCTAAACCTTCTAAAATAACACTTGGGGATATAGGAGGTTAATGGATTTTAGCTTTTCATAAGGGGCTCTGGTGTTGAAATCACATTCATTCTAATTAGGGTTTTATATAAATTCTTCCCTCAGACTCCATCAGTTTGCTCTAATTCTATGATTATTCACTTTCCATTTTTATTTATCATTACAAGGGTTTTTTACCCATTTAAGAATGTCATTTAGCTTTCTGAGGGGATTAGGGTGTTAGAATGCAAGTCTTTGGTCTTAAGAATTGAGAAACATTGGAGGACAGGCCTTTTACCTGTGTTTACTATTGGGCAAATGAAGAAAAGTGTAGTTTTGTTTTGTTTTTTGCCTTTAACTAAAATTGAAATATGAAGAGTGAAACAATTGTATGAGAATCAAGAGCCTGGGATCTGGTCTGGGTTATTGTTTTTCCCACGGAGATGAAAGTACTCCTTGAAATTCCTTATTCTGAATGACTCTCTTACCAGAATGGCTAGCAGAGCTAAATAACTGTGGCCTCTGAGAGGAGCTTGAGCCCCCTTACCATCCTTTCCCTCATCACACCACACATCTCCAGGGAGGTGTTGGTCTAGTAGCATCAGGGCCTGGATGTTATTCGGTAAACATGGTAGAAAGTTTAGCGATCACTGTGACTGTCAGAGAGCTTAAATGTTTGTTCTGTTGTCCTGTCTTTTGCTAGACTGATCAAAAAATTTAATGAGGAAGCAATAAAATGAGTCTGAGTTAGGAGTAGCTCTAACCGTCATTCTTCCTGTGCCCACTTCAGCCAGATGTGACCAGGGGAAAACAGGCCTGGAGTGGCTGTTACGGGTTCACTACTTAGGCCTTTGGGAGAAACACTGGCTTTTCTTCTCTTTAAGGTCTTATTGGCCAGTATGAGTCAATAGTTGTAAAAGCAATATTTGAGATTAGTAGATAGTCCGGTCCATGGTTAGAGGTTACACATACAAATTTAAGACCAAATCCTTGTTGTCAAAGAGTGATCTTTGCCTGGAGTGTTTGCCTCCAAATATGTTCCTTGAAATTTGGTGGACAAGCCAGTGATTGTTTTAGATCTGGATCAAATGTGTTTCCATGTCTCCACTTCTAAGAAATGAATTTTCTCTTTAGTTTGTGTTTTTTTTTTCTTCCTTTTAATCCTGGTTTCCTTCAAGTAGCAACTCACAGATAATGTGGGGAACTGGACGATTTAATATAATAAAATTTTTATATATTATGTATTTTTTGTTGTTGCTTTGGAGGAATAGGTTGTCTGTTGATCTGTTTTAGTACTGTTTTAACAATTAGCATTGATTTCTTTGAAGAAAGTAAAGTTTTGTGTGAGATTTAAAATGACATTCTATAAAGCAAATTATAGTGTTTATTTTTCTTTTTTCTTTTTCTTTTATTGATTTTAGAGAGAGAGGAAGGGAGAGAGAGAGAGAGAGAGAAACATCGATGAGGAAGAACATCGATTGACTACCTCCTGCATGCCCCTCACTGGGGATTGGGCCCACAACCTGGGCATGTGCCCTGACCGGGAATCGAACCGGCGACTTATTGGTGCATGGGTTGACGGTCAACTACTGAGCCACATCGACCGGTTACAAATTATATTGTTTTGACAATTTTCAGTTAATCAGTCATGTAAAAGGTCAATGAAGTTTCTATCCTCTAAGAGACCAGAATCTAATTATGAGGTAAGACTAACACATGAAACAGCTAGAGAACCCAGTAGCCACTGTCAAGGTTATAAGAATTCTAGGAAGAGAATGATGTTTTGTTTTTATCCTCACCTGAGGACATTTTTGCATTTATCTCCAGATAGAGAAGGAGAGAAGGGGGGAAGAGAGAGAGAGAAACATTGATGTGAGAGAGATGCATCGAGTGGTTGCCACCCACACGACCCCAGCCAGGCCGGGGACAAACTGCAACCGATGTACATGCCTTTAGTGGGAACCAAACCTGGGACTCTCTGGTTTGTGGACCAATGCTCTTACTGCTGAGCAAAACCGGCCAGGGTGAGAGTGATGTTTTTGTTTTTGTTCATTGTCTTCACCTCTCCCTCAGGTATGTGTAATATGTTTTGAATTTTGATTTTCCTAGGTACTGGAGCATCCTGCATCTATCCTTTACTTGGAAGTACCTTAAATGGCTGGTATTTCCTTGCAACAGAAGTAGATGATATGTGCTTCAACTATGCAAAGAAAAATGTGGAACAGAATAACTTATCTGATCTCATAAAAGGTTAGCTCTACGGAGTAAATATTCCTTTTAAGCTTTGTTTTTTAATATGCTTTCGAATTTAATGCATCTCATTATCTTTTGCTTTACTATACAAACATTGGTAATTTTAAAAATCTGGTACATGGTCATTGGATTTGCTGTTTTATCATCAGAATTCAGAAAGAAATATAATAGTCAATCTTCATAATTTATGGATTCTGTATCTGTGAATTTGCCTACTTGCTAAAATTTGCTTAATTGGGGTTATTTTTTAACCCTAAAATAATACTTGTGGTACTTTGGTGGTTATCTGTAGACATGTACAGAGTGGCAAAAAATTTGAGTCACCCAATGTGTATGTTCCCAGCTGAAGTTGAACAAGGTGATGCTCTGCCTTCTTGTTTCAGCTCTCATACTGTAAGCAAATGTTCTTTTCACGGTCTATTTAGTGGCATTTTTTTTGCACTTTTTTGCTTTTTCTTGGCGATTAAGGCTGTTTAAAATGGCCCCTAAATATAGTGCTTAAGTGCTTATGTGCCCTATAGAGAAAATACATGTTACATAAGCTTTGTTCAGACAAAGCTGTTGACTGAGTTCATTGTTAATGAATCAACAATGTATATTAAATAAAGTCTCTTTATTTTTTTATTTTATTTTTTATCCTAACCTGAGGACATTTTCCCACTTATTATTCAGATAGTGTAGGAGGGAGAGAGAGGAAGAGAGAGAGAGAAACATTGACGTGAAAGAAACACATTGAGTGGCTGCCTCCCGCACGACTGGGGACAGACCGCAACCAAGGCACGTGCCCTTAGTGGGAACCAAACCCAGGTCTCTCTGGACCATAGGCTGATGCTCTAACCACTGGGCCAAACCAGCCAGGGCCATCCAAGGACATTTTTGCATTTATCTTCAGATAGAGTGGGAGGGAGAGAGGGAGGAAGAGAGAGAGAGAGAGAAACATCGAGTGGTTGCCACCCACACGACCCCACTGGGGCCGGGGACAAACTGCAACCGAGGTACATGCCCTTAGTGGAAACCGAGCCCGGGGCTCTCTGGTCCGCGGGCTGACATTCCAACCGCTGAGCCAAACTGGCCAGGGCTAAATAAAATCTCTTTAAATAGAAACATACATAAAATAAAGTTTATATTAATTGGTTGACGAAAATGTTGGACCAGAGGCTGGTGATTAACCTAACCCGCAGTGTTTCTTCTTGGAGCCAATGGTTCAGTATTAACTATTTCAGTGGTTGTGATGGCTTATAGAACATAAATATATCTTCATATACTGCAAATAGTGAGAATCAACTCTATATGAAGTAACCTAGTCACCAAGATTTTAAAAGGAAGAAAACCCCACTGTTGATTAAACTATACCGTCTTCTTTTTATTTCAGTATATGGAACTGTGCTACACATAGTTGAATCCTCTTAATAATTAGTTACTTTTTATTTTTGTGCTTATTTTATAATATAAAGGGCTGGGTTTTGTGTTTTCTTTTTTATTTGTTTCTTTGTTTTTCATTAAAGAGATTCCATAAAGTCTTTATGGAAGAAATAGGCTTTTCTTACTATTGTTCAACATATCATTTGTAAGAAGAGAAACTGATATTATTATTATTTTTTTATCCTCACCCGAGGACATTCTCCCACTTTTTGTTCAGATAGAGTGGAAGGGAGGGAGGGAGAGGGAGAGAGAGAGAGAGAGAAACATCAACGTGAAAGGGACATATTGAGTGGCTGACAAACCAGGGCTGGGGACAAACTGCAACCGAGGTATGTGCCCTTAGCGGGAACTGAACCCAGGTCTCTCTAGACCGCAGGCCGATGCTCTAACCGCTGAGCCAAACCGGCCTGGGCGATCCTGATATTATTAATGCATTTTTTAGTTATCCATTTCTGTATTACAAAATCTAGCAGCTTTAGATAATAAACATTTATTATCTCATAGTTTCACTGGGTCAGGAATTTGGACATGACCTAGATGGGTGGTTCTGGTTCAGAGTCTTTCATGGGGTTGCCATCATCTGAAGGATTGATTAGGGGTAAAGATTTGCTTCCAGGATGGTACACTCACACAGCTGTTGGCAGGAAGCCTTAGTTCATTGCCATGTGGATCTCTTCTCAGGGCTACATGACTATCCTTACAGGAAGACGCCATATTACTTTTTATGACCTGGCCTCAGAAATGACACCCTGTCTGTCACTTCCATCATATTCTGTCAGTGAAAGCAAGTCAGTGAGTGTACCCTGTACTTAAGGAGAGGGCAAATAAAAGCCCACCTTTTGAAGGGTCTAGTGTCAAAGAATTTGTGAATGTATTTGAAAACTACCACAGCATTCATAGTGGTTAACAGTTCTTTTCTTCTCCTAGTGGTAAAAGTACCACAGAAGACACTCCTGATGGATGCCCTGAAAGAAGAATCTGAGATAATCTATGACTTTTGTATGTGCAATCCTCCCTTTTTTGCCAATCAGTTGGAAGCCCAGGTAAACTATCTTCTCCTTTAAAGTAATAATTTATTCATCTAAGTTTACCTTGTTTGCTAAAATAAAAGCAAAAAACACCTTTTGTTTGGGAAGCTGTATCAGGATGCTTTGGTAATCAAGCCCCTATGAACCCACTTCAGATTGACTTATAAGAAAGGAAGTTTATTGGCTTACATATCTGAGAAATTCAGCAGCAGTGTCAAATTTAGGAACAATTCAATCAAGGGGGTCATAGTAGTGTCCAAGCTGAGGCTCAATGTTTCCATGTTTCTCTTGGCTCTGACCTACCTCTTCCTTGATTTTGTTCTCAGGCTGGTTTTCTGTGGCAGTGTAATATTCGCAGAGGGGGAGCAAGTGAAGAGAGAGCTCTTTTCATCCCCAAACCATTCAACTTGTGGGTTTCTTCTGATTGGACAAATTTAGATCATAGTTTACTCTTGCGTGAGTTTATTGGCTGAGGGAAGAGGTTAACTGTTTTTACTGCCACCTATCATTTGATAGTAAACTAATGTCCAATTTAGTCTTTGTAACTTCAAATGAAAATTATATTTGCTTATGAATATGAAAAGAGATACATTGGATTAAAAACAAAAAACCTATTAAAAAGAGTACCATAAAATACTGATTTAACCTGTTTTTCTTCATCTAGTTAATTCCCTATTAATAGAAAGTAAGAATGTTTATTGGAAGGAAATGAGGGGGTGTATATGCTTAAAGCTTTGACAGAGTGCATTGTTTTTAGAATCACTTAGGTACCCTAAGAGTACCACTTGCATACCTCAGAACAAAATAAATTCCAGGTGGATTAAAATTTTGGGAATGGGGAGAGGCAGGAGTTGGACAGAAATTTATTAATAGTGCCAACATTCTCCATTGGAACATAAAGTGAAGCAGGATTTAAGAAATCTAAATTTTAGTCTTTGATGCAGATAAATTATAAGAACTAAAATAGGCATATCATGGAGTACATCCCTCCCCCCCCAATATGAGACACAACATACATATATATATATATAAAAGAACACATGCCGAAAGTATAAAATGTGGATTTTGTAAAGTGAACGCTCCTATAGAGCCAGCATCCAGATGAAGAAATACAATGTGTGCCACAGGTTGGGGCAAAAGTAGGTTTACACTGTGAGTCCCTGAAACAGGGTTTATTTTTGTATTATTTATGAATTATTGTATTGTTTTCCATACAAACAACTGTAAACCTCCTTTTGCCTCACCCTGTATTACTAGCATCAGAACGAAATATCTTTTTAATTTTTTTATTTATTTTTTATTTATTGATCTTTAGAGAGAGAGGAAGGAGAATGATTATGTGATTTTTAAATCCTAAATCTAGCATGATATTTGGAAACTAAAATTATGTCTAAGCATTCTTACTTAGAACTAGATTACAGTCAAAGACTTGGTCTTAAGGTATAACATTTTTCACCAGTGTTTTTTGTTGTTGTTCAGGGAGTAAACTCTCGAAATCCTCGAAGACCTCCACCTAGTTCGGTAAATACAGGAGGTATCACAGAGATTATGGCAGAAGGAGGCGAATTAGAGTTTGTTAAAAGGATCATCCATGACAGTTTACAACTTAAAAAAAGATTACGGTAAGTTACAATATGGGAATATTTTCCCCCTGTGTAATTCTGAAAGAAACCATGTCACTTAGAGTAAATATAATCACAGTGGTCTAAAGAACAAACAGATGAAAATTGAAAAGGTAGCATATCTTAGTCTGCAGAGATCCTGTGTCTGAGGATGCTCTCATGCCTTTAATTGATTTGTGTTTCCCGTAATCATCTATACTACATGGATAGAAAGGAAGAAAGTACCATATGATTATATTGCTTTTATTTCGGTACTGTGATAGAACAAAACTGATTCAAATATGGCTTTTGATTAGAAAACAGATGGGTTCAAATCTGTCCCATGAACCAGAATAAATTTGTTGCCTAGTTCTTGAAGCAATTATGTTCTTGGAATCAGTCTCCCAAACAGTGACAGATGTGAGGACATTGAGCTGTCAAGAGCTTAATGAAGGGAAACTGAGATCACTAACCAGTTCCAGAGGAGTGTTAAGGCTATTCCTTTATAAAAGCTAATTATTTCAGACAACACACCTGTCATTAAGCAGCATAAGGTACTCAAAAAGAGCTATTTGTCTCACTTGACTTCTCACCCTGCCAAGTGATGTTGAAATGATGGATAATGCAGTAGTTCAAAACTAAAAGGTTTTCAACCCTAGAATTTAGCTTTGGGACATAGAGAAGAGCTTTGGGACATAGAGAAGATTTTTTTTTTTTAATTGTGGTAAAATACACATAACAAAATTTAGCATCTTAACCATATTTAAAGTATGCAGTTCAATAGTGTTAAGTACATTCATATTGTTGTGCATGTAATCACCAGAACTCTTTCTTCTTGGAAAAGTAAATCTCTGTACTCTTTAAACAACAACTTCCGCCCTGGCTGGTTTGGCTCAGCGGTTAGAGCATTGGTCCGCAGACCAGAGAGACCTGGGTTCGGTTCCCGCTAAGGGCATGTACCTCGGTTGCAGTTTGTCCCCGACCCCGGTTGGGGTCGTGTAGGTGGCAACCACTCTATGTGTCTCTCACACATCGATGTTTCTCTCTCTCTCTCTCTCTCTCTCTCTCTCTCTTCCTCCCTCTCTCCCTCCCACTCTATCTGAAGATAAATGCAAAAAATGTCCTTGGGTGAGGATAAAAAATAAATAAATAAAAATAAAAATAAGCAACAACTTTCCATTTCTTTTTCCCCCCAGCCCCTGGCAACCACCATTCTACATTTTGTCTCTATGAATTTGACTATTCTAGGTACCTTATATAAGTACAATCATATAGTTTTTGTCCTTCTGTGACTGGTTTCTTTTACTTAGCATCATGTATGTTCATGTTATAGCGTGTGTCAGAATTTCCTTTTTAAGGCTGAGTAATATTCCATTGTATATATATATATATATATATATACTATTTTTATCCCATTTATCTGTTGATGGACACTTGGATATCTTCCACATTTTGGCTATTGTAGATAATGTTACTATGAACATGGGTGTGAAAGTATCTCTTAAGACCCTGCTTTCAGTTTTTTTGAGTGTATTCCCAGAAGTGGAATTACTGCATAGGGAAGACATTTTTTTCTTTATTAGAATTTATAGGTGTTTAAAGCTACTTATTTTAGTAAATGGCCAATTTCAAAATCAAATATCCTGATTTGTTAAATGTGAGTTTATTTAAATATTTGTGGAAAGCAACTGGATTATTGGGTGGTCTGGCTTAGAAAATTTACACATCATTGAAGCCAAAGGTTAATAAATTATTGCTTTAGCCCAGCTGGTATGGCTCAGTGGTTGAGCACTGACCCATGGACCAAGAGGTTGCTGGTTTGATTCCCAGTCAGGACACATACACAGGTTGCGAGCTCAGTCCCCGGTGGGGGGGCGGCATGCAGGAGGCGACCAGTTGATGTTTCTCTCTCTCCCTCCCCCTTCCTCTCTTTCTATAAACCAATAAAAATATTTTTAAAAACAATAAATTGTGGCCCTGGCCGGTTTGGCTCAGCGGTTAGAGCGTCGGCCTGCGGTCCTGAGAGACCCGGGTTCGGTTCCCGCTAAGGGCGCGTACCTCGGTTGCAGTCTGTCCCCGGCCCTGGTTGGTCGTGCGGGTGGCAGCCACTCGATGTGTTCCTTTCACATCGATGTTTCTCTCTCTCTCTCTGTTCCTCTCTCTCCCTCCCACTCTACCTGAACAAAAAATGGAAAAATGTCCTCGGGTGAGGATAAAAAAAAAAAAAAATTAAAAAAAAACAACAATAAATTGTGGATTTATTCAAAGATCCTTTAGGGCATGTAGAAAAAAAGAGTCTTACATAATACTGAGCACCGAGAAGAGTCTGAGTAAGTAAAATAAACTTAAAGAAAGGTAGCAGAGCCTGAAACTCATGAAAAGTGGTAACCAGGGCCATGTGCCATTTCAGTATGTGTCATTTTTTTTTTTAAAGGGAAACATGGTAAATATATATATATATATATTTATTGTTGTTAGAGAGAAGAAGGGAGAGAGAGATAGAAACATAGACATGAGAGAGAAACATTGATTGGCTGCCTCCTGCATGCCCCCTCCTGGGGATCAAGCCCACAAGCTGGGCATGTGCCCTGACTGGGAATCAAACCAGGACCTCTCAGTCTGTGGGATAAAGCTCAATCCACTGAGCCACACTGGCTGGGCAGTGTCTGTCATCTTTTGAGGGGACTGTCACTAACCAGGAAAATGGGGAAGGTTATTTTCAGGAGGCTTTTTTTTTTTTTTTTTTTCATCCTCACCCGAGGACATTCTTCCATTTTTTGTTCAGATAGAGTGGGAGGGAGAGAGAGAGAGAGAAACATCGAAGTGAAAGGGACACATTGAGTGGCTGCCACCCATACAACCCAACCAGGGCTGGGGACAAACTGCAGCTGAGGTATATACCCCCAGCAGGAACCAAACCCGGGTCTCTCCAGACCACAGGCCAACGCTCTAACCACTGAGCAAAACCAGCCAGGGCTCAGGAAGCTTTTAATTAGTAAATTTTTATTATTTCCAAAGTCCCATTTGACCTACAAAAATATGTTGTGCCCTGGCTAGTTTGGCTCTATGGTTAGAGCGTCGGCCTGTGGACCAGAGAGTCCCACGTTCGGTTCCCACTAAGGGCACATACCTCGGATGCGTTTGTCCCTGGCCCCGGTTGGGGTAGTGTGGGTGGCGACCACTTGGTGTCTCTCTCTCACATCGATGTTTCTCTCTCTCTCTCTTCCTCCCGCTCTATCTGAAGATAAATGCAAAAATGTCCTTAGGTGAGGATAAAGAAAAAAAAAAAAAAATATATATATATATATATATATGGTGAAGGGACATAATTGGAGAGAAATTGGTCAGTGTGTTCCAACTCTGCCTGTACCTGACTCTGAATGAAAGGTATACATTTGCTAGGAAGGATAAATTGCTAGTGAAATACTTTTTGTCATGTCTCTATAGAGTTGACTATTTAAATATTGTTTACAATTTTACATTATGCCATGACAATATTCATTTGTACATATTACCTGTTCACGTCCTCCCTTTTATATACACATATATAAATTTTTTTTTTAAATCCTCACCCAAGGATATTTTTCCATTCATCTTCAGATAGAGTGGAAGAGAGAGAGGGAGAGACATCGAAACAGATGTGAGAGAGACACATCAACCGTTTGCTCCCCCGCACAACCTAACCAAGGCCAGGGAAGAACTGCATCCGAGGTACGTGCTCTTGACCGGAATTGAACCTGTGACTCATTGGTCCATGTATTGACACTATAACCACTGAGCAAAACTGGCCAGGGCCTCCCTCATATTTTTATAGTTGTTATCAGTGTTTATACTACGATGCAATTCTCAATTTTTAGAATGCTGTGGGAACTGAATATTTTGCAGCTCTGAAAAGTAAGGAATTAAAAACAAGTATTTTGACCCATCTGCTTATTATTCCTCTAGGTTATTTTCTTTTTGTTCCTGAAGTGCAGAAACTAAGCAGAATATTTAACATTATGGAGTGAAATAAGTTTAGTTTGTTAGACTGATCTCAGTGATGGCACTCAAGACACCTCACCTGCAGCAACTACTGTTTTTTTTGTTTTATTTTGTTTTGTTTTTTTGCATTTATCTTCAGATAGAGCGGGAGGGAGAGAGGGAGGAAGAAAGAGAAACATCAACGTGAGAAACACATCGAGTGGTTGCCACCCACACGACCCTAACCAGGGCTGGGAACAAACTGCAACCGAGGTACGCGCCCTTAGCAGGACCCGAGCCCGGGACTCTGGGCCGCAGGCCAACGCTCTAACCGCTGAGCCAAACCGTCCAGGGCTAGGGTTTTTTGTTTGTTTGTTTTTATCTTAAGGAATTTTGCAGCTGCAAGGCCCTTGGGAGGTAAAGTATATGCAGCCTCTTAGTTGTACATACAGATTAGAGACTTGGGACCCATTCCCCTGATTCTAGCACAATGTTCTTTTCACCACCCATGCACTCTGCACTCAGCCTGCAATTAGACTTCTGGTTAGACAATCTTTTATTATTATTTTTTGTTAATCCTCACCCGAAAATATTTTTTCCCAGTGATTTTTTAGAGAGGGCGGGAGGGAGGGAGAGAGAGACAGAGACAGACAGAGACAGAGACATTGATGTTAGAGTGATGGACACAGCGATTGGTTCCCTCCTGCATGTGCCCTTGACTGGGAATTGAACCTGCAGCCCTTTGGTGCATGGGTCAACGCTCTGAAATACTTTTTCTTTCTTTATTTTTTAAGATAGTAATTTTTAAAAAATATGTTTTTATTGATTTTAGAGAGAGAAGGAGGAGAGGGGGAGAGAGCAAGAAGCATCCCCTGCTGGGGATGGAGCCTGAAATCTAGGCATGTGTCCTGACCTTAATTGAACCTTTGACCCCTTGGTGCACAGAACACAGCTCAGCCATCTAAGCCACACAAGCCAGGGCTCAAAATACTTTTTTTTTTTTAATCCTCATTCAAGGACATTTTTTCCATTTTTTGTTCAGATAGAGTGGGAGGGAGAGAGAGGAAGAGAGAGAGAGAGAGAAACATCGATGTGAAAGGGACACATTGAGTGGTTGCCACCCGCATGACCCAACCAGGGCTGGGGACAAACTGCAGCCAAGGTACATACCCTTAGCGGGAACGGAACCCGGGCCTCTCTGGACTGCAGGCCGACGCTCTAACCGCTGAGCCAAACCAGTTAGGCCTCAAAATACTTTTTCTTGAAACCTCTTTCAGAGGAATTGCTAAATGCTACAACGAGTAGAGTGCTACTTTCATCATTAAAACAGTATAATAGATTCAAAGTCTCTTGGGTAACTGGATCTTCCTTTTGTTCATTCTTTTCTACTTGCATTTTGATTAGTTATCACGGGATGCTTGTTGAGAGTATCTAGGATCTATTAGAAGTGAAATTAACACAGAATTTTTGTTTGTTTGTTAATCCTCACCTGAGGATATTTTTCCATTGAGTTTTAGAAAGAATTGGGGGTGGGGCATGATATGAGATAGAGACATCAGTTGGTTGCCTCCCGTGTGACCCCAACCGGGGCCACAAATCGAATCTACAGCCCAGGTACGTGCCCCTACTGGGAATCAAACCCAAGACCCTTTGGTCCATGGGCCAAAGCTCTAAATGCTGAGCCAAACCAGCCAGGACAACACAGCATTTTTAATACACACAGTTACCTCTGCTTTTTCTATAAGAAATATAACTGTCACAGAAAACAGTTAAGTATATTGATGAGATTAAATCTTTAAAGATTCATAATACAGCCTGGCTAGTGTAGCTTAGTGGTTGAGTGTCCACCCATGCACCAAGAGGTGATCAATTCAATTCCCAGTCAAGACACATGCCCAGATTGTGGGCCAAATCCCGTAGAGGCCATGCAGGAGGTGGCCAGTCAGTGTTCTCTGTTATTAATGTTCTGTTCTCACTGTCCCTCTCCCTTCTTCTCTCTCTAAAAATCAATAAAGAAAAAAAATTATAGTCTTTAAAAAGATAATGTATAATTAGATGAATTTCAAATGGCATAGGAGTAATTGTGACGTTTTGAAGAACGCAGGATATAGACTGACTATTGCTAGTGTGACTAAATGTTGTAAAAAAAATATGTGAAACATTACTATATTAACTATTCTTTCTGTATGTTTGAAGGTATATATATCACATTTACAAATTTATATATTTAAGTGTTTTATTGAGGCATAACTTGCATACAGTAAAATTTTCCAATTTTAAACGTACAATTTGATGAGTTTTGACAAATGTGTGTGTAACCACCACCACTATCAAGATATAGAATATTTCTATCACCCTAAAAAGTTCCCTAGTGCTTCTTTCAAGTCTGTCCCCACCCATCCCAGCGTCCAGTGACCACTGATCATTCTATCAAATAGTTTTTGCCTCTTCTAGATTTTCATATAAGTGGAATCATATAGAATGTAGGTTATTATGTCTGGCTTTGTAAATATTCTATATATTATGATTTTTTTAATCCTCACCCGAGGACATTTTTCCTTTTTTTTTTTTTTTTTTTTTTGTTCAGGTAGAGTGGGAGGGAGAGAGAGGAACAGAGAGAGAGAGAGAGAAACATCGACGTGAAAGGGACACATCGAGTGGCTGCCACCCGCACAACCGACCAGGGCCGGGGACAAACTGCAACCGAGGTACGCGCCCTTAGCGGAAACCGAACCCGGGTCTCAGGACCGCAGGCCGACACTCTAACCGCTGAGCCAAACTGGCCAGGGCTATATTATGATATTTTGACACCTTGCAAATATTAGTTGGTGGAGAGAGACTGCCCCTCCCTGGGCTAGCCAAGTTTTAGAGATAGCAAAGGACGCAGATTGAGCATGCCTTTGATACGCAAACTAAAGATGTGATGTATAATGGAATATTATTCAGCCGTAAAAAGAATGAAGTCTTGCCATTGGCAACAACGTGGGTGGACCTCAAGGTTTTATGCTAAATGAAGTAAGTCTTGGTCTGTTTCTAATGGTTGATTTTTTAATCCTGGTTGTGAGTTATTTTACTGCTTCTTTTTTTTTTTTCACCGCGCGGAGTGTTTACTTATAGAGTTTACTGCTTCTTTTAATGTCTGGTAATTTTTTACTGGATGCTAGATACTGGAAATCTTATGTTTTGGGATGCTGTGTTTCATTGTATTTTTTTTTTTTTTTTATCCTCACCTGAGGACATTTTTCCATTTTTTGTTCAGATAGAATGGGAGGGAGAGAGAGAGAAACATCTACATGAAAGGGACACATCAAGTGGTTGCCACCCGCATGACCCAACCAGGGCTGGGGACAAACTGCAACCAAGGTACGTGCCCTTAGCGGGAACCAAACCCGGGTCTCTCTGGACTGCGGGCCAACTCTCTAACCACTGAGCAAACCCGGCCAGGGCTCATTGTATTTCTTTAAAAGAGTGTTGGACTGCCCCGGCCAGGTGGTTCAGTTGTTTGGACCATAGTTCCATACACCAGAAAATTGGATATTCGATTCCCAGTCAGGGCGTATACCTGGGTTGTAGGTTCAATGTCTGGTTGCTTTGTGCTTATTTTCCTTGACTATATTTGTTCTTTGTCTAAATACATTATATACAATTCTTGGTATTGTCACTTGTAACTTAACTCAGTATTTCTTTACTACTGTTCTCATCTTGTTCATTTGAATAATGCTTTATTAAGAAATGTAACCACATAGCCCTGACTGGGTGGCTCAGTTGGTTGGAGTGCTGTCCTATACACCAAGGTTGCAGGTTTGATTCCCAGTCAGGGTATACTTTCTCCGTCTCTCAAATCAATAAACATATTCTCAGGTGAGGATTTAAAAACAAACAAAAATCATGTAACCACATAAACAGTGTTTCACTTTTCTGATTTTTTCCCTAGGTGGTACAGCTGTATGCTGGGAAAGAAATGCAGCCTTGCTCCTCTGAAGGAAGAACTTCGCATACAAGGGGTAAGCCTTTGCAGTTACTGTTTTTGTGTGTCTAATTTTGATGGTAGTTGGAGTATAGAACTTTCCTTTATACTTTTAATCTCTAAATGAGTTTTTTAAAATAAAGCCTTGTTTGACAATTACTTATAACAAAGAAAAGGTAAGAAACAGGATGAGTAGAATGTCAGAAACCAGAAATAAGAAAACCTGGTGTCTGCCTACCACACCTGACTCCTTTATAATTTGGGAAACTCAAGGCTATATACATTAAGAGACTTGTTCTGGGTTACTCGTCTAGTTATCAAAGAACAGCTTGAACCAGAATGATCCTCAGTGCAGTTTGTTTCCCTGTATGGCGATCCATAGGGTTCAACTCCTTGCTTCTGTTTGGAAAAGCAGGCGGTGAATAAATACCCTCCCCCCCATCCTATCACCCCTACCAGTTTATGGTGTTTTGGCATGATTAAGCCTGAGCAGGATGACTTTTCAAAGAAGGAGATCAGATGTGGGGTCAATGGTAGAAGCCAAATTTCTGATTTCTGGTTTCTCTCTGACATTCTACTTTTCCTATGTTCCCTACCATACTTTTTTTTCTTTGTTTGTTAAAGTTATAACTGCTATAAAGTAGTTTCATTTTCTTTCTTAAAATCTGATAGACAAAAGAAAGACTGGATAGGTGCGTCTGGCCATTTGTTGGCTTTTTTTTTCTTACAAAAAGAAAACAAAAATCCATTCGAATCATTTTACCAGTGCTTATTTGAAGAGCTGTGTTTTGAGTGTTTGGATCTCAAGCCAGAAGTATAAATTTTTTCTGATGTTTTATGGGAAGGAAAAAAAATCCCCACAATTTTGTTGAGAGATAATTTATTCATTGCTTATTAGGCCACTATGCGCAATTGTTTTTGGATATTAATGTTTGTTAACTGATAAGAAGAAAGACCAACACACAATTTTACATGAGACAGTATCCAGAAGACTTCAGTTTAATGAGCTGCTGTGTTTGTTGGTTTCAGGTTCCTAAAGTCACCCACACTGAATTCTGTCAAGGTCGGACAATGAGATGGGCCTTAGCTTGGAGTTTTTATGATGATGTAACAGTACCAGTAAGTAGAGACCTTGCTTTCGCTTCTTCAAATGCCAGTGCGTGGTGGGTTTTAGTAGATCATAAATGAACTAAATCTGTACTGTCCGGTTTCCCTGAACTTTGCTCCATATGCTTGCGTCAGAACGGAAAGTGGTTGTAGATATGACAGTCCTGGAAGGCTAGCTGTGGTGACTGTGGAGCCTTTCTTGTGGTTTGGTGCAAGGCGGTGATTCTTGCTCAGTAAACATAAATGAATTGGATATGCACCTTTAAGGAATTAAAAATTCAGATAACATAACTCGTAGAAACAACTTGAGGTATAATTATTCTGCTGGACGTTTCTCAAGAAAGAAAGTGGAAATCTGTTTTCCTTTACTCACCTGCTTTCCTAGAGTAGCTCTCCACTGAGGTTCCTGGTTGAATATGGAAATTTGCCGTTTGGGGTTGCAGGCTTTTGTTGTGTAACACGTAGAACCCTTCACAGAGTGATCCCTATCTTGACTTTAAGGTTAGTACTAGAATATTGATCATTGTTGAAGCTCCGTGATAGCTCATTATCCTATTCTCTCTACTTTGTGTATGCTTGAGCTTGAATTTTTTTTCTGTAATAGAACGTTTTATGTTAAAGAAAAATACTTACAAATTGGCGAGACTGAATACATTTTCTGGGCTGTGCAGAGAAGTCATCACAGATAGCATCTGTTTGTTCTCACATTTCTCTCTTCAGAATTGTTAGCTTATTGTTGCCAATAGCATCTTGCCTTGAGTTTGTGTACATTTTGCTCTCCCTGTGCTTCTCCTACCCATAGTATTGATGGAAGCCTAGTACCTGGTCCTGCATATTTCTAATCCCTTGCCCATGCAATAGGATCGTTCTCAGAGCTCCTCTCCAAAGGCCTTGGCTGCTCGTGGTCTCTAAAGTCATCTTAAATGTTGCTGTGTCTATGAGCCTCTTTCTCTCCTCTCATAAGGCATTGGAGTGGAAACATGTGCAGAAGTCCTTACAAGGGGACAACTTGCAGATGTTTCTGAATACATGAGCTCAAATTTGAAACTGGGCCTGTCCTTTCTAATATTCTGCAACTAGGTGTGCTTCTGGGTTGAAATTAGTTTCCCAGTCAAGCTTGAATGGCCTGTCCCATGGAAGCATAGACTCACCGCTGTGCAATGACTGTATCAGGGTATCTAGAGGTTAGAGTTTGAAATAGTCACTGGTTACAAAGATATTTCTGCATTTTGGACCTCCCTCCTTTATCTTTCAACTTTCAGAATGCCAGGGCTTTCACACCAAATTGTTGAATCATTAGTAATGCCTTGGGTTATTCCTGTGCAGACACTAGTAGCTGCAGGAAAGTGGAACTGCGCCTGTTTGCAAATGCTTTCTATTTCACTTGCTTCCCACCTTTATTGGCACTGCGGGATGGAAGAGCTGATAACGAGCAATGGCACTCTTCACACCATCTCAGTGACCAGTTGCCCTCACCTTCTTGGATTAGTAGCTATTTCAGACCAAAGTATCAAAGGGCACTACGTTTCTGTGTTATCAAAATCAGCTTATTTTGAAAAGGAACCTTCTAAGCTTCCCTCCCTGCCTTTCAAACCATCCTTGAACCCTGTTCATAGTTTCAACCATCAAAGAATGCCTCTTGCTAAGGGCCTTAGGTTTCTTCCATGGTAGAGTACGCATCCCTCCCCAGCACTATCCCAAACGAAAGCTGTTAATAATGCATTCCCAAGTGTTCCATTAGGTGCACTTAATCTGCTACAGAGAAAATGGCAATTTCTGATTTGTGGTAACCCAGCAACAGTTTCTTACCACTGGTGTCCTTGATCAGTAGCTGCTTTCCCAGGGGTAGTCCCAGGGCACTCATGAGGTTTTTAGTAGGCTGTCCTCTTGGTTCTCCTTCCTTCTGCCTGGACCTCTCCTTACCCCTTGCTTTTTGAAGGAGTGACTATCCCTGATTTCCCCCCTTTTTCTCTTATTGGGGGTGGGGAGGCAGGAGGATGCTGCTTTAGATGAGGAGAGAAAGCCAAGAACTAGAGCTAATTAGGCAGAAATATTGACCTACTTTCCTGCCCCATCCCCAGTCCGGCCTTTTTAGGGTAAATGTGCAAGTTACTATGGCAACTTCTGTTTTCACTTATCTCAGACCTAACTGACTCCTTTCTGTTGGTACTGAATGCTGAAAAATTCGAATTCGCTGCTGATGCAGTGCCTACACTGGGCCCATTGCTCTTGTCTGGATTTACTTTAGCAACAAAAAGATGAGTCCTAATGTTGATAGAATTTTTGTACAATCAGATTTGACTGATAATGAATATAAGGAAGCATCTTGTAAGGACTGCTCTTTACAGAATTTTAACAAGCCACTTAGAATGCCTCTTTGTTCCAGCTTCTCTTCTAATTGCTCCAGGCGTTATTTTAGCTTTGCTTTCAGAAGTTCGAGGCTTATTAAAAGGAAAAGGAAAAATGTGGCTCTAGCAAGTTGTACACTCTTGGTGTGAGCATTGCCCAGGAACTCTGGCTTTAAAAAATTCTTCCTCTGCATTCAAGACATTTCCTGGAACTTTCCTGTCTAGGGAGTATAACTAGATGGCCTTTTGGAGAGCAGATGGAGGAAAGAGATCAAATAAATTAGGTAGCCATGTTTGTGTCAGAGTTTGGGGTCTCCTGACAGTGCTCTGCTTACAAATCCATAGGTTTTCAAAACTAGTTCTAGATAGAGTAAGGAAGACATCAGGTTGGTATTTCAGACCTCACTCTCATTTTAACCAGAGCTGATCTGCTTTTAGCAATATTATGTTTTGATTTTATTTGTTTAAAGATTGCTGTTGAGAAATGGTTTGAGCCCTGGCCAGTTTTTCTCAGTGGTTAGAGCGTCGGCCCATGAACCAGAGAGACCCGGGTTCGGTTCCCGCTAAGGGCACGTACTTTGGTTGCAGTTTGTCCCCAGCACCGGTTAGGGTCATGTGGGTGGCAACCAGTCGATGTGTCCCTCTCGCATCGATGTTTCTCTCTCTCTCTTCCCCCCTCTCTCCCTCCTGCTCTATCTGAAGATAAATGCAAAAATGTCCTTGGGTGAGGAGAAAAAACAAAAAAGAAATGGTTTGAAAACCAGTACTATATCAAGCGATACGTTATAAAATAGATGTGATGATTAGGGAGCTGAGCTCTGAGGTAAAACCAAGGACCCTCTTTTTATTTACAATCCTTATTAAGCATGGTATATCATACCATTTTCTGTCCCTTATGACGAATAAGTTTTATGGGAGAGAAAACCATGAAGAGTTGATTCAGAATTGTGTATGAGTAAGAGTAATTGCTAAAATGAATGGTAGGAACCAGAATGATTGAGAGTTCAGAAAAGGCGATGGTTCAGGCTGGGCTCGTCAGAGATGACTTCATGGAGGAGGAATTGTTATTGTCTGCCTTGTAGTTGGTGCTCAGTGTTTTCTGAATGTGGAAAGGAGTGATGTAGGGCTTGCACTGAGGTGCATCATTGCATACCGGATGTTAATAGGTTTAGGAGATTTGAAGCACTGGATATAGTCTGCTGTTTGAATAGTTCACTTCACACACATTGTCATTTTATCTAAACCTGACAACAATCAAGTAAATTAGATGGTATTATTCCCACTTACTAGTAACCTGGAGGCTCTAAAAAGTCAGGTTGGAACCCAGATTAGTCTGATTTCACAGCCTATATACTCTTAGTCACTCTGCTAGTCTGCCTTCCATGCCTTTTGTTCCAGTCCGGCCATGTAATAACCTGCTCATGGAGGCCCGCATCATCTTGTTTGTAGACCATCCCCAGCAACCTCTCTTCTCTTGTGAGAGTCACTTGGGCTCATCCTTAGCTCACCATTCTGCTCAAAACTGCAGAGGGGCTACCTCCTGCCAGTGGGAAGTACAGCTCGTTTGGCTCCTAGGACCTCTCAGATCTGTCCTTAATTTTCTCTTCTTTCCTAATCACTCCTGTTTTTCTAACTGTACTGTCATCTGCCATATTGGCCTCCTCAGACTTCTCATTATGCCAAAGTCATAGCTCACAGTCTATTCTCTGTCTGGTCCTTCCCTCTACTACAGCCCAGCTCAATTCCATTTTTTTCTTTGTTGATTTTAGAGAGAGAGAAAGGGAGAGGGAGAGAGAGATAAAAACATTGATGAGAGAGAACATCGGTTGGCCGCCTCCTGCATGCCCCACTCTGGGGATCAGGCTCACAACCTGGGCATGTGTGCCTGACAGGGAATCGAACCCGTTACCTCTTGGTGCATGGGTTGATGCTCAACCACTGAGCCACACCGGCTGGGCTCAATTCCACTTTCTGCATACAGCCTTCTTAACCCTCAGCCCATAGAAATCTCTGGACTTGTACTTTTCTTTTTCAGTCATTTGTATTCTCCATAAATTCTTTGTGACATACTTTGTATTGGTAATTTAACTCTAGCATGGTGGATAACACCAAAACTATTGCATAATGTATAGAAAACACTTTTTGGCCCTGGCCGGTTTGGCTCAGCCGTTAGAGCGTCGGCCTGCGGTCCAGAGAGACCCAGGTTCGGTTCCCGCTAAGAGCACGTACCTCGGTTGCAGTTTGTCTCCAGCCCTGGTTGGTCGTGCGGGTGGCAGCCAGTCGATGAGTCCCTTTCATATTGATGTTTGTTTCTCGCGCTCTCTCTCTTCCTCTCTCTCCCTCCCACTCTATCTGAACAAAAAATGGAAAAATGTCCTTGGGTGAGGATAAAACAGAAAAGAAAACTTTTTCTTTTTGTGAGCTGGCCTCTACCTAGCTTTTATGTTTGAGCAGGTTACTTAACTTCTCTAAACTTCCATTTCCTGGTTTGTAAAATAGGAGCTAATAATTACATAGGGTTTTGAGGATGAAATGTACTTAATACAGTGCTTACTATATAGTAAATGCTCAGTAAAATATATTGTATTATCATTTCCCACCATTTCTTCTCACACACCCCTATTTGATACTCTGGTAATATTGAGCTAATGCTCTCTGAGATCCCCCCCCCTTTTTTTTGACATAAGAAAGTATCCAAATAATCACTAGGTAACTAAATATTGCCAGTAGATTCGTCTCTGACCATCAGGCTCCTCATCCGTCAAGGTAGTTGAGATCTACCTTCTGTGAAGTTTGTCCTGACTCTTCCTAAGCTGATATTGGGATCCTTCTTCTGTCTTCACTACAGTACATTGTCCATATTCCCATCATTGTATCTTGTATGTGGCACCAATCTAGCATAGAGTCTGGTCCTCAAATAATAATCCTTAAATGAAGAAAATAAAGGAACAAATGACGTGGTACAGTGATTCTCAGACTTTTCCACTGAAGTACCAGCTATAGCAGAAAACAGTAGTGTCAAACACCTGAGCATCAAGGTGACCATAAAGAAGTTCCCAGGAGCCCGGCTGGTGTAGCTCAGTGGTTGAGCATCGACCCGTGCACCAAAAGGTTGCTGGTTCGATTCCCAGTCAGGGCACATGCTCAGGTTGTGGGCCCGATCCCCAAAGGGGGGGCATGCAGGAGGCAGCCAGTCGGTGTTCTCTTTCATTGATGTTTCTCTCTCTCCCCCTCGCCCTTCCTCTTTATCTAAAATTAATAAAGGAAAAAAAAACAACAACTAAATTCCCAGGAAGTATTCTATTCTCATGAAGTCCTTTTCTCTTTAAAATCCATTTGAATTTTGTATTCCATTTCATAATATGTTTTTATTTAAAATTTTTATTTTTATCCTCACTCAAGGACATTTTTCCATTTTTTGTTCAGATAGAGCGGGAGGGAGAGAGAGGAAGAGAGAGAGAAACATCGATGTGAAAGGGACACATCGAGTGGCTGCCACCCGCACGACCAACCACGGCCGGGGACAAACCGCAACCGAGGTACACACCCTTAGCAGGAACCGAACCTGGGTCTCTCTGGACCGCAGGCCGACGCTCTTACGGCTGAGCCAAACCGGCCAGGGCTATTTTAATTTTTTGAAAGTTCATTTTGTTGTTGTCAATCTTCACCTGAGTATATTCTTCCACTGATTTTCTTTTTCTTTTTCTTTATTGATTTTTAGAGAGAGAGATAGAAACATCGATGAGAGAGAATATCGATTGTCTGCCTCCTGCATGCCCCCCACTGGGAATTGGGTCCACAACCTGGGCACGTACCCTGCCTAGGACTCGAACCAGTGACCTCTTGGTGTACGGTTCGATGCTCAACCACTGAGCCACACCGGCCGGGATCTTCTACTGATTCTTAGGTAGAGTGGAAGGGAAAGGGGGCGGGGCATCAGTGTGAGAGAGAGACAGTGTTTGGCTGCCTTAGTGCCCTTGACCAGGAATCAAAGTTGTGACTCTTCATGCTGCAGGCTGGTGCTCTAGCCACTGGGAAAACCGCCCAGACTAAATAATTTTAATATTGAGTCAAATTGACAATCTAAGAAGATACACTGTATAATATCATTTGGTTGCATAGTTATTTTTACAAAGTATGACAGTAAGGTTAATTTTATAAATCATAAAAAAGGTTAATTCTATTTTTTATAGAATTACTGTGTTTTTTCATTTAGTTTTACCTTTCTCTTCCTCAAATGCAACTCACACAATTAAGTACAATGCTAGATTAGTATGTCTGTTTTTTTTGGATTGTCATTTTTTATTGAGTTACAAGTTGAGATGTGCAGGTTCAGTGGCATCAGTCTCCCCAGAGCCTCCCCCCGGTCAGTAGGTTTTACATTTATTGTATTGCTGTTTATCAAAACATTTTATTTTGGTTTTGATTTCTAATTATTTTTAATTCCTAAAGGAACCTTCTTTTGGAGTTTGGGATTTTGTCAAAGCCCACATAGCTAATTTGGAATATTATCCAAAATAGAATACCTTTAAGGAGATGGCCTTTCCTTGAATGTGAACATATTACTTGATTTAAGTGTTTACTTAAAAATCAACCTTGTACCCTGGGCCAGTTTGGCTCAGCGGTTGGAGCGTTGGCCTGCAGACCAGAGAGTCCCGGGTTCGGTTCCTTGCTAGGGGCATGTACCCCCCTCCCCAATCAACCTTGCGTAATTTATGTGTATACCACAAACCTCTTAATTTATCCATTAATTTAGAAGTTTCCTGAGAGCAGGAATCATACATTCATTCATTTATTCTACAATTGTTTTAGCAGTATGTGGTAGTTGGCATTTAATATTTACTGAACAGATATATGTCTAAACTACATGCTCTTTTTTTCTGCTTTCCTTCCTTTATTAGAGAAAAGGTAATTAAACTCGAGGCACTATTTTGTTTTAGCTTTTTTTGTTCTTAATTTTTAAAAGTGTATTGATTTGAGAGAGAGAGAGATTTGTTGTTCCACTTATTTATGCATTCATTGGTTGATTCTTCTATTGTGCCCTGACTGGAAATTGAATTCCCAACCTTGGTCTATTGGGACCACCCTCTAACCAACTGAGCTACCTGACCAGGCCTGCATTTTTGTTCTTTTTTTAATGTTTCCTTATGGTAAACATTTTAGAAAATATGGATAATTTTTTTAAGGATGAAAAATTACCATAAATCGTACCACAGTGCATAGATAACCATTATTAACAATTTTGAGTATGTGCTTTACATACTTAAAATAGAGTAGTTTCTTTTTTAAATTAACTACATACATAAAGCTACACATCAAATAGTACAAACGGATTTATGATAAAAACAAGTTAGCCCCATCACAACTTTTTATACCATTCATCCCACCGCCCAGAGAGAACATATTTTAGTGGATCCCGTTTCCTATGGTGGTTGCTTCCATCTCTTGATCTGTGCTGTCCAATATGCTGTCCATGAGTGCATTGACTTTTTAAAATTAAAATTAAATTAAAAATACAGTTTCGCAACTCAGTCTAACTAGCCACATTTCAGGTGTTCCAATAGCTACATGGAAGCCACCATAATATTGGCCAGCACAGATAGAGAACATTTCTGTCATCACAGAAAGTTGTTCTGGGTAGCAGTGCTCTAGATAAAAATATGCTTTTACCTTTACTTCTTCCTTGCTCAACTTTAGAAAGGTATTTTTTTTTTTAGACAGTTATAATTGCCTTGATTTTGTTTCTATTCAGATATAATTTTGTAAATCTTTTGAAAAATTAAAAGGTGTGTGCTTTTATTTGTTTTATTTATTTATTTGTTTTATCCTCACCCGAGGACATTTTTGCATTTATCTTCAGATAGAGCAGGAGGGGGAGAGGGAGGAAGAGAGAGAAACATCAATGTGTGAGAGACACATCGAGTGGTTGCCACCCACACAACCCCAACCAGGGCCAGGGACAAACTGCAACCAAGGTACGTGCCCTTAGCGGGAACTGAACCCGTTACTCTTTGGTCTGTGGGCTGACACTGTAACTGCTGAGCCAAACCGGCCAGGGCAAGGTATGTGCTTTTATAAAAGCATATCTATTACAGATTTAAACTTAATGATTTATTTACCAGTAACCCAGATTTCTCTCATGCTCACTCCTAATCACTAACTTCTCCCTCCTGTTTGTCTTTAGTATCTGGTTTCTTTTATGCAAATTATGTATGTGGCATTGTCCACATTGGTGGGAAGGAGAGTATTACTGTATCATATGAATATGCAACAATTTATCCATTCTACTACTTAGAGACACGTGAGTTGTTTCCAGTGTGCAGGTGTTTTGAATAATGTTTTTGTGACTATTCTTTTTTTTTTTTCATCACCCGAGGATATTTTTTTCCATTTTTTGTTCAGATAGAGTGGGAGAGAGAGGGAGAGAGAGAGAGAAAAACATCAACGTGAAAGGGACACATCGAGTGGCTGCCACCCGCACGACCATCCAGGGCCGGGGACATACTGCAACCGAGGTACATGCCCTTAGCGGGAACGGAACCCGGGTCTCTCCGGACTGCAGGCCGACGCTCCAACCGCTGAGCCAAACCGGCCAGGATGTGAACATTCTTGTAAGTGGTTGTACATTTCAGTTTAGTATAAACCTAGGAGTGGAACTGCTGGGTCATGGGGTATGGGGAATGAGTAAGTTGAGCTATAGTATATCTTAAAGGGGTTGTTTACAATCAGCAGTGTTGGTTATAACGCAATTGGCAGGTGCTCCACATTCTCATTAGCACTTGATATTCTAACGGTTAAATCATTGTGTTTTTAATTTGCATTTCCCTGATAACTAATGGAGTTTAACATCATTTGAGATATTCACTATTTGGTTATTCTCTTTGTACCAAATGTCTGCATTTCTTGCCTATTTTATTACTACATTAAAAAAATTGAATTAGTCCAACTGGACTAAGTGGTTGAGCCTCGACCCATGCACCAAGAGGTCACAGTTTGATTCCTGGTCAGGACACATGCCCAGGTTGTGGACCCAATCCCCATGGGGGGACATGCAGGAGACGGCCAGTCAATGTTCTCTTTCATCGATGTTTCTATCTTTCTCTTCCTCTCACTTCTTCTCTCTCTAAAATCAATAAAAGGGGAAACGTTTTTTTTTCCTTTTTTTTTAAACAGAAAAATTGGCCCCAGCCGGTTTGGTTCAGTGGTTAGAGCGTCGGCCTGTGGACTAAAGAGTTCCGGGGTCGATTCTGGCCAAGTTGCAGTTAGTCCCCAGCCCCAGTTGATGTCTCTGTCTCACATCGATGTTTCTCTCTCTCTCCCTCCCACTCTGTCTGAAGATAAGTGTAAAAATATTCTCAGGTGAGGGTTAAAATAATAGTAATAATAAAAATAAAATAATTATAAGCATTTTCAATATTTCTGGATCTGAGCCTCCTTTTAGTTGTATACACGGTAGGGACAAAAGTATGCATAAGTTTAATCGTATGTCATTATTTATTAATTATTGTATTAATTTCCATATCAACAACTGTAAACCTACTTTTTTTGCCCCACCCTGTATGTTGCCAATATTTTCTCCCAGGTGTTAGTTTGCCAGTACTTTTTGTGTGAGGCGAATGTGGTAACCACTGCACTACGGAAACCGACGCCAGTACTTTTTTATTTTAAAAAAATCAGCCCTGGCCGGTTTGGCTCAGCGGTTAGAGCATCAGCCTGCGGTCCAGAGAGACCCGGGTTCGGTTCCTGCTAGGGGCATGTACCTCTGTTGCAGTTTGTCCCCGGCCCAGGTTGGGTTGTATGGGTGGCAGCCACTCAGTGTGTCCCTTTCACGTCGATGTTTCTCTCTCTCTCACCCTCCCACTCTATCTGAACAAAAATATGGAAAAATGTCCATGAGGATAAAAAAAAAGAAATCATAGTTTTAATTTAACCCAATATACCAGTCTTTTCTTTTATGGTTGTTAGTGCTTTTGTGTCTTTTATTATTATTATTTTTAATTAAATTTATTGAGGTGACGTTGGTTAACAGCAGATGTTTGTTTGTTTATTTATTTATTTATAATCCTCACCTGAGGATATTTTTCCATTGAGGGAGGGAAAGGGAAGGAGGGAGAAAGAGAGAGAAACATCAATGTGAGAGACACATCGATTGATTGCCTCCCACACGTGCCAGCTGGGGATCAAACCTGCAACCCAGGTACATACCCTTGACTGGCGTGGAACCTGAGACCCTTCAGTTCACAGGCCAACACTCTAACGGCTGAACCAATCTGACCAGGGCTTTGCATCTTATTTTTAAAAATCTTTCTTTACTTCAGGTTAAGCAATATTTTCCCCTGTATTATTGTCTAGCAGCTTTATCATTTGATTTTTTTATATTCAAGAAATGTTTTTTTTGCCCTGGCCGGTTTGGCTCAGCAGTTAGAGCGTCGACCTGCGGTCCTGAGAGACCCGGGTTCGGTTCCTGCTAAGGGCATGTACCTCGGTTGCAGTTTGTCTCCGGCCCTGGTCGGGTCGTGTGGGTGGCAGCCACTCGATGTGTCCCTTTCACTTTGATGTTTCTCTCTCTCTCTCTCTCTCTCTCTCTCTCTCTCTCCCTCCCTCCCACTCTATCTGAACAAAAAATGGAAAAATGTCCTCGGGTGAGGTTAAAAAAAAGAGAGAGAAAAAAATAAAAAATAGCCCTGGACGGTTTGGCTCAGCGGTTAGAGCGGCGCCCTGTGGTCTGGAGAGACCCGGGTTCGGTTCTGGCTAAGGGCATGTACCTCAGTTGCAGCTTGTCCCCAGCCCTGGTTGGGTCGTGTGGGTGGCAACCACTCGATGTGTCCCTTTCATGTCGATGTTTCTCTCTCTCCCTCCCACTGTATCGGAACAAAATATCTAAAAATGTCCTCGGATGAGGGTAAAAAAAAAAGAAAAGAAAAATGTTAAAAATACGTTTTTATTAATGTTTTTTTTTTTTTTTATAATATATATAAGAGAGAAAGGAAGTAGGGGGATTGAGCCCAAAACCCGGGCACGTGCCCTGATGAGGAATCAAACCAGCAACCTTTTGATGCAAGGGATGACACACAACCAACTGAGCCACACCAGCCAGGGCTCATATTCAAGAAACTTTTAAAGAAAACTTTTGATTATGGAAAATTTCAAATGTATAAAGAGATCGAGGATTTTAATGAACTCCCATTTACCTATATCACTCACTTCCCCATTGGTAGTTCATGCCCATTCTTGTTTCATCTGTGCTCCCATGTTCTCTTTTCTTTCTGCCCTGATACTCAGAAGCCGAGTTATTTCAATTATAACTATTTTTATATTAATCTCTAAAGGTAATGACTAAAAAACAATACCATAGTCACACCTAAAATAATTAACAGTAATTCCTCATGTCAGCTTTATAGTTGATCAGATTTTGTAAAGTTTGTCAAACTAGAATCTTAAGTTTTTTGTTTTTTTTTGTACAGATAGAGTGGGAGGGAGAGAGAGGAAGGGAGAGAGAGAGAGAAACATCGATGTGAAGGGACACATCGAGTGGCTGCCACCCACACGACCAACCAGGGCCGGGGACACACTGCAACCGAAGTACGTGCCCTTAGCGGGAACCGAACCCGGGTCTCTCCGGACCGCAGGCCGACGCTCTAACCGCTGAGCCAAACTGGCCAGGGCTAGAACCTTAAGTTTTACACAGTTGGTTGATAGAGCCTTAAATTGCTTTTACTCTATAATGCCCCCCCCCCTTTCTCGCTCTTTCCCTCCTTCTCTCCTTCCCCCCATATTTCACTCCCTCCTTTGTTGAAGAAACTGGGATATTCGTCCTATGGAGTTTTTACCTCTGGATTTTTCTGAGTGTATTTCCAGGGTGTTAATATGTTCTTCAAACCCTGTCTTTCCTGTAAATTGGTAGTTAAATCTAGACACTTGATCAAATATAGGTTTGATTTGAGGGAGTGGAAGGGCAGGACTACTTTTTAGGTGGTTTGTGGTATATGCTTCCATCAGAAGGCACATAATGTTTGCTTGTGTCTTTTTGTAATGTGAATAGTCATGGATAATCTAAAGAGAAGCATACCCTTATCAATTATTTTTGTTATCCTACAGACAGTCCATCTGGTAAAGGCAGAATAAATGCTTGATTAATTTGCTTTATTTTTCAATTTTAAGAATGATGAGTTGGC
Source organism: Molossus molossus (assembly GCF_014108415.1). Classification (NCBI taxonomy): domain Eukaryota; kingdom Metazoa; phylum Chordata; class Mammalia; order Chiroptera; family Molossidae; genus Molossus; species Molossus molossus. Next base: position 43,045,524 of record NW_023425354.1, on the reverse strand, counting down.
CCTGGCCGGTTTGGCTCAGCGGTTAGAGCGTCGGCCTGCGGTCCGGAGAGACCCGGGTTCGGTTCCCGCTAAGGGCACGTACCTCGGTTGCAGTTTGTCCCCGGCCCTGGTTGGTCGTGCGGGTGGCAGCCACTCGATGTGTCCCTTCACATCGATGTCTCTCTCTCTCTCTCTCTCTCTGTTCCTCTCTCTCCCTCCCTCTCCATCTGAACAAAAAATGGAAAAATGTCCTCGGGTGAGGAAAAAAAAAAAAAAAGTGAGAAAAAAAAAAAAAAAAAAGAATGATGAGTTGGTGGTTCACTAGCATCTCCAAAAGTGACCAAAGAGGGTGGTTTAGTTTTTGTTTTTAGAGTACTATGAATTCATGGATTTACACTTTCAGTATTTTTAAATTCCATTACACTGACTATCTTTATGGGTGTATAGGTTGTCCTTCTTTGGCCATGGGAGTTTGCTCAAGTTGACTCCTGAGTTTTCTTAGTATGACCATTATAGTCTGGTAGCTTCCTTGCTTTCTAGTGTGACAGGTTGTTCTGTCCTTTTTCTGTCCCAGACTGTGAATCAGCCATTTCTCCAAGGTCCTCTAGTTTATTTTAGTGGGAAATGGCATTTAGAGCTATTTATGTGGGGACTGGGTTGGTCATTGTTGGTTTTTTTAATCTTCACCCGAGGATATTTTTCCATTTATCTTCAAATAGAGTGAGAGGGGGAGAGAGAAAGAAACATTGATGTGAGAGAAACACATCAGTTGGTTGCCTCCTGCATGACCCCAACCAGGGCCGGGGATCGAACCATAACCAAAGTATGTGCCCTTGACCAGAATCAAATCTGCAACTCTGGTCTGCACTGTCACTCTAACCTCTGAGCAAAACCAGCCAGGGCCCTCTGCTATATTTTAAATCCCTGTGCCTGGGGATTTAACTGCCTGTTTGTACTTAATCCCTTCCTCTTTTTCACCCAGTCTCCAAACCCCCTTCACTTTGCCAACTATCAGTCTGTTCCCTCTGTATGTGTGAGTCTTTCTTTCAATTTTGCTTGTTGGTTTATTTTGTTAGGGAATCATTTTTGTGCCCCATCCTTCTACCCACCACCATCTTTCTTCCTCCCCAATTTAATAATTGTATCTTAAGCTTCTTAGTGCAAAGTGTTAGGCTCTCAGTAGACTAGAAATTATTATTTTATGCTGGGTGATTTGCGTAATAACAATACTGTTGTCTTAATGCCAATATGAATTTATCGCACCTTGTGTGAAACATTAATTAAACAAGTTCAGACAGGGCAGTAAAGTCCACTATTCATTTCATTTTTTTTTTTTATCCTCACCCGAGGACATTTTTCCATTTTTTGTTCAGGTAGAGTGGGAGGGAGAGAGAGGAACAGAGAGACAGAGAGAGAAACATCGATGTGAAAGGAACACATCGAGTGGCTGCCACCCGCACAATCAACCAGGGCCGGGGACAAACTGCAACCGAGGTACGTGCCCTTAGCGGGAACCGAACCCGGGTCTCTCAGGACCGCAGGCCGACACTCTAACCGCTGAGCCAAACCGGCCAGGGCCACTGTTCATTTCTTAATAGCAGGTTTTTATCATAAGCACACCCTTTGTTTTTTGTCCATTTTCTTCCAAGCTTGTTTCCTAGTGCTCTTTAATTTTTATTTTTTTATTAGTTAATATCTGCTATGAAGAGAAAATACAGATTGTTACATAGAAATATGGTCTAAAAGTTTTCTAGCATAGAATAAACTGGCTATTTTGTTGTATATGTTGGGGTATGGAGTTGCTGGTTAGTTCTTATAAGGCCTCACCCAGTGATTAGACCTTTCTGTGTGTGTATTGCATGTGCTCTGTCACTGTTTCGAGGTAGAATTGGAATTAACAGCAGCACAATTATCAGAGAAGCACAATTATCAGAGACTCCTTTTTGTAGGAAAAGATCTCCATAGCTAAACTAGTGTTTCTCTTTTTGAGCCTTGCTCCTTATAATCCTCACCTGTTCATTTTGACCATGACCTTAGATTATCTTAATTTTTCTAAAGCTTTGATAAATTTTGTCAACAAGTATGAGTCTGTCTCTTAAAATAAAGTGTTCATAATACATTCAGTCTTAGCTGAGTCATTTAAAAAACATTTTAGTAAGTTTTTACTTTAAAGAAGTAAATTTTAAATACAGCATTGTCCTTTGGTTTCTAAAATGGAACTTGAGTCCCTCTAGTGGGTAGAGGATAATTTACTTTCTTAGCTTGAAATTAGAAAGATGCCAGTCTTGCCCTGGCCGGTTTGGCTCAGCGGTTAGAGCGTCTGCCCGCGGTCCAGAGGGACCCGGGTTCGGTTGCCGCTAAGGGCATGTACCTCGGTTGCAGTTTGTCCCCGGCCCTGGATGGTCGTGCGGGTGGCAGCCACTCGATGTGTCCCTTTCGCATCGATGTTTCTCTCTCTCTCTCTTCCTCTCTCTCCCTCCCACTCTATCTGTACAAAAAATGGAAAAATATCTCGGGTGAGGATAAAAAAAAAAAAAGAAAGATGCCAGTCTTGAATTATGTGGAGCCACCTTTCAAATCCACTGTGCTCATCGGTATTGGTGTCCCCTCTCCCCAACTAAGAGGCAGTGCTTAGCTAGTCACTGGATTGGCTCTAACATTAGGCAAGATTCAACAGTCCTTCTGTCTTGCCCATGTGATCCAAGTACCCTGGTCATCTTTAGCATGTGATCTCACAAGCTGTGGCTCACCAGCTTCTTTCTTACAAGCCTCAGCAAGTATAAACTCAAACTTCAAGTTGGTGATGTTAAGCCCTACAGTTCTTTACAGAAAGGTACACTGCCTTCGGAGTCTTTGAATTGCCATGAAAGAAGTAATTACACAGGCCCACTTGGAGCACAGCAGGAAAGTTAAAGGTATTTAGTTATTGAAGTTGTTGTTACATACTGATAGCCAGAACCCCAGAAGCATGGTATGGCAGAAGGAATCTGGGTTTGGGGTCCGCATCCTAACTCTGCAGGTACTACCATGTGACCTTGAGCTGGTTTATATAGCCTCTCTGTATCTTAGTGTTCCCTTCTGTAAAATGGGGAGGTGATAAACCTGTTTTCCAGGGTTAAGTATTAAAAATAAACATGTAGCCCTGGCCAGGTGGCTCAGTTGGTTAGAGTGTCATCCTGTACACCAAAGGGTTGTGGGTTTGATCCCCACGTATACCCAGATTATGGGTTCTATCCCTGGTTGGGTCACATGAGGAGAGCTACCAATTGATATTTCTCTCTCACATTGTTGTTTCTCTCTGTCTCCCTTCCTCTCTAAAAATCAATAGAAACATAGCCTTGGGTGAGCATTAATAAAAACAACAGTAATAAACATGCAAAGAAAGGCCTTTGTGTTTTGAGTGCTCTGTGGTTGATAGCAGAAGTCATGGAAATTTCCCTAGAAAAGTTGACATTATAATATATTAAATTACTTGGATAACTTTCCCATCTTCTCTCATGCCTTCTTTTTCTTTCAGTCTCCACCAAGTAAGCGAAGAAAATTAGAGAAGCCAAGGAAGCCCATTACATTTGTAGTGTTGGAGTCTGTGATGAAAGAATTATCCCTCAAAGCATCACCTTTGGGCTCTGAGACAGAAGAAGGCATAGTAGTTGTGACTACATGCATTGAAAAAATTCTCACTGATCTGAAGGTACTTGTTTAAGCACATTGAAGACATACTTATAATCTCTTTTTTTCTTTTCTCTTTTTTTAATCCTCACCAGAGGATATTTTTCATTGATTTTTAGATAAAGTGGAAGGGAGGGGAGGGACAGAGAGAGAAAGAGATAAACAGAAATTATATGAGAAAGACACATCAGTTGGTTGCTTCCCACATGACCCTGACCGGGGCCAGGATTGTTCCTGCAACCCAGGTATGTGCCCTTGACCAAGAATTAAAGCCTTGACCCTTTGGTCTGAGGACTGATGCTCTTACTGCTGAGCTGTTTTCTTTTCCTTTTTTTTTTTTTTTAAAGGAATTTTGAGAGTAGAAAAGTGATTTCCTATAAAATTCTGTTTTTTCTTCAAATAGGTCCAGCATAAACGAGTTCCCTGTGGAAAGGAGGAAGTTAGCCTTTTCCTAACAGCCATAGAAAACTCCTGGATTCATTTAAGGAGAAAAAAAAGAGAACGAGTGAGACAATTGAGAGAAGTTCCTCTAGCTCCTGAGGATGTCATCCAAGCCTTGGAAGAGAAAAAGTTCACCCCCAAAGAGTCTGGAAGTATCCAAGATTTGGACCAGGGCCCCCCAGAGAGTATCCTGTGTGGGCCTGCTCTACAGGAAGGCGAGTCAGCCACCGTCGAGGGCCATAGCCCAATCCAGGATTCGCTTTCCCAGGGAAAAATCCCAGAACCCATGGAGGATGAAAGAAGTGAGGAAAAGGGAGAGATGGAAGTTTTGGAAAGTTGTGAAGGCTCTGGCAATGGAGCGCAGGACCAAGAGGCTTCTGAGCAGTTCGTCAACCCAGTGTCTGAAAAAGGGAACCATCTCCAAGGAATGGCTGGACATTACCTGTTCAAGTGTTTGATAAACATTAAGAAGGAGGTGGATGATGCCTTAGTTGAGATGCATTGGGTTGATGGTCAAAATAGGGATTTGATGAACCAGCTTTGTACCTATATACGTAACCAAATTTTCAGGCTCATTGCTAGTTAACTCCCAAGTTCTTGCATAGTTGGGAAAGTTCTATAAAGCAACTTGCTTTGGAGTTGCCTGTGGGGTGGTGAGAGGAATTCTACCATCAGCCTGTTGATAACATTGTGTGGAGTTATCTTTAAAAACAGAAACAAATTAATTCATTTTAAGCCCCACCACCCTGCCCCTTAAAGTTACAGGGCATTGTAGTATGGTGTTTCAGGAGGAAGAATTGTGGTTATCAGCATCCACAAAAAGCCATCAGAGAACTCAGATTTAAACTTGACTTAAACTGATCACCTTAGCTTTAGACTACTTCTCTGAGGCCAAAAGGATTAGTTTTGGAATCTGGTATGGGTCAGAACTGTGCCCCCAGATGGAGGCAATACACCAGGCAGATAGGCTCTGTACCCTCTTCTAGAGTCACCTTGAAGACTGGAGACTTTCTCTGGGTACATATGATCGATTACCTACCCCTAATCAGGCCTAAGAGAACAGGCCTGCTGGTGGGTGGGAGAGTCAGGGAGAGGAAGCTTAGTAATACCAGAAGAGCTGATCTGGGGAGCACCTGGAAACATCACATTCCTGACTCATGTCTGTTTTGATGTTGCTTATTTCAGAAACAAGTAGGTAAGCAAAACTCCCAGATGTGACTGAGACACAACAGAATGAAGCCATATCCCCACCTCCAACCTGTTAAAAGTACTGTTTTGTAGCAGTTTTACTAGTGTATGACATTTGAAATGGAGCTTTGTTTTGTTTTTAATATGAGTATTTCAAATTGACAACTGTCCATCCTGTTTGAATCCTGGGGTTGGGGGAAATATTTTCTTGGTTTTGAATGGGTAAATGATGATAGAAATAAGCAATGGAGCAAGGTAGTTATGTGCAGTAGGTTGCTTAAAAATTCTCATTAATTGGCAGATAAGTTGTAGCTGATCAAATATTGCTTTTTGTGTGTTCCTTAGAAATCCCCCCCTGTACTTACCTGTTAGCATGGGAGAATTCTGAGGCCAGGGTAACCATGTTCTGAAAACACCTTTCTAATTGGAGTGTCAGGGCTCAGCAGGAATGCCTCTGGAAAAGGAATTTCCTTTTTTGTTCTCTAGGTATCTTGGTTGCCCTCTGCCGAGCTTCACTTTCAGCAGCCTAGTGTTCTGTTTAGACTGAAATATTTTAGTATGGTGCCAGAGCTCCTTGTTATCTGCAAAGAAGATTGGAGCTGAGTAGTTTAGCCACACTTTTGAAAGGTGGCTTTTGGTTAGGGCAGAATACTGATGACCTTGGCATATTTTGGCAGAAGCTAGGCCAGGGCCTCAGCAAAGATACGGGAAATGAAGATAGGACTACATTACACCTCCCTGTGGCAGTGGAGACAGAGCTGCAGAAGATAACATATTAACCCATCAGTGTTCTTAACCTGCTCCCTGAACCTCTAGAGAATGCATAAACTTCCTGGAATATTTTAAAAGCTCTGTGAGCATATGTGTGGTGGTGTTTTTTTCCTGGAGAAGGGTTCCTGACTTAGAGCAGTCAGTGACCTACTAAGGATTAGGACCACTGTTCTAGCCCAGCCTCTCATTTGACAGGATGAGGAAACCAGTCTTGGCCTGAGCTCACACAGAACCAAGATTTAACCCACAGCCTTGGATTCCTCTGGTCCAATAATCTTCTGTACCCACCCACATCATCCTGCTGTGCTTACTTCTGATGACACATTTGAATCTTGCCAGACTCAAACCAAGATAATTTCTATCTTGATAGAATGTTAGGGTAGTTGGGTTAGCTGGCAGCTATTCATTCAGTAAGTGGCAAATAACTGTTTGTTGTTCACTTCATTAAAAAAGAATAGCATGTGCTCATTAAAGATTTGGAAAAGTGAAAGAAAGCAGCAACAAAGTCACCCCTAGTCTCAACCTTCTTAAACACAACCACTACTGATATTTGAATATTTCCTTCTAGTCTCTTTCTGTAAATGGTGTGTGTGATTATGTGGGTTTAACTTCGGTTGTACTCATGCTGTGTATTCAATTTTATATTATACTTTTTTTGTTTAACATCTTATAAGTATTTTTCCGCATTATAACAGTAATGTATTTATTTACACTCCTTGCCTGTTCAAAATGTATTTCAGGCACAGTATTAGCCTTCGTTTAGATCTAGTACTTAGAGATGCCCAGAGAATACGCTGTGTAACTGGAGGCATACAAGATGTATTTTGTGTCTGTGTTTTAGTGCCTCAGGTTTAAGGCTCGGTGTCATGGAGGAGGTTTTATAGGTGTTGTTAATGCTTTTAGAGTTTAAAAGTATGTGACAAGGGAAGTTTCCACTGATAGAACTTGAGTGCCTTCTTTGCATTGGAATGTCTTCATTTCCTTCTTTGAGAAAAATAGTTTATTTCTATCTAGTGAGAGAACATTGAAACATTTTTAAAAGACATATAAACATCATTTTAGTTATGCATATGCTTTATAATTGTGTGATATGTGATGTGATAGCATATACTTCTGGTATAGGGGAAAAGGGCATTTATTTTCTTTAAAGAAATAGGTTATTACCTGGCCAGTGTGGCTCAGTGGATTGAGCATCTTCCCATAAACTGAGAGGTCCTGGTTTGATTCCCAGTCAGGGCACGTGCCTGGGTTGCAGGCTCGAGCTCCAATAGGGGTGTGCAGGAGGCAGCCCATCAATGTTTCTCTCTCTCATCGATGTTTCTATCTCTCTCTCTCTAAAAAAAAAAAAAAAAATCAATAAAGACATATTTAAAAAAAAAGAAATAGGTTATTGCCCTGGCTGGTGTGGCTCAGTTGGTTGAGGGTCGTCTTGTATACTGAAAGGTAGTCGGTTCGATTCTCAGTCAGGGCACATGCCCAGGTTGTGGGCTTCATTCCTGGTCCAGATGTGTGTGGGAGGCAGCCTATTGATGTTTCTGTCTCTCTCCAAAAAAAAATCAGTAACATTTTTTGAAAAAGAAATAGGTTATCGACCTATGTATCATATTGAATGATACTTGCCATAAATATCTGGAGGTCAAGTTCATATTGATGGATTGGTATGGAATTAAATCTTTGTGATACTATCTTAAATTCTATTCTGGTCCCTGGCACTGGCTTCTGATCTTCAGTAACTCCTGTGGTAACAGAAACTGAACTTGTTTTCCAAGGGAGACTAAAACTGCTTTTCTTCAGATTCTGCTTTCTTCCAACAGTTCGGTTCCCTCACCCCACATCCTTGCCTGACTTTTCACTCACCAGAGCATCACACCATGTCCTATCAAGGTTGGCGTCTCTGAGGTAGAGTTTCAGCTAATCTTAAGGGTTCATGTTGATTACTTAAAACTTTAGTGTGTGTTTTAAAACACAACGTTGTGGAAAACCTGTCTTAAAAAGAGGTAGTGCCCTGCCTGTATGGCTCAGTGGTTGAGCATTGACCCATGTACCAAGAGGTTGCCAGTTCAGTTCCTGATCAGGGCACATGCCCAGGTTGTGGGCCCAATCCCAAGTGGGGGGCATGCAGGAGGCAGACAATCAATGTTCTCTCTCATTGATGTTTCTCTCTCTCCCTCTTCCTCTGAAATCAATAAAAAGGAAAAAAGGGAAAAAGAAAAGGTAGTGGCCCTTTCATCTTAAACCAAAGCATTTTCCTCTGTGGCCACACGAGGGCAGCTTTGGCCCTTTTTTCAAGTATCTTAACTGCACTGTGGGAATAGATAAAATTGTGCCCTTGTTTTTATGAAATACCCATTTGCTACCCAGATAAATATTTTTATGTAAATAAAATTTGAAAAATAAAAGAATTAAAAATCCACTACCCCATAGATTTTTTACTTTATTTATTTTTTGATCCTCACCCGAGGACATTTTTTGCATTTATCCTCAGATAGAGGGAGAGGGAGAGAGTGGGGAAGAGAGAGAGAGAAACATCGATGTGAGAGAGACACATCGAATGGTTGCCACCCACACGGCTCCAACCGGGGCCAGGGACAAACTGCAACCGAGGTATGTGCCCTTAGCGGGGAACCGAACCTGGGACTCCGGTCCATGGGCCGACGCTCTAATTGCTGAGCCAAACCTGCCAGGGTCCCCCATAGTCTTTTTTTCTGGGCATAATCTTTCAGCCTTTTTATATTTCTGTGTGGTCCGAGTTGACTTTTTTTTTTTCCCTGCTACTTTAGAGTATATCCAGTTTGGGTCAGTCCTTTGGATAAAATTTTTATTAGTATCTAGTTAATTGGGGTACTGGAGGGGGATGTTCACTGATCTTAACCAGTAACTTTTCAAGTCTTATGTTCCAGGAAAAGTAATATGGAGAGCTCTAAGAAAGAAATTGTTTTCAGTGTTCTTTTGTCTTTTAATTATTTTGGTTTATGTGGCTAGTTGACTAGCATGCATGTAATGTGCTGTTTACATCAAAAGTTGGCATGGTTGGTCTGTGTTGTGTGTATTTTATAGGTTAGCGGGGCCTGCTTTCCCACAAGGGGTGTTTCTGTGTAGAACATGTATGTTACTAACCCTGGGAGAAGTTACATCTACCCTTATTTTAATGGCACGGGATCATATGTTATGGGTGGCCACCAACAGGTCTGCACATTAGGAGGAGGACGGTCCATTTTGGAAAACTAAAGAGCTCTCTGGGAGTAGGAAAGTCAAAGATACATCAGTTTTATAGCCATCTAGGGGGTACCCCTAGGAAAAGGACCTGACCACTTTTTTTATAGGGAAGTTGGTGCTTGGGAGATTTGGTTTGCTGAATGGGCAGTAAAACCCAGAAGTGGCTTACTAGTAGAATGAATTGGCTTCTCTCTCTTGGAGCAGGGCATTGATGGCCCTGAACCTTTCTAATACTCCCAAGTACAAATCTCTCGGTGCTTGTGCCTGCGCAGTGTTAGCCCTACATGGGGCTCACCCACTAGCAGCAGGGCCTCACACATGTACCCGAGAGTTCCCGCTCTGCTCTGTAAAGGCATTCAGATCCTCTGCTGTGACTCACCCAAATGACTAAAACAGCAGTTTATTATTTTAATTGCTGGTTGGAACAGCTAATGCTGCCTTTTGGAGGCTGTGCTTTCACTCCGGGGACTGTGTTGTGACTGAGTGAAGCCCTTGCACTACGGAAGGCCTTTGAGGTGTAGCCTGCCTGCCTGTCTCAGCTCAGGCAGAACCATCGGGGATTCTGGGCTCTCCTCGGGGATGTGGAGGATCACTGGTGCTTATTATGAGCCAGGGAAATGAGATAAGAAGTAATGAACTAGAAAGTACGGGTGAAGTGGGCAGAACTGGCTTGTATATAAAGCTCTTAAGAGGGCAAAGGATGGCCCGGCTGGTGTAGTTCAGTGGTTGAGGACCGACCATGCACCAAGTTGTCGCTGGTTTGGTTCCTGGTCAGGACACATGCCCAGGTTGTGGGCCTGATCCCCAGTGGGGGGCATGCAGGAGGGGCCAATTGATGTTCTCTCTCATTGATGTTTTCATCTCTCTCTCCCTCTCCCTTTTCTCTGTAAAATCAATAAAAGAAGGAAAAAAGGGTGAAGGATGTTTACATCCCTCACGGTTTTTAGCAGCTCTAAAAAAATTAAAAACAGAAAAGAACACAGGCTCCACAGTTGGTCAGACCTCAGTTTACGTTCCAGTTCCACTTCTAGGGTAAGTCAGTTTCACTGAGCCATGGCTTCCTCATAGGAAAAAAATGAGGGATTCTTGCTTCCTAGAGTTATAGCAGCGATTAAATGAAAGAAATAGTAAAACAATTGGAAGCGTACATAAACAAATAGGCTTCTCAACTTGTTCATCTCTTCTTATTCTTTGAGTTTTCAATTTCTAGTCAGAAAATCTTCCAGTAAACTCAAGTGAAAAGGCCTCAAGTATGTAATTGTCAGTGTAGACTACCACTTTTGACCCAGAGTAAAAGCGAAGCTTCTGTGTACTGGAGTGAAGAACAATATTGATTGACTGTCTTCTATATGAATTCTGACCTAGTAACCCTTCAAAGTAGTGTGGTGTCCCTGTGTGATAGCTCAGAGAACTTAAGTGACTTGTCATAAGGTTATTCACAGAGTGGAGTCAGAGAAATGGGATTTGAACTCAGGCCCAGGGATCCAAGTTACCACATCTCAGGATTTGGAAAGAAACTTCCATGCTAATTTGATGCACCTCTAGGGAAGAAGATATCAATTCTTGGACACAGGGACAAGAGAAAAAGCATCTCTTACCCAGACTCACCATTTAACACTTTAAGGTAATATTATTTTCTAGCATATGACCAATGAGCAAGATTTAATAAGTAAAATTATGTGTAATTATTTCCTAATTTATGCGACCAAATCTTCATAGAATTTTGTATTTGGCAATAGTGCAGATAATTATGTAGTTAGTGAAACCACAAAATAAAATGTCTAGTGCGTGTACATGTTGGATTAGAGTCAATGTAAAATAATAACTAATAGTTAGGTAATGACTCTTAGACAATACCTAATTGTATAATAATTGGAGAAGGAATTTTTAAATATTTTAGTAGCACTAAATATTTCACAGGCAGAACACAAAATGATGTGCTTTTTAATCTTGCTGGAGAGGGTAGCAATTGTCAGAAAAATAGCAAGTCATCTTCCCCAGGTAGAGTGAATGAACTCAAAATCTGGAGAAAAGAAACGGCTGCCTGCCATCTGGTGTGGACCCATTCAGGGAGTGTGGCCTGAGAGTCTAGAAACCAGAGCCAGGAAATTCTCAGCTGGGGGACTTGGCTGGCTCCGGCAGCCAGTCAGCCCCTTGGGACATGTGCCGCTGCTGCTGTCCAAAAGGGGAGGCCATCCAGAGAGTGTGGCTGGGCCTGGGACTGGGTGAGGCAGGCCTGCGCCCATAGACTGGCTGGGAGAGAGGGGTTCCCAGTGTGGTCTGACAGGGTCCTCAATTCAAATTTGTTTGTCCCCGGGAGGGCCAGATGTGGGCATTATGGACCAAACTCTGGCCTGTGTTTCAGTGACCTCTAGATGAACACTTATAAGGAGTTTTCTACAAAGGGAAGTACAGAACTTCCTCATCGACACCAGAGACCAGACAAGAAGGGATAGCTCTGCTCTGACTAAAAGGAAGTAGCTTTCATTCCGTTCCTGCTGGTCATTGCCATGCAAAAATAGGTGCCCGGTGCTGTTGGGTCTTTTCATTTCTTTGAGGCAACCAGAAATCCAAATGAAATCCAAATTTATGAGAAATTTACCTAATTGTAAATCGTGAGAACTAGTTCAGTATTTAGAAAAGCCTGGTAGACTATCTGTGTGAACTCTTCTACCACCAGGTATAGAACTGTAAATATTTTCAGCCTCCACTTTCCTAGCTCTCACTGATTTCAGCTACTGAAGTCTAGTTGCTGCCTACCCCCCCTTTTTAGAGTTCTCATGTCTTAAAGGGAGTATACCAAAGATACTGTCCAAGGGCCAAGTTTGCTGTTTTTGCTGCTTATGGCTGACCTCATCCATTCCCATGACTTACCTACTGCTCATCCATAATTCATCGTGCCCAAATCTAGACCTTTTCTGAACTTCCTCCACATACCTAACCACCCCGGGACCGTGGCTGTCTCAAACTCAACTACTTGTCTACACCTGCTTCTCTCTGTTCTTGATCAGCTTCCATCTACTCAACTGTCCAGTTATCTCTGCTCCTCCCTCTCCTTCACCACCAGGAACTAAAATCTTCCACTTCACAAATACCTTCCAAATCCAGCTTAACCTCTTCATCCCTAGTGCCACTGCCTTATGCTGTTCTTAATCTCACCTGGACTGTGAGGATAGCCTGAACCATTTCTGGGGAACTTTAGAGCTAAGCATCAGAAAGAGCAGCTTTAGATAGGTTTGAGAGGGAAAGATGAAAGCTGCTTTCAGGGGTAAAGTAGGAGAGCTTTCCGAATAAAGGCTAGAATGGGAAGTAGACCCACAGCAACAGGTCAGCTTAGTTGAGATCAAGAAGTATGAGGCATGCCCTAGCTGGTTTGGCTCAGTGGTTGAGCGTCGACCTATGCACCAAGAAGTCACCGGTTTGATTTCCGGTCAGGGCACATGCCCAGGTTGTGGGCCTGATCCCCAGTGGGGGGCATGCAGGAGGCGGCCATTTGATGTTCTCTCTTATCAATGTTTCTATCTCTCTAAAATTAATAAAAGAAAACAAATTTTTTTTAAAGTATGAGCCCTGGCCCAGGCCGGGTGGCTCAGTTGGCTGGCGCATTGTGTGTACACCAAAAGGCTGCAGGTCCAATCCTGGTTAGGGCTCATATGGGAGGCAACAGATTGATATTTCTTTCTCTCCCTTCCTCTCTCTCTAAAAATGGATAATAACGTGTCCTTGGGTGAGTTCTTTGGTTGTTTTGTTTTCTTTTTTTGTTAATCCTCACTCAAAGATATATTTTTCCGTTGATTTTTAGGTAGAGTGGAAGGGAGGGGAAGAGAGAGAGAAAAACATCAATGTGAGAGAGACACATTGATTGGTTGCCTCCCGCATAACCCTTATAGGGGCCAGGGATCAAACTTACAACCCAGGTACGTGCCCTTGACCAGGAATCAAACCCAAAACCATTTGGTCCGCAGGTTAATGCTCTAACCGCTAAACAAAACTGGCCAGGGCTCCTCGGGTGAGTATTAAAAAAAAGTATAAGGCCCTTCCTGATAAACCACAGAACTTTTTTTCCCTTTGACATAGTTTCCTTTTACAAAAATAATGCATTTTCATTATAAGAAATTTATAAAATAATAAATAAAACATTTACCGTTCCACTACTCAGATGGAATTATTTTACATTTTATCTATCTTAGTATTTTTATATGTATACATATTTTTAAACAGCAGGTATGGGATCATATTGTATATTACTGTTTCCATTTAGCAATATATTATGGTATCCTTTTTCTGATTATAAAATTAGTCTGTGTCTGTCAGAAAACTTGTGAAAATAAAAATTACCAGTAATGACACTGCTCAAAGACAACCACTGTTAATATTTTGGTTTATTAACAACCCTATTTTCTTCGTGTGCCATGTTATGAGTGTTACTTCACTAAACCAATTGTTCCTTGTTGGAAATTTAGGTTTCCTGGTTTACACTATTATAAATAATGCTTTAGTGACTGTCTTTATACAAAGATTTGTTTTCTTATTGCTTTAGTATAAATTTATATGCAAATCACTGAAGCAGCCCTGGCTACTGTGGCTCTGTGGGTTGGGCATTGTCCAAGGGTCGGTCGTAGGTTTGATTCCTTGTCACTGCACATGCCCTGGTTATGGGCTTGATCCCCAATAGGGGGAGAGCAGGAGGCAGCCAATCAATGTTTCCCTCTCACGTCGATGTTTCTCCTTCTCTCTAAAAATCAGTAAAAAAAATTCTTTAGAGGACATTTTTCCATTTTTTGTTAAGAAGAGTGGGCAGGAGAGAGAGGAAGAGAGAGAGAGAAAGAAACACATATGCGAAAGGGACACACCGAATGGCTGCCTATTGCACGGCCCAACCAGGGACGAGGACAAACTGCAACTGAGGTACATGCCCTTAGCTGGAACCAAACCCAGGTCTCTCTGGACTGCAGGCCAATGCCCTAACCACTGAGCAACCCAGCAAGGGCTATCCAGGTATTCTTTTTATTATTGAATTACAAAGGCTCATCTTGCCAGTGTTTTCCTCCATTCTGTCATTTACCTTTTCATTTATGGTGAGTTTGTTTTGTTTGTTTTTTTACAGTTAAGGAGCTTTTAGAGGTTTTATGTAATCAAATCTTTGGGGCTGCTCCTTTCTATTTTCTTTGTTTGCCCTTATGGGTAGACACCTCCTTCTGCACCTTGGAGCAGAAAAAATGTTTGCCTGTATTTTTATTGTGGCTCTTTTTGGCATTATTTTATACATTTAACACTTGAATTGATGTTGGTTTACGGTATGAGATTTAAGGACCTAACTGTGTTTAATGAATGGTTCAGAGTAATGCATTAGAGATGACTGGCAAGCTCTAGCACTGCCACCTGAGGTGTCTGTGATGGGGACAGGGACTTGAGCAGACTAGGGATTGGGGATAATGTACTATCTCAGCCCCCAGCCTGAAAGTGGGGGAGGAGAGGCACAGGCTGTGTGGCTCCTGCAGAGTCCTGGGGTATCCCCAGCATGCCCAGTATAGATTCTCCTGTGGGCCCTTGGTAAGAATTCTGGTTGCAGGCATGGAGCTGAACCCTGGATCTAGGCATTCCAGCCAGTGACAGGCCATTGCTCCGGGCCTTACATAGTCTTCTAAGAGGGCATCAGTTAGAGTGCTTGTAAGTGATCTCTTGGGTTTTAAAGACTTGATCCTGCAGCCTTGCTTTTAGGTATGAGCTTGGGTTGCTGGGCCAGTAGACCTTAGTCCTTTCTGTGGGGCACTGATTGCATTGCAGCCCTGTGCCCTGGGAGGGGCCTTCCCCTGTCAACATCCCCCCATGCCCACTGATCCAGCTGCTCTTGACTCACTTTGTAAGACTTAACCTTTCTCTACTAACTTTGCGGACTCTCACTCCCATGACCTGAATTAATTTACTCTAATGCCACATCTCCTTCCACCCCACCCCCACCAAGAGGACTAAACTGAAGCCCTCATCCTTTCCTTTGTGTCTTTTTCCACTTTATCAACTTCCTCCTTCCTAAGTCATCCACAGCCCTCAACTCTGGAGCTGCATAGTATGGCTAGCCTCTGGTTTCTCAGAAAAGCTCCTAGTGCCTGGCTCCTCCCTTTTTGCTTTTGAACTGCATATCTTTCCTCATTACTCAGTGTCCACACCCAGGGCGGCTGCCTGGATAAAAATCTGCCCCTTCCCCCAGTCACCTTTTTAGCCTCTCCCCCTTCTCCCCCCCAAGAATGGCTGTCTACCCAGGCCCTGTTAGAAGCTCTCAATTCCTCAGAGTGGCCTGAGGCAGTGCAGAGGACCTGTGAGGTCCTCTGCTTTGCCTTCTCACTCATCTGCTAAGCTTGTTTACTGAGCACCACTAAGCAAAGTTAATGAGTATTCCTGTCTTTAGCCAGGAAGAGAAAGGTTATCTTCCCTACCATCACCCATTTCCGTGAGGTCCTCAAGGACTCTGGACTCACTAACCCCGGCTGGCTGTTTCACACAGTCAGAGGAGAACCAGGCCATTTCTCATCCCAGCTGACACTAAGAGCTTTGTGACCTTGGACAAGATGCCTTCTCTTGGGAGTTTGGACTAAGTGATCTCAACTCTTCCAGCTGTGACAACACGTGAGGCAATGAAGAGGGGAAAGTACATGAATGGAAAGGTAGAACCTGATTGTACATGTTTTGTAGGTTCAGGAAAGGTCCTTTGACAACTCACCCAGAGTAGAGGAAGGGAGGTAAAGACTTAGAAACTTCCAGCTCTGGGGAGCAGTCTTCACTGATGATTGAATGAGTACCCTATAAGATTCACCTCTATCAAAGTAACACAAAAGTCCTGCTCATCTTTCAGGTGGGCTTATTCAGGTTCAGTTGACTAACCCAACCTTAAATCCACTTAATTTTTTTTTTATCCCTTCTTACACAAATATGATTATGTGGGAACCTAACCTTCTAAACTGAGGATCTCAGTACTCTCATGGCGTATGATCTTGTGCTACATCCAGCATGGTGGTAGAAAGTAAAGCTAACCTTTTCCAGGTATTATGTAGAATTGAGTTCTGCTCTGTGACCTTTTACCCCACCCTGGCTTATCAAAGGGTCACTTGGCTTGGCTACAAGGATACCCAGCTCAGTGTCTGATGTGTCCCTGGGTGTACTAGTATTCTGTTCCTTCTGCTTCATCTTATAGCTGACTTTCTCTTTCTGGTCTTGTTTTAATTATGGTAGGTAAAAAGCTCCCTGAAACCACTTGCAAAATTGGAGAGGTCAGGCATGAGTGTTAGGACATCTGGAATTTAATGTGAATACTTGTACTTTTGGCATCACACCTTTCTCCCATCTTGATACTTATGCTTTGGAGGAAACTGGTGTTTTCATAGTTCTTGGAGTTGTATATTTATATATATATGTTAAGCTTTGTTCGGGTGAATAAGGGGCGTGGAAGACAGTCTCATTAGGAAATGTCTCTAGCTCAGCATATTAAAAAATTGAGGGATTTGATCTGAGCATTGGGGTACACAAGACTGGAGGAGGAAGACTGAAAATAGAAATCTCATGAGAAAGCACACAATGATGCGGGGATGGCCCAGGTTTCTTCCAGCCTCAAAGGTACTAAGCACCTAGAAGCCACAAAGAAACTTTAGAACAACTTTTTGGAGATCCCTGGGCTTTGGATCATTTGCCAAATGTGCTAACCTTGCTGTTAAAACATCAAAGATTTCTTTTCTCTTTCCCTTGAATGAATACAGTTGGCAGCTTCTACCCCAGTTCCACCCCCTTGGAACAGGAAGCTGAGGCTAAAACATTAAACAACCCTTCTGTTCATTCCCTTCTCCTTTTATTCCCCATGCATCCCCTTTACGGAGGTGTCTGTCCATGCCCTACTAGGGGAACCTTAGTTGATGAAAATTCTGTTTGACCAATTTCAGGCTTCTGTAGGCAACAATAGGCCCAGAAAAGGCCTCCTTTCTAAACCCTCGCTTTTGCCTAACATCCCCTGGCTGCTGTCCCCACATGACCCAAATAAACAGATGATCATGTGAAGCCAGTAAGGCTGTTTGTTTTAAATAGCAAGCATATCCACTAAGCTCTGGAGCAGATGGGGTATTGGGGGCAAGGGAGAGGCTGGCATTTAAATGTGTTCACTTTTATCTCCTGCTTCCCCACCCCTGAAGGAAAAAGTGATTTAGAATATTAGTTAAAAAAATTGTTTTTCTCTTTACTAATTTTTAGAGAGAGAAGAAGGGAGAGAGGGAGAGAGAGAGAGATAGAAACATCGATGAGAGAGAACATCAATTGACCGCCTCCTGCATGCCCCCACTAGGGTTCGGGCCCACAACCTGGGCATGTGCCCCGACTGGGAATCAAACCGGCAACCTCTTGGTGCATGGGTTGACACTCAACCAGTGAACCACACTGACTGGGCACAATATAACTTTTCAAAGTAATGCCTTAATATGATAGTGCCTTAATATGATTGGCAGGGTGGTTGGCCACTTCAGCCTCTAGAAGAGACTTCAGGAACTTTATGTGTGCATGGCTACTGGAGGGCAGAAGGGTATGGCTGGAAGTAACTCCCTGAGCATCCTGGGCCAGTGTGCAGAATGGTTCAGTGCTGACCCCAAACAAAATGAGAACTTGATCAACAACATTATTTCAGGCCACTATTATATATACTGTTTATCCTCCCCCCACCCACACTACATACACCTGTATATTGCCTTTAAACTTGCCATTTTCTTTGGTTGTGCAGTGGGCCAGGCCCAACAACACTAGTAGCAAGTTGCAGACACCTTGTCAAAACCAGCATAGATCTTAGCCCCTCTGGGAAAAGGGCAGTCATCCATCTCATGGAGAAGAACTAGGATGTTCTCTACTCCCCCGTTGCTTTCCAGCTTCATCATAAGCAGAGCCAGTGGCACCCAGACATTTTTGTTTGTAATAGCCTCTCCATGCTCATGTGTAGATGTTAGGGTATTAAGTGGGCAAAGGTCAGAGCCCTTTGTAGACTGGTGCTAGCAAACAATCCCCTTCTGTTTACTAGGTTCTTAATTTCCAGGATTTGTGCAGATTTTTTCTTTTTTAAAAATTTGTTGATTTGAGAGAGAGAGAGACATTAATTTGTTTTTCCACTTATTTATATATGTGCATTCATTGGTTGATTCTTGTATGTGCCCTGATGGGGAATTGAACCCGCAACCTTGGTGTATTGGATGCAGCTCTAACCAGTTGAGCTACTCGGCTAGGGCATGTGCAGGTTTTCCTTCCCTAGGATGTACTGTGCCCTCAGAGGTAAGGAGCAAAGCCAGCAAGCATGCATCTGGACCAGCTTTCAATGGGTCTCACTCTCCTCTAGCCCCCAAAATAGGAATTTATCCATCTAACGCACAGTAGGGATGGGATGGGATGGGATGGATTGGCAGGGTGGTTGACCACTGAGCCTTCCTCATAAAGGTTCACATTCTGGCTTTTTCTGATGGTGATGCCCCAGCTATGGAATCCCCAACCCAAGTGGCACTGTCCTCCCACTCTACTGTACTTTATTAGCAAAGAAAGAAATCTGGGGCCAGGACCAAGAGGACCTCAGGCCTGTTGTCATTGGGACAACAGAACTGGACGTACACCAGGGTGCCCCAAATATGCCTTAAGCAGGCCTGTGCATGTCACTACAAACTGTACCAGGGGATTTCTGCAGCTTTCCCCAAAGCAGATTGGGTATTTGAAAAACAGCCTCGGGTAAAGATTATGGTTCCAAATCACATGTTAAATGGTCGAACTCCTTCCCATGAGAGCAATTTGATATTCCTCCAGGGCTTTTTTTCTATGGGGACCCTGTCCTAGAACTGCCCTTAAAAGAGTCATCCTTGAGGTCAGGAATCAATGCTCTTCCCTACGGAGCAACAAATACTGAGTGACCTTAGGTAAGTCCTTTCTGGTCTCTGGGCCTATTTCCTTACCTGCAAGATGACGATTTGGGCAAACTGAGTTCAAAGGTCAAACTTTCTGATGGCGCCCCCCCTGCACCCTCAAACACTAGCTCAAGAAACAGCGGGAAGGAGGGTCCTCGCTGGGAGGTTCCGCCCTTTCGGCGAGCGCGGTTAAGGCCCGGCCAAGAGACCCCGCCCCCGCGCCCCACCCGCGGCCAGTGTAGCCCAGCCACCGGGAGGGCCGGGCTTCCGCCCTCCACGTTGTTGTTCCCGATTTGGGCCACGCCCCCTGGTTTGGCTGTAGATACCTCGTATTAACCGCCCTACCAGGGTCCCAGAATAAAGGGTGGCCTCTGGGGTGGCACAGTTTGAGCCTCCGCCCACATCAGACAGGAGTGGACAAAGAGTTTAGGGGAAGGAAAGAGAGACTTTCTTTTAAATGAAGAATGGTTAAAAGTCAAAGATGGGCCAGGACACAACTGCAGAATTTCACTCTAGGCGTACCGACCTCCATTCACACAGTGGCCCCATTCGCACCCGTGAATGTGACCCTGCAAAGCACTGGCCCTTTAAACAGACGGCTGGCGGTGCGGGGTGTCCATGTGGAGCTGCTCCATGCCGTGTTGTCCTGCCCGCCCATTGGCCCGCGGCCCAGTGACGTAGCCTAATAGAATGCTAACGCACTGCGGGGGGAGGAATGGAGACAAAACGCGGAATCGGATCGCCACTCCGCTCCCTCCGCCAATTCTCTGGCAGCCTCCTGCTGTCAGCTCCGCCCAGGGGCGGGTCCCGGGGCAATTGCAACAGCCGGGTGGTAGCAGGAATTGGGTCACGTGTGGGTAGGGAGCAGAGACCCAGGGATCAGGCCGGTCTCTACCATCCAATTGTTTCCCTGACCTAGAATGTCCTTCTTTGAGCTACTTAAGTGTTGAATTTTCCACCTTTTCTTCCCTCCAGCAGGACAAATTTTGTTGTGAATAACCCAAACACACCCCCACAGTCCTTGCTCAACTTGTGGCATGCAATCGGGGCGGGGCGAGGCGGGAAAGCGGAAATGAAGGGCGCGAATCCGGCCCCAGCTTCTCCCACCCCCAACCCAGGCCACGTGTGCTCCCGCCGCATATAGTGGGCGGGGACAGCTCGCTCCCAACCCCGCCCCTCCTTCCGTGAGACGCCTGGGCCCTGCGGGTGGGGGCTCCGGTCCGGGCTTTGGCTTCGGCCCCGGTGTAGTAGCGGGGGCGGCGGCCGGGGGCAGCGCGGCTCCTTCCCTTGTTGTGTGTGTCGGTGCCTCCTCGCCATCTTGTTGCAAAGCCTTTTCTTGTCGGCGGGACTCCTGGGGGCCGCGGGGCGGGAGGCAATAGAAGGAAGGAAGAGAGGGAGGGGAAGGAAAAAGACAGTGGCGCCTTTTTTTTTTGCATCAAATTATTTTAATTTGCAAATTATATTTTGCAAATATTTTGGGAGACATTGATTTTTCTCCCTGTGCTCCCCCGTTCTTGCCTGCGGAGTGCGCTGCGCCGCCCAACCCTGTCGCCCTCCGGAGGTGATCCCTCCCTCCTGCCTGCCCGCCAGCCTGTCCTGTGCCTGGCTCGCGGGCCGCAGTCTCGGCCCCGGCGCGCCCCCGGCAGCTCTCGGCGCGATGAGCATAGAGACGCTACTGGAGGCGGCCCGCTTCCTGGAATGGCAAGCGCAGCAACAACAGAGAGCACGTGGTGAGCGGCCGGGCTGGGCCCCTGGGGCACCGGGGAATGGGAGGCGAGCTACCCCGGTTCCCGAACCGACGCCGAAACACAGACAAGACCCCCTCCCGGGCGCCCCGCGAAGCCAGGCAGTGCAAGGCTCGGCGCACGAGCCGCCGCCCCGGGAGGGAGGAGTGTTGTGGGCAGTGAAATTAATTAATGACTTCATTAACATGCGGCGAGGGACCCCGCTCCTGTGAGCGCCACCCGGCTGTCTGCCACCCCTTGTACACCTTTTGTGGAGGCTCCTTCCGCGTGGGTCAGTGGCGCCCTCGGTAGCTCTGAGGATGTGTGAGCCGGGGGTGGGGTGAGCAGTGGTGTTGCGTGGGGTGGCAGACCCGTGTGTGCGTGCTTGTGTGCACGGGGGATGTGTGATGGGAGCCTCGAGAAGAGTGGATGAACGGACATGTACACGGGTGAATGTATAGTGCACACGAGTGGGCGTGTGTGTAACGGAGTGGGGGGAAGGAATTACTCTACATGGAGCAACTCTCTGGATTCCTTGGCCCTATGGGGAGGGTGCGGGGGGCGCTCCCAGCAGATCTACGCGCCACTGGGGCGGAGGCGGCCTTTGCAGAATGAAATGACATCGCGTGTCTTATGATCTTGGCCAGCCCCGCCTGACCCCGCCTCCCAGAGCTTGGGCTGGGTCGCGCGTCAGGGGTTTGGGTGAAAGCCGGCTGATTGGGTATTTGAAAAACGGCCTGCAGGTCGCTGTGGGCAGCCCCTGGGCACCCCTTTCTGCTCCCCACTTTAGCCAGTGTGGAATGTGGCGTGTCTGCGCGTTCCATACCCGCTCTCGGCTGGAATGTTGCGTGTGTCTGCGTACCAAGCCCGTTGGTTACACCCGGTGGTGACGTGGACGGGCCCCGCCCCCGACCACGTGCACCGGGGACACTCCCGCTAGGGACCGCGCGGCCCAGCCCCTTGCTGCCTCGCGGTCGACCAGAGGCGGGGCCTGGGCGGGGCTGGCCAAGGGCCTGGCGTCCGGTTGGACCCTGGCTCTGGGCACTGGGTATCTCTCCCGGAGAGCCTCTTTGCCTTGTGAGGGAGGAGCCCAGCTCACCTGTCGGTTCTCGCTCCAACCTCCTGTTTTTGATCGTGAGGTGAGGGAAACCCTCAGAGTTACAGAGCAACAGGATATTTAGAGCTCATATATTCCCACTGACCCCAAAACGTTCTCACCAGGACCCCCCTGGCAACAACCCCGGTCACATTGTGGAATGAGCCAGGCTAAGAAGGGGCAAACTTTGATGCTCCCTCGACACGGGGGAGATGAAAATTTCAGATGCTCCCTATCCCCACGCGCCCTTGTTAATGGTCCCCAGCTTAAGGGTTCTGCAGAAATAGGGTCTAGAGGAAAGACCTCCGTTTTCCGGACTGTTGCCAGGGCTTCAGTGTGTATGCAGTATCGGAGGACTCCTGCTCTCTCCAACCCTCCCCTTCCCAACCCTTCAGTTGGGTTGGTTGTGGTGGAGATTTCGCTTCGCCCTCCTTTCCTTTCTCTCTGCCTATTGTTGCTTCAATGATGAGTCATGCAGGAGGTAGTAGTATGTGTTGTGTGTGTGTGTGTGTGTGTGTGTGTGCGCGCGCGCGCGCGCGCTCCTGCCGCCACCGCGGCCGGTGGGGAGAGTGGGAGGGGGTCGCAGCAGGCCAGGGGCGGGGGGAGCAGTGGGTCCACTGGCCTAGTTGGGTTGACCGGCCTCTCAAGGTCAAGAGTCACTCGAGATATGTGAGACCGATATGCTTGGGTTTTTCAGAACTGACAGACTGAGACATCAGCCCAAACGTCCCTCCCCTCTTGTCTTTGGGGTCCAGAGCAGGGTCAGGCGGTGGATAGTGCTGGTGGTGACCAAGAACTCCCGCGTGCCCAGCTGCAGGAGGAGTAGCTTGCACAAGATTTGGAGAGACTGAGACACCTGCTGCCACCATCAACACAGTACAATTCGAGAATACCTATTGTGTCCCTCCCCGTTGTGTACCTTGTCCCAAGGAAATATTTACCTCACCTTTACTTTACCTGCAGGCTAGTTGACCATAACGGCAAAGGGAGAAGACCCCCACTGTTATCTGTCCACACTTTCCAAAATAAATAAGTCCACAGATGACCAGTAAGGACAGGGAGGATGTGTACAGCACTGAAGGAACCTGGGAATGATTCTCCCCTCAGAAGTTGCAGAGCCCTGCCCTCTCCCCCAGATGGTGAAGACTGGGGGTAGGGAGCTGAGTTGAAGCCTAGTTTAGCTGCCCAATCACAGCTTGTTGGTGGGGCAGGGTTCTTAGTGGGTGGATGGATGCTGGAAAGCCAGATCTACCCCAAAACTCCTGTTCAGATGGGTAGATCTGGCTATGGCAACTTAATCTCCAGAATTCATTTTTTTTCTACTTCTTGAGAGCCTGTCCTCAGACTGGGAATGGGAAGAATGGGAGAGAAGGGAGTGGTGCATGAACCTGCTGACCAGAATTGCTATCTTGGGTTATGTACCTGATGAGCAGCTTTGAACAGGGAGTCTCTTGTGCTTGCCCCCATTTAACCTCAAGGGTCAGTTTCCTGACCTAGAGCAGCCAGATTGCTCACATGATGAACCTGAGGATGTATGTGCCTGAGAGAGAGAAAGGGAGAGAGAGAGCAGAGAGGGAACAGCAAGGCCATCCTGGTGGTCAGCTGGAGGGCTTGGTCATTTCCAGCATTCTTGAGTTGGCTCCATTGGGACCCTATTCTACCTTGATTGGAGGGAGCTGGTTGCGTGTTCAAGGCTTCTGACCTAGTTGCGCTTTGGGCCTGCCTTATGTGCTAAGCTCCCTAATAGCACACAAAAGGGGAAAATGACCCTGAACATTTGGGGCCACCTGGCGTGGATGACTCAGGCCCCAGCTCTGAGCCTGCTGAGCATCTGGACCACAGTGACTGGGGATGGCTGAAGGGAGCACAATGCCCATACTCTCCACTGCGGCCCCTGGAGCACCCCAGAGGAGTCATATTAAATTCCGTGGGGGTGGGGGTGGGGGTGGGATTCAGCCTTTGGGCAGAGCCCAGGGAAGGTATCACAGTATGTATGTGCATATGTGGGAGTGAGAAGGGAGTGCACCCATGGGTGCAGCAGAGCATTGCTTTAAAGAGCCTAAACCCATATGCTTTTGAGGGAGGCCCCAAGGGGCTGCCGGCTTGCTTCCCCAACTTTATCTCTCCCTCTTCAGTGCACTGGAAGGGGGTAGCTACTGGGTTGGGATTGAGTTAGAGCTGGTGGGTAGGAGGAAGCTTTGGTGGGCTGGATCTGGCCTGGGCCACCCCCCTGTTCTTCACCACCAGTGAAGCTTTTTCATGCTGATCCAGATGTGATAAATTTTGGTCTTTCACCTGGGTCCTTTCTGGCACCTGTGAGGCATACCTGCCTGGCTTTGGAAGACAGAGGGTAGGTGAGGAGGTTGCCATCTTCTGGGTGAGCTTTGGAGTTTCTTTACAATATGGGAAAATGAGGTTTGCCTTCAGTCTGAGTTCCCAGCACACCTACCCTTGGGTTTGGGGCCCTGTCTTTCCTCCTAAATAAGGGAGAGTGGGACACTTGACCCAAGGCCAATGGAGGTTTGGGTCCTGGCTCAAAGGAATGGAGGTTGGGACTGTGTTGGGCTCCAGGGCCTTGTCTTGAGGATGAGGAGGGGGGAGGTGAAAGTGGGGGCAGGGAAGTGGACCAGGAATGTCCCAGGCTGGGCCCGAGAAGGGCTCCATAGCTGGAACTCATCGGGTTTCTTTCCCAGTGTGTTCTGTGGGAACCTGGAGCAGAGAGCTGGTTTTCTTTGTGGCTGTAACATAAGACAGTGCTGGTTGGAAAGACCTGGGAGAGCAAGGCCTTCCCTCATTGGAGTAGGCCTGCTGTGGCCTGGCAGCTCCCCTTCCTGAAGGGCAGGGGAAATACAGATACGGAAGAGGCTGGTGCTGACCTGTCCAGCCCCTGAGCTCTGGCTGCTGGGAAACCACTGAGTGCTTCCCCTCTCAGAGCACATCCCCCTCTACTTCCTCCTTTGCCTCTTTTCTGTGGGAGGGAGGGGCTCAGTGCAGGCCTGGCTCACTGAAGTTGTTAATTGGCCAAAGGGCCCCGAACTCTGGTTTTCTGGGGCCCCTGAGCCCAACAGACAAGTAGGGGGTTGATGCCCTCCTGCTGAAGGGGGCACTAAGCCAACCTCGTCACTCAGCCCTACCCCTTGTGGGATGGCCTATTTGGGGCGTGCCCATGCTGTCAGCTGGGTTAGTCAGCAGTGTGGTGAATCCGGGGCAGGTTGACCAGCCTGCTCCCTTGCCTGGGGGCTACAGTCAATTCCCCAGTGCTCCAGCCCAGCTCTCTAGCCAGGGGCCCCCAAGTGGGGCACGGTGGCAGTAGAGTGGGGCCTCTGGAACAGGAGGGGCTGCTCCCCTTCCGCTGTTCCCAGCAGCTGCTGAGCAGGCCTCCCTTTCCTGCAGGGCTTTCTTTCAGCAGAGGTGCTGGGTGGATAGTATAATGTTGCCCCAGCTCATTGCCTTGCTCAACCTCTATTAAAGTATGGCTTTCCTTTTTGCCTGGCTTGTACCTTTTTACTTTACGCTGCTGGGGGTGGTGGGTGGTGGTATGGGATTTGAGGGAAATGAGTTCTAGCATGACAAAGGGCAGAGAAGGATCAAGTATGTTTTTTAGGGTCCCTGAGGAAAATAGGTTTCCTCATGTGTGAGCTGAAGGTGATATTCCTGACCCACCTGTGGGGGGCTCTTGTGAAGACCCAGGTGTGTGTGTAGACCCTAGTGAGCATAAGGTGGCACAGTAAGTACCAGGCGTCCACCCTGTGTCATAGAGATCTGGATGGGTCTACCCATTTCACCTGTAACTTGCTGTGTGACCCTCAATAAATACTTTGCCTCTCTTAGCTAATTTATCTCAATCTGTGAAATGAAGGTATTACCTCCCTTCTAGAAAGTACTTGGCAAATATTGTTGAAGGTCTTGCCCAGAAGCTATGATCTGTCCATCATGGTCTGGCCTCTGCCCACCTCATCTATCACCCTTTTGCTCCTGACCTCTGCTTATCAGCTGTCTAACCCTTCAACCTTCAGATGGCTAAGCCTCCAGCATCCTTTCTGACAGCTCCCACTCCGCCAAGGCCTGCCTTCTCTGTTATTTTACCCTGTTACTTGTCCCTCCTGCCACCCTCCAGGCTTTGAGCTCCCCAAAAGGAGAGACTGGATTTGTTTTATTTGTTCGTTGCTGTGCCCCCAGCACATAGCCCAGAGTCTAGCTGGGTGTGGATGGATATTTGTGGCATCTCAAGCTGAGCAGAGGTGTTACTGAGCCCTGCCTGAGACAAGGTCAGAAGATGGGCTATGGTCAGAGCACAGGTGAAACTGGGGTCCAGGATTGTTGGCCCTGCTGAGACACCCCTTCTGTTCTCTCTGCGTAGAGGAGCAGGAGCGGCTTCGCTTGGAGCGGGAGCAGGAGCAGAAGAAGGCCAGCAGCCTGGCCAGGCTGGCCCATGCTTTGCCTGTGGAGGAACCCCGCATCGAGGCACCACCCCTGCCTCTGTCGCCACCAGCACCCCCACCAGCACCTCCACCACCACTTGCCACCCCCACCCCACTGACTGTCATTCCTATTCCAGTAGTGACCAACTCCCCTCAGCCTCTGCCCCCACCCCCACCACTGCCCCCTACAGCCCAGCCTCTGCCCTTGGCACCTCGCCAGCCAGCCCTGGTTAGCACCCCTGGACTTAGCATTAAGGATTCTGTTCCCCTGCCCACCAGGCCCCAGGTGCCCACCCCTGCACCCCTGCTGCCAGACTCCAAGCCCACCGGCAGCCCCAAGCCTTTGCAGCCCCTCCCCACACCCATCCTGACCATAGCACCACATCCTGGAGTCCAACCCCAGCTGGCCCCCCAGCAGCCACCCCCACCCACTCTTGGGACCCTGAAGTTGGCACCAGCTGAAGAAGTCAAATCCAGCGAACAGAAGAAGAGGCCTGGGGGGTGAGTGAGGTGTGGCAGAGTTGGGGCTGGTGGAATGGAGAGAAATGCCCACCCCCTGGGCTGTGTGTGCAAGAGAAACTACTCTCCCCAGCTAGCCCTTCAGAACCGTGTCCTCCCTACCTCTCCAACAAAAAATCGTCCTCCTATATTTGGACACATTCTCACTGTGTTGTGCCCAGCAGGATCTCGGGAGTGGGGAATGACTATTGCCCTCTGTTGTTCTCAAGCTTCTGTGTTCCCTGATTCCCTCCAAGGTTTGGGCTGATAGCATTTGTAGGGCCTTTGGAAAGAGTGCTGTATTCTGGACCTCCTGGGTAAGGGCTGGGGTCAACTGCATATTTCTTTGAGCCTGAGGAGCCCTTCTGTCTCAGAGGTGGAGAGGTGGGATGGAGGGTTAACGGGGTTGTGAATTATGAGTACACATGTGCCCTCCATGGGGTGAATGCAACAGCGCACTGGGTGAACATCTTCCCTTGCTGCTTTCATAGAGAGGTCAAGTCGGGAGCAAAAAGCCTGTGGCATTTGAGGGGTGGGGGCAGGGGGCAGGAAGGCCGTCTAATCGGGCCCTCCTCCCTGAGCCTCCTGTCTGTCTGGGTTGCAGGATCGGAACCAGAGAAGTCCACAACAAATTGGAGAAGAACAGGTGTGTGTGTGTGTGCGCGTGCGTGCGTCTGTGTGTGTGTGTACGTGTGTGATCTGGTTCTACCCTTGGTCCCCCAAGCTTCCTTGGGCCTTCCCTCCCTTCCCCCACCGCGTCCCCCCACCCCCTCGCGCTGGCTGACCAGCGGTGCTCGCCCTCCTCTCCTCAGGAGGGCCCATCTGAAGGAATGCTTTGAGACCCTGAAGCGCAATATCCCCAACGTGGACGACAAGAAGACATCGAATCTGAGCGTGCTGCGGACGGCACTGCGGTACATCCAGGTATGGGGGAGGGAGGCCTGGGGGAGAGGAGGCGGGCGGTGGCAGTGCTGGCCGCAGCTCCGCCAGCTTCCTCCCCACTCCTGCGGCCCTCCGCCCCTCTCCGCGGCCCCGCCCGCCTCCACGCGGGCGCTGAGCACATGGCCGGCTGACGTCAGCGGGGCTCCCCGCCCAGGAGGGGGCGGGAGGGCGCCTGCGCAGGGAGTGTAGTAGCGGGGCTCCTCTGCCTCCCTCCCCCCCACCCCCGCCGGACCGCCCCGCAGAGCCCCGGCAACTGCTGGGCCTGGCAGCTGTGTGTCGAACTGGTGCCGTCCGTCCGTCCGTCCGTGGTCCATGGCCTGATGCTGTTAGTGCACCACGGGTGAAAAGGGCGTGGAGCGGCCCCCGCCCTCGCCTCCACCCCGCCCATAGTGCCGGGGCGGGAACCGGATTCGGCCCGAGGCTCGTGGGTGGGTGGGGTCCCCGGTCCCCGGAGCGTGGCTCCTTCTGGGCAGCGCGCCAGTGAAGCCCCCTACTTTCACCCCAGAAGGATGAAGATCCCTCCAGTGGGTGCATTGAGGGGGCTTTGGGGAAGTGCGGCGGTCTGACTGGGTGACAAATAGTCACGGTGACACCGAACCTTTAAAAATTACGCTCTCCTTCCGTCTGGATTTTTAAAAAGCTCTTTCCAAGGGGCTTTCCTGTGTGTCCCCTTCCTTTGGGCATTGGCTCTCCTCTGCAGTACAGGGCGGGGGGGTGGGCCCGCCAGATAAGACTGTTGCCATGACGGCCGGAGTTTCGGTTTCCTTGGAAACCGGCCGAAGGTTCCGCGTGCCGGGAAGGAGGCTGTGGGGGTGGGGCGGACCGCCACGCACGGCTGCAGCTGAGACGGAGTCGGAACCAGCCGTTGGGGGAGTGGGAGGGGCCTAGGCTTCTTCCCGCGCGGGCGGGGGCGGAGGAGCCTTGGGTCTCCCTATCTGCGCCTCTGGAAGCTTGGGGGCTGGGCTAGAAGCCAGCGGCAGAGCACCACCCTCCCTCCCACCACCACCCCTCCCACCACCACCACCACCACCACCACCCCTCCCACCACCCCTCCCACCACCACCACCACCCTCCCTCCCACCACCACCCCTCCCACCACCACCACCACCACCACCACCCCTCCCACCACCACCACCACCACCGGCCTCAACTGCCGGGTCACAGCCCTGAGGTAACCGCTGCCTGACTTGTTGAAGGGCGGAGGCACTGCTTCGGGACTGCTCCCGGCAGGCATCCTCCCGCAGACGCGCGCCCTTCCGCCCGCCCTCTGCCGGGCGGGGCTGGCGCGCTTCCCAGCACCCGGGAGAGGCGTGGCCTGGCCGCGGGTTGGTGGGACCGGGCGGGGGCGGGGCTCCTGAGAGCTAGGAGGGAGGGTGCGGCCCGAGGGGGTGACGCTGCAAAGCCGGGTCCGCGTGGGTGCGCGCGTGCCCCTGGAGGGGCGGAGCATTGCCTGTGTCCGGAATGGCGCGGGAGGGGGAGGGGCCGGGCTGTGGGTTTAGGATCGTGCCGGGGAGACTTATTTCTGGGATGTTTTTGCGGAATTTGGGTTTGACTGTAAGTTACTGGTCTTTCATATGGCCTGGGAGCAAATCCCTGTCCAAATGCTGTGATATTCCTGTGAATATCCTTTTTTTCTCCTGTACTGTGGTGATGCTAAATAGGAAAAAAATAGCATCTCGTCATGGGGATGTTAGGGGAATTGGACCTTTATAAATATTGACTTAATAGCAGTTGTTGAGAAATTTGAAGGTTCTTTTTTATAGACGCATACTTAGGGAAGGGAGTCTTGCATGACGTATGGATTTGAAAATAAATCACAGCGATTCAGTGGAACCAGCAAACTCCGGGATATGGGCTTGGGCTGAATAGGATGCGCACCTTGGACCCAGGCTGTCCATAGAATTACTTGTCCTGGGGCATACAATGGAGGCAGAATTTTACAAGGCTCTTTGGCTCAGCTGTTGGAGCATTGGCCTGTGTACCACGGGGTCGTGGGTTGATTCCTGGCCCTGGTCGGGGTCCTCGGAGGCAACGGATCCATCTCACATTGATGTTTCTGTCTCTCCCCCCCCCCCCCCTCCAAATATTTAAGGACAGACCTGTGTCTAATTCTGAGGATAAAGTGGGGAACAAAGAAAAAAGTGTGGGTCTCTGTCCTCATAGGTTTGGTCTGGTGGCAGAATATAAACAAATAAACCAAACAGAGGACTGTGCCATGAGGGCGAAGTAGGACAGAGACTGCAGGATTTGTTCTGTGGGGTTAGGGTGTTGTTGCTAAGGATGAAGCATTTGAGATGAGACCTGAAGGTCTCAGGGTGATCTAGGCGAAGTAGAGCACAACGCAGGCAAAAGTTTCTCCAGCAGGAGGGTTGCCACTCACAGTTGGGAGGCAGCAGGGCACTAGATGGGAGTCAAAAAAAGTACTGGAGAGACCATGTAGGGCGTGAAGACTGAGGGCTTTGGTCATGTGCTGTGGCAGGAAGCTGTGGGAGGCCTAGTCCCCAGCCAGACCCAGAGTGGCTAGGAGGTAAAGAATTTGAAGAAAGACCCAGTTAAGTGGACAGACAGGAAGAGGAGGGGTAGGCAGGTACCAAACCACATATCCAGGTAGCCTTAGAAAGGGAATGGGTTTTAAAAGAAGCAGTGTGGACTAAAGTAGACCCTAGGAAAACTTTTCAGGGGCCTCTAGGCTTGTGGGGAACTGGGCTAGGTGAGAAAAGGAGGTTTGAACCAGCAGTTGTGGTTCAGTAGGTTGAGCATTGTCCCATACACCAAAGGGTTACCAGTTGGATTCCGGTTCAGGGCACATGCCCAGGTTTCAGGCAGGGGGTGTGCAGGAGGCAGCACATTGATGTTTCTATCTCTCTCTTCCCCTCTCCCTTTCTCTTTCTCTGAAAATCGATGAAAACTTTTTAATCTTTACCCGAGGATATTCTTCCATTGATTTTTTTTTTTTTTTTTAGATAGAGTTGGGGGAGGGAAAGAGAGAAACATCACTGTGAGAGAGACACATCGTTTGGCTGCCTCCTTCATGACCCTGACAGGGGATTGAACACACAACCGAGGTATGTGCCCTTGATTCCTCGGGTTGATGCTCTAACCACTGAGCCAAACCAGCCAGGGCAAAAAGCGTTTTTGTTTTGTTTTGTTTTTTTTTAAGGTTTGGGTCCCTGATGTTCGCTCTCGCTGAGCCAGAAGTCTACCTTCCCTGCTAGCAGGTAGAATTCAGGACAGCCACCTCCAGCCCCCCGTAGCCAGGTTGGAGTGAAGGTTGACTCACCACAGGCCCTCTCATTGATGTGGCCTTAACTGATATCATGTTCAGTACTGGCTTCTTTGGATGAGAAGCCAAGACAGGTGTGTGTGGGTAAGGGAAGGGCTCTTTCTCGCAGAAATATGGGAAGAAGCAGGCTAATCTCAAAGGCAAGATGATAGAGGGACTGTGTGGCCTGGTACTGGCTACAGAAGTATAAAGCTACCAGGTTTCAGGCTACTACAGACAGAGCATGGCTATATTGGGGTTTTGTGTCTCAGACACTAATGTTTAAGGTATCTTACTGGTGAGGTCAGAAACACAAGGAGTTAGGGGCTGTCGGAGGAGTGAGGGGAAATTAGGCCTGGTTGATGTGTGGAGTTGAAGACATTGTTACGCCCAAGAAGGGCAGGTGAACAGTCAAGACAGGCTGCTGCAAAACTGCCCTTAGGAAAGAAATGAGTGACTGTAATTCTTCTGTGGTGAAGGGGAGAAACAGGATAGAGGAGGGAACTAACACAATCGAATCCTCACAGATTCTTCCCTTGGGACCAGGTACGATGTTGTACATAGCTCTGTCCTGGCCACTGGTGGAGTCGGGATATAAGCTACTTATAGAAGAGTCCTTGCCCTCTCTCACAGGGCTGGACAGGATGGTGTGTGTGAGTGGAGAGCTAAACATGAAATATTTTGTGATATGAGTCAATGTCTGATTAAGTGTGACCTGACAGTGTCATACAATGCTCAGGTGTGTGGTGGATGTCAGGAGGATGTACTGGTGAAGGCATGGGATGGGGGGGACAGTGGAGGAGGTGGAGGCCCAAGTGTAGTCTTAGAGCAGGAGCAGATAAGACTCAGGAGTGAGAGGGGAGGATCCCTGTGTGAGCGTGTGAGCGTCTGGATACGCAGGGTTGGGAGAAGCAAACTAAGACAACCTGGTGAGTTTGGTATATAAAGAGCCAGTGGGCTCTGCACCTGGTCGTGACTGGCAAGTCTTGGAAGCTAGAAGCTCAAGAGAAGTTCAGGTAAGAGATCTGGGAGGTAGCAGGGCAGAATTGGCCGTGTCATCTGGTTGAACCATCAGTCATGCCTGGACAGAGGAGAAGCCAGCAACAGGGAGGCCTGTGAAACTTAGGTTGGTTTAATAGTGTCCGAGTCAGGAGGTCATGTAGGACGGGTGAGACTTCTGGGTGGAAGGGAGCAGGGAAATAAGACATGGGCTGGCACATTGGGGCTGCTTTTAAGCCTCATGCAAAGGGAAACTGGAGACCCTTCTGATAGGAGAGCAAAGCCACATTCTGGGAGGCAACCTAACGGGCAGAAGGTTGCCTGTGGCCCTGGAGAACTTGAGGGGAGATGGCACCCTGTGTAAGGGAGCTCCCCTGGTGTCTTGAGTGAAGTGGGTGGCATCAGTTTCTTGGGGGTGGGAGGGACCTGGAGCCTGTGGTGAAAGAGAAGCCTCTCAGGGGTGCTCAGTCAAGTCACTGTACCCCAAGAGCCATTTCTCATTGATCATTCAACTCAGGTACAGGTGTTAAAGGAGGGGCACATTCCAGAGCCTGGGGATTGTGAAGGCTGTGGGCAGTGTGGGGAGGTGTCACAGGTGGGCACTGCACGGAGTAACCTAGGAGGTCAGAGTGGAGGTGCAGAGCCAGCAGCTGCTGGGGCCAGATGGAGGTCAGTCAAGAATGAACGGGGGGGGGGGGGGGGGGGGGGCGGTGTTACAAAGTCTAGTGGGTCATCCTCTAAGGACACTGAAGTTAAGGAGAGTAGTGAATGATGAGATGGAGAAAAGGCCGAACCATTGGGGTTCTTTGGGGAATGGGTTCCCAAGAGGGTAGCTTGTGGCATCACTGAGTGACACAATGGTACGAATGCGGTATAGGTCTTGGGCAGTACCCCGGAAATCGGTTACACCTTTTGTCATCTGCAGAATGGAGGGAGGTGCTGCCAGGAGGGTGGATGGGGCAAGAGGCAGCGAAGCCCTTCAGGACACAGTTGATGTGGAGAAGGGGAAGCCGCTGGTCTGGATCTGTGCTTTCTTTCAATGGCATCTGCCAGAGAGGCCACATTCCCTGGGACACAGGGAGGGCCTCACTGGGCAGAGCGATGGCCCAGGAGGCAAGTGTGGTCTCCAGCAGCCCCCGTCAGCCTGGGCGGCCTGGTCACTGCAGACCTGCCCCTGTGGACCAGGTGATCTGGAAGCAAGCGTGGCTGTAGGGGGATGTTTGAGGTACTGTGGGCCCTGAGGTTGTTGCTCAGGGTATCCTGCTTTTCCTTGCCCTATTCTCCAGTCCCTGAAGAGGAAGGAGAAGGAATATGAGCATGAGATGGAGCGGCTGGCGCGGGAGAAGATTGCCACGCAGCAGAGGTTGGCAGAGCTCAAACACGAGCTGAGCCAGTGGATGGACGTGCTGGAGATTGACCGTGTGCTCCGACAGACAGGCCAGCCTGAGGACGACCAGGCTTCCACCTCGACTGCCTCTGGTGAGCCCCACCCCTCAAATGTCAGGCTACCTGGCCAGGCCTTTGCCTGCTGGGAAAGATGCCCTCTCACCCCAGCCCCATGATCTCCTGGACCCCCAGGGATATCTGTTTTTCTAGCCTCTTGTTTCCAAGCCCTCTGACCTATCCCTGTCCTCGTGTCCCCCCACAGAGGGTGAGGACAACATAGACGAGGATATGGAGGAGGACCAGGCCGGCCTGAACCTACCTAAGCTGAGCCATCGCCCCCACCCGGAGCTGCCGAAGCCACTGCCCAGCACCGCCCCTGCACCTCTGCCTCCCCACCCACACCCCCACTCCCAGCCTGTGGCTCTTTCTCCTGCCCACCTTCCTGGGCAGCAGCCGCCGCCACAGCAGAAGACACCTCTGCCAGCCCCACCTCCCCCACCAGCTGCCCCTGCCCAGACGCTGGTGCCAGCTCCGGCCCATTTGGTGGCTGCATCTGGGGGAGGCTCTACAGTCATTGCCCACACGGCCACCACCCACGCCTCAGTCATCCAGACTGTGAACCACGTTCTCCAGGGGCCAGGCGGCAAGCATATCGCTCACATTGCCCCCTCAGCTCCCAGCCCTGCTGTGCAGCTGGCACCTGCCACACCCCCCATTGGCCACATCACAGTACACCCTGCTACCCTTAACCACGTGGCCCACCTTGGCTCCCAGCTTCCCTTGTACCCGCAGCCCGTGGCAGTGAGCCAGCCCGTGGCGGTGAGCCACATTGCCCACACCCTCTCGCACCAGCAAGTGAATGGCACAGCTGGGCTGGGGCCCCCCGCCACCGTCATGGCAAAGCCAGCTGTGGGGGCTCAGGTGGTGCACCACCCCCAGCTGGTGGGCCAGACAGTGCTCAACCCTGTGACCATGGTCACCATGCCCTCCTTCCCGGTCAGCACACTCAAGCTGGCTTGAGGATGAGGCCACTCAGAGGCCCCCAGTAGGGGCAAGGAGGGGGACCTATCCCCACACTCTCCCACCAGCTCCACACATTCCAGCCAGGCCCAGGCCCACCCCACCCACACCCACCCCCAGGCCTCCTAGGGGAAGGGGGTGCAGAGACTCTGAGCCAGGGGAGGGAGAGGCCGCCCCAGGGAGCTGGGCACAGGGCAGGGGGTTAGCCCACTGCACTAGGACTTGATAAAGTGATGAGAGACGCTCTGGTGGACATGCTGCCTATTTGGCCTGGTGCTGTTCCTGCCTCCCCATCCAGTCCCCTGAAACCAGTTCGATGTGACGTCGTGTTCTCCAACTTCTCCCTCCACGCCGCCTTCCTGTGCTGCTGCTGCTGCTATTGCTCTGTCTGGTGATGTGGCTGAGCGTTTAGACCCTCCCCTCCCAAGCCTCAGCCTTCTCTTCCCAGGCCTTTGGAGGGGAAAAGGGGGGGAGCTGAACTGAAGCAACTTGGCCCAAAAAGTTGGGGACCACTCTGGGCCCTGCTCTAAGTACAGGTGACAAGTCCTAGGAAGTGGCTGGTCTGAAGTCCTACCCAGACAGGTGGGTGCCCCAGCCTGGGCCTCTCCAACCAAGTTGCAGTCACTGTGATTCCTTACAGCAGAAACTAGTTAAGATGATTTTCTACCAACGGTAAACCAAACCCAAGCTGTTGCCAAGCTTCTGAGCCTTTCAACCCTTACTGGGCTCCTGACCTCAAGAGGGCAGGCTGAGGGTGGGGCGGGAAAGGAGGGACTTGGCTGTCTCCATCATCCCCTCCACCCCCTGGCCTAGGTCTGGACTGGGCTTCTCTGGACCCCCATTCCCATCCCTGGGTGTGGCTTTTGGCTCCTAGAGGCACTCTCCTGACTCCCCTGAGGGATGGGTGCATGGAGTGCCTCCTGGGAGACAGACCAGCATCTGGTCTGGGTTCTAGGAGCCTGAAGCCACAATGTTGAGGCAAAGGGGAAGTTAAAATCCAGGGGTTCCACTAGTACCCCCAATCCTTTCCCAAATATGCCCTGGGGACTTGTAGGGAGGGGGCAGGACCAGGCTATTGCAGGGCTGCTGCTGCTGCCCTAACTTCTCTGTCTCTGGCATCGTCTTTACCCCGAATGTCCCCCTTTCTCCAGCAGGCTTTATTGAGTGTACCCTCCTCCCACCAGGAACGGGTTTTCAGTTGGGCCAAAGGCAGGGCTGAGCTTGGGGGTGGGGAGGAGTCAGGGGAGCTGGCATATAGGGGATGCTGCCTTCCCTGCCCTCGCCTTGGCAGACTTTGGCTTCTCTTTTTATGTGGGTATTTATTACATGTGGCCTTGTGTCAGACAAAACAGTTACACACATGTGCACACTTGGCTCCCCACCTGGACACACTCACCAAAGGCCTTTCAGTGTCGGGGAGGAAGAGTGTGTCCCTAGGTGTGAAGTTTGCACTGACAGGCTTGGGGGTAGGGTGAATGTTGGGGTTCAGGATCCTCTGGAGTGGCCCCAGCAGAGGTCTTGAATGGATGTATATGCCTAAGAACTCCCCTTCAGTTCCTTCCTGATCCTGGAGACCTCCCAGGGGAAGGGGGAGACCTTCTCATGTGTCTCTGGGGGGGGAGGCCTATCAGATGCCTTAGAGGCCTCCGGGAGGGAGCCCCATACTGCCCCCCCAACCCCACGCAGCACTTCCACCTCACAAGCTTGCTGCCTTCCTGCTCCTGCAGCCGCTACCATCACCCTAGTTCCCTGGGGAGCCAGCTTCACTCCTCCCAGTTGATTACAATGGAAAGTACGGGGAGGAGGGCAGGCCTGGCGCCCAGGGAGCTGTCCGAGGAACACGGGTGAGCCGCCTCTCCGCTCCTTCATCTCCCTGCATCCTGAGGCTGGTCCAGAGTTAAAGCTTGTGTCAGCCAGTTGTCCCTCGGGCCTGCACAGATACCTCATCCGCCAGCTGCCCGTGCCCATCCCTGTCCCCAGCAGTGGGGGCTCTGAATCTAGTGCCGAATGACTATGTCCAGACTGGTGACAATGGGTGTTGTTGCTGTTGTTTTTGTTGTTTGTGAATGCTGTGACGCTGTGTGCCCCCAAGAGGGCAGACGCCACCCAGCCCTTTGGGCATCTCCCTTCTGAGAGCTATCAGGACCACATCTGTCCTCACCCTGTGGGACCACCTGCCCCTCCCCTCCCCTCCCTAGCCCTTCCAGCCTGGGGGACGCGCGCGCACACACATCTTACCTCTCATGCGTGTTTTACTTTTTGATGTTCAGAGTGGCTCACTGGCTGGGAATCTTTACCTCGGGGAGAGGGGGAGATTGGTTCCTTGGAGGGGGCCAAAGAAGGGCAGGGAATGCCTGGAGGGAAACGGGGGTGGGGGGTTACCAGAACCCCTACTCTCTCCGGGAACAGCTGCTTCTCCCCCATCCCAGGGTCCCAACCCCATCCCCCAAAGAGGTGGCCCTTGTTTACAGTGAGGACTCGGTCACTGTGTCTCCGTTTCCTGAAATATAAATTGTAGTGACCCCAGACTGTAGAGATTTTTATGTGTTTGGATACATCTGCTGTGTGGGAAAAAAAAACTACAAAAACCCTACTTTTGTATATATTGTATTTTTACTATTGAACTGTATTCTAGTGGCTGTTCATGCTCCAAGACTTTAGGTATTGAGACATGAATACTATCCATGTAATAAGCACTTGCCTGGAATAAAATATAAAATTGAAATAAACCTGCACTGAAACCTGAGATGGAGTTGCCAGCCTACAGCATCTGGGTCCTTTTGTTGCAAAATGAGGCAAAGAGGCCTTCAGAGAAAGACTTCCAGGAAGCAGTGGTCCTTTCCCTTCTGACATTTGGGGGATGGTCCTCAAGCAGTTTCTGTGCTAGTCAATTTTAGAAAAGATGAGAGACCTTCCCGTTCTGATCCCAAAGCTGAATCCTCAACAAGCTCTGAGAACTGCAGTTCTGGTCTTATGCTTTTTCAGTACTTCCTCAAACCATTTTTACCAACACTATCTTGTTTGATCTCCCAACACAGTGAAGTAAATTGCCAAGAACTAGCCCTGTTCTGGCAGAAAGAAAACAGGTTTGAAATGGCTGAGTGACTTAGAGTCATACAGCTAGCCTGGGACCTTGTGTAGCTTGTCAGATCTCAGCTCAGTGCAGGGTTCTCCTGAGCAGGTGCCATACTGCCCTGGGGCCTGTTGTAGAACTGGGGGATCTTGAACTCAAGTTCCAGTGGGAAAGGTGGAGGATCTGTGAGCAGGAGTGAGGACTGAGGGGATGTTGGGGTAGAGGTTAGGACAGGTCAACTGGGGAGTCCATACAGCTGTCCTTTCAGGAAAAGGAACAAAAAGAGGACGAGGTCCAAGCCATGTTCTAAGGTGGGCCTGCAAACCCGGTTCTGTAAAACCTTGGTCCCTATAATTACATCTTCTCTCCCCAGTTCAGAGGAAACAAGCCCTTTGGCAGGCTGGCTCAGGAATAAGTGGGGAGGCGAGGGAGAATTAGCTGGGCCTAGCCAATGACCAGGCAGGCTTCCTCATGCTGTTCTTAACTGCCTGACACTTGTCCCACTCTGGGCCCCAGCCAGGGAAACTGACTCTTTCTCCTTCTGGGGTGGGGGTGGGGTGTGATGTCATCCTTAGGGAAGGGAGTAATGGCCACTAATGTCTTGGGGTTCTGTTCTTTGAAGAAAAGCCAGCCTCAAAAGGCAGACCTAGTGCCCCTCCCCATTGCCCCACAATTTCACCAGCCTTTTCCACTTGTGAGATGCTGGCTCCCTCTACTGGTAGCTCTAGGGAGAGATGGATGCCTTCAACGAAGGGAAGGTGGACCCTTAGGCTTAATTATTTCCTGAACACCCTGTCTGTTTCAGACACGGTGCCCAGCCCTGGGGACAAAGCTGATGACTGCCCCTTCTAGTAATGACCTAGTATCATCTTAGAGCTATCACAATATTGTAAGGGTAGGCAGAAACTCCATTCAAAGGACAAACTCCCCTCCCTGCAGCCTGGAGCCTATGGCCCGGGCAATGGGAAACAGAAATCCCAAGAATCCGCGGGCTTCCATTGACCAGCCCTGCTCTGTGAAAGAGGGAGACTCACTTCCAGAGGTGGAGGGTTCCCTGAGATGTGTACAGCGCCCTCCTCACACTGCCTGTGCCTCCTATTCTCGCACACATTCCCCGTAGCTGACCCATCGTTTTGGGATTCCCTCTGGTCCTAGAAGCCAACACTTGTGGGTGAGAGTATGTGAAGGAACCAGGTCTCTTCCAGGCTAATTTATCAGGGGACTTCAGTGAATTTTCAGGCGGAATCACAGCAGAAGGAATTACAATTGTTCCAGGCAACAGATCAACTTGGGTGGGGAGATTGCTCCCTTGAGGGGCTAATAAGGTTCCCTGGCCCCAGAGCGCCATGTGTCAACTGGTTTCCTTGCCTGGCAGCTAGGAGTGAGTTGACAGTAGGCCCTAATGCTCAGATGTCAGTGTCTTCTAGACCAGACCACACGCTGAAGCCCTCCACCTGGGACCATGGGATGGGGTCGGGGAAGGTGGGCAGGATAGTCAGGGGCCCTTTCCATGCCTCAGCAGGTTTGACCCCTCTTGATGCCCCCCCCCCCCCCCCCCCCCCCCCCCGTCTGAAGCAGGCATCTCAAAGATGGTGCTCAGTGGGCAGGAGCCAAGGCCAGAGGGGCGGGGTCTTCCCCACTAGCTGGAGAGGCTGGAAGGCTCCTGCAGATTCCCAGTCAAGCTCATCATTGCTGTAGCTGTTTAGGAGGGCAGGCTGGGGAAGGGGTGGGACAGGGACCTACACTAATCCAGAGGCTGCAGAGGCCACTGGTCAGTTTGAGATGGGACTGCTGGTCTTAAGGGCTCTGTCTGATAGCGGGGTGTCTGTCTATCATCCCACTCCAACCAGCCCATAGCCGAGGTCCCTTTCTCTTGGACAATTTGGTTCTCTTTTTTCGCCATCCTTGCCTTGCGGGCTTGGCCTTCTTTACTGTTCCATTGTGGAGATTATAGAATTCCCCAATACACAGTCACTCACTCTCCAGCACCAGCCCACAAGCATCCCCCAGAGCCTCAAACATTGACAAATGCTGTGTTTATTGGTTTGTTACACTGAAGAGTATAGTTTTTGAGCCAAAAAACATACACACTCTACTCCTCACAAAACCACTGAGTCACTAAGGCAGGCACACAATGGCCACCATGCTTGGTGGAGGCCAAGGACTCACAGACAAGGGTGGGCGATGGGACAGGCTGGCCCCCAAAAGGCCGTGCAGTGCCTGGGGCAGGGGGTGGGCTGGGGAGGCTGTGCTGGGTGCAGAAGGGCTGCAGGGCCCTTTTTTGTGTTTCTCAAGTGCAGGGAGTCTCCAGACCTTAGTGATTGCTGGGCAGGCCCCAGCCCCTGTGGCAGAGTGGTCTCCTGGCCCTGGGGCAAGGCCCAGCCTGCAAGTGTTGGGAGGTGGGGGTGGGGATAACAGAACAAGCAGCATGACACCCCCACCATGAGTGAGGCTCTTCCAAGGGGGTTTCTGGGTCCTTAGGCCCCTCGACATCTGAGAAGTGCATGGAAGGCAGAGCTAGCCTTGCTTCTCACCAGCAACAAAAAGGGGAGACCCAGGCACCACCCCTCCCCCCAGCCTCAGGTCTCAGCAGATGCCTGGGATAGATGACGGACTGCCCTCAAGTTACTGAGCCACCTTTGAGAGGAGGCTGTGACAGGATCACTTCCCTAAGAATCACCCTGAGATTCCTCTCGAGAGGAAGTGCTCCAAGCACATTCCAGATCCTCCCGCTGGCAAAGGGTCATTTATACAATTTTCAGGGATGCATCTAATGCATAAAGCAAGAGCAAGGTGGCAAGAGTGAATGGTACAGACAGACGTGGGTGCACCGTATGGGCTGGGGGAGTGCAGGGG
The DNA here is from genome assembly GCF_014108415.1 of Molossus molossus. Taxonomy (NCBI): domain Eukaryota; kingdom Metazoa; phylum Chordata; class Mammalia; order Chiroptera; family Molossidae; genus Molossus; species Molossus molossus. The sequence goes on along the minus strand of NW_023425354.1, from coordinate 43,005,075 downwards.
GTCACCTCAGGTAGCCAAAGGCAGTGGCAGTGCGGCTGAGGTGGGCTGCTCCCACCAGGCCCCGTGTCTGACTGCCCGTTTCAGAGAAGGGCCCGGAAGGCAGCCCAGGAAACACGCCCAAACTGGCAGCCATTCTGGCTGCCCTGACTGTGGTTGGTGTGCATACACCCACAGGTCCCGCAAAGGGACTCTCAGAAGAAATACAGCAGAGTACCCTTGCCTCACATGACCCTCACCAGAAGGGGCCCAGGCAACTATAACCCTGATAACTCTACAGGGCCCCAGGCTGACCCAGGAGGGGACATGAGCAGTCAGTCTGAGGCTGCAGGTGGCAGTGGGGTTATTTCCAGGTGTTTGAGAGGGGAGCAGAGTAGGTGTTCCCCAAATCTGCTGCTCCCTGAGGCTGCCCCTTCCCATCCTGGCCCTGATATGAGGGTACCCTGGCCCCTGACTTGCCCTGCAGGGGCCAGAACTGCCCAGAGTCGGATCCCAGGCTCACACTTTGTTAGGAACACGGCTGGGCAGGCAGGGTTGGCTGAGAGTTGGGGCAGTCTCTGCTGGGTCGCCCCTGCACCTCTCCCTGTGGGAGCCCGGGGGCCCGGAGCCCAGGCTCTGGCTGGCTGCTGCCTCCTGGCCGTAGCCCTCACTTGTTCTCTATGAGCATCTGCACCTTGTGGACGAGGTCCCGGGCAATCCGCAGGATCTCCTGGGCATCGTGATGCTCGGCTCGTTCTGGAGGAAACATGGATAACTGTGGGAATGCCAGAGCAAGGGCACTAGTCTGGGACGAGCCCTGTGGCTGGCCACCCTGCTCCATTTCCACCTGCTGGGCTCCTGACATTTGCATGCAGGAAAGGGACCCGGCATTTCTGAGCTCCTCCAAACATGCCCAGGCCAGGAGTGGAGGCCCCTGTGTCCCTGCTGGGGGCAGCCAGCATGGCTGGATGAGGTCCTACCGTTGAAGAACTTGATGATGTCGGTGAAGTCCATGTTGTTGTCACGGATAATCTCACGGTAGGCCTCCACCAGGGCCAGGGCAATGAATAGGACAAAGTGCTCTGATGAGATGTGCTGGGCCGCCCAGATCACCTCCCACACAGCAAACACATCCTCATACAGCAGCTCTGGGGACAGCAAGGGGCTAAGGCTGAGCCTGGCTGCCCAGGGGCCTCCGACGGAGCCGCATGTGGAGACAGAGCTCCAGGGGCCGAAGTCCTGGGTCCAAGAGGGATGGGTTCCATGCCTCAGGCCCAGACCCTGCCCTTCTCCTTGGTAATCCCTGCACACCGGGCTCCCACGGACTCCACACTGCCCTCTCCAGCTAGAGCTGCTGTTTTTACAAACCTTGGTGCTCAGGAGATTTGGTGAGAAAACAGTTCCAAAAACCATTGCCCAAGGGTGATTTTCCACTGTGTTTTCACTTTGGATTCACCTAAGGAGCTTTTAAAACCCCCATGCCCAGGAATCCAGCCGCACTAGCAGTCTGAGGCTGGGCAAAGCCCAGGGCACTGGCGTTTCTACACAGTTCCAAAGTGGTTCCGAAGTTCAGTTAGGGCCCAGAACCACTGACTTTGGGGCAGAAGGGTCTCCCACAACCCAACCCAGGCCCGCCAACCAACCCTCCTCTTACCTCTCTTAAAGTCCAGCAGGAACCAGCGGTAGCAGAAGTAGAAGTGGGTGTAGTCTCCATTCTGATGCATCAGCTCAAACAGCTCTGAGTCCAGGATCTTGTGGGTGGAAAGAGGGGGAAGGACTGAACCGAAGCTCCTCCCCCTGCTGTCCCCACCCTCCACCAGGCCCCTTCTGCTGTGGCGCCTGGTGGCTGTGCCAGGGCCCTTGCCTGGCTCCTGGAGGCTGCGCTCTGTGGCCCCACCCATCTCTCTGGGTTTCACTGTTTTTGGAGTTATACCACTTTCTGGGTGTTTGATTTCTTCTTTTTTTATCCTCACCTGAGGACATGTTTGCATTTATCCTCAGATAGAGGGGGAGGGGAAAGACAGAGAGAAACATCGACGTGAGACATATCCAGTGGTCGCCACCCACACGACCCCAAGGAGGCTGGAGACAAACTGCAACCAAGGTACGTGCCCTTAGAGGAAACCGAACCTGGGTCTCTGGTCCGCGGGCCAACGCTCTAACATGCTGAGCCAAACCGGCCAGGGTGTCGTCTTCTTTTTTTATTAAAAAAATTTTTTTTTCCTTCTTCTTTTTTTAATCCTCACCTGAGGATACGTTTATTTTTTTTTAGAAAGAGAGAAACATCGATGTGAGAAACATCGATCGGTTGCCTCCTGTATGGTCCCTGACTAGGAATTGAACCCTCTTCCTAGGTATGTTCCCTGACCGGGAATCGAACCCACAACTTTTCAGTGCACTGGACAATGCTCTAACCAACTGAGCCGCCTGGCCAGGGCTCTGGGTGTTTGAGTTCATCAATAACCACACTCTTTGCCAGAACCTTCGTGAGCATGGCACTCACATACTGACATTCCTCCTCAAGGTATTAACATTGACAACGATGTTTTTCAGAAAGACTCATAGATACAGAGAACAAGCGGATGGCTGCCAGATGGGCGTGTAAAAGGTTGAAGGGATTAAGATGCACCAACAGGCAGTTACAAAACAGTCATAAGCATGTAAACTACAGCATAGGGAATACAGTCAACAATATTGTAATAGCTATGTATGGTGCCAGGTGAGGACCAGACTTTTGGGGGGATCCCCTCGTCTCATAAATTAGGAAGATGTCTAACCACTATGCTGTACACCTGAAACTAGTATAATATTGAATATCAAGGTGGATCCAAGATGGCAACAGAATAGGTGGAAGTTACACTCACCTCCTCCCAGGTCCAAACTGGAATCACAACTAAGTTATACAGCGATCAACCTGAATCGCCAACCAAGGATTTACAGGAGCCACATGGAGACTGGTAGGGGGCAGAGACATGCAAAGGGCAGCTCCTGTTCCTGAGATTCTGCAGGGATATCTCAGCTGCAAAGTTCCCCGAGAAGCGTGGGGTCTTAACCCCACACTGGGCTCCCCAGCCCGGAGCACCAGAGCCAGGAATAGAAGCCCACATTAACATCTGGCTGGAAAAATAAATGTTTTTGAAATTAAAGAAATTAAGCTTATATGTAAAAGAGGTTTTGGGAATGCTCCCTGGCCCAGTGGGGCCTGGTCACGTGCTCAGAGGCGGCTACAGTCCTCACCTGGATGAGGGAGCGCATGTTAGCAAAGTGGGTGTCCATGGCGCCCCCATTAGGGAAGTTTTGGCTCATCCTCTTCATGAGGTGGCTGAAACAGCTGTAGGTCAACTGATCTAAGGGGAGACAGCAGTGAGGCCACAGGGCAGAAGACCCCAACACCTCACTTCACAGGGGTGTCCTGTGGCCCAGAGGACAGAGCTGGCTAATATTCCCACCCATCTAGACCTAGAAGTCTCCTTTTCTTCTCCAGCTTATGTCAGCTCAACCCCAGTGCCACTGCGGGAACACGCCCCCTTCCCCGGCCCCCTCACCATTATCAAGGATGACCAGGAGCGGTGCCAGCAGATCACACATGCCCTGCACATAGCCCATGTCCAGGTGTTCCCACACGTAGCTGAAATGCCAGGGCCAGAGTCACTGCAGGTGTGTGCCACTCCCCTCCCCTGGGGTCCCTAGGGAGATGGCCCCTAGAGGAGCGTGCTACCCAAACGTCAGCCTTCCGGGACCCTGAAGCACTGGGAGTACAATGGTGAACCCATAGGCCCTGTCCTCAGGCATTCAGGGGTTCAGGGAGAGAGACAACACTGGGGTGGGGAAGCCCTGGAGTGAGGGAAATAAGATAAGGCTTCCCGATCCGAAAGACCTCTACGCTGAAGGGTGGCAGGAGGCAGCTCAGGGAAGCGTGCTCCCGACAGAGGGAGTCCCGGGAGTTCTGGGGCAGGGCGCCTGCAGATCTAGTCTTGCAGAGCAGGGTCCCTGCCTCCCGCCCTGAGCCCCGCCCTGCACTGGCACCTGCACATGACGTCTCTGAGCCTCTCGAGGTTGGGGGCTGTGAAGTACCAGTAGTTGCGGTCACATCGCTGCACGTCCTTATCTATGCGGTGCAGATTTAAGGCCACGGTGTCCAATAGTTCTATCTGAAAGAGTGGAGGGCCCTCAAGAGTGAGCTGGGGGCCAGAGGTGGCGCCCACAGGGAATGCAGCAAAGGCAGGGAGACAAGGGACCCAGAGAACAGAGTCCTCTGGGGATGCTGAGATGAGCTCCAGGCCTTCCAAGATAGGCACCCCCACCTTCCACCCGCCAGCCTGTCCCCAAGCTTTGGAATGGCAGGAGGGCTCTGGGGCAGCTGTGAACAGCGCCTGGGGAATGTCCACATACAGTGTAGGCAGCTGCGCACACAGCAGCAAGCTCCTCCCCTGCCTCCAGCTCGCTGGCCTGAGAGGCCTTCTCCTGGCTGGGATCTTGGGGTTCGGAGAAAGTGTGGACTGCAGGTACCGGCCTGTCGGAGCCTTCCTCCCCACCGCAGTCCTCCTCGAAGCCCACACTGGGCCCCTCATCTATGCTCGACTGGATGCCTGAGGCCACGGAATAATTGCGAGAAGAAGGCAGTCCTGAGTCTGGAGAATCAAACTCCACTGACTGCTGCTGCTCCACCACGGCGGTGCCCGGGGGCCCTGCTCCCCGTTCCTCCTCAGGCTCTGGTCTGGAATCTTCAGTGCCTTGGGGCTTTGGGGGCTCTAGGTCATCCATAGAGATGAACACCTGGTGGGGAGAACAGACGGTGGGGCTCACACCTGCACCTCAGCACTCCACCTCGGCTCAGTTCTCCTTCCTGGGGTCCGAATGAGTGAGAGGGATGAAGAGCTCTCTTCACACCTCCTACTCCCACCCCATGGCCTCCAACACTGCCTCCCTGGGGCGGGCGGGCGCCAAGCCTCCCCTTCGGAGCCAGCTGACCAGGCGGAGAGAAATCACGCTCCAGGCAAACAAGAAGACTTCAGCCCTATCCCGTCCCTTCCTCTGGCTTCTTCCTGGGGCATAAGAAAACTCCAGGTTTCCTGTGGCTGCTGCAGCGAAGAAGGGGAACTGGAGGCCTGGCCACACAGTGGCACTCGACGGCCAGTGTGAACTGTATCGTTCCACAAACACCTAGTCAGGAGGCTGCCCCGGTCAGTAGGGCTGCCTTTTGGTGTGGTTGCTGGGGCAGCCTGGGGGACGGCAGGCAGGAGGTGGTAGAAAAAACAAGTTCTTCCTTATTTTCAGCACTGACTGTTCAATAGAACAAGGCAGGAAACTCTTCTTGCAAGGACCTAATCAGTTATATTAGCCTCGGTCAAGCTGAGGAGAGGGAAGAAGGGAAAGGAAACATTTTGCTGATTGGAAACGGGCCATCACCATGGACAAGTCACGGGGACAAGAAGAGAGACATATGCAGCCTGGTTTTTCATTGTTTTTCTATTTGGAGTATGTAGGGAAAGGGATGCTAAAAGGAGTTTTCACTTTGGGCAAGAAGCATGAGGTGTGTTGGGTCAGCATCAGGGAAGCCACGATGCTGAGGCCATCCACAGCCGCAGAGCAGGGCCAGCCAAGGCCGCTGCTGTCTGAATGAAGCAACTGGGACACTGGGACAGACTCGGGATTGTATAAAACCCAAAGCCAGAGGGAAAGAAGATGCTTATGAGTAGGGGATTAAGAACAGAACACATGAAAGGAGAGTGTGCCTTGGTAGTTATATTTCTTTTCTTTTTTTTTTCCTCACCCGAGGACATTTTTCCATTTTTTGTGAAAAGGACACATTGAGTGGCTGCCACCCGCACAGCCAACCAGGGCTGGGGACAAACTGCGACCGAGGTACGCGCCCTTAGCGGGAACCGAACCCGGGTCTCTCTGGACCGCAGGCTGATGCTCTAACCACTGAGCCAAACTGGCCAGGGCGGTAGTTATATTTCTTTAAGTCTTGCTTCAGCTTGAGTTTCTATTAACATTAGCAAGGATTTAGTAAAGTGGCCAGAATACACATGGTCTAAAGCGACAATTTTAAAGAAAAAATGTTTTTGGCTCAGTGGTTAGAGCATTGGCCTGCCCCAAAGGGTCTTGGGTTTGATTCCTAGTCAAGGGCATGTGCCTGGGTTGCAGGTTTGATCCTCAGCCCTGGTTGGGGTTGCACAGGAGGCAGCCACTCGATGTGTTTCTTTCACATCAATGTTTCTCTCTTTCTCTCTCTCTCTCCCTCCCACTCTATCTAAAAATCAACGGGAAAATGTCCTTGCGTGAGGATTAACAAAAGAGAGAAAGAACGAGAAAAAACAGCCCAGCTGGTGTGGCTCAGTGGTTGAGCATCGACCCATGCACCAAGAGGTCGCTGGTTCAATTCCCAGTCAGGGCCCGATCCCCAGTGGGGGGCATGCAGGAGGCAGCCAATCAATGTTCTCTCTCATCGATGTTTCTCTCCCTTTCTCTCTCTAAAGTCAATAAAGAAAAAAATTTTTTTTAAAAAGAAAGAGAAAAAACATGTTCGTAAAATAGTCTCTTTATTTATTTATTTTTATTTATTTTTTTATCCTTACCCGAGGACATTTTTCCATTTTTGTTCAGACAGACTGGGGAGAGAGAGGAAGAGAGAGAGAGAAAGAAACATCGACGTGAAAGGGACACATCGAGTGGCTGCCTCCCACACAACCCCAACCGGGGCAGGGGACAAACTGCAACCGAGGTACATGCCCTTAGCGGGAACTGAACCCGCATCTCTCTGGACTGCGGGCTGACGCTCCAACTGCTGAGCCAAATCGACCAGGGCTAAAAGAGTCTCTTTAAACCTGAGACTTGTTATCACTTCTGGTCGGGCCCAACAGCCACAGTATGGGACTTGTTCACCTAAAGGCAGGGGTAATGCCAAAGACCCGGCAGGCTCTGGACTGGCTCTGCGTAGCCAGCTCTATAAGATGAGGAAGACTCCGCAGTGGGGGAGGTCTTGCCATTGGACCAATAGTACTACTCTGTGTGCTCCCTGGTCTCCAGCAACAGCTCCCAGTGAAACCTCTACAATTAAAGGATACTGAAGCTGACAGAGGCCCAGAGACGGGAAGACAAGTCACTCATCTTGTCAGTGGTGGACCTGGGTCTAGAACCCAGGGGCCATTCTTAGCCTTGCTGCCTCTCTATGAGGAGGAGGGCTTCACTAATCCCCATAAACCCATCTTTCCCTGCTAGTCCATTAAAACAGAACACAGTGCGCTATCTCCCTTCATTGCTGTGACCCCAAGAAGAAAATGAGACACAGGCACATTAAGCCACTTTCTCAGGGCTCCATGGCCAGTGAGTACTAGAGGCTGGGCTGCTGCTCAGGACTCCGGCAGTAGAACACTGGTGGCTTTGCCCCCCGGCCCGCCCCTCTGCCCCCTCCCCAGGTCCCGTCGGGCTCACGTCATTGCTGATGGTGGAATCCCGGTGGAGGAGGTGCTGCACGTGGCTGTCGATGCTGCTGCCCGAGGAGAACTTGGTGAGCGTGGCTGGGTGAGCCTCCCGCTCCCGCTGCCTCACCACCGTCTCACAGGCCTTCCACTCGGCCAGTACCCGCTGGTACCTTGCCGCCACCACTGCGTCCACCTGCACTTGGACCACACCGTGACCATGGGGAGAGGTGCACCAGGCCCTCCTCTGCAGAGGCTGGGGCAGCGGAAGACTGGGCTCGGGCCTGGGGCGAGGACAGTGGGCACCTCTGCTAGCCCTCCTCTGCCATGTTTCTTTCTGGCTGGGAAGGGGCTGAGCCTTCTGAGGCCCCCTCCCTCAGGTCCCTTGGCCAGACTCCCCAGCCCCCGCCCCACGGGCACGGCTCCCCTCACCTGCTCCATCTCCTTCTTGCTCATGCCGAACTTGTAGTGGCCGAGCAGGAAGGGCCAGACGTCCTTGCGGATGTCGTGCTCCACGCCTCCGTAGTAAACTTGCCGCAGCAGCTCCAGCTCCTTGTAGTTCTGAGGGACCCAAGAAGCAAAGACTGTGAGTCCCCACTGTCACTGTGGCCCCTCTGGGTGACCCCATCCCCTGGGGAGCTGGGGCTGGGAACAGTGAGTTAGTCACTCTGTTGAAGCCCAGGGAAACTGTGTCGGGGCATCACATCCCCCTCACCCCACTTGGGAGCTGGATGAGATCTACTTCAACCCCCGCCTTTCAGGGAAGAAACAGAGCCCGGAGAGCTGTTGAGACCTGCCCAAGGCTGTGGGGTGATGTGGATGCGGAATGGATGCCTGTCCAGCACCCTTCCTGGGAAACCACAGGCCCAGCTGTCAGATTCTACCATGACCCCGGCCTCTCCAAGGTCCGCTGCCCTGCCTGTGGTTTACTGAGTGCCCCGTAGGCCTGTAAAAGCTGCTCCCAGAGACCGCTCTGCACCTCACTGCCGCCCACCCCAGCCCCTCTGGCCCTGGGCCCCCGAGTGTACCTGCTCATCCTTCTGATACTTGCTCCACACATCCTTGGTGAGGCCCCCCGAGGCTCCCGGGGGCCGGGCCGGCGGGATGATGCTGTGATGCACCAGCGCTGACAGGTGGGTCCGCACCGTGGACAGGTGGCGGCAGTACGCCAGCCCTGGGGTGGGGGTGAGCCAGGGGCCGTGACCATGGTGCCTCCCCTGCCCTGCCTCCCGTGGCCCCACCTCACCCCACACTCACAGCCGTAGAAGGCCCGGGACACGATCTGCCTCTTCATGCTCTCACACAGTAGCCTGAGGGGCAACCTGTGGAACCAACCTGGCTCAGAGGGCTATGGCGCCCCGGTGGGAGGAGGATGAGCAGTAAGGACATGGCGGGGCAGGGAAGGCACTGGGGGGGTGCAGGGAGCAGGATCCATAGCCCAGCAGCACGTCAGTGGGCTCCCTGTTGTGCCAGCCAGCCTGGGTAGAGCTGCTGGGGGTCCAGCCTGGCCTCCACGCACCCAGGGGAACTTAGGCAACTAACTTCACCTCATGTTAGTGAATTTTGGTTTCCTCAAGTGAGAAATGAAAAGAACCACCTCAGAGTCATCAGGAGTAGCAGGTCAAAAGAAGTAACAGGTCCAAGTGCTGGCACGTGAGCCTCACACAAACACCACTCCCAGGCCATTCCTGGAACACGCCAGGTGCCCAGATGTCTGCTGCGTGTCCCTAGATACACAGTCTGACGACAGGATCTATGTCGGCACTGGGAAGGGGAGTTCACAAGTACTGAGCACCTACTATGTGCCAGGCACAGCTCTGTGTACTCACATGACTTATATATTTCACTCAGGTCTCACAAGGACCTTAGGAAGCAGGTGGTGTGAACCCCATTTGACAGATGAGGAATCTGAGGCTCAGAAACGTAGAAGCTCATAGAGACTCAGTAACTTGCCAAAGTCACATGGGTAGCAGAAATGAAATTTGAACCCAGGTCTGACCACCTTGAGGCCACCCTGTCAGGCAAGTGACACAGTCCCTAAGGACAGACTGGCACACACACATGGATGGACACAGTCACACACAGGTGTTCTCCCGGCCCACTCACCGATCCGGGACACAGCTGCAGTGGCTAGGAGTTGCATATGGGGAGCTACTGGTGGAGCAGGAGAGGCAGGAAGAGCCCTGGTTACACAGGGGTTCTAGGTGCCAGGCTGGCAGGCTGGGCCCAAAGCCCTGCATCTCGATCATGTCAGCATCTGAGGACAGGAAGGGGGCCATGGTCAGGGCCCAGCAGGCCTCCTCCTCCAGCCACCCTGTAGCATGCCCACCTCTGTGCCCAGAGCTGCAGCATGAAGTCACCCATCAGTGGAGAACCACAGGGGTGGTGCCTGCCTGGTCCAGAGCCCAGAGCTGGCAGTGGTGGAGAGGGAGGGTGCCTGACACTTCCCAGCCTCCACCTAATTTTTCTGCATGTGATAAAACGCTTTGTGTTGTGCATGATAGTGTCTGTTCTCTCCATCTTGCTATCAGCGATGGAAAACACTTGCTTTTCTAGAGGAAAAAGAAAGAGAAGGAGCAACAAAAGCCTGAGCTCCCTGAAATGCTGCCAGCTAGCTTGGCCTTCGAGGATTCAGCCTGGTCCTCGTGGACAAACTGAGGCACAGGAAGGTGCCTGGACCTGGAACACTGCAAACTTTGAACCTTCCTGTGCCAGGGGATGCCACTGATCAGAGCCCTGGAGGATCCCTGAGGCAGCTCAGGGCTCTCTGCAGGCCAGGCACCCCTGCTCCCAGCTCCGGAGGGTCCTTTCTGAGTTCTCCATTCTTGCCTACCCTGACTGCACTCTGCATGGTGGCCTCCTACAATCACACAGGTGAGCTGCCGGGAAGGGCAAAATTCCCAGGGCTGCCAGGTCACCGCCGGGATGAGGGTGGTGGCTGGGCACACAGTTCCACCATCCAGAAGAACGTCCCCAGGGGCAGCCTCAGAAGACAGCTCCTTAGACACATCTACACCAAAGGTAGATGGAAACTCCTGTCAGCCCAGCTGGTTGGACTCAGAACTCAAGACCATTGAGAACTTCTAGGGCCCAAGTGGGGCAGGGCACTGCCCAGGGGGCACTTGACAGGTCCAGTGAGCCACAGAGATGAAGCAAAGTGAAGGCAGGAAGTAAAAGGACTAGGAGATGATGCTAGGAGGGAGGGACAGAACAGAGAAGAGTGAAGAACAGGGAAAGGAAGAGCTGTGTGTGTAATAAAGACTTCTTCAAGCAGTATTTTTCCTGCGAACGTGGCCTGGACCCTGGCCTGCTGAGTTCGGAGCAGACCTAGGCCTGGTTTCTGGGGAGCCAGACTCCAGCTCTGGCTGTGCCTTGGTGAGAGGGAATGAGCTGAGCCCTGTCCAGTCCCCCCAGGGGCTGCCGTCTTGGCCGGGAATCTCTTCCCTGACCCACGGTGGGATTTGTGTAGAGATCTGGCCTTCAGATCCACCAGGAGGCAAATTAAGGGAACATACTTGGTGTGGAGGGGCTGCGGCTCTGGGAATGAGGGGTTGCAAGCCATGCCGAAGGTTCTGGGAAGAAGACGGGGGACAAATGCAGGTGCGGTGGGGCAGGAGCCCAGCTCTGCCTATAGAGCAGGCAGGAGAGGCCAATCTTGATAGGAGCTGGGGTGGGAGCAGGCCCAGCCAGGCAGGCAGCAGGCAGGCAGCAGGCGGGCAGGCAGTGGGGGGGCCACAGGTGCAGAGGATGGGCACACAGGGAAACGAACTTATGCCCGGAAAGCAGGGCTCAGCCAAGGCAAGTCTCCTGGGTCAATGCTCTTCACCTTAATTCTCCAGGAAGGAGCTGAACCAGCCAGCATTGAACACTGCATCTCTGAGTTAACCCAGTGCAGACAGCTGGAGCTCTGGAGTGACTGGGCAAGGGGCAGCAGGCTGGATGGGGGCTCTGCTGGGTCAGCTTGGACTCTGACTCTCTCCTCTGAGCTTGAGGAAAGTTTGAGGCAAAACAATCAGGGTGGTTGAACCCCACAGCCCCTAAGATTCCGAGTGAAAGGTGCCTGGCCTGGAGCAGAATTAGAGTGAACAGCATCTCTGCTCGGTGGGGAGGCAGCAGGAGAAAGGAAGAGGGGAGGGAAAGGAGAGTCTGGACACCCGCCACTTGGTTCACATGCACAAGTCAAGCATGTTGCAAGCCTGAAAGCAATGGCCAGCAGGGCGGACTCTCAACAGTGTTGTCATTATGGACTGGAGTGGAGGTGGGGCTCTCGCACCATCTCCCAACCCCTTGCTGATTCTGCCCTCACACCTCCCCTTGCCCAAGTCTTGGAGTCCCAGGGTCTGCACACTGGCACACTGGGTAGGTCTGGCTCCCTAGTTCCCCAAAAGAATGACCAGGCGAGCCCCAAGGCATCTGCCCCCTTCGGCCTCGAGGCTTCTCTGACCCTGGCGGCCTCAGCAGTCAGAGGTGGGCTTCCTATCACAAGTCTTCTGAGACAGAGGCTTGGCGGGGAGCCCCCAGCCTCTAGCCTGACTACCAGTTTGTGGGGGTAAGAAGGGTAAGCCCGGGCCCTCCTGACTCAGCCTTCCCACAATGCTTAGTCAGCTAGCCTATAGTAAGCATCAGTCCCAGGCTTGTAAGGAACAAGGTGGCAGGCCGTGTGCAGGCAGGAAACATGACAGGTGAGGTTCCCCTGCGTTCCCAGCCGGGCTGGCCTGCAGGTCCTACCAGAATGGCTGGAGGGAGGGCAGACATGGAGACGGGCATGTGGTGAGGAAGGGGGCAGCTGGCAGGGTTGTGCTGAGGGTGCGCTGGGCCACGGACTTGGTTGCCCAGGGATAGGGAGACTCATTACTGGGTTCAGGAACTGGACTCTGGCAGAACTTTGTGAAAGCATAAAGGGAGTGTCACATATTCTTAGACACCCTCTGTAGGGGCAGGGAAAGGGGAGCAGAAATTAATTATGTGGCATGGCAATGGGGAAGTTCCCCTAAACTTCAAGAGAGCTGGCCCTTCATAACCAATATCCCTTGAGCACCCCAGCCTCGCCCTTTCAGGTTCCCTGGCTGATGATCACACCCCAAAGAGAGAGGGGTTTCCTCTCCACCAGCCGAGCTGTGCTAAGATGGGTGATGGACAGAGCGGCTGTGGGCACTGCGCTGTGCGTTTACCATGTAGGGAGCTCTGCACCTGTGTACTCTGGGGTCTGTGAGGGGTAACACACCTGGCTTATGTTTCTAGATTTCATACTAAAGCATCAGGCAGTGCCTGCTGGAGCACCCAGGCCTGCTGGGTAAACTGAACCCTGGGTCTTCTTCCATGGTGGCCCCAACCCCTCACCTGACCCACTGGTGACTCCTGTCTGCATGAGCTGTCCATCCCCTACCCCTGCCCAGGAGGGGCCTGCTATTTCTGTCCTGTTTCCGTGGAGTCAGGAGTCAGAGGCACAGGGCTCAGAGGCCGGTCTGTCCAGCCAGCAGGAGAGAAAGAAAGAGACTGTTTGGGGTGTGTCCCCATGACCCCCAGCAGTGGGAACAGGGCTCAGCCAGCCATTCAGGATTTCTAAGGGGCAACCAGATTATCAGACCTTCCCATCAGTGGATCTCTTTCCTCTGCTTACAGACTCAGTGGGGGGCATTTTGCCAGGTCCCCTCTTCTTGCCAACGCCTCCTTCCACCCTCTCAGATCTGCCTCCTGATGGAAGGGAACCACTCGGGATGCAAGTCCCATAATGCCAACACTGCCATTTGAGCCCCTGCGGTGGGTGGCCGGTGGGCCCAGGCGGGTGGGGCAGAGGGACAGGGTGGGTCAGGGAGCGGGGGAGGGATAAAAACCTTTCATCGGATTGGGAGCTGTGAGGTTCCGCGAGCAGATCATTGAGAGCATCGCGTGTAGTTTATCCTCCTCTTCCTCATCATCGTCCACCGAGGCCGCGCGGCTGGCCGCTAGGTGGTGGTAGTTAATAGTGACTGCTCAAAGAGAACAGCGAGAGAGGCAGAGCATAAGGACCCTAGTCCTGGGGCAGGAGGGACCGGTTCCGTCCTCCTGGGGAGCAGAATGGAGTCTGGATCACTTTGAGCCTGCGGGGCATGGAAGAGGGGAGGGGACCTGAGAGTCTTTTGATGATTTATTTGGGAGAGTACGAAAGAAAGTGGGGGACGGCAGCAGCTGCAGAGTTCCACTCTTTGGAGGAGGCCCTTTCTAAGAAGAACAGACAAGAGAGAACTGATGTGGGGAGCCAGGGTAGTGAAAGATGGGGACCAGTTGGGACAGGCCAGCAGCTCAGGAGCTCCCCTGGCTCAGGAACAACTGTTGGCAGATGGATCCTGATCATTGTTCAGTTTGCGTCATGGTCAGGCTGGGCCAACTCTGAAGATTACCCCAAATCCCCCTCTTCAGACTATAGATCCAACCTTCTCCTCCGAGGGTTTCCCAGAGCTGCTCTCGAGGAGCCTGAGTCACCCCACTGGGTCTCAGCGCCTTGGCGCCCTGGCTTGCCCCCAGGGAAGTGACTCTCGAAATGAAGTGACCAGAAATGGGAAATGCCAGGGCTTGAAGAGAGGAAGTGCAAACTGAGTAACCTAAACTGGGCAACAGGCCGAGATTAAATGCCAGGCTTGCAAACCCACTCTGGCGATGTGTCTCGGAGGCAGGCACATCAGGGAGGGAAGGGGGTCCCCATCGTGTGTGCCCTCCAAGCCTGTTGGGACTACTTGTGCTGCGGCTACGTGTTTGCAGTCTGGGTAATCTGTCTGTTAATACAGACAACTTGTTGATAACTTATTGGCACAAGTTAGGGCATTTAGGGAGCAGGTGGTCTGGCTGGCAAATGCTCTGGGCTGGCAAATTCCCTGACCTTCTTCCCAAGATCAGTGAGTCTTGCCCAGAGAAACCTGTGGGGAGCAGAGCACTCTGACCAGCAAGGGAACTCTGCTGTTGGCGGAGCTCAGAGCATGTCCAGTGGGACAGGACCTGTGAGGGCCAAGCTACCGTTCAGCCCCACCCCACCCCCAGCTGAAAGTCTCGCCCTCTTCAGATGCATCTCTGTTCCAGCCATAGCTCCTCTCCTCAGCAGCTGGTTTGGGGAGGGTTCTGGCTCTAGCGGAGTCCGTGAACAATGTGTACCATCCAAAAAGAAGCACTGCTTTCCACACCCAGACCACCTTGTGGAGGTCAGGCAGCAGGTCAAGGTGAAGTGGAGAGTCCTCCAGCTAGTCTCTAGTCTCACATTTTCCCTGGGGCAGGGCAGGAAAGGATGACTAAGGGAATATTGCATAGAGACGCCTGAATCAGCTGAGCCAAGACTCTTGGGGTGACAAGGGAAGGGAAAGACAGCAGGGAGAAGAGAAGCAAATTCTCAGGGGGATGGTCTGTAGGAAAAAGGTCCAATGAGAGGCTAAGCACCGAACCTTGGTCTTAACCTGGCCTGGTCAGTGGACCTTGCCGGCTGCCCCTCCTGGGGCACGCTGTGCTCCCCTACCTCCCTGAGAATCTTTATTGCCTTCCCAGAAAAGTGTGGGACACTCACTGTGCTCATGCCTGTGACCAGGGTAAACGATCCGGAACACGTAGTCTGTGGCCCACCCTGTGCCCTTCTCCTCCACCTCCACGGACCGTGTGCTGCCACGTTTCCGTAGCTTGGGGAATACCTTGCCCTGGGGAGGAAGGGGTGGGGTAGTGAGCCTGTCCAGGGCGGTCCATTCCAGGGTCCCACCCAAGGCTGCTCCTACGAACTCCGTGAGGGTAAAGGGAGGGAGGTGGGCAGAGAACCCGCCTCCCACGTCCCTTCACCCAGAGCCTCCCCAGCCCTGAGGTACCTTCCCCTGCTGTGTCCAGAGTGGGGGCTCTAGCTGTCCTCGAGGCAGAAGCCCATTCTCCAGGCAGGACAAAAAGGAGAGCAGGTGTCCTCCCTGAGGGAAGTGCAGTGGTGGCTTCTGGATGCCATCCTGGCTCACCAGTACGAGTGTGCCACTGTTCTCTGGGGGGGGAGAGGTGAACAGGGGTGAGCAAAATTGGGCCTCTGAGACTCCCCAGCCAGCACTGCAGCCCAGCTGCCCACACCCCCAGACTGGGAGGAGGACAGTGGGGCTACAGTGGGGATGACGACAGGAGGACGAGACAGCCCACGGGTCATGCAGAGTGTGACAGGGAGCAGGCAGTCTCTCTTCCCTCACCCCAGTGCCCAAGACCAGGGAGGCTCACTTTGCTGGTGGCAGTGGATGCAGACAATCTGACTGAGGGGCACAACCAGGGCATAGTCCCAGTAAACGCTGGAAAGAAACCAGATTGATGTTACTGTGTCGCAAGACCAGCCAACCTGCCTTCCTCATCTCCCAGCCCAAACACCATGAAACCACCCTGAAGACAGGCTGACCATAGCCAAGAAGTGACCTCAGCCAGCAGTGTCCCTCTGGGCCCTGTGCTGCCCTCATGGCACAGAGCCTGGCAGGCGCAGATGCCTAGAGCTTGGCCCAGGCAAACCTCTTCATGTCCAGGACTGGCTGGATCTTAGAGAGCTTGGGAATACCTCCAGGAAGCCTCTCTGCAATTCTTGGCATCAGCTAAGGTGTGAGGCCTGCCTCCCGGAGCAGGCTGGGTCTCCCCATCCCCCTGCCTGGTGGCAAGCTCTCCCGCCCTCCCACAGCTTCTGGGAGTGAGTACCAAAGGCCCCACCTCTTTTCCAGCTCGGAGTCCCCCAGAGTCCCGTTCATGAGCTGGTTGGGGGTCCACTTCAGAGTCAGGCCCTCTGAAGACTGGTGCAGGGAGAGGTAGCCAGGGACAGCTTCCATGTCCTCCTTCTACAGGGAGGAGACCCACCAGAAGACAGAGACGCTGAGGGGCTGTGAGGCTCCCAGGGGCGGCCTATGGAAAATGAGCTCCAGGTGGGAGTGGGGGAGGCCAAGCTAGTGGAATCACGGGGTCTTGGAATAGGGGCCGGGCGGCAGGACGGGGGAACACAAGCCACACGCGATGTGGGCATATCCTCTCCCTGGCTGGCCTGGTGCCACTGGCCTGTCAGCCTCCTAGATGCCGGGTGTGTCCTGGGCCAGTCATACCCAAGCTGGGTGTTCACCCTGCCTGCTGGCTGCTATTCCTATCCCCAGATGGCCTGGTTGTCAATTAGCCAGAGCAGATGCCATTTCTGGCTCCTGCCAGTTTAAGCCTGGGCATGAAACAGTGAAGTGAGGGTGGGGCCCTTCTGTCTGGTCAAGACCCCTACGAAAGGGATGATGTGTCCAGAAGATTCCAGTCCTGGGGCCCTTGGAGGAGGGAGGTGGGGGGCGCAGTAGGCTTTCCTACCGGCTGCACCAGCACGTTGTTCTTGCCGTAGAGCAGCCGCGTCCTGGAGTTCTGGTGCAGGGACTCCACGTACTCTCGGGCGCAGGCAGCCAGCCTGTCCTCCGATGTGCTGCCACTGGAGTGCCGTTTCCGGATCTGCACAAAGTTCCAGCTCAGCCCCCCCCCCCCCCGGAGACCAACCTTGGAGGCTGAGGACCCTGGGCTTCCATGCAGATCCTCTCTAGCCGACCCCGGGGATCCTTCCTGCCCCTAGCTTGCTCTCAGCCACAAATCAGTGCCAGTGTGGGGAAAAGGCCATGACCGTGGGGCATCTCCAAGGCCCAGCCTGTGTCTGCAAGGAGCATGGAGGCCAGCTGCCCCTCCCCACAGGCCCAAGGGCATTACTTGGCTGAACACAAGGGGTGGAGAGAGGGATGCCTACTCCTAGGGCTGGGCGCTTTGCAGGAGAGTCCTGGCGATTAGGGGGACCCCGGATACGGTGCCTCTGGACCAGCTCATCAGCAGAAGGGTCGGTCCAGTAGTGATCAGCTGTCTTGAGCTTGGTGTACTCCAACGCACAGGGTCCCACTGCGGAGACGGGGACAGCCAGCTCAGATGCCCCCTCGGCACCTTCCCCTCAGCCCCCTTGGACCCAGCAGAGGCGTCTGCTCTCAGGCTCACCTAGAAGAGAGGCCAAGATGGGGCCAAACACAGGGTCTGCCAGTAATGCCTCCTTCTCGTAGTACTTGCTGCCAGGGGGAGAGACAGACGGGGGCACTGCCGGGACTGCCGGACTCATTCCAGGGCAGTCAGACTCACCAAGTAGGGGTGTTCCCACAGAGACCAAATTCATATCAGTCATCAGGAAGAAATAAACCCATAAGAACTGAGCTTTGTGGGGTGACTGGTGTGGCCCATGCTTTCGAGGTGCTACAGGGGAGATGCGGCATGCCTCTAGGCCGTGGTAAATAGCCAAGCACACTAAGGGATGGGGCTGAAGGCATCCAGGAGGTGGGCCCCAGGGAGGGGCGTTCACCTGCAGTTCTCCACCAGGTACTGCACGACCCTGTCCAGCACCTTCTCGATGAGCGCTGTGCGTACCCATATGTGTTTCAAGGCCTGCAGGCTGAGGGCTGGGGCCTTCCCACTGACAGAACCTTGTCTCCGCAGGGCCTCCTGGTTACCCACCGGGGGTTTCCTGCAAAGAGGAGGTGGGTTTTAGGGATGCAAGAGCCCAGGGCTGAGCCCCAGACCGGTGGCACTGGGAGTGGAGTTTGGTGCCACAAGACAAGAACCCAGAGGACTGACTAGGGTGGGGGTATTGAAGGCAAGAAATAAGGCTTTATGCCCGAAAGTGGCCAACACCCACCCTTAGGCTGGTCCTGAGAGGCCCTGCAAGATATAAGCCCAGGAAGCCAACCTGGGAAGTAGCAAAGACCAAATGGTCAGAGCAGAAGGGAGGGTGGGAGGGGCAGGCCCCGGGCTCACCTGCCCTCTACTTGTTGCTGCAGCTCCTGTACCTTGTGGCAAATCTCCCCAGCCACGGGGCATGTCTTCCCCACCTTGGTGAACAGAGCTGCCATCTTGTCACTGCGCAGAAAGCCGGCGGCACGGCGTCTCAGCTGATGCAGGAGGCAGGCCTCCACCGCACCTGGGCCACAAAGGGAAACAGCGCCTGAGCCTGGGCAAGGGGGAGACAAGAGAACACTTCTCTTCCCCACACCTGGGGAGGGCAGAGGGGCAAGGGCAGGCCTGACCCATGCTAGGACTAGAAGGTGGAGTGTCAGTTTTAGGCAGGCCAAGAAGATATACTGCTCTCCTTCCAAAATTCCCCTCCCTGGCATCTGCTCCTGCCCTGAATGGACCTGTGGGGGCTTTGACATGCCATGCCATTCCTCTCCCTCACCCGGTGTGCACATGCCTCCTGTGTGCAGCATCACCCCGGGGCTGTGAGGACCAAAGTTGGCAGTTCCAGTTGGCAAGGGGACTGGGCATGCAGGGAGCCACAGCCCAGTGGCCCTCCTGGACAGCATAGATGATATGGTTGCTAAGAAACAGGCTCTGGAGAGGGAGCTGAAATATTGATGAAGCCATTGCTGAGATCAGATCCGACAGCGGCTCCTGAATTATTGATGAGCCCCACAGCCTCCAGTGAGAGATTTCTATTCCCCATGCAGAGAGGGCTTTCATTCATTCATTCATTCATTCATTCATTCATTCATGTTTTAGGGGCGAGGCTTCCTCTCTCCATCTGGATTATGCTTACTGCAAACAGACTCCACAGGAAGGAAAGGAGGGCTTGTTCGGGGGAAAGCGGGGAGTTACCCTGGCCATGAATAGAATTTAAAATATTAGTGTGCCTATGGGGTGGGTGGGGAGGGGAGAAAGGGCTTGGCCATTATTGAGGCCAAGTTGTTTTACAAGTGAGTAGGAAAAAGCCCAGAAGGGGAACATAGCGGCAGAGTTGGGTCCAGGACCCAGGGCCCCAAACCGTGGCCTGAGCGCCTTTCCCCTCCTCCATTTGTGTTCAGAGGGCAGGAAAGTGCAGGGGGGAGAAGATGCTCCCTTCACTTCACAGGTGCTCTTTTTACAAGGATTGAAACCAGTGTTGTGCTGGAGGCGGGGAGTCAGACTAACAGGGTCTGAAGTTGTTGTGGCCACTCATATTATCTCTGGTAAACCTGTGTAAGTGACTTTGTGCTCTGAGCCTCTGTTTTATCCTTCTAAGAACATTATAGAATGTTACATGAGATGAAATAAAATCTCTTGCCCAGGGTCTTGCACGTAGGGGGCACTTGATCCTTGTCAGCTCCTGATTCCTCGCCTCTCTTTGTTGAGACCCAGTTCTACAGCTAACCTGTAAGACTGAGATTTTGCAAGACCTCTCCCTGGCAAGCAGAGGAGAGGATGCACTGGAGACAGGATCACAGGCTGCCCCAGAGGAGGGTGGAGACGCTGTTCTCTTGAACACAGGAGAAGTGAAGCACATCGTTTATTGTGATTAGAGTTGTTAGAATATGAAACCCTGACTTAGGACATCATTGCTGAAAACAGAGATTCTCTCCTGTTTTTTGCCTTCATTTTAATTTTTTTATCTTCACCCGAGAACATTTTTGCATTTATCTTCAGATACAGTGGGAGGGAGAGAGGGGGGAAGAAAGAGAAACATCTGTGTGAGAGAGACACATCGACTGGTTGCCACCCACACGACCCCAACAGGTACGTGCCCTTAGCGGGAACCGAACCCGGGACTCTCTGGTCTGCGGGCCAAAGCTCTAACCGCTGAGCCAGACTGGCCAGGGCTTGCCTTCATTTTTAGTAATTGACAGGCAGTCACTGCTCTCCTATAAAAATGAGTTTTGTTTGGCCCTCTCTTGTACAGAAGTCAACGTGTTGGCAAGTCCCTGGAGGCTAGCCAGCTCAGTGAGAGCATCCTAGAGGGGGAAAGGAGGCGGGACTCCTCTTGTTCCTGAGTGCTTCCTGCTAGAGCTTGTCCCTGCGCAGGCTTCGGAGGACTTAGCTTACCAGGCGCAGACAGAGATAGCTACACATCTGATGTGTGTGGATGGGCCATGCGGTGGAATCTTTGCTTAAGGGTCTAGATGCTCCTTTCCACAGCCAGTTGCCTTGGTCCCTGGGGGTCTTGTGTGGTCCTGGGGTGTACAGGCGACAGCCCCTTTTGTCCGTCTCTTGGTCCTGGGACTGCTGCACTACAAGTGCACACCTGTGGGAAGGTGGTGACTATCTTCTAGGGTTGCACTCCCCATCCAGAGCAGGACAGCATCATCTCTGAGCAGGCCAGAGCAGCAGCAGGTGGCACTGGTCCCGCAGGGAATCACGTGCCTTGGTGATATGACTAATGGCTGGGACCAGGAGTCATTCCCTCCCCACCTTCCCCAGAAGGTGGAGTGCAGCCACCTGGGAGCCTGGGAATGGCAGGCAGTGGCACCCCCACCCACTTGGCCTCACCCATCCTCCCAGGCGGCCTCTGAGCACAGGTATTAGGGTTCTTTCTCCACAGTGAGCTTTCCTCAGAGTCACTCCAAGTGGGGAATATTGGGAGCAGGCCAAATATCACGCCCAGCCACCCCTTCTTGCCCCACAGCCCCTAAGTTCCTGCTCTGAAACCCAGAGAAGGTGCCCAGGCAATGTCTGGGGAAGGAGAAATCCCTCCCACTCCTCCACAGAGAATCGACACATGCAATGAAAAATGTTACTGTATGCAGCACAGGCAAAATAACAATATGATAGTAATAATAACAACATGAAGTAAGTGAGAAACACTATGCTAAGAGGGTTTGTAGATGGGCTTCTGGGGCTCCAGTGACCCCCTGAAATTGGCCCAGCATCCTTACGGTAAATGCTTTTATTCTGGATAAGGATCCATGGCTTTTAGCTTCTAAAAGGGGTACCTGACCCCAAAAGGTTTAAGAATCTTTGCTCTAAGATTTTTAGGTTGAGCAGAATCATAGACATTCAAAACTCAGAGATGCAAATGTAAAGACTCTCGCTCTCTTTTTAAAATTTTTTTATCTTTATTGTTGAATGTATTACAGACGTTCCTCGTTTTTCCAATGACCCCCTCCTTCCCACTCCTGCCCCCCTCCTGCCTTTTCCCACACTGTTGTCTGTGTCCATTGGTCATAGCTATATACCTATAAGTTCTTTGGTTTATTTCTTCCCTCCCCCCAACCCTTCCCTTTGAGGTTTGTCAGTCTAGCAACCAATTTGTACTTCTTAATCCCTTCACCTTTTTCACCCATTCTCCCAACCCCCCTCCCATCTGGCAACCAACAAAATGTTCTCTGTATCTATGAGAATGTTTCTGTTCTGCCTGTTCATTTTGTTTGTAGATTCCATTGTCGATAGATATGTATTCATTGCCATTTTTTTTTGTTCATATATTTTATCTTTTTCTTCAAAAAGACCCTTCAATATTTCATATAATAACGGTTTGGTGGCCCTGGCTGGTTTGGCTCAGCGGTTAGAGCGTCGGCCTGCGGTCGGGAGAGACCCGGATTCGGTTCCCGCTAAGGGCGCGTACCTCGGTTGCAGTTTGTCCCCGGCCCTGGTTGGTCGTGCGGGTGGCGGTCACTCGATGTGTCCCTTTCACGTCGATGTTTCTCTCTCTCTCTCTCTCTCTTCCTCTCTCTCCCTCCCACTCTATCTGTAAAAAAAATGGAAAAATGTCCTCGGGTGAGGATAAAAAAAAAAAAAATAACGGTTTGGTGGTGATGAACTCCTTTAACTTTTTCTTGTCTGGGAAACTATATGGCCATCGATTCTAAATGACAGCTTTGCAGGATAGAGTAATCTTGGTTCTAGGTTCTTTCTTTTCATCACTCTGAATATTTCTTGCCACTCCCTTCTGGCCTGCAAAGTTTCTTTTGAGAAATCAGCTGACAGTCTTATGGGAACTCCCTTGTAGGTAACCAACTGCTTTTCTCTTACTGCTTTTAAGATTCTGTCTTGAACCTTTTGCATTTTGATGATGATGTGTCTTGGTGTGGGCCTCTTGGGGTTCATCTTGTTTGGGATTCTCTGTGCTTCCTGGACTTGTATGTCTGTTTCCTTCACCAAGTTAGGGAAGTTTTCTGCTATTATTGTTTCAAATAGGTTTTCGATTTCTCATTCTCTCTCTTCTCCTTCTGGCACCCCTAAGATGCAAATGTTGGCACGCTTGGCATTGTCCCAGAGGCTCCTTACACTAACCTCATTTTTTTTATTCTTTTTTCTTTTTGCTGTTCTGATTGGGTGCTTTTTGCTTCCTTATATTCCAAATCAATGTTTTGCTTCTTGGCTTTACCTACTCTACTATTGAATCTGTGTAAATTATTCTTTATTTCAGTTAGTGCCTCCTTCATTTCTGACTGGTCCTTTTTTATGCTCTTGAGGCCCTCACTAAGTTCACTGAGGTTCTCACTAAGTTCACTGAGCATCCTTATAAGCAGTATTTTGAACTCAGCATCTGTTAGGTTGCTTATTTCCATTTCGCTTAGTTCTTTTCCTGGAGTTCTGTTCTGTTCTTTCATTTGGGACCTGTTTCTTTGTCTCCTTACTTTGGCTGCCTCCCTGTGTTTGTTTCTATGTATTACTTAACAAAAGGTATGGGGCTAGCTGAGACCAGATGCTGCTTGTTTGAAAGAATTTAGGAAAACCTGAGACAGGATCCAAGACAAGCCAATCCTATGGTTAAGCAACTGGCAACAGCTTGGGTGGGCCTGAAAGTTGGGGGGGGGGGTGCTCAGGGAATCACCAGGGCGGGGCTACCAGTGTGAGCCAGCTTGCTGGAGTCCCAGATATGGCGGCTGTCTGCCACCCCAGGGAAGGGCTCACCAAAGGAACAAAGGCTTCTGACAGCACGTTTGCTCCAGAGAAAGCCCCCTCTCCAGCCCTCGCTCCAGTGCCAAACAGCTCAGTTCTTCCCTGTATGTCTCTGGTGCCTCTCCAGCTGCCTCCCCTCCAAGCTTAGAGGGAGTGAGTCTGAGTAAATCAGTGCGCGGGCCCTTTAAGAGGAGCTGCCTGGGGCTCCAGCCGCCTCAGCCTCCCTGAGCCTCAGTTCTCGCTGGTTTTCCATCCAAAAGTGATGGGGATTCTCTTCCTGGCACTGGATCCCGGAGCGGGCGCCTGGTGTGGGATGGGGACCCCTCAGTCCTCAGGGAGGTCCTTCCCTGCCGAGGTGTCCTCCTGATTTTTATCCGCCACATGTGGGTGTGGGACCAGCCCGTCACGCCTCCGCCCCTCCTACCAGTCTCCATGTGGCTGCTTCTTTAATTCCGTAGTTGTAGGACTTGCATTCAGCTTGATTTCAGGTGGTTTTGAATGATGGTTGTTCTGTAGTTTAGTTGTAACTTTAATGTGGTTGTGGGAGGACGCAATACCGTGTTCACCTATGCTGCTATCTTGACCGGAAGTCTCTCTCTGTCTTTAATATACAGTGAACACCACCCTCGGAGCTGCAGTTCCAGGCTGTCAGCAACAATGTCCAACTCTCCTGCTGTCCTTGCTCCCCAGGGAGACATCTACATGGAGGCCTGTGCCTCGTCTCCCCTCCTGACTGGTGGCTCAGAGCACCAAGCAGAACTCTGGTGCCTTGCTCCTCTTCCTGCCCCAGACTACCAGCATGATACCCCCAGGGTGGAGGGCCATGGCAGGAGACACCCATCCCAGCTAAAGCACCAAGCCAGCAGAACCCATCCCCCTCTGACTGAGCTGCCTGGGCCCTGGTCATCCAGATGTAAAGGCTTCGGGAACCCCTGTGCCAGTGTGTCCAGGGCCCACCTACAGCCACTGGATGCACCGGAAAAGTGATGAGAAGGGGCTGACATCATTCAGCTCATTTCATATGGGAAAAGCCCATATAATAAAAACCAACACTTTTCGGTCATTAGTTGGGGTGGAAAGGTTTGGGCAAATGAATCAAAACAGAGAAATAGAGACATGACTCAAGCACAGCCCTCTTATCTCCCACCCTGGCCTTCTGGTGGCCTTCTGAGTTATGGTGCCAGATGAGCCCAGGGTACACTCTCTACTTTGTCACCCCATCCCGCTGACAGGAAGGCTCAAGGAACTGCAACTCTGGGCAGAGGTGGAACTAATTTGAATTCTAGCACCTTGCTGTGGACATCTTCCTTTCCCCAAAAGGTCTGGCACCATCTTCCCAGAGGAAGGCTAGGAAATACAGGCCCAGACTAGCCCTGCGACTCTCCCTCACCAGCCCCTGACATGTCCCTAAAGTCCATTAGGTTATAGAGTTAGCAAATGCTAAGCGGGTGGAGACAAGTGCTAATGAAATCTGATAGCCCCTCCTACAAACCACTTCCACTCCCATTTAATCATTCCAAGGAGCCCAGTCTGGAATGGAGGAGACATTGGTAGGTAGAGATGGAAAGGACTTGGGAAGTCACTGAATCTTCTCAGACCTTGCTGAAGGGAGGGCTGATTGGGGCCACTCTATGGAGGCAATGTGGCACACCATCATTGCAAGTAACCTCTGATCCAGTCATTCCTCGTCAAAGAATCTAGTCTACAGGTATAACTGCCAGGTTATTTTGTTATAGCAGCAAAAGGCTAAAAACTATCCCCGTGTCCATCAACAAAAAACAGATTAAAGCAGTATGGTGCATTCATAGAGGAGAATATTGTGCAACTCTGAAAAAGAAGGAGGTGCTCTCTAGAAATGAACAATGGTAATGGCCTCCAAGAGTGACACATAGCAGTAAGACCGCATGACACCTTGATTACAAAAAGGGTGGGGTAAACAAGGAATACAATGTTTTTTATTAGTATAAACAATTCTGGAAAGATACACAGGAGACAAAGTGGTAGTTGTTACCTATGTGGGAATTTGTAGGCGGAGAAGTGGGTGAATGGGAGCAGGGAAAGGAGTGAGACTTTTCACTGTATCTCTTTTGTATAGTTTTGATTTTTGAACCAAGTAAATATATCACCAATTCAAAATAATAATTACAATAATTGAGTAGGTGACCATCCAAGTCAGATACCAGTATTCCATCGTGAGACTGTGCCAGAGATTCCCTCCAATCTGGAGGTGAATCAAAACTCACAGCCCTGACCCGTTTGGCTCAGCAGTTAGAATGTCAGCCTGTGGACCACACAATGGCTTCTCGGTGAACCAGGCCAGGGCTGGCCTCACGCAGCTTGGCAAGGGACACACTGTCTCCCAGAGTTCACTGTGAGCTGTCTCCACGAGAGCCAAACTCCTCCTCAATGCCCCACACCAATGCTGGGCAGCACAGGCTTTGGAGCAAGAGAGATATGGGTTCAAACCCTTTCCTTACTAGCTATTGGACTTCATACAAATCACAAAATCTCTCTGCGCTTCAGCTGCAGCTGGGGAAAAGAACAGGTCCCACCTCAATGGGTGTCAAGTGACTGAAGGCAACAGCACATGCAGGGGGCAAAGGCTTCCTGATTACAGCCAGCACACTAAAAGCGGTCATGACCGCTGGTGCCCTCCCTCCTGGACTTACAGAGGGTCTGGCTGTGCTCCCCCTACGGCCACCCTTGCACCTGCCCCTTTCACCTCTCAAGGGTTGCTCCGGCAAACACCCCTTTTCTTTCCTGTATCTCTAATGTTTGCTTTTGAGACACTTTCCATTTGTATATAAATATTCTGTAATTTTTCCAACTTAAAAAACAAAACAAAATCCACTACCACCACCACCACTATCACCTCCCTTGGCCCTACATCCTCATTCAGGTATTGAACCGTTCAGTTACTCTTCTTTACATAAAATTTCTCAGGGATGTTATCTATATTCACCATCTCTGTCTCTTCCTTCTCCCATCCTCTCATCATCCCCCCTCCCTTTTTCTCTTTTTCCAATGCTCACCAGAAGACATTTTTTTTTTCTATTTATCTTCAGATAGAGTGGGAGGGAGGGAGAGAGAGAGAGAAACATCTACGTGAGAGGGACACATCAACTGGTTGCCTCCCGCACGACCAGGACCAGGGCCAGAATGAACCGCAAGCGAGGTATGTGCCCTTGGCTAGAATTGAACCTGAGACTCTGGTCCACGGGCTCACACTCTAAACTCTGAGTCAAACTGGTCAGGGCTTAAATTGATTTTTAGAGAGAGGAAGTAAGAGGCAGAGAGAGATAGAAACATTGATATGAGAGCAGAATATGGATCGGCTGCCTCCTGCATGCCCCCTACCAGGGATGGAGCCTCAGCCCAAGCCTGTGTCTTGACCAGGAATTGAACCAGCAACCCTGCGTGTAAGGGACGAAGCCCAAGCAACTGAGCCACACTAGCCAGGGCCCACCCCCTTTTAAATTTCATTATGGAAAATTCCAGACATGTACAAAAGAGGACAATATAACAAACTCTATGTACCCATCATCCTGATTTAAGCAATGATCAAGTCATGACCAATCTTGTTTCAGTTTCTCCTTTTCCCAGTTTGTTTTGGAGCAAATTTTAGACATAATATACTTTTATCCATAAATATTTCAGTATGCATCTCTAAAAGATGACGCTCTCAAAACATGTGCATAGCCCTGGCCGGTTTGGCTCAGCAGTTAGAGTGTTGGCCTGCAGACCGGAGAGTCCTGGGTTCGGTTCCCGCTAAGGGCACGTACCTAGGTTGCAGTTTGTCCCCGGCTCTGGTTGGGTCATGTGGGTGGCAACCACTCAATGTGTCCCTTTCATGTCAATGTTTCTCTCTCTCCCTCCCACTCTATCTTTTTTTTTTTTTTTTTTTTATCCTCGCCCGAGGATATTTTTCCATTTTTTGTACAGATAGAGTGGGAGGGAGAGAGAGGAAGGGAGAGAGAGAGAGAAACATCGATGTGAAGGGACACATCGAGTGGCTGCCACCCGCACGACCAACCAGGGCCGGGGACAAACTGCAACCAAAGTACGTGCCCTTAGCGGGAACCGAACCCGGGTCTCTCCGGACCGCAGGCCGATGCTCTAACCGCTGAGCCAAACTGGCCAGGGCTCCCACTCTATCTTAACAAAATATGGAAAAATGTCCTTGGGTGAGGCTAAAAAATAATAAATAAATAAATAAAACTCGTGCATAGTACTTATTAAATTTCCTGGCTGAGTTCTTGGAGTTCAGACTTCTCTGACTATCCAGAAGCTTGAAACTCCCAGAAACAAACTCCCAGATGGAATCCTGAAGAAGATTCTAGGAGGCTTCATGGGGAAGGCTGTAGGATCACTTTCTTTTTTTTTTTTTTTTTTTTAATTTTTATCCTCACCCGAGGACATTTTTCCATTTTTTACTCAGATAGAGCAGGAAGGAGAGAGAGGAAGAGAGAGAAACATCAATGTGAAAGGGACACATCGAGTGGCCGCCACCCACACAACCCAACTAGGGCCAGGGACAAACTGCAGCCAAGGTACGTGCCCTTAGCGGGCACCGAACCCGGGTCTCTGTGGACCGCAGGCTGACGCTCTAACCGCTGAGCAAAACCGGCCAGGGCAGTGTAGGATCACTTTCAAGAGCAAAGTAGAACGTCCCTTGGTGATGATGACAACATTACTGAGCACCTGCTGCACACCTGGCTGCATGCAGTATACTCTGCCTGCATCACTCCTTAGGTCTCACACCAACCCTCTGGGGTAGGGTCAGAGTTGCTGAAAAACAGACACACACACCTTGTGACCACCACCACAGGCCCTCAGCCATGTCCCCAAACAGGTGAGGGGAGCCAGTTCCCCAGAGGGCCTTCTTTCTTTCTTACACATTCATTTCTGGAGGGAAGGCAGAAGCAGGATATCCCAAGAATGAGCTGTTCATTCAGTGCAGGTGGGAAGAAGAGTGAAGGAATCCCTTTCACTTAAAAGAGACAGACTGAAAACTGCCTGGAGTCTGAATCTCAGAATGTACTAAAATATCTCTGGCTGCAGTATCCCAGGTGGGACGCAAGCCTTCCGTAGCACCTGCTTCTCTCCTGGCTCATTAGCATCTCCTTGCCATTCTCCAGAGGAGCTCACTGCAGCCGACCTTCCTGGCTAATGACAGCTGCTTAGCAACAGGGAGCAGGTTAATAAAGCCCTGATATTGTTCCCAGCTTCACAGACTCCACCCCTGTCTCCCATTACAGCTCATCCTCAGCCTGAAGCAACCCTCCAGTTGACAGATCTTTGATCTGCGCAGGGAGGGCCAGGAACCTGGAGACTGAGGGGCAGGGCTGCCCCGGCCTGGCCTGGGTCCTGCCCACAGTGCCTGTGGAGGGGAGGAGACAATTAGGAGTCTGAGAATCTATGATGCCAGGCCAGAAACATCTCCATGGACCTTGTAAATTCCCTCTACCATCAAAGGTTAAAATCCAACCTCGGCACCCAACCAGAAAAGAGCAAACAGAAGTATAAGTACACCTTGTTTTATTGCTCTTTGCTTTATCATGCTTTGCAGATGTTGCATTTTTTTTTTTTTTTTTTTTTACACAATGAAGGCAGGACCCTCCACCAGCAAGGAGACTGCGACTTGCTTTATTGTGAGTGGTCTGAAATGGAACTCATAATACCTATGAATTACTGTGCAGACACACTCAGACCTGCAAGAGGAGAGGGCAGGTCCAGAGAAAATATCAGTACTCGTGGGCTGATGCCTAAATTGAGTATGCCCTCTTTAAGCATATACATTATTATTGCAAATGCAGAGTTCAAAGGTGAAACTTGGGTCAATTTGCTGTTTAACCCTGATCTTGAGTTGCTCACAAGCAGAAGTTAAAAGCACTCCTCTAGGGAAAGGGGTGGCAGAAGGTGATTAGCCTACACGTGGGGGTTCAATAAGCCACAGGGAGAACAAGAAGCATTGTTCTGATTCAACAGTAAGTCTACATTAAAGTTTCAAAGACCGTATTATGAAACAAAATGCAAACCTGAGGACTTGACAAACCATACAGTGGTAGGTTTGGGCCTACTCTCCCAGCCCAGCTGGTGAAGACCAGCAGGAGGGGACAGTCACACAGCCTGATGGTCTGGCCTACAGCCATGCTCTGTGGTCAGAGGACAGCACACAGAAAACCCCTTCTGCCAGCCAGGGTTTGCCAGCAAAGCTTCCTCAGAGGGTCTGTACCTGCAGGGGCCTGACCAGTTTCTGGACAGGCAGGTTTAGGAACCACCACAGCAAACACACAACAAATGCACATTTCTTGCCAGTCCTGGGAGTCTCGCACTTCCCCACGGGTAAAAGGAACCAGGGTCTGTTGCAACTTTCCTGAGTTTGCCTGGGGCCAGGTTTATTTTCTTTTAGTTAAGAGTATGTTTATTAAAGCTGGGGACGGTGAAACAAGAAAGGGCTTAGGATGGAAGGAGCAACAGGAGAGCCTAGGCTGGATTGCTTTGGGTCACTGAGTAAGAGAAAAGGGGCCGTAACGACAGGTTCAGGGGGTTAACCCGGGATGAGCTGCCGCTGCCCACTGCTCCCCTTGTTGCAAGTCTTGTGGGGACCCTTTGAGTTTAGGAGGTGCATGCCTGTGAGGGAAGAAGAGTTAGAAGGGACAGGCACGGGTATGCAGCACGCACAGGGCCAGGTCTTGACTCAAGGATTTTTCAGTTCCATTTCTAAGGTGCTCATGGAAGATTCTGTTTCCAGTTCAAATGTTTCTTGGAGACTTGGGAAGTTCAGAGAAGCTCATCTTGCCCAGGCCCTGCCCTCCTCGGTCACTTCCCAGCCCTCCTCTGCCAAGAGCCCAGGGCCCCAGGGGATGTGACCACTCCATGGTTAATCCAGTCTCCACAGCCTGCTCCCAATTTCTCAGCACCTTCTCTGCACTCCCATTTCTCCTAGAACAACACTGAATTCAGGATGCCGCTTGAACAGCCAGACCCAGTATAAGACTGAATCCGCTTCAGACTAAAAATGCATTCATGAGCAATTTTCCAGGGCGTGAAGGATACTGGCATATCAGAATCTCCAAAAAGCCAGAAGGGTGGAGTTTTCCCTCCATATATATCTATTCTTCCCTCTGCTTGCCCCCCAAGAATCCCTGATTGTGATTCCACTGTGTGATCCATGTAAACAGCTTGCAGGCAGGAAAAAGGGTTGATAATCAGTGTTTTGTTTTGTTTAAAAAATTTTTTTTTCTTTATTTTTAGAGAGGGAGGAAGGGAGAGGGAGAGAGAAACATGGTCGAGAGAGAACATCGATGGGCCGCCTCCTGCATGCCTCCCACTGGGGGTTTGGCCCACAACCTGGGCATGTGCCCTGACTGGGAATCGAACTGGCAACCTCTTGGTGCACGGGTCGATGCTCAACCACTGAGCCACACCGGCCGGGCAATAATCAGTGTTTTAAACCAACCTGGCTGAGGCCAGATTGAGATTTACCTCACTGAATATACCAATTTTGACAAGGTGTGAGGATTCCTTTTTCGGTGGGTCCCAGATGCCTCAGTGTGACTGAGCTTTATACTGCTGGCAGCCCCTCCTGCTAATGTTCCCCTCCGTGACTGCACCGAGCCCAAGACAGAGGCAGCAAACTGGCAGAGGCTTGCAGATGCCTTTTGTATGGCCCACACAAATTTTTAAAAAGGGGAATGAGTTATCAGCATTTAAAAATTGGAAAAATTCGTACAAAACCCCAGACTTCTGGGTTCTCTTAAAGGAACCACACAGGGCTGGCATTCCTGCAGGATCTGCGTGGTGGCTGCCCCCTGCAGACAGGACGAGCACTATCCAGTTCAGTCTGGCCCAGCCCCCACCACTGCCAGTTGTTTCATACTTGGCAGCTTCCTGGGTTGGACCTTTCTCATTCGACCCTGTAGGCATTGAAGTTTATTTACACTCCTGGACCCAAGGCACCTCCTGAGATACAGCAGATGGGTTCTTCTTGCTCCTGGGCTGACTTTAGAACCCTGGAGACTTGGGTCTATTTCATACCCTTTTTTTATTTTAGCAACTGAAACTGGTTGGAGGAAGAAGAATCATTTCTTTTGAGGGTGATACCCTGTCTGCTGGAGAGCCCTGGGCTTTGGGCTTCCAGGCAAGAGAAAAAAGCGAAAGCCCCATTGGTTCCTGGGGGTCCCTGGACTGATTAGCAGAGGGCTGACAGTTTCTTCTCACCCTAATTTGCCTCATGTGGGATGCCCACAGCTTTTCTCCCTGCTTCTCTTCCCCGACTCCTCCATGGCCACCCACATGTAGCGCCCATGCACAAGCTGTTTGTGCTCATTTATTTTGTTTTTATGTGTGTGTGTTTGCTGTGGGTGCTCTAGACAAAGCCTAGCACTAAATCATGCAAAAGTGGGCTGCCAGCAGAGCCCTTCTGGTGACAGTGAGAGACAGTGGCTGACGTCAGGGGAACACAGCACAAGAAGAAAGGAGTAGAGTCCTCATATTCTTCAAAGCCACTTATCGCAAGAATAGTATGCTATTCCCCCAGCAAAGGTCTACCCAAGAAAAGGTGAGATCAGATTGCTCCTTGTAAACCTGGGAATCATTGCATCACCTCAAAGAACTGGGAAAACTTACCCAAAAGGGAGGAGGTGGGAACTCAAATCCTGCAAGCCTAGCTTCAGCCTCAACATCCAAAGGAGAAGGAAAACTGGTATTTTTCTGAGCTCTTATAGTGCTGGGACCATTCACACCCATCATCTCCATCCCCACAGAAATTCCCTGAGGTGGGAATCCTCACTGTTTTTAGAGGAGCAAACGGAGGGTGACGGATGTTAAGAAACGTGTCCAAGATGACTGAAGACATAAGCAGAGCACCAGGATTTGTGTGACTCCCCAGTCTGTCACTCAGACTCTGCTCACAGGCTGCCTCTCCCCGATCGTCCCCCTACATCTCTCTGTTTTATTTTTCTTTATAGGTATTACCATACGTCATTGCATGATATATTTCTGTGTGTATTTGTTTTCTGTCTGTCCCCTCACAGAATGTAAGCCTCTGGGGTAGAGACTATCCATCTTGTTGCTGCTGTTTCCCCACCTGGAGAACAGCATCCAGCACCCGGTGGACACTCAGTCTTTATTGCTGGACTTAAGGGAAGGACACCTCTATCTGCCTCACCACAATACTGTCAGAAAGTATCCCCTCCCTGACCTGCTCCTTTCTTTCCTTCCCCTCAGAAATGCACAACTTCCCTTCCATGAACCTCTTACACCAATCTCAGAGACCAAGTAAAACCTCACAGAGGTGGCAAATGGCTCTGTGTCCCCTCAGAAAGGGAGTTGTAGGGAAGGTTAAATCCCTGGAAATCCAAGAAAACTCCACTGTGTGTAGTAGAGACAGCCTTGCTCCTACAAAGGCCAAAGTGTTCATGCTAAGGAGGAAGTGATGGTTTACCTCGGACTTTCTCCCTTCTAGGGCAGGACGGCTTCGGCTATCCCTCCTATCCTACACTCGGGCTGTTCTGCACCCAAGCAAGTGCTTGGATATTTGAGATGCTGAAGCAACACGGGTGGGACTGATTAGAAGGTAGATGTGGCACAGAAAGCATCCAAAAAACACAAATCCTTCCCCAAAGTTAATGTAAGGACAAACCACAGTGGTTCTCAAACCCAAATTATCTAGGACAAGCTTTCTTGAAGTGTGGTCCCTGGACCAGCGAATCAGCATCATCTGTAAATGCTGTTAGGAATGCAAATTCTCAAGCCCACCCCAGACCTTCTAGAATCAGAAACTTCAATCTTGAAACCCAGGAGTCTGTTTTTTATTTTTGGTTAATATGTTTTTTATTGATTTTAGAGAAAAAGGGAGGAGAGAGAGGGAAACATCAATCAGCTGCCTGTGCCCTGACCAGGAATTGAACCAGCGACCTCTTGGTGCACAGGCAACACTCAACCAACTGAACCATGCTGGCCAGGGCAGGAATCTGTTTTAATAAGCTTTTTGGGTCACTAATGTATGCTGAAATTTGAATATTACTGTTTTAGGGGACTAAACAAGTATAGATCCCTGGGTCCTGAAGATCCTGATTCAGTAGGTCTGGGATGAGACCCAAGAAGATTGCAAAAGCTTCTGAGTGGATTTTGACTTGCATCCGGATTTAAAAACTATGAGGTCTCATCTTTCCCAGGCCCCAGGACAGTGTCTTCAGTGTTAAACTCATCTCCCACTATCTCCCAGTCACTCACCACACAGAGCAATGATGTGGCTGCTATCTTCATGCACAAACTTCCTGGTGACGGCCTCCTCCATGATTTGTTTCACCTGTGGACAAATGAGCACTATTGTCATTTATTTTTCTGATCAAAGGCCTGTGGACAAGTAAATAGCTCTGCTCTGCCCTCCTGTCTGGGTTCAGACACTTGCATAGTAGACGATAGGATGGGAGGGGTAGGGAAGCCAAGATTCTTCAGCACAGATAGCTCCAAGCAACTTGGAAAGGCAACCAGGAAAAGAGACACCGTAAACCCACTAACCAATCAGTGCAGATGTTCCAGCCCAGGAGGAAGTTCCCTGCTGTGGAAAACAGGGATAGGATGCTGTTTGCTCATCTGTACTTAGCTGGAGAAGAGCCTCTGGGCAGAAGCACTGTCCTTTAGGGACAAACTGTCTCAGTACAGGCTGCAG
The DNA here is from genome assembly GCF_014108415.1 of Molossus molossus. Lineage (NCBI taxonomy): Eukaryota > Metazoa > Chordata > Mammalia > Chiroptera > Molossidae > Molossus > Molossus molossus. The sequence goes on along the minus strand of NW_023425354.1, from coordinate 42,971,394 downwards.
ATAAACAATCTGCCCCTCCTTTTCTCCTCCTTCTCTGAGGTTAGGGGTAGGTCCATCCAGGCCTCAGGGACATTCTCCACATGCTCACAAGCCCTGATGCTTGGGTTCCTACTCAGACGCAAAAGCATCCAAATACCTTGTAAGGTAAGCAGCCACATCTTTAAGAAAACACACACACAAAACTTTCTTTGTTGACATGTAGTAAACATATAAAAAAGGGTATATATCATAATTATCCAGCTGGATGAATTTTCACAAACTGATCACACCTGTGAAATCAGCATCCAGATCTAGAAACAGAACATCTGACCTGTACCCCAAAGCACCCCCTTCATTCTACCAAGTTTCCTTCTAATATGGTAATAGAGTACCCACTATCCTGACTTCTAATATGACAGTTTTGCAGGTTTTTGTACTTTTGCTAAATGGAATAACTTAGTGTATAGTACTTTGTGACTGTGTTTCTTTTGTTCCTGAGTGTGATATTTGTTCATGTTGTGTGTAGTTGTGGATTGTTCATTCTCCACTGTGTGAACACACCACAACTGACTGGCATTTGGATAATTTCCAGTTTGGGGCTATTATTAATAGTGCTACTCGGAACATTCTGGACATGTCTTTGGAGAAACAGATGCTTATTTCTTTGGGTTTATATTTTTAGGCAAGGCATTTCTGATGCATATTTTCCACTTTACGAGATATTGTGAAATTGTTTCCAAAGTAATTGTAACAATCTACACTCCCATCAGCAGAATATGGGGTTCTAGGTGCTCCCAACATTTAAGCCAAGCACTTTTGATGTCCTGGGGGAACCTGCCACGAGACAGATACTAATCCTGGAGATTAAAGGAATGGATGATCTCAAACCCAGTGTAAAATCTTCTAGATAAAGTAAACTCTGGACAGAGCAGGTTTTTGCCATTCTTTTGGGACAAGGCATGGAATCACCTGATGCTGCAATGGCTCCCAAGTCCCTCACCTGGGACTGTAGAGTTAGGAGGGTGCCAGAGCTTCTAAAGCCTGGGGAGTAGGGAAGGAGGTAAGGGGGTCCTCCTTGCTGGAAACTGCTCATGGTTAGTGTTTAGGTAAAGGGGGTTCAGATCCATCCTGCATTCTAAACTTCTTTTTAATTAAAAATTTTTTTTTAAATTTATTTTAGAGAGAGAGAGGGAGAGAAACATTGATTTGTTGATTCTTATATTGCACTCTATACTCTTAAAAACTTCCTAGATTACTTACCAAGGGGTGTTTGCATTAAACAGAGCATAATGTCAACAGCCCCCAAACCTCTAAGCATCTGAAGCAGGCTGGTAGGGCAGATTTTTAGGTCAGAAAGACCTACAGATGGTCCTAGAATTTAGACACCAAAGGTTCACTGCGAAAGGCCAGCCTTGCCTACAATTATCCCCACTGTCTCTACTTGTAGGAGAATAAAGGCTATGTTTCTCTCAACATTGAGTACTTAAGGAGGAAGGGAACTGAGTTTAAAGTAGGTCAACCTTTGTCAGGTAATATATAGTTGCGACATATTCTGGATATTTCTCGACATTTGTTTAGGAATCATTCTTGGAGTTGTGCAGAAAGCCTTCAAATTACTGAAAAAAAGAATCACTGTCTTCTCAAAAATCTTTCCTATTATCCTTGACTAACCCCTAATTTGGATCACACCAACGATCCTAACACCTCTGTCCATAGTTTAGGTACTTTTTTGTTTTTGCTTATACTGTCCATATAAGTCTCTGTCACTACACTGCTTATTTCCTGAGGATAATCATTGAGATTTACAATTTCTCTTTTCCTTGGGGAGACCAGAGTTGGGGCTTAAGTGCTGATTTGATATACTCCTGGCCTAAAAAACGCTTTCTTGTCCACTTCACAGCAAAGGCACAATGGAGCTTCTCACACACAGATCGAAAAGGTGATGGCTTCGACCACTTCTTTGCCAACGAGAGCGAAAGGAACAAATGTTAGGGCACAATAGCCAGGCCATAGTTAATGCAGGAGAACTATCTAGAGCAGTGGTTCGCAACCTGTGGGTCACGACCCCTTTGGGGGTCAAATGACCCTTTCACAGGGGTCGCCTAAGACCATGGGAAAATACATATTTCCGATGGTCTTAGGAACCAAGACACCGCTCCTCTATCTGATTCCAGGTGGGTCTGCCCACATGCAGATACGCCCACTTACAACATGAGGAACTGTATTAAAGGGTCCCGGCATAAGGAAGGTTGAGAACCACTGATCTAGAGCCTTTCAGGATTTTATGAGAACCCAGAGTCTTCTTCAATCCTGAAATTCTAGGAGGGGGTTAAAGAACCCAATATGGGCTCAGCCGGTGTGGCTCAGTGATTGAGTGTTGACCCATGCACCCAGAGGTCACCGGTTTGATTCCGGTCAGGGCACATGGCCAGGCTGTGGGCCAGATCCCCAGTGAGGGGCATGCAGGAGGCTGCAAATTGATGTTCTCTCTCATCAATGTTTTTATCTTTCTCTCCCTTTCCCTTCCTCTCTCTCTAAAATCAATAAAGAAAAAGAGAGAGAGAGAGAGAGAGAGAGAGAGAGAGAGAAAGAAAGAAAGAAAGAAAGAAAGAAAGAAAGAAAGAAAAGGAACCAATATGGTAAACTTTTATATGTGAGGTAGATATTATTCCTATTTTACAGATGAAGAAATTGAGGTTCATAAAGGTTAACTTATTCAAGATCACACAGAACTAGGTCCAGACTATTCCAAAATTTATGCATTCCCACCAGACCTTGCAGTCTTCATTCAAGTCAGTAGATTTAGTTACCAAATAGTCATTGAGTGCCTACTATGTGCCAGGCCCTGGATACAGAGTAGTGGACAAAACAGGTTTTCTTGCCTTCATGGAGTATACACATCTGGCAGAAACAGAGGTAGGTCAGACTTGTTCATGGCTCCAGAGGCCTAATCTATTTTAATCCACTCTGCGGGTTTGAGCTCTCCAGCTCTCATATGGGGGTGAGTCATTCACATGGGCACCCCCCACACACCGAAACTGAAATGGGCTTTAGGGCAGGGTCAAGGTAAAGGACGTTAGTAGAGAAAAGAATTCTCTTTCTGACTTGGGAGTGAGGGTGTCTTCAAAAGGGGGTAAAATCTGACTCTTAAAAACCATTATCAAACTCACCCTCCCATCCCCTTCTCTGGATAAGGAGGTGGGTGTGGATTGACAATCAGTGAGTTGTGCGGCGAACCCCCCCTCCCCCGCAGCTGCCACTCAGTTCCCGGGGGGGGGGGGGGATACCACAGTGGGGTATAGGGCAAACAGGGGCTAAGTCCCCAAATCAGCTGTTCAGCAGCTCTAGGAGGCCCGAGCGGGGCTCCGCCCCCTCCCCAGTACACGCGGGCAATGAATGGGCAGCCTCAGTTCTCCAGAAATCGCTTCCACCCCTCCCCCGACCTCGGTCTCCCAGCGCAGCTGCCGTCACAGGGCGGGGAGCTGCAGGATCGCCGAGCAAACAAGCCCCGGAGCACCGGCCTGGCCCCTCGGGCCAAGAGGCGCTGACCCCAGATCCGGGAGAGGGGTGGGAGCCGCATCTAGTCCAGGACCCCGCCCCCGCCCCGGGCCCGCGAACACCCGCGCCCGACGGTGGGCGCGGACCTTACGCCCCTGGGTCGCGAGTCCCCGGGGGTCCTTGCCCCGACTTTACCTCCTTTTTCACGTTCCATAGCAGTTTCTCTTTGACTGCGTCCTCCGCGCTGCCCATGGTGCGGCGGGTGGCTGAGGCAGCGCCGAACAGCCCCCCAACACCGCACGCGCCCTCGCCGCCTCCGCGCCTCTCAGCTCAGCGCCCCACGCGCAAAGCGGAGCCTAGGTCCGCTGCGCTCCCCACCCGCCGCCGCCGCCGCAGCCACTGCCCGGTGCTCGGCTCCGCAGCCATCTTCTGAGCCCCGCACAGACGTCAGGCGGCTGGCCCGGCCCCTTCCCACAGCCGGGGCGGGGGGTGCGCTCAGCGACCGGGGGCGGCCGGCCCGGGAGCGCGCCACGCCGGCCGCTGTCATGGCAACGCGCCTGCTCCAGTCCCCAGGGCGCGAACCCGCATTGTGAGCACCTGCAGCCAGGCCCGCACAACAACCGGCGGGGCGGCGGGGTGCGCCGCGGATGGACCCTGCGGTTGAGAAAGTTGCTTGCGAGGTAGCCGACGTCAATCCAGCTAGACGCCCCCCTGATTTCTACCGCTCGTTTTCCCGACGGGAAGGTCAGGGCCCCCTGCGCCGGGAGTCTGGCCACGGAGGAAGCGGCAGTTCCCTGTCTGAAAGGCCGGAACTCCATCGTTGCTCTAAACCCCCTGCCCTCAGTTGCAAAGCTTGTGGGTAGAGGAGCGGGAGCGCAGAAGACATGAGTTTAGAGAGGCTGACCAGACTCCCTCCTCCGTCGTCACGCCCAGTCTGGCCCTTCTTGCAGGTGTGTGGGAAGGGGGGCGCGGGCTGGGGTAACCCGGACCCGCGGGAACTTGTAGAGCCCGGGTAGGTTAAAGAAGCGCGTTCCACGCTATTAGCCACCAGCCCCACAAGAAAATGAGGGTGAGAAAAGGTTGCTAAAAGTGATAAAGAGTACATGCTACTGCAAAGTGAGGAGCGGCGTATAAAAAACTGGGTAAGGGGGGGCTCAGTTCTCTTCTGCACGAATGGAGACGCTCCCATTCAACATCTTCCTAAGTGATGCAATTTGATAGAGCAAAAACTAAAAATACAGCCCTCTGGGACTAAAGGCGCAAACCTGGAGTCTACATTCGTCGTTTTAAAGCCCCCAAACGCAGACAACTCCGTGGGAAAAGTTTACTAGGAGGTTTTGTGGAGGCGCGGGAGCCGCGCGCTCAGAGGCTGGTGGGAAGGACCCTCGCGAGAGGACAAGGGGAGCCCAGCCCAGCCAGGGGGAGGACACGCCTCAAAGGAGGGGGCCGGAAGCACTCGGTCCGGGCCGGAAGTAATGCGTACTTGGTACACGTGAACGGCAGCATGGCTGCTCACCGCTCTGGTCCGCTCAAGCAACAGAATAAAGCTCATAAAGGCGGGCGACATCGGGGTCGGGGATCCGCGCAGCGGGACGGCAAGGGTGAGAATATAGGGTTGGAGGAAGAAAGGCTGCTTAGTCGATTTTAACTGGTTTCCTCCATGCCTAGATTCAACTCCTACCTCCGGCCTGGACCCAGCGTAAAGGCTCTAAGGTGGGCGGGAAGAGGTCCTCTTTATTGACCTTCTTCTGGTGCCCTGCACAAAAGCCCTTTGTGATCTCCCTCCAGGCCGTCTGGCACTGAAAAGCCTCAGCAAGAAGGTGAGAAAGGAGCTCAGCAGAGTAGACCAGAGGCATCGCGCCAGTCAGATCCGGAAGCAGAAGAAGGACGCGGTGAGAGAAGCAGGGATTGGGGATGGTGTGGCTTCACGATTGTTCTAGGCGGATAATGCCTCCAACTAGAAAATGTGACACTGGGGAAGGGGCCGGAGATGGAAAGTAACACTAGAGCACAAGTTAGTTGTGCAGATCTAGACTCATGCTAGAGTATTATTTGCTTTGGTCTGAGCTCCTGCTCACCCCCTTGATATACTCGTGGCTTTTTACAAGAGAGATGCTGTGTCGGGTAGAGCATCTGTACTGTTGGAAAGGCAATACTGGAACGGAGTACTGAAAAACTGAGATGTTATCTGGTTCTTTCTATTTTCAGGTTCTGGCAGAGAAGAGACACCTGGGCAGCAAAGATGGTCCTCCTCATCAGGTACTGGTGGTGCCCCTGCACAACAGGATTTCCCTGCCAGAGGCCTTTCGTCTGCTTCAGGATAGGGACACTGGAACAGTACACTTGAATGAATGGGGAAGCACCCACAGCTTTATGCTGTTATGCCCTGGCTTGAAACATCGGTGGTTTTTCACATCTGCAAGGCCAGGTTAGAGTACACAATATTTTCGATCACTATGTGTAATATGAGTAGTGGTAGTTTTTTTAGTATTATGTGCTGGTGCCAACCACTTCTTTGACTTTGTCTTCTTTCTCTAGGGGATCTGCACACTGTGCTCGACTTCGCTAAAGTGGCTGATACCATCCTCTTCCTCCTTGACCCGCTGGAAGGCTGGGACAGCACTGGGGATTACTGCCTTTCCTGTCTCTTTGCTCAGGGCCTTCCCACCTATAGTAAGTGATTTGGGAGTATTGGAGGCTATGAAGGGAGTGAATTTGCACTTATTGTGCACCTGTAATTTACATCAGTGTGCCTTACAAAAAATTTTTTTCAAGTACAGTTTGCATTCAACGTTTTGTACAGGGTGCCTTTTATTTCTGGACTGCACTTTGCCCAGAGGACAGAGAGTATAAAGTTTGGTTTTACTCTGTAATTTGTTCAAGGTAGCTGAGTATTGGATGTCCCAGTGATCTCTAGGCTCACAACTGTTAGCTTTCTTGTGTACTTGCTTGGGGGATTGGATTTTCATGTAGTGAAAAGAGGTCATGAAACTCTTTTTTCTTTTGCTCACAGCACTAGCTATCCAGGGGATTTTGGGCCTCCCACCGAAGAAACAAATAGAAGCCAGAAAGAAGCTAAGTAAAGTAGTGGAGAAGCGTTTTCCTGATGACAAGCTCCTTTTATTAGACACTCAACAGGAGGCAGGGATGCTGCTCAGACAGTTGGTTAACCAAAAGCAACGGCATCTTGCTTTTCGAGATCGGCGGGCCTACCTCTTTGCTCATGCTGCTGACTTTGTGCCTAATGAAGAGAATAACTTCGTGGGAACCTTGAAAATTTCAGGCTATGTTCGTGGACAGACTATGAATGTAAATAGCTTGTTGCATATCATTGGACACGGTGACTTCCAGATGAAACAGATAGATGCTCCTATGGACCCTTTCCCTTTAAACCCTAGAGTGATCAAATCCCAAAAGGACCCAGGCATGGCAGTGGAGGTGAGATTGATGTTCTTAAAGGCTGTGTATTGTTGATTCATGTGTAAGCTGGTGTAGGATGGGAACTAACTTCAGAGAAGGTAGTATGCATGCCTGGACAAGCACCCTAGTCACTGGAGGTGACTGCTAGTTTGAAGTAAGGCACTAATCAACAACAAATACTTTTTTTTTTGGAGGGGGTACGTGCCCCTAGTGGGAACTGAACCCGGGACTCTCTGGTCCACAGGCCAATGCTCCAGCCGCTGAGCCAAACCAGCCAGGGCAACAAATACATTTTTTTTTTTATCCTCACCCGAGGACATTTTTCCACTTTTTGTTCGGATACAGTGGGAGGGAGAGAAAGGAAGAGAGAGAGAGAGACATCGACGTGAAAGGGACACATCGAGTGGCTGCCACCCGCACGATCAACCAGGGCCGGGGACAAACTGCAACCAAGGTACGTGCCCTTAGCGGGAACCGAACCCGGGCCTCTCTGGACCGTAGGCCGACGCTCTAACCGCTGAGCCAAACCGGCTGGGGCAACAAATACATTTTTGTTACATATTTACCTAGCACTCTGTAGGTGTCTTACATAGCAGTTGGCTCTGAGTTTACAGAGGACACAAGATTCAGTCTTTTTCCTCACATAATTAGGTCAGGAAAAAAATGGCAAACACCTGTGAAGTAAAGATGAGAACGTGTAGCTAGGGTACAGACCTGCTGTGGGAGTTGAGAAAGTAGACTAACAAGCTTCATAGAGGAGATCAGACATCAGACAGTTGTTGAGAAGGATGAATATGGTTTATAAGTTTTAGAGAGATGAATATTCTAGAACAGAGAGGCAACATGAACCTAGCATAGTGATGGATCAAAGGGTTTCTTTGAACTCTGAAGAAAATCAGTTTGATGGGAATAAGGTATGCAATAAACAGATAGGAGTGGGGCCAGATTATGTGAAGCCTCAAGAGTCAAGCAGAGGTGTAAACTTAAAATGCTAGGAAATAGAACCATTTGAAAAACTTGATCAATTTTGGTTTTCTGTTTCATTTTATTCCGTTCATCTTCTACTTGACTACTATGTCATTTTTGCATCTTTTTGGTTACTCTGTTAGATTTAGTAGATTTTTGGTTAATGTTTGACAATCACCTGCTTTTGGTTTTTAGATTGGTGTTATGGATGCTGTAGCTGATATGGAGGAAGACCCTAAGGTCCTAATGAAGGCAGACCCTAATAGACAAGAATCTTTGCAAACAGAGGTTATACCAGATCCAATGGAGGGGGAGCAAACCTGGCCTACTGAGGAGGAACTGAGTGAGGCAAATGGTTGGTAATGGCAAGCTTGTTTGTAGTTCATCTGGCCTGAAATTGTGGATTTTGTCTAGCTGCTCAGTCAGGACTTTGCTAAGGTAGAGTGGAATAAGGACATATTTAGAGGTCTGTCTCTTCTCACCCTCAAAGGCTGTTTGCATTAAGCAAACATTGGATGCAGCTTTGCTCTATTTCTCAAAATCACTTATAATTTTCTTCTATTTATTTTTTCTTTATTGATTTTAGAGACAGAGGGAGAGGGAGAGAGAGAAACATCGATGAGAGAGAGAGACATCGATGAGAGAGAGAGACATTGATGAGAGAGAACATCGATTGGGGATTTGGCCCACAACTTGGTCATGTGCCCTGAAAGGGAATCGAACTGGCGACCTCTTCATGCATGGGTCAATGCTCAACCACTGAGCCACACCAGCTGGGCCCACTTATTTTCTAATGAGCAGATAAGCAACTTTGGATTAATTGCAAGGTTTATTTAGTTGTGTAAGTGTTGTTAGCTTTGAGGCAGCTGTATTAAAATTGGAAGTAGTAGTCTGTTTTGCTCATAGTGTTTGCTAGAGCAATGCAATATCTAGTGTCTTACCTGGGTGAGAATACCCAAAGTAATAGGGGAAAGGAGGTATATAATTTACTTAACTCGTTTGGGCTTTCACAGACTTCTTGAAGGAAAGGTCCAAGGTGGTAAAGAAGGTTCCTAAAGGAACATCCAGTTACCAAGCTGAATGGATTTTGGATGAGGATAGCGAAAATGATGGGGAAGGAGATGAATATGATGATATAGAACATGAGGATTTTATGGAAGAGGACTCTCAGGTAAGAAAACAGTCCCTTAGGCTACTTCTATAAACAGCCCCAAATGCAATCCTGACCTTGGGTTATGTGTGTTGTCGGTTTATTGTGTGTGTGTGTGTGTGTTTTATTTATTTTTTGGTTCCCTAGCGGGAACCGAACCCGGGACTCTCTGGTCTGCAGGCCGATGCTCCAACAGCTGAGCCAAACCGACCAGGGCTGTGTGTGTTTATTTATTTATTTTTTTATCCTCACCCGAGGACATTTTTTGATATTTTGTTCAGATAGAGTGGGAGGGAGAGAGAGAAAAACATCGATGTGAAAGGAACACATCGAGTGGTTGCCACCCGCACGACCCAACCAGGGCTGGGGGCAAGCTGCAACCAAGGTACGTGCCCTTAGCGGGAACCAAACCCGGGTCTCTCCAGACCAAAGGCCAACACTCCAACCGCTGAGCCAAACCGGCCAGGGCTGTGTGTGTTTTTTAATACAGGCTATTGTGTTTTCTAAAATTAAAAAAAAACAACTTCTTTTTTTCTTTTCTGAGTTTGAGAGAGAGACAGAGGAAGGGAGAGGGAGAGATAAATAGAAACATTGATGAGAGAGAACATCGATTGGCCACCTCCAGCATGTCCCCATTTGGCCCATAACCTGGGCATGTGCCCTGACTGGGAATCGAGTCAGGGACCTCTTGGTGCATGGGTCTATGCTCAACCATGGAGCCATACTGGCTAGGCTCTAAAAAATTTTTATTGATTGATTTTTATTTTATTTGTTTACTTTTAATCCTCACCCGAGGATATTTTCCCATTTATCATCAGATAGAGTAGGAGGGAGGAGAGCGAGAGTGAGAGAGAAACATTGATGTGAGAGTGACACATCGACTGCTTGCCTCCCACACAACCTGCACTACCTGGCCAGGGCTGGGGATGAACCGCAACTGAGGTTCATGCCCTTGACCAGAATTGAACCCGCAACTCGTTGGTCTGCAAGCCGATGCTCTAACTGCTGAGCCAAACTGGCCAGGGCCGATTGATTTTTTTTTTTAGAGAGAGAGAGAAACATTGGTTTATATAGTTCCACTTATTCGTTGGTTGATTCTTGTATGTGCCTTAACTAGGGATCAAACCAGCAACGTTGGCATATCAGGACAGTGCTCAACTAACTAAGCTCCCTGACCAGGGCCTGTGGTCAGGTTTTTTAGTTGTTTTTTTTTAATATATTGATTTTTTTAGAGAGAGAGGAAGGGAGAGAGAGATAGAAACCGATTGGCTGCCTTCTGTAACTCTCTCTCCCTGATCAAGCCCGCAACCTGGGCATGTGCCCTGACCATGAATTGAACTGAGACCTCTCCGTCCATTGGACAATGCTCAATTCACTGAGCCACACCAGATGGGCAGTTTTTTAGGAGTGACTTTGTAGTTGTGGGGAATGAGACTTGTTTTATAACTGAGTCTCTTAGAATTGGTATGTTTTGGACTAGGTGTCTAATAACATTATTTTATTCTTAGCTTAATGGCTTTTAGGGTAGAGGTAGGTGTGGGTTTCTTCTGAAACTATAATCCTTTAATCCACAGGATGAGAGTAGTGAAGAGGAAGAAGAGGAGGAATGTGAAACTATGACTATAGGAGAGTCTGTGCGTGATGATCTGTATGATGAGAAAGTGGATAAAGAGGCTGAAGAAAAAATGCTTGAGAAATATAAACAAGAAAGACTAGAAGAGATGTTTCCAGATGAAGTAGATACCCCTCGTGATATGGCTGCTAGAATTCGGTGAGTCAACAAGTCTAAAATACGTTTTATTTTGAATTTATGTGGCTCAGACCCATGTCAGTGTTACACAAAAGAAAAACATTGTTCCTACTCCTTGAAGGGCTAACATTCTATATGAGAAAACAAGACATACATATAGGAACTACTAATGTATTATCAAATTCTGGTCTGTGTGATATAGACTAATGTTATAGTACTATAATGAATAAGAAGTACAATGATTAATTAGCAAATGCTTCCTATGTGAACTAATACTCAATTGAAGTATATAATGTTTGGAGATTTGAGGGAGTTTGGGTAGAGCCACAAGAATAAATGCATGGGGGTTAGTCTTACTAAACTCAAGAGAGTTTGTTGGATATTAGAGAAGTAAGGCTTTTATCAAGGACCATGTTCCTCAGGTTAAGGAGCCACTCCATGATAGGCACCATGGAGCCACTGTAAATACTTTGTCCTTTGTCAGTGAGAAGCTTGGGTTTGGTTCTGAAATATTGTTAAAAGCTGTTTTGGAGTGTGGTCTTGATTTGTCTATTAGGTTATCTTGAGAGAGTGATAAGAGTTCTTTAAATTAGAGCCTTAGTCATATTATTGACTTGAGTGAAAGGTACGTAGCATCATATAAATTAGACTATTAATTTTTTAAAAATCTTCTATATTCTAGATTTCAGAAATACAGAGGCCTCAAGAGCTTCCGGACATCTCCATGGGATCCTAAGGAAAACCTTCCTCAAGATTATGCTCGGATCTTTCAGTTTCAGAACTTTATTAATACCAGGAAACGTATCTTTAAAGAAATCAAGGAAAAAGAGGTTGAAGGAGCTGAGGTATCTGCCTCCCTTTATCCATCCCTACAATTTCCTTTTGTTTGCCAAGATGCCCCCTCCTTTACTCCTTCTTTTGGCACAAGTACCTTATTAAGTTTTATGCTGTCCATACCTTAATTAGAGGATCCACTGAGTCATTTATAAGCATGATGATATTGGGCAAAAGGGGTATCAGAAATGTTAACTAAAAAAGTTTAATCTGGATAGTTGATGCATCTGTGAAAGGCAATTTTGAAGGGTGAGGGTTGACTTTAGGGTAATATGAGACTTTTTAACATATTTGGAGAAATGTTTCATCATTATTGCGTTCTTAAGGGTAATTGGTAATTTTCTGCTTGCTTCTGGCAGGTTGGCTGGTATGTCACCCTTCATGTCTCTGAAGTACCTGTCTCTGTGGTTGAGTACTTCAAGCGTGGAGCACCTTTGATTGGGTTTTCTTTACTACCTCACGAACAGAAGGTTAGTATCTTGTGGGAAATGGGAGTTATGAAACTTTCTGACCAGTTTTGTCTGACAGTCTAAAATTTTACTTACGATTGACATTTTGCTCATTGGGATGCGAAAAATATGCCTTTAGGGTTAGGAATCGAGATAATAGAGAAGTCAATGATGTTTTAACCCAACATGTCTGAACCTGTCTGAAGCATTTCAATGATGCAGTCTGTGTGGTCTGAGACTTCTCTGAGATAAATATATTTGTCAGATTAGATTTTAACCAAGGGTTGGCAGCCTTAAAAATAAAGAGGCTTTATGCCAAGGTGTAGATCTCTTTTCTCTTGGTGGCCAGCAGTCATGTAGGTTGGAGTGTGTGAGAGAGCTCTGGCCTTTGGTCAGTGTGAGTGTTGAGGAAGAAAAGGGGCTTGAGTGTGGTTTTGAGGTGTGTGGTTAAGTGAGTGGCTTGAAGGCACTGACCATGTGGCAGATGTCAAGCTCTTGCATGTTAGACACGGGAATGTCAACTAGTGGGAGAAGGGTACATGAAAGCTCTGAAAGCCAGCCTGTGTTCGGCTCAAATGCTAGTTGGTGGTGGAGGTAAAAGATGAATCTGTGGCTTGTCATCTGTACACCATAAATTAGCATTGTCAGGTCTTAGAGTGAATTAGACTCTGTTAGTTTGGTTTGCTTTCTTTCAGGTTAAGCTGTTCTAGATACCAAATTCTGTTTTTCTTACTTGGTCTCTAGATGTCAGTACTGAATATGGTAGTAAGCCGGCATCCCGGTAACACTGAACCTGTGAAAGCTAAAGAGGAGCTGATCTTTCACTGCGGGTTCAGACGCTTCCGAGCCTCACCTTTATTTTCTCAGCACACTGCAGGTAAGCAGTAGGGAACCTTCTGGGTTCTTGTCTATCCTATTGTCTTTTGTAGGACTGTAACTTTTGATATGGTGGTACAGAGTACACAGTTTCAATGGTTAGGTCTCTGGGTTAGAGGCATTTTCAGTACTCTGGTTTAGGAGTCAATGATGTCTGAATATTCAAAATATCTGAACCTGTCTGAAGCATCCTAGTGATGTAACCTCTGTGTGGTACTGAGGTTTCTCTGCCATGAGTATTTGTTCCAGAGTAGATTTTGAATCAGGGTTCACAGCTTTATAAAAATGGTGTGTCAAAGTATGGAACCCTTGGCATCTGATATGCCAGTGGTAGTGTTGGTGAAAGCTAGTGGGTTGCCCACAGTTGGATAAAGCAAGAGATGTGTGGCTTCTGAGATGTTGAGACTAGATGAGAATTTGGAGAGTGGTGACTAGGGGCACTTTTTATTTTATTTTTTATCCTCACCCGAGGACATTTTTCCATTTTTTGTTCAGATGGAGTGGGAGGGAAAGACAGGAAGAGAGAGAGAGAGAGAAACATCGACGTGAAAGGGACACATCGAGTGGTTGCCACCTGCATGACCCAACCAGGGCTGGGGACAAACGGCAACTGAGGTACATGCCCTTAGCGGGAACCGAACCTGGGTCTTTCTGGACCGCAGGCCAATGCACTATCGCTGAGCCAAACTGGCCAGGGCTATTTTTCTCTTTTTTTTTCTCTCTCACCCGAGGACAGTTTTGCATTTATCTTCAGATAAGAGCAGGAGGGATAGGGAGGAAGAGAGAGAGAACATCGACGTGAGAGAGACACATTGAGTGGCTGCCACCCACACGACCCCAACCAGGGCCGGGGACAAACTGCAACCGAGGTACATGCCCTTAGCGGGAACCGAACACAGGTCTCTCCGGTCCGCAGGTCGATGCTCCAACTGCTGAGCCAAACCAGCCAGGGCACTAGGGACACTTTTGTGGCAAAAATTATTGTACTGCAAATTAGGAGTGGAAAGAGGTTTTGTGCTAACTTGGGGGCTTTTGAACATAACCTACACACTCAGCTCAGCAGTGGCCAGAGAAAGATGATGAAGGCAGTATATATTAATGGCAGCTCTGGATAATTTCTGTTCTCACCAGAGAACAGAAATGCTGTCTAAATGAGGGATTAACCTTGCTTTCTCTGAAAATATTTTATTTCTCTATACTTCAATATTAAAAATGGAGGGTTTCATCGAAGGTAAAAACAGAAGTTCCAGATAGTCCCCAAGATCAGAGGTCAGCAAAATATGGCCCTTGGGCCAAGTCTGACCTACTGTTTGTAAAGTTTTATTGGAATACAGTTTTGCTTTTTTGGGGAATATACTGTCTTGGCTGTTTTTGTGCCAGTGACAACTGAGTAATTAGAACAGAGACTCTGTGGCCACAAAGCCTAAAATATTTATTATCTTGGCCCTTTATTTTATCTTATTGAAAATTTTTTTTCTGTATTGATTTTTAGAGAGGGAGAGGGAGAGACAGAACCATCAATGAGAGAACATCGATTGGCTGCCTCCTGCATATCCCCCACTGGGGATTGGGCCCACAACCTGGGCATGTGCCCCAACTGGGAATTGAACTGGCAACCTCTTGGTGCATGGGTCGATACTCAACCACTAAGCCACACCGGCCGGGCTGTCTTGGCCCTTTATAGAGAAAATGTTTGCAAATCCTCACTCAAGACTAAGAGCTGTTGTCCTGGCCAGTTTGGCTCAGTGGTTTGAGCACTGGCCCATGAACCAAAGGGTCTTGTGTTGGATTTCAGGTTAAGAGTGTGTACTTGGGTTGCAGGTTTGATCCCCAGCCCCAGTTTGTGTTGTATGGGAGGCAACCTATCGATCTCTCTCTCTCTCTCTCTCTCTCTCTCTCTCTCCCCTTCCCTTACACTCTTATCTAAAAATCAGTGGGAAAATATCCTTGAGTGAGGATTAGCAGCAATAAAAAAGACTAAGAGCTGTTGATTTAGTAGACATAATCTCTATAAAGCCTTGATTCCCAAATGAAGTAGGTAGGGGTGGTGCGTTAGGCTCACTGGAGAACTTTTTCAAACCCCAAATGTAGTCCAGGCTCCAAAATTCTGCCTCCAGTTGAAAAATCACTGACAGGGTCAGGTTGTATCTTTTAGGTGTATTGAGGCAGGAGAATATTTTGAGAACTAGTTGGGTAAAGAAACACAAGTTGCCTTAGATCTAAGTTGCAGTGATAGCTATTCACAGGCCTCTGGATTACCTGTGATTCCTCAAAATGTTTTTGGTTCTCATATTTTTTTAACCTTTATTATGGCAGCGGATAAACATAAATTTCAGAGATTCTTGACTGCTGACATGGCCCTGGTGGTGACAGTATATGCCCCAATCACTTTTCCTCCTGCATCTGTGCTGCTTTTCAAACAGAACAGCAATGGTAAGTTGAGTTCAGAGGTAAACAGACCTACATGCTTTCCTGTGTCATAATTTGGGAGCCAAATGGTATGAAGAAGGTGATGATAGTTTTCAGAATATCTCGTTCTCAACCTCACAGTGAGTCTAAGGCAGGGATGACAATTGGGGTTTGATCTTGCTTGCAGACTTGAGCTAATTGGTAGAGGCTGCTCAGAGTGCTATATTTAGGATAGGTTCTGGGGACAGACTCAGCAGAAATATCACTTAGTGATATTTGCCATGGACCCAGGAAGGCAGCATAGTACATCTCTACTTTAAGGTTTTTCTAAGAAGATCTTGCATAGGTCTATAGATGGAGTAGAGCAAATAAATGCTTTGGCCTGTAGACTCTTGCTGCTTTGCTTTTGCCTCTTAGGAATGCACAGCCTCATTGCCACAGGCCATCTACTGTCAGTGGATCCAGACAGGATGGTCATCAAGAGAGTTGTTCTCAGTGGTCATCCTTTCAAAATTTTTACTAAGATGGCAGTAGTGCGTTACATGTTCTTCAGCAGAGGTAGGTGTGAAGGATGGGATCTGATTATCTTTGTGGGGTGAAGTCTGGGTTTACATTTTGTGGATAAAGTTGCATCTTAGTCTTCTGTGTGTTTCATTTTAAGAGGATGTGCTGTGGTTTAAACCGGTGGAACTGAGAACAAAGTGGGGCCGCAGGGGACACATCAAGGAGCCTTTAGGTAAGAGAACATGGTATATGGAACCTTATCTAGATTTTGCCAGTGCTATTAAATAACTATTAGGATAGAAGACCACTGCTAAAATTTTTTATTTTAATTTGACCAATTTGCTGTGTTTCTTTCTAGGTACTCATGGCCATATGAAGTGCAGTTTTGATGGGAAGCTAAAATCTCAGGACACAGTACTGATGAACCTCTATAAACGAGTTTTCCCCAAATGGACTTATGATCCATATATACCAGAACCAGTACTTTGGGTGAAAAGTGAGATTTCAGCAGTGCCAGAAGTAGACATGCAGTAATGGATTCAATGGGATTCTGTCTCCTTGCTACTAATTAGCACCCTAGGGAGGAGAACCTGTAATTTGTGATTGGGCAGTTTGTGTTGCCTATTTAGCCTACAGGTCTGCTGCCCCTTTTGCAAAAGGTTTTTCTTGGCCTTGACAAGGTGTCTCAGTTAAGTGTGGGTTTTTTGGTTGCTATTGTATCAAAAAAACTTAAAACTTACTGAAATACCCACTCTCCATTAGGATTTTGAAAGCTAAGATGGGAAGTTAACAGTAACTAGGAGACAAAATTTCCAGGTGTCTAGAGACACTGAATCCCATTTCTTCCTTAATGCATAAATTAAACAAAAACAGATTGATAAGGAGCTGGCCTTTCAGACTGCTTCAGCCAAGTTACGGAGGTTAAGTCTACATTGCCACCACTGAGTACAATACAGATGTTCTTTACTTCGGGGGAAATTGTTTGAAAATGCTGAGACAGAACAGCAGCCACTCCAACACCAGCTGTAGGTTCAATAAGCAGTTTCATCCTCTCCCATACCAGCTGGGTTGCATACTGTTGGTAGAGAAGGGAGTAAGAATTAGTGAAATAGGAGGAGGAAAGCCTAATTGGTGGACCTTTCAGTTAAAGGTTAAATTATATATATACATATATAAAAATAATATGCTCGCCAGTGAAGACTTGGTCTTTTTTCATTCTACTGCTTCTGTTGAGGGTTGTCCCGATAGCTAGGGCACCCTCCCACATGAGTCAACAAGTCATGTCCCCAGTGGATGAGTTGCTACCTGTAAGAAGTATCTTTTGTCTAAAAAGTTGCTCCATTTTCTTTCCTGTTGGAGCCTCACCTTAATTTCTTCCTCTGTGACAGTGAAGACATCATCCACGAGGTCCCTTATAACAGGCCAGGTGTTTAAGCCAATGCTGGATTTGACACCATCTGCTATGGTTTCTGGAGGGTAGGGATTGGGGGTCAGTTCCCCTTTCAGTTTGGACTGGTAGCAGTCATCTGCATTCAAGGGTTCAGCAGCATATACCTTCACACTAGGTCTCAGAGCCTGGGAAGAGGAGTATTAGACAGCTCACCACTAGCCACTGCCTGCATGCCTATCATAAAATAGACAGTACAGGTAACATTTTTCCTGACCAGGTAAGAGCCTTTTCTGTGATAGATGCAATAAAAATAGAACCTTAAAGCACTTTAAATTATATGCCTAATGCTGGCCTTCAGTTGCCTAGATCACATTTGGTTCTACTGGTAACTTGGGAAAACAGTAGCCCCTGACTTGGATAGTAGGTTGGAGAAAGGACTGTCATAGGGTGCCACTTAATGTAACTGCTTTTATGCTGTAAAGTCATAGATTAAGAAAAGGATAGTGAGGCAGAGAAGGGCCTTTCATCTCAAGAGCTAAGAAATGATGGGAAGGAACAGCAATTTAGGGGGAATGTTGAGCAAGTACCACAATGTACTATGATGTGAAATAAAATCTATGCCTGAAGTGGGGAGTCTTCCAGAGGTGGTTTTCTCACCTTAACTGTAATTGCTATTCCAGCGACCATTCCTCCTCCTCCTACAGGTACCACCAGTGCATCTACCAAGGGAACCTTTAGTGACAAGAATATGAAGTATAAATAGGTCTATTAAAAATCAGTTTTATATGTACATATTAAATAGTTCACACTACAGCCAAACATCAGATTTCCCAATAGCTCAACAAGAACTGAGTAGGCTTTTACCTGGTTCAGCACTTCCATGGCAATTGTCCCTTGCCCAGCCATCACTGCAGGCTCCTGGTTGGGATGTACCATGATGCCTTCTGTTTCTTCCATAATTCTTTTTGTAACATTTTCTCTAGACTGAAAGAGTACATTAATTTAGCATACTTGATTTGTATTTAATAGCATTTCCAACAAGTTATGATCAGTCAATTTAACACTTTATTGGCCATCTACCTTTTAGACACTGTTTGGGTATTGGGGATATAACTGAACAAAACAGTCTCCGTGCTCAAGGGAGTTATGTTTTAATATGTTGGGGAGGGGTGGAATATAAGTAAATATATGGTATGTCTAAGTGCTATGGAGAAAAATTAATTTATACAAACTATAAGGAAGGGCCTCTGGTAAGGGGATATTTTAATACATGTGAACCAGGCCTGCAGATCTCCAGAATATTCCAGGGAAAGTAATTCCAAGTACAAAGACTAAAGTAGGAGCACTTGGCTTTTCTGAGAAACTGCTAAATGTGGTTGGTGTGGGGTGTTTGGGGGAGAACAACAGTGGGATATGAGGTTAGAAAGAGGAATGAACTGGTTCATCTAGGCCTTAGATGATTGGAAGAACTTTGGATCCTACTGTGTATGAGATGGGAAACAGTTGGAGGATTTTGAGCTGATGAGACAAGCTCTAACTTTCTAACTGGACAGCTCTGGTGGTTCTTTGAAAGCAGACTAGTGGGACAAGGGTGGAAGCAGACCAGTTAGGAGGCTACCGAATCTGTGAGAATGGATGTTGGTTTGAATCAGGGTAGTAACGTTACAGGCTATTAGAAGTCAATGGATTGTGGAATATTTTGCAAGTACGACTAAAATTTGGATGTGGGGTTCAAGAGTTATCAAGATGACTCCAACATATTTTTTTTTTTTTTTTTTTTGAGCAACTAGAAGGATCAAAGTTGCTATCAACTGAGATGAGGAAGACTGGAAGAGGAGCAATACAGGGGGAATGAGAATAATTTGGTTTTTGACATAGCAAGACATCCAAGTGGGAACACTGGGGAGCTGTTGGATACACAAATCTGCGTTAGGGCAAAGCTCAGGGCTGAAGTTAGTGTATAAGATGGGTGATATTTCCAACTATGAGACTACTAAGATTACATCTGAGTGAGTGTAGATAGAGAAAAGTTAGGCATAGATAAAAAGGAAATAGACTGAGGAGTACCCAATGAGGTAGGAAGAGAAGTTTCATTTGACATTTTAAACTGTTAAGGTTTACTGAACATTGCTCTCTTCCTCACCTCATCACTCTGTTCACTGTACACTATAGAGGCTCCATAGGCTTGTATTGCCAGTTTTTTACAGTTGGGAGCTGTTTGGGGCACCACAATATAAGCAGGAATTCCTGAGATGGAGAAACACATTTAGTTAGTTCAAATCAGGAGAATAGGATAGAAATTTCTGTTCAGCTTGTAATCAGGTAGGGACTCAGAGAAATTTACTTTGCACAACTACCACCCATTTCACTGAAAGTAAGGATACTTTTCCACTCATGATTCTACCCAGTACCCTGAGAAATCAATCAAGTACCTTCCAATTTGGCAGCATAGGCGAGAGCCTGGCCATGATTTCCACTGCTATGAGTAACAACAGCTTTGGGCTTTCCTGAAGGGGCAGGAATCAAACCTCTGATTGCATTAAGGGCACCACGAACCTGGAAAAGAGGGACAATGAATTTATGTATTTGACTAAAGTTTCTTTTCAGAAAAAACCCAAGGAGCTTTACTAGATTTTCTCTTACTAATACTGCACATCCAGTCCATTACTAAATCTAGTTACCTTGTGTGTCTTCTTTGCGACTACCTTGGTAAGGCCTCATTTCTTAACTTGTGTTATCAAACCTCAAGTGATCCTGCTTCAAGGATCATTCTAACCTAATTATTTCCACTAGATTATGAAAGTGATCTTTTAAAAACATGTTATCTTTTTCTTTGCCCTTTTTTAGTAAGAAAAGTAGAAATTACTGCAGGCTTTCAAATACACATTTATTGCCTCTATCACTGTTGTAGCCATCCTAAATTGCTTCTGGTTCCCCTCCTACCAGGTACCTCTGAGCATGCTCATACCTCTACCTGTAGTCCTTTTCCCCCACTCCTGATCTGGCTAAAAGTACTCATCCAGTAAAACTTGGATCAAACATCATCTGATTCAACTTCCTTGATCTCCCAGGCAAAATTAGTTCCTTCATTCTGTTCTTCCATGGCACTTTGTATGTCTCTCTCTCAAGACATTTTTCATAAACCTATTTGTTGACCAGCCTGCCTCCCCTGCAAGTTGGATATAGGGCAAAGCCTACTGTATATATGCCTAATAAATCATGGCAGAAGCAAAGGGAAAAAGAGAATGGAGAGTTTTATATTTTGTTTTAGTATAACAGCTCTCAGTTAATGGGTGGGAGAAATGGTAGATTCTTGAAATCTTAAAGCTACCACTTAACAGATACTAACACCTGTCAGGCACAGTACTAAATGTAGCTTTCAGATTTTTATTCAAAAGGATCTTAACTAATGGTCAGAAAATTCTGGTAATGAATCAACACACAGAAGTCTATCTTTTTGCATAGGAAAGGCACTAACCTACATTGTAGGAAAAGATAAGAGGATTTAGCTAGGTTTAGACCTTTTATATTCATAAGACCAATGAATAGCAAGTTGACACAAAGTGAGTGCTTAGACTTGGTTATACAGTGATCCCACTTGCCCATTTTGCCTTGCAACAGTCCAGGGTGATGTCTGTTGTCTCTGTTTAATCTATAAGTTCCCGCTTTCATTTTCATGTCCTAGTTTGGACAGTAAATTATATCATCACCCTAATTATAAAGAAGTTTGAGACTGTAAAAGTGGCTTGTCAACACCTGATGCTAAGTAACCAGAACTTGATCAAAGGAAAACTTCTGGAACCCTTTCTTCAGCTATAAAAAAATATTCTACCTACCTCACTGGGTAGTCAGGAGGATCAAATAGCTAATATGTGAAAAGGGGCTGAAAAGATAAATGCCACACTATCAAAATGGATTGTTACCTTAAAAGATCCAGTTTTCTGGAAGAGTTCACATTTGAAGAAAAGATTGCGCCCTGCTACTTGATTCAAAATGGAGCTTGTCAGCACTGGTGTGAGGTGGACAAAATCTCGAATGTTGATATGAGCTTTTTCAACATCAGCGAAGGAGATGCAGTATTGAGCACACATTGTTCTGAAACCCACAAATATGAAAGGTAAAAGCAAAGTCTGATACAATGTGCTGAGTGAAGAGGTTTTGAAAATGCAAATCACAGACCCATTGAATATATAAGAGTGATCTACAATGTCAACTATGGACTTTGGGTGGTAGTGTTAAATGCAGGTTCAATTGTAACAAACAGCTTTCTTGTGAGGGATGTTGATAATGGGGGAGGCTATGCATGTGTGGGTGCAGGGGGGTTTATGGGAAATCTCTACCTTTTGATCAACTTTGCTATGAACCTTCAACTGCTAAAAAAAAATATATATATGTATTTTTTTCTTTTTTGGGGGGGGTGAAGGGGGCAAAAAGGAGAAAATGGGAGCTATCTAATACTGTCAACAATTAAAAAAAAAAAAAAAAAGCCCTGGCTGGTTTGGCTCCGTGGTTAGAGTGTCAACCTGAGGACCTGAGGACCAGAGTCCCAGGTTCGCTTCTGGCCAAGGGCACGCATACCTCGGTTGCAGTCCTTCCCCCAGCCCTGGTTGGGGCGGTGCCGTTGGCAACCAATCGATGTGTCTCTCTTTCATTGATGTTTCTCTCTCCCTCCCTCCCTCCCTCCCTCCCTCCCTCCCTCCCTCTCTGTCTGAAGATAAATGTAAAAATATCCTTGGGTGAGGATTTAAAAAAAAAACAAAAAAACACAAACACACACACGCATATAAATTTAAAAAATAAGAGCCCTGGCTGGGTGGCTCAGTTGGTTGGAGCATTGTCCCCATACACCAAAAAAAACACACCCCAAAACAGCTGTAGGTTCGATTCCTCATCAGGGCCATATCTAGGTCTTGGGTTTAATCCCTGGTTGGGGTGGGAGGCAACCGATCATTTTCTCTCTCACATCAATGTTCATCTCCCTTTCCCACTCTCTAAAATCAACAAAAATATATTCTTGGGTGAGGATTAAAAACAAGTAAATAAATAAAAAGAAAATATACAACAGGAAAAGAAGCCTGGGGCCTGTCTATTACCAGGGCTCCAGAATCTTTGTATAGAAGGAACCTTGTCTTGAAGCTGAGTTTCTTAGTAAATAGAAATCTTTTCTTCTTCTTTTTTTCTGTTGAAGCTTTATAGGGAGTAACTGGTGATTAGGGAAGGCTTAAAGCTCACCTCTTACCCATACCATCCATCTCTTGACTATGACTGGACTCTACATTTTCATCATTGTAATGGGCTGCATTCAAATTCTCCTATAAATTTTTATTAAAAAAAATTATTTAACAATGGGGAAAACTGCCTAAATTCTACCATCTTAATAAATTGTGCCTATTTTGTTTCCTTTTTTTCAATATATATACATTATATGAGTGTTAAAATCAAAGCGAAGATAAATTTTGTTTACTATTTGGCTCAGTTTCTTCAGTTTTCATAATTAAAATTTTCAACTGCATTATGCTTCCATTTTTCACTACTTTTATTGTAGTATTTAAACAAAGTTTTTTTTTTTTTCCTTATTAACAAAAGCAATGGATGTTCAATACAAAAAAGAATTTAATCTATTTTCTCCCCAAAGATAACTGCTATCTAAGCTTTGGTGTTTTATCTTTCCAGGCTCACACATACAGGGTGTCTCTCAAAAAATGTATATACAAAAAAGGTGTACTTATAAAGCCAGTGTTGCCCTGGCCGGTTTGGCTCAGCGGTTGGAGCGTCGGCCTGCGGCACAGAGAGACCTGGGTTTGGTTTCCGCTAAGGGCACGTACCTCGGTTGCAGTTTGTCCCCGGCCCTGGTTGGTCGTGCAGGTGACAGCCACTCGATGTGTCCCTTCACATCGATGTTTCTCTCTCTCTCTCTTCCTCTCTCTCCCTCCCGCTCTATCTGAACAAAAAATGGAAAAATGTCCTCAGGTGAGGATAAGAAAAAATAAAATAAAATAAAGCCAGTGTTTATTAAACTACATTTCATTTTCAAAATGTAATAGAATCTACAGACACACTGTATACATTTTTTTTGGATACCCTGTATATGCAGACTCTAGGACAGGTTTGGTAACTTGTTTTTTTTCAAACAACATTATGATTATCTATGAATCTTTATATTGTATATTTATGCAACTTTTTTAAAAAAGTATGTTTTCATTGATTTTTTTAGAGAGAGGAAGAGGGAGAGAGAAACACTGATGTGAGAAACTGATCGGCTGCCTCCTGCACGCCCCCTACTGGGGATCTAGCCTGTAATGGAGGCATGTGCCCTGACGGAATCAAACCGGGACCAATCAGTTCATGGGGTGATGCTCAATCCACTGAACCACACCTATTTATGCAACTTTTAAAATGGCTTACTAGTACTTTTTACAAAAAAACATAGTTTTATATAACTCTATTGTTGAACATTTAGGTTTTTTTCCCCTTTAATAATGATGTAATGAATAATAACCTTGTTGCAAGATCTTTGTGTCTCTCCATACATGCTTTGACTCAATTCCACCAAATGGTATTTTGCCTCAAAAGGCATGCACACTTCTAAGACACCTGCTACCCACTGTCAAACTGATCTCCAGAAGAGTTGTACTTTATATCATTTTATACCAATAGCAATTTCTGAGCAATGTCCATTTTCCTTCACTTTTGCTGTATCATTTTTATCTGACAATTTAACGGAATGTCTAGTAGTTTGAATTTACTTTTCTTTAAACAGTGATTGAACATTTTTTATTTATTGGCCATGTATTCTTTTAAAAATTTTTTTAAAAGCCCTGGCCGGTTTGGCTCAGTGGTTAGAGCGTCGGCCTGCGGTCCGGAGAGACCCGGGTTCGGTTCCCGCTAAGGGCGCGTACCTTGGTTGCAGTTTGTCCCCAGCCCTGGTTGGGTCGTGTGGGTGGCAACCACTCGATGTGTCGCTTTCACGTCGATGTTTCTCTCTCTCTCTCTCTCTCTCTCTCTCTCTCTCTCTCTCACTCTCACTCTATCTGAACAAAATATCGAAAAATGTCCTCGGGTGAGGATAAAAAATAAAAATAAATAAAAATTTTTTTAAAAAAATTTTCAGCCTTGTCGAAACAAGGCCACCAAAAATTTGGTTGCCTCCCCCCAAAAAATGGGAGAGAATATTTTGGCCATGTATTCTTCCATGAGTCTTTAACACACCAATTTACTGACTGAATCATCTTTTTCTTCTGAAATGTTACATTTATCAAAATTAAATTTCTATTAATGCTTGAAACGTTTCTGGACTTCACATTTTGTTCCATTGATGAAACTGTCAATTCCTTTCCCAGTTGTTCATCGTATTGTTCTTCCCTGATTACTCTTTCTCAAATTTATTGGCTTTTCTCTTAAATAATTCTTCCAAATGAACTTCAGAAATCCTTTATCAAGGCTGTCAGAAATACCACTGTAAAATGAACAAAAGAATTGGGGGCACATTTGACATTTAAAAATAGTCTTTGCGCCCTGGCCGGTTTGGCTCAGCGGGTAGAGCGTCAACCTGTGGTCCAGAGAGACCCAGGTTCGGTTCCCGCTAAGGGCATGTACTTTGGCTGCAATTTGTCCCCGGCCCTGGTTGGTCGTGCGGGTGGCAGCCACTCAATGTGTCCCTTTCACATCAATGTTTTTCTCTCCCTCTTCCTCTCTCTCCCTCCCGCTCTGTCTGAATAAAGAATGGAAAAATGTCCTCAGGTGAGGATAAAAAAAATTTTTTTTAATTAAAAAACATAAAAATAGTCTTTGCCCTGGCTGGTTTGGCTCAGCGATTAGAGCATCAGCCCTCAGATCAGAGTTGTGGGTTTGATTCCAGTCAAGGGCACGTACCTAGGTTGCAGTTTGGCCCCCCACCCTGGTTAGGGTCATGCATTGATATTTCTCTCTCTCCCTCCCACTCTATCTGAAGATAAATGGAAAAATATCCTCGGATGAGGATTAAAAAAAATAGCGTCTTCCTATCCATAAACATCTATGTCTTTTAATTTAGTCAAGTCCTTTTGTTTTAGGTTTATCAGTAAAGTTTAATAGTTTGTGTCTGTACAGATTTAATTAAATTTATGCCTAAGTACAATACATTTTTGTTAGATAAAATATTTCTTTCCTTAGATTTTTAAGTTGCTTACTGATGATGTATATGAAAGCTAGTAAGTTTGTATAGTTACCATGTAATAGTATACTTTACTAGACTATCTTGTTAGATCTAATAGTCTTGTAGTTCATTCTCCAAATAATCATACTATCTGCAAATAAAGATAATGTGTCTTTACCTTAGAAATAGCCCTCTGGTAACCTTTTCTGTGACTTTATTGGTTTAATGTAGATTTGCCACCTCCTCCTGACTTAATTTCAGTAACATATTTTGGCAAAATCAGATCTAATTTAAAATTAATATGTAGTTGTACATATTAATATTTCTAAGTATTCACATCTGTGGTATTCAGTTATGAAATATTCAGTACCTTCTATGTGTCAGATACTGTATGGTTTGGGGATACAGTGTCAGAAAAACAGACTTGTCTCTGTTCTCATAAAATTTACAATCTAGTGGAGAGATGTATAATAAGTAATCCCAAAACAAATATGTATTTACAAATAGTAATAGGTGACATTAGGGAAGTGTGTTACGATAGGACACTATAATGTTGGGCCTTATTTAGATCAGGTAAGGTCCTCTATGGAGAAGTGAAATTTTAAGTTATGACTCATAAGATGAATGGCAGAGTAGGGAGAAAAGTGTGTCAGGTAGAGGGAATAATGTGTGAAGGCTTTAAGGAGGAAAAGAGGTTGGCATATTCCAGGAACTAAAAGGAGGCCAATGTATTTGAAAATAGTGATCAAAGAGGAGTGTAAGAGATGAGAGTAAAATTGGCAGGGTCTAGATCATGAGGGACCATGACTCATGGATATTTTTACTTAAGAGTAATAGAATGCCACTGGAGAATTTTGAATAGGTAAGTGACATGATAGAATTTATATTTTCAGAAAATCACTCTGACCACATTATGGTGAATGAAAAGAAAAGAGAAAAGAGTGGAACCAGGGAATTCAGTAAGTAGTACTAGAGTTTTCCACATGAAAGACAGCAGGGAGTTGGATGGTGAAAGTGGAGGTAGAAAAAAAATAATCACTCGATACATTTTGGAAAAACAAACCTGATTAAAAAATGGGTGAAGGACTTTAATAAACATGTTTCCAAAGATAAACAAATGGCCAACAAGCACATGAAAAGATGCTCAACATCACCAATCATTAGGGAAATGCAAATCAAAACCACAAGGGGATACCTCTTTACACATATTAGAATGACTATTAAAAAAAACACACCACAAAACAGAAAATGACAAGTGTTGGCAGGGATGTGGAAAAATTGTGCACTGTTGGTGGAAATGTAAAATGGTGCAGCTACTATGGAAAACAATATGGTAGTGTATAAAAAAATTAAACATAAAAGTATCATATGATCTAGCAATTCCACTTCTGGGTATATACCCAAAAGAATTCTAAGAGGGTCTCAAGGACATATTTGCATACCTATATTCATAGCAGCATTATTCACAATAGCCAAAAGTAGAAGCAACCCAAGTATCTATTGACAGATGAATGGATAAACAAAATCTGATATATATCAATGAAATATTAAGCCTGAAAAAAATGGATTATTATTCATGCTACAAGATGGATGAACCTTGAGGATATTATGCTAAGTGAAATAAGCCAGACACAAAAAGACAAATACTTATGATTACACTTATGTGAGCTACCTAGAGCAATCAAATTCATTAGAAGGTAGAATGGTGGTTGCCAGAGACTACGGCAAAGGAAAGTTGTTTAATAGGGATAATTTCAATTTTGCAAGATGAAGAGAATTCTGGAGCTTGGTTGTACAACAATGTGAATATACTTAACACTAAAGGACTTTACATTTAAAAATGGTTATGAGCCTTGGCCCATTTGGCTCAGTGGTTAGAGTATCGGCCTATGGACCAGAGAGTCCCGGGTTCCTTTCCCACTAAAGGCACGTACCTCGGTTGCAGTTTGTCCCTGGCCCCGGTTAGGGTGTGTGGATGGCAACCAGTCGATGTGCCTCTCTCATGTGGATGTTTCTCTCCCTCCCACTCTATCTGAAGATAAAGGCAAAAAAAAAATGTCCTTGGGTGAGGTTAAAATAAATAAAAATGGTTATAATATACTTCATGTTATGTGTATTTTATCACAATTTCAAAAAAACAAAAAGTTACATTTTGGAGATTATAATTAGGTAGGCCTCTTGGCTACAAGTGATAGAACCCCAGTTTGAGTTGGCATCACTATAGAGGTGATGAGATTTATGGGCTCATGTAATCAAAGGAAGAGTTAAACCATGGGAAGGGCAGGGATATGGACCTTTAGGAAAAATCAGAACCAGGGATTTGAGATTTTCCAGGACTCTCATTATTTCTCACCTCCGCTGTTTCCTGCATGTCAGCTTCATTCTTTTTCGCTGCAGACCAGTTCCACATGGCAGGATGCTTGGCTGCTGATAGCTCCCGTGTTTTACATTTTATGGCTTCCATACTGGAGAGGGATTTTCTTTCTCAGTTTCAGTTCAGAAAATTCTGGGTAAGGACTCTGATGGACCCATCTTGGCCCAGGACCAGTGGCCAAGGGTGTGAGGTCATTTAAGACAATACTATGCAATAGTCAGAAGTATTAACAGAAACATGAAAAAGAAACAGAATGATTTCTATAACAATATCAATTATGTACATTTAAAACACATACATACATAGAACATTATATATTATTAAAAGATACATGTATATCCAAGGTCATATTTAAAACATATGAGAGCGATGACTTAAAGTGGGGAGGGTAGGAACACGAGTGGGAGTTGGAATGAAGGGAAAAAAGATAAAACAAGAAAGGCTTTGATGAGAATGTGAATCAAACAGTATGACTACCTTAAATTTCTGGACCTGAAAGGAAAATAGGATCAAACGAAGGGAGTGAGAAGAAAAAACCAAAAGAGAAAGACAAAAAGAAAAAGAGAAAGCACTTGAGAGTGAGGGGCAGTTCTCAAGAGAAAAGGGGAGAATGCTGAGGTGATGAATTACACAGATGTCCACTAAAGAGTTAAGAGACATATCCTGATATGTGGGGAGTGAGGGAGACAAGGATAACTCCTTGGGTTTTGACTTAGCTGGTGGTATAATCTATTAAAATATAAGAGTGGTGAAGAAACAAGTATTTTAGGGAAAAGCAGAGATTTGATAAGCTAAGTATGAATTACTTATGAGACATCCAAGAGGACATTCTTTAGGTTTCTCTCTTTTGCCAGAAATGTGTCTATTTTGATCTCTATTGTATTTCTGAAGCAGGAGCTCTTCGATTTTTTTTTTTTTAAATCAAGTACTGTTCTTTTTCTCTTATTAATTTCTGATTTTGTTTTTCTTCTATTTTCCTTTTAATTTTCATTATTTTAAAAGTAATAACAAAAGCACTTCAGGTTACAAATTTTCCTGAGTATTGTTTTAATAACATACCATAGGTTTTGTGTGCAATATTTTCATTAAGCTCATTTTTTTTTCTTTTTATTTAATTTATTGGGGTGACACTTATTAACAAAATTATACAGGTTTCAGGTGCACAATTCTAGAACACAGCATCTGTACACTGTATTGTGAGTTCACCACCCCAAGTCAAGTCTCTGTCCCTCAACATTTTTTGTCCCTATACCCTCCCCGCACCCCTCCTCCCATAACTTTAATTGCTAAAGAATCCATAATATTAGTTTGAGTTATTTAAAATTGATGTTTGAAAAAATTTCCCAAGTGGTTAGAAATTTTAAATTTGGGTTATTACTCGTTTTACTACTTTGTGCTGAGCAATCATAACCTAAACAACTTTTGGTTTTAGAAATTGGATTCCTCTCTCTCCCACTATCCAAATTTGCTTTGTCTTTTTTTGTTTGTAAATCCTCACCCCGCCCTGGGACACTAGTCCGGCCCTGTGGTGGGAGAACCTGGCCTAAGATGAGTGGAGGAAGCCGGGTTGCACGGTGTCTCCGTCAACCCCAGCCCAGCACCAGTGTCCTCGAAGGGCATCACAGCAACGACAGCAGCCATCGCCACCACCGCCCGCCCGGGCCTGGCTTGGCCTGTCCTCACCTCACCGCACAGGGGCCGCGCCTCCAACTCCAGCCTCAGCGCACCTTCCCCGACCACACCTCTGCGCATGCGCGACGCCCGCCTCTCACGCCCAGGCTCGCGTTCTGTCTCTTCCCTCTCCCGCGGCTGAACGTCCGTTTAGCGTTTTTCCTCCCAGTGCGGCCACCGTCGATTGGGGAAGAGGGCGGGGGGGGGCGGGGAAGAGGGTGGGAGGTGGGTGAGCGCGCGCGCCGCCTGTCCGTCGTGGTTTCCTGGCTGCGCGCGGCGGTGGCGGAGTAGCTGCAGCTGTTGCAGCAGTGGCGAAGATGGCGGAAGGGTTGGAGCGTGTCCGGATCTCCGCGTCGGAGCTGCGAGGGATCCTGGCCACTTTGGCTCCGCAGGCTGGGAGCAGAGGTGAGTCGCACCGCCCAGCTCCTGGGCCGGGCCTGCCCGCCCCGCCTCCCTCTCCTCCTCTGCCTCCTCCTGCTCCGTCCGCGGCGCTTCGGAGCCCCCGCCCCTTCCCCCAACAGTGGGGGCGGGGGGCCGAGGGCGGGCCCCCTGCCGCCCTACCAGCCCCAGGGCCTGCGTGGTGTTCCGCTCAGCCAGCCAGTCTGGCTCCCTTCGGAGGAGCCCAACCAGAGTGCCTGCCTCCGCCCCCTTTCTTACCCCAAAGGTGACTGTTCCCCCATTGCTCCAGCCCTCTCTGACCAGCCCGTGGATTCCCAGCCGTCAGGAGACGCGAAAAGGAGTGGGCGCTGGGGTCTGGTGGAGGCCCCGGGTTGTATCATTCCCAGAGGAGTCATCCGCAGTCCTGCCCCGTCATCTCTTAAGCGTTGGAGAAAAAGAACTGGGGAAATTGAGGAGGAAGGTTTAACAGCTTGGGGTTTCCTTGTTGAACTTTTTTTCCCCCGAGGCAGGCTTCTGAGGACTGCGCCACTGGAGGGATCCAGTTGACTACTTTGGTTTGGCCTTGGCTTGTGTGGGAGCTGTTTTTATCAGAGAATGCTCAACTTGCAAGTTCAAGTCTCCAGCCACACCAGGAAAGCTCCTGGGAAGAGGCTAGTGTCTCCCCTCTCCTTTGTTAGGCAGTGCAGTTGTGTAGAATGGTAGCTATGCTTTTGCAGACCTGTGGCCAAAGTCTGTGGAATTGGTTTTCTGTGGTCAACTGAATTAGATTCTTCAGGTTCTTTTTTCCCTCTGCTGTGGAAAATAGTAGTAGCCCTTCTCCCTCTCTCCACCCAAGTTACAAAGGCTGCTGAGGGTGAGCTGTTCTGGAGTTAAACTGTTTTACTCTATTCCTACTTGATGAAGTAATCTTTTAAACTTCTGAAAATATTGTAGCAGTTTCTTAAACATTTGGTTATTTTTTTTTTTTCTGTTTTACACAGGTGTCAGTTCCTATTATAGTTTTGTTTACATTGATGTTTATAGAACAATGCTAAGATTTTATATAGCATTTGATTTTGTGTACTCTATATGTCACTAATTCCTGCCACTTTCCCACTGAAATATTTAGTAGTTATTTGTAGTAATCCTTCACCTTAATAGATAAAGGTAATAGATAAAAGGAAACAAAAAATAGAGACTTGCTTATCTGTTGCTAAGTAAATTCATGGAGCCTGGGGAATGGTTTCTGAAGTCCTGTGCTCTTATTCTTGAGTGCTCCAGTCTTTGATATTTTGAGAGCATGTCACAATACTTCCATCATCTTCCAGGGAAAGTTCCCTTATGGAACTTTTTCCTTCTCATATTCCATCATCATAGTAGCAGTTAGTCTCAGTATTCTAATGATGATAGTCTGAGCAGTATTTTCTTGGAATGACTCTGTTGGCTGCTGTTAGGGAGTTGGTGAGCATGAGTGGAGTTGAAGAACGTGAAAGGAACTACTTCCAGTTTGCTTCGACAGGAGGTACATGTTTGGGTAATTGGTATCCTATAGAAGAGGATTGTTCTGGGCAAGTTCAGAGACTAGAATTGCAATTTTTTACTCTAGAGATGTCCAGAACCATAGGTTGTTATGCATACCCTGTTTTTATTCTTGTTTTCCCCATTCCTACTAGAATGTTTAAAGGACTTATTAGCCACCCTGGAAAAACATTAGAGACAGAAGAAGAAAAGGTTAAGGTGGATTTGAGGGCTCTATAGTAGAGACAGTCTACTGGTGAAGTGGTTGGAGGTCTTTTATTCTGACAGTGATGGGGTAGTTTAGGTTCTTGAGGATCTGAATATGCCTTGGGTAACAGTATTTTTTTTCTTGTTTCCTTATCCCAGGTGCAGGTAACTCCCAACAGAATTTTCTTAGCCTTGCCAGTTGCTGAACCAATACTGTGAACTTAGTAGAATTTCTGTTTCTGCAGAAATTTCCTTATCCATCAATAATAGCATTTAAAAAAATATTGATTTGAGAGAGAGGAAGAGAGAGAGAAACATTGATTTGTTATTCTGCTTATATATGCATTTATTCATTGAGTCTTTTTTTTTTTTTTTTTTTTTAATCCTCACCTGAGAACATTTTTCCATTTTTTGTTCAGATAGAGTGGGAGGAGAGAGAGAGAGAAACCTCGACGTGAAAGGACACATTGAGTGGCTGCCACCCGCACAACCCAACCAGGGCCGGGGACAAACTGCAATGAGGTACGCGCCCTTAGCGGGAACTGAACCCGGGTCTCTCTGGACTGCAGGCCGACGCTCTAACTGCTGAGCCAAACTGGCCAGGGCCATTCATTGAGTCTTGTATGTGTCCCGACTGGGGATTGAACCTATAACTTTGACTTATTGGGACAATGCTCTAACTAACTGAGCGCCCTGGCTTGGGCCAGTAATAGCATTTTGATGTGTAATTCTCTTTGTTGTTGTTAATAATCACCAGAGAATATATATACTTTTAGATAGAGTGGAAAGAGGGGGGTGGACATCAGTGTGAGAAAGAGACATCTTTGATTGGTTGCCTCCTGCACGACCCTGACCAGGGCTGGGATTGAACCTGCAACCCAGGTACGTGCCCTGGACCTGGAATCAAATCTACGACCCTTCAGTCTGCGGGCCGATGCTCTAACCATTGAGAAAACTGGCCAGAGCTTGATGTATAATTCTTGCTTGACTTTTCTGTTATTTATCAGAATGACATTTTTCCCCTTCCTCCTCCTTATCCTTTTCTTCTACCCTTTCCTCTCCAACATCACAGAAAACATGAAGGAGCCCAGGCAACGCAAAGATAATAGGCGCCCAGATCTGGAAATCTATAAACCTGGTCTGTCACGTCTAAGGAACAAACCTAAAATCAAGGAACCTTCTGGGAGTGACGAATTTAAGGATGAAATTGTTAATGACAGAGATTCTTCAGCTGTTGGAAATGGTACACAGCTTATTAAAGATGTCTGCAAGGAACTGGACAGTCAACAGCAAAATGGTCCTATAGAGCCAGAAAATTTTCGGGCACAAGAGTCCTTTACTGGGACTGCTGGACAAGAGGATCGAAGTCTAAGAATTATCAAGAAAACAAAGAAACCTGACATGCAGATCTATCAGCCAGGAAGGCGTTTGCAGACTGTTACCAAAGAGTCCACTAGCCGGGTAGATGAGGAAGAAATCCTCAACCAGGTAGAACAACTGAAAGTAGAGGAAGATGAATGTAGGGGACAAATGAAAGAGGAGGCTGTGAATAAACCAGACAAAAATGACGCACAAAAGAGCCTAAATTGTGACAGAGTTAGGGCTGCAAAGGGAGAAAAAGGAAAGAGGATTGAAAAAGGGGAGGGGATGAAGAAAGTGAATGAAGACCTGGCACAGGGGAAGCTGGGTTCTGCAAAGCGCTATTCCCGCTCAGACAAACGAAGGAGCCGTTACCGCACTTGCAGTACCAGCTCAGCTGGTAGCAACAACAGCACTGAGGGGGCTGGCTTGACTGATAATGGATGTCGCCGCCGCCGCCAGGATAGGACCAAGTTGAGGCCACGACTGAAGAAGCAGGTGTCTATGTCCTCAACTGACTCCTTAGATGAGGATAGAATTGATGAGTCTGATGGGCCCAGGAGGAGCTCAGAAAGGAAGAAACATTTAGAAAGAAGCTGTTCTGGACGTGGGGAGGGAGAGCAGAAAAGCAACGGTAAAGAAAATCGAGGCACTCTTCACGTCACTTTCGATGCAGAAACCATGAACAAAGATTCCCCCGTGGCAAGGCCAGCCAGGGAGGATGTGGATAGGATGAAGCCTGACAAAGGCTTGAGCAGTGGGGGCAAAGGCTCTGAGAAGCAGGAGTCCAAAAACCTGAAACAAGAACTTCGGGGTCGTGGCCGTGGCATTCTGATTCTACCTGCCCATACCACCCTATCTGTCAATTCAGCTGGTTCTCCAGAGTCTACACCTTTGGGACCTCGGCTTTTATTTGGATCTGGTAGTAAGGGATCTCGGAGTTGGGGCCGAGGAGGCACCACTCGACGTTTGTGGGATCCAAACAATCCTGATCAGAAACCTGCTCTAAAGAGCCAGACACCCCAGCTGCATTTCTTGGACACTGATGATGAAGTCAGCCCTACATCTTGGGGTGACTCACGCCAGGCCCAGGCGTCTTACTATAAGTTTCAAAACTCTGACAACCCCTATTACTACCCTCGGACACCAGGCCCTGCCTCCCAGTATCCTTATACAGGCTATAGCCCTCTGCAGTACCCAGTGGGCCCTACAAATGGTGTGTACCCAGGGCCGTACTACCCAGGCTACCCGACTCCATCAGGACAGTATGTTTGTAGTCCTCTCCCAGCCAGCACCATGAGTCCTGAGGAGATGGAGCAGCACATGAGGAACATGCAGCAACAGGAACTACATAGGCTCCTCCGGGTGGCTGATAACCAGGAACTGCAGCTCAGCAACCTGCTCTCCAGGGATCGCATCAGTCCTGAGGGCCTGGAAAAGATGGCTCAGCTTAGGTATGGTGTGTTCAATCCTGGCTAGAGGGAAATGGGGATAACCTGGGAGGTGTATAGGCTCCTATGGCTGAGGAAATAGAAACCTTTTAGGTAAGCCACTGGGTGTTATCTCTCTTTCACATTGATTTTTGTAAGGGAGGGGCAGTTAGAAAAAAACAAAATTTTGTTTCCAGTCTTGGAAATTGTTATGTTTCCCACTTTTTCATTAAGGAAAAAAAATATCTTTACGAGAACATGGAATCTGGGATTGGAAAAGGAAAGACTTTCCAGAATATCAAGAAATGAACAACATATAACTTGTGAAGATCTTATGTCTGCTGTTGAATTTAGGTGGAGGCATATGGGGAAAAACTACTTTCCTGGACATAATTGTCTTTTTTTTTTTTTCCTCACCTGAGGACATTTTTCCATTTTTTGTTCAGATAGAGCGGGAGGGAGAGAGAGAGAGAGAGAAACATCGATGTGAAGGGACACATCGAGTGGCTGCCACCCGCACGACCAACCAGGGCCGGGGACAAGCTGCAACCGAGGTACATGCCCTTAGCGGGAACCGAACCCGGGTCTCTCTGTACCGCAGGCCGACGCTCCAACCGCTGAGCCAAACTGGCCAGGGCTATTTTTTAAAATATTTTTTGTTGATGTTTTGGAGAGAGAAATAGAAACATTGATATGAGAGAGAAATATCATTTGGCTGCCTCCTGCACACCCCCTACTGGGGATCAAGCCCCAGTATTGAACTAAGATCTCTCAGTCCATGGGATAACGCTCAATCCACTGAGCCACACTGGCTGGCCTGGCGATGTAACTGTCTTTAAAATGTCTTTCTGTGTAGACTGGAAGTTAGAATGAGTACTATACTTGGTGGCATTTTGGATTTCCTACCAAGGAGGATATTTAATTTGCAGGAAGCTCAAATCTTGGGTCTAGTCTTTTTTTGTGTTGTATTTGGAGCTAGAAGTTGCATGTATTTTATTCCAGAGCTGAACTGCTGCAGCTATATGAGCGCTGTATTCTATTAGATATTGAGTTCTCTGATAATCAGAACGTGGATCAGATCCTGTGGAAGAATGCATTCTATCAGGTGATTGAGAAGTTCAGGCAGCTTCTCAAGGATCCAAATGTCGATAACCCAGAACAGATTCGGAACAAACTTTTGGAACTCTTGGATGAGGTAAACCATTATCTTTTTGTTCTCAGGAAAAAGGCTTCAGCATCCTCTATTTGTGATGGATTTTTATTACATGAAATACTTTATTTAATAATAGAACATTGACAAAAAACTGCTCTTTTCTTGGGTTTAGGCCTACCCTACTCCTGTTGTTTCCTTGAGACTGTAACATACAGTTGGAGTTAGTTCTGAGCCTGGAAGCTTTCTGAAGGTCTTAGCCAGGGGTTCAGGGGTTGGGAGAGTTAGGAGAAGAGTGTGTGCAGGTGTTCACATTTTTAAAATCATGGAGTGGCTTATGTTATGAATTTGTCTTCTGCTTTATTGGTGGCTACTAAATACTGTATATACCTCCCTTTACATCAGATGGCTGAGTATTAGCAGAACTGGGAAAAGGTCACTTGCCCGTTTCTAGGAGGTAGATTGGGTCAAAACTGGATGATTCAGCATCTTATTTTTCAATTCCTTATTTTTTTCTCTTTATAGGGTAGTGACTTCTTTGATAGTTTGCTTCAAAAGTTGCAGGTTACTTACAAGTTCAAACTGGAGGACTACATGGATGGTCTTGCTATTCGCAGCAAGCCGTTACGCAAGACAGTAAGCCATTTTCTTTATCTTAAATTTATTTATTTAGTAAGCATTTATCTAGTGCTAGGCACTGTGATGGATGTTGAGGATACAAAAATGAAAGATACAGCCCATTAGAGTAACAGGGCGATTAAATCAATAATTATAATCTAATGTAATAAGCATTAAAATAATGGTATATGTAGTGTTGAAGGAGCATAGAGGGATGTGGATATTATTTAGATGGATGGGGTCAAGGAACGCTTTTCAGAGACTGTCAGGTTGAGTTTTGAAACATGAATAGTAGCAGAAGGGGCAGTTTCTTTTTTTTTTTGTCCTCATCTGAGGACATTTTTCCATTTTTTGTTTAGACAGAGTAGGAAGGAGAGAGAGAGAAACATCTGCGTGAAAGGGACACATTGAGTGGCTGCCTCCCACAGGATCCCATGGGGCTGGGGACAAACCACAACCGAGGTACATGCCCTTAGCGGGAACCAAACCTGGGTCTCTCTGAACCAGTGGCTGACACTCTAACCGCTGAGCCAAACCGGCCAGGAGAAGGGGCAGTTTCAATGCAGGGCACAGTGAGAGAGAATTAGGCCTTGTTGGAAAAGTGCAAGAAGTTCAGTATGCTGGTGTATGTAATGTGGAGTTGGGCTGTATAGGAGATAAAGTTAATGAAGTAAGAAGGGATAGAAGAGTTTGGACTTTATTCTGAAAGCACTGAGAAACAGTTAACTGATTTCCAACAAATGGATATCATAGATTTGTTCTTACAACAGTCACTCTAGGAAATGGATGAGTTTGGGCAAGAGTGGAGGTAAGGGTGTCGGCCTGAATGAAGGTAGAGGTATTGGAGGTAGAAAAGAGGAGACAGATTGGAAAGATATAAGGGAAATATAATTGAACTACTGGCTGATTTGGTGTGAATGATGAGATTAGAGACATGAGGAATCTAGGACATCTCCTAGTTTGTGACCTAGGAGAGTGGCAGGCAAAGAAAAGGGTAGTTTAGTTTTGGATATGCTTAGGTGGAGGAGCTTGAAAATGAACAAACGAATATTCTGGTTGGTCTGGAGCTCAGGACAAAGAGCTGGGCTGGTGATATAGATTGAGGAGTCATCAATGTATAGGTGGTAGTTGAAGCAGAATTTGGACTACTGGGAAGGCTGGACAGAGTGAGGTTATCAGATTTCAAGGTGATAGTGGGTAAAATTGTCAAGTATTACAGAATCGTCAAATGCTAAGATTACTAAAAAGTATTCCTTGAATTGAATAACTTTATTACCAGTTATTTTAATTAGATAGGATGGAAGCCAGATTGTAGTGAATAAGAAGTGGGGCAGTACATTAATGAAAGAATAATATAGACCATTCTTTTAAGAATCTTGGCTATGAAAGCAAGGAAGGAGATAGTTGTTAAAAGAGAACTAGTGTCAAGAGAAGTTTTTTGTTTGTTTTTAAGCTGGGAAAGACTTGAGCATATTTATATGCTGAGAAGAAAGGTCCAGGGGAAAGGAAAGGGTTAAAGATTCATTAGAAAAAGGGGTGTGATTTATGGAGCAGAAGCTTCCTCTTGCCTTTCTGCTCCTTTTGATGAATTGCTATGCATAAGCTTGATTACTAATCAGCAAGTATTTATTGAGTCCCTCCTACATGTCAGGTGCCAATTTAGGCACACACAATTAGTTCAGTGTAAAGCAAGAAAGCCATGATCCCAGCTCTTGGAGTTTTGAGTTTGATTAGGGATGAGTGCAGATGTTGGATTAGTAGTTGCAATGCAGTAACTTCTGCAAAGGATGTTGTGGGGTTTAGAGGATCATGGAGGACTGAGGAAGTCCCAGTTAAGTGAGCCTGAGGGCCTGAGACATTAGCCAGGTGAAAGTGGTTGTGAAGATGCAAGAGCAACAGTCTAGGGAAAGGGAACAGTGTATATGAAGGTCCTGAAGTGGGAAAGAGCATGGTGTATTTTGGGGATTGAGAAAAGTTTCGTCTGACTGAGATACAGAGAATAAGAGGAGTAATGTTGCTGAAGACATGAGCAGAGACTAGATTATCTAGGACTTCATTGTGAGGATAGTGGAGACCCTTTGGCGGAATTTTATTTTCTTCCCCTCATTGAGATGGCAAAGTGGCTATAGTATGGAAACATAACTAGTTTTCTTGGTGTTTTATCAGTTAAATACCAAAGGTTCTTGGTGTTTATTCATAGAACATGTGGAATAGTCAGGACTCAGAAGATGGATGACGTAGTGATATACAACATTGCTGAGGCACATGTTTGAGTTATGTGTTAGGAGGCTGGTGTGCAGAAGGAACTAGTTATTTAGCTAGTAAATGATGAGCCTTCCTGAGGAGTCATTATGTACTTCTCCTTTAAGCTTTGTTCTTTATTCAGGAACATGGTAATTTCTTATGTGTAGGATGGAGTGGAATTGTATGTTATAAAATGATGTTCCTCAGAGAGGTTATTTATTTATTTATTCATTTTTCTTAATCCTCACCTGAGGATATTTTTATATTGATTTTTTTTTTTTTTTTTTTTAATTTTTAAGATAGAATAGAAGGGAGGGAAAGAGAGAGAGAGAGAAACATTAATATGAGAGAGACACATTTGGGGGGTTGTGTGGGAGGCAATCCAGGTACGTGCCCTTGACTGGAAATCGAACCTGTGACCCTTTGGTGTGCAGGCCAATGCTCCAATCACTGAACAATACTGGCCAGGGCCTCAGTAAATTTTTATGACATGTTGGTTTTTCTTTTGTTTTGCTAGTCAAGGTTAGACTGAAAACTTTTTACTTCGTTGAGGACTACTAATGACTTATTTCTTATTTTTTATTTATTTTTCTTTATTGATTTTAGAGATGGTAGGGAGAGGGAGAGAGATAGAAACATTGATGAGAGGGAACATCATTCAGCTGCCTCCTGCATGCCCCTCACTGGGGATTTTGCCCAAACATGGGCATGTGCCCTGACCAGGAATCAAACTGGCGACCTGTTGGTGCATGGGTTGATGCTCAACTGCT
Source organism: Molossus molossus (assembly GCF_014108415.1). Classification (NCBI taxonomy): domain Eukaryota; kingdom Metazoa; phylum Chordata; class Mammalia; order Chiroptera; family Molossidae; genus Molossus; species Molossus molossus. The sequence continues at coordinate 42,932,316 of NW_023425354.1, read as the reverse complement.
GAGCCACACCAGCTGGGCCTAGTGACTTACTAATGGTGCTCTGTCATTTTGACTCCATCTCTGTCCTTTGGGGTTGAAGTTAGAGTTGCTTGGATGTGCTGTTAACTGATTGTTTTTTCTAAAGGTAAAATATGCCTTGATTAGTGCCCAACGATGTATGATTTGTCAAGGAGATATCGCTAGGTATCGGGAGCAAGCCAATGACACAGCAAACTATGGGAAAGCACGCAGGTACTTTTTTTTTTTAGTAAAATATTTACTACATCAAAAAATTGTCATTTTATCATATGATTAATATAAAAATCATGAATGAGAGAGTTTACATTTTTTTCTCCCAAACCAAGTCTTTGAAATCTGGTATACATTTTGTGCTTATAGCTCATCGCAGTTTAGAGTAACCACGTTTTGAATGCTCAGTAGCCACGTGTGGCCGGCGGCTACCTTGTTGGGTATCAGAGATCTAGATGATATCCTAGGGGCTTGAGGCTAATTCCGTGGAATAGGAGTGTTGCGGAGATGCATCCTTTACAGGAAGGCTGCTTTACCTTGTAAGGGCTTAAAGAAGCTGCTCCAGCCTGGATCTCCACTCTCTGGTATCCCTCTTCCCCATCTTGGCAGAGTGGGGCCAGGCAGATATCAGATGTGCCTGATGGAGTCCTGTATCGTGTTGCAGAGCCTTCTGGAGGCAGAAAGCCAGGTTCCTATTGCTTCTCCACTGGAGTTAAGCCCCCACCTACTGGAGTTAACCTTAGTGTACCCAGAATTTTTTTTCAGTCAGTCGCTACTTGTTTACTGAGCACCAACTAAGTGCCAGCTTCTGTGCCGAACACCGGGAATACACACCAGTGAATGTAATTATCTCACAGTCTTGTTATGCTAACCAAGTAACCCACAAATGAATAAATCATGAAAATGGGCAAATTAAAGGGCACAGAGACTGCACAGGGACACGACTTCTCGGAGGTCAGAGAAGGTCTCCCTGAGGAAGTAGAATTCACTGAGCCAAGGAGGAGTGGTCCACGTGCAAAAGCAGCATGAGGGGTGCAGGGAAGAGCTCGAAGAGGGCCAGTGTGGATGGTGTACAACATGGTGTTAGGGCAGCAGCCTGGAGTGAGTGTAAGACCTCTGGCTTCAGAGTCATATAGACCTGGTCCAACCCAGCCCAGTGACTTGGGAGACAGGTTTCAACCTCTCCCCGCCTGTTACCTCCTTTAGAGGGATGTGGTGAAGACGAAAGAGAATGACATATGAAAACTCTTGGTGTTAGCAGATGCTCCAATTCATTATTAAATTATTGACTTCTGTTTCTATTTATTTATTTATTTTGTTTTTTTTATTTTTTTATTTTATTTTTGTTATAGATGTTTCTCTTTTTTTACCCCATTGACCCCCTCCTCCCCATTCCCCCCACCCCATCCCCGGCTTTGTTGTCCATGTCCTTTGGTTATGCGTACATGCATATAAGTTCTGTGGTTTATCTCTTCCCACCCCCCACCACCCCCTCTTCTGAGGGTTGTCAGTCTGTACCCTACTTGCGTGTTTCTGGGTCTACCCTATTCCTCAGACTGTTATATTCATTATATTCCATATGTAAGTGAGATCATGTGGTATTTGTCTTTTTCTGCTTGGCTTGTTTCACTTAGGATAATACTTTCCAGGTCCCTCCATGTTGTCTCAAAGGATAAGAGGTCTTTCTTTCTTACAGCGCACGCAGGTACTTTTGCCTCTTGTTCATTTGCTTCTCTCCTTGTGTGGCTTTATGCTAATCCCTATTAAGTGCAATGGGGCACCCGAGCTGCCTCCTATGTGGATGTCCTTCAGGTGTCCCTATTGGTCTCTATAGTCATGTTTTACCACTCTAGGGTTATATCTAACACTTCAGCTTATTCTTAAGTAGTAAGGATTATCAGGTGATGAATTAGGAAAGAACTGATAATGGAACTACCATTTTTTTAAAACTGTTTTTCTATTTCAGTTGGTATCTGAAGGCCCAGCATATTGCTCCCAAGAATGGGCGCCCCTATAACCAGTTGGCTCTGCTGGCAGTGTATACGGTAAGAAATCCTGTGGACAGGGGAAGAATTTTGTAGGCAGTATCTTAGAAATATGGATTTTGATAGCATCAGCTCCTGGAGCTAGATTTTATCTATTCAGCTAGAATTCAAAGTATATGCCCTTATGTTTCCCATCGTCAAAACTCTTTTTGTTACTGTTACTTTTAGAGTTATGTTGTCAGGGATCCCTAACTTCAGATGAATCTGTACTTCACTTTGATTGCAATTAAGTTCTTTGGGGAATGCTCATGTTCCAGCCAAACCACTCTGTTTTTGACCAAGGCTTTTGCTCTGAATCTTGTTTGCTTCCCTTCCCTATCGCGTTGTACTAGGTTACCTATTTCTAGAAGGAAAATGAAGCTCCCTTTACCTCTTCATCTTAAAAGTCTTCAGCTAGGCCCAAGTACTCAGATCCTTGTTTTCTTTGTTCAGATCATCCCTATTCTTCTTAGCTTTTCACCTGAGGAGTCTCCTTAGCAGAATACAGTAAATGCCAAATCATACCTCTCTGATCTTACCAAACTCCTCTAAATGTGGCTGTAACAGAGAGCCTTGGGGATCTGACAGTGCTCCTAGTGAGGAAGATGAAGTGAAGAGGAAAGGGTGGGAGCCAGTGGTAGGTACCAAATATAAGAAGCAGCTAACAAGATCATTAGCAGGGAGAGCCCCCCCCACCCCATGGAAAAGAAACCTTTTTAATTACTACACAAGTCCAAAGTTGATTGATGACAAAATCCTTTTATAAACACTGGATAATATCAGAGAGCAAACAGTTAGAGAAATACTGGTCTTCTAGATTGTGTGTTTCTGTGCTAATGTTGAAAACCCAGTACTAAGGTCAAATGCTTTCTTATTTTCCTATTTTTCTGCTCTGCTCCTTCAGTTCCTTGACTCTATCCTCTGCTCTAGTGACCCTAAAGTTATTCCTTCTCCAGGCTCCAGGCTCCCTCTTCCCCAGGCCACGCCCCGAGCTCTGCCTTTGCCTGGCTGTATTTTGCTCCACTCCGTCCCTCTCTGTTGAAATCTCATTATTCTTTGAAGCAGAGCTCAGGTGTCTCACTGCCCTGCCCTGTCCCCCAGCCTTTCCATGAGCCCCTAGCACCTGTGGTAGATGGTCTGCAAATATGGCTCATTACTCCTTCCAGCCTGCTAGCTATACCCCATTGCTCTCCTCCCATCAAAAGCTGAATCTGTTGACTACCTCTTGAATTGGGACTAGGCTTAGTGCTTTGGTCAAAAAGATACTAGAAAATGTGACATGGGCCCTGGCCGGTTTGGCTCAGCGGTTAGAGTGTTGGCCTGCGATCCGGAGAGACCGGGGTTCGGTTCCCACTAAGGGCATGTACTTCGGTTGCAGTTTGTCCCCGGCCCTAGTTGGTCGTGCGGGTGGCAGCCACTCGATGTGTCCCTTCACGTCGATGTTTCTCTCTCTCTCTCTTCCTCTCTCTCCCTCCCACTCTATCTGTACAAAAAAATGGAAAAATGTCCTCGGGTGAGGATTAAAAAAAAAAGAAAATGTGACATGGTAGAGACTTGAAAAGTGCATGCGCATTGTTTTAGCCTCTATTTTTTTCTGATTGTGGTAAAATAACATACAACATAAAATTTACCATCTCAACAATTTTTAAGTGTACATTTCAGTAGTGCTAAGTACATTCACATTGTTTTGCATCCAGTCTTCAGAACTTTTTTTTTTTTTTTTTTTTTTTTATCCTCACCTGAGGACATTTTTCCATTTTTTGTTCAGATAGAGCGGGAGGGAGAGAGAGGAAGAGAGAGAGAGAGAGAAACATCGACGTGAAGGGACACATTGAGTGGCTGCCACCCGCACGACCAACCAGGGCCGGGGACAAACTGCAACCGAGGTACATGCCCTTAGCGGGAACCGAACCCGGGTCTCTCTGTACCGCAGGCCGACGCTCCAACCGCTGGGCCAAACCGGCCAGGGCCAGAACTTTTTACTTGCAAAACTGAAACTCTGTACCTATTAAACAATAATTTCCATTTCCCCCTCCCACCCAGGACCTGGCAACCACTATTATAAGTGGAATCATACAGTATTTATGTTTTTATGATTGGCTTATTCATGTAACATGTCGTCCTCAAATTTCATCCGTATTGTAGCATTTGTCAGAATATCATTCTTTTTTTTCAAGTTTGACTAATATTTCCATTGCATATATATACCACATTTTGCTTATCTATTTATCTAATTGAACACTTAGGTTGCTTTCTCACTTTTTGGTTATCATGAATAATGGTGCTCTGAAAATGGGTGTACAGATATCTCTTTGAGATCTGCTTTCAATTATTTTTATTTATTTATTTTTGTTACAGGTGTTTCTTTTTTCCACCCCTAAACACCCTCCTCCCGATTCCACCTGCACCCCTCTCCCCCAGCATTATTGTCTATGTCCATTGGCTACGCATACATGCATATAAGTTCTTTGGTTCATCTCATCCATCCCCCCCCCCCTCCTGTGAGGTTTGTCAGTCTGAACTGTACTTCTTTCTATGTCTCTGGGTCTGTTTTGTTCATCAGCTTATTTTGTTCATTTTATTTCACAAATAAGTGAGATCATGTGGTATTTGTCTTTCTCTGATTGTCTTATTTTGCTTAGCGTAATACTCTCCTGGTCCCTCCTTGTTGTCTCAAAGGATAAGACATCTCTCTTTCTTTCTTTTTTTAAAAATTTTTTTCTTTATTGATTTTATTTATTTATTTATTTATTTTTTTATCCTCACCCGAGGACATTTTTCCATTTTTTGTTCAGGTAGAGTGGGAGGGAGAGAGAGGAACAGAGAGAGAGAGAGAGAAACATCGACGTGAAAGGAACACATCGAGTGGCTGCCACCCGCACAACCGACCAGGGCCGGGGACAAACTGCAACCGAGGTACGCGTCCTTAGCGGGAACCGAACCCGGGTCTCTCAGGACCGCAGGCCGACGCTCTAACCGCTGAGCCAAACCGGCCAGGGCTCTTTATTGATTTTAGAGAGAGAGGAGAGGAAGAGAGAGATAGAAACATCAAAGAGAGAGAGTATCAGTTGCCCTCCTGCATGCCCTCTACTGGGGATTGGGCCGACAACCTGGCCATGTGCCCTGCTGGTGGGAATTAAACCAGCAACCTCTTGGTGCATGGGTTGATGCTCAACCACTGAGCCACACCAGCCGAACAAGATATCTCTCTTTCTTATAGCTGCATGGTGTTCCATTGTGTATATGTACCACAACTTCTTTATCCACTCATTTACTGATGGATACTTGGGCTGTTTCCAGATCTTAGCAATTGCAAATAGTGCTGCTATGAACATAGGGGTACATATATTTTTTCTGATTGGTGTTTCAGGCTTCTTAGGATATATTGCTAGAAGTGGGATTACTGGGTCAAATGACAGATCAATTTTTTTTTCTTTCAATCCTCACCTGAGGATATTTTTTACATTAATCTTCAGATAGAGCTGGAGGGAGACAGGGAGGAAGAGAGAGAAACATCGATGTAAGAGAGACACATCGATTGGTTGCCACCTGCACAACCCCCACCGGGGCCGGGGATGAACCGAAACTGAGGTATGTGTCCTTGGCCAGAATCAAACCCGGGACTCTTTGGTCCACGGGTGACGCTCTTACCACTAAGCCATACTGGCCAGGGTGGCAGATCAATTTTTAATTTTTTGAGGAAACACAATATTGTTTTCCATAGTGGCTGCACCAGTCTGCATTCCCACCAGCAGTGTACTAGAGTCCTCTTTTCTCCACAGCCTTGCCAGCATATGTTTAATGATTTGTTGATGGCAGCCACTCTGGCAGGTGTGAAGTGATACCTCATAGTCATTTTAATTTGCATTTCTCTGATGTTTAGTGACGTTGAGCATTTTTTCTTATGTCTCTTAGCCATTTGTATGTCCTGTTTGGAGAAGTGTCTATTCAGGTCCTCTGCCCATTTTTTAATTGGGTTCTTTGTCTTCCTTTTGTTGAGTTACATGAGTACACTATATATTTTGGAAATTAACTCTTTGTCTGATGTATCATTGGCAATGATGCACTCCTATGTAGTGGGTTTCCTTTTCATTTTAATGGTTGTTTCTTTTGCGGTGCAGAAGCTTTTTAGTTTGATGTAATCCCATTTATTAATGTTTTCCTTTGTTTCTCTTGCTTTAGGCATTGTATCAATGAAAATTCTGCTGTGTGTGATGTCTGAAATTTTGTTGCCTACATTTTCTTCTAGGATTTTTATGGATTCATGAGTCACATTTAAGTCTTTTATCCATTCTGAGTTTATTCTTGTGTATGGTGTAAGTTGGTGGTCTAGTTTCGTTTTTTTCATGTAGCTGTCCAATTTTCCTAGCACCATTTATTAAAGAGGCTGTCTTTACTCCATTGTATGCTCTTGCCCCCTTTGTCAAATATTAATTGAGCATAATGTCTTGGGTCAATTTCTGGGTTTTCTGTTCTGTGCCAGTACCAGGCTGGTTTGATTACAGTGGTTTTGTAGTATAACCTGATAACCTGATTGTGATCCCTCCAACTTTGTTCTTCTTTTTCAAGATTGCTGTGGCTATTCGGAGTTCCATATGGTTCCATATAAATTTTTGAAGTATTTGTTCTAGTTCTGTGAAATATGTTGTTGGTTTTTTTTTTTTAATTTATTTTTATCCTCATCCGAGGACATTTTTGTATTTATCTTTAGCTAGAGAGGGAGGAAGAGAGAGAGAGAAACATTGATGTGAGAGAGACACGTCTGCAACCGAGGTACGTGCCCTTAGCGGGAACTGAACCCAGGTCTCTCTGGACCACAGGCTGACGCTCTAACCACTGAGCAAAGCCAGCCAGGGCGGTTTTTAAAAATTTTTATTTATATTTTTAATCCTTACTCGAGAATACCTTTCCACCTATCTTTAGATAGAGTGGGAGGGAGAGAAAGGGAAAGAGAGAGAAACATCAATATGAGAGGAACACATTGACTGGTTGCATGACCCCGACCAGGGCCAGGGACAAACCGCAACTGAGGTACGTGCTCTTGATTGGAATCTAACCCTTGACTCTTTGGTCCTTGGCCAATGCTCTACCACTGAGCCAAATAGGCCAGAGCTGATCATATGGTTTTTATCTTTCATTTTGTTTATGTGGTGTATCACATTTATTGATTTGCGAATATTATACCAGCCTTGCATCCCTGGGATGAATCCCACTTGGTCATGGTGAATAATTTTTTTAATGTGTTGCTGGATCCCATTTGCTAACATTTTGTTAAGGATTTTGGCATCTATGTTCATCAGGGATAATGACCTGTAGTTTTCTTTCTTTGTAGTGTCTTTATCTAGTTTTGGAATTAGAATTATGCTGGCCTCATAAAACGAGTTTGGAAGTCTTCCTTCTTCTTGAATTTTTTGGAATAGTTTGAGGAGAATGGGTGTGTGTTCTTCTTTGAATGTTCTGTAAAACTCCCCCGTGAAGCTGTCCAGGCCGGGGCTTTTGTTTGCTGGGAGATTCTTGATTATATTTTCAACTTTTTTAGTTGTTATTGGTCTGTTCAAGTTTTCTATCTCTTCCCAGTTCAGTTTTGGGAGACTGTGTTTCTAGAAATTTGTCCATTTTGCTTAGATTGTCCAATTTGTTGCTGTATAATTGTTCATAGTATTTGTTAATGATCCTTTGTATTTTTGTAGTGTCAGTTGTTACTTCTCTTTCATTTCTGATTTTGTTTATTTGGGTCCTCTCTTTTTATTTCTTGGTGAGTCTAGCTAAGGGTCCATCAATCTTGTTTATCTTTTCGAAGGGGGAGAGTTTTCTTTAATGCTATAAAAATTCATTGCCCAAATAATGTTAGAGTTAATAATTTTTATTCCCCTTTATTCCACAAAAGATTCAAATAAATACCTAATACTTAATTATGGATTGAAATGGTTGATTAAGTAATGTGGTTTACTGATGATCTTCCTTCAGAATCTATTAACTCTCTCTTCACCTTTTTACCTCTGTCCTATTCTCGTTCTTTTGTTTTCAGCAGGGTTTTTATGGGGAACCTTGAGCACAGAGCACGGAACTCTATCTTCTTTTGAGTGAGGCCATTTCTAGGCAGTGGTGGAAGGTCTGAAGCTAGATCCTTCTTTGGAAATGTTACTGGTGGTGTTGGTAGTGAAAAGAAAGATTCCAGAGCCAAGGACTCAAATTATAAGAGAAAGTTTATTTCAAAAGTTGCAGAGGTAATAAAAGTGAGCTAGCTGGGCTGTATAGGCTCAGGAAACAAGTTACAGAAGCAAAAGAAGGGCCCTTGGAGTTTAGGAGAGGGAAAGACAAAGGTAACGTGCCTGGGGGGAAGAAAAGGGAAGGCAAGGCGCAGGTGTGCTCCCAAGAGGGAGATTGTGCCTTCTTTGTGATGTGTTTTTTTTACACCTCTGTGTGGCTTAATTTTTCTTTCCCCTGTCTCCTTACCATCTTCTATTTTTCCTTCTTTCTTATTTCTTGTCTCCTTTTTAAGTGTTTTTTTTTTGTAATTATTAACTGAATTGTTATATTTGTTAATTAGAAAATACAATTTAATTTTTCCCTCAATGGCTTTAAAAAATTACGGTAAAATTCCTATAATGAAATCATTTATTTGTAAATAATTATTTGTAAAATTCAATGGCATTTAGTACATTAACAGTATTGTGCAACCATCAACTCTGTCTATCTAGTTCCAAGACATTTTCATTACCCTAAAAGAAACCTCATATCCATTACTCCCCATTCCTCCTGAGCCCCAGCCTCTGGCAACCACTAGTCTGCTTTCTGTTTCTGGATTGCCTATTCTGGATGTTTCATGTAAGTGGAATCATGCAGTACATGACCTTTTATATCTGACTTCTTTCATTTATCATATAGTTTTTGAGGTTCTATGTTGTAACATGTATCAGTACGTCGTTTTTATGGATAAATGATATTCCATTGTATGGATATGACACGTTTATTCATTCATCAGTTGGACATTTCGGTTGTTTCAACCTTTTAGCTATTGTGAAGTTTGAATATCTGTTTTCAATGCTTTTGGCTCTGTACCTAGGAATGGAATTGCTGAGTCATATGGTTTTTCTATGTTGAGCTTTCTTTTTTTAATGTTTTTATTGATTTCAGGGAGAGGAAGGAAGAGGGAGAGAGAGATGGAAACATTGATGATGAGGAAAACATCGATTGGCTGCCTCCTGCACGCCCCTACTGGGGATCTAGCCAGAAACCCGAACATGTGCCTGATTGGAAATCGAACTGGGGACCTCCTTGGTGGTCAGTGGCTCAACTCCTGAGCCACACTGGCCAGGCCTATGTTTAACTTTTTACATTCCCACCAGCAATGAACCATGGTTCTGATTTTCTCCATATTCTCGCCAGATGTGTTATGCTAATATTTTCTCAGTATTTTTCTTTTCTTTTTTTTTAAATTTATTTTTCTTTATTGATTTTAGAGGGAGAGGTAGGGAGAGGGAGAGATAGAAACATCGATGAGAGAGAACATTGATTGGCCGCCTCCTGCATGCTCCCCCATTGGAGATTTGGCCCAAAACCTGAGCATGTGCCCTGACCGGGAATCGAACTGGCGACCTCTTGATGAGCCACAGTGGTCGGGCAGTATTTTTATTTTCTTAGTAGTGTCTTTCACAGAGCAGAAGTTTTAATTTTAATAAAATCCAGCTTGTCAGGATGGGGAGGAGGGGGTCTAGGGGTGGAAAAAGGAGAAGCATCTGTAACAAAAATAAATGAATAAAAACTGAAAAAAAATCCAGCTTGTCAGCTTTCATTTTTATGGATTGTGATCTTTGGTGGTGTATATAAGAAGTATCATCAAACCCAAGATTACCTAGGTTTTCTCCTATGTTACCTTCTAGGAGTTGTATAGTTTTGTATTTTACATTTTGGCCTAATTTTTGTGAAAGGTGTAGGTTTTGTTTATAGATTCATTGTTTTGCATGTGGATGTCCAGTTGTTTGAATGTCATTTGTTGAAAAGACTATTTTTTCTCATTGAATTGCCTTTGCTCCTTTGTCAAAGATCAGCTCACTTTATTTGTATGGGTCTATTTCTGTGCTCTCTGTTCTGTTCTGTTGATCTATTTGTGTATTCTTAGGCCAATACCACACTGCTTTGATTACTGTACTTTTATAGTAAGTCTTGAAGTCAGGTAGTATCAATCTTCTGATTTTGTTCTCCTTCAGTAATGTGTGGGCTGTTCTGGATATTTTGCTTTTCCATGTAGATGTTAGAATTAGTTTGTTGATACCTACAGGTCTAGTGATTATAAAGTGGTATCTGGCCCTGGCTGGTTTGGCTCAGCGGTTAGAGCGTTGGCCCACGGACCAGAGAGTCCCGGGCTTAGTTCCCGCTAAGGGCATGTACCTCGGTTGTAGTTTGTCCCTGGCCCCCATTGGGGTAATGTGGGTGGCAGCCACTTGATGTGTCTCTCTCACATCAGTGTTTCTCTCTCTCTCATCCTCCCTCTCTCCCTCCTACTCTATCTGAAGATAAATGCAAAAAAAATGTCCTCGGGTGAGGGGGAAAAAAAATTAAAGCCCGGCCAGTGTGGCTCAATTGGTTGAGCATCATCTCATGTACTGAGAGGTCTTCTGTTTAATTCCTGGTCAGGGCACATGCCTGGGTTGTGGGCTTGAACCCAGTAAGGGACATATAGGAGGCAGCTGCTTGATGGTTCTCTCTCATTGATGTTTTTTTCTTTCTCTCCTTCTCCCTTCCTTTCTCTTTCTAAAAAAATCAATAACAACGTGTTAACAAAATAAAATCAATATTAAAAAAAAATTGAAATTTTTAATTGTAAAATACACACAAAATGAAATTTACCATCTTACCCTCCCCCCCCTTTTTAATCCTCACCTAAGGATATGTTTTACTGATTTTAGAGAGAGTGGAGGGGAGAGAGAGAGAGAAACATCAGTGTGAAAGGGACACATTGAGTGGTTGCCACCCACACGACCCCACCAGGACCGGGACAAAACTGCTACCGAGGTACGTGCCCTTAGCGGGAACCAAACCCGGGTCTCTCTGGACCACAGGCCAACGCTCTAACCGCTGAGCCAAACCTTCTAGGGCAAGGATCTTTATTCTTTTTTCCCCTTATGAGTACTTGGCTCTTAGAGTACCTCCGAATATAAGGTATAGTATTGTGCAAGAAGAGAGATCTTATGTAATTGCCATGGCTTCTTCCATGGATAACATTCTCATTTTCTTATTGGAATTCCTCATAGCTTGGGGCACAGGTTGGGAGAGATAGTAGGGTTTCTTGGGTCAGCTGACTAAAGCTGGACTCAGGAAGAATATTGGTTAACTCCGTGTCTCTGGCCTCTTTCCACAGAGGAGGAAGCTTGATGCTGTGTACTACTATATGCGCAGTTTAGCTGCCAGCAACCCTATCCTGACTGCCAAAGAGAGTCTCATGAGTTTGTTTGAAGAGACTAAACGAAAGGTGAGTGGGGATGCAGGCAGAATCATTTTTTCCTAGAAGAATGTGTTTCTCTTAGTGCCTCTGTGTTCTTAAGGGAATGACTAATAATGTGTTCAAGGGGTCCCCTTTGGCTATGCTGATGGGAGTCAGTCCCTATGCAGAACCAAACTCATCTTTAGGAGAGCTGTCTGGGTAGTATCTAGTTTATAGAATTAATAACTTTTATGAGACAAAGCAGATGGTGCTCTGCTACTTTTTTTTTTTTAAACTCTGCTACTTTGAAACTATGACAAAGTTTTTACTTTTTATAGTTCTTGGGCAACAAACTCAGGGGAGGTGAGCTCTTGTCTTAGCTGACTCCCAAGAGATCTGAGCTTGTGTGTTTGTATGTTGTGTAGGCAGAACAGATGGAAAAGAAGCAACATGAGGAATTGGAACTGAGCTCCGACCAGTGGCGGAAAGGAAAGAAATCTACTTTCCGGCATGTTGGGGATGACGCTACTCGCCTGGAGATCTGGATTCATCCATCCCATTCCCGGTCTTCTCAGGGCACTGAGTCTGGAAAGGATTCTGAGCAGGAGAATGGGCTGGGCAGCCTGAGCCCCAGTGATGTAAGTTCCTGAGGGTGATGTAATGAGCAAGATGAGCTAAGTAAGTAGGGGTGCCCTGGTACGTGCAGCTATGTGGCACAGTCCCTGCACACTACCTTCATCTTTATTATGTGCTTCCTTCTCTCACCACTATGTGGCACTGTAGAATTTAATAAAAGTAATTTTTCTACATAAGGATATACTTAGTATAGGATAAGAGTTTTTTGCTGCTTTGGATTTGGGTCATTTATATTATGCTTTAGGATTCTGTGTGGGATTTTGGTGAAGCGAGGGAGAAAGAGTATAGTAGTTGGAAAACTACAAATGGTTGGTTCATTGTGCCTTGAGAGTAAAATTCATAGTAGAGTGGGTGATGGTGTAAGCTGGGACCAGATCTTGAAGGGTCATGCAGTAAATCATTTCACCTTTTTCCTGAAGGTACTAGGGAGTTATTGAATGCTTTAAGTAGGAAAAATAACACGTCAGATGTGTATTTTAGAACTATAACTTTGATTGCTTGTGAAAAGTTTGGGGAAGAATAAGACTAGAGATAAGAATAGTTAGGAGGTTGCTACAGTAATCCAAGATATGAAAAGGATCTGAACCAGGAATAGCTTTAGAGATGGGGAGAAGTGAAAAGATATGAGGTATGTTAAGGATGTAGAAACCAAAGGGCTTGATTGGACATGACGAGCTGGGGGAGAAGAGGGAGTCAAAGTAGCACCTGGGTGGATGATGGTCCATTCTCTGAGACAGGTAATAAAATTGGTTTTTTGGGGGTTGTTTTTAGGAGAAAGATGCTGAGTTTAATTTTGGACATGTTGGAATTTATATAGGACATTCAAGTGGAGAAGTTTAGAGGCTAACAGATACCTGAAGCTGAGGAGAGTAGTCTAGGTCAGAGATGAAGATAACCTCTTATAATGAAGTCATGAGAGCTGATTCAGTTGCTTGAAGAGAAAACAGAATGATAAATAAAATAGGTTAAAGATCTAAGAAAGAAAGGAAATAGATGGCAGGGAGAGGTTGTTACAGAGGATGGGAAAGGAGTAGAATTCAGAACACAAATGAAGAGATTAACCTGAAAGAAGGGGAGAGATTCCTCCTATGCTTGAGGGAAAGGAGGAATCGATATTTGGGGTTACAGATAGGTATGTGGATATTGGAGAAGGAAGATGAGGGAGGGCCTTTTTGATGTTTTCTGTTTTCTCTTTGAAGTTGGAGGCATGGTTGCCTACTAAGAATGAGTCAGTGGTGGGATAGAAGGACTTTCCCTTTGTGGTGTAATTTAAAATTTCCATTTATCTTCCTATATTCTTAGTTTTTAGTTGTTTTCTGGATGACTTGAAAAACAGTCATTGCATATAATGAAATTACCAACTTCCTATGTGCCATAGTGTGCATGGAACCCTAGTATGTTAAGGTGCTTCTGAGGAGGTGCTACAGTGGTAGAATCCCTCACTGCTGCCCTCTTCTAGTTTGGATGTTACAGTCTCTGGATGCCTATATGAATAAGAGATAAATTGTTCTATTAGATCAGCTTCGCTGTCTAACAGTCTTTAAAATGAAAGCAACAATGACAATATGAGAAAGCATTTTATAGCTTTCTTTGGCCTGGGCCTAAATGTTGGGGAGTATCCCTCATTAAGGTTATAACTAATCTTTCATAGATCTTTCTCTTCCATTAGGTGTTTTATTTATTTTTAGGTAATGTATTTATAAGTTTGGGTTTTTATTATTATTATTTTTAAAATTTATCTTTATTGTTGAAAGTGTTCCAGATGTCTCTTCTTTTTTTTCCTTATTTATCCCCTCCTCTCCACTCCCGCCCCGACCCCTCTTCATGTCTGTGTCCATTGGTTATACATACATACATGCATGCAAGTTCTTTGGTTTATCTCTTCCCTCGCCCCCCCCCCCCCCCCCCCCCGAGTTGTCAGTCTGTTCCTTACTTCCATGTCTTTGGATCTATTTTATTTGTCAGCTTATTTTGTTCATTAGTGTTTTTATTTTTATGTGCATCTCAGAGAAGGTATTTTCAGCATGTGAGCTGTCATTATCCGTTATAACTTTAGTAATTATTTTTAATTATAGAAATATATGAATATATTTTTAGTAAAATTTCAAATAATTACAGATGTATGTAAAATGTGGTAATTTTGTTTTCTAAGCTGTTTGTGAAATTGTTTATATATTTTCAGCCTAAACATTATTTTTGGGTAATTACTTCCCTTAATTTATTTTAAGTTTATATCTGTGAGTTTGGGCTTTTAGTTCTAGACTACTGGCACTTGAGGTAGAAGTCTGCAGTTTCATAGCTCTTTGTTTATCCAGTCAGGAAACCACACTGTCTTTTTTACCTGCTTTCTCAGGCCCAACTCAGCTTCCCATATTTTTTTATTTCCTACATTAGGCCCCAAGAACTCAGTCTCCTTTCTCTGTTCCTCAGAACATACAGTTGATGAAAGTAGGGATTTATTCACATATATTTGAGTAATTAGGCTTTGGGAATAGAGATTAAAAGAACCAAAAATGTTCTTTAAACTCAGGGAGCACTCAGGCATATGGGGAAGACAGCAGAAACATAAATATATGATAATAATGCCATGTGCCAAGTACTGTGATAAAGGCAAACATGAGAAGCTGCAGGAGCACGCAGTCAGAGCACCTAATCTGGGCATGGTTAGGGAAGGCTGGAATGAGGAAGCATTTTGCAGCTGGAGGATGATATAAGGACATTTCCACTCTGAAGCTTGAAAGAGGCACGAAGGCTTAGGGAACTGCAAGTAGTTCATTATGGCAGGAGGCTAGGATGTGAGAAGAGCTCTTGCTAGAGACTTGAGTCATTCTTTACCCCTTCCTTTTCTGTACCCCACATCCAGTCAATACTAAGAGCTTTAGAATGCACTTCCTAAACAATTTGAATCCATCTACTTTTCTCCATTTCCACTCCCACCATCCTAGTCCAAGGTGTCATTTTAATCACAGACTATTAAAAGAAGTTCCTAGTGGCCTTTCCACATTTATTCCTGGTCCTCCTTATGCCTTTCTTTTTAGACAGTAACCCAGTGAGCTTCCAAATACACATTTCTGATCATGTCACTTCCCTACTTGAAAGTCTTCAGTCATACCTGTTTGCTCTTAGAATTAGGTCCAAAATCCTTAGCATAGTCCAGCCAGTGTAGCTCAGTGGTTGAGTGTCAACTCATGCACCAAGAGGTCGCCGGTTCATTTCCTGATCAGGGCACATGTCCAGGTTGTGAGCCAAATCCCCAGTGCGGGGCATGCAGGAGGTGGCCAATCGATGTTTTCTCTCATTGATGTGTCTCTCTCTCTCTCTCTCTCTCTCTCTCAAATCAATTAAAAAAAAAAAATTTAAACAACAAAATCCTTAGCATAGTCTGTGGGCCCCACCAATTTAGCTTCTGTAGCTTCTCACCGTATCTTACACCTCTGTTCCCTTTTTTGTTGTTGTTCTCTGGCCATACTGGCTTCTTCCTTGAAGATCCCAAGCTCTTTTCTGGCCTTTTGGCTGTTGGCACATTGTCTCTGCCTGCAGTACTCTTTTCTTTTTATCAGTCCCATTCTTACTTATCCTTAAATCCTTAGCATAAATATCACTTCCACATCCAGGGAGGCTTTTCCTAATCCCAGAATCTGTTTTCCTTTTGTTTTTTTGTTGTTGTTAATCCTCACCCCAGGATATTTTTCCATTGATTTTTAGAGTGGAAGGGAGGGAGAAGGAGAGAGAGAGAAAAACATAGATGTGAGAGACACATTGATCAGTTGCCTCCCACATGACCCTGACCAGGGCCAGGTATCAAACCTGCAACCCAGGTATGTGCCCTTGACCAGGAATCAAACCTGTGACCCTTCGGTCTGTGGGTTGATGCTCTGACCACTGAGCCAAACCAGCCAGGGCAACCACTACTATTTTTTTTTTTTTTTATCCTCGCCCGAGGATATTTTTCCATTTTTTGTACAGATAGAGTGGGAGGGAGAGAGAGGAAGGGAGAGAGAGAGAGAAACATCGACGTGAAGGGACACATCGAGTGGCTGCCACCCACACGACCAACCAGAGCCGGGGACAAACTGCAACCAAAGTACGTGCCCTTAGCGGGAACCGAACCCGGGTCTCTCCGGACCACAGGCCGACGCTCTAACCGCTGAGCCAAACTGGCCAGGGCACAACCACTACTATTTGATGGAGGTTCTTTCAGACCTTTTTGGAAGAATTTATGAGTGTGTACATATGTACACATACCTGTAGACACATGAAATGTATTATTTATTTATTTTTGTTAATCCTCACTTGAGGATATTTTTTCCATTGATTTTTTAAAATTTATTTTTTTTAAATATGTTTTTATTAATTTTTTTAGAGAGGAAAGAAGAGAGAGATACATCGATCAGCTGCCTTCTGTAAGCCCCCTACTGGGGATTGAGCTTGCAATCTGGGAATGTGCCCTGATCGGGAATCAAACCAGGACTTCTCAGTCCATGGGATGCCGCAATCTACTGAGCCACACCAGCCGGGATTTCATTGATTTTTAGAGAGGGGAGGGGTAGGGGAGAGAAATATTGATGTGAGAGAGAGACACCGACCGGTTGCTTCCCGCATGGGCCCTGCTTAGGGCTGAGGATTGAACCTGCAACCCAGGCACATGCCCTTAACTGAGAATCAAACCCGTGACCCTTTGGTGCGTGGGCCAATGCTCTAACTACTGGTCAACACCGACCAGGGCTCTTCAGTTTGCTTTTTAAAATTTTTATTTGGATATACAGTCAGTTCTGCTGTAATGTAACACATACATTTCTAAAAATCATTACACTGTGCAAAATTTATGAGGAAAATGGGGTTAGGGGAACAATAGTCTAAAACTTCCTCAGTGACATATTTAAAAAAGATACGAACCTAATAAAACAGTTGTACAATTTTATAGGTGTTTATTGGTTAAGAAATAATGTAAGTACTCTCTTGAAGAAGACATGGAGTTTGTCTGTAGAAGTGGGCTTCAGAAGGCTTGCAGCTTCTGAGTTACTGTGAAATGGTGGAAGGAGAGTTATTTGATATTAGATGGGCAGGTATAATACCAGATTTGGATAGGTGTAGTTCATAACATGAATTCACGTGGTGAACTGTGGTACCTGTTTTGTGTGTTCCTGTGCAGCTTAGTTCAGTTCGGTGCAGTTTTCTGTGTTCATCTGGTGTTTCTCATGAACAAAACTACACATAAACAAATTTAAAATTTGTGTTATGGTCACATTGTTTCCTAATATGTTGATCACAATAGAATGAATTTACATTTCAAAACAAGCAATATAGCAGAACTAACTATATTTCCACTAAGAATATCTTTCCTTTTTTTTGGTTAGTCCTCACCCGAGGATATTTTTTCCATTGATATTTCTAGGTAGAGTGGAAGGGAGGGAGGGAGGGAGGGAGAGAAACATCAATGTGAGAGAGACTCATCGATTCGTTGTCTCCTGCACAGCCCTGACCAGGACTGGGGATCGAACCTGCAACCCAAGTATGTGCCCTTGACCGGGAATTGAACCTGAGACCCTTTGGTCCGCAGGCCAATGCTCTAACTGCTGAGCGAAACTGGTCAGGGCAAGAATATCTTTCCATAGTATGTTCTTAATATGGCTGCATGATGTTCTATTATAAAGACATATATCTTTGCCCTGGCCGGTTTGGCTCAGCGGTTAGAGCGTTGGCCTGCGGTCCCGAGAGACCCGGGTTCGGTTCCCGCTAAGGGCATGTACCTCGGTTGCAGTTTGTCCCCGGCCCTGGTTGGTCGTGCGGGTGGCAGCCACTCGATGTGTCCCTTTCACATCGATGTTTCTCTCTCTCTCACTGTTCCTCTCTCTCCCTCCCACCCTACCTGAACAAAAAGTGGAAAAATGTCCTCAGGTGAGGAAAAAAAAAAAAAAAAAAGACATATATCTTTTATTTAAATCATGTATGTAATTTAAATATATGCTGTTCAGTACTTGTTCATTTTAGTTGTTGTTTTTTGTTTTGTTTTGTTTTGTTTTTGGGTGATTAGCCTTGATAGGAATTGTTCCTTTGACAACTAGAGAGTTTCTAGCATAAAATACTAAATTTCAGATCCTTGAATAAGAAACAAAATTCAAATTCAGGGGGTTGTTAGTAATGATAGTAAAATCCTAACTAGTTTGTTATCTCTCTGCCAAGCATAGGCTTTGGATCTGTCTCTGAATCTGAATGGCTGTAGGAGGTTAGCTTGTGGGTTTTTGGTTTTCAGTCTTGAGATGCGGTTTGGATTGAACATGCCACCTGGGGAGGGACTGCCAACCTCAACTATAGGTGCCATCCTCTTAAACTGTTGAGCCTCCCATTTAAACTCTTCCACTCAAATTTAATGTCACCAGAGTTCCAAGCATCTTTTTTTTAGTGGATGTGCCTTCTGCTATGCCTCAGTTCCCTTTGGAAATCAGAAAAGAGTACTGCTTAGCAAATGAGTTGTTGCTTATAGTAGCAAGGATCTCTGATAGAACTTCTGAGGATTTTTTTAGACCTGATTGCTCTAGTAGCATCTTGAATAGAATGTAACACGTGTGAGTGTACTGTGGAAAAATGAGCAAAAGAGAATGGGAGCCTTTGATAGATGTTTGTCTCTCAAATTTGATGGAGTTCTTATGTTCTGGCATGACTTGGTTTACCATTTCCAGCATTTTCCCCAACTAACTGTGACTATTGTACCTACACCATGCTTGGTGCTGTGTGTAAAAATGTCTTTAGATAAGTGGAGTGTCTTTGTATTTTTGGTCAAGCTCTTGCCAAACCTTCCTTCTTTCACCCATCAATGTGTTTTGGGGTTTAAACTGGACTGTATCTCAGTAGCTTCTAAAACCTGTTATTTGGCCTCTCCTCATTTGAATTTCTCAGCTTATTTTACCCACTAAATGATATTGTTTGTCTTGGTCTTTAACTTCTTTTTTTGTCCTTCAGTCACATTCCATTATTTCTTTTATTTCTTTGCATAGTGTCTGTTTTCAGGACTTGTTTGAGTTCTAAATTTAATGCAGTCACCCCTGAGTTTTTGGAGTAGAAGGCTGTGTTCCAGGTCCTGTGCTTAATGAGACTAAAGTTTAGTTTACTTGTTGTATTGTGCCAGCTCTGTGCTAGCACTGTAGAACTGAAAATGATGTTGGTATTTCCTTTAAGAGCTTAGAGTCTAGTGCATGGGTCAATGACCTTTTTCTTTAAAAAGGCCAGATAGCAAATATTTTAGGCTTTCCAGGTCATATGGTCTCTGTACAAATTCTGAACTCTGCTGTTGTAGAACTCAAGTAGCCATAGACAATATGTAAATGAATAAGTAGGGCTCTGTTCTAGTAAAACTTTATTTACGAAGACAGTTGGCAGGCTACATTTGGCTTGTGGACTTAGTTTGCCAGCCTCTGGTCCAGTGGAAAAATGGCTACATAAATAGTGTTTCGGTGTACAGTCAGTTATTTATTTATTTTTTAATCTTTATTGATTTTAGAGAGAGAGAAAGGGAGAGGGAGAGAGATAGAAACATTGATTGGCTATCTTCCTGCATGCCTCCCACTGGGGATCGGGCACACAACCTGGGCATGTGCCCTGACCAGGAATTGAACCAGCGACCTCTTGGTGCATGAGTTGACACTCAACCACTGAGCCACACGGGCCGGGCCAGTTATTGTTATTTGCAGCAGTTATATGTTCTAAAAAGTTGCCACAAACACTGAATTTGTGAATATGGAACCATTGCTCCTAGGGGAAATATAGGTTAGGTCCTATGAGCCTCTGGTTGAACTCATGGCCAACAGCACTATAAGTCATGCCTGAACAAAACTTGTCTAACACATATTTTCTCCATAAGGCACATCACAGTGTTTTTTTTTTGTTGTTGTTGTTAGTCTTCCCCTGAAGATATTTTTCCATTGATTTTTTTTTTTTTTAGATAGAGTGGAAGGGACACGGAGGGAGAGAGAGACACACACACACAAATCAGTGTGAGAGAGACACATCGACGGGTTACCTCTTGCACGGCCTCTGGGGCCGGGGCTGAACTGCAATTGAAGTATGTGCCCTTGACCGGAATCGAACCCGTGACTCATTGGTCTGTAGGCCGATGCTCGAACTGCTGAGCCAAACCAGCCAGGGCCCATTGAAATATTTTAAAGTGAACCCAATATATCACATCATTGCATCCCTACATATTTCACTTAACATAGACACTTTTTAAAAATGAATGGAGCCCTGGCCAGTTTTGCTCAGCAGTTAGAATATCGGCCTACGGTCCTGAGAGACCCAGGTTTGGTTCCCGCTAAGGGCGCGTACCTCGATTGCAGTTTGTCCCTGGCCCTGGTTGGTCGTGCAGGTGGCAGCCACTTGATGTGTCCCTTTCACATCGATGTTTCTCTTTCTCTCTCTCTCCCTCCCACTCTATCTGAACAAAAAAATGGAAAAATATCCTCGGGTAAGGATAAAAAAACGAATGGACATTTTTTTATGGACCACAATGCCATTGTCATCCCTGTTCTTGGCATCATTCAGTATCTGATCCATATCTTTGTTTTCCAGATTATCTAACAAATGTCTTCTAGTAGTTGTTTTGTTCAAATCGAGATCTACAAGTTGTGATTGATTGATTTGTCTCCTAAGTCTCTTAAAGAATTTTTTTAAAGCTATGTTTTATTGATTATAGAGAGAGAGAAAGGGAGGGAGGAAGAGAGACAGATATATCAATGTGAAGGAGAAACATCAGTCTGCTGCTTCCTACCTGACCCCCACTGGGGAGCAAGCCCACAACCTGGGTATGTGCCCTGACCAGAAATTGAACTTGTGACCCCCTGGCTTATAGGACAGTGATCAACCAACTGAACCACACTGGCTAGGGCCTAAGTCTCTCTTATTTTTTTTTTAAAGAGAGAGGAAGGGAGCCCTGGCCGGTTTGGCTCAGCAGTTAGAGCATTGGCCTGCGGTCCAGAGAGACCCGGGTTTGGTTTCCACTAAGGGCATGTACCTCGGTTGCAGTTTGTCCCCAGTCCTGATTGGGTTGTGCAGGTGGCAGCCACTTGATGTGTCCCTTTCACTTCGATGTTTCTCTCTCTCTCTCATCCTCTCTCTCCCTTCCACTCTATCTGAACAAAAAACTGGAAAAATGTCCTCAGGTGAGGATAAAAAAAAGAGAGAGAGAGGAAGGGAGAAAGAGAAACATCGATCTACTACCTCCTGCACTCCCCATGCTGGGGCGTGCTACCCAGGCATGTGCCCTGACTGGGAATTGAACCTGGACCTCGCAGTCCATGGAATGATACTCAATCCACTGAGCCACACCAGCCAGGCCTAAGTCTCTCTCTTTTAAAAAAAATGTTTTTATTGATTATTTAGAGAGAGAGGAAAGGAGAGACAGATAGAAACATCAATGTGAGAGAGATACATTGATCAGCTGCCTCCAGCCTACTGGGAATCGAGCCAGCAACCCCGGCATGTACCCTGATTGGGAATCGAACCGGGACCTCTCAGTCCATGGGTTAGTGCTCAATCCACTGAGCCACCTTGGCTGGGCCAGGCCTAAGTCTCTTAATCAAGAAGAATCCTGTCTTCCTTTAAAACATTTTTATTTTTATTTATTTTTTATTAGCTTGTTAAAGAAGCAGGTCAGGTCCTGGCTGGTTTAGCTCAGCAGTTAGAGTGTTGGCCTGCGGTCCTGAGAGACCCAGTTTGGTTCCCGCTAAGGGCGTGTACCTTGGTTGCAGTTTGTCCCTGGCCCTGGTTGGGGTTGGTCGTGTGAGTGGCAGCCACTCTATGTGTCCCTTTCACGTCGATGTTTCTCTCTCTCTCTCTCTCTCTCTCTCTCTCTTCCTCTCTCTCCCTCCCACTCTACCTGAACAAAAAATGGGAAAATGTCCTCGGGTGAGGATTAAAAAAAACAAACAAGCAGATCAGTCATCCCATAGAATTCTCACATTTGGATTTGTCTGTTTCCTTGTGGTATCCCTCTCTCTCTCATATTCCTGTAAGTAAGAGTTAGTTCTAGAAACTTGGTTAGATTCAGGTTTAGCCTTTTGACAAGAGTACTTCATAGGTGGTGCTATGTGCTTCATATTGCACTGCATTAAGAGGTGTCTGGTTCTCTTTTAGTGATAACTAAGACTAATCAGATGGTTCAGGTGGTACAAATAGATAGGTTTTTGTTTGTTTTGTTTTAAAATTTCAGCCAATTGCTAGCTCATCACAAAATAATCAAAATCTGGCAATGATTTGCTGGCACTGAGTAGCAGCTACCCTCTTTTAAAGGGGCTTTTGTTCTTTAGTTTGTCACTAGCCACCACAGCTCTCCTGTATTTGCACATTGCTCACTTAACATTACATATGTAGGCATTTGATTTTGTGATCCATGCTTTAAGAATGGCACCAGAGTGAATTATTGCAATTCAGGTTTTTAAGAGCTATTTAAGTTGTTTCTCAGAGATTCTGTTTAAGGTTGGCCACTCCCCCCAAACAGGCCTGACTTTGGGCACAGGAAAGTGTCTTAGTCATTGGGCCATAGGTGTTTGCTGGGCTTCGTGTGACATTGTCATTGGTGTTGACCCAGAAACTTGTTAGCAGTATGTCCTGCTACCTGACTGGCTCACTCTTTGTCTACTGTCCAGTAGTGAGCCTAAGGAATCTGAAGGTATCACTCCTGTTTCCTAATGAAATTTGTACCTCTGGGAACTGAGACCTACACACAGAACTTGGGGACAGATTTTTTCTCCTCAACACTCTGTTGCATCCAAGCTTGGTGAAAAGTGAGAAGTTACACTGCTTAAGCCGTTGAATTGAAAAGCTTCAGGCTGTGTTCTGGCGAAGTCTGAATGCCACCCTCCAAACCAGTTGGTTATAAATAAACTTGTTTCATGTAGTTTTTTTTTATCCCCAGGCTTTTGTTTTGTTTTGTTTTGTTAATCTTCACCTGAGGATATTTTTCTACTGATCTTTAGACTGGAAGTGGGGAGGAAGGGAGGAAGGGAAAGAGAGAGAAGGAAACATCAATGCAAGAGACACATCGATTGGTTGCCTCCTGCACAACCCCGACCAGGGCTGGAGATCGAACCTGCAACCCAGGTGCATGGCCTTGACTGGAATCAAACCCAAGACCCTTCGGTCTGCAGGCCTATATTATAACGAGTGAACTAAACTGGCCAGGGCTCCCCAAGCTTTTTTTTTTTTATCCTCACCCGAGGATATTTTTTCCATTTTTTGTACAGATAGAATGGGAAGGAGAGAGAGGAAAGGAGAGAGACTGAGAAACATCGACGTGAAGGGACACACCGAGTGGCTGCCACCCGCACGACCAACCAGGGCCGGGGACAAACTGCAACCAAGGCACATGCCCTTAGCGGGAACCGAACCCGGGTCTCTCCGGACCGCAGGCCGACGCTCTAACCACTGAGCCAAACTGGCCAGGGCTCCCCAAGCTTTTTTTTTTTTTTTTCCATTTTTTGTACAGATAGAGTAGGAGGGAGAGAAAGGAAGGGAGAGAGAGAGAGAAACATCGACGTGAAGGGACACATCGAGTGGCTGCCACCCGCACGACCAACCAGGGCCGGGGACAAACTGCAACCGAGGTACGTGCCCTTAGCGGGAACCGTACCCGGGTCTCTCCGGACCACAGGCCGACACTCTAACCGCTGAGCCAAACTGGCCAGGGCATCCCCAAGCTTTTTAATAGTTACCTGAAATCTTTGTTAGGGTGAGAACCTTGTTTCTTTGGATTTGGGATTCATATTTTCTGTCTGAAATTTTGCATGCTGCCCTTGCCTGAACCTCTAGTGTCCCTGTTTCCATGGTGGTTTTATTCTTTGAGGCTCTACTATAAATTGAGAATGATGATTTTCTTTTTCACTCTGAATACATGGTATATGAGGCTGGATAGTATATGAGTATATATTTTTTCTCACATTTAATCAAGAGTCCAGCAGAGTAAATGTTGACCAAACAAAGGAGGACAGTTTCACTGTGGGAAACCAGTGTCAGGTGGCCTATATCATAGAGCTTTCACATGTTCAACTTGTTATGCTTGTTATGCTAAAAGACTTTTTAAAAAAAGTGTGTTATGTACATGGCATTTTGAATCTTCATACCCATCATTTGTCTTGCTTTCAATGCCCCTTGCCTAGTTTATGCAGCTGAGCTGCTGTTACTGCCACCACCAATGTGCTGAAAAGAAAGCTGTGATATGTGGGTGATACATGTCTAATTCTTACACACACACACACACACACACCCATGAATACAACTATAGGTCAAAGCATGGTTTTACAAGGCCTGCTTCCTTAGGCAAGATGACTTGCCTTTTAGTGAAGTGAGTTCTGATTCCTAGGGTTGTGAACCTTTAGGTTGACAGTTCTAGAACTAGTGCCATTATGAAGCTCAGGAAAGCTTCTGACTTGATTTTACTCCACAGGGATGGAGAAAAATTAAGTCTCTGTGCTGGTAGGCAAATGTTTTATCAGTGATGATTTCATTATTTCATTGCCCCATAATTATACAATCATAGCAGAGAAAGTTAACTTAATATTTTGGTCTCATGCATGTAAAGATTCCACATCTGCGGGTTTTTAGGGTTGCTGTTAACTTCATGTCATTTATATAGCCCTTTACTTTTGTGAAATAGTTTGCAGTATATATCTCATGTCATACCCTTCTACCCTGGAAGCTATTTTGAAAGTATTCTGTGAACTGAGATTTGACAACATGGGATGACAGGAATTCATAAAAGCCTCTGTCTATGGGAAGAGGCTACAGATTGTCTCTGTGTTTTTTTTTGTTTTTTTTTTATTTTTTTTATCCTCACCTGAGGACATTTTTTGTTCAGATAGAGTGGGAGGGAGAGAGAGGAAGAGAGAGAAAGAGAGAGAGAAACATCAACGTGAAAGGGACACATCGAGTGGCTGCCACCCGCACGACCAACCAGGGCTGGGGACAAACTGCAATCGAGGTAAGCACCCTTAGCGGGAACCGCACCTGGTCTCTCTGGACCGCAGGCCGACGCTTTAACTGCTGAGCCAAACTGGCCAGGGCTTGTCTCTGTTTTTTTTAAGGCCATAAGAAACAGCTTACTGAGATTACTCTTAAAGTCAGGACCAGGACTGGGTTTTTCAGCTACAGATAATGCGAAATGTGTTGTGAGGAGCAGCCTCTGACAGGCAAGGGCTGGGGCTACTTGCCTAGATCACTGCTGGACTCTTAGGCTGGTGTCTTTGTGTCTTTGTGGTTGGCAGTGAGTGGAAGTTCTCAAAGTACATTGGCCCTACCTACAAACCCTTAACGCCCCACATGACCTCGGTCACCAAACCACTTCAGGGCTTTATTTTTATCCTAGCCGTTTTGTTTCAAGATGTGAGGTTGGTTTCTTTCCTCTAACAGAGCAAAGTTCTCTGAGGGAAGAAACAGAGTGCCAGGGTGCAGTTGAGGCTGGTTAAACACCAAAACCACATTCTTTGTCTTTCTGGGCTTGAGACGTGACATAAGCCATGGTGCAAATACCAGCTTCCACACTGAAGAAACCTCGTCAGATATTCATTTATTTTTTGTGTTTGTTTTGTTTGTATTTTTGGACAAGTAAAATGTGGAGGGAAAAAAAGGTATGCCTGCCCTTTCTGCTTTAGCCAGAAATGTAATTCCAAGAATGGACATTTCTTAAAAATCCAGTATTTCCCAGCTTAAGGTTTTTCATCTTCCCCAAGGGTGTTGATGAGAACTCTCACAACTCACCAAGTCTCAGGAAACCAGATTACCAACATATCCTGTTCGCGTGCATGTGTGTATTCTGTGTTACCCACAGGCCACTTTCCACCCCACGTGACCTTTAGTTACCATCCGGAAAGTCAGGACCCAGATACCAGTCACAGTTTCCAGGCTTTGGTTTGGTTTAGACATTTTAGAAAATGTTAACAGTAGAATTTTGAAGAGACTTTTTGAGTGGCACACATGGTGAATAGGAAGTAATATATCCTTCAGGGAGAGGGTAAGACTGCTTGTGTTCTTTTCAATAATACATTTGAAAATGAATATTCAGTGAAAAGTTTAAACTGATATGCTTAGGTAAGGAAAAGAGGAGATAAGTGAACTATTTAATTGATTAAAAGTAAAATATAAGCCCAACCGGTGTGGCTCAGTAGTTGAACGTTGACCCATGCACCAAGAGGTTGCCGGTTTGATTCCCGATCAGGACATGTGCCCAGGTTGTGGGCCCAGTCCCCAGTGGGGGGCATGCAGGAGGTGGCCAATTGATGTTCTCTCTCATCGAGGTTTCTATCTGTCTCTCTCCCTTCCCCCCTCTCTCTAAAATCAATGAAGAAAAAAAAAGTGAAATATAAGCTCCAGTTTTTAGATTTTTAAGGCTAAATTCTGAAGCTCGTATTGTGTCCTTTAAAATTTGAGTATACATTATTAGAGTTGTATATGTCACACTCTGTCATGTTTTTTTATTTTTTGTTAATACTCACCCAAGGATATTTTTCCATTGATTTTTTAAAGAGAGAGTGGAAGGGAGAGAGAAGGAGTAGAGAGAGAGAGAATGAGAGGGAAAAACGTTGATGTGAGAGAGACACATCGATTGGTTGCCTCCTGCATGTGCCCCTACTGGGACCAGGGATTGAACCTGCCCAGGTATGTGCCCTTAACCAGGAATCAAACCACAACCCTTCAATCCAGGGGCCAACACTCTAACCGCTGAGCAAAACCGGCCAGGGCTCGTATTTTCTTTTAATCAATATCTCTATATAAACAGACTGTAGCCCTGGCCAATTTGGCTCAGCAGTTAGAGCGTTGGCCTGCGGTCCAGAGAGACCCGGGTTCGGTTCCCACTAAGGGCACGTACCTCGGTTGCAGTTTGTCCCCAGCCCTGGCTGGTCGTGCGGGTAGCAGCCACTCGATGTGTCCCTTTCACATCGATGTTTCTCTCTCTCTTCCTCTCTCTCCCTCCCACTCTATCTGAACAGAAAATGGAAAAATGTCCTCAGGTGAGGATTAAAAAAAACAAAAACGCTATAATGAGTCAGGCAATGCTCTAGAATAGGTGTAGATAAAGTCGGCCAGTGGACTACAAGCTAAGATTGGTTTATTACATTCTTATAAGTTATTTAAAAAGAAGAACATGTAACATATATATGTGGCCCACAAGGCCTGCACTATTTACTGTCTGACCCTTTACAGAAAAAGTTTACCCACTACTATGGAAGCTGGGAAGGGTGCAGATAGTTAATTTGGAGGTCTTTCATTTAGGACATTAATTGTTATTTTTTTGTTTTTGTTTTTTTCACTCGAGGACATTTTTCCATTTTTTGTTCAGATAGAGTGGGAGGGAGGGAGAGGAAGAGAGAGAGAGAAACATTGATGTGAAAGGAACACATTGAGTGGCTGCCACTTGCACGAGCAACCAGGGCCGGGGACAAACTGCAACCGAGGCATGAGCCCTTAGTGGGAACCAAACCCGGGTCTCTGGGGGCCGCAGGCTGACGCTCTAACCACTGAACCAAACCGGCCAGGGCTAGGACATCAATTGTTAATGAGGGTATAACTGCTGTTTTGGGGGACAGTTCTTTATTTTATAGACCTGTCACCTCAAAATGGTTAGCATTTCTGGCCCCACCCACTAGATGCCAGTAGTGGCCTGCACACATTTCCAAGCATTTCCTGGGAAGAGTGATGTGATTCTGGTTGAGAACTACCAAGTGAAGAGCTTGATGAAATAAAAAACACCTTATTAAGGTTTCCTCCTTCATTTCCTCTCAATCAGAGAAACAGTCTTGGGATACAGCTCTTCGTGGCATAGGGATCAATCATAGTGAGAGTATTTGAGTAGCTGGTGAAATAGAGAGTTTTCAGTAGGATAGAATAAAAAGGTTTTAAGTGTATTTGTTACTTGTTCTCCAATTTCAAGAATTATTGAGATTGATTAAAGGTTTGTTTTGATGTTGCTCATGCTTTGAAAAGCATATTTCTCTCTATGTGAGAGGAAGAGTAGCCATCTTTGACCTTAATGACCAGATGATTTTGAGATCTGTGGGAATCTGTATGGTGTGCTTGAGAGACTTGTTCAAAGCCAATGTAAAGACGTAGTTTTGGCATCTTGTGAATAACCTGATATCCAGACTTAAGCCAGAATTCTGGGGTTAGAGAATTTTCCAGCCTGAGAGAGTTGACTGAAAAAAGTCCTCCTTTGGCTCTTTACCAACTTAGACAAGGGAGCAATCAGCTGCTGAGTTCCAGCCAACTGGAATGTATGTGAGGGTGTACTATAAATCGTCCCTTAGGATCCAGCCTCTAGTCTGTGAAGAGCCTTCCAAATAAGAATGAGACTCTTACACTGGATCCTTGTTCAATCTGCAGCTGCTATAGGAAGGAGTAGAGTAGTGAGGTGATGTGTCTGTGGGAGCAGTTCATTTTATGTAGTAACATACTGCCTGTTGTATGGGGTAAGAGACTGCACGGACCTTTGTTTTCCCCATGTTGCCTTTCTCACCAATTTCCTATATTAGTTTTTGTTTCTGATGGTACTCTTGGGGGAGATGTATTTGTAGTTCTATCATTCTGCCATCCCTCTCCACTCTTAAAGGTTCTACAATTTTATCTGTCTACTCTGTTTCACTGTCTTGGATTTGATGTTTGGGCTAAGATAGAGAATGTGAAATAGTTGTTTTCTTGGCTTGTGATCTTCCCCCAGTCGGAAGACTGTTTGTTTGGCTCCAGGGGAAAACTCCGGGTTTTTCCCCTCTTGGAAGCCTTTCACTTTACTCATAAATATTTAATATTGAAGTTACTGCTCAGTTTTATTTTCCCGAGTATTAGTATATAGACTCTCTAGACCAGAAGGAGCTTAAAATACTATCGAGACTCCTTTTGATGCTTGAGTCTCTATAAAATGTATTTACCACACATTTTTATTTTTAAGAGCTTCAGTGATTTTTCCAGTTGTTTGTCTTCCATCTAGCCACCGATCCAAAACTTTATTGAGTATTTACCATGGGAATCACTGGTTATCTCTCCTCACGATTGTTCTTTTCATGCCATTTGTGCCTAGAACCATCAGAGAGCTGTTTACCTAGGTGATATATTGGTCCCTAGTAGTATTGCTTTGACTGAATTGTACTTTGGTATAGAGTTATCAGTCTATTTTAAGATGAATAATAATAAAGAGACATAAGGAGTCATTGCTATTTGTATTACATGATACCTTCTTTGTGGAAACCCATAGGAGACATTTCTGTTTTTAGTATCAGAGTTAGTCGTGTGTGTGTGTGTTTTTTTAACAACATGCACATTTATTAATTTGTTATTCAGAATAATTCTCTATTTTAATTGTTCCAGGGGTTGGAGCTGAACTTGTAACTTACTTTAATAAGTGTGAAGGACTTACTGGCATGCATTTTATGGTGTCCTTACTACTAATGACCTCTAATCTTTTTCTCTTTCGCACCTCTTTTTTGTGTTTAATTTATTTTATCCTGTATATAACTTTATTACTTTCACTAAGTGGTTTCACAGTTTTATAAGGGCATTTACCTCTTTTCTCTTGCTTATTCATTTGTAAAGTCTTTCTCAGGGCAGCTAGTCATCTCTGAGGGAATCAAGCTTTTCCCTATCCCCATTCAGGTCATTTCCATAAATATTTAATTTTTTTCTCTATTGATTTCAGAGAGAGAGGAAGGGAGAGGGAGAGAGAGATAGAAGCATCCACGAGAGAGAACATCAGTTGGCCGCCTCCTGCATGCCTTCTACTGGGGATTTGACCCACAACCTGGGCATGTGCCCCAAGACCAGGTGTCGAGCTGGCGACCTCTTGGTGCATGGGTTAATGCTCAACCACTGAGCCACACTGGCCAGGCTTTTACATAAATATTTAGCTTGTATATATGTCAATCATTATTCTAGTCACTGCACATAGAAAGGTAAATGATATCGGTCCTTCCCTCAAAGATTCTCACAACTCACAGTCTAATAGGAAAAATGGATATGTAAATAAATACTTGCAACAAAGTGTTTACAAATATAATGATAAAATAATATACACTGTACAAAGGTAGTACAGAGGAGAAGCATATTAACTCATGATGAACAGAAAAGGCTACCTAGAGAGGTGATCAGTTTTTAGTTTTGAAGGATGAAAGAAATTCTTTAGGTAGATACGGGTAGCACACTTTCTGGCAGAAGGAACAACATGGATAAAAACAATGGTGTGGTTAGAAACAGCGACTGATTGCTTCAGAGATTCCTAGCCAAGAGTCAATCATTAGACAATCTTAGGCCATAGTACAGATGTCCATATTGATGCTAATTAGTCAGCTGGAACTGAAGATTTATCACAAAGGAGATACTTCTGGGCTTTTGATTTGGCCCAAGCCTATAAGTAGATCCTTCAAATAGTCTTTCTCTGTTTTATTTTATGCATTAGCAAAGGTTGAGTCATCCTAAAGTCATGTCTTCCATCATTCTGGGAAGCTTTCTGAGCCAAGCCCAGGCTTGGCTTAGGAATAAGTTATGCTTTGTGTTGTAACCATTGGCAATAAGTCCTATTCTTGCCTGTCACATGCACAGTAGGACTGCAGTTACTGAAGCATATGGGAAAGAGGAGTTGGGGTCATACCCACTGTGAATTTGCATTTTTCTGGGTTGTTACTTTCTTGTTAAAGATGTAAAACCTTATTCTGTCTAATGAGATTTTGAGCTGATTTGTACTACAAATCTTCGAGATGCTAGGTTCTAATTTGTAAAGCAAACTATGTGTAAGTCAGTTGACATTCTCTCTGAGGAATTTCTTTGGCAGATTTTCTTTTAGACTTCTGGACAGATTTGTAAAACAATATGGCTTTTAAAATACTTTGAAGTGACATATATCAAAAGGTTGAATAAGGCACTAGTAGATGCCCTTTGCCCCAAGGATGTCCCTTGTGGCTGTGGCAGACTGGGAGTCAGATATTCTGATTACTATATTCCTAATTTTTAATTTTCCGTGAACACATTTCTTAATCTCTTTCTGTCTTTCTACATCTGTAAAATAGGGATATAGTCTACACCATCAACAGATCTGGTATTTAATACTGTTTTTGCATTTTAGCACCTAGATGAAGCCCCAAACTTTTAGCATAATCACCTTCATTTTTATCATCCAAGAGTTAGAATCTTGGTAGGGGTTAGGGCATATGAGACAGAGTATTGGTTTTATAATAAAGACTTTGTGGAACAGCAGAAGATATTGTGGTAATTAATAACAACAAAAATCCTTAATTACAGTGTAGTCTACATACAGAAAATATAGTAATCATACAATATAATATCAAAGCCATACAGATTGGTAAATTGTTACAAATTAAACATAATGGTTAACCAGCAAAATGATTGGGTTTTTTACTTTTGTCCCTTCCATTCTTTTCTTTCTTTTAACTCTAAACTTAATTTTCTTCTATACATTTAATAGTAATAGTGGCAGGGATGGAGCCATTTTCCTGCTTTCTGATATGCCCAAGATTGATTTTCATTGTTGAGAGAGGATAAAGAGAATGAAGAGGAGAATTGAGTCCAGGTGATTTGAAGGTGTTTGCTGTCTTTTGAACTAGGTTTCTTGGGTCTGGGAACCAGTGTAGAAAATATATGACTGACAAAAAACTAGATAGAACTTGTCTCTAGTTACAGTGAAATTGACTCACCAAAAGCGCTGTGGTTTTTGGCCTTAATGTTGAACTCTCTGGCTATTTTGGGGGGAAAAGTGACATCATGGCTTGCCTGTACCTGGAGATGCTTGAGTCCAGTTGGGATTCCAGTTGGGATCCCAGAAGTTCTGTATTGCCATGTTTATAGCATTGTCTTTGGTGTCCAGGTAAATGCCTGGCTGTACCAGGTCATGCCGTCTATGTGTATTCTAACAGTTTTCTTTGCTTTCTGCTGCTAGCTGCCAGTGAAGTAGAGGTGCCTCTGTTGATAAAGAACAGATACAGAAGTTCACATCCAAACCTGAATAACCATTTTTAACTTGAAACACTTTTCCTAGGAGTTGATACACCAGAATCCTTCCCTTATTTGGTGCCTTGCTTAAATCTGAAGCTTGTACGAGGTTGCCAGAGCTCCCTGTACTGGTTATTTGCTTTTTGGTGCCCACAGCAGAGTGGTTTGTGAAACCTTGCTTGTGACCACATCTTTCTTAAACTGAAGCTTTGTTCTCCTTTGAGTTCTTAGATTAGTTCTTACCCCTCCCTTCCTGAGAGAGTCAGGGGTTTTCCTGTATTGTAGTAGGTGGGTAGGCAGGAGGGTAAGTTTTCAGATACTATTTTTCTGGACTGTGCACAATCCCTAGATGATAGTTATGTCGATATACACATATTCTTTAACTCTTGAAAAACGATTTGCTTATTATTAATCATGTAGATTGTAGATTTATTGAGAAAAATATTAGGGATTTTATTATTCTATTAATGCTATTTTACTGTTAGGGAAAACAAACTTTTGTTCACTTTTCTCTTTTCTTTCTTCTGGCTGGCATTATCATGGAGTGCAGTTAAGTGCTTTTATTGATTTGCATGATGTCTGGAATGGAAGCATCTACTTCCCTTAATTTGTAAGACTTCTCAATTGGTTTGGCCTAGTGGTGTCACAGTGAATGATAGCTGGAACCATTGGTGGGTTTTTGCTTGGGGTTGGTTTAGCTTTTGGCCTTTATAAACAACTTCATTGTCTTTCTTGGTTCTGCTGAAAAGGTTGCCTTTTTTTTTTTTATCCTCACCCGAGGACATTTTTTCATTTTTTGTTCAGATAGAGCCGGAGGGAGAGAGAGAAACATCAATGTGAAAGGGACACATCGAGTGGCTACCACCCGCACAACCCAGCCAGGGCTGGGGACAAATTAAAGGTTGCCTTTAAAAAAATTTTTTTTTTTCCCCTCACCTGAGGACATTTTTTCGTTTTTTGTTCAGATAGAGTGGGAGGGAGAGAGAGAAACATCAATGTGAAAGGGACACATCGAGTGACTGCCACCCGTACAACCTAACCAGGGCTGGGGACAAACTGCAAGGTTGCCTTTTTTTAAAGATGAAAGACTAAGAGCTCAGACTATGGTGCCAGATTGCCTGTGTTGACCTTGAGCAAGTCACTTAACCTCTTTGTGCTCAGTTTTCTCATCTATAACATAGAAATGATAGTAGTCCTAACTCTAGCTGAGTAGCTCAGTTGATTAGAGTTATTCCAATATGTCAAGTTTACAGTTTCAATCCCATCAGGGCACATAAAAGAATCAACCAATGAATGCATAAATAAGTGGAACAACAAATCAATGTTTCTCTCTCTCTCTCCCCCTCTCTCCCTCTTCCTCCCTTCCTCTTCCTCTCTCTATAAAATCAATAAATAAAAAATAAAACCGCCCTGGGCAGTTTTTCTCAGTGGTTAGAGTGTTGGCCCACAGACCAAAGAGTCCCGGGTTCGATTCTGGCCAGAGGCACGTACCTCGTTTGGGGTTCGTCCTTGGCCCGGTTGGGGTCATGCAGGTGGCAACCAATTGATATCTCTCTCTCACATTGATGTTTCTCTCTCTCTCTCTCTCTCTCTCCCCCTTCCTCCCACTCTGTCTGAAGATAAATGTAAAAATATCCTCAGGTGAGGATTAAAATACATAAATAAAAATAAAACCAATAAATA
Source organism: Molossus molossus (assembly GCF_014108415.1). Classification (NCBI taxonomy): domain Eukaryota; kingdom Metazoa; phylum Chordata; class Mammalia; order Chiroptera; family Molossidae; genus Molossus; species Molossus molossus. The sequence goes on along the minus strand of NW_023425354.1, from coordinate 42,898,569 downwards.
GTAATAGAAGTAATAGTATTCCTTAACCTCACAGAATTGTTCTAAGGTTAAATGAGTTAATAGACATAACGTGCTTAGAATAGTGCCTTACACATGGGAGTTGCTATAGAAGTTTTTACTATTTTTAAGGTGGTTGAGTATGTCACACCTGTTTTGTTCAACTTGGAAAACTTGAGCTCTTAATGTCTGAATTGTGACTGAATAGCTTGGGGTACTTTTAGACGAGATCGGGCGCGTTCAGGGTGGTATGGCCGTAGACGCTTGGGGTACTTCTAACTCCTACAGCACAGAGCCAGCTCTGTAAATTCAACCTGTTCTTAGTTGGGGGCTGTCCTCAAGCTTCTGAAAAGTATAGTCCAATAGTTAAAATCTGGCTTTAGGCCATACTACCCACACTGTGTGGATTATATAGCTGGACAGAAGTGAAGAATACTGGGTAGATTTTTCAAATTCTTTGTTCCCATTGGCTGAGCCTTATTTGTGCTTCAGAGTGTGTCTTTTGTTTCTTCCATATGGCAAGCCAGAAATTGTAAAGTATGGGTATTGTAATCTTTGGAGCCAAGTCTCACATGCATCCCTGTCTTCATTCACTCATCTATCACCTATTTGCCCTGCGATATCAGAATGAATCAGTCACTAAAGGACATCACAGTCTAGAGCTGTACTGACCAGTATGGTAGCCACTAGCTATATGTGGCTATTAAAATGAATTAAAATGAAATATACTAACCACCTTTCAAATACTCATACCCACATGTGGCTAGTGACTACTATATGGATCAGTGAAGATAAAGAGCATTTCCATCATGAAAAAGTCCTGTGGACAGAGCTGATCTAAAGACAGATATGTATGTGTATAATTAAGATGTACTGTAATACTATCACAGAGGTATATGAAATATTCTCTGAGCCTTGAGGATAAGATGTTAGGCTCAACCTAGAGGTAGAGGGTTGGAAGCGGTTTAAGCAAGAAAAGTAGGACTTTATTAGATACAGAAAGGAGTGCATGAGAAGACACTAGATGGAGATTGGGCATAGCAGTAGAAGGAACATGGTGAATTTAGGGCACCACAAATAATTTTTTGTTATTAAAAGGTAGGTTGTATCAGCAAGTGTGGAGGCAGGAAGAGCAGCCGAAGACCAGACTAGAAAGGCTGTTTGTTCACCAAGTATTTATTGGTTACCTTCTATGAGCCCACTGTGGTGAACAAAATACACAGTTCTTGCTCTCGTGGTATGCATATGTGTGTGCACGCACACACTTGAGTGTAAAAATTGGTAATAAGTGCTGTAAAACACAGGATAAACTAGAGCAGTGGTTCTTAAACTTTGCTGCATAGTATAATCACTGGGAGCTTTTAACAATCCTATGCCCAGGTCTTACCCCCATGCCAATTAAATCAGAATGTCTGGGGAGGGAAGCCAAGCATATGTATTTTTAAAAGATGTGTAGGCAAGTCCAGTAAAGTTTGGGAATCACTGGGCTGGAAAGTATAAATACACAGGCCCCCTCTCCCCGAAGTGGGAGCATGCCTGGCACATTCAAGGAACAGGAGGCAACAGGTGTGGAGAATGATTATTACATAGGCCTTTTGCAGGCCATTGTCAGACTTTGACTTTTATTCTGAAGTTAACTATGGTGTCTTGTCCCGTCTCTTGAGCTGGAATGCAGGAGATGGAACTGCTGTTGCTCAAGATCTGAATCCTTAAGTCTTGATAGAACTCTGTTTTTCTTTGAATACCTTTGTCTGAGTTTTGCCAAATTATTCTCCAAAAAGAGGTTAATCTAAATTCTTAACAGTTAGTGCTGAGTATGTTTTTCCCTACATCATTAATATTAGTACTGCACTGTTTTTCTTGTGTGTATTACTTGGCTCATCTATTTAATTAATATATATATATATATATATATATATATATATATATATATATTTCTTTATTGATTTTAGAGAGAGAGAAAGGGAGAGGGAGAAAGAGACAGAAACATTGATGAGAGAGAACATCGATTGGCTGCCTCCTTCATGCCCCCTACTGGGAATTTGGCCCACAACCTGGGTATGTGTTCTGACCGGGAATTGAACCGGTAACCTCTTGGTGCATGGGTTGATGCTCATCCACTGAGCCACACTGGCCGGGCAAATTTATATATTTTAATAGGTTCTTCATTAGTCACTTACTCAATATGTACTAAGTACCAAACACCATACTAGGCCATTTAAAAACATAATAGAAAGGAAATAAAATAAGGCTTCTCAAATTATCTCCAAAAATGAAGTCAGTGTTTTATTTAGTTTTTCTAAAGACTCATACTTTGTCTGGGCCACTCTTGGTCTCTGTAAGTTGAGTTGTCTAGAATTAGAACCACTGGTAGTTAGGAACAAGGATCATAATTGTCTGAGTGTAGAATAATAATTTTTTTTTTAGTTTTTCCTTTCTTGTCTGTCTCTATTGCCATTGGATGATAGCAATAGGTTCTTAAGTGTTTTTTTGGCCTCTACACATTTGTCTGCCCTTCACCCCCATTTCTAAATTAGTAGCTAGAATGACCTTTTAAAAATGGAGGCTTTCTCATGTCACTTCCCTACTCAGAGCCCTTCAGTGGCTTTGATTAAGATCAAACTCTTAACAAGGACTTCCACAACGTGGCCCAGCCTATTTCTCCAGCCTCCCTTTTGCAGAATCACTCACCTGGCTATGCCAGTCTGTAATGTACCGCTCTTGGAATCATCACATATGCTATTCTCTTTGCTTCCCTCCAAAACCAATTGATTAATTTACTCAACCTTCAGATTTCAACTTAAGGGTCTCTTTCTTTGGAGATCTCTGGTGCTCCAGTTGTGGAAATACACAGCATCCTGTTCTTCCCTAGACAGTACACTTTATACTTATGTCACCTATGGAGCAGGGATTGTCTCTGCCTTGTCCATAGTTTATACACAGTGTCATGTACACAGAGGATGGTGAGTAAGTTTTTGTTGACTGAATAACTGAGTGAGTGGAAAGAGTGTGAGAAGGACTTACCATCCTCACACTCTATTGACTCATTCATTTATAAGATGGGTTTGAGCTTATGTATGTGCCTTTACAGAACTACTTTCTGGTTGCCCACCTGATCACCAAATGGGAGATTCAGCCATTTCCTCTTTTACCTTGTGCAGTACATATGCAGGGCATACCAGCTCCCCTACTTTTTGGGTGGATGGGCATGAGAGTTCCCAGGCACTGAGAGAGATGAGTCAGAAAGAAGAGTCATTCAGAAAGGAACCCAGTCAGAGCAACAGTGTTGCCCTTTGGCTGAACTTTCTCTCTGTCTGTGTACCTCGAGATGCTACTAAACTGGTGGCACTTTTGAGCTAGTTGCTATAATTGTCAGACCCCACTACAGGGGATTTATAAACCTTAATCTGGCACTTTTTTTTTTTTATTATTAGGGATGTTTTGGGAAAGGTCCAGGGGCCCTCAGACCTACGTGAAATCTTAATTGGGCTGGTTGTGTTCTATTTCCACCTGGTCACTTCCCATAGTGGCTTCCTAGGTGAAAACTGGGAGCATCTCATTTATATTTCAGTCTTTTGGCATTTGATCATTTTGTTGTTTTGTTTTTTTGCTGTCATAGAATTGGGATGGTGCTTGCTCAGAAGCTAGCAAGAAAGGATGGATTTAGTTAGAATTATACATTTGTGGGCTTTTAGAATTGGAAGGAACACTGTAGATTGGTGATTCTCCTGAGATGGTAGGAGGTAGGTAGGTAGGTAGGTAGATAGGTAGATATTAGAATATCTAGGGAGGTGAGGTTTCTATTAAACCACACTACCCCTCTTTATCCTTTGAGAATCATTGCTGTTTCCAGTACTTGTGTGCGGTAGCTCTCAAGTGTTGTTCAGGTAGAAACATTTTTGAGATATTAATGTTATAGATGATCCAGCCCAGGGATCAGACTTTTTCAGTACAGGGCCAGATAGTATTTTTAGACCATACATTCTCTGCTACAGCTACTCAGCTCTGCCTTTGTAGAGGGGAAATAGCTACAGACAGTATGTAAACAAACAAGTGTGGCTATGTTTCAATAGAACTTTATTCATGGATACTGAAATTTAAATTTCTTGGTTCATGAAATATTTTTATTTTTAAAATTTTAACCGTTAAAAAATATGTAATCCATTCTTAGCTAATGGGCCATACAAAAAACCAGTGGCAGGCTAGATTTGACCTTTGGTCCATAGTTTGCTGACCCACAATCTAGCCCAGTGGTTCCCAAATCTGGCTGTTTTTCAGAATTACCTGGAGACCCTTTTTTTTTAATCCTCACTCAAGGATATTTTTCCATTTATCATCAGGTAGGGAGGGAGGGAGGGAGGGAGATAGAAACATTGATGTGAGAGAGACCCTTCAACTGTTGCCTCCCACAGGACCCAACCAGGGCTGGGTTTGAACTGCAGTCGAGATACATGCCCTTGACCAGAATCGAACCCTCCACTCATTGGTTCGACGCTCTAACCGCTGAGTTAAACTAGCCAGGGCACCTGGCGACCTTTTTAAAATGCTGATTTGCGTACCCCGCCCCCCCTGCCCCCCCCAAGATTTGATTCTGTAGCACTGGGGAATTTGTATTTTTTATAAAAGCTCTTGTGATGCACACACACTCGGAGTTATGGAAATCACTGATACTGATCTCATTCAGCCTTTTCATTTTATAGTTGAGTAAACCACTTTAGAAAGATGAAGTGAACTTGGGGTGGGGAACATGCAATGCAGTATACAGATGATGTGTTGTAGAATTATACACCTGAAACCTATATAATTTTATCAACCAATGTCACCCCAATAAATTCAAGTAAAAAAAATTTTAAGTCTGGGCCAGTTTAGCTCAGTGGTTAGAGTGTCGGCCCATGGACTGAAGGGTTGTGGGTTCAATTCCTGTCAAGGGCACGTACCTGAGTTGCAGGTTCAATCCCCCGGCCCTGGTTGGGGTCATATGGGAGGCAACCAATTGATGTGCCCTTCTCACATCGATGTTTCTTTCTCTGCCCACCCCCTCCACTCTATCTGAAAAATCAATGGAAAAATATCCTTGGGTGAGGATTAAAAATAATAATGATAAATTTAAAAAATAAAAAGATGAGGTGACTTGCCAATAGTTATATAGCAAATAAATGGCATGACCAAAATTTGAACCCAGGTCTTCGACTCTTAAGATCGGTAGTCTTTGTTCATACCATTCTGTCCTATTCTCTCCCCCTAAACAAACAAATGAGCAATAAATATAGAACAGTCACAAAATTGTGGTTCCTTCCTTTCTTTATACCTAGTGCCAATTTCCCTCCTGAGAGCCTGTGGGGTACTCTAAGCTTGATTCCCTCTGCTTGCTGGCTGGGTTTTCTGGAGCTGACTACTGATTTGATGTTTAGCCCAATTTGCCTCCAGTCTGCTGGCTTTAAGTAGGAGAGATAATGAAATAATAGCCAGTAAATTGCTTTAATGTAAGACTTTGTTGAGACAGCACTAAGCTGCAGTGTGAGGGTGAGAGCCATTGTTTCAAGGGGTGCATTAGTTGGAAGAGGTGGTTTTAAGAGGCACGTTTTACACTTGAATTCACATGGCTCTGATCCAGCTGTCTAAGTAGGACATCTCTACATGGAACTTGTGCTTAATTAGAGCTAATTGAGCTGTCATCCTGCCCAGAACAATTCAGGGGTGGAGAAACTAAAGGTGAGAAGTAATTACTATTCCTGCTTTACCTCAGCCTCTGTGTGGTATGGCTCTTTATATCCTAGAAAGAGGCATACTGAAAGTTCTAATGAATAATTTTTATATCTACTAAATGATTATTACATTACTGATTTACTGATAGGGTTCCCACATTTTGTGTGCCAGGCTGTGCCCCCCCCCTTCTTTTTTTCTTTAAATCATCTTAGATCTCACCTCTCACAAAAGACTTTTCTTGGCTGAGGGATACTGACAGTAAGGGAAACACAGTGCCCCTTGGCACCTTCATAGCCCGCAGGCCTTTCTTAGGTTTTTGAGCATAAAATGGGGAGTTGGCAAGTTGGTATGTTATTTATTTTTGCTCTTGGACTACCAAGTTCCTTGGCATTTGGGACCCTGTCTTGCTAGTTTGTTCTTGACTGCCTGGTATAGGAGCATGGGGATGAAGGTGAACAGCATAACCTCTGTGCTCACATTCTCCTCCACTCTTTGATCTCAGTGCTTTAGGAAGACGATAAATGGGCTTTGATTGCTCTGAGTCCCAGACATTTACTAATAGGTACCATTGAAATTTGGTCTCCAACTAAGTTGTCTCGTATCTAAAAGGACAGAGCCCCCTTTTAAAAACACAACAAAGGCCCTGACCGGTTTGTCTTAGCAGTTAGAGTGTCGGCCTGCGGACTAGAGAGTCCCGGGTTCTGTTCCCACTAAGGGCATGAACCTCGGTTTCAGTTTGTCCCTGGCCCCTGTTGGGGTCGTGTGGGGGGCAGCCAGTTGATGTGATCTCTCATGTCGATGTTTCTCTCTCTCTCTTCCTCCCTGTCTCCCTCTCGCTCTATCTGAAGATGAATACAATAATGTCCTTGGGTAAAGTTAAAAAATAAAAAGTAAAAACACAACAAAGTTTTTTGTTTAAATATTTGGTATATAAAAGTAGATACATTCCAGAAAGATAAATTATAGAATGATAACTTACGTTTCTTAAAACACTTTAAGATGCACATTGGAATTTTTTTTAATACTGAGTACTCTTGCTATCCTTAAAATGATTCACTTTTTAGAAATTTAGTTTTACACACAACTATTTAGAAGCAGGAGCAACTATTTAGGAATGGAAATTTGGTGTATGTCAGAATCTTCTCCTGTTGTATTGTATTTTTGCCTCTGAGCAGCCTCTTTCTCCTTCCTTGCTCCACAATTCACAAAGTACTTAAGCAGTTTTGAGTGATAATTACCAGGGCTTGCATAAAATATTTACTCTTCAGAATGCTTTAATTTGTATTATTTATTTTTCTTCTTTTGGTTCTGAGTTAGGTAATGCCAGTGGTGGAAATTACATTTTACAGTTGAGAAACAACCCAAACCATTTTACTCAATCTCAGTTAATGTCAGGACAGACATTATTGTAAGTGACTGGAGACTTAGCCATCCAGCTATTGCCATTAGTGCCTCTTTGGATCATTGCTTTTAGATGTTACAAAAGCCTCAGGAGTCCATACATAGTGACTTGGTTTTGGATTTGAAATAAAGAAGCAGGAGCCCTTTAATAATTACAACACTCTCTCTCAGGGCTATACCTAAGAAGCATTTTTAGTGTCTGGTGAACAGTATGTAAATGTGCAGGAACGATCTGGAGGCAAATAGTCTTATCATTTGAGGAAAAACTTTTTTTTCTCTACCTGAGCGAGATCATCTGAGTGTATTGTTAAAAAACAAAAATGAAAGCCAGTCCATGATGTGTTGGAGAGGGAGGAAGCTAGAACTAAGACTTTCCTTAGTGTGGACTTGGTATCGGTTAGGTTTTCCAAAAGTTCTACCTTAATACTAGCAGATTTCATATTATTACATACAATTATTGCTTAGGCCCATATTAATCAATGTGTAACAAACCTACTTTCTCAATATAACATGCCTTATTATTTTTTCTAGAATGTATCTATATTTTTAACTCCTTTCCTACCTGAAGTGCTGTTGGTGATAATAAAAAGAAACTATAGTTGAACCTTGAGCAACATGGGGGTCAGGGCTTCTAATGAAAATCCACATATAACTTTCGACTCCCCCAAAACGTAACTATTAATAGTCTGCTGTTGACTTGAAGCCTTACTCATAACATAAACAGTCAATTAATACCTGTTTTGTATGTTATATGTATTAATACTGTATTTTTACTATAAAGTAAGCTAGAGAAAAGTTAAGAAAAACATAAGGGTGAAAAATACATTTATAGAATTTATTGAAAAAAAAATCTGCATATAAGTGGACCTGTACAATTCAAACCCATGTTGTTCAAGGGTCAACTATGTGTTTAGGGTGACAGATACTTTCAGACTAAAAATAAAGCAGTAGTTCTCATTGACTAAGGTCAGGGAGAATGTTGTATTTTTGCCTCTAGTTTGAAAAGTTCCCAAAGTTTCCCTTCATTTCCACTGGTGAAACAAAGCATTGAAATCCACTTTCTACTACATTCAATAAAATACACTAATGGCAAGTGCAAATTTAGGTAAGTAAGTGGGCTTCATCTACTACTACCCTTAAGCGAAGGATCTTTGGGAAGTATAGATAAAACCACAGTATTCAGAAACCTCTTGGCACTCTCATTTACTCCAGGAGGCATTGTGGATCACATAGTATGAGTTTCCTACCTAATAGGTAAGGGAAACTTAAAAGTAAAACTGAACTGCTTTTTAGTTCTTATTTTCTCATCAGCCTTTCATGAATAAAGATTACCAGTTCTCTTCCTGAGATAGATGCAGAATAAGGGAAGGAGAACTCTTTGGAACTAGAGGACTTCGGTTCAAGTTCTAATTCTGCCATTTACTGGTTTAAGTTGCTTAAATTTCTGAACCTTCTTGTGCTTGAGGAATGGTAATTGTCTTGAATGAGATGGGTTGCTATCATTTTGTTTCTACCGTTGTATCCTGTATGTATAAATATAACCAGCAGTAAAGGATTTCTCCTGGTAATGGATGAGTTAACCATTTTATGATTGACAGCTGTAGGAAAAGGTATCATTGAGTTAAAATAGGAATAGAGAGAGAATAGATATTTTACCCTTTTGTTTTGAAATAATTTTATACCTGTAGAAAAATTGTAAGAATAATACAAAGAACTCCCGTTTAGCCTTAACCCTGATTCTCCAGTTGTTAACATTTTACTACTTGTTTTATCATTCATTGGGAGAGAATGTTCAACTAACAACTGAGTGTTTACAACATGTCAAGCGTGCTTTAACTTGCCTTATGCACCAACCTATTAATTCATGGGTACTGTTAACTCCATGTGTAGAAAGAAAAATTTAGGGAGTCTCGATCAGTTATCTGAGATCCCACAGCAGGTAAGTGGCAGAAATTTGACAGGAAAGTTCATGTTTTTCACCACTTTTCTCTGCTGGTAGATCGAGACTTGCATTTTAGTCCAGGTTTTGTCTCTGATGGTGGTATAATCATTGGCAATTTATTTTGCCTAGTTCCTCATCTTTCCCTTGTGTTCATGGAACTCAGTGTCCCTGACCCTGGCTCACCTAACTATAGAGAGAAGTTATCTTCAGTGAAATATCCTGAGCTTTTTAAGTATATAGATCAATGTTTGTTACAGTATTGCTGACTAAATGTCACTTGTTTAAACAAAAATGAAGATTGAATCTTGTATGCAGAAGTTGCCTTTGAAGTCATTGGGGTGAGAATGCACTCCTTTTCCCACCCATAGCTCCCATATGAAACAGAATGGCCATAACTTGATTGGTGTTCTGTTTTGCAAGGGGATAAACCAGAAGAATGTTTTCTGTTGGGCAAAATATCCAGGGGTTCTGGACTGTTCCTTGCCCTAACCACCCCACTGAGATCAAGGTTCTTGACTCCTCTTCTTGTCTAGCTACAGAGTTCTGAGCATATTGCTTTAAGAGACAAGGGAAAATAACAACAGATTTGGTCTTTCACTATTTCTGCTTTCTTTGGAGTTGAAATTTTCTCCTACCCTGTTTTGCTCAAAGGAATCTCTCCCCTCAGTTTTAATAGTAGTAGGTTTTCTAGAACATTGAACTGAGATTGTAAATTTGTTAGCTCATGGGCCAGATGTGGCTGGCATGTTCGAGTTTTTGGCTTGCCTAAATGTTTACATTTTTTTTCCATTAGTAGTCAACATTTAAAAACCAGAGGAGGTCACACAAAAACCCATCTTTTTGCTGTTCTTTAAAAGAAAAAAAGAAAAGAAATGATAATGCTGGGTCCACAAAGAGCAGAACTGGAGTGGACCAGCCTATTTCTAACCTGGCCCCTTGTAGACATTTGAATTTTCAGCTCCAGACCTTGGAATTGAACTTTAATCTTAAAAGATGGAGAAGTATAATTTGATGAGCTAGTTAGTGGTGGGTTACTTTACCCTGGCTTACCAAAGAAGAGTCCTGCTTTTAGGTTAGATAGAAAAATAGCTCATAAATAAGATTAGGGACTTACTCAGAATCAGTATTATTCCTATCCTTGTTAGTATTTTATTTCTATCATAATGGGGCAAGAGTGGCTCCTGGATCTCAAGAGAGCTCCAGGCATCATTGGTTCTACCCAGTTTAGTTGGAATTCAACACTTCATTTCCTGCACACAGGCACTGCTGCCAGCAGAGGGTGCTGTCTGCTCACCGAGCCTGCTGTCATTTTGGCTCAGCTGAGCAGCAGCTGTTGGGCATGTGCCCTGGGTCTGTGTGAGAGTTTGGGCATGTCTATTTGGTTCCCATCCCTAGTGCCCACCCCTTAGACCCTGGCCAGGTTATTGTGTCACTAGGGACTCTGTTCAGTAACAGGAAACTGGGGAAAGTTTAATTGTTTTCTCCTCTCTTTTTCCCATGCAGCTGAACAAAAGGTTCATCCTCAGTTTTCTCCATGCCCATGGGAAGCTGTTTACCCGGATTGGGTAAGTGTGCAGGATGTTTATTTTATTTTCCTACATTACAAGTCATTTTGGAATTTAATATTGTTAGCAACTAGACTGTGTTTGTAACTGAGGGCACAGGGTGTGAATTCTTAGAGGCCTCCACCTTCTCTTCTCTTCACTCACTCTCCTACTTTGCTCATGAACTTTGGGAAATATGACTCTCCATCCCTCTGTCTCTTCTTTCTCTACTTTTACTAAAGCCCCCTTTAAACATAGTATTTTCTCAACCCCCACTCCTAATCCCTCTGGGTTTCTTTTTCTTCTGCCTCTCATCTCAGCCCCTAGTGAGCTCCTCAAGGAAGTCATGCTTATTTCCTGGGTGCAGCCGTCAAGGGTCCTCCTTGGGGAGAATACTGACACTCATTTTCCCTTAAAGAGAAGAGTAACATTTTTTTCCTCCCAACATTTTCTCTTCCTCCTGAAGCATACTCCTTTTTTCTCTGCTCAGGTTCCTGTACCATGTTGCTGATCTCAGTAAATGCTAAGAATTTTCTATGGTTTCACCATCTCCCATGGATTTACATATAAATCTCAGGGAAGGTGCTGTGTGTGCAAAACCCTGTTACTTCACCCATTAAATCCCTGGACAGAGATCAAGTTTTGAGTATTCTTTTGGTGTGGATCAGAGTTTTTCTTTACTGTGTAAAACCAGTGATCCTAAAGCCTGACTAATGCCTGCACACCAGAGCAGATGTGTGCTCAATACCTCTTCAGTCTAGGAGAAGAGTAGGTGGTGATGCTCTCAGACAATTCTTCTGCACTTTATTATTTTCTGAATTGGAGGTTTTATTGTGAGCTACCCTTTGAGGTGATTTGTTTTGGATTATAGATCCCACTGTTGTTGTCTGTGTTTCCCTTTCACTTTTTGTCATAACCTTATAAGTTTATTTCTAATGCTCTAGAAGGTTACTTTAGTGGGAGAGGCTGAAAGGCTTTGTCCTGCTTTGAAGAAACATTGGTGAACTAGAAAGTGTGCTTATTATATATTCATTTGTCATCAATGTGAACAAGAGTGACAAGGGTAGTCTTGATTAAATGACTTGGGAAACTTGAAGTACTGCCAATAGGTGTATCTCTATTAGTAGAAATACTAATTCACTTAGGAAAAGTAAACTAGGTGCATCAGTAGGTAATTCACTTAGGAAAAGTAAACAAGGTGCATCAGTAGCTCCCCTCTCACTACCTCCCCTTCCCCATTCTAAGTTCTACTCTGGCAGGAGTTTTTGCCTAACACCATTGTATCCTTTAGTGCCTGTCATGTAGTAGATGCTCAGTAATTATTTGTTCCATGAATGAGTGAATCATTACAGAAATGGATAGACTGTGAGACTGGAGAGAAGGATCTAATATTCTAGTAGGTAGTAGTAGACCCAGGCCAATCATTAGTGAGTAATATAAGCTGTAGTTACAAGTGGGCAAGATGATATCAATCTCATTTTATGAAATAATACTTCATAGCAGGAAATACTGTTTGTTGCACTTAAACTAGCTACTATGGTCCTTTATATCTTTAGCATCTTTTATAGTTCTCATGTTTAAAATCTTTCTTTCCCTTACTACCTTTCCACTCAGTTTTTCTCTCCTTTTCTCATGTTTGTTCTTTAAATTTTCACGTACCATGTTGCTTTAAGTCACGGTTTCTCAATCTCTGTACTGTTGATATTTTGAGCCTTATAATTCTTTGTTGTAGAGAGCTCTTCTGTGCATTGTAGGATGTTTAACAGCATCTCAGGCTTCTACCCACTACATGCTAGTAGTATTTCCCCCCACCTTGGTTATGACAACCAAAAATGTCTCCAGACATTGCCAAATGTTCTCTCGGGGGCGGGGGGCAAAATTGCTCCTGGTTGAGAACCACTGCTCTAGGTATTTGTTAGCTTTTTTTTTTTTAATCCTCACTCGAGGACATTTTTCCATTTTCTGTTCTGATAGAGTGGGAGGGAGAGAGAGGAAGAGAGAGAGAAACATCGATGTGAAAGGGACACATTGAGTGGTTGCCACCCGCATGACCTATCCAGGGCTGGGGACAAACTGCAACTGAGGTACATGCCCTTAGCAGGAACCGAACCTGGGTCTCTCTGGACCACAGGCCTACGCTCTAACCGCTGAGCCAAAGTGGCCAGGGCAGTATTTATCTTTTTAAGAAACTTTTGGGACTAAAGAAATTATAAATCTTGGTCCAGAATGTAGGAATATTTAGGATATATTTTTATTGTTAGGCATTAGAATCCCCCCCCCCTTTTTAAATTCTCACATTTAGATACATATATTTTGGAGGAGGGTTGAGAAAGAACCACAGTAATTATTAAAAAGCTAGAAAATGATTTCTGAGAGGGGAAAAAAATCTTTAAAAAGTTAAGGTTTAAAAAAAAAAAAGGTTTATTTAAAGACAGCTGCTGGTTCCCCTAACTATGTTGAGCTGTAAAAGAATTATAACCAGGTAGTTTTTATTTCTGTGGGAAGACAGAAAGAGAAAATAGGCTTATGTTGCAGCTGGAGAGATTTGGGTTAGGTGTAAGAAAATTTCACAGAGGGAAGATGTTCAGGAATTTTCTTTTCTGGAACCTTTTAAAGATTATCTCATTTGTCAGAGGTGGTTTGCTATGGTCCAGATTATTTTTCAGTATCTCTTCCATCCCTGTATATAACATATTCTGTTGGCAAAAGATAAGGCCAATCTAGTCACGCCTTCATAAAAAATGAGTTATAGTAGTGTTCACATGAGGAAAACGTATGTAAGTCTAGGCACTCCGGCCCCTTGATGAGTATTCCTCCTATACTCTCCTGGAGGTAAAAGAGAATAGAGCCCCATATTTATTCTGGAAGGCAGAAACAGCAAAAACTTTTCTTTTGGAAAAAAAAAAGTATAGAAGTCTGTAAAACTAGAAAAGCAGTGAGCCCAAGCCACACACAACAACATGGACTGTTGCCTAATTACCAAGAAGATGTGAAATGTGGGAGGCGTTGAAAACGAATTAAGAGTGAGGAGATTGTAATGGGGAGCAGCTGAAGACACATCCACTGTCTCGCCTGCCTTTTGAGAAAAGCCCCAGTGTTGCTCTCCAATCTTTGTCTTCTCTGTGCCCAGCATTCCCAATTGCATCAGCATATGCTTGAATGCCTACTGTGTGCAACACAAGTCTCCTTACTCTCAGCATCCAGTGAAAAAGAGGCTTGGAATATTAGACGGAGTCAAGTGCAAAAGAGTTTGTTTTTTACCACTGACTAGTGAGAAGACCTTGAGAGTGAACAAGTTAAAGCCTCTGTGGGCTTTGGTTTCCTTATCAGTAGTTTAAATAGATGATATCCAAGGTCCACTCCAGTCCTTATGTAGCACTGTGATTTTTTTTCTCTCTCATGTCTACCCTTGCCACATGGTTTAGTTTTATTTGTTTGTTTGCTACTGGGTTGCTTTTGTCTTGTCCAGTTTTTTTTTTTTTTTTTTTTTTAATTAAGAAGTTGAGAAGAGTTAGGAAGCCTGATTCTTTTCTGAAGACGGTGTTGTCTAGCTCAGCTGTGTTCCTTAGCATCTGAGAGATTGGGTCCTGCCCCGTTAGTCACTTTCTGAGTCACTCCTGGGTTTAGGTCCCAGTGTTGACTGAAAGATTAGTTTCCTAAAACTGCCATTTAAATGAGACAAGATATCTCTAGAGATCATTTCAGAAAGCAGTCACTTAAGTCAGTGAAACACATATCCTGAAAATGATTGTATCTCCTACAGTTTTAAAGGATCGGGACAGAATCCTCTCAGGCTCAGGAAGAGGAATCGGTCAGGGATGCCCTGTGGCTCCTGACAGACACTTGTTTTCCCGGTGAGAAACAGACAGATCAGACTTGCCCTTGAACTCCACTGAGGGAAGGCAAGAAGCCTGTAGACTTTTGATTTGTGGTAAATAGGATAATTTTGCTTCCCATTATTGCCTAGTTTTTACTTGCTTGCCTAGTAAAGTTACCAATGTAGTTTTTACTTGCTTGCCTAGTCATGCTATTTGCACAGCTTCAAGATCTCTTGGAATTCAAAGACTGATGTATTTATTTTGGACTTTGAATTGTTAAAAATATAATGTTTGTATTTTGGTTTACTTTTAAAATTATAGATGTTTTATATAAAAGCCAGTAGTATGCATTGTAGAAGATATCTTTTTTTGAATACAGTGTTCATTGTAAAATATTTGGAAAATATAGCAAAAAAAGGAGAAATAAAATAATTACCTGTACTCTCACTATCCAGAGATAACCTATCCACTATTGACACTTGATGTAAATATTTAAAAAACATTTTTTTTTAATCCTCACCCAAGGATATTTTTCCATTGATTTTTAGACAGAGTGGAAGGAAGGGAGGCGGGGGGGAGAGAGAGAGAAACATCAATGTGAGAAAGACACATCTACTGGTTGCCTCCTGCACGACCCGTCAGGGCCCAGATCAAACCTGAAACCCAGGTACATGCCCTTGACCAGGAATCAAACCCTCGACCCTCCTGTCTGTGGGCTGATGCTCTAACTGCTGAGTCAACCTGGCCAGGGCCTTTATGTATATTTTTACCTTTTTTTTCTATATACATCACATACACTTTAAAAAAAAAAAAATTTTTTTTTCCCTTTATTGATTTTAGAGAGAGAAGAAGGGAGAGAGGGAGAGAGAAACATCGATGAGAGAGAACATTGATTGGCCACCTCCTGCATGCCCCTTACTGGGGATCAAGCTCAACACCTGGGCATGTGCCCTGACCCGGAATCAAACCAGCAACCTCTTGTGCATGGGTTGATGCTCAGCCACTGAGCCACACAGGTCGGGCTTTTATTGCTTTTTTTAGAGGGAGAGATAGAAACATCGATGTGAGAGAGAGACATTGATTAGCTGCCTCCTGCACTCCCCGCACTGGGTATTGAACCCGAAACCCAGGCATGTACCCTGTGCAGGAATCGAACCAGTACCTTTTCAGTCCATGGGATGACGCTCAGTCCACTGAGCCGCACCAGCCAGGCACATTAAACTACTTTAAAACTGTTTTCATTAAATATATGTTAAACTTTACCCACATGATTAAAAATCCAAATAGAACTTTAAAAAAATAGAATTCAATTTTATGGATGTGCCATCTTAATCACCTGCTGTTATTGGGCATTTTAGGCTGCTTCCAGTTTTTTGCTGTTATAAAGTACCATCTTTTTATGTTTTCTCTCCTCCTCTGCTTCTGCTATTGCTACTGCTTGGCTAACAATTATTACATAAGTAATATACAGAATCTCCTTATAAAAACAATATTACAGCTAAGGCTAAAATTTCTTTCAACTCTCCCGCAACCCCTGTGCTCTCCAAAGAGGTAACACTAGACATCATTTTATGTATTCTTCCAGACCTTTTTACTACATTTACATACTTACCTATGTGTCCATAAAAAACTATAATTATATTTTCTGGGGTTTTTTTTCTAAACATAATCTCAGTTTTAGTGTAAGTTTTGTTCTATAATATGGGTTGGAGCAAAGACAAAGACATAAAACTACTTAGAGCCAATTTGAGTCCAAAATCAGATAGCATTTTAGGTATAAAATTGGGAACCAGAAACCCCGTTACTGAGCTCTGAGGAAGAGTCTTTTATCTGTGTGTCTCTCAGTTACTGCCTGACAAAGTTGATTTTGTCTGAGTAGATCCATCCTCCCTCATATCTCAGAATTGAAGTTACTGTAACTTATATCCTCATGCAAATGATTTTTTTTTTATCTTTTGTTGATGTCAAAGTAGTTGAAAGGTGAAGGGAAGAGTTAAAAAAAAAAACCCAAACAAACAAACAAAAAGAAGATGTGGACATTTGGCCTGGTGCTCGTTTCAGACCCTAATCTGACCTAGGGGGTGTTAATGGATCTGTTTCAATTCCCATCCCAGGGAAGAGGTTACCTCAGACACAGTTTAGAAGCAAGACTGCCCCACGTGACACTGTCATGTCGTTCTGTGTTGGCTCTCTACCGCCTTTCAGTACAGAGACACATGGCTCTGAAACTTGCCCAGTGTGGCTGCTTTTCAAGCAGAGTGAACTCTGCTATTCTCGTAATGAGAAGTGCTAGCCCCCCTCCCCACCTCCAACCAGAAAGAGTGCTGCACAGTGTCAGGATTTAAAATGAAACCTTTGTTATAGCCCATGGGGAAAATGGATCCAGTCCAGCCCCAAACATATCACTCTGCCATTCCAAACCTACTAAGAGTTTTAATGGTTCTAAAACATTTTAGAGAAAGAAGAAAAAAAAAGGGTTTTTTTTGGTGGTGGTGGTGTGTGTGTGCGTGTTTTATATTTTTTTGCAGGAGGTGGGGCACTTGAAATGGCATATGAGGGGGAGCAAATGCATGGTATGTCTTGTGCCAGTGAAAATGAAGACAGCTCAGGAGAGAAGGGAACTGGAATAAAAACTGTAATTGACCCATAGTTGTGGCATGATTTCTGGATACCAGAAAGTCAGTAATAAGAATTGCCATCCAAAGGCAAGGAGTGAAGATTGCCAAGATGCCAGAAAGTTCTGGAGTTTGCTAACCTGGGGAGGGTCCTACTTAGTGGGGAAAGGGTCATGGTTTGGGTTAAACTAGAAGCACCTTTTTTTTCTTTTTTCCATTTTTTTTTTTTTTTGTTCAGGTAGAGTGGGAGGGAGAGAGAGAGGAACAGAGAGAGAGAGAAACATCGATGTGAAAGGGGCACATAGAGTGGCTGCCACCCGCACGACTGACCAGAGCCGGGGACAAACTGCATCCGAGGTACATGCCCCCAGTGGGAACCGAACCCGGGTCTCTCAGGACCGCAGGCCGACGCTCTAACCGCTGAGCCAAACCGGCCAGGGCTAAACTAGAAGCACCTTTATCTAAGACTTGAAACTCGAAGACTTTTTGTCTTTTTTGAGAAGGATTTCCTTTTCTGTGGCTTTTCAGAAGCTGGTTATTAATCCGACCTGAAGCTCTTCCTCACTCCACCACCCAGTGCACACTACAAGCATTTTGTTTGTTTGGTGGGGCGGGCGTTGAGGATGGATAAAAGATAATTTGCTGACCACGAATTGTTCAGCATTGCCCTAAGGCCCGATGTGCCTGGTTTCTCTCTGTAGCACCAAGTTTGAATATGCTTTTTCTGACTACTTCAGCTGTGGTTTGTTCCTGTTGCCAAAGGAGCTCCAGGCATGCACCACTGTTTGGGATCCAGTGGCCACATTTGGCAGGCAGTGGTTTGAATGACCTCTCTTTAGGAGCCCTAGGTCACTGGCTAGATTTCTACCTCCCTACATTACAGGCTCTTCCTGTATTGGGAGTGGCAGTTGGCCAGGGCATTATATTTCCACTGGCCTGAAAACATACAGACCTTGATGAGCAGAGTCTTGTGAGAGTAAGAAGGACAGCAACACAGGAAAGGCTGAAACAGATCTCTGGGGCCCTAGGTCTGAGGATTCTTCAAGGGGAAATTTGGGATCTTTAGGTAGAGCAGTTCATGTGATAGTACCAAAGAAGATAGCAGCAGAACTATTTAAAGCCTTGAGTAAAGAATCTTTAGATTCATGAACCAGAGAGTTAGGGGACTGTCTAGGTCTTAGAGCTTAAAGGAAATTTGTTTGCTGTTTAGAACAAACTATTATTTCGAAGAGAAACTTTGATTTCATTTCAGCTTGAATCCATTTATTGCCAGGGGTTAGGAAATAGCATACCAAAGCATAATAACTCATAGCGATTTATCCAAAGTTGAGTTGATTTATCTCCAAACCTCGAGCAATTATTTCTCTTAAATTTGTCCACAATCTTAGGATAGCAGGAAGGTTTGTGAAAGTAGCAGAGAGACATTCTATGCGTTAGTTGTCTGCTTTCTGAAAGAGAGAGAGAGACAAAGACAGAGACAGAGACCCCAGAAGGAAGGAGAGAGAAAGGATGTGTGTGTGTGTGTGTGTGTGTGTGTGTGTGTGTGTGTATACCAAGTGCTCTTGGGGATGTCCCTCACTGATGGGCTGGCTGTATTTGTAGGATGGAGACATTCCCTGCAGTGGCTGAGAAGGTTCTCAAGGAGTTCCAGGTGTTGCTGCAGCATAGTCCCTCTCCTATTGGAAGTACACGCATGCTGCAGCTTATGACCATCAATATGTTTGCTGTACACAACTCCCAGTTGAAAGGTAAGGCATGTCCACTTTCTTTATTTAGACAGATAAAGATTAATCTGGCTTCTTTCCTATGCTACTATATCACTAAACCCGCCTCTAACACACACACACACTCACACACACACTCACACTCTTTCTTCCCCATCATTGCCTCTTACATCCTTAATTTACTCTCTGAAATCTGTATGACTCTCTAGTGCTTGGGTGGGATGGAAGGAGGGAATCATGGGTATAGAGCTTAATTTGCAAACCCAGAGATGCTGTTGCACATCTGGCCATGCTAAAGGCAGCAGCAAGGCCTCTTGGAGTCTGCAGACCCAGAGCCTCTCCCAGGGGAGAGGCATTGCTGAAATGTTTCATCGCAGAGACCATACGCTTGGCAGGGATTGGGAATAGCTGTTTCTGGACTCATGTACCCTGTTTGTTCAATATGGAAAAGTCTAGTTCCCTGTGGGATATCCCTTGTGGGAGCCTGCCAGGGAGTAAGAACAGAGAATTGATGAGCTTTGGTGACTCAAATTGGAAGCACAAAAATCACCAGGCCCAGAGTTTGGCTAACATACTGGTGTGCATTCTAAAATGCTTTTTTGAACACTGGGATTTTGTGAGGTGGGTGGGGTGGGTGTGAGGGGTCAGGGGAGATGCTGATTGGCAGGATTTTTATATGTTCTAATGATCAGGTCATAGCCAAAGGATATTACCAGGATCCCTTCCTTTCCCCCTTCCCGTCTCTTCCCTTCCCTACCCACCACTTAGGTAAGGATATGTGATTTGAGTTGATGGAAGTATGTGGTATAGGGATGACATGATTTTGTGTGTTTGTTTACAAGGGAGATTTGGTCCATACTGCCAAATAATTGTTTCAGAGCATTGACAGAGAGTAAAGTTTGATCTCAGGGCTGAAAGGTTATCATCTGAAATGCCAAGAAATAGGAATTACCCCATGGAGACTCTGCTGTAAACCAGACCTAGTGTTTCTGGACAGAGTATCACTAGTTTTCTGATTGCACTTTTTCTTTTCTTTAAAAAAAACAAAACACTTATTTTTTTAAAATTTATTGATTTGGGGGGTGGGGGTGGGGGAGAGTATCTATTTGTTGTTCCACTTGGTTGCTTCTTGCATGTGCCCTGACTGGGAATTGAACTCACAAACGTGGCATACCAGGATGTTACTCTAACCAGCTGAGTTATCCAACCAGGGTCACACTGTACCTTTCCTTGGTGCTTTTTCTCACTCTGAAATTGACTTATATTTGGGGGTTCTACATCAGCTTGCTGATGAATGGGTATGCCAAAGTTACCCTTAAAATTTGGCTCTTTCTGGAACTCTGAAAGGCCCTCTGCTAGTCTGCCTGAGTTTTCAATCACATCTGAATCATAGAGGATCCTCTCTCATGTTGCCTGCTACAGCATTTAGAATTCCCAGCAGAAGGCAAGATGCAGAGGCTGAGGTGCCATTTTGAACTTGGCTAATTATTCCTGAGAACAGCTCTGAGGAAGCAGTCCTGGGGGACAGTAGTGGTTTCCAGGAAGGGGGAAATAAAGTTTGCAAAGTGCTGTCCTGGTAAGGCTATGAAGTCCGAAGGGGCAGGAGATTGATTCCTTTTTTATTACTCTGCTGGTTCTGCTACCAAGTGGGAAGCTCACTGGACTCAGGAAACGGGGCCTCCTGAGGTGCCCTCCTATTCATTTTCTTGCCTTCCTCTAACCTCAGCCCACAGAGTTCAGTGAGCTGCCTGTCACAGAGCTGCAGCCTCTGCCAAGGCATTTTTCTAGCATCTCAAGTAACCTGTAACCTCGGGAGGTGTGACTGTAAAGGACCTGCAGCTCTTGCCTGTGAAGCTTCTGTTGTCAGCAGCTTCTGCTCCATGAAAAGGAACACCTTGGCCTTTTCATAGGCCACCAGTGAGTCCTTTTCTTTTAGTTGTTGTTTAGTAAAGGTTAAAAAATACGAAAGGAAGGTGAGATGGTGAGAACAGAGAAAGAAGGAAATAGGTGGTTCCCCCATTTGAGGCCAGGTTACTTTTTTTAAGGACTCTTCTCCATGGTTGGTTATATGAGGGCCCACTAGCCAGGAAAGATATGTAAAAGCCTGTGTTTGAGACCCTGCTACTTATTTCTGGCGTTGTCCTGATGCTTACCTCCATGAGGCAACTGGGGCCAAGAGGAGGATGATATGAGGTGATCAGAAGCTCCTAGGGTGTTTCAGGGATAAACAGCCTGGGCCACAGGATATAACACTCAACTAGGACAGAAAGCTCTGTGGACGTGCTGCCAAGTACCCGGTGTGCAGCTGAGGCGGCCGTCCAGACCCCACTGTGTGGGCTGCCATTGGGAGAGGGGTGAGCAGAGCACTCAGCGGGGCTGGTTGGTGGGAAGATGCACTTTTCCATTTCCCAGCAAATGAGTCATCTTCCCTGGGCCCCTGTGCTGTGCTTGCATGGACAGTGGCAAGAAGGGGGTGTTGTGGCTGAGTAGCAGCATCTGTGCCGGGGGTGGAGAGGGAAGGGGGTTGGGGAGAGGGTAAAGGTTTAAATCCTTCACTAATCAGCAGCAGTTTGAATCACATTTTTATGAGTAAGGAAGTGATAAATCAGCCCTGAGTGTTCAGCCCCAAAGTCCTGTCAGCCGGTGCCCTTCTAAAGTCTTCTCTCCAGGCCACTCTGCTTGCTGTCAGAGTCACCAGCCACCCAGCTGTGGGACCCTGGCTGTCTGAAACCAGGAAGCAAGGGCCTGATGCTGCCTGGCCCTCCCAGGTGCTTGGGGTCTGTCTGTGGTGATTTGGCAGTCACTGCAAGTTACAGAACATCTGGGCCATCATTTTTCTTTCCATTCCTTCTTGGACATGTCCTTCTGGGTGGGTGTTTGCATATGTTAGTTCCTGGACTCTGTGGAGAAGGAACGTTCCAGCCTGAAGCAGAGGTGATCTGTGGCCCCCAAGGCAGTCGAGGTCCTCTCAGTCTGTGCCTGGGCCTTCCCTGTAGATGTGGACCTAAGGTGTATGATTTGGAGAGCAGCAGGGATGTCCTTACTAAAAAGTATGTCCTTTATGATACCTTCGTTTTATGTGTGTGTGTGTGTGTGTGTGTGTTCAGTGTTACCCTTGTATAACTGTCCTTTTTTTGAAATACCTATAGTACATGGGTGGGAATGATACTATCATTTTAGTGTGATTACTTTTCAGGTGTGATTTCCTTGTGGTCAAGAGAGAGACCTGTTTAAAAGTTTTGGACACTTTATAAGACAAATGGAGGGAAAAACTTAGATGGTGGTGAGAGAAAGGCATCTTTTCCCTTTTTTTAGGTTATAGTTTTTCCCAGAGCTCAGGGAGACAGAGGTAGCGAGGTCAGATTTTTCTCCCCTGTTTATAGGAGAAACTAAGTTGAATTGTGCCACATCATTTTACCGACTAAATCTTCTGGTTTCAGCAGTGATCTTAATGCTTAGGGCTGTTGGTGCGGAGGCCATTATCTCCTCCTCTAATGAATAGACCCTATGCAAAAAATCCTGCCTCAGTGAGACTACAAAGAGTCCAGAATTCTAGTACTCTGTAGTGAAGTGGTTGGGGACACATACATTTGAGGGATGTTTGGGGTCCCTCAGCATAGTGCCTGGAATTTATTAGGCACTCAGTAATCATTGAATGTATGGATGAAGAAGGTAAACCAGCTCTAGTTGAACAGTGTGTTCCTTACCTGGCCTGTGTCCAAAATTGTCTTTTGGCAAGTGATGGGTGGTAGTGATAGGTGGTTCCCAGAGTGATGTCACATTTGGTAATAGCTCTATGGCATTCCAGAGCCTGAAGGGAGAAACTGGGCCATCTCCATGTGCCTCAGCATTTAACACTTTAGTAGCCATCTGATTGGCTGATGTGATGGTGGAGGATGAACTATTGATCTAAACCACAAGCATGCCAAGCATTTTAATTTTTTTAAAATTCTGTAATTTAAGGACTAAAACTCTAGTTTCTCGAAGAGGAATAATTGAAGCAACATTTGTGGTAGGGCATCACTAAAACCCCATTGCATCCCCCATCTGTGCCCAATTTGCTCCAATCTGGCCTTTTTTTTTTTTACTTCTTCCTTTTTCTCTTCCCCTCTTGCTCTCTCTCTTTTTAAAAAATATGTTTTATAATTCCTGGAATCAAAACCATCTCGGGCACACACTGTTTTATTTTACTGTATTATTGGATTATACTTTTTATAAATCATTGGATGTTATTCCTTGGCCACCACTGGAATAACTTCCCTTTTCTGTGCCCTGGCCCCCTCTTTTCTCTTCTGCCAGTTCATAGAGTAGGCCTTTATTTGAGCCTTGCAGAAAAACCCTGGTGGCAGCAAGAGGGCACCCAAGAGACACCTCTCGTGTGTGCCATTGGTGCTTCCTGCCTTTAGGGAACATTTAGGGGCTAGGATGAGGCAGGGCTAGACTGGTATTCCTTTCATTTTCATTATGCTTGCTTTTTTTCTTTTGGTACCTGCCCCTAGCAGAAACCAAAACCCGGGACTGCGGTCTGCAGGCCAACGCTCCAGCTGCTGAGCCAAACTGGCCAGGGCTATGCTTGCTTTTACGGTTTGTTTGTAATCCTGATAGCAGGAGTGTGACATGTGCTCCTCCAGAGACAGAGAGAATCATGGCTGTCTGTATAGGACCGTTAGAGTTTAACTCAGATATGTGGGATACTTGAAATGGGGACCTCACACCTTCATGACATTGTTATGTATGCAGGTTGACTCTAGTTCAGAAGTTCGATTCACAACCAAATTTCTTTGTCTTTAACATACAGCCACCTTAGATAACTTCAATAAAGTGATTTGCTCTTCTTTGGCAATTCACTTCTGTCTGAGTCTCTTACCCAAGCAGAATGTATGAAGTGCCTAATCCTCTGCTTGTCAGAACAGTTGTACAGGAAATCCACCTTTCATAAGGGGTTAAGCTTGAGTTTAGCAGTATAAACTGGTCCTCTCATTCTTCCTCCTATATCTGTGGTAGTAGAAGCCCTTGGGTTTTTTCTCCTCAAGGATCTGTGAGTAGATTTCTACAGGTAATCAGCACTGCCTGCCCTTCATTTTCAAAGTAAATTAACAAAGAGCCAGCCTGGCCAACACATTTTGTAAGAAGAAATAGATTCAAAGGTCAGAAAAAGCTAGGCTTTAGAAGGCAGGCCAGAGGAAGATGTATCCTTCAGCTATGCCCTCTATCCCTCAGGGGAAGATATAACTATCACCAGGCTGCTTAGCATAGAATTCTTCCTTCAGAATTCCCTGGAAAAGAAGAAAAAGTTAAAGAAGTAAGTAAAGAAATCCAGCTCTGGATTCCAGGGTTCTTGTTGTTTTCAGAATGAATCTGTTACTTTAGGCTGGGGGGGGGGGGGGGGGGAGCAGTTATGAAAAGCTAAAGAAAGGAGAAAATTAGATTATACCAATAAAATTAAGCCTCTTATCATGTCAGTTGAAGAAATGTCTGTTTTTGCCCCAAGGTAATAGTGTGGTTTGATGTCCATGGCTGCTGTGGTGTGGAGTGCAGAAATGCAATATACCATCATTGCCCATTCCTCTCAGTAGTTACTGTGGGCTAGATACTTCATCTCTGTTGCCATTTTATAGTTTCTCAATTGGATTTTTTTGCTCCAGGATGGACTTATTCTGAAAAAGAGATGTTATTGGGCGGAATGTTGGCAGCAGGACTTTCAGCTGCCTTTTCTGAACTCTCTCTAAGCTTTTCCTGAGGAATAGAATTCTAAATGTGTAGCTTACAGGGGACTCAGGCCTGATATGTTCATTGAATACACAGAGGAAGTGGGTGTGTTCTGGGGATGGAAGTTGGGGGGAGTAAGTTACACTTTGGACCCTAACCAAGTAAATGTTGGTCTGGGGAAGAATTGTAGCTTTCAGAGGTAGCAGCCAATAATGACAACAGAACAACACTGTGATAATACCTAATGACATTTTATAGTTGCTACATATGAATTCTCATTTGATTTTATTTGTTAGCCCTTTGAGACAGGTGAGACAGATATTTTGTGCCTTATTTTATAGATGATGAAAAACATATCAGAAAGGTTAAGTAATCTAAGAATTGTTGCACAGCTAGTGAATTATACTCAGGTCTCAAGTGTCCAGCCTTCTATATCAGAAGATACAGAAACTTATCTGGACTTAATTGAGACAATGCAAGCATTTCCTGCCCCCAAATCCCATATCTGAGCAGCTGCTGTTCTTTGATGAAGAAAGTGATCCTTGAATCTGATCTGAGACTAGAAGAGGAACTAAAGTACAGATGAGTAAATTGGGGGAGTCAGAATTCTCCCAAGTTTCTTGAGGATCAGGTGGGGTCACAGGTACTAAGGTGGCAGAAGGATACAGTTTGGGCAAATTAAGGTTGTCCGGGGTTCATATTTACTGTGGTCATGGGCGAGGGGGAATCTCCCTCTCACAGTGGGAAACATTTGTTCATGACCAGTTGGTAAAATAATTGTTTGATTTTTTGCTTCTTTGGAATATGTAGTATCTTTTTTTTTTTTTAAATCCTCACCCAAGGATATTTTTCCATTTTTTGTACAGATAGAATGGGAGGGAGAGAGAGGAAGGGAGAGAGAGAGAGAAACATTGACGTGAAGGGACACATCGAGTGGCTGCCACCCGCACGACCAACCAGGGCCGGGGACAAACTGCAACCAAAGTACGTGCCCTTAGCAGGAACCGAACCCGGGTCTCTCCGGACCGCAGGCCGACGCTCTAACCGCTGAGCCAAACTGGCCAGGACTGGAATATGTAGTATCTTTTTAAAAAGAGGGAGACTGATTTTTTAGGAACAGTCTTTCTTATTTTTATCATCTTTTCTAGTATCCTTGCTTTTTAAAAAAAGGCTTTCACATGCCATTCTTAGATGAAACTATGATTATTCTTTTTGACCTAAGGGTTGAGGGTGGGGTGGATATACTATTCACATAGAAAGGATTATGAGACTATAAAACATTTGAAAGAAAAGTGAATATACATGTAACCACCACACAGTTAAGAAATAGAATATTAAAAAGAAAAAAATAGAATGTTGTCAGTACCTTAGAAGCTTCTCCTGTGTTTCATTCTTATCTTAGCTCTCCCTTGCCCTTTCAGGTAATTACTGTCCTGACCTGTGGAATTCATTTCTTGCTTTTTAAAAAAAAAATTTTTTTTTTCATTGAGTCCGGCCGATGTGGCTCAGTGGTTGTGCGTTGACCCATGCACCAAGAGGTTGCCAGTTAGCTTCTTGGTCAGGACACATGCCCAGGTTGTGGGCCTGATTCCCAGTGGGGGGCGTGCCGGAGGTGGCCAATTAATGTTCTCTCTCACTGATATTTCTGTCTCTCTCTCCCTCTCCCTTCCTCTCTCTGTCTCAAATCAATAAAGAAAAAAAAATTTTTTTTTTTTAAATTTTCATTGAGCCCTGGCTGGTTTGGCTCAGCGGTTAGAGCATTGACCGGTGGACCAATGAGTCACGGGTTTGATTCCGGTCAAGGGGCAGTAAGTACCTTGGTTGTGGTTCATCCCCCCAGCCCTGGTCGGGGTTGTGCGGGAGGCAACCAATCAATGTGTCTCTCTCATGTGGATGTTTCTCTCTTTCTCTATCCTGCTCTATCTGAAGATAAATGAAAAAATATCCTTGGGTGAGGATTTAAAAAAAAAAATTTTTTTTTTATTAAATTTATTGGGGTGACATTGGTTAATAAAATGATATAGGTTTTAGTTGTACATTATCCCCTTGCTTTTCTTTATAGTGTTATCATCTAAGTATACACCTCCTAAATAAAACATAGTTTGGTTTTGCTTGCATATAAATGGAATCATGCTAATCATATTATTTCTGTTATTTCTCTCTGGCTTATTTTGTTCCAAGTAGTGTTTGTGACTTCTATTTGTGTTGATGTGTGTAGTATTCATTTTCATTGCTATAATGCTGCATTTTATTCATTTACTATAGTTTAGTCATTATTCTTTTATGGACATCTGAGTTTTCTCTTTGCGTCTTTATGAGCATTGAGTCTATTGACAGTTACTGTAATTGTTGGTATACTTGGATTTATATACTTATGCCGTCCAATTTTTTAAATCAGTACCATTCAAGTAAAGTTTATATAAAATAAAATGTACCCATTTTAAGGGTACATTTCAATGAGTTTGACCAATTTATATACCTAAGTAACCATCATTATAATCAAGATATAGAACATTTCCATCATCCCCAAAAGTTCTCTCTGTTCTCATTGCAGCTGATCTCCATCCCAGTCCCCGGCAGGAAACCTGATTTGCTCTCTGTCACTATACATTGGATGTGTCTTTTCTAGAGTTTTACATAAGTGGAATCATACAGTACATACTCTTTTGTGTCTGGCTTCTTTTGTTCAGCATAATGTTTCTGAGATTTGCTATCAGTATTGCATTCCTTTGTATTACTGTATAGTATTCTGTTGTATGGATATACTACAGTTTTGTTTATCTAGTTACCTGTTGATGGAACACTTGGGTTGTTTCTAGTTTTGAACTATTATGAATAAAACTGCCATGAATATTTGTATGAATGTCTTGTGAGCATATATTTTAATCTCTCTTGGGTTAACACCTAGGAGTAGATTTCCTGGGTCATATGGTAAGTGTTTAACTTTATAAGAAACTGTTAAAGTGTTTTTCAAAGTATTTGAACCATTTTACATTCCCTTCAGCGGTGTCTGAGAATTCCACTTTCTTTACATCCTTGCCAACATTTGGTATTGTCCGTCTTTTTACTTTAGCTATTCTATTGAATATTCAGTACTATTTTAATTTGGTTTTAATTTGTGTTTCCTAGATGACTAAAGGTGATGAGTCACTTTTCACGTACTTAATTACCATTTGTATATCTTCTTTGGCAAGTGTCTATTCAAATCTTTTACCCATTTAAAAAATCAACTTGTGCCCTGACCGGTTTGGCTCAGCAGTTAGAGCGTCGGCCTGCGGTCCAGAGAGACCCAGGTTTGGTTCCCGCTAAGGGTATGGACCTTGGTTGCAGTTTGTCCCTGGCCCTGGTTGGGTCGTGTGGGTGGCAACCACTAAATGTGTTCCTTTCACGTTGATGTTTCTCTCTCTCTCTCTCTCTCTTTCCCACTCTATCTGAACAAAAAATGGAAAAATGTCCTCGGGTGAGGATTAAAAAAAAAAAGTTGTTTGTTTTTATTAAGTTTTAGGAGTTCTTTATATAATTTAGATATAGGCCCCTTATCAGATAAATGTTTTGCAAATATTTTTTTCCCGTTGCTTTCCTACTCTCCTATTCTGTTTCTTTTTTCTTTTTCTTTTTATTCTCACCCGAGGACTTTTTTTTTTTTTTTGCATTTATCTTCAGGTAGAGCAGGAGAGAGAGAGGGATAGAGAGGGAGGAAGAGAGAGAGAGAAACATCGATGTGAGAGAGACACATCGAGTGGTCACCACCCACACAACCCCAACTGGGGCGGGGGACAAACTGCAACTGAGGTACATGCCCTTAGCAGGAACCAAACCCAGGACTCTCCGGTCCACGGGCCAACGCTCTAACCACTGAGCAAAACCGGCCACAGCTCTTTTTTTTTCTTCTTTTTATCTGTTCTTACCTTCTTTTGGATCCCCCTCATTCCTATCCATCCCCCACTAGTTTTCTTTTTTTCTTTTGGTGGTTACCTTAGGAATTAGAGCATGATTACTTATCTTGCCAAAAGTCAAACGTTATTCAGCATTTTCACACTCCTCTGAAATAATACAGGGACCATGGAAAGCTTAAATTCAACTCATTCTCTTCCCAGTTTATTGTCCTAATTTATATGCTGCTGTTTGTCATGTATTTAAATTCTTCTTTTCCTTTTAAACTCTACAAAACATATTATTTTGTTTTGTTTTTATTATTATTATTATTTTGCCAGTAAATGTTTATTTAGACTTGCCCATGTATTTACTACTTTCTTTTCATTTCCTTTTGCGTTTCAGACCCTCCTCCTGCCTTAAGTATATTCTTTAGAATTTATTTAGTGAAGCTTTTTTGATGACACAGTTTTTCAGTTTTTATTTGTTTGAAAAAGGCTTTGTTTTTTCTGTTCCTAAAAGATCTTTTTACAGGTATTCACTGGTAATAGAACTCTAGGTTACCATTATTTTCTTTCAGGCCATTTAAGATATTTTACTTTCTCTGGGCTTTCACTCTTGTGATTGTTCCCCTTTTAAAAGTAATCTATCTTTTCTCTCTTGGTGCTTTCTAGGTCTTTTAAAAAACTCTTTGAGGTCCTGCAGTTTTAATAATTTGTCTAGGTTTATATCTATTATTTTTTCTGTTAGGGATTTGTTGGGCTTTGTGTATCTGAGTTGATTTCAGCAGTTTTGGAAAATTCTTAGCATTGACATTCTTTTTGTTAAAGATACTACATTTTTCCATGCTTTCTCTCTGTAACTGATTAGACCTACATTAGACCTTACTAAATCTTCACTGTCTCTTAAACTTCTCTTTCATTTTTTATTTTTTGTGCTACATGCCAGATAACTTCCTTAACTCTGTCTTTCAGTTTACTGAATCTTTCCTTGGCTGTATCTAATCTGCTAAATATGTCTCATCGAGTTTGGTATTTTAATTACACATTTTTATTTCCAGATGTTTTGGGATTTTTCTTCAAATCTATTCTTTCTAAGTAGTTTCTTGTTCCCTGAGCATATTTGTAAGCTTATCTCTTATGTCTTTAAAATATATTAAACATGGTTATTTTAAAAACTATGACAAAGGGGTTCATTTAGGTGAGTTTCTAGTAATCTCTTGTTTCTGCTGGTTGTTGCTCGTGTGCCTTCTAAAATTTTTCCTGTGTCATTAAAATTTTTTTTCTGTAACCTGCTTATTTTATGTGGGATTTCATTAGTGAGAATTCTTGGAGACCTGGGGTGAAATTGGGGAAAGGATTTAAGTTTGCTATTGTCCACAGCCTGGTGTGAGTCTAAAATAATCACTCTAAATTAAAATATCTGCTTGAGGGTTTTCATACCACCCAGGTAATGTGAATTCAGACTATACACCCCTGTAAGGACAAGTGTATAGACCATATTTTCAGTGCAGTATATTTTTCTCTTCTAGTCAGACCCAGGGTTTGACATAGTGAATTTTCCAGATATCTTTTCAAGGTGCTAAAGGTTATTTCTGATTCACTCCTATACTTTGGCTGTAGCTCTGTGAGATCTCACTTTTATGGCACAGATCTTGGGCATCCTCTTATATTGATTGGCTGTACCCATGAAACTTTGTAAACCA
Source organism: Molossus molossus (assembly GCF_014108415.1). Lineage (NCBI taxonomy): Eukaryota > Metazoa > Chordata > Mammalia > Chiroptera > Molossidae > Molossus > Molossus molossus. The sequence goes on along the minus strand of NW_023425354.1, from coordinate 42,868,535 downwards.
AAGTTTAAGTTCATCAAGTAACAAATGTTCTTAGGGTATAAAGCCGGTCTACATTCCATACTTAACAGCTCTGGTTCCCCTTCTCCGTCTTTTTTCAGTCCCTGACCAGAAGATTCCTTTTTAATTTACTAACTCATCAATGCTTTCTAAAAAGATTTTTAAAATACTTCTTACAGAGTAATTAGTTGTTTGATTGGAAGAATAATTCTAGGTACCTAGTCCACCTGCCTTTTTACCATCAGACTCAAGCATTCTTTTAACTCTGCCTGTGAGCAGTGTAACGAGGGCACCTGTATCGAGGGAGCAAGGGCATGGAAGCTGCTCTTTCAAAGAATAGCTCCTTTTTCAACTCCTAGTTTTATGTCAGGTGGGGTATTGGGCTCACATTTTTAGATTTTTCCAAGAGGTATTCAAGGTATAGACTGCTTAGAGGACTAAATGAGTGGGGAATAAAGGCAAAGAGGGTGGGGAGAGAGGTCTGCAGCTGAAATGATAGAAGCCATTTCTTACTAAGAGCATATGAGATGAAGATCTGGCAAAGAGTGCTCTCTAGTTTCAGTCACATTACATCACATATCTGGTGAACCCTGTTGGCCCGTAAAATCCTTCCCATTAGTCAGGGTGCTCTGTGCTTTTGTTCTGGACTACTGCTATTCTTAGGGCTGTTCGGTTTGCTTACATGTCTCAGTTTTCTTTTTAGAAGACAGATATGTCATGTATTTAGGCATTTATTTACTGTAATTGAGGTTTTCTGGCTACTTTAGTCCCTTCTTCAGACATCAGACTCCCATCTTGAAGCTTATTTCAGAAAATGCCCATATGATCCCTTGCCCCAAGTGCCAACAGCAGATGCAGCAATTGACACGCTGCAGGGAATTTCCAACTGCTGGGCAGGTTTCTGAAATCCAGACACGTGCTGTTCACACTTTGGCTTATGAAGCAAGGATCAGTGGTTGAAAGAGAGGAGGGGCTGGTAGGGGACTGGAGGGAGAAAGATCTTATGCCTGCCCAGGGCTTAAAGCTGTGTCAGCTTTCTTCATCCCTTCTCCAGCTGGCGTTGGCAGAGTAGAGTAAATCACTGCAAAGTGAGCTCACTGGAGGTTTCTTGGAGGCATACTTGTGACGTCATTCTGTTATCACTGCTTGTACTGTGTAATCTCCTTTCTCCTCTCCCCGGAGAGAGGGTGATGCCCAGAACTCATGTCAGGGCAATGAGAAGAGAGAAATGTTTGGAAATCATTATTTTGAGGTGCCTCCTAAGGACACAATTGCAGGCCATTGACACATTCTAAAAGATTCCATGCTGGAATAGAAAAACCCTCTTTGCAAACATGGCCCTGAATACCTCCTGTGGATAAAACTGCTTTTTAAACACGAAGAGAAAGACAATCTAGAAAGACGTAAAAGTAAAACTCTTAAGTAATCTCTTTGTAACCACTGTCTCCCCACCCTCCTAACACACAGACACCATGCACACGAACACACATGCTCTCTATACAGCAGTGATTCTCCTCCCCTACCCTCATTGATTTTTAGATAGAGTGGGAGAGAGGGAGGAAGGAGTTGGGGGGTGTGGGGGAGAAGGAAACAGAAACATTGATTGGTTGCCTCCCGCATGACCCCAACCAGGGTCAGGGATCAAACCTGCAACCCAGGTATGTGCCTTTCTTTTTCCCCTTCACCCGAGGACATTTTTTTTGCATTTATCTTCAGATAGAGTGTGAAGGAGAGAGGAAGGGAGAGAGAGAGGGAGAAACATCGATCTGAGAGAGACACACCGAGTGGTTGCCACCCACACAACCCCAACAGGGCCAGGGGCAAACTGCAACTGAGGTACGTGCCCTTAGCAGGAACTGAACACAGTACTCTCTGGTCCGCATGCTGACGCTCTAACCGCTGATCCAAACCGGCCAGGGCCAGCAGTGATCCTTTTAAAAGTATCAGATCATGTCAGTCAGTTCAGAATCCTCCACTGGCTTCCCATTTCCCTCAGGGTAAAAGCCATAGTCTTTCTTTTTTTTTTTGGTATGTGCCCCTAGCGGGAACCCAGGTCTCTCTGGTCCCCAGGCCAATGCTCCAACCGCTGAGCCAAACCGGCCAGGGCCCATAGTCTTTCTTTACAAGTACTTTTTTTATGTAACTCCCCCTCCTCACCACCCTCACATTGCCTCTCTCTGACTTCATTCACTACTGTTCTCCCCCTGGCTTACCTTACAGTGCTTCAGGCACACTGACCTTCCTGCAGGTCCTCTGATAAGCCAGGGATTCTCCCACTTTTTGGGCCTTTTGTATTAGCAGTTTTCTCTACTTGGAATGCTCTGCCTTCAGCTATCTTCACGGTAAATACCTCACCTCCTGTAAGTCTTTGCTTAAATGTTACCTCCACAAGTCCCACCCTGATGATCCTGTTAACACTGTTGCACTCCTACCCTGTACTCCTTATCTCCCCTACCTGCTCCACTTTCTTTTTTCATAACACTTACTTTCTAAATACTAGAACACTTGTTTTTATGTGTGCTTATGTTTATTACTTATTTTCCTCTACTGCTTACCTTCAAGAATGTAAGCTGTCTGAAGATAGGGATCTTTGACTTCTTTTATTCACTGATGTATTTTGAGCATCTAGAACAGTGCCTAGTGTGCCGTGAGTTATCATTGTTTTGAATTGAGTTCAAGTCAATAATTAAGTTTGTCAGCAAATCAGTCTGGGCAATGAAGATTGATGGCAAGGCCAGGGGTATCTGTTATCTGGGTCATTGTTCATAATCTTACTGTCTTTCCTTGTTTCTTGTTAAGGTGACATTTCTGAAAATGGAATTTCCAAATGCATATTTTGTATTCTGGCATTAAATTAAAATACATTAAATGTGCCTTGGTATTTAGCGTTAATCCTGGAGTCAGTGTCCTTGGGGCTCTGGAAAGCAAAATTTCTTTGAGAACAGCATAAGTTCTGATTTTTTCTGGTCTCCTAAATCTTTCATCGTTTATTCTCTGTCCTTTCTTCCTGCCCATAAATATTCTTTTATTTCTCCTTCTCTGCTCATTTACCATATTTTCACTGTCACCATACTGGATAACTCTGTCCTGTTTATGAAAACTAAATATTTTTTAAAAAAAGATTTAACATTTTGGGTTTTGTTGAAAGTACTAAAAAAAATTTTAAAAAGGAGTAAATTACCTGTAAACCAACTTCCCAGCAATGATATTTCTTCCTTTATGTATGTGTGAATATTTAAGTTTATTTTACACCGTTGAAAGGATACTGAAAATGTTTGATTTTACTGCTTTTATTTAATTAAGTATTCAGTTATAAAATTTTTTGTAAACTTGTCTAATGGCTGAGTAATGTTCTCATATGAGTATTTTAACATTCATGTACTCATTACCCTGTTTTTGTACACCCACCCCACTTTTCTAATATTATAAATAATGCTGTAATTAATATCTTTGTACATAAAACCTTTGTCAACATTTCATATTGTCTTATTAAAATGTATTTTTAGAAGCTCAGTTGTTCAGTTAAAAGGTTTGAAGTCTTTTTCTTTTTAAATTGATTTTAGAGAGGAAAGGGGGGAGAGAGAAACATCGATTTGTTGTTCTACTTATTTATGCATTCATTGGTTGATTCTGAGATTGAACCTGCAACCTTGGGATGTCAGGGTGACACTCTAACCAGCTGAGCTACCCTGCCAGGGCCAAAGATCTAAAGTCTTAATGCTTTTGGTACGTGGTGCTGGATTACGTAAGAAGTTGTGCCAGCTTACACTCCTACAGCAGTGTTTGAGAATGTCCAGCTACCACCTCTTACTAGCACTGAGTATTTTTTATGTTTTATAGTCCTTGGCACAGTGACTACATTCATATATTTGTTGAATAAATGATAGATGAAAACCTATCTTTTTTTTAATGGATTTTATTTATGAGAAGTTTTAAGTTCATAGCAAAATTCAGTGGAAACTACAGGGTTTCCATGTATCTCCTGCCCTCAAACATGCACAACCTCCTCCACTACCAATATCCAGAACCAGAGTGGTACATTTATCAGAATGGATGAACCTTGATTGACATGTCATCATCACCTAAAGTCCATAGTTCACATTGAGGTTCACTTTTGGTGTAAATTTTGTGATTTTTGACAAATACATAATGACATGTGCCCACCATTATAGTATCATGAAGAATAGTTTCATTGCCCTAAAAATCCTCTGTGCTTTGCCTATCCATCCCTCCCTTGCCCTAACCTCTGGCAGTCACTGATCTTTTTACTGTCTCACTGTCTCCATAGTTTTGCCTTTTCCAGGATGTCACATAATTGGAATCCTATAGTGTGTAGCCTTTATAGATTGGCTTAGTACTGTGAATTTAAGATTCCTCCATGTCTTTTTATGGCTTGATAGCTCATTTCTTTTTAGTGCTGCATAATATTTTGTTGTCTGAATATATCACAGTTTATTTATTCGTTAACCTGCTACTGAAGGACATCTTGGTTGATTCTAAGTTTTAGCAATTATGCATAAAGCTGCTATAAACATCTGTGTATAGGTTTGTTGTATGGACATACGTTTTTACTCATTTGGATAACATATTAAGGAGTGTGATTGCTAGATCATATGGTAAGGCTATGTTTAATTTCGTAACAAACTGCCAAACTGTCTTCCAACCTGTCTTGTTTTAAATTTTATTTCTTTGATTGTTGGTCAGAATGGAGATTTTTTTCCTATGTTTTATTGACCATTTATAGTTCTGTGTAATCTTATACTATGCTCATTTTTCTATCCAGCCTAGTATCTTTGGTATCAATTTTTTTGAGCTGTACAAGTAGTAAATATAGTAGGTCCTTTCTATATTCATTGATAATTTTATTTTTTTATCCTTACCCGAGGACGTTTTTCCATTTTTTGTTCAGATAGAGTGGGAGGGAAAGAGAGGGAGAGAGAGAAAGGGAGAAACGTCGACGTGAAAGGGACACATCAGGTAGCTGCCACCCGCACGACCCAACCAGGGCCAGGGACAAACTGCAACCGAGGTATGTGCCCTTAGCGGGAACTGAACCCAGGTCTCTCTGGACCACAGGCCAATGCTCTAACTACTGAGCAAAACCGGCCAGGGCGATAATTTTCTTAATTGTATTTTATTTTGATTATGTTCATGTTGCCTGGTCAATGTGTCTCAGTGGTTGAGCATCGACCCATGCACCAAGAAGGTCTCTGGTTCGATTCCCAGTCAGGGCACATGCCCAGGTTGTGGGCCCAATCCCCAGTGAGGGGCATGCAGGAGACAGCCAGTCGATGTTCTCTCTCATTGATGTTTCTATCTCTCCCTCTTCCTCTCCCTTCCTCTCACTCTAAAATCAATAAAGAAAAAAAAATTTTTTAACTATATTCATGTTTTTTATGTAGAAAATTTTTAAATAGTTAAAAATACCATGTTTTTTAATCCCTTTGTGATTTATTCCATTGCTCTTAAGTTTAAAAAGGTCTTTTTCACTGGACAAATTTTTAACTAGCTCTGCAAATCTATTTTCATTCCCATGAGCTGGAGGGAATTCCAGCACCATTTGTTGGGTAAGAGATGTGAGGAACCGCTCCTACATGCTTAATTAATGCAACAACAAGTGAGAGTAGATCTTTTACATCAGATATAAAAATTCCAAACCAACAGATCAGCCCATTTTTATTTTTATTTATTTTTTATCCTCACCTGAGGACATTTTTCGATATTTTGTTCAGATAGAGTGGGAGGGGGAGAGAGAGAGAGAGAGAGAGAGAAACATCGACGTGAAAGCGACACATCGAGTGGTTGCCACCCACACGACCCAACCAGGGCCGGGGACAAACTGCAACCAAGGTACGCGCCCTTAGCGGGAACCGAACCCGGGTCTCTCCGGACCGCAGGCCGACACTCTAACCGCTGAGCCAAACCGGCCAGGGCTCAGCCCATTTTTATATATTATACTTTGAACGAGGTAAGTTTAGAGTCATCATGGGCTGCTTTGTCAGGGTCAGCGATTAGAACGCAGTCCAGAGAGACCCGGGTTCGGTTCCCGCTTAGGGTGCATGCCTCAGTTGCAGTTTGTCCCCAGCCCTGGTTGGTCGTGTAGGTGGCAGCCACTCGATGTGTCCCCTTCATGTTGATGTTTCTCTCTCTCCCTCTCTCTCCCTCCCACTCTGTCTGAACAAAAAATGGAAAAATGTCCTCGGGTGAGGATTAAAAAAAAAAAAAGAAAGTTAACATGGGTATATAGGTGAGCAGTCCTGATGTCTTGCTATTTCAGGGAGGAAGGAGCATGGTTGCCATTTGTGCCTATCCTACTTTTCACTAGTGATTGAGTGAATCATCTGTGTGTAACAGAATGTTACTGAGAAAGCACATCTTTATTTTGGTGTAAAAGCTCTTGGAGTAAACTGTCTATTGAGCTGAATATCAAGGGAGTAAGGCTGTGTCAGTGGAGTGCCCATGAGCCGCCAGTGCATGGGGCCATACTCAGCCAGAGCCGTTTGGATACAGGTATTTCCCATAATTTGTGATGGTTCCCATTGGTTAGTCTTGGCTTTTTAAACACTGTGGAAAGTGTACTGAGGGCAGCATTCCTGCTGAGTGAGTCAGTGCACCTGATTATCTTGGACTCAGGGATATGCAAGAGGCCAGAGTATAATGAGATATCTTTGAAATTTCCTTGCTTTAAGGAACTCAGAGCGGTATAGGGATGGAACAGATAGATGTATGTATGCTGCCCAGTATAGGGAGTCAGGTCATAATGTTTATATTTTCAGGGTAATTGACTCTTGGGGTGGCGTCTGCTGCTGAAAATGTGGTCTTTCTTTTCTCTGAAGGTCATGTTTCTGAACTTTGCAATTGACCACATTTTTGTAAGATAATACATATTATACACACATTCATAAAAAGAATGATGGATATTGATTAAAACAGTCGTGATTCTCTAGGATTTGGAGATTTAGTTTTTCTTTTTTTTCTCTGTATTTCTGTGGTTTTACTGTAATGATCGAAAAAAAAAATTTGTTTTTAAATCTTCATCTGAGGATATTTTTCCATCTATCTTCAGATAGAGTGGGAGGTAAGGAGAGAGAGAGAGCAACATCGATGCAAGAGAGACATCGACTGGTTGCCTCCCATGCTACCCCAACCAGGGCTGGGAGCGACTCACAGCCAAGGTACGTGCCCTTGACCGGAACTGAACCCGAGACTCCTTTTTGTTTTTGTTTTTTATCCTCACCCGAGGACATTTTTTCATTTTTTGTTCAGATAGAGTGGGAGGGAGAGAGGGGAAGAGAGAGAGAGAAACATCAACGTGAAAGGGACACTTCGAGTGGTTGCCACCCGCACGACCCCAGCCAGGGCCGGGTCAAACTGCAACCGAGGTATGTGCCCTTAGCGGGAACTGAACCTGGGTCTCTCTGGACCACAGGCTGACGCTCTAACCGCTGAGCCAAACCGGCCAGGGCTGAACCCAAGCCTCTCTGGTCTGCGGGCCGACGCTCCAACCGCTGAGCTGAACCAGCCAGGGCGTGATCGCAATATTTTTGTAATAAGAAATGCATTTTTAGAAATTGTAAAAGAAAAATAAAATTGAAGTTAGATAAAACTAGGTTCTAATTCTGGTTCTGTTATTTGCTGTATCATGCAAATTACATAATCACTTCTAAATCTGTTTTATATCTAGTACCTTGTGCATGAAAGACATTTAACAAATATTTGTTGACTTAAACCTTCTCACCATACTATATTTGCCACTGATTGCCAGTATTTTTCTCCTTCCCTTAAGAGAAGATTCTATTTCCTTGAACTTAAAGTTCAAACAAAGCAACTTCAGTTTTGAGGGTTTACTAATTGTTTTATTTTCTTTTGACATTACTGATTCTTCTAACTCTCTTCTTTCATTCCAGAAGAAACAACAACCTGATAGACCAACTAGAAAATACTTAGCTATTCTAAAAAGTGTTATTATTTCAGCTTTATAAAATGCACGGATCCCTCAAGTAGAGTATGTGCTTCATGAGGACAAGAGACTGACATTTTGTCAAGTTCCTAATAGTGTTCAAGGCTGACTTTAAATTAGGTACTTAATTCGTAATGATTGATTAACTTATCAGAATCTGAGATTGTATAAAATGAGTTTAGGTGTATAAGAAATCAGCAAACTGGCCCTGGCCGGTTTGGCTCAGCGGTTAGAGCGTCGGTCTGCGGTCCCGAGAGACCCGGGTTCGGTTCCCGCTGAGGGCGTGTGCCTCGGTTGCAGTTTGTCCCCGGCTCTGGTCGGTCATGCGGGTGGCAGCCACTCGATGTGTCCCTTCACGTCGATGTTTCTCTCTCTCTCTGTTCCTCTTTCCCCCTCCTACTCTACCTGAACAAAAAAAAAAGAAATCAGCAAACTGTTAATTTCTTTTAAAATTCACCCTGGCCGGTTTGGCTCAGCTGTTAGAGCGTTGGCCTGCGGTCCAGAGAGACCCGGGTTCGGTTCCCACTAGGGGCACGTACCTCGGTTTCAGTTTGTCCCCGGCCCTGGTTGGTCGTGCAGGTGGCAGCCACACGATGTGCCCTTTCACATTGATGTTTCTCTCTCTCTCTCTCTCTCCCTCCCACTCTATCTGAACAAAAAATGTAGAAATATCCTTGGGTGAGGATAAAAAAATAAATTAAAAAAAAAAAAATTAAATTAATTGTATTTTGCCCGACCAGTATGGCTCAGTAGATTGAGTATCGTCCCATGCACCGAGAGCTTGCTGGTTCAGTTCCAGGTTAGGTCACATGCCCAGGTTGTGGGCTCAGTCCCTAGTATGGGGCATGCAGGAGGCAGCCGATCAATGTTTCTATCTCTCTCCCCCTCTCCCTTTCTCTCTACCTAAAAAAAAAAAAAAAAGTAATAAAAATATATTTAATAAATAAATAAAAATTATTGTATTTCTAAGTAATACAGCTAAGTAATTGTGCTCAGTAAAATGTTTGTGTGTTTTAAAAAAATTCTTTTAGGATTGCTTTATGCAAGCTCCATGATGATAAAGTCATCAGAACACCTTTGAGATGGTAATGCTGCAATATAGACTGCTTTGAGAAACCAGAATTAAAAATCTCAAGACTTTTTTTTTTTTATTCTCACCCGAGGACATTTTTTCATTTTTTATTCAGATAGAGTGGGAGGGAGGGAGAGGAAGAGAGAGAGAGAGAGAGAAACATCAACGTGAAAGAGACACATCGAGTGGCTGCCACCTGCATGACCAACCAGGGCCAGGGACAAACTGCAACCGAGGTACATACCCTTAGTGGGAACCAAACCCGGGTGTCTCTGGACCGCAGGCTGACGCTCTAACCGCTGAACCAAACAGGCCAGGGCATCAGACATTTTTTTCCCCCTTTTATTCTTAGCCCCAAACTGTGGGGCCCTCTTTCTCCCTCTGAAGACAATAGGAAGCCAACTTTATAAGGAAATTCCTATTAACTAATGCTATTTACCCTATGGATGCTCCTTTCCAAAGGAGACTGGGACAGAGCTCATTGAGCCATTATGGAACCTGCTATCAGTTTCACCCTTGCTTTGAGGCCCTTAAAGGCAAAGGAAGTCCTTTTGGGAAGTGGTAGAAAGGCCTCCACATATGTGTGCTATTTCTTTAAAAGAAAGTCTAGCGGAAGTGATGCTGTAGGGAACATCTGCACTTGGGGCTGAGTGGAGAGAGCGAGATGCGCTGCAGCTGGTGTAAGGCCCTGGCAGGCTAAGGCGCTGCTGTCTATTGGGGTTTACTTCTGTCTACATTGAAACATGGCTTGGGAGGGGGTTGGTGGCCTGCTGCCAGCCTCAGTTAGCCTGCCCTTCTCTTTCCTCTTTCCTCCTCACCCCCCCCCCACCCTAACTCCCCTCCCTCATGCTTTAAAGTCACATTTCCAGGCCAGACGTAGAATTAATCTCTGGGCACTTCACATTGCTGGCAGCTGAAAGCAGGATGTGGGATCTTTTTTTTTTTCTTTCTCTCTCTGCGTCTTGGCTGACTTTTTTACCTCTCGAAGAATTTGGAAGGCCGTGAGATCCCCCCCCCCCCAAGTACTGTGGAGTTTTTCAGCACGCTGATCACCCTGCTGCGGCTTCACCCTAATAGACTTCATATGTTGATGCAGTTGACATCAGTATCAAACTATTTTACATGTGATCTGGTGTATTTCCTGAGGAAATCTGCAAGATATTTATTAAGAACTAATAAAATAAACCTCTCCATGAGTTTTTAGGTAGTTTTCAATTTTTCATGTCTCTCTCGTTTCCTCTTATCAATGAGTTGCTATTTTCTCTTTACTCTGACCATCGCAAAAGGAAACAAAAATAAATGTTTTAAACTGTTCCTGAAGGGACAGAGAGAATAGTTCTGCCATGATGTATCAGCCGGGGCTGTATTTTTAGTGCAGCATTGTAGAAACTAAAAATATCCTGTTATAGTGGATCCTTTTTATAGGTCTGTGTGTGTGTATGTGTGTGTTTATAATGTTGTACGCACAAGTGCCTTTGTGCATCGGCAGCCGCTCTTCCCATTACAGCTGGACTCCATTAGTCCTTGAAAATTAATGTAATCCCAGTTAAGAAAAAAATTAATTACTCTACCAGAGCTGCATTTTATCCAAAGCTAGTGTTAGCTCCCTAGCTGGCAGCTTAGTTTGAGAGGCTCCAGGGGCCCATGGAATTGTGGCTTTGGTATCACAGCATTTGCTGCTGTGTTTTTCCTGTTGAGAGCATTCCTCAGTTCTTTAGGGTTAAACATGTGGCATGCAGAGAGTAACTACAGACCTCTCTGCCTCAGTGTAATACCGTTTTCCAGTCTGGTCATCCCCAAAAGAGATGTCTGTCACAGGTTTAACTCACCTGCCATAGCAGGATTTCTTATCAGGATTTTTTATAAAAGAGATTCTTTGGTAATGGTGTTCTCTGGAGGAGAAATACCGTTTATCAAAATCCAAGAGATGCATGGGATTTGCCTAGGAGGGTTCTTTGTGGACAATGAAGAATGACAGTCACGTTTTCTTGTTACTTTTTGTCTAAGGTTGGACTAGTTTGTTTAATACACATCTTTTATTATAAATGAGTGTGTCAGAGTTGACTGCTGGTTCCTAGTCAGACTTCTCAGCACCAGCCCTAGATGGGGGCTGACTGGCTCAGCTCGTGAGTAATGTTTCCAGCTTTGTAATCAGTGTTCTGCGATGAGGTGCAGGTCACAGCCCAGAAGTTGTTGCAGTCGGCCTCGCCTTCATGAAATAGCTCTTATGCAATTGCCTGCATTTGTTGTTGTTGTTTTATTTGTTTTTCTTCTTTGGGGGCTTGGATTGGGTGAAAGGATAGAGTGGGATGGGTAGGAAGGATGGCTGTTTGTTTCCTTACTGGTCAGACTTTCCCAGCTCTCTGCTGAGAGTACAGCCTGGATCCATCAGTCTTGGACTGCAGTTCTCTTTTTCTGCTGAGCTGGGTCCTGGGCAGCTTAGGCCTGTGTAACTCGTGACAGGCTTCCCAAAATGCCATGATGGCATGGATCCTCACAGTGCTGTTTAGAACAAAAACAGGGTTAGTGCCCTTTTGTTTCTTTTTGGGCATGGGCCCTGAGGTCTGTGGACCTCATGTTCTCTCCCGCTGGTGACTCTTGGTCCTCCCCCGGTCCCCTCCCCATTACTACCTAGCTGACAACTGTTTGAGCCCTCGGCTTCCTATACTTGATCCCCAGGCAGTGTAGTTCAGTAAAAGTAGTAATTAGGCCTTTTACAAATTTATTTTATTAGTGAAGAGAGTTGGTAGGTAATGGGCTATAATTCTAACACAGCCAGTTTGGAGATTAATAAAAAATTTAAAAAGAGCAGTTTTTACCAGAGGCAGTGGGCCTGTTATTTCGAGTTCTCAGCTGAGCCGAAATCAGAGCAGCGTGGGACCCATGGTGGATTGTGCTGCTGGGAGGATGCAGAGCCACGTTCCTTGTTGTTACAGTCTGTGCAGTGCCCGTCCTTGAGGGTGTTTTACGCTGGCATTGGAAAAAAGGAAACCTTGTTTTCCAAGAACTCTGCTCTCTCTCAGCTTGATAAGCATTTAAAAATAAAAGCTGCACAATTGAAATTGGCAGTGCATCTTCATTCTTTTGTCTCTCTGTTTATTTTTTTCCCTCATCCCTCAACATGTGTGCTACAGCCCATGGTTATTACACCCTCAAGAATGATGGCCTGGAACTCAGCAAACTTGCACCAAGGTCTGCCCGCCCTCCCCTGTTTGAAGCTGGCTGAGGCATCAGGGCCTAGCATTGAGAGGCCTGGTGGATCAGCCTCAACAGCTCCATCTGTAGCACATTTCCCTTTTCCCCTGAAGCTGCTGCCTGGAATTTTTAACTTCTCCAGAATCCTGATTGTCAGCTCAATCTTTCTTGTTAGTTTTTGCAGTTAACTTAATTGATTTGTTTACCTCTCCATTGGAGGAGCTAAAAAAGAAAGTGCTTTGGCAGTAATCAGGAGCAGTCTTGGCTTTTTAAAAAGGTTCTCCTGAGCTGAAATTTTATAATGCTGACCCAGGGAGAAGAAAAGCTACTATGGCTTAGGCTAGGGTGAAGGTAAGTCCTGGTTTGCCTAGGGATAGACCCTGTTTATGAGCTATTAATAGCATACCCTTTCACTCTCACAAGTTCAGTTTAGGAGATCAATTTGAGCATCCCCCTGGCTTAAATGAATTTAGTAAAAACACCAAAAAAAAACCCCAAAACCAAACCCTCACTCACTACAACATGTTAATTTGTTTAGAAAATGACTTTATAAGTCAGCCCCAAACTCTGCCCTGAGTGTTGCATGCAGATTCCATTGGAGTTGTGCATATGTTACCTGAGAAAGAATTGCCATATCTCTGGCTCTGTGAATGAAGACTGGCCTTCTTGCTTGAGTAGGTCTTGGTAAAGCCAATTTTGAAACACCGTCACTTGTTTTAGCATTTCTGGTTATCATTGCCTAGTTGGTTGAGTCAGAACCTGGAGTTAGTTTTTGAATGGGGTGTGGTTTCAGGTTTGTAGACTTCCCAGTTGATGGCTGTGAAGGGTTGGTGCCTGATGTAACTGAATAGGGTGTTACTTCAGGTTAATAGTCCTTGTTTTTGCTTGGCTGATTGGACTGAACCTGGTATTACTGTTTCCCAAAGAATATTTTTGGTTTGAAAACTGAAGGTCAGCAGTTCGCAAGTGCTGAACTTAAAGCCAACTCTGTGGTTTGTCTTGTGCCACTGGGCCAGCAGCACTGCATCCTTGATCGATTGATCTGCAACAATATGAGACCACGAACAGCAACTGCCAGACAAAACTTCATCTCACCCCATTTCCCTGTCTAACCTGTCTCTCTGCCCAGATCCCCTTTCTTTTTCCTTGTATGTCTGTCTCACTCTTGGTTATGTATTTCACTTTTTTGAGTCTATCTTTTTCCATCTCCCTGTCTCTTTCCATAACAGTTTTTAATAATGTTTTAGTTAGTTCCAGCCTTTTCCCTGAATGGATCCCATTGGAAAATGCATTTGAAAGGAAACAGTTATACACTTCCCTTCCTTTGAAACTCTGTTGGCACCTTTTCCAGTGCAGTAAACCATACAACATGTATTTTCAAAGTTTCCAAACACAGACACGCTGGCGTTAAATTTATGAAAAAATATTTTATTCAGCTGTATGGTAACTGTGACTTTCAGAGATGGTGATCAGATTTGAAATTGGTGCTGACTTTTGGAACTCCAACAGATTTTCAGAACTCTGCAGGAATATTGCCACATTAGGGAGTCTACAATGTTTTGTGCCTTGGCCTTTGATTGCAGGTTGGGTGGGAGGAGTTGGGGCAAGAGTTGTAGATGTGGGGATCCCCCAACCACACCCAGAGAAAAACTAGGGAAAGTCAGTGAGTCATTGAAGAATATTGCATAGTTGTGTTGGGCACTGGAGCAGAAGGTAAATTCCTTCTATTCACAGAAGGTAAATTCTTTTCTTTTTCTTTTTTTAATTGATTTTTTTAAAGAGAAAGGAAGGGAGAGAGAGATAGAAACATTGATTGGCTGCCTCCTGCATGTCCCCCATCAGGGATGGAGCCTGCAACCTGGACATGTGCCCTGCCAAGGAATTGAACCAGGACCTCTCAGTCCATGGGGCGATGCTCAATCCATTGAGCCACACCAGCTCAGCAGAAGGTAAATTCTGTTTACTCCAGCCAAGAATTGGAAGTCAAATAAAACCTGTTTGTGCAGTATATTATTTGCTTTAGGATGTCATGGCTAAGAAGAGTTTATTTGTATTCAAAGCAGTGATGATGTTACTAATGTCTATAAGTGGTTATCTCACTCCCTTTTTATACTTATGGTCTGATGCAAAAAAGAAAAATACATTAGAATCAGTTCTATTTGAAAGTCTGTGGGTTTGACTGAGGTTTGAATTTGCTCAGTAAGGACAGTGATCCTTCTCAAGGATTCCAGCTGGTTGTTCAGAAGATCCTTGCGCCCTGGCCGGTTTTGCTCAGTGGTTAGAGCGTCAGCCTGCGGACTGAGTCCCGGGTTTGGTTCCCGCTAGGGGCATGTACCAAAAAAAAAAAGAAGAAGAAGATCCTTGGGAATTCTCTTGAAAGAAGCCTTTTAGAGGGTTTTTTTTCCAAATGGCTCAAGCAGCTGACCTCTGTCTTGGCTCACTTAGGTTTATATGCTATGCCATTTCAGCTATTTGTTCAAAGAGATTCTGTGCCTGTTGTCTAGGACAGAAGCTATTGAAGACAAACCAAAAAGCTGAACATCCTGTAGGCCATATGTCTCACTCAATTCAATTAACAGTTTTGTTAAGCATTTGTTGGGTGTCTCATTCTTAGATTTTTGGGTACCATTTGCCTTTGTTGACTGCAAACTTTCTAGAAATGTATTCAGTGATTATAATTATATACTCTGTTCTCCCCTTCCTTGCTGCCTGTTTCTTGGGTCTTCCCTTTCTCATCCAGTGTCCTGAATATCAGCACCTACTAAAGATATTACCTTGGCCTCTTCTCTTCAGTCTTTCCCCATTGGTGTATTATAAAATCTCATGGTTTTAACTGCCACCTCTCTGGGTCGCTCCTAAATTTCTTTACTGCTCAGATTTTTTTCCTGAGGTTTAGCCCACATTTCTAACTTCTTGTTGGACATTTCCACCTGGAATCTCAAGCTTACTAAAAATTGACTGTATTTTTTACATACTACAAATCAGATTCGTCAGGAAACGAACTCGTAAGCTGGAGAATTGCCCCCGCTCCCCGCCAAAGTCGGTTGGGAATGCTCTCAGGGTCACTACCTGAGTGGGCATGAAGGCAGTAGGATAGGGCAGAGGGAGAAGTTAAACTGCACTGCAGCTGTAAACAGAGGCCTTCACCAGTTTATAAGGAGCTATGGAATTGGACTAATAACTCTTTAGAATAGTCCCAAATTGGGCCAGAAGGGCTGAACCTTTATACCCCCTCCTGCCCTCCATCAGCCAGTGAGTGGATGTGACTTATCTCTGGAAATGAGTAAGTGACTTTGGGGGGGTACTTTTCCTCAGCTGAGAGAAAGTCTGAGGGAGGGATCAGCTGAGACCTGCTGTTGCCAACACTCTCAGCTGTTGGGACAGTGAGTGCTTTAGTCATGGAGGGGATCTGAGTGGTGCACCAAATCATCTGCTGCCCCACCAGAGCTGTTCCTCCTATGTACAGTATTTGTTATTGGTACCAGTGTCCTCCATGTGCCTCGGCTGTCTTTGCCTCACTGTTTCTATTTTTAAATTGAGGTATAATTTACATAAAACAATAATGCCCAGATTTTAAATGTTCAATTTGATGAGTTTTGACAAATGCCAACCCCACTTTTTGTCTTCTTTACCCTGTATGTAAGGGGTATTTGAAAATAATAAGAACCATCTTGAAATAGCTTAAACAAGAAAGGAAATGTATTGCAAGGAATTTGAGGGCAAGAATAGAGCCAGGCCTGCTACATTGGAACCAAAACGGATGGGAACCAAGAAAGCCTCTGCTTCTTTCTGCATATTGCTTGCCCCTCTGCCCCATCCCCTTCCTGACACATAGTAAGAGGTTAGTGAATAGTAGCTTCAATTATTATATTATTTTTATACATGTATTTTTATAAATAGAGTTCTCACCCTTTTTAATGGCTATCTGTTTCACTGTATGTATGCCCCATAATTTATTTAATGTCTTCTACTCATGGAAATTTAGGTTGTTCACAGACTTTTCCTGTTGAAACTGTAGCAGTGACTACCCTCATTCATATAATTTCACACATTATCTTTACCTTTGAAGATATTTTTCACTTCCTTCTTTGATATTATGATATGCATGAATTTTATTAGACTTCAACTCCTTGAGGTCCAATTTATATCTGATTTATCTTTGAAAGCTAAATGCCTAGAACAGGGTTAAGTAGATGCTTAATAAACACTGACTATGTGTAAAAGGAAATGAATTGACCCAGGACTACTCAGCACAGATCAACTCTGATGACCCAGGCACATGGGTAAGTTCTTGGAATTTACCGGACTCTATACTGTACACCCTACTCTAGTGGGATTTCTAGCCTAGTAAGGGAAGTTTGATGGGTTGTAAATCCTGTGCTAGGGCAGCTTTGAGTCACATGCCTGGTGCTTATTATGGATAGAAGTAGTTTGAGTATAGAGGGAAGAGGCCTGTCAGGCAGCATAGTACAGGTTTATATTATGTTGGGTCTTGAAGGAAGGACTTAGATAATTGAGAGGAAAGAGATAGGCATTGGAGAGTAGGAGTGGAAGAATGGCCATTCTGGGCCAGAGAGGCAGATGTGCTATTTTACTTCTTCTTGGCTGTTGTCATTTACTATCTTGTGGTGTGGGTGCTTTTCAAGAAGAAAGGTGGTGCTCTATAAATAAATCCATTAGGTTTTTTGAACCAGGCAGAAGCAAGTCAGTTCTGTCCTCCAAATGGAGGAAATTTCACTGAGAAACTGAAGTTGAACTGGTTCTTAAAACTGTCTGTTTGGCAAGGGTTGCTAATCCTAGAATTATAGACCTTTATTCTCTGTACCAATGTTCAAATATAAATTTAGCTTTTAAATCTCTTTGCTTTATAGCATGCTATTGTACTTTTTGTTTTAGAAGTATCCCCCAAATGTTCATAAATCGAATTATATAGTTTAGGCCATTTCCCTTTAATATCCATACATCTATGTTTATATATGTATATTTTTAATAGCATTTATAGTTTAAGATATCCTTTGGCCTTTTTAAACAAGAATCTTTTATAGTATATGTCACTTTCTCATTTATCTAGGGTTTTTCTTTAAGATTTTAGGATACTTCAGTCTTTAGTCATTCACTGCATATAGATAGCACTCGCACTTGGATTTTTCTGACTCTGTCACATACTGAATGTTGGGTAAACAAATGGATTACACATCAGGGATCTCTCTGTCTAAAGAAACCCTTCATGGATCCTTTTGAACTAAGAATTATCTCCTAATTTAATATTTTTTTAACTTAGTTTTAAAGATTTTCTTGCCCCGGCCGGTTTGGCTCAGTGGTTAGAGCGTCGGCCTACAGTCCAGAGAGACCCGGGTTCAGTTCCACTCGATGAGTCTCTTGCACATCGATGTTTCTCTCTCTCTCTCTCTCTCTCTCTCTCTCTCTCTCTCTCTCTCTTCCTCTCTCTCCCTTCCTCTCTCCCCCTCCCACTCTATCTGAACAAAAAAAATGGAAAAATATCCTCCAGTGAGGATAAAAAAAATAAAGATTTTCTTAAACCACTATATACCTATTAATATACAAAATATTCCTGTATCTATTTTTTGGAAAAACATTCTTAGATTGTGATACATATGTATTTTGTCTCACCACACAAATAACTTTAGGATTATATTTCTTGAGTGTATTTTAACAACATGTAGTATAAGGCCTTGTGTTATAAAGATCTTTTCAAGATCATTGTTTATTTTTTTCATATAGTATCGCTTGCATAGAGTCTATGTTAAAAAAGTATTTTAAAACTCAGTGCTGAGAAAATATTTGTTTTTCCTGAGGAACTGATAATACTATTCCTTTCCAGTAATGACAACTATACAATTGTTGGTGTTTACTTTTTTTCTTTGACTGGTTCCTTCATGGCAGACTGTTATCCACCTGATTGACATATTTGTATTTCCTTTTTTTTTTATCATCACACGAGGACATTTTTCCATTTTTTGTTCAGATAGAGTGGGAGGGGGAGAGAGAGAGAAACATCGATGTGAAAGGGACACATCAAGTGGTTGCCACCCACACAACCCCACCCAGAGCTGGGGACAAACTGCAACTGAGGTACGTGCCCTTAGCGGGAACTGAACCCAGGTCTCTCTGGACTGCAGGCCGACGCTCTAACCGCTGAGCCAAACCAGCCAGAGCTGTATTTTCCTTTTTCTGTATCTACTTAAATGTTTTATTGTAGGTGATTTTGCCTTAAGTTATCAAAAAATTTTTATAGATTAGGCATAAAGGAAAAAATATAAGTAAAACAATTTAAATCACATTTAAAACAATGTATATAGATTTCAGTAAGTATGTTGACAACTGACCAGTCAACAAACTGAATACAGATTTGGAAGGGCTGTTAATACAGGGGATGTCCTTTCTAAAGCTTCTCATTTGGGGCTACTTCATGCCTCAGTGGATTTCTAGTCACCTTCATTGAATGCTCTTTTCTCACTTTCTTCTTTGGTGTAATTGCTTTATTTAGCCATTATTCTGCTGACCTCTTTTCTACTTTAAAACTACATATTACGTGGTGGGTGGGGTTGTATGGAGTCATTACATACTCGTTCTAGTTTGGGCATTGGTCATGGATTGTAAAGCTTTGAGGAACTTTTTAGAGTGAATTGCTAGAGCAGAGCCAGATGTGCAGATCTGGATATTCACAAGGAATTATGACTTATCATTGGCCTCATTTTTCAGTACTGACTCCTCAAGATTTATTTGATGGCTCTAATCTTTGTATTCTGGAAGCTTCTTAGAAGTCCAAGAGACCCTTCCTATTCTGGGTACCTCTCTGCCATACCTATCTCAGAATTTTTGTTTTTTCTGTATTTGCAAATTCTGTCAAACTCTTTTTAAAATTATTTGGGAAGCCATAAAATGAGAAGAAATTTAAAAATATTTGTTAATATGCAAACTGAGCACTTCTTTGCCCCTCTGCCTCCCATATCATCCTGATTTCTCTGAATCAGGATGTCTGCAGGCATTATCTCTCATTAACTTTTACTTTAAGACCTAAGTGCTCCTGAAACTTAATGCCAGCAAAGGCGGGTTTCAAGCTGTTTGTCTGAATCAGCTGCCAACTCTCTGCCTGCTCTATCAGAAGGGATATAGCTGTATTAAGTCCTCCTCACTGTTGCACCAAAAGCTTCCTTATATGTTGGCTAACGGGTATGCCTAATAGGAAGCCTTCTTCCCTTTTCTTCTTCACAACCTTAAGTAACTTTTGGTACAAGACACTCCAGGTCTGCTGATGAAATTTCATAGGGACTTACTTGCCTGATGTAATTAAGAAGCTGCCATTCTTATATTCTCGTCTGTAAATGTTGGGGAAGAGGCAATCAGTGTAGAAGGAGAAACTCTGTCCTACAAGATCTACTTGTAACTCTTTCAGATGAGATGCTGGAATGGCCGGCCCTCTTCTGCTGGGACCCATTCCTGAGGGATTCTGCTAGTGCCAGCATGCCATTCTGTTGGCAGCAGTTCAGCTTGCCCAAGAGGTGACATGTTTTTTAATAACCCTGGAATGAGGCAGGAAATTCTGAGCAACAAAAATACTAATCCAGAAACACAACTAAGATGGAAATGGCCAGAATGTGTTTTGAATTGGTGATTGATGGGTTGACTGATGGATTGATTTCCCAGGATCTGTAGGAATATCATTTCTAAGTTGCATGGATATTTTCTGGAAGATGTTAAGCACTCGTTTAGAAGTATTTTCATTTTTTCTTGTAGAGAGTAGAAATGGTTTGCTGTCTGGCTTGCCAAAATGTATTGATAGAGCCCCCAGGACATTTCTTGACTCTAGAGTGCCATATAAAGGTGGAGTGAAAGCCAGGCTGTCCACTGGAGAAGGCCTAGCACTTCTGTAGATTATTTTCTCACCTTCAGAAGGTAGCAGTTGTGTTGTCACGCTATAAAGAGTTTGAAATCAACTAGATCAAGAATCTGAATCCTCCACTCAATCATTTATCATGTGTGACCTTGATGAAGAGAGTTAACCTATCCTTTCCAAGGCCTGGTTTCCTTGTCTATGAAGTGGGGTATGTCGCTGTCAGTTTGCAGGATTTTTCTAAATCTCTCTCCCTCTCCTTTCCTTTCTAAAATCAATAAAGAAAAAAAAAATTTTTTTTTAATCTGAAATGATGAGTCACACTAGCCTTTCAAATGTCAGTTCTCTAATTTAAAAATTTAAAACAGTTTTGAGGTGTATTTTAGACTACACATATTTAAAGCGTACAAGTTGGTGAATTTTTACACATATATACTTTTGTGAAATCATCACCACCTGCAAGATAGTAAACAGCGGCTCTCTCATGGGGCACACCCACACCTCTCCCCACCCCTTCCCCCCAGGTGCATTTTCTTTACCTCTCTCTGTATTCTAAGCTCCAATGGCCCTTCTTTTGCCTCTGTAACTTGTTTCCTGAGCCTTCCCCCAAAAAGAAAAGAAAAAATAGTAAAAGTATCCTTCACCACCAAGTTTCCTTGTGCCCCTTTGTATTCCATCCTTCCTTAACCCTCCCCCTCCCAATCCCCAGGCAACCCCTGATCTACTTTTTGGCAGTAGATTAGTTTGCATTTTCTAGAATTCAGATAGTATATTGTGTCCTGACCCCCTCTGTACTCCGCATAATGATTTTGCCATTCATTTATGTTGTTGATTAGTTCAATAATTTGTTCTCCCTTTTTCCCCCCACTTTTAATTTTTATTTATTTTTTAAACTTATCTTTCTTGTTGAATATATTACAGATGTCTTCCCCTTTTTTCCCCATTGATCCCCTCCTCCCCAATCCCTCCCCTGTCCTGCCTTCTCCACACTATTGTCAGTGTCAATTGGTTATGCATATATACATAGAAGTTCTTTGGTTTATCTCTTCCCGCCCTCCCTCCCCCCTTCCCTTTGAGAGTCATCAGTCTAACAACCAATTTGTACTTCTTAATTACTTCATTTTTTCGCCCATCCCCCGAGCCCCCTCTCATTTGGCAAGCAGCAAAAAGTTCTCTGTATCTATGAGTCTGTTTCTGTTCTGCTTGCTCATTTTGTTTGTGTGGATTCAATTGTTGATAAATACGTATTTATTTTTGTTGTTGTTCTACTTTAAGAAGACCCTTCAGCATTTCATATAATACTGGTTTGGTGGTGATGGACTCCCTTAGCTTTTTCTTGTCTGGGAAATTCTTTCTGTGGCCATCGATTCTAAACAATAGCTTTGCAGGATAGAGTAATCTTGATTGTAGGTCATTACTTTTCATCACTTCGAATATCTCTTGCCACTCCTTTCTGGCCTGCAAAGTTTCTTTTGAGAAACTGGCTGACAGTCTTATGGGAGTTCCTTTGTAGGTAAGGAACTGTTTTTCTCTTGCTGCTGTTAAGATTCTCTCTTTATCTTTATTTAACCTTTGGCATTTTGATGATGGTGTGTCTTGATGTGGACCTCTTTGGGTTCATCTTGTTTGGGACTGTCTGTGCTTCCTGGACTTGTATGTCTATTTCCTTCACCAAGTTAGGGAAGTTTTCTGTCATTATTTTTCAAATAGGTTTTTAATTTCTTGCTCTCTCTCTTCTCCTGGTACCCCCATGATGCAAATGTTGGTACGCTTGAAGTTGTTCTAGAGGCTCCTTACACTGTCCTCATTTTTTTGGATTCTTTTTTTCTTTTTTTTTACTGTTCTGATTGGGTGGTTTTTTTTTTTGCTTCCTTATATTCCAACTCAGTGTTTTGCTTTTTGGCTTCACCTGCTCTACTATTGATTCCCTGTAAATTATTCTTTATTTTAGTTAGTGCAACCTTCATTTCTGACTTGTTTTTTTTTTATGTTGTTGATGTTCTCACTAAGTTCCTTGGTGTTCTCCTTAAGTTTCTCAAAGCTCTCACTAAGTTCCTTAGAGTTCTCACTTAGTTCCTTGAGCATCCTTATAATCAGTGTTTTGAATTCTGCTTCTGATTGATTGCTTATCTCCATTTTGTTTCTTTTCTTGGAATTTTGTTCTGTTCTTTCACTTGGGACATGTTTCTTTGTCTCCTCTTTTTGGATGCCTCCCTGTGATTGTTTCTATGTATTAGGTAGAGTTGCTGTGTCTCCTAGGCTTCCTAGGGTGGCCTGTTGTTATAGGTGTCCTATAGGGTCCAGTGGCACAGCCTCCCTGATCACCCCAGCTGGGTCCTTGAAGTGCCCAGTGTGGATTATACATCCTTCTGTTGTAATTGAGTCTTGATTGCTGTTGGCACATCAATGGGAGGGTTTTACTCAGGCTGATCAGCTGCAAGGACTGGCTGTGCCTACTGACCACTGGCCTCTGACCCGCTTAACGGATCAGCGGTGTAGGGGCCCAACACACAGAGGAAGAGTTACTTCAGCAGAGTTCTGGTACCCACTGAGTCCACTCATTGAGTGTATCACTTGTGGAGGTGGTTGGGTGGTGGTGCTTCACCGTGGTCAGAAACTGTCCGCTGGGTGTGCTGGCTCTGGAGCAAGGTCAGCCTCTGCCTGTGTTCTACCTGGGGCCACGAGGCATAAGCTACAAAGTGGACTGCAGATGGCTGCTTATTGTGCTGGGCTTGGAGGTGCCCAGGAAAAGCCAAGTTGTGAACCAAGGCTGGCTGCTTCTAGTGCCAGGCCTAGGGCCACTTAATGAGAGGTATGGGGCTTGCTGAGACCAGGTGCTGCCTGTTAGAGAGATTTTAGAAAAATCTGAGGCAGAGATAGGCCAATCGTATGGAAAAGCCATTGGAAACAGTTTGGGTGGGCCCAAAGGTTGGGTGGGGCAGGACCTCAGGGAATCACCAGGGCTGGGTGAAGAGTGTGAACAGGTTACTGGAATCCCAGATATGGCTGCTGTCTGCTGCTCCACAGAAGGGCTCACCAAAGGAACAGTGGCCTCCTACAGCAAGTCTGTCCAGGAGAAAGCTGTCTCTCCAGCTCTCGCCCCAATGCCGAACAATTCAGTTCTTCCCCATATGTTTCTGGTGCTTTTTAAGCTGCCTCCCCAACACTGGAGCCCAGAAGGAGCAAGTCCAAGTAAGTTCGTGTGCGGGCCCTTTAAGAGGAGCTGCTTGGGACTCTAGAAGCCTCAGCCTCCTTCAGCCTCAGTTCCTGTTGGTTTTACAGCCAGAAGTGATGGGGACTTCTCTTCCTGGCACTGGAAGCCTGAGCTGGGAGCCTGGTGTGGGACGGGGACCCCTCACTCCTCAGGGAGGACATTCACAGCCGAGGTATCCCTCCTGAATTTTATCCGCCACATGTGGGTGTGGGGCCGGCTTATATGCACCGCCATTCCTCCTACCAGTTTCAATTTGGCTTATTCTTTAATTTCGGAGTTGTAGGACTTCCATTCAGCTTGATGTCAGGCAGTTGAATGATAGTCGTTCTGTAGTTTAGTTGTAATTTTGATGTGGGAGGAGGCGAGTACCGTGTTTATCTAAGTTGCCATCTTGACCAGAAGTTCTGCTCCCTTTTTTTTTTACTGAGTAGTCTTCCGTTGTGATGTACCACAGTTTGTTTATTCATTCCCTTGTTGATGCACATTTGGATTTTTTCCAGTGTTTTGCAGTTATGAATAAAACTTCTATGGCTCTGGCCAGTTTAGCTCAGCAGTTAGAGCATCGGCCTGCGGTCCAGAGAGACCTGGGTTTGGTTCCCGCTAAGGGCATGTGCCTTGGTTGCAGTTTGTCCCCAACCCTGGTTGGGTTGTGTGGGTAGCAGCCGCTCGGTGTGTCCCTTTCACATCGATGTTTCTCTCTCTCTCTCCCTCCCACCCTATCTAAACAAAAAATGGAAAAAATGTCCTTGGGTGAGGATAAAAAAAAAAAAAAAAAAAAAAATACTTCTATGAAAATTCAATTGTAAGGCTTTGTGTGGATAAATGCTTTCATTTCTCATGGATAAATACATAGGAGTGGTATAGCTGGGTCATTTAGTAAATGTGTATTTTAACTTTTTAAGAAATTTCCCAACTGTTTTCCAAAGTGTTTGTGTCATTTGTATGTGAGAGTTCCCATTACTTCACATCCTCACTAACACTTGTTGTTCTCTGTCTTTTTGATTATAGCCTCGGGCTATATATAATATATCCTAGTGGGTGTGGAGTTATATTTGTTGTTTTGATTTCCCTAATGACTAATAATGTTGAACATCTTATTATTAAGTGCATGTTGAGCATGTACTTCATTGCCATCCATATATCTTTGCTCATTTTTTTTAAATCTTACTAAGTTGAAAGAGTTTTTAAATATTCTAGGTATGAGTCCTTGGTCAGATATATATTTTACAACTATTTTTCTCAGTTAGGAAATTATTTCTGGCTTCTCTTTTCATTTCTGTCCTTTGAAGAACAAGTGTTTTTATTTTAATGAAGTGTATTTTTTTTTAAGTTTGATCTTTACAGATTTATTGGCAAAGAGGCAATTTAACACTGTAAGATAGCTAATGCTGCCAATTTTTAAAATTTCTTAATATCTATCTGATTAATGGTCTAAAGCAATGTAGCACTGAAACTGCATACGCAATTTTATTTATGAAGAAAACAGTACTAAAGCTCATGTTTTAAGCAACTTTCCCCGCCATGACTGCCCTTGTTAAGAATGTACATACCATTAGTTTGAGATTTATACCTTTACTTATTTTTTGAGCAGCAAGAACATGTTTAAACAGCTCAGTTAGCTTCTGCAATTCATTCTTCTGTCATCTTTCTTCACTTTCTCATCACCTTCACTTTGTACTGTTTGACACGGACTTTACTGATCCAGTGAGTCATAGCCTTGATGATGAAGTTCTCTTGCTTTACTCCTTGTTCTTTAGACAGAAGTTCTGTCTTCAGTGAACTTTCCCTTCTTTTTTTCTGATTTTCCTTTTGGTTGCCCCTGGCAATTTCTTGCTCAGTCCAGATAAGGAGCCACATAACTGGGCATCTCCAGCAGCTCAGGCCAGGCAGCACAAGGTGAGAACAAGGATTGCAGCATCTTCACACAGTAATCAGCTAATTGAGCTGTCCCCAAAATGTTAAGTAGCTCTTTTCTATGTAAAAGAAAAATGTTTAGAATCCTGTGTCAGATCTTTTTGGATTTTGTTTGTTTGTTTTCTTACTTTAAACTTTTTATTTTTAAATAATTATAGATTCACAAGAACTTGAAAAAAAAATGTATGGGTAGGTCTTGTACACCCTTCATCCTTCTGTAACATTAGCATGTTTCATAACTTTAATACAGTATCAACACCATGAAATTGACATTGGTACAATACACAGATCTTATTTAGATTTCACCAGTTATACATGCACTTGTTTGTTCGCATGTGTAGTTCTGTGCAATTTTTATCACACAGGTAGCTTCATGTAACTGCTACCACAATGAAGATGCAGAACTGTTCCATCACTACAAAACTCCCTTGTGCTACCCCTTTAGAACCATCCCTGCCCCTTTTTATTCTCAAATCCTAACCCCCATTTCCCACCTCTATAATTACATTACTTCAAGAATGTTATATAAGGACCTCGTGGCACAACGGTAGCGCGTCTGACTCCAAGAATGTTATATAGCACTAGCAGGTTTGGCTCAATGGTTAGAGCTTCGGCCTGCGGACCAATGAGTTGAGGGTTTGATTCTGGTCAAGGGCATGTACCTCGGTTGTGGCTCGTCCCCGGCTCTGGTTGGGTTGTGCGGGAGGCAACCAGTCGATGTGGCTCTTTCACATCGATGTTTCTCTCTGTCTCTTTTCCTTCCTCCTTCCCTCACACTCTGTCTAATAATAAGTAGAAAAATATCCTCGGGTAAGGAATGAAAAATAAAAATAAAACTAACATATAAAAAAAAGAAGAACGTTATATAAATAGACTCACACAGTATGTAACCTTTTGAAATTAGTCTTTTTTACTAAGCATAATTCCCTGATGGCCTCTCCCAGTTATAGATGTATCAGTAGTTATTTCCTTTTAATGGCTGAGTAATATTCCATGATATGGACGATCCACAGTTTGTTTACCTAACCATTCACCCATTGAAGGACATTTGGGTTGTTTCCAATTTTAAGCTATTATGAATAAAGCTGCTATGAACAGCTTTGGGTTGTTTCCAGTTTTAGGCTATTATGAATATTTAGGCTATTATGATTAAAGCTGCTGTGAACATTTATGTACAGATTTTTTTTGTGCAAAAAATAACTTTTCATTTCCCTGGGATCAATGCCCAAGAGTGTAATTACTGGGTCATATCATAAGTGCAGTTTTAGTTTTAGAAGAAACTGCCAAACTGTTTTCCAGAGTGGCTTTACCATTTTACTTTTTCATTAGCAATGTATGTGTGATCCAGTTTCTCTGTATTGTCACCAGCTTTTTGGTGTTGTTACTATTTTTTATTTTAGCTATTCTGGTAAATGTTTAGTGGTAACTCCTTGTAGTTTTAATTTTCATTTCCTTAATGACTAATAATGGAGAACTTTTTTTTAATCCTCATCCGAGGATATTTTTTTCTATTTATCTTCAGATAGAGTGGTAGAGAGACAGAGAGAGAAAGAGAGAGACACACGACCCCAGCCGGGGCGGGGGACTGAACCTGAACCAAAACCAAAACCGAGGCATGTGCCCTTGACTGTAATTGAACCCTCGACTCTTTGGTCCGAGAGCCAATCCTCTATTTGCTGAGTCAAACCTACCAGGGCGTGAACATCCTTTTACATGCTTACATTTCATCTGTACATCCTTTTTCATAAAATGTCTGTTCATATCTTTTACCCATTTTCTAATTGTTTGTTTTCTTAATGTTGTGTTTTGAGAGTTTTTACATATAATCTAAATGCTAGTCCTTTATAACGTGTAGTTTGTAAATATATTTTCCCAGTCTGTAATTTGCCTTTTCATCCTCTTACAGAGTCTTTTGCATAAAACTTTTTAATTTATATGAGGTCCAGTATATCAGTTTTCATTTTATAGATTGCGCTTGAAGATTTTTTTTCTATTATTTTCCTAAAAGTTTTACCGTCTTGTTTTACATGTAAGTCTTTGATTCATTTTAAGTTAAGCTTTTATGTAAGGTGTGAGATGTAGGTCAAGGTTAATTTTTTTCCTGTTCTCCAGCACCATTTGTTGACAAGGCTCTTCTTCCTTTCTTTGACTTAACATTGGGAAGAAGAATTCCTCCCTCTTTGTTCTTCTTTTTCAAAATTGTTTTAGTGACTCTAGGTCCTTTGCCTTTTCATATAAACTTTAGAATAAGCTTGTCTTTGTCTACAAAAACTTTGCTGAGATTTTGGTAGTAATTTTCTTAAGCCAATAAATCTTTATGGGGAAAACCGACATCTCTACAGTGTTGAGTCTTCCAATTCATGAACATGGTAAGTCTCTCCAGTTATTTAGGTTTTCTTTGATTTCTTTTATCAGCATTTTGTAATTTTCAGAATAGAGATTCTGTACATATTTGCTAGTTTTATACATAAGTATTTTATTTTCATTGGCATTATTGTAAATGGTATTGTGTTTTAAATTTTGATTTCCACACAGTTGGTATCTCAGAGCTTTTTGTGCAGAACTGTGGTTGGAGTAGTCTGAGGTTTTCATGTTCATAGCAAAGGAAGACAGAGCAGTTGGAGTTTGAAGGCATTTGAAAGCCAGGTATAGAAACTGTGGATATAAGAGCAGACAGACTTGAATTCACATCTCAGCTCTAACAATTACTGACTCTATGACTTTGGACAAGTCATTTAACTTGTTTGAGCCTGTTTCTTCAACTGTCAGAAAGGGAGAATACTACTCCTTTGCAAATATTTTATAAAGCCTTGAGATAATATATATAAATGGCTTTATGCCTAACACAGGTCTCAGTATAGTTTAGTTATTATTTCTGGCCACAGTAGAGTCATGTCATACGTGGTGAGGATTCACAAATGAGAGAGGCAAGTAGACCTACTGTTATGAACAACAGACATTTCTTGAACCCCTTCATATGCTAATTTTCAAGGATATGGAATCTTGACATAGCTCCTTTCCTCAAGGGGCTTATAATTTTGTTGGGAAACATGTTACATGTATAAAAATTCCAAAACAAGGTATCACTTGTTAAGTTCCACATGAATGGGGCAGACAGTGATACATCAAAGAACTTTCTCGTCCTGGGTTTTGTTTGCCCTTTTGGACCCTGTTCAGAGAGGTGGCTTCTGGATGTTGTTGATGAGAGAATGTGTGGAGGTGGAAAGGGGGTGTGTACAGATTTAGGGGAAGGGAGTCACGTGGGAATATGTAATTAATTTTTATACTTTCCCCAGTAAACCATCGACCCTTTTTATGATGTCATGAGGGATTCCTTAATTTTGCAGCTGCTTCCTGATTACGTCAGAGAGGAGCCTCTCACTCCACAGCCTGGAGCTGCACTCATACAAGAATTGGAAACAAATGAAGTGCTGAATATCTAATAGCTTCCACAGGGAGAGCCAGTTCAGACTTCCCAGACCTCCTTATGCAAGGTCTTCCTCAAGTATTTCTGACCCCCTGAAGTGTCTTTGTTCTGGAAAGACAGGACTGGCCCAGAGCCAAGTGGGCAGGAGCCTGGGGAATCCTTGATGCATACCTCCTTCCCTCCCTCCCTCCAGGTGTTCTGCAATCCCAAATTTCTGCCCCTTTCCTGGATCTTGTTTGGTTGGTGTTATCTTTCTTTGAGGTCTCAGAATCCTCTGCCCTCTGCCGACGGCTGAGATTATCAGAGAGTTTTGACCTGTTCCAGTTCATCCCCTCCTTCCCCCACATATCTCCATCTTCTCTTGATTTTCTTTCTGCAGCATTTTTGACATCTATCACTCCTTGACAATCCATCTTCCACCTTTCTTATAAGAAAGATGTTACATTTATTTGACATTATACAATTTATGAAGTACTATACATATTGTTTTGTTTTTTTTGTTTGTCAGTCCTCACCCAGGGATATTTTTTCTATTGATTTTGTTGTTGTTGTTGTTGTTAGAGGGAGTAGGAGGATGGGAGGGGGAGGGGGAGAGAAACATTGACTGGTTTCCTCCCACAGGTGCCCTGACTGGGCCAGGGATGGAACCTACAACCCAGGTATGTGCCCTTGACTGGGAATCGAGCCCATGACCCTTCAGTGTGGGGGCTGACGCTCTAACCAATGAGCCACACTGCCCAGGGTTGTAATTTCTCTTAATTCAAACAAGTTCATGCCCTCTTAGTTTCCCTCCTTGTTACCTTTTTCTAGCTACAGTTGACCCTCATTTATCGCGGTTAATCAGTTCCAGACTCTACCGCGATAAATTAATTTCTGCGAAGTAGGACTCTTTATTTATATAGTTGTCCCTTACCACTTGGCGCTTTGGACTTTGAAAAAACCACGATAGAGTGAAGCTGTGAAAGTCGAAGCACAAAGTAGCGAGGGACAACTGTACCCTAATCTGCCCTAAATGCTTTAACTAGATTAATCTTTATGAACTACTCACCTCTGCTTCATTCAGAAATCTGAGTAAGTAGGTGCCTTCTTCACTGCCTGCTGAGTCAAGCCTGTGTTCCTTGCTGTGGTGTTGCAGGCCCTGTGCTTTGTGGTCCCCGTTACAAGGCAGGCAGAGAACAGTGCTTGCTGACCGGGAGCCTGCCTGGAGTGTCCCTACCTACATGTGTCCTTAGTATGTACACGCAGACCCTCCTTTATTCTGCCAGTACCATCTTTGTTTATATTTTGCAGCCCTGCTCACAAGTGCTGTCTTCTTTTTTTTTTTTTATCCTCACCCGAGGACACCTTTCCACTTTTTGTTCAGATAGAGTGGGAGGGAGGGAGAGGAAGAGAGAGAGAGAGAGAGAGAAACATTGACGTGAAAGGGACACATCGAGTGGCCGCCACCCGCACAACCAACCAGGGCCAGGGACAAACTGCAACCGAGGTACGTGCCTTTAGCGGGAACCGAACCCGGGTCTCTCTGGACCGCAGGCTGACGCTCTAACCGCTGAGCCAAACTGGTCAGGGCACAAGTGCTGTCATCTATGAAACCTTTGTACACTAGCCGAAAATTATTTCCTCTGATGACAGAAAGCACTTCTATCTTCCTTATGATAAGCATGTAATACATTGTCTTGAATTATAGTTATTTGGTTATCTGTGTATTCTTCCTGTCTTCATTAGATTATCATCCTCTTATGGACAGGATCCTACTTTCCTCGATATCCTGCAAAATTGGGCACCCAAATAAATATTTTTGGAAATAATGGGATAGGTCACTTTGTTAGGAGGTTGGGATTTCCTTTGCCTTCACATATACCCACTAGAAGAAGTTAGAGTTTTATAATGCTTGAAAATCCAGAAGGAATAACAGGCATGACAGTAAGGGCTCTTTGGGAAGAAACCCTCTATGTTTCTCTGTCTTGTCTAAGCTGTACCCTATTTGGGAATATGTCATGGTTTGCCTTCCACCCAGTCAGCCTTACTGTGTTCTGCCATTGTGCACAAATAATGCTCTTCGGTGTATTGGTGCTTGATTCTTCTGACTCACTTATTCTGCACCTCAAGGAATGAACTTATGCCCTGATAGCATGGACATCTCTGCTTTTGCTCTGAGATTTTGTCTAGTTCTTACAATGACTGCCTCCTCCACCTCCTCTTGAGCCAGCATCTGCCACAGAGCAAACAGCAGCAGTCAGAAGATGCTCTCACTGCCCACTTCCTGTACACAGGGAGGTTTTGGTGGGCTGTTCAGGAACCGTGCCAGCCCTGTGTCTGACTGGTGACTGACTCATGAGAAAAGCATCCTTATGTCTGAAAGATAAGAGCCAACAAATCACCTCCAGGTGGTATTAGTTTGGAGGTGACTGACCATTCATTTCCTCTCTT
Source organism: Molossus molossus (assembly GCF_014108415.1). Classification (NCBI taxonomy): domain Eukaryota; kingdom Metazoa; phylum Chordata; class Mammalia; order Chiroptera; family Molossidae; genus Molossus; species Molossus molossus. The sequence continues at coordinate 42,837,471 of NW_023425354.1, read as the reverse complement.
TGGGAAGAGCCTGTGGGGAGGGAATCAGCGAGTAAGAGGTCTTGCCTGCATTCTTCTCCAGCTATTAGTGAAGCAGCCAAGCAAATAGTTGGTTCTCTTTGGGAAATGGCTAGTGTACCCCACTGCCCTCTGAATCCCTTCTGCTGCTGTCATGGTATCAGACTTATGTGTGTCATCCATCCTGTATCTTCCCTTCATTACTCTTCTCCTCTTGCCAGGAAGCTGGCTGTGTGCACCAGGGGAACCCTGTTTATTCCATTTCGGCCAGATTTTTTTTTTAGACCAGCCAAACCTCATCTGATAATGGTTTCCTCCAAATCTCTCCCTGATTCAAGAGTTGATCAGAAGTGATGGTTCTGAACTACTGTCCCTTTGCTGGGCTTAAAGGGTCCACGCAGGTGGGCCTGTCTTTTCTCCCCTCCTCTTCCTTCTCCACCCCTTGTGCCTCACTCCCATTTCCTGCAGGAGGATGCTTTGCCATCCTGGAGCCGTCAAGCACAGCTTTGCTTTGGCAGCATCGTCGCACACACACTGGTTGGAGAGGGGACATGTTTATCACTTTTCCTGGAGATTATCTGTTTAAGCACTTCTCTGACAGTTACAATAACAAGGGCAGTGTGTTGTGTTTCCCAGCAGAAGGACACTTGCTGTTGAAAGATGTATAGCACTAATTAGAAATACATAACATCCGGCCACATGGCAGCCTTCTCCCGGTCGCTCCATTTCCTGATTTCATACAACTTTGACGACAGTTGGTTTATGTTTTCCATGAATATGTTCTCAAAAAATGAGAAAGTCTCCCTGTTGCATAGGAGTGAAAAGAATATTTCTGTCAGAGCAGGTATTTGGCCACAGGAATAGTGGGAGCAGTGGTCACTTGCCCATCTGAGAGCATGTGGGAAGGGGCAAAACCAAGTTCAGACCTCAGGTGACTTTCTTAGTAAGAAATATTTTTGTCTGGCTTCCTTAGCCAAAACCATCCCCCTAAATCCTGAGCAAGCCTGCTTTTGGAAAGAAGGGGAAAGGCTGTTTCACAATGTTAATGAGTTCTTCAGCTCATGTCAGGCTCTTGCTACCTGACACAAAGCCAGAGGAACCCAAGCAAATACCAAGGCAAACAATGCTTTTTCCTTCCCCACCCCACATCATTTGTTGGCCTGGCCCAGCCCAACTCTGGGGATATATATGGGCATTCGTCAGATGGGGGGCCAGTTTCCCAGGTCTGGCCCCAAAGTGGGTAGACTCTGGGAATCTGGATGCTGTTTTTCTGCCCACTTGTATGAGAGTGAATACTTTTCGGGAAGTGGCATCATATGACTTCTAGCCCGCAGAGGCCCAGGTGAAGTGAAGAGCATCTCCTGAAGATTCCATGGCACTTAATATATTTCTCAGTGGAGGCACTGAGTTTCGGTTGCCATGGATACTTGGGTAAATAACTGTGTGTTTTTCCCACCTGGTTGAAATGACTTACAGTTTCAGGGACCCTGTTTTATTTGTATCTGTGTTCTCCACAATACCCAGCACAGGGTTGAGCACATTGTAGGTGCACAGTATGTGCTTGTGGTACCATTGAACCTTAGAGATGGATAGGCCTTTCAGAAAGGACTCCATATGAAGTGGTCAGTCAGAGGGCTGACTGAAATCCAGGCATTCTGATCACCAGATAGCTGTAATATTACCACCTGATTGATCAGAGCAAAACAGCTTAGTGGTTTATACCTCCCCATCAGTCAGACCAGACACCCAGCAGTGAGTGCTATTAGGCTCTTTCCTGGGAAAGGTGGGAGACAGGGAAAGAGCTGACGTGATACAACCATGGCCAAGAGCACAGCAGTCATGAAGCTGCCTTTTAGCTGCTGCTCTGAGAGGTAGTTGAGCCATTCTAGACCTTTACAGCAAAGAGGCTCCAGTTGTTGCTCCCCAACCTAGTCCCCAGACCTTATTACAGAGGCTTAAAAAATGAGCCAACCTGAACTCACTAGAGGCCACAGGTATCATTTGTTCTTCGGAAGTTCATTCTCCCCTTGAGCCCTAGCCTCCACTTTGAATTCTGAGAAATAGTCTAGCCTGAGATTGCCATTTCTTATACAAATAGAAATGAACTTGGTTAAAGTCATTTCCCCCTGCCCCATCTTATTCTTATCCAGGCGAATGAGAGTGTCTTATTGTAACCTTGGGCTTCTTGAAATACTAGTCTCTTGGAGCTAAGACCCCTCTACCCTTATCCCTTCTAAGGGCCTTCAATGTGCTGGTAACTTCTGCTTAAATGCCCAGTTGATGAGGAGACACTAATGTGTACTCAGTGTGTCATCCACCAGGATGTGGTCTCCACTTGTCCTGTCCTAGCTTCCTCTGGACTTATTCCTCCACTCCAGGTTTTGTTGCTAATTAGAGGCAGGCTGCTGGCAGTGCTTGGCAGGAGCCTGGGCTGAGCTGGGATGGTATGTCTAGACAGTGCTGCTGTCTATCAAGGGGTTGGAGGGGAAATGTTGGCAACTTTTCTTGGGATAGCTTATACATCTTCCCCTTTCCTACTTCCCATGCTCTCTCCTCTTGGTTCTTAGATGCCTGTTTTAACAGAGGTTTAAGGCCTCACCAGTGGTGGTCTATTCTAATCACATGGATTGTTACCACTTCCTTACTGCCTGCCACAGTGGAGTCAGAAAGTGAGAGGGTGGCATTTGGAACCAGTGGGCATATGCTGGGATGGCTGGAAAGCCACAATAGAAGAATTGCTACACTGATGCTATTCTTACTGTTGGGACCTTCTGAGCAGCAGCCTGCTCCATCTCACTCCCATGGCTTTCTAAAGTGGTTTGGAGTGGCTTTGTATACTCCATTCATGTTTGCTCTGGTGGAAAAGACAGTTAGGAATAACTGGTTGTGTAGCACCTCCTGGAGTAAAGACTTCAGTTAGGCTTCATTTGACAAGGCTATTGTCAATGAGGAGAGTGGGGAGGGGTCTCCTCCTTGGTTATCAAGGTTAAAATGTAGGCAGGAACAGAGATCAAACATGTGGCTAATTATCCTTTTAACACTTGGAGATTCTGAGCTTTCTCCTGTATTGCAGAGGAATTAACAGATTAACTGCTGCCAGAGCGAGTGAGTCTGGCCCCTGATTTCATCTGTGTGTGTTGGTGTCTCTTCCTCTGAGGCTGCAGATTGGACTGCTGCCTTCTGTTTGTCACCGGTTCCTTGCAAGTCTGGATAAAGTGGCTATCAGGGAGGGCCATTCATAAGGAGTATGTGCAGGCAATGGTTTGGGGGGAGGTATAATATATATATATGTATCTCCTGCCAAATAATAGCTCTGGCCACCACCAAGGTGGCTTCTTTCACTGAGCTATAGTCAGAACGAAGTTAGCCAGGCTGAGAAAGTGAGGGGGGAAAGGATGCTGGTATTCGGAGCCAGATTTATTTTTTAGCCCTTGGGGAAAGAATTTATGAAAATAAACTAACACAGCTTAAGTGCTTGTTATGTGCCATGCACTGCCCTGTATAAAAGCAATTCATTCAGTGAAATAGGTTATTTGTAAGTGTCCTGTATTCTCTTAGGAGAAAGAACATAGAGGAGGTAAGGATGGAACCAAAGGTTGGTGATTCAGGAAGATAATTTTTAAATTTGTATTTTTATTAACTAATTAAAAGCAGAGAGCTTGCAGCTCCAACTTGAACTTCCCACCTTGGTATAACTGGTGCTGGGGAAGTGATGTGACACAGAATTTACACAGTTGATCCATGTAATGCCCTTTCGAGTGCTTACTTATATACCAAGCATCGTGGTAAGTGCTCCAGGTGCATTCTTTTAGTTAGCCTTACAACTACCCTTTGACAGAGGGAGTATTACTGCCTCCAGGCTTGGGTGAGGAAAAAGAGCTCAGTGATGTGACCAAGGATGTGCACTAGTGAGGTAGGAGAGAGTAGCCATTGGCCCCCAGTGTATACTGATGAGAGTTTCATTTGCCTCTCCTCAGACTGCTTCTCGGAGGAGTGTCGCTCTGTGATCCAGGAGCAAGCCGCAGCCCTGGGCTTGGCCATGTTTTCTCTCTTGGTGCAGCGCTGCACTCACTTACTTAAGGAGTCTGCCAAAGGTAAGCAGATGAGGGGCCCCTTGACTGGTTGGTTTTCCAGCTGCCTGGGCCCTGTCCCAACAAACTCAAAATGCCACGCTGCTTTCTCAGGGTCTTCACCCTCTACTCCATTGTTCTACTTCCCAACATCCCTCTATCCTTTTGCCTACATAATTAGTCCCACCTCTTTTTCCAGTCTGATGACCTTTATGGCCCTGTTTCCTTTGTGTAGAACTATTCCCGTTCTCTTTTCTCCTTTAGTAGTTAGGATTTTCACTGTATCTCTGAGCTGCTCTCTGTTCTTGCCACTTAAAAAAACCAGTAAAGTGAGTTTCCCTTTTTATTCATAATTGATGTTTTGGTTTTCCCCTCTTACCTATTTGTCTTTCTTTGTCTAGTGGGTGCTATAATGGTTCTGGACCAACCATCTTTGGAGACTCGGTGGACCAGAACAGGGACTATTTTTAACCCTTGGGTTGAGCAGTGTCCTAAATCCTTTAAAGCAGCTGCCCCTAGAATTCCATGCCTGATTGCTGAGCCATGTAAGGCAGAGATGAAGGTTGTACCTTTCTTTCAGCTCCAGAATCAGTATTTGTGAATAGTTTGGCCCCTCTGTCATCCTCCTACTTCATCAGCTTTGTGAATGCATCCAGCCTCTGAGGCTTCCTTTTTTGGGGAGGGAAGGTAGGGGGTAACTTTTAATTTGGAAACAATTACAAATTTATAGAAAAGTTGCAAAAATTATACAAAGAACTCTTACAATACCCTTTACTTAGATTCTCCAGTTGTTAGCATTCTACCATATTTGCTATAAATTCTCTCTCTTCCCATATACACACATACTTATGCTTATTATTTTTCTTCTAAACAATTTGATTCTAAATTGCACACATGGTAGCCCTTTCCCCCCAAATACTTGATTGTGTGTTTCCTAATAAAATACTTGATTGTGTATTTCCTAATAACAAGGACATTCTCTTACATGACAGTACAGTTATCAAAATCAGGAAACCAACACTGATATAGTACTATTATTGAATCTACAGACCTTATTCAGCTTGTACCAATTGTTCTAAAAATATGTGTATGTTTTTCTGGTCTAGGATCCACTCTAGCATCACACTCTGTATTTAAATGTCCTGTCTCTTTAGTCTCTTTCAATCTGGAATGGTTTTTCAGCCTTTCTTTGTGCTTTATGACCTTGACATTTTTAAGTGTACAGGCCATTTATTTTGTAGAATGTCCCACAATTTGGGTTTCTCTGATATTTCCACATGATTAAATTCAGGTTATGCAGTTTTAGCAGGATCTCTGTTGCCATCTCAATATTGTGCTGAAGGAAAGCTGAAACAGGGGTCAAAAGGCCAGAGTAGCAACTTCAGCCAGGCCACAGGTGGAGCAGAAACAGCTGTCTGCAGGGGCAGACCCAGTGCACTGGTTCTCTCTTTGTCCTGCTTTTCAGAATCCTTTTAGGTGCTGGCACTTGTCCTTCGCTTCTGGGCCCAGCTGTCCTGTGGACTTGGTCTCCCTTCCCTAAGAGCTTGCTGCCGTCCCAGCGCCCCAGGCCTCACTGAAGGGCCACAGCAGACATAGGCCCAGTTCTCACCCTTTGCCTCTGCAGCTCAGCCATCCTCTTCTGAGGACGAGGAAGACCAAGATGACATCAAGGTGTCTTCCTTTGTCCCGGACCTGAAAGAACTGCTCCCCAGTGTGAAAGTCTGGTCAGACTGGATGCTCGGCTACCCAGACACCTGGAATCCTCCGCCCACTTCCCTGGATCTGCCCTCACAGTGAGTCAGTCTGCTCATTCCTTCCGCACTGCTGGCCTTGGCCCACCTGTCTTCCCATAGCTTCCCTCCCAGTTCTCTTCTTTGTTTCGTCTCACCCACAGCCCCTTGTTGCTCTCATCCCTCCTTATTTGAACTTTGTGTTTTTCTTCCTTGAACACTCTCCTTGTCTCCTCCTGATGTTTTAGGCTATTTTTGCCTATGATTTGGTCTATTCCTCCTCAGTCTCTCTTTTTCTCTCACCTCATAACTTGCTCTGTTTTGTTCTTTTTTATTGCTCTTTCTCTCTCATTCATTTCATAGTATTCATGCTCACTGTTTCTGCAGCTACCTCTTGGGTATCAGTGTGTTCATGGGAGACTTTGTCTCTTCCCCTTTTAGTTTATCTCTGTGCATATTTCAGGCTATCTCATACTGCTTCTCGTGCTGTTTTGTGCACTCTGTGTCCTTGCCTTCCTCTCACGACATTGTAGTGTATGGGAAGGGATGAGTGCATGCACTTCTTTATTCCATTCATTTCTTTCCTTGTCTCATCAGCATATCCCACCCCCATCTCCTTGTCTCTGTGTTTCAGTGTGGTGTCTGTCAGGGCATTTGTAGGTGTGGGGTGTGTTGATCTGGGGTGTATATATATATGTATGCCTGGATGTGTCTATGTAGATCTGTTTGACTTTTTTCTTTCTTTTTAAAAAATTGTGGTAAATATATTTATATCTATAAAAAAATACAATAAAATATATATATAACAATTTGCCATCTTACCTATTTTTAAGTGTACATTTCAGTGGCATTTTACATTCACATTGTTGTACAACCACATATGGCTATTTCTTTTGTCTGTATCTGTGTGTGCATTGTATCTCTCTGTATGCTTGTTTGGGTCTGGTTGTCTCTGTGTGTCTGAGTATCTATCTGTATTTAAGTGTGAAGGTCTGTGTGTTTCTGTCTCTGGGGATCTATCTAAGGGTCTTTCAGTGTGCTTGTCCATGTCTGTATGTATGTGTCTATGTGCCATGTTCATATCTGTGTCTGTCTCTGTCTGCCCTTGGGTGTGTGGGACTGTTTGTGGGGTTCATGTGTCCCCAGGGTTCTGTTTCAGTATGTGTGTCTGTGTCCATATCCATGTCTGTCTGTGTTTGTGTCTGATTCTGGATCCATGTCAGCAGGACCAGTCTGTGCTTTGGTACTGTCCATGTCTCTGTGTGTGACTGTTTCCTGTGGGAGTGTGTATTTGTATGCATGCCTGAATATCTGTGTCCAAGACTACCTGTACCATGTTTGTGTTTGTTTGTGACTGGATCTCTCTGTTGGAGGGGGAATTTCTGTGTGTGTGGGTCTACCTGTATCTACCTGCCTCTGTCTGCTTCACCTATGTCTCTTCTCCTGCCTCACCTATTGCCTGCTTGCCTCTGCCTCTCTCTGCTGCCTGTCTCTGTCTGTCTTGGCTTGTCCCTACCTGCTTGCCTCTGTCTCTTTGTCTGCCTATGTCTACCTCTACTGTTTTTGTGTGTCTGTGTCAGGTGTGAGTAAATTATGTCCCATGAGCTAAGAATGGTTTACATTTTTTTCATGGCTGAAAAAAAATAAAAATATGTCATGAATTGTGAAAATAGTATGAAAGTCAGATTTCAGTGTCCATAAAGTCGTATTGGAACACAGCCATGCTTATTTGTTTGCACTTTGTCTGTGGCTGCTTTCACTCTTTCTCTTTCTATCACTATCTCGCTCTCGCTTGTTTCTCTGTCTCTGTCTTTGCCTCTCTCTCGTTCTATTTCTCCTTTCTCTCCCACCATTTCTCATTCTTTATATTGTGGTCTCTGGCAGTAGTGCACTCAGAGCTCCTTCTGGCTCTGTGTTGGTTGTGTATGTGCGTGTTAGGTAACAAGCATCCATACCCAGCATCTCATCATTCTCCCATGCTTCTCTGAGAGGAAAATACTGGAGGATACAGTATGGAAACCTAGGCTTCTGCAAACAGCACTTCTAGGGAGTGGGTGCTTCTCTGGGCTGGGAGCCAGCCATGTGAATCTCTACTCATAGGTGACCCACAGAGGGAATGCTGCAGCAGAGATTTCTGGCCAGTAGTTATTGATCTTTCTGTGTGGACTGTGTAGTCTGACTCTCCCTCCTCTCTCCTTCCTCAAATTTCTTTCTTGTTCTTTACCCCAACATGTGCCCCTGGACTGTTTGGCCCTCTTTCCCTATGTCTCCCCCCCGCCACACACATACACTCCCCCAGCTCTAATTCTGTAACTGTGTGAGTGATGCTCACAGCATCAAACAGTTCTCTGCATCCTTCCTATAAACCCTCCTCGGTTTCCAAAATGCACTCCAGGTTGAGGCCTCGTGAGCCATGGTTAAGCCCTGAGCTGGGCAGCTATGTCACACAAAGGAACTGACAGATCTGCTAGCTAGGGGTCAGCTGTTTCCCAGCCATGTTCCCCAAAGAGTTAACTTGTACAACCTCAGACTTTTCAGGCTGTTAATCTATAATGCCGACTAGGCAATTTGCAGTTTTGGAAAGAAATGACAAAGAAAGGCTCAGCTCTCCAAGTATCTGAAGCCACTGCTTCTGAGCATGTGCAGGGGTCACAGAGCGTTCCTCCCTTCCTTTTGGGGTGGGGAGGCAGACTATTTGTTCCTGGAGCCTGGGCCTTCCCTGGGTCACCTTACCTCACAACCCCAAGTCCCTTAGATATGGTCCATCCAGCCCTTGTTTACCCATATCCTGGGCCATTGGGCCTGTTAACTCTCTTCTGCGGCTGTCTCCTTTCATCCCTCCTCCCTCTCTCGCTCCCTTTGGCTTTTGTTTGGCTGAGGAAATGGAAAGCTCACACAGGAAGTGCTGGGCCTCATTTGCTTGAGGTGCTGAGTCTGTTTTTTCTTTGGATGCTGCAGCAAATGGCCCGTTGCCGGCTTATGCGAGCTGCTGCCCATCTTTGGGCAAGGGCTCAATCAGCAGCTGGGCACGTGGTCCTGAGCTACAGCCATCCCCAGCTGAGCTTCACCTCCTGGGCTACAGAGAGGTGGGGGTTGGGACACTTGACACAGTTGCTTAGTCTTTTTAGACTTTTTCACAGGAGAAGCAATTCTGACCAAATAATATATTAAATCTGATTTCCCAGTAAACAAGTTCCTATAGCTGTGGGAACCATTTACCCTCTGATGAATCCAGGCTAGTCTAGAGAAATCTGTATGGTAGAGAAAAGAGTCCCCTTCTGCCCCATCTCTCTCTGCAGGGTCAGCAGCTGGTTGTCTCTGGAATATAAATTTAAGCATAAAGAAGGGGCATTGTTGTTCTGGTGCCTGACCACAAGGCATGGTAGTTTGAGGGCAGGTGCTACCATTGGACAGAACAAACCTGGCCTGACCACCGAGGGTAGTCCTTCCTTCTAGCCTTCAGATCCAAGCACTGCAAAAGTGGTATATGAATTTATCTTCTTCCTTTACCAGTCTTTCATACAGTTTCCTAACACTTACTGAGTAAATACTGTGGTTGAGAGATTGGCAAGATATGGTAGTTCTCTGAGTTTCAGAGTTGATCTTATGCCTACTGATCTTTCATTTTGTGGAGCCTTTTCTTTGAGGCCATTAGGAATGACATAATCTGGATAGTTCTGTAGATGTCAGAAAGTAATTCCTCCATCACTTTTTTAAGGTTCTTGTGTGATCTTCATTTGGGAAGGCTGAGGAATGCTCTCAAGAGAGTAGAAAGGAAGGGGTTTCCACTTAACAGCTCTATTTTGCGTGCTTTCATTGGTCTTTGCCTGAATTTGTTCTTTGCAAAGACAAATTTCTCATTTATAAGTTGGCCAGATAGCCTGCATTTTAGTTTGTTTAGCCTACATTTTAGTTTGTTTCTCCTCCAGAACCCTCCATCCCCAAATTGTCTACCTGACACACTTGGACCCTTATTTAATCTTGCTCCCTGTCTCTCTTTTGTTACTATCTTTCCTTGTATAATTAGAGAATCATTTTGAAGCATCCTTCACTTTCCTAGGGGTATTCCAAATCTCATCCTTAGTCTCCTTGGTTCTCTCCTCTTGCCCATATTCCTCTTCTTTCTGGTCAAGTCTACTTTTCCTAGGCAATAGCCACGTAGGCACATGTGGAACACTTAGGGTGATAAGGGCAGAATTGCAGGGCCCTTCGTGCCTTCCCACACAGTGGCACTTCGTATGTGTGCTGGGTCAGCGTGTAAGTTAGGTTGACTTCCCATTTGTACCTGTTATAATAAGATGGCTTTATATCCCAGGAGATTTTGGTGCAGAGGATTATAGCAGAGTATGGAGAGTGGCCTTGGGTCACTGTAAGAGACAGTGTCAAGTGCTTTGGTCGATTTAGAACAGACCACAGTGTTTGGAGGGGCCATCTGCTTATGGGGGGTGTGAGAGGAGAGGGTTAGCATATTTCTGTGCTAGGCCTCTTATTAGAAGGGAAAGGCAGCTACTCCCTATTTTAACATGTAAGCTTGAGTAACGTTATGAATGTCAGGTGATAGAGGGGAGCAGAGCAACAGGCTTCCACAAGCCTAAGCATAGTGACCTCTTGCATCTCAGGACCTTTGGCAAGGCTAGGGCAGTAGAACAGCCTACCTCATTTCAGAGTCTCTGCTGAAGCCAAATCTTCCCTCATCTTGATCTCTAGTTCTCAGTAAGCGAAAGAGTCAGGGGACTTTGAGAACATCCAAACCTAGCCCAGCTGTGGCAGTTGGTTTATTGCTTTCAGCTGGTACTTGAACCCAGGTCCTGGTCTTGGAGGCTTTCCCAGGTTTAATCCCCAGAGCTTTCTCTGCAGCTGTATGACACTGCGCTGACCCCGAATGAGGATAGGAAAATAGAACCAGTGCCAAGCCAGAGTCTCTTTTTCATTTGGAGTCTGGCTGTCTGCCCATGACCAGGGTTACATAATGGGAAACATAGCTGGGGCTCTGGAGAGCCCGCGTTTCACCAGGCTGCCCAGACCTTCGCATTCTGATGCTATATATCTTCCTAATTGTAGCTCAGATGCATTTATCACACTGTTGGATTGGAATACTGTAAAAAAAAAAGGTGGGGGGGGGCTCCAGAAATTCCTGGACTTGCTGCTTTTCCATGGCTTGTCTTGTATAGTCTACAGAGCATGCTGGAAAGGACTTATAGGAAGCCCTCTGAGGTGCTGTCACATAGGAAGACATAGGGATATGTAGGGAGTATGCAGTAAACTAGTTTCCTCAGGGAGCCTACATGTGTTAACCCTGTAGGATGAAATAGAAATTCTTGAGTTAAAAAACAGCTAGTTCACTCACCCTCATAGGGCAGCACTGAAATAAGAACTAATCCTGAGTCTAATCGGCACCCCTTCAAGGACACTTAATACGTCTTCCCAAAAGGGCATTTTAGGAGGTCACTAAGTAATAGTCCATCAGCACTTCCCTGAAGGAAGTGGTGGTGACTGTGGGAAGCCCCTTTGCTACCCTGGCTCCCCACCCAGTCTCCCTGGCTCCGGGTTAGGGCGTCAGCACTACAGCCTGGCACCAGGGGGTTCCTCTTCCTCCAAGTGCTGAGTGTGGGGCACACGTGATCTCTTCCACGGCAGGAGCCTCTGTCCCCTCCCCACTCCTCCCACAGGACTCCTTGTGAGAGGAAGGGTTGTTGGCCTGAGGCTCCAGTCTGACCCCACCAGGGTACAACAGCTGACCCCAGGGAGAGTACTTTCCAGCTCTAGGCTGAGGTTATTTGGGTCCAGTGTGTGCTAAACTAAGAAGACGTGTTGGAGTGGTTACAGCTAAAATTTAGAGAGGCAGGAACCGTGAGAATCAGCACCAGGGAGGCCGCCGAGGGCTCCACTCATGCCGTGGAGATGTCGAGGTCCCCTGGGGTCTGCTCTTTCCCAAACACAGAGTGCTGATGGGTTTAACACACCCTAGTGATGTGACAGGCTATACATATGAATGTAGCTTGGGAGAACTGAAATCACATAAGGCCCTAAGCTAGATAGAAGTTGAGGGAGGCATAGTAGAGATACTCGAGAAGTCCTGGAATGAAGTTACTGTGACCTGTTGTCGGCCATAGGACTCCAACTGCACCTCTTAGAACATGGAGAAGTTTATATTCTTGGAGTAGTGTGGGGTGTCTGAATTTCAGAATTTTACTTGCCATATTGGGCAAAATTAATAAGTTGGGCACTCTCCCAAGAGCCCAAGTTGATTTACTGGATTCAGGTCCATTTCTGTTATTAGCTGCTTACTGCCTGCAGTTTTCTCCATTTGGGCCAAAAGTCCTCCAGGGCTACAATGGTCTTATGTTGGCCATTGAACCCTATGTGGACAGTTGTGGGCTAGAGTATGATGGTCCATAGGCAAACAAGTTTTTAAAAGAGCATATTGCGTATCTTAGAGCATCTCTCTTGTTATGGCCTTATGTTTTTCCCCTTAGTGTCTATAGTCCATGGGCTTTCTTTTTTTCAGCTTCCTTGTGCCTAGTTTCCATGCCATCTTGGCTATATTTCCAGAGCTCCTCACCCCAGGAACCAAAAGATCCAACTCGTTTCCCATCTGTACTACTTCTCTGATCTTCCATAGCTCTGAAACACAATGCAGGGCTTCTTCTCACTCAACTCTTTCCGGGTTTGTTCTGCAGCTGTGGAGTTTGAATGTTAGTGTTTAAACAAGCTGGTATTACACAGGAAATGGCCACCTCCACAGGCCCCTGCAGGCTTGTAACATGGGGTCATTGTACTTGATATTAATCACCAGTCAGCCTGTTCCCCCAGTAAAAATATGAAGGGGTGTGTGAGGGCTCAGTCTTCCTTAGACTTGCCAGTAGGATGACCTGAGCCTTGGTCAGGTCTTAGTACTCCACTCTCCAAACTGTCTCCCTCCTTCAGTCCTGCCCTGGATAGAGCTTGCAGAAAAGTTCCTACCTGACCTCTTCCCTATAAAGCTGGCAGATCTGCCTTTTGTTCTGAGTTCTAGGAAGGAGATATATTATTGTAGTATAACTTGCCTCACATATCTCATACCTTCATCTTTCAGAGCATGTTGTAGTTGAAGAACATGTTACATGAAAACAACCCAAAATTGTGAAACACAGAAATCTGCTGGTCCACCTGAGACTAGGGCTTCTCAGTTCCTGGGACTTGAAGCTACTTTTCTAATGTTGTTTCCAGAACTAACTCCAGCCTGAAGGGTTAATCTGATTCCCCAAGTCAATATCCCCCAAACAACCAGCCAAGAGTGTGTGTTGGTTCATTTCTGTGAAATGTGTTTCCCCAGTCACCTGGGCTGGCCTGGGCTGCATTGTATCGGCCAGCAGCTGCACTGCACTCAAACTGACAGCTACATTAAACCTTGGAATTCTGAGGCAATAAAAAGTAAATTAACTCTTATTTTTTTCCTTTCCTGGTGGAGTAAGTGAATGCATGTCTGTGGAGAAGTGAGTGAGCCTTGGTCCTGAGTGCATACCTCCAACTTGCCACTGCTGGTCTGTCCCAAGCTAGGATCTGGTGTCCAGCCAGGGGTCTGCTTTCCTGGTGTGTGGTGTGTTCTGTGGGGTTGGACCACTGGGTCACCCTACAACTGCTGATCCCTGCTCACTAATCACATCACAGCTGCTGAGAGGCTCCCTTGCCACCATTCTGAGAGCCATAAACGGACACATTGGACGCAGTTTAATACTCTCTGGCTGTTTTGTGTTTGCTAGGTGAAGAATGCACCCTAACTTTAGTGGGATTTTGTGGGCTCTGGGAGCTTCCCCAAAATATGAGTTGGGACCAGAACAAGCCAGAGGTACTTGCCTGAGCCCCATAGCACCCTAGAGGGTTCATTTAGAACCAAAGGTGGTTTGCGATTGTCTGAAAAACCTTTTGGGGAGTCATTTCCAAAGCATTTCTAAAAGATTGGGAGCTGCTTAAAGCTCCTTATAGCCACCAGAATTTGACTTTGGGCTACTCACCCCAGGCCAACCTTGAATCCTGAGACTCCAAGGGCTGCTGTGGGGTGAAGGTTGGAAGGCACTCCTAACTGGGATAAGGAACTAGAGCAGGAAAAACCTAAGCTTTCCCCCTTCTACTCAGGAAACTGACCTCTGTGTTCACCCATGGAACTGACCTCTCAGCCCAGAGACCTGATTGGGGTGATATTTCCCAGATTCTAGGAATTGCCTCATCCTTTTGCAAATATCTTTTAACTTTTGAGTTTAGGTATTTCACCTTTTCCTTCTAGTATTAATTTTTTAACACTTCCCTCTTCCCCACCCTCTGTAGAGAATCATCATGTGGCCCACGGGTGCCCAGTTAGTTGTGTTCTTGTCTGTGGTACCACTTTATATTTCTGAGTTAGGAACTCAGGACACATCATATGTCTCCTGGCACCAGCTGCTGTCTTACACATCAACATTGGGGTAGGAACTTGCATTCACTTCATTTTGCAGTGAGTCTTAAGGTTTTGGCATAAGGTGGGTGGGTGGTAATGGGCAGAGGTCCCTAGTGGTGGCCAGCAATCTCTGGGAAGAGTCAGTTTTGGTTTATCTGAGTGTTAGGGGACAGGGGAGCATGGTAATGAGAACCACATGGTACCACATATTTCTTCATCTTAGATCCAAGATGGTAGGGGTAGGAGGATAAGAGAGAGGGATGTCGGGCCTCCCACTGTGGCAGCCATGGGTAATTTTCTGCTGCCTCTCCCTGGCCGGGGATGCTGCTGCCCACACCTCCCACCCCCAACTACATCCTGAAGCAGCCTTGACCTGCACAGAGCCAACCAAGGCCCCCAAGCCAAGAATTCAGCTGGGAGACTTTTCACCTTCTTCCTTCTCACTGTCGTCTTTCCTGTTTATTTTCCAAATTGCTGCTCTGCAGCCGAGCAATGCGTGTTGGCCAGAACTCACCAGCGCTGTGGGATCAGACTCAGGCAGTGGGCTCAAGTGGCCAGCAGGGCACTGGGGGAGGAAGCAGGGAGCTGGAAGAGCCTCCCTGTGCGTCTCCCATGGGCAGCGCTAACCTCGGAGGCGGCCCTGAGCAGCCCTATCACATCCGGTGCTTGTCTCTGCAGCCGGGACTGGAGGATAAACTATCAGAGCTGTGGGGCAGTGCATCATTCCTCTTATTATTTTCTTCTCTGCAGATGGGGTCGTGGAAAGTTCAGTTCCTTTTAACCCTCGAAGTTCTGTTTATTCTACAGCTGGTAGCCTGAATGCCGCGTTTCCCATTACATCACAAAGGGGCTCAGGCAGATCTCTGCACAGAAACGTGTTGCAACTGTTTATTTTTTTCCATATTTAAACATTTTTGACAGCCAAACCCAGCTGAGCCAAAAGATGGAGCTTTGTGAATGAGTCTGGTTGTTGGTGTCTGTGCAGAGAGAGGCTTTAAAAATCCCTTGTCCCTCCGGTGATTCTTCTCAAACATGTTCTTTTTCCTGGGCAAAGCCTGTGAAGCGAGTTACTTCTGCTGTACACGTGTGTTGATTATGTGCCGTTGTGTGATTAATGGGGCTGTGTTCCGCCTGGTTCCCAGGACACTCTTGAAAACAAGATGTTTCATTTCATTGCCTTTTCCTAGTGCAGTGATTACAGTAAATAAACCAGTACGGGCTCTTTCCACCTGGAGCCAGTCAGGGAGTCCCCACACCTCTACTCCACTTTCTCTTCCAGCATTACCTTCAATGGCATGTCCCTTGAATGCCCTCCTTTCTGCCATACCCTCAAGATTCCCAGTCTCCAGGAGCAACAAATTGCTTTGGTCTGAGGCCCCTCCCTAGCAGATTTGGCTCATGCGCAGTAACTCATCTGGGAACATTCCAGGATGTAGCTCATTCATATACCTCTCTTTGCTTCTCTAGCCTCTTGCCACTCCACCTTTTGAACCTAATTGTAAAGCTTTTCTTTGTTATTCTTTTATGGGTCTCGTTCCTTGTGGAGTACAACTTAGCATCCATAGGGTACTTGCTTTTTCCAAACTCCCTGGTTAGGTGGTCCTCTGGGGAAGAAACTCAAGTCTGTAAACTTGGCAGGCCCTGGATCTGACCACAGTTTGGCTATTTGAGCTTCTCGTGGGCTTGTCAAAAGAAAATTGTAAGGATTCTTAACTCCCAGCAAAAGAGGGATCTGAACCACAGTAGATTTTTGACAAATGATAGTAACAGAGAAATGAACCTTCTTTTATAATTCTGCCCTAGAGTTTGAACTGGGAAGAACCAGATTTTGCATTTTTAAGGTTTCTTCTCAGGTTCAACCAGGACCTGGTGATTCGCAGTTAGGATGACTATCCATTCCAGTTTACCCAGGACTAAGGTGTTTCTGGGAATGCGGGGCTTTAAATGGTAACACTGGGACAGTTCCAGGCAAACCATAATGGTTGGTTGCCCTACCTATGTCTAACCTTTTACAGTTGAGGAAAAGGCGAGGGAATAGGATGGCCAAGATAGCGCTGATACTGGTTCATCTCCTGAAATGTATGGGAAGCTTGGCAGGCCAGGAATGAGGTTTTTGTTGGATGTGTGTTTGTTTTTCTGCTTATATATAGGAAGAGATTTCTGAAGCATTATAGGAGGGGTGAAAAAAATAAGTAAAACACATGGCTCTTTCCGTGGTGTGACTAGCCCCTCTGGCTGTGCAAGAGGAGGGAAGATTGGCGCTTTTGCTGTCTGTGTGGCATATACTTGGCTGGACAGCAGTGGGGGAATTCTGGGAGCTGCCTCAGGCACTGGGTGTCTAGAGTGTTTGAGTAAGTGTCTTAGGCACACTGTCTGGAAAGGTGACAGGATCTGCATTAGGCAACTGATTCTCTAAATTCTTTTCACTCTCTGGTTAGGATTAAAAACTCCCCCTAATGAATTTTAGCTTTGCATAGATGGTCACACATTCACCAGATTGCTGACATGGGTGCAATTTAGTATCCTCGCTTTTTGGGTAAGATTTCCTGGCAGATGCCAGCCATAGACAACATTTGTCACAAGTACCTCCCTGTTCACAAGTGCTTAGAATACTTTAGAGCTGCTCTTCTTTTCTTACCTTATTTCTCACAGGGTTGCTGTGGATGTGTGGTCGATGCTGGCTGATTTCTGTAACATATTGACTGCGGTGAATCAGTCTGAGGTGCCACTGTACAAGGACCCGGACGATGACCTCACCCTTCTTATTCTGGAAGAGGATCGGCTTCTCTCGGGCTTTGTCCCCTTGCTGGCTGCCCCTCAGGACCCCTGCTACGTGGAGAAAACCTCGGATAAGGTCAGCCCCAGGCCAAACATCACTCCCCATTCACCCTTCCTCTTAATTCTCCAGGCTTTTTTATTCTTGGGAAGTTTTCTGTGCAAACGGAACATGATTAAGTCATTGAGAAGGGTGTTAAGGGAAAATATCGACCTTTTAGCCGCTGACATCCAGCTCTGTGTCCTGAAAAAAAGCCCTCTCGACTTCCTTTGGTGTGTGTGTGTGCTTGCTGGCATGTTGTATATACGATCATTTCCTCACTTGTTTAAATAGTCCAGCTTGTGTTGGCAGTGCTCTCACTCAACTCCAAATGGTTTGCATCATGCTTAAAGCACCCTCCTTCCTCCCCCCTTCCTCCTTCCCCCCAGCCACAAAACTCTGCACTAGGAAAACAGCCAGGGCTTTTTCCCTTTTCTAAGGAGGAGAGTGATAAATAGGTGACTAGAGAGAAGCAGACACCATGTGTTAACTTACAAAAAAAACTTTTAGGAATATGAAGCATTCCCCGTTGCCTGGTTTCTATTTTTCTTTCTCTGAGGACTGTGTTTTAACCTGAACTTTTTCTTGTCTGTCTGTTTATAGAAAACAAAGCTCATTGCCTGTTGCCCTGTTGGGGATTGTGGAACTTAGTCTCTGCTTAACAGTTGTGTCTTTGGCCAGGTGTGGAGAGTAAGGCAGTTCATTCTGCTTCACATTCCTTTGTAACAGTTGCTAGACTGGGGAAGTAGCACCCCCAGACCCTGGGAGCAATCTTCTGTGCTGTGCAGGGGAACCCTGTGATGTTGCTCTCTGTTGAGTTGTTAGCATTGTGTTTCCTGGGAGAGGCCTTTGGGGAAGAGTCCACAAATGGCTTCTCAGAAAGAAGTCTTTTCAGAGGTAGGGAATGTCCGGCCTGCAGGCCATGTAAGGCCTGCAAAATCAATATCAGCTAACGTGACATGCCTCACCAAAGTAGCCTGACCAAATAGAGCAAGCTAATTTTTAAGTTGATATTTTTGTATGGCCCTCAAATGATATTATAAGTATCCAAATGGCCCTTGGCAGAAAAAAGGTTCCCCACCCCTGATAGATGAGTATGTATAGAGATGTAGGTGGATTTTTTTTTTAAAGTGAGATAATAAAAACTAAATTCCAAACATAGACTGCAAATATAAGACATTTTATATTGAAAATAAAAACTTTTTAACTTGTTCTTAGTAGATCACAGTATAAGTTCCTTGTATACAAGTAAAAAGAAGAACATTTATCTGTAATCTCTCTACCCAGAGGTAACACCACTGTTATTTTTGCTGATTATACATAATCATATATTTTTTGTTGTTAAGTTGATCCTCACCTGAGAATATTTTTTCCATTGCTTTTAGAGAGAGTGGAAAGGGAGTGGGGGAGAGAGAGCAGGAAACAGAAACATCAACATGAGAGAGAGACCTTGATTGGTTGCTTCCCACATACACCCCAACCAGGACTGGGAATCGAACCTGTGACCCTTTGGTCCTTGGGCCGACACTCTAACTGCTGAGCCACATCAGCCAAGACCATAATCATATTTAACTTCTAGTATACACATACTCTTTTTTTTTTAATCCTCACTCAAGGATATTTTTCCATTTATCTTCGGATATAGTTGGGGGCACATTGATTTGAGAGAGACCCATTGACTGGTTGCCTCCCACACGACCCCAACCACGGCCGGGAACCGAACCACAACCAAAGTATGTGCCCTTGACTGGAATCAGACCCGCGACTCTTTTGGTCTTCGTGCTGGCGCTCTAATCATCGAGCCAAACTGGCCAGGGCCACTATCCTTTTTTTTTTTTTTAATCCTCACCGGAGGACATTTTTTCATTCTTTGTTCAGATAGAGCAGGAGGGAGAGAGAGGAAGAGAGAGAGAGAAACATCGACGTCAAAGGGTCAAAGGAACGCATCGAGTGGCTGCCACCCGCACGACCCAACCAGGGCCGGGGACAAACTGCAACCAAGGTATATGCCTTAAGCGGGAACCAAACCCAGGTCTCTCAGGACCGCAGGCCGACACTCCAACCGCTGAGCCAAACCGGCTAGTGCCCACTACACTTTTTTAAAAGACAAAACTGGGGGTCATTATACTATTTATAATCTACTTTTTTTACTTAATACTTTTTTTTTTTTAATCCTCACCCGAGGACATTTTTCTATTTTTTGTTCAGGTAGAGTGGGAGGGAGAGAGAGGAACAGAGAGAGAGAGAGAAACATCGACGTGAAAGGAACACATCAAGTGGCTGCCACCCGCACAACCGACCAGGGCCGGGGATAAACTGCAACCGAGGTACGCGCCCTTAGCGGGAACCGAACCCGGGTCTCTCAGGACCGCAGGCCAACGCTCTAACCGCTGAGCCAAACCAGCCAGGGCTACTTAATACTTTTTTTTTTTTTTTTTAATCCTCACCCGAGGGTATTTTTCCATTTTTTGTACAGATAGAGTGGGAGGGAGAGAGAGGAAGGGAGAGAGAGAGAGAGAAACATCGACGTGAAGGGACACATCGAGTGGCTGCCACCCGCACGACCAACCAGGGCCGGGGACAAACTGCAACCGAAGTACGTGCCCTTAGCGGGAACTGAACCCGGGTCTCTCCAGACCGCAGGCCGACGCTCTAACCGCTGAGCCAAGCTGGCCAGGGCTACTTAATACTTTTAATGTATGTTTTATATGGAATCATTTATATGATCACTTAATATTCTTTTATGTGCTAATATTTCTTTAACCAATCTTAGCTTTATTGAACCAAAGGAATGTTCCCAGTTTTTGCACTATCAATAGTAAAGTGATCTGGCCATTGTGGCTCAGGGGTTGAGTGTCGACCCATATACCAAGAGGTTGCCGGTTCGGTTCCTGGTCAGGGCACAGTGGGGGACATGCAGGAAGCGGCCAATCAATGCTCTCTCTCATCAGTGTTTCTATCTCCCTCTCCCTTTTTCTCTTTCTAAAATCAATAAAGAAAAAAAAATTTTTTTTTTATTAAAAACAGTAAAGTAACTCCTTACAGTAGAATTTTTGTATCTATTCCCTTTGGTTAAATTTCTGTAAGTAGATAAAAGGTTCTAGACATTGACATACCAAAAATCCCATATGATTTGGAGGCATTTAATGGCTAATAGATTTGGGGAATGTAAAAGCAAGAGATATTCATTTTATGCTTTTCCAATGAAAAGTTGGAATAGGGAGTTATAGTATGTGAGGCTGAGGACAGCTAACACAACGTTTACATTTTGTAGACATTTGGTTAGAAGAGAAATTGGATAACCATGGCTTGAGTCAGGGGATCCTAATCCAATCCTGTTCTTATGTGATCACAAGGTGGTCTTGACTCCAGAGGGTACTTTTGAGAGTTGGCTCTTTGGGATAGCTATTTTTAGTGCAGAACAAGGAAGGAATCCTAACCAGCTTCAGACTTCCTAAGCTCTGTGTTCTCATCATCTTGCCCAGTGTTATTGTTGGTATATGATACATGTATATGAGATAGTATATTATATGATACATATATCTGATAGAATACAGTGTTTGAAAAGTGGCCCTGGCCAGTTTGGCTCAGCGGTTAGAGCGTCGGCCTGCGGTCCTGAGAGACCCGGGTTCGGTTCCCGCTAAGGGCACGTACTTCGGTTGTAGTTTGTCCCCGGCCCTGGTTGGTCATGTGGGTGGCAGCCACTCGATGTGTCCCTTCACGTCGATGTTTCTCTCTCTCTCTCTCTCTCTCTCTCTCTCTCTCTCTCTCCCTTCCTCTCTCTCCCTCCCACTCTATCTGTACAAAAAATGGAAAAATGTCCTCGGGTGAGGATAAAAAAAAAAGAAGAAGAAAAGAAAAGTGTATGATCTGGCCAGAGGAGAACACAGAGCCAGCAGTTCAGGTCCTCAGCCTGTAGTAGTGATTTATAGGCTAATCGGCAGTTGTAGCTCATTGAGACTAAAGTAGATCTCCACTTCAAGGACTGGGAAGTGTGTCAAATATAATCTCCAAATCTGGACTCCTAAATTTTTCTCTCCAAAACCTGGTCTTTCTTTAGTCTTCCCATCTTGGTGAAAGGCAACTTTGACTTTTGGGTTGCTCATGTGAAAATTCTTGGGATTATGCCCTGGTCAGTTTGGCTCAGCAGTTAGAATGTCGGCCTGTGGACTGAAGGGTCTTGGGTTCGATTCCTGATCAAGTGCATGTACCTGGGTTGCATGTTTGATTCCCGGCCCCGGTTGGGGTCATTCGGGAGGCAACCAATAGATGTGTCTCTCTTACATCGCTGTCTCCCCGCCCCCCCCCCCCCCCCCATCCTTGGGTGAGGATTAACAAAGAAAAAAATTCTTGGGGTTATTCTTGATTTCTCTCTTTTTCTCACACCTCCATAATTTATCCATTAGCAATTCATGTCTACTCTCAAAGTAAATGTAGATACAACTTTTCTTACTACTACACTCTAATTCAGTTCATCAAAATGCCTTCTAACTGGTTTCTCTAGTTCATCCCTCCTCTTATTCCCCATTCTATTTTCAGCACAGCAACTGGAATGATCTTTTTAAAGCATCATGTCTTGTCTGTTTAAAACCTTCTAATGGCTATTGCTCTCATTTAGAGCCAAAGTTTTAACAACAGCCTACAATGCCCTTGATGATTTGACGCCACCTACACCCTCTTAACTCTCTGACCTTAGCTCCTACTGCTCCTCATACCCAGCATTCTCTGGTCACATTGGCATTCTTGCTGTTCCTCAAACAAGGCAAGCACTCTCGCCTAAGAATCTTTGCACTTGTTTTCCTCTTAGCCTGCAACAAATACTCTGTCCCTGGATAGCTGTGTGGCTCTCTCGCTGCCTTCTAAATGCCACCTTGTAAGAGAAGTCTTCCTGAGTTACTCACTATAAGATGTTACCCACCTTTCTTTTTCTTTTATTCTGCTTTATTCTTCATGACGGGGAAAAAATAACATATCTTGAATATCAAATGTGTATCACCCTGGCCTAGATATTTCATTAAGTCCTCAAATAAGCCTACCAAGTAGTTATTAGTACCTTTATTTTTTAAAAAAAAAAAAGTGACAGAAGCTCAAGAGCAGAGTGAAGAATGAAGATAAAACTCATGGATTATTTCCATGTCTGACCTAGAAGACTAGTATGAATGTGTCAGAGGGACTCTTTTTTTTTTTTAACAATTATAAAGCCAATATTTATTAAAATACATTTCATTTTAATTAATTTTATTTTTTTCTCACCAGAGGACATATTTTTCATTTTTTGTTCAGATAGAGTGGGAGGGGGAGAGAGGGTGAGAGAGAGAGAGAGAGAGAGAGAAACATTGACGTGAAAGGGACACATTGAGTGGCTACCTTCTCAACCAGGGCTGGGGACATACTGCAAACGAGGTACGTGCCCTTAGCGGGAACCAAACCTGGGTCTCTCTGGACCACAGACTGATGCTCTAACCGCTGAGCCAAACCAGCCAGGGCTCAGATGGACTCTTTAGGAACTTTTGACTTTCAGAAATCTGAAAATGGCACATATTTTCTCTAGTTTCTAGTGTTCACTCCCAAGAAATGTAAAATATCTCAAGGACTCATCAGTAGCAGCAACATGAGCAATGTCATTGCTGGTCAAGATTAATCACATATTTGGTCCAGCCTTGATGCTCATTCAGCAGATAATTATTGAGCATGTCTACATTAGACATACACACAACATGAAAGATCCAGACATATAAGGCAAAGATCCTCCTAGTTTGGGAGAAGTTTGTGGCATATACAAACATGTGAAAAGCAACAGAAATTAATTTGAAGCTGTAAGTAAGGAGGAACTCTTGAAATTTTGTTAACCTTATGGTATCTCAGTGCAGGCGTTGCTTAAGGAATACTGATTTCGCATTAATATGTTATTGTATTTCCCAAGCATGTTCTATTGAACTCTAGTTTTGTAAGTTCTTTTTTTTATTGGTTAATCCTCACTCAAGGATATTCTTCCATTGATTTCTAGATAAAGTAGAAGGGAGAGGGGAGGGAGAGAGAGAGAGGAGAGAAACATCAATGTGAGAGAGAGAAATATCCATTGGTTGCCTCTTACACGAACCCAGGTACATGCTCTTGACTGGGGATCTAACCTGTAGCCCTTTGGTCTAAGGGCCAGCACTCTAATTGTTGAGCCAAACCAGCCAGGGCTAGTTTGTAAGTTCTTAATTGTTGGGTGAGAGTTTCATGATCATGTATTAGGATAAAGCAGTGTTAAACAGGACTCATTACTACAAAACTTTGTGGAGCTTTTTTTTAAATCCTCACCTGAGGACATTTTTCCATTTATCTTCAGATAGAGTGGAGGGAGGGAGGAAGAGAGAGAGAGAGAGAAACATCATGTGAGAGGGACACATCAATTGGTTGCCTCCTGAATGACCCCAGCCAGGGCCAGGGACAAACCGCAACTGAGGTACGTTCCCTTGACTGGAATCAAACCCATGACTCTGGTTTGCAGGCCAATGCTCTAACCGCTGAGCCAAACCTGCCAGGGCTTGGAACCTTTTAATGTAGTGTACTTTGTGAGAAGGATAGCCTTTGCAGTCTTTTCCATATTTGCTTCACCCTTGATCTTTATTTACTAAACATCTTCCAGGATTAGTGTTCTGCCTAAAATATAAAAACCCAAGTAGAAAACCCAGATACGGGATGAGCAAGTGGTGAGAAAACAGGTTGCTATTGGGATTATTCAGAAGTATGGTAAGTAAGGAGTACAGATTAGGCTAAAAGCAATCGAGTGGAGCTGGTTACATTTTGAAAGAAGCATCTCATCACAGATGTTGAAACGAATTAGAGCCAAACAGGGGAAAGAAAGCGATCTTAAATTAATTGAGTGGCTGCTAGGTACCTAATTCCAGAGGTTAAATAGCATACTCAAGGTCATGTGGCTAGTAAGGCAGTGTAAGATTATAATCCTTATCTATATGACCTCAAAACCTCATGTTTTGATGAATGATTTGATGTCTAGGATTTGCTTCAAAATAATTTGGGGAGAGAGATAAATAAAAATATTAATGAAAAAAGGCCAGATATTGATTATTTAATATCGAGTATTATTGATTTAAGTATTGATCATTATTACTAAATCTGAATAATAAGTACATTAAGTTCATTATATTCTACTTTTGAATATGTATGAATTGTTCATAATAACAAGGTTTAAAAGAAGTAATAAATAGCCATCCTGTAAGCAAAACAAGTAAAACTCTGTGTCCTTCCTGCCGTATTATAGTGCTTAGGTGATTGAAAAGCAATTCAACCATAATTATAATAAAGTTAAGTTCTTGCAGTCACTAATCATGTTCTAGGCACAGTGCTAAGCTATTTACATGCATTTTCTCATCAACCCTATAGGCAGATAGGAAAAATAATTAAGAAGAAACTGTTTTAGGAGAAAGATGTTGAATTCACGTGCCTTAGTATCAAAAAAGCTTAATAATCATCTTCAAAATATATGCATGTGACTGTATCGCTATAGGTGGTACTAAACAAGGATCTATTTAGTGGCAGACCTTGTCTTCCTTTAGGCTCTAAAGCTCTAGATATTTAATGGATACCAAACTACTTATTTCATAAGTGGATGTAAGCAGTCCTCATTTTAGCATCCCCAGGTAGATTAGTCTGTGATATTCTTTGTCTTTCTCCGTATATTGTCTAACTGAGAAGTAAGTGAAGAACTTCCCAACAAGCTAATGCTGAGGTCACTCTTTGGCTTGATAGGAAATAAATTATAAGTCATATTGTAAGGTCATGTTTTAAGTTTCCCATCCCATCCCATTCATAGTCACCTTTGCTTTCTGTCTAGATGTGGGATCCCAGGAAACTTTATCATTAATAAATATGTAGTTGAGGTTAAATGAAGCTTAAATTATCGAACTTTTGGAAGTACTGGCTTGTCTGCTTATTTATTTCTTAAATGATATTTTTGACATATTGTTTGTTCATATAATTACTAAAAAATGTTTTAAATAGAACAAGAAAATAAAAATCACTTAGAAGCTACCACCTGAAATTAACCAGTGTTAATATGTCCTTTCAGTCTTTTTCTGCTCATACTTATGTGTGTATTCTTTTTCTTTCATAAAACTAGAACCATAAAATGTTATGTTTTGTTCTTATTTTATGTTTTTTATATACCCTTGTTTTATGCATATAGTTTGGGTGGAAATGTTATCTTTGTTATTTGGTGGTCTAGAAAATATTTATTGTAATTGCTAGCCACCAGTGACTAATTTTTTGAAAAACATGTTTGATCCTCTGTTCTCAAAGTATCAACATCATGCCCTAGCCAAGTAGCTCAGTTGGTTAGAGTGTTGTCCCGGTATGCTAAAGCTTTGGGTTTGATCCCTAGTCAGGGCACATATAAGAATCAACCAATGAATGCATAAATAATTGGAACAACAAATCGATTGTTGCACGCATGCACACTCCCTCCCCCTCCCCTTCCCCCCTCTCCCTTCCTCTCTCTCAAATCAATTTTAAAGATAAATAAAAATAATTTTTAAGACCTATTATTGATTATTCCATATATAAATGTGGAAATCAGAACTGTTTATAATATGTATTTTCTTTTTCACCCAATTGCATTGTTTCTAAATTTATAATAATTTACAATAATTATTAAGAATTAATTTACATTAAGTGTTTTTATTGCTTACCTCAGTCTTCATTGTGTGGCTTTGCCATTTCTTTTTTTTTTTTTTTTTTTTTTTTTTTCATTTTTTGTTCAGATAGAGCGGGAGGGAGAGAGAGTAAGAGAGAGAGAGAGAAACATCGATGTGAAGGGACACATCGAGTGGCTGCCAGCCGCATGACCAACCAGGGCCGGGGACAAACTGCAACCGAGGTACATGCCCTTAGCGGGAACCGAACCCGGGTCTCTCTGTACCGCAGGCCGACGCTCCAACCGCTGAGCCAAACCGGCCAGGGCTGGCTTTGCCATTTCTATGTTCTTTATTTTCATTCATGTATTATTCAAATGCAACATTGAGGACTTTTTTTCAACAAAAATGTCTTGGATACTTTTTTAAAAAGTATGTGTGACACTGGTTGAGCATCGACCCATTCACCAAGAGATCGCACGTTCGATTCCTGGTCAGGGCACATGCCCAGGTTGTGGGCCAAATTCCCAGTGTGGGGCATGCAGGAGGCAGCCAGTTGATGTTCTTTCTCATTAATGTTTCTGTCTGTCTCTCCCTCTCCCTTCCTCTCTCTCTCAAAAAAGAAATCAATAAAAAGAAAAAAAAGCCTGATTTTCTTTTTTTCGTAGGTAATTTTTTTGTCCAGCATGGGTAATTTTTTCTAATCTTGAATTTCAAATTGTATGAAGATTTGTTTAGATGTTAGGCACTGTACTTTAATTTTTCATGGTAGCTAGTGAACTGTTTGTTTGTTTGTTAATCCTCACCCCAGGATATTTCTCCATTTATCTTCAGATAGAGGGAAGAGAGAAAGAGAGAGAGAGAGAAACATCTATATGAGAGAGATACATCGACTGGTTGCCTCCTGCATGACCCCAACCAGGGACAGGGACCGAACCACAACTGAGGCATGTGCCCTTGACTAGACACAAACCCACGACTCTTTGGTCCATGGGCCGACGCTCTAACTGCTGAGCCAAACCAGCCAGGGCTTCACCCCAGGATATATTTTCATTGATTTTTTTAGAGAGAGTGGAATAGAGGGAAGGAGAGGGAGAGAGAGAGAAACACATGTATGTGAGAGACACACATCAGTTGGTTGCCCCTTGCAATGTGCCTCAACCAGGGCTGGGAATCGAACCTGCAACCCAGGTACATGCTGTTGACCAGGAATCAAACCTGAGACCCTTCAGTGCACAGGTTGAGATTCTATCCACTGAGCCACACCAGCCAGGGTGCTAATGAGTTTTTTAAATATGCATATCCACTTCTATCTTTGGACCAGAAAAGTTTTCATCTCTCATGTCCTTGATTGCTTATGATCTGTTTGTCCTATTCTTTTCTTCCGTAATTTCTGTTCTCCTAATGTATTGGATCTCCATTCTTTGTCCTCTACATCTCTCTTTCTGTCATAATTTTAATTGTTTTCTGCCTTGGCTCTGCATTCTTGGAGGGCTTCTCAAGTTTGTCCTATCTGTAATGGATTCAGATTTTTATGGTGCTGATTCTACTCTTTATTTCTTCTAATTCAGTTTCTAAGTCTTTTATTGCATTATTTGTTCCTTTATATTACTTTTTTATCTTATCCTGTAACCTTTATATTTTTGCCTGCCTTTTACTCAGGTCTCTTTTATCTTTGTTTTCTCATTCATCTTTTTTTTTTTTTTTATCCTCACCCGAGGATATTTTTCCATTTTTTGTACAGATAGAATGGGAGGGAGAGAGAGAAAGGGAGAGAGAGTGAGAAACATCGACGTGAAGGGACACATTGAGTGGCTGCCACCCGCACGACCAACCAGGGCCGGGGACAAACTGCAACCGAAGTACGTGCCCTTAGCGGGAACCGAACCCGGGTCTCTCCGGACCGCAGGCCGATGCTCTAACCGCTGAGCCAAACTGGCCAGGGCCTCATTCATCTTTCAGCATACTTCATAGGTTCTGTGATTTAAAATTTTTAATTTTAAGAATAAAACAAATAATGTCTTCTTCACTTAACATGTTCCCCCGAAAATATGCTTCGTTTCTCTCTTTGCATCCTATATTCTCCCTTTTTTATGTTGCAGACTCTTTTCATAGGCCCCAGCTTAGATTTCTGTAGTCTTATTTTAGCTATCTATATTTCTTCAAACAAAGAAAAATGTACTCAGGTCTGATATTTTCTCCAAACAAGTTAAGTAGATTTTCACCCAATATCTTCTTTGTCTCTAAAGGTGGTTGATAGAAGTTTGTAATACTAAGTCACCACCCTAAAATGGAGTGAGGGGGAAGCCAGGTGGTATGCAATCTCAATAAATTGAATTATTTTCTACATTTTCTGTTCTGTATATAGGAGAGCAAATACACCAGAGCTAATTTCCCCATGTCCAGTCTTTGTTTCACATAAATGATATGGCAATTTCTGACCTCCTTCCTGGAGCTGTGGCCTGCCATGTCAAGAAGAAATTCTGGGTGACTTCCCTGGCCCCCACCACATGGACCAGTGAACCTCGCCCGGGAATGCTTCAATAAAACTTTCTTGCCAGCTAAAAAAAAAAGAAGAAGAAGAAATTCTGCCCTCTGGCCACTTCCCTTGGGCTTTTTTGAACTGCTGATTGTCAGTAGTGTACTGCTTTGTAGCAGTGCAAAAGCTTCCCAGTAGTGTTCTGCATCTGCCCCATGTCCTCATACTTTGTTGTAGGCAAACTTTATAATAGGTAGACCAAAGGTGATCCATGTCTTAATCCCTGAAACCTGTTAAATGTTACCTTACAAGGCAAAAGGGCCTTTACTGATGTGATTAAATTAAGGATCTTGAGAGATGGAAAGATAATCCTGGATTATCCAGGTGAACTTATTGTAATCACAGGGGTCCTTATGAAGAGGCAGGAGTGTCAGAGTCAGAAAAAGGAAATGTGATGATAGAACCAGAGGTCACAAAGAGAGAGAGATTAGTGATAGTTGGCTGCTGGCCATGAAGATAGAGGAAGAGGTCATGAGCCAAGGAATGCAGGTGGCCTCTAGATGCTAGAAAAGGCAAGGAAACAGATTCTCCCATAGAGCCTCCACAAAGAACACAATCCTGTCAAAACCTTGGTTTTTTGAATTCTGACTTCCAGAACTGTAAGGTAATAAATTATATTGTTTTAAGCCATTAAATGTGTGGTAATTTATTATAGCAGTGGTATGAAACTAATACACCCTTTCAAACTGGAGAATTTTGCCAGGCTCTTCATTGTTTACTTCTGCTGCTGTTTTCCATTTTTGATCTTTTTAATTATGAAATATAAATATGAAAATGCATATAATAAAGACTCATCACAAAGTGAGCAACTGTATAACCATCAAGCAGAAATAGAACAAGACAAAGGTTATTAATTACCAGTTCTATTTAGCTTATGTTGGAGGTCCTAGCCAGTACAGTAAAACAAGAAAAAGAAACAAAGTATTAAAAAGATGATTGGAAAGGAAAAAAATATAAATATCTTTATTTGCAAATACTTAGAAAATCCAAAAGAATATAAGGATAAATTATTAGAATCAATAAGTGAATTTAACAAAGTTGCTGGATATAAAGTTAGTATACAAAAATCAATTCCATATTTACAAACTAACATCAAACAAAAGGAAACTTTTTTTTTAAGTTGCTTTCTTAGGAAGGGAAGCTGTGAATTGGCTCTTAATGACCTGCTTCTAGCTATCAATCCATCTGGCAGTAATTCTTTAGGTTGATGACAGATGGATGGCATTTTTCCCATTTAATAGCTACTGACTGTCTACTGTGCATCAGACGCTACTCTAAATAACACAGCCTTAGATACATATACAAATGGAACGAATACTGTGCAGCTGTAAGAAAGAAAGGTCTCTTATCCTTTGAAACGACATAGAGGGACCTGGAGAGTATTATGTTAAGCGAAATAAGCCAATCAGAGAAAGACACATTTCACATGATCTCACTTATTTGTGGAATATAATGAACAAAATAAACTGATGAACAAAATTGACCCAGAGACATAGAAATAGGGTTCAGACTGACAAACCTCAGAAGAGACGGGTGGCAGAGAGTGAAGAGATAAACCAAAGAACTTACATGCATAACCAATGGACATAGACAACAGTGCTGTATAGGGGGAGGAATCAAGAGGAGGGTGTCAGTGGGGGAAAAAGGAGAAACATCTGTAATAAAAATTAATAACACAGCCCTGGCCAGTTTGGCTCAGTGGTTAGAACATCAGCCTATGTACTAGAGAGTCCCGCATTTGATTCCAGCTAAGGGCACGTACCTTGGTTGTGGTTCATCCCTCGCCCTGGTTAGGTCATGTGGGAGGCAACCAATCGATGTTTCTCTCTCGATTGATGTTTTTCTCTCTCTTCCCCCACCCCCACTCTGTCTGAAGATAAATGTAAAAATATCCTCAGGTAAGGATTAAAAAAATAACAATAAATAAATAAATAAATAACATAGCCATAGCAGTGAACACAGTAGGCAAAGGAGGGCTTGTGGCGCTTAGGGGATATACTCTGTGTAGCCAGTTTGGTCACTTTACTTGGGATACTGGAAGTAGAGTTAGGTTGGCAGTGTATGATTTTATGTTTTTTAATTATAAAAATAGTATTTTTGTTATAAAGTAGAGGTTCATTTTAGAAATACTAGAGAAATCAAGGTTCACAATAAGGAAAATAAAATATCCCTTGATCCTCATATAATGGTTGAATAAGTGGATGGACAGGTAGATAAATGTGAAACAATTCTATTGCTTTTTAATAGAAATAGAATCAAACTATGACACTGTTTTGTAATCTAGTTTGTTCACTTAGCAATAAATATATCCTGAATATATTTTCATGTTCCCTATAACATGAAGTTTAATGGCCACACTATATCAACTTCTTTAGACATAACATAATATTTGTTTAGTCCCCAGTCATTAAACATTTTAGGAAGTTAATGATTTTTCCGTTTTATAAATGATGCCATCTCAGGAGATCTTATACAGAAATCTTTACATATATCTTTTATTAGTTCATAGATGCATTTTCTAAGTGGAATTAATAGGTCAAAGAGAGTAATGAGATTTTTAAAGGTTTTTGATAGGTAATGCTGATTTGCCCTCCAAAAAAGTTACAACCATTTATTATTATTATTTTTTTTAATCCTCACCTTAGAATATTTTTCTGTTGATTTTCAGATAGAGGGGGAGGGAGTGACAGAGAGAGAGAGAAAAACATCGATGTGAGAGAGAGACATTGATTGGCTGCTTCCCACATGACTGCAACTAGGGTCAGGGATGGAACCAAAAACGAGGTATGTGCCCTTGACCAGAATCGAACCCTTGACTCTTCGGTCTGTGGGCTGACGCTCCAGCCACTGAGCCATACTGGCCAGAGCAAAAATTATAACCATTTAAACTGCAGAATATGAGTGTCTGTTTTCTAGCATTTTCACCAATCCTGAATGGTTTAATATTTTTGTAACTTTGTCAGAAATGCACAGAAATGGCATCTCACTGTTTTGATTTTCATTCTTTGATTACTAATTGGGTTGATTTTTTAATTTTTAAAATTTTTTTATCCTCACCCAAGGACATTTTTCCATTTTTTGTTCAGACAGAGTTGGAGGGGGGAGGAGAGAGAGAGAGAGAGAGAGAGAGAGAGAGAGAAACATCGATGTGAAAGGGACACATCGAGTGGCTGCCTCCTGCACAACCGAACCAGGATCAGGGACAGACTTTAACTGAGGTACGTGCCCTTAGCAGGGACCGAACCTGGGCCTCTCTGGACCACAGGCCGACTCTCTAACTGCTGAGCCAATCTGGCCAGGGCTTGGGTTTATTTTTTTTAAAGTATTATGTTTAGCCCTTACCGGTTTGGCTCAGCGGTTGGAGCGTCGGCCTGCGGTACAGAGAGACCCGGGTTCGGTTCCCGCTAAGGGCACGTACCTCGGTTGCAGTTTGTCCCCGACCCTGGTTGGTCGTGCGGGTGGCAGCCACTCGATGTGTCCCTTCACGTCGATGTTTCTCTCTCTCTCTCTTCCTCTCTCTCCCTCCCTCTCTATCTGAACAAAAAATGGAAAAATGTCCTCGAGTGAGGATAAAAAAAAAAAAGTATTATGTTTATTGGTGATATATATTTATATATATATAATTATATTAAATTGCCTTATGTTCTTTGTCCATTTCTCCATTGGCGTTCTCATTCATTTATTTCTTAATGATTTGTGAAAGCTATTTGTGAATAACTTTTGAACTTTCTTTGGTTACCCTTATATAAGAGGTGTTATATTTTTCTGTTGAATGAGATGAGAACTTTTGGAAACTTGGAAGGGAGGGGTATATCACTCTACTTTTCAAGCAGTAAGAACATGTATCTTCCTTTGTCATACCATACTAGATAAGATCTTTTGTTTTCACCCTTTCATTCAGTTTCTTCTATAGCTACCCCTCTATCAATTCGTAGATATCTAAGGAAAAATCATTTCCAGCCAGATATTTAGAAATGAACTATGAACTGTATCTGTTTTGCCTGCTTGTTTTATTTTATTTTTTGTTACTCCTCACCTGAGAATATTTTCCCATTGATTTTTAGATAGAATGGAAGGGAAGGGGGAAGGGAGGGAGAGAGAGAGAGAAAGAAACATTGATGTTAGAGAGACGCATCAATTGGTTGCCTCCTGCACGATCCCAGTCAGGGCTGGGATCGAACCTGCAACCCAGGTACGTGCCCTTGACCGGGAATCAAACCCATATCCCTTTCATCCATGGGCCAATGCTCTGATTGCTGAGCCAAACCAGCTAAGGCTATTTTGCCTGTTTAATTGAAGGAACCTTTGATATAGGCATAAACTTAGTGAAAATTGTAACAGTGTTTTGAAAAATTCTCTGGTTTATATCTAGAAAATGTTATAAATTCAGACTTTTTTCCCCTCTTCTCACTTTAGGTGCAATAAGTACCTTAATGACTGCTTTGTTTCACGATTCATTTCACGGTGTCCCTTTGCCACTGACTATTTGTATTGTGTATTTCTCTCTGCCTACCTCATTGTTGCTCTCCCTCACCTTTTTTATGCTCTTTACTAATTGTTTATACATTTATAAACTTACTTATTACAATTCCATTTACTCTAATCCTTGAATATATCAGTTACTGCCTAATTTATAAATCTAATTCCCCAAATGGGCCCTGTTGAACTCAGTTATCTTTATGCCCATGCTATGGATAGAAGAATGATTAGGTGTTCTTTTTGTTCTAGGATAGTAATTCTTCTATTTTAGCATTCACCAAAATCACCTGGAGAGCTTGTAAAACAACTAGTTGCTGGGTGTCACCCCAAGAATTTCTAAGTAGTTGGAAGGAGGAGAGAGAAAAATTGCATTTCTAAACACCTTCCCAGGTGATGTTGATGGTCTGGGTGTCACACTTTGAGAACCACTGTTTTTAGGAATTTGGTGGCTGCCAGGGCAAAGATTTTGGCACAGGTAAAAATAATAAAGATTTCTGATATAAGTAGTCTTCCTAATTCTGAATTTAACTTTGGAATATAGAGAGTACGTATTACTTGAAAGTCCATTACTTTTTTTGGGGGGGGGGGATACGTACCCCTAGCGGGAACTGAACTCAGGACTCTCTGGTCCGCAGGCCAACGCTCCAACCACTGATCCAAACCAGCCAGAGCAGAGTCTATTACTTTTCCTCCATTTTGCCAAACATCTTTCTGAGCTCTTCAGAAAAGTTATTTTCAGAATGTTCTTAATACATTTTTCTTAAATATATATGAAGAGTTACATGTCTAGGTCTCCTTTCCCAGGAAGATCATGAGCAAAACAACTGACTTTTAGTGAGTGCTTATCATTTGCTAGACACTGTTTTAATGCTTTTACAGTATCTCATTTAAATTTCCAAAAGCCCAGACAGTGAAAAATAGGAATAAAATCTGAGCAATTCAGATCTAGAGCACACAGTCTTAATTGAATATAAATACAGTAGTAGAGTGGTTGAACAAACATATTATTTAGTACATCTAGTTCTCTTTCCAGCTTTGACAGTTTTTCATTTTCACTGAGAGCTTGATTTCTCACCAGGAGCTTGGGAACTATTGACCTGGTTTAGGAAGATAATCTGGCCTCCCATAATACTTCCTAAGGATGAATAAAGAAGTAAGAAAGTTCCTATGAGGAGAACGGATGCTCAGATTGAATTTACCTGCTTCTTTCTCTCTGAGTTGGATGTACTTCAAATCTTGGAATGTCCTGGGTCCAAAGATACCTGAGTTTCTGGAACAGCTATTTTCAACCATTTTCATCTTGTGGCACACATAAACTCATTACTAAAATTTTGTAGCATGTTAAAAAATATATTTTTGCTGGTCTAACAAAAAAAAAATAGATGTGATTTTGATTTATTCACACTGGACGGCTATTGTGTTTGCTGTTGTCATTTTATTATTTCACAAACTAAGGGAAAAGAGGTCAGGGCCCCTGCCTGAATAGTCAGGTATTGCATGTTTTAAAAATTCTTGCAGCACAGCAGTTGAAAATCAATGGTCTAGAATATGAGACTTTGGAGAGAGAACTTGATTTATTTTTGGCAAACCCATGAGAGTACTATAAGAAAGACTGAATGTATACACAGGATGATATACATCATTTTGGAAGTGTGTCTAAGGGCAAAAAATTCTGAAAGTAGTGTTAGTGAAACTTCCAAGGACCAGGAGCAGATCAGGACAGTGCCCTGCACTTCAAACTTTGCAGGCAGGATTCACGGGTGGGGAACCTTTTTTTCTGCCAAGGACCATTTGAATATTTATTTATTTATTTATTTATTTTATCCTTACCGGAGGACATTTTTTCCATTTTTTTTTGTTCAGGTAGAGTGGGAGGGAGAGAGAGGAAGAGAGAGAGAGAGAGAGAAACATCGATGTGAAAGGGACACATCGAGTGGCTGCCACCCACACGACCAACCAGGGCCGGGGACAAACTGCAACCGATATACATGCCCTTAGCGGGAACCGAACCCGGGTCTCTCAGACCGCAGGCCGATGCTCTAACCGCTGAGCCAAACCGGCCAGGGCCCATTTGAATATTTATAACATCATTTATGGGCCATACAAAATTATCAACTTAAATATTAGCCTGCTATATTTTGTCAGACTAATTTGGTGAGGCGTATGATGTTAGCTGGTATTTATTTTGAGGGCCTTGTATGGCTGTTGGGCCGGACGTTCCCCACCCCTGGACCATTGACTCTTGGAGTTGGCTGTTGGGGATAACTGATGCATGAAAACCAGAAAGTCAGCTCTGTAAGCATGCATGCCTATCTATATGTATATATACAAACAATCTTTGGCTCAAGACTTAATAAATATGGGCCATAATGAAAAATGAAATGAAATTGAAATTGGAAACAGGAAGATGTATAATGCTTAGAGAAAAAGATATAACTGTTGCCCTGGCCTGTTTGGCTCAGCAGTTAGAGCATCAGCCTGAGGTCCAGAGAGACCCGGGTTCGGTTCCCGCTAAGGGTACGTACCTTGGTTGTCGTTTGTCCCCAGCCCTGGTTGGGTCATGCGGGTGGCAACCACTCGATGTGTCCCTTTCACGTCAATGTTTCTCTCTCTCTCTCTCTCTCTCTCTCTCTCTCTCTCTCCCCCTCCCACTCGTATCTGAACAAAAAATGGAAAAATGTCCTCGAGTGAGGATAAAAAAGACTTAACTGTTGATTGACATAATCTTCTGCCTCAATTCTTACATCCCACAGCTTTTTAAGTTTTCTTTACTAATATAATCTTATATATGTAAAAGAATATGTATTATGTTTTTACTTTATATCTGAAGAAATCTTTATTTCAGGTTTATATCTTTACTGTATCTACTTATGTATGTATATAAAGATCAACCCAGTCAACATATAGACTATTTCCATCTTCCCAAAATATTCCTGAGTACCCCTTTGCAGTTGATCTCCCCAGTCTTCCTTCCTGCCCCAAGCAAACACTGATCTAATTAATTTCATTATAGGTTAGTTTTGCCTGTTCTAGAATTTCATGTAAATGGAATTATACAGCTCTGGCTGGTGTGGCTCAGTTGGTGGTTATCCCATGCACCGTGCACCGTGAGATTGCTAGTTTGTTTCCCAGTCAGGACACATGACCACCAGGTTGCAGGCTCGATCCCCCCAGTAGGGAGTGTGCAGGAGGCAGCTGATTGATATTTCTCTCAGGTTGATGTTTCTCTCTCTCTCTCCCCCTTCCCCTCTCTCTCTCTCAAATCAATAAAAACATTTTTTAAAATAATGGAAAAATACAGTATGTACTTTTATGTCTTTGTTCTTTCACTCCATGTCTATGAGATTCATCCATGTTGTTGTGTTTTTTTCAATAATTCATACCCTTTTATTGATGAGTAGTACTCCATTACATAGATATATCATAATCTGTTTATTCATTCACTTGATGATGGATGTTTTGGTTGTTTTTATTTTGGGGCTGTTATGAATAAAAATGCTGTGTGCACTAATGTACAAGTCTTTTTGTGGATAGTATGTTTTCATTTCTGTGAAATGAAAGCTAGTAGTAAAATTGCTCGGTCATATGACAAACTTATATCTGGCATTAAAGGATCTCCAAACTACTTTCTGAAGTGATTGCACTACATTTTACTCCCACTGGCAATGTAAGAGAGTTCCAGTTGCTTCACATTCTTGCCAACACTTGGTATTTCTAGTCTTCATCATTTTAGCCATTTTAGGAAGTGGGAAGTGGTATCTCAGTTTTGATTTGCATTTCCCGAATTCATGATGAGCATCTTTTCATGTGTGTTAGCAATTCATATATCCTCATTTGGGAAATATCTGGATCTGTTGCCCATTTAAAAAAATTAGTGATGGGTTCTTACTGAGTTGTAAAAGTTCTCTATATATTCTGGATATGAGTCTTTGTCAGATGTATCTCCTATGAATATTTTTTTTGCAGTGTGTGGTTGGCTTTAAAAAAAAAAAAAAACAAAGAGCAAAAGTTTTTAATTTTGATGACGTTTTTC
Organism: Molossus molossus; assembly: GCF_014108415.1. Classification (NCBI taxonomy): domain Eukaryota; kingdom Metazoa; phylum Chordata; class Mammalia; order Chiroptera; family Molossidae; genus Molossus; species Molossus molossus. Next base: position 42,800,756 of record NW_023425354.1, on the reverse strand, counting down.
AAAAATCTTCCTTATGATTAGTGCCTTTTCTATTTTTAGAAGTCGTTGCTTTTGTCTTTTTAACTATATCCTTTTTAATCTTTTTCAGTGATTTTTCTAGGAATAACAATTTACATTCTTTTAACTTTTCAATATATATTTAGGGTCAGTATTGTATTTTACACTTTACACCTTATGCTTCCTGTTTCCTGCTTCACACTGCAAATGTAATTGCCTTAAAACAGTGTAAATCCGTTTACCCATTCCCTTTTGTTTTGTGTAGTTGTCTTACCTTTTACTTTTTATATGTTATAAACCCTACCGTCCCATGTTATTGTTTCTACTTAACAGTTTAAGTAAATTACAAACCAAAAGAAAAAAAGATAAAAGATACTTTTATCTTTATCCATTTACTTACTGGTACTCTTCATTCTTTTCAGTAGATCTAAGTTTCCATCTGGTATCATTTCTTTTTTTTTTTAATCCTCGCCCGAGGACATTTTTCCATTTTTTGTTCAGATAGAGTGGAAGGGAGAAAGAGGAAGAGAGAGAGAAACATTGACGTGAAAGGGACACATCAAGTGGCTGCCTCCCGCACAACCCAACCAGGGCCGGGGACTAACTGCAACCGAGGTACATGCCCTTAGCGGGAACCGAACCCGGGTCTCTCTGGACCGCAGGCTGACGCTCTAACCGCTGAGCCAAACCGGCCAGGGCTCTGGTATCATTTATTTTCAGCCTATAGGACATAAGAAGGTTGACTGGTGACAAATTCTCATAGCCTTTGTTTATCTAAAAATGTCTTTATTCTTATTTTTGGTTTCAAAGGATTTTTTTTTTTTTTTTACTACATAAAGAATTCTGGATTGAAGCTTGTTTTTTTCCACATCAAGATTTGCTTCTGTTATTACCTGGCACCCACTGGTTTCTCATAAGAAATCAGCATTCTTATGTCTCCCTATATAATGTATCATTCCGTAGGGGTTGCTTTGAATATTTTCTTTTTATCTTTGGTGTTCAGAAGTTTGATTGGGACATGCATAGGTATAGTTCTTTTTCCATTTATCCTGTTTGATGTTCACCGATCTTGGATTTGTAAGTTGGTGTTTTTCATTAAATTTGGGGTGTCTTTCAGATTTCATTCTTTTTTTCTGCCTCAGTTATCCTCTTTCTGGAATTCCAGTTATGTGTATGTTAAGACATATTGATATAGTCCCGTAGATTTGTGAGACTCCCATTTGTGTTTTTCTCTAGTCTCTGATTACTTAGTTTCTATTGCTCTGTCTTCAAGTTTACTGACCTCTGCCATTTCCAATATACTTTAAAATTTAGCCTTAAACATTTTATTTTATTTTATTTTATTTACATATATATATATTATTGTTGACAGTGTTATAGATGTCTCCCATTCCTCCTCACCCTTTGCCCCTCTCTGCCCAGGTCCTACCCTACCCCAGTCCTTCACTACACTATTGTCTGTATTCATGGGCTATGCATATAAGTATATAAGTTCTTTGGTTAATCTCTTCCTGACCCCCTCCCCCCCTTTGAAATTTAACTGTTCCATGCCTCTGGACCTATTTTGTTGGTCAGTGTATTTTGTTCATTTGATTACACACATAAGTGAGATCATGTGATACTTGTTTTTTTCTGACTGGCTTATTTCACTTAGCATAATACTCTCCAGGTCTCTTCATGTCGTCTCAAATGGTAAGATATTCTTCTTTTTTATGGCTGCATAGTATTTCACTGTGTAATGTACCAGGTTTTTTTATTCACTCATCTACTGATGAGCACTTGGGCTGTTTCCAAATCTTAACTATTATAAGTAACACTTCTGTGAATATAGGGGTGCATATATTCTTTCTGATTGGTGTTTTAGATTCTTAAAATATATTCCTAGAAGTGGAATCTCTGGATCAAGCAGTATCCTTAAACTTTTTATTTTATTATTTTGCTTTCAGCTCAAGAATGTCTCCTTGGCCCTGGCCGGTTTGGCTCAGCGGTTAGAGCGTCAGCCTGCGGTCCAGAGAGACCCGGGTTCGGTTCCCGCCAAGGGCACGTACTTCGGTTGCAGTTTGTCCCCGGCCCTGGTTGGTCCTGCGGGTGGCAGCCACTCGATGTGTCTCTTTCACGTCGATGTTTCTCTCTCCCTCTCTCTCGCTCCCATTCTATCTGTACAAGGATTGGAAAAATGTCCTCGGGTGAGGATAAAAAAAAAAAAAAAGAATGTCTCCTTGGTTCTTTTTTATAATTTCCTTTTCTCTGATTACATTTCCTATTTGTTTGCTCATTCAGATCATATTTTCCTTTAATTTTTTGGACATCTTTCTCATTAATATTTTGGACATATTTATAATAGCTGCTTTAAAGACTTTGCCTACCAGTTCCAACATCTGGGGCATCTCAGATTTGATTTCTAATGAATATGGATTGCATTTTCCTGTGTCTTTGTGTCAAGTGGTTATATATATATGAGTGTTTTTGAGCCAAACTGACACACGCTGGGGAGCATGTTCTCAAATGCTTTCTAGTGATGTTTGCTTAAAATCGCTAGAGATTGTGGATAATTTGTTAGATTCTGGAGCTTCTTACCTTCCTCTGGAAAGCTTTTTTTTTCTTTTTAATGTTAACAAGAAGTTAAATTACTTCTTGATCATCTTGCACTTGTGTGGGCTTGGTTTTTACACATGATTAGTGTAGCTGTGTAGAAACCTAGAATGGTTCCTAAGCTCCAGTAACTTAGTGTGATAGTCAACCTTCAAGCCCTGACTCCCCTACAGATTTTGTTTTAGGCTGGATTTTAGGATCTATTGATGTAGATTTAGATTAGGTCTAACTCTAGGGTGTAGCCTCTCTGAAATCTCAGATTTTAACTCAGCAGTGTTAAAATCTCTTCACTGTGGCAGTGTTGAAACTCCGTCTCCCCCTGTCTTTAGGCAGGGTTCTTCCCTCAGCACTGCTAGACCTCTGATAGTCTCTGTGTTCCCCTCTCAACCCTGTAGCAGCTGCCATCTGGTAAGCCATAATTTTCTTGGGATTCAGCTTTCTGTGTCATGATTGGAGAAGTATTCCCAAACAGAGGACTATGTGATCACAGTCATTTCATGAATTTTTCTTCTGTCAGGGATCACAGTCTTGCACTGCCTATTGTCCACTGCCTAAAAACCCTTGCCTCATGTATTTTATAGCTGTTTATCATAGGAGGACTAGTCTGATACAAGTTACTCCATCATGACCAGAAACGGAAGGTGAACTGTCTTTACTTTATAATTATAAAAATAATTCATTCTCTCTTCAATAGTATAGAACTATAGAAAATGAGAGTATAAGCTCCTCCCTTCCAAAGATGATTGCTGTTGTCAGTTTGGTAATCATTCTTTCAGACATACTTACACAGAATATTGATTTTTCTAATAAAATAAAAATGCATCCTATAGACACATTACCTTTGTTTTTTGTTTTTTGTTTATTTTTTTCTTGATATACCTTGGAACTGATTCTAAATCAGTACATCTAAATCTACTCTATTCTTTTTCAAATTACATCATATTCTATTGTGTAGATATAATTTATCCATTAGGTTCTATTTAGTTATGTCTACTTTTTGTTATTATAAAGAGTGCTGAAATGAACTTTCTTGTTCCTACAAGACTTAAATATTTTAGTACTACAGGACTTTTTATAGAATAGATTCCTACAAGTGGAATTGCTTTGTCAAAAGATATACATGTGGCCCTGGCTGGTTTGGCTCAGCAGTTAGAGCGTCAGCCTGCAGTCCTGAGAGACCCGGGTTCAGTTCCCGCTAAGGGCATGTACCTCGGTTGCAGTTTGTCCCCACCCCTGGTCGGGTCGTGCGGGTGGCAACCACTCAATGTGTCCCTTTCACATTGATGTTTCTCTCTCTTCCTCCCACTCTATCTGAACAAAATATCGAAAAATGTCCTCAGGTAAGGATTAAAAAAGATATACATGTGTACTATTTTGCCAAATACTGCCAAATTGCCCTCCAAAATGATCATACCAATTTACACTTCTATTAATAGTATATGAGTGTCTGGTTCTTAATATTCTCACCAATACTGTGTATTATTATCACTATTTTCAATTTCTGTTAATTTTCTGGATTTAAAAAACCCTCTCTTTTTTTTTAATCCTCACCCGAGGATATTTTTCTATTTATCTTCAGATAGAGCAGGAGGGAGAGAAAGAGGGAGAGAGAGAGAAACATCAATGTGAGAGGGATACATTGACTGGTTGCCTCCCTCACGACCCCAACAAGGGCCAGGGACGAACTGAAACCAAGGTACGTGCCCTTGACCAGAATCGAGCCTTTGACTCTTTGGTCCGCAGACTGACACTCTACCGATTAGCCAGACTGGCCAGGGCTCTCTCTTTTTGTTAATAGTTTACACTATTACAGATTTTCCCCATTTCTCCCCACCTTTATTCCCAGCCTTCACCACATTGTCTGTGTCTGTGGGCTATGCATATATGCCTGTATGTTCTTTGGTTAATCTGTTCCAGTTCCACTCACCCCCGTCCCCTCTGAGTTCTGTCAGTCTGTTTCATGTATCCATGCCTCTGATCCCATTTTGTTCATCAGTGTGTTTTGTTCATTAATATGCATTTGTTTGCTAGCAAGAATAAAGGATCTTTATATTTATTGTCTGTTTATATTTCTTCCTCTCTGACTTGTATATTTATGGCCTTGTCCATTTTTATATTGTTACTTATTATTCTTAGTGATAAATATATTTTATTTATATGTTGCTAATATTTTCTCCTAGTTTGTAACTTGTTTTTTATTTATTATTTCTTTATTATATGTATTTTTTAATGTTAATGCTTTTTTCAGTTGATTTTTAGAGAGAGAGATAGAAACACCAATATGAGGGATAAAAATCAATCAGCTGCCTTCTACATACCCCCCCACTGGGGATGGAGCCTCAACCCAGGCATGTGCCCTGACCAGGAATCAAACTGAGACCTCTCAGTCCATGGGACGACGACGCTCAGTCCACTGAGCCACACCAGCTGGGCTTAAACATGTTTTTATTGATTTGGGGGGAGGGGACATGGATTGGCTGCTTCCTACACAGCCCCCACCCCCACTGGGAATCGAGCCCAAGACCCAGGTATGTGCCCTGACCTCAGACCGGTGATCTCCTGGTGCACAGGACAATGCTCAACCAATTGAGCCACACAGGCCAGGGCTATGGCTTGTTTTATAATTCTGTTTATATTTTTTATAATGTACAACTGAAAAATTTTATAGAGTTAAATCTGTCCTTTTCTGTGTGACCCCTGGGTTTTCTTGTCTTGCTTTTCTCATCTTTGTATACACCTATTATTGTCCTTGCTGATTGTTTAACTTGATTTCTTTAAAAAGAAAGGTTTGTGGTTAACAAGAAACACAGTGCTTTACCTATTCTTTCAGTGGAATTTGGGCTGTTAAAGTAGGGGCTGCCACCTTTTTTTTTTTTTTTTAATCCTCACCCAAGGACATTTTTCCATTTTTTGTTCAGATAGAGTAGGAGGGGGAGAGAGAGAGAGAGAAACATTGATGTGAAAGGGACACATCGAGTGGCTGCCACCTGCACAACCCAACCAGGGCCAGGGACAAACAGCAACCAAGGTACATGCCCTTAACGGGAACCAAACCCGGGTCTCTTTGGACCGCAGGCCAATACTCCAACCACTGAGCCAAACCGGCCAGGGCGGGACTGCCACTTTTAAGCACTCCAAATATTCTAGAATTGCAATCATTTGGAACAAAGGCTTTTGAAAGTTTGATGTTTTTGTGGACAATTTTTTTAGGATATCATTATTGTCAGTAACAGGAAAAACTAATCTCTAGCTGCCTAAAAGTAAATCCAAATGTTTCTTAACTACTAGTAAACTCAGAAATAACCAGATGAAATAATGGAAAACCTCATTGGTAGTGAATGCTTATCTAGCAATAGATTTTTTTTCCTCATGTACATAGCCCCCTCTAAAGTGAAGAAGAGAAAAATGAGAAACTGTTCTTAATTCTAGAGTGCAGTGGAAAACGTGGCTTGCATATGTGCAGCAAAAAGTTTTGGAAGGTTAGAATTGCACAATGAATGTAGGTTGAGCAATTGCTTAACAAGGCATACACATTGGGGGGTGGGCAGGCATCCTTTGCTCTTGTGCAATTAGGGAACTCCAGAGCTGCCTGAATAGGGGATTTCCTTTTATTTCTTACATGCCATTTTAAAAATTCACTTTTTCCCTCTTTTTTAATATTTGTTCTTTTTTGTTACTTTGAATTTTTACTTATTTGTGATTTTCTTTTTATTTTCCCCCACCCCCCTCTTTTTAAAGGAAAGATACTAATTAGCCAGACAGCCACATGTCCCCACCTCTGTGACTGTGATTAGAAATGAACCTAGGCCAGCCCTGGCCAGTTTGGCTCAGCGGTTAGAGTATCGGCCTGCGGTCCGGAGAGACCCGGGTTCGGTTCCCGCTAAGGGCATGTACCTTGGTTGCAGTTTGTCCCCGGCCCTGGTTGGTCGTGCGGGTGGCAGCCACTCGATGTGTCCCTTTCACATCGATGTTTCCCTCTCTCTCTCTTCCTCTCTCTCCCTCCCACTCTGTCTGTACAAAAAATGGAAAAATGTCCTCGGGTGAGGACAATAAAAAAAAAAAAAAAAAAAAAAAAAAAAAAGAAATGAACCTAGGCCAGGTTCTACAGATGGTAGGAGGATGGTTGCTGATGGTTTAAGGAGTTCTAGCTCAGCTTCTTCTCATAATTGCAAAACTCAGCTGGTTCTGAATGTTTGAAATATGGATTACTGATCAGCCAACATTCCCTGATTTAGTACAGTACTAGAATTTTGCAGGCTTTGTAATGAGTTTTCTGACGTTTTGCCTGTTTTGCTTTTAATGGCGACTGACACCTCCTGATGAAGATCAGCTGCAGACTTGAATAGACAGTAAAGCCAAACTTTAAGCTGAAAGTGTAGGAGCCAACCAGGTAGAGCCAGAGCTATACACTACTTGTTTCTCTCTTGGCAAAAGAGAAGTCCTTGTCTTCTCCCTCCTTCCCTTTAGCCTGCTCAGTCATACACATATTAGATGGTAATTAGTAAGCATGCTTCTGATTCCCTTCCCTTTACTTTTGTGCTGAGGGTACTGGAATATCTTCACTCTCAACTGTGTTCTGTTCCAGAGGAACAGGAGAGGTAGTTGGGTCAGAGTGCCAAAAAGCAGAAGTTAAGTATGTGGATTTCATAGCCGCATGTATGAGTGTTTGTGGGGCAGGGAACTTCTAATGGAAAACATTTGTGTTGCATCGAAAACAGCAAGGCCTGGTTACAGTCTGTCTGCTCTGTCTGTCAGTCTGTTCCCTACCAGCACTAGTCATTGTTCTCCTGGGAGTCTCAAGCGTATTGTGGTTTCTTCTGCTGTTGCTATCCCCTAATCATGCCAGGGTTTTTGTGTCACGGGTGGCCCCATTCGCATTTGGAATGAGACTGCAATGGCGGTGACTAATGGCTTTGAAGGCATTCAAGTCCACATATTGGCTTGGAGACCCTTTTCAGGGTGAGCCTGAGGAGAGGGAAGGGTCCCCAGCACAGACAGTAGGAGAAGCATGCTTAGACACATACAGACACTTTTTTAGTTCCCTTCTTTTGCTGTTAGCAAAGCACAAAACAGAAGAATGGAGACCAGAGATAGAGGCTTGCTGTTTGGGCTTGCCATTTCATTTGTAAATGCTCCTAAGGGATGCACCTGGGTGCCCAAGCTTGTCTCTGACAGGCTGATGTCAATCAGGTTGTGTGGCTGGATCCCCTTTGAGAGAGACAGAAAAGAAAGTGCTAATTTCCCTGAGGATAGTGTCACTCCAAGAGGGACCTGTAACTTGAGCGGTTTCTTTTTTTCTCCTCAAGACCCTCTGAAATTCACATTTGTTCATCATTTTTTAAAAAAGGAAACAATAAAAAAGCAACAGCTCAAAGTTTTCTGGGTCCCTAAGAAGGCACTTCACCAATGTGGTTTTCACATTTTCAGGTTTTTGGCTGGTGAATAAGATTGAGCAGAAATGCTCCTTCCCCTGATAACAATACATTCAGATGCAGGATCAGGAGTGTGTGGATTAAAACCAGACGGTGGATGATTAATATTTTTGCTTATAGAGGTAGACATGGCAGCTTCCTCCATTTAAATGAAAAAACCCTTTCTCTGCATTTGTATGTGTGCATATGCTTACGTGCTTGTACTTTTCGAAGGTGGGACCTAAGAGTTTCTAGCTTCATTTTAGTTTCCAAGTACCATTTCCTTCTCTCACGTGAAGCACCCAAGACGTACTAGGATTAAGCTGTGAAGCAGAGGTATGAAGATAAGCCACTAAAATGAGAGTGGGAATATGTTCTCTTTTTCAAGTTAACTGCTTTCACAGCTCTTCAGGTACTGCTGTGATACATATCTTTATTCACCCAGCCTTCTCGGTCCCTATGGTCCTGTGACCTCATTATAAGAGGTATTATTATTATTATTTTTATTCAAAATATTGCATCTTTGGAGATGCCCATCCTCATTTTATTATTGGAAAATAATAATATTTAAAGAAATTTTAATGTACAGGTATACAAGTATAATTTATGGTTTTTGACATCACTCACTGACAACATGGCAAAGATTTCTTGGAGAATACATTTAGAGGTCAACAGGTATTTGTTTTTTTTTTAAATATGTTTCCAGACTTATTTTTATTAGGTTCTGTACACATTAACCCATTCAGGCCAGGAGGGCTCAGCCTAGGCGTCTGGTTTCCCCCGTGATTTTTTTATATGTTTTTATTGACTTTTTTTTTTAAGGAGAGAGAGACAGAAACATTGATAACAGAGAAATATTGACTGGCCTTTTCCTGCACGTCCCCCACTGGGGATTGAACCCACAACCCGGGCATGTGCCCTGACTGGGAATCGAACCGGGACCTCTCAGTCTATGGGACGATACTTGATCCACTGAGCCACACAAGCTCAGCCCCCCATGATTTTTAAACTTGACCTTTGTAGAAACAGAGACCTTCCACCTTCCCAAATGAAACAGGAAGTGAAAGGGGATAAGGAAAACCAGGCTGGGGCTTGTTATCTACACGAAAAAGGTAGTATTGTCTCTGCAATAATGGGAGACAAAGGATATTTATAAAAATCCTTATATTCCAACAGAAATCTAGGTCTATTTTAATGTTGCTTCTAATTTCAGGGAGCAAGTGAGCTCTGTGTCAGCCCTGTCACGCTCTAGCTGTGTGCGTGCCAGGTATCCACAATCACAGAATGGAGTGATGTTGCTTCAGTTCATCTCCTTCCCCAGAGACCAAGAATTGGTTGTGTACATACATTAAAAGTCTACCCTTTGTTACAGTTTTGACAAACATTTAGTCATGTAATAATCACCATAATTGAGATATTTAGAGCATTTCTGTCATCCAAAAACTCCCTCTTGCAACCAGACCTTACCCCCAGTCACAGTCCCTGGCAACCTCTGATCTGTTTTCTGTCCCTATGACTTTGCCTTTTCCAGAATGTCATATAAATAAAACCATATAGTAATTAGCTTTTTCTGGCTTTATTCACATAGCATAACGCATTTGAGACCCATATCAGTAATTCATTATTTTTTGTTGCAGAGTAGTATTCCATTGTGTAGATATACTACTGTTTGTTTATCCATTCACCAGTTGATGAATATTTGGGTTGTTTGCAGTTTGGGGTGATAATGACTAGAACTACTGCAGATATTCTGTATAGGTTTTTATGTGAACTTAGGTTTTCTTGTCTCTTATGGGAATGAATGGATGAGTCATTTGGTAAGTATATGTTTAACTTTGTTAGAAACTGCCAAATTGCTTTCCAAAGTGGCTGTACCATTTTGCAGATGAGAATTTCAATCCCTCCACATTTTTGCGAGCACTTGGTACTGCAATTTTGTTTGGTTTTTAAAGTCATTCTAATAGGTATCTCATTGCAGTTTAATTTGCATTTCTCTAATGGCTAATGATGGTGAGCATCTTTTTATGTGTTTATTTGCCATTGTATATCTTTAGTGATGTGTCTTCAGGTCTTTTACCTATTTTCAAATTGGATTGTATTGGTTTCCTACTGAGATTTGAGAGGTCTTTATATATTCTGGATGCAAGTCCTTTGTCAGATACATGTGTACTGCAAATATTTTCTCTCAATCTGTGGCATGTCTTTTCACTTCAGAGACTAAGTTTTGACTGATTAAATGCTGAGAGCTAGAGGTTTCAGGCTCTCTTGGTAGAGGAAAGTAAGGAAATTGAGACCTTAGCAGAAAGATGTGAGGACCACCCCTTTTGAAGCTGTTTATTTAAAATGAAAGAAGGGGGAAAGGGGTGAGCCAAGATTGAGTTGTGCAGACAGATGTCTGAAGCTTTTTTTAATTCCTCTCTCTCCTGTCCCCACCTATGATGCAGATTCTGGGCTCTTAACTTAAACTGAGTTCTTTGGTTTCTGCCATCACTTCAAACTCAGTGAGGGTTCTCCAGCTCTGCAAACTCCAATGGAATAGATGAGAGGGCAGGCCAGCATCTTGCCCAAAGTATATTCCAGACTGAAGTTGTTTTTGATAAGTAATCATTCTCAAGCCCTAAAGTGATAGCCTCCAAGTTTTCACCCACTTTGAAGAACTTCTTTCATCTCCAGCTGGTCTCTTCTGAACAAGCATCGGCAGAACCTAGTCAAGGCTCTGCCACACAGGGTTCTGCCATGAGAAGCAAATTGGCAGCAACAGGCAGCCCCCTGAGGCAACGGAATTCAGTTCTCAGAACATACATTAAATGTGGATGAGATCCTTATTTATCATGGGACTCTTTCATGTTGCATGGAATTCTTTCCACAGAGCAGCCCACTTAGGTACAGGAGAGAAAATATGTCCTGCTCCTTTGGACAAAAGTCAAGAAAAGGTAGTATGTGCAACCTTGTCACTGTTTAATTGCTGACACTTGCAAAGTGTTTATCTTAAACAGCATTTGCCACTGGCTAGACACTAGAAGGGTTTTTTTTCTTTCAGCACATGACATGAATCACTAACACTGCATGTGATGGTTGGAGGAGGCCCACTTTAGTCCTAGAGGTCTGCCCATTTCTCCAGGTTACTACAGTCTGGTCAAGGCTCTCTGGCTTCTGACCCCAGTAGGAGTGATGTATACAGAGAAGAATTTTTGACCCTTTACTAATCTCAGTTATTTAATGCCTTTTTGTAAACAAAGCATCTTTTAAGCAAGCTTAAAATTTTTCTTCTGTCTATATAGGTACAAATTTCTCACTTTACTAAGGACAAATAAATGCAATTAAAGATAAAACTTTAATGTGAAGTAATAGTTCAGGCTTTAAAAACAAAGGGAGCGGTTAAAAACAAGTTTTGCAATAAATCTGCAAGTGTGAAATCTAAGGGAAATGATCCCATCTGGAAAACTCTACCAGTGGTGCTGTGGCTGGTTTGTGGAGCAATGCGGATCGTGGAGTGAAAAAAGACCCTGCAGTCTTGAAAGATGACAGGCTCCTTAATTGATGTCCATTTCAGCTGGTGCTGTGCCAGCTTATGTTGGCCCCGGTCCAGCGTTCCTGTAATTTGGGAGCCAGGTGTGAAGCATTTTTGTTCCATCTTGTTCCCCAGCATCTACAGAAGCCTCACGCATCTCACTTGAGGCAGCAGCACTCTGTAGGAAACAGATGTACAGGTATATGTGGAAGGAAGTGTCACAGCTGGGTTATGGATTTTTTTTTTTTTTAAGTCTCCCCCACACTTACGAGATCTAGGCTTGAGAGACGGAGGAAAGAGTATTTCACAGCCTCGATATAAGATGTGACTACCAAGTACCCTAACTGCTCTGATACTCATTTGTGATTTTTTAAAAACATGTCTTACTACTTTAGAGTTACACTTTATATAGACAGAGACCTATAGTAATTTGCCTTCTTTCTAACTCTGGGAACAGCAAGTACAGTATAAAGAACAGTTCATGATGGCCATCAGAGTTGGGTCTGATCACTTCCATAGCATCTAAAAGTCAAGGGAACATAATCTTATGAGAGATTAGCTACCTCTGACTAGGTAGGGACATAACTGTGTTCTTTGGGGATTTTTTTTTTTTAATTGTTGAAAGTATTACAGATGTCCCCCTTTTGAGGGATTTGATGAACATAGTTGAAAGACACTAACATCATCTGCCCATTGCATTGATATTAGGCCCTTCATGCTCAAGGGTATGGATGCAGTGGCTCAAGAAGACATTTATCTCAGGGTCCAACCTATAATTCTTTCTAACCCTCAGGCTAAACTGAAAGCTAAAGAACGGGCAGTCCTGCCTTTCAGGGATTACAAAACATGAGCAGGATCCTCCCTGTGGGAACATTCAAGTCCTGTGGACATAGAACTTAAATGTTGGAATTGGTGCTTTGCCACTGGCTTACGTTTTGATATAAGGCAAATTTTAGCCTTTTAGAACTAAGTCAACTCTGTTTCCTGGAGGGCCCAACCCATAAGCAGAAAACTGAAGGAATGCTTTGTTTTTCCTTCCTTTAACTTAGAATCTTATGTAGACAGAGCCGAGGTTAGTTTTTGGTCTTGAGAATCAGACCATGAAGTCAAAGAGTAACCTATCTAGGTTACTTTTTGCTCCTAATGTGCTAGGGTCACAGGGAAGCTTTGGTTCACTGATCATTTTATTTTATTTTTTTATCCTCACCGAGGACATTTTTCCATTTTCGTTCAGCTAGAGTGGAAGGGAGGGAGAGAGAGAGAGAGAAACATCAACGTGAAAGGGACACATCGAGTGGCTGCCACCCACACAACCCAACCAGGGCCGGGGACAAACTGCAACCGAGGTACCTGCCCTTAGCGGGAACCGAACCCAGGTCTCTCTGGACTGCAGGCCGACGCTCTAACCGCTGAGCCAAACCGGCCAGGGCTCACTGATCATTTTAATCTGTTCTTTTTTATATTACCAATGCCAGAAGCCAGAAAATACCTATACCAGACATTTCAAGAGGGTGAGGAGCTAGGAAGGGTGATTTTCCTCTAATTAAAGGTCTTATTCTTTTTTTTTTTTTTAATCCTCACCCAAGGATATTTTTCCATTTTTTGCACAGATAGAATGGGAGGGAGAGAGAAGAAGGGAGAGAGAGTGAGAAACATCGACGTGAAGGGACACATCGAGTGGCTGCCACCCGCACGACCAACCAGGGCCGGGGACAAACTGCAACCGAAGTACGTGCCCTTAGCGGGAACCGAACCCGGGTCTCTCCAGACCGCAGGCCGACGCTCTAACCGCTGAGCCAAACTGGCCAGGGCAAAGGTCTTACTCTTTAAAGAGGTTCATTCCCTTTTTTTTTTAATTATAATTTTTTAAATATACATAATAAAAATTTTACAGTTTTTAAATGTATAGTTCTATAGCATTAAGTATTTCACATTATTTTGCAACCATCACCATCCATCTACAGGCCTTTTTCATCTTTCCCAGCTGAAACTCTGTACCTATAAAACACTAACTCCTGCCCTGGCTGGTGTGACTCAGTTTGTTGGGTGTTGTCCGGTGCACTGAAGGGTTGCTGGTTTGATTCCAGGTCAGGGCTCCATCCTTGGTAGGGGATGTGTAGGAGGGAGCCATTTACGCTTTTACATCAATGTTTCTCTCACCCTCTCCCTTCCTCTCTCTCTAAAAAAAGTCAATTAAAAAATATATATTTTTTAAGTTTTAAAAAGAAACACTAACTCCCTATTTTCTCCCTTCCCCATGACCTCTGGCAACCACCATTTTACTTTCTGTCTCTGAATTTGACAACTCTACAAACCTCATCTAAGTGAAATCATACAATATTTGTCTTGTTGTGACTGGCTTATTTTACTTAGCATAACATCTTTTTCTTTTTTTAACTATACATTTATTTTCTCTTTTTTAAATCTTCACCTGAGGATATTTTTCTATTTATCTTCAGATAGAGTGGGAGGGAGAGAGGGAGAGAAGGAGAGAGAGAGAGAGACAGAGACAGAGACAGAGACATCGAGACATCGACGTGAGAGGGACACATTGACTGGTTGCCTCTTGCAATGAGGTCCTGGCCGGGTATTTCAGGTGGTAAGAGTGTTGTCCTGATATGCCAAGGTTGTGGGTTTAATCCCTGGCTAGGGCACATACAAGAATCAACCAATGAAAAAACAAATCAACCAACCCCACAATGACATATCACACCCAGTAAGATGGCTATTAAAAAACAAAACAAGCCCTGGCCAGTTTGGCTCAGCGGTTAGAGCGTCCGCCTGCGGTCCGGAGAGATCCGGGTTCGGTTCCCGCTAAGGGCACGTACCTTGGTTGCAGTTTGTCTCCGGCCCTGATTGGTCGTGCGGGTGGCAGCCACTCGATGTGTCCCTTTCACATCGATGTTTCCCTCTCTCTCTCTTCCTCTCTCTCCCTCCCACTCTATCTGTACAAAAAATGGAAAAATGTCCTCGGGTGAGGATAAAAAAAAAAAAAAAAAAGAAAAACCTAGAAAATAACAAGTGTTGGTGAAAATGTTGAGAAACTGCAACCCTTTCTGCACTGCTGGTGGGAATGTGAAACGGTATAGCTATTGTGCAAAGTGGTATAGCAATTCCTCAAAAAAAGTAAACATAGAATTATCACATGATCCAACAATTCTACTTATGGATTTATATAGATATCCAAAAAAAGTGAACTCATGGGCTTCAACAGACATCTGTACACTCATGTTCATAGCAGCATTATTTACAACAGCCAAAAGATGGAAGTGACCCAAGTCCATCCATGGATGAATGGATAAACAAAATGTGGTATATATACAAGGGATATCATGCAGACTTAAATAGGAAGGAAATTTTGACATGTACTGCCATAGGATGAATCTTTAAGATGTTATGCTAACTCTGGCTGGTTTGGCTCAGCAGTAGTGTGTCGGACCTTGGACCAATGAGTCTTGGATTCAATTTTGGCCAAGGGGCATGTACCTCAGTTGCGGTTCATTCCCAGCCCTGGTCGGGGTCATGTGGGAGGCAACCAGTTGATGTGTCCCTCTCATATTGATTTTTCTTTATTGATTTTTAGAGCGAGAGGAAGGGACAGGGAGAGAGAGATAGAAACATTGATGAGAGAGAACATCAATTGGCCGCCTCCTGCATGCCTCCGGCCCACAGCCTGGGCATGTGCCCTGACCAGGAATCGAACTGGTGACCTCTTGGTGCATGGGTTGACACTCAACCACTGAGCCACATCAGCCGGGCTGTAAAGATTTTATAAAAGTAGAGAAATGTGTTCAAATAGTTTGCCTATTTTAAAAATTCAATTATTTATCTTTTCTTGTTGAGTTATAGGAGTTCCTTATATATTCTGGATGAAAATCCATTAGCACATATTTGATTTGCAGATAGTTTTCTCTATTCTATGGGTTGTCTTTTTCGAAACTTTTTTTATTAAAAAGTTTTAATATTGACATTATTGCAGGTATCCCAAAACCCCCCTTTTGCCACCACTACCTTTCCCCACCTCCCCCTCCCTTGACCTTCACCCTATTATTGTCCATGTCCATGGAGTATGCATATATGTTCTTTTTGTTATTAATCTTCACCCAAGGGTATTTTTTCCATTGATTTTTAGAGAGAGTGGAAGAGTAGGGGGAGGGAGATATCAGTGTAAGAGAGACACATTGATTGGTTGCCTCCCGCACATGCCGTGACCAGCGCCTGGTATGGAACCTGCAACCCAGGCATGTGCCCTTGACCGGAATCAAACCTGCTACCCATCAGTGCACAGGCCGAAGCTCTAATCATTGAGCAACAGGGCTTACTTTAATTTTAATTAAATTGAAATATCCACATGTGGCTAGTGGCTACTATATTAGACAATCCAATTTCAAATCATTCTGCTGGCCAGATTTCTCTACCACTGGTTCTAAAATTGTGGTGCTGGGACCAGCATCATGAGATTCACCAGGGAACATGTTAGGTATGTAATGTTTTAGGCCCTATTCCAGACTGATGAATCAGAAACTCTGGGGGTGGAGCCCAGCATTCTCTTTTAACAAGCTCTCCTGGGGATTCCAGTGCACTAACACTTGAAAGCCAATTCTAGCTCTTCAAGGTTCCTATTAAAAAGCAGTTCTCAGCCTGGCCAGTGTGGCTCAGTGGATTAAGCATCATCCCATGGCTTGAGGGGTCCCCAGTTCATTTCCCAGTCAGAGCACTTTCCAGGGTTGTAGGCTTGATCCCCAGTAGGGGGTGTGCAGGAGGCAGCCAATTGATGTTTCTATCTCTCCCTTTCTCTCTTAAAAAAAAAAAAATCAATAAAAACATTTAAAAAGCAGTGCTCAGACATGGTCTGATGTACATGGATTTCATCTGTAGAAAGTTTCAATGGCTTTAAAAAAGTTTGACTACTACCTAGGTAACACTGTATATTATAAAATAAATAATATGTAGTTATGAATAATGTTTTAATATAAAGTGCCAGCCTCAGTTCAAAATAAAAAGTTAATAAAAACTTACCCCTAAATCTCACACACAGTCATGTAGTGCTGGAATTAGAACCCTGGGCTTTTGCTTCTCACAGCCTGGTATGCTTTCCATCTATCATGTTGTTTCATGAAATAGGCCCCACTGTTTGTTTAGTTTGGTGTTTCCCAGAGGGGAAAATCTGGCATGTATTCCTTGGCATGTGTTTCACCCTACCCTCTTTGGGGGGCATTTCTGCCTGTTCTTAATACTACTTCCTCGTTGGTAGAGTACCTATGTAGTTACACCTGATGCCCAGGGAATATCTACCCCTTTTAGGGTTTAACAGTTGTCTTCTTTTAATATGATTTTTGTCCTCTAATGCTGGAAACCTTGAAGATGAGCTGGCTTGTTCTGTTGCTGGCCTTGAGCCAGATGTCATAACTTCAGGCAGTGCCACGCTACACATCTCCAGCAGTTTGAAATGGAGAACAGAGTTAGAGATAAGATCAGCAGCTTTAGGTGATGGCATTGTTTCAAATAAACCATGCATGACCCAAAGCTTCCACTTCAAATGGGGAATGAAATTGCTTCATCCTTTGACAGCTTGCTCTATGAAAGAAATTTATCTTCACTTAATTGCTTTAGATCCCAAGAGGCTACATACAGTAATTTCTAGGAGATAATTATATCAAATTTTTAAAATATGTGACTGTGAACGTGAATATACAACTATAGTGGACAGGGAGGGAGAGCAGTGTGGGACCAAAGGTGCTGCTGAACTTGCTGGTAAGTTTCTGTTCTCACTGTTGGGAGTCTCCTTGGGTCCTGAAACAGGGTCCTAGGTATAGCCCTGTGCTTCTAGGGTTAAACCATCTTGTCTACTAATATAGCTGGGTGGCATTTTACTCAAACTCCTCCTGAAACTGGGAGGGTCAGGCTCACTGGCTAACTTCCGCTGCCTGTCTTCATCTCTTCTGGCTGGGCACAGTCTCTGTACTGTGGGCCAGAGCCACTGGGGGTTCCGATCAGTGGCAGCTGAAAACTAGCAAACTTGTTGATTTTAAAACATGACTATTTAGATGTTGGGGATAAACTTCCTGTAGGTTGGGACAGACTTCTTAATCTAGGCATGTTTGAATTTCCAGGCCTCCTTTCCCTGGCCTTATATTTGAAAGAGTCTCAAGCTTCCACTGTCATTTTCACTAATCCCAACTACAACCTGCTTTTACCCCACATATTTTCTCTCATTTCTAAAATTCCACATTTTTTTCTCCACCTCCTACTAAATAACTCAGTTTCTGTGTTGTGATAAACAACCCTTAGAAGGACCAGAGGTATCTTCTGAGTATGGACACAGTTCTCTTGGGTCATCTCTCACCCATTTCTGCCTGTATCTGCCTTTAAGACTGTACACTGAACATTAGATTATGATTTCCTTGAAACTACTCTCTTTCACACATCCCCAAGTATCTAGTGAGCTGCAAATCTTATGAGGGCTTAATAAATGCTTCCTGTAAGATCAAGAGCCAGTGGGGCATAACTGGATGGCATGTTTTATAGGCACTCCTGCACAAAGACAAGGGAGATCTGACTTGGAGGTCTAAGGGACTTTGGGATTCTGTAGTAAGATCAGTGAATACCTGAGCCAACATAGGAGGGAAGGGGGCTCCCAAAACCAAGGTGGGCCAACTCAAACAAGAATCTTCAGAACCAGAGATTTCCATTTCCCATCAAGTTCTGTTCAGGCCAGTCCCATTCAGCCTTCTCCTCACAGGGGTCATTCTCCAGGTGTTCTTTTTCCCTGGTTATCACTTAATCAGGGGCAGCCATACTCTTCAGATCAGTCAGAGGGGAGCATTGCCTTTTCTTTAAACTCCTCCCCAAGAAACCTGACAGCTATAATGAGTAAGTCAATTTGCATTTAAAAAAGGTCATACTGGTATGCCTGTAAGGGAAATCTGCAGCAAGTACTGTCAGATCATTTCTTGGATTCACTTCAAGGAGTTTTGAAGGAATTATACTTTTGCTCACATCTAAAACATGAGCACCTGAGCCTGGAGGGGTCATCAAGGTCAGGATGTTTGTTCTAGTGTGTATCTTGGAGCTAGAAAAACATTTGTCTGTATTATTACCACCTTGGGTACCCTCTTCTGGAGTTTTTGCTCTGTCCTACATATCAGCCTGATAGTAGACACCTCAGAGAAGTTGCCCAGTCTTAGGCTTAAATAGTTATGTATCTTAATTAAAATGTCTAGGGTTGTACAGGCAAATGGAGCAGGGCAATAAATTGATGATCAGTTGTCCTTAATGGAAATGAGTTAGCATTCATTTTTTTTTTTTTTTATCCTCACCCTAGGACATTTTTTTGTTTTTGGTTCGGATAGAGTGGGAGGGAGAGAGGAGAAGAGAGAGACATCACGTGGTTGCCACCCACCCAACCCCAACCGGGGCCTGGGACAAACTGCAACTGAGGTACATGCCCTTAGTGGGAACCAAATCGGGTCTCTCTGGACCACAGGCCGACACTCTGACCATTGAGCCAAACCAGCCAGGCCAGGGCAATGAGTTAGCATTCTTGAGAGGTATCACCATCATTAGGTGTTACATCACCTGCAGTATTATTTTAACCAACCTCCCATCCCCCATCATGAAGATACTAATTCTCAAATTGACAGATTGCTTATTTTGACAGCTTTATTTACTGTACCAAGCTTTCCATGACCTTGCTTCAGGCCATTTCTTTTAGTTTGATCTTCTCTTAATAGTAGAACTTGCCTGTTTCTCCTCCTGTTTTATTTAATTAAAGGAGCATACTAGACTTACATTATATACATAGGGACTTACCAAGAATAAATGAACTTCTGGTATCTTTAGATCAAAAAAACAAAAAAGTGTTTGGCCTTTTCAGGGAATTAATAATCTTTGGTGTTTTTTGTTTGTTTGTTTGTTTGTTGTATGGATTCCATGAACCCTTTTATTCTGATGTATTAAGTAAAGCTTTGTCCTAAGAATGTCTCTGTCACTCAGAAATGAGTGTGTGTGTGTGTGTGTGTGTGTGTGTGTGTATTGAACAAATATGTCTATTCCTCTGGAAAGAATATAATAAACCCAATTCTCAAATATGGAAATTGGGATTCCCCAAGGAGTTAGGGTCATATCATGAATAGGCTAAGAAAAAGCATTTTAACATAGGTATTGACAAGAAATGGGATAAATCAAATAGGATGAGGAAATACTGTACAATTTACTTATTTTTCCTAGAGCTCACTCTATAGGCTGTACTGTCCAATAACAGTAGCAACTAGCCATGTGTGTCTGTTTAAATTAAAATTAAATAAAGTTTAAATGCAGTTCTTTAGTCACACTGACCATATTTCAAGTGATTAATAGTCATATGTGACTAATGGCTACCATATTGTTAAGAGTAGGTATAGAAGACTTCTCTCATTGCTAGAAGTTCTGTTGGCTAGCTCTGCTTTGTGGTAAAGTCAAAGGTATGGTTGGGGGTAATGACAGAAAGGATTGTAGAGAGGGAGACATTAGGATTTGAAGGGCAAAAGTCATCTAATTAAGAATGAGTCAGCATCAGAAATAATGGATTCCAAAGAGTAGAAAATTTTGAGATTCCTATTGATAATTTAGTAGTATATTTAAGCAGGATTCAAGATATAGGGAATTATCTCACCTAAGTGATCAATTTTCATATCTGTAAGGAATTTTTCTACTTTTACAAGCACAATGTTTTTTTCTAACCCTTTTCTTAGTTTTTATCTTTGGGCCCCCCCATCATTAGTCATTATCACCTGGTTTTTCTTTTTTTTTCTTTTTACTTTATTTTAGAGAGAGAGGATGAGAGAGGGAGAGAGAGAGAGAAACATGGATGAGAGAGAACATCTATTGGCTGCCTCCTGCATGCCCTCCACTGGGGATTAAGCCCAAAACCTGGGCATGTGCCCTGATTGAGAATTGATTCGGTGACCTCTTGGACCACACTAGCCAGGCATGCTTTTCCTTTCTGAGTGGCTCTCTTGTTTTCATTGATAAAAATTACATCAGCATTCTACATAGTACTGTTAAAATGTGTTATTTCACATGATTCCCACAGCAACTCTGTGAGGTATTACCCACACTTCACAAGTAAGAAAACTGAGATTTGGAAAGACTAGTTTGTCTGAGATCATATAATAATAATAGGCTAGAGCTGGTATT
Source organism: Molossus molossus (assembly GCF_014108415.1). Taxonomy (NCBI): domain Eukaryota; kingdom Metazoa; phylum Chordata; class Mammalia; order Chiroptera; family Molossidae; genus Molossus; species Molossus molossus. Next base: position 42,780,068 of record NW_023425354.1, on the reverse strand, counting down.
TATCATAAGTATTAAGTTTGAGTGACTATGAACCCCAACTACAGAGGCCTAAATACATAAGGTTTTAGCTTTCACATCAGAGTACAGAAAATAGGCAGTCCAAAACTAGTGTGAGGGCTCCACCAAGTTGGCAGACAAGGCCCCTTTCAGCATCCTAGAATGTGGCCCCATCCCAGATAGCTGCTAGAGCACCAGCAGGCAGCATAATGGAGGGAAAGGACAGAAAGAGGACCCCCTTGTACTTTCAAAAAGATTTCTTTGAGATTTTATATAAAACTTCTACTTATAGTTCAGTCACATAGCTACTTTAGCTACAAAGAATACTGGAAATATAGTCACCTCGTTGGACAGAAATGTACCCAGTTAAAAATAAAAGTTATTTTACTAAAGAGGAGATTGTATATTGGGAGGTAACTGGCAATCTCTGCCCAAATAGGCATTTTGATTTTGGTGTAGTGATGTCCCACTGTTTCATGTTGTCTCTGTTTTATTAGCTAATGATTTAGTCATCCAAGCCTCTAGGGCTAACAGTTTTTCCAAAGAATTAAACATAAGATCTTTCTCTCCCAGATAAATAATTACAATAAAAGCTACCACTTACTGAGGGTGTGCTGTATCCTAGGTATTATTCTGAGAGCTTTACATATATTAAAACATTTAATCCTGCCTGGCTGGTGTGACTCAGTGGATTGAGCATCGTCCCATGGACTGAGAGGTCTGGTTTGATTCCTGATCAGGGCATATATATATGCCCAGGTTATGGGCTCAGTCCCCAGCAGGGGGCATGCAGGAGGCAGCCGATCGATGTTGATGTCTCTCTCTCATTGATGTTTCTATCTCTCTCTGTCTCTTAAAAAATAAAATAAAATAAATGAAAACATATTTTTAAAAACACATTTAATCCTTAAAACAACCCTATGTGGTAGGTACCACTATTAGCTTCCCTTTTTATATTTAAGGAAACTGAGGTACAGAATCATTAAATGACTTGCCCAAGTTTTCACAGATAATAAATGGCAGCCAAGAAGTCTAGCCCCAGCCCTGGCCGGTTTGGCTCAGCGGTTAGAGCGTCGGCCTGCGGTCCTGAGAGACCCGGGTTCGGTTCCCGCTAAGGGCGCATGCCTCGGTTGCAGTTTGTCCCCGGCCCTGGTCGGTTGTGCGGGTGGCAGCCACTCGGTGTGTTCCTTTCACATCGATGTTTCTCTCTCTCTCTCTGTTCCTCTTTCTCCCTCCCACTCTACCTGAACAGATAATGGAAGAGTGTCCTCGGGTGAGGATAAAAAAAAAAAAAAAAAAAGAAGAAGTCTAGCCCCAGAACTTATATTCTGAGTCACTGCTCCTCTACACAGCCTCATGGGGAAGTGTGGTAATTGCCTAAAAGTCAGTGGTGGCCCAAGTGAAGAACCTTTCAAGATACGTCCTTATGGGCATGCCATTCTTCTCAGGATTATTCAGAAGCTGTGTTAAAAGCAATATAATTTAGCCCTGGCTGGTTTGGCTCAGTGGTTGGAGCATCGGCCTGTAGACCAGAGAGTCCCGGGTTCGGATCCCACTAGGGGCATGTACCAAAAATAAATAAATAAATAAAAGCAATATATTTTATATGTCCTCTTGTTTTTTCATTTCCTGTCCTCCTCCTTCTTTTGTCCTACTCCCAAAACTGAAGCTGGTTAAAGAGATGAAATGACATACTTTAGGTTTTTAAAAAATTCATATCCCCTGGACTCATGTTGGAACTTGCATGAGAAGATTGTGCTAGATAATTAATTAGGCGTTGGTAGAGAATCCAGAGGTTCAAAGTTTCTGTATCTTCTTAATAGAAACTTTGTTTCCAAATGTAATTTTTATTTTCTCTTTACTCCCACACTTCCCCTGTTCCAATGTTCAAGTTCTAGCTGTAGCTGATAATAGTACCACTCCTATTCATTCCATGTCTCTTTCCCATGGATACCTCACAGAGATTGGTACTTGAACTTAACAGCCAGTCTGTAGCCTGAGCTTCTCTGCATGGTTTGACATCTCCCCTTAATTTACTCTGGTAGGCTTGTCTTACGGCATTCATGTAACATTAGATATTTATTGAACAGTTACTATTTGTGGTAGGAATTCTGTGGTGAGTAAACAGACACATTCTCTTACTTCATGGACCTTATGTTCTAATTAAAGAGAGACAGGCAGTAGTAAACAAATAAAAAATAAGCAAAATAAATTCAGCTTTTATTAAATAACAAAGGAAATAAAATGGGGTATTTGATAAGAGACTAACTGTGGGAGTTGATTTAGTCACATAACCTTGTTTCAGCATCTATTACTTTTGAGCTACAATTTTACCACCATTAAAGTAGAAGGACTGACAGTGAATGATGGCCATAAATGGAAGCTGAACTCCACCCTTGTGCAAATTAAAACTGTCTTGATAATTTATCCTAATTTCACCCAATTGTTTGAGGTTCTTGTGTTTGTTTGTTTGTTTGTTTGTTTGTTTTTAAGAAAAATGTAATAGTTAACGCCTGGATACATTCCACACAGCTTTAAAAGAAATGATATATTATAGATAGAGTTGAAACTCCAATTTCACCTGGCCAGTATGGTTCAGTGGATTGAGCATCATCCCATGGACTGAGAGGTCCCGGTTCAATACCCAGTCAGGGCACATGCCCAGGTTGTAGGCTCAATCCCCAGTAGGGAGCATGCAGGAGGCTGCCAAACGATGTCTCTCTTTCACATTGATGTTTCTATCTCTCCCTCCCTCTCTCTCTTAAAAAAAGAAAATCAATAAAAATATAAAGCAGGGGGCAGGGGAAAGAAACTCCTATTCCCTGTTGGATCCCATTTCTCCTTCCCTAAAGACAATCACTATCCTGAATTCTTTATATCTGTGTATCTTTTTAACATATGTATGTATATATCCACACACTATATTGTATTATTTTGCATATTTAGACTTTATGTACATGGCATCAGCTTTTTTCTTTTTAATATGTTTTTATTGATTTTAGGGAGAGGGAGGGAGAGAAAGAGAGAGACAGAAACATCGATCAGTTGTTTCCCACATGTGCCTGACCAGGGCCAGGGATTGAACCTACAACCCAGGTATGTGTCCTTGACTGGGAATCGAACTCTCAATCCTTTAGTTCACGGGCCAGTGCTCTAACCGCTGAGCAAAACCAGCCAGGGCGAGATGCTGATTATTTTAAAGCACTTATACTTTGTTCATCACTCTGATACTGTTCTCATGGGAATAACAACAAGTGCCCTTAGGTGCAATGAATTGTTGAGCTTTTAATTCCATTTACCATGAGGATCAACAGTCTAAGAGATCCCTGCACATCAGAAACAAAGGATGAACATTAAAATTAATTAACTAGGGAGCTGCCTTTCTATATCCATTCTCACTTTCTTGCCAGGTAAAAAGTAATATAGGATGTAAAAGAGCTGTGGTCCAGATGGCTGGTGTGGCTCAGTGGTTGAGCATTGACCCATGCACCAAGAGGTTGCCGGTTCTATTCCTGGTCAGGGCATGTGCCCAGGTTGTGGGCCCCATCCCCAGTGCAGGGCATGCAGGAGGCAGCCAATTGATGTTCTCTCTCATTGATGTTTTTTTACCCTCTCCCTCTCCCTCCCTCTCTAAACTATTTAAACAAAAAACTGTGTCCTTAGTACTATTAACAGTCTCCCTGCTGCCCCCTTCCCTAGCATCTCTCTGAAGATGCCATAGGGAGATAGGCAGATTTTCTCAGAGTAAACAGGAAAACTTAAATAAAATTGGGAGTCTTAGAACCTAGACGCTATCAAGACACAGCCCTCCAGGAAGAATATGCCTTTAGCCTTGAACAGCTAGGAGCAGTGGGTTTGTGGTATTTTGTATAAACATTCTGTTATGACTCCCCTACAGAGGAGCGTTCTGGTAAACTTCTAGACCAGAAATGGAACTTGTATGTCCCAGCCTGCCATAACCACTCCACATTAGCTTCTCCTAAAAAGAAGCTGGGAACATCCATTGTATATTCAGAATTGGACTAGCTAAACAGCTACTCAGTTCTCTAAAAATGATTTATTCACCTTACTACCCTATATCCTATACCCACTCTCATTCTCACCCCTCTCCTTGTTTAGAGATAACTTCTTTAGTATAGCATTTGGGTTTTCCCACACCACAGTTCATCTGTCACCGCACTACCAAAATGCCTGTGCTAACCACTTGGGTGTTCTGTTGTCAGAACTTAGAAGTGTCCCAACTGTCCCACCCAGCCTCCTCAGTTCTCCTCTTTCTCTTCTGAGTTGTTGTACTGGAATGATATTCCTTTTGGATTTCAGTGTGTGCAGTCTTACTTGGGTGGAGCCTTGAGCTGTTCACAGGAGTGCTGGTAATGTCTGGCCGTCAGTGCTGCCAAAGGCAAAAAACTGGCCTCTTCTCAGTTTAAAGCACATAGTTGGATCACTGGGGCAGTTAGATGGAGGGTGGGGTGAGCAAATACCACTCTCTTCCTACTGTGTTTTCAGGAAATGATTATAAAGCAGCTATAAGTGCAAATGAAGTCAAAAGAATAGATTGGCATTACCCCCACCCTTACCCCTCAAAAAAAAAAACAGATGAAAACTCTCTCTCTCCTGCACTCCTTTAGGTTTCATCCCAGATCCACACCCTTAATGTTCTGCTTGCTTAACTTTGGTACTGTTTCAGAGCAAAGAACGCTTGTTAAACTCTCCATTCTCTTCCCTGGAAGAGAACTCAGCCATAGTCTGATGAACGAGAGCTGAACTTTCCCTTTAGGCAAACTGTGGGTTCTACTTCCCTGTTCTCTCCCTTCCCAAGAGGAATGTGGGCAAAGGCATATAAATGAGAGGAATAACCAATGCTAAAAATTAATCCTTCAATTGGGGAGTGGGCTTTTCAGAACTAGTAGTAAAATTGTTTGCAGAGACAGTTGTCAATGAAAGGAGTCTCTGCCATCAACACACCTCCATTCCTTTCTTCCAACTGCCACTTTTTCTTATACAGCTCTTTTGCCTGATATCTCCATGGGTTTAAGCCATATGGCTTTTATGAATCTTGTCCGGAGTCTCCTGAAGTGGCAGATTTTGCTATGCAGAGCATAGTGTCCCTGAGTCTGCCCCTCCCCTCGGCAGCTGTTTGCCACTGACCGAGGTGGCAGCTAAGCCTGTGTGTGTGGCCGGAGTCAGCGATGAGCCTGCCACCCAGGCCTGGGGAAGCCCTCAGCCAGTGTGGTTCCTGTGGCAGCAGCCAAACATGCCAGAACTGCTCATACCTTCAGGGCTGTGGTGTAACAGCCAGCTTTGTGCGGTGGCATTGTTTAGTATTGGTTGACTTGACTTCTCTGTCCCCACCCTCTGTGTTTAAGGGAATCTGGCCATCACCCAGTAGAGTATAAACTGGCATTTGCAGAGTGGCTTCCTGCTGCCTCTCTTGTAGTAGGAGCCAGGACCACCTTCCATTTCTGCCTTCCTATCCATGTGGCAAAGGAAAGGGGCTACGCTGTGCTCAGCCTCCTGTTGTGGGGTTTCAAGTTGCCTAAGATCAGGACACGGCTATCTGCCAGGTTATCTGCCCAGATAAACATTTATTGTTTACAGGGATGTGTTTCAGCTGCTCTGGCTGATCCCACTGGTGAGATCTTCTAGTTTTTTGAGGTTTTAAGCCAGTGTGTAGGGCTGACATCCAGACACAGAACTTCTGGAGCTTGCGAGGCTCTAAGTGATCAGCCACTTCTAACTTAGTTTAACCATTGCCCACTACCCACTGAGTACCAGAGCCAAATTTTTCTCTCATTTCCCAGTCCTGCCTCCACATTTGCAACGTTTTTAGGTTTGTAATATGAGGATTTATGTAAGAGTCAATGTTATGACACAGCAACTGGTGACTTCTTTTAGGTGGCCAAACCAGCCAGCATTCTGACGTTTAACCATGTTTTCCTTAATAGTTAATAAGATAGCCGTTTAGCGAAGGCAACAGAGATAAAGATAGATTTTATTTTTATTTATTTTTTTAAATATGTTTTTATTGAATTTTTTTTTTTTAGACAAAGAGATAGAAACATCAATGTGAGAGAGAAACATCGATCAGCTGCCTCCTGGGGATCCAGCCCACAACCCAGGCATGTGCTCTGACTGGGAACTGAAGGAGACCTCTCAATCCTTGGGATGACACTCAATCCACTGAGCCACACTGGCCGGGCTAGATTCTCTTTTTTTTAATTCAAACAACCATGTCCCTTGTCTTATTATTTTTTAGTGATATAATTGATTTCCAACATTTTATTATACTGCAAAGTTGAAAGGGTTGTACAGTGAGTTCACTTACCTTCGTCATCTAAATTCTCTCATTCTCATTTTACTATATTTGCTTTATCATGTATCTATCCAACTCTCTCCATCCATCATTAATATTTTTTATCTATGTCATCAATATAATTTTTCTAAATCCTTCAGCCATACAAACACACACACACACACACACATATATATCATTAGCTAGAGTTCAATATTTGCTTATGACTTTTTCTTTTAAATGAGATTTACGTACAATGAAATAGACAAATAGTAATTGTACCTTTGAGATTCCTCCATGTTGTTAACATTTATCAGTAGTCTCCTCTTTTTGTTGTTAATTCTCACCTGAGAATATTTTTTCATTGATTTTTATTTATTTATTTATTCATTTATTCATTTATTTATTTAGTTTTTATTGTTGAAAGTATTATAGATGTCCACCTTTTTTCACCCCCGTTGACTTCCTCCTCCTAGCTCCCACCCCCCTCCTGCTTTCTTCAAACAATTGTCTACGTCCATTGGTTATGCATGTATACATATAAGTTCTTTGGTTTATCTGTTCCCAACGTCTCCTGCTCCCCTTTCCTCTGAGGTTGTCAGTCTGTTCCCTACTTCCATGTCTCTGGATCTATTTTGTTTGTCAGCTAATTTTGTTCATGAAACTCCATAAATAAGATCATATGGTACTTGTTTTTCTCTCTCTGACTGGCTTATTTCCCTCAGCATAATACTCTCTATATCCCTCCATGTCATCTCAAAGAGCAAGAGATCTTTGTTTTACACAGCTGTGTAGTATTCTATTGTGTAAATGTACCACAGCCTTTTTATCCATTCATCTTCTGATGGACACTTGGGTTGTTTCCAGATCTTAGCTATTGTATATTGCACTGCTGTGAACATAGGCGTGCAAAATTCTTTCTGATTGGTGTTTCAGGCTTCTTAGGATATATTCCTAGAAGTGGAATCACTGGGTCAAGTGGCAGTTCCATTTTTAATTTTTTTTTTTTTTTTTTTATCCTCACTCGAGGACACTTTTCCATTTTTTGTTCAGGTAGAGTGGAAGGGAGAGAGAGGAACAGAGAGAGAGAGAGAAACATCAATGTGAAAGGAACACATCGAGTGGCTGCCACCCTCACGACCAACCAGGGCCGGGGACAAACTGCAACCGAGGTACGTGCCCTTAGCGGGAACCAAACCCGGGCCTCTCAGGACCGCAGGCCGATGCTCTAACCGCTGAGCCAAACCAGCCAGGGCCCATTTTTAATTTTTTGATGAGACATCATATTGTTTTCCATAATGGCTGCACCAGTCTGCATTCCCACCAGCAGTGTACTCGAGTACCCTTATCTGCACAATTTTGCCAGCACTTGTTTAAAGATTTGTTGATGGCAGCTATCCTGGCAGGTGTGAGGTGTTATCTCATATTTGTTTCAATTTGCATCTGTCTGATGATTAGTGATGTTGAGCATTTTTTCATATATCTCCTGGTCATTTGTATGTCCTCATTGGAGAAGTGTCTATTCAGGTCCTCTGCCTATTTTTAAATTGGATTGTTTGTCTTCCTTTTGTTGAGTTATATGAGTACTCTATATATTTTGGATATTAACCCCTTATTCGATGTATCTTTGGCAACTATGTTCTCTCAAAGAGTGGGTGTTCTTTTCATTTTGATGCTGGTTTCTTTTGCCATGCAGAAGCTTTATAGTTTGATGTAGTCCCATTTATTAAATTTTTTCCTTTGTTTCTCTTGCCCTAGGTGATGTATCAGTGAGAATTCTGCTACATGTGATGTCTGAAATTTTGCTTCCTACATTTTATTCTAGGATTTTTATGGTTTCACAACTTACATTGAAGTCTTTTATCCATTTTGAGTTTATTCTTGTGTATGGTGTAAGTTGGAGGTCTAGTTTCTTTTTTTTTTTTTTGCATGTACCTCTCCAGTTTTCCCAGTACCATTTATTGAAGAGACTGGCTTGACTCCATTGTACACTTTTGCCTCCTTTGTTGAATATTAATTGCACATAATGTCTTGGGTCAATTGCTGGTTCTCTGTTCTCTTCCATATGCCTATTCTTGTACCAGTACCAGGCTGTTTTGATTATGAGGCTTTGTAGTATAACTTGATATCTGGTATTGTGATCCCTGCAACTTTGTTGTTTTTTTTTTTCAAGATTGCTGTGGCTATTCAGGTCTTTTTTGGTTCCATATAAACTTTTGGAGTATTTGTTCTACATCTGCGAAATATCTCATTGGTACTTTAATAGGGATTGCATTGAATTTATAGATTGCTTTGGATAGTATGGACATTTTAATGATGTTGATTCTTCCAATCCATGAACATGGTATATGCTTCCACTGTTTTCTGCCTACCTCTATTTCATTTTCAGTGTCCTATAGTTTTCTTGAGAACAGGTCTTTTACCTTTTTGGTTAAGTTTATTCCTAGGTATTTTTTGTTACTGTTCTAATGGTAAATACAAATTTTTTATGTTTTTCTTTTTTCCAATTTTTAGTCATTTATTTTTGATACAGATGGTTTTCCTTTTTCCCCCCCTAGACACCCTCCTCCCCACTTTGCCCCCCGCCACCGAATTTTTTTTTTTTTTATATCTTCACCCGAGGATATTCTCTTCCATTTATCCTCAGACAGAGTGATGGGGAGGGAGGGAGAGAGAAAGGGGGAAAGAAACATCAATGTGAGAGAGACACATTGACTGGCTGCCACCCACACGACCTGACCAGGGCTGGGGACCAAACCACAACTGATGCATGTGCCCTTGTCCAGAATCGAAACCATGACTCTCTGGTCCATGGGCCGACACTCCAGCCGCCGAGCCAAACTGGCCAGGCAAATGGGAATTTTTTTTAGTTTCCCTTTCTGAGTGTTCATTATTGGTGTATAAAAAAGCCATCGATTTTCAGATGTTAATTCTGTATCCTGCTACTTTGCCAAATTCATTTATTAAATCTAGTAGATTTTTTATGCAGTCTTTAGGGTTTTCTTTGGATAATATCATGTCATCTGATAATAATGGCAGTTTCCCTTCCTCCTTTCCAATTTGGATACCTTTTAGTTTTTTCTTCTTGTCTGATCCCTGTGGCTAAGACTTCCAGTACTATGTGGAATAAGAGTGGCAAAAGTGGACATCCCTGTCTTGTTCCTGTTTTAAGGAAAATGCTTTTAGTTTTTTTCCATTGAGTATGATGTTGGCGGTAGGTTTGTCATACATGGCCTTTATTGGACTGAGATATGATCTGTCTTTTTCTACTTTGCTGAGCATTTTTATCAGAAATGGGTGCTGGATTTTGTCAAATGCTTTTTCAGTATCTATTGATATGATCATATGGTTTTTCTCTTTCATTTTATTTATGTGGTGATTCACATTTATTGATTAGCAAATATTATACCAACCTTGCATCCCTGGGATGAATCCTACTTAGTTGTGGTGAATAATTTTTTTAATATATTGATGGATCTGATTTCCTAATATTTTGGCATCTCTGTTCATCAGGGATATTGGCCTGTAGTTTTTTTTCTTTGGTAGTGTCTTTATCTGGTTTTGGAATTAGGATTATGCTGGCCTCATAAAAAGAACTTCGAAGTCTTCCTTCCTCTTGAATTTTTTGGAGTAGTTTGAAGAGAATAGGTGTTACTTCTTTGAATGTTCAGTAAAACTCCCCTGGGAAGCAATGTGGACCCGGCCTTTTTGTTTTCTGGGACTTTATTGATTACAGTTTCAATGTCCTTGGTTGTTACTGGTCTGTTCAAGTTTTCTGACTTCCCAGTTCAGTTTTGGAAGACTGTGTAATTCTAGGAATTTGTCCATTTTGCCTAGGTTGTCCCAATTTGTTGGCGTATAATTGTTTATAGTGTTTTCTAACAATTTTTTGTATATCTGTGGTGTCAGGTGTTACTTCTTCTCTTTTGTTTCTGATTTAGTTTATTTGGGTCCTCTCTCTTTATTTATTGGTGAGTATGGCTAAAGGTTCATCAGTCTTATTTATCTTCTCAAAGAACCAGCTGTTGGTTTCATTGATCTTTTGAATTTTTCTTTTAGTTTATGTGTCATTTATTTCCACTTTGACCTTTATTATTTCTTTCCTTCTGCTTACTCTGGGTTTTTCTTTTTGTTCACATTCTAGTTCTTTTTATTTTATTCTATTTTATTGATTTTTTATTTTTTTTAATCCTCACCCAAGGGTATTTTCCCATTACTTTTTAGATAGAGTGGGATGGAGGGAGGGGAAGAGAGAGAGAAAAAAACACTAATGTGAGAGAGACGTATCAATTGGTTGCCTCCTGCACGACCCCCACCAGGGCGGGGGATCAAACCTGCAACCCACGTATGTGCCTTTGACTGGGAATTGAACCCATGACCCTTCGGTCCACAGGCCAACACTCTAACCACTGAGCCAAACCGGCCAGGTCTCTATTTTATTTATTTTTCCAATATTTTTTTTTATTTGGGGGTGGGGGGGGAGATAGAAACATTGATGAGAGACAACATCGATTGGCTGCTTCCTACATGCTCCCCACTGGGGATTTGGCGCACAATATGGGTATGTGCCCAACCTGGAATCGAACTGGTGACCTCTTGGTGCATGGGTCGACACTCCATCACTGAGCAACACTGGCCAAGCCACTTTCTAGTTCTTTAAGTTATAGGGTTAGATAGTCTATTAGAAATTTTTCTTGTTTGTTGAAGTAGGCCTATAATGCTATGAACTTCCCTCTCAGGACTGTTTTTGCTGCATCCCATAGATTTTATGTTTTTGTGTGTTCATTTTCATTGAGTTCCAGGAGTTATTTTTTTTTTTCCCTTGATCTAATTGGTAACCCATTCATTGTTTAATAACATGCTATTTAGTTTCTATGTGTTTTTACTGTTGTTAAGTGTTTTTATTGTAATTAATTTCTCCTTTCATACCATTGTGATCTGAGAAGATGCTTGATATGATTTCAGTCTTCTTGAACTTGTAGACTTAGTTTGTGTCCTAGCATGTGGTCTCTCTTTTAAAATGTCCTGTGTGCACTTGAGAATAATGTATATTCTGCAGTTTTGGGGTTTAATTCTCTGTAAATATTTATTAAATCCATCTGATCTAGTTCATCATTTAGGATCTCTGTTTCCTTGTTAATTTTTTTTCTAGAGCAGCAGTTCTCAACCTGTGGGTCACAGCCCCTTTGGGGGTCAAACGACCTTTTCACAGGGGTCACCTAAGTCATGACAGTAGCAAAATTACAGTTATGAAGTAGCAACAAAAATAATTTTATGGTGGGGAGTTACCACAACATGAAGAACTGTATAATAAAGGGTCACAGCATTAGGAAGGTTGAGAACCACTGTTCTAGAGGATCTATCCAGTTATGTCAGTGGGGTGTTGAAGTCGATTGTATTGCTGTCAATTTCTCTATTGAAGTCTTCCAGAAGTTTATAAATACATTTGGTGTTCCAGTATTTGGTGCATATATGTTTACCGAGGTTATATCTTCCTGTTGGATCGATCCTTTTAATATTATGTAGTGGCCTTCTTTGTCTCTTGTTGTGACCTTCATTTTGAAGTCTTTTTTCTCAGATACGAGTATTGCTACACCAGTTTCTTTTTTTTCATTTCCATTTTCTTGGAAAATTTTTTTTATCCCATCAGTTTCACCCTGTGCAGGTCTCTTGTAGACAATATATATATGAGTCATGCTTTCTTATCCATTCAGCTACTCTGTGTTTTTTTATTGGAGCATTTAATCCATTTACATTTAAAGAAATTGTTGAACCTTGGCTGCTTTGGCTAAGGTGTTAGAGCATCAGCTCATGGACCAAAGGGTTGCAGGTTCAATTCCTGGTCAAGGGCACATACCTGGGTTTCAAGTTCAGTCCCTGGCCCCAGTCAGGGTCCTGCGCGGGAGGCAACCAATTGATGTATCTCTCTACATAATGTTTCTCTCGATATCTCTCTCTGTCTCTCTCTCTCCCCTCCCCTTCCCCTATCTTCCACTCTGTCTACAAAAAAAAAAAAAAATCAATGGAAAAATATTCTCGGGTGAGAATTAACAAAAAATAAAATAAATCAATGGAAAAATATCATTGGGTGAGGATTGACAAAAAAAATAAGGATAAAGTAATCGTTGATAGATATGTATTTATTGTCAGTTTATTATTGTTCTTTTCCTCCTCCTCCTCTTCCTTTTTCTCCTCCTTCAGACCTTTTTTTTTAATCCTCACCCGAGTACATTTTTAAATATTTTGTTGAGATAGAGTGGGAGGAAGAGAGAGAGAGAGAGAAACATCAACGTGAAAGGGACACATCAAGTGGTTGCCACCCATGCCACCTAACCAGGGCCGGGGACAAACTGCAACCAAGGTACACGCCATTATCAGAAACCGAACCCAGGTCTCTCCGGACCGCAGGCCAATGATCCAACTGCTGAGCCAAACCTGCCAGGGCCAGACCTTTTAACATTTCTTATAGTACTGCTTTGGTGGTGAAGAACTCCTTTAGCTTTTTCTTGTCTTGGAAGCTTTTGTCTGGGAAACTCTTTGTCTTTCAATTGTAAATGATAGCCTATATGGGTAGAGTAATCTTGGTTGTAGGTCCTTGCTTTTCATCTCTTTGAATATTTTGTGCCAATCCCTTCTGGCCTGCAAAATTTCTATGGAAAAATCAGCTGACAATTAAGGAGCTTCCTTGTAGATAACAAACTGCTTTTCTCTGGCTGCTTTTAAGATCCTGTCTTTGTCTTTAACCTTTTGCATTTTGCTTATGATTTGTCTTGACATGGGCCTCTTTGGATTCGTCTTGTTTGGTACTCTTTACACTTCCTGGACTTGTTGTATATATGTTTCCTTCACCAGGTTAGGAAGTCTTCTTTCATTATTTTTTCAAATAGGTTTTCAACTTCTTGCTCGCTCTCTCTTTTCCTTCTGATACCCCCATGATGAGAATGTTGGTACACTTGAAATTGTCCCAGCTGCTCCTTACCACTATCCTCATTTTTGGGGAGGGATTCTTTTTACTTTTTGCAGTTCTGATTGGGTATTTTCTGTTTCCTTGTCTTCCCAAATAATCTGTTTGATCCTCTGCTTTATCTACTCCATTGTTGAATTCCTGTAATGTATTGCTCATTTCAGTTAGTGTACTATTCTTTTTTTTTTTTAATTTGTATTTTTATTGATCTTTTAGAGAGAGAGGATGGGAGAGGGGGAGAGAGACAGAAACATTGACAAGAGAGAACATCGATTGGCCACCTCCTGCACGTCCCCCCACTAGGGATTTGGCCCACAGCCTGGGCATGTGCCCTGACCTGGAATCAAACCGACAACCTCTTAGTGCATGGGTCGACGCTCAATTGCTAAGCCACATGGTCCAGGCAATGTAGTATTCATTTCTGACTAGTTCTTTTTTATGTTTTCTATCTTCCTTTTTATGTTTCTATTTCTTTGTTGAAGTTATTACTAAGTTTATCTATTCCCTTCCTCAGTTCATTGAGCATCCTTATAACCAGTGTTTGTTTTTGTTTTTTTTTATCCTCACCCGAGGACATTTTTCCATTTTTTGTTCAGATAGAGTAGGAGGGAGAGAGAAGAGAGAGAAACATCGATGTGAAAGGGACACATCAGGTGGCTGCCACCTGCACGACCAACCAGAGCCAGGGACAAACTACAACCGAGGTACATGCCCTTAGTGGGAACTGAACCCGGGTCTCTCTGGACCGTAGGCTGATGCTCTAACCGCTGAGCCAGACTGACCAGGGTTAACCAGTGTTTTTAATTCTGCATCTGGTAGATTACTTGTCTTCATTTTGTTTAGTTCTTTTTTGGTTTTATGTTCTGTTCTTTCATTTGTGACATGTTTGTCTCCTCGTTTAGTCTGTCTCCCTATGTTTGTTTTTATGTATTAGTTAGAGCTGCTATTAGCTCCCAGTCTTGGTAGAGTGGCCTTGTGTAGTAGGTTTTCTGTAAGGCCCAGTGGCACAGCCTACCAAGTCACCAGAGCTGGACGCTCCAGGTGAGCCCCCTCACCCCATGTGGGCTGTGCACCCTCCTGTTGTAGTTGTGCCTTGATTGCTGTTGGATACTCAGTGAGAGGGATTTACCCCAGGCTGATCGACTTTAAGTAGTGGCCATGACCATCATGGATGATCTGCTGTACAGGGGCTGACCCCATGGAGCAAAACTCATTTTAGCGGGACTCAGGTACCCACTGAGAGTGTGTCATTCATGGAGGTGTTTGGGTTGTACTTCGGCGTGGTCTAAATGCACTGGCTCTGAGGCTTCCTAGGAGATGTAGGCCAATGCGCTGAGTTTGGAGGTGCCTGGGAGACACCAAGGTATGAGCCAGGGCCGGCTGCCACTAGTGCCAAGGCTGGGGCCACTTAGCAAGAGATATAGGGTACAAAGAGGCCAGATGCTACTTGTTTGAGAGATTTTACGAAAGTCAGCAGCATGAGCCAAGACAGGCCATTTGTATGGAAAAGCCCTGGAAAGGACTTTGGGATGTGGGGAGCGATGGCCTCAGATTGGGTGGGGCAGAGTATCACAATATCACAGAATCACCAAGGAAGAGCTTACAGTATTAGCCAGGTTGAAGGAAACGTAGATGTGGCACCATCAGCTGGCTCTGGGGGGAAGGGCGCAGCAAGGGAACATTGGCCTCTGTCAGCACTTCTGTCTCAGAGAAAGCTGCCCCCACTGCCCCACCTCCCACTCTGATGCCAGACAGTTTAATTCCTCCCTGTGTGTCCCTGATGCCTTTTGAGCTGCTGCCCCAGTACTGGAGTTCAGAAGGAGCAAGACTGAGTAAGTTTGTTCATGGGCCCTGTAAGAGGGACTGCCTGACTGCCATCAACAAATCATCAAAACAACAAGTGCTGACAAGAGTGTGGAGGAAAGGGGACTCCAGTACACTGCGGGTGGGAATGCAGACTGGTGCAGCCACTGTGAAAAACAATATGGTGTTTCCTCAAAAAATTAAAAATTGAACTGCCATTTGACCTAGTGATTCCACTTCTAGGAACATATCCAAAGAAGCCTGAAACACCAATCAGAAAGAATATATGTACCCCTATGTTTATAGCAGCACTGTTTACAGTCGCTAAGATCTGGAAACAGCCCAAGTATCCATCAGTAGATGAGTGGATAAAAATGCTGTGATACATTTACATAATGGAACACTATACAGCTGTAAGAAATAAAGATGTCTTATCCTTTGAGACGACATGGAGGCGCCTGGAGAATATTATGCTAAGCAAAATAAGCCAATCAGAGAAAGACAAATACCACATGATCGCACTTATTTGTGGAATATAATGAACAAAATAAGCTGATGAACAAAATAGACCCAGAGGCATAGAAAGGAGTACCGTTTAGACTGACAAACCTCAGAGAAGGGGCTGGGGGGAAGGGATGAGATAAACCAAAGAACTTATATGCACATATGTGTAACCAGTGGACATAGACAACAATGCTGGGGTGGGGGTGGAATCGGGAGAAGGGTCTGGGGGAGGGAGGGAGAAACATCTGTAACAAAAATAATAAAAATTTGCCCCAAAATAAATAACCAATAATATATTTTTTAAAAAAAAGAGGGGCTGCCTAGGACTCCAGAAGCTCTCTGTGTCCCTCAGCCACAAACTCTGCTGGTTGTTATAGCCAGACGTCATGGGGACTTCTCTTCCTGGCACTGGAAACCTGGGCTGGGAGGCCTGGTGTGAGGCCAGAACCCCTTGCTCTTCAGACGGGACCTCTTTGGCCAGTATATGCTTCCCAGTTTTTGACCACCACATGTGGGTATGGGACCAGCTCTTTCCATGTCTCTGCCTCTCCTATGAGTCTTGACATGGCTTCTTGTTTATATCCTTAGTTATAGGACTTCTGTTCGGCTAGATTTCAGGCAGTTCTGCGTGATGGTCATTCTGTAGTAGTAATTTTTATATGGTTGTGGGAGAGTCTGAGTCTGAGTACTGTGTTTAGTTAGGAAGCCCCTCGTGACTCTGATGTTGAGCATTTTTTCATGTGCCTATTTGCCCTCTGTATATCTAGTTGAGATGTCCATTCAGGTGTTTTGCCTGTTTTCCAAATAGGTTTGTTTTAAGTTTTGAGTCACTGATTAATTTTTAAATATTAAAACAGCATAGCATTACTTGAATAAATCCTAGTTGCTGTATAGGATTTATCAATACTTTGGTAAGGATCTTTGAATCTATGTTCATGAGGGATATTTATAATTTTATTGTTATAGCTTATCAGGTTTTGGAATTAGAGTTATGCTGACCTCGTTAAATGACTTGGGAAGTATAACCTCCTGGTCTCTTTTCTGAAAGAGTTTATGGAATATTGGTGTTAATTTTTACTTAAATGTTTGATAGAATTTACTGGTAAAACCATCTTGGCCTAGAGTTTCTGTTGGAAACTATTTAATATACTATGTAGTTATTCATATTTTCTGTTTTATCTCGTCAATTTGGGTAAGCTGTAGTTTTTAAGGAATTTGTCTGTTTCGTGTAAGCTGTCAAACTTGTTGGCATAAAGTGGTTCATAATAATTCCTTGCTATCATTTTGATGTCTGTAGGATTTGTAGTGACTTACAAATTATTTAGAAGTTTGTTTAATTTCCAAATGTCTGAGGTTTTCCTGGACATAATATTATTGATTCTTGATTTAATTCCATTGTGATCAAAGAGCATAATCTACATTATTTCAGCCCTTTTAAATGTATTGAGACTTGTTTTATGGCTTGGCACATGTATCTCTTGAAGAGCATAATTGTATGTACTTGAAAAGAATGTATTATGTAGTTGTTAGGTGTTGTATTTCATAAATATCAAAGTGGCTAATAGCATTGTTCAGATCCTCCATGTCGTTACTAATGTTTTGTCTAGGAGCTTACTTGGTCATATTGGAAGAAGAACTCTTAACACTGGCTACCTTAGGAATTTCTACACATATATATTAGTGCTATTTCTGTTACTTTAGAGTTTTGGGACCTCTGTTTTCTGGAACCATGACACATTCTTTAGAACCTTAAGGATGTCAAATCTTTAGACTTTAAATCTAGCTTTTATATTTTTTTAATAGAACAACACTTGGAGTCAAGAATAATAAATATATTTTCCAGTGAACAATAAATACAGTGAGCAAGTTGGGTTATTCTTTCTAAGGTCAAAAATAAAATGGGTCTTTGAAACAATGAAAATGACCACTGGAACTAATAAACTGATTTTGAAAATGTTTAAAGAAGAATTTTCAGGCACTTTTTAGCATGGACATTTGTATTACCTTCTCATGTCCTTTGATGACTTTTTATTGGAATATTATTACTTATTTTTAAGGCCTTTCTAGCAAAGATTGAAACCCTTTTCCAGTCATTTATATTGAAAATATTTTATATAATTTGTTACCTTCCATTGTCTATGGAATTTTCTCAAATGCAAATTATTTTAAATTTTATGCAGTCAAATCTCCATTTTCCCTTTATGTGATTTGTTTTTATGCTTAGAAAATCTTTCTAACATAAAATCAGATGAATAATTCTATTTTCTCCATTTTTTACTTTTTGTTTTTTTATCCTCACCTGAGGACTTTTTTTTTCTATTTTTTGTTCAGATAGAGTGGGAGGGAGAGAGACAGAGAAACATCGACGTGAAAGGGACACATCGAGTGGCTGCCTCCCATACAGTCCAACCAGGGCCGGGGACAACCTGCAACCGAGGTACATGCCCTTAGTGGGAACCGAACCCAGGTCTCTCTGAACCGCAGGCTGACGCTCTAACCGCTGAGCCAAACTGGTCAGGGCTCAATTTTTTACTTTTTGAAGAAGTATTATTAAAACATTCACCTGCTTGGCCAGTGTGGCTCAGTGGTTGAGCATTGACTCATGCACCAGGAGGTCACCAGTATGATTCCTGATCAGGCATATGCCCAGGTTGTGGGCCAAATCCCCAGTGTGGGGCATGCAAGAGGTGGCCATCAGTGTTCTCTCTCATCAGTGTTTCTCTCTCTCTCCCCCTCTCCGTCTCTCTAAAGTCAATAAAGAAAAAAAAATTTTTTTTAAACACAAACTTTCACCTGGAGCCCAGCTGGTGTGGCACAGTGGACTGAGCATCATTCCATGGACTGAGAGGTTCTGGTTTGATTCCCGGTCAGGACATATGCCTGATTTCGGGCTTGATTCCCAGTTGGGTCATGCTGATCGATGTTTCTCTGTCACATTGATGTTTCTACCTCTCTCTCTTCCTCTCATTTTAAAAAAATCAATTAAAAAAAAAATATATATATATATAGATTTTAAAACTTTCACCTGGAATTTATTTTCCTGAATGATAGGAAATAGAGATCTAACTTCATTTATTTTTTAATTTTTCTCTTTATTAATTTTTAGAGAGAGAGGAAGGGAGAGGGAGAGAGAGATAGAAACATCAATGAGAGAGAACATCGATTGGCCGCCTCCTGCATGCCCCCCACTGGAGACCAGGCCCAAAACCCAGACATGTGCCCTGACTGGGAATCGAACCCATGACCTTTTGGTGCATGGGCCGATGCTCAACCACTGAGCCACACTGGCTCCGCCATTTTTTTATTTTTAAAAATATTTGTCTATTCTTGAAACATAACTTGACTGTTTTAGTTACTATAGCTTTGTAATATGTTTTAATACTAGTGATATGAGTTTATACATACCCCTTTATATATTTTATTGCAATATACCTGTGACATTTCTCATCTATTTATACATTATGCAAACTTCAGAGTACTTTTAAGTCCCTTTAACTCCCTCCCCACCACCACCACCAATAAAAAAGAAATCTTCATGGTATTTTTTGAGATATAATTGTCAGGCCGGCCAGTGTGGTTCAGTGGATTGAGCACCATCTCATGAACTGAGAGGTCCCAGTTTGATTCCCAGTCAGGGCACATGCCCAGGTTGTGGGCTTGATTCCCAGTAAGATTGTGCAGGATGCAGCCAATCACTGTTTATCTCTCACATCAATGTTTCTGTCTCTCTTTCCCTTCTCTCTCTCTAAAAAAACCAGTAATTGACGTACAACTTTGTATTTATGTTTCACAAATATCCCACACAGTTTGACATGTATATATACTGCAAAATGATGACCACAATAAGTGTAGTTACCTATCACCACACAATTACAGTTTTTATTGTTCTTGTGATGGGAACTTTTAAGATCTGCTCTCTTAGCAGTTCTCAAATATACAATAAAAAATATAAGATCTAGCCCTGACCGGTTTGGCTCAGTGGTTAAAGCGTCGACCTGCGGTCCTGAGAGACCCGGGTTTGGTTCCCGCTAAGGGCGCGTACCTCGGTTGCAGTTTGTCCCCGGCTCTGGTCAGTCGTGCGGGTGGCAGCCACTCGATGTGTTCCTTTCACATCGATGTTTCTCTCTCTCTCTCTCCCTCCCACTCTACCTGAACAAAAAATGGAAAAATTTCCTCGGGTGAGGATAAAATTAAAAAAATAAATTAAAAAAATAAGAATATAAGATCTTCACGAATTTGTGTGTCAATTTTGCACAGTATAATGCTAATCTTTGTATCGTTCCAGTTTTTGTATATGTGATGTGGAAGTTACCACTGCTCATGGTATTTTGACTAGAATTGCATTCTCAATGTCTTTGAAAACTTTTTTTTTCTTAAATAATTTTTCTATATTGCCCTGGCCAGTTTGTCTCAACGGTTAGAGTGTCAGCCCGTGGACCAATGAAACCTGAGTTCGATTCTGGCCAAGGGCACGTACCTCTGTTGTGGTTCGTCCCCAGCCCTGATTGGAGTCGTGAGGGAGGCAACCAGTCAATGTGTCTGTCTCAAATTGATGTTTCTCTCTCTCTCTCTCTCCCTCCCTCCTACTCTGTCTAAAGATAAATGGAAAAATATCCTCGGGTGAGGATAAATAAAAAATGAAAAAGTAATTTTTCTTTATTGATTTTAGAGAGAGAGACAAAGGGGGAAGGAGAGACAGAAACGTTAATGAGAGAGAACATTGATTGGCCACCTTCTGCATACCCCTCACTCAGGATCTGGCCCATCACCTGGACATATGCTCTGACCAGGGATTGAACCAGCGACCCCTTAGTGCATGGGTCGACACAACCACTGAGCCACACTGGCCAGACTCTTTGAAAACAATTTGACATTGTTAAAGATTTTCTTATTAGAGCTAAGTGTTCTCTGCATATCAGTTCTTTTATATGTCTCACATAGTTTTTTTATTAATTTTCTTCCTGTGATTAATGGGACTGTTTTTCATTACATCTTCCAAATAGTACTTGGGAAAAGCTAACTTATGTGTATATTTATATCCACCCATCACATCAAACTCTCTTATTAATTCTAATTTTTTTTAGCTAATCAGTTTGGATTTTCTGAGTATATTAATTTCAATTTTTTTTTTAATCCTCACCCAAGGATATTTTTTCACTGATTTTTAGATAGAGTAGATGAGAAGAAAGGAGTGGGGGGGAGACACACACACACACATCAGTGTGAGAGAGAGACATCGATTGGTTGCCTCCCATATGACCCCAATCCAGGCCAGGGATTGAACTTGTCGAACTTGTAACCCAGGTACATTTCATTGACCAGGAATCAGACCTGAGACCCTTTGGTCCATGGGCCTATGCTCTAACTGCTGAGCCAAACTAGCCAGTGTTGAGTATATTAATTTCAAATAAAGGTAATGTAATCTCTGTGCTTTCTGCCTCATTGCTTTGAAATTTAGAAGCATTAAATAATGCTGAAAGTAGGAATTCTTTTCTTGTTTATAGGGTTACTTTAGTATTTTAAACATTTCTATAATGTTTTTATTGTTTTAAAAAGCATAAATAGCCCTGGCTGGTTTGGCTCAGCGGTTAGAGCGTCCGCCTGCGGTCCAGAGAGACCCAGGTTCGGTTCCCCCTAGGGGTACGTACCTGCAGTTTGTCCCCGGCCCTGGTTGGTCGTGCGGATGGCAGCCACTCGATGTGTCCCTTTCACATCAATGTTTCTCTCTCTCTTCTCTCTCCCTCCCACTCTATCTGAACAAAAAAATGGAAAAATGTCCTCGAGTGAGGTTTTTTTTTTTCATCCTCACCCGAGGAAATTTTTCCATTTTTTGTTCAGGTAGAGTGGGAGGGAGAGAGAGGAACAGAGAGAGAGAGAGAGAAACATCGATGTGAAAGGGACACATCGAGTGGCTGCCACCTGCACAACCGACCAGGGCCGGGGACAAACTGCGACCGAGGTACGCGCCCTTAGCGGAAACCGTACCTGGGTCTCTCGGGACCGCAGGCCGACGCTCTAACCGCTGAGTCAAACCGGCCAGGGCTCGAGTGAGGATTTTTTTAAAAAAGCATAAATATTAAGGAAGTGTTTTTCTATTTTAATTTACCACATCTCTGCTTAGAATAAAAAAGTATGCTCAAGTTTTAACCAATGCCTTTCAGCATTTATTAAATCATTTATTCTTTAACTTATGTGATATGATAAATTAATATATTTTCTAAACTTGACTTTTTTCTTTTTTCTCAGTGGGGTAAACCCTATTTGGACCCAGTATAGTTGTATTTTAATATTCTGCTAAATTTTATTTGCTGTTATTTTATTTAGGATGTTTACATCCATTTCCTTAGTGGACATGGCCTCTTTCTTCTTTCTTTGATTCCCACCCACCCCTCTTTGGGTATTTGAGTATTAGGGTGTGCCGACTTTATTTTATTTTATTTTATTTTATTTTTTTGCATTTATCTTCAGATAGAGCCGGAGAGAGAGAGAGAAAAACATCAATGTGAAAGAGACACATCAACTGGTTGCCACCCACACAACCCCAGCAAGTGCCGAGGACAAACTGCAACCAAGGTACATGCCCTTAGTGGGAACCAAACCCGGGGCTCTCTGGTCCGCAGGCTGACACTAACCACTGAGCCAAACCGGCCACGGCCTGACTTTATTTTTAAAAATGGGAAGAAGCCCTGGCTGGTTTGGTTCAGCATTGGCCAGCAGACCAAAAAGTTGTGGCTTCAATTCTGGTCAAAGGCATGTACCTTGGTTGCAGTTCGATCCCTGGCCCTGGTCGGGGTGGTGTGGGAGGCATCCAATCTGTGTGTCTCTCTCACATCAATGTTTCTCCTCTCTCTCTTTCTCTCTCTCTCTCTCTCTCTCCCTCTCTCTCCTACTTTGTCTACAGATAAATAGAAAAATATGTCCTCAGGTGAGGATTAAAAAAAAACTTAATAAAATAAAATGGGAAGTGGCTTTTCTTTTTTTGTGACCTGGAAAGTGTTTATCACTGAAGAATTATTCTTTTTCTCTTGGCCAGTGTGGCTCAGTGAATTCAACATCATTCCATGGACTGAAAGGTCCCAGTTCAATGCTCGGGTTGTGGGCTCGATCCCCAGTAGGGGGATGAACAGGAGTCAGCTGATCGATGTTTCTCTCTCACATTGATGTTTCTCTCACTCACTTCCTTCCTCTCTCTCTAAAAAATATCAGTATACATGTAAAAAAAAAAAAAAGAATCACTTTTTAAAAAAATGTATTTTAAAGGGTTAAGAAGGGATGGGGAGGAGGGTGGAGAGAGAGAAACATCCATGTGAGAGAGAAACATGGATTGATTGCCTCCTCTACATGCCCCAAGCAGGGATCGAACCTGAAACCTGGGGATGTGTCCTGACCGGAAATCAAATCCAGGACCCCTTTGGTGCATGGGATGACACTCCAACCGAGCCACACTGGCCAGGGCTTAAGACTCATTCTTGTCTTTTTGCTCATATTCTGCTCTCAGTGCCTCAGCAATAACTCTCTACCTTTGAAATATATATAGAATTCAACTATTTCACCATTTCCACTAGAACCATCCTAGTCCAGTGTTACTTTCTCCTGTTAGACTTGAACTGTATGTAGGTAGGCTTGTTCTGATTATTTGCCCCCTTCAATCTGTTTTCAATACAGCAGCTAGAGTGATCTTTTAAGATGCAAATTGGGTTAACACCTGCTGCTTTCTTTAAAGGATTCCTATCTCTCTCAGAAAAATATATCAAGCCCTGACCTGGGCTTACTTTCTTTCTGACCTGACTCTTGCCACTCTCTCCTGTTCACTTATTCTTCACTGGCCAAACACGCCTACTCATTCTTTAGTCCTGCCAAATAATTAATGCCTCTGGACCTTCACAGTTCTGTTCTGCCGCATTCACTATTACCCCATTACATCATTTACTGTCTTTTTTTTTTTTTTTTTTAATCCTCACCTGAGGACATTTTTCCAATTTTTGTTCAGATAGAGTGGGAGAGAGAGAGAAGAAGAGAGAGAGAGAGAAACATCGACGTGAAAGGGACACATCGAGTGGCTGCCACCCGCACAACCAACCTGGGCCGGGACAAACTGCAACCAAGGTACATGCCCCTAGCGGAACTGAACCTGGGTCTCTCTGGACCGCAGGCCGATGCTCTAACTGCTGAGCCAAACCTGCCAGGGCACATCATTTACTTTCTGTTGTCCTCCAGATCAGGAGTCAGCCTTATCAGAAATGTCTTTACCAGAGAGCTATTGAAATGAGCGTTCTACCCCAGGTACTCTCTGCCCCCTTACTGTACTTTATTTTTCTTCTTAGCACTTACCATCACCTGACAATTGGTTTTTGTTTTGTTATGTTTATTTATTTTCACCCACTAGAATGTAAAAACTTTGTTTTACTTACAGTATTAATGCCCCAGTGCTTAGAACATTTTCTGGAGAATAAACCCCTCCTCCCAACCACTAATAAATATTTATTGACCGAATACATGAATGAACTGAAGTAACTCTAATAAAGACATCTCTGGAAAGAAAAATTTTGGCACCTCCTTTTTCTGTTTCTTCCTTTATTATGAGGCTTTACAAGTTTTTTAGCTCTTGTGTCAAATTTTTGAGGCAGAATTTTTGAGACATAACGAATACATATAAATAATTTGCCAATTTTAAGTGTTCAACTGGGTAAGTTTTGACAAAAATATACGGTAGTATAAACACCACAATTATGATATGGAACATTTCCATCATTTCATGTGTCAATTTTGTTACATTATCCAGAAAACCATTCATTTCTCTAAAATCTTCACATTTTTAAATATTTAAACATACAAAAAATTAAGGATATATTATGATATTTTTTAAAATATGTTTTTATTGATTTTCTAGAGAGAGAGAGGAAGGGGGAGACAGACAGAAACACCCATCAGCCATCTCCTGCACTCCCCCCACTGGGGATCGAGCCCACGACCCGGGCATGTGCTCTGACTAGGAATCAAACCAGGACCTCTCAGCCAATGGGACAACACTCAGTCCCACTGAGCCACACCAGCTGAGCAAGGATATATTATTATATCTAATTTCTATTCCTGATTTTATTTTCTAATATATTTTTTTAATTTGTTAGCAACTTGCACTTTTTAGTTTTTAAAGTCTAGCTCTTATATTTATTGTTTAATAATTTTTGTTTTTACCTTTATTTTCTTTTTCTAAAGCTTGTTTTTTTCTGCTTATATTGGATCCTATGTTCATTCAGTTTTTTTTATTAGTTTACTTAAAAGCTTTATCACTTTGAATATACCATTATTAATACTTTGGCTATATTCTAATTCATTTATATATGTACTATTCTAATGATTGTTTTCTGAATGGTCTTTATCATTTTGATTTTCTTCTTTGATTCTAAATTTTTTTGGAAGAGTTTTGGTTTTTATGAAGTTGAATTTCTTAAACTTTTGTTGTTAATTTCTACTATAGGATATCATCTTAAAATTCTATAACCTAATACTTCATTTTAGAAGATGTATAATGGCCCTGGCCTGTGTGGCTCAGTTGTTAGTGTCGTCCTGTACGCTAAAGGGTCCCAGGTTCCATACTCCGTCAGGGCGCTTGTAGGAGGCAACAGATCAGTGTCTCTCTCTCTCTCTCTCTTTCTCTTTCTCTCTCTCTGTTTCTCTCTCCCTTTAAAAAAATGTATAATAAATTTTGGAATGTATTTTTGTAATATAAAAAATTCAATATAGCCTATCCGGTGTGGCTCACTGATTGAGCATCAACACATGCACCAGGAGGTCACCAGTTAGATTCCCAGTCAGGGCACACACCCAGGTTGTGGGCTATATCCCCAGTAGGGGACATGCAGGAGGCAGCCAATCAATATTTTCTCTCATCGCTGTTTCTATCTTTCTCTCTCCCTCTCCCTTCTTCTCTTTCTAAAATCAATAAAGAAAAAAAATTGTTTTTAAAAATTTAATATATAGCCCTGGCCGGTTTGGCTCAGTGGTTAAAGCGTCGGCCCATGGACCAGTGAGTCATGGGTTAAATTCTGGTCAAGGGCACATACCTTGGTTGTGATTTGTCCCTGGCCCTGATCGGGGACATGTGGGAGGCAACCAGTCGATGTGTTCCTCTCACATCAATATTTCTCTCTGTCTCTCTCTCTCCCTTGACCTCCCTCCCTCCCACGCTATCTGAAGATAAATGGAAAAATGTCCTCAGGTGAGGATTGAAAAAAAATTCAATATATAAGTACTAACTAATAACACTATTCTAATAGTCTGTATTATTATTTTTACCAGTTTGATATGTTAAAAAGTAAAAGTGGTATTAGTCTGCTAATTACAGTTGTGTTTTGTCAATTTCTTGTATTTCAAAGGGTGTTTTTTTCCCCTATATTTTTATTTCAGTTCAGTCTTGCCTTGAATCCTACTTGGTTTTTTGTATTTTGTTTTGTTATTTGTCTTTGCCTAATAGATCTGGCCTATTCCCTCCCTTTTTAAAATTTTTGTATGATTTTTTAAAAATATGTTTTTATTGTTTTTTTAGGGAGAGAGAGAAATAGAAACATCAATGTGAGAGAGAAACAGCGATCGGCTGGCTGCCTCCTGCACGCCACCTATGAAGGCTGGAGCCCGCAACCCAGGCATGTGCCCTGACCAGGAATCGAACTGGGACCTCTCAGTCCATGGGACAACGCTCAATCCACTGCTCCACACCGGCCGGGCCCCCTTTTCTTTTTAAAATTTCATTGTTTTAGGTATATCTCCTAAACTGTATCTACACATTGCATTTAAAAAACTCTTTGTTGAGTCCTTGCCAGTAGCTCAGTTGGTTAGAGCATTGTCCCAATTCGCCAAGGTTGTTGGTTCGATCTTTATTCAGGGCACATACAAGAATCAACCGATTAATGTATAAATAAGTGGAACAACAAATTGTTGTCTCACTCTCTCCACCTTCCTCCATTCCTCTCTCTTTGAAAATAAACAAATAAATTTTAAAATATTTTATTGTGGTGAAATTCACATAACATATAAATTTAAACATTTAAAGTGCACAATTCAGTGGCAATTACATCATTAACAGTGTTGTGCAACTACCACCTGGATACTCATTGTGTTTTTTAATTTTTTTTTTTTTTTTACCCTCACCAAAGGACATTTTTCCATTTTTTGTTCAGGTAGAGTGGGAGGGAGAGCGAGGAACAGAGAGAGAGAGAGAGAAACATCGATGTGAAAGGAACACATCAAGTGGCTGCCACCCGCACGACCAACCAGGACCGGGGACAAACTGCGACCGAGGTACGCGCCCTTGGCGGGAACCGAACCCGGGTCTCTCAGGACCGCAGGCCAACGCTCTAACCGCTGAGCCAAACCGGCCAGGGCACTCATTGTGTTTTAATTCTACTCATTTATCTTTAATTTTTAAAATAAAATACTTTTGCCCTGGCCAGTTTGGCTCAGTTAGAGCATCGGCCCATGGACCAATGAGTCACGGGTTCAATTCCAGTCAAGGGTATGTACCTTGATTGCAGTTCATTCCCAGCCCTGGTCATCCTGGTCAGGTTATACAGGAGGCAACCAATTGATGTGTCACTCTCACATCTATGTTTCTCTCTCTCTCTCTCTCTCCCACCCTTTCTCTCCCTCCCTCCCACTCTATCTGATGATAAATAGAAAAATATCCCCGAGTGAGGATTAAAAAAAATTATTATTAAAATAAAATACTTTTTGTTATTTTTCTCTGCTTATCAGATAGAAGATTTTTTTTCATTTTTAAACTTATCTTTATTGTTGAAAGTATTACAGGTATCCCTTTTTTTCCCCTCCTTGATCTTCTCCTTTCCACTCCTACCCACTCCTGACTTCCCCCATACTATTGTCTGTGTCTGTTGTTATGCATATATGCCTATAAGTTCTTTGGTTTCTCTCTTCCCACCCCACCTCCCTGCTTCCCTTTGAGGCTCATCAGTCTAACCAATTTGTACTTCCTAATCCCTTCATCTTTTTCACCCTACCCTCCTCCCATTTGGCAACCAACAAAAAGTTTTCTGTATCTATGAATCTGTTTCTGTTCTGCTTGCTCATTTTGTTTGTAGATTTGGTTGTTGATATATATCTATTTATTGCCATTTTATTGTTCATATTTTTTTTAATCTTTTTCTTCAAGACGACCAGTCAACATTTCATATAATACTAGTTTGGTGGTGGTTAACTACATTAGCTTTTTCTTGTCTGGGAAACTCATTATATGGCCATCAATTCTAAATGATAGCTTTGTAGGTAAGGGTAATCTTGGTTGTAGGTTGTTGCTTTTCATCACTTTAAATATTTCTTGCCACTCCCTTTTGGTCTGCAAAGTTTCTTTAGGGAAATTGGCTGACAGCCTTATGGGAACTCTGTTGTAGGTAACTAACTGCTTTTCTCTTGCTGCTTTTAAGATTCTCTATTTGTCTTTAACCTTTTGCATTTTCATGATGATGTGTCTTGGTGTGGACCTCTTTGGGTTCATCTTGTTTGGGACTGTCTGTATTTCCTGGACTTGTATGTCTGTTTCCTTCACCAAGTTAGGGAAGTTTCTGTCATTATTTTTTCAAATAGGTTTTCAATTTCTTGCTCTCTCTCTTCTCCTTTTGGCACTCCCATGATGTGAATGTTGGTACTCTTTTTCTTTTTTTTTTTAATCCTCACCCAAGGACATTTTTCGATATTTTTTCAGATAGAGTGAGAGGAAGAGAGAGAGAGAGAGAGAGAAACATCGACGTGAAAGGGACACATCAAGTGGTTGCCACCCACACGACCCAACCAGGGCCGGGGACAAACTGTGACCAAGGTACGTGCCCTTAGCGGGAGCCGAACCCGAGTCTCTCCGGACCGCAGCCTGACACTCTAACCGCTGAGCCAAACTGGCCAGGGCAAACGTTGGTACTCTTAAAGTTGTCCCACAGGCTCCTTATACTATCCTCATTTTTTTTGGATTCTTTTTTCTTCTTGCTGTTCTGACTGGGTGTTTTTTTGCTTCCTTATATTCCAAATCAGTGGTTTGCTTCTTGGCCTCACCTACTGTATTATTGATTCCCTATAAATTATTCTTTATTTCAGTTAGTGCATCCTTCATTTCTGACTAGTCCTTTATTTATTTATTTTTTCTTTATTGACTTTTAGAAAGAGAGGAAGGGAGAGGGAGAGAGATATCAATGAGAGAGAACATCAATTGGCCGCCTCCAGCATGCCTCCTGTCTGGGGATTTGGCCCACAACCTGGACATGTGCCCTGACCGGGAATCAAACCAGCGACCTCTTGATGCATGGGTTGATGCTCAGCCACTGAGCCACACTGAGCCAGGCCTGACTAGTCCTTTATTGTACTCTTGAGGTCCTCACAAAGTTCCTTGAAATTCTCACTAAGTTCATTGAGCACCCTTATAAGCAGTGTTTTGAACTCTGCATCTATTAGATTGCTTACCTCCGTTTCATTTAGTTATTTTCCTGGAGTTTTGTTCTTTTCTTTCATTTGAGACATGTTTCTTTGTCTCCTCATTTTGAATGCCTTCCTGTGTTTGTTTTTAGGTATTAGGTAGAGTTGCTATGTTTCCTAGGGTTCCTAGGGTGACCTGCTGTGGTAGGTGTCCTGTAGGGTTCAGTGGCACAGCCTCCCTGGTCACCTAGCTGGGCCGTCAAAGTGTACCCCTCATGTGGACTTTATACCCTTATGTTGTAATTGAGTCTTGATTGCTGCTGGTATGTCAATGGGAGGGTTTTACTCAGGCTGATCAGCTGCAAGGACTAGCTGTGCCCACTAACCACCGACCTCTGACTACCTTGAATGATCAGCTGTGCAGGGGCCCACCACACAGAGCAAGATTTACTTCAGTAGGGGCTCTGGTACCCACTGAGTCCATTCCTTGAGTGTGTCACTTGTGGAGGTGGTTGGGTGGTAGTGATTCCACGTGGTCTGAAGCTGTCTGCTAGGTGTGCTGGCTCTGGGGCAAGGTCAGCCACTGCCTGTGTTCTACCTGGGGCCACCAGGCATAAGCTACAAAGTGATCTGCCAATGGCTGCTGCTTGTACTGGGCTTGGAGATGCCTAGGCAAAGCTCAGCTGTGAACCAAGGCTGGCTGCTTCTAGTGCCAGGCCTGGGGCCACTTAGCAAGATGCTGCTTGTTTGAGAGAATTTAGGAAAATTTGAAGCAGGAGCCAAAGCAGGCCAGTCCTGTGGTAAAGCTACTGGAAAAAGCTTGGGTGGACCCAAAAGTTGGGTGGGGCAGGGCCTCAGGGAATCACCAGGGCAGGGCAAAGAGTGTGACCCAGGTTGCTAGAGTCCCAGTTATGGTGAAAGTCTGCTGGCCTCGTAGGGGAAGGGCTCACCAAAGGAACAAAGGCCTCCACCAGCTCCTCAGTCTGGGAGAAAGCTGCCTCTCCAGCTCTCACCCCATTGCCAGACAACTCAGTTCTTCCCCGTATGTCTCCGGCGCCTCTCAAGCTGCCTCTCCTCATTGCTGGAGCTCAGAGAGAGCAAGTCACAGTAAATCCCTGCAAACCCTTTAAGAGGAACTGCCTGGAGCTCCAGCAGCCTCAGTTCCCACTGGTTTTTACAGCCAGAAGTCATTTAGTCTTCTCTTCCTGGCACTGGAACCCTGAGCTGGGTACCTGCTATGGGAGGGGGACCCCTCATTCCTCAGGGAGGACCTTCACAGCCAAGGTAGCCCTCCTGAATTTTTTTTTTTTTAAATAGTGCTGTATTTTTTTTTCTCTTTATTGATTTTAGAGAGGAAAGGAAAGGAGAGGGAGAGAGAGAGACAAACATTGATGAGAGAGAGAAAGAAATATCAGTGAGAGAGAACATTGATGGGCTACTTCCTATATGCTCCCTACTGGGGATTTGACCCACAACCTGGGCATGTGCCCTGACCTGGAATCGAACCGGTGACCTCTTGGTGCATGGGTCAACGCTCAACCACTGAGCCACACTGGCCAGGTCGCCTTCCAGATTTTTAATGTGGGTGTGGTACCAGCTGGTCCTAGCCTCCGCCCCTCCTACCAGTCTCAATGTGGCTTCTTCTTTAATTTTGTAGTTGTAGAACTTCCATTCAGCTCGATGTCAGGTGGTTCTGAAGGATGTTTGTTCTGTAGTTTAGTTGTAATTTTGATGTTGTGAGAGTAGGCGAGGACCGCAACTACCTACGCCACCATCTTGACTGGAAATCTCTCCCAATAGAAGAATTAAACAGAATATAATTGTTTCTCATTTTAGTTAAGATTGGGTTCAGCTGCAAGAAACAGAAAATCTTAAAATAACAGTAATTTTTATAAGGTAGAAATAGATTTCCCTGTCAAATGAAACAACCCAGAGATTTTCTGATTTGGCACTCAGTGGTGTCACAGACAAAGGTTCTTTCTGTTTTGTTGTTCTGCTGTACTTGGCTTTTATTTCCAAGGACCCTTCATCATCTAGGATAGCTTTTGGAATGTCGGCCATTTCATCTGCATACAAGCCTAAGAGGAGAAGAAACAGTTAAAGAAGGAATGTAATTTGTTTTTTGTAATTTTTAAGACACTCCTCTCAGGACCTATGCTGGGAGTTCATACACACTTCTGCCTACATTCTCGTAGCCAAACCTTGCTGCATTGTAGACAGATATATTTTTATTCTGGGTAGTCATAGTCACAGCTAAAATAAAGAGTTTTCTATTACAGAGGAAGAGAAGAACAAATAATGGGAAACAATTAGTAGTTTCTGCTACACCTACCCTTGCATAAATGTAGGATACTCTACTTTCTTCTTCTCTCACCACTCTTCCAATTTCTTAGGTTTTTTTTTTAATTGAGAGAGAGATTAATTTGTTGTTCCATTTATTTATGCATTTATTGATTGATTCTTGAATGTGCCTTGACTGGGGATCAGACCTGAAACCTTGGCATATCGGGACAGTGCTTTAACCCACTGAGCTATCTATCTGGCCAGGGCCCAGTTTCTTCGTTTTTATAGATATCAGTGAGATAGGCAATAGCTGTTTATTAAAGGCTTATAATCTGCCATTATTTAATCTTCACAACAATTCTACCCAGGATAAGTAGTGTTATTATCCCCATTTTACAGATAAAGAAACTGAGACCCAAAAAAGATTAAGCACTTTACCCAAAGTTACACATCCAGTAATTCAATCCCATGCTGTAGTGTCTAGATTAATCACTATCTCAATCCTATTGTCATTAAATGTTTTTACACTGTGGTATCTAAACTGTTTACCTTTTCTTTGAAGAATAATGGTTTCTATTTTCACTGTTTCAGAATACTATTAACATCACTTATATAGAATTAAAATGATTTTACTCTCTCTTGACCCAGAAGTTTAGTTTTTAATTTCCAAGGATAACGAGAAAAAATAATCCTATACATTCTCTCTCTCTCTCTCTCCTGATTGGCCTCAGACTTTTTTGCCCCAAAACTAGGTAGAAGGGCAAGAGTGGTAGTTGTCTGATAGGTATGTGTAAAAGACTATCATTACTAACTAATCATAGCACTCTTTCCCATTGGACAGAGATGAAGCCTCACATTTTTTTAAAAAATAAAATACACCTGCCCCCCCCCCAAAAAAACACCTTTTGCCATCCCTAATGAAGATGTTAGTCTCTTTTTATTGAATTTCTTAGCATGCCTTTAGAAAGTTCAGGCTTTGAATTACTCTCTCACTTAGGAAAGTTTCCTTTTCCTTCTCTTTTTTCCTTTCTCATTTTTTAAAATGATTGCTCTTCTCTCGGTCTTAATCTTTCTGGAATAGCTTATAAAGATTAGGGTTCCTGCCCGGCCAGTGTGGCTCACTGGTTGAGTGTTAACCCATGCACCAAGAGGTCGCTGGTTTGATTTCCAGTCAGGGCACATGCCCAAGTTGTGGGCCAAATCTCCAGTGGGGGGCATGCAGGAGGCGGCCGATCCATGTTCTCTCTTGTCAATGTTTCTTGTCAATGTTTTCACAGGGGTTGCCTAAGACGTAACAGTAGCAAAATTACAGTTATGAAGTAGCAACGAAAATAATTTTATGGTTGTGGGTCACCAAAACATGAGGAACTGTATTAAAGGGTTGCATCATTAAGAAGGTTGAGAACCACTGGCCTAGGGCAAGAGAAAGGAAACAATGGGACTACAGATCAAACTAAAAAACTACTGCACGGCTAAAGAAACCAGCATCAAAATAAAAAGGGAACCAACCCATTGTATGGGAGAACACATTTGCCAATGATACTTCTGGTAAGGGGTTCATTTCCAGAATATATAAAATACTCATACAGCTCAACAAAAGGAAGACAAAGAATCCAATTTAAAATTGGCAGAGCACCTGAATAGACACTTCTCCGAAGAGGACATACAAATGGCCAGGAGACATCTGAAAAAATGCTCATTATCACCAATCATCAAAGAGATGCAAATTAAAACAACTATGAGGTATCA
Source organism: Molossus molossus (assembly GCF_014108415.1). Lineage (NCBI taxonomy): Eukaryota > Metazoa > Chordata > Mammalia > Chiroptera > Molossidae > Molossus > Molossus molossus. Next base: position 42,747,063 of record NW_023425354.1, on the reverse strand, counting down.
CTTCATTCCTGCCAGAATAGCTACCATCAACAAAGGACAAGTGCTGGTGAGGGTGTGGAGAAAAGGGGACTCTAGTACACTGCTGGTGGGAATGCAGACTGGTGCAAACCACTGTGGAAAACAATGTAGTGTTTCCTCAAAAAATTAAAAATGGAACTGCCATTTGACCCAGTGATTCCACTTCTAGGAATATATCCTAAGAAACCTGAAACACCAATCAGAAAGAATATATGCACCCCTGTGTTCATAGCAGTGCTATTTACAATAGCTAAAAGATCTGGAAACAGTCTAAGTGCCCATCAGTAGATGAGTGGTTAAAAAAAAAGCTGTAGTACATTTACACAATGGAATACTATGCAGCTTTTTTTCCCCTTTATTGATTTTTTAGAGAGAGTGGAAGGGAGAGGGGGAGAGAGATAGAAAGAAACACTGTTGAGAGAGAACATTGAACTGGCCGTCCCCTGCATGTCCCCCACTGAAGATTGGACTCACAGCCTGGGCATGGGCATGTGCCCTGACCAGGAACCAAACTGGTGACTTGTTGGTGCATGGGTCAACGCTCAACCACTGAACCACAACAGCTGGCCCTGCAGCTTTAAAAAAAGAAAACTCTCTTACCTTTTGAGACAACATAGAGGGACTTGGAGAGCATTATGCTGAGCAAATAAGCCATTCGGAGAAAAACAAGTATCATGTGATCTCACTTTTTTGTGGAATATCATGAACAAAATTAGCTGATGAACAAAATAGATCCAGAGACATGGAAGTAGGGAACAGACTGACAAACCTCAGAGGGAAGGGGTTGGGGATGGGGAGCGGGAAGAGAAACCAGAGAACTCATATTCATAATTAATGGCACAGACAATAGTGTGGTGAAGGCGGGAAGTGGGGAGGAGGGTTTGGCAGGGAGTGGGGGCGGGGGATGGACATATGTAATACTTTGAATGATAAAGATAAAATCTTTCAAAAGATTAGGGTTCTGTCTTTTTAAATTTTGGAGTTTTGGGGTTTTTTTCCTCGTGTTGTAGAAGAGCCTCAAGCAAGTCATCTGTTTCACCGATTCAGTTTTCTATTGTATTTAACTGCTGCTTACTGCCTTACCTATAGTTTTTCCTGATGATTTCCTCATGACTGCCTAATCTAGATTTGAAATGCAATTTACAATGTTTTCTTTTACTTTTTTATTGATGTTTAACCTTTATAAAGTAATGTGTACTGCTCTTTTACATTTAAGCTCAGTACATTTTAATATGTGGTTATATTTATGCTAACTGCCACCCAGTTAAAGATAATATTGCCTGGCCGGTTTTGCTCAGTGGTTAGAGCATCGGCCCATGGACCAAAGAGTCACAGATTTGATTCCGGTCAAGGGCATGTAACTTGGTTGTGGTTCAGTCCCCGCTCTGGTTGGGTGGTGCATGAGGCAACCAGTCGATGTCTTTCTCATGGATATTTCTTTCTCTCCATCTCTCTCTCCCCCCCCCTTTCTCTCCCTTCCTCCCTCCCACCCTCTCACTATATCTGAAGATAACCATAAATGGAAAAATATCCTCAGGTGAGGATTTAAAAATAATAATAATAATAAAATAAAATGAAGATACAGAATATTGATTAGATCCCAGCAGGCTTCTTTTTTTTTTTTGAATCCTCACCTAAGGACATTTTTGCATTTATCTTGAGATAGAGCGGGAGGGAGGGAGAGAGAGAGAGAGAGAGAGAAACATCGACATGAGAGACACATCAAGTGGTTGCCACCCACACGACCACAACCGGGGCTGGGGACAAACTGCTAAGTGCCCTTAGCGGGAACTGGTCCATGGGCTGATGCTTTAACCGCTGAACCAAACTGGCCAGGGCATCAGCAGGCTTCTTTATGCCTCCTCTCCTTAATACTGCATTTCACATAGATAGCCATTATTCTAACCTCATTCATTATCAGTTTTGCCTGTTTTTGAATTGTATACAGGGGTGGACAAAATTAGGTTTACAGTTATTTGTATGGAAAAAGACATGCAGGTTATGATCATTACAGTACCTTTATTAACTGTGTTTTGCATAGTCACAACTGTAAACCTCCTTTTGCCCACTCCTGTATAAGTGGAATCATAGTACATACTCTTTGTATCTGGCTTTTTTTGTTCAACACAATCTGTTTTAGAAGCCAGTCTCAGCTACGTGTTTCTTCTGCCTCATGTGGCCACCGACACCAATTGTAAGCCAGCAACTGCTAAGTTTCTTCTAATACCCTGGTGGGATCCTGTTGTGCCCTTCTAAGTGTGCCATAACCCACTTTGGTTCATGTCTTAGGTGCTCCCAGATAAGAGTATTGGTGGGGTACTGCTGCTATGGTCTCATTTACATACTTATCAGGCAGGCAAAGGGTTTAACATCAGTTTCATTTTCCTCATTCCAGTTCTATCTGCAGTTTGTATTACAGAAAATTCCTCATAGTTTCTGATATTTGGTTGCCTAGTACCAATATATGCTTTCTTCATCTCCCCCCACCCCAGTCATTTTAGTGGAAAACTGGAAGGGTGGACCATATAGCTAGAAGCATATACTTAAAGCCATTCTAATTACAAGTCAGTGCTAGTTTTTAAAAAATGAGTGTCTAGTCCTGGCCACTTTGGCTCAGCGGTTAGAACGTTGGCCTGCAGTCCAGAGAGACCCGGGTTCAGTTCCCGCTAAGGGCGCGTACCTTGGTTGCAGTTTGTCTCTGGCCCTGGTTTGGGTTGTGCGGTGGCAACCACTCGATGTGTCCCTTTCACGTCGACATTTCTCTCTCTCTCTCTCTCCCTCCTACTCTATCTGAACAAAATATCAAAAAATGTTCTCAGGTGAGGATTAAAAAAAAAAATGAGTGTCTAGTCTTCCAAGTTCAATACTTTGAAAGTTACTGTTCATTTTATTAAGGTGAGCATTGTTCTTAAAATGCGCTTGCATGGATTTATGTCTGTATGACTTGTTACTTCATAACAAGTAGCTCTGCCAGTCTTGTAAACTCAGGAAACCCAGTGTTCATGAAGTACCCCTTAAGTCTTTCTGTATTTGAGTCTCAACTCTGCAGCTTGGTATCTCTCTCATCTTCAGCCCTGCAGTTTGAATATAAGTAGAACCATAGCCCAAAGACCCAGTTAGCTGTACTGAGAAAGGTAAGTCAATGACAAGTATCCAAAATGGGGTAGGAGTGATAGTTTTGAATGCCTTTTTTTGATAAAAATGCCACATGGGCCATGGCCGGTTTGGCTCAGCAGTTAGAGCATCGGTCTGCGGTCCAAAGAGACCTGGGTTCAGTTCCCGCTAAGGGCATGTACCTCGGTTGCAGTTTGTCCCTGGCCCTGGTTGGGCCCTGCGGGAGGCAGCCACTCAGTGTGTCCCTTTCACGTCGATGTTTCTCTCTCTCTCTCTCCCTCTCCCTCCCTCCCGCTCTATCTGAACAAAAAATGGGAAAATGTCCTCAGGTGAGGATAAAAAAGAAAAAATGCCACATGGTGCCCAGCTGGTGTGGCTCAGCGATTGAGTGTTGACCCATGCACCAAGAGGTCACCAGTTCAATGCCCAATCAGGGCACATGCTCAGGTTGTGGGCCTGATGCCCAATGGAGGGCATGCAGGAGGCGGCCATTCGATGTTCTCTCTCATTGATATTTCTCTCTCTCTCTCTCCCTCTCCCTTCCTCTCTCTAAAATCAGTAAAGAAAATAAATAATTTTTTTTAAATGCCTCATGGTTCTCTTGCCACTGGGGAAGAGAAACTGACCCTGGGATTAAGAATCTTCAGCCAGAGCCCTTTCCCAATTTAGCTTGTTGAAGATCCAGCTGAGAGGCAGAGACTATTTCCTATATTCTTTGTAACCGCTATGCTGATTAGAATTCTCAGGAATTAATAAGTAATAAATAAGTACACATTTAAAAGTTTGGGGCTTATTACAACTGGCTTTGTTTGTTTTGCTTTTTAATGTAGCTAAAGTATATAAATGGACTAAGTTTTATTTTTTATTCTCTAGTGGAGAAACAGAAATTTTAAAATATTTTTACATTGTAATTTAAATATAAGATCTTGGAACAGAGAATCAAGTGATATTTTTTAAATAGGAAATTGTTAGTAGGAAATTTAACTAAGACCCTAAGCTTCAATTGTAAATATACCTCCCCTTTCTCCAAGAATTAGGCCTGCCCAGCCTGTGTGGCTCAGTGGTTGAACATCAACCCATGTACCAAGAGGTCACCAGTTCGATTCCTGGTCAGGGCACATGCCCAGGTTGTGGGCCAAGTCCCCAGGGGTACATGCAGGAAGCAGCCAATCAATGTTCTCTCTCATTGATATTTCTCTCTCTCTCCCTCCCTCTCCCTTCCTCTCACTCTAAAATCAGTGACAGGAAAAACAGTTTAAAAAAAACTAGAATTAGGCCTGATCAAGGTTCAGACCCACTTATATGGAATGGGAGGGGATAAATCACAACTAAAGACCTTGGCACTTCTATAAGAAATTTAAATAACAGGCAGACATATAGAGATTCATACGTATGTACTTGGTGCCAGCTAAGCCACAGAGAAGATACTACATTTGTGGTCCAGTGAAGTTAAATATTTGTGGTCAATTTAAAATTCAACATAAAACTCTCATCTGTGATGGAAAATATCCAGAAACTGCATGGAGGCCATGCAAGCTTTATAAACTCTCAAAGGCCTCTTCTTTCACTCATCTGGACTAAAAAATCCTGTTCGCCTTTCTTCACACTGTGCATAGCTGGGAAACCCTTCTAGGAGAGAAAGGGTTCCCTGACACTTCAGTTGCCTACCTTAGAAGGCCCTCTCTGCTCTGTGGCTCACTCCTTCTCATCTGATCAAATGGCATGTTATCCAAGAGCCTTTTCCTGTCCATCTTATATAAAATAGCAATACTCTCCCCACCCTGTTACTCTCTATCCCTCTTACCCTACTTCTTTATTTATAGTACTTCCCACTGCTTGCCCTGTATTTATTTGCTTATTTGTTTCTGCGTCTCACAAGAATATTAAGTTCCACGACATCAGGAACATTGTTTTATTGATTGCTATATTCCTGCTTCCTTGAATAAAGCCTGCCACACATAGCAGTTACTTAATAAATATTTATTGAATTAATTTAGTAGAATACCTAAAATATTTCAGAAAATACGGTCTAGAATGCAAAGAGTTTTACACTCTGCTCTGGAATAGGGTACTGTTATACAGTAGAACCTCAGACAGTGAGATCAGCATGAAATGCCTCAAATACTTTACTTTGTATTCTGTGGTAATTGCATATGGTTCCTGAGAGGGGGACTTGCACTTGCAGGGGTGCCTAAGCCTTCAGATGTACAAGGCACCTGGCCTACACATAGTGATGGAATTAACTCAGTTTAATTTTCATGTTGCAGTGTTTGTTTCTGGCCTTCAGATTTGTTGAAGACCCTTCAGTATAGGAGCTCTTTCATGCAGACTGGAGTACATACATATACTTTTCATATTCTTTTCTTTTTTCAATATGTTTTTATTGATTTTTTAGAGAGATAAAAACATCAATCTGCTGCCTCCTGTACACCCCCTTCTGGGGATCAAGCCTGCAACCCAGGAATGTGCCCTGACCAGGAATTGAACCAGGACCTCTCAGTCCATGGGATGATGCTCAATCCACTGAGCCAAACTGGCTGGGCTCTTTTTTTTTCTTTTATCCTCACCCGAGGACACTTTTTTTTGCATTTATCTTCAGACAGAGCGGGAGAGAGAGAAGGAGAAAGTGAGAGAGAAAGAAACATTGATGTGAGAGAGACACATTGAGTGGTTGCCACCCACACGACCCCAACCTGGGCCGGGAACAAACGGCAACCAAAGTACATGCCCTTAGTGGGAACTGAACCCACGACTCTCTGATCTGCGGGCCAAAGCTCTAACTGCTGAGCCAAACCGGCCAGGGCTGGGCTTTTTTTTTTTAATATGCAAATGCAGTCCTTCTTGCCCAGCTTTTTGTCATTTGAGATCCTGCCTGGTTGAGGGGACTGTTATTGGTGACCACTCCAAGACTTTTGGACCTCATAATGGATTTGAATGATTTGCCCCTATCTGCTTTTTTGTGCTGCCTTTGCTAGGTCTTCCATTCCTCCCAACACAGAGAAACTGTTGCAATAACATACTAGGTTTTGTGGATCTGTTCCAGAATCTTATTGTTGATGACCTTTAACATTTGGTATGAAGTATGCTTCACAAAATGATGATCTCTAAAATAACGCTGTCAAATTTTTTTAAATGGCAATGTCTATCACCATTTATATAAATATATTTTATAAAAGGTCTAGGAAGAGCCCATACTTAATTGTACATGGCAGTACATGCATAAATATCGCTGAAGGACATACCAGAAACTGGCAACAGGGCTGGGGAACTAGCAGTTCTAGAAACCAGAGGTGAGAAGATTCTTTAAAGTTTTTTGAAATTTAGCCATTTGTTTGTTTTTAACATGTGCCGTATGTTTAAACTGCACATTTATGAGCAGCTTCTGTTTGGCCTGGCACTTGAAGCCAAGGTGACATAATATCTTCAGTGCCTTCTAGAAGAGATGCTATCATTGAACTTTTCTGCTCTGTCAGCAGCAAGAGTAGCTTTAGCCTAAATAACAGAATTCAGTGACAGCTTTTATCTCTGTGTTGTCAATAAAAAATTTTTTAAAGTAGTTTAGGCTGTGTGTAGGCTTCCCTAGTACAGACTGGTACAGAAATTTTCTCTCTCGCCCTGGCCGGTTTGGCTCAGTGGTTTAGAGAGACCCGGGTTCTGTTCCCACTAAGGGCATGTACCTTGGTTGCAGTTTGTCCCCAGCCCTGGTTGGGTCGTGTGGGTGGCAGCCACTCGATGTGTCCCTTTCACGTAGGTATTTCTCTCTCTCTCCCTCCCACTATCTGAACAAAATATCGAAAAATGTACTCGGGTGAGGATAAAAAGAAATTTTCTCTCTCTTTCTTATTAGTATGAAGCACTGAAACTGTACTTTAAACTAGTTTATACAGTAGTCTTTCATTATCCATAGAGGATTCATTTCAAGACCCCCAGTGGATGCCTGAAAGTAAGGATCGTACTGAACCCTATATATACTCTTTTTTTCTGTACATACATACCTATGATAAAGTTTAAACTATTCTTGTACTTTGGAGCCATTATTAAGTAAAATAAGGGTTACTTGTACCGAAGCACTGTGATACTGGGACAGTCAATCTGATAACTGAGACAGCTACTAAGTGAATAATAGGCAGGTAAGGTATCCAGCATGGATATGCTGGACGAAGAAAGGGATGATTCACACCCCAGGCAGGACATAGCAGGACAGCATGAGATTTCATCATGCTACTCAGAATGGCACACAACTTAAAACTTATGAATTGTTTACTTCTGGAATTTTTTTATTTAATATTTTTGGACCACAGTTGACCAAGGGTAACTGAAACCGCAGGAAGTGAAACCGAGGATAAGGGAAGATACTGTAATTGTTTGCATGTCATTCTGAGTGTGTGCTTCAGAAGTAAAGTAAGCAGCATTCCTAGTCACCAGCTTACTGACTCTACCCCTGTTCTTGGTCTAATAATTTGGAAAGATTTAGTAAAGAATCAGAAATATATTCTAACAGTGGCATTTTATTTATTTTTCAAATCCTGTGAGGATATACTACATAGGTTTGGTGATCAGAAATGGATCAGATAAGATACCATCAACTCTAATACCATTTTGCTAGAATGACCTGCAGAAAAATACATCTCCCTGATATAAATAGAAGTCATAGTCTTCATTATGCTCTGTTCTGGTCATAAGAAAGGTCCATATAAGTTATTCTGTCTGGGCTTTAGTTTACTCTCTGTAAAATGAGGTTGACAGTGGTCTCTTCGTAATATTTAAATAAGGATTAAATGAGGTAACATAAGTGAAAATGCCTAGATTATAAAAATAAAATCTCTCTTAATATGTATGTTCTTCATAATAAATGAAGGGAGGCAGTTAAGAAAACTGCAAAGAAACAACTAGTTATAATCCAGTTTATACCAAATTCACATATATCTTCCCAGATTATCCTATAATTTCTGTTGTTGTTTTCTGTAATTCAGAAGGATTTTCTCATTCTCTACCATCTTCAGTTTTTACCCTTTCAGTTGTTGCTATTATCTGTGGCTTTGGATGTTTGAAAAGAAACACATACACACACTTGTTAGATTTACCTTTTAGGCTATGATTCAAATCCAGCAAGAAATTAGGCAGCATTTGGGTAGCTTTCAGAAGGCAAGACATTATTCTAGGATTCTCTTATAATGAAAACCCTCAAGTGAGAATCTATGTTCTCTTGGAGGAGAATAGCGAAATACCACCTTGGAAACGAAGTCACGCTGCCCTGGCCATTCCAGTGCTTCCCGTGCTGGCATCCTTTCGGCACCATTTCTTTCTGCAATCCCACCCCATCAGCCCTGGCACATAGTCCCATGAACATGCCACCTGCCTTCTCTCTCTCTTTCTCTCTCTCTCTCTCTCTCTCCCCCCCCTCTCCCCCCCCCTCTGGCCCTATCCTTTGGCTGCTCAGTTTACTTTTTCCACATCCTCACCCTCTTCCAGTTCCAAGCTAAATAACCTTCACAGATGGCTTATTCCATCAGAGCTGTTTAAGAACACAGGACAGTGAAATGGGGTCCAGAAGGAGCTGCCAAAGCCCGAGGCTGCCCTTCCTACACAGGCCCAAGACAACTTTGTCATCAACTCCCTAGAAGTCCATGGACAGTGAGCAGAAAGGCTGGCAGATTGGGTGGTGGAATGTCTCTTTAACACTATAATCCTCCAGCAGCTAGCAACTAGTTCTCACTTAGATTTACAAGTCAAAACCTGGAGCCGGATACATTGCATACTCCATTTTCCACAGAAGACAGAGCACTTTGTAGTTGGCATTTCTCCCCCACTTTTTTACAGCATGGAAACCCAACAGGAAATGGCAGTCCCATTTGTGTTTTGGATCGTGGTTTGAGTCCTTACTGAACTTCTTTGTGAACTTCTGGAGAGGTCTAGATCCCTGCCTTGCCTGACCTGAAGGGCAGTATTCCCAGCTGTCAGCACATCCTTGGGAAGAGGGTGAACTTCAGTCGCCTATTAAAAATCCTGCAGATGAGAGAAGACCCAGAATTTTACTCTTTCTTTCCTGTCAGCAAGGACATGTAAGTTTCCTGTCTGCCTTGTCATCAGCTTTGAAATACTTTTCTCCTACATCTCCTCCCCCCATATATGCAGTGGTCTATAAGCTTCTGCCCCCATTCATTATCCCAGCACCCTCCTTCCCTCTTATAATCAGATGGGTCTGGTTAATTTTGCCCTCCTGACAAGACAGCCTTTTCCTTGTCCTCACAGTTAATCCTGTGGGACTTAAGACCTCTCTGGTCATGTTTTCCTCTCTTTCCCCTCCATCTCTCTCTGACTGTAGCCTCTGTAAGTAGATTCCTCTGAGGTCACTGAGAAAAGGCAGTATGTGCCATTTGCTACTACAGGAGTCTCTTTTTCCTCAGTAAGCAGAGTTCCCTTGAAAGACCCTCTCCCGTCCTCCATCAGAAGCCATGTCGGTGGCTTAATCTGCTTAAACTCAAGCATAACTGGGCAGAGAACAGTGGCATGTGTGGAGTGGTCTAGCCAGACCAAGGGAAGTTAACTCTCAGAGAGCAGACAGTTGAAGAAGCTTCCCCTGGAAAGAACAGAAAAGAGAGGGAAAGAGAAAATTCTGTGGCAGGAAAGTAAACTATTCTTTTTCTTCACCTTCTTCATATCTTTCTCCAAGATCAAGGGTTGCCAGGTGAACAATACACTGTTGTCGTTTGCACAGTATGAATTTTCTTGGATTGACGGAGTTGTGTAGCCTTTGTGTGCCAGGTGGAAGAAGGAAGCTTTGATTTCCTTTGTCTTGCCCCCATGCTCTCTGATGACCTTACTCTTTACAGTACATCCAGAGGTCAAGACTGTGTAGTGCAAACAACTTTCTGGGGACACTCATACAGAAGTCTTAACTTGGCATCCAATAGTGACTAGTTTCCCATATTCATTCATCTCATCAACTGATTAGCTGAGGTCTTTCCCACACTGTGTCCAGAGAAATTAAAAGAATCTGAATGATATAACTCCTTTTAGGGCAGGTGCTCTGAGAAATTTTTAATGTTAGCATCTCTGTTCTTGCATGTAATTTAGCCAGGCACCCATTTGATTTGTGTTCATCTAAATGCAAGTTCATCTGAAGTGTTTATTTTGTCCTGGGGGTAGGGCTTTGGGCTCCTAGTGAGAGGAGAGTATCCTTTAGTGAAAAGGACTTAAAGTAGGTCCCTGTCTCCAAAAGTATCATTACCTTCCTAAGAGGCTACAAAGTATAATGGACTGAGTACAGACCTTTGGAGTAAGACAAATCTAGGTTCAAATCCCAGCTTCCTTACTTACTGGATGTTTCTTTTCTCAGAGCTTCAGTTTTCTCTTCCTCTTTCTGTCTCCCAGGATTACTCTGATAATCAAATGAAATAACATAATACCTAGCAACCATCAGTCGCCGCTTCGTCGCCACCACAGCTTTCCCAGTAAAGTGGGATATGTCAGCCATTAAGAAGCTGTGACCAGTGAAAACTGCAGAGGAAATAAAATGCTGGCTTATTCTACTTGCCGTTACCCTGAACTCTGTAATGGGCTTCTTGCATGCTCATGACTCTTTTTCTCGAACGTGCCCAACCTGAGTTTGTTCAGTATTCTCTTTCACTCGATCAGTACCCAAGGGCTTTACAGTGACTAGATGGTGGTTCTCCTAGAAGGCAAGCCTGTTTGCCTTCTACACAGGTGTTGCTGGCAGACCGGTTTCCAGACTGCTCTTTACGTCTTTGCACCTTGGATATTCTTAAAGAGCCTTTCCTGGCTTCAGATCTGGTGAGAAATTAGCCAGAGAGCTTGTCCTCAGCCTCCTATGGGACTCACAGGTTTGGCTCATGCCCTCCAAGTGGCCTGGAGGGAGCTCCAGGGTGTTGGAGATGGCCATGGGAAAGAAAAGGCTCACAAAAAGCACGGTGCGTGAGCCAGCAGCTCCCCACTGCCTGCTGGAGCAGCTCGGTGAGGCCTCTGACAAGAGGCTTCAGAACACTAAACAGGTGATTAAAACATCAGTACAAGTCTTTCCAACCCTTACAGAAAGCCAAAAACTTAGTTTGGACACCAACAGAAATTTTCCACTCTGGAGCTTTATAAACTGATCTGCTGTTTCTTCCTCTGCTCTGTGGCCAGAGGGGAGCTCTGTGCTAATGATTCCATAAAACCTTCCAAGTCTTCTGTAGTGGCTTATCATATGAGAAGAACCTATACCACCTTTTTCCATCAGGAATTGTCTCCAGCCTCACAGCCTCACTATTAGTTCAGATTCTGAATCATCAGCCTTTCCAAAAAGGCCAAGCCAAGCTCTTGGCACTACCCCCTGTGACAGAGCTGAGCTCCTCCATCAAGGTCAATTGCAGAACTGAACTGTCTTTCCTCTCCTCCTTTCCAAGATGACTTCCCAGAATCAGAAACCTTTAAGAATAGAAAGAGATCTTCAGAATCATCTGCATTTTACAAACAAGGTTCAGTAACTTTCAGGAGAGCATGAAGTGAACTTTCCTCTACCAGGGGTGGGCAATGTCTGGCCCATATCACACACCTCACCAAATTAGCCTGACCAAATATAGCCGGCTAATTTTTAAGTTGATAATTTTGTATGGCTTGTGAATGATGTTATAAATATCCAAATGGCCCTTGGCAGTAAAAAGGTTCCCCACCCTTGCTAGACCCTGCTTTCCCCGGACCTGTGGCATGTCAGCTGCCCAAGAGTATACTCAGTGCAGAAGGAGTTTAGTCTTCAGAAATCAGCAACAAGAAACTGCCCCTCTTTGATTTTTGTTTTGTGTTTTATTTATTTATGTATTTATTTATTTATGTAAATATCAGTTTGTTGTTCCACTTATTTATGCACTCATTTGTTGATTCTTTTTCTTTTTTAATCCTTACCCAAGGATATTTTTCCATTTATCATCAGATAGAGGGAGGGAGGGAGGGAGAGAGAGAGAGAAACATTGACATGAGAGGGACACATCAACTGGTTGCCTCCTGCACGACCTGACCAGGGCTGGAACGAACCGCAACCGAGGTGTGTGCCCTTGACTGGAATCAAACTGGAGACTCATTGGTCCACGGACTGATGCTTTAACTGCTAAGCCAAACCGGCCAGGGCTATTGGTTGATTCTTTTTTTTTTTTTTTTTCCAATTCTCATCTGAGGACTTTTTTTTTTTTTTGCATTTATCTTCAGATAGAGTAGCAGGGAAGGAGGGAGGGAAAGAGAGAGAAAGAGAAACATTGATGTGAGAGAGACACATTGAATGGTTGCCACCCACATGACCTCAACCAGGGCCGGGGACAAATTGCAACCGACGTACGTGCCCTTAGTGAAAACCGAACCCGAGCCCCTCTGGTCTGCGAGCCAAAGCTCTAACCACTGAACAAAACTGTCCAGGGCTATGGTTGATTCTTGTACGTGCCCTGACCAGGAAACCTACAACCTTGGCATATTGGAATGGTGCTCTAACCAACTGAGCTACCTGGCCAGGGTGAGACTGCGCCCCTGTGAATTTCTGTACTAAATCAGATCTTTCCCCTTGTGGGATTATGAGCATCTCTGCCCCAAGCACAGGCACCTATTGAGAACTCTGGCATTTGGATGCTGATTAAGAGAAGAGGCACATTCCAGCTCCTGTACTTACTGGATGCATAACCTTGAGCAAGTCACTTAATTCTGTGCCTTGATTTCCTCATCTGTAAGATTGATATTACGGCTGTACCTACCTCATGGGGTTGTCGAGATTAGATGAGTTGGTGCATGTAAAGCATTTGGCACGGTGCCTGGCATATAGCAGCCATTCTGTTACTGGTAAGTGTTAAGGGCAAGTGAAGCACACAGCAGGTTTGTTGTTATGCCTTATAAGGCCCAATGGTGCTTTCCCAGGAAGCGGCTCTGCTGAGGTGGCAAGAACATTGGACTAGGAAGTCATTGCATCTGGCTTCACATCCCATTAAAATCACTCAAGTTTCAGTTTTCTTACTTCTATCATCATCTGTAGTTAATTGCTTCATAGGGTGCTGAGGATTTTATAGATCCTAAAAGTGCTATAAAAAATATAAGGTAGGCCCTGACCAGTATAGCTCAGTAGATAGAGCATTGGCCCACACATTGAAGAGTCACATGTTCAATTCCTGCTCAAGGACACTTACCTGGGTTGCAGGTTCAATCCCTGGCCCTAGTTGGGGGCGTGTGTGGGAGACAACCAATTGCTGTGTCTCTCTCATATCAATGTTTCTCTCTGTTTGTCTCCCTCTCTCTCCCCCCCTCCCTCCCTTCCACTCTTTCTAAAATTCAATGGAAAAAATACCCTCAGGTAAGGCTTAATTATATATATGTGTGTATATATACACACATACATACATACACACACACATACATATATATATACATGCATACGTAGTATTTTATACACACACATAGTATTTTCTTGTACATTAGCTAAAGTGGAATTGCATTTTGAAGAATTGACCAAAATTGTGACCACCTATTCCAGCATTTAGAGCAATGATTGTGAAACTTCAATGTTCATAAGTACCTGGAAGACTTGTTTAAAGTACATGGTACAAGGCCCTGTCCCCAGAAATACTCATTTATTTAGTCCAAAGACGAGTCCAGGAATCTTCTTTTTTTTTTCTTTATTGATTTTAGAGAGGGGAAGGGAGAGGAAGAGAGAGATAAAAACATAAATGAGAGAGAACATCGATTGGCCACCTCCTGCGTGTCCCCCATTGGGGATCAGGCCCACAACCTGGGCATGTGCCCTGACTGGGAATTGAACAGGCGACCTCTTGGTGCATGGGTCAACGCTCAACCACTGAGACACACCAGCTGGGCCCAGGAATATATTCATTTTTAACAAGCTCACTGTATGATTCTGATTCAGGTGTTTTGAAAAAAAATGTTTTATAGTGTTTTGAAGAAAGTGAACTAATACTTATTTAGCTTCTTCTATGTGCCACATATTGACCTTATTTATACTTCATCTCAAACTGTGAATAGACTTTAGTTAGCAAAGCTTGTCTTGTCTCCGACTGTGAGGCACTGTCAGCCACATTTGATATTCAGGACTCTAGATGTAGGACCTGAAAATGCAACTTAAAGTAGCCTTGTATCTCAGCCCTAACCTCAGACAATTTCTGTATTTTTTATATTTTTCATAGTTTTGATTTGCTGTTGGTAGTCTCAAGATACAGGTGTAATTTTTCCAAGAGCATAACACCAGTGCTTTGAAGAGTATAAGTCTCACCTCTTGCTAAGATGTGTTATACCTTGCCCTGGGGCAACAGCCTCCACTTAGGGCAAGGTGTGATGTGCCCAAAGCTTGGCTTCTTGTGGTATCTTATTTCAAACTAAAAACTCTGTAGGCAGCTTGTCAAAAGAGCAACTATCCCAATTTACTGAGCCCAGATTTCATGTGGAACACCACCCAAGCACAAAGTAGCATCTCTGAGTCTTACCAAGGTGTCAGTGTTACACAACGCAAGGAGCGTGATTCACAGAGTAAACAATGTGGTTAACACCCCTCTGTAATCATGAGGTCTTCTGGAATTGTCCGAAGGTCCTGAAGCTGCCATCTGCCTCCCATGATGAGTCCTCCATGTCCAAATACCCATGTGTATGCTGTAGGTTTTCTTTGTGTGCGTGTATATATAAATTACAGTGCCTGCCCTCAGGAAACTTACCTATGAGAGAAAATAGGACAGATTAATGGGAGAAAGATACTGAGAAGCATAAATAAATCAACAGATCAAATGGATGTCATGAACTTTTGAGAAGGGATATATTCTCAGATGACAAATTTAGGATCCAAAGAGAACTTTATAGGCTATAATGAAATAAATAAATAACTAGATAAAATCAAACAAATAAGAATAAATTCATAATCCTACCTTATCCATAAAGTCAACTGCATATAGCAAATAAAATGCAGCACAATATTAACGAATAGGGTTTCTTATAGTGTGGGGAGACCTCAGTGAAGAATGTTATAAAAAGGAATCGAGTGGAGTTCTTGCGCTCAGTGGGAGAGAGATTATTTAGTTGCATATGTAAAAAACAGTTTGGGGATTTGTTGATTAAAAGCTCACAATGTGTTGTTAGTGCAAGGTGGTGTGAACAACAAAACCAATGCTGCTTTAGCATATTCATGGAATCAAGATATCCAGACGGAACAAGGAGGAGATGTTCCGTTCTGTTCTATGCTACCAGATCACATGTGGGCACTCATTGTAGGAGACACGATAGTCTTAGTGAAAGTTTTAGTGAAAAATATGTAAGCAGGATGTTTAGGAGACAGTTGAAGTGAGGGACAGTTGGAGGAAGTGGGACTATTTAGCCCAGAGAAGGTATAACACAGCAGACTTCAAATAATTCGAGGCCAGACATGTAAAGCAGAATTAGTTTTTTTTTATGTGGCCTCAGAGAACAAAATTGGAAGTACTGGGAGGCAGATAATGGGCTTAAAAGAGACAGACATTTCTACCAATTAGAAAAGTCCAAAACTGGAATGGGTTCCCTGGTAGGAAATGAGCCCCCTTGTAGATTCAGGGCAGTAACAGATCTCATACAGCATGGTCTGGACTGAAAGTTAACAGGGGAGAAAAATCTGTTAAGTAGGTAATAATATAAATTACTTATTTGTTTCTTAAACATTAAGTAATGGTGGTTTCAGAAGCCCCTCCCCAGGGTCTTAGATTCTTCCCACTTGAAATATTTGGGAAAGGGTTGGATCACTGAGAGGTGATATCATGGAGGCTCTAGTGTGGCTCTGAATGATCAGCAACTCACTTCGTGGCATATGAGTGATACAGATGTTGAGCGCTGCTAATGAGGTCAGAGAAGGAGCTGAAGGGACAACTGCATTTGGAAGAGGTTAGTCTCAGGTTACTGTGGATTCCCTCTCTGGACTGAAAAGTCTGTGGAATCAAGGACTGCATCTGCCTTGTTCTCTCTTGTGTGCCCAGGATGTCTAGCAGAGTCCCTGTCACATAATAGTGGACTGACTGGCAGGCTAGACAAAGTTTTCTTGAAAAGAAAGCTTTTTATCAAACTTAAAGGAAGATAAGGGGATGAGTTGATTGCACAAAGGTAAAGTCACTATAGGTTGGGGGAATAGTCTGTGAAGTCTCAGAGGTGCATGGAGCAAATGGCATGCAGGGGAATATCAAACAGGGTTGCCTGGAGCCTGGAGTTGAGGATTAGGGAAGAATAACAAGTGTAAGTGGTAATATACAAGGGGTTGGGGGTGGGTAGAGGGCTGGCCCAGATCCTGAAAAACATTGAGAAAGGTTGGGATTTCATTTTATAGTAAGGCTAAGCCCAAGGGAATTCCCCCTCCTGACTTCCTCAGGACCCTTCTGCCTAAAAAGGATAAAGGAGCAGTGTGCAGGTCTCTACAAGGAATTTTTCTTCCCCTCGGGGAAGAGGAATGAGAATTCTGCCCTCCTGAGAGCTTTAGGTAATGTAGGGGTGATGGGGGAGGCGTTATTTCCCTTTGATACAAGGTATGAATGTAACTATACCCCACCCCCATTTCCCCACGGTAGAGCCACAGGACTTTGCTTTTTTCTCTACTGAATCCTCAGGGACTAGAATAGTGTCTAGTGCACATATTAGGCACCTTGTAAATACTTGTTGAATTGAATATTGATTAAATGTGTTGAATGCTTCTGATGTCTCAGAAAGGGCATCTTCCACACACATAAAATAAAACCAGGAACAAATCTGGTGAAGGAGCCTGAACGTAAACCTAAGGGGTGGTCTCCTGATCCTGCCTGTCTAGAGGGCAAATAAGAATGTGGCTCAAAGCAACCAGAGCCCAAGATACAGTGCTCCGGGCCCAGAACTAATTGGCAGTATAGAAACAGACTGCATGTGGATGTTTGCAGACTGAGACAGATGCAAGGACTTGCATCCCCAGGGGCTGAGCTTGTAGCCTCCCCTGCTGGTTCAGTAAGTGAGGGCCCCAGCGCCTGTGTTCCAAGTTTCAGTCCCGCTGAAGCCAGCCAGACCTGAAAGGCTTGTGTTGGCAGTGCCAGTATCCTCCCCTAACCCCTGCCAATTTGGGTGGCTACTCTCAGAGCACTCTGCAGGAGAAGCCAATTGGACTGCAGCCCGAGCTGCCACTGCCTATAGTTTGCTCTCTGTGACGCGCTCACTGTTAAGAACGTACCTTGCTTGTACAGCCGGAGCTCAGAGCTCTCGAAGAGAACAGTTTCTTTCCGTGAGGGAACAGTTCAAGAAGAGCATGCTATACTCTGGCTTTGTTCAAAATGTCCAAGTTCAGGAAATACAGGTGGGTAGAAAAATACCTCATTGTTTCTCTTTTTTTTTATTGTTTCTCTTTTTTTTTTAATTTTTTTTTCTTTATTGATTTTAGAGTAAGAGGGAGAGAGAGATAGAAACATCAGTGAGAGAGACCATCAATTGGCCGCCTCCTGCATGCCCCCCATTGGGGATCAGGCCCACAACCTGGCCATGTGTCCTAACCAAGAATTGAACCACTGACCTCTTGGTGCATGGGTTTATGCTCAGCCATTGAGCCACACCAGCCGGACTCATTTCTCTTGTATTGAGAAACCTGGAGCAAGGATACAGCAGGGTCTTATTTAAGGAGGACACCATTAACAAAGACAAAGCCCCTTACCCGCCAGTATGCAGGGACCAGATGAGCAAGACAATTGTGATGTTCACTAGAGGATTTTATTTCTGATGTGTGCATTGGTGGCATGCTTGTCCTAAAGCCCAGACCCTTAGGGCCTCTCCAGAGCCTTGTAGAATGCACATATGCCTCTGGTTAAGTCCAGGAATTGTTTAAGAGAATTAGGAAGAGGGACAGCTAGAGAGAGGCTGGCGTTTCTTCCACCAAGTGGTCTGCCCAGCAGCCTGGATCCAACACCTTAGCTCTGAATAAAATATTTCAGCAGCTTCAGCATCCAGGTGAGCATTCCAGGGCCTCTCCCCTCAGCCCTAGGCTGTGTGCCAGCCCCATGCTTCCTTTCTTACCTTTGAATCTGGCTTCCACATACCTCAATGGTATTAGACAGAGTGCTCCTCCCACCTCTGAGCAGAGTGAGGCAGCAAGGAAGAAAAGGAATAACAACCCTGGCCGGTTTGGCTCAGTTGTTAGAGCGTTGGCCTGCGGTCTGGAGAGACCCAGGTTCGGTTCCTGCTAAGGGAACATGCCTCGGTTGCAGTTTGTCCCTGGCTCTGGTTGGGTTTTGTGGGTGGCAACCACTCAATGTGTCCCTTTCACGTCGATTTTTCTCTCTCTCTCCCTCCCACTCTATCTGAACAAAATATCGAAAAATGTCCTCGGGTGAGGATAAAAAGAAAAGAAGAGAAATAACAACCACTTGTTTATTGAACACTTTTTGGACCTAAGCAGCTTGCTAAATATTTGATATGCATTATCTCTTTTAAGCCTCACAACAGGTTAAGCAAATAGTGGCTCAGAGGCATTAAGTAGTCTAAGGAAACACAGCTAGGAATTGGCAGTTAAGACTTGAACTCAGGTTTAAGTCTTATAGCCTGTCTATGAAACCCGACTCCTTGTATTACCTCAATTTGCCTCTTCCAGAGTGGACCCATTTTTCCTGCTATACCTACCTTCTCACTGCCAGGGTGTGCTCCACAACTCCTCTTTTCTTCCAACTCTCTTCAGTGTGAACATACTCTCCCTCTCAGTAGCCAAGTACCTGTACCTTTTGGAATCTTCAATGAAACTATTGGCATATTCTCTCCTCCCACCCTAAAGTCTTCCCATCTAACCATTTGCCAGTTCTTACACCCCTCTCTCTAGAAAACTTAAGGCTAGTGTGTGTGTACCCGCGTGTACACACACATACAGACATGGGATATGGGACAGACACGGGATATGGGTGGCACGAGCAGGCTGCCATACCACTCTGAAGAGGCATCTCTGCATTGCCAGCTGATTGGTAATGGCCCACAGTGCCTCTGCTAAGAAGGAAACACAGCTGTTGGAATCAGCCACGTGGAATAGCGTGA
Source organism: Molossus molossus (assembly GCF_014108415.1). Taxonomy (NCBI): domain Eukaryota; kingdom Metazoa; phylum Chordata; class Mammalia; order Chiroptera; family Molossidae; genus Molossus; species Molossus molossus. The sequence goes on along the minus strand of NW_023425354.1, from coordinate 42,727,911 downwards.
CTGCCAGTGATGTTACCATTTCATCTTGTGACCCATTGACCTCTCAGCTGGCACAGACCAACCATAGAATTAGGGAGGACAGGGCCTGGACATTGGCATCAAAGGGGACTGAGGCAGAGACCTATGCTTAGCTGTCTTGAATAGAAATGAGGTCCTGCTGCAGCAGGGACAGGGAAAGAGTGAAGTGCTGATTGAATCAACCTCCTTGGACAGTGTGCCTAGGATGTGCATCTGGCACAAGGGCCTGTCTCTTCTTTCCTTCTGACCCCTCTCTCTCACAAGTCAGTTCCAGTTTGTTCTGATTCAGGTAGACTGCTAGTGTCTGTCTCCAGATTGTAAACTATTAACTCTGTCTTCAGAGTGATTGTTCATCCTTCCCTCCTGCCTTTGGAGTCGGCCTCCCGCCTGGAAGCCCCTCCCCCTAGGAATGTGAATAAACCATTTCCTCTGTCCTCCCAGCTCCAGAGGATTCCCTGTGTCTGAACTCTCATTGGCAGGCCTCTTAGGCTGACCCACCCTTGGCCACTACAGAATTGTCCTACCCACCCTTCAGTCGCCTGTGAGAGTGAGTCGTGCATAGCTAGAGGTTCCCGGTTTGTGAAAACACTTTAGTCTGAGTTCATTTTCTTGTAGCCAGTCCTGTAGGGTTGGCTCATTGAAGATGATAATTAACCCATTGCTAATTGACCTCAGAAACCAGCCAAACAGATTGTATTTTACCAGTCTTGGTGGTGGAGTTGTAGGCTATTTTAAGATTTCTTAATAATCTCAGCAAGACTTCACTTTCCTGTCTGCATCTTATTTGCTCTAAGGACATTCTGTAAAATTAACAAGCTGTAAAGTTTGATTGAAGGTTTCAACAAATGTGAGAATAATTGACTGCATTTAGAGAAACAAGAAAAACAACCTGTAAACTTGAGTTTGTAGGGGAAAACCCGTGTGATTTTTCTCTTTAACCAGAGGAGCAATAGCAAGCAGGACTTTTTAAGACCAGAAAAAAAATAGAACTGGCTGATAATGCAAGTTTAAATTCTGATTCCCCCAAACCAAAAGTGAGAAAAAGAAATTTAGCAAAATCTAACCAACCACTATAGTGCTCATGCCTTTCAAGAGGTCTGTATGGAGAAAACAGGAACCCAGTAAAGATGGAAGAGTTCTTCATTCCCTTGAGTCTGCATCCAGAGAAGCCTGGTTTAGCTCTCTGACCCCTCCTCCTGTTCCCTAGCTAGATTGGGGGTTTTCTCCCTTCCCCGTGGCTGCTTTGAGGTGTGTCAAATCTTACATCTCAGAGTACAGCAGTCTCTGGTGCTTGTTGCTCAGTTCCTTTTCTCTCCCTTGCCCTCTCCTATCTTCCCTAAAACAGCTTAGATCTCTTTTTCTTTTTTCTTTTTCTTTTTTTTTTTCTAGATCTTTTCTGTTTCTACCTGGGCATTTCTGTCCAAGCAGGACATGTCTTCTGCTGAGTTGCTGTGGAGAGTCACCAGTTTTCAGATAACTCTATTCTTTGCTTATCTATTGTTCCCTAAGGTATTCCTGATAGATAACTCAGTCTGCCTTCCCTCTATTCTCTTGGCCTAGAGGGTTCTTCCTTCTTTCCTCAAAACCTAACCTTCCTCTTAAGTCCAGCCTCCATTTAACCCCCATTCATGCTCACATTATCTCTCTTTCTAAGGAACTGAGCCTGGGACTGGTCAGGCTCCTCTACCGCCTTGCTGCATCTCACTTTCAGTTTTCCTTTCTGCTTGGTTCTTTGCGTGTGGACATGATCCGGGTGATAACTGGAACCCTGAAGCTAGAGGTTTCAGTTCCCACTGATGGGGCATGCTGTCGCAGATGGTCTTCAGGAGAAGGGAAAGGGGCTTTCTCTAGGTACCTTTCTTTCAGCTCTTCCCTGACCTAAAGCCCCAGTTTTATTTTCAAAGCTGACTGGAATGATTTGTGTGACAATCTGTGCAGTGAGTCTCCCTCCAGAAGAGCCGTGACTGCCTCTGAGAAGGTGCTGGGTCCCAGGTTTCCTGGGGTGTTGTTCCCTACCAGCAGCCTTTTCCCCACCTCTAACCCCAGTCCAGTGCAATCTGTTAACAACCCAGGGAGGAACACTCTCCTGCCCAGCTTTTTCCCCTCTAGAGAATCTAGAGTTTGCCCAGAGCTACAGTGTACATACCACTTACATTCTCTGTTTTTCATTGATATAGAATGGAAAAATGTACTCATGAAAAGAGCTATTGTGGGGATTATGTCATAGACTTCATCTGGACTCCTTCCTCTCCAAGCAGGGAGCCTAGCTTTAACCCCTCTCCTACCAGGAATTCCTCCTTGGCCAGCCAAAGACTATCTCAGAGTTGGCTCTTTGTGGGTTGTTTGAAGGGCTTCTTCTATCATGATGTCCCTTATTAACCATATTTAAACCTCTGTCCCCCAGACTCAAGTGGTAGAGGCTTTGTCTGGGAGAATATTCCCATAAATATGTAAAACTCCAGGGCCAAGAGAACTGTGGTCCTCACCCCTCTAGGTTCATTGCTCCTACCATAAAGCAGAATGCTGACAGGCCAGCAGGCTGGAGACAGGCTTCTCTGTGCCTCTGGTCAAGCCCTATACTTTCTGCCTCTCAGTTCCCCATCTTCCAAATAGCTAGAACCCCATTTCTCACTCCCCAGCGCACTGTGGGTACCTAAGGAGACTGTGTACAACCCTCGTTGTTCCCTTTCTAGTTGGATTGCAAAGGAATAGGGATACTCTTCTAAAAGGCTGGGTGACTTTTGTCTCCAAACAGGTAAAATCCTTTTCAGCTCAGAGACCCCACTGGATCAAAGCCCTTTTGTGAATCAGCCAGGAGTGCCCTTGCCCTAGGGAAACAACTAATGGCCATAGTAAACAAAATCTCCAGGGAAACCAGGTGCCTTCTAAATGAGTGAAATGTCAAAGGGGGGGGGGGGGGGCATTTCATTTTGCTTTTGAGTCCCTCTGAATGATAATTCCCACTGATCCTCTGAGGATGTGCTACAAGCAGGCTCAGGATGTCTGCATCCCTAGGTCCTGCTGTGCCCTGGAAATCCCCATCTCCAGGAGTCTCACATACACACATGTGGCCTTTCTCCCTCTTGGCCAGGACTCACACACTTCCTGAGACATTCGGTATGCCACCCAGCCTATGCTCTAACAGCGGGAACTTTCCTGCCCTCCTGTCAGCACGCACACACCCATGGGCACACTCTCCTCTTCTGGGAAGATTTCTGCTGCACATTGCAGCAGCGCCAGCATAACCTCTCATCATCCAGGTGGTGCCAAGGACCCTGGCAAGCTTTTTCTCTGCCCTCCTCCCATTCCTTAGCCCCCACCTCCTTACCATTCAGCAGTAGCAGCCTTACACCAAAAAGGAAAGTCCTGGACCCATTACATAATTCTCCATAGTGCAAGCAGTAGCTGGGGCATAAGGTCAGAGGTCATAGTGGGGTCAGGTGGCTGACACACACTGTAACGACAAGGTGGTTAAAATTAGACCACAGAGAGGAAACTGGCAGTCTTGTGGAAATGCAGAAGTTTCCTCTGCAAGTGTGAGGCTGGGGATGCAGGGAGGCCACTGTGCGTGCTGCCTGCCAGGCTATTACTCATTTCAGCTCTGTTCTTTAATGCCTTTTAGCCCCTGCTTCTGTATTTCTAGCCTTCCTCATCACATGTTTGAATACACGCAATGGAATCCATGGTTACCTGCCCTGGTCCAAGGAGAGCTTCCTTCCTCCTCCAAGGAGGTGTAAGCCCAGGACCTGGCACCCCAAGCTCAAGACAACTGTTCTTTTCTGGGTAGCTGAGCACTTTTTAGGTTAGCCTCTCAAGTGGAGGTATTTTAAGTACTTAGCCTGAGATTCAGGCCTGTAATGATTCCAGGACCATTAATGAGGGTGAGCAGGGACCACTCTTAGGCAGGGAGAGTAGCAGGTTATGCTGGGAACGGTGGTAGAAGATGAGTCACGTAGCACCAGCTGGCAGAGTGGTGCTCATTTCCACAGTGTCCTAGAGGATATGGATCAAGCCTGCCTCATCTGCAACTTATACCCAGCCAAGTTTTCTTGAGCCTGTCAGTCCCTACCATGAGCTTCCTATGTGCCCCACTCCCTGGCAAGGGGTGCCAAGGACAAGTGCTAAAGAGATGTAGTCTTTGCCACCAGTGGGGTTATTGTCCAGGTGAAGGAGTAACAAATGCACCTGTAAAACAGGAGCAAACAACCAAAGACAGACTCCAAGTTCATACTTAACTGTGATACAGACATAGAATTCCCTTTCACATTGTGGAGTGAGAAAGCATTGGGGGGCAGGGGCACTCAGCATGGGCTAGAGTCAGTGATGATGAGAATGGGCTGCCACCCTGTGGCATGTCTGGCCACTGAAGTGTGCTTCCCTACATGGATTGGCTTTCACCATCTTCCGAGTTCCAGATCAAGCAGGGCCCCTCCTCTGCCTTGGTGAGTGCCCTTTCATACGGAGAAGACCCCAGAGGCCAGAGCTGAAGAAAAGGGCATGAGAGGGCATAAGCAAAGCAGAGGGGTTTGCAGGTGAGGCCACCATGTGTGTGTGGTCTCACAGGAGAAGGACCCCAGACAAGGTGACTATGGAAACTTCATCTGAGACACTTACAAATTTGACGATTGCTGGAGATATTGAATTTCATTTTAGCTAAATCAGCCCCAGCTTCTCTGACAGCACTGGCTTATGTGCTGATGTGGCCACATGGGAGCAGGATGGCGTGAACCCCTGGAGGAGCAGAGCTTTGGTGAAACACCCCCCCCCCCCACCTGCTTTGCCTGTCTCCCTTCTCCTGACAACAATTTCCTGCCTGAACCCAGTCTCTGAGTATGAGAATCTCTTAGGTGGTGCAGGAACCCGCCAGGGGAAGCCCAAAATGATCTGGCTGAAATGAAACAGCCAAGAAAGTCCTCATCATTCATTTTGCACTCAGGCTGAAAGTTTTCCTTCTGGGAGTCTGGTGAGAGTTGAGCTGGGGGGAGAATGGAGAGTGGCAGTGAGGGACATTAGAAAGCGCTGTTCTGTGAGAGCCAGTGGTTTGCACTCTACCCTTCTATCAATTAGATACCAAATGTAAAAGAATTTAATTTTGTCTTTTTTAATATCAGGACTTCAGGGAAAGAAAGGCACAACCCCAGAGAAGACCTGTCATTGGTCCTGGGGTTGTCTGCTACCCTAGACATGACCTAAGGAGAGACGACAGTGACTTTGTTCTTCAGAAGATCTTGGTCCTCAACCCCTTGGCCCTCGCTCTGCATGCACATCCACACTCATTCTGTCTCCCTTGCCTAGCAACTTTGACACATTTTTCACGTGCCCCGAAGCCAACAATGTCTCTCATCTTCATATTCCCCTTCAGAAAATGCTGTTTTTCTTCTCTCCCTTTCTCCCTGTAGGTTATTGCAGCCGACTGCAAAAGGGTCACAGTGCTGAAGTATTTTCTGGAAGCCCTTTGTGGACAAGAAGAGCCTCTGCTGGCATTCAAGGGTGGAAAATATGTGTCAGTGGCACCCGTCCCAGACACCATGGGAAAGGAAATGGGAAGCCAAGAGGGAAAACAACTGGAAGATGAGGTACTATGCGGGAAGAGCCCGCCGTAGCAGAGGGAAGGCTCCCCTTCCTTCTCTCTCCAGCCCTGCTCTGCCCATGGCTTCAGCTTCTACCCCTGGTTATTTATAACCACTCTGAGCAGTGTCAGTGTTAAGGTGACCAGCCAACTTCTCAAGAGTGCACTCTGCTGGTGCCCCTTCCTGCCAGTCCCACCCCAGTGCCTCCATCACTACTACGAGTTCCAGATGCTTCGTTTTAATGTTGCATTGGAGGAGAAGGGAGGGAAAGAAAGAGTTTAATAATGTGCAGCTCTGGAGGCTTAGGAAAGGGAGTAGAGGGGGGTGTTAGGGTTCAGGCTGAGGATCAAGTTTATAGATGTGTAGAGCTCAGCACAGCACAGGCCTGAACTCCAGCCTTCAGCACACGTACGGGAAGAGCTGACATTGCTGGCCCCGCGTGGAAAATCACCCCTCCCCCGGCCTACCCTCCCTCCCTCGTTCCCTCCGTCCCTCCCTCCCTCCCTCCTGCACATCCTGATGTGATTAAGGAATTCTCCTCTTGTTTGTTTGCCCTTGGTTGTTCCTGTAGCCCTTGCTTCACTCCAGACCATGCGCGCGCCCTAGTGTGCGCCCGCGTGAGCCTGTGTACCCACCCCTGCTAAACCTCACTGGTAGTTGCCCTGCCATACATGTATGTATGTATCTTTCTGGGGATGATTGCTGTCATGGGTCTGTCTGTGCTGCGCTTGTGTGTCAGTTTAAGTTGAACACTGCTGCCAGCTTCCCTGCTGTCTGTGGGTTCTGAGTAAATGTGAGTGTGTAACGGTGTCGGTGCATATGTGTGTCTAATATCACTGCCAGCTGCCCTGCTGTGTGTCTGGGTGTGGGTAATTCTGTATGGGTGTGTGTGCACACAGCTCACTTTTGCCTGATGGTTGAGTATTACCTTCTTTTTACCCCCACAGTGTTAAAAACAGAGGGGACTTAGGTGGGAAGGAACGTGGGACCTAAGGAAGGGACGGAAGCAATTCTAGCCAGAGGCCAGGTCACCCATAGGCCAACACAGTCATTTGGCCCACAACAGTCTCAAGCGCCTGGTGGAGCAGGGTGGGGTGCAGGGATGAAATCAGCAACAGGCCAGGGAAGCCAGATGTCAGCTGGAAGCTGTCGTTTGTGATCTGAAGCAGTGATAGAGTGGCCACCTTTGGTTTAGAGTCTTCAGAGCAGCAGAGTCTTGGACTGGCTTCATTAGAATAGCTGGAGAACCCCACCCCACCCCTGATGATACAGGCTCAGCTTCCAGGACAGAGGTGGTTCCAGGGATAAAACTGAGCCCATGATTCCAGACTCTCCAGATGAAACCTGGGCAGAGAATAATGGGAAAGAATGAGCTGTCGGCGTAGGAGGAGACAGTGGAGTTGCTAAAGCCATCGAGGTGTCCAGGCTTCAGTCAGGACAGAGCAGTGCCACCCAAGCCCTGGGTACTATGTAGTGAGCATGGGTGGGGCAGTGCTAAGTCACTTATCTCAGCCACACAGTGAGGCTGAGGCGGGCAGTGGAAGGTCAGCAAGGCCAGCTCTCCAGGATCGCAGTAAGAGTTGTCCTCTGGCCAGTGAAGCCTGCAGTGCCAGATCGTAGGCAAGTGAGGCCCAAAGAGAAGGCCTAAGGAGCAGATTTTTCACTCCTACAAAGAACAGACCTGTTCTTCCATCCCAGATCTTGGGGCTGTCACACTGTTTCTCCTTCAGGTCTTACTAACCAGACAAAAGTTGTGACCCATGCCACGCTGCCCACTTCTTCCTTTTCCCACGAGCCTCCTGAGTTCCTTTATGTTAGTGGCCCCTGGGAAACCCTGCTTACCCTGGTCTGTGTAATTTCATAACCTGTACTTCCTCGTTTGGTGTGAGAGCTGAGCAAACCCCAGACAAGCCTTGCTGACCCTCTTATGACCTCAGTCAAGCTCACTCCAAGCTTCATGATAACCAGTGTGTCCCTGATCAGAGCAGACAGGGTATTGTTATGGGCCAGGCTGGCATCCTATTCCACTCACTCCGGTCCAGGTTAACTAACCCCACAAACAAGGAAGGAAATATGTAATGTCTTCCTCCTTCCCAGGGCCTGGGCCTTTCTGGAAGTGAACCATATTGACACTAGAGCCCTGTGGGTTGTCAAATGAGTAGTGACTGCGCACAGCACCCAGACCCCTGAGACCTCTTAGGATAGTGGCACTTCTGGCTTCATCCTGACATCTCATCTCTTCTCCTCAGACTACAAGACTGAGTCACTTAAGTTGATTGGGAGAGAAGACATCATTCTTCATAAAGATAAGAGTCCATTCACTTCCTTAGGGATACTACCAAAACACCTGTCTTTTCACCCTAGATTTTGTTCCCAAAACACAGCATCACCTACCCCACACACTTTATCAACCACTTCCAGCCAAGTGACTCCGTTGGAATATCATATTGAGATGGACAGTTAGAGGAGAGAGTAGGATGTACTACTGAACAGGTCCTGGGTGGGCCTATGGGAGACCTGGTGAAGCTGAGCCACTAAGGGCTGAGTCCAGATTAGGTCCCCACCCCTGTGCTGCTTGGTATTATTGGTAAGAAGATAGACTTTGGAGTTGGACTGACTAGAGTTCAGATCCCTGCTGTGCCACTTACTAGCTTTGTAACCTTGAGCAAACTATTTAACTCTAAATCTCAGTCTGTTCATTTATAGAATAAGGATTATAATAGCATCTATTTCACAGGCCATAGTGAGTATTAAATGAGTTAATACATGAAAAACATCCCTGTCCTTGGCAAATACTAAGCTCTCAGTAAATGGTAGCCGTTGTTGTCATTATTATCAACCCGTTAGAAACACAGGAATCTCATGCTAAATCACTTCCTATTACCCATGCTAACCCTGTCCCTCAAAGGAAGCTTCTTGGGCAGCTGCATGTTCTCTACTGACCAAGGCCAAAAGTGAGAGAGAGTAAGGAATGGAGCCTGGGACCACCCGGGGAGCAGTGACTTCTGAGAGCTGAAGCTGCAAGCAGGGAGGTGCCATCCCTGGGGAAGGCTCCACCAGCCTGGCAGGAGACTCCTGAAGCTAGCAGCTATCTCCCAGCCTGCCTAGGCTCTGGTAGGGCAGCTGAGCAAGGTCATGTCAAGTGAATTCCTGTAAGGGGGCCCAGCAGCCCTGACACCACCAGGCTGTGGTCTTAAAAAGAAACCAGGGCAAGGTCCGCTGAGCTACAGCATCTGCTCCCTGATGCCGTCTGGGGCAACGGAGCTTCCACGCCTAACTCCCAGCTGTTGGCCAGAATTGATTCCTATCAGTTATTAGCATGAATTAGATTTAAATTGGGTGGTTTAACTTTCTCTTGTTTTCCTCTTTGGTGATTTCAAAATTAAAATAGACCCAAAGTTTGACTTTGTGAGTGTGTACAAAAGAAAACAAAGAGCTGTGGATATAAGCATGGAACTCTGTGTGAGAGTGACTCATGGTGTGGATCTGTGACAGAAGGGAGCATTTGGTTGGGGGAGGGGGTGACAGCTTCTCTTTACCTCCTTACACCTTGGGGCCCTTTGCAAGAAATTATCAGAATAAGCATGAAAATGGGGATGCTGAAAGGACAAAAGAGTGGGTCTGGTAAGTGTCACGGGCTCACAGTATCCTCTCTTCCCTGGCCTGTTTCACCACCCAAAGGAGGAGGATGTGGTGATTGAAGACTTTGAAGAAGATTCAGAGGCTGAAGGCAGTGGGGGCGAGGATGACATCAAGGAGCTTCGGGCCAAGAAGCTGGCTCTGGCCAGGAAGATAGCCGAGCAGCAGCGTCGCCAAGAAAAGATCCAGGTAGAGCCTCCCTGGGGAAGGTGGTTCCCATCAGGGTGGTGCTGGCCAGGGCATGAGGGGGATGTGAGCTGGGAGTGGGGATGAGCAGGACTGCCTGAGAAAGAGTCTTACATGTCTGGTCCCACTCCCCCTGTTTTCTTCTTCTGTCACTAAATCCTGGTGGCACATTTGGTGCCTGGAGACACCCTCCTCCTGGGCTCTAAGGCAGGTTCTTGTCAGATAATCTGACAAAAGCTTCTCCCCCAGCAGTAATCTGTGAATACTTGGTCTTTCACACAGTTTCAGGAGTTTTGAAGTTCCTCTGAACCATACACTTCCAGAGAGGCCAGGGAATCTCTGTTGAGAACACCTGTTCTCAGGGCAGAGGATGTCATGGCCACAGTCTGCTTATCTGGATTCCCAGTGTAGACACTAAACCGTCCCAAAGAGAAACTGCTGGATCTCCACACAAGGGTTCCTCCACCATCAGCCCGCTTGTGGACCCATCTATTCCTCCACTTCCAGCAAGTTTTTTCTTTTTCTTTTTAATCCTCACCCAAGGACATGCTAATTGTCCTTGGGGGGGGGGGGGGGAGAACAGAGAAAGAGAGAAACATTGATGTGAAAGAAACATCAATCAGTTGCCTCCAGTACCCTCCCTGACCAGAGATCAAATTGGCAACCTAGGTATGTGCCTTGACTTGGAATTGAACCCACCACCTTTTTGGTGCATGGGACAGTACTCCAACCAATGAGCCACCCAGCCAGGCTAGCAAGTTTTTCTTTATGGCTCTTCTAGGTCTGCCATCTTGCATTGTAAGCTCACTTCCTCTTATCTAGGGCTCAGGGCAGACAGGGAGTCACTCTCTCCCATCTAACTATGTGCATAGGGAAACATCAGGCCTCTTTAGGAATGTCTGTTTTCAGCTCTTTTCAGACACCCCTCATCTTTGGCAGAGGCCTCAGTGCATGTGGTCAAACAGACCTGATCAGTCTAGGCTCCTAGCTTTGTGACTTTGGGCAGATTGTTTAATTTCTCAGACCCTGTTTCCTCATCTGTACAGTGAAAGTGTTACTAGTACCTACCCCTTAGGATTGCTGCGAGGCCTACAGAAACTAGCCCCATGCAAAGTGCTTAGCACAGTGCATGGCACACAGTATGTGCTTTATAAATGGCCATTGTGGTCTAACATTACTCTAATCACCCATCTTACAAGCCCTGCCCTAGGAACAGAATAAATCCCAGTTGGGATCCATTGTTCTTCAGACACATTCAAGTCCCCTTACAAACTGGAATCCAGTGTGTGATACCTCTGCCAGCAGCAGGGATGTCTGCTCCTCAGCCTTCCTGTGGTCTCTGTTGTGGCCCATGAAGCAGCTTCATCCTCACACTGTCTTTCTTTCTGTCCTGTGGCTCTTTTTTTCTTTACCATCAGTCTTCCCAAAAGTTCTACCTATACTCTCTACCTTCATTTCTTCACTCTCCACCCAGCAATTATATACTCTGTTGTGGCATAAGTCACCAAGTACCTGTCTTTATCAAGTCTCGGTTCCCATCATAGCTGACTTCCCTGTAGCTTTGGACTCGGAAGTTGCTTTCCTTGAGCTTCAGTTTAATACAAGGGAACTCTTATCTTCCCTCTCTCTCTGTTGACCTGGGCTTCCTCACCACTATTCTTTGCTTGATCTCCTCCTTCTTTCTGTTATTTCTTAGTCTCAGCACACAGAGTTGGCACTCAGCAAATATTTGTTCAGTGGCTTAATAGATGATGGCAACTAGAGCATCATCTTAAATTCCTTGCTGGGTTTTAATCCCTTGAGCCTGCTTCTTTTAAAAAAAAAATCAAATCTATTTGTTCACTCATTTATTCCCTTCTCTCTTCTCTATTCTCATTGCTACTACTACTAGTGTAGTCCCAGTACTGATCTGGATTATAGCCATCATTGCACAACTCCAGGAGGTGCCATTTACCTTGTAGCCCTATGAATGGCATCTCTTGGAATTGTGCAGTACACAGTCTGCATGCTGGGTTCACTGCCTCCGGTGCATCTTACATGTTCTCATCGTTCTCTTCCCAGAAGAGCCATTCCCCTGCTCAGAAATCATCAATGCCTTTGCTCGGCTAATATAATAAAGTCTAATTCCTTATTATGGCACTCAAGGCTTTCTTGTGTGTTCCCAACCTCTTCTCCCAAACCCCCATGAGCCCTTACTATATATTACATTGGGCAAATTATTTAACTTCTCTGAGCCTGTTTCCTCATCTATAAAATGAAAGTGGTAACAGCACCTACCTCATACCTCAGAATGACAGTGCGTATAAAGTGCTGTCCAGACCGAGACCCTCCTGCCTGGACAACAATATTACCTTCCTCTCGTTTCCCACTCTCGGGTCTTTGTTCGTGCTGTCCCCTTTTCTCTGTTCCACGTTTCCTGTTACCTGGTGAAATTCTATTCCTCCTTCAGTCCCCAGATGAAACTCCATCTCCCCAGTGAAACTTTCCCTGATTCCCCCGAGGAGGAATCAGTCTCTCTCTGCTCAGTGTTCCTATAGCACTGATTTATACTTCATGTGTGAAACTTATATCACATCTCATATTACACTTCTTTCTGGACTTATTCCTCCACTGTACTGTGAACTTGGAATCGGGGACCCTGTCTTCAGCTCAGTTTAGTAAGTGGTGGTGAGCATCTGCTATACTGGTGATCAGGGGGCACAGGAGTGGGAAAAAGTCCCATCCCGGAAAGCGCAGTGGAGTGGAGAAGCCAGTGATCTGAAGTGTGAGTGAGTGTTGTTACAAAGGGAAAGCAGGATGCTGTGGGAGCATATGCTGCGGGGACGTGGCCTTGTCTGGAGCGCCGTGTTCAGTCCTGCTCTCCAGGGACAAGCAGCAACCTTACAAATAGGAGGTCTTGTACGAGGCTGGACTTCCGGTGCCAGTGGCTGCCCCTGTCCAAAAGTCTGTCTTCCTCATCACCTCCTTTAGAGCAGGCTGCTCAGGCCCAGGCACTGAGGGCCTGCTGTGGTTTGGCCAGGGCTTGGGTTGCTGTTGCCCCTTTAAGAACAGGCCCCACATGAACCGCTGCTGGCGGCCCTGCCTCCTGTCAGCCTTCTTCCTCCAGCCTCACAGCCACAGGAGGATTTCTCAGCAGAGGAAAAATTCCCCCCTTCCCTTCCCCCCCCCTTTAATGCCCGGGGCCCTTCACTTCCATAATTCTTCATTTTCCAGCCTTGAACGTAAGCCAGACACATCTGTCTGGCCATATGCGTGAACCCTGGAGTCTGTGCCGAGGTGGCTGTAAAACAGGGCCGGTGAAGGCCCTTCTGGGAGAGCACACATGTGTGTGCCCTCGGGCCATTGGCTCCCTGCCCAGAACCACGGGGCTGCAGCGCTCCAAACCCATGTTAACCTTTTCTTATTTTTCCTCTTTTTATTTACTTTAAGGGGGGAAAATCCCAAGGAAAAGGTATAAATTGTCCTGGGAGTGGGGGAAAGGCTCCTAGCTAGAGAGGCCATTATTGTTGGCAGGTACCTGGGTCACACTAATACAATAAGGAAGAGAAGAGCATCTAGTGAATTAAGATCGGAGAGATGGACTGTAAATTACACTGCTCTGAACTCCATCAGTCTCCAGGGGTGTTAACTGAGAGGTGTAAGGCAAGTCCCCAGCTCCCAGCGCCTTTTACAGACACAGCAAAACAGGAACCACACGTGTTTGGGGAAGGGATATGAAGATGGGGTTGAAAAAGTCCTCCTGGCCCCCATGATGGCTATAAAGTCCAACCGAGATCTGGAGCTGTAGCCACACCCCCACTTCCCTGCTCACACCTAGACCCCTGGGCCCAAGCTCATCTGTGGGGCCGGGGGAGGTGGGGCCTGGCCCCCTCCACACCTCGGCAGCCTGTCCTTCCCTGCTTCCGGTGTTGCACAGAGGCCGGTGAGTGGGGCCGACTGGAGGTCAGAAAAGGGGTGTGGGCAGCTCTCAGGGCCTGTGCAGCTGGAGGCCCAACTCCCAGGCAGGCCCCTGGATGCTAGGGGGCCAAATTCGCCCACCCAGGGCTTTGAGGCAACACTCTCCAGCTCAGCCTAGGCTTTGCCTGTTGCCTGAGACAGCTATCTTTGTATTGGGTTGGTTCTGACCCCTTCACTGCTTTCTACCTTTTCAGTTATTTTCATTCTCATTGCCTTTTTTGGGGAGGTGTCCAGAGACCACAGCAGGGTACATGGTTTGTCTGGGGAATTGGTCAGAAGTGTTTCATTCCTAAGCAGGCCCCCAGGGCAAAGCAGTCACTGAAAATCCTCCTCCAGGCATGAGGCGTGGCCTCCTGGCACCTCATACTGGCCCTGGCCCTGTGAATCCCCTGCCTCCTCTCTGCCTCCATGAGGCTTTGCTGTGATTTGTGCTGCTGTCGGGCGGGGTCAGGTTTCCTGAGCAGTTGCAAACATCCCACCTGAAACATAACAGGCTCTTCCTCTGGCCACAGCTATTGTTTCCCTCCGCATTATGGCCACAGTCTTGCTCTGTAGCCAGCAATGACATGTGTTCTGAAAATAGCTTTGCTCTCCTGTCCCCTTCCCGCCCACCCACCCTCCTGAAGATGCAGTCACTCCTTTGTGGTGGCCCCAGGAGTTTCACTCTAAATATAGCTGCAGCCCATTCATGCTGCCACCCAGCTGGAGGGGGGGCACTGTGGAACAATGGGGCATGTACAGAGCCCCCCACACCTGTATGGAAGCTAGCGGAAGACAGACACTCAGCCCTGGCTCCTAGCTGTCGGAGGCAGGGTGGGAGCCAGCTCACTACCAGGCCAGGGGCACGTTCACGCCAGGGCAGGAAAGCACATCAGCCTGTGGAGCTGGGCAACCGCCCTCTCCACACGAACCTGTTCCAGAGCCTGTTTCAGCTTCTCTGCAAACTGTGGCACTGAGCCTCCAGTTCGCTTCAGCTTTTCTTGTCCCCCTGGCTCCACAGCTTCCACAAGGTCCTGTTCTCTGATAGAATGGTCGGCCTGTTGTCTGCAACAACCTTAGGCTGCTGCTGTTTGGAGCAAGTTCGAAGCTGTCACTCCCTTTCTGTCAGGAAAGGGCACCCTTCTTGGGCATTCTCAGAACAAGAGTTGTCAGATAAAATTCAATCTTTAAAGTGCCCTTCAACCCTGAGATTCTATTACTTTAGCTCATTGAGCTTCTATGATATATCAAACTCTATACTAGGTATTGTGAAAAAATAAACTATAAGAAAAGGCAGTCCCGCCCTGGCCGGTTTGGCTCAGCGGTTAGAGCGTCCGCCTGCGGTCCGGGGAGACCCGGGTTCGGTTCCCGCTAAGGGCATGTACCTTGGTTGCAGTTTGTCCCCGGCCCTGGTTGGTCGTGCGGGTGGCAGCCACTCGATGTGTCCCTTTCGCATCGATGTTTCCCTCTCTCTCTCTTCCTCTCTCTCCCTCCCACACTGTCTGTACAAAAAATGGAAAAATGTCCTCGGATGAGGATTAAAAAAAAAAAAAAAAAAAAAAAAAAAAAGAAAAGGCAGTCCCACCCTGGCCTGTGTGTCTCAGTGGTTAGATCATTGACCCAAGCACCAAAGGGTTGTGGGTTCAATTTCCAGCATGTACCTGGATTGCAGGTTTAATCCCCAGCCCTGGTCGGAGCACATGTGGAAGGCAACCAATCAATGTGTCTCTCGCACATCAATGTTTTTTTTCCCTCTCTCGCGCTCTCTCTCTCTCTGCCCCCACCCCTGCCTCTCTCTCCCTTCTCCTCTCTCTAAAAAAAAAAAACAACTCAATGGAAAAATATCCTTGGGTGAAGATTAACCAAAAAAGAAAAAAAAAAAAAGAAAAAGAAAAGGCAGTTTTTCTTCAGCTCCTTACAGTCTAGTTTGAAAGTAAGATCAGTCCTCTCATAAAACAATCAGAAGTAGCAAGCAAGTCATCATACTTACACCTTTAAAGAAACAACGCAGCCCGGCCAGTGTGACTTAGTGGTCGAGCATAGACCCATGCACCAAGAGGTCCCTATTCGATTCCTGGTCTGGGCACATGCCCAGGTTGTGGGCCCAATCACCAGTGGGGGGCATGCAGGAGATAGCCAATCAATGTTCGCTGTCATCAGTATTTCTATCTCTCTCTCCCTCTCCCTCTCTCTAAAATCAATAAAAAAAATTTTTTTTATCTTTAAAAAATGTTTTTTAATAAAGAAAGAAAGCAAGTGGCCTTGGCCGGGTAACTCAGCTGGTTAGAGTGTCATCCCATTACACCAAGGTTGCAGGTTTGATCCCTGTTCAGGGCACATACAAGAAACAACCAATGAATGCATAAGTAAATGGAACAACAAATCAAAGTTTCTCTTTCTCCCTTTCTCTCTCTCTAGAATCAATAAATAAAAATTTTAAAAAGAAAGAAAAGGTTAAGCTCCGTGGTACTGACTTTGGACCTCCAGAGAAGGAGTCCTAAGCACAACTTTCCCATGAGCACCCCAAACGAAGATGCTAAGTGTACTGCCACAGGAGGCTGGTAGCTCTCTGCCTGCTTTCTGTAGCAAATGCAGTATCCGCTCCCTTTGGTTTCTGCGGCTCAAGAAGGAATTTCCTCCTCTGCTATTGGTGGTTATCTTACCAACTATTCCTATTTTTTATTTCATTTCCATTTTTCATTTAAAAAGCTACACACAGTTTTTTTTAAAAGAAAAAAACGAGTACCACAAGTCTCATAATAGAAATCAACAGTCCTCTGCCTGGCCCCTCCCTATCTCCAGCTCTGCTCCCTAGTGGTTTCCCAAGATATTTACCCTTCTGGATATATAGAAGTTGAAAAATGGAACAGTGCAGGAAGAAAGGAAATTGACATTTGTTAAGCTGCTAATACATGTATCAGGTACTTTGCTAGATACTTTCACATACAAGGTGACTAGAAATTCACTGTGTTAACAGAACTTCTCATTTCTGGTGAAGACACTACTCTGCCCAGAGAGGCCCAGGGATAAATGAGTCCATCACCCTATAGAAGGAAGGAAGCAGCCACACTCCCTGTGGAGCCCGAAAGAGAAGGAAAACTTAAGGTCTTCTCGTAATCTGGGTTCTTCATATTCACAACTCCTATGTGAACTAATTGCATTACCTTTATTTGTAAGTCTCAGTGTCTCAGTTTTCAGTGGGTTAGCATCCCAAATCATCCACAGTGTCTAGAAAAAGGAATTTAGCCTATAAAAAGCCCCTCCTGGGGGAACCCAAGGCTGTCAGCTTCCTCCTCCAATGTTATTGTGGATTATCTCTTTCCCAGTTCCCCACCAGCTTACTGAAGGATGCTCAATTACTTCAGAGAAAGTTGGTTACTTAGTACCTTCCAGAAACAGAATTAAGTTATTTTTCTCTTTCACACTTTATGACAACCTGGTCCTTATTGCTACTGGTCTGATTCAAAGTGTTAATGCTTTCTTTGATTTCCCAGTTCACTGTAGCCCAATCTCAGATGCAGTAAGAAGGATTCCTATGGAACTCTCCTTCCGGGTCAGCACGCTTGATTCCAGGCCAGGGCCAGTCTGTCTGAATCACAGCATTCCAGTTGCGCCCCCCTCACCCCACCAGAGGCTTCTGCAGCTTTTTACTCATACAAACAAAAATAAATCTCACTACCGGCCTCTGAACTCCACAGCAGCATGCTTCCCCCTTCTCCCCAAGCAGCCCATGGCTGTGAGTGGGGACTTGGCACTCTCCCCACCGACATCACTTTTTCACTCCCTGCGCATCCTGTGTCCTTCTCTCACCGTGCGACCCAGAGATCGGAATGGGACGTGACGGCCGGCACAGGCGCCGTGCACAGCTGCCAGGAATCTGACGGGTAAAATCTGGAAAAGTTGGGAGGGCAAATGCTACACACACACACACACACATACACACACACACACACACACACACACAGCGCCACTCAGAGAGGGCCGGAAACACAGACACCCACAGAAAAGGGCTTTCAGACTCCCAACCCTTTCTCAGTATGCCATTCTTTGGAGGGGACTGGGCCAGTCTTGTGACCCAGGTATGACCCCCCCCCCTTCAGAGGCCCACTGGTACCCCAGGAGAAGAGGGAGCAGCTTCACTTTATCTCCTGAGACTCCATGAGGGCATGTGGGGAACAGGAAGCCATTGTGTGGTGACTCACTGGGCAGAGCCAGGTTAAGGGAAGTTGTCTGCGGGTGTCCCTGGGACCGGATGATGGCAGCAGAGCTCTGACCACCCTCATACAGCTTGACCCCACCCCACCCCTGGGGAACCAATGAGACTGCCACTTCCCTAAGAGGCTGTGGCCTCTGTTCACCTTTCTGGCCCTAAGCCAGACCTTAAAGAACTCACAGCTTTCCTGGACCCTGCTTCTAGATTTTAGTTCTGTCCTGTCACCAGAACACACAAGCAGGCTCAGTCAGCCCCCAGCCCCCTCCGCCAACTGTCTTAAAGGCCCTCTTGCCTATTGCCAGCTCTATGGGTATGATGGTATAAGGTCTCAGGAGCCTGTTGTTTGCACAGGGTCCAAAATGGCAGCCAGTTGCACTTCCCTGGAGTCAGACCAGGGCTGCAGTGTCATTTTTGGATGCAGAAGAACAAAGCTGTGAAAGGAGGCAGTGGGGCAGTCGCACAGATGCACCACTTAGCTGGGCCCTGAGTCCCTGTCACCACAGATGCCAAAGTCCCTGTCCTTCCTCCCAGTAGCAGTGCTTATTCTGTTCCTCTCACCCAGAAAGAGATTTCAGGGCCTATGATGCCGAAAACATTCCTGGCAGTGGAGAAGCTGGATAGAAAACACCCAAGAGCTGGGAAAATGAGGACCAGGGATGCTGATGCTCCCATGGTGTAAGGAGAATACTGTACAGAGTTGTTAACTGAACCTGGGTGGGGACCATGTCCTGTTCTTACAAAATACCAAAGCCGTGGCACAATGTTGTATGTCAGTTATATCTCAATAAAGAATTACATTTTTGCCCAGCCAGTGTGGCTCCGTGGTTGAGCATCGACCCATGCACCATGAGGGCACTGGTTCAAGTCCCGGTCAGGGCACATGCCCAGTTTGGGGGCCAAATCCCCAGTGGGAGGCATGCAGGAGGCAGCCGGTTGATGTTCTCTCTCATTGGTGTTTCTATCTCTCTCTCCCTCTCCCTTTCTCTCTCTCAAAATCTACAAAGAAAAAAATTTTTTTAATGCCCAGGCCGAGTTTGGTGGAATGTGTGTCACCCTCTACTTGGCAGCCCCATAGGGAGAGAAAATGACCCAAGTTCTCTGGGAAGGTGTCCAGCAGCAGTGGCACTTTCCCCAAATGAGGTGAGAGTAACAGTACCAGCAGACTGGGCCTCTCAGCCACAATTCTCATGCCTGCCAGCGTCCTGTGGCTTGTGCCTTCCACCAGCTGTGGTGGCGGTGGCAGCAACGACTTACTCATAGGGAGAGGTCCCCAGCAGGTCACAGAGAAGCCACCCCCAGCATTCAAAGGCATGCCCTTTCAGTTTTACTGTCATTGCCAGTGAAACCTGAGCACCTTCCTTACTGACTGTTAGTGGCCAGGGCCCCATCTCACTTGGCACGCACATCTCCTTCCCTGCCCCGTGCCTGTGTTTGTGCCACTGAAAGCTGTGTGCGGTAGAAGGCCAAGAGAGGGCGCGGCAGGGCTGGGACCTGCTCTCCAGGCCCTTGCCAAGTTTGTGCGAGTGCCCTCCAGCTCCATACACTGGGAGCACTGTCTGAGCAGATGCCAGCAAATTGGTTTGCTCTTTGGCCATGGCCCCCAAGAGGAAGCCACACAATAGTGACCTTGCTCTGTAGTGACGGCATACCCATAGCCACTACCACACACAAGGCTCTGTCAGACTGAAGAGAATTGGGTTTTCCCAGATATGCTTGGAGCTTCCCTGAAAGATGTGCACAGCCGTAAGACTAACAAGCACTAGGTCTTGTGCTGTCCTAGGTGTGTACACAGGCTGCTGGGGCTACATGGGGTGGTTTTTCCGTGATGATGCATAGGAGGCACTTTGACTTTTTGTTATGGAAATTTAGCTTGCACTAGTAAACATGTAACTTGGCTGTCAAACTCTTGATACCATGGATATCCTTGCTTAAAAAGAGGCTAAGCACCCTAGCTGAGTAGTTCAGTTAGTTAGAGCGTCATCCAGATACACCAAAGTTGAGAGTTCTATCCCAGTCAGGGCACAATACAAGAATCAGCCAATGGCCCTGGCCTGTTTGGCTCAGCAATTGGAGTGTCGGCCTGCGGACCAGAGAGTCCCGGGTTCAGTTTCCACTAGGGGCAAGTACCAAAAAAATAAAAAAAAAGAATCAGCCAAAGAATGCATGAATAAGTGGAACAACAAATCGATGTTTGACTCTCCCTCTCTCTTTCTAAAATCATCAATAGAAATTTTTTAAAGAGGCTAAGCAAAAAAATGAATTGACTTAAAGTCAATTTAAAGAAAAACATCAGCCCTGGCCGGTTTGGCTCAGCAGTTAGAGCATTGGCCTGCGGTCCAGAGAGACCCCGGTTCGGTTCCTACTAATCGAGGCACGTACCTCGGTTGCAGTTTGTCCACAGCCCTGGTTGGGTCGAGCGGGTGGCAGCCACTCAATATGTCCCTTTCACGTCAATGTTTCTCTCTCTCTCTCTCTCCCTCCCACTCTATCTGAACAAAATAGGGAAAAATGTCCTCGGGTGAGGATAAAAAAAAAAAAAAATCAAGTAAATAATAGTATAGATTATACAGAATTGTGGCAGAAGAGTGCAAGTAGAACCCAAAAGACATTTAGGAAACACTACTGGTGTTGGGGGAGATGGCAGTTCTGATCAGTCTGAGTGTTCTCTGTGCACACATGGGGATTGGGCCCTAATTGTCACACTATGGACTCCTGTTGCTGTGGGAGGCTTTGGTATTAATGATTAGTTACCACTTTTTTTGTATAGTCTTTGAGTTAACTTATTTTTTAACTACACAGTGAAGTAAATTGAAATACAAATTCTGTTTGGGATACATAAGTACATATATAAAGTGTCTGGACTGAGAAGTACCCCTCTTTGTGCTGCCTAGATAATGTATATGAAACCACTTTCATATCTAAGGAACCTGACTCGCCCTTACAGATTTTTAGCCCAAGGTCTTGTTTTCAGAGACCTGTTATTTTTAATACCATCCGGTCCTTTCTCAGTCCTAGATGGGTTTTAGTCACGCCCCATTCCCTGGGCCATTTGGTCTATGTCGATTTTTATTGCAGTGCTTTGCCCAGCCCTTGGGCCTGTCCCTCAGGCCTGACAGGGGCTGGCTGTTCCTCTGGAGGGGAACGGAGAGTCAGGGTCAGGATGCTGACACACTGTGGAGTCAGGGCCCTGGCTCACCCACCCTCTTGCCTGCTCACTCTTTGGCTCACTCACCATTCTGTGTCCCTGTAGGCTGTCCTGGAGGATCAGAGTCAGATGAGGCAGATGGAGCTGGAGATCAGACCCTTGTTCCTCGTACCAGACACCAACGGCTTCATTGACCACCTGGCCAGTCTGGCACGGCTTCTGGAGAGCAGGAAGTACATCCTGGTGGTGCCCCTCATCGGTGAGTCAGGCCAGAGCAGCCCTGCACGTGCACAGCAGCCCCCTCTACACACATGTCCCCAGCCTAGGGGCCAGGCAGAGCCCTGCTGTGTATGTAAGACAGGATTTGCAGGGAAGTAGGGAATGTGTGGTGCAAGGAAAATTGTTTAATAATCAAGGCAGTTCAAATTATTATGGCTGATCCATGGCTTAAACTGCTTGAGCAAATGGACTCCTGTGTCCCAGCAACCAGAGGCTGCATGAGCCCAGCCCTTGTTTTTATCCTTATAAAGCTTGCAGTAAAACAGCAAAGCTGGTTCCCGTTATTGGTAAACACTCAGCCCTGGCAGATAACGGCAGTGCTGCTGGGTGGTCTGGCAGGGAGGCTGGGAGGATTTTGAAGTGGTTAGATGCCTTTGGTCTGATTGTCTTGTAGCTTTTCATGATCATTCTATTGGTTCGAGGTAGCATTCTTCTGGCCAATGTCACCCTAAGGCCAGGCGGACAGAAACCCTCCAGAGCAAACCCTTGGCTCATGCCGATGGATTCCTGCCACTTGGGCCCTTACCACTGTCTGGTCATTGGTGCTGGTGCAGGGTCAGCATCTCAGGACCCAGCTAGCTTGCTTCCATCCTCAGGCCAGAGCAGCCCAGCTGGGCTGTCTCCAGGAGACTGTCTAGGCACCCTTAGTTCTTGGAGCTCTGTGGTAGGTCAGCCTCAGGATGGGCTTTGGGCTGTGGCTCCTGTCTGTTCTAACTGATACAGCTAATGTAACCGAGGCTGTGCTGGGAGAGGATTGGGAAGCCTAGGCTTCTTAATGTCCCCTTCTCAGCAGTCACTTGGAGCACATTCGGGAGCCTTGTCTTCTGGAAAAGCCACCAGACTGGCAGTCTGCCTTCCAAGCCACCTCTGACATCCATGCCAAGATGTTCCATTGGGCCTTCCCTCCCAGTCCCAAGTGTCTTAGTGCCAGATGAGGGTGGAAACAAAGGGCAGGAAACATCCGCCCCTGCAGAGGCTATAGAACCCTGGGGGGTTGTGGGAAACACGTTAGCACCACCTGAGAATGTTGGCACTGAAGCAGCCCACGTCCCGCCTCCACCCTCCCTGTCTTCCTTCCCCTCCCCATGTGGCCTGGCCAGAACCTCTTAAACCCAGGCTCTTAGACCTAAGGGAAGGTTTTCTGTTCTTTAAAAGTAGAGCAGCTTTTCTCCCCAAGGCAGAGCAACAAGACCATCATGCTGTTCCAGCTTCCCTCTTCCCAGACTGGGTCCTGGGGTGGGGCTGCTTTCAGGATAATGTGTCTCTGTGCTTTCCTACCAGGAGATTTTCAGGGGGAAGAAAGTAAATTGAAAACCTTTTTTGCTAGATGGTCAGGAAATGGTATAACTGAGAGAGGTGACATCTCAGGAGTCCCCTAAAACTTAGAAGGTGCCTCAGACACCATCCCAGGCTAGCAGGGTTTTTTGTTTGTTTGTTTGTTTTAATTTTTTTCTTTATTGATGTTAGAGGAATGGAGAGGGAGAGAGAGAGAGAGAGAGAGAGATCACTGAGAGAGAACATTGATTGGCCGCCTCCTGTATGCTCCCCACTGGGGATCAGGCCTACAACCTGGGCACGTGCCCTGACCGGTAATCGAACCGGTGACCTCTTGGTGCATGGGTCAGAGCTCAACCACTGAGCCACACCGGCCGGTCCTAGCAGTGTTTTTGTTCACCAGCATGGACTAGGTCCCTACTATGTACATAGTCTCCTTGTTCCCAAGTGCTCCAGTGAATGGCAAAGCCACAGCCCTTGGTCTTGAGGAGCTTACAGTTCAGTGGAGAAAGCCAGATTTGGTGGAGAGGGAGCAAGTATATGAGAAAACCTAGAGGATACATGCCGAATAAATAGATGGCCCCCAGGGGCATTGTTAAAGCAGTCCAGGCCAGCCTCTTTGAGCTTTCCTCAGCTGTGGGCAGGGCCCTGGACTCTCGGGGGCTGTAGAGGGAGCTCCTGTTTAACGAGGCTCCCTTGGTGGACTCCTGCCCTGTGTCCAGAGCACAAAGGGTTAAGCCAACAGCCTTCCCTGCTTGTTTCTTGTGCTCTTTAACCTGCTCTGTGCTCCTTAGGCCTGACCCCAGCATTGAGAAGCCCCGCCTGGTGCAGAAGCACAAACAAGCTTCCCCTTTGAAGCCTGTTTAGTTTGGAAGCAGGAAAGCAGATTTTGGGATGGAATACCAGTTTTTTGTGTTTGATGTTCTGTTTGCTGTGCCGTATACCCATCCACCATTATTCCCAACCTCAGCCATACATTGTGTGGACACTAGCCTCAGGTTGCTGAAAGCATGGGCATCAAGTATGTGTGTATTCCCACATGGGCCTTTTCCAGAAAGTGTCTCTGAATACCCAGACAGTGAGTGCCAGGCTCACCATGGAACAGCATGCTCATGCTGATTCCCCAAGTCATGAATCATTGCACCGAGGAGAGGCCTCAGACCCCAAACTCTCCCGGAGCCCCCAAGGAGTGCATATTTCCCACTTGACCTCAGGCTTTTGGCTGGAATTTTGGAAAGAATCTTCACCAGAAAATGGAGCCGTGTCCCAGACACAGGCAGGCAGGCAGACAGGCGCGCACACACACACACACACACACACACACACGTGCAGTATCAGAGGAGGTAGATGTGCCAAGGGCATGGTTTGGGGGAATACCAGGGCTCTTGCAAGTGAGGCCATGACTGCTGAGTCCCATTTGGTGACCTCCCTGCCTTCTGCCGGGACGTGGGGTGTAGAAATTTGCCTCCTCTCGAACTGTTGTGGTTGGGGCCCAAGTGGATGAGGGCGAGTGCCTCTTTCCCTTTAGCTGCTACATACACTTACCTCTCCTGAGGGACCCTTTTCAATTTGATCCTATAAGTAAGGAATGCAATAGAGGGGCCAGGTTTCTTCCTCTGTATACAGCAGTATAGAAAATCCCTATAAGTTCCTCTCAGGAGAAGTGCGGGGCCTGGAGGAAGAGGCAGAAAGAGGAGAGAGCACTGGAAAGTCTGGGATGCTTCTTACCCCACAAGGACCCCTACTTTCAGTGGAAGACTTCTATGGGGCAGGCTTGATTCTGTGGTCTGGGAAGGGGCTGGTTGAGAAAGCAAGGCCTAGGGTGGAGACAGACATACTTGCTGATTGCTGACACTGGTACCTTGTGGAACTGTGTCTCCTCAGTGATCAATGAGCTGGACGGCCTGGCCAAGGGTCAGGAGACAGACCATCGGGCTGGGGGCTATGCCCGTGTGGTGCAGGAAAAGGCCCGGAAGTCCATCGAGTTCCTTGAGCGGAGATTCGAAAGCAGGGACTCTTGCCTGCGGGCCCTGACCAGTCGTGGCAATGAACTCGAATCCATCGCCTTCCGCAGCGAAGACATCACTGGCCAGCTGGTAAGATCCCCTAGCAGAAAGGGAGTACCTATAGCCAGCCTTCAGAACAGGGTGTCCAGGGGGGAGGGGCTAAAGGAAAGTCAGTCAACTGGGCAACTGAGGGGGCAGCTACCATCAAGGTCCAGGAGTGGGAATTCCATGTCCTATAGATCACTCTTGGACTCAGCCAAGCAGGGCCAGGGCATGGATGGGAGGGACTTGGGAGGTGACCCTCCCCAGCACCCCAGAGGCAGAGTATATACCTGTGCCTTCTCCATATGGCGCCCCCTCCTGCCCAGAAGCACTTCTCACACCATCTTTCTTCAGGGTAACAACGATGACCTAATCCTCTCCTGCTGCCTTCACTACTGCAAAGACAAGGCTAAGGACTTCATGCCCGCCAACAAAGGTACAGCTTTGCCTCTGCCTCATGATCATCCATTCCTGGCTGTAGCCTTGTCCTACATCCTCAGCCATAGGAAAGTTAGAGGAATTGGGGGGGTCAGTCCTGAGACAAGCTCAATTTCCTGCCCTCCTGCAAGTCAGACCCTCCTGTTACAGCTCCCCCGCCCCCAGGAAATGTCAGGTGGGTCAACTAGTGATGGGCCTAGCCCAGGAAGCCCGACTCCAGGCAGTGAGCTCTCCCACTTGGCACGCATCCATTTCCTTTCTTGGGTCCTCAGTGAGTTCTCTGACAGCAAGAATGTCTCTATGACTCAGTGTAGCTTATTCTGGCCATAGTCTCCTGAGCCCAGCCCTCTGCAGCTCTGAGAGGACAGTCCCCAGTGGTCCCCGTTCTGGGCCATGCTCATCCTCTTAGTTCATCCCTGATGCTTACCCGGTATCAGGCCGTGGATGGAAGTGCTTCCCCAGTGAGTAGTGGGTTTCTTCTTCTGTCCCTATGGCGGTAAGCTGCAGCACTTCGCAGGCTGGCAGGAGTTGGAGGCAAGTGAGAGCTTGAGGACAGCCTTCAGCCCAGTTTTCAAGATCTTTTAGGTGAGCAGAATCCTGGCTTTGGGCTTGAGCATCTCACTCAGCCCAGAACTTTCCTGCACAGCCCCTCCGAGTCAGTGAAGCTCAGGTGTCTTCTGCTCCTGACTCCCAGGAATCTGACATTTCTTCTTTTGGAAGGAATTCCTAGGATCTCCTAGCTCAGCGTCATCTGCAGAGCTGATAATGCTCACCATTTGGTTTCTGTCTATATATATCTAATCTCTTCGTCGTCTTTTAGTCATTGTCATCCACCTCCTCTGCTCATTTTCCTAACCCTGGCTTCCAAGCTGGCCTGGGCACTGACTTCTCTCCTGCTGCTCCTCCCACCCACGTTAGTGCAGCCCCTTACTCCTGCCTCAGTCTCTGTACCAGGGGCTGGTAATGACTCCATACTGCTCTTCTTCAGACAGGTCCTGCCACATGACTTGCATACACTGTCTCTTAGAACCAGATCTGGAGCACTCTAGTGGTACACAGGAGTCCTGGCTGAGCCACACAGAGGAGCTTGGGCTCTGCTGCCAGGCAGCTTCCTAGAGGGGCACCTTCTTAGGGGAGAGTAGGCAGGGTTGCAGAAGGCCTTGTTGGGAAGTATGTTACAGATACTGCCGCGGCCCCACCCAGCCTCAGAACGGTTTCGTTCTTAGCAGAGACACATTTTGGCTTTGGCCCTACTAGTCTCCCCACCCTCCCACCCCCACTTCACCCAAACAGGCTACAGGAACCCATTGCCATCCTGGGGACCGCCCCTATCAGAATTACATCAGCAACGGCTGGTGTAATCAAACCCCATTTGTCAGTGTGAATTCTTAGCAGATTAACTTGTCAGATTCACAGAGAAACTGTCACCAAATGTTTATGTGTAAACGATGTTGAATTTTAAAATCATGTGGATTATGGCGGATGGGGCCTGACAAGATGACAGTCTCTGGTTTCTAACAAAGTGAAGTTACCAGTGTCAAAACAGAGGATGTTTATTGTTAAAAATGTCTCAAAGTATCCACAGAAACCCCTGAAGACCCTTGCCAGCAATGCTGGGCCTTGGTTGGCTGACCTAAAGCCTGGGACTCTCCTGGTCTGAGTCCCAGGGCTGGAATGGTGGGGCTATGGACAGACTTGGGCAGCCAGCTGGGAGCCCCCCACAGCACCGCATGACACCACCGCACCCCACCCTGCACTCACACACCCAAGAGGTCAAGCCCAGACAGTTGAGCAGTCTAAGAGCATCCCCTTTACCCATGACCACCTTCCTCTCCCTCTCTGCTCACCACAGTCCCTCACCTCCCATCACACCCTCCTTCCACTTCATCCCTTCTCTCACTACCATTTGCCTCAAGTGCCTCTCCCTCCCACTTCCCTCCAATTCCTCCCAAGGCTGACGGCCAGTTCTCAGCCTCCCTGCCTGGAGCTAGAAAGCCTGAAACTGCTCAGGTCCAACATGGACGTTTGCAATTCCCCAGCCCAGCCAGCGCCCGCAGTCAGTAAGCCCTGCAGGATGTTCCCTGTGCCTGTCTGCGGCCCTTCATCGGCAAACACCCGGCCTGGGACTGAGGAGTGGACTTGCCAGGGTTGGGGATGTCACTTGTATGCGTACTTGGCCCTAGTGTCAGTTCTCCCCAGTACATTAAAAGGTTAGGGAACTAGGAGGAGAGAGGTGGTAGAAGGCATCCCTCTGAAAGTCCTCTAAAAGAATGAAGGCTGGCTGTCTGTACCAACATAGAAAGATCTTTAAAATATATAAAATGTGAATAAAGTATGGCTAGTATGATTGTAATGTTGTAGGGGGAAAGCTTACATAACAAACATATATACTTGTAAATGTGCACAAAGAAATCTGAAAGCATACAGAGGTCCACCCTGGGGAACAAGGCCAGGGACACATGAAGGGAGAGGACTGGAACGAAGAGCCTAACTTTACCTTTACTTTTTTTGTCTTCTGTGCTGTTAGCGAGTTTCACCATGGATTACTTTTATTTAATAGAGGAAATCACTTGGCTATAGCCTCAAGGCCACCTTGGTATGGCTTTGCCAAGGACCCTTTTGCCCTCCTCCCCTCAGAGCTCCCTTGAGCTAACCCTCTCCTCACATCTAGGAATCCTAGATACATTCTATATTCCATCTTTCATTTTCTACCTCTCAATAACCAAAGCATCGATCTGCTGGCGTTGCCTTGCGGGGAGTGTATGTGTAGTAAGACAAGTATTCCGAGTCCACGACCAGCCATGCAGTTAGGAGTGGGAGGAAGGGGGCTTCTGCTCCCTCCATTCAGAGCACTGGGAGAGGGATGTGTGGAGGCCGGTGGTTTGGGCAGCTCTCAAGACACCAGGCAGCACAGTCCTGTGCAAGAGGCAGGGGTCCAGAGCAGGCCAGCCTCAGCCCAGCATGGCCCTCTCGAAGCCAGCAGAGGAGGGGCATGCTCCGCTGATATCTACCTGAGGGAAAGGATTTGTGGAAGGGCCAAGAAATGCCTGGCCTTCACCTCCCCACCCCAGGGCCATATTTCCCTCCAGAAAGAGAGGAGAGGCAGCCAGTGCCTCTGCCTCCTGCCCTCAGAGAGGTTCTTCTGCTCTCTTGTGCCAACAGAGGAGCCAATCCGGCTACTGCGGGAGGTGGTGCTGCTGACAGATGACCGGAACCTGCGTGTGAAAGCGCTGACGCGTAATGTGCCTGTGCGGGACATCCCGGCCTTCCTCACCTGGGCCCAGGTGGGCTGAGGGGGCCACACTGGGGTCCACCCCCCCCCATGGAACCGTTCCTGAGAGGCCACCAGGTGCCCAGTGTAGCACAGGAGATGCCCACATGCCTGAGCCACCAATCCACCCGACAATAAACCATCCTCTTCCAATCCACACTGTGGCCGTGCTCTGGGGGAGCTGCTCCTCACAGAGCCCCCTCCCAAGGGTTGGGCAGAAGCTGCTGGGACCCTCCTGGGCTGTCAAGATTTAGTAGGGAGGTAGCTGGCTGCAGTGACATCCGTTGGGCGAGCTAGATACGCTGCCCATGCTCTCAGCCTTTCTCCCTCCCCCTGCCTACCTCAGGGCTGGGGAAGGCCTTCCCAGACTGGGGACTCAGCCACTTTCTCAAGTGGAGATGGGGCAAGGAGGTTAGAGTTGCCATCAGATGCAGGCGAAATCACGGGTCCCTTTAATCTCCTTCAGAACCTCTGTCCTGAATGTATCCAAGAGGCTTGGCCATGCCACAAAGAGAGTGCCCAGGGTGTGTCTTTCTCCTCAAGGCCTGGATTCCCAGATGGACCCAAGTTGAGCTCTGGACACCATGTTCCAAACAGCAACCCTAGACCCCCTACTTCTACCCCACCCCACCCCCCACACACACACCCATCCTGCTGCTCTTCCTGCCCTTGTCTATCTAGGCCCATTACACTTTGCCACATGTTTTCCCCGTGGATGGTCATGGGTCTAGAGGGAAAGGACATCTGGTCCCAGGCCCATACTTCCTGGGTGGCCTTTGCCTGCTTCCTCTCTCCTCTTTACCCTTCCTTTTGCTCTAGTTCCCACTGAACAAAATTTCCTCAGTTCTCCCCTTCTCTCTCCTGTTCTCCCTCTCTCTCCCCTGAATCATCCTCACCTTCCCTCAGTCTCATCACAGTTCCTTGACATGGGGGTTCTCATTCTGAATCTCCCTTCTCCAATACCCGTGCCAGGAACCTAATTAAGCTTTCCCGCCCTTGACCTTCTTTCCCAGGCCCCTGTGCTTCGAGAATCTTCCAGGCCTAGCTTTGCCCTAGAAGAGCTCGACACCAGGCCTTTGAGTTTTTTGTTGCCTCTTTAGCTGGCACCTATGTTCAAAGCCTCACTCAGGAGACTTTCTACTGGGTGTGTACTCTCTCAACCCAGGGACAGAAGTGAAGGGAAGACAGGGTTTTGAGGAGGAGCCAGGAATAAGATTTGATGGGACCAGTGGGGGTATCCCCCAGAACCCTGCCTGGCTGTAGGCTTGCCCAGAGGATGGGAGCAGAGCTGTGTCCTCTCGAGGTCCAAGATTATGCCAGGAGGAGGAGGGACTGTACAGGAGGGCTATGGCTAATGGTCTGTGGGTATGAGTCCCCCAAGGCTTCAGAAAACTGGGCTCTTTGGGGTACAGTGTTCCCAACCTCCTTTGAGATCCTCTGCCCTGGATGAAAGCTAATGACTGAGTGGGTGGGAGACCCAGCTCTCCTTTCTGTCCTATTTGCAGCACTGGTTTTGTTTCCTTAATAAATTTTTAGTTATGAAACATACCTGACCTCTTGCTGATCTGTCTCTGGGACTGGGGAGGGAGGAAGGTCCAAGCCTCTGCATCTGTGTAAGGGCCCCTGTGTCTGGCCCCTCCACCCACCCTGGTGCTGGCACCCAGATCCTAGTGCAGGGCAGAAGAGAGCTGCAGGGTCCAGGGTCCTTGGTTACTGCTTTATTGCTGTTTGGTTCGAGTATAGAAAATGGAAGCGGCTCTGGAAGAGCCTGTGTACAAGGTAGAAAATATACAAAAAAGGAGGAGAGAGCTAAAGAGACCACGTTCCAGCCCAGCCCAGCCTGGGCTCGGGGTATGGGGCTGCCCGGGGCGCATGCAATAAATATGGTCCGGGGCCTCGGGGAAGGGAGGAAGGGACACCGCAGGAGTGGGAGACTGGGTAGACCTGGGCTGTCGCAGCCCTCTGACTTCTGAGGGAGGGAAGGGTTGGCCCTGGGGCTAGTGCCGCTTGTGCAAAATGAGGAACTTCACATTATCAGTCCCGGGGTGGGCGGGAGCGGGGGGGCAGGGGGCCCTCCGGCCGGCTCAGTCCCCTCCCAGCTCCCCAACTCTGCCCAACGCTCCGACCCCAGCGGGGAGATTCACAGTGAGAATGGGTGTGGTCGCAAGGGCCGGAGGTAGGGCTGGGAGCGCCCCAACAGTGACACCCCTACCCCCAAGAGCAGCACGGAGCCGGGGGAGGGGGGCCAACGAACCACAGGAAGAGGCGGAGAGGGCCGGGGGTCTCCTTTGGTCAAAGCTGATATCAAAAATATAAATCTCCCTTCCCCCAACCCACCCCCGTCCCGAGGTTTTCCCCTCACCCCCATCCCCGGGCTAAGGCACAAAGCAGTGAGGCCAGGTGAGGCCGCAGAGAGGTGGGGCCGCCACTGTGGTAACGCTGCCGCTGCTACTATACTTGTCCAGGCGCGGTTTGCCTACTCGCTGGTCCCGCCGCTCCCTGCGGGTACCGGCCAGAGGCCACGCCGCGACCACGAGGCGGACAGACATGGGGCGCTTTAGGTGGGGGAGAAACGGTCAATGGTCCTGCCATCGGGCCCCGCAGCCAGGTGCGCTCCCTGGCTCAGCACCTCAGCTGCCTTGTCAGGGCTGAGGCCCAGCTCTGCGGTGAACTTAGCCAGCGGGTAGAGGCTCTCCAGCGCCACCTTGGGGTCGTGCAGGAAGTGCGTGGTCTGTGCCAGCAGCTCAGCCGCCGCCGCCTTGTCCTGCTGCTTCAGGCTCAGCTGTTCAGCCGTGAGGCGGGCCACAGCAAAGACGCCCTCGGGGAAGTCGAGCTTGCCCTTGCCATCAGGGCCGGGGACACCGGGTAGCCCCCCCAGCCCCGCCAGCGCTCCAGCCGCGCCGGCCGCGCCACCTACGGCGTGCATCTTCATGTGGCTGATGAGGTTGCGTTGCTGTGCGAACTTACCGCCGCACACCTGGCACTCGTAGGGCTTCTCTCCCGAGTGGATGCGCATGTGCTCCGTGAGGCGGTACTGGCGCGTGAAGCGCATGCCACACGCGTCGCACGCGAAGGGCTTGAGGCCCAGGTGGCTGCGCATGTGACGAGTCATGGTCCCGCGCTGTGTGAACTTCTTCCCGCAGATGGTGCATGGATAGGGCCGAGTAAGCCAGTGGGTCTTCTCGTGCTGCCGCAGCGTGGCCGGGTCCTTATAGCTCTTGTCGCACGACGCACAGCGGTAGGGCCGCAGCAGTTCGCCCAGTCCGCCGGGAGCTCCAGTGACCTTGTCCCCACTTCCTCCAAACGGGGGCCCGAGGCCGGCGGCTCCCACCGCTACCTCAGCCGCCTCGGCCCTGCCATATAGCGCCTCCTCCTCCTCCACGTGCGCCTCCACATGCGCATTCAGCTGTTCCGAGCTGGGAAAGCCCTTGCCGCATGGGATGCACACGTACAGGTTGTCGCCGAAGCTCTCAGGTTCACCATAAGCCAGGTGGGGACATGGGTAGCCCTCGAGGTGGCCGCCGGGCGGGCTGGGGTCCTCGCTGCTGCCAGTCTCCTCGCTGCTGCTTTTGTAGTCGTCGCCGTCGCCGCCTGTGCCAGGCCCATCCAGGCTGCCCGGGTAGCGCGGCGGCGGCGCCAGGCCGAGCGGAGTTCCCCCGGGAGAAGTGGCCGGGTCCCCGCCGCGCTCTTCGCAGCGCTCGCTGGGAGAACCGCGCTCCCGGCCTAGCTCATCGCCGTAGCTGCCCAGGCCTGGCTCGTGCTTCATCCAGCGGTAGAGGAGGCTGGGCCCGTCAGGGCGGCCGGGGGGCTCGGGTCCCGGACTGCCGCCGCCGCCACGGAACGGATCCGGAGGCGGTATGGCCTCCTCCAGTTTCTGGAAGGGCAGTGGCGGCAACGGCGGCAGGACGAGCGGAGGCTCCTTGTAGGCTGCGGGGCCGGCGCTGGGAGGGCTGTCTGGGCGCGGAGGCAGCTCACGATCGACCGGGGGCCGCTCAGGAGGCGCGGAACCTGGCGGGCTTTTCTTGGACAGGTCCAGGCCGCAAAGCGGAGAGCAGCGGCGCTCCGGGACGCAGAGTGCAGCGGCCGGGCCCGGGCCCGAGGCGTACAACTCAGCGCAGTGCGTGTTCACTGCAGCCTCGGGGCCCGACGGCGGCTCGGCACTGGGCGGCGGCGGAGGCCCGGCTGAGGACGAGTAGCATGCCTGGATGACGGGCGTGGCGGCCCTCAGACCCCGACCTGGCCGCCCGTATGGTGCATAGCCACCGCCACCACCGCCGCCGCCCCGCAGGTGGCAGTACTTGCCGTGGCGTTTGAGGCGCTTCTTGCACAGCGCCACGAGGTCAGGGATCTGCAGGTAGCTGGCGGCGGCCAGCACAGCTCCCAGGCTCGGCTCGGTCCCCGGAGCCACGGCCGCCGCCGCCGCGGCCTCTGCGCCATCAGCCAGGCGGCCTGTGTAGATGAAGTCCAGCACCAGGCGGAACACGGCCGGGCTCACCATGTCATGGTCCAGGTTGAGCAGGTTGTCATGCACCACCAGGGACTTGAGGTAGGCGCTGCTGGCCGCCAGCACATTCTTGTGCGCGCGGAAGAGGGCGTTCTGCACCACGATGATCACGTCGCACAAGAAGCCCTTGGTGCGCTGGTTGTTGAGCTGCAGCAGCAGCTGCCTCGAGTGGCCGGGCGCCTCCATCGTGTCCAGCATTGTCTGCCCAGCACAATCTCCTGCGGGGACACACACCAGTCGGGTCAGAGCCACAGGAGCCCTCACTGCCGGTTCCCAGCCTGGCGCCTCTCCCCTCCACTTTCCCCTCCCCTCAAGGAGGCTGGGGCATCGAGCACCGGCCTGGGCACTGGTGGAGGATGAGTGGCCTCCGAGTGTGGGAGCCTGGGCCGGCGGCCCGGACCAGAAGGACCCAGGAGAGTGGCTGGTGGCGAGGAGGCCAGGCTGGCCTGCACCTCCTTGTGAGGAGGCACCGGACACACAGGTTGGGTTATAGGGGCTTCGAAGGAGAAAACTGTTTGGGCGAAGGTACCCTTTCGGAAACAGTTACCCGATTTGAGGAAAATGTCCGCTTCAGGAAAAGTCATTCAGGGCCGAGAAGTTTGCCCAAGTGGGATCTAAAGGAGCCGAGGGAAAACCGCCTCCCGCCTCGGGAGAAGTTGCCCCAGTTGGGGGAAGTGATCCGGAGGAGGGGAGCGCCGTGGCCGCCGTGGTGCCGCCCTGGCCGGGGGCTGTCAGGCCCTAGTTGGGGCCCGGACGGCGGCCGCGGCGCGGGAAGCGGAGGCAGCCGCTGCCGTGGCGGGCAGAGCACGAAGGCCGGGTCCCGGCGCGGGGAGGGCGTTATATCGGGGCAGGAGGCTGAGGCAGGAAGCAGGTGGGGGGGAGGGGGGAGCCACGCAGCTCCCAGGGGAGGGAGGGGGCAGCGCCCCGGGCGGGCACGGCGCGCAGCCGGCAGCGGCCCTGACCCCGGCCTGCGCCCCACCCGAGTCCCGGCCCGGCCTCGGCTTTAGGTCTGCATTCACGGCCCGGCGCTTCGCTCCCCAGCTCCCCTCGGCCCCTTCTCCACGGGAACTCCGCCGCCCCAAACTTAGGAAAAAGTTTCCCAACTTCAGACAGGCCGGGAAGGGCGCGCCAGCCCCAGTCCCTCGGCTCCCAGCTTTTTCTCTCGCCCCCCATTTCAGCAGCCGGGCAGTGGCGGGGCCCGAGCCGAGCCCTGAGCAGCCCTGCCCGCCTGCTCGCCGGCCCGACACTGTTCCCCGCCTGGTCCGCAGGGCCTCGCGGCCCGTTACCTGCGGCCGCAGCCCGACCGGGCTTCCCTCCCCGCGGCGATGGCAGCTCCTAGCCGGCGCCCCACCCGCCCTGCTGCCAGGCGCCGAGCTGTGCCAGGGCAGCGCCCCTGCCAGCCCCGCCCGCCAGCTCTCCCCTTCCCTTCCCCTCGCCTCTCCAGCCCATGTGCGGGCAGAGCCGGCCCGGGCCGTTGACCCCGCTGTGAACCCGGAGCAGAGTAGCAACCCGGTGGTCTTGAGTCCTCTAGGGGCGACACCCGGAGCTCCGAACGCCAGCCGCATTGGGACGCTCACACTGGAGGATGCACCCGAGGCGGCCAGAGCGTGAGGACGGGGCTGTCTGGGTCCCCTGTCCCTCCCGGTCCCCAACCCGAGGACCCACCTGGGGGGCATGTCGGAAGCCCCGGGCCCGGCTGCCGGCGGATCCAGGGGGGACGTGGCTGCGATGCGCTGCCCTCCGCCCGCCAGGCCCCCGGTCGGTCTGTCCTGCTGGTCCGTCCTCCCCGCGTCCTGGTCGCGTCTCAGCCCCGCCGCGCTTTCCGCACACTCTTATCTGGAGCGGCCCGGGCCGGCAGGCTCTGCTGCAGTTATGGCGCCACCTCGCGGCAGCGCGGGGCTTTGCGCGACACCGCCACGACCTCCCTCCCGCGCACCTGGGCTGGAGGCTCGCAGATGCGCAGCTGGACCCGGGAGGGGGGCCTATTCGCAAGTTCACCCTCCCAGATGTGCCCAAGGCCCGGGTGTGCGAGCCCCACACACCCCGGGGTTTTGAGCTGAACACTTCCGTGTACATATTTCCATATTCTCACATTGCCCCAATTCAGAGAAGTCCTGCTCTCAAGGAGAGGACTCTGCTGACAATAGATGGTGGGAGGGAGGTTACAAAAATCCTAAGGGAGAAGAAGATAGACAAGATCCCGGGGAACTCTCCTAAGACCTGGATGGGATTATTTATATCCACCCCAAGCACACCCATCCTCACTCAGACACATGGGTTAGATTTGTACAGAATAAGCCCATTTGCTCCAAGTATTGACACCTGTGGGCGCGCATGTTGGCACACCTGCCCCCTTCAGGGAGTCCAAGCCCTGGCTCTCTGGGATACTCCGGGGGCTGCCACATAGGGCCCTCTGCGAACCTGGGCAGAGGGTTTACCCAAACAGCTCGCCCTGAACTTGGTCTCTGGAGGGACCCCCGGATATTCGACTGGGAATAACTAGAAAATGCCTCTTGGAGATTCTGCAGACTCCAGCCCTCAGATTCCCCAAGTGAGCCGTTTTGAGGGACTCGATTGGACGACCTCGTCTCCAACCCACCGACCCAAGAGAAACGGGGAAGGAAAGCCATGCAGCCCGGGATCCCCACCACCACCACCACGCAAGGTCCTGCACTCCACATGAAGGCCGGGTTCTTGCAGGTGACTCCCCTTCTGGGAGGGAAGAGGATTCGTTTTGGCACTGGTGCGCAGGCATTCGCAGGGCGACTCCGGAAGTATTCCGGCGCTGCCCAGCCACCACATCGGGCTAGTAGCGACACCGGGTCTCGCGGCAGCCCACGCTCCGCCTCCTCGCAGCACCTCCTGACCCCCGCCCACGCGTGAGGGGTAGGAGTGGGTTTCCAAGAACCCCTGCAGCTTCTCATTGGCTACACCTCCCTCAGCCGCTGCGCCAGAGGCTGGGGCGCAGAGTTACCATAGTAACCGGTGAGGTTCGCCCAGATCGCGTCTCTCCAAGGCCTTGGAGAGCTTAGCAACCACTCGGGGCCGCTGGGCGGGTGGGGGCCTGGTTCTCCAACCCTCGGTGCGGTTCTCAGTCCCCGCCAGAGGTAGTGGCTGAGTCACTCATTGAGGGAACTGGCGGTCCCAGACAGACACCAAGGGCTCGGTCGCCCCCAAGAGGCTCCCTTTCCTCTGCAGGCGACTTCATGGCCTCCGGGCTAGGAAGTGGCTCCTGGTCTCTGCAGGTTCTTCTCACTCGAATCGCGTCCTGAGTCCGCCCTCACCCTGTTTCCACTCCTTGTTCTGGATCAGTCTTAACCCAGTTCCTCTCTTCCGTCTCCCCATCGTGTCCTCACTAGGGAAGTGGTGAGGTTCCAAGAATGAAAATGGTGGGCTCTTGAGCTAACAGCCTCTACCGGCAGTGAGACAAGCTGTGCGCGGAGAGGAAAAAATGAATGGAGTGCTGAAGGGAGGTGGGAAGGTTCCTCAGAAGTGCTCTTAGAGCTGGGCTTTGATAGGTGAATAGGAGTTCTCTCCCCAGGCAGGAAGGCATTCCTGGAGAAGATAACCTCTGGGACAAAGCCTAGAGACAAACAAACAAACAAACAAACAAACAAAAAATCACTGTGGACAGATCCCAAAGAGTGTGGAGGACCTCTCTGACCCCCATTTCTGCTGTAATCTCATCCTCTTGATGGGGCCAGATCCTAGTCCCACAAGGATTTCTCCTCTCTACTTCTCTTGTGCAGTGGAGGGATCTGTGCACTATGAACCTACTCCAGTGTCTGCTGTGCCCTCTGTCCTTCTTTTCCTTTCTTTCTTTTTTGTTTGTTTGTTTTTTGGGTTTGTTGTTGTTGTTGTTTTCTTTAATGATTTTAGACAGAGAGGAAAGGAGAGGGAGAGAGAGCTAGAAACATCAATGACAGAGAACATCGACTGGCTGCCTCCTGCATGCCCCCCTACTGGGACCCACAACCTAGGCATGTGCCCTGACAGGGAATCAAACCAGCGACCTCTTGGTGCATGGGTTGATGCTCAACCACTGAGCCACACTGGCCAGGCTGGTTTTTGTTTTTGTTAATCCTCACGCGAGGATATTTTTCCA
The DNA here is from genome assembly GCF_014108415.1 of Molossus molossus. Classification (NCBI taxonomy): domain Eukaryota; kingdom Metazoa; phylum Chordata; class Mammalia; order Chiroptera; family Molossidae; genus Molossus; species Molossus molossus. The sequence continues at coordinate 42,691,284 of NW_023425354.1, read as the reverse complement.
CTGACCATTGATTTTTTTTGTCTTAGATAGAGTGGAAGGGAGGGAAGAAAATAGAAAGAAACATCTATGTGAGGGAGATACGTTGATTGGTCGCCTTCCATACAACCCTGACCAGGGCGGGGGATTGACCGTGCAACCCAGATATGTGCGCTTAGGTCCTCTGGCCAGTGCTCTGACCACTGAGCAAAACCAAAGCTGTCCTTGTTTTTCTTTAACACTCTTCTCAGATACCCGATTTCCAACTTAACTCACTGCCCCAGCTCCTACACTCAAGCTGTCCTTACATCTGTGTGTGTCTCACAAACTTGCCCCCAGCCTAGCTGCCCTCCTGTGGATTTCACTCCTCAATCTTTCCCTCCCTCCCTAGTTCCACCTGCTCTGGCCTGGCGCTGCCCTTTCCCCACCCCAATGCAGCTCCTCTCTCTGAATATACTCTCCTTCCCCATTTAGAGCCCTCCTTGATAAACGGAGTTAGGCTCATTGCCTTGCCTTGGGTCTCCAACTCCTGGGCCAGGATCATTCATTTCCTTGCTCCTGTCCAGGGATACTCTGCCCCACGTGGCATGTCTCTTTCCTGCCAGTTTTGACCTTTAGGAACTCTAACTCCTCCAGGAAGTGGTGTCTGCTCTGCCACACCCTTGAGAGCCCTCTCTGTCAAACTGCTGAGCCCTTGGTCTCATTATTACCCTCATATGAGCTCTAGGACCCATAAATGGGTCCTAAACTTGGTTTCCTGGTTGCCAGGCTCTGAAACTGACACTGCTGACTAGTCCTCCTCTCCTCCACTTGCTGAGCCTCCTCTTCCTCTCACCCCACTTCTCCTGCCACCTTTTGCCCAACTCCCCCACAGAGGACACCCCACACACACACCCCACTTGCTCATTTCCTGGGAGTCCAAGCCACCCTCCTCAATTTTTCTGCCTTGCCTTGGGTCTCCAGCTCCTGACTGGTACCTGGACGCCCCCAACCACACACACACACACACACACACAATGGTCATTCCTCCCAGGCCTACCCTCCTCCTATAAGAAGACCACTCAGCTTCCCAACTCTTCCCATCCCCCTACACCACAGCTCTAGATGATGCTCTCCCAGGTGCAGCTGCCTCTCCTGCCCCGCCCCACGGGTGACGACACCTCAGGGCCACTGGAGTATAACGACACCGCGGGGCATCTTGAGACATCACAGGGCCCTCGGGTCCAGGAACTGAGGTATGGGAGCGGGGACTACCGGGTAAGGACCTTGGAAGGCTGGGAGGGGTAGGGTTGCTCCCTAGGTGTCCCAGAGTGAATAAACCCGTAAAGGACCCATACCTCTCACACTATCCTCCTGCCGGCCCCCAGCCCGCAGTTCCGGAAAGTTAACCCCTTGTAGACTGGTACAGGGGGCATGGGCTCCCCCCCTTCCTCCTTCCGGGCGCCCTACCCAAAGCCTAAGTTCTCCCCCCCCCCCCCGCCACTATAAATAGCCCCTCTTCCCGTTTCCTAAATTCCCTGCTGACGTCGGCAGCGCGTCAGTGTGTAGGAGCCGCGGCCGCATGAATGAGCCGCCGCACGAGTACTACGCGCGACTATAAAAGCCGCGGCGCCAGCCGGGCTGCAGGAGGCGAGCGGGCGCGACGCGGCCGGACAGGTAAGAGCCACTGACCGACCGACGGGCGACAGACACGAACGGGAGGGCAATGAGGAGAACGGCAGGCGGCAGGTTGGAGGGCCCCTACGGGGTGGGGTTGGGGACAGGGTGGAGGGCGAGGGTTCCCTCGCTTCTGGTGGAGCCCGGGCCGGAGGCGTATACAGAACCCCGTGCAACACCAGCCCGCGCACGGATGGAGACGCAGCCACTTCGGAAGAGCATCGAACAGAGGACGGACCCCAGAGTGCCCGCGGCTTTTCCTAGGGCTCCTGCGCCATCCTCCCAAGAAAGTGGGGCGAAGATGCTGGAGCCTCAGGAGACTCGCCCCCACCCCCGCAGCGCAGTGACTCAGCCTCGCTGCCCTCAGCCGGCTGAGCTGGGCACCGACTGCGGCTCTCTCGAGACCCCCGCCCTGCATTCAGCCAGGGCGCCCCCTCTCCGTCCCGACCCGTCGAGCTGGCCTCCGCGTCCCTCTGGGTCCAGTTGGCCGGCTCACACGCACATCGACAGCCTCTCGCCTCTGCGCGAGGAGCTGTCCTCTCAGGACCAGGCGGGGGCGGGGCCTCGGCAGGACAGCCCCGCTCCACCCCTCACAGACACCCCCCGCCGCCGGAAGTGTCTTTCAGCGGGGACGTCTTTGACGTCACGGGGCTTTGACGTCAAGGGCCGCGTGCCTGTCCGAGGGCCGAGAAAGGCGGGAGATGTGGGGGAGGAAGAGCAGCAGCGCCCCCAGCTGCGGGCGACGGAGGCACGCTGCTCCCCCCCCTCCCCCGGCAGCGCGCCGGCACCTTGGCTGTAGACTGCTTACTGCTTGGGCCGCCCCCAGTAACAGTCTCCAGTCACGGCCACCGACGCCTGGCCCTGCCCCAGAACCGCTGACCAGGCCACCTGCCGTGCCCCTTGGCCCCTCTGTGCCCTGGAGTCCTCAACCCCGTGCTCGCGCCGCCGCTGTCCTCGGTGCTGATCCAGCGCAAGCTCCGCCATCAGGCGGTCCCTTCCCTGGTCCCCCGGGACTGCGAGGGGCGGCCGGCCCACGAGCACATCGCAGCCCTGTAGCAGTCCTGCGCCTGGTCTCCGCCGCACGCGCTGCCCCCTCCCCCGTGGTCCTGACGTCAGCCGGACTGGAGCTGCCGCGCGCCCCGCCCCCGCGTCTCCAGGGCAACCGTGGCTTTCGATTGTTACTGTGGGAACCGGAGGTAACAGTCTACAGCCATGGTCGCCCCGCAGCACGCCCACGCTCCGCGCTGCGCCGCTCCCTGCCAGCCCAGTAAGGGAGAGACAGAGAGCAGGAGGAAGCGGGGGCGGCGAGTCAAAATTCGAGGTGTCTGAGGGGGTGGCAGGAGGTTTGGCGCAGGCAGGCGGGCTACCCCAAGGTGTAGTTGCCGCGTTTCCACCAAGGCAGAGAAGGAAGCACGGTGTGCGGAATATGTCTGACCATCAGCCTCAGTGACCGTCCTGTTCTCCTAGCTAAGGTATTGCAGCCAGGGGACGGCGAGAAAGGGGGTAGTTATGAGATTTGGGTTCTTTTTATCTCCTCCGTGGGGGAGAGGCTGCTGGGACCTGGAGGCAATAAAAAACGTTTGTCTTGCTTCCTGGGGACTAAAGTGGATAGACAGAGGAAAGTTTGCCTAAATACTCCACAAGCTCATTCTTCCAGGAACCCTTAGCTGAGTAGGCAGAGGGCAAAGAGTAATTCTTGAACCTAATTTTTCTTTCTTTCTTTTGCATTTATCCTCAGATAGAGCAGGAGGGAGAGAGGGGGGAAGAGAGAGAGAAACATAAATGTGAGAGAGAGACATCAACTGGCTTCCACCCACATGACCCCAACCTGGGCGGGGACAAACTGCAACTGAGGTGCGTGCCCTTATCGGAAACCGAACCCTGGACTCTCTGGTCCTCGGGCATCGCTCCAACCACTGAGCCAAACCGGCCAGGGCTCTTGAACCTATTTTCTGATGAAGTTGCAACCCACTCCTCACTCCTCTCTCCACTCTTTGCTCTTCTCAGCCATGTAGGATAAGAAAGGTTCCCAACCACCCTGGCCGGTATGGCTCAGTTTGTTGGGCATCCTCCCTGCACTGAAAGGGTACTGGTTCCATTTCTGGTTAGGGTACATGCCTGGGTTTCTGGCTTGATCCCCAGTGAGGGATGTGCAGGAGGCAGCCTATGGATGTTTTGCTCTCGTATTGATGTTTCTCTCTCTTTCCCTTCCTCTCTCTAAAAATCAATTTAAAAATCTTAAAAGAAAAAAAAAAAAAAAAGACAAGGTTCCCAACCTTCAAGAAGCCAGTGGACTTGTGAAGTTAATCAGGTCCCTAAAGGATTGTCAACATATCAGCATCCTCCCTTCAGTCTATCTGTAAGTGCTAGATTCCAATTTAAGACAGTATCTTAAATTAGCCCTAAAGAGGGGGAGTGAATCCAGGGCTGAAGCCCTATTGTGCCAGTGAAGTGTGAGCAATCACCTCTTCAAAAACACTGTGTAGGCCCTGGCTGGTTTGGCTCAGCGGTTGGAGCGTGGGCCTGCGGACCAGAGAGTGTCGGGTTTGGTTCCCGCTAGGGGCATGTACCAAAAAAACAAAAAAACAAAAAAAAACAAAACACTGTGTAGGTCACCTGCCCCCTCCAACATCACCTACTGCATCTACTGCATGGGCTGACTGTTGACTGTTGGATACTGGGTGCCAGGACTTCCCTAGGGGCAGTGTTGGGAACAGTTAATGCACCCCAGCTCTGCCACCCATTAATCCAGTTTTTTTTTGGGGGGGGGTTTGTTTATTTATTTTTTTATCCTCACCCAAGGACATTTTTCAATATTTTGTTCAGATAGAGTGGGAGGGAGAGAAAGGAAGAGAGAAAGAGAGAGAAACATCAATGTGAAAGGGACACATCGAGTGGTTGCCACCCACATGACCCAACCAGGGCTGGGGACAAACTGCAATTGAGGCATACGCCCTTACCGGGAACCGAACCCGGGTCTCTCCAGACCGCAGGCCGACACTCTAACCGCTGAGCCAAACCAGCCAGGGCTAATCCAGTTTTTCTTTACTTTTCCATACCCCTTCCTTTTCTAAACTTCTAAGGCAATTGGTTCTACTTCACAGCTAATCAATGCCCACAAGCTGCCTTCCTTCCACCCAAGGACCCTGAGGTCTTACATTAAAACACATTCAATCCTAGAATCCAGTGGACATCTGTGGGCAGATGTAGTATATGTAGGTGGGAGCAAAGCACTGAGAAACAGGTCCAACCTGGCTTCATCATCAACTGGTTGTTACCTAAGGGTATTGTTTCTGAGCTTTCTGTGTAATGAGATATTCCTTCTTTTGGACGAGCCTGATGTGAGGATCAAATTGGATCATGTAAGTAAAAACCTTTAAAAACTGCAGAATGTTATTTTGCTCCTAAGTACTGTTCTATTAGGCTATTATGTGTTTGTCAGGGGATGGTGTTGTTGGGGAGACCCCAGCTCTGGGCACTTAGGCAGAATGAACAGGGGAGGGGGGCACATCTCTCTGAACAGAACCTTTGGGACTAGGGCTGTTGGAGGTTCTTTGCTAAGAGACTCACTTTAGGAATCTAAAGTGGAGTGAGAGGTAGGAAAGAAGAGATATTCTGAAAAGAAGAAACCAAGTCTTTTGCAGTTGGAACCCATCTAGAGAAGGTGGTCAGAGGGGAGAAGTAACTAGAAAACTGTACAATATTAAGAGTTTTTTAGTATCTTGGAAATCCTTTAATGCACCCCATCCCAAACTTATTTTATGGATTAGGAAGGTGAGGCCCAGACAGGTCATTTAGCCCAACAGTAGTGAGTGGTGGCCTCTGCTCACCTTTTGTAGAGCAGCAGAGAAAACAGTGGTCAAGAATGTGAGTTCTGCCCTGGCCGGTTTGGCTCAGCGGTTAGAGCGTTGGCCTGCGGTCCCAAGAGACCCGGGTTCGGTTCCCGCTAAGGGCATGTACCTCGGTTGCAGTTTGTCCCCGGCCCTGGTCGGTTGTGCGGGTGGCAGCCACTCGATGTGTCCCTTTCACATCGATGTTTCTCTCTCTCTCTCTGTTCCTCTCTCTCCCTCCCACTCTACCTGAACAAAAGTGGAAAAATGTCCTCGGGTGAGGATAAAAAAAAAAAAAAAAAAAAAAAAAAAAAAAAAAAAAAAAGAATGTGAGTTCTTGGCGCATGGGCATTTTAAACAAAACAAAACAAAAAAGAACCTGAGTTCTTGGATCTGAACCAACTTTGGGTAAGTTACTTAGCCTCTCTGTGCCTGTTTCCTCAGTTGTAAAATTAGGTTAGTAACAGTATTTACCTCATGAAGCTGTGAAATTAAATTAGGCAACTATAAAGATCTACTTGTCACAATGTCTGGCATAGTTAGCACTCAATAAATGATATTCCACTTTCTATCCTCTGGATCTCATCTTCCTTAGTTATAAATTGAAAATGTAAGATCAATGATTCTTGAGAGCTTGCCTTCCCTAGTGGAGCACATGAGAATCACATGGGAGCTTTTATCAAATAACACATATTAACAGAGACTTATATTCTACTCTAAAGAGTGGTTTTCAAATATCGTTGCTTGGAAATGACCAGAGATCACTTGTCAGAATGCAGATTCCTGGATCCCAGTGATTCAGTGGATCTGCAGTTTGGCTCCAGGAATCCAAATTTTAACACAGTGCTGATACAAGTGGTCCATAGAATCGGTGTGTGTCGGAGGGGGGAGGCACACAGCCCCGTAAGATTCAGTTGTTCCTGGAGGGTATGATGCCAGGTGGGTGACATACCTCATTTGTTGGAACCAGTGGACCACATGATCTGTTCCCTTCTGGGGTATGATTCTCAGGGGAAATTCTCATTCCAAACATGCACCTTCTGCTGCACCTAATACTGCTCTGCTCTACATTCACCCTTCTAACTTTAAGCCCTGGCTTAAAATTCATTCCCCAATATATCTTCCCCTCCCTCCTTTAATCTTCACAATAATCCAAGCAGCATATCTGTGGTATGCAAGCCATCATTTTCACCTCTTGGGACCTTGCCAAAGGGGGCAGTTTATGATTGCCATGACAGCTCGTGAGCCCTGAACTGCAGAGCCACTGCATTCCATTTTTAAACTGCTGATTTCCAGAGAAACTAGGAATCTGAATTTTTATGTGAAATTCCTAAAATTTTAAATACCCTAAATCCATTTTTTTTTTTCCTAAAATGCCATAGGCCAAGCCCAACAGGTCTATGGGAGTAATTCTGTCTATTTCAGTCTCTACCTTTTGCCAAGGAAGAGGCCCCTTTAAAAAAACCAAGAGCTGCCCTGGCAGGTTTGGCTCAGCGGTTGGAGCATTGGCCTGCGGACCAGAGTTACCGCTAGGGGCACATACCAAAACAAAACAAAACAAAACAAAGCAAAGAGCAAGGCCCTGGCCGGTTTGGCTCAGTGGTAGAGCTGCAACCCACAGACCAATGAGTCTCAGGTTCGATTCTGGTCAAGGGCACTTACCTGGGTTGTGGTTCATCCTTGGCCCTGGTCAGGGTCATGTGAGAGGCAACCAGTCAGTGTGCCTTTCACGTCAGTTTCTCTCCCTCCCTCCCACTCTACTGAAGATAAATAGAATATCCTTGGGTGAGGATTAAAAAATAATAAAAAAATAAAAACCAAGAGCAAGGCAGAAGCAGGCTGTAGCAAAGAACTTTCTCCCCACCCCCACTTTCTGCAATAAAGGTCCTAAACCCAGTAAACTGGGTCTGTCTAGGCAGGTAACTCCAGCTTTTTTTTTTTTTAAAATTATCTGCCCTGGTTGGTTTGGCTCAGCAGTTGTAGCGTCGGCTTGCGGACCAGAGTCCCGGGTTCAGTTCCTGCTAGGGGCACATACCAAAATAAATAAATAAATAAATAAAAATTATCTTAGCTACTATCTATAGTGAAGAACTCAGAATTTTTGATAATTTAAGGATATTAGTCTGGTTGTCTCAGGATGGGCTGGAGTATTTGTGCATCCTCTAATCCTAATTTCTGCTCCATTATTTAAATCCCTTGGGGCAACCATGCTTGAGGGATAGGTTCTATTAAGTTCTAGAAAAGCAACCGGTTGGCGAGCCTGCAGAGATAGAGCTGAAGTCAGAGGGTGGGGCAGTGGAGGTAGGGAAACGGCTAAAGTGGGCAGGCTTTATAGAGTGCTTAGAAACAACTGCAAACCAGATGGCCTGCTTAGGCCTTGGCTGAGATCACTAGAGTAACATCAATTTCAGAAACTCTGCAAATGGGGGCAAGTTTGGAAAAGGGTTTCCTCTGTGCTGTCTTTGGCCTCCATCCAAGGTTTATCACCATCCCACCCTTGGAACTCATAGTTCAGAGGAGCTAAAACAATTATGGAAGAGAAAGTAGAGAACACAAGCTGGGGTTTGACAAAAAGCCAGCACACAACTCTCAGGGATCAGGAGCCAGGCAGAGCCTTGTCAGGTGATTACCAACTTCTCAGATATAAATTCTTCCCTGATTCAGCCACAGGCTCCTTTCCTGCAGCTTGGAACTTAAGACTTCCACCAAAAGGGTGAGAGTGTATGTGCCCACATGCTGAGCTTCTCCTGGGGGCTCCTAACTGGAAACTCTTCCCTGCTTGGTGCTGCCCTAGAAGGCTGTAGGGATGGCAAGATACGTTATAAAATGGGTGTTTTTTCCATATCAGAATTCAAGTCATCACTTTATTGTGTGACAGTCAGTGGTGCCAGTCCCTGCTTTTCCCATGTCACCTTCTGCTCATTCAGGGCTCTACTAGCCTTTTCTGTGTTTTGAGTACCAGATGCCAAGGTCTAAGTCCAAAGACTCTTGGTCCCCATTTTCTTGAGTGCAGAGCTGGGTTTATATAATCTTAAGTTTGAAGAATTGATTTATTGGTCTCTTAGTTGGTGACAGTGAGGAGCACTAACAGCAGTGGAGGTCCCAGAGCAGGGACGGGAGAGCAGAGATCACAGAGGCTGCCCCAAAGTCAGTGTTCCCACTGGGGGTAGGAAGAGGGATATAGGGACCCAGACATTTGTTGATCTTTCACTCTGCAAACTGGTCCAAGAACTGGAGGTAGGCCTGGCGCTGGGGCGCAGCTGCTGGAATGAAGTGGCCACCAGAGTGGGTGAGAGTGGTGGATCCAGTGAATCGGCTAGCCAGTTGCATACTCTCCTGAGAAGGGATGACACGGTCATTGTCCCCAAAAACATGGAGTGAAGGCAGCAACAAGGGGCCCCGCAGGGTGGATTCCCAGAGGCCAAGGACCCGAGGACAGAAACCAGATACCAGAATGATAAACTTTGGCAAGGGGAAGCGGGAATCGCCTGCTTGGCCAAGGGCACACACAAGGGTGGCTAGCGCAGCCCCCTGGCTGAAACCAAGGAGCCCATCGAAAGGTCCCAGCTTGTTCAGTGCCTGTGCCACCGTTTCCAGGGCTTCTTCCAGACCTCTGCACACAGTGGGCTCTTCCAATGCGGAGAAAATGTCTGCTCCCTGTTCTGAAAACCACCAGCCTCGAAGATGCTCCTCCGGAGGGCAGGACCCTACAGAAACATGGGGGGTAGGGTGGGGTTAGAGAAAGGAGGAATGCAGGGAAGAAAGAAATGAGAAAGGGAGGCTTTGGGAATGGCAGGGAGAGAGGCGGTTGAGGGGAGAGAAGAAAGTCTGGGGAAAATGAGGCTGGGAATGATTGATTGGCATGGGGAGTGGCGGGCGGAACAAATCAAGGTGTAAACATGGAAGGATGGGATGGAAGAAAAGGGTGTGGGCAGAATAAAGTGGAAGGGTGGGAGGAATGAGTGAGGATACAGTAGAAGGCGGGGTTTGCTGGAGCGTTACGGAGACGAGGCAGGACAGAGAAGACTAGGAGCGCATTTCCGGGAACGACTCGTCTCACCGGACTCTGGCCCGGCGCCCGCTGTGTCCACGATCGGGTGCGGGCCGCTGAGGCACACGAGCTCAGCGCGGCCCCGCAGCGCCTTCCTTAGTGCTCCCGTCTTCTCGCGGAAGCCCCGCTCGCTCTGCCGGAAGCCCGCCAAGCACAACACCCGCAAACGTTGCTGCACAGCCATACCGCGGAGCAACGCGCCAGAGAACGGAAGCGGCCTTTCCCCGAGCGGAAGTTGGATTGCGTAGGGGGCGGGGCCAAGTAGCGGCACCACCCTGAAGGCGGGCGTTAGAGTGAGCAAGCGCTCCGCAGAGAAGCAGAGGGATGAGGCGCGGCCAAAGCAGGGCGTGTACCTGCGATTCAGGAGCGTTTCACCGAGCGACTGGCACCACCTTCTCATCTCTGCAGCTGCAACCCTCGCAAGCCACGGCTGGAGAAAGGCGTGTGGACCCCTCCTGCACCGGAGGTCGCACACTTTGGTCAAGGTTCCACTTCTGTGACGTCCTCCATTCCGCTCTCATGCATTTCCCGTAGCGGTCGCATGGCGGCGGCCTCGGCTCGTGTCGCCGGGGAGCGACCACTCCTCCCTCCTCGGAGTCCCCGCCTACCTTCCCCAGCGCAGGCCGGCGGGATGCCTGGGAGGGCCGGTCTCGTCCGTGGTTCACCGTCCATGGCCCCAAGGAGCTGGTGGCATAAAAGTCCATGGGGTAGGGCTGCTGCCAGGAAATGTCCCTCAGGGCCACCGCCGCCTGGGAGAGGAAAACCGGAAAGTAACATTTGCCAACATTTTTCTGCACGGGATTATTTCATCTAGTCCTCACAATGGCCTACGAAGATCCTATTATCAGCATACCACAGAGGAAATGTCAGTCTCAAGGAGGTTAAGAGACTTGCCCAAGGCTCTCTGCTAGGAAGTGGTTCAGCTGTACCTTAAGTATTGCCCACCTACCCCGGTCCACTTCAGATCCCTCCCTTGACATAACCAGATGCAAAGCCCACTCTCTCAGATGTTAGTATTACCTCATAAGGTGTCAGCAGCGGCTTGGGGAAGACTGTGCCCCAGTCAATGGAGAGGCGTGGGCATGCCACCTGAACCCACCTGGGAAGGGAAGTCAGATCATACCTAAGAGTAGCATGCAGAGGAACATGACTGTGTCCCCAACACACCCAATGAATGCTTACTATGAATTCTAAAGTAAAGACCATAACTTGCTGCTGATTAGAATAACACTATAGTGTTTATCTTCTGTTTCCTCCACTGACTACAAGCTTTCTGAGGGCAGGGCCTGGGCAACTCCTTTGTAATACTATCTCCAGAATGAATCAAATTTAGTGCTTGGTACAATGCAGACGCCAACCACCCTTCAATCTCATCTCACACAAAACCACTATGATGTGGCAGTTACCAGTGAGCCCCAAGACACAAAAGAGAGGTGATCCAGGGAGTAGCCCCTGCTGGATGAATGCTCTGTAATTCCTGCTGACTCCAGCCCTCAATAAGTGCTGGGAAGGACCCAGATTCTAAACTTCTTTAGACAGTCATAGCTAGGTAGATAAAATAGAGAAACTTACACATCTACCTGAGGAAGTAGACTAAGCTTGCTGGGGAAGACCTCAGAGAGCAGTAGCCTCAGGAAGGGAAGTCCCAAAGCTTGGAGCCTAGATTCCAGGTGCTGTTGGTAGAGGGAGGCAGAGCTGCAGTCATCATAATCAAGCTACCAAGGCTAAATTCTTTGGCCTACTGATTTTTCCTGCTGGGTTCCCCAGTCAGTCCCTTCCTCCAGGGACCACCCCAAGCCCTCTGACCTCCAGAATCTTGGGGCTGCCCTGGCGGCCCAAAGTGCCCAGGATAAGGCCCCAGGATTTAGCTGAGCGGGCAGTGGCTATGGCTTCTTGGCGGTTAGTCTGCATTCGCTGGTGGTCATAGTGCTCTCTGGATAGGACTTTGCTGTATGGGTCATATCTGGAAAAGAAGCTGTCAGGGTCACTGTGACGGCCACTTTTAGGGGTTGGGCTGTACACGTGGCTCCCTGACTCAGCCCCTTGGTCTCCTGAACCTTCAGGCTCAACGCAAGTAATTAGGAATAGAGGCAAGAGCATTGTCACTGGGAATATAAGTCCCATAGCTGGAGCAGGCAAGAGTGGGAGAGGGCTTTAGGATATCCATGACTCCAAGGGAATGGGTGTGTACTGTATAGCAACAGCTCTGGGTCTGACACCCAGATTCAGGACCCAGGTACCTCATCTTTAGGGCTGGGGGCTGTTAAGTGGCCAGAGAATGAGGAGGTTTTGGTTGATTGAGGGCCTCAGTGGCAGAGAATCCCAACCTCTCCCCAGGGTTGGTCCAGCTCAGCCCATACCGGTAAGCAGGGATGTTGGGGTTGGCAATCATGACAGACTCCAGGTGAAAGCGGCCATCTCCAAGATATCTGCAGGGGAACAGAAGGGGGTGGTGCTGTGGGTGGGGCAGCAGAAGCAGGTACTGGCTTGGGGTTCAGAGGACTGAGTTCTTGGCTGGCTGTGCTATACTGACTTTGTGTGAACTGGGACAAGTCATTTCACTTCCTGAGGTTTTGGTTTTCTTACATGTAAAACAAGGAGTTTTTTTGCCCTGGCCGGTTTGGCTCAGCGGTTAGAGCGTCAGCCTGTGGTCCGGGTTTGGTTCCCGCTAAGGGCACATACCTCAGTTGCAGTTTGTCCCCGACCCTGGTTGGGTCATGTGGGTGGCAACCACTCGATGTGTCTCTTTCACGTTGATGTTTCTCTCTCTCTTTCTCTCTCCCACTCTATCTGAACAAAATATCGAAAAATGTCCTTGGGTGAGGATAAAAAAACAAAAACAAACAAAAAAACAAGGAGTTTTAATTAAATGCCTGTAAAGGCCCTCTAGTTATGTAATGCAGAATCTAGTCCTGGCCAGTTTTGCTCAGCGGTTGGAGCATCGGCCTGTGGACCAGAGAGTCCCGAGTTCGGTTCCCGCTAGGGGCACGTACCAAAATAAAAAATAAAAAAGAATCTAAGAACAACTCCAACCCCCAACCTTCTGGGGGAAGAGTAAAGGCACAGCTGAGGCCAGGTAAGGCTGCTCCAGGCTATAGAGACCCTAACTTGGAGGTAGGGGGACAGATTCGCCCTCACTCAATACAGACAACGGAAGTAGTGTTCAGGGTGTCATCTATGCTGTAAAGGAGGTTTCAGGGTATACACTGGCTACTCTCTGCCCTATCTAGCTCTTGGGTCCAATTACTGAGTTGTAATAATAGCTACTGTTTACTGAACTTATGCCTTCTGTGCATTGTGCCTGGCTAAGCATCTAGCATGTATGACTTCACTCAATCCTATCAAATAATTCTCCAAGCTACCTATAGTATTTCCATGTTACAAGATACAGCTGAGGCTTAGGCGTGCTAAGAAACTTTCCCAGCCCTGGCCGGTGTGGCTCTGTTGGTTGAGTGTTGTCCCATACATCAAAAGGTTTGGACCTGACTGGTTTGATTAAGCGGTTAGAACATTGGCCTACGGACTGAAGGGTCTTGCGTTTGATTCCCGGTTGAGGGCACATACCTGGTCTCCCTCCCTCTCCCTCCCTCCCTTCCACTCCATCTAAATAAAAAAGGTCACCAATTTGCCCTGGATGGTTTTGCTCAGTGGATAGAGCGTGGGCCCGCAGACCAATGACTCGCGGGTTCGATTCCAGTCAAGCACACCTACTTTGGTTGCAGTTTGCCCTCAGCTCTCTCTGGTTGGGGTCATACAGGAGGCAACCAGTCAATGTGTCCCTCTCACGTTGATGTTTCTCTCTTTCTGTCCTCTCTCCCCTCTCCCACTCTATCTGAAAATAAACAGAAAAATATCCTCAAGTGAGGACTAAAAAAAAAGAAAAGGTCACCAATTTGATTCCCTGTCAGGGCACGCGCCCAAGTTGCAGGTACAATCCCCAGTAGGGGGCGTGCAGGAGGCAGCCGTGTTTCTCTCTCTCCCCACAAATAAAAAAAAAAACACAACATATTTTTTTAAAAAAAGAAACTTGCCCAAGTCACACAGCTATTAAACAGTACATCGAGGGCTCAACTCTAGGCCTAACTACCAGGAAGTTGTACCCAGCATGCCCTGGGAGACGCCACCTCTAACAGTACCTTTGCAGAACATGAGGCCAGAACATGGAATACAACTGGCCATGGCAGCTTCCTCTCTGGGAAACCACACTGAATTTTGATGAATGGCCATCACTCAGGGTTTCCCTCCCTCCAACATACACATTGAAGCCCTCAAAGGTAGGCATCTGTGAGCTCAATTATGCAGGCACAGACACAAGGGAAATGTGGCTTGGGAAGCAGGAATACCAGGTCTAGGCTGGGGAAGGCCCTGATATGGGCCTGTCTATGGGTAGGGATGTCTGTGTAGGTGCAGCAAGGCCTACTGAACTAGCCCCAAGGGTGGGGCTAAGTCAGAGGAGTGCCTCTGCCTCCTTTCCTGCCATTAGCTAGGAACGGGACTGCCCTCCCCAGTCCCAGCCAGGAGCTGTCGGCTCTGAGGCTGGCTGCATTCACACAACATTAAGCATTTCCATTACCTAAAATAATTAGGCAGCAGGAGACATGCTGCTCCTGCTTGTTAGCTGTCCGGATGCTAAATTAATGGGGCTACAGCCTGGGTGTACCCATCCATCTTCTCCAATTATATTCCCACCATTTCTAGCCCACCCTCATCATCCCATCAGGCCCTCTGATTCCTGCACCCTGGGCATAGCCTTCTGGATGGTGGACAGAGTACTTGAGAGGGAGACAGAAAACCAGAAACTCTATTTGGTCCCCATGTTGCAAGGTGACCTTGAGCAAATGGTTAAGGAGTTTTAGACTCCTAAAGTACATTTTTTATGTTGGTACAATTGGCACCCCCATTTTTCACTTACACAACAGCCTCCACCTCTTTGGGCAGGTAGGGGGATGTGCAGCCCAGAATCTCCCCAGGGGACAGGGGTTTGCACTGTGGGACACTCACACAATACTCAGCTTTCAGCTCCTGGGCAACTGCCTGTAGGGAAAACAAGAGAAGAAAAGCAAGTGGATTAGGAGGGAGAGCCAAGGCCAGAGGACCAGCCTGCAGCACCTGGCACGGGGACCAAGAATAGCCTGGACACTGGCTGCTGTCTGGCCACCTACCTGCAAGGTTGATACAAACTGTATGGTGCTGACCAGTGCAAGGGCACTGGCTGGGGGAAAGGTGAGGCGGATAGAGTCCAGTAGATGGGTAGTGTCTATCCGGATGTCCACAAAGACATACAGCACCCGAAAGTCTTGGGCAGAGGTGTCCATGGGAACTGGGAGGGAAGAGTTCAAGAGACTATTTTGGAAGGCAAGAAGGGCAGACAGCCTGGCCCAGGCCAAGGTCCCTGAGCAGCAGGACCAGTGGCTTCAAGCTGGGGGAAGAAGGAAGTGGGGAGAGGAGGGGGAGTGTCACAGGTCTGTTAGAAGCCCCTTCTCGGTCACTTGGCCAGGGGCCCCGCCTGCTATACCACCACCAGCCTTTCAAACACCCGCATCTGGGACAGCAGCATGGTTTCCAAGGCAACCAAATCCAAAGGAAAGATCCACCTGCAGAGCAGGAAGGGTGAGGCCATCCCAGAAACCAGGAGGGACCTCGTGTCTGCAAGCAGGACAAGGCACTGTGATGGGAATCAGTGTGGAGTCCTGCCTCCCTACCAACCCTGCCAGGCTCCAGGTGTACTGGTCCACCATACCCAGACAGCTGTGGCCATAGTGCACCAGGAAGTCAGCTCCCAGGGCCCTTGCAGTAAAGTCATCCACACAGCAAGCCCCATAGGTCACATCACCCATCACTATCACTTCGGCCTCTGTGAACCTGTGGGGATGGGATAATGGCACAGTGATCCAAGGAGTGAGGTGGAAGAGAGACCTAACACTGTGGAAGTATCTCAGGGCCCAGCTCCTCTCTCCCTACCTCACCCAATCCCTTGGGTAGACAGATGCCACTTCTGCCAACAGAGTAGGAGGGGCCCAGCTGCCACCTCCTCCAGCTCTGGCAGCAGTTTCTGGAACTATAGCTGTATGAGGATGGTCTCTGTAGCACCCTGATTCCTCTGCTCAGGCTCAGACTGCAAGAGGGACCCCCAAATCTGAGACTGGCATACACAGGGTCAAACATAGACCTCCGATAGCCTGACTCATCCCCCCCAGAGCAGTGAGCACGTACACATGTGCAAAGGCACCTGCCCCCAAGTCTCGGCACTGTGGGGTGCATAGGCATGCATGTGTGGGTACACACAGCCTCCCTGATGCCCAGACCCTCTGCCACCTCCTCACCCTTAGTCAGGGTCCTCTGCGCCCAGGATGAGGGGTCCCATGCATAGCTCCCCCACAGCACATGGCTCCACCCACACGCTCCATGCGTCAGGAAGAGTGGGCTCGGGCCAGCACATTGCCATGGGATCTGCTGCCAGGCCTGAATCACTGTGGGACGGGGGTGGGTGGGGAAGACCCTTCACCCCCTGAATTCACTACAGGAATGGAGTGGAGGACCATCTCTTCCCTGAGACCCACCCCTGGGGCATGTATCCTGGTTCAGTGACTGAGGTCTCTCCATTCCCTTCCTGGGGGTGTGGTGGGGAAAGCTGAACTGCTGCCAGTCAGCCCCCTCCTCTCTCCTCCCCCATCCCCCTTCCCCAAATCAGGTTGTGCACAAAAGCAGATTATTCAACTCCTTAGAATGCAGCCCAGGCATCTGAGTCAGCCTGAGCACTTAATTTTTTATAGATTAAAATGTATGCAAATTGGCCCAAGCCCCAGAGAGCATCCCTAAGGGGCAAGAGGGTGGGAGTAGGGAAGTGAGTCTGTGGCAACGGGATTAGGAGCAGGGTGGGGAGAGGGCAGCAGCAGGGAAGTGGGAGGTTCCCATCACGAGATGACCTCCCCTTTCTCCATTCCCCCTCCCTGTTCCTATGTTGGTTCCAGATGGCTGAGCACTCACCCCCACCTCCCAAGGATGGCTCATTGTATTGAAGAAACTTAGAGGAGCAGAGGAACTGAATACCATCTCTAAGGCACTTCTCCCCTGCCAAGCCCCTCCTTGCCCTACTCCCCAAGATATGCCAGAAATAAAGGTTCCCCCTAGCCAGACCTCGCTCTGACTACTCAGCCCATTCCAGGGTGAGCTTTGAGGATTCTCAGGTTTCTCCTCAGGCCCCACCAACTGCTCTGACTTAATTTTGGGTTTTTCCCTTTGTATGTGTATGGCTACAAGGCAGAGGTCCAGAAGGAAAAAATGATGTCAACAGGCAAAGCTGTAATGGGCATGGGGTCTTGGCTCAGCTTCCTCTCAGGGGCCCTAAGCCTCACCTTTCCAAGATATCCACAATGGTGCAGGCGAAGAGGAGGAGGCCTTCAGGCATTTGCAAGGCCACTGGGAGACAAAGCAGAGACATGAGAGCAGAGAATGGGAAGAGGCTGGAATGGGGCACTGTCCCTAACTGGGCCAGGCAACCTCTCCACCCCCACCTCAGCTCAAAGCTTGGGGGCTTACCCGTCTTGGCCTGGGCCTGCTGGATCCTCCAGATGGTCTTGGGGATCTCAAAGTTATAGTTGGAAGGCAGGACTTGAATGGCTGCCTGCAGCAGGGGGTTGTTCAGGATCTCAGGGGGGATTTGATTGGCCAAGCGGCCCCGAGGGACTCGACCTAGGAAAAATATAGGGCCTGAGTCAGTACCTGGCCAATACCACAGCCAGACCCAGCTAAGTTGTTAGCTCCACCCAAGTTTCAGTCCCAGATCCCAGATCCCTTGGGACTTGGCCCAGCCATCTTCCCCACTGAGTTCATCTTGAAGCTGGAAAGAAAACACAAGCCAGGAGGAAACCTGCACAATTAATTTCCATGTTGTGAGATTGTTGGGAATCAAAGACTTGAGCCCATGAATGGGGTATGTTGGGTATGGTTCACCCCTTACCTCAGAGGAGCAGAGGTGACACCAGAGGACTGAACTGAGAGGCAAAAGGGAAAAAGTCCACACAACTGCTCCTTGACAGAAAACAACCCTGAGGAACAGCCAAGTATTCTGGGAAGATGTGCCTCCTCCCCCACCCTGAGAACACCCTGAAGGTCTGAGGTTCTGGACAAGAGATCTATAAGCAAACAGTTGTAAGTGCTAATTTAAAAGACTGCCTTCCAGCCCAGCCTGTATACATCAGTGGATTTCTGGTCAGGGCACATGCGGGGGTTGTGGGCTCGATCCCCAGTAGTGGGTGTGCAGGAGACATCAGATGGATGTTTCTCTCTCACATCAATGTTTATATCTCTCTCCCTCTAAAAAAAAAATCAATAAAAGTGTATTAAAAAAATAAATAAATAAAATAAAAGACTGCCTTCCTCACTTGAGTACATTCATGCCCTCATGTCCTGGCCAGTTTGGTTCAATGGTTAGGGCGACAGCCTGGTCATGGGTTTGATATCCAGTCAAAGGCATGTAACTGGGTTGCAGGTTCGATCCCCGCCCCATTGGGGTTGATGTATCTCTCTCACATTAATATCTCTCTCCCTCCCTCCCTCCCTTCCACTTTATCTAAAAATCATTGGCTCCTCAGATGAGGATTAACACAAAAATAAGTAAATAAATAAAATAAAGGAGAAAACATTGTAGCCCTTTAGCAAAGCCAAAACCCTTAATCTGCATCTTACTTCCCACAGTTCAGTTTAGCTGAGCCCCCAGTTATCTCTTTTTTCTTGTTATCCTCACCCAAGGACATTTTTGCATTTATCTTCAGATAGAGCAGGAGAGAGAAAGGATGGAAGAGAGAGAGAGAAACACTGATGTGTCTCTCTCACATCGAATGATTGCCACCCGCACGACCCCAATCGGGTCGGGGACAAACTGCAACTGAGGTATGTGCCCTTAGCGGGAACTGAACCCAGGACTCTCTGTTCTGCGGGCCGATGCTCTAACCGCTGAGCCAAACCAGCCAGGGCACCCCAGTTAATCTCTTTAGGAGCCAGACAGTCCGGGAATGTGATAAGGCAAAAAATTAATTTAGTCAACGAATATTGATTGAACCTGTACTATGTGCCAGAACTTCTGCTAGGGCCCCTCACTATGATAGGTGGGATCCTCCCAGACCTGATCCTTTACCCTGTGTGTGGGGAAGGGGGAGGTGGGTGGTGATGGTGCAGTGGAGAGCTAGCATGGCCCTTTGGGACCGAGACCAGATTTGAATGTTACCACTGCTATGGTTTTGTTCGGTTGTTTCAAAGGCCTTGGAACAACCAGCCCAGTGTCCCCTCACAGAAGCTCCTCTGACAGGCCCAAATACTCTGTGGTTATAGGGGTGTAGGAGCTAGTAGTCTTAGCAGCCCAATTTGTCCCAAGGGCCAGTAGGCGCCTCCTCCTTTATCACGTGGCTAAATCTTCAGTTTATGTCAGTATTCCCCGGAAGACTAACGTCCCAGAGTCTAGTCCCTACACCTTGCGCAGGCCTGGTATTCAGCGGGCGCTCACTAAGTGCCTGGAGAGTGAAACCACGTGCCCCTTCCCTGCGGGCCCCCCGTGGAACGGCCGCTGCACCGCGCCTGGCTCCTTCCCTCCCCGTCAGGTCCAGCTTTCCTGTGAGTCTTCACGGTTCAAGGGTCTGTCTGCCGGCCACAGCAGGGGGCAGCGTGTCTGGCTTCAGGACCACCAGCTCCTCGGAGGGGCAGCCCACGACCGCGCCCAAAGGCTACGGAAGAAAGACCGGTGGCTCTGGGCCCCGGTGACAGCTGCCCAGAGCGAGTGACGGCGGGACCTTCCAGGTCTAGCGAAGAATGGGGCTGGTCCTGTCTCTGACTTCGGGGACCCTACCCCGAGATGCGAGGTCTGGGGGCCGCAGTGTTACAGCACCCACCTTTCCCAGAGCCCGGCTCCGCCGCCTCGGACGCCACCAGCGCCGCCATCACCGGCCTGCCCACGTGGGGACCAAAAAGGCAGCTCTGGAAGAACGCGGAGCGCGCAGACATTGCGATCGCTCGCCGATCGGCCAGCGAGGGGCGGGGATTTGCTGGGCGGGGACATCGGGGGCAAAGGGGCGGGGCTACTGTGAGCCCGTCTCTGTCCGCAAGGTCGGTGCTCGCGAGAGCCCCTAGTGGTCCCGGACCACAGCGGTTGCGCTCTCCCCGCGACCCTGCCCACTCTTCCTCCCCACTGAGCCGAACCTGGCACTCCTAGGTCAGAGCTTCCCTATCTGCCAACTCCCTGCCGGACTTCTGGGGGCCGAGTCTTGCGAATGGGGACACCACCAGGTCTTCCTTCTGCTCCCCTTCCTGTCTCCCCTCCTGGTAAAAGCAGTGGACGCGTGTGAGTGGGGCCACATTCCTTCCTTCAGAGGAACCTACTGCCCCATAGGACAGAACTCCGTGCCCAGCTCCAAATTGAGTCCTGGTGCCTATTTCTGGAGCGCCAGCGTACCCTTAAAACCCACAATGTGGAAGGTTCACGTGTGAAAAAAATGCTACCAGGAGAAGGTCCTGAGACAGAGGGTGCTTTCCATTGAGGACTCAGATTCTGGCCAACGTTTTCCCTGACTAGACTGCCCCTTACTTAGGCTTATGGTAGAATTTCTCCTGCTCAGTGACCTGAGCTCCTGGGATCTCAAAGGGAAGGCAGAGCAGCCAGTGAGACAGCGTTGACCTTTAAAAGAGCAAAGTAGTGGCCTTCAGGACTGGCCTTCAGTAAGGTCTGCCCCATAGAGCAATGGTTCCCCAGGGCCATTTGCCCACCCAGCCTTCTGGCACCATCTTCCCCTCTCTGCAGTGGTGATGTGAGCACAGCTAGCCCTTTAAAACAGCTCTGTGGCCTCAGGCTCCCCTGGAGGCCCTCCTAGCTTGGAAACTCCTAATTGAGGTGCAGAGAGAGAAGTGAAAAACAAGCAGCCAGGGACTGGCCCTGCCAGGGAGGCTGCCCAGAGAGAAGGGATGGCTGGGCAGGCTGGGAGTGAGCAGCCAAGAAGAGGACCAGAAGGGGTCAATGCTCTGCCCCTTGGGCCACCAACAACTTTGAACAGGAATGTGGCCAACATGGGTCCCAAGCACACAACTCTCACCTTGATGAGAGTCCAGCCTGGACTTCCCCATTTTCCCCAGTTTCTCTGGATCTGCAAGGAGCAGGATATTCTTCTGGGGATCCTTTGAGTCCACCTGCTCTCCCTTTACAACACTGAGGTCCAGCCTGTAGGCAGCTCTAGCTCTGGCTGCAGCTAAAAGTTTCAAGGGGGAGCCCTGCTGGTGTGGCTCAGTGGATTGAGTGTCATCCCATGGACTGAGAGGTCCCAGTTCGATTCCAGGTCAGGGCACATACCAGGGTTTGGGGCTCAATCCTCAGTAAGGGGTATGCAGGAGGCAGCCAATAGATCAATGTGTTTCTCTCGCATCGATGTTTCTCTCTCCCTTCCTCTTTCTCTAAAAAACCAATGAAAACATAGTTATGAAAAGTTCCAAGGGGGAAAAGATTGGCTGGAGCAGAGCAGTGGCTTCTCCCTAGCAGGCACTCTGCCCCTTGAGGCTTTTTCTGAGGTAGAGATGGGGCCTGTTGATATGGAAGGACCCCGTCCTCTTACAACATTGTCCCATAGGCTCTGTGCTAAATGAGCTGCCCTGGCTCCCATTAGGAAACTAGGTAATGTCCAGGAGAAATAAGACATTAAGGGTACATGTGAGCATGTTCCCCAAGACCCTGCAGTGCAAAACATTGGGAGTTGCCATTCAAATTAGTCCAAGAACACCTCCATCTGTCTGTGGGGGTCTCCCTGCCTGAGTTACTCAGCAGTCTGAGTAATTACTGCCTGACAAGAAGGCAGGCACAGTGCACCTCCACATTATACCACAACACCCGCCTACAATCACCCCCACCCCTGGCTGGACTCCAAAGCAGAGCCCAGCCCTCCTGAGGCTGAAATAACTCGACTTCTCACACTCACGCCCAGTTCCAGCCAACTTTGCTTAAGATGCTGGAGTTTGTGGTTCAGGGGGCCTTGGGGAGGCGGCTTGAGGAGGTGGAAGGAGGAATAACACCCTAATTCAGGCTGATAGCTTGGCCCTGATCTGCTGTATGATACTGAGCAAGTTGTTCAACCTCCCTGGGCCTCAGTTTACTTGTAGAGGACCTCTGCAAGTTCTCAGTGTCATTGAGTTTAGCTTTGGTGTCAGCCTGGCAGGGCGCAGACAGGGTGTGGGGGTCAGTCCAGCCTTGCAGCTGGCCAAGGCTAAGAGAATGATTTACCTTCTCTTCCCACCCCACAATGGACTAATCTTTTTAATCTTCAGAAGATAAAGGTTACTTTCTCACCTCCAAGCATTTGCACATTCTCTCCTGCCTGGAATGGCCTTTCTCCTCAAGACCTAACCCAAATGGCATTTCTTCTGTGAAGCCTTCCCTGATGGTCCTTCACCCCACTACAGATCCAGCAAAGACCCCTCCCACTCTTTGTATCTCCTCCTGTAACATTCTAAGAGGCTTGTGGGTCTTTCTTCCCCAAGCTTTGGAAATCCAAGCCTATATAGTTAGCTCACACCCTAGCTTCAATGCATTGATTGGATACATGTATGAGAGAATGAATGATACTGGTCTTTTTGACCTTCCTATCATGCCAGGTTTTTCTCCAACAAATCACACAACTCATTCTCTCATTTCAATTATATTTCTGCTTAGGTGTCACCTGCTCAAAGAGCTTTCGCTGACCTCATGTCAGCTCCAGAATAATACCACTTGCTTTTCTTCCAAGCACCATCTCATCTAGACTTTCCTCATTAGTTCCCTATTAGACTATAAACTCCCCAAAGGCTGGGACCTTATCTTTTTCATTGGCTTAAGTCCCAAGAATAGTAGTGCCCTACACCTAATAGACCCTCAATAAGTATGTGTTGAATGAGTGACTTAACCCACTCTTTCTCCTCTCCCAGAATCCCTCTTATCCCAGGCCAGTAGGGGGTGCCGGCCTCCACCGAGGATCCAGGCTAGCCTGAACCTTCACGCTCAGCCCAACCTGCCCCCTGCGGGACCTACTTTCTAGGCGGCACCTCCTCCATTTTCTACGAAGCCCCGGGCGGGGTCTGTGTAGACCGAGGGCAATCAGAGGGGCCCCTAGGCGGAGATAGCCCACTTGAGCCACACAGTGATTCTTCACTCTCTCTAGGGTTTGCAACTGGGCCTCCTAAAGTGCTTGCTTCGAGGTCTAGACATGCCTAGGAGCACGCCACACCTCCTCCCAAAAAAGAATAGTGTCCTGGGACGCAGGATGGGAGGCGGCAGGGTCCGTCGGAGCCGTTTTGGGCTGGGAGAAGCCGTCGAGCCTCCAAGGAGGAAGCGGAGCCGACCAAAGAGGAGATGGGCAGGGGTGCAGACTTGTGACCAGGGTTTCTGGGCGGCGGTCGTCTCGTCCCAGCCAGTCGGCAGAGCGCACGCTTCCAGCCGCCTGGCTGGGTGACCTCCATCCGCGAAGGGCGAACGGGCGGGGGTTGGGCTGCGGGTACGAGCTCTGGGGAGCCCACGGGGCCCGGGAGGGGCTTTTCGAATGGTCCGACGACAGGCCCCGGGGCTAAGGCAGGTACTTGGACGGATGCGGGTGGAGGGTCGCCCCCGGGGGCGGGCGAAACAAAAACACCTTGGGAGGCGGCGCCGCGCGGCTGAGCGCCGCTGCCCTGGGAATAGGACGGCGCTCGGCACTGCGAGCTGAGAGCACTTTCATAAATTTTGTATGGGAGGCGCTCCGTGAGCGGGGGCGGGGAGCGGAGCGAGGGGGAGGGAGCTAGCAAGCGAGGGAGGGAGGAAGGGAGGAGGAAAGGTGGGGGAAGCCGGGGGGAGGAAGGGAGGCGCCCCGCTCCGCCGATCGCTCGGTCCTGCAAACGCGCGCCGGGCGCTTTCCCCGGAGCTCCGCGTTGTGTGCGAGCACCCTTTTGCAGCAGCCGCGGCGGCGGCGGCCCGAGGGGGCGGAAAGGAGGGGGCCGCTGCCGGGGGGCGGCGTCCCCCCTCAAAACCGCCTGCAAAGTGCTCTGGGCTGCAGAAGCAGGCCGCCGGCTTCGCGGAGCAAGCTGCTCATCCCGAGGCTGAGCGAGCGCACGGGGCTGCGGGGCAGCGCCGCGGTTGCTGGTGGGCGCCGGTGCCCTCTGCGCGGGGCTCGGGCTCACCATGCCCCTGCGGGGCCGGGCCGCCGGGCACAGTCGGATTCCCGGTTTGCCGCCGCCTCGACGCGCTCGGATTAGCTGCAGCCAGCGCCCACGGATTTGAATCCAGAACCCAGAAGGGAGCGCGTCTAGGCCGACCTCGGTGTGGCGGCCCCGCGGCCAACATGCTTCGCAAAGGTGAGTTGGAGCCGCAGGGGCAAGTTGGAGTTGGATGCGCACGAGGCAGAGACGCGAGCCTGGGAGCTGCCGGAGAGCTGTCTGGAGCCGCGGCTCCGGCCCGGAAAGCAGCCCCTGGCGGGCTGACGGGCTTTGCGGGTACGCACCCGCGGAGGGGGGTGCTGCTGGAGCTCAGCCCACGCCGGTGGCTGGTTGGGAGACACGGGATTTGCCCCTTGGATCAAGCGACCAGGCCTAGGGATTTGGCTCAGCCAGGTCATTTCGAGACCACAGTGAGTTGCCCATGATGGAAGGGGAGCTGGCCTCCTGGGACCTTTGCTTTGCTATTACAAAGTTTTGCACTTGCAGGCTCCGTCCCCTGCGCGGGCACACGTCGCCGGCTTCTGCCGCTTTGTGGGGGCCGGGTCCAACCCGCGCTCCAGTGCAGCCATCGTTCAGTTACCGCGCGGCCCGGGCGCTCACTGCGCGCCCTAGCTTCCCAGGTGGGGCCCGGACGCAGACACCTTCCCTGCAGCCAGCTTTGGTCTCCAGGGACGGGCTCCGGGCACCCAACGGTCGAGGGATATGGCTAGTGCCTAATGTCCGGTTTATCAAACTTTCCCTATGCCTGGAGCCGAGGAATGCGAAGGCGCAGGCCGTGCCGGCTGCGTGCGCTGCCTGTGCCAGGCTCAACTTGAGATCTGGCCCTGTGACCACTTCACCACGACCCTCTGGCAGCCCGGCTCATTGCCGAGCGCTGCAAAGTTGGCGCGGGCGCTGGGGAAGTTCCGCCGCGCCCCCACGTGGCTGCCGCTGAGGAGCGGTCCCCGGGGCCCAGGGAGGGCAGGTGACCATGCCAGAGTCCCTGGGCCCCACCACCCGCTGCCCCGACCTCTACGTCTGACTCTCCTCTCCCGAGTGGGCTGCGGCGACTCGCCGTGACCCCTCCCCCCAATTCCCGCCCCTGGTTCCCGGCCTGGCCCGGGCCGGACTGCGGCCGAACCGCGGGCAAGCGGACAGTCCCGGCCCTGCGGGAACCAACTGAGGAGCGAGCTCAGGTAGCGCAGGGGCCTGATCCCTATGCTCCGCGTTCCAGCCTTAATCCGCCCTTGTTTCCATGGCAACAGACCGAGGTGTCGTAAGCACGGGATTCTGACCTCACAGTAGGATGGAGAAGGAGAAAACGGGCAGGGGGAGGTGGCCGAGGACAGAGAAGCGAAGCCTCAAGGTGGGCAGAGAGCAACAGATGTGGGGGTGGTGGAAGAGACCCCATAAACAGGTCGGACAGGTGAATGAGGAAACCTCGTTCTGGGAGCAGTAAAGTCTGTGTGATAGTTCCCACTCGCTCAGGCTGACCCACGATCCTGGGTTACCCTGTCGTGTCAATACTCACAAACTTGTGTGTGACTTATGCCCTCCACGTGGGTCGGTACAGTGCCTGGGAAGTGACTACCTCTCACTGTGGTGTGGGAAAAGTTTCTCTGCCTGGTCGGAGAAACCACTTCACTGATACATCTCAGTTCCTTGTCCCTGCAGAAAGGGAGTAAAAGTCCTTTCAGCAACCAGTGTGCAGGCCGGAGTGTCTCTGCACAGAGAGGGTCCTTTTTTGCAGAGCTGAGCACAGCCCCAGATCTGAGAAGCTTGGGCCTGGAGCATGCAA
This sequence comes from Molossus molossus, assembly GCF_014108415.1. NCBI lineage: Eukaryota > Metazoa > Chordata > Mammalia > Chiroptera > Molossidae > Molossus > Molossus molossus. The sequence goes on along the minus strand of NW_023425354.1, from coordinate 42,665,801 downwards.
ATTTGCCCCAGTGGGGAAGGTTGCCCAGGCAGTTTTTAAAGGCCACCATGTTTGGCTGCAGGTCTGTGATGGAAATAATAGAGAGGACTTGACATCTCATTCTCCTTTTGGTCTTTTGTCTTTTGGCAGTTTGCAGTTAGAAATAAGCCATGAAACAGCCCACATGCTTTGTTTAGATGGTTTAGGTGCCCACGGAGGCTTGAGCAGCCTCCAGGAGGAGCCTTTCTCTCCCATACTATTTGCTAACTAGAGGCCCAGCTTGGGATGAGTCCAGTGCATTCTAGGGGCCGCTCCCTGGGGAGGCTCTTACCTTGCTTAAGAGGTGGCCCTGGAGTCTTGGCAGTTACGTGTGTTTCCCGCCAGCCCTATTTTTCCCTTCCTGCATGGCTTGGTTGATGGGAGACCTTCTACCAACAAAGAGGTGTCCACCTGGATTGGCCTGAGGGAAATAGAGGAGAGAAGACTGCTCCTTGGCCTGGAGCCTGCTGCTTGGACATTGTGTGGGCAAAGGACTTTTATTTTGGTTCTTTCCTGGGCAATATTCTCCCTTGGCCCCAGATCTGCTCCCTAGGACTTGTCTGTTTTACACACTTGTAAGACTCTCAAATTCTTGGTGTTGATTCTGGGTATGTGCCCAAAGCCAAAGGTGTGCCTGAGGCTAATGTCAAGGGAGGTGGCCACTGAAGTTTCTGTTTCTCAAATTGTTCTAAAGCAGCAGTTCTCAACCTGTGGGTCACGACCCCTTTGGGAGTCGAACAACCCTTTCACAGGGGTCGCCTAAGACACAACAGTAGCAAAATTAATGTTATGAAGTAGCAACGAAAATAATTTTATGGTTGGGGGTCACTGCAACATGAGGAACTGTGTTAAACGGTCATGGCAGTGGGAAGGTTGAGAACCACTGTTCTAAAGGCTTTAATAAAAAATGTTACAGGATGAGTTGCAGTTTCCTGGCCTAACTGATGCCGAGCCCTGCCACGCGGTCCTGGCCCTGAAGGAGTATCATAGTTCAATTATGATTTGGAAAAGGGTTTGAAAGATGAAAAAATAAAAAGTAGCCCTCCCTAAGGTGCTGCGGGGGAAAGGAGGAAAGAGAGAATCCTTACCTTTCTGCAAAGGGTAGGGCTCCTGGTCTTGACAATGGAGGGCTTTGTGGAGTTAGGAGGCTCAGTGGTCTGGAGCCTCAGGAGGAAGAAAGTGAGAGTAGTTATTGGACCATGAGGGTCATCTCTCTGATTTCCGGTTGTCCTATTGCAGCTGGCCCCTGGTAGGACATTTTAGAGGGTGCTGCCTTGCATCTCTTAATGAGCGACTCTACTGGGCGCAGCCCTACCTCGGTGAACCAGAACAGCCCTGAGTGCTCAGTGGATCCTGCTGCTGACAGTGCTGGTAGCTGAAGCCTTGGGCAGCTGCCCTGCCATCTTTTCCATATCCTGGCCTACCCTGGTGGAACCAGGGATAGAAAAAGCAAACCTCTGGTCAGAGATGAGAGGCAGGCAGGGCATTCGAGGCTTCGAGCCACCCAGTACCATCCAGGAGGGAATAGCAGCCTGCTGGGGATTTTGCTTTTCCAGAATGGCCTGCTTGAGGTTAGAATCCATGGCTTTCATTTTTAGAGCTATAGAAACGGAATGCAAATCAACAGCCTCTGGGCTAATACAGAACCTTAAAGTTTTTGTCTTGTTAAGCAAGGAAATAGAGTGCCAAATAGGCTTTGTTAAGTGGCAGTCTAATTAATAATTTAAAATCTTGTAGCTGTCTTTCATTAGAATTTATCTGTACATCAACCACAAAATCAGTCAAACACACTCATTTATAAGTTAATGCCGTCCCTGAATAATTCAGCAAGAGCTAGATTAAGTCCTGCAACCCAGTAAGATGCATTTTGTCCTTTTGGTTTCCATAACCAGGTGGCCTAGCCTGGTAGGTAGATTGCGTCTCCTTTGTGGGAAGAAGGGAAGCCACAGGGAGGACGGGACCATGGGGTTGTCAGATGCTTGGTTGATTTGAATCCAGAGGTCCCTTAGATGATCAGAGAATCTCCATGTGACCAGGTATGAACAGGTTCCATCTCTTGGAGCTGTTGGTGACATGGCCCACTTTAGCCCGTGGAGAGGGGAAGAGAGGAGTATTTCGTGGACAGCCAAGACACTCTTTGTGCTGCAGAGCAGGGGACATACAAAAACCCTGCTTGAGAGGATTGAGATATGAGGCTTCTTAGCCCAAATCCAGGAGCAGAAGTGGAATTTCAGTCTTCCCAGACCAGTCCTGTACCACGCAGGGAATGCAGCCTAGTGAAACCACTGTCACCAAAACAACCTCTTTAACTGGGAGCTTCTGGGCTGCTGCTTTCCTCCAAGCTCCTGGTCCTTATGTCAGAAAAAAGAAGCCAAGAGGAAGAATTGGGGGAGAGGGGAGCACCAGGGCACGTCAAGAGAAAGGAGAAGCAGAGTGAGTTGCTAACGAAAGTCCACGCACACGTTTTCTTACCATTAGCCAGAGTAAAGACCAGGAAAGCAGTGCAGTGGTCCATGTGTGAGCTCAGAGAGTATAGAAAATGTGTTTCGGTTTGGTTCCTGTCATGCTAACACCTCACTGCAGTTCACAGGTCCATTTTCTACAGAGAACCTGTTCAGAAACTGAGCTCCCAGCATGGTCTCTCCACTGCAGGAATGAATGAACCCCAGAGGTTCTGGTCTCTGCCTCTGGCTGCCAACCCTGAGCCCTCTGGAGGGTTAAACAGCTCTATGTATGGAGACCAGGTAGATACCTGGAGCAGACAGTGGACTTGATGCCGAGAGAGGTTCTTGGCCAAGTCTGAAAAGAAGTCTCGTTAGGAGAAGAAGGCAAGGGAGAGGGTTGGTGTTTGCCCTCAGACCTGTGGCAGAGTGACGGCAGATGGGACTGAGGAGGGAGGCTTGAGGGGTGAATTCAGCTCCAAGCTTCAGAGTCAGGGCCTGAAAAGGACAGAGCAGAAGTTCACTTGCTGGGGATGAGAAGGAGGGGGCAGGCATCATGAAGGATGTCAAGAACAGATCTGTTTGGTACCATCTGCAGCAAAGTAGTGGTTAAGGTTAAAGCAGAGAGGAGATGACAGGGAGGGAACAGATGGCCGAGGAAGCAAAATAGCTGGCAAAACAGGAACAGAGCCTCCAGGGACAGCAGAAGGCAGGACCTCCGTGCAGAGTGCCGGAAGCAGCCCTTTCTTCAGGGTGCGCTGGCCAGACCACCCTGGGTAGAAGTGAGTTGGAGAGAGGAGTGAGGTGGGGACCTCAGGGTGAGGGCTCCTTGGAGCTGGCTAGGGGGCCCAGAAGCAGGGACCTCCTTAGATGTCATTGACTAGGGAGAGGAGGCACAGCTGACTTGGTGCCCATCACTTGAGTGAGGCAAAACCACTTTGGGACTCAGCGTGCCTGGCCGAGCCTGCTGGGAAGAGGTATGGATGCTAGCTGGACCCAGGGGCAACAGGGACCGGACTCTTTTTCCCAACCTGCCTTGGGTCTTCTTATACCAATCCTTGTCCACTTGCTGACAATAACTGCTTATAAGTTCTGATGGGCCAAGTTAAGCGGACTCTACACCTTATGTCATCTCCACAGTCACCCTTCAGGATCAGTCTGTGCTTGTCCCCGTTACACAGATAAGGAAACTGAGGCACAGGAAAATGAAGTCCCTTGCTCTGGGTCACTCAGCTAGCACATTGTAGACGCAGAATGCAATCCCAGGTCTGTCTGCTACCACACTCGCTCCCTTGCTCTCTCAACCTCTAAGCTCCGCTGTCTCCCGTGCCCATCTGTCCTGATTTATATGGCATTTGTTTTGCGGGGTGTTGGGTACTGCTGAATCGTTGGTACTTTGCTGTAGAACTCCCTGGTCGTTCCCATGCACTGCCCTCCTGGTTTCCCCCCAGGAGTGTCTCTGGCTGGGACCTGGCACTTCTGGGATTCTGAGCCACTGTCTCACGTATCTCTTCTACTCTGCCCCCCTTATGTCTGGGCAGGCATGGCCATCACCTGCTGTCTGCTGCTCCGGTTTCCATTGCAGACAGAGATGGGACAGTGGGCCAGCGCCAGTCTGCCTGCCTTCGTGCCCTTGAAAAAGCCTAGCTATGGTGTATCTGGGGGCTGGGCCCCTCCTATATGTTGCTCTCCCTAGTTTCCCATCGCAGCCGACCTGGTGGATTTGCTGACAGCCACATCCCAGACTGGTTGGTGGTTGTCTGGAGAGCAACAGCCTCAGAACATGCCAGCCCAGGTGGGTGGCAGTTGGCAGGCTGAATGAGGTACGCTCCCCTCCTCTGGAGTGCTTCTCACTTTGGGGGGCTTCCTCACGGCCCAGACCTGGCCTGTTAGCAGGATGGTAACTGAAGAATTCAGAGTTGTGCTCCTGAAAGGACTTCTGCCCCCTTCCAGCCACGGCCGAGTTCCAGAGAGGCCAGTTCTTCCTGTGGTTTGGAAAAGAAAGAAGATGAGGTAAGGGGGAGAGTCTAGCTGATCTTGGGTGTAGAGGAGCAGAACCCCCACCTCTGAGTGAGGAGCCCCCACCACCATAGTGAGGTGGAGTGTCTGATCCAACAGATATCGTGGGTGCTAATCAGCCAGCTAAGTTGTGATCCAAAACTGCAAACAGCCCCTGCTATCTGATTCAGTGCTGACACAGCACTGTGTGTGTGTGCGTGTGTGTGCGTGCGCACGCGCAGAAATACACCTGGTGAGCTCACAACAGGCTCCGGGAGTGTATGTGCCGGAGATCGGCTGTTGCAGAGTGGAGCACCTGCGTGCATGCTCCTGGACAGCCGGCCTAGAAGCCCACGTCGCACTCACACCCGGGGCCCAGCGTGGCATTGGTGCCATGGATGGGCTGGTGAGCCACTCGGGGTGCTTCCCAGGAGTGGGCAGGCCAGCACTGTGCGTGACACGTGTGAACAAAGCTTGTTGAGCTGGCGTGTGGCTCGTCCGTGCAGGGGTGGGTGGTGGACATGACTCATTACGCATATGCGAGCAGACAGACCACTGCAGGCTCTGGAGATGGGGCCGATTGGCAGCTTCCTGGGTTGGTTCCAGAGGACAGCGGCACTGTGGTTGAGGTGGGTGTGCAGGAAAAGGTGGGGCTCTCAACTCTCAGCCCACTGAGGTGGTGTGAAAGTTTGTTTCTGCCTCTACAACTGGCCTAGTAGAGTTTGGCTCTCTCTCTGGGCACCTGAGCTGACACAGTGAAGGGGCCTTTACATATGCTTCTATAGAGAGATTCATGAGGCCCTGGGGGGAAAATTGGCATTCTTCTTACGATGATTTATTTATAGGGCGATTGGATGATGGGGGTATAGAGGCTAAGGTGCCTCCATTAGTGAGAAACACACAAGGCAGGAAGCCTTGCTCTGCATTTGACATTTAGTGGGGCGACTCCTACCAGGGAGCTGCCTTTTCTTTTAGAAGGTTTTGCCTTTAATGTTCTATTCATGGGCTTGTCTGAGCAGGCCGGGAGAAGGGAGGAGCCTATGGTGCGGTGGGCTGTGAGGCTGAGGCCGGCCAGCCTGGGGGAGTCAGGGCGTGGGTAGGTCATTGGGTGGCTAGTGTGGAGCAGCCTGGGCAGGCCCGATGCTGCGGGAGAGCAGCTTTGCCCCTGTGCCTCAGGCAGCCGGTCACCCGCTGGCCGCCTCTCCTCTCTCGGTGGCATGTGCTGCAGGCATCATGCCGTGCGGTGTTTACTCTCCTGTCTGTCTCTGTCTTCACTGGCCGCCATGCTGGGCCTCCAGCAGCGGTCCTGTGCATCCCTGCCTTTGGCCTGGCCAAGCCCTTTTCTTCCTGGGGACTCCGGGACTGTGGAAAGAACGCCGAACGTGGAGTCCTTGGGCAGCGTAGGTTCCATCTCCATGGCCGACCCTGGGCACGTTTCCGCCTCTCTGGGCCTCAGTTTCTTCCTCTCTGGGCCTCAGTTTTCCCTCTGTAGTATGACAAGATTAATGATTTTCCAAACGTTTTTCAGTGGTAGAAGAGTCTCTTCAAATGATATCCAGCATCAGAACCCAGAATATAAGACAGATACGTGCAGAGCTTGGCAAGGGGCCTCCTCTGGCTTCTCTGCCACCCCAGCAGGTCCCCTAGGGTCCCTCTTAGCAAGACAGTGTGTCCAGGAAGGCCACTAGGTGTGAGGTGTGCTCACAAAGAAGACACCGAACTGTCCCCAGGGTCTGCGTTGGAGCTCCCTCCTGCAGTGGGGGTAGGTGGCTTCCTCTGCTCCTTTTGGACGCCTTGTGACCATTTAGCTCTCTGGAGAAACTGTCTATACTTGGAGTCTCCTTGCCAGCCCCTCCCCTCCCTGTCCCTGCTCACCCGGGCTTCCGGCTGTCTCCTCCATCACTGCTCTGTCACCGCTCGGGCTTGATGTTGACTTTACCAGACATTTTCCTTATCTCACCTGACCTGCCGGTGGCATTTGACTGTTGACCTCAGTTGCCCCTTGGCTTCCCTGCTAGCAGCTCCCTGGTCTTCCTCTTATCCCTGTGCCGGCGTCACCTCTTCTTGCCGTCCTTCACGTGCGGTGCCTCCCTGGGCAGTGCCCTGGGCCCCCCGCTTCCACACGCAGCTCTGGGGGTTGCAGCACACACTGGCTGCAGCGCCCATTTGCTGGCTCCCCCCACATCCCATCTCCAGCAGAGATGTTGCTTCTGATGTCCAGAGCCATCATTCCAGCTAACCTCTGGTGCTCCCTGAGCTTACTGCAACCTGCTCTTTCCCCATTGCCCCCATCTCGGCATCTGGCACCATCCTCCTCCCAGGTACCCTCAGCCCAAGAGCTGGACCCGTGCATGAGCCCCTCCCCCACCTCTCCTCATTGGTCCACTGGGAAGCGCTGCCATTCTCCTTAGGTGTCCGGCACATCTCCTCCTGTCCCTGCCTCTACCCTAGCCCAGGCCCCTGTCTTCTCTCAGACCAGTCAGCAGCCTCCCTGCCTCTACTCTCCCTCACCCCATCCGGGCTTTACATTGTTGCCAGATTCTACAATACAACACAATTTTGTCCCTTGCTTGAAAACCTTCAGTGATTCCTTTTTCTTTGGGGGATAGTCCAGACTTCCCAGCGTGGCTGTCAAGTCTGTCCCCCTTGTCCCACCTGCAGCTCCACCCTCCCTTCTCCCCACTGCCCACTCTGAGCTCTGAGGCCCCGGCTGGTGGACTTCCTTCTATTTGACTGCATCACACTCTTGCCTCTGGAAGGATTTGCACAAGCAGCTCATTCGGCCTAGGACACTGCTGCCTCTTTGCCTTCAGTCCTAGGATTCAGGACTCAGTTTACACATCACTGCCTCCGGGAAACCTTCCTGCTCCTTCTGGACCAGGGGAGAGGTCCTGGAGTCCCATAATACCCTATGCCTCCCCGTCGTTGTACTCAACCCATTTTATTGCAGTTATTTCTATATTATCTGCCTTCGCCACTGGATGGCAGGTTCCACGAGGTGACTCTTTACCCGTTGCTCCTCCCGACCCCTGTCCGCCCTTCTCCTGCTGTCTGTCTCAGGAGGTTGGCCCCTCTAACTTCAACCATGGGCTCCCATGCTCCCTCGATTCCAGTGGGATTCATTCACTGGTGAGTCACGATGGCTCCCCACGTCCCTCCACCATCACCCAGAGCTTCTCCCAGAAGTATAGCCTGAGCCAAGGATTCGAGGGCAAGTCTGTTTGGGAGGCATCCTAGGAAATGCCAGGAGGGGAGTGGGGAAGTGAGGCAGAGACGGGAAGAAGCCAACAGTGAGCACTCGCGGAGCCAGTTACCACTGTGGGCAACCGGAGCGTTGGAGCGTCGTCCCACTGGGGAACTTCGGGACACAGTCCAGAACTTGCACCTGAAAGTGAGCTCACCCAAAGGGGAGGGAACGGGTGTTTATACACCACTCCCACCCTCTCTGGCTGAGTGTTGTGCCTGTGGGGAGATTAATTCCCAGGCACTCTTGGCCTGCTTTGGGGGTGAGCAAAGGCGCTAGACAAAGCCCTCGGGCAAGGAAATGCAAGTTTTGGCAGTTGGAAGTCAGGCTGGTGTGTGCTGAGATGGAAAAAGCAAGGGATATGGGCAGGCCCTGGCAGCATCTGCTGTACAGCTCCTACCAGCGAGTCTCAGCACCTCCTCTCTGGGCTCAGTGAGACTCCTTCCCCTCGCTCAGCTCTGGTTGGGGGTGTGTGTAAAACACAGTATCTCTTAGGGTTTCTCTACCACTTGTTCTCACCTTTATTACGTACTCATCAAATTCTCAGTCTGCGAGTGCTCTCTGTTTCTCTTACCGAGAGGGACTAAAACAGCATCCTGCACAAAGTAAAATGGATAAAATGTAGCACATACTGTAGACACTGAATAGATAGTGTTGAATCAGTAACTAATGTCGTGACTTTATGAGTTGATTAGAAATGTTGATGGAATAATTGTGCATTTAAGTTGGAACCCAAGAAACTTACTACCAAAACCTAATTTTTAAATTGTTCTCTAACAGTAAGATAAATCAAATCATGATTACTTGGGGCTTAAGAAAGAAAAAGAGCCCTGGCCAGTTTGGCTTAGCGGTTAGAGCGTCAGCCTGCGGACCAGAGAGTCCCAGGTTCGGTTCCCTCTAAGGGCATGTACCTCGGTTGCAGTTCGTCCCTGGCCCCGGTTGGGGTTGTGTGGGTGGCAACCAGTTGATATGTCTCTCTCACATCCATGTTTCTCTCTCTCTCTTCCTCCCTCTCTCCCTCCCGCTCTATTTGAAGATAAATGTAAAAATGTCCTCGGGTGAGGATAAAAAAAAGAAAAAGAAAAACCAAAAACAGTGCCAGGGATCAGAAGGAAACAATTTGTGCGTGTGTGTGTGTGTGTGTGTGTGTGTGTGTGTGTTGCAGAAAGAAGTTTTCCCTGTGCAACGACTCATTGAAAGCAGAAAAGGTGCTTCTTTTTTTATTTTTTCTTGATTGATTTTAGAGAGAGAGAAAGGGAGAAGGAGAGATAGAAACATCAATGAGAGAGAATATCGATTGGCTGCCTCCTGCTTGCCCCCCGCTGGGGACTTGGCCCACAACCTGGGCATGTGCCCTGACCAGGAATCGAACTGGTTACCTCTTTTTTTTTTTTTATCCTCACCCGAGGACATTTTTCCATTTTTTTTTTGTACAGATAGAGTGGGAGGGAGAGAGAGGAAGGGAAAGAGAGACAGAAACATCGACGTGAAGGGACACATTGAGTGGCTGCCACCCGCACGACCAACCAGGGCCGGGGACAAACTGCAACCGAAGTACATGCCCTTAGCGGGAACTGAACCCGGGTCTCTCCGGACCGCAGGCCGACGCTCTAACCGCTGAGCCAAACCGGCTAGGGCGAACTGGCTACCTCTTGATGGATGGGTCGATGCTCAACCACTGGCCAGGCAAAAGCTGCGTCTTCTTAGGCCCAAGTTACAGATGCAGACACTGAGGCTCAGAGAAGCTACATAGCTCCTCTAGGGCCCAGGGCTGCTGCCTCCGCCCCCTGCTCTGTTTCTCGTGGCTGTGGCCGGAAGAAACTAGGAGGCAAACAGAAGACTGGCTGACTGGGCCACAGAGGATGCCCAGTGGGGCAGGAGCTATGTTGGGAAAAGAAACAGGACTCTCACTCAGCAAGTTTAGGGTTGCACTTGGCAGATTTTTATGGAACAAAATTTGCACTATTGATTCCGTGGCAAATGAAAACCTCTGGTGGACACTCTGGGCTGCAGAGATCTGAAGTGTTTAAATGAGGCTGGCCTGAACACAAGGAAATAAAATTGCCAGGCCAAGCTGAGCTCAGGTGGTGCCTGGGGTGAGAAGACTCTGCCTCTTTTGACTTCTCCCCCATCTGTGAAAATGACTTGTTACTTTCAACTGCTTCCTCTCCTCTCTCCTCGCAGGGACGGCTCCCTGGTTGTTGCCCCAGCCTGCATTTGAAATAGAATCTCTGGGCAGAGGCAGAGAGGCCAGGGCAGTTCACAGGGCCACATGCAGGAGAAAGTACCAGCCGAAGGGGAAAGTTTACCACAAAGGAAGTCCTGGGGTGGCAGTTGGCCCTGGGGCTGCCTTGAAGTAGCAGAGGTTATTATCTTCCTGTAATTGGCCCGCGGCCCCCGGGTGGCCGGTATTTCTGCCATAATGAACTAATCGGATTGCAGAGGTGACTCTTGTTGGAAAAATGGGGATTATTGCAAGGAGATGCATGATCTGGACTTCAGAAACCTCCAGAATAGGGAGTGACTCTAGGAAGTGGCAGCCTCTCTGTGGTCCCTCTCATGGCCTCTCCTTCCACCTAACCCAGCTGTGCCTGCTTCTGCCCCACGGTCTGTGCCCAGGACTATCCAGCTTGCACAAGGCCCAATTTGGCCCCTGTGGTTGCTTGCTCTTCGGGGTGGCCTTGCACCTCCTCCTCCCACTGCTAATTGCCCCCCATTCTAGCTATGCCCAGCTTTACTTCCCAGAAGGAAGACCCCAATGAGTCAGCTGTGTTTCTCCGTGTCAGACCTGTTCGGGATCGTGGTCATCTGTGGATTATCTATCCACGGATGAGCTGGCCGCCTTTCATCCTGCCAGCCAAAGGGGTGTGGGAGGCTCTCTTCATCTGACAAACACTGAACCACTACTGAGTGCCTGCCTGCTGCTGGCTTGGCACTGGGGATGAAGCGATGAATGGAAACCAAGTCCCTTGTTCTGGTGGAGCTTACATTCTCTGGGGGAGAGTACACAATACATGACTGTATTCTGCCAGGTGGGGATAGGTGCTGAGGTGAAAATTAGCAGAGGGTTAATTAAGGAACAGAGGGTGACCAGAGAGCTGTTATTTTAGAGAGACCGGCTGGGGAATCTTTCTGACAAGGTGACATTTGAACAGAGGCCTAAGCGAAGTGAAGCCATCAGAAGCTCCGTGCTTCTGCTTGGGGAGATCTCTCCTGACAGAAGGAGCAAGTGCAAAGGCCTGGAGGCAGGAGTGTGCTTGATACAGTACCTCGCTGCCTCTGGGACCTCTGGTGAGGGCGGGGCAGGTATTCTGACGGGTAGCCCATGCTCGGGTTCCTTTCGAGAGGACCAGAGCTTGGGGTCAGCCCCAAGTTTATCAGCCACTTGGCCAGAGGGAGGAGCCACAGCACAGACCAAAGCAACCTCAATGATGGGGGTGGGAAGGAGTGGGAAGTCTAGGGTTCCTCTTCCGACTGGGGTCGGACACCTCTCCTCCTTGGCTGTTACTGTGGCCCAGGCTCCGGCCTGAGTCCAAGGACAGAGATCAATTCCCAGAAGCCTTTCCCTTTTACCCCCAAGGATGAAACATAGAACTTAGTTCTGCACATGACCTTTTTCACCCACTGCCTCATTTCTACATCAGCCTGCTCTCCCAGAGTAAATTTTTTGAACTTCTAAATAATGCACACATATGGCAGAAAACATTGGAAAACCACATATTGGCAAAAAGGAGAAAACTGCTCTAATCCCACAGTCCAGGGAGCGGAAAGCGCACCTTTCCCAGGACCTGTGCTGCCTCCTTCCTTCCCAGGACCTGTGGCGCCTCCTTCCTTCCCAGGACCTGTGCTGCCTCCTTCCTTCCCAGGACCTGTGGCGCCTCCTTCCTTCCCAGGACCTGTGCTGCCTCCTTCCTTCCCAGGACCTGTGCTGCCTCCTTCCTTCCCAGGACCTGTGCTGCCTCCTTCCTTCCCAGGACCTGTGCTGCCTCCTTCCTTCCCAGGACCTGTGCTGCCTCCTTCCTTCCCAGGACCTGTGCTGCCTCCTTCCTTCCCAGGACCTGTGCTGCCTCCTTCCTTCCCAGGACCTGTGGCGCCTCCTTCCTTCCCAGGACCTGTGCTGCCTCCTTCCTTCCCAGGACCTGTGTCGCCTCCTTCCTTCCCAGGACCTGTGCCGCCTCCTTCCTTCCCAGGACCTGTGCTGCCTCCTTCCTTCCCAGGACCTGTGCTGCCTCCTTCCTTCCGCACTCTCACCTGCATTCATGCAAATGTGCCCTGTCTTGTTGAATTCGCGGTGTATCTCAAAAGCCTTCCTTCAGGGCTGGTAATTCTAAACCTGTTTTAATGGCTACAAAATGCCCATCGTGTGACTGCCAGTCCCCTTGGGTTGTGCAGGGAGGCTGTTTCCAGGAACCATGTTAGGAACCATGCCGCTGCCAACACCTGTGTACACGCCATGGCCCTCTGCTGTGTGGGCTTCTGGGCAGGGGAAAGAGAGAAGGGTGAGGTCAAGGCCTTCACAGGGAGCAGGGGGGGTGGAAGCCATTGTGGGAGGTCCGTGATGCCCCTTAGGTATGGATTTGACACAGCCTCACGCAGCCGCCACACAGATCTGAAGCATTCCGGAGGGGGCTGCGTGTGCGCACGGTTTGAGGCCGTGAACATGGCCTGGGTCTCCAGGGAAGCAGGCTGTGGTGTAGCAGAGGGGGAAGAGGTACAGAGGCATTAGTCTTCCTTGGGGTTAGAGTGGCTTGTGGCACCCCGAACTCTTGAGGATGGAGTATGAGAAAGAACATGCCTCTTGATTCTTATTTAGACCAGGGGATGTGTGTGATTTCTGACAGATTCTTAGGCTCTTTGGTGCCAGAAGGGACCTAATAGCTCAGCTGAGAAAACCGAAGCCCAGGGAGCTGTGGTGGTTTGCCCAACATCACAAGGCATTAGGTGTAGTTGGCTGATGTGTTCCATAGAATGTCCAAGACGGACTGGCTGGTCACATTGTTAACGTGCCTCTTATCTGCCCAGAATCCCCTCCCCAGCCTCTCCCTGGACCTCTGCCCCAGCAGAGCCCACATCGGTGGCCTCTTCGGCCATGCTAGTGGCTGTCCTTGCTCAGTGGAGGCTTTTTCTCACAAGATGAGAGGGTCCGGTAGGGGCATCTCATTCCAGGGCTCAGTGGCCAAGCCCTTCACCTCCAAGTAGGGTGGTTCAGTGTGCAGGATCTGGCTGGACACAGGTTCAAGTCCTGGGAATGACCTTATTTCTCTGAACTTGAGTTATTCCCATTGTAAAATGGGGCTAATAAGAGTACCTGTCTTGTAGGGTTGTGAAGAGTAAATGAGATGATGCTGATAACGTCCTTGTGGCTCAGAAGAAGGGCTCAGTGCATGCTGTCCTCAGTGGTAGCAGTGGTAGTGGTGACTCTGTGCCGTCCCTCCTGCAGGCCAGAACTTTGAAGGTTCGCCTCTCTGTGTCCTGGACTGAGTCCATGTGAAAGGACAGACTGACACCGGACAGCCCTGGCTAGGCGCAGGAGTCTCAGGGCCAGCAGGGACAGGTCACCTTGGGTGGAGGGGCTCTCTTGGGGAAGGACTGGCTCTGTCCTGAACTCTCTGCCCCTCCACCGAGGGCCAGGGAGAGGTCTCCTGAGGCAGTGCGGGGGCACAGTGGAGAGCATTCCCAAGTGGTTTCCACTGGCTCAGATCGGTGAGATGAGGTTGAAGCCTCTCCAGAAAACTGATGCGTCTCCACCAACTGCAGGCCCACAATCCTGGCCTCTACACAGCTGCCCCTCCCTTCTCTGCAGGGTCTCCCTGAGCAGAAAGGAAAAGCCAGCTCAGCCCTGTGCCGTGGGCTCTTGGCCTGGGAAGAGGACACTTCTTGCCTCTTTCCTCGCGCTCTTACTCCTGGTCTGCTCGGGCTTCCCGCCGTATGTGGAGCCAGGCAGGCTGGAGTCAGGGCTCTGCGCTGCCTGACCTCAGGCAAATGCTTTTCATTCTTTGGGCCTCAGTTTAGTCATCTGAAAAGTGGGGCTAATGCCACCTACCTCTTGGGGTTCTAAGATTTGGGATAAAATGGACATAAAGTGCTTTCCTAGCACGTAGCAAAGCCTCAGTGAGACGTTGCTGCTGTTCTGTCTTCATCATCCTTCTCTGTTCTTCAGCAGCCACGTGCCGAGGCCTATTGGGTACCAGGCTTTTGGGGGACCCCAAGTACCAAAATGAAAGCCATAGTCCTCATCCCAGTGGCCTTGCCTCTCTGGCCTTTCCCCTCATTGTAGATCCCTCTATTTTTTGTTCTAGGATCCATCACAAAAAAGGCTGGGGGTGTCACCTGTCTGCCTGCCAGACCAGGCCTCCGTGGGCCTCAGGACCCTTGCAGGATCCTGCACAGGCTGACAGCTGCCCCCATTTCAACAGGCTGATACAATCCTGGGAGGAGAAGGGTGTGTGCATGGAGGTGGCAGTGCCCTTGGGTGAAGCCCTCAGACGTGTAGGGTGAGAGCTGTCATCTCCACAGAGGAACGGGATCAGTTTCACTCTCACGACTCCCTTGATAAGGGCAGCCATCAGGGAAGTCCTGTTAATAGTGGAGGGTTTGTCCTGTGGTGGGGAGAGGAAGAAGCAGCTGATATACATGCCTGCCATGGGCTCAGGCTGTGCAGCCCAAAGTCAGGGCACAGACCCTTCCTGCCCCACCCCCTCTTCTCCTCTGAGATGGGGTCCAGGCTCCCCTGTGCCTGGGATATGGAGGCTCCCTGGCGGTAGACTCTGCTCACCTCTCTAGTGTCAACGCTTCTACCCTGCTGGGAACTGGCCAGAGCATTTTTACTAACAAGCTAGCCCTATGACAATCTCAACAGAATTAATCGAAAAATGAATAAATAAAATAAAAAAAAAATTTTAAAGAGCGAGAAAGGAATAGAAAAGAAAACAATCCTTGCACACATGCCGCTGCAGTGTCTGCCAGGACCTAAGATCCGGTACTATCTATTTTTTAATAATTGAGGGTAATAAATATGTATTTCTTTCTCCTCACCCCCCGTCCTCCGCAGCTTGTCAGCTCCCTGCGTCTCTCCTCTGATCAGACCAAGTCTTCCCCAAGCAAAAAAAAAATCCTTTAAGCAAAAAGGATTAAAGCCTTGAAAGTAGGTCTGCCTAAGCTCTCCCCCCTCCCCCTTCTCTGTGTTGGTGAAGAGAGGCCCCTGGGGGGAGCTAGGGACAGGGGTGGGGGGTGGGCTGATGCACCAAGTCTCTGGTGGGGGGTCTCAGGAGTGGAGGACCAGCAGCCTCCCTCCCTGCAGCCCATCGGGTTCCAGTTCTCCAGTCCTGAGGTCCTGCAGTCCTGAGCTAGGCTGGGGAGGCAGCCGGGCCCAGCCCTCCACTGGCCCTGAGGAGGGGCTAACCTGAGAACCAGGGGCCTCTCACAGGACAAGAGGTCGGAAGGAAGGCTTTGGTCTCAGTCTCAGCTTGGCTTTGCAACCTGGCTTTGTGCTTTAGGGGTCTTGTGACCTTGGGGGTAAGCATCTGAACCTCAGTTTCTCCATTTGTAAAATGGGAACATAAACAGTATCTGCCTTACGGAGGATCAAATAAGCTAAAGGTAGTCCAGTGCTGAGCACACGGTAAATACAAAATAAATGGAATTAAGATTTTTTACCCAATTTTTCTCAGACACACAGGGGAGTCTGTAATCTTCCCCATCCTATATGGCCCTCCACAGTTCCCAAGGGCCTGCCGGGCACACCTGTTTTTCACGCAGCATGTAAAGAGGGGCTGAGCCCTCGCTGGATGATGTGGTTAGGAGCCTTGCCCAAGCCTGGCCAACCAGTAGGTGAGAACTAGAACTCGGAGCAGGACTTGCATCCTCTGCCTCATTGCCTATCCTCCACCCCATGTGGCTTCCTGACAGGGCACCCAATATTCCTGACCCTGGGCCCAGGAACTAAACCAGGAGTCAACCCAGGGAAGGGCTGGCCCGACTGGGAAGGGAGCACCCAGGGCAGTCTCTGCTGCTGCTGGGCAGATCCACCTCTCCCCCTCCTCCTGCAGCTGCCAGCCCTTGCAGTTCTGCTGAAGCAGCAGCCCTGGCCCAAGTGGGCCTCCTTCCCTCTGAGCTGGGCACATACTGCAGAGCTGGCTGCAGGTGGCTGGCCCTGTGTCCCTGCACCCACCCAGCCCAGAGTTCCTGGCCCGTCCCAGTGGTCAGTGCTTGGCCACATGGCTTTTAGGAGCCTGCTACTAGCCCCTGGGGACAAGCCTGCCCTGGCTGCTCTGGGCCTGAGGCAGGAGGGAGAGGAGAGGCAAGGCCATGAAGGCCGGAGGGCAGGAAAAGCAGGGAGGGAGGTGGCTATTTATAGCTGGCTTTGCTTTTGTTCCTTTTCCAGCAATGCTTCTCTTTAAATAGGAGCAGGGCTGTAGGCTGCAGCTCTTCCCCAGCCGCCTGTAGTCAGTGAGCAAGCGTGTATGCCTGTGTGTGTGTGTGTGTGTGTGTGTATGTGTAGTGGGGCACATGTATAGGGATGGGGTGAGGATGGACACCAGTGCATGTGTATGTCTATGTTTCATGGATGGGATGAGGGAATTGTCAGCTCTGTGTGTATCACCAACAGGTACAGAGGTGGACATGGGTGTTCTTTGTGTGTGAATGCATGTGCACCAGCATATACACATTCTTGTGTAAGGATGGGGCAGTTCTCAGTATGTATGTATGTGTGCGTGTTTAAATGAGTGGGCACACACATGACGATGGGTGGGGCAGCTGCTCCTTAGTTGATGTGTGTATGTATGTAGGCACATGTACACATACATAGGTAGAGATGAGGTCAGGGTGGGCAAGTGTATGTGTATCTCCATGTGTAGAATGTAATGTGAGCAGCTCTTTAGGGTGAATGTACATTCATGTAACTGGATCATTGGAGAGTAGTCACCCTGTGTGTGCACATGTGAGCCTGTGTCATACTGTGCACTTGAGGAGGGACTGGGGAGGATACCAGACTGTACACGCTCATTGAGGAGGGGCCATCTCTCCTGTTCTCTGCCCCCCACAGCGTTTGTTCCGCGTGAGTATGGATGGCTGGGAGTTGAGTGTGTGCCCCATAAAAGGGAGTCCAGAGTCCCCTCTGGCTGTGGGCAGAGCGGGTCAGACCCTCCCTCCCTGCAGGCGTGTTTAGAGCACTCCCAGACTCGTCCCTGCAAGCCCACCGCCCTTCTCTACCGCGCCCACCGAGCCGGTGGGCAGGGCGGCCGGGTCATTGGCATCACGCCACGACACGTAGAAAAGAGCGACCAGAAGCAGGGCGAGCCTGGTGAGAAGCCCCGGGCTTTGGGGGCGTACCTGTGCCCAACGTGGCCCCTTATCTACCCTCCTCTGCCTGTGGTTGATTTCGCGTCTGTGAAATGGGAGCGTGAAGCCCTCCCGGGGCTGCTGTGGGGTCCGGTGAGCTGGCGCTGGTAACGCGCGGCCCCGCGCAGCCGGGCGCTCGGACCCCTGCGGGTCGGGGCCGGGGCGCGCGGGGCGGAGCTCGGGCTCCGGGTCCGCGGGCAGGACCGCCGGCGGAGGACCAGGGTCACAAAGAGCGCGGCGCCGGCGAGGGGGAGTCGTTTCCGGGGCAGCAGCGGCTCCCCGCGGCTCCGCGCGGTAACCCAGATCTGTCAGGCGGCTCCGCGGCTCCGCGGCGCGCAGTCCCCGCCCGGGTGCTGGGTCCCGGCCCGCCGCGGACGCTCGGGGGCACCCGGCTTGGGCACCGCCCTCGCCCCTGGGCCTGGCCCGGCTTTGCCGGCAGCTCCGGATCGATGCGACAGTCCTCCGCGCCCTTCCCCCAAAGGCCAAACAAAACATAGTAAATATTTAATCCGGGCTGGGGAGCCAAGGAGACCTCCCCGCACCCTCCGCAGCCGTCTGGCTCCTCTGCCAGCCCCGGCAGCTTTCCTCGGTAATGAGGCCGGAGCGGCAGGGATCGATCGCGGCCCGGGGTAGGGTGGGGATGGAAGGCCTGCGCCCTTGGGTGGCATCGTTGTCCACCCCAGGCCCCAGACCCTGAGGCCCCAGCAGACCAGGGCTTACACTTTTCCAAGGAGGCCTGTGAAGAGCGTAAGGACTCAGCCTCCCCACCACCCCTGCCCCTGCCCATCCACATCTCAGAGGCTTCCTGTGAGTTCGGATCTGGTGGGATGGGGGGGGGGGTGGTTAGCCCAGGGGGAGGGGAACAGTGAAAGTTGGGGGACATCTGAGTCCCCTTGGTGCCTGAGCTCCTGCCCCAGGTTAGACCTGACCTCCAACTCTTGGTGGCCCGGGCCTAGGTGAGGCCTGGGTGGGGCAGGGACATCCAGGGAGGCTGGAAAGATATCTCTATGGTACTCCAGACCGCCTGGACAGTTCCCTAGAGGATACCTAGAGGAGTGATGACATTCTTGCTGTTCATTCATTCATTCATTCATTCATGCAGCAGGTAATTATTGAGTATCTACTAGTTATAGGCTGCTAAGTCTGGGCCTGCAGGGAGACTACATTTCAAAGGAGGAAACAGTAAACACATAAAGTAAACACATGAAGTGATTTCAGATAGTGGTTGAATTTATTTATTTATTTTTTAAAAAATCCTCACCCAGCCCTGGCCTGTTTAGTTCAGCATCGGCCTGCAGTCCAGAGAGACCCGGGTTTGGTTCCGCTAAGGGTGCGAACCTCGGTTGCAGTTTGTCCCTGGCCCTGGTTGGTCGTGCAGGTGGCAGCCACTCAAAGTGTCCCTTTCACGTCGATGTTTCTCTCTCTCTCTTCCTCTCTCTCCCTCCCCCTCTATCTGAACAAAAAATGGAAAAAAATGTTCTTGGGTGAGGGTAAAAAAAAATTCTCACCCAAGTATACTTTTTCCATTTTTATCTTCAGATGGGGGTGGGGGGGGGTGGGAGAGAAACATTGACATGAGAAAGACACTTGGGTTGGTTGCCTTCCGGAGGACCCCAACCAGACCTGACCTCCAACTCTTGGTGGCCTCAAGCCTGCAGGGGCCTTAGGTGAGGCCTGGGTGGGGCAGGGACATCCAGGGAGGCTACAGTCGAACCAAACTGCGGTCGAGGTACGTGCCCTTGACTGGAATGGAACCCACAAATCTTTGGTCCTCATGCCAACTCTCTACTGCTGAGCCAAACCGGCCAGGGTATGGTTGAATTTAGTGTAGAGAATAAACTGTTATGTGATATTGTTTTGGCCAGGAAAAGGAACAACACTAATAACAGTGGTCAGGAAGATGAACCATGACAGTGGGTTGCCACAAAAGCATCCCAGGCAGTTTTCAGCAAGTGCAAAGGCCCAGAGGCAGGACAGGGATTGGGGTTCTAGGACTGGAGGCTGGAGTGTAGTGAGTCGGAGAGAAGTAGGCAGTGGCAGATCCTGTAGGGTTTTGTAGGTCATGGGAGGAGTTTGGATTTTATTCTCAGTGCAGTGCAAAGGAATTAGACGTTTTAAGCAAAGGAATGACATAATCTGAATTTTGGAGAATAGAAGGTAGGGAGTTAAGGGTGGAGGTGAGGAGGGCAGGTTGCGGGGGGGCGGGGGGGGCGCTGTGTGGTGTGTGAGAGGAAGACTGGTGCCCTGTCAGTATCGGGCACTTGGGCAATGACCACGAAGTGGCCATTTAGTCTTCTATAGCTGACAGGCGACAGGGCTCACGCCCTCAGCCAGAACAGCCTGCTCCTGGGCTCCTGGGCTCCTGGCTCACAAAGTCCCATGGCACCCTGAGACCTGTGGTTACCCCTGTCCTATCTCCCCAACCCAGGCTCCACAGTGGGCAACCCGGGAAGTTTTTTAAGGAACATTAGAAAATGTTGACATGTTTTTTGAAACAATTTCAGATCTGATATCTCTGCCAGATTGAGTTTGTAACTAGCTTTATTGTTTAAGCCTGCTGGGATTTCATCAAAGGCTTCTGCTGTTTACCCAGAACCATTTCATTGGAGAAAACAGCAAACAGACCTGCATTTCTATCTGATTTCACTTTTTGCCTTTTCTCATGAATTTAAGTGCTTGTGAAAAGCAAGGCTGATAAGGCAAAGCGTCAAGGATCAAACCCTGAGGAGGGGGCTCAGGAGGATCTCAGCTGAGGTTTATTAATAGAGCGGAGGAAGGTTAGGGGTGGCTGGCTGGGCCTCTGGCCAGCTGAAAGGCACTTCAGGCCAGCAGCTAGCCCTCCAGTAGGGAACTGGGGAGGAGGGGAGGTCGGAAGGGCTGCTGTCTGCCTGCACCTGGGCCAAGATTTCTAGGCCATCTCCTGGTGTTTGTTGTCTTTATCAGTTTCCAGACCATTTCAGACACTGGCACAATAAAAGACCGAACATCATCATCTTCACTTGGAAAGCGGTGGTGACCCAACCTGGGAGATGGGTTCAGTGAGACAGACCCAAGCTTTCCTGGCAACAGGCCGAGTGAGGAAACAGATCAAAAGGCCGGTGGGAGCCAGATCATGAGAGTGCCAGGAACATCGCCTTCCAGCTCCTCCTCTGCCAACGCTTGGGACATTGCCCCTGCTCCTCCCAGGAGGCCTGAGCCAGGGCAGGGCCCAGGGACTTCTGTCACAGGCTCAGCGCTCCCTCTGCCTCCCTGAGGAATCTACACTTGTGTTATCATCACCTGCCTAATAGGATCCGGCACCTTTAAGCAGGCCTGTTGACCCAGCAAATGTTTTAGCCAGTAGGGGAAACGTGGGCTCTGCAGCCTATGAGGAGAAGGTGTTCTGAGAAATTTGGGTTAATGTGTCTTGTTGAGTTGCTTGAGCGACAGCTAGTTAAGTGCAAGGGTTGCTTGACATACAGGTCATCTTTTCCCAGTTTTACATTAGACCCACTTATAAGGTCAATTGATTTGAACCAATTAGCAAGAGGATAAGGACTTGTTTATCTTTGACTGTGGATCTTGCAGCAAGCCATCTAAGAGGGATGATAAAGATACAGAGGTATTTTTTTCAGTGTTGAGTGCCAGGCATAACCATTGTGCTCCCCTGCCTTCTGGCAGATGGTGCTTCCGTCAACAGCCAGAGCCAGCCCCCTCGTCTGCGGAATGAGACAAGGAGGAGAGCAAGGGGAGGTCAGAGGTCTCGTCCTCACGGAGCAGAGCCTGTCCCCAGCTTGTGGAGGCTTCTCCCCTGCCCTCCTTCCACAGCCGCACAGCGAAAGCTCAGTGCGTGGCTGGGGCCTCTGGCTCCTTCCATCCCTGAGGGCCCAGGGCCTGGCCCAGGCTTCCTGTGGGAGCAGAGAAGCTGCGCCGTCCAGATGCAGGCGTGTACTGGATGCCCTTGCCACTTGCTGCCATCTGTGGAGGGCCTTCATCCTCTCGGTTCATCTTTACAGGCCCCCTTCCTGACCCTAGCCCCCAACCCAAGTGGGTATTGTCCCTTTGCTAGACAAGAAAACCGAGGCTTGGAGGGGGAGGCAGCAGAGCCCGCCTGTGCTGTCCGAGCGATCTGAACCCAGGCCTGGCTGGTCTGGAGGTCAGGGTCCTTTCACTTGGCCTCACTGCCTGCAGCCTGCTCAGAGGTTTGATGGGCAGGGGCTTCTTCCAGACTGTGGGTTTGGGAGGAACAAGCTTGCGAGCTGGAGTGGGCCCTTTGCACTTTCTGGCTTGAGAAGATTTGGGGACAAGGTTGAGGAAGTTCAGACCGTGGGCAGTATTTGCCCTGCCACGTGTTGGTGGGTCCTGTGTAACACAGTGGGTGTGGGCACAGAGGACACACTGCTCTCTGCTCCCTGAAGCACCCATCTCCGATCCAGAGTCCCCGCCTCTTTTCAGTGTCCCTGTAAAAGATGGAAGGAAGGCCACTGCATCCTCTCAAACTTGTCCACCACTTTCAACACCTTATCCTCACACCCAGTGTCTGTGAATTCCACCCGGGCACACACTTCTCAGGCAGCAAAACCAGCCTTTGCCCCTGAGACTAAAAAATGTGATCCACAGCCCTGGCCGGTTTGGCTCAGCGGGTAGAGCGTCAGCCTGCGGTCCACAGAGACCCGGGTTCGGTTCCCGCTAAGGGCACGTACCTCGGTTGCAGTTTGTCCCCGGCCCTGGTCGGTCATGCGGGTGGCAGCCACTGGATGTGTCCCTTTCACGTTGATGTTTCTCTCTCTCTTTCTCTTCTTCTCTCTCCCTCCCACTCTATCTGAGCAAAAAATGGAAAAATGTCCTCGGGTGAGGATAAAAAAGAATGTGATCCACAGAG
This sequence comes from Molossus molossus, assembly GCF_014108415.1. Classification (NCBI taxonomy): domain Eukaryota; kingdom Metazoa; phylum Chordata; class Mammalia; order Chiroptera; family Molossidae; genus Molossus; species Molossus molossus. The sequence continues at coordinate 42,643,897 of NW_023425354.1, read as the reverse complement.
TTGAACCAGGGAGCAGGGCGGTGGATTTTCCTACAGAGAAGTTTGGATGTAAGTGTCCTAAGGAATGGACCAGTTCAAAGTCATCGTGGGGTGGGGTGGGGACTGGACGGCTGTGCTCTTATTCCAAGTCTGCTGTGCTACCTCAAAACAGTTGGCGAGTTCTTGGGAAATTGCTTCAGATCTCACAGTATTTTCCTCTTAATAGCTTCGGCCAGTGAGTGGCGAATCCTTGACCTTTGAGGGTGGGTTTGATTTTTTTTGGAAAAGGCCAAAAGTAATTTGAAGCTATGTGTTGTGAATAAAGGAGATGAGCAATTTGCAGAGTGTGGTCTGTTTCGTTGTTGGGATTTTTTATTTTATATTTTTAGGTTAAAAACAAGATGGAATTCAAGAATTGAGCCTGTTTTCTCACAAGGAAGTTCCTGAAGTGCTTCAAGTGATGGAGGCCCCTTGAAATGGGGGCTTGGGTCCAATGTGACCACTTTGGCAGAAGGGCAGGGAAGGAAACTGATGCTTTATTGAGCCGCTACTATGTGCCAGACTCTCAACTGCTTGAAATGGTTTTTGGAATAAGCCTGGTCTATAAAAAAAAAATCATAAATAATCCATTATCTTGTTTGCGTCACAGTAATCCTATTAGAACAAACACAGCCCTTTCCCAGGTGAGAAAATGAAGGCTCAAGGAGGTTAAATGACTTCCCAAGGCCACAGAGCTTAGAAGTATTGGGGCCAGGATTCAAACCCAGGATTGGCCCTCCAAATCCAGGCCAATTCTGTTTTGGATTTATAAGTTCTATGTGCCTACCCCACTCCTTGTCCCCAATAACACACACATTTTGTTTCATTATGTCATAGTGACATCATTCAGGCTGCATTCACCACTTACAAAAGAAAGCAGGTCATCAAGGAGTCATGTGCCGGGGGAAATGCTGACTGTGTGCGGTGGCGATGTCATCAGCAGGCATCAGGGGACGCGTGGGTGACAATGCGAGGCATGAAGTATGGTGTTTATTAGGTACTGGCAAATGCCCGGGAGTTCCAGATGCCAAGCGGTGATTAGTGGGAACTGCCTGTCTCAGCTCTCGCCCAGCTCCAAATGCTGAGCAGGCTCCTTTGAATCAACTGGACTCTTGGACAGACTGACCCTGGGAGCTTTCTCTGAATAATAGGGCTTCCTCTGAATAATAATGGTCACCATAGTAACTATAGCAGCTCGTGCTGATGGAGTACTCACTATGTGCCAGGCATTGTGCTAACTAAATGCCTTGCTGTTTTTTTTTGTTTTTTCCTCACCCGAGGATATTTTTCCATTGATTTTTTTTAGATAGAGTGGGAGAGAGAGAAAGAGAGAGTGACATATAGAGAGAAACATTGATGTGAGAGAGATACATTGATTGGTTGCCTCCCACACGACCCCAACTGGGGCCAGGGATTGAACCTGAAATCAAAGTACTGCCCTTGACTGGGAATCGAACCCAAGACTCTGTGGGCCGATACTCCAACCGCTTAGCCAAACCAGCCAGGGCTAAATGCCTTACTGTTAAGCTTTGATCCCTCTACATACTCTTAGCCCCTCACTAGAGGGAGTCTTCATTCTCAGCTCCCAACTAGGTCTCCAGCCACGCAGGATGACTCTCTGAACTCAGAGAGAGACTATTTCCTTGCATGCAGTCCAAACCCTTGCTCTGGTGTGGCCATATGTCAGCGAGGGAACTGGGGGTCCGTCTGTGCAAGGAAGGAGGGTGGTTGAGGCTCGGTACACACCATCTTCTCTCCTGGAGACACAGCTCCAACTGGATTTAACAATCCCAGCCCCAGTTATCTAAATATAGCTGCAATTCCACTTCCAGGAATTTATCTGACTGATACCTTGGCACCTGTGGGCAGAAATTCACATATAGGAGCATGCGTGTTACCATTGCCTGTAATCACAGAAACGGAAACAACCTAAATGTCCATTAGTAGGGGACCGATTGGGTAGATTACAACCCCCACAGAATGGGATTCTGCACTCCAAGGAACGGGCGACTCGGTATGTGCTGATACGGGATGGATGCCAAGATGCATTGCTAAGTGAAAACGCAGTGGTAATACACTGCACTACCGTTGGGCTTTTAAAAGGAAATATATACTTGTACGTGATAGAAATGTTTCGGAAAGACACAAAAGAAACTGTTAACAGTGGGGTGTCTCTGAAGAAAGATACCGGGGCCTAGAAGTGTGGGAGAGGAAAGGAGACTTTTCTTTGTATACCTTTTTGTGTTCTTTAAAAAAAAAAAAAAAAAAAAGGTGTTTTTTGTTTTTTTGTTTACTATGTACATGCATTATGTTTTTCATTAAAACAAAAGTGGGGGGAGGTTTTAAACACCCCGCCCCCGGGCTTTATCTGGCTTCTTTGTCTACTTTTTCTTCCCTGTCTGCAGCGAGGGCCTGCGCACTGGCCCACAAGCCATTTCTCAATGCCTCTCCCTCCGCCCAGCCCTGCTCACCCCTCCTCAAGGCGTACTTACTCCCTGAGCCCAGAGAGGGACTCTTTCCTTGCGAGCAGTCAAACCCCGGCTCCCCGTGCAGCTGCGTGTCAGGGAGGGGCCTGGGTGTGGAAGGCAGGAGGGTGAGTGGCAGGCGCGGTGCGCCCTCTCACCTGGACCGATGCAGCGCTGTGCTCAGGAAGCCCGGCTCCGGGAAGATTCTGACTCCCAAGGGCATGGGTAGGGGGCTCGGGAAACTCCATGAGGACTTTTTTAAAATCCTCACCTGAGGTTAGTTTTCCATTTATCTTCAGGTAGAGTGGGAGGGAGGGAGAGAGGGAGAGAGAGAGAAACATTGATGCCAGAGAGACACATCGACTGGCCGCCTCCCGCACGACCCTGACCAGGGCCAGGAATGAACTGAGGTACATGACTTTGACCAGAATCCAACCCGACACTCACTGGTCCACCGGCCCACACTCTAACCGCTGAGCCAAACCGGCCAGGGCACTCCATGACAACTTTTCAAAAACTGTATTAGCCAGTTTGATTTTATTCCAAGAACTTTCTAATAGAAATATAGGAGATGGAGTTCTGTGTTAAGCATGATAGTGCATCGCCTGTTGTGTGTGTTCAACCGGAGGCTGACGACAACCTTAGCAGGCACCTTGTAGGGGAAATTAAAGCATGAGGTGTAGTGGGTTATTGCAAGGGACTAAAGTTACCATTTTTATTTATTTTATCTGATACATAACAAAAGTTACCACTTCAATTATTTTAACTGTACACTTTTGTGGCATTAAATACTGTCACATTGGTGTATAACCCACGATGACCATTTTAAAAAAATAAATGTGTTTCTTTTTTTGTTATTTTTAGAGACAGAGGAAGGGAGAAAGAGATAGAAACATTGATTGGCTGCCTCCTGCATGCTCCCTACTAGGGATCGAGCCCGCAACTCTGGCATGTGCCCTGACTGGGAATCTAACTGGGACCTCTCAGTCCATGGGACGAAGCTCAATCCACTGAGCCACACTGGCCAGGTCATGATGACCATTTTTTTAAAAATTTTTTTTTATCCTCACTCGAGGACATTTTTCCATTTTTTGTTCAGGTAGAGTGGGAGGGAGAGAGAGAGAGAAACATCGACGTGAAAGGGACACATCGAGTGGCTGCCACCCGCACGACCGACCAGGGCCGCGGACAAACTGCAACCGAGGTACGTGCCCTTAGCGGGAACCGAACCCGGGTCTCTCTGGACCGCAGGCCGACGCTCTAACCGCTGAGCCACACTGGCCGGGTCATGATGACCATTTTTAATGGTACCCCTAGCACAGTTGTTAGAAGTTAGAGGAAGCCTGAGAAATGCCTCTCGCGGCCACTTGGTTTCTGCCTGAGGAATGCATTTGCTCAGACTTGGCCTGTGTCCCACTTACGTCTCCCAGACACCAGCTTCTGGAGCCTCCACCTGAGTGGATTCCTTCTCTGGTTTCTGAAATCATGCACAGGCTTTGGCAGTCCTGAAGAACATGGGTATTGGTCATGGAAGCCTCTAGAAACAGAGGTGTAAGTAACACAGTGTGGTGACATTTCTCCTACTACTTTTTTTTTGTCTCAAAAATTCACTAGCCTAGAGGAAGGAGAGACTGTGTCTCCCTTGCCCGAGACCACTTTTTCTTCCTTGAAATGACCCCCACCCCCACCGCACCGCATGGTTCTCTGGTCTTTCTCCAGGCTGTGATCCTCGGCAGCTTGCCTGGGCTCCGAGGCTCCGGCTCTCACAGGAGACCCTTCTGGTTTCGACATGGTTTGTTATGATGAGGAAGCATTTGCCTGCAAGCACAGTGAGTCAAAGTTTGATGTGCCTTCCCCCAAAAAAAGCATCTGTAATCTTTGACTACATTAATAGAAGTGTCCAAATCTGGGACGGTGAGGGAGCTGCTTCCCTCTCTGCTGAGCGCCCACTGAGTCATCCTCTGTCGTCATCGTCCACCAATCCAGTCCATCCCTGTGCGCTGCTTAAGTTCACCCCTTCTCTCCATCTTCCCCGTCTCCGCCCCCTGAAACCAGGTCCCACATCTCTCTCTCGCTGGGACGGTTGCAGTAGCCTCCTGATTGGTGCTCTAGCATCGAATTACTTTGCTTCAAACCATTCACTGTCTTCTCAGAGCTCTGGGAGCAGAGGCCCAGATTTTCAACGGGGCTTTCAAGGCCTCACGTGAACTGGCCCCTGCTTACCCCTCTGACCTTGCCGGACACCACTTGCCCCTCGTGCACTGATTTGCCAGTCTCCCTCCACGTCAGAGTCCTCCCACAAGCGATGTGCTGCCCGCAGTGTCGCCCCCGCGTCCTCCCTTTCACCTGGACAATTCCCTCTCCTCCAGAGCTCATTTCAGATGACCCTCCTCAGGAAGTGGTCCTGAGCCCCCCAGACTACATCAGGTCTTCCAGTTATGTGTGCTTACAGCATTCGCCATTCATTCAGTGAGCAGTCAGCGCATGACACCGGCTGGGTGCCAGGCACCTGGGTGCTGAGGACACTGGTGAGCAGGGCTCTGAGCTCACACTGCGGGCGGGTCACAGCCAGTCGCGGGGCTGCTGAGTACCGGGATGGGGAGTGCACAGAAAGAGGGGTGGCCGTTGGGGGCAAGGTGCTCAAGGAAGCCTCTGGAGGAGGTGCCGTCGATCAGAGACCTGGGTGAGATGAGGGAAGGAGCGTCTGGATGCTGGGCCAGGGGAGGAGCTGGGCTAAGGAAATAACCAAGGCAGGTCCCTAAGAGGTGCATTCTAGGGACAGCAAGATGGCCTCCGGGGCCTGGGACACAGGGATGGGGGCAAGGGAGGCGCCAGGGTGGGCAGGTCACACAGGGCCTTGTAGGCCATGATGAGGTTTTATTCTTGGTGTGATGGGGAGCCATAGAAGGGACTGGATTACATCTTTAAAGGATTCATATTTTTGGCCTGGCCAGAGTGGCTCGGTGGTTGAGCGTGGACCCGTGCACCAAGAGGTCGCCAGTTCGATTCCCAGTCAGGACACATGCCCAGGTTGTGGGCCCGATCCCCAGTGGGGGGCATGCAGGAGGCAGCCAATCAATGTTCTCTCTCATCGATGTTTCTATCTCTCTCGCTCCCTTTCTCTCTAAAATCAATAAAGAAAAAAGGAGTCATATTTTTGGAAGATCACCCTGACTGCCATGTGAGGAAGAGACTTTGGGGAAGAAGAGGTGAAGAGGACTGAAGTTAGGAGACACTATTTCCCCAGAGGACAGTGGCCACTTGGACTAGGGGGTGTCTAGGAGTTGAACAGCTGTGTTAATTAATTTCTTTTGTGCTGTGATTATACCTGCACGTCCCTGGACTGTGAGCTGCGTGAGGACAGGGATGTCCCCACCTCTTTAGTTTGTATCCCTTGCGCTTACCCCATGCCTGGCACATATCAGTGCTCAATAAATGCCGATTGAATGATTGTGAACCGTGAAGTAGCGAAGATGCTAAAAGATCAGGTCACGTTAGGAACTCCTGAAGGAGCCACGCGATGGCTGGTCCTGAAAGAGAGATTTGGGGGAACTGCCTTCAGATGCATAGAGAAGTTAGACTCTGAGGTTCAGGGTGGAACCTGGAAGGACCTGGAAGGCCCAGAAGAGTCTGGTGAGGCCTGGCCTGGCCGCCAGCGGAGCGCAGCTTCCTGAGGGGGGTCCAGCCGTGAAGGCCTAGCGATCCCCATCGGAGGCGTGGGAGAGGGGGTCCTGCACAGGCGTGTCTGTGAACTCGCACACGTGGATTTTCAGGCCCTGAAACCACCTGCTTCGGAGCTAGAAAGACCCTTAGAAATGGTGATGCCTGGTCGCCTGAGCGTTGGGACACAAGTTATAAAAGACAGAAACCCAACTGCTGGAACAAAAAAGGAATCGCACAGGCTCCTACACCTAAAAGATTCATCTTCAGGTGTCACTTGGCTACGCAGGGTCATCAAGACTTGGTTTCTTGGTGTGGTTTCCCCTGAGTTGGCACCATGCTCAGAAGCCCCAGCAGCTCCCCTCCCCTAAGAAAGAGAGTTTCTCTTCCCCCCACAGTCTGAACACAGTTGTGGGCCTTATGTCACTGGCCCAGATTGGGCCCTGAACCAGTCACTGAGGCTGGGGAGCTGTGAGGATGGGTACAGGTCCACCTGAGGTGGAGGGGGGAAGGCTCCATTGGAGCACGTGGGGAGGACCGGTTCTCCCAAAGGAAAATCAGTGTACTGTGTCATCCAGAAGTCACTGTGGGTGACCACAAACCCACACAAATTGTAGTCTACAGGTGGTTTGTTAAGGCTTTTTTCTTTTTCACACCTGTGTTACTCAGAACTGATTTGTCCTTCCTGTCACTGTGGCAGCCCCTGAGCCCGCCCACTTATCTTGCCCAGTGTGTCCATTTTGCAGATGAGTAGGCTGAGCTTAGCAACCTTCTCTGGATCACACAGTTCAATTACCGTGGAGCCAGGACTGGTACCCAAACACTGGGGCCTGGCAGCATTGCCTGGTGGGCACAGCCTGAGTCTAGAGTCAGCCTGCCACATTGAGTCTAACTCTGCCATTTGTTACCTGGGGGCTGTATTTGTTTCCTAGGGCCGCTGTGACAAATTGCCACACATTTAGTGGCGAACACAGTACACATTTATTCTCACAGTTCATAAGGCCAGACATTTGAAAGCAAGGTGTTGGCAGGGCCGCGCTCCTTCTGAAGGTGCTAGGGGACAGTGTGTCCCTTGCCGCTCCCAACTTCTGGTGTGGTTGGCATTCCATGTGGCTGCATCACCCCAGTCTCTGCCTCTGTCTGCACGAGGCTCTCACTTCTCTGTTTCTCCTCTTCTGTCTCTCGTAAGGACAACTGTCATTAAATTGAGGGCCCGTCTGGTAATCCAGGATGATCTCATTTCAAGATTCTTAATGACACCTGCAGAAACCCACTTTCTGAATAAAGTCACACTCATAGGTTCCAGGGATTTGGACAGAGACATATCGTTTTGGGTTCCACCATTCAATATAATCCAGGGACCTTGGGGAAATCACTTAACCTCTCTGAAGCTCAGTTTGTCATCTGTAAAGTGGGAATAATAATACTCCCTGGCCTGTTTGGCACAGCGGTTAGAGTGTTGGCCCGCGGACCAGAGAGACCTGGGTTCGGTTCCTGCTAAAGGCACGTACCTCGGTTGCAGTTGGTCCCCAACCCCGGTTGGGGTCGTGTGGGTGGCGGCCACTCAGTGTGTATCCCTCGCATCGATGTTTCTCTCTCTCTCCCTCCCTCTCTCTCTCCCACTCTGTCTGAGGATAAATGCAAAAAAAAAAAATGTCCTCAGGTGAGGATAAAAAAAACACACAATAATAATAATACTACCTACTTCATAGGGTTGTCAGGAGACTGACAATATGAGATAATCCTCTTTGAGTCCTTCACAGAGTGCCAAGCACGTAGTGATGTACTGAATAAATGTTAGTTATTATTACTATTCTTATTCTGACCCCAGATCCAGCCTGATCTTCCTGTGGCCTTCTTCCAGGTGGCTTTCTCCACAGGTAGGCTTAGCTCCCTCAGCTAGTAGTAGTAGAGATGAGACAGGTAGGTAGTTGATGTCTTGGTGGAGACAGAGCTGCCAAGGTTATAGCGAGTGTCATCCCGCTGCTTCTCAGCTGGGGCCTGTCCTGTTGTCCCTGCAGGGCGGCCTGAGGAGGTCTCCTGCCAATCAACCTCTCGCCCTGGCTCCCGGAGGCCAGCATGGGAACCCTATGATTTAGAGTGATGAAATGTAAATTGCAGAGAGCCCACGCTTCCGGTTCGGCTGCGATCCCATCAGCATCTCATTCAGTTTACCTGGGGCTCCTCCAGGTCTCATTTGGTGGATCCCGTTGGCAGAGCACCTCCTCAGCGACCACGACAGCCGCTTGCTCCCTACATCTATCACACCTGCACTGTGACAATGTAATTTTTATCTCTGGTTGTTTATTTCTCAGATGGAACTACTTGTGAATTCCAAGAAGAAAATATATCCCTGTGTGTGACAGAAGCAGCCCAGGGCGATTAATCTGGGCTTTTAAGCCGGGAACGCAAACCTGGTTGAGGCTGCTCCGTGCCTAAGTGTCCAGTCATCAACCACAGCCACCGCTTGTCCCACAGTGAAGCAGTGGCCCCAGGAGGGGTCACACGCAGTAGGATTCAACCCAGCTGGATGGGAACGGGGTCCTCATTTCCCACCTGCCAGGTGGCTAGCGGGCCCTGGGGACACAGATGGCTTGAGGCCAAGAGGTGCAAGAGGTGGAGGGAAAGACCCATTTCCAGGCTTCGTTGACAGTAGGTGTGGGAAGGAGGGGGATGGGGGTGTTGGTGTGAGCCATGGTAGAGGCACAGGCTGGCCCAGTCCACAAGACCCAGGATCAAATCCAAGCCTCAGCACTTATGCCTTTAGGGTGTTCCTTTACCCCTCACCCCGACAGGGGTCTGTTGATCTGTAAAATTGGGTAGTTGAGAGAATTAAATGAGCAGAGTATGGAAAATGCGTGTTGCGTGTAAGGTCTGGGGGCAGTGCTCAAGCCTGCAGAGGATGACAGTCACAGAAATCATCAGAATCCTAGAGTTGGAAGGAATTTAGAGGAACACCCAATGCAAAGCCCAGTGGAGGGCTGGGGAAGTGAAGAGACTTAGAAGCTGGGAGGGAACCCAGTCTCCTGACTGTCACCGGTTTACATTGTCATATCATCCTACCTCCATCACAGGGACCTTAACCTTAGCCTCTCTACCTCCAGGGGCCCCCCATGGGTCTCAGGCATTCACAACCCCCTGAAATGATGTGCACTGTTCTGTGGGGCAGCTGAGTGCGTCCAGGACTTTCAGATTCTCAGAAGGACCTCCCCATTCAAGAAGATTCACAGTTTTTGTACTCTGTGATATTTTGACTAAATGGGGGGGGGGGGGCGGGGTGAATGGAGGGATACTGACCACCCCTCCTGTCTGCATTTGGTGTGTACACAGCCTCTGCTGTGATCAAGATCTGGTTGTGATTTGGGGGTGTTCTTGGCCTTAGGGTCCCCGCCAACCCTTCTCATTCTAGCCTGGTTTTCACTTTTCTTCCCCAGAAAACCAGTGTGTGTGCCAGCCAGGTGCGCGCTGGAGGGGGTTTCCAGCTTTTGGCATTCTGAGTGGATTCAGATTTTGTGGAACCTAAAGTTTATTCAGGCTCAATTCTGTGTATTCATAATGTCGTAAATATAGAATTAGGTGCAGGGCCTTGGGAGGGGCTGTGGATGCTTTGTTTGCCTCCCTTTCCATCTGCCCCGACTGGAGTCGTTACTGGACAAGCGTCCTGGAGAGAAGGTGAGGTCTCAGCATAGCTCACCCACCCAGCCTCCCAGGGTCTGTTACCGCCCCCCACTGGGGTGTTGGCCCAGTTCTCCGGTTGCTGCCCTGCTGGGCGCTTGATCTAGAGCTGGGAACAGACAGCCTGTCCTCAAGGAGCTCCCAGCAAAGAGAGACCCAGTTTCCTTGTAAACAGTGACCCGCCTGCCATTGCCCTTCCCCTGCTTTCACTTTGCTGCCTGCTGAACCACCCCTTCCTCATTTCCTCAGCTCAGCAAATTGCTTTGACCCCCTTCACTCAATTTTCAGGGGTTCAGACCCAGAGAGCCCGGCAGTCTGCCTCCGTGCAGGAGGAGGCAAGGGCCGCGTGCAGGGCGGCTGAGGACACCGGTGCTGTGGCTCTGCCCCTCCCCCTTGGTTCCTGCTGAGATGAGCAGAGCGTGATGCTGCGTCCAGGCCCAGGCTTTGGGCAGGTTGATGGGAAGATGGAGGGTCGGGGCGTAGAAGCTGTGCGCTACCTCCATCCCTGCCTTTGTCATTCAACTAGTATTTGTTGGATATCAGCCATGTGCCAGGCACTGCCCTGGGGATATGATGGCAAGAAAGAGCCAGAGGCTGACCAGAGAGTGCCTGAATTTGCTCTGTCGCTGTCTGCTTTGGGGTGTCGTGGGAGCCTCTGAAGCTCTTTGAGCTTCAGGTTTGTCATCCAGAAAACAGATAGCACCTACCTTGCTGGGGTGATGAGAAGGTTATGGATTTCACACATGCAGGGCAGAGCACAGCGCCTGCCCTGTGGTCAGCACCTGCAAATTCTCACCCACTGTTATTATTTTATTATTTTTCTTTATTATTATTTTTTATCCTCACCCGAGGACATTTTTCCATTTTTTATTCAGACAGAGTGGGAGGGAGAGAGAGGAACAGAGAGAGAGAGAGAAACATCGACGTGAAAGGAACACATCGAGTAGCTGCCACCTGCACGACCCAACCAGGACCGGGGGCAAACCACAACCGAGGTACGCGCCCTTAGCAGGAACCAAACCCGGGTCTCTCTGGACTGCAGGCCGACGCTCTAACCGCTGAGCCAAACCGGCCAGGGCCACTGTTATTATTTTAGAAGAGCCGTTCCTGCCCCTTGAGTTTACACCCTTTCCTCTCCAGCATCCTACTGAGTCTCCTTTTCTGCCTGGTCCAAGAGCTTCCCAAGAGCACAGTGGTCTAGGTTGAGACATGGACAGAGCTCCCGGGACAATGCCTAGGGCAATGTCACTACCTCAGGCTGGAGGCAGACCAAGTGGAAAGGGTGCAGTGAGTCCTGCCAGGTTGGGTCAGGATGGGCACATGAGGCAGCTGCAAGGATGAAGGAGGGGCACCCCACCCAAGCCCTAATGTCTCTGGGCAGAGCTGAGCAAAGGGAAAATATCTGGATGGAGTTAGCTTTGTTTCTAGGCCTCATAAAAGGGCAGTTTCTGGCTGGTGCCCTGGGCAGCTGCTGGCCTCTTGCTGCCCACCACGACCACAGCCCTTCGCTGGCAGGCTCACAGGGGGCTCGTGTGGAGCACTTTGTCCATCAGTGTCTCCCTGCCCTTCCTGCCCATTGTCGCTCCAGAAAGCAGCCTGGAGCCAGGGACAAGGGACTATTTCTGTCCCCCAGAGAAACCCTGCTACATTTCTGATAAGAATTTAAACAGATTCCTGAGCCAGCCTACTAATCTTTTTTTGGGTTGTTTTTTGTTTTTGTTTTTTTACTATAAAAGTAAAATATGCCATCTGTGGAGAATTTGCAAAGTATAGACAACTATGAAGAAGTAGGTGTGTGTATGGCGGGGAGGGCGGGGAGCCCAAACACCCAAGCAGAGTCGAGCACAGCTGTTTACATGTTAATATGTTGGCTTCCCATCGAAAAGCAGGAAAAAAGCTTTAAAAAAAACCCTGTCACATCAATGTCAAAGGCTCCCTGGGATTCCATGGGACTAATCTGTTTAAGAAAGCACCTCGAGCCACGTGGATTTGGAGTACAGGGATTTGGAGGGACCCTTAGGCCTGGGAGTGTGGGATGAATTCTAGGTCTTTAGCCCCTGGGGTTCATAAAGGCTCCCCAGGAGCCTCCCAGAGGCTGGATGGGTTTTGCCTCAGTCCCAGAGATTTCCTTCTCCACATACTTCCCAGCAGGAGCGGCAGGAGTAGCGGGATCGTTTTCACACTTGGCCTGTCTGCTTGCCTTGGGAGTAGAGGATGGAAGAAGGCGGTGTGGGGGAGGGATGCACGCTCCAAAGAGAAGGGCTGCCCTACTGGGCAAAGGGCTGGAATGGGCGGGCCTGCTCCCCCCATTTTTTTCCTGAAGGTGTGTGTGTGGGGGTGGGGTGCCCAGTCTTGCTGAATTGCACATAAGTAACCACTGTGCTGGGAAGGCGAGTCCTTAGTGCAGGCTGATGACCCCATAGAGAATGCTGTCTTAGAGGGAGAGGGGAAAGGCAGGGCCAGGCCCGAAAGGGTGAATCTTGGGTGCCCCTACCAGCCGCCCCCTCACTTGTTTCTTTAGGATGGTTATAAATGGCGCCAGAAGGCAGCAAATACAGGGGCCACACCTTCTGCTGGCTGGGCATGGCCACCACACGGGTAGCAGGGTAGCCCACCATCCTTCACTGGGTCCCACCTCTTGAGTGGCGGGTCACCTGCACAGGTTACTGGAAGGGGCGAAGTTGGAACAACCATCTGCAACTCTGTGACTTGTGCCTGGTGGAAACAGCTTCCAGGCCCTAATGGAACTATTTATTTCTCTGAGATTGAGGACTAAAACTTTGCCAAGCACTGTGTTAAATGTTTTATGTGTATTACTTAATCGGCACAGCAGCCCTATAACGTGGGTCCTGTTTTTTCCCATCTTACAGATGTGCAAACAGGGAAGTTACTTGACTTGCTCAAAGTTACACAGCTAGCCCTAGTGAGGAGCTGGAATTCAAATGCAGGCCTAATTCCAAGCCAGCCTCTCAGCCACTGTTCCTGGCTGCAAAACCCACTTGATGCTGCTTCTTGGATGGCTATTGCAGGAGCCCAACAAATTCCTCCTCTGAAGGCTTCTGCTCCATTAGCACCTTCTCTGGGGACAGAAGGAAGTGTATTGTGTGTGCCAAAGGAGAGGCCAGGTTCCAGAGAGGAAGGTATTCTTTTTGTTTGTTTTTTTATCCTCACCCAAGGCCATTTTTCCATTTTTGTTCAGATGGGGGTGGGGGGTGGGGAGAAACATGGATGTGAAAGGGACACATTGAGTGGCCGCTTCCCACACAACCCCAACCGGGCCAGAGACAAACTGCAGCGGAGGTACATGGCCATAGCGGGGACCGAACCCCGGTCTCTCTGGACCGCAGGCCGATGCTCTAACCGCTGAGCCAAACCAGCCAGGGCTCACCCATCCCCATTCTTGAGTTTCTCTGAAATACTGGGTTTGGTCCAGAGAGAGAGAGGGAGAGAGAGAGAGAGAGAGAGAGAGAGAGTGTGTGTAGGGGCCGGGGTGGGGGTGGGGTAGCATGCACCAGGTCAGGGCTCTGGGCACTGATTGCTAAGCGGGTGACCCCACACCGGCTAGAGACAGCAGTGGAGGTAGGAGCAGGGGGCCAGCACCTGGAAGCCGCTCAAACCTCGAACCCCGGAGGCAGTGACGGTTCTGCCCTCTCGGAGAGGCGCAGCGCGAGGGTGACGGGACGCGCAGTGGATGCGGGGTGCTGGGTGCGGTGCGGCTGCAGGCCCGCCCTCCGCCAGATCCCACCTGGGCCGGCCCGGTGGGCGCTGGTTGGCTCCCTGGGAACGCCGCTCACCCTATCACACACCTGCACGGTTGCCAGGCAACTGGGACGGAGTTGTAACACCTCGATGGCTAGAACGGAATGTTGTTTTTATTTGCTAGCCGCTCCAAGTCTCTCCTTAGAAGTTGTAGAAGGATTTGGTGTTTCCCCTCAAAAGCACCACACCCACACGCTCCTGGGTCCCCAGCCCCCCAGCCCAGCCCCCCGCCCAGCGGTCTCCGGCCAGACCCGCCTCCGGATCCGGATCCGTGGCCCAGGCCCCCAGCAGGGCAGGCAGCAGGGTCCTTGGGCGGCTCTTCTGGGTGTCCTCATTTTGGAAAAGGTATCCTCAGAAGAGCAGCGCACTTCCGCCTGGGACAAGATGGTACATCCAGGGAGGACCCCAAAGGTGGGAAAGAACAAGCTCCAAGGTCGCTGGCCTCTCAGCAACTTTGGGATGGCCATGGCTTGGGTGTGGGCCACGTTTTGGGCCTGGATTCTGGCTTTACACACAGGCTATTATCTACGTGTTTCCCAAACTTTGGGCTCTGTCTCACACCTTCCCAGTGTCTTGCCCATCTGTGAAACACTGCACTATTTTTTTTACCTTTTTCTTGACCCACTTTAGCTTAAATAAATCTATTTTAAAAGGAAACTTGGTAACATTCCTGTAAATGGAGACTCAATATGACTTGCCATAAATAGTAACTGCAGAAGTAAATACAAATAAACAAAATGTTAAATTTTAGCACATGGAGTCTGAATTGGGAGGGCCATATGATAACAGAATAACTGCTTATTAAGCACTTTCTCTGTGCCAGGCATTAGCTTAGCACTTTACATGGATTAGCTCATTTGATCTGGTATTATTAACGTTCCCATTTCACAAATGGGGAAACAGATTCAGAGAAGCTCAGGGTTTTGGCCAAGGGGTATATAGACACTAACTGATGAGACCCGTCCAAAATCTGGGCTTTCAGCTATGGCCTGTGCTGTCTCTCTGCATGGTGGCACCTCTGGCTCCCTGCCCTGGTGACTGGGTGGTGGCCCTTTCCAGGACTGGGGCAATAATTTCAGCCCCTGCTGCAGTGGTTTGTGCCTTGCCTCAGGTGTTTTTTTTGTTTTTTGTTTTTTAATCTTTATTGTTGAATGTAAAATGCATTACAGATGTTCCACATTTTTCCCCCATTGACCCCCTCCTCCCTCCTCCTGCCCCCCTCCCGCCTTTTCCCATATTATTGTTTGTGTCCATTGGTTATGCATATAAGTTCTTTGGTTTATCCCCCCCCCCCCGCCCCAACCCCTTTCCCTTTGAGGTTTGTCAGTCTAGCAATGAATTTATACTTCTTAATCTCTTCACCTTTTTCACCCATTCCCCCAACCCCCCTCCCAACTGGCAACCAACAAAATGTTCTCTGTATCTATGAGAATGTTTCTGTTCTACCTGTTCATTTTGTTTGTAGATTCCATTGTCGATAGATGTGTATTCATTGCCATTTTGTTTGTTCATAATTTTATCTTTTTCTTCAAAAAGACCCTTCATCATTTCATATAATAATGGTTTGGTGGTGATGAACTCCTTTAACTTTTTCTTGTCTGGGAAACTCTTTATATGGCCATCTATTCTAAATGACAGCTTTGCAGGATAGAGTAATCTTGGTTGTAGGTTCTTGCTTTTCATCACTCTGAATATTTCTTGCCACTCCCTTCTGGCCTGCAAAGTTTCTTTTGAGAAATCAGCTGACAGCCTTATGGGAACTCCCTTGTAGGTAACTAACTGCTTTTCTCTTGCTGCTTTTAAGATTCTCTCTTTGTTTTGAACCTTTTGCATTTTGATGATGATGTGTCTTGGTGTGGGCCTCTTGGGATTCATCTTGTTTGGGACTCTCTGTGCTTCCTGGACTTGTATGTCTGTTTCCTTCATCAAGTTAGGAAAGTTTTCTGCCATTATTGTTTCAAACGGGTTTTCGATTTCTTGTTCTCGTTCTTCTCCTTCTGGCACCCCCAAGATGCGAATGTTGGCACGCTTGAAGTTGTCCCAGAGGCTCCTTACACTATCCTCATTTTTTTGGATTCTTTTTTCTTTTTGCTGTTCTGATTGGGCATTTTTTGCTTCCTTATATTTCAAATCGAGGTTTGCTCCTTGGATTTACGTTCTCTATTATTGAAGCTGTGTAAATTATTCTTTATTTCAGTTAATGCCTCCTTCAATTCTAACTGTGCATCCATGATTTCTGACTGGTCCTTTTTTATGCTCTTGAGGCCCTCACTAAGTTCACTGAGGTTCTCACTAAGTTCATTAAGCATCCTTATAAGCAGTATTTTGAACTCAGCATCTGTTTGGTTGCTTATCTCCATTTCCCTTAGTTCTTTTCCTAGGGTTTTGTTCTGTTCTTTCATTTGGAACCTGTTTCTTTGTCTCCTCATTTTGGCTGTCTCCCTGTGTTTGTTTCAGTGTATTACTTAACGAGAGGTATGGGGCTCGCTGAGACCAGATGCTGCTCGTTTGAAAGAATTTAGGAAAAACCTGAAGCAGGATCCAAGACAGGCCAATCCTATGGTTAAGCAAGTGGCAACAGCTTGGGTGGACCTGAAGGTTGGGTGGGGCAGGGTGGGGCAGGGTGGGGCAGGGTGGGGCAGGGTGGGGCGGGGCCACCAGTGTGAGCCAGGTTGCTGGAGTCCCAGATATGGCCACTGTCTGCTGTCCCAGGGAAGGGCTCACCCAAGGAACAATGGCCTCTTACAGCACGTTTGTCCCGGAGAAAGCCCCCTCTGCAGCCCTCACTCCAGTGCCAAACAGCTCAGTGCTTCCCTGTATGTCTCTGGCGCCCCTCGAGCTGCCTCCCCTCCAAGCTTAGAGGGAGAGAGTCCAATAAGTCCATGCGCGGGCCCTTTAAGGAGCTGCCTGGGGCTCCAGCCGCCTCAGCCTCCCTGAGCTTCAGTTCCCGCTGGTTTTTCCAGCCAGAAGTTGTGGGGATTCTCTTCCTGGCACTGGAACCCTGAGCGGGGCACCTGGTGTGGGACGGGGACCCCTCAGTCCTCAGGAAGGACCTTCCCAGTCGAGGTGTCCTCCTGATTTTTATCCGCCACACGTAGGTGTGGGACCAGCCCGTTGCGCCGCCGCCCCTCCTACCAGCCTGGATGTAGCTGCTTTAATTCCATAGTTGTAGGACTTCTATTCAGCTGGATTTCAGGCGGTTTTGAATGATGGCTGTTCTGTAGTTTAGTTGTAACTTTGATGTGGTTGTGGGAGGACGCGTTTACCTACCCGCCATCTTGACCGGAAGTCGCCTCAGGTGCTCTTAAAGATAAACCACACATTCTCCCCAAAGCCCTGTGGAGTGTCTCATCTTATACTCAGGGAGGCCAAGCCACCTGCCCAAAGGCACACTGTTGCTGAGTGTGTGTCCTGCTCCCTCTGCAGTGCTGACTCTATCTTGCATCTCATTCAGAAAGAGGAATCTACTTCTTAGCAACCCTTGCAGCAGAAGGAGCCTCTCACAGGAATTCAACTCTCCACCTGGGAAAGAGGGCATTTGTTGAACTCATCCTTGTCTGTGGATTGACACCTCCTCAGAGCCAAGTCCCATCGATGGAACTGTGGCCTTCTATGGATGAGTGGAGTCCCTCGGGGCCGGCTTCCAGCCCCTGGCGCTCCCCACGCCTCAGGAGGACTCCTGAATCAGTGGGCTGGAATGGTTGGCTCTCTTATCTGCCTTCCTGGAAATATAGTCCATCATCCTCTATCAGAATGAGCAACTGCATTTCTCACTCCAGAGCTGGCTTGCTCTTACCTGGGAGAGGAAGAACAAGGGAGCCTTTGGAGAGGGAGAAAAATCATATGTTATTTTTAAAAGGCATTTTGAGTGAATGCTGAATAGAGTTCAAGAAAATTGCCTTAAAGACTTGCTCTCTGCGGGGATGGCATTTCTCATGGCTCCCAAGCATTTGGAAACTTAATTGCACATTTGTACGGGCTACTGTTTTTATTTCTTTCTGGTCTCAGAGGTGGGTTTTGAAGATTGTGCTCGCTCTGTAATTTTTTTTTTTAATCTCTAATATATTTCACACATCTGCAAGGTAGAACCGCTTGAAAGAAAGGGTGTCAGAATTGGCTGATTTAATAAATCTGCAAATGGAGCAGGGTTCGGTGAGATATGCATTAGCTCACCCTGTGCCTCCTGCTGCAGGGGTGCAGCCTAACCCCACCACCCAAAGGGGTTCCCCTCTTTGCTGGTGCTCTGAATTGCAGAGCCTTAGCTCACACCTTTGCTGAAATCCTTTCTCTACCCCAAGCTGGAAGCCAGGTGGCATGGGGAGACCCAATTCTGTGTGGGTGTTTGGGGCCTCTTAGGCTAAGATGCTAATAAGAGCTTTTAGGTTAATTGTAGAACCCCAGTTCCCCTCTGCTGGCGACTTCCTCAAACCTCCCACGCCATATGGTCTCAAAGAACTTCAAGGTCCATGTTGGGGGTCAGAACTATGTAGTGAGCAAAGTAGGACCTAGACCGCAATGCTTGGGGTTAACAGGGATGCCAATACTTAGGGCAGCGGGGATCCCCAGACTTGTGTGCAACACTCCGGCTTCCACCCATAGGAATGTGGTCGTGGAAGAGCCATATGGCTGCCTTTGGAGGCAGACAAACCTGAGTTTGAATTCAGGCTCTGCCACTTTCCAGCTGGTGAAGGTGCTGGGGAATTCTGCTTGTCATTCCCGCCCCCTACCTTTGGCACTGCCCAGAGGCTGACCTGGAAGTCCACACCGGAGGCCTCCTGCCCTCGGGCTCTGGGTCCTGCCAACAGGAGGCACTGGCAGTTGATCAGGGGTAGGGAGGGGGGTGAATCCTGGGTATGCATCCCCTCCCTGCAGGCTGGTTCCATTCCTGACCCAGGTCTCAGCTCTTGTCAGGGCCCTTTCCACACAGCCTGTCTGTTAGGGTTCTGACTCCTCATCCCTTCCCTCCCCTTTCAGACTAAGGGTTGTTGACATTGGTGTTTTTTTGCCTGTTAATTACTATCCCTCTGCATTCCCTGGGCCCTTCACATACCTTTGTCAATTATCCCTTTATTAAACCTTCTTCAAATTACCTAATGAACCCTGACTGACAGAGCAGTCCTGAGCAAGTCTTTCACCTCTCAGAGCTTTGGTTCCCTCAACAGTAAAATGAACCTTACTATTGAACAGTTTGCTTGTATGATGGAAAGTGAGTGCAAAATGCTTGACTCAGGGCCCGGAGGACAGTAACCTTAGCCCTCAGGGATGGAAACGGTGTTGGGGGTACTCGTCAGTCTCCTCGGTCCTGGGGCCTCAGGCAGCCTCACGCCCGGCTCTCTGCTTTCCATCCCTGAGCCGGGCACTGCTGGCCGGTGGCACCAGGAGAGCAGCATCTTCTGAGGCTCGAGAGGCCGGCACTCCTTAGCAGCTGCCCTGGGACATCCCGTAGCAGCTGCCCATCAGACCAATGCGTGCACATTCTTTTCCATCTTTATTTATTGTTATCAGGAAACAAAGCAACCACAGATTTCACGAAACATGGTGTCCCCTGAGAATGCAAAAGACACAGAAGATACCGGATATCCCAGCTGGAGCTCCCGGAGCTGGGACCCTGGGCTTGTTTCTGAAACCACGTCCGCTGCTGCTTCTCTGCCTGAAGCAGACAGGTCCAGGGCCAGCCAGCCCCTCTCTGACCTGGTCCGCTCTGGAGTCTCATTTAGGTTTTGGGTTTGAGGATCCAGGAACCGACAGGATAACAGAGGAAATGGGCTTGGGGAGGAGTCTGTGACGCGTTAGTGTTCATGCGAGAGCCTGTCTAGTGGGAAAGACGCAGGAAGGTCTCTGCTCCCAGGACCCTCGCGGCTAGGCTGGGAAGCTGGCACGTAGGAATGGTGGGGCCCCGGGCGGGAGGGGGAATAAACGGGCACTGGTCTGGGCAGGCCATCAGGGAAACGGAGCCTTGTCCTCTGGGCGAGGACAGAGGGTAGAGAGGGCATTTCAGGAGAGGGACCACAAGGTGTGCTCTGGGAGTGGCCAGAAATCCAGGGGGAGAGCGAAGGGTGTGTCTGGCTCCTCTGAAGTCTTAGAGCCAGGTGAGGTGCTTTGATCTGGAAGCGGGACTTTGGGAGCCCTCAAAGGGGGGATTCTTAAGCTGAGGTTCACAGGCAGACTTCGGAGCATCCTGGAACATCCTGAAACTGTACGGTGCAGCGGCTAGGAGTGTATGGGCTTTGCCGTCACTCGGACCTGCCTGCTGTGAATCCACTTTCTAGTTATCCCTTAACCTTCTTGAGTCTCAGCCTTCTCGTCTACAAAATGGAACTAGCTGGCAGTGTCACCTCGCAGCACTTGGGGGTGATGCGTCGGGCAGTGGGCACGCTGCTCTGTGTACAGTCAGGGGCACATGGTCAAGACTTCAGTAGGGAGCAGCTGTCATCCAATGCTGCAGAACTCTGAGTGATTATACAGTTGCACTTCTCCAGAGAGAGGGTCTCCTGTAGCTTTCACGAGATTCCCTAAGGGGTCCCTGATTCAAAAAATGTTAAGCACCACTCACCGCTTGAGAGGTTTAAAAATAGAGGCGTGTTTAGCAGCAGAGAGCAGTGTTTATGTGAAGGAAACATGATGGTGTGGGCCTGGGGGCAGGGAAGCCAGCACGGAGCCTTTCTGTCCATCTGTTGGACCCACTCTCCTTCCATTCATTCACCGGCGCCTCACGCCTGCCTGAGCACTGACCCAGCCAGGCCCCCTGCTAGATGCCGAGGGCCCAGAGACCAAGCACAGTGTCCGTGGGATGGAAAATGTGCAGAGCCGGTCTTCGGAGGTTGCCTGCGAGCCTCCTGCTCTCCTGTCCCACTTGAAGGTCCCTTTCCACGTGGCACGAGGCTGGTCTGTGACTCGATGTAGCCAGTGGGATGCAGCAGAAGTGAGGCTGTGCCAGTTTGTCCTGAGTCCAAAGAAGACCAGTGGCCTCACTTTTGTGGTTTTGGGAGAACTGAGACATCTCGTAAGAAGTCCGGCTCCTCTGCCAGAGAGATCACATGCAGAGACACATGGAGAGGGGGACAGGCTCAGCATCCTGGGTCAGGTGACTCCAGTGCCTGCCACCCACCATCTGGCTGCAAACACACGAGAAATCCCAAGTGAGAACAGCAGAAGAATCGTCCTGCAGAACCCATTCGGCCCACCAGGCCATGAGATCAGGAAACGGTTTTGATTTAAGCTCTCAAGTTTAGAATGGCTTGTTACCCATGAGGAAATAAACGAGGGCAGGGAAAGGCTATTTATTCAGAACTTACCCTTCTAACGGAAGCAGCCATGGTCACATATTTTGGTAGAGGTCCAAAGGCAGGCGGAGGAGTGGGCTCGTTTTCTAGTAGAAAAAAGGGAAGGCTTCAGGTCTGCCCTGTTGGAGGCTGTTGGCGGGGAAGCTGGAGGCAAGTTACTGGAAGTGGAGGAGAGGGGGTTCTCTGTCATTGGTTAGGGATATGTATTTGGTTTTCTCTGGTTGGTCCTAAGTTGGAAGTAGGGACAAGTATTAGGGAAGCTAACTAAGTCTTGAATGCTTGGGGCTGATTGCTACAGGGGTTACTGTTTAGTTTTCTGAACTGTTTGCTAGAGATTGCGGTCTGATTCCCCACAGGTCTGACTTCCTACAAGATGCAGGCTGCCTTGGTGGGTTGGTTACTGTACATAATGGGATGGTTTCCTGGGCTGGTTACTGCATATTGGGGCATCGGAGTTCTGTTTTCATATGTGGTCTGGCATTGGTATATCTGTCATGTAACAACAGATACCTACACGCAAACTGGCAGCTGTGATACCATGTTGAATGGACAGAGTGGTCCAGGTAGGTCCAAAGTGGGGAAGATCCCCCCTAGCCGGTGCCTGAAGAACAGATGAGAATTAGCAGGCAGATGAAGGAAACACTGGGGATGGAAGAGAACAGGGCATGTGTGAGAGGCGGCAACAGGCTGACCTGGCTGGGCTCATGACAGGTGGTGAGTGTGGCCTAGGACCCCAGGCACCAGACCGAGTCAGACATCCTCCTGAAAGCAGGATCACAGGCATCTGACTGACAATCAAAGCCGAGTTGAAGAGACACTCTTCAGATGGAGAAGACAGGAGCAGGGTGAGCACAGGACTGGTGAGGAGGCGCTGTGGCATCGAGAGCGAGCTCCAGAGGCAGCAGCTGTGTGGCCTGTGAACCGAACTCCAGGGAAGAGAAGGCAGAGTCCAGGTTTTCTGCAGACTGAGGAGTTGGTGGTCACAGGTAGGTGACCCAGGAAGAGGGCAGAAGGTTTGGAGGGGTGATGTTTGTTTCGGCAGTGCTGAGAAGGAAGCCCGGGGGGCCCCGGGGAACACGTGCAGGGAGTCGCTGGACGTTTGGATTTGGAGATGGGAGAGAACTAAGGAGAACAAGTTTGTATGGGTCATGGTGGCCCCCGAGGACTGGGGGTAAAATGACAAGAGGAAAAGGTGCCCATGACAGGGCTGAGAAGGAATGTCAAGTAGACCCACACTGCAGTCCACCCGGAAGAGAGTTGTCAAGGAAATTGGGAGAGATTTCAAGGGGCACTCTGCCCCCGGGGCAGCTGAGTTGACAGTGACTAGAAACGTGGGTCTGGACCCGTGCAGGGGCTAGTGCGTGAGAAGGGGTGGACTTCCGGGTGCAGGGGCTGGAGGAGAGAGCAGGGAGGGCCGTGGGCCTACTGCGTGGAGACAGACCTTTCAAGTCTGCCTGGGAGGCCAGAGGCGGCAGCTGAGGGAGGTTTTGGTTAGGCAAGGTCTGCTGTTCAGTGGGAGACCTGAACCAGTCTATAGGCAGAGAGGGAGCAGTCGACTGCCAGGGAGGGAACTGAAGGTGCCAGAGGTGGGGCACAGACCCGGAGGCAGCTGTCAGAAACCTTGGCCTTGGGCTGTGTCGGCCCACACAGTGTTGTTTTTTTTTTGGTTGAACTCACTGCCAATGAATTGCATATGAAAATCCTGATTCCCAGTCTCTGGCAAAATCTAAAGATCTGATCATTTAGGGCCCCCTTTCTACAGAGCCTGGGGCCTTCCACATGGGCCTGGCTTCTAGGTTGCCACCTGCCCCAGCCTACCATCCCGCCTTCTCATCTGCCTTCTTCTGTTTCCTGCTCCCCTCCCCCCACCCACAGGCATTTGATTGAAATCGTGGGGTGAGAAGAGGTAAGAGCCAGGCTCAGGCCGAAGGCTGTGGGAGGGGCTAGGCCTGGAGGCCAAGGGTAGGGACTTTATTTTCCCCTTTATTGATTTTAGAGAGAGAGGAAGGGAGAGAGAGAAACATCGATAAGAGAGAACATCCAATGGCTGCCTCCTGCATGGCCCCACTGGGGATTTGGCCCACAACCTGGGCATGTGTCCTGACCAGAAATCAAACCAGCAACCACTTGGTGCAGGGTCGACACTCAACCACTGAGCCACACCGGCTGGGCCCAAGGATAGGGATTTAAGGAGGGAGGGGAAGGTTTGCAATGGCCACTGAGGGCAATGGGAGATGCCACATAGCTATGAGGCCACATAGAGTTCACGCTGGGCAGCTGCAGTGCTGGGACCGGCTGAGAGTGTGAGCCACGGACCTGCTCCGCTCCAGTTCACACCAGTGGGTGAATAGAGCAGGGACTGGAGGGAGGGGAGGGGCGAAGGGGTCTGCTCTGTCCTTCAGGAGCTTCTGTACTCAACTCAGCGCCGCTCGGCTACGTTAGTGTGTGTGTGCAGTCCCTGAGACTTGGGGCCACACAGAGCCCCAGAAGTCAGGGCCTGCCTGCCCCATCCCAGGCTAGGAACACGCCGAGAAGCTCCACTTGGCTCAGGGAGGGAATTGCTGCAGGGGAGCCCGTGCGAAGTTGGCCTGCTCCTGAGACCCGGCTCCCGGTCTCAGGCCCTCCGGAGCACACTTTCTTGGACACCCCTCCCCACAGCTGTCCTCCCTCCAAAGTCTCCTCGTCTGTCCTTCTGTGGCCTCAGGGCTAGTTCTGTCGCCAGGGTGGGGCTTGCTCCTGACGGGAAGGGCAGGGGTCCTTGAACAGCTCCCCAGGCGCACCTCAGGGTGAAAACTGCCCATCCCCACCCTGTGGTGAACGCTCTCCTCTCCGTCTTCCTGGGAACTGTGTGCAGCTTGGACACATGTCACTGTATCAGCAGCGCCGGAATGTAATTAGGTAGTGCTGAGAAATTCCGCCTGTCTCCTGGGAATACTGGAATAATGAGCCATCACAAGGACTGAGGAGGCTGGTGGGGCCGCTGACCTGAGCCAAAGGCTCAATCATTCATTAGTTCTGGAGTCGCTCCTGATCTGTTCCTCAGCCAGCCGGCCCTTCTTCAGCGGGAAGTGGGAGCTTCAGTGGGGAGTCTAAGAGGGTGAGCTGGGCTTTGAAGCAGGCAAATGGACAAGTTGTCCCTTTGGGGCATAGAAGGAAGACAGAAGCCATAGTCCTCTGTGGTGGCACGTATCCTTGAGGCCTGGAAACAGAATGGCCAGGGGTCTTTACCAGGACAGCCAACTGGGAGAGGCCCAGGCCAGCTCTACTCTGGGCACCCTTGAAGGTCAGCCAGACCCACTCAGAAATGCTCCCTACCGCCCTCCCCCTCCACGGTAAACACACTGGGTACTCCCAGGGGGCTTCTGGGAGGTGCTGGAGAAGAAACGAGAGTAGCCCCAGCCTGGCCTGCCCAGCAGCCTCATTACAGCCTCTCCTTCTCCATCAAGCTCCTGGCTTGTCCCCAGGTGGTTCCACCCATGGCTCCCTGCTGCAGGGATGGCATGTTACCCTGGTCAGCCTCCTACTGCCCCCACCGGCCCTCGTTCTGGTCACCCTTTCACCAGCCGCTCAGACCCTCCTCCTAATGGAACCCGTCGGTTCTCGGCACCCGCGCCCACACCCGGCGTGGGCACCTTGCTCTCTCTGGGTGCATGCTCTCTGTCCCTCTCTCCCTCCCTCCCTCCTCTCTCCTTTCTTCTGTCTTCCTTTATTTCTTCTTCCTCTTCTTTATTTTCCCCCTTCGCTTTCCCTTCTCAGGTCTGTGGCATTTCAGGTTGGGGATCTGCTCCAACAACCTTCCCAGAAAGTTCTGTTTGTTCTCTACACAGAGCTGTCCCCTGGGTCTCTCCGGTCCCTGGGGACACCCCTGCCACCAGCCCTCCTCCCCGGAGCAGCCGCCGGGTCTGTCCTGTCCTCAGCTGTGTCCTCAGTGCCCATGCTGCCTGCACCTGGCCCCGGTAGGTGCTCCAGCTGTGCAAAGCCCTTCCCCTGCTTTCGCTCCAGACCATGCCCCTTTCTGGGGGCACATCCTTCTTTGCGGACACCATTGGTCTTCCAGCTGCGCTCATTTAGGGGAGCCCTCTGAAGGGTGTCAGGACTGGTTTCCTCCAAGCAGCACCACCCAGCAGAGGTCCCCCCCTGCCTTCTTTCTGTTGTTTTTCTCCCCAAAAGGCAAGAAGTCCAAGGGCCAAGGAGACGTGCCCACCTTGAGCTTGTGCCCATCACTCTGGACCAGTTCTGTCCAATAGAAATGTGAGCTGCATGTGCTTTAAATGTTCTGGTAGCCACCTATATTCAAAATATTATCATTTCAATATGTGACCGATATAGCAAGCATTCTTTTTCATGGTAAGGCTTTGAAATCACCACATTTCAAGTGTTCCAAAGCCACACGGATACGGCACGGCGCACAGCTCTAGACGACCCCTGGGTATTTGAGACCTCAGGGTTCTCTGCTCAGATGGCTCTGTCTGGTCCCAAGGCCTCTTCCCCACGAGGACTCCTAAGGGCCATTGTACCCAGAAGCTTGAGGGGTGGGAATGGCCAAGAGC
This sequence comes from Molossus molossus, assembly GCF_014108415.1. Lineage (NCBI taxonomy): Eukaryota > Metazoa > Chordata > Mammalia > Chiroptera > Molossidae > Molossus > Molossus molossus. Next base: position 42,618,487 of record NW_023425354.1, on the reverse strand, counting down.
CAGACTTGCCTCCGAGGACGGGGCAAATTCCCTACGTGTATGTTTTCCTTCTTAGCTCAAATCCACTCTGATCTAGAGGCAGGGGTGATGGAACCTCTGAGCACTGAGGGACAGAGGAGTGGGCACAGCTCAGGAGTGGCGGGGGCCTCGGGGTGGTGGGAGTCTGGGATCCCACAGAGCAGCCTGGACAGACCTGGCTGGAAGAGGGGAGACAGAGTGGGAACAGGTCCACAGACAGGTTAATGGCTCCTGCCTTGCACACAATTGAATTTGCCCTCCTGGGCCTCCCAGCTTTGGGGAAAGGCCTCTCCTTCTGGGAGCTCAGCTGGACTCCCAGAGCCACAGGGCCTGGGTAAGCCAGGCCTGATTAGATCAGGAGAAATGAAGGCAGCCCAATGCCCAGAGGGGCCAGTGGCTCAGTCAGGAAAGATAAGGCCAGGGAGGGCACCTGCGGGCCAGAGGTCCATCCTAGCTCTGTCCTCCCTCCTGAGAGCCTCCCCACACTCAAAACACCACGGATAGTCGTTTACACTATACATCATCATCCCTTCCCACTTCCCCGTCTCTCAGAGGTGTTTGCAGTCTGACTTGGGACCAGTCTGTTTTCCTTTGTGTCTGTTGGGGTGGGTCCGATACTGAGACCAGAGACTGGGGAAAGATTCTTTCTTTGTTTCCTCTCAGTACTTAAAATGTATCAAACGACACTCCCAGATGTATACTGTGTCTCTCCTTCATGGAAGTCTGGGGAAGAAATTAGGGGACAAATTGCAAACTGGAGGAGAAGACAGCCCAGGACTCCAAAATAGCCCTGGCAGGTTTGGCTCAGTGGTTAGAGCGTCGACCTGCGGTCCGGAGAGACCCAGGTTCGGTTCCCGCTAAGGGCATGTACCTCGGTTGCAGTTTGTCCCCGGCCCTGGTTGGTCGTGTGGGTGGCAGCCGCTCGATGTGAAGACACGTCGATGTTTCTCTCTCTCTCTCTCTTCCTCTCTCTCCCTCCCGCTCTGTCTGAACAAAAAATGCAAAAATGTCCTCGGGTGAAGATAAAAAAACAAAGTGGACATGTTCTGTCACCTCCAGGCCGTTGGCCACGCGGTTCCTTCCACCTGGAATGCCCCACCTTCTCTCTCGAGTGCCAGGGGGGCCTCTGCTCACCCTGGGAGGCCGCCTTCCCTCTGTGCCTCCTCCACTCTCCACAGCAGGGCCTGCCTCCTCCCTCGCCCCTTTCTATGGCCCTGTGGTCGGCTCCATCACTAGCATTGCTCATTCAAACCTCAAATCATTGTTGAGCGCCTCCCTGGTGACTGGCACTGTCCTGGGGGCCGAGGCCATCACAGGGAACAAGCTGATGGGGAAAGACAATAAACATGCAAACAAATAATTAAACAAGATGCACTCAGGGAGTGTTCTGTGCTACATCAGAAATAGAGCAGGGTACTTAAGTAATCAAGAGTGACTGGGTGGTGGGAGGTGGTGCTCCAGCTGAGGCCCCACGGCTAAGAACAGGGTGGCCCAGCAAGGGCCCGGGCGGAGTGGCCCAGTCACTGTGAGCACATTGTATCATTCCGTTGGTATGAAAGAGCTAGAATAAGCAAATGCACAGAGACAGAAAGCAGATTAATGGTTGCCAGGGATGGGGAGGCTGGGGGAAGAGTGGGGAGTGACTGCTAATGGCTGTGGGGTTTCCTTTGCAATGATGCAATGTTCTAGAACTGGTTAGTGGTGATGATTGCACAACGTTGTGAAATGTACTAAATAGCACTGGATTGTGTGCTTTAACATGGTACTTTTCTGCCCTGGCCAGTTTGGCTCAGTGGTTAGAGCGTCGGCCTGTGGACCAAAGGGTTGCAGGTTTGATTCCCAGTCAAGAGCATGTACCTGGCCCTGGCCAGTTTGGCTTAGCGGTTAGAGCATCGGCCAGCGGTCCCGAGAGACCCAGGTTTGGTTCCCACTAAGGGCATGTACTTAGGTTGCAGTTTGTCCCCGGCCCTGGTTGGGTTGTGCAAGTGGCAGCCACTCGATGTGAAAGGGACACATCGAGTGGCTCCCTTTCACATCGATGTTTCTCTCTCTCTTCCTTTCTCTCCCTCCCACTCTATCTGAATAAAAAATGGAAACATGTCCTCCGGTGAGGGGAAAAAAAATCCAGCATGTACCTGGATTGCTGATGCAATCCTCGGCTCCAGTCAAGGTCGTGAGGGAGGCATCCAGTCAAGTGTCTCTCTCACATCGATGTTTCTCTCTCTCTCCCTTCCACTCTCTCCAAAAATCAATGGAAAAATATCTTTGAGTGAGGATTAACAAAAATAAATAAATACAATAAAATGAGAGGGTGCTTTTTTTAAAAATTGATTTTAGAGAGAGAGGAAAGAAGAGGGAGAGAGAGATAGAAACATCGATGAGAGAGAACATCGATTGGCCACCTCCTGCATGCCCCCCACTGGGGATTTGGCCCACATCCTAGGCCTGTGCCCTGACTGGGAATTGAACTGGTGACCTCTTGGTGCATGGGTCGATGCTCAACCACTGAGCCACACCGGCTGAGCTAAGATGGTACTTTTATGTGATGTGTATTTATTTTGCCATAAAACAAAATCCACCAAGGCAAGAATGAGCCTGCTGTGGCTCGTGCAGCCAGTGACAGGGAGAGTGGCAGAGGATGGTGCTGGAGAGGTGGCGGGGCCTGGCATGCGGACGCTGTGGGTTGGTAAAGAGTCTGTGTTTTATGCTGGTGAATTGGGAAACCACTGGGAGGTTTCGAGCAGGAAAGCAGCACGCTAGCACTTACTGTTCTGGAAGGGCCTGTGGCTGTGGTGTGGGCCGCGGCGGGTGCCGGTGCCAGGGACATGTTGGATGCCAGGGTATGGGCAGTGGGGATGGAGGGACATGGACAGATGTAGGGTCTATTTTGAAGGCAGAACCAATGGAACTTGATGGATTAAAGGGAAAGAATGAAGGAAAGGGAGCAGTGGAGAATGCCGTCTACATTTTCAGCTTGAGCAACCCAAAGGATGGAGTTATTGTTGACCGAGGAGGGGAAGCCTGTGTGGGAAACGCCTTTCGGACACGTTGAGTTTGAGCTGCTAATTAGATACTCATGGGGCAGTCCGGTGGGCAGTCGGGTGGCTGGTCTGCAGTTTAAGACTGAGACACACATCTAATGCCCCCCCCCCCCCCAGTGGGGACGGTATTTAAAACCTGGGCCCGGGTGAGCCGCCCTGGAGCTGCGTGGCTGTGGAGAGAAGGCCCAAGGGCTGAGCCCTGGGGAATCGGGCACGCAGACAGCAAACCGAGCAGGGCCACCAGAAAGGCTGGAGGAAACCCAGCAGAGCCCTCTCTTGGAAGGGAAGAAATATTTCCAGAAAGGGGGCTGACTGAGTCCAGTCCTGCTACGAGGGGGAGTAGATGAGGACAGAGACATCACTGTTAGGTTAGCAATACAATGAGAGGTCAGCCTCTCTGTGAGTCAACACATAGTAGGTGCTTATGAAAAGGTTGGTGGACTTGAAATGATCATGTTCTGTACCGTGTGACATAGACGGTCTAGAGCTAGAAAGTGGTATCAAGAGGAGGTTGCTGGGGGCTTGGGGCACCTACGAGCATTTGTCGGCAGGACTGGGGAGGCTGGAGGCCGGGAAGCCCAAAGGAGCACAGAATCCTGGTTCGCCCACTGGCCCAATTTGAGGACCTTCCCTCTGCTTCTTTTCCCTTTTTCCTCTCAGGAGGTGATTCATATTTCAATATATTCCAGCTGAAAAAGGATCAGGTTTTGAGCAGGTGGTAAGTCAGTACATGGGAATTTGATATATTTTGACTAATGCAGTTTGAAATTTGAAAACTGCAGACAATTTTATTCAAGATCCATTTTTATACCGACTCATTATTGGAGGGGAAAAGCAAGATTTCAGATTTCTGGGGGAGGATGTGGAAACCCAGGTCTGTCACCACCCAGCCCCACTGAAGCAGCTTGACCTAGCCCCTGGCCCGTAGGCCGCCCGCCGCCGCCTCAGCCGCCCCGCGTTCCTGCCGGAAAAGCTTTCTTTAGCAACTTCTTTCAAGTATCCCCCTGGGGTTACTAGTCCAATTTAATCTGACCTTCAGCCCCACCTCTGTCGCACCAACTCCAGCAAATCCCTGGGGCTGGCACTTAAGACAAGTTTTGTGATACAGACGATGGTATTACACAGAATTTCCACTTCCTTCCCCATCTGCTTTGTCCATTTCCCCAGCCTCGTGAGTGTGAAGCCCAAGAGGAGGAGAGAAATCATGAAGATGGGAGGAATCGAGTTCTTGGCAAGGGAGCAAGGACACGGTCCTAGGAGGCGGGGGAGCTGCCTGTTGGGGTGCTGGAGGCGGAGAAGCTGGGAAAGGGACTCCGAGGGGCAGTGGCCTTGAAGGAGAGAGAACTGGTTTCCTCTGTTGGGTGCCAGGTCACTGCTGGTTTGCATCCTGGCTCCACCATCTTGGGAAAATCACCATACTTTGTTGAGCCTTATTTTTCAACTACAAAATGCGGATGTGATGGGGGGGGGGCGGCACGCAGTGAGTGATTTGGATGCCTCTAGATAGTCTGGCACACCCGAGGGATTCGGCTTTTTTGCTTCCCCACCTAGAGATTTCCTCTTCGTCTGAGGCACACAGCTCTGGTTGTTTCGGGGTGGCTCCCGGTCTAGTTGGGAAGGCAAATAGAGGGAAGGCCGAGCCTCTGAAAGCACCCACAGTTGGTAATTTTTCTGGGTATCGAGCTCAAGGCTTTATGGGCTACACTTTCTAGAAGGTGACCTGTCATTGTGCGTCAAGAGGCGTTTGACTCAGTAAATCTCTGGTTTAGGGAAAGAGAAATTTGGACAAAGCTTTATGCATAACGATGTTCATTCCAACATTACTTGGTTTTAATTTAACTGACTCTTAAAAGAATCAATAGTTACATTCCCATGGGAATAAATCAAAAGTTCCTGACAGGTCTGCTGTGAAGTTCCCCTCACTCCCGTCCCTGCGCGTCCAGCAGCCCTTCCCGGAGGCAAATGAGATCACAAATTTGCCGTGATAATTTATAACAGTGAGAAATGAGAAGCAGTCTAATTGTTTTACAGATAGATTATGGTCTGTCCATACAGTAGGATACTCTGCAGTCTCTCAGAATCATGCCTGTTACCACACTGTTCTTTAATTGTTGAACTGCGTTGCCCCTGGCCTCACGCCCTCAGCATGTACTGTTCCCTCTGCCTGGAATCTTCAGTTTTCAAACTCCCAGCCTTCCCACCCTCAGTGGCCAGAGGAGCTCCACCGTTCCCACAGCTATCTGGATCTCTCTCCCTTTATTCTTCCTTATGGAGTACAAGTAGGTTGTGGCCATTTGGTGAGTGACTGTTTCCCAATGTATTCTTTTGGAGGGTGGGATCCCTGCTCGCTGGGCTCCCCGTGGCTGCCTTAGGGTAGGGCCCTCAGAAGCAGCACCTGGAGAGCTGCTGAATGAATGAATGAATGAATGGTTTAGCTTGGGGCCCTCAGAAGCAGGCACCTGGAGAGCTGCTGAAGGAATGAATGAATGAATGAATGAATGGTTTAGCTTAGGACCCTCAGAAGCAGCACCTGGAGAGCTGCTGAATGAATGAATGAATGAATGGTTTAGGTAGGGCCTTCAGAAGCAGCACCTGGAGAGCTGCTGAATGGATGAATGGTTTCGTGTAGGGCCCTCAGAAGCAGCACCTGGAGAGCTGCTGAATGAATGAATGAATGAATGAATGAATGAATGAATGGCTTAGTGTAAGGCCTTTAGAAGCAGCACCTGGAGAGCTGCTGAATGAATGAATGAATGAATGAATGAATGGCTTAGTGTAAGGCCTTTAGAAGCAGCACCTGGAGAGCTGCTGAATGAATGAATGGTTTAAGTTAAGCAGAAAACACGAGCTACAGAGCTGCATATATAGCATGATCCCACTTTTATTGCCTCAAATAAAATTTTTATTTAAATTTTATGTATCCCTTCATAAGTAAAGGAAGTATTAAAAAAAGGTACAGCAAGGCACTGTCGATGGTTGTCAAGGGTAATGGGATTTTGGTGATTTTTCTTTCTTGTTACTTCTATACGTCTTACTTTTTTCACAATTGGCAAGTATTAGTTTAAAATTAAAATAAACAATGAAGAGTGACTTTAAAGAAAAACCTTTTGGGGAGAATAGGGTTTGAGCACCACACTGGCAAGCCCGTGCTGAGTGCTTTCTAGGCCAACACCCCCTGGCTTGGGGCCAGAGGCTGGCACGTGCTGGCGAGGGGTGCAAGGTTCAGGCCGCAGGGAGGAGGAGGCAAGTCAAAGCCTGGCACCTGAGATGCTCACCTAGACTCTGCAGGGTGCTGTGTTGTTGTTTTTTTATTTTGCATGATTTATTTCTTCTATTAAATAGTAAATGCATACATCAAAATGTCTGTATAAGGTTTAGAGTAAGGAAATGAACATCCCTGAGCCCACTGCTCAGTTTAAGACACAGAACACCAGACATATACATTCCCTGCAGGCTGTCTTCAGTGGACAGTCACGAGAGAGTCTGCAGAGGGGTCAAAAGAGAAAGGTCTGGGAGATAAGGCCTAAAATGTCTGGTAAATTCATTTATCTTCTTAGGCATGAGGTATCTACCCTGGGGTCCTCTGGTGGCTAAAACTTATCGTATATCTACGTTTACCCACAACAAGGACACCTCAGTCATCACATGCACCAGAAGTTGCACTTGTTTGCTTTTGGCTGGAATTACATCAGCTAAATCATTCATTCATTCATTCACTCACTCACCAGACATGCATGGATGAGCTCTATGTACCAGACACCAGTTGGACCCCCCAGCAGTTCCGCAGCCCTGGTGGTGGAGGCAGGTGACTTTAAGAGAGTGGTGAGTACTTTGAGAGGAGGGGGCACTGATGAGGGTGGAGGGTCCAGCACAAAAAGAAAGGTCTGGACAGACTTCCTGGAGCAAGTCCTGTCTGAGCCAAGTCATGCAGTTACCATCTAACATAAGTTAGACTTCTTCTTTGGTTGTAAGCAAGAGAAATCTAGTCTGGCTGACTAAGCAGAAGAGGAAATCATTGGAAGGTGTTTTAGTTAGGACACTTTGAGCTGTAATGAATTGAAAACCCAACTCAAAATGGCTAAAGAAGAAGAGGATGTATTATGTCGTATACCAAGAAGTTTGAAGATCCCAGTAATGGTTGGCTCATTGGTTCAATAATGTCATTATGGATCCAGGTCTGGCTCCATCTTTTGGCTCTGTCTTCCTTGCCAAGCTGGTTTTGGACTTTAGGTTGGTCCCCTGGTGGTCAAAAGATGGTGCCTCAGCAGACTGTCTTTGTGTCTCATTGGTCAGAGCAGAGTCACATGCTCCTGTCTAAACCAATCACTGATGATGGTGTGAAGAGAACCCAGCTCCTCTAGAGCATATGGCTGCCTGATAGATGAATGAAATTTGGATCCTAATAGCCGAGACATGGGTGTTGAGTAGACCTCTGCAGAAAGAAAACGAGACCCAAAGGAGAAGCTGAACAGCCTAACTCTGGGGAGGGCAGAAACCAGGGTGGCTCTGGGGGTCTTGGTGGGAACAATTGCGAGGGCAGAGTCCTCAGAACAGCCTATGAGGGTGAAACAGCTCCAGCCAAGTCACTCTGCTTCAGGTTCAAGTTTCCATTCCGGGGGAGAGTCTCATTGGCTGAGTCTGGCCACTGATTGATAGCCCTGCTTCCTGAATCACCTGCTGTGTGTGTGTGTGTTACTCCCTCAAGAAGGCAAGGAAAGGGGAGTGCAAAGGCCCTGGGCTGAGATGAGTTGGGGAGGGCAGAAACGGGAAGCAGGGCCAGGCCATGGATGGGCTTGTAAGCCATGCCCAGCTGGAGGGATCTCACATCAGTGAGGACTCTTATTTGCAAGCAACAGACACCAGCCTTGACTAATTTAAATAAAAAGAAGATTTATTTAAAGGGTATTTGGCCCTGGCTGGTTTGGCTCAGCGGTTAGAACATTGGCCCAAGGACCAAAGAGGCATGGGTTCGATTCCTGGTTAAGGGCACGTACCTCAGTTTCGGCATTGGTTGTGGTCATGCATGAAGCAGCCAATCGATGTGTCTATCACGTCGATGTTTCTCTCTCTCCCTCCCTCCCTATTTCCCTCCCTCCCTCCCATTCTATCTTAAAAAACAAATCAATGGAAAAATACCCTCAGGTGAGGATCGAAAACAACAACTAGTCCCCCCCCCCCCCAACTAAAGACATTAGGCCCTTCTGGCCTGTCATCTCATGTACCCAGAAGTTGCCAGTTCGATTCCAGGTCAGGGCACATTCCGATCCTGCTTGGTCCCTGCTTATTTGCGTCACTGACTCCTAGTTCCGAGTCCGGGGTAGGTGTGTTGCGTGGCTGAGTACAGGCCAGGGGTCTTGCCCAAGGTGCCAGGGAGGCTTCGCAAGAGAAGGCTTGACCTTTTCAGGTTCCACAGGGAGGGAAGGGCTCACTTATGTAATAAACTGGGAGATCTCCCAAAATACAGGAAGAGGCTGTAGTGGCCAGGTGGCAAAAAGAAGTGACAAATGTCAACAACACACTATCCTGAAGGCATTGGGGAAAGACTGCCAGCTTGTGGAAGCCAGACACCGGCTCTATTGTCCCCAGAGCCCTCTTGGCATGGTGCCTGGCCCAGAGGATGGGGTGGAGTAAATATTTTCTGAGCTAATGCGCTGTCAGCAGAGGGGTGACTTAAGCAGACTTAATTGGAGGGGCCAGATAGCCCCAGCCGCCCAGCCAGAGGGGAGGGGAATTTGGGCTGGAGCGGTGGGCATTGGGAACGTGTGTTTGCAAACACCTGTACTTCCTTGTCCCCACAACCCCCTCCTGTGACTAGGGTAGCTTGATTTCCCAGCACATGGAATGCCTGTTTCACTCTGTGTTCTTTCTCCTCAAACTCCTACTCTCTTCCCTACCTTGACTCTTCGCTGACGACCCCCTCTTACTTCCTGGAGAAAGCGAGCTCCCAGAGGCACGTGTGCAGAATTCCCTCCTGTTGCAGGGCAGGTGTTCCCTCGGAGCCTGGGTTTCGGGGTCTTGGCTCTCTCACTCCCACTGCATCCGTTTCTGCCCCCTCTCCTCTTGCATCATGCTCATGAGCATGTAAACAGGCTCTGATTTCTTCCATCTTAAAAAACAACAACAAAAAACCCTTCCCTGGACTCTGTCTGCACTCCTCCAGGTCCTGCCCTGCTTCTCTGCCCCCTTCACAGCAATACTTGCGATCACAAATGCTGGGAGTATTCTTCCCTGTTCCAGACAGGCTGGGCCATGTGACTGATTTTGACCAGTGAAATAGGAGCAGGGATGACGCGTGTCACTTGAAACAAAAGCTGTAAAAGCCAGTAAGTAGTTGGCCATGTCATCTGTTTCCTGTGCCAGGAGACTGAGCAGATCCTCAGCTGTCCTGCCTGAGCCATTGAGATTCTGGGCTCACTTGTTACATCAGCATACCCTAGCCTGTCCTAACTGATAGCAGTGCTGTCTCCCCTTCCTCATTTCCCACTCATTTTATTTTATATTTTAAATTTTTTGTTTTTCAGTTATCGCTGACATATGATATTATGTTGGTTTCAGGTATGCAACATAGTGATTAGACATTTATATAATTTATGATCACTCCGGTAAATCTAGTACCCATCTGGCACCATACATAGTTATTACAATATTATTGACTATATTCCCTGTGCTGTACTTTACATCCCCATGACTGTTTTTGTAACTGGCAATTTGTGCTTCTTTTTTTTTTTTTTAATTTTTTTCTTTATTGATTTTTAGAGAGAGGGAGAGAGAGGGAGAAGAGATAGAAACATCAATGAGAGAATATCGATGGCTGCCTCCTGCATGCCCCCCATGGGGATCTGGCCCACAACCCAGGCATGTGCCCTGACTGGGAATCGAACTGGCGACCTTTTGGTGCATGGGTCAACGCTCAACCACTGAGCCACACAGGCCGGGCCAGTTTTTTTTTTTATCCTCACCTGAGGACATTTTTACATTTTTTGTTCAGGTAGAGTGGGAGGGAGAGAAAGGAAGAGAGAGAGAGAGAGAGAGAGAGAGAAACATCGACGTGAAAGGTACACATCGAGTGGCTGCCACCGGCATGACCCAACCAGGGCCGGGGACAAACTGTAACCGAGGTGCATGCCCTTAGCAGGAATCAAACTAGGGTCTCTCTGGACCGCAGGCTGACACTCTAACCGCTGAGCAAAACCAGCCATGGCCGGGCTAATTCTTTTTTTTTTTTTGGTACATGCCCCTAGCAGGAACCGAACCTGGGACTTTCTGGTCCACAGGCTGACGCTCCAGCCGCTGAGCCAAACCAGCCAGGGCAATTCTTAATTCTTTTTCACCCATCCCCCCCCCCCAAATATCCCCCCTCTCATCTGGCAATCATTAGTTTGTTCTCTGTGTCTGTGGTGTGTTTCTGCTTTGTTCGTTCATTTACTTTGTTTTTTAGATTCCACATATAAGTGAAATTATGTGGTATTTGTCCTGCTCTGTCTGATTTAGTTCACTTAGCACACTACCCTCCCCCTTCCCTCTTCGTCCCACTCGGGTGCCTCTGCCCACACCTTTCCACCAGCATCTCTAGTTCCTCACACAAACCCTCAGCGGCCCTTGACACGGCCGAGTCCTCTTCCTTCTTGAAACACTCTTGGCTTCAGTCACATCACACGTCCTGGCTTTCCTCTGACCTCATCGGCCTTCAGAATTGTCATGTTGTCGGAAGCCTCCGTCTTCTTTCTTGGGTGACCTCATTCGTTCCCACAGATTGAAATACCGTCTCTGTGCCGATGACTCCCCAGTGTGCAGCTCACCTCTGGGCTCTGGTTTTGCACACCCAGCTGCCACCAAGTAAACATCTGAGTTCTCCCAGACTCTGCATGCCCTAAACTGAGCTCTTGTCTGATTTCGTAGGCTCCTCCGGTCTCCCGGTCCCTCATCCTCTCGGAGCTACCCGTGGACCTCCATCCCCTTTCTCTCACACAGGTTTATCTGCATGTTCGGTCGTTCTACATCCGACATTTCTCAGTCTATTCTGTTCCCATGGCCCCTCCGCCCCCATCCCTCCGCCCTCGTCTGTCACAGATAACAGCCACAGGTTCCCTACCTGAATTCCTGCTCGCCCCCAATCCATGCTCCAGTAGCAGCCCCCAAATCCAATCATGTTACTCCTAAATTGGGCTCTTCAGTGGCTTCTTGTCACACCCAGAATTTGATCCAAACTCCTGCATTTCTGACTGCATCTCTTGCCCCTCTTTTCTCGTCCACACCAAGTTCAGTCTAGTCCCAGGGCCTTTGCACCTGCTGTTCCCTCTTCCTGGAAAGCTGTTCCTTGGCTCCTTCTTATTCTTTAGGTTTCAATCAGGTGTCACTTGCCTCCATGAGCACACAGGCTAATGTCAGTGTCGTCATTTGTCTCAATTGTAACCCTGTGTCTACCAGCTGTGGTCAGTTTGGGCTTGTCTGGTTCCTTTGGTCTTTCCCCCTGGGGTGTAGGCTTCGCGAAGGAAGCAGCCCCGTCTCTTACTGTTGCAGCACTGAGCATGGAGCTGTTTCTGCAATGAATGAAGGAGCTGAGGGACACACTCAGAATGGGGTGATTAATACCCAACGTGAGTTCTGATTGCCTTTCACTGAAAGCAAGGAAGGGGTGGCTGTCCGGGAACTAGGGACCTGCTTCTCAAAGGCTGGTTTTCAGCTCCTGTTTTGGGTTGCCCAGTGCCAGGGCCTTCAGGATTTGGCAGATCCCTACTCCACTCCCTCCCTGTCACACCCCCAGGAGCCCCAGGCAGGCATCTCAATGGACACTTGCCTCTGAAGACCGCCCCACCCCTAAGGAGGTTTCCTGCCCCACTAAACACCTAAGACACCACTCTGGTTTCAGTGGGCCTGCCTGGCTGCCGTCTCAAAACCTCAGGAAGAGCTGGTTCTCAGAGGCTCTCAACCCTCAGTCTTGGAGTCTGAGCTGCCACAGGCCAGGTTCTGGGGCCCCCAAACTGAGGATCAAATCTGAGTAAACAGGACACGTTTTATGAGCCCATGGGGGGCTTCACAAGGTGAAGGTTAGAGCCCACGTGTGCCGGGCTCCCTGCAGAGAGCTGGCAGCTCCAGACTGGATGGATGGACTGGGAGAGAGAACAAAGTAGAGAGGTCAAGACCCCATCGTCCCCTACTGTGCTGCGAGGGCAGCCAGGTCCTGTCAGGGAACTTGAACTTGGAGTCTGATCTCCACTCATAATCTGATCTCTCTAAGTGTCTCTGCCAGCCCTCTTGGGTCTAGGAGCACCAGGGTGGATGGGGTGAAATCCAGGGTTCCCTGGAGGTTGGGGAGAGCCCTGGGGGTGGGCAGCAGCTCCCTTTGAACATAGTAGCAAAAAACATCACCCTTGGGAAGCACCTTCCTGCACCCCCCGGACTAGCAGTTCAGGGGCACAGCCTCACTGCATACTTGTAATACCCAATAAAGCAGATGCTCTGACCCCAATTCCAGATCAAGAACTGAGGCCTTGGAGGTTTAGTGACCTGCCCAAGGTGGCCCAGCTGAAATGTGCTCCTTCCGGGGCTGATCCCAAGCCCAGGCAATAGCTGGGTGCAGAGCTGCCCACGCTGGCTTCCAGGCCCCCTTACCATGCAGGGACCCCCTCAGCAAGGAGGTGGTACACACGGATAGGCAGAGGATAGGGGAGCCTGCAGTTGCTCCCACAAAGCCTTCTGAGAGCTTGGCAGCCCAATTAGCATGGCGTTCCCAGCCAGGCCTGCCCAGGGGACTGGGTGCGGCAGATGAAAGCTGAAAGGTTATTTCAGTAGGGGCCACCCACTTGCCAGCTGAGAGTGATCCTGGCGTGCTGGAGGGACCTGGAGTGGGGACATAATTCAGCGAGTCGGAAGGAGAGTAGGAGCTAAAGGCAAAGCCAGAGTGAGTGCCGAGATAAGACTGGGACATCAGAGGCCAGGGGGTGCGCCTCTCCTAAGAGAGGGCCCTGCCCCTTCTCAGGGATGGAGCTCAGGGATGTTTTGGGATGAAAGGTTTTGGCTGGCGCTCCCTTAATGGTCTCTAGAGACAGATGTGCTTATATATATGCACACGTGTACTTGGGTCTCTGCATACATGTGTGCACACAGCATGTGTACACATAGATAAAAACACACAAATGCACGTGCACGAACATGCACATGCACATGCACACACACAGGCTCCATCTGGGCCCAGGATGCCTCCGGGCTGCAGGCACTGGGCCTGAGGTGCAGGTGTCTGGAGAAAAGTCATGCTTCAGCCTGCCTGTTTGTCCCCTCCTCCTGTGCCCAGAGATGTTCTTTTGGCTAGGGTTGGGGCACAGTCCTGGCCCCCAGGTAGGGTGACCAACTTGTCCTGGTTTGTTTGGGACTTTTCAGTTTTAACACTGGAAGTTTTACATCTTGAGAACCCCTGAGTCCCAGGCAAACCTGAGCCGGTCACCCTACCCCTGGGCCTCAGGCAGGCCTGGTGCGCATCCTCCCTCCCAGAGCTCTGTCTGTTCCGTCACCTCTGTGGTGGCCAAGGGGCCCTCGGCAGAGAGCCAAGGCTGAGTCTGTTCTCACTCTGGAGGCCTCAGCACTAATAAGAACCACTGTGTTTATTGAGCACCTACTGTGTGCCAGGCCCTGTTCTAGGCCTGGGGCTATAGCAGGGAACACCCTAGACAAAGTCACTGGCCTCGTGGAGCTGACACTCAGTAGGGCGAGACAGGAGATAAACAAGATACTTAAACGATATCATTTATTAGAAGAGGATGAATGTTATGGGGAAAAGGAAACAGAGAAGGGGCCCATTAAAATAGCTGCTTGGGGAGGTGATGTGGGGAGACCAGAGCAGTGAGGTGAGGAGCCCTGCAGGTGTCCTGGGGACTGCTCCAGCCGGTGGTGGCAACGCCGTGTGCCAGGTCTGGAGACTGCCTAGCCTGTGAGAGAAAGGTGCGGGGAAGGGCGTGCTGGGAGAGAGGAGAGGAAGTGGGCTGCCTCTGGCCACGGTCAGACCTGGGGGTGAGGGCAGGACTTCCGTGGAGGGCCGGGTCCCGGAGCCGTGGAGGGCTGGGTCCCGGAGCCGTGGAGGGGGCCCGGGGGCCGTGGAGGGCCGGGTCCCGGAGCCGTGGAGGGGGCCCGGGGGCCGTGGAGGGGGCCCGGGGGCCGTGGAGGGCTGGGAGCCGTGGAGGGGGCCCGGGGGCCGTGGAGGGGGCCCGGGGGCCGTGGAGGGCTGGGAGCCGTGGAGGAGGCCCGGGGGCCGTGGAGGGCCAGGTCCCGGAGCCGTGGAGGGCTGGGAGCCGTGGAGGGGGCCCGGGGGCCGTGGAGGGCCGGGTCCCGGAGGCCATGGAGGGCTGAGCCCAGGAGCCACGTGCTCTGATTCACACTTTCCTGCTGTATTAGCGGCGATATCGGGGTGGCGGTGGGAACATGGGGACCACCAGCAGATGTGACGGTGGCCCTGACCAAGGCGGCAGCTGGGAGAAACGAGAGGATCCTGGATACATCTGCAGTTGAGCTGACGGGACTTCTGACGAATCGGGTGAGAGAGAGAGGAGTCGGTATGACTGAGGTTCTCAGTCTGAGCAGCCGGCAGGAAGGAGGTGCCTCCCTGAGATGGAGGAGGTTTGTGGGGTGAGGGCAGCAGCTCAGCTTTGGACGGACTGCATTTGCCCGGTGGAGATACAGAGGAGGCAGGTGGATGCAGGCGTCCAAGGACAAGGAGGGCCAGGCTGCAGCTTTAAAGGATAATACCCATTTTACAGGGGAGTAAAATGAGGCGCACATGAGAAAGGGGACATACTCGTTAAGCTGGGGAACAGGGACCCAGGTCTCTCTGGCTCTGAAGGCTGTGCCGTGAAACGCCGCCGCCCCGCCCAGCCCCCATGTCTGGCAGTGGGGCTGAGGAGGGAAGCCCGGCTCTGCCCTGCTGGCTTCCTTGTCTCCAGGGCTGGGCCACCTGATGTGGCGGGAGGATGCTCACCAGGAAGTGGCCTGTGTTTGGGTGCAGCACAGAGGGACAGTGCCAAGTGTCCTGCGGCGCCAGTAGCTCTGTGAGCATAGCCAGCTGCCTGAGGTCATTATCTGACCAGCAGAGCCATTCAGTTAGCATCGATTGGCTTAGAGAGGGGCATCTGGCAAGGCTGGGGGTGGGGGGATCTCTGCCTAGTTCACGGGGAGTGCGGGATGCAGAGCCGGAAGAATTGACCACATGGCTCTCGGTTTCCGAGGCTCAGGGAGCCCCATGGACCTGCTGGGGGACCATGGGCATGCCAGTCCATAGGCTGTTCCTGAGAAGGTGTATGGAGGGGGAGCCCCTTTGGGGCCAGGTGGTGTCAGACCTAGATCAGTGTGAGGCCTGAGACCTGCCCGCCCTCCCCATGCAGCGTGGAGCTTCTGGATTTGGAGTCAGCTGGGTGAGGCCTGCTCCTCTGCCTGGCTCACCAGCTGGGTGGCCTTGGCCAGCCACTCCCTGTGTGTGCTGTGTGTCCTCTTCCGTAAAGTGGCATGGCACCCACGGGGTGTCGTGAGGATTCCATGTAAAGATCCTGGCACCGCTGAGGGCTGGGTCTTCCTTGCTTAGCTTCCTCCTGCCGCCAGGAGTGGGCGAAGTGCAGGGCCCTGCCACACTGGCCGTCCAGCTGGGGCTGGAGTGGGAGCCCTGTCAGTGCTGGAGTTACAGCCCCTTTGGACGCTCTGGCTCCTCAGAGGGGCCAGGGTAAGAGGGGGCCTGCTTCCCTCTCTCAGTGTCTTTGCACATGCCCGTCCCACCCATCCCGCCAGGTCCAGCCCTCGTGGGACCTGGCTTGTGCACATCTTAGGAACGGGCTGCTGAATGGACTGGGGGAGGTGCCTGCCCATGCTCAGGCCACTCACCTCTGTCCCAACAGGTCCCTGTCCAGCAGGTGAGGGATTTGGGGGTTTGCAGGAAGGAGGACTTGAAAACACATCATTCCTGCACATCCTCTACACTGGCAGGGGAACAGAGGGCTTCGTGGAGGAGGTGACATGGGGGCAGCAGGAACCTTCCCTGAACTTCCCCACACCCCCTGCACACCCCTAGGCGCCGACTTTGCGCCTGGCACCTGGCCAGACTGCCTAGTATTGGGAGACCCCCTCTCTGCTAGTCCACAAGGACCCGCCCAGTTCGCCCAGGCCCCACCCTGCCCTGGCATCCTGGATACTCCAGGAGTCTGGCAGCAAGTATTGAATGGAGGAAGGGATGAATGAGGCTGCAGAGACGCAGGTAAGCTCAGATATGGGGGAGGCCAGGAAATTTGGGAGTAGCTGAGCAGAGCAGTCAGTCAGGTGCATGTCCCTGAAGGACAAGGAGGAGGAGAGCCTGAGGAAGGCCAGAGAGTGGGGGAGACCCAGCCTTGCTTTCTTCAGCCTCCCTTAGGCAGAGCAACCCCTGCCTTACCAGGAGGGGGCTGAGGAGGCTAATGGGAGAGGGTGCAAGGCTCCTCCATGGAGACTTGGATCCCTGCTAATTTGCAATCTTAAAATGCACAGCAAAGGCACCAGCCTCCCTGTTAGTGCATTAATCAGTAATCAGTGGGCTGGGGCTCCCATGGGCCTCACGGAGGGGGCACAAGAGGAGTCTCAGAAATGCAGTGCCAGCCTTCCTGGGAAGGAACCCTGCAGGGGAACAATCTAGGGCCAGGGCGCCCGTTGGCTCAGGCAGGGAGTGCCAGGGGCAGGTGGGGTTGGCTGGGAGAGCTGGTCCAGGGCCTTGGAGATGGGACCAGCTTCCAGAGTGGAGAAGCAGACTCAGCTGAGACCCACTCTAGTGCCCAGTGGGAGGGGGCAGCTTCCGTGGCACGGGTTCCCTGGCATCTGAGCAGTAATGAAGGATGGAGAGCTGCTCCAAGCACTGGCTGGGCTCCCTGCCTCCTTCGGGGCCCCTCTCAAGAGGATGGGCATGGTGGCTCCTGCCCTCCGTCCTGCCTTCACCTCACCCCCTGTTATTTGACCCTCTCCTACCTGCCAAAGTTTGCTTGCATGCCAGCTTGCTAAGCTCACACCTCGGTTTTTGGGCACTTGGCTTTTTCACCCAAACCGGGGTCTTCACCTGGTTTCCCCTTGTACCCCAACATCCTTGGAGGCACCTGTCTGAGGAAGGGGTATTGCTCTCTGTGGTCCTCCTAACTTCTCTGGCAATCATTTCAGATAACTCCATCCCAGAACCTTAAAAAGACAGAGCCACAAAACCAGGCAGAAGGGCTGTCTGCCCCCCACCCAGGTCATGGGGCAGGAAACCCGCCCCCTCTCCGGGGTAATCCTGAGGATCAGAGGAGCTTGAGCAGAAGTGCTTTGTCAACTCCATAAGCTGCACAAATGTCAAGTGGCATTAATGCTGAGCCTGCCCCAGCTCACCCTGTCCCCACAGTGAGCAGCTTAAGGGAAGGAAATGCCTTTGTCTTTGTAGAACCTTTGAGATGAGATGGTAGGTACGGCCCTGTGAGTCCCACAAGCACAGGTTCATGGCCATGGCCCTGCCCCTTCTGGACAGTGGGCATCATGAACTCCTTTGAGCTAGGAGGGGACCCTGGCTTCCCTCAGAGTGGCAGGGTGGGGGCTGGAAAACAGCAGCCTGGGCAAGGGTGAGGGGTGGAGCTGAGCAAAGGGAAAGGGAGTGCCAGGCTCTGGAAGGTGTGGCCAGTGTGTGCTGGGCCCTCCTACCCGCCTTGCCTGTTGGAGGTTCAAGGCGGCAGGCGGTTTCTGCAAGGGTCAGCTGAGGTTTGGGGTCCAGGTTCCTATTCCCACACACTCCTACCTCCCCCTGTAGGGCTGGGGTTCCCTGGCCAAACTGCAGTGGGCAGTGGAGGGCTGGAAGTCAGACCCAAGGCTCCACATGGGTGACATGGTGATCATTTACTCATGTTACAGAGGGAAAACAGACTGAGGAGGCATGCCAACCTTGGACCTGGCCTGCAGGCTGCAGGCTGTCCAGTAGTCACGATGACCGAAGCCACTGCAGGGGCCGCAGAGAGCATGGCCTGGCCCAGAAAGGGTCCCCCACAGCTGCACTGCCACCACCACCACCACAACGGAGGTCATAATTGCTCTGAAATCGTAACTGAACCCAATTATGCAAAAACCAAATTATGTGCAATGATTTTTATGTGTTGGAAACGTTAGGTCGAAGCCGGGTGATTACAGGGGTACGGGAAGCAGCTGCCACTCTCTGGGAGCCTTAACTCCCAACAGCTGGGAGCTGTCACTTATTTACGACGCTATTTCTGCCAGAAATGAGGGGTGGCATTGGTGGAGAGGCCTGTGGGAGCCTGGGCAGGCAGCTGGGGCAGAGGCAGGCCTAGGGCAGAGGCAAAGGGGAGTCTGGCTGGGTGGCCAGCCAGAGCACGGGAGCAGGACCTGTGGAGAGTGGCTGGGAGGGGTGGTTCTCTTGTCCTGACACTTGGCACAGCTGGCAGCAGGAAGAATCGGCAGAGCTGCCCCAGGCCCCCAGCTCTCCTGAGAGACCCAGCTGGCCAAGCTGGAAGGGAAGGGCAAGAGGCCAGCTCAGGCAGTGAGGAGCCTGGAGCCTGTCCCCCCAACATTGGCGCGCCTGCTGGGCTGCCAGGGGCAGCTGCGACCCTGGAAAAAGGCAGGTAATGACTATCGTCCATAATGAGGCTGCTCCGATAATGAGCATGGGGCTATTATCCGACCACAGGCTGGACACATCCGAAAATAAATTATTGTAAGGATCCATTAACGAATGCCTAATTAATGCCCAATTAGAGGGAAGATACAGAGAAAATGCTCCGGACAGTCTCGAGGCAATGTTTGGTTTGCAGCCACAGCCTGGGAGTTCCAGGGGGGGTGGGGAGAGAGGAGGAGCCAGAGGTGGACTTGAATCGGGGCAGCCTCTGTCTGGCAGCTTCAGGGGCCCCAGAGCCCTGTCAGCCCTGGTACCACCCCCCGTCTTTTGCACACCTATGTCTTCTCAGCATCTCTTCACAGCTGAGCGAGGGACAACGATTACTATTTAGAAATGAGGAAACCGAGGCACAGAGGGGTGTCACATACTTGAAGATGTGGGAGGCACTGTAAATGAGAGGCGTCTTTTGAAATCAACTTTGGCTTTATGCATGCATGCTTTGCTTGTTTGGGGAAATAACTTAAATAAAGGGACTCCTCAGAACTCCATACGTGATATTTACTTGGTTGGAACAGGAGTCTTCATCACTGTGAGTGGCAGCGCTGGGACAGGAACTGGAGGCTGGCTGCCGTGTGGCCCCCACGCTAGCAGGGCTGACAGAGCCTGAGGAGGTGGGGCTAGGAGGTTGGGCGGGGCTAGGGTTTAGGGGCGGGGCTAGGGAGTATGTATGGCAATCAGAGCCTTCCCAAGATTATCTCACAGCCCAGGCTGGGGAAAGAACCCCCAGTAGAGATGGGGTGCCAGGGTGTAGAGAGCAATATCTAGTCCCAGATGGGGGCCTGGCTTGGGCTGGATCCCCGCCTTCATCCCATCAGGAGCCAGGCCCTCAAAGGGGCCACCATTGCAGACAATTGAGCACAGCAGACAGGACAGAGCGGGCCGGCCAAGGAGGGTCACGTGCCGCCGGGTCCTCACCCCCCGGACCGACTGTCTCCCGCCTCCACCTCCGGGCAGCCCCTGACCTGGCTGTGCTCTCTCCCCATCAGGGTGCTGCGTGGAGCTGCTGCTGCTGCTGCTGGCCGGGGAGCTGCCCCTGGGCGGCGGCTGCCCGCGGGACTGTGTGTGCTACCCGGCACCCATGACGGTCAGCTGCCAGGCGCACAACTTCGCCGCCATCCCCGAGGGCATCCCGGAGGACAGCGAGCGCATCTTCCTGCAGAACAACCGCATCTCCCTCCTCCAGCAGGGCCACTTCAGCCCCGCCATGGTCACCCTGTGGATCTACTCCAACAACATCACCTTCATCGACCCCAACACCTTCGAGGGTTTCGTGCACTTGGAGGAGCTGGACCTCGGCGACAACCGGCAGCTGCGGACACTGGCGCCGGAGACCTTCCAGGGCCTGGTGAGGCTCCATGCCCTCTACCTCTATAAGTGCGGGCTCAGTGCCCTGCCTGCGGGCATCTTCGGGGGCCTGCACAGCCTGCAGTACCTCTACCTGCAGGACAACCACATTGAGTACCTGCAGGATGACATCTTCGTGGACCTGGTCAACCTCAGCCACCTATTTCTCCATGGCAACAAGCTGTGGAGTCTAGGCCAGGACACCTTCCGGGGGCTGGTGAACCTGGATCGGCTGCTGCTTCATGAGAACCAGCTGCAGTGGGTCCACCACAAGGCTTTCCACGACCTCCGTCGGCTCACTACCCTCTTCCTCTTCAACAACAGTCTCTCTGAGCTGCAGGGAGACTGTCTGGCACCGCTGGGGGCCCTGGAGTTCCTTCGCCTCAACGGGAACGCCTGGGACTGTGGCTGCCGGGCGCGCTCCCTGTGGGAATGGCTTCAGAGGTTCCGGGGCTCCAGCTCCGCTGTCCCTTGTGTGTCCCCTGAGCAGCGGCAGGGCCAGGACCTGAAGATGCTGAGTGCTGAGGACTTCCGGAACTGCACCGGGCCAGCGTCCCCACACCAGATCAAGTCACACACGCTCACCACCGACAGAGCTGCCCGAAAGGAACATCACCCAGCCCGTGGCTCCGCCAAGGACAAGAGCCACCCACAGGGCCATCTGCCCGGTTCTCGGACGGGCTCTAGGAAGCCAGGCAAGAACTGCACCAGCCACAGGAATCGCAACCAGGTCTCCAAGGTGGGCACTGGGAAGCATGCCCACGAGCTGCAGGACTATGCCCCTGACTACCAGCACAAGTTCAGCTATGACAGCATGCCCACCGCGCGGCCCAAGAGGAAGGGCAAGTGTGCCCGCAGGACCCCCATCCGTGCCCCCAGCGGGGTGCAGCAGGCCTCCTCCAGCAGTTCTTTGGGGGCCTCCATCCTGGCCTGGATACTGGGGCTGGCAGTCACTCTTCGCTGAGGACCCGGAGCACCAGCACCCAGCACTGCCACGTGTCCACCAAGGAACAGAATTTCTTTTCTTTTTTTATAAATGGAGGATCTGCTGGGTTTCAGGCAGAGTCTGGTAAAGGCTTCAGCTGCTGTCTGGACCCTGCCTGGTGGATTATAAACCCAAAGTGTACAGCCCCAAGCAGGAGGGGATTAGCACACCTCACCCAGCTGTCCCAGCCAGCCCCCCTCCGAGCAGCCACGGACAGTACCCATCCAGCAAGGATGGGACAGTGCCCCATGGGAGTTGAGCTCTGTGGAATCCTGGTTATTTGGAGAGGTCTGAGGGGACCCTGCCATTCTTGGAGGAAGCAGGACTCAGAGGAACAGAGGATGCTTCCCCAAGAGGCTAGGTTGACTGGCCGTCTGGGAGTACATGAGCAGGTGGCATTTTGGCTTTTGTCTGAAGGCTACTTAGTCAACCTGCCCTGAATCCAACAGCGTGCCACCTTCAGTCCCTTCCCTGGGGTGACACTTCTCATTCCTGATGTCTCAGGCAACCCTGGCACACCCAGCCCAGACCCTGGGCTCCAAGAACCAGTTACCAAAGGAAAGATCATCAGAGGCTGAAATTCAGAACTTCATCACGTGCAATGAGTTTCTCACAGGAGGTGCAGTTTTATAACTATGTCCACTTATATATACACACTCTGCGCGCACACGCACACACACACGTATATATATATATATATACACACAAAGACACAGGTCCCCTGCCCCACACCCTTACCAAACTGTATGTCTTATCATGTTTATAAACTATATGGAAAACTATATCTGCTGAACTAAGGATTGCACTGGTGATTTCTAGCAAGAAGAGAGTTATAGGATTTTTGTCTAGAATCCCAACCTGCAACAACAATCCCCATGTCATCTGGGCTTGCCAGAGTCATAGGCAGATGGTCAGTGGGGAGGGCCAGAGGGAAGGGGGGGCAGCAAGAATCACTTCAGGGGACCAATATTCTTAGATTTAAAGCATCGCCTTGTTTTTATATACAACACAAGCCCACCTGCCGCCCCGGAGCCCCATCACCCCACCCCCCATAGTAACTGTTGGCGTCAGGGTGAGAGGTGAGAAGCAGCTTGTTGGACATCAGGGAGCTAGGTCCTGGGGACAGACTGGATGGAGAAAGGGAATGAAGGAGCTTTGGGTTTCTTAGGCCTTTGGGTGAAGCAGCCTTCACAGTGTTAGTTCAATAGGCCGGGCGGTGTTGTCAGCCTAGCGTTTTGCCATTGATGGTCTGGACAGGCCAGGGAGACTCTGGGCATGAGCCCAGGCCCCCAGCACAGCTCAAGTGCAGAATTTTTCCTTGAGGCTCTTTGATGAACATCCCAGCAAGGGCCCTGTGTAGGGTGGCAGGAAGGAAAGCATCAGGCAGCCTTAGCAGAAGGGAATAGTGAGGGCATTTCAAGAACCATCTCAGGCGCTACTGCATTATGGAGGGGCTGTCCCTACTGGTCCTCCTGAAGAAACTCGGGGCTGGGCAGAGATTGGGGTCCAGACTCAGGGGTCAGGAGCGGGGATGTACAGGGAGTAAGGCAGTCACGCTCAGACAGGGGACAAGGGCTCCAGTCAGAGCTGGCCATGCTGCTGGCTGGGGCCTGGGTGGGCACAGTCTCCTTTGCGCTTTGCACAAACCTGAATTCCCCACCAGAGAGGATGTATATGAGGAGCAAGAAACACTGAATCCAATTAAGAGAGAATAATAATAATAAAACAATTTTCTCTTGGACAAGAACCCTGTTTCTCATTTCCTAGCCCCACATTCCTGAAGGGGTGGCAGATCTCAAGCTTTTGTGGGGTGGGCGAGCCTGGCTGGGCACAGCTCTGAGAACACAGCATGTTTGTTGGCGGGAGGAGCTGTACGGGGCAGGGGCACACTGACTCACTGGGACGCATGTGCACATGCACACACACACACACTCGCTCTTGTTTTTCATTCCATGGTTTTCTCGCCAGCACAGAACATGACTCACTTCCCACACTCTGGCTCTGCTGGGCCGGCACCATCTCTGTGGCTTTCCCTGGAGCGGGCTACCTGGATCCTTTCCGGCCTGCTCCCAAGGGCCTCACCAACAGTAGCTGAGCTATTGATTCCTAGGGGGCTCGGGGTGGCTGGAAAGGAACCACCAGTGCCTGGGGTCCAGAGGGATTTCCAGGAGTCCAGGGACCAACCCAGATAGCAGTGGACGGGTCTGGAGGCTGCTCCTGCCTCTCTGGCCTCAGAAAGGAGAGAGAGAGGGAGGAGAGCTGTGTGTGTTTGTTTTAATCCTCACCCGAGGATATGTGTTAGTGGTTTTAGAAAGAGGGAAAGGGACAGAGACATTGATGTATGAAAGAAACATTGACTGGTTGCCTCCCATACATGCCCCCACTGGGGATTGAACCTGCAACCTGGGTATGTGCCCTGGCTGGGAATCGAGCTGGTGACCTTTCGGTGTGCAGCATGATGCTCCAACCAACGGAGCCAGGGCAGGTCTGTTTTCAGGTCTGCACAAACCCTCCTCCGTCCGTACAAGGCTCGAAATGGGCACTCGAGGGAGTCTACCAGGGGCAGAACAAATTGTATTTGGCCTGCGGTTGCTCCCTGATGGCCTGCCTGCTCTTATCCAGGCCAGTGCCAAAGCCTGGCTGCCCCTTAGAACACAAGGATGTTGTTGGGTTGTTGATTTCATTTCCAACTTTAGATAGCAAAGCCCTCAGCGGGAAAATCAAGAGTCCGAGCACTTTATTAAATTTTTTTAAAAAGACTTAGTAAGTCCCTATAATATGGAAGTAAAATGTCAGAACGAGAAATGCTAATGTTCTATAAATGATCCGCTTCTGTCAAGCACAGCACGGTCTCTGGTCGCCAGCGGTTATTAGAGACAAGGCGAAGGGGCCCAGGGTGCCCCTTTGTTTCCCTCTACCTGTTTAGCAGCTTTCTCTAACAGGGAGAGGGAATAAAAGCAGTTCTACCGTGGATGACATCACTGTCACTCAGCAGGTCACATGCTACCCAGGTATGACACCATTGCCCAAAACCTCAGAGTAAATGAACAAGTGGAGGGTTAAGGAGAGGCCCCTGTGTTCACCAGACCCAGCATCCCTCCTGGGTGGTTCAGGGCCGGGAGGTATGGGTTCCTCCCTGAATTCTATCCTCTTCCCAGTGGCGGAGGCCACTCCTTTGATCCTGATGGAGCCAGTTCTGCCATCTTCACTCAGCACTTGCACTAGTCCCCGGGGGAAGCCACCTCCTCTGCCCCCTCTCTCCCCTCCAGCCACCCAGCCCTCCATTCCCAGGGGTGACCTGCAGGAGGGGCTGCGTAGCCACTGGTGGTCTGAGTCTCTCCGCAAAGCTCCTCCCATGACCCCAGAGCTCCTCTGGCTTCCTACCCTTCATTCAACAAGCGCTGACCAAGGGCCTGTGTGTGCCAGCCACTGGTCCAGGCTGGGGACCTAAACATGAGAAGACATGGCTCTCTTTCAAGGAGTTTGGAGCCTAAATGTGGAAACAAGTTTGGGATTAGTGAAACCAGTGTAGGACAGTTGCCTGTTTTAGTGCCTACCCCGCCTATCCCCTGCAGTGAGAAACTCACCTGGGGTGGGGGCAGTCAGGGAGGGCTTCCAGGAGGAGGTGACACTCCGTGGTTCTCAGAGGATGAAGTGGTAAGAGAAGAACGTGGGGCAGAGGGCTGGAGGCATGCAATAGCATCACTTTTGGGTTATCAGCAAAGAGCTGTAAGTTGAGGACTGGGAATGCTGTTTGGAGAGATCTGGGAGGTGGGTCTGGTAAGGGGGGGGCCTGGGGAGCCTACAGAGGGACTCTGGAAGTGGAAGTGTATCCTCCCCACATGAGGTCCTCTTCCCTACCCTGCACCCACATTCTCTCTCTAAGTGCGTGGTCCCCACCAGTGTCATGCTTGCCAATGTTCCTCAACAGTGGGTTTCATCATCCATCGCAACTTGCCTCTTCTGCTCAGCCAGATCCTTTCCTCGTGCCAGCAAGCTGGAGCGTTCCCTGGAAATCTGCCTGGGCCAGCGTCCCATTCCCAGACACCTGCTGCTTCCAAGCTAGGAAAGTATCCCATACCGGCTTGTCTCCTGTGCCCCTTCCCTTCCCGTCTACACAGGGCTCAGCCCTCAGCCCCTCTCCTTGCTTCCAAGCACAACGCCCAGACACCCCCTCGGCCACCTTCAACGTGCCTGCTCTGGCTGACTATCAGCCATCCCCAGCCTCCCAAACTGCGTCTCCCCACTTCTCTCCTGCTGGAGTTCTTCATTACCAGGGAGCCAAGAAGCCCATTTAGCAAATGTTTACTCATCACCTACCTAGTCACCCAGCACTCTGCCACCATGGCAAATGGGACTCCAGAAGGCCTGTTGGTAGGTTTAAGAGGCGAGGGGGGCAGGAAGGCTTCTTGGAGGACGACGTGCAGGTCTCGCCTCAGAGAGAACATGTTTGCTGGGAAGGCTCCCTGGAGCTGGCTGGAAGCCTCCGGGACCCAGCTCCTCAGGGCCCTAATCAAACTGACCTACAGGGCACCAGCCTTTCTCAGTGCACATTCTTTGACCAGGGGCAAGCTTACGGGGTCCTGGCCAACATACTGTTAAGCCCGCTGAGCTGGCTGTGGTCACCTTCTGGTTCACCTCCCAGCCTGGCTCTCCGGCCTCACCAGCCTCTAAGTAGGAGTTTAGCCCATCAGCCATTACTCCATCCCCTGTCACCAATACCCTACTCTCAGCTCATAATGAGCCAATTTTCTTTTACCTTCTGTCTACTTGCAAAATACCTCAAGAACCTTTGATTATGCATTAAAATATCCCTTACAATTCTATGCTCGGTATCTCTTTCTGCTCCTCAAATTGTCCCTTTTAACTCACTGAACTTTTGGTATAAATCTTAGTCTCCCCCTTTGCAGGCTGTTAATAAATACACGCTTTTAAAAATATACACAAATATCTATTGTTGGCTAAATAACTCACGGCACAATCAAAAAGCCAGGGAAAGGGGGACTCGGAGCGATGCATGCCTACCTGCTCTCACTCAGCTGTCTTCGCTTGGCTTTTTGAAGAGGGTCTGCTGGACTCGGGGTGACTTATGGCTCTAAAAGTCCACTGGGTGCAGGGACAGAGGATGCCCCAGGGAAGAAAGAGGAAAAGGGAGCAGCTGTAGTGCCATGTTGACAGGTTCCCTTCAAGAGAAATGAGGGAGGAGTGAGGGCAGAGGGGACCTCTGTGCAGGGAGCAGTGGCTAATTCAAGTGGCATTTCAGTGGGCTGGTCCACAAGGCCCCTTACCTCCGAAAGAAATGGGTCAGCCTCCTCCGAGATCCGCACCAGCCTGCACTGATGTGGCCTGCCCCCGTCTCTCTCCTTTCAGCTCTCATTTCTCATTAGAGCTGTTAGTTTCTAAGCACCAGGAGGGTGGGGAAGGCTGTGCCTTTTGTCACGGATTTCTGTGTGGCAGCGTGCACACTAATGGCATGCCTGAATGGCAGAATTTGACACCGCCGCTGCAAAATGTGCTTGGGTCACAGAGCTTTCCAAATTGGCTGAGGCTCCACACCACCCCCTCCTTCTTTCACCCGGGCATTTGGGGCAGGGGGCAGGGGGGCTCCGGCTCCAGCTTCTGCTGCTCCTGCTCAGGGCCTCAGAAAAGAGAGAGGAAGCAAGAAATGTATTAAACTCTTCAATCTCTGTAAGTACCATTTCCCAGGGGACAGACTCTAAGGAAGAAGGAAATGCAAGTGCTTAGGACCTAAACAGGTGGGAGGTCTCTGAGGCAACTGGCTCCATATTCCCTACACACTCCTACACACACGCGTGCGTGCACACATGCACACACACCCACTCACACACTCCCCTATACACATGCCTACGCACATGCACACCCCCCCACACACACACCCCTATACACATCCCTACACACGCGCACACACACACACACACCTATATACACACTTATAAAAACCTACACACAGCCCGGGCCAGTTCGGCTCAGTGGTTAGAGCATCAGCCTGCAGACCCGAGCGTCTCGGGTTTAGTTCCCGCTGGGGGCACGTACCTTGGTCTCGGTTTGTCCCTGGCCCCGGTTGGGGTTGTGTGGGTGGCAGCCAGTCGATGTGTCTCTCTTACATCGATGTTTCTCTCTCTCTCTTCCCTCCTCTCTCCCTCCGGCTCTATCTGAAGATAAATGCAAGAATGTCCTCAAGTGAGGATAAAAAAAGAAAAGAAGCCCTGGCCAGTTTGGCTCAGCGGTTAGAGCATCGGCCTGCGGTCCAGAGAGATCCGGGTTCGGTTCCCACTAAGGGCATGTACCTCGGTTGCAGTGTGTCCCCGGCCCTGGTTGGTCGTGCGGGTGGCAGCCACTCGATGTGTCCCTTTCACGTCGATGTTTCTCTCTCCCTCTCTCTCCCTCCCACTCTATCTGAACAAAAAATGGAAAAATGTCCTTGGGTGAGGATAAAAAGAAAAGAAAAGAAAAAACATTAGTATCATTACTTAGACTAATAAAAAATTTTTTAAAAAAACCTACACACACACAGCTTCAGGAACCATCAGGGACAAGATGTGCCCCCTGGATGGCAGCTGACTGGGGAGTGAGAGATCCAGGCGGCTGCTCGCTGCCCCAGCCGGAGAAGACGGACGCCGTAGCTACCGAATACGCCCTTCTCGGGCGGAGGGCAGCGAGCAAGCCCCCCGAGGAAGCGCTGCAGGGGCAGGGGCACGCGTGGACTCGATGGGCAAGGCAAGGTGGCGTCCGAGCGAGACCCCAAAGAAGTGCCACTCAGAGAGGAAGCACAGCCCTGCCGGAGTCAGAGGCGGGGAGAGACGGACAGACGGACAGGAGGGCGCAGTAAGGAGAGAGCCATTTTGCACACCTGCACACACACATCACTCCCGCGCTGCATGCTGTCACGGCCTCGTGCAGCTGAGTGAGGGACATGCACCCAGTCCACAAATTCAGGCGCCCGTCACGTGCATGGCCCTGGAAGGCCCTGGAGAACGAGCGTCCATCCACGCGGAGCTCACCTTTCAGCCGAGATCAGCCTCTTCATTTGAATTACAAGGGGAGGCAGTGAGGAGAGAGACGGGGCGGTCACACAGATACCCCCAAGGGAGACTGAAGGGAGAGGCAAGTCCTGCCCTTCCCACATGCTGGTGACCATCCATCAGGACACTGTGTGTGAGGAGGGGCAGATGCTTCTCTGAGGCCTGAGCCTCAGTGTTTCCCCCTGAACCTTGACCCTGACAGAGTTTGTCCAGCCTCCAGCAACCTGGAGTCTCTAAGAGGCCTGGAGCCCTGAATCCCCCGACACTGCCTCTTGGCCGGCCGCATTGTTATTCTCCCCCTAACTCAGGTCACAGGGGTGCCCACGTGTGTTTATTCTTTGTCTGAACCTAGAGGCCCCCGAGGTCCCTGACCTCTTGTCTCGACTGTCACCTGGAGAGTCTCTCACTGTTTTATCTGTGACATTTTAAGTGTTGTAAAGTGTCTGACACTTTGCAAGTCTAAGATGCAGGCTCTGCTGAATTTCCACACCAGCCCCCTTTCCAGGAATCACCCCAGGCTCACGTCCCTGTCACCAGCAGCCATCAGGAAAGAGGCTTAGCCCCACCGCTGTCGGTCCTACTTTAGTCTCAGCTCAGTGCCCACAGAGGGGGACAGGCGGGGACTGGGTGTTCTGGTTGGAAGTTGCCATGGGTACCGCTGCTGTGAACTCCACGCCTCTGAGCTGCCCGTCAATCCCAGGCCTGTCCTGATGTGTCCTTCCCTTCTCCTCCCCTTACAGGTGATGCTCGCAGGGGGAGTTCTCCCTGCAATCACTCCAGCCGCCGTAGTAGCTCCCCTGTCCTCCCCCACCAACCTCAGGCTGGGTCCGGCTGGCTTCAGCCTCCCCAGCCTCCAGCATGGGGAGCTTCAGGAGTTGCCTCTTCTGCCCACGTGGCCTCTGGCTACAGACAGCTTCATCCTTGAGTCGCTGACACACCTCAGCCCCTGGGACAAACTTCAGCCAGGCCACGCCCCGTCCTCTTACAGATCTTTGCTCCTCATCCATTTCCCTCGGAAGGTCAGTGATGAGTGAAAATCAAAAAGCAACTTAGAATTGGGCAGTATTTCAGGTTTTTAAGGTCCCCTCATAGAGACAACCTCATATTAAACTGGGAAGTGTCACCTCTGAGGAGATTTGGTTATAATTTTCTTTTTACAGTTGAAGAAATGGACCTCCTGGTTATTCAAATCCAAACTGCTGAGTCCAACCAAGACAGAGGCTCTTCCCTAACCCAGCTCTGTGCTCCTGTCCCCTGAGGGATCAAAGGCTTTGGACAGTCCCAGGCTCAGGCCGTCACTAGTGGAGACCCCAACCCCACAACCCATAGCTAAGAGTGGGGCCACCCTGGGGATCCAACTCTTCTTTCCCACCCAGGAATTTCACGCTTAGAAGAACTGATTTGCAAAAGCCCTGGAGAAGTTCTCGAGGGTCTCTCTGCTCTCCCAACCCCTTACTGAAGCTTCCCCAGACCGGGTCACTGGAGTCACCAACACAGTCACTGAAGCGCTGACAGAGCCTGCTCTCTGCTTTCCTTCTCACCAAGAACAGGTGGCAGAAGCAGGGGACTCCCAGGTGGCCGGGGCTGTTTCTCCAGTTTCCTGGCAGCTGTCGCTGGGTCCTCATTTCTGAAAAGGTCTCTCATAAAGGGCAGCGGACCCCAAAAGTGAGGCAGAGAAACCCTGGCCCCGTGGTCCTTGTTCTGCAGGGCACCGTGAGGGGCACTCGTCCCAACATGTGAGAGGAAGACCGTTGACAGTCAGGCCTGCAAGGGACCACGTGGGGGTTCCTATCCCAGCTGCCCCCCTCGAGTGGCGCCATTTTCACAAGTCTTTGTACGTCCAGCATTTTCAGTCATCAGTGTTTGGCCTCACCTCAGAATTTCTTGTGAACCTTGAGACTATGCTGGGAATCTGTATTTTCTTTCTGTTGGCTTTGCTCATTTGGAAAATTAATTTAAAATCATCGTAATAATTTTTAGGCAAATATGTCTGCTTGGCTTGTTTGGAATATTTTGATGCATTTTTACATTTTGTTTCCAATTATAAATTGTCTAATAGCAAATTGGCTTTTTAATTTATTCTAGATGGTATTATAACTTTTTCTACTTTATCTTAGTTAAATTTTTTCCATTCAAATTTTTTATTTGGAAATCATATAGGTTCATAAAAAGTTGTCCCCCCAAAAGGTACAGGGAGATCTTGTATACCCTTCACCCAGTTTTCCCCTGTGGTAACATCTTGTGATTTTTCTTTTTCAATTCTAAATTTATTTTCAGTTGATGATATTTTGTTTACTTATGTAGGTAGAGTTTTTTTTTTTTTTTTTTTTTACTTATTTAGGTAGTTTTCTTATATTTAAACAACTTTGATAAGAAAAAAAATAAACCTTCCAACAGGGACAAAGATATGAATGGTTATACTTTTTTTTTTTCCTCACCCAAGGACATATATATATATATTTTGCATTTATCGTTAGAGTGGGAGAGAGAGAGAGAGAAACGTCAATGTCAGAGAGACACACCGAGTGGCCACCACCCACACAACCCCAACCGGGGCCTGGGACAAACTGCAACCAAGGTACGTGCCCTTAGCGGGAACCGAACCGGGGTATCTCTGGTCTGTGGGCCGATGCTCTAAGCGCTGAGCCAAACCAGCCAGGGCTGAATGGTCACACTTTTGCTTGGCTATTTCTGAATGAAACATGAGGATCTTTAGTGTAAATTTATCAATGGACTGAGAAATGGAAGATGAGCAATGTTTGCCCAGAGTCAGGGATCTAACCAAAGTCCATGCCAGAGCTGGAGGGACATGAGAGAGGAGTGTGTCCATCAGCCCCCTCCAAATCTGGGAACGTGCAGGTTTCTGGAGAGAGCTTTTCTTCAGATCCTCAAGAAGGTTAAGAACTGCTGGTGTACACTCACTTGAGCAAAACCTTCAGGTAAGCCTAGGCATTGCTGCACCTCCCCACCCTGCCCCATAGGTGGCGATCTCCCTTTGGACTGACACCATTGGCGGGCTGCAAGGGCAACCTTGACAGGAAAAGTAACAGTCTGAGGCAGAAACTGTCATTCTTGACCAATTTGGCTGTAACCAAATTGTCTACTTCCCCACTCTCCCACACAAGGAAAATGACGGTGAGGACAGGTTGAGAGACTACCAGAAGACAGCAACAGCATTTTAAACCCAGTCTCCTCTGCTTCCTCTTCATTCCAAAAGCTATGGCCACGGGCAGAAGCAAAGCTTTCCGGGAACCATGGTTCCCAAATGCCAGTGTGAAGATCAGAGGAGCCTGTAATTGAGATTTTACCGATTTGCAATGAAACATTAATGTAGGGATTCTTTCATTGAGCCAAATTTATTCAATGTAAAGATAATCCTTTATTCTGAAATTGTGTCCCTATTTTTGGTAGGGAGAAGGAAAGGGGTGTAAGGGGTGTCCTAAAAATATATATATATTTTTAACGAACTTAATGTACGGGTGCATCGAAGCCTGTTGTTTTCAATGTCTCTAATTGGCCAAATAAAATGTTGGCCACCCCAGGTAGACCCTCCAAATTCTTTTTGGAATGTTACTGCTCTGGGCAATCCCCAAACTCTGGGGACAAAGGAACAGGACAGGGCAGTCCTTGCCTTGTATCCTCCTGGCCCCAACCCCACCTCACCCAGGCCAAGGGGCCTGTGCAAAAATTAGCCAATTATTCTTAAAGACAATTATACTCTTTCATTAGCAAACATTGATGTTCTTTTCTTGAGTCTTTTAATGGAGCCAGTATTAAGGAGACAGTTTATTTACATAAAGCCAAATAGTTCTTTTTGAGGAGGGTTTGGGTTTTAAAATCTTAACCAAGCGGCTGGTGCTTGGGGCTGATGGTCGGGGTGGAAAAGGAGTTGGGAGGACCTTTTCCTCCTTGAAACAAGAGGAGCTGCTGTAAAAGGTAAGATGCCCAGGGGACCTGGTACTGTGTGCACCTGCCCTCCCCAAGCTAATGAGATCTAAAAGTATCAATGTGATGAGCTCAGCCCTGCAAGTAAAGTCATTCAGAAGTGCTGCCCTCATTGCTGGGCCAGCCTCTTACTGACCACAGCTTCCATCTCCCCTCCCAGCCACCTCTGGGGACCTCCAAAGCTAATCGCTTCAGGGAGCTTGATTGAAATGTGCTCCTCACCCTTGGCTGCTCATAAAAGCTTTATCCTAGGCGAAGGCTGACCCAGAATGAATGAAGGCATCTCATGAGTCAGGAGGCCAAAGGTGCTGGCCGAGGCAGAATCTAAGCTTACAGACATAACTCCATTATGATGGTTGTATTAAAAAGAGGGGGAAACTACAATTTTTGTTATTGTCGTTGTTGTTAATCCTCACCCAAGGATATTTTTCTTTTCTTTTCTTTTTTTAAAAAAATCCTCACCCGAGGGTACTCTTCCATTTATCTTCAGCTAGAATGCGAGAGGAGGGGGAGAGAAAGAGAGAGAGAAACATCAATGCAAGAGAGACACATCGATTGGCCGCCTCCTGCACAACCCTGACCAGGGTTGGGGACTGAACCACAACCAAGGTACGTGCCCCTGATTGGAATCGAACCTGCTACTCTTCGGTACATGGGCCGATGCTCTAACCTCTGAGTCAAACTGGCCAGGGCCTGAGGATATTTTTTCATCAATTTTTAAATTTTTATTTATTTATTTATTTATTTGTCCTCACCCGTGGACATTTTTCCATTTTTTGTTCAGATAGAGTGGGAGGGAGAGAGAGGAAGAGAGAGAGAGACAGAAACATCGATGTGAAAGGGACACATCGAGTGGTTGCCACCCACACGACCAACCAGGGCCGGGGACAAACTGCAACCGAGGTACATGCCCTTAGCAGGAACCGAACCCGGGTCTGTCTGTACCGCAGGCCGGCGCTCCAACCACTGAGCCAAACCGGCCAGGGCTTCATCAATTTTTTTAGATAGAGTGGAAGGGAGGGAGGGAGAGAGGATGAGAGAGGATATATAGAGAGAAACATTAATTGGCTGCTTTCTGCATGACCCTGACTGAGGCCAGGGATCAAACCTGCAATCCAGGTACATGCCCTTGACCAGGAATTGAACCCGAAACCCCTTGGTATGTGGGCTGACACTCTAACCGCTGAGCCAGACCAGCCAGGGCCAGGGAAAGCTACAATTTTATCTTCTCTCAAGTGCCCCTATCTTTATGGTTTGAGCCCTACCTGGTGGCTATTTGTACTTGACTTGTCGTGGGCAAAACAACAGTTAGATGCAGTTACTTTCAAAATTAGAAGAAAAAAAAAACCTAAAGTCTGCTCCTGCTGGGTTTATAAAGAGCTGTTTTCTTCCTGAGCGCTAAGGCATGGTGGCTCTAATCTGAAATTTCTTTTTAATCATAGCAGGAGTCCCAATTAGCATGTTGGGTAATCTTTCAAGTAGAACTGGGAGTTCCATGACCGCAGAGAGCAGAGGAAATATTCCATGTGAAGCCCCCGGGAAACAGGCCAGAGAAGGCAGAGCCTTCGGGCCTGTGCACACATGTGTGTGAATAAACATGTATTTGTAGGCTGTCTTCCCACTCACAAGACTGGGTGTGTGTAGCCCAGGTCCCTGGAACCCCAACACCAGACCAGGTCCAGAACCAGATCAAATGTGTGGAGCGTTGTCCTTGGTGCAGGAACCTCCCGACCTTGCCCTGTCCGTGAGCTATTGTGCAAACACACAGTACACGTACGTACACCTACCCTCCCCACTAAGAATACAGGGGGGAGCCAAGCTCCATTTGTAAGGCGGTGGGCACAGAATTTGGGGCGTCCCTCTGCTTTCTGTGAGATGGCTGCACCCCCGACTCAGCTGTCACCAGGGCCCAGCTCCAACCTGGAACTGCCAGTGACCTACTTTCCTTTGTTGTTGTTTTTGGAAGTGCTGATGTCAATGCAGAATTCAGCAGAGAGGCTGAGTGAGAAAAAAAAAGAGAGAGAGGGAGAGTAGGGGGGAGGAGGAGAAGGGAGAGAATGAAGGTGGGGATTGAAGGGGGGGTCAAGAGCATGTCAGATAGCTATAACGGTGCAGGTACCTGCAACAGGGATAACCACATACTCTTCCAGCCCCACACACCTGCCCAGTATAGCTGGGATCAGTCTGGGCCCTGCAGCTTTGGGCTGAGTAAACAGGGACCAGGTTTCCTACAGCTTTCTCATCGGGCAGAGGTGATGCTGAGGCAGGCATGCCCAGATGTGCCTTCCTTGGGAGGAGTCCCGCACACTCCCTGGGTGCCTGGAGGTGCTGGGTTTGCATTCATCTGCTATGCCATTGGTGAGACATGGAGCCGGCCACCCTGCCCTGTGGGATTTGGTGCAGGCTCTGAGCACTTGCTGGGGCTGGAGGAAATTGGCCTTTGGGGACAGGGAAGGCCGTTTCCTCTGTTCACTTGCTCCTTGGTAACGCACATGACAGAGTTCTGCAGGCGCTGGCCTGCTCTCACCTCACATTCGCAGGCGCCCCGGGAGAGCTGCAGGGTTTGGGATGAGAAGACCCTGGATGGTCTAGTGTGGAGCAGCAGCGTTGTGAGAATTTTTCCAAGGTGCTACCCTTCCCGGTTCTGAATCTCATCCCTTCTTCACTGCCTGGCTTTGCCATCCTACAGTTAGTGTTGAACTGCAGACCGGGGATGACAAAGACTCATGCACTGGCCACCCCTTTGCAAACTCCAGCTGCTGTTCCATTGTCTCTGCCCGGCTGCTGGGCAGGACCCATGGCCCAGCCTTCCTCCTGACACTCGGTCAACAGATTCCTAATGAGGATACCATTCCAGGTCCACATGTTCATGAAACCTAAGGCCCTAAGCCTCATGATTCCACATGCATAACACATCCTCCCTTCCAATGTGTCATACATGTGCCGAAGGGACTCTATTCATGTGGGGCTGGGGGCTGGGGCCGGTCACATCCTCCTGCTCTGTCTCCCTTGGCCCCCAGAAAAGTGTGACTTATGATTAAAGTCATTCTTTCCTGCTCAATAAGCTCATAGTTCTTTCAGATAAGGAAATATACCAAGGAGACAAAGCCCTCATATGCTGAAATTAGCCCCCGAAAAATAGGTTACCTGACAATTCCTCGCTTCTAAGTGGAGCATGATCTAGTGGCAGAAACACTGGATGGGCTGCGGGGACGGACGGCTTCTACTCCCAACTTACTGCCTCTTAACCTCGCTCAGTCGCTTGGTTTAGAGAAGAGATAATAATTCCCTCCACCTCCCGCCCTCAGTGGGCTGGTGGAGGGCGTAATGAATCAGCGTCTGGAGCGCTCTGAAGGGCCCAGGCTCAGGACGCCGTGTTAGTGCACAGCCCAGCAGCCACCTCTCGCATCTCCATCCAGCTGATTTATTTACTTCCCGTGAGAGAGACAACAATCATCATGTTTCCACTCCACGCTGCAGCTTCCCGCGCCCCGCAGCGCCCCGCCCAGGCACCGCTCGGACTCGCGAAGGCGCTGCCTCCCCGCGGAGGGACCCCCGCCCCCAGCAGCTCGCTGCCTTTCCCGTCGCAACCTCACAACCCTGTTCTCCAGGGCACAGCCTGTCCCACGAAACGCACCCGCGCGCCCCACTGTGCAGGTGGGCCCCAGCGTCTCCACGGGAGCAGGAGGAACCGGGCTCCTGGGGCAAAACAGGCTTCCTTGGAAGTCAAACTCTGCTGATAATTAAGAAGCAAAGCAGAGGCGCGTGAAAGGTAAATGGATGTTATTTAAATGCGGCGTCATTGGAAGACCACCCTGAGTTCCTCGTGACCAGCAGGGCCCCGACTGGAGGCGGGGAGGCTGGCACAGCCGCGCCACTGCTGCGGGGTGGAGACCGGTCGTGAGGCGTGACCTTCGCTGTGGCTGTTGGGGGTAACTTTGGATTTTCTCTCCTTCCTTTCTGACTTTTGACAACTCCCTTCATTTTCAGCAGCATTCAGGACTTGGTGCTTCCACACGGAGAGTAAAAGAATATTAAAAGCGCAGAAGAAAGAAGAGAGAGAGAGAGAAAGGTTTGAAAGGTTCTTATCAGTCCCACGAATTAGAAAGACCACTGCCCCTGAGGCACCCACCAAGCGGGGCTGGAGACCTGGACACTGGAGCGTTTGACATTCTGGAGCGGTGAGGTCCCATGCAGCTCCTTGGTACCACCTGCCAAGAGGCAGGATGGATGTCCTCTCTCCTCAGAGCACGGCCCAGGGACCGATTCCCCAACACTGATGTGTGAGGGAGATGTCAACAGAGGTCCTCTGAAGAATGATGTCTCTATTTCCATGCTAATCCTGGGCTGTGCAGAGAAGAAACGTGTCTTTCTGAAAAGCCAGATGGGCCACCCTGGCTCACAGAAGCTCGGGCTCACACCCAGGGGTTTGGGCGTCTCCTGGGAGAGAGCAGGGGGCTGGGCGAGGGGCTGTGGTGGGCGGGATGGAATAACCCAGCCTTCTCACCATCCTGTGTGGGCCACTTTTGGAAAACAGCATTGCCTCATGCTTGTCTCCAAAGTAATGTCCCTGTCGGCCTCCCAGTTTCCCTCCCGAGTGCTTTCAAGATCAAAACCCCTAAACTCCTTAACTAAAAACTGTGCCGAGGGAAAAATACCCACTGAGGTGAAGGAGGTGGTGCCAATTCTCTTATTGAAGTGTTTTGCAACATGAAAACTCACGACAGTGGGCACTGCCAGTTCAAAATAAGATGCCGAAGAAAAGAGAGGAAACAGCTGTGTCCAGGTCAGAACTGATTAAATGTATGGCCGGCCAACCGGCTGAAAGGTGTCGATTGCATGCTTGGTGCTTCTTGTTCTTTTTAGATGATTTTCAAAAATGGCCTCCCTCGAGTGATGTGCCTTTTTTTGCATGGGGCTTGGGCCTTGTGCTGAGGGCCCCATGGTTCTTCATGCTGTGGCTTAGACGTCATTCAGCAATAAAACCCCAGCCACTAAGAATATGACCCAACTGTGCCTGATGCCGCAGAAAGCAGACACCAGGAAGTAGTCGGGGATAGAGAAGAGTCAGTACTGAGCTGAGGAGCCCGACAGAGAACCCAGGAATGAGAGACCCCGGCACACGAGGGAAACTTGGGTGAGCCCGCAGCCCCCTCGCTGACCCAGCTGAAAAAGCGTGGGAGAATTCACGGTGGCAGAACCGCAGAACATGCTTCCTGGGGCTGCCGATACAAATGACCACAAACTGGGGGGGGGGGGGGGGTTGAAACAACAGAAATTTATTCTCTCAGCTCTGGAGGCCAGAAATCTGACCTCAAGGCACTGTCAGGGATGTTTTCTTCTGGGGCCTCTGGCGGCCGCCAGCCACCCCGGTGTTCCCTGGCTACAGAAGCTTCCCTCAGTCCCTGCTTCTGTCTTCACGGCACCTTCTCCTTTGTGTATCCTCTCTCCTCTTCGCAGGACACTTGTCATGGGATTGAGGGTCCACCCTAATGCAGGATGATCTCATCTTGAGATCTTTAACATAATTACATCTGCAAACACCTCCTTTCCAAATAAGGTCACATGTACAGGTTCTGTTAGACATATCTCCTGGGAGTCACCATTGAACCCACGGTGACAGCCAAAGCTGCTGGGAGAACTGCTTCCAGGGCGGAAACTTCTCCCTCTGGATGCTCGGTCTGTCCTCGAGGCTCCTGTGATTTGGGCTGTGCCTCAGAGCCACAGGGACACTGAGCCTTTTCCCATCGATGGGTGTCACTCCGCCCTGAGAACCTCTCGGAGGCGGTTTCTATTTATTTTTATTTATTTTTTATCCTCATCTGAGAACATTTTTCTATTTTTTGTTCAGATAGAGTGGGAAGGAGAGAGATGAAGAGAGAGAGAGAAACATCGACGTGAAAGGGACACATCAAGTGGCTGCCTCTTGCACAACCCAACCAGGGACGGGGACAAACTGCAACCGAGGTACATGCCCTTAGCAGGAACCGAACCCGGTCTCTCTGGACCGCAGGCCGACGCTCTAACCGCGGAGCCAAAGCGGCCAGGGCTGAGGCAGTTTCTAAGCCGGCAGACAGAAGCAGAGCATCCTGCCCACCAGGCATCCTAGGGAATCAAAAGGCGAGTATCAAGCTGAACACTGAAGTCGGGTGTTCCTCCTCAGGTCTGTGCTCACCCAAAGCTCTGGCTGCAGGGCTAAGCACAGGACTCCACTCCTTCAGAGGCTCTGCAAATGCTCACCAGCCTTTTCATAATGGAAAAAGGATGGAAGCTCATTATGTTATAAAGTGACCTATTACATCATTGGTCGTTCTGCTCAGTAGAAAACACTTTCCTTGGTTGAGTCAAAATGGACTCACCTGTAATGCCGGCCACTCACTGTCCCAGATTGGCCTCTGGGAGATCTAGAAATGAAGGTTACCAGTGGGCTCCCAGAAAGCTGCCTCCTTCTGATCAGTTGAGGGGATGAAGATATCCCCCCAAGGCCGCAGGGTACTGGCAGCTGGACCAGACCGACCAAAGGAATTTTAGTCTTTCTACAAGAATGGATAGCAACTATCACTGAATTTTTTTTTTTTTTTTATCCTCACCCGAGGACACTTTTGCATTCATCTTCAGAGAGAGTGGGAGGGAGAGAGGGACAAAGAGAAAGAGAGAAACATCAATGCAAGAGAGACACATTGAGTGGCTGCCACCTGCACGACCCCACCAGAACCGGGGACAAACTGCAGCTGAGGTATGTGCCCCTAGTGGGAACCGAACCCGGGTCTCTCTGGTCTGCGGGCCGATGCTCCAACTGCTGAGCCAAACCGGCCAGGGCTGTCACTGAGATTTTTAAAATTTAGCCCATTATATGCTGGATGCTTTATGTATGTTATTTCTAATTCTCACAGCAGGCCTGAAAGGCATGCATTATTATCATCCGGGCTTCATCTGTCAGGGAATGAATTCCGAAGTCAGATTAGTGGAGGATGTGAGATTCGAACTGTGAGCTGTCTGACCACAGAGTTGTCATATCATCTCGGCTCCACACTGCCTCTCATGGGTGAAGGAACAGTCTGCTTCTTGTGCCCAGGGGCTGGAAAGTGGGGGCAAGATGAAAACCCTCAAAAGAGGGTGAGGATGAAGCAGAAACTCCAAGTTTCACATCTAAACCAAGCAATAATGTTTTATTTCAATTTCCCCAAACGTATAGTTCAGTTACACATGGTTTTTTAAAAAAAGGCACAACTGGTGCTTGAGAAATGTCAAGTATTACATTTCAGTGGACGTGTACGAACAATCAAAATGTTGAACATCCCCAAACAGATGCAAACCTTTACCGCAGTCTCTTCCCGAGGCACATCACTGAGATTTGAAAAGAGCAGCTCGTGTTGCCAGCCAAGCTGATTTTTCCAGAGTAGAAGAGTCGTACCTCCGAAGTCTGGCTCACCCAGAGGAGGAAACATCACTATTCTGTGCACACTTACGGAATCTTGTCTGTGTTCTCTTTCCCAGTTATTGCATTTGATCCTCGCTCCCGCCCTATGAGGTTGGGGGGCAGATTTACCCTCCCTGCAAAGGGAAGGACATCAGGAGGTGAAGTGGGCTTCCCAGCGAGGGGTCCCCAGAGGAAGCAGGACAGCAGTTAGGTCCCTCTTCCTCTGTGATCCTCCTTGCAGGAGCCCCACTGTCCCTTTGGGAGGAAAGATGGGACATTTCAAGATCCCACCAAAGGCCTGGTCGGTTAGGCTCAGTGGTAGAGCGTTGGCTCGCGGACTAACGAGTTGCGAGTTCGATTCTGGTCAAGGGCACATACCTCGTGATTGCGGTTTGTCCCCGGCCCTGGTCGGGGTTATGTGGGAGGCAACCAGTCGATGTATCTCTCATCATTGTTTTTCTCTCACCCTTTCTCTCCCTCTCTCTCCCTCCCATTCTGTCTGAAAACAAATAAAAAAATATCCTCGGGCCCTGGCTGGTTTGGCTCAGCGGTTGGAGCGTCGGCCTGCGGTCCAGAGAGACCTGGGTTCGGTTCCCGCTAAGGGCACATACCTCGGTTGCAGTTTGTCCCCGGCCCTGGTTGGTCGTGCGGGTGGCAGCCACTCGTTGTGTCCCTTTTATATTGATGTTTCTCTCACTCTCTTCCTCTCTCTCCCTCCCGCTCTATCTGAACAAAAAATGGAAAAATGTCCTCGGGTGAGGATAAAAAAATATATATATATATATCTCCATCCTCGGGTGAGGATTAAAAAAAAGAGAAGATCCCACCAAAGAGTTTGGGTTGGGGGGAGGAAAGATGGGAGAGGGAGAGGAAGGACTATGGCGAAACCCACGAAGAGGAGCTGTGGACACCAAAGCCATGGTGGGTCATTGGAGACTTGATCACAGCTTCCACCAGACATGGAGATGAACAAGAATACCTGGGCTGTTTCTCTGGACTGCAGGCCTACGCTCTGACCTCTGCGCCAAACTGGCCAGGGCTACCTGAGCTCTTTCAAAGAGATGGGGCCAGAAGTTTTTTAAATGAAATGGTTGTCCCTCTTGCAAGAGCTTTTTCTTGGGCCATGAGCTTGCCCTCAGCAGTGTTGGC
Source organism: Molossus molossus (assembly GCF_014108415.1). Classification (NCBI taxonomy): domain Eukaryota; kingdom Metazoa; phylum Chordata; class Mammalia; order Chiroptera; family Molossidae; genus Molossus; species Molossus molossus. The sequence continues at coordinate 42,577,896 of NW_023425354.1, read as the reverse complement.
TTCAGAGGGGCTAGTAGCAATGTGTCCCCTCTGGTGTGCGTGTGGCCAGAAGAGATCTCAGATGCAGGTGGCTTCTCTGAGGTCATGTTGTCTAATACATCCAGGTTAACAGCCAAACATTGAAATAAAGGGCACTGAACTTTATTCTGCTATCATGTCGCCTCTGAGTAAATGCTTTGGGGATTGCCTCACTCAGTCTCAAGTGCCAGCAGTTCCAATGAATGACAGTGATGGCAGCCAATAGGCCTTTGGAAACACAGGCCGACCCATGCTTCTTTCAGAGGGTCACTCAGGTCTTTGCCTTATGCTAGCGATGTCCAGCCTTTTCCATCTTATGACGCACATAAACTAATTACTAAAATTCTGCGGCACACCAAAAAAAACCAAATTTTTTTTGCTGACTTGACCAAAAAAAGGTATAATTTTCATTCATTCACACCAGATGGCTATTGTTGTGTTGGCTGTTGTCATTTTTTTATTTGACAACCTAAAGGAAAAGGGGTCAACGCCCCTGCCTAAATGGTCAGGTATTGCATGTTTTAAAAATTCTTGCAGCACACCGGGGTGCCATAGCACACTGGTCGAAAATCACTGCTTTTTGCAAAGCCCCAGGACAAAGAAAACTGAACAGCCACACTCAAAAATTTCTGTTGGCTTAGTAATTCCCACCCAGAAAGGTACTGGCTCCTGCAGCAATGGACATCTAGATGTTGGCTGCTTTCCCCCATGGCCTGGGAGAGCCCTCCATGCAGAAGACTTCCCTACAGCCCACACTTCTATTGGGGGGGGGCATATTTGGAGGCTCCCGAACATGGAAAAAGGTAAACTTGATCTTTACATGGTCATTTTTTGTTACAGTAATAAAAGCCTTGAAATTATCACAAAAGGAAAATAGGAAAATATGCCTCCTAAAAAGAGCTGAGGCAAATTATTATAGCAACTGAATCCTAAAAGGAATTTTCAAGTAAAAATATGGCTCATGTGAAGTTGTTATGGCAACTGACATTTAAAAGTAACTGGATTTGGGCAAGTTTCTTCCTCCACCCTCTCTGCAAAGTCTTGCAGGAACTTCATGCTAAAATTATGCTTTAATTTTAATTAGCCAAATAGGTAATAAATATAGCTTATTCCCAAATCCTTGCAAGCAGCTGATCTACTAATGAGAAAATATTTCTATAAAAACCCACTTACCATTAAAAAATCCTAATATTTTTCTAATATAATTTATCAATTTAAACACATTGCATAATGTGATATTCTGTAGCATTCCATTAAAATGATAAATAGCAGTGGGGGTGAAAAAAAGCCAAGGGATTAAACATATTGCAAGCAGTGTAACTGTATTTAAATAACCCGGGTCACTGCCAAGAAAAACGCACTGTTCTCTTCCTCAAATACAGTCTAAACTGAACCGCATATCCCTGACTATAAGGGTATTAATAGGACAAAAGAAGGGGGGGCAATAAGAAATGACAGGCAACTTCAGAAGAAATAAAATTTCTATTAGGCTTTGTTATAAGATTACATCAAAGCAATTCATATGTTTTAATCTGGGGAGAGAAAAAGCAGCTACTTGAGGTTTGTGCCTGGGGGCCGCCTCTGTGCATTGAACCAGACAGTTTGCATAATGAACAATTTTCATTCAATCAGGATCTCAGCACAGATAGCTCCCACTCAAGGGTCCTAGGCACAGGCTCGGAGTTTTTATTCTCCAGGCTCCCCCTGCTGGAGAACCAGCACTTAACAGGGAGAAAAGGATGCAGGGCATCTTTCCCAAGCCACTACTCCAAATTTAGATCGGTAAAGTTAGAGATCTGACTATACATATCCATCCCAAAGCCAAAGGTCCTCTGTAAGATACTGGAGGGCACCTCCTCTAACAGCTCTTGTAGGAGGCAGGGAGGCTCCATGGGGTGTAACATGAAAACCTTTGCCCTTTCCACTGTTTACTGAATGGGGTTTTTTTAAATTGCTGTTTGCATTCTGGGTAAAACATCAGGGACACTAAAGTTGCTGGAAGGCAGTCTGCCCTGAATGACTGGTGGACATGGTCACTGGTTTAAAACACCACATGTCATTCCTACCTGACTAATCATCAAGTCTTCAGGAAATAAAATTTAAGCCCTGGCCAGTTTGGCTCAGCAATTGGAGCTTCGGCCTGCAGACCAGAGAGTCCCGGGTTCGGTTCCCGCTAGGGGCGTGTACCAAAAAAAAAAAGCAATTTTAAGCTGCCCAGCCCAGCCCATGTGGCTCAGTGGATTGAGTGTTGTCCCATGGACTGAGAGGTCCCGGTTCAATTCCTGGTCAAGGCACATGCCCGGGTTGTGGGCTCGATCCCCAGTGAGGGGCATAAAGGAGGCAGCCTTCATGATGTTTCTTTGTCTCCCCTCCACTTCCTCTCTCTCTAAAAAAACAATAAAAACATATTTTAAAAAGCTACCCAAATGGAATTGCATTTTCATGCACAATGGAAAACTTAAAAGCTGAACAAACTAGTTCTGAAAAACACAACTGACATTGGCTTGGAGGAAGGAAAGTCCTGGGCAAGCTGGCTGTGCCAGGGACCCGGGGCTACAGCCTAATCCTCCTTTATCCGAAGGTTTAGTTCAGCTCCCACTGCCTTCGCTGAAGCCGAAAAATGGCTCTGCTCCACCTGGCTCCATCCGGAGCGGCCACGCCGGCTGCTCTCCCGTGGGGAGGCCACGCCAGGAGGGGGAGTGACATGAAGCCATGTGAAACTGTTTTTGAAAACCTGGGATGATCATTTAAATGTTTAAAATATGCACATGGTAATTCAAAACTAATTACCCTGAGCACATTTGGAACATTTATGCCATCATCTCTGGATCCTGCCTACAGATTGTGCACCACAGCTCACACTGGCGTTTCTATAAACTGCTCCAGTGATTTCAACTTCCAGGCTAAATCAGGCAGCCGGCCCTGCCTCCTGCCCCTGGTTGGTGGAGACACCCCTCCCCCCACTTCCAGGACAGGAGGCTGCACATTTCCCAGGAGAGCCATTTGTCATGGTCATATAGTTCTGGCTGCCGAATGATTGCTCTCATTGCTGTTTATAATTGTCATTTCCATTAGTTAATTTGGGTTAAAATGACCTCTCTCCCCACCTATGCTTTTTCTCCTGGTCCCTCCCCTCCCCATTTCCCCTTCCTCTGTCTCAGCTTGTGGCCTCATTTCCTAATTCATTCAGGTGCATCAGAAAGTTATCTTGACATTCATATCCCACCTGGCTACTTCTCCATTTGGGGATGAATATGGGAAATTTTCAAGAAGGTAAAAGGGCTACGGGGTGGCCACACCCACCAGCTCTCTTGAGACTGAAGTGGGCCAACCTGAATGGACAGCAGCCGTTGCTGAGCATGTTATCCTAGCCAAGGGCACACAGATGCACATGGCACACACATGTGCACACACACCATACACATACACACATGCCTGGTATGTGGACCAAACTCTGCTCACTGACCGGACTAATTAGACATAGGCGAGTCCTGAAACAAATTCATTTCCCCATTTTCCAGAATAAAATGAGTTCTCTTCCTTTGGGGGTACTAAACCAGCATGCCAATAGCTAAGAGATGGAGAAGGGTGATGCTGTGGCCGAAATAACTTCAACTTCCCAAGTTTATCCAAGGACAATTGGCCTCAGGCTGGGGAGCTGGAATTGCAAGACAGACAATTCCGGAGTCCAGAAATTAGCCCAGGCTTATAAATATGCTCCAGGAAGCAGAGGAGTGATGGCTGGCTCCTTATTAGCTCTTTGAAGATGCCAGGGGCAGGTTTTAGACGTTTAGGAATAGGAAACTGGGTTAGATTCCCACAGCCGGCTGAAGGTTGATAGAGTGATATTAGCGGGTTTAACTAGAGCCATTAAGAGACTCTTCATTATCCCCACACCACCACGACCAAAGTTATCACATGAGCCATAAAGCAAGAGAGAATTTCATTCCATCAACAAGAGAGGGAGCCAGTCTATCTTTGTCCAAAGAAAATGAGCAGCCCAGCATGAAGCTTGTGAGGAACTGAGTGTACAACTCCAATAACATCCCCTGCAGGATTTCCTTGGCTATTTAGTTGGCTAAGCAGTCGGGCTGCACTGGAGCCATCTTCCTGGGCACCTGGCTTGCCAGAATGCCCACTCCAGGAGCAACCGAAAGGTCAATTAAAGCCAAAAAAGCACATGTAGAAACCACATTCCTAAGGACTGCAGTATAAAGCCCCAAGAACATGAAGGTCTAGGCTGCTCTCCTGATGTTCAGAAACCTCATGTAAAAATATACTCCTTGCCCTGGCTGGTTTGGCTCAGCAGTTGGAGCATCGGTCCGTGGAACAAAGAGTCTCAGGTTTGATTCCGGTCAAGGGCACGTACCTTGGTTGCGGCTCATCCCTGGCCCTTGTTGGGATCATGTGAGAGGCAACCAGTTGATGTGTCTCTCACATCGATGTTTCTCTCTCTCGCCCTCCCACTCTATCTGAAGATAAATGGACAAATATCCTCAGGTGAGGGTTTAGACAAACAAAAAATAAATTAAAATCTACTCCTTGAACTAAGCCAATTCCCTTGGTATCACCTGTGCCCAGTTTACTTTCTTCTACCCTGGTGCCTACACTGTGTGCCATTCCTTCAGCTTGAAATGGACCCTTGTCACTGGCCATCCATTTTTCTCACCTCTGAGATTAAAACTCACCAGTCTTGTGACTGCCTCCACCAGATTCTGTCCCCTCCTCCCCACCGACGCCTTCCCCACACCACACACTCGACCTGCTCTATATCACCGTGCTTGTCTATGAAGTGTTCTTGCATTTTGTGGGCCTTCCCCTCTCGGATTAAAATTTAGGGAAGAAAGTAAGTCTCATATATTTCCTTTGGATTTCTTGTGGCATCTCAAATAGGGGTTTCACATTAGAGACACCCAAGTTAGATATACGGACTGACCGAGTAGTTTTATAGCAGGAGTTAGAAGATCCGTAAATGACCCAGCATAGCCCCCACACCGAGCAAAAATTGCACCCCTCATTCAGATGTTCCTGGCATCCTATAACGTGCCCAAAGCCAGATTTATTGCTCCTGCTGTAAAGTGTATCTTCTCTAAGCCTCACTTAAAAGCTACCACTTGGCAGAAGATCAAGCTGGAAGAGCAGGATAGCAGGTGATGGCGAGGGTAGGAGGGGGTAGGGAGGGCAGGGTGGAGCAAATAATTGAAGCTCCGAGAACTACCAGCTCAATATTTAACCTAACTGGTAATTTGCTGTGACAATTATGCCACGAACTGAACACGACTACTATGCAAGAATGTCGCTCCCTAATTAAGAGGGCTCTGCTTTTCCTAGCCGCCCGCACTTTAATAACACACACAAAATGAGACTTGGCTGCAGGAGCTAAAGGTTCTATTACGAGGCATGTGCATGCAGCACGCGGCCGTGGCGTGCACATCCGCCCGTGAGTGGTGCCGCCCGGGGAAGCCTGCTAACACCTTCAGTCCTCCCTCAGATGAGAAGGGGGGAGAGCTGTTCAGTCCATCCCCTCCCAATACGAGGCCCCTCTGACTGACAGGCATCTTCCCTGAACACCCCTGCGTGCCTCCACTGTAAATGGACCCGCTTTCCCACAGCACGGCTCTCCAACGGGAAGGCTCGGCGTGGCTTTGATCCTTAAAGAGTAACTTTAATCAGGGTTCTCATAAAAATAAAAGTCCAAGGAAACGCATTTCCCTCTTAAAGATGGAGAGGAAGACAGGTGCACGCGCAAGCGCGCACACACACGCCCTAGCCACTGGCTGGGAGACAAAAGAATATTATTAAAATCATAGCTATAAAGAAGGATGTTGCCATCTTCTAAATTGACTGCTAGATTCATGGAACGTGGCTAAGCAAGACAAACCGTTTTCTGCTTAATTAGTGGCTCCTTTATGGAAGGTTTGCTGCCTGGAGAGAACCCATTAGAGGAAGAGAGCTCGTTTACAGAGATGCACCTTCTAAAGCTATTGGAATTTTAAATAAATAGTGGAGAAGGAGCTGGTGGTGGAGGTGGGAGTAGGGGTGCTATGGAGGCAGAAAAGCTTCTACAAAAGCCAAGCTTCGCATTCCAAGCTGGGGAGACCAGCTTCCCTAGGCACAGTGAAGACTAAAATTTTAGGCCAATAGAAATGACCTCTGTACCATGGCTGACTGAAGATATAAATACCCTTCCACATGAACAGCAGTGACAACTGTGAGAGGAGAGATGAGAGTCCAATTGGGGCTTATTTTTTAACAGTCCAGGTTGTTCCGACTCTGTTTCAGGGGCCGACATTCATGAGCTCAAAGCTGCTGCTCCCTGCAGCGCGCCCCCTGCTTCGCCAGGTGCCAGCCCCTCAGTTACCTAACCACTGAGAGGAAGGTGCACCACACACAAGTTAAATATAGGCCGAGTTATCTGCATTTTACAAGCGCCAGGAATGTTATCTGAGGAAGCTGTCATTTATAATGCCAGCACAAACTTCCAATTACCAACTGGGGAATGCTCTAGGGAGCAGGGATGATTTTGTAAGAATGGCTCATCATTATGAAAAGTTTACATGGTTTCTTTCGAATTGGATATAAATATTTCTCCAGAGGCAGGTGGGATTAAGTTTGTCAAGTGGTCTATAGTCAAGGCGGAAAGAAAAAGATGGTTTCCTTCAAAATCCTGTATTTTGAGATTTATCAACAGCTAAGCAGCAGCGGTGCAAGGTGACAGTGTTCAAGAGCCTGGAGAAGCTGGAAGGTTGTAAAAATGGCCAGGTGGTTGGCTGAAAGTCTCAAGTACACCAAGTTCACCTGCAAGTCACAGTGCAAGAGTTAGGAACTGGTAATAGAGAATACAGGTAAGGAACCGTTTCCTTTGGTACTGTCTACCTAATTCCCACGGCATCTACATAAACTTCATCAGTCAGTGTTAACTACAGAATGAATATCATCAGATACTGTACACATTCTTCCATAGAGCCGACAGCTATTGACCTAAATGAAGGCTACAGTTTCTGAGTGTCTCCAATCACCCAATTCTTTGTGAAATCTCCCCTGGTGACTCTAGTCTCCAGTGATCTCCCCATTGATAGAATAAAAAAAAATTTTTTTCTCTTTATTGATTTTAGAGAGCGAGGAAGGGAGAGGGAGAGGGAGAGAGAGATGGAAACATTGATGAGAAAGAAAGAACATCAATTGGCCACCTCTTTTTTTTTTATCCTCACCTGAGGACATTTTTGCATTTATCTTCAGATAGAACAGGAGGGGGAGAGGGAGGAAGAGAGAGAGAGAAATATCGATGTGAGAGACACATCGAGTGGTTGCCACCCACATGAACCCAACCGGGGCCGGGGACAAACTGCAACCGAGGTTCATGCCCTTAGCAGGAACCGAACCTGGGTCTCTCTGGTCCACAGGCTGACACTCTAACAGCCGAGCCAAATTGGCCAGGGCCAAGATATCTTGATTTAAAATCACCTAGAAAGAGGGTAGAACAGGCGGTCAATGAAGACAAATGCTACATACTTTTCTCAACGATCTAACAAAAAACCACTGTCACAAATGTAATTAAAAGATTAAATAATCATTAGCTAATAGATTTAGATAAAGAATCAGGTTGATTTCTAAAGCAAAGTCAATGTGTTCTCAAGAGGCCATTTCTGCCACACAGCAGAAACCAAGAGGGTTTGGGCCTCATCAGCACAACCTTGTGTGGTAGGTGGGCTGAACCACCGAGGGCTCCAGGGCCTGCTTTTCCCCTCCTCCCTACATTAGTCTATTTGCATTTGCTCCAGGGGATTCTAGGGCCTGCTCACATTACTCGCCAGCCCTTGATGGTATACAGAGTTAGAGGAGTTATCACTAGACCAAGGCAAAGGAAAAGCAACCAGAGAACCGAAGAGAACAAGAAAAGGAGGCATACATTTTCACAGTCCCACAAAGGATAAATGCTCGGCCCACCAAAAGCTGAGTTTAGGATAACAACGAGAAGGTATAAGCATCCAGCGAAAGTGAATTGGCTCAATAAATTTACAGATATTTCCAGATAGCCAATGCCAATTAGAATTGTGCAGGTGTTCTTTTATTAAAATAGAATGTCCATGCTAGAAATAAAGTATGCATAGTATCATCCCCCACCCCTTTTAAAATTAAAACTATACTTATATGCATAGAAAAAAGTAGTCAGCTATACAAGTGAGTCTTGCTGACTGATGAGATTATGGGTAATTTTGTTCTTATCTGCAGGTTATTTTTCTGCAACAAACATGAATTACTTGCATAAAAAATAATGATCCAGCCCTGGCTGGTTTGGCTCAGCAGGTAGAGCATCGGCCTTTGGACCAAAGAGTCATGTATTCGATTCCGGTCAAGGGCACATACCTGGGTTGCGCGGTTTGGTCCCTGACCCTGGTCGGGGTTGTGTGGGAGGCAACCAATTGATGTCTGTCTCACATGGATGTCTCTCTCTCTCTCTCTCCCCCCACCTCCCATTCTATCTGAAGATAAATGGAAAAATATCCTCGGGTGAGGATTGAAAGAAAAAAGAAATAATGATCCAAATAGTCCCCATCCTTTTCCTTTTTCTCTTTTTAAAATTGATTTTAGAGAGAAAGGAAGGGAGAGGGACAGAGAGATAGAAACATCCATGAGAGAGAACATCGACTGGCCGCCTCCTGCATGCCCCCACTGGGAATGGGGCCCACAACCTGGGCATGCGCCCTGGCCGGGAATCGAACTGGAGACCTCTTGGTGTATGGGTTGTCGCTCAACCAGAGCCACACCAGCTAGGCTTCTTTTTTTCTTTTCTTTATCCTCACCCGAGGACATTTTTGCATTTATCTTCAGATAGAGGGGGAGGGTGAGAGGGAGGAAGAGAGAAACACTGACATGAGAGAGACACATCGAGTGGCTGCCACCCACACAACCCCAACTGGGGCTGAGGACAAACTGCAACCGAGGTATGTGGCTTTAGCGGGAACCGAACCTCGGGCTCTCCAGTCCACGAGAGCCAATCCGGCCAGGGCTCCTTTTTTCTTTTTTCTTTTTTTTTTTATCCTCACCCGAGGACATTTTTCCATTTTTTGTTCAGATAGAGTGGGAGGGAGAGAGAGGAAGAGAGAGAGAGAGAGAGAAACATCGATGTGAAAGGGACACATTGAGTGGCTGCCACCCGCACAACCAACCAGGGCCGGGGACAAACTGCAACCGAGGTACGTGCCCTTAGCGGGAACCGAACCCGGGTCTCTCCGGGTCGCAGGCCGACGCTCTAACCGCTGAGCCAAACCGGCCAGGGCAGGGCTCCCTTTTTTCTTTAACAGACATTAACAACACTTAAATGTCAGCTTAATAATAAAATATACTCAGTAAAAGTTTATAAAAGCCAGAACTCTACCAACAGGGTGAGTTATAAATCTAAGAGCTAACCAATCACATAAAAAGGTGTTGGGAGGGGGATGGTGGAGAAATCCTCTCTGAGATAAGGAAACAATCAATTTACTAGGCGAGCAGTGGCCCTCTAACAAGTGAGAAGGAAAGGAGACTGAACAACCTGTTTTGTTTTCTATAAATAAAACTTTGGAAGGCATATTGCCAAAGAAACACAAGTCAATATAAGCCTTTATATACTGGGCTGCCAAACTTCACTTTTGGACAGTATATTAATTATGTAGTCAATAACCATGGGTTTCATTAGTGTATTAAATACCACGATCAATATTATTTATCCTTTTTGAAGACAGGCCACTCAGGGGAAAAAAGGGGGGGGAGGGGAAATTTTTGACCCCGCAGTGTAAAAAAGACAGAACAGCACACTGGAGATTAGCAAGGCTTTAATGGAACACATAAAACACTAAAAATATGGACAGAAATCAGATTATTACCCTTTTATATTTTTTTCTTGCCTCCTTCACAATGACACTGGAGGGAATCCAAGAACCATTTAAAATAAAGGCGAAATGATTAGATTTTTTCCCTAATTGCTTAACGCTGATGTCATGGCATACGCAAAATAAACATCGATCTCCAAGTGAAAGATGAGAAATGGAACAGCACGAACAGCCTTCTGAGTAAACTATATCCAAGAGAATTCTAAGAACTGTGGACCAGAATCTATTTAGGCAACCCTCAGGGACCGAAATCTCTTAAAAGCATAACAGTGGAGCCAATTTCTGATGCTCCTCTACTGGTGATCTGATTTTTAGTAGGGAAATCTGCTCAACACCCTCCCTAGAGGGAGCTGCCCGCCCCCAGAACCACCGTGTGGATTTCCAACCACATCCACGGAGAGACGCTGGTTTTCACGTGGTTACCGAGAATCGCGGCGACCAGCACCCTCGAGACGCGTCACGGTAACGCTGCCAGTGGACAGAAGTGTGGGGAGAGGGGATGCTGGGAGTGGTGGATAAAAAAGACTGGTTACTGGGCTGAGGGTGGGACAGCCACTTCCAACCCGCAGTTCGTCAATCCCGAATCGTGTCGAAGACAATTTTCTAGCCAGTGCTTTGCAAGGTCAGATGGGAAAGAACTTCCACAGAAATCGTTGAGGCCTTGGCCAGAGAATCAAGTACAGCCCACTGACCATCTTCTGAGACTAGGATGTGTCTAAACAATGAGCAGGCCTGAGAAAGACCCTCTGTCAGTGTGTCCTGAGCGGTGGGAGCCACCAGACAGGGCAGCATCACGACAGCCCAGAGGGCCTCCCTGTGCTGCACGTGCCCAAATCGGAACCCAGGTCCCAGGCTGCAGGCTGACCGCAGGGCAGCCCGGGCACTGGGAGAGGGGTGTGCAGCAGGCGCCGAGGGGTGGGCTGCAGCCACTGGATAGATAATTGATATGATTAGGAACACACAGAGCAAGCATGCTCTTGCTGACTGAAAAGCCCAGTAGCATAATTACTGTTTTCTTACCAGCTCACTGTCTGTACACATTTCAAAGCCTGGTTGGTGTTAGACTGCTGGGTAAACATCAATAAAATCCCAAAGTGCCGTATCATTGGCATTCTTGGGCACAATGGCTTTTTGTTTTTAGTATTTTCGTTCTTTGAAAGATGCATTTCAGGGTTGCGAACATTAGGAAGAATGATCTCCGTGCCTTGGACTAATCTTTGAGTTTGTAATGAGTTAACATCTCCCCCAAGTGAACATTTGTTATAAAGGCTAATTAATTGCTTTCCAGTTACAAGAACCCTTTACAAAGAAAGTAGGATTCACAAGCAAAGAATATAATGTTTATTAAAACAAAGCCAAGGGAAACAAAGGACTTCTCCCTTCAAAATCCCACCTATTTAACACAGTTTTAATCAAGAAATGAGACACAAGTGCAAGAAATATGTACAGGTACACAGAGTGAGCGCTCACCAACCTAAACACGTTAATTGGACTGAAAACTAAAGCAATGCTTTGTAGTTGCCTGGATGTCCCTAGGGGACAGCAAGTCAATGCTTATCAGCCTTCCTCAGAAGAGACAATTTTGATTAATATCAGACCCATCTGACTTGGTCTATTAAGCCCTGAAGGAAGGATATTCCTCAGATATAAAAGATAGGTCCTTTGATTAATAATTCTGCCCTATTGCTATTCCGAGCGTTAACAACCATGTGGCTCCTCTAGACAGAGCGAGCCCGAGTTCGGGGAAGACGCGTGTACTGGACGCCCAGGTCCCACACACCACGTCCCGCCATCTCTCCAGAGAGGCAGCCCAGGTTGTGAAGGTGTCACCACTGCAGCAGCAGACACTCCAGTTATAAAATTTAGTTCCCTGACTGCTGACTTAGGATCAGTTCCTTGGGACATAATTCCTGCTTGAAGATAATGAAGTCTCAATAAAACGGACAAAAGCCTGAAGAAAGAGAGTGACTGGTATCACACTACTCGCCCGCGGACCCCTTAGGTCTGACAGTTGACACCACGGCCGTCTGAGCATGTTTCCCTTTGCCTGCCAACGGGTTTGGAGATGCACCTAAGACAGGAAATGGCTTAGTCCACCATGAAGAGGCTCTGGGCACTGGGTAGCTAACATGAAATTGGCACACAGGGGGTGAGAGGAAATCCATTTCATTTCAGCTCTTTATTTCCAAACTTCTGCCCAATTGGCGCTGCGTTCTCACATGGCTGCATTTCTCCTGATGTTTGCGATCAACCTTCTGCTGTATTCTCTGTAGTCCACGGGCTTCACGTCCATCACAGTGGCCTTAATTCGAGATTCATCCTTTGAGAAGAGAAAAGCGGTTAGTGAACGCAGGGAAGCCCAGGGCATGGAGCAGTGGTGATACCCCCTTTGCTTCAATGGCTGCAATGATCCCAGCAGGAGAGAACACAAACGCAGGCTGGATCCAGAGGTCAGTCACTCCAATCAAGACAAAAACTGTTGGGAGCTGAGTCCAGAACTTCTGGGGCTAGGAGAGTGGACAGAAGTCTCCCTCCATCGCAGGCCCCTTTCATCCTTCCCTCATGTTCCTCAACACTAAGAACCCCAGCATCCAAATGGGATGGACCTTAGAGGGCCTGTCAAGTTCAACTCATTCTCTTTATGGAGGAGAAACAAGAGCCCAGAGAAGACAAGGGACTTGCTTAAAGCCACACAGCTGATCCCAAACGCTGAGTGTGGTATGAACGAAGAGGCCCCTGTGGCACAGGAAGGCCTGGTTTGGTCCCACCTCAGCTCTGAGAGGCCACCTCCCTGCGTGGTCCTTATCATGAAGGGACTGATGACCCTGCAAATCCGTCCCTGACTCCACCTCACTCAGACACTGTATCACAGACATCTGGCTCCCGATCTCACTTAATGCTTACAAACACAACCACAGCCATCACGGGGAACCGAGACGGAGGCCCAGTAGCAGCACAGAGTTAGCCCTGAAACAAGTAGAGGTGTTCTCAGAACTCTCCCCTCGCTCGTCCATTAGGATTGAACAGTGGCCTCTTGGAGGCAGAATGGGGTGATGCCCAGAAAGGTAGCAGAGCCTAGCTCTGGGGCTCACACACTTCAGCACACTCTGAAATTACTCAACACGGTCGTATTTCTAAGCATGGTTAAGCACAAAGCTCTGAACTTGGACTGCCTGGGTTAAAATCTCAGCTCTGCCACTCGTTAGCATATGACTTCAGGCAAGTTGCTTATTCTCTGTAGGCGACATTTTTCATCGGTAAAATGGAGATAACAACAGTTCCTCCATACAGGGTTACTGTCAGGATCTACTGAGAAGACATATGGAAAGTAGAGGGCGCAGAACGGTACCTGGCAGCTAGTAAATGCTCAGTAAGCGCTGTTTCATTCTGACTATACAACTATATGATGTCATGTGCAATTTAAGGAATTTTCAAGGTAATTTTAACTACATGTGGTCTTTGTTTCATATACTGACTTTAGAACCCAAACCTCGAGGAAGATGGGAGCCCTTAGACATATTAGCATTCTTTGTCAGTACGCAAACAAGAAACCTCAGGTTTTAACTGAAAAGACTACATAGCACTTCCCCCCCTGATGCCCGACACTGGACAAGATAGTTAACCTCTAAGTCCATTTCCTCGCCTGAAGACGGGATGTAATAATGGCACCTCCGTGCTGGGAAGGTTCGGTGAGTAACACACACAGGGTGCTTAGCTGAGGTCTGACACGTGGCAGTTTCCACAGCAATTGCCCACGCTAACCCTCTGCGGCCCAGTGACCTTACTTACATTGTAGGTCTCTAGTTTGACCCTGATCTTGAATATGAACGATCGAAAGTTGGCATTCTGGAAAATTTCCTCAAATGCCTGCTCATTCTGCAAAAAGAAATATAAAACTTTAGGCTTGAACACTATGGAATCATTTGATAATATCTATTAGAGTTTTAAAAGACTGAGAAAAACCTCTGAGAAAATGATCACCCCAGTGGTTTGAAATTTCTCAGGAACAACTAACTAATCAACAAGTGACATTTCATTACACAATGAGTAAAATTTTATTTAAAATTAAAATACTTGTCTAGCCCTGGCCAGTTTGGCCCAGCGGTTAGAGCGTCGGCCCACGGACCAGAGAGTCCCGGGTTCGATTCCCGTTAAGGGCACGGAGCTCGTTTGCAGTTTGTCCCCGGCCCTGGTTGGGGTCGTGTGGGTGGCAGCCACTCGATGTGTCTCTCTCACGTCAATGTTTCTCTCTCTCTCTCCCTCCCATTCTATCTGAAGATAAATGTAAAAATGTCCTCCGGTGAGGATAAAAAAAAACCCAAAAAACTCTATCTAGAGTATTCACATTCATAGAGACAGAAAACAGAATGGTGGTTGACAGGGTGGTGTGGGGTTAGGGTTTAATGGGGACAGAGTTTCAGTTTGGGAAGGTGAAAAAGTTCTGGAGACGGATGGTGGTGTCGGATGCACAATAACGTGAATGTACTTTAGTAAGTTGTACAACTTATAGTTAAAAATGGTTAAAATAGCCCGGCCGGTGTGGTTCAGTGGTTGAGCATCGACCCGTGCACCAAGAGGTCACCAGTTCGATTCCTGGTCAGGGCACATGCCCAGGTTGCAGGCTCAATTCCCGGTGGGGGGTGTGTAGGAGGCAGCCAATCATGTTTCCCTCTCATCAACGTTTTTCTCTCTCTCTCTCCCTCTCCTTTACTCTCTCTAAAATCAATAAAAATGTATTAAAAAGAAAATATGCATAAAGTAAATTTACAGTATCTTTATATAAAATTAATAGTTCATATCAGCTAAGTGCTATCTTTGCAAGCCACATGAAACATGAAAAGGGCTTTGTTACATAAAACCTCTGTGTAAAGGTTATTTAACATACACAAGACAAGTCCTCTGGGCTTTCAGAAATGTAAATAAAACAATGTACATCAGAAAATTACACCAGCTGCCATTATTCTTCCAAGATTAGGGAAAGCATGAAGCGCATGCTCCAAGAATATCATGGTTCCTGAGGGAAGAGTTTCTCTATGTCCTCATTCACCAGCAGTAAAAACAGTCAAATGTAACAAGCTCATAAAAAACCCTGAAAGGCTGCCTCCAGCCTTAAAATCTGATATGAAAATACAGGACCAGGCAAAACAGATAAAAGATACCATCACACTTTAAAGTCAATTCCAGTTATTTCTATAAAAGGGCTTGTTGGGATTATTTCCAGAGATCTCATAAACAAAAAAATTTTTTTTTAATTTTTATTTTTATCCTCACCTGAGGACACCTCTGCATTTATCTGCAGATAGAGCAGGAGGGAGAGAGGGGGGAAGAGAGAGAGAAACATCGATGTGAAAGACACATCAACTGGCTGCCGGGGACAAACTGCAACCGAGGTGTGTGGCCTTAGCGAGACCAAACCCAGGACTCTCTGGTCTGCGAGCCAACGATCCAACCGCTATGCCAAACTGGTCAGGGCTCATAGACAAAATTTTTAAGAGGTAAGGGCAGAGGGGCAGAACTGAAGACAGAAAAGAGTAAGAAAAACGCACCCAGCCCTGGCCAGTTTGGCTCAGCGGTTAGAGCGTCGGCCTGCGGTCCGGAGAGACCCGGGTTCGGTTCCCGCTAAGGGCACGTACTTCGGTTGCAGTTTGTCCCCGGCCCTGGTTGGTCGTGCGGGTGGCAGCCACTCGATGTGTCCCTTCACGTCGATGTTTCTCACTCTCTCTCCCTTCCTCTCTCTCCCTCCCATTCTATCTGTACAAAAAATGGAAAAATATCCTCGGGTGAGGATATAAAAAAAAAAAAAAAAAACGCACCCAAACAAATGTCAAATCCCATTTTCTTAAGCTTTTACAAGCATTCTGATTTGAAAAAAATCAATAGATGTCAATTTGTGTGGCCCAGAAAATAGTTTTTGATGGTGTTCTTTACACATTTTGAGCAAGTATCTTTCCTAAAGTTAGCATAATTAGTAATCTGTTCCCTGTAATAAATAAACCTAGAATGTAAAAATTCAAATTTATAAAAATGAAATGGATCAAGTAAATTTATGAAAGGTACTTCATAAAAATTGTATCTGATGACCTAAAACAGCAAGTACCTTATCTGTAATTTTAAACCAGGATGTGACTCAACATCTCAGGAAGGTGTTTATTATGCTGAAAAGCACACTTGTAGGTTATTTCAGAAGATACCATATCTTAGTGTCCACAGGCACACAAACTCTGGTGCACGACAGTAACAGGAGAAATAGGGCTGCTTTTAAGGCTCATTTGTCTATATTATTTCATTATCCCATTGTTAGCAAATCCAAGATGGATCAAAACAGACAAAATCAGATGAGCACCTCAAATAATCATCAGACTGAGAAAGAAACAAATCCCCAAATATTAAAGAGCCATGTTACAGCGCAAGAACTATTATGGTAATAATAAAAGATGTGGCTGACCTTCTCTTTTAACTCTCCAAGATAAGCAGTGCTTTGTCCGAGGATAGCCTCTGCAGACTCCTGGAAGCAAGTGACCCACTGATTCTCTTGATAATCGGCAATATTTACCTAAAAAACACAACTCTGTATTATTTCAGCAAAGAAATGCTAAAAAAAAAAAAAGACACATTCAGGAGATGGGAGATTAACTTTTTCCATTCATTAAAATAATTACCCCGGGAAAAAAAACAAAACATTACCATCATGTATACTATATTCTTTACAGAGAATGTGAAAAGTATCACAGAAAAAGAGTTTAAAATGATAGTCTGGATCACAGCAGCAGACAATCTGCTGTGGATGTGTGGATTCAGATCGCAATGCAGATACAGCCTAACTAACCCCTTTCAGACACAGAATCCAGGCACAATGGACTCTTTCCCCAGCTACATGGCATCTGGACGAAAGGTGTGAATAAGGCTCCAATGAGTCAGGGCAGGTTTACTACATTTTAAATTGTACTTCCCTGCCCTGGCCAGTTTGGCTCAGCAGTGAGAGTATTGGCCCGAAGACCCCCATGAAGGGTCACAGGTTCAATCCCTGGCCCCGGCTGGGTCATGTGGGAGAAAACCAATTGATGTCTCTGTCTTTCTGTCTCTTTCTCTCTCCCCTTCTCTTCCCCCTCCCTTCCACTCTGTTTAAAAATCAATGGAAAAAAAATCCGAAGGTGAGAATTAAAAAAAAAAAACTAGGGAAAAAATTGGTTAAATTGTACGTCCTTTAGTCACCAGGAGGAGCTCCATGGGACAGCTCTGTCACTGCTGAGCATCCCAGACAATTTAAAAGCCTGATTTAAGGGCCTATAGTCAGCCACCAAATTTACCTAGCAACAGAAATGAGCAATCAAGTGTCTCCAGCTGGACCACAGTATAAAATTAAATAGGGGAGTCAAGGAAGAAAGTGGATCACAAAAAATCCAGTTGCTAAAAGGGAAAAGTAAAAAGGCTTAGCAGAAATAAGAAGGCCCTGGCCAGGGAGCTTAGTTGGTTAGAGTGTCGTCCCGATACTGCAAAATTGTAGGTTCGATTCTGGGTCAGGGCACATACAAGAATCAACCAGTGAATGCATAACTAAGCGAAACAATAAATTGATCTCTCTCTCAAATCAGTTAACAACAACAACAAAAAAGAATAAATGAGAGCAGCCCTGGCTGGTTGGCTAAGTGGTTAGAGTGTCAGCCTGCAGACTGAAGAGTCCCGGTTTGGTTCCTGCTAAGGGCATGTACCTAGGTTGTGGTTCATCCCCGGCCCCGGATGGGGTCGTGTAGGTGGCAACCAGTCGATGTGTCCCTCTCACATCAATGTTTATCTCTCTCTTCCTCCCTCTCTCCCTCCTGCTCTATCGGAAGATAAATGCAAAAATATCCTCAAGTGAGGATTTTAAAAAAGCAAGAAATGAGAACAAAGATTTTTTTCTTTTAAGGTATCATTTTCATGATTTTACATATTCCCTTTGCATATATGGGGGTTAATATACAAAGTTATGATGAAAAATAAGGAAACAAGAAGTTGAAACGCTCATAAATAGAAGGGCACATCGCATACGGGGGGCTCACACCTACAGTCTCCCCATGCTATCCTCCTAGAAGCAAAGGGCACCCACTTTCCAGGGTGAGAACATCAAGATAATACACTGATGAGTATCACGTGAAACCAGCATACCAGAGACTCCACTTAGAAGAAACTTCTAACAGAAAGGCTAGGCTAATGAAATAAACTATCTAAAACAATTTTCTTTATTTTAGTTCAATGAAATGTATGGTTTACAGAATATAAGAAGCTTAAATATATAACTTTCCTGCTGAATTAACATTTTAAGGGGCAATTAAAATATAGAAAGGATAGCCTTACTTTTTAAAAAACATTTTTATTGATTTTTTTTTTTTTTTGAGAGAGAGAGAGAGAGAGAGAGAAACATCAATGGGGGAGAGAAACATCGATCAGCTGCTTCCCATAGACACCCCAACAAGGAATGGAACCTGCAACCTGGGTACGTGTCCTGACCAGGAATCAAACCAGCAACCTTTTGGTGCACAGGATGACACTCAACCAAGTTAGCCACACCGGCCAGGGCTAGAATGCCTTATCGTTTATCTAAAAAGATTTTTAAAATCTTCCTATTATAAGAGTATTCATTGCAGGAAAAAAAAAAAAAAAAAGGAAAATACAAAGAAATATAAAGAAAAATAAACCAGAAATAACCTAGTTATTCATCCCCTTGGTTGTTTTTTTTGTCTGTATACATACTTCAAGAATATAAAACATACCATTTAAAATTTGCTATTTTCAATTAATAAAGCCTGAACATTTATTTATGTCATTTAATAGTCTTCATTAATGTTGCTTTTCAAATATTTTAACTGTGGAAACTAACAAACAGCAAAGTCTACTGTCTTCATAGTATTCTACTCTATAGGTATTCAACAAAAGAATTAAGAACATTTAACTTGTATCCAAGTTTTCAAAATAAGTAACTGTATCAGACAACTTTACAGAGATGTAACATCTCTGACTGTTTCTGTAGAAGAAATTCCCTCCAGGTATTTACTGTGTCAAAAAATATATATTTTTATTTAATTCTTGCCCGAGAATATTTTTCTATTTATCATCAGACACAGTGGGAGGGAGGGAGGGACAGAAACAGCGATGTGAGAGAGACACGACTGGTTGCCTCCCGCATAACCCGACTGACCAGGGCTGGGGACGAACCCCAACCATGGTACGTAACCTTGACCGGAATCAAACCCACGACTCATTGGTCGGCGGGCCGGCACTCTAACCGCTGAGCCAAACCGGCCAGGGCAGAAAATACAAATAGTTTTAAGGATTCTGATATATTACCACCAAATCAATCTTCCAGAAAAATATGGGAGTGCCTGTTTTCCTCTGTAACTTTAGCATCATTTAGTATAAGTTTTTAGAAAACATACATTTGAAAGGTTTTCAGAACCTTTAAAGAAGTAATTCTGACCATGCAAAAAGCCACAATCCCATATCAGCATGCAGTCACATTCCTCTGAAGTCAGCTCTACTGAGGCTAGGGGAACAGATTATCCACAAGAAAATGACTAAATATAGGCATCAGCTGTACAGTATAATTACTGCTCTCCAGAAATGCCATTGCAAATCAATTTATCTTCATAACGCTTAACAGGCAGGTGCCACCAATGCCGCAACAGCACCATACGCACAGCAGACTGACATCATGACATCACTGGGTAGCTAAATGCGACTTCCTGGTAGGACAAACATGCTCCAAGCGGGAGCAGACAGACTGCTATTCGTTGTATTTATGGAACAGCACTTTATGGAACAGCACTTACTCACCTGCAGGCTTCCTACCACGAGTGATCTTGTTTTTGCTGTTTCTACAGCAGAGACTCAAACCCCACAGTGGCTCGCCTCTACCCATTCCACTTACCGACAGGATCATGCGGTACTTGAAATTGGGAAATTCACGGTCACACTTCTCACAGCGGTATAATCCATTCTGTTGATCGATCACTTTCTTATTGCATTCTTGAGTAGGGCAGGCCTGATACATGGAGTTTTCTTTGCGAAGATACACCACTGTCGCCACGGAACTAAAGTAGTCTGCCTTCAGGAGAAAAGAGTGACACGGGACCCTGAGCTACAGGTCTAC
Source organism: Molossus molossus (assembly GCF_014108415.1). Classification (NCBI taxonomy): domain Eukaryota; kingdom Metazoa; phylum Chordata; class Mammalia; order Chiroptera; family Molossidae; genus Molossus; species Molossus molossus. The sequence goes on along the minus strand of NW_023425354.1, from coordinate 42,557,880 downwards.
ACTCAGGACTGAACCGTGGGGCCGCCCGAGGCGGGCCCTTCACAGAAGAGCAAGCGTTTCTGATCACGATGTGATTACAGGGAGCAAGTCACTGTGCAGCTTCAGAAACCCCTTGTACTAACCAAAAAACCCATGAAAAGGTAATAAACCAAGTTCTAACGCATATCATTCCTTAACAATAAGGGTTAATTCTAAATTAAACAAAATAATTAAAACTGAAAGAGAGTATATGGAAGATAAAGTCTTCAAGAGACAAAGACCTGCTCCTTCTGTTCCTCTGACCCTCCAACGGTAACAGACTGGGAAATACAGAGCAATGCAGTAAAACCTAATGCATCTATGTCAACTCTCCTCCCGTATTAAAAACAATAGCAGTGCTTTCTAGGGCTTAGATTCATCTTTAGCTTTGTATAGGCTAGGGGTCAGCAAACTTTTACTGTAAAAAGCCACGCAGTAAATATTTCAGGCTTTACAAGCCATTCAGTCACGGTCTCTGTTAGAGCTACTCAACTCTGCTGTTGTGGGCAAAGCATCCACAGACAATACGTAAATCAAAACATGGCTGTGTTCCAGCAAAATGTTATTTACGACAGGCAGCAGGCTAGGTTTGGCTTGTGGGCTGGTTTGTCAAGCCCTGGTCTAAGTCATCAACTTCAGAAGAATGCAAACAGAACTCAACAAGGGCATTCAAAGGGGAGAAATCACTGAGAAATAAATGCAAAGGACTAAGTCATGTGCTGGGCTTTCTGTTGTTGCCCTTTGTTTTGCCTTTTAACTCTCACAGAAAGGATATGGGATGGAACCTCTTTGGGCATATACTCTGAATTCAGAGTCAGGTCAGCAACTTCCGGGGCTTTCCGATATTTCAGACCGAAAGAGGCAAAACAATCACGTGGAGGTTTAAAGAGTTTGGATGAGTCTTCAATGTAGAGAGCTCAACAGGAAGAAAGTCTACTAGGAGAATGCCTAGAGTTTTGCTGTGTTTCCAGGTAAGGTCCAGATTCAAAGCATGGCTCGAAAGTTTGGATGCAAATAGACACTCTCTAGGTCTGATTTCTCATTACAGACTGTGTACCTTTAGAGCTTAGAGAGAAACCCTTTGGATATCAAGAGAACCCAGGAGTGGCTGTTCCTCTGACAGGACAAACAAATCTGTCTAATGCTTAGCTCTCAAGGTGTGTGCAACAGCATTTCAAGTTGCAGCTGATGACAGTGATGGAGCAAAAACCCTATTGTATAGTCCTGGCCAAGTAGCATAGTTGGGTAAGAGTGTCGTCCTGACACACCAAGGTTTCGGATTTGAGTCCCAGTCAGGGCACATGCAAGAATCAACCAAAGAATGCTAAATAAATGGAACAACAAATTGATGTCTCTCTCTCTTCTATCAATAAATAAAAACAAAAAAAACCCCACCCATATTGTATAATATGAAAATTATAAAGCAGGAATTGCTGTTTTGGGGGAAGCATAAAGGAGAAAGATATATTTTAAATATTAAACTGTGGACAGAATGCAGGTTTAGATAAAGATGGAGGGAGGGTCATTCCATACAAACACTGAAAGGGAAGCTGCAACTAAAGGCCAATGCCAGAGACAAGTCTCGTTAGAGACACTGGCAACTCTCAGCCCAAAAGGGCTACTATTCTACCGCCGATGAAGGATCAGGTGAACCGCCTGCTGTCTGCCACTGGGCCTGACAAATGCTCCGTGTGAGCTGAATGCATAACCTCAAAACCCCCCTTTCCTTGGTATGCGGGCATTTCAATCTGCAGGAACAATCAAAGAAAAGAAATATGGACCGGAAGGTAGTTTATATTACAACACATAGCTTGGTTATTACCACTTTGTTGAGATCCCTCAAAGAATTAAAGAACTCTCTAAGTCAGAGTTCTCAACATTTTCTGCCTCGACATACCCGAGGGATACAACTTAGTCCTTTAGGAAGCTCGGCTACTGCTCCCTGGCAGTGATTCCTAGCCATCATGCATGCCCTCGTCAAAGCCCCCGTTAAGAATCATAGCTTTGAGCCCTGGCCAGTTTGGCTCAGCGGTTAGAGCGTCGGCCTGCGGTCCGGAGAGACCCGGGTTCGGTTCCCGCTAAGGGCACGCACTTCGGTTGCAGTTTGTCCCCGGCCCTGGTTGGTCGGGCGGGCGGCAGCCACTCGATGTGTCCCTTCACGTCGATGTTTCTCTCTCTCTCCCTTCCTCTCTCTCCCTCCCACTCTATCTGTACAAAAATGGTAAAATATCCTCGGGTGAGGATAAAAAAAAAAAAAAAAAAAAAAAAAAATCATAGCTTTGAATTAATGCCTGACAGCTGGTACCAGAAATCAGATGTGAAAACACATCCTTTTGCACACTTCATGTGCTTTTGTGCAGAAAGTTAGGAATGTAGGATACCTTGTCACCTTGGCCCAGGTTCTCTGATTTAACCTCATACAAAGTTTTCCAGTTGGTGTTGCTTCCTGCTATTCCTCCACCCTTTAGGTCCGAGATGGAAACACCATCTAAGGCTTGTCCTTCCGAGTCAAACCTGAGAAACAAAAAAATGAAAGGCACTTTATGTACTTACTGAATATGCCACTGGTTTCTTTATGCCAAATACAAGCCAGCCACCCCCCTACCCAACTTTCATAGGTCATGTGGGCTGCAGTGAGGAATGTCTTCCTCATTTTCTTTTGCCTACTGAAGAAACTGAATGACCTTTTTATCTCAATTACTTTGATGCCCCCCAGTGGTCAACAAAGACAGTGCCAAAACACCACAGAACCTTTTCTTCAATTAGCCTTCCATATCAACACTGGCCCCGGGGGGAGGCCAAAGAAACAGTAACCTGGAAAGTCAGCAACAAAAAAGCAATAATGCAGAGCTCTGGTATAGTTCTTTAGGCTATTGATACTCCTTTCCCATCAGCAGCTGCATGTGTATCATCACTGAAATGTGTCAGTATAGAAAGTGACAGTCAACATATTGTAATAGTAGCAGAAAAAACGTTCCCACGGTGAAAGAGCTTTTAAGCCTGATATAGAGTCCAAAAGATTATATAGCCCAAAGTGACTTATTAGAAGGTATTATGTTTTCTTGCAGACATACCTTCTGATGAGATTTTTACTTATGCCAATATTAAAGTTAAAATTAATTTGTATTACATTATTATTAAAATTGATTCTAGCTCTTGATCGCATACCAGCCAATATGAAGGAAAGGGGACCAGGGAGAAAGCGGCTCAGAAACATATTTGTGGCAGGAAAGAGTGAGTCTGAGATGAAAAACCAATGTCGTCCATAAGGAGGATAACTAAAAGCTGACCACATACAGAACACGCTCCTCATAGAGCCTATCACCTGCAGTGGATGCTGCCCTGAGCTGCAGACAATTGCCTTCTCATTCTGTCAGGTACGCGGCTAAATCCGTCACAGAGGCACAGCGAGGTCCATAAATCTGTTTTGCCACGACTAGCTACACAAGTTTACGATTTCAAAAACTCCAAGGAGACATTTGCCACCAAAGACAGCTCGTCAGGAGTCAACAGAGCAAGGAGAGAGGCAGCCCTCCTTACAATCAAAATTCCACATTGTTACAACCAAGATCTAAACATCTCCAAATCCTTGCCTAGTGGGTTGGGTGCACTAAACCTCTTAGATCAATGCCTAGTTATTTTATTTTGGAGACAGCCATGTCTTTTTATGTTGACTGGGATGATGGCTATTGACAAGTAAAATATAAAGACCCTAATGTGGGCATGCCACTAACCCGGGGGCAAGCTCCGGAGCCTGAAAGAAAATAAAGCTATAAGGACCCAAAACGGTGGTTATTTCTGCTCAGACTACTAACAGGCCCCTGTCCTATAATACAACGCCATCTACCAAAACAGTTAAATACAGATACATGTGGACCACACTCATGAGGCTGGCTTAGGTGACAAACACTCCAGTAGATGTTTCATGACACTATTCAAATACTAGTGCTAATGGCTCACATTAAAGACTCCAAACAAAAGCAGGGAGTATGTAATGTGAGCTAATTCTTTAGTCCCTTAAACCCTACAATACAGCTGCAAACTGACACACTTCCCCCTGTGACTGCAGCTACACAAGCTCAAGCTAAGTGTTCTCCCTAACCACATCATACCACATTTCAGTTTGAAGTGCTCTTCTGAGGCAGAGTTTTAACACCCTAAAAAGCTAGATATAGCGAGGAGATTTTAATAGGCTCCCCTCATCGCCTGAGTGCTTTGGGAATAACAATAAAATGCCAACAAAAGCCCATTGTTCTCACGGGGCACTTTTATCAGAGTCCATGAACACACTAGAAGATGCGATCGGCACCAAAGAACGGACAGAACAAGATGGCACTCCCCACCCCACACCACAGGAGCCCTCGGCTGGAAACCTGGGAAAGAGAGACGCCTTCCGCACACAGCTGCTAAAGCCTGGCCCCAGCCTGCTTTGGCAGGATTGAGGTTGGCATGTGGCACTTCCATTCTAATTGCCGCCTTCTCCTCCTCCGACTCTCCAGGTCTGTCATGGGATTAGAGGTTTGTCAGTTTTTGTTTGTTTGTTTTCGATTACTCCTTACCCAAGGAATTTTTTGCCATTGATTTTTAGAGAGAGTGGAAGGGGTGGGGGGGAAACATCAATGTGAGAGACCCACTAATTGGATGCCTCCTGCACAACTCTGACTGGAGCTGGGGATTGAACCTGCAACCCAGTACATGCCCTTGGCCAGGAATCAACCCCCTGACCCTTCTGTGTCCAGGGTGATGCTCTAATCACTGAGCCACACCGGCCAGAGCACAGGTTTGTCAGTTTAAAGGCTTTAAAGCTGCCCGGCAGTGTGGCTCAGTGGTTGAGCATCGACCCATGCACCAAGAGGTTGCCGGTTTAATTTCCGCCAGGTTGTGGACCAAATCCCCAGTGAGGGGCATGCAGGAGGTGCCAATCGACGTTCTTTCTCATTGATGTTTCCATCTCTCTCTCCCTCTCCCTCTCTCTAAAATCAATAAAGAAAAAAAAACCAAAAAAAAAAACTCTCAGAAGGTATAATGCCACGAAGAAATAGGAACTGCTCTATTCAGAAACAAAGCCCTCTGTTCGGCAGACAGCTCACACACTGATTGTAAGAACCAAAGGACCAGCTCTTCTCAAAGCCCAGGCTCAGATAGCCCCCCTGTTTAGCCCCATAACACCTACCATCCACGAAGCTTATGGGCCTCTGGGATGTCAGGATTCACAATGACGGTGCTTGAAGACAGTACAGAGAGGCTCCGTCCACCAAAATCAGAAACTCTGGCTCCTTTGATAGCCATCACGGGTTGTCTAGAACCATCAAATTTATCAGCCTGCATTACAACAAAAATCCCAAACAAATACAAACACGTGTCACTGGCAGGAAGAATACACAGAACATTTTTATAGAAAACAAGGAAAATAGTCAATAGCAGAGTGAATGCAATGAATGGTACATGGAATCTATACGAGATAACCTCACACACAAGAACCTCACACACAAGAATCTGCTCAGCGATACATCAAAAACCAATATAGAAGGAACAGCATTTCACTATGTAAAACTTAAACCATACCAATCACCCAGAAGTGAATCAAATGAAGGATTTCCAGTATTCCCTAGACAGCCCAATCCTTCATTAGCAAGGGTCTACAGGACGAGTCACCACCTTTCTGCACGTGCTCTGACTGCTCAATACAAGTACTTACATCTTCTCCCCACAGAGTGGCAGACACCATTTTCCCTGACATGTCCATCAAATAGATATTTCTCTTAGAAACTTCTCTGTTGTTAGACTTCACTGTGATTTTAATGGCATCTTCATAGTTCTTGCAGATCCCAATTATGTCTACAACACAGGCACAATGTTTTAGCTAGAGATGGTCAAGGCTCCCATTATAGCATGACCAAAGGTGGAACAGAAAGCAGGTAAGTCTTACACCTCCCCTATGTGTTGCAAATGAAACCAGTAATCACCACTCTGTTTGTTCTCAGACCCAGAATTACCTATGAGTGAGTCCTTGGGTTTGCTCTCTAGATCATCAATCCTCGTGAAATCAAATTGAACTGTAGGTAGGTTATGACCATCTTCACAGGGCATGACAGAAGTCTCATTACTGAAGGTCATCTCATAGTCGTTTTTGACAGCTGAGAATTGTTTGTTAGCAATCTTCAGAGTGCCTTTAGAGAAATAATAGACCTGCAAAAGAGTCCAAGCCATGGAACATGGGACAGTCCATCCAATCAGACGTAAAAACCCTTTACCACCACGCAGCTCTCCAAGGGACGGGAGATCCCCTCATTCTCAACTATTTCAGTTCTAGACTCACCACTACCATACCTTGTTCACGTCGATGATGGGAAAGAACTTGTCCACTTGCTCATTGAAAGCAGTAGCTCTGATTTCACCCTGTAGATCATGCAAGAGGTTAGAACTGTGGCGCTCATCAAGTTCTGCCAGTGAAAACCAGGACACTTTAGTGTCAAATGACATCTTCAAGGAAACACGGGTCTTATAGTCACATATTCAAATTATTAACCCCATGAAACAACATAAGTAGTTAGCTGATACTGTTATCAGGCTTTATTAACCTCAAGTTAGAAACCTAAAGAAACAAAAAACAACAAAAAACCAAATGCCTGGGAGGTATGGCTCAATGGATTGAGCATTGGCCCAGGGACTGAGAGGTCACTGGCTCAATTCCTGGTCAGGGCACGTGCCCAGGTTGTGGGCTCGATTCCCAGTGCAGGTTGTGCAGGAGGCAGCTGATCGATGTTTCTCACATCAATGTTTCTATCTCTCTCTCCCTCTCTAAAAATCAATAAAAACATATTAAAAAAAAAAACAAACACAAACCCAATCGTGAATTTAATATTCTGACAACAAAATAAAACAACTGAACACTGAGTGACAAGACCGAAGCCCTCGGGAAGTAAGCTGAACAGTGATGACTCACCAGCTTCCCCTGCATTTGCACTAAACAAGGAATTAGTTCATATTCAGGAGTCATTGCCAAAAACGTTAACAGTAAGTCATGTTTTCAAGTTGTTCGTGATTTGATTTTCACTTTTGCTTTCTGTCAGTTCAAATGCTACAGATAAATTAAAAAAACTTAAATAAATGGCTGAAATTTTTGCCAACTGACAGAATAGGCCAATAATATGCTAAAAAATGTTAAGTTCTGATATTGATGCAGGCACTACAGTCAATACGTAAATTTGGGGTGTCACTCCATCTTTCAAAAACAAGAACAAACCATCTATTTTTTGCTGCCCTTAGAGGCTTGAACAAATAGGAATATGCGGCAGCTTAAAAAGAATGCCTCACATATATCCAGTGCTAGGGATTATAAATGAAACTAATGGACAGAAGACTAGAGATTCCACAACCTGAGTATCTGCCTCCTCACCATGGTTTTGTTTAAGAAAAGCACATCAAGTCTGCACAGTCGGAATCCATCTCCCCCCAAACCATTCACTTGTCAAGGTGGCTGCTGCGTGCCTTCCACTGTGGCTAAAGGCCCCACTTCGCTCAGGAGCACACCTCACCTCCTACAGCTCCAACTGTGCCCGCCAGCAAGCCAGACAGAACATCTCTGGTTTCCCCAGCCTATGAGGCCGCTGATACATTTACAAAACTAACTTCCACTGCTACAAATGCTTTTGTTTTAGGTCAGAGATTTTATTTATGACCTTTAACCCTTTGCCCCCAGACAGCATAGAAAGACTACGAAAGAGGAAAACCAACCATGACAATCGTGGTTCTTTTTGGTTTACTACTGTCTGTAAAGAGATGAGCCTTCTGTTTCCCGGTGGCGACTATTCCTATTTCCCCACTTGACAAATACTCACACTTTCATCCACCAGTTCTATTGAGAAAAGCTTCCCCTCCCCTCGGGAATTGCTCCAGGTGCGGATCTGACTTTTGTTGGTAACACGAGCACAAATAGTCCACCTAAAAACCAAATAGATCATACTAGTGCTCAAAGTCTTACTAGGGAGAGATCTGAAAGGTTCTCTTTCTTATCCTTCTGCATGCTCCATTTTTCAATGTAAGCAGTATTTTAATCCACCTAATTAAACCCAAAGATGACATAAATGTTTGACAGTTTATAGAATAAGCAAATAGTAAAACATACAGGTGATTTAACACTAACTCATTCTCCTGTCAAATAAGTAAATTTATAAACCCTCTCCCTTCTCCAAAAAGCATCACCAAGGCAACAATATCCCCTTAATGAAAGGTTTGAAGCTAGAAAATGCAGTAACACCAGCAATTATATTTTGCCACTCTTTTCATTATGGGAACTGATACAATTGGTGTCAAACTTCTGACTCATTTCTAACACACACAGAATAGAAATACAAGGTTACGGAACATGGTGTTGGTAAGCCGTCAAAGCAAAGCACACTGAAGCAGTATGAGCTCAGAAACCACTAAAATAGGAGGCACAAGATCTAACATGCAGTCCTGGTGCCATCCGGAACACAGGCATTGGGTATTATTAGTTACTTTACTTAGAATTTCTCAGGGAAACACATCTTTTCTACATTGCAAAGAACTGAAGAATGCAACCGCTAAAAATTAATTTTTCAAGGAACAAAGTCATATAAAAGAAATATCTCTTCAGAATATATTAATATGGTTAATACAAACAGTACCAATTCTTGTAGCCAACTATATCACAGTAACTTTTTTAGACTTAAAGTCACCTCTTCAGCCCAGCTGGTGTGGCTCAGCAGATTGAGCATCGTCCCATGGACTGAGAGGTCCTGGTTAGATTCCCAGTCGGGGCACATGCCCGGGTTGCAGGCTCAATCCCCAGTAGGGGGCGTGCAGGAGGCAGCCAATCTATGCTTCTCTCTCACATCAATGTTTCTACCTCTCCATCCTCTCTCTAAAAAAATCAATAAAAACATATTTTAAAATAAATACATAAATAAAATAAAAACCACCTCTTTATATAATGAGAAGGTAAATACCTTCTCAATTAGAATAGTTTTACTCATAAGACTATCAACTGATTTTTTAAACATTAAATATTTTATGTTACTTTTTGTTAAATATGTTTTTATTGATTTTTAGAGAGAGATAAGAAACACTGATGAGAGAGGAACATCCACTGGCTGCCTCCTGCACACCCCCTACTGGGGATCGAACCCGAAACCCGGGGGTGTGCCCTGACCAGGAATCGAACCAGTGACCTTTGCATGGGTTGACGCTCAATCCACTGAACCAACCGGCCGGGTTAAGCATTACATATTTTAAATTTCGAAATGAATGAAGCCCAATAGGCTCTAGCAGACTGCTTTTTGGGCCATTCTTGTCTAACAACAAAGTTAACAGTTGCAAAAATTTGTACCCTCCTGCCCCTCAGGAAAAAAAAAAAGAAAGAGGAAACCTATTTTATGTGTGGTAACAATTCACACATAAATAAGACAAGAGCAAATAATAACCTCTTATACTATTTTGTAAGTACATTTTGAACTTGTTTTACAGAATAACTCACTTGGATTGGTAAGGGGTGAGGCTGGCAATGGGTACCACTTTGGCCTGTGATCCCCCGGAACTGTTCACTAGGTTGGAACCTCCAGCTTTTCCAAATGTCTTTGAGGCACCATAAGCCTTAGGTACAGTGACACCTTTAAGCACAAACAAAAGAAAGGACAATCAGTATTCTATATAAAAAAAATTTTTTTTTATTCCTCACCCAAGGATCTTTTTCCATTTATTATCAGATGGAGTGGGAGAGTGGGAGGGAGGGAGAGAGAGAGACAGAGAGAAATATCCATGTGATAGAGCCACATTGACTGGTTGCCTTCCGTATGACCCCACCAGGGCCAGGGATGAACCACAACTGAGGTATGTGCCTTTGACCAGAATCGAACCCAATACTCATTGGTCCACGGGCCGACGCTCTAACCGCTGAGCCAAACCGGCCAGGGCAATCAGTATTCTATTTAAATTAACTGTCAATTACTGAGGTGTCACTGATGAAATCATAACAAAACAAGAGGCCAAGTTTTTCCCTTTTAGCAATCAAGAGATGGAAATCAAATACGGACCAAAACAGGAGGCTAACAACACAGTCTAGAGAGAAGGCTGGGCACAGAGAAGTTCAGTGTATATTTGCTGACTTAAGTCCTGAGGTCAAGATAATAACGGTATTGAACCCAGACACTGATCCACCCTTCTTAAACTTTCCTCTTATGTCAATGGGCATGATAACAGGTCAGAGAAAGAAAATCAACCTCTTTGACTGGTAAAACTGATGCAAGTCAATCACTAGCTGCATAAGAAGAAGAGCAAAAGGAAAGGCTACAAAGTAAGGGTCAAAGTGGATGAACCAACCCAGGTAAAGGACGCCTGTCATAAATATATCACTTAAAAATGCCTACAGAAAACCCCCAATCCTCAACTGGTCTACAGGAGTGACAAGTCCAAAATGAAGTCTATGGGCTTGGGTTACACTGGGAGCAAAGGGTGAGCATCAGTTGTGGATTCAACGCAAGGTGGCTGGCCACCAGGACCCCTCTGCCTCCATAATCCAAGCCTAAGCAGCTGCCTCCACTTGAAAAGAAGAGGTTTAACTTAAAGCCTATAAGCACATGAATTCCACTGCCCAGTTTCTGTAAAGCTTCAACCGCCAAATTCAGAAAATATATTTTAGTCCAATGCTTTCTTATCTTCTATATCAAAACATTACCGCATAACAAAATTTGGCTAGAAGTATAAATCTACCATTATTCAGCATTTATTTATTGAGTTTCCATAGCATGTACCACACTAATCTAGGTATTTGTAGCACTTAGTTAAAAATATATGTATGCCCTGGCCGGTTTGGCTCAGCGATTAGAGCGTCGGCCTGTGGTCCAGAGACCTGGGTTCGGTTCCACTAAGGGCGCGTACCTCGGTTGCAGTTTGTCCCCAGCCCTGGTTGGTCATGCGGGTGGCAGCCACTTGATGTGTCCCTTTCACGTTGATGTTTCTCTCTCTCTCTCTCTCCCACTCTATCTGAACAAAAAATGGAAAAATGTCCTCGGGTGAGGATAAAAAAAAAAAAGTAGATTGTCCCAGATCTTAAAATTTTCTATGCTAACTGTGGAGTTGAGAGATGGCTACATACATGATGGTAATAATTATGCAAAGAAGCACGTGTGCTTTGTAGAATATGTGTGGGTATGTATACATACCTAATATATAACTATGTAAAACACACACATGAATCCAGTTTTCATGTCCAGTAGCTTCCCTTCACTATATATCCAATCTTTTGTCTTTTTAGCACCCAGCTGATACGTGTTTAGAGAACACTAACAGATTTCTAAGATTAAATATTAATACAAGCCAAAGACAGGCAACTGGGAAAATAAGTCTGTGGGAGGAGAGATAAAAATAACATACTACCATTTGTATTTCAGCATAAGGAAGTGACTTTTTGATTATTTACCATTTTAGATAATCTATTCTACCACCTCCCTTTAACAACATAATTTGAGAGTTGTGTATGAATAGATCCACTTATAGAGAGAGAGAGATAGAAAGTAGGCAGACAGACTTTGCAAGGTAGATTAAAAACATCAAAGATCGATGAGGGAAGAGTCGTACGTCGCAAAAGTTTCATAGAAACATCACTAACGTCATAACTGTGCCTTTTTTAGATTCTTAGCATTGAAAAATAGAAACTAGTTGAGGCAAGGATGTGGTGTATGTGCAGCTGTGACAGAAAAAAGGACTTCTAAAGATAAATCCAACCAAATTCTACAAATCGTCTTTTTCAGTGGTGGTTCCTAAAGTAAAGGCCAGAAGGAAACAAACTGATTCCGTTACAGCCTCTCAGGACCCGCTGCAGAGAAAGTTAAAAGAAGAAACTATTTCTCATCCGTGAGACTGAGAAGCAAATCTATGACTAATACAAATGACACTGGCTTCAAGCTAAGATAAATACTCAAGAGCCCAAAATGTGAAACTTGGAGAGAGACAAGCCAAATTTAATAAGCGGATTCTAGATAGTTAAGAGGCTAGAATTTAAAAGCTATGTAAATTCCCAAAGTCAAGAGGGTATAAAACCTAAGATGTGAAAAACTACCAGAAATACTATTAACAGAGAACAGTATATTGTTCCTGATTTTAAAAAATGGCACATTAAGTGTCTTTAAAAGACTACCTTTAATCATCTTTTCAATCACATACTTTGCAGTAGGAATTGGACTTATTCTTTGTCACGAACGGCATTCTGAACGCTCCCTTTAGTCCCAGATTAAATTTCAAAACATTACTCAAAAGCCTGACACATAATCAGCACGTATCCTCGTGCGGCCGTCTTACTCATTCCCGAGCTCCCGCTCTGTTGCTGGGGCCTGCTGGCTGGCGGACTGGCTGCTGAGACCGGAGAAGGAACTACCTGCTGCTGTCCATGTCCTGAGGATCAAAAGAGAAAGACCATTTGGGGGCAATTAATTTGGGTGAAAAGCTTAAAACTTAAGTAGAAGAAATACTCTTGAGAAAATATAAATTTTGGATTTTGTCAAAGACTCTCATGGGTCAGAAATGGTGCTGGGGTGGCCACTAGCAGGCAGTGAATTTGCGAGGCGGTTCGCTTTTGTTTTCATGACATAAAAGGTTGGCTCCATTTGCCTTTCACCTGCATATAATTGATAACTTTCCGTTTTAATGAGGTTCTCCCCTAAAGCCTTGCCCATTTCTCCTGCATGAACTGGGAGGTAAAGTCACTGGGCTGAATCTGTGACAATACCACTATTTCCATAGCAACAAATCGATGTCATCAACAGAACTGTGTGTTCACGGCAGGATCTATTAGAAGAAAAAGCTGGGTGGTAAGAAAAACCTAAAAGCAGTTCAATAGTCTCGGAAGTGCTCCCGCTTCAAAGGAAAGGAGACATTCAGAAAGGATTCTATCCTTTCCCTCCTAAACAAAGCCACCTTATTTTGCAACTGACAGTGGCGGAAAGTAAGAGTTGAAACAGCCTTAGGTGCCATGAAGTGCTAGTGAACTGTCACAGCAGGAAGAGATGAGAATGGACTTCAGAAGCAGGTATGTCAAGGAAACCGGAAGATTAAAGGAAAGGAGGAGAATGAACATGTCTCTCAAGCAGAAAATAAGAAATGCCCATATCCTTTCTACAAATGTTTATGAAGTTGAAAATGTTAAAATAGCAAAATACACCCAACTGGGGGGAAAAATGTAGATTTACAGAATTTCATTTTGCCTCTGTAACTGGCACTAAAAGTACAAGTCAACCTAATCTGGGCTGCTCACCAAGACGACTTGCAGCACACAAGGTGGCTCAAAAAAATTTCCTCGAGAGCCCCAAGAACAAAAACCGTGAGCGCTGCGCCACCTGGTCTCGGCCTTCTCCAATCACTGGGCTCGCTCCTGCTGGGTTTCCAAGGCCCTTACTCAAATGAGCGTATTACACTCTGATGTCATTTCCTTCTGCCAGTAATACTCTTCACTGGTACAACTAAATGAGAGTCAACCGTGTCATTAGAGTAAAATTAATTTAGCATAAAATTGAAAAGGTTAAACAGAATTGTTTATTCTTTAGTTCTTCCTATGGAGAGAAAAATTGAGATCTTATTTACATAGAAAAAAATATATATTGCCTTGGCCAGTTTGCGCAATGGTTAGAGCATCGGCTCACAGACCAAAGAGTCACGGGTTCGATTCTGATCAAAGGCATGTACCTCGACTGCAGTTTGGTCCTGGGCCCTGTTCTGGGCCCTGTGGGAGGCAACCAACTGATGTGTCTCTCGCACCGATCTCTCCCTTTCTCCCCTCCCTCCCTCCCACTCTATCGGAAGATAAATGGAAAAATACCCTCAGGTGAGGACTAAAAAAAAAAGAAGAGTATAGATTCTTGACAATGAATTTTTGTGTTTACTTTCAGTTTTTCCACTATCTCTGAAATACAAAGTGTTACAGAAATTGAATGGGAAGATTGCTCATCTTTGATAATGTGTCTTATGAAGGAACATTTCAAAATTCTACAGTGAATCTTTTTTTAAATCAGTAGGGAAAACAGGCCTTGCTCAGTAAACAGTAATAGGAGCTAATGGTTAGGAGGCTGGGGGGTGTTTTTTTTTTCCTGTTTTATGAAATATATTCAAAAGAATGAAAAGATTTAAACATTCAAAGATGGTACCATAAAAATACACAAATCCCCGTTCTATTACACTCTGGTCCCTCCCTCTTTTCCACTGTCTCAAATATAAACTCTCAAGTCCTTTACTCAATACCATGCCTACTTCTTCAAATATCTTGTTCAACAGGACTGGTCATGGGATCATGATGATCTCTTACCTTTAATTTCTATCAAAATGTAACCTTTACGAGGTACCTGCAGTAGTCAAATTCTAGAGACAGAAAGTAGAATAGTGGAATGGAAAATGGAGAGTTGTTTCATGGGTACAGAGTTTCAACTTGGGATGATGAAAGAGCTCTGAAGTGATGGCTGCTTAGCAACGTGAATGTACTGAAATGCCACTAAACTGTACACTTAAAAAATGGTTAAGGTGCCCTGGCCGGAGTGGCTCAGGTGGTCGGAGCGTTGTCCCATGCACTAAAGGGTAGAGGGTGATTCCCGGTCAGGGCGTGAACGAAAGGCAACTGACCAATGCTTCTCTCTTGTACTGATCTCTCTCTCATCAACACAAAAATGGTTAAAGTGTAAATTTTGTTATGCATATTTTACCACAACTTTTTAAAAACCCTCACACAAGTATCTTTTTTCCATTGATTTTTATATTTTTAAAACTATGATTTTATTGATTTTTTAGAGAGAGACGGGGAGGGAGAGAGAGATAGAAACGTTGATGTGAGAGAGAGACATTGATCAGCTGCCTCCTGCACACCCCCTACTGGGGATCAAACCTGCAACTCGGGCATGTGCCCGACTGGGCATCGAACCAGGACCTCTCAGTACATGGGACAACACTCAATCCACTGAGCCACACCAGCCGGGCTCCATTGATTTTTAGAGAGAGAGCAAGAAAGGGAGGGAAAGGGAGAGAGAAACATGGATGTGAGAGAGAAACACATCAATTGGTTGCCCCCTGCACGCACCCCAACCAGGGCCAGAAACTGAACCTACAACCCAAGTATGTGCCCTAGACCGGGAATCGCGAACTCTCCACCCTTTGGTGTTCAGGCTGATGCTCTAACCACTGACCCACACCGGCCACTGATTATTGACTTTTCAGAGAGAGGAAGGGAGAAAAATAGAAACAGCAATGTGAGAGAGAAACATTGACTGGTTGCCTCATGCACATACCCCAACCAGGGCTCAAACCCCCAACTCAGGTATGTACCCTGACCGGGAATTGAACCTGCCACCTTCCAATGCACAGCCCGATGTTCCAACCAGCTGAGCTACACCAGTCAGGGCTACCACAATTTTTAAAAATGTAACTTACCTATTTACTTATTCTAAAACGAACATTTTTTGACATTTTAACATATGAATTAAAGTTAATGTGTTATTATTTCCTTTTAGTAGTACATAATAGAATGGGCCAATCTTATAATCACTAGATTCTCAGGTTCAATGAAGTAGGCAATAATAGCTACCATTTTGTGAGTGCTTACTATGCATCAGGTACAAGATTAAGTGCATTATTCCATTTAATTTTTAACTCTATGATACAGACAGTATTATACCCATTTAGCAGTAGAGAAAACTGGGTTACAGAGGTCAAATAACTTGCCCAAAGTCACACAACCTAGGAAGAGGCAAAACATCATTTGAACTCAGGGTTGTCTGACTAGATCCAGCCGCTTCAGTATGTAGTTCATTTCTAATTGTGAACAGTTCTGGCAGCCAAGACTCTAATTATATAGAACATAACTAATAACCCTAATATCTAGTAGCTAGAAAGAACCACTAGTCTACTTATTAGAGCAATCATCAACTTCTGCTTTGGACTATATCTGCAAATTTAGCACAGGACACAAGGGACAGTCTCAAAGTAGATGGATGGCAAGAATCCTGGTGTATTCTAAATGGCAACAACTGCCCTTCAATTTAGTGCACTGCAACACAGCTGCCGACCACAAGACCTGAAAGAAATTTGTCTATAGCTAAATAAAAAGCTTTCTAAAATGTAAAATTATACCCCAAAGCAGCAATGCACAGGCTCAACTTCTGATAATCTGTTTTGTGGCACCTGCAAATCAAACCGTTTCAGTAAGAAGGATCAAGGCTGTAATTCTTAGACTCCTTTGCTCTATGCCGGTTTCATATCACTGGCTCTGACCCAGGAGGAAAATGGGATATTTAAAAGCAGACTCTAGATCCTCAAGTTACTTGCACTCACATCAATCATTTTTATTATCATTAGAA
The DNA here is from genome assembly GCF_014108415.1 of Molossus molossus. Classification (NCBI taxonomy): domain Eukaryota; kingdom Metazoa; phylum Chordata; class Mammalia; order Chiroptera; family Molossidae; genus Molossus; species Molossus molossus. The sequence continues at coordinate 42,541,510 of NW_023425354.1, read as the reverse complement.
TGGTAAGTGAGCCACCAGCAGATAAAAATAAGGTAACACATGATGGAGTACACAGAGTGACAAAGGCTCAATTTCTACTAGCAAGTGCTTTCTTAACAGCTACAAAGAATATAAAGAGTCAATCCAACAGCTGTAATTTCCTGTTGGCAGGAAATGAACAGAATCGGGCTGAAAATAATTCCACTAACTATGAGCAAACTATGAAGTATCATGTAAGAAATTTAGGCCTAAGTAAAATATTAGAGTTAGAAATAGTGTTGGTACATAGAACTAACAGATTGACAGAAATATATACAGGTTAATATGGGAGATTTAAAGTCATCTAATCCAGTATTGTATAAAACATGAATTGTGTTTGAAGTTTTATTTCTCACATTTTGAAAATTCTGTATCTTTATTTGATGTAGTGCTAAGTACCATAAGCCAATTTCAACACACATTTTATTTTAATTAAAAAAATTTTTTTTCTGTATTGATTTTAGAGAGAGGAAGGAAGAGAAAGAGAGAGACTGAAACATCGATGAGAGAGAACATCAACTGGCCGCCTCCTGCATGCCCCCCACTGGGGATTTGGCTCACAATCTGGGCATGTGCCCTGACTGGTAATCGAACTGGCAACCTCTTGGTGCATGGGTCGATGCTCAAACACTGAGCCACATTGGCCAGGCTCAAAGCACATTTTAGACTCCCTCTGCCTATTTCTGGGCTGGACTTAGTTACTTAATTTTACTGGTCACCTGGTATGTCACAGGTTCTGGGTTAGGTGCTAGGAGGATACAGACCTAACTTGAGTTCTCTACCCACTCATAACAGAGTTTCCTTGCTCTCACAATAGACAATTAAAAAACATTTCTGTGAAACTGGTAGTAGTCATTGTAATAAAGCCATTTCTATCATGGCCCAAGTAACAGCATGTTACTGATATAGTTACAATGAAATTCGAGAGCAAATAACCCCGAACAGAAACTCTTCCCTTCTCCCCCTGCACTTTAACAGACCCTGAAGAAAAGGAAGAGCCGGTGGCACTAGATACTGAGAAAAAGTTGTCCCCACAGTTCTATAGTTCTAACCCCAACAGTAATTACCTTGTAACCCTTTATCTTTATTTCAAACACTTTTGCCCCTGAAACAAAATGTCCAAACAACCACTTGATTAAATACAACATAAAAAAAAGTAGTAATCTGCCCTGGCTGGTTTGGCTCAGCGGTTAGAGCGTAGGCCTGCGGACCCGAGTCCCGGGTTCGGTTCTCATTAAGGAAGGACACGTACCTTGGTTGCAGTTTGTCCCCGGCCCCAGTTGGGTGGCACTCAGTGGATATGTCTCTCTCACATTGATGTTTCTCTCTCTCTCTCTTCCCCTCTCTCTCCCTCCTGCTCTATCTGAAGATAAATGAAAAAATGTCCTCAGGTGAGAATTAAATAAATAAAATAAAAGATCTTTAAAAAAAAGAAAAAAAAATTAGAAATCTAGCCAAAGGTAATCAGTTTGGGCACCTCTACAGTATCCAAAGATTTCACGGCGATGCTAAGTAAGCAATGCTTTGTCTTAGCTCTCCTTCCTAAACGCTGAGAATCACTGTAACAAAACATCACTACTGTAAACCAAATGTGATGTTCCAGCTTAATATTTTAGAACTTTATCTGAATAAGCTCCAGCTTTCCTTCTCCAATTTAAAGCACCAAATTACTGTTTTGTGTAGGTACAAATTAAAATCTGGAAGGTTTGCCTCGTCAAAGTGGCTCAGTTGGTTGAGCTTTGTCCCATGAACCAAAGGGTTGCTGGTTTGATTCCTGGCCAGGGCATGTGCCCAGGCATGCACAGAAGGCAACCAATTGATCTATCTCTCCCTCAACTCTCCAACCTCACTCTCTCGCTTAAAAAAAAAAAAGTGTCCTGGGGTGAGGATTAAACAAAATAAATAAACAAAATAATATAAAATCCAGAAGGGTCCATTTTTGGAAGAAGCGTGGTGATGACCTAGTCCACAATCTTCCCACTACCCACACCAGACCTGAACACCCTACACACGGACTACATCTTTAGTGAAACTGGGGGACTGAGAAAATCCACAAATTCCAAATTATATGAAAGTGAAGCCCCAGACACCACAAACCAAGAAACCACAACAGTAAGACAAAGCAGGAGGGATGACTTAAACGTAAAAAAGAAAATCACGTAAGTACTAGAATAAAACGTGGGTGAACGCCTTAACTGTGAAGTGAGGAAGACCTTTCAAACTATGGCTTAAAAACCTGAAGTCATAATAAAATAACTGAAAAATTCAATTTCATAAAAACAAAAACACAGCTGCATAGCAAAAATACCATAAGCAGAGTCAAAAAGACTTTGAAACTCATGTCAGAGAAATATGGGTTGATCCCCTAACTTTTAAAAGTAATTCTTAGAAATTGAAAAAAAAAGGACAAAACTCAAAAGACAAATGGACAACACAACAGTCAGTTCACAAAGAGTGAAAGGCCCTTCAAGGGCTGCTCACCTTGCTCAGAATACAATTTCACTACCCAGAGATGCCAGTTTTCACCTACCAGATTGGGAAATATTTAGAACATTAACAACAGAGTACGCTGTTCAAGTTCACAAAGCTTCACACAACTGTGAAGAAACCAGAGTTTTCATGCACTGCTGGTGAGAATGCAAAATGACACCATTCTACGAAGGGGACTCCAACCAGACCTACCTACCTACCTACCTTTCTACCGCAGATGGACTCACCCACTGACCCAGCAATCTCACTCTGGCAATCAAACCCCTCTGCCCATATACCTGCATATATATAAAGTTGTTCATTGCAGTAGGGTATGAAAACTGAACTATTCAGTAATAAAGGGCTGGTTAAATTATGGAGCAGCCACACAATAGAACACTCTAGAATCATTAAAAAAAAAAAAAGAAAAGAGGAAGCTAAGTACAAAGATAATTCCATATATACATGGAACTATCTTTAGCCTGATAATTTTTTAAAAAGCAGAATAAAAAAAAGGCAAGGCCTGGCCAGCGTGGCTCAGTTTGGTGAGCATCGTCCCATGCACCAGAAGGTGGCGGGTTTGATCCCTAGTCAGGGGGCATGCAGGAAGCAACAGGTCGATGTTTTTCTCACATCGATGTTTTCTTTCTCTCTCTCCCTTCCTCTCTCTAAAATCAATAAAAATATACATATTTTTAAAATTAGAAAAAATAGGCTCAGTAGATTGAGCATTGCCCCATGGACTGAGAGGTCCCGGTTAGATTCCAGGTCAGGGGCTTGATCCCCAGTAGGGGGCATGAGGAGGCAGCTGATCCATGTTTCTCTCTCTTTCTAAAAAAAATTATAATCACTGTTGAAAGGATTCTGGGAAAAGGCAGCAGAGGAAGCATCTGTAACCTATCTCCCAAACCTAGACTACAATTGCATGGGCACAATCTGTCTGATGTAGCTATTTTGGGGGAGCAGTCTTGTGGGATTGAGCCTTAGTCTGTGGGATCTGATGTTAACTCCAAGTAGGTAGAGTTAGAACTGAAAAGAACCGAACTGTAAGACTCCTAGCTGGTGTCTATAGAGAATTCAAGAACTGTTTGGCATGGGGAAACCCTCCCTACATCTAGTCACAGAATTGCCAGCAGTGTGTGTGTTGAATAAAGAGAACAGGAGAGGTTTTATTTCGTTTTACAGAATCTAACTATCATTTCTTCAGTCCTGGAAAAAAAAACAAAGAACCTGGTTCCTAGACCCCCAAATCAGTAGCTTTATTAAGGCTAACAAATCAAACTGAATCCAAAAGGTAGAATTACAGATCTATAAAGAGGTCTTCACTTGAGTGCTACAAAGCATTTTACCTTCAACATAGGGCAATGGGTTGCCAATCTTCACTCCAACTTCCTCAGCTGATTTCAAAACTTCTAATTCCATCAAAATAATTACTTTCCTACAAAGAAAAAGAAATAGAAACAAGTCAGAAAAAAATAAATCCAGAAACCCTTCAAATGACAAGCTACTAATAAAGCTTTCCCCCAATAATCACTCTGATAAAACTATTTCCCTTTGTCAGCTGGTATGCATTAATGAATAACTTGAGAAATATATGATAGCAATTCCTACATAAATATTTCCCTTAATCTTTTACCACGTCATTATCAAGGCTTTTTATGATCGCAGGGTTTTCATTTCTTACCTAGTCCCTTAATTAAAATGCAGTGTCCTTACTACGTATCCTATCTTCAAGGAGCAAATGACACGATAAGAATTTAGTCTTAAACACAGAATACGTGGCACGTCAAGAGATCATCTGTTTTCAGAAACATGACACTTATCTAAACAGTTACCTTTTCCAGTGAGAACCAATTATAACTGTACATTTTTTTTATCCTCACCTGAGGGTATTTTTTTCATGTTTTATTCAGATAGAGTGGGAGGGAGAGAGAGGAAGAGAGAGAAAAACATTGACGTGAAAGGGACACATCGAGTGGCTGCCACCTGCACGACCCAACCAGGGCCGGGGACAAACTGCAACCAAGATACACGCCCTTAGCGGGAACTGAACCCGGGTCTCTCTGAACTGCAGGCCGACGCTCTAACCGCTAAGCCAAACCGGCCAGGGCTATAACTGTAAATTTAAAAAAATGTAATTATTAAGCATATACAGTTCTTTGACCTATTTTTAATTCTGATTAAAACCCTGCAATAATTTCCCAAGGGCCACAGGCCAAAAAACCCCCCAAAAAACAAACCACCAACAAAAAACCTTCCCCGTGGCCGACAGGCTCTGTATGGCCTGGCCTTGCTAATCCCAGCTCATCTCAGGCCAGTTCCCCAAGGATCTCTGCTCTCCAGCCAGCTTCCTTTCAGCTCCTAGAGTATGTTAAGGTGCCTCCTGCCACAGGGTCTTCGTGTGTGCCACTCTGACTGGGGTGGCCTTCTCTTATTCTGCCTCATCCAATACCCATTTTTGGCTTTCATCTCAAATATCACTTCTTCAAGAGACACTTCCCTAACCGTGAGTATAGATCAGGTTTTTATCATACTCTTTACTGTATCCACGACTGCTTTCTTCCAGCTCACTTCTCTCAGGTTTAATTTATATAAACATATCATTATTAATATATAGTATATACACTGTTCATATGGAAAATAATAGAATTACTATACATAATATAAGAATAAACACTGCCTTTTGTGTACTTACAACTGGAAATCCACTTGCCCACCCCTGTATATATATATTATAATCATATATTCATGATTTACAATTCATGTCCACAGTTGTTGCTCAATACAAATGTGTAAGAATGTCAGGATCGTGTCTGTCTTTTAAAGAGAACGACAACATGAAAAAGGAATTTCAAGGGAACACGAGTGAAGGCATGGAGAGCAACAGAAAAGAACGGATGGTGGGAGGGGCAACAGAGAAAATTTCAGAAAGTGGATGGGTTGAAGCAATACTTAAGAAATAATAAACCCAACTTCACCAAGTGGCATTTTTTAAATGATCCGATGGCCTTTATTTTGAATTTTTACATACACATGATCAGTTTGTGCTACTTTTATCATGTTTTTATGTCAAGGTTTACACTCTTTCAATAAAATAAGCTTGAAACTAACTGTTCCTAAAAATTAGATACAGATATCCTCTAAAAACTATCTGGCCCGGCCAGTGTGGCTCAGTGGTTGAACATCGACCCATGCACCAAGAGGTCACCAGTTTGATTCCTGGTCAGGGCACATGCCCAGGTTGTGGGCCCAATCCCCAGTGGGGGGCATGCAGGAGGCGGCCAATCGATGTTTTCTCTCATCAATGTCTCTCTCCCTCTCCCTCTAAAATCAATGAAGAAAAAATAAATAAAAACTATCTGATAGGTATTTAGTGGTGGATATTTAACTACCCTCCAAAATTACTCCAGAACATAAAAAAATGGAAGGCTTGCTCTGGCCGGTTTGGCTCAGCGGTTAGAGCGTCAGCCTGCGGTCCGGAGAGACCCAGGTTCGGTTCCTGCTAAGGGCGCATACTTCAGCTGCAGTTTGTCCCTGGCCCTGGTTGTGTCGTGCAGGTGGCAGCCACTCAATGTGTCCCTTTCACGTCAATGTTTCTCTCTCTCTTCCTCTCTCCCTCCCACTCTATCTGAACAAAAAATGGAAAAATGTCCTCGGGTGAGGATAAAAAATAAAAATAAAATAAAATAAAAGCTAGTTTTTTAAAAAAAAGAAGGCTTATCAATCATTTAGCTTTACCCCAATGCCAAAACCTAGAGAAAACACACCAAAAAAAACAAAAACAAAAACCTGTTTTATCTTATAATATTCATACATCATCCTAAAAAAAAAAAAAAGGTTAGCAAGATGAGTCCAGCAGCATATCCAAAAAATACACCAGTCCCAATGTACAGAAAACACTTTATAGGGATACAATCAGCAACATGCAGACAGTGAGAAACTGCATGAGGTCAAAGAACAAAAGACCCGGTTTCTTCAACAAACAGTAAGGGAAGAAAAAAAAAATTTATGGAGGAGGACCTACAAATTCACAGACTTAAAAGAACTATAAACCTATACTGTGAATTTTACTTTAGATCCTGATTCAGATAAATTATTTATACACACACACACATGAATAGTTGGAAACTGAACTACAGTATAGTTAATGTTTTAGTTGTATAATAGTATTTTTTTTGAAAGAGCTCCAAGGCCCGGCTGGTGTGGCTCAGTGGACTGAGTGTCAACCCATGCACCAAGAGGTCACCGGTTTGATTTCCAGTCAGGGTACATGCCTAGGTTACAGGCTCGATCCCCAGTGTGGGGTGTGCAAAAAGGTAGTCAGTCGATGTTTCTATCTGTCTCCCTTCCTTTCTAGCTAAAAAAATCAACAATAAAAAAAAATACATATATATATATTTCTAATCCTCAACCAAGGACATTTTTCCATTTTTCTTCAGAGAGTAGGAGGGAGGGAGATAGAGGGAGAGGAGAGAAGAAGAAGAGAGAGAAACATCGATGTGAGAGAGACACATTGACTGTTTACCCCCTGCACAACCTGACCAGGGCCAGGGACAAACTGCAACGGAAGTACGTGCCCTTGATCAGAATCAAACCTGCAACTCATTGGTCTGTGAGCTGACACTCTAACTGCTGAGCCAAACTGGCCAGGGCAATAAAAATATATTTTAAAAAATAAAAATAAATAAAAGAGCTCTTAGGCCTAGCCAGTGTGGCTGAGTGGATTGAGAACCATTCCATGAACCAAGAGGTCGCCAGTTCGATTCCTGGTCAGGGCACATACCCAGGTTGTGGGCCCAATCCCCAGTGGGGGGCAGCCAATCAATGTTCTCTTATTGATGTTTCAATCTCTCTTTCCCTCTCCCTTTCTCTCTCTAAAATCAATAAAGAAAAAAATTTTTTGTTTTGTTTTGTTTTGTTTTATCCTCACCCGAGGACATTTTTCCATTTTTTATTCAGATAGAGCAGGAAGGAGAGAGAGGGAGAGAAACATCGATGTGAAAGGGACACATCAAGTGGTCGCCACCCACACAACCCAACCAGGGCCAGGGACCAACTGCAGCCAAGGTACATGCCCTTAGCGGGAACTGAACCCGGGTCTCTGTGGACCGCAGGCTGACGCTCTAACTGCAGAGCCAAACTGGCCAGGGCAAGAAAAAAAATTTTTAAAAAAATATATACAAATGTAATGCAATTCTTTGCATCTCAACAGGATTTTTGTCTTTTTTGACTATACAACTCTAGAATTCATATGGAAAAATAAACATAGAACTGCCAAGAAAATCTGGGACAGGGGAGTAAAGGAAGACATCACCTACAAGTTACTAAAACATTCTACAGATGACACTAACTGAAAACACCGTGGCAGATATAATTGTCTGCGATGGTGAGGATGTGGAGAAACTGGAATCCTCATACACTGCTAGTGGGAATGTTTGCAATAGCTGCTTTGGAAAACAGTCTAGTAGTTCCTCAATTAATCATAGCGCTGGCCGGTGTGGCTTAATTGGTTGAGCATCATCCCATTCACCAAAAGCTTGCTGGTTCCATTTCTAGCCAGGGCACACGCCCGGATTGTGGGCTCAATTCCCAATAGGTGGCGTGCAGGAGGCAGTTAGTGGATGTTTCTCTCTCAAATCAATAAAAACAACAACAAAATTTTTTTTTCTTTATTTAAAGAGAGAGGAAGGGAGAGGGAGAGAGAGAGAAACATCAATGAGAAAGAACATCGACTGGCCGCCTCCTGCATGCCCCCCACTGGGGATCAGGCCCACAACCTGGGCACATGCCCTGACTGGGAATCAAACTGGCGACCTCTTGGTGCATGGGTCGATGCTCAATCACTGAGTCACACCAGCTGGGCCAACAAAAATTTTCTTAATGATTAGCAATATTTTAAAAAATTAGTTAATACCTAATATATTGACAAGGTTAAAAGGAAACAGCTATTCTTTGTTTTTCAATAAAAGCTTTAAAGATATCATTCATGTATCATAAAATTCACCCCTTAAGGTATAATTCAGTGGTTTTTAGTATATTCAGAGTTGTACAAGCATCAACACTACCTAACTTCAGAACATTTTTATCACCCAAAAAAGAAACCTGTATCCAATGGCAGTTACTCTCCATCTCCCGCCCTGGGAACCACTAATCTAACTTTTATGTCTGTGGATTTGCCTATTCAGAAACAGAAGCTCTTACACAACATTATGAGTATGTTAATTGGTGTACTCTCTACAACAGATGTTCTGTGGCCCCAGCATACTAATTCCAGTAACCTACTCAGAAGTAGTAGCATGAGCACATAATATATAAGGATGACTGCTAAAGCCCTGCCTGGAATAAACCTAAATGAGCATCACAAGGTAAGGAGCATATAAACCAGAATGTACACATACAGGTTCCCAGAATAGGTAGGAAAAAATACAAACAAGGTAAGCCCCCATGCTGAGGTGGAGAAATAAGGCAAAACCCATAGGAATGGAACTCTGTCCCTGACTGCAGAGAAAGAAGCCTGAGTTTTTGTCCTCACCCCAGCAAAGCTCTCCATCCTCTCCCACAACCATGCCCCCGAGGACAAGAGTGGATAGAAAGCACACTCAAGCACTTCAAAGTAGCCTGGAGTGGGAGATAAGAGGTCCCAAGCGGGAAGGTTGGCAAGAAGATATACCTAGACTAGATATGTCAGAGCAAATATAAAGTCTGGACAGAACTGTCCATATTAAGCATAAACAAGATAAAAAGAAATCACATAGCAACAATGCAGCATACCACAATGTATAAAAATGAAAGAAACAGAGACAATAAAAGAATCCAGTCTAGAACATAAGCCAAGAAAGGGAATAACACTTCTCAAGAGTAGTTTGCAAAATAAAGAAGACTAAGAAGTCAATAAAATAAGTCAAAAGATAAGAAAAAACAACAGATTGAGGGAAAAAAGTGGAGCCTGAAAGTGGAACCTAAGAACTCAGAACAAAAGTAATACCATTATACATCTAATGCTTACATGATAAACATCAAGGAACAGAGCAGAGAAAGTGAAAACCTACTAATGTATATTGGACAATCTTGAGATCATCCAATGCATGCAGTAGAAAAAAAGACCAAAGCAAACTGAAGACATGCACAGAGGACAAAGTTATCCACAGCATAAACAAAAACTGGAACTCAAGTAAAATAGAAAACAGCATTAAGGAGTCACACACAGAAAACTTTCATCAAAAAGAAATGAATCTGCCCTGGCCAGTTTGGCTCAGCGGTTACAGTGTCAGCCTGCGAACCACGGAGTCCCGGGTTTGATTCCGGCCAAGGGCATGCACCTCAGTTGCAGCTTGTCCCCGGCCCTGGTTGGGGTCATGCGGGTGGCAACCAATCGATGTGTCTCTCTCTCATGGATGTTTCTCTCTCTCTCTCTCTCTCTCTCTCTCTCTCTCTCTCTGGCACTCTGTCTGAAGATAAAGGTAAAAATATCCACGGGTGAGGATTAAAAAAAAAGAAAGAAATGAATCTGCAGACTGAAGGCATATCATGTGCCAGGGAAAAAAGTTAAGAACAATTGACATCGAGACACAGATTGGTTAACTTATTGAACTGGGAACAAAGAATTATTTCATCTAATACACAGAACCCATTTGAGTTTCATCAGTTGTCTCAATGATGTCCTTAATAGCATAAGGACCCAGTCTGGGATCACTTGTTATATTTAATTATTATACCTCTTTAGACTCCTTCAATGTGGAACAGTTTTTCAGTCTTTTATTTTCATGCTCGAGGTTTTTACGATCAGAGGCCAGTTATTTTGTAGACTGTCCTTCAATTTACCTGAGGCTTCCCCAGGATTAGAAACAGATTATGCATCTCTGGCAAGAATGTAACAGCAGTAAAGCTGTGTTCTTCTCATTGCATCCTGTCAGGTAATACATGATTCCTAGTTGTCCCGTTACTGGTGATGTTAACATTAATCACTGGAACAAGGTGCTGTCTTGCTAGGTTTCCCCACTGTCAAGTTGTCGCTTTTCCTTTTACAATTTGTAATTATGTAGTGGAGACGTACTTTAACTTTGTATTTCTTGCTCCTCATCAAACCTGTACCCACTGTTTCAGCCCTGGCTGGGTAGCTCATTTGGTTAGAGCGCCGTCCCAATACGCCAAGATTGCGGGTTTGATGCTTGTCAGTCAAAGCACATACAAGAATCTACCAGTGAAAATGTATAAATAAGTGGAACAACAAACCAATGTTTCTCTCCCTAAAATCAATTTAAAAACTTTCACCCACTGGTTCAGCCTGTGTGGTAGGTTGAATGATGGACCACTCAAAAGACAGCCAGCCACCTCCTGATCCCTCGAACTTATGACTGTTGCCTTCTATGGCAAAGAAAACACCTTTCAGGTGTGATTAAGTTAAGGACTGAAATGGTGAGATTATCCTGGATCATCCAATGAACCCTAAAGCAACCACATGTATCTTCATAAGAGGGAAGGCAGAAGCAGGTCTGACACAGACAGAAGAGAAGAGGCAATGTGACCACGGAGGCCAAGAACGGGGTCACGCTGCCCTGAGCCAATGCTAGCAATTGCCAGGAGCTGGAAGGGATGAAGAATGGATTCTGCCACAGAGCTTCCGTGTGAGTGTGGTGCCAACACTGTGATTTCAGCCCAGTAAAACTGATTTCAATTTCTGACCTCCAGGAACAATAAATTTGTTGTTTTAAACCTCCAAGTTTGTGGTAAATTGCCACAGCAGCCACAGGAAGCTTATACAGCACCTATTGATGTTTCCTGAATTATTACTATGGTGGTTGTCAAACAGTAATATTCTAATTCCATTATTCCTTCTACATTTGTTAAATGGCATTCTGCTGTAAGAAAAGCTTTCTGTTTCACTCACATATTCATTTATTCAGTATGGACTAAGGAATTCCTATTTGATTTAATAGGTTGCAATCTGCCCTGGCCGGTTTGGCTCAGCGGTTGGAACGTCAGCCTGTGGATCAGAGAGTCCCAGGTTCGGTTCCCGCTACGGGCACGTACCAAAAAAAAAAAAAAAAAAGTTGCAATCTGTTACTACACTATTTTGATTTTTTAAAAACTGTCCTAGATTTGGCAAGTGTAAGGCCCTGCAAGCTAATTTCTCTGTCCTTGTGATGGGTCCTTCTTCCTTACTTTCTGGCGCAATAAGATATTTCAGGCTCATCTTGTAATTTCCAAGCCTGCAAGTAGACATCCTCCTTGGAGCCCTAATTCCTTTTAGTGTAAAATGACATTCAGAAACCAAGATCTGAGTGCTCAGAGGGCTGTTAGCTAAGAGGGTGTTGCTGCTCCAAAACCTCTCAGTAGAGAGATCTAGAGAACACACACACACACTGAACATTTATAGCTTTCTATATTTATCTGTATATATTAAGGACCTTGAGTTTACCCATACCTCTCATTTTAATCCAACATCACAGCTTTCTCCCTTGATTGGCTCCCACTGTCAATATATTAGATCAATTTCCCCATACATAACCAATCTCTTGTAGCCACCCCCAATACTGCATGCATGGACACTACCTTCCTCACTGTGTTCTACTCTGCGGCTCTAGGCCATCAACACCCAATTAAAAACAATCACCCTCCTCTCCCCACTTGGGATTCTATCATCTCAAGCTGCACTGTCACCACTTCCTGCAGACACCTTCCTTATCCAACTTGGACTCCCTCCTCAACCCACTCCATCTCAATAACCTGCTACTGTCCCTCCACTCCATCTACGAATGCACTCTTCACTTGCTCAGGACTCAACAGCCATTCAGATTCTCACTTCACCCTACTCAGGCTCTGACAACTCACACTAGCTGCAGCCACCCTCTCTCCATGTGTTCTCCTTACCTGCTCCTGCGCCAGCCCACAAAGACACTCTCCTCACTTTGTGCTCTGACACTTGGTTTCAGGCCACCACCACCCCTCCCCTATAGACATCTAGGTTGGTTGGCCACACCTAGTGGCTTTTGCACTGAATTATTCAGGAAGAGAGCAAGAACAGTATAGTCATGCATGGTATTATTTGAGAAATGTGTTGTTAGGTAATTTTATCGTTGTGCCAATATCATACAGTGCCCTTACACAAACCTAGATTGTATAGCTTACTACACACCTGTCTTTATTACTTTATAAACTTAAAACTTTTTTTTACTTTCTGGTTCTATTTTGTGGTAACAATTAGCTTAAAACACAAGCAAACTATATAGTTGTACAAAAATATTTTCCTTTTTTTCCATTATCATTTAATATTTATTATTCACTATCACAGCAAAATGTTTCTTAGAATACAATGTATAAAGATGATCAAATTCATGAATATTTTTCCAGGCTTAGAATTAAAAAAATACATATATATGCATTTTACCTTATTATAAAAAATTAGCAAGAAACAAGGGCAGAATGTGTCTAAAATCTAATCACTTAATCAAATCATTTTCCATTTGACCCAGTCAGCTTTAGGTCCCTGTGTATATGGTTAGGTACATCATGGAGTGATAAAAATTACATCATGGATGAGTAATTCACACTGGGAAATGATCATCCCTTAATTAAACAATCACCTCACTTTTAAAGAGAGCTAGAGACATCATCATGGGAACAGAAATGCAATCAATAACAAATCTGGCAGCTATATGCAGACTGGGACCTTATGATGAGGGTTTCCATGCTGGCACATTTTAACTTGAAGTGTTGGCAGCAACAGTCTCCATTTTCTCTTTATATATTAGTGAAGCCATATGGCAAACAGCTGAAACCCTCTCTGAAACTAGTATGTGTATATTTTACGGTACTTACTGTACTATTTTTATTGATTGAACTTATTGGGGTGACACTGGTTAATAAAATTATATAGGTTTCAGGTATACAATTCTACAACATCATCTGTACATTGTGTTGTGTGTTTACCACACCAAGTTAACTCTCCTTCCATCACCATTTATTCCCTCTGTACCTTCTTCTATACCCCCCCCACCAGACATATTCTTTCTTTAGATTCTTACTTCCATTGATTTTTAGATAGAATGGAAGGGAGAGAGAAACATTGGTGTGAGAGAGAGAGACATCAATTGGCTGCCTCCTGCACCTGCCCTGACCAGGGCTGGGGGTCGAACCTGCAACCCAGGTACATGCCCTTGCCAGGCACCGAGCTCGTGACCCTTCGGTGTGCAGTCCGAAGCTCTAAACACTAAGCCACACCGGCCAGGGCAATTTTACGTTTTCACTTTAAACTTTTGGTTACAAGACTAAGACACACATACACATATTAGCCTAAGCCTACCCAGGGTCAGGATCATCCATCTCACTGTCTTCCACCTCCACGCCTCGTCCCACTGGAAGGTCTTCAGGGGCAGAACACGCATGGAGCTGTCATCTCCTATGATGACAATGCCTGGTGCTGGAAGGCCTCCTGAAGAGGCCCCTGCCCGAGGCTCTTCTTGAGGAGGAGCCAGTCTTTTCCGATGTATGTCCTTGGTGGTGTACTCGGGTGGGTGGTTTTTTCCCTCACAGAATTGCTTTCAGCAGATAATGCAGCATGAACATTCCTCTCCATCAGTAAAAAACCTTTTGGTGTTGGAGTCTATGTTTCCAAACTTTTTAAAGAGCTTGCTGAAGTCTATAAAAGTTTCTGCTAAATCCTTCACTAAATTTTATAGGAGGGTCTTTTTTTCCCTGCTCCTGCAGTTTCTCTTTTCTTGCCTCTTTAGCAATGCATTCCTGTTCCAACAACTCATTAGTCAGTTCCTCAGGAACCATCTCTAGAAGCTCCTCAATTTCTTTTTTTTTTTTTTTATCCTCACCCGAGGATACTTTTCCATTTTTTGTATAGATAGAGTGGGAGGGAGAGAGAGGAAGGGAGAGAGAGAGAGAAACATCGATGTGAAGGGACACATCGAGTGGCTGCCACCCGCACGACCAACCAGGGCCGGGGACAAACTGCAACCGAAGTACGTGCCCTTAGCGGGAACCGAACCTGGGTCTCTCCGGACCGCAGGCCGACGCTCTAACCGCTGAGCCAAACCGGCCAGGGCTAGAAGCTCCTCAATTTCATCCTCATCCACGTTAAAGTAGTTTGCCATCTCAACCACAGCATTATTGATCCGTGCAACCTACTCATCCTTGGCAAATTCTTTGAAGTCCTGAATGAACCTCCTGAGTGTCTTCTTCCGGATGCCATGTACTGTATACACTTCTTGGTGACACCACCCCAAGCCCAAGCAAGGTCTTGATGCAGTCATAGATGTTGTAAACTTTCCTTCCAAAACTGCACCAGTGTCTTCTCAGTGTCTCCTCAGTTGCAGCAATAGCCTGAGCAAAGGTCTTCTTCAGGCAGTAGGCCTTAAAAACTGCTGTAACTTCGCCTTGGCCGGTTTGGCTCAGCAGTTAGAGCGCCGACCCGGGACTGAACCCGAGGACTGAAGAATCTTGGGTACGATTCTGGTCAAGGGCATGACCCTTGGTTGTGGTTAGGTTCCCCGGCCCTGATTGGGGTCATGCGGGAGGCAACCAGTCAATGTGTCTCTCTCACATAGATATTTCTTTCTCTCTCTCCCTCCTTCCCTCCCATTCTAACTGGGGAAGAAGAAGAAAAAAAAAACAATGGAAAAATATCCTTGGGTGAGATTAAAGGAAAAAAAAAAAAAGCTGCTGTAACTCCTTCATCCATTGGTTGGATCTGAGGTGGAATATGAAGAGAGAAACATCATTCTGATATCGGGATCAAGACCACCAACAAAAGGAGGATGTTCGGGAGCGTTATCAACAAGCAAAATCTTGAAAGGTGTGTCATTCTCCAAATAGCACTTCTCCTCCATTTGTGCTGGCACAGCAACTGATGAGGGCATCTTGGAACAGGGGCTGGGTCATCCATGACTTATTGCTCCTGTCTGTACACTGGCAGTGTGCTTATTGATATGCTTGAAGGCCCTGAGGTTCTCACTGTGCCCAAAGGGTTTCAATGCGTAGCCTTCAACACAGCCCACAAGCAAGACTGCTATCCTATCCTTACCTTCAAACCTAGCTGGCACTGACTTGGCCTCCTTATGGATGAAAGTACTTTCAGGCATCCGTTTCCAGAATAAGGAGGTTTCATCCATACAAAATGTGTATATGCTCTGTCAAGTAATTTTCCTCCACCACCAGCTTATCTAGAGTTCCAAAGATTTCATCTGCTGCCTTCATCTCAATCATAGGCTCACCACTCACTTTCACATTATGTAATAAATGATGATTTTTTTCTTTTAAAATTTTTATTAAATTTATTGGAATGACATTAGTTAATAAGAATATACAGATTTCAAGTGTACAATCCTATAATACATCAATGCAGTTTCATTCTTTTGCATGTGGCTTTCCAAGAAGTTTCCTTTTCTCCATTGTATGTTTTTGGCTCCTTTGTCAAACATCACTTGCCTATATATAGTTCTTGGTCTGTATGTCTGTTTTTCTGCCACCACCGTACTCACTTTGCATGAGTAACACAGTCATTTATTATCAAGTATTATATACTACACATAATTGTATATGCTATGCTTTTATACAACCAGCAACTTAGTAGGTTTGTTTACAACAGCATCACCACAAACACGTGAGTATGACTAGAAGTGATACTTCTGGCTTTGTTCTTTTTTCTCAGGGTTGCTTTGGCTAATGAATAATGATTCCTGAATTGTTTAAGCAACTCAGAGCTAGCAGTAAGTTCACAGCAGCCAGGACTAATCTTTTTTTTGACATCGCAAACAAACTTTTTGCTTTGGCTGATTGTCACGGTGCTGATGGAGATACACTTCTGTGTCTGGTCATCAATCTAGGTCATTAGAAATTTCTCCCATTTCTGTTAGTCTTGTTGCCTTCAATGAAGAAGGCCCTCTAGTTTCCATCACTGTTCTTGTTTTTCAAGACCATAGCTGTGGTGGAATGGGACATGCCTCACTGGTGAGCAATAACCATCCTGATTTTCCACCTTTGTAGTCTTTAATTACTTTTTTGTTTCCAGGTCAGTCACTTGATTTGGCCTCTGCTGGCAACATTAGCATGGATTTTATATGCTTAGGGACTATAATTAAAACAATACAAGATGCCTGGCCGGTGTGGCTCAGTGGTTGAGCGTCGACACATGCACCAAGAAGTCACTGGTTCGATTCCTGGTCAGGGCACATGCCCAGGTTGTGGGCCCAATCCCCAGTAGGGGGCATGCAGGAGGTGGCCAATAGATGTTCTCTCTCATGGATGTTTCTATTTCTCTCTTCCCTCTCTAAAATATCAACAAAAACATATTTAAAAAAATAATAATAACCTTATGGGATCACTATTGTATATGTGATCCATTACTGACTGAAACATAGTTATACAGTGTATGACTGTATTTATATTATCATTTTAATTTCAAAAATATTTCTACCTATCCACCAATCACTGATAAATATGCACTGAGAGATATCTGGAATGATGCTCACTAAATGATGATATGGTTATTTCTGGACTATACAAACTGTGGACAAGTTTCTTTATACCTTTTTCTGCATTGCTTGAATAGACTATACTATGTATCATTTTTATTACAATAATCACTTTTCTAAATAAATTAAACACATATATAAAGACAGAGCCACAGATATATTCAAAGAAACATTGGCAAAATTTTTTCAATAGTGAAATAATATACAATTTAAATATTAACTTAATTGCCTGGTCCATGTGGCTCAGTGGATTGAGTGTCGTGTCATCCCATGGACTGAGAGGTCCCAGTTTGATTCCTGGTCATGGCACATGCCTGGGTTTCAGGCTCGATCCCCAGTAGGGGTGCGTTTAGGAGACAGCCAATTGATGTTGCTATCTCTCTCCCTTTCTCCCTCTCTAAAAAATCAAAAAAATATATTTAAAAAAATAGCCCTGGCCAGTTTGGCTCAGCGGTTAGAGCGTCGGCCTGCGGTCCCGAGAGACCCGGGTTCGGTTCCCGCTAAGGGCATGTACCTCGGTTGCAGTTTGTCCCCGGCTCTGGTCAGTCGTGTGGGTGGCAGCCACTCGATGTGTCCCTTCACGTCGATGTTTCTCTCTCTCTCTCTGTTCCTCTCTCCCCCTCCTACTCTACCTGAACAAAAAATGGAAAAATGTCCTCGGGTGAGGACAAAAAAAAAAAAAAAAAAAAAAAAAAAAAAATATATATATTTAAAAAAATAAATAAATATTAACTTAATTATGGTAAACTCATATAGTAGAATATTGAGTAATAGATGACACAGAGATATATCAAGACATGTAAAAATGATCACTATAAAGTTAAAAAAGGGCATTATAAAACCATATTGGTTATGGGGTATTTTAGCTAATTTTTTTTTTTTTTTTTTTTATCCTCACCCGAGGATATTTTTTCCATTCTTTGTACAGATAGAGAGGGAGGGAGAGAGAGGAAGGGAGAGAGAGAGAGAAACATCGACGTGAAGGGACACATCGAGTGGCTGCCACCCGCACGACCAACCAGGGCCGGGGACAAACTGCAACCGAAGTACGTGCCCTTAGCGGGAACCGAACCCGGGTCTCTCTGTACCGCAGGCCGACGCTCTAACCGCTGAGCCAAACCGGCCAGGGCAGTTATGGGGTATTTTAAAAAGAAAATGCAGGTTTATTAATATTTATAGTCAAAGAAAAAGTCTGAAAGGTCGACAACAAAATGTTAATAACAGTCTTTCTAGGCAGTGAGATTACAGTTATTTTTGTTTATGGGATTTTTGTAACTTATGTATATATTATTTATATTACAAAAGCTGTTTTACACAACATAATGACAAGAACACAATATCCTGACAAGAAGATAATACTACATGATATATAGAATTTTTTTTAATGTAAGAGTAACCACAAAAAAACCACATATAGAATGAATAACTAGTAGAAGAAAAACTAGTAGGAGAAAACTAGTTCCAAACTAGTAGAAGAAAAAAAGAGAATTAAGAATCTCAATCAATCCAAGGCAGGAAAAGAGAAAACAGTGAAGCAAGAACACAGTAAAAACACAAAATTTAGCAGGGAAAGATCAATAATAAATTAAAATTTGAAACTATAACACCTGACAGAAAGGCTGCCATCAACACATCATCAAACAACAAGTTTGGCGAGGGTGTGGAGAAAAGGGGACTCTAGTACACTGCTGGGGGGAATGCAGACTGGTGCAGCCACTATGGATAACAATATGGTGTTGTCTCAAAAAATTAAAAATGAAACTGCCATTTGACCCAGTGATTCCACTTTTAGGAATATACCCTAAGAAGCCTGAAACACCAATCAGAAAGAGTGTGTGTACCCCTATGTTCACAGCTGCACTATTCACAATTGCTAAGATCTGCAAACAGCCCAAGTGTCCATCAGTAGATGAGTGGATAAAAAAGCAGTGGTACATACACACAATGGAGTACTATGCAGCTGTAAGAAAGAAAGATCTTTCATCTTTTGAGACGACAGGGAGGGACCTGGAGGGAATTATGCTAAGCGAAATAAGGCCATCAGAGAAAGACAAGTACCACATGATCTTACTTATTTGTGGAATATAATGAACAAAATAAGCTGATGAACAAAATAGATCCAGAGATACAGTAGTAGGGTACAAACTGATAAACCTCAGAAGGGGGGTGGGGAGAGGAATAAACCAAAGAACTTATATGCATGTACTCAAACAATGGACATAGACAACAATGGTGGGGGGAGAGGAGGACCTGGGAGGAGGGTGTCAATGGGATGAAAAGGAGAAACATCTATTAAAAAAAAATTTAATAAAAAAAATAAAATAAAATATAATGTTCAAGAGGAAAAAAATAATTAAATTTAAAACTATATGTTGTTTATAAAGACATCAAAAATTAATAACACCAAGGTCAAAAGTAAGAAGAATAAAGATATATCAAACAAATATAAGTCAAAGAAGTTATTTGGAAATGACAAGCAATAATGTAATATATACTGATATACCCATATTAAAGTGGAAATGCTCGCTATATTTTCTCTTCGTGTGTGTGTGTGTTTTTTTTTTATCCTCAACCGAGGACATTTTTTCATCTTTTGTTCAGATAGAGTGGGAGGGAGAGAAAGGAAGAGAGAAAGAGAGAAACATCGATGTGAAAGGGACACACTGAGTGGCTGCCACC
This sequence comes from Molossus molossus, assembly GCF_014108415.1. Lineage (NCBI taxonomy): Eukaryota > Metazoa > Chordata > Mammalia > Chiroptera > Molossidae > Molossus > Molossus molossus. The sequence goes on along the minus strand of NW_023425354.1, from coordinate 42,521,864 downwards.
GCATGACCCAACCAGGGCTGGGGACAAATTGCAACTGAGGTACATGCCCTTAACTGGAACCGAACCAGGGTCTCTCTGGACCACAGGCCAATGCTCTAACCGCTGAGCCGAACCGGTCAGGGCTCCTCGTGTGTTTTGTAATTAAAAACTAAAAAATTGAGAAAATAGAATGTAAAGCCACTTCCCAACCAAAAGCCATATTTTATCAATGGTTACCTATAAATCAGTAACAGTTCTGTTCATCACTGTATCTCTAGCATGTAGCACCTATATTGGCCGGATAAAGTGTTTACTATGAAAGATTCAAGAATGCAAAAAAGCAGCTACATTACATAATTTATGATACCTTTTTGGGCTCTGATAAGTGACCCCTTTTTATTAAGATACTTTAAGAGAGAATCCTAAAAGCTGTGCTTCTGAATAGATTCGAAATAGAAAGTGTACTACATTCTGCTTTAATCCCCTGCTCTGAAATTTCCAGTGTTCCCATATTTCTCTCCCTTTGGTGCTGTGTTTTTTAGTCACCTGAGTACAGAATTCAATAGCTGCAAATTTTTAGCTGAAAGCTCATCATTGCCTTTTGGATTCCAAATTGAATTCTGGCATCCAATGAACTGTTCAAAAATTAGCCCCCATTCTACAACACAATAAAACAGAAAAAAACACACTACATACCTTCCATCTTTCAGTGTGTTAACAATAAATCGGTTAATCTGGCAAATACAGTTGCTAGACAATCGTGACTCTTCAACAAGAAGGTTCAACTGTGTTGCCAACATAAAAGCTGAAAAGCAAAGATTACTTTAGTCTCCAAAACATTTTAGCCATGACAGTCTGAAAGCTGATCACACCTGTACTAGCAAAGAAAATGCCTTAAAATGTTCCTGAAATTAAAACTAGTCAGACAGATTCTGCATAGTGAAAAACAGTATAATTTGCTGCGCATTAATTAAACATCTGCTGCTACTCTGAAATGTATGTATTACTTAAAGTACCCCAATCATTTTTTCCATTATTCGGGTTTCATGACAAGGACTAAAAATATCTTTTCTAGGTCCTTCACATTGTGACTAGAGATAGAAAGCATAAATTCTGCAAATTCTCTCCTTTATCCCAGGTAAAGCTTCCAACACAGAAATAAAACTCCTAAAGGCAAGTATAGGACAGCTAACCTATCATATTCACTAAATGTCAATATCATCATGAGGGAAATTAATCAAAGAAAACATAGCACACCAGTTAGAGAAAATTAATTAAGCCAAGTGACAGATCCAGTCTATTGTTAGAATGTTCTCTGCCAGTTGCAATTCTGTCTGAATGACCTGCACAGCCAAGCAAATGCAGACTTCTAGAATGCCCCAAATTATCGCAATCATAAGGTTGGTTATGCTTTTATTATTCAAATACAATTTCCTAGATTTATATACATCATACTTACAGGATAGAGTGTTCAACCCATCGCTCATAAGCAGTCGATAACGGGGTGGACTATTCCCTGTAGTAATGGGACGAATGCTCTAAAATAGAAAACTTGATTCATTAGCCAGTTTGTCTGCCCAGCCCCCAGAGATAAGTAAACTTAAGTGGCAGAAGACTAGGCTTGCCATTAGATCGACACAAACCAAACTGCTCATTCTCTCAAAACCTAAATCCAAGTAAAAGAAAATTAGATATGACGATTGTTCCACTAACATTATGAAACACAACACAGATGAGAATAAAATCTTGCCAATACTCTTGTGTTCTCTTCCGTGACTCAAATTTGTTGACAATCAACTCTAAAAAAATATGTAACAAGGTACCTAATATATGCAAGATGCTGTGCAGGAAACATGCTAAAAATACAGAATGAAAAAAAATATTCTTGCCCTGAAGGGGCTTACAATTAGGATAGAGACGGAGGCAGAGAGACATAAGAGAAGTGTGCACATAATGACATGGGGCAGAGCTAAGCCATTTATCCCAACCGGAAGGAAATCAGAGGCAGCTTTAAGTGAAGTATGTAAACAGAGCCTTGGGATGAAATAAGCCTGGAGATGACTAGCAGCTAGTTTGACAGTAATAGAGACCATCAGGGCTATTGACTCAGCATCTGCAGGTATAATCCACGATTCTGCTTCTATTGATTTTTTTAAATTCCCACTATAATTTGAGAACCCTTTAAATGATAGTGTTAACAAAGAATTTTAAGCAGTTGTGATGATGGGTAGCACTACAGCACCCATTAATTGTGGAAAGAACAGAGAGGCAAAACCTCATTTGAATGTCCAAGGTCTACCACTAGCTAACCTAATATATTTGTTTAAAAGCCTGGTTCCTTGCCCGGCCGGTGTGGCTCAGTGGCTGAGCATCGACCCATGCACCAAGAGGTCGCCGGTTCAATTCATGGTCAGGACACATTCCCAGGTTGTGGGCATGATCCCCATTGTGGGGCATGCAGGAGGCGGCCAATCAGTGTTCTCTCTCATCGATGTTTCTATCTCCTCTTCCCTCTCTCTAATATCCATAAAGAAAGAAAGAAGGGAAAAAAAGCCTGGTTCCTTGCTCAGGGTTATAACATGGACTGCCCTATTTTTTGTGATGATGGAGAGATTTCCTGAAGTGCACAAATCTTTGTGTCCTTCACCAAATGTAATTTATGATTACACATAAGTTTAAAAACTATTTAACATAAAATATATGTAGTTACTTACAATGACTTGGAGGATGGGTTTTATGGATGTCTCTCCCTGTTGCATTATGGCCTAAAAGAATAAAAACAGATTTTTGTGAGATATGTGCTAAAATCATGAGCATAATTGGACATACTTTTACAGTTTAGAATTTGTAATAAACTATAGATAACATTGTTAAAGAGCCTTTTTGGAGCTCATCATTTGAAAACTTGGTTTAAGTTGTATCACTTTGGACAAATCATAAAATCACAGAAGTGAGATACACACTTCCCAACAAGGATACACTCACGGCATCTGAAACACTGGCATCACACATGCACTCATGCACAGCACATTAACTTCCCCGCCGCACCCATATTAGGGAATTAAATAAGTAAGTATGGGTACTTCTTAAAACAGAATATTATAAGAAGAAGGTATTTATACAATACTAATTGCCCTTTTAAAAAAAATTAAATGTATTGGGGCAACAATATAGGTTTCAGGTGTAAACTCTATACCTCATCATCTGTGCCTTGCATTGTGCATTCACCACCCCAAGTCAAGTCTCCTTCCATCACCATTTATCCCCCTTTTCCCCTCTTCTACCACCCTCACTCCCCCTTTTCCCTCTGGAAATCACCATGCTGTTGTCTGTGTCCATGAATTGTTTTTTTTCTTAGCTTAATCCTTTCATCTTTTTCACCCAGCCTCCTAAACCCCCTCCTCTGACAGCGGTCAGTCTGTTCTCTGTATCTATGAGTCTGTTTCTATTTTGTTCGGTGCCTCCTGCAAGAGGACCTAGGTGAGTAGGGGAGACACGTGATAGGCAGACTGCACTACATCCTCTTTTGCACCTTTTGAATTTTAAATCTTATGGCCATATTAGCAATTATAAAAATAATTTCTACAGAAAAACTATTAATCAGGTTTTAGTGCATTTTTTAAAAGCCTTCACTTAAAGATAACTGTGAGAAAAACTAACAACCGGTTTGCTGACCTCCGCTTCTGCCCATGCTGAAAGAAATGATACCAGATTAGCTCTTCAAACATAAGCTAAAAAACTGGACAAAAACATATAAACTGCTTTCAGATGCCAACAACAGGTAAAGCAAAACTGATCCCTGAAAGAAGGGAGAGCCCTCTGATCACTGAGGTTTTCCTTCTGTACTTCGGGGACCACAGTGTGTAGGGAAGGGAACCCAAGAACACGGCAGTCCTGCTGAGTACAGATCAGAGTTCAGGGAGGTGAGTTGCTGGAGTTCATGGATGCAGAATACGGGAGGGAGAAGCTACACAGAGAACTTCAATAACCTACACAGGCATTCTCTTGAATCTTTGGCTGAATTGTAAGTTGAGCATATACAAAATGAGAATCCGCAACAAAGCCAGACGAAAAGTACACATTAAGATAAACTGAAAAATTACTGGAGCTCACACAGGCTAGCATACATATGTATTCCAACCAACCAGGGTGGAGAGAACTCAATAAACATGTGCATTCAGTAGAGACCCCAGAAAAGCCATGGTTTAGAAATAGGGCTAAACTAGATCCAAATATCATCTATTCTAGACCCACTCCAATCTCAAAAGGATCATCTGATCTGCAAGTAAATTAACAGCCTGCTAGATAACTCAATATTCTTTTTTTTTTTTTAATCCTCACCTGAGGATTGCCCAGCTGGTGTAGCTCAATGGTTGAGCACTGACCTACGCACTAAGAGGTCATGGTTCAATTCCTGGTCAGGGCACAATGCCCAGGTTGTGGGCCAAATCCCCTGCCAGGGCGACAACTCAATGTTCTTTAAAGAAATATACATAATTCTCTAATTATGTAAGTTTGGCTCAGCGGTTAAGTGTCAGCCCACAGACCAATGAGTCACAGGTTCGATTCTGGTCAAGGGCATGTATCTCAGTTGCAGTTCGTTCCCAGTCTTGGTCAGAGTCGTGCGGGAGGCAGCCAACTGGTGTGTCTCTCTCACATCAATATCCCCCCCCCCCACTTCCCGCCCTCCCTCCCACTTTATCTGAACATAAATGGAAAAATATCCTTGGGTGAGGATTTAAAAAAAAAAAGAAATATACATAATCCAGACACTAAATAATGTAATATTCATAATGTCTAGTATCTAGTAAAAAATTACTAGACAAAGCATTACATGAAGGTAGACATAAGTTAAAGATGTATGCTACAACATCAAAGCAGTTCTTAAAATTGCAATATGAGGCCCCAGCCAGTTTGGCTCAGCAGTTAAGAGTGTGCGCCCGCGGACTGAAGCATCTCAGGTTTGATTCTCAGTCAAGAACATGTACCTGGGTTGCAGGTTCGATTCCCAGCCACAGTTGGGGTCATGCGGGAGGCCACCAATTGATGTCTCTCCTCTCTCTCTGTTTCCCCCTCCCTCCCTCCCTTTCACTCTCTCTAAAAGTCAATGAAAAAACATCCTCAGGTAAGGATTAACAACAGCAAAAAACCCAAACAAACAGAAAAACACACAAACAAAGAAAAGTAAAGCAAAGAGTATAGCTAATAGGTTCATAGTGGAAATAAATTTGAATCATAAAAAATACTCAATCCAAGTTAGGAAAGGCTAACAATAACAACAAGCAACAGATGGGACAAATAGAAAAAAAATAGCAAAATGAAAAACTTCAAACCAAACATGTAACTGTAATTATATTAAGTGTAAATGGTTCAAGAACCCCCATTAAAAGGCAGAAATTGTCATAACGAATAAGAAAGACCCAATGATTTGCTGTCTACAAGAAATTAACTTCAAATATAAAAAGACAGGTATATTAAAAATAAAACACTGAAAAAAGGTGTATCATTAATAGCAGGCAAAGTATACTGCAGGACAAGGAATATTATCAGAGATAAAAAAGGACATTTCATAACACTAACAGAGTTAATTCCTGGATGAGGGAGACACAATGATAAAAATGTGTGTACCTAAAAAGAATTTCAAAATACACAAAACAAAAACTGACAGAATGAAAAGGAGAAATATACAAATCCACCATTATATGGTAGTTTCAACACTCTTATCTCAGTAATTGATATGGCAAATAGACTCCCCCCCCCAAAAAAATCAGCCCTGGCCGGTTTGGTTCAGTGGTTGGAGCGTCGGCCTGCGGACCAGAGAGTCCTGGGTTTGGTTCCCGCTAGGGGCACATACCATAAATAAATAAATAAATAAATAAGATAACAACAACAACAAAAACCACAAAGAACAAAGGAGGGAAGACATTATTATTATTTCTCTTAGCATAATATCCTCTTAGTCCATCCATGCTGTCCCAAATGGCAAGATTTCATTCTCTTTTATGGCTATGTAATATTCTATTGTATATATGTACCACCACTTTTTTATCTACTTGGCTACTGATGGGCACTTGGGCTGCTTCCATATCTTGGTTATTGTAAATAACGCTGCAATAAACATAAGGGTGCATATATTCTTTCAAAATAGTGTTTTGGGTTTCTTTGGATATATACCTAGAAGTGGAATCACTGGGTCATAGGCAGTTCCACTTTTAATTTTTTTGAGGAACCTCCATACTGTTTTCCACAGTGGCTGCACCAATCTGCATTGTTGGGAGATTTTTGATTACTGCGTTGACTTTGTTAGTTATGATAGGTCTATTCCGATAGTGTTTCTTTTTGATTCAGTCTAGAAAGATTCTATGTTTCAAGAATTTATCCATTTCTTCCAGATTGCTCAATTTGTTGGCATATAACTGTTTGTAGTATTTTCTTATAATCCTTTGTATTTCTATGGTGTCAGTTGTCATTTCTCTTTCATTTCTGATTTTATTTTGGTCCTCTCTTTTATTTTTCTAGATGAATCTACTTGATCTTATTTATCTTTCAAAGAACCAACTCTTGGTTTCACTGATCTTTTATTTATTTATGTTTAAGACTCTACTTCATTTATTTCTGCTCTGATCTTTATTATTTTCTTCCTTCTACTCACTTTGGGCTTTGTTTGTTATTCTTTTTCCAGTTCCTTTAGGTGTAAAGTTATATTATTTGAGATTTTTTTTTGTTTCTTGAGATAGAGCTGTATTGCTATGAATTTCTCTCTGGCTGCTTTTGCTATGTCCCATAGATTGGGGGTTATTATTATGTTTTCATTCTCAAAGTATCTTTTGATTTCTTCCTTGATCTCACTGTTAACCCATTCATTATTTAGTAACATGTTATTTAGCCTCTGTGTCTTTGTGTGTTTTCAGTGTTTTTCTTATAATTGATTTTTAGTTTCAAACCATTGTGGTTGAAGAAAATCCTTGATACGATTTCAATCTTCTTAAATTCACTGAGACTTGTTTTGTGGCCCAACATGTGGTCTATCGTGGAAAATGTTCCATGTACACTTGAAAACAACGTATAGTCTGCTGCTTTGGGATGAAATGCTCTAAAAATATCAATTAAATCCATCTGGTCTAATATGTCATTTAAGGTTGCTGTTTCCTTGTTGATTTTCCGTCTGGAATTTTATCCACTAATGTCAATGGGGTGTTGAAGTTCCCTACTTTGACTGTATTACTGTTGATCTCTCTCTTTATATCTATCAATATTCACTTTATATATTGAAGTGCTCCTATGTTTGGGTGCATAAATGTTTACAAGGGTTATATCCTCTTGTTGGATTAATCCCTTTACCATTATATAATGTTCTTCTTTGTCTCTTATTAGAGCCTTTGTTTTAAAGTCTATTTTGTCTGATATAAGCATGCTACCCCAGCTTTTATTTTCATTACCTTTTTTTTTTTTATCCTCACCCAAGGACATTTTTTCCATTTTTTGTTCAGATAGAGTGGGAGGGAGAGACAGGAAGAGAGAGAAAGAGAGAAACATTGACGTGAAAAGGACACATCGAGTGGCTGCCACCCGAACGACCAACCAGGGCCGGGGACAAACTGCAACCGAGGTACGTGCCCTTAGCAGGAACCGAAGCCGGATCTCTCTGGACCACAGGTCAACGCTCTAACCGCTGAGCCAAACCGGCCAGGGCTATTTTCATTACCATTTGCATTAAATATCCTTTTCCACCCCTTTACTTTCAGTCTGTCTTTTGATCTGAAGTGGGTTTCTCGTAGACAGCATATAGCTGGCTTGTGTTCTCATCCATTCAGCAGCTACCCCATGTCCTTGGATTGGAGCATTTACAAAATAAAAGATTTTAATGTGGCAATGGACTGCCTAATTCACATACTGAACTGCTCTACACAGGGAGATTTCCCAATCCAGGAACCATAGCCATGTTGCTGTAAGTAGGATTTCAACAAAGTTTTAGCTTCTTGATAGGATCCAGACATACATGATGTACTAGCTTCAAGTACATTGTCTTTCTTAGCTTCACTGACAAGAGTTAAATCAGCTTAATGCTGTGGCCTTACAAGGCTGACTTGCCACTGACAAAGTTATTTTTAAACAAGGAACTTTCAGTGATCTTCCCACTCAGGCCATCCACACTCTCCAAAGAAATCTCCCCTTGTGCCCAATTCAGATTCAAGGATCTATACTCCAGGTTTGTTTGAAGGAGATATGCAGAAGGTACTAAACTAATCTGAGATCTGTTGACCAAATGAAACACTGGGAGTTTTGAAGTAAGCACATCACCAACATGTTGCTTTATAGCAATTTCTAAGCCTCTAGTATCACTGCAATTCCCATCACCAAGTATACTACTGACGTACAGTTGTATAAAGTGACTCAGCAATGCTCCCTGTACACCAAGCACTTCCCATTTTGTCAGTTTGTCACTTGAGGACATACTGCTTACTCTATTAACAACATCTGCATGACAGCAGACATAAATTTTGCCTTCAACAGCCATATGGAGACTCAGTCCTTCATTGGCTTCAAATATAGATAATAGAATGTGGATTAAGACACAATCATGACTTAATCTGGGCTGATCTTTTAGACAACTGGTTCACATAAAGGTAAACGTTGATATTTTTGGATCTGTTTGAAAGGGTGTAAATTAGAAGCTAGCTCTGTACAAAATATTGATTTTTCCACCATAGCAGGATTTTTGCAGAAGAGTAGAAATTGTCTATAAAAGTACCTAAGGAGAGACCTTCTTGTAACAATAGCTCAAGTATCATGCAACACTCTTCCTTTGGATTTAATCACTGGCTATAATTGTATTCACCTGCACCCGCTCTTTCAATTATAAAAGCAGCCAATGAATTGCTACATTTCAGATATTCTCAATGACCAGAAATTAGTTGACCGAATGTTTAACAATCTGCAAAATCCCTGCACACTGCATGTGTCTCCCTTCCTAACACACTTTTGAAAAGTGCTGGTTCTGGTGAAGCAATAGGTTCTGCAGGGACAGGAGGAGGACCTGATTGTTTTTAAATTTGGGGTTCAGGTTTATCTAATTGTAGAAATTCACAAAGAGCTAATTTTGCTGCACTGAACTTAGACTCCTTTTTATTTTGTCCCAGTCCAGTCTTAAATTGAATATCATCCACCACAGCACAAAAAGCAAAATATGGTCCTACAATATTACCTGTTGTCACTGTTTCCTCAAGGTCAAGAAGAACCTGTTGCATTTGTGCAAACTGGTGTGAGGCTTACACATTTGTCTCTCCACGTTTGTATTTCATTATAAATTCCTTAGGTATTTTTGGAGGAAGAACAGGATTTGAAATAGATGGAAGACCTTTGGAAAGCAATGGCTCTGGAAAATTCCCATCACTTGTATAACCTTGGATGCCATGTTCAGTAGGCTGTAACTTTCCAAGGAATGTGCTGTGGGTGTAGTCACCATCTGGGCTGACAGCTTAACTGGCAAGTCCTTTCTCAGCATCTGAGCAAGGCTAGGGACCAGGGAGCTCTGAAACCAGTCCTTGTCGGCAGATCTTTTCTCACCAAAATCGGCCTTCCTACCCTGTCAGCCATACCCCGCAGACAGGTAGCTCAGGCCTGGATGTAGGCCACAGGGTTTGCCAGCTGACCACTGCTTCAGAACACACATTTTTTTTTTAAGTACACCTGGAACATTTTCATCAAGACAGTCCATATGCTGGGCAATAAAACAAGTCTGAATAAATGTTAAAAGACTGAATTCATTCAGAGTACATTATCTGACAACCCCGGGAACAGGCTAGAAATCAATAACAATATATCTTCTAAATAACCCATCTGTTGAAGAAATTAGAAAGTATTAACTGAATGAAAATACAATCTATCTACATGTGTGGTATGTAGCTAGAACAATGCTTAGTGGGAAAATTATAGCTTTAAATGCTTACATTAGAGAAAAGGTCCAAAATTAGTTATCTAAGACTCCACCATAGGGAGCCAGAAAAAGAATAAACTAAACCCAAGAGTGTAGAAGGAAATAACAAAAGCAAAAATAAATGAAATAGCAAATGGATGAATAGAAAAAACAACTAAATCAACAGCTGGTTCTTTGAAAAGATCATTAAAATTGATAAATATCTTACTCGTATGATCAAGAAATAGAAAACATACTCTCAATATGAATAATGAGAAAGGCATCACTATAAATCGTATGTAGATAGTAAGGAAAATGAATAAATCCCTTGAAAAACACAAAATATCAAAACTGACACATAAAAAGCAGAAAATCTAGATAGCTCTATATCTAGTAAATAGTGAATTCATAATTTAAAATATCCCAAAAGAGAAACCTCTAGGTCTGGATGGATTTACTGGCAAATTCTATATAACATTTAAGGACAAAGAAATACCAATCTTGCATAAGTTATTTCAGAAAATAGAGAACACCTTCCAACTCATTTATGATGTTAGGTTTACTTTGACAGACAAACAAAAACAAAAACAGAAAAACAGACATGCTAAGAAAGAAAAACTATATCTAAACATCACTCATAAACGCAGATGTAAAAATCTTCAACAAAATATTAGCAGATCAAATCCAGCACTATATTAAACAGATATAATGTCATGACCAAATGAAGTTAATCCCAAGAAGGCAAGGTTTACTCAGTAACCAAAATCAATCAGTATAATTTGTTACATAAAGAAGAAACACCACAATCATCTCAACAGATGCAGAAAAAGCAAACCAGAAATAGAAGAAAGGTTTACACTGATAGTTGCTATCAACCAAAAAATCTACAGCTGCCATTATATTTAATAGCAAAAGTCTGAATAATTTCTCCTTACAATCAGGAAGAAGGCAAGGATATAGCTCCCATCACTGGTATTCAATATGGTATTAGAGGTCTTAATTAACGCAATAAGGCAAGAAAAAGAAATAATGGCATAAAGGTTAAAAAGAAGGAAATAAAACTTTGCAGATATAATCATGTACACAGAAAATCTGAAGGAATCTAAAACTAGTAAGTGAATTTAGCAAGTTTGCAAGACGGACATGGTTGACATACAAAGGTCAACTGTATTTTTATATACTGCCAATAAACTGAAAATTTTTTTAAAAAAACACATTTTAATACCATCAAAAATAAAATATCTAGTGATAAATTTAACAGTACATGCTCAAGACCTGCACACTGAAAAATACAGATCACTGAGAAATGAAAGAAAGCCCCAAATAAAGATATACCATGTTCATAGTTTGAAACATTGATGTTTTCAAGATGTCAACTGACCCCAAGTTAAATTATAAATGCAATGTAATATCAATCAGGCTTTATCAGAAATTGACAACCTGATTCTAAAATGTACACGAAAACGGGAAGTTTACACTACTCAATTTCAAAACGTATAAAATTACTGTTAAGATAATTGGTACTGGTGTAAGCATCAACATATAAAGTAATGACAGAACAGATATTCCAGAAATAGAACCACACGTACACAGATTAATTTTATGAAAGGTGATAACATAATTCAATGGAACATTAGTCTTTGAATTCAAAAGTGGTGTCTGAAACAACTGAATATCTGTATGGTGGGAAAATCATCTATATACCACACATTAAAAAGTAAACTTGAGCCCTGACCGGTTTGGCTCAGCAGTTAGAGCGCTGGCCTGCGGTCCCGAGAGACGCGGGTTCGGTTCCGGCTAAGGGCATGTACCTCGGTTGCAGTTTGTCCCTGGCCCTGGTTGGGTTGTGAGGGTGGCAGCCACTTGATGTGTCTCTTTCACGTCGATGTTTCTCTCTCTCTCTCTCCCTTCCATACTATCTGAACAACAAAATGGAAAAATGTCCTCAGTTGAGGATAAAAAAATAACAAAAAGTAAACTTGAAATGTACTACAGACCTAAAATAAAGCTAAAACTATAAAACTTCTAGAAGAAAACAGGACAAAAAATTTGTGTCCTTGGGGTAGGCAAAGATTTCCTAGGACAAAAGTACAATTCAGAAAAGGAAAAAAAAATTGATGAACTAGACTATCAAAATGTAAAACTGCTTTTCAAAAACACCATTAAAAGAATAAAAAGGCAAGTCTCAGATTGGAAGAAAATACATATGATGCTTATATTTAACAAAAGACAAATACGGAATAAAGAATTCTTACAACTAAATAAGAATACAACCCAATCTTTTAAGTGGGCAAAAGATCTGAACAGACACTTCACCAAAGAAGAAATTCTAATGGCCAATAATCACATAAAAACATACTCAACATCATTAGTCATCAGGGAAACACAAATTAAAACCACGGTGATATACAATTACACATTCATTAGAATAGTTAAGCCTTGGACCAAAGAGTTCAATTCCTGGTCAAGGGCACGTACCTGGGTTGCAGGTTCAAACCCACCCCTGATTGGGATCACGAGGGAGGCAACCAACAGATGTGTCTCTCACATCAATGGTACACTCTCTCTTTTCCCCCTCCCCCTCATTCCCTCCTACTCTCTATAAAAAACAATGGAAAAATATTCTCGGGTGAAGATTAACCAGGGGGAAAAAAAAAAAAGACATGGAACCAGAATTCTCATAACCATTTTGGAAAACAGTTTGGCAATTCCTTATAAAATTAAACATTCAGTTACCATATGATCCAGTAACTGAACTCATAGGTAGGTATTTATTCAAAAGGAATGAAGCCCTGGCTGAGTGGCTCAGTTGGCTAGAATACATCCAGATAGAGAACACCAAAAGGCCCTGATTTAGGAAGACAATGGATTTGCTTTGGGACATGTATTTAAATGCCTTTGACATAGATAGGCAGGTAAATTATAAAGGTTTGTCTTTCATAGTTAAAGGCCTCTGGACAAAGAAATCTGTGAGCAACGGATTGTCTTGGGAGAAGAGGGCCTAGAGCTGAGCCTGGAGTCAGCATCCACAAAGAGGGACCTGCGAAGATGGGGAAAGACAAGACAAGCTAAGCCATAGGAGCCAAAAGAGTGTGGCCAGAAGGAGGCAATGCTGCACGGACTCAAACGCCGATGTGAACTCTCGTAAATTGAAAACTAAAAAGGTCTGTTGTTTTCAGCGACTTGGAGGAACTGTTAATTTCAGCCATAGTTAGTTACTTCTACAGTGAACAAGGGGGTGAACGATTGGAGTGAGTTCAAGGGTTGATAGGAGGTAAGGAAATGAAATCGCTGAAAACAGACAACTCTTGGAGAAGTTTGACTGTGGGTGGGGGAAGGAGAGGAGACACAGTGGCCGTGGGTGGGAGATGGGGCGTGGAAAGCAAGTTTATTTTGTCTTGTACTTTTAAGCAGGAAAACGTAACCATGTTTAAAATATGACGGGAAAAATTCTTTCAAGAAAAGGGTGATGATTCTAGGGAATGACCCAGCGGCCCCCCGCCCCATCCCCGTTATCTCCTCCTCTCGCTCGTTCCCTCCCCATCGCCCCCAGCTCCTTTCCCCCCCTCTCCACTACGCACAGTCCCAAGACCCACAGCCACCCCGGCCCGCCGGCCCAGCCCGCAGGCGCCTCCTCACCGCAATGGCCCCTTCGCTCAGGTGGCCCACCATGGCTCCGCCGCGCCAACTCCCGCGTTTCCGATCCTCGGATGCACGGGACTCACTCCCTGGCTCCGGCGCGCTCTAAAGCAATTGGCCCCAGGAGCTGCGTACGCCACTTCCGCATCCCGACGTGAGCACAGCGCAGGGGCGGGCCTAGGAGCTCAGCAGCCACTGCATTGGCCGAGGCGGGGCGGGCTTCCCACGCGTGCCGCCCGAGCCCAAGTTCGCGGGATGGCTGGGCCCGAAGGCGGGAGTTACGCTGCGGGGCGCGCCGAGGGTGACGCGAACGCTGGTGCGGGCCCTAGGAGACCAGTTCCAGGAGCTTTGCTAGCTGGCTCTTGGGAACTTTCCCGGCTCGGCCTGGTACCCCAGAGCAGAATTAGAGCTGATAATCCTGCTGCTAAATGTAGTAAAAGCAGTAACTGGATCCTGAGCTAAGCGCAGTGGGGGTTTCTGAATGTAAATAAGACCTGGTTCCTGACCTCAGAGGAGAGCGCAGGCTGTCGAGGGAGTTTCCACTGTAAGTAACCCTAACCCAAGGTACACATAGTATGGGCCCCAGGAGAGAGACAAGTGTGCTGGAATTATACAGATGAAAAATCAAGGAAAGCTTCCTGGAGGAGGGGCCATTTGAACTGAGTCTTGAGAGACTTGCAGAAATTTACCCTGTGGACTTCAAGTGAGGGTAGGGATGCCCCTGGAAGAATGAGTAGCCTATGCAAAACCTGGAGAGATGAATAGCCTGGCAAGCTGGAGAGAGCTTTGAGTAGCTCAGGATAGTAGGTTACAGAGTAGGTTTCCTTTGTAAAAGTAATAGTTGAGGATTTGGAAGTAAGCTAAAGGTCAAATAATAAAGGGTTCGTACTGGGCTTTCCTAAATTCTAGGAGGAGTATTGATGAATTTAAGACAGAGGACTGATATCTGTCACAATGTGCAGGATGGATTGAATGGGGACAGAGGACTGAGGGCATGGAGACTAGTTATGAAACTCTGGAAAGACACAAAGATGGTGAGGGCTTGAACTAAAGGGGATTGAAAGAAAACTGAACTATGTAAGAGAGAAATATTTGTTAATTTAGTAGTTGCTGGGAAGAGTGAGAAAGAAAAATCTGGGATGTCCCTTGGGTTTCTGACTTGAGCACCTGGGATAGGTGCAGGTCTAAGAGGAAAGAGGACAGGGGTGATAGCTGTCCAGTCCCCCAGCATGGTGCCTGGAACAGTAAGCTGGCCCTGGTCAGTTTGGCTCAGCAGTTGGAATGTCAGCCCACTGACTGAAGGGTCTCAGGTTTGATTCCTGGTCAAGGGCATGTACCTGGGTTGCAGGTTTAATCCCTGGCCAGGGTCTTGAGGGAGATAACCAATTGATGTGTCTCTGTCACATCTCTCTCTCCCTCCCCCTCCCCCTCTTCCTCTCCCTCTCCTTCCACTCTCTAAAAATCAATGGAAAAATATCCCTGGGTGAGAATTAACAAAAATAAATAAATAAATAAATATTTCTGAATGCAAGTACAGTTGAGTGAATTGATACGAGAGAATACAGACCCTTTTTCAGCGTATAAACAACTATTGTGCCCAGGCTGGTGTGCTCAGTGGTTAGAGTGTCTGCCAAAGCAATGGAAGGGTTACGGGTTCTGTCAGTCAAGGGCTCGTACCTGTGTTGCAGGTTTGATCACTGACCCAGGTCAGGGCAACCAGAGACACAGGATGTTTATCTCTCTCTTTCCTCCCCTCCATCCTCCCTTCCACTCTAAAAACCAGTGGAAAAAAATATCCTCGGATGAGGATTAACAAAAAAAAAAAAGAAGATCACAAGAATTGATTTTGTTGCTTCATGCTTGCTGGCATGAACTCTTGATTTCCTAGAACTGTGCATTTGTAGAAATTTAAATTCCTTATTTTCTTACTCATTTTATAGATCTAAAGTACCATGGATCTGCCTGTGGATGAGTGGAAATCATACGTACTTCAGAAGTGGGCTTTGCTCCCAAAGTCCATTCAGGTCACAATTTGTACAGCAGAGACTTTGAGTGATATCTTTCTTCACTCCTCTTTGCTTCTTCAGTAAGTAAATGGAAGCTTTAACCAGGGAAATTCATCTGAAAAATGTCTCAATTTGTCATTTGCTCTTAAGTTATCTCTTTTTGATCGAAGGATTAAATTTAGATTTTTATATTTTGGAGCATTCATCAGTTTTTGCTACTTCCCATATTTCCCAACCTACTATTATAGAAAAGATAGGGATGCTATTTAGCTTTTTTGGTGTCAGTGTTATGTTTTAATAATCAGTGCCTTGCTGTAGTCATTTAGGCTCTGAACTCTGCCATTTCCCAAAGGTTGTAGTGGAGATTTACTAGCTGCACATAGAAATTTCTAAGTGCTCAAATTTGGAAAGGACCTTAGAGGTTTAACCCCAGTATTTTCCAAACTCTCTTGACTATACTCTTTAGTAAGAAATATTTTACATCACAATGCAGTACACATAGATATATAGAGAAAACTGAAACAAGAGTTTCCCACAACTTCATTCAGTGAATTTTTACTGATTACCTATTTTGAGCTGCAGAATCTCTAAAACTGGTCAAAGATATCAACCCACAGATTCCAGAAGTTTAGCAAATCCCAAACACTATAAACATAAATAAAATCACACCTAGGGGCAGCAGGCTCAAACTGACAAAAACTGCCCTGGCCGGTTTGGCTCAGCGGTTAGAGCGTCGGCCTGCGGTCCTGAGAGACCCGGGTTCGGTTCCCGCTAGGGGCACGTACCTCGGTTGCAGTTTGTCCCCGGCCCTGGTTGGGTCGTGTGGGTGGCAGCCACTCGATGTGTCCCTTTCACGTCGATGTTTCTCTCTCTCACTCTCTCCCTCCCACACTCTATCTAAACAAAGGATGAAAAAGTGTCCTCGGGCGAGGATAATAATAAAAAAAAAGAAAAAAAAAAAAAAAAAAAAAAACTGACAAAAACTAAAAAGAAAAAGGCTATTTTAAAAACAATCAAAGAGCCCTACCCCAGTTTCTCAGTGGTTAGAGCATCGGCCCACGGACCAAAGAGTTGCAGGTTCGATTCCAGCCAAAGGCATAGTACCTCAATTGCAGTTTGTCCCCAGCCTTGGTTGGAGTCATGCAGGAGGCAACCAGTCGATGTGTCTCTCTCACATTGATGTTTCTCTCTCTCTCTTTCCCCCTCCCTCCTTTCCCTCCACTCTTTCTGAAGATAAATGGAAAAAAATATCCTCAGGTGAGGATTAAAAAAAAACACACAATCAAAGAGAAAAGACTTATTACCCATATGGGAGGAAAAATAAGACAATGGCTGATTTTCTTCAATGAAACTACAGAAGCCCAAAGACAATTTAATGGCACATCTAAAGTACTGAAAGAAAAACAAAGCAAAACAAAACTTGCCAATCTAGAACTCTGTACCTAATGAAAATACCTTTCAAAACTGAATGCAAACTAAAACATTTAGAAGTAAGAAATGACAACAGTAGTACAAAGGGTAAGATAGGGAAATCAAGTTGAATTGTTTTGTTGTTATTTTATCCTCACCCAAGGACATTTTTGCATTTATCTTCAGATAGAGCAGGAGGGAGAGAGAAACATCAGTGTCAGAGAGATACATTGACTGGCTGCCACCCACATGGCCCCGTTGGGGCCGGGGACAAACTGCAACCGAAGTACATGCCCTTAGCGGGAACCGTA
The DNA here is from genome assembly GCF_014108415.1 of Molossus molossus. Taxonomy (NCBI): domain Eukaryota; kingdom Metazoa; phylum Chordata; class Mammalia; order Chiroptera; family Molossidae; genus Molossus; species Molossus molossus. Next base: position 42,504,603 of record NW_023425354.1, on the reverse strand, counting down.
CCCAGGACTCTGGTCCGCGGGCTGATGCTCTAACCGCTGGGCCAAACTGGCCAGGGCATGGAGTTGAATTGTAAGATCGTTGTATTGTTTGGGAAATGGTGAAAGTACTAACTAAAGATAATAAATCAGGAATTCATTTTGTAACCTCTAGGATAACCACAAAAATATATATATATAAATTTATAATGAAGTCAATTCTCCCCCTTTCCCCATGTGTTAAGCAGAATAATACATACCAAGACGTCCATGTCCTAATTTCAGGAATTTGTGACTATGTTAGGTTACATAGTAAAGGGAAATTAAGGTTGCTGATTAGCCAATTTTAAGATAGGGAGAGTGAGTCCAATGTAATCAAAAGAGTCCTTAAAAGTGGAAAAAGAGCCCTGGCCAGTGTGGTTCAGTGGTTAGAGCGTCAGCCTGTGCACCAAAGGGTCATGGGCTCGATTCCTGGTCAAGGACATGTACCTGGGTTGCAGGTTCGATCCCTGGCCTCAGTTGGGGCGCATGTAGGAGGCAACCAATTGGTGTGTCTCTCAGATCAATGTTTCTCTCCTCCACCACTCCCTTCCACTTTCTCTAAAAAAAAAGAAAAGAAAATCAGTAGAAAAAATATCCATGAGTAAGGATTCTTTTTTTTAAAAGTAGAAAAAGGAGGAAAAGAGAAGAGTCAGAGGGAGATGTGACTATAGAAGAATAGTCAGAGAGATGCAACATTGCTGGCTTTAAAGACAGAGAAAGGAAGCCATGAGCCAAAGAATGTAGGAAGCCTCTAGAAACTGGAAAATACAAGGAAATATCTCCTGGAACCTCCAGAAAACCCTACCAACACTTTGATTTTAGCTCACTGAGATCTACGTTAGGCTTCTGCCCTTCCAAATGTAAGGTAAATTTTTGTGTTGTAAGTCACTAATCTTGTGGTAATTTGTTACAGCAGCAACAAAAAACTAATACATTTTCTTTACTTCCCTAATTCAAATTACTATCAGTAGCTAGACCATTACAATAGCTTCCTTGCCTCACTCCAAACTTTTTCTACACCATGACAGGAATCATTTTGCAAAACACTAATCAATGTTATTGATCTCACCTAAAACATTTCAGGAGTTTCTTTTGCTCTTATAATAAAGGCTAAAATTCTTAATATAGAAGCCAGTAAGACATTGCAGTCTGACCACCGCCTGTCTCTCCGGCCTCCTCTTTCACCACAGTCCCCTTTCTGACATATCGGCCTTCTTTCAATTCCTGCTATGCATTATGCTTCTTCATGCCACATGGCATTCACTTCTTACATTACTTCTGCCTGAAATTCTTTTCGTATCTCTTCTCTACTCCACCATGCCTAATTAAGAACTAATTAACTTCTGCTTATCCTTCAGGGTCAGCTAAATCTTTCCTCAGGAAAACCTTCCCTGAATCCCAGCTGGGTTATCTTTTTTTTATATATACATGTACAATACTGCATACCTTTCCTTTTTAGATTTGGGTAATCATTTGATTAACGTCTGTCTTCACTACTAGACTGTAAACTCCATAAGGGCAAGGACCTTGTCAGTGTTTGGTTTGTTTTTCTTTTTTTTATCCTCACCCGAGGATATTTTTCCATTTTTTGTACAGATAGAGTAGGAGGGAGAGAGAGGAAGGGAGAGAAAGAGAGAAACATCGACGTAAAGGGACACATCGAGTGGCTGCCACCCGCACGACCAACCACGGCCAGGGACAAACTGCAACCGAAGTACGTGCCCTTAGCAGGAACCGAACCCGGGTCTCTCCGGACCGCAGGCCGACGCTCTAACCACTGAGCCAAACTGGTCAGGGCTTGGTTTGTTTTTCTTTAGACAAGAGCAGTGCATTGTCAAAAATACAGTTACTCAGCCCTGGCCAGTTTGCTCAGCGGTTAGAGCATCAGCCTTCACACCAGAGAGTCCTGGGTTCAGCTCCCACTAAGGGCACATACCTCAGTTGCAGTTTGTCCCCAGCCCTGGTTGGGGTTGTGTGGGTGGCAGCCAGTCGATATGTCTCTCTCACATCAATGTTTCTCTTCCTCCTTCTCTCCCTCTCACTCTATCTGAAGATAAATGCAAAAATGTCCTCAGGTGAGGATTAAAAAAAAATACGGGTACTCAAATACTGATTGAATGACAGTTTGATAATGTGTATAAAGCACTTAGTTCAGTGAATGGCACACAATGATGCTAAATAGGACATATGAATGAGGGCCTCATCTATATCCAGATACATAAACACATACCTTTCAAGTTCAAGGTGGACATTTTATCTTTGTGCCAACAACAAACACAGTGTCTTTTTAGTTCTTTCCATGCATTCTCATTCATTTATAGATAAATATGCACATATCTTTTTTTATTCTCTGTTAAATTATATTATGTGTTTTGTTCTGTGAGATTTTTTCCCAACATAACGCCTTAATCTTTTTAACAACCACAAAGTATTGCTAGTGTAATATGCCACAATTTACAGTAGTTATTTTTTCCCTGTTGATGGGCAATTAAATGTTTTTCTTTATTCAATTGATTTGAGAGAGAGAGGAAGGGAGAGGGAGAAAGAGAGAAACATTGATTTCAGAGGGAAACATTGATGGGTTGCCTCTTGTACAGTCTGAGACTGAACCTGCAACTTGGGCATGTACCTAAAAATTGGCAACCTTTTGGTGCATAGGGTGATGTTCAACCAACTGAGCCACACCGGCCAGGGTGCCAGTTAGGTTTTTGGTTTTTTGTTGTTTTTTTTATCCTCACCCAAGGATACTTTTCCATTTTTTGTTCAGATAGATTGGGGAGGGAGAAAGAGAGAGAGAGAGAGAGAGAGAGAAGAGAGAAACATCGATGTGAAAGGGACACATCAAGTGGTTGCCACCTGTACGACTCAACCAGGGGCAGGGACAAACTGCAACCGAGGTACATGTCCTTAGCGGGAACCGAACCCGGACCTCCCTGGACCTCAGGCTGACTGACGCTCTACTGCTGAACTAAACCGGCCAGGGCAGGTTTTTGGTTTTTTAAAAATATTTTTATTGATATTTGGAGATTTGAATGAACATTTCTTCAAAGAAGAGATGCAAATGGCCAATAGACATATGAAAAAATCCTCTTAACATCACTAATCATTAGGGAAATGCAAATCAAAATGACAAGAAGATTCCACTTCACATTTATTAGAGTGGCTACTATCAAAAAAAGAAATGTTGTCCAGCTGGTGTGGCTCAGTGGTTGAGCATCAACCCATGCACCAGGAGGTCGCCAGTTTGATTCCCGGTCAGAACACATGCCCAGGTTGTGGGCCCGATGCCCAGTATGGGGCATGCAGGAGGCAGCCAATCAATGTTCCTATCTCTCCCTCTCACTTTCTCTCTCTCTAAAATCAATAAAGGAAAAGAAAAAATTTTTTTTTAATTTACTGATTTGAGAGGGAAAGAGAAAAAGAGAACATAGATTTGTTGTTCCACTTATTTATGTATTCATTGATTGCTTCTTGTATGTGACCTGACTGGGGATGGAACCCGCAACCTTGGCATATCATGATGATGCTATAACTGGCTGAGCTACTCAGCCACGGCCAAGCACACCTTTTTTTCTTTTTTCTTTTTTCTTTATTGCTTTGAGAGAGAGAGAGGAAGGGAGAGGGAGAGAGACATAGAAACATGGATGGGAGAGAATATCGATTGGCTGCCTCCTGCATGCCCCCACTGGGATTTGGGCCCACAACCTGGGCATGTGCCCTGACCAGGAATCAAACCAGCAACCTCTGGTTTGGGTCGATGCTCAACCATTGAGCCACACCTGCTGGGCTGCACATCTTTTTTTTTTCTTTATTGATTTTAGAGAGAGGAAGGGAGAGGGAGAGAAGAGATAGAAACATCAGTGAGAGAGAATATCGATTGGCTGCCTCCTAAATGCTCCCACTGGGGATTGGGCCCACAACCTGGGCATGTGCCCTAACCAGGAATTGAACCGGGGACCTCTTGGTGCATGGGTCAATGTTCAACCACTGAGCTACACCATCCGGACACATACCTTTTGATTTAAGTAAAATCTTTCCTAATTTTTCTTTCTGTGTCATTTATTTTGAGATTTTTTCTGTATTGTACTTAAATATTAATAAAATAATATTTGACATTAGCTTATACATAACAAAGATAAATAATGTTTTGTGAAACAATGTTTTGTGACCCAAGAGTTGCTAAAGATAATTTTTATTTCCCATGTTATTCATATTCTGTTTGCTTCATTGCATTTGTCGTCAAAGAGTAAGGTTATTCTATACTGTTTCTCCTTATTGGACGAAAGGTGTGTTCTCTTTTGCCAGTGTATGTGTATGTTTGTGTATTTATATTAGATCAACCTTATTATTTTTATTATATAGAGCATTTGCATACAGTACTTTTTAGAACTTTTCATGTTGAAATAATTTCAAATTTAATTGTAAAAGCAGTACAGAGATTTGCTGTTTAATATTTAAGGTTACCCAAATGTTAGCATCTCACTACTTTTACTTTATTATTTGTTTGCTTTCCCTCCCTCCCTCTCTCTCTCTTCCTCCCTCCCTCCTTCCTTCCTCTCCTCTGGCAGCCATTCAACTCAGGTGTTTTCAACAGTGTAAGTGGAGGATATGCCTTGGCGCAAAGACTGTATTATGCTATTTTCTACACCCAAGCTTCTATGTGATGTATTATCTGAGGAATGGTTCATTGGTTCATAATTATGAGATAAAGAATAAAAAATTACCCCTCCATCCTCTAAATAGAAATTCTAGTCAGAGACCACAAGGTCCCCACCCCCTGCCATTCCCATCACATTACATAATAGAATCTCATGTGTCCCAATGATTTTCAGACCATTGGTTTCAAGTGTAATGGTTAAGAACTTTCCTTGAGACCTGGCCAGTTTGGCTCAGCAGTTAGAGCACTGGCTCAGGGACCAAAGGGTCTCGGGTTCAATTCCCAGTCAAGGGCATGTACCTTGGTTGCAGGTTTGACCCCTAGTCAAGGTAGCAACCAATCAATGTGCCTCTCTCACATTGTTGTTTATCTCTCTCTCTCTCTCCCTCCCTTCCACTCTATCTTAAAAAATCAATAGAAAAATATTCACCAGTGATGATTAAAAAAAGAGAGAGAGAGAGAAAGAGAGCTTTCCTTGAAATAACAAATGTATGCTTTTTTGTTTGTTTCTTTTCTTTCTCCATAAAGACCTGAGGATGAGATGTTTTTAAAAAGGCTTTCTAGAGGTTATTCTGTGGCAAAGGACCCTAGCGCTCCCCTTTTCTACAGAGAAGAAGGAAACAAAAAATTTCAGGAGAAAGATTACATGGGAGCCACAGTGCTGTACTCTAAGGTAAGATACTCCTGCCCGAGTCAGTGTGGCTCAGTGGTTGGAGGGTCAGCCCGCGCACTGAAGGGTTTTGGGTTTGATTTCCGGTAAAGAGCATGTTTGATCCCAGGCCCCTGTCGGGCACAACCAATCATTTATCTCATGTGGATGTTTCTCCCTCTCCCTCTCCCTCTCCCTCTCCCTCTCCCTCTCCCTCTCCCTCTCTCTTCCTCTCCCTCCCTTCTACTCTCTCAAAAAAATCAATGGAAAAAATATCCTTGGGTGAGGATTAAAAAAATAATAATAAGCCCTGGCCGGTTTGGCTCAGCGGTTAGAGCATTGGCCTGCGGTCTGGAGAGACCTGGGTTCGGTTCCCACTAAGGGCACGTACCTCGGTTGCAGTTTGTCCCCGGCCCTGGTTGGGTTGTGTGGGTGGCAGCCACTCGGTGTGTCCCTTTCACATCGATGTCTCTCTCTCTCTCTCTCTCCCTCTCTTTCCCTCCCACTCTATCTGACCAAAGGGTGGAAAAATGTCCTCAGGTGAGGAAAAAAATAAAAAAATAAAAAATAAATAATAATAATAAAGTAAGGTAACACGCTCCCAGCTCAGTGGGAGGGGCTATTTCAACAATTTAACAATGCATATTTCTGCAAAAGATAGAGCCTTAATGCCGAATTGTGTAGCGAGTGGTAGCTTTGTCTATTATTTGTGGATTTGGAAAAGAAAACTGACAATTCTGCTGCTGACTATGTTCTGAAACAAAGGGTAGTTTATATTACGTGTCCTGAATTCCATAATTCTTCAGACACCTTGTAGCAATAGTCTTGGACCCCTTACCCTACCTTGTTCATGTCTATGAGCTTTCATTAAATTGTCATCTTTGTCTAAATGACTGATGAGGCTACTGTTTAACAGTCCCAATTTAGAGAGCAGCTAGACTTTTTATTAGCCACAGTGTTAGCTACAACCAATATGACTTAGATGAAGTTGGAAAGGAAAATAAGCTCAATTGCCACAGCCCAGTTGAACTCCATTTTGTTTTTGTTTGTTCTTTTTTTTTTTTTGGTGGTACGTGCCCCTAGTGGGAACCAAACCCAGGACTCTCTGGTCCGCAGGCCAACACTCAACCACTGAGCCAAATTGGCCAGGGCTGAACTCCACTTGGAAGCTTATCAACAAATATTTAAAATTATGCTAACCATCAATGATCTAGATTTTTTTTTTATCCTCACCCGAGGACATTTTTCCATTTTTGTTCAGATAGAGTGGGAGGGAGAAAAGAAGAGAGAGAGAGAGAGAAACATCGACGTGAAAGGGACACATTGAGTGGCTGCCTCCCGCACAATCCCAACCGGGGCCGAGTACAAACTGCAACCGAGGTACATGCCCTTAGCAGGAACCAAACCCGGGTCTCTCTGGACTGCAGGCTGATGCTCTGACCGCTGTACCAAACCGGCCAGGGTAATGATCTAGATTTTAAGGATGGATATTGGCTTTTATAAACCTAATATTGCTCTTGTTCACTCTCAGTAGGAACTGGAACAAAATCCCTGAGACACTTCCTTCCATAACTTTTAAAACCATTTTTTCTTTTATTAATTTTTGAGAGAGAGGAAGGGAGAGGAAGAGAGAGAGAGAAACATTGATGAGAGAGAACATCGATAGGCCGCCTCCTGCTTGTCCCCCACTGGGGGTCTGGCCCACCACCTGGCCATGTGCCCTGACTAGGAATCGAACCAGCGACCTCTTGGTGCATGGGTCGACACTCAACCTCTGAGCCACACCGGCTGGGCTCTTCCATAACTTTTTAAAGATCAATATAGATTTAAAGCAAGATGTATTACTCCCTTGCACCAGGTCTATGATCTTGTATATTAAAAGAATGAGTATAAATTTGAAGGTACCCCTACTGTGAATCTTTAGCAGGCCTATGCTTAAAGTTTGGAATTATTTTTCCAAAAACTATCAGACGTATAGCAGCGGCTTCTATAATTGATAAAAAGCCCTGCTTTATAATGTTATAACAGAGTGCCCTGGCTGGTTTGGCTCAGCGGTTAGAACGTAGGTCTGCGGACCAGAGAGGCCTGGGTTTGGTTCCTGCTAAGGGCATGTACCTCGGTTGCAGTTTGTCCCCAGCCCTGATTGGGGTTGTGTGGGAGGCAACCAGTCGATGTGTCTCTCTTACATCAATGTTTCTCTCTCTTTCTCCCTCCTGCTCTATCTGCTAAAAAAAAACAAAACAAAAACAAACAAAAAAACTCTAATGTTATAACAGTATTTAACTGAATAATGTGTTAGTGATTGCTGAAGAATTAAAATCTATTAGATGTAATGATCTACTGATAAATGGCTTAGTTCTTCTTCAAAGCTAATCTCTTCCACTTTATGTGTGTGCAGCATAAATATGATTCCATGGGAAGCTGTTCAGAAACACAAGTAAAATAAAAAGTAAACTCAGACAAAAAATTAAGATTTGCTCTGGATGTGGGAGGAGATGAGCCTGCCTATCTCATGAAGCTAGTATTTTGGTGATTATGGTACTTTGCAATTTTTTTAAAGCGATTTTCTTTCTTTTTTATAATAATATTTGTTGTTTTTGTCTGCTTGCAAGTGCAATATATGTTTACTTGGGAAATATAGAGAAGCATAAAGAATAAAAAGAAATCCCCTAACCAATGATAGACACTGTTAACATTTTTACTTATATCCATCCAGCCACTTTTTCCTCTGAAAATATGTTTTTCTTTTATAAAATTGGCATAATGCTGTACTTACTGTTTTGTAACCTGCTTTTTTCCCTCAACAATTTATTGTGACCATTTTCTCGTGTTATTAAATTTTCCACTAGAACATGATTTTTTATGGCTGGCTTAGTGTTCCATTACAGAGAACTATACTTGATTTAACATCTGATGTTGGCAGATTGTTTGGTATCATAAAGCTGCATGGAGCATCTTTCTATGTAAATATTTGTACACATCTGCTTATTTCCTCAGGATTAAATTCCTAGAAGAGCAATGGCTGGGTCAATTGAGTGAATGTTTTTCAGGCCTTTGGTACTTGATGCCAAATTGTTCTCCAGGAAAGAACTAGTTAACATCCCTTCAAGCAGAGTGTGGGAATGTTCATATCTCTATATCCTAAGCAATACTGGTTATTATGGTTTTATTACTATTATTTTATATATTTATTTTGGAATAAGAAATGTGTGTATGTAGTTAGAATTTAAAAAGTACAAGATTATAGCCCGACTGGTATGGCTCAGTGGCTGAGCATCGAGCCATGCACCAAGAGGTCACCGGTTAAATTCCCAGTCAGGGCACATGCCCAGGTTGTGGGCCCAATCCCCAGTAGGGACCATGCAGGAGGCGGCCAACTGATGTTCTCTCTCATTGATGTTTCTATCTCTCTCTCCTTCTCCCTTTCTCTCTAAAAATCAATAAAGAAAAAAACATTTTTTTAAGTACAAGATTATACAGTGTAGTCTACTGCCTCTGTCCCCTAGCCACCTTGTTTCCCATACCCAGAAGATACAGTATTAAATGTATCTTTCTAGAGGTACATCAGCATCTATAAGTAAATACAGATAATCTCCCACTCCTACACACACACACACACACACACACTTTTATTATTGATTTTAAAGGGGGGGAGAGAGAGAAACATGGATTTATTGTTCCACTTATTTATTCATTCACTGCTTTTTTTTTTAAATATGCTTTTATTGATTTTTTCGAGAGAAAGGGAGGGAGAGATAGAAACATCAATGTGAGAAACACCAATTGGCTGCCTCCTGCACTCCCCCTACTAGGGATCGAGCCCACAACCTGGGCTTGTGCCCTGACCAGTAATTGAACCAGGACCTCTCAGTCGATGGGACGATGCTCAATTCATTGAGCCATAGGGGCTGGCACTGATTGCTTCTTGTATGTGCCCTGACTGGGGACTTAACTGGCAACCTTGGCATATGGAGATGATGCTCTCTCTAACTAAATGAGCTACTTGGCCAGGGCCACACTCTTTTTTCTCTTTTTTCAAGGTCTGGTGTTACATCTGATTTGCATCACCATTACACTGATGTAATATTTAAATAATTACACCTTTTTTAAAAAAAATAACATTCTATATACACTCTTTAGCACTTCACTTTTATCACTTGATATTTTAAGATTGCCCAGCCATTGTGTCTCAGTGAACTGAGCATCTTCCCATGGACTGAGAGGTATTGGTTGATTCCCAGTCAGGGCACATGCTCAGGTTGTGGGCTCAATCCCCAGCAGAGGGTGTGCTGGAGGCGGCCAATAGATGTTTCTCTCTTACATCGATGTTTCTATCTCTCTCTCCCTTCCTCTCCCTCTAAAAAAATCAATAAAAACATATTTTAAAAATAATAATAATTTGGCCTGGCCGGTTTGGCTCAGTAGTTAGAGCATCTGCCCACAGACCAAAGAGTCTCGGGCTTGATTCTGGTCAAGGGCATGTACCTTGGTTATAGTTCATCCCGTCCTGGTCGAGGTTGTGCAGGAAGCAACCAGTCAATGTTTCTCTCACACTGATGTTTCTCTATCTCTCTCCCTCCCTGTATCTGAAGATAAATAGAAAAATGTCCTCGAGTAAGGATTAAAAGATAAATAAAAGAATAAAAATTTTAAAAAATAATAATAAATTTCTTTCTTTTGGTTAATTCTCACCTGAGGATATTTTTCCATTGATTTTTATTTTTTTTATTTTTTTTTTTATTTATTTTTTTTTATCCTCACCCGAGGACATTTTTCCATTTTTTGTACAGATAGAGTGGGAGGGAGAGAGAGGAAGAGAGAGAGAGAAACATCGACGTGAAAGGGACACATTGAGTGGCTGCCACCCGCACAACCAACCAGGGCCGGGGACAAACTGCGACCGAGGTACATGCCCTTAGCGGGAACCGAACCCGGGTCTCTCCAGACCGCAGGCCGATGCTCTAACCGCTGAGCCAAACCGGCCAGGGCTCCATTGATTTTTAGATAGAGAGGAAGGGACAGAGGGAGAGGGAGAGGGAGAGAGAGAGAGGAACATTGATGTAAGAGACACATCGATTGGTTGCCTCTCGCATGGCCCCTGCTGGGACTGGGGATAGAACCTGCAGCCCAGGTATGTAGCCTTGACTGGGAATCAAACTCGTGACCCTTTAGTCCGTGCACTGTTACTCTACCGCTAAGCCAAACCGGCCAGAGTGATAATAAATTTCTTTACAGCAAAAAACAATAAAAGCAATATCAAAAGACAACATTGAACTGGAAAAAAATATCTGCAACTCATATTATAGACAAAAGGCCCATTTCTTTTTCTTTTTTAAATTTTTTTTTAATCCTCATCTGAGGACATTTTTGCATTTGTCTTCAGATAGAGCAGGAGGGAGGAAGAGAGAGAGAAACATCTACGCAAGAGAGACACATCGACTGGGACTGGTTGCCACCCACACGACCCCAACCGGGGCCAGGACAGACTGCAACCGAGGTACATGCCCTTAGTGGGAACTGAACCCAGGACTCTCTGGTCGGGGGGCCAGTGCTCCAACAGCTTAGCCAAACCAGCCAAGGCCCATTTCTTTACTTTATGAACAGTTCCTCCAGATCAATAAGATGACAACCAATAATTCAATTGGAAAATCAGCAAATGGCCTGGCCAGTTTGGCTCAGAGGTTAGAGTGTCGGCTTGCGGTCCAGAGAGACCCAAGTTCGGTTCGCGCTAAGGGCACATACCTCAGTTGTAGTTTGTCCCTGGCCCTGGTTGGTCGTGCGGGTGGCAGCCACTCAATGTGTCCATTTCACGTCGATGTTTCACTCTCTCCCTTCCACTCTATCTGAATAAAAAATGGAAAAATGGCCCTGGCCAGTTTGGTTCAGCGGTTAGAGCATCAGCCTGTGGTCCAGAGAGACCCGGGTTTAGTTCCCGCTAAGGGCACGTACCTTGGTTGCAGTTTGTCCCCGGCCCTGGTTGGTCGTGCGGGTGGCAGCCACTCGATGTGTCCCTTTCACGTCGATGTTTCTCTCTCTCTCTCTCTTTCTCTCTCTCCCTCCCGCTCTATCTGAACAAAAAATGGAAAAACGTCCTCTGGTGAGGATAAAAAAAAAAAGAAAAGAAAACCAGCAAATGTTATAAACAGTTCTAATGGGAAATATAAATGGCTCTTAAACATATGAAAAAATGTTCAACCTCATTCTGAATCAGCAAAATACAAATGAAAACTTTACTGGGAATTCTGTTTTTTTTACCGATCAGTTTGGCAAAGAAAAGTAAAACTGACAGCAAACTGAGGTTGTAAAGGACTGGGATAACGAGTATCTCACACGTTGCTAGTGGGAGGGTGAATTGGTCCCATGACTGTAGGGGGCAGTTTTACTACATATATCCACTGATCCAGCAATTTCTCTTCTAGGAATTTATCCTACAGATATAATCATTTATTCTACAGATATATGCAAAATAACATACATGCAAAGTTTCTCACCACAGAATTGTGTTAGACTATTTCCTTTTTTGTTTGTTTGTTTTTTTGTTAATCCTCACCCAAGGATATTTTTCCATTGTTTGTTTGTTTGTTTGTTTCTTTTTTCTAGGTGGAGTGGAAGGTGGTGGGGGGAGAGAGAGGAAAAAAACATCAATTTGAGAGAGACACATCAATTGGTTGCCTCCCTCACGACCCCAACTGGGGTCTGGGATCCTGCCACCTACATGCCCTTAACCGGAAGTTGAACCCTCGACCCTTCGGTCCTTGGCCGACTGCTGAGCCAGACGGGCCAGGGCATGTTAGGCTACTTCTATAGTTTCTTCTAGTGTTCTCATAGTTTCATTTTTCACATTAAGATTTTAATTCATTTGGAATTTATCCTAACGAAAGTTTTATCATATATAGAGAACCAATTTTATTTTTTATTTTTCCTCCATAGCTGCCTATTTTTCCCAATACTTGTATTGAATAATCGCCATCTTTTCTCCAGTGATTAGAAATGCCACTTTTGTGATTATTATCAATTCTTGATGGTAGAGAAAAGGCAGCCCTTCTCTGCTTTCATTTTCATATACTTGGCTACCTATATATGAATTACCCGTTTCCTTCCCATATATCATTAGTGTTTCTTCTTTTGTGAATTTCTTTTTGTGCCACTCACCCTTTGTTATGTGGAGGATTGTGCTTCTTGGTTTTTGTTTACCTTTAGTGTTGTTTGTGGCTGAAGAAGCTGTGTCTGATGCTGTTGTCTTCAAAGTGCTTTGAGTATTTATTTCTTCCCTTGCTCTTCATAGCTTTGCTGTAAGGTAGTTAAAAATGAAGCTGAAGCAGGTGAAGCACCAAGAAATCCAGTAAATTCCCTAATTTCATACAGTAGTAGAGCCCCTGTTATCTGAAAAAGACTAGAAAGATGCTAGCCTCCAGTAATACCTTTAACTGGTTCATTGTTTTGCAGGGAGTGTCACATTCAAGGCCAAACACTGAGGACATTGCATTGTGTTATGCCAATCGCTCTGCAGCCCTCTTCCACCTGGGTCAGTATGAAGTGAGTATCAGGGTGCCTGGTATGATTGCAGAGGATCTGGAAGAGGTTAGCTGGAGGACTAGACCTTCATCTCGGCTTCTACCTTAGCACACTAAAACTGAGCCATGCTGCACACGGTTTAATTGGAAGCAAATTGATTCCTCCCTAATGTGTCTTTCTCCTGATTCATTTTATCTATCAGAGGTAATGATGTGGGGTAGCGCTGGTTGATAAGAGATCATGACACATTCCACAGGGCATTGTATGTCCAGTGGGTCAGCAGTTCCCAGCGTCGAGATCACCTGTGAGATAAGTTGCTAATAATCCCTCAGGTTCCAAGTGTTTGCAAACTATTTGTTTGTTTGGTTTTTTTGTTCATCTTCATCGAGGGTATTTTTTCATTGATTTTTAGATAGAGGAGGAGGGAGGGTGGTAGAGAGGGAAAGAAACATCCATGGGAGAGAGACACATCAATTGGTTGCCTCCCATAGGACCCCGGCCAGGGCAGGGATTAAACCTACAACCCAGATACGTGCCCCTGACCAGGAATTGAACCCAAGACCCTTCAGTCATTGGACTGATGCTGTAACCATTCAGTCAAATTGGCCAGGGCACTTGCTTGTTTGATTGATTGATTTATTTATTTATTTATTTATTTATTTATTTATTTATTTATTTATTTTGGTATGTGTCCCTAGCGGGAACCGAACCCAAGACTCTTGGTCTGCAGGCTGACGCTCCAAGCTTGTTTGTTTGTTTTTGTTTTGTTTTGTTTTTTGTTTTTTGTTTTGTTTTTTAAATCCTCACCCGAGGACATTTTTGCATTTTTTGTTCAGACAGAGCGGGAGGGAGAGAGAGGAAGAGAGAGAGAGAGAAACCTCGATGTGAAGAGAACACATCGAGTGGCTGCCACCCGCACGACCAACCAGGGCCGGGGACAAACTGCAACCGAGGTACATGCCCTTAGCGGGAACCGAACCCGGGTCTCTCTGTACCGCAGGCCGACGCTCTAACCGCTGAGCCAAACCGGCCAGGGCTTGTTTGTTTTTTTAAAGTGAGTACAGCATGTTCAAGGTGACCCCTGCAATGACACAAGTCACCTTTAACATGCCTTTTGTGTGGGAAAGTAAAAGTGAGGGGGTAGGTGTCGGAGGAGTGGCTTTCTCCTCATTCCCTACTTGAGGTCGAAGGATACACTCTAAAATGCCATTTTGGTACATCCATTTCAGAATTCCACAGAAACTTAAATTACGCCCGAGAAGTAAGAATAATTTTAGTAGTCACAAGTTCACACTTACTGCCCTTTGGACTAAAAAAAAAGAGCAAGACTCTCACTCTAGGTCATAAGCAAGAAAGTCCTGGACTACTGCAGACAGTGAACAGAGGTTGTGAAACATTTAACCCTTTATATCTTCCCTACTTGGCTATTTTTGTTTCCCTTCTTATAGGAGTGATTACTGTATATTGAGTGCCATATGTTGAGCACATACAATGTTCCAGGCACTCTTTTCAGCGCTTTAGCTATATTATCTTACTTTTATCCTTATTTCAACCCTATGAGAGAGATATTATTATCCCTGTTTTTCAGATGAGAAAACCAAGACACTGAGAAATTAAGTCACTTGCATAAGGTTATACAGCTAGTAAGAGGCAGAGGCAGTATTGGGATGCAGGCCCTGCCCTCTTGATTACCATACTATAATTCTTCTATCTATAAGAATATTTTCCTTAAAAAAAAATAACAAACAGCCCTGGCCAGTTTGGCTCAGAGGTTAGAGTGTTGGCCCACAGACCAAACAGTCCTGGGTTCGGTTCCCACTAAGGGCACATACCTTGGTTGCAGTTTGTTTCCGGCCATGGTTGGGGTTGTGTGGGTGGCAACCACTCGATGTGTCTCTCTCACATCGATGTTTCTCTCTCTCTCTCTTCCACCTTCTCTCCCTCCTGCTCTATCTGAAGATAAATGCAAAAATGTCCTCGGGTGAGGATAAAAAAAATTTTAAAAAAACAAAAAAAACAGAGCCCTGCTGGTTTGGCCTAGCGGTTAGAGTGTCGGCCCGTGGACCAGAGTCCCGGATTCGATTCTGGCCAAGGTCATGTGTCTTGGTTGCAATTCGTCCCTGGCCCGGGTTGGGGTTGTGTAGGTGGCAGCCAATTGATGTGTCTCTCTCACATTGAAGTTTCTTTCTCTCTCTTCCTCCCTCTTTCCCCCCTGTTCTATCTGAAGATTAAAAATATAAAAATAGCCTTGGCCGGTTTGGCTCAGCAGTTAGAGCATCAGCCTGCGGTCCAGAGAGACCCAGGTTCAGTTCCCGCTAAGGGCATGTACCTCGGTTGCAGTTTGTCCTCAGCCCTGGTTGGGTCATGTGGGTGGCAACCACATGATGTGTCCCTTTCACGTCGATGTCTCTCTCTCTCTCTCTTCCTCTCTCTCCTTCCTCCTCTCTCTCCCTCCCACTCTATCTGAACGAAAAACGAAAAAATGACCTCAGGTGAGGATTAAAAAAAATATATATATATATATATATCTCCTTGGGTGAAGATTAAAAAAAAAACAAATATTTAATAAGATAGTTAAATATCTTTTTAGCATGGATTTCTATCACTCAATTAAAGATTACATGGTAGAATATGATTTAAAGAAATAAGCATATGATTGTAGTTGCCCCATCTTCAACTTTCCTATAGATTTTTGTTAAGACTTTCAGTAGATATTGAAGAGTAGGGACCAAGGATCAATTTGAGATTTCCTTTCTGTTTTCAGACATGTCTTAAAGACATCAGCAGAGCACAGATGCATGGGTATCCAGAAAGATTGCAGCCTAAGATGATGTTACGTAAGGCAGAGTGTCTGGTGACCCTGGGGAGACTACAGGAGGCAAGCCAGATCATCAGTGATCTTGAAAGTAATTTCACTGCCAAACAAACCCCAGCAGCTCCCCAGTTTCAAACTCTGCAGAGCACCCTCTGTCGTCTGAAAATGAAGGCACAAGAAAAGGAGAATCTCACAGAAACCTTCCCAGCAGCTCTAACCCATGCCTTTGAGGACATGAACTTAAGGGAAGAGAATGAACAAATTTCCAGTGCATCACCATCTGTCAGTTTATGCACAGACCCTTTAAAAGGCCGCTGTCTGATTGCCACGAAAGATATTCTCCCAGGAGAGCTCCTGGTGAAGGAGGATGCTTTTGTGAGTGTGCTTAACCCAGGAGAAATGCCACCACTGCATTATGGCCTGGAGAGCAAGCGGAATACCAGAGTTGCCAATGGGGATCTCTACTGTCACCGGTGTTTGAAGCACACTTTGGCCATGGTTCCCTGTGACGGATGCAGCTATGCCAAGTATTGCAGCCAGGAGTGTATGCAGCAGGCCTGGGATCTCTACCATAGCATAGAGTGCTCTCTAGGGGGGCTGCTTCTCACACTGGGGGTCTTTTGCCACATTTCCCTGAGGTCCACTCTTTTAGCTAGATTTGAGGATGTTGGCAAAGTCATAAGGAAGCTTTGTGGTGAGATTAGTAACAAGGATCTCTCTCTACCTGAAAGCAAGAATCTGGTGCAAACACTCAGTTATGACCTAGGAGAGGAGAGTGAGAAAAATGGCAAAACAATGGAGCCCCCAATTCCTGGATGTGACATTAATGGAAAGTATATAAATAATTATAATGCTGTCTTACACCTTTTGCCCCATACTAAAAATCATAGCCCAGAGCACAAATTCCTCTGTGCCCTAAGTGTTTCTGCACTATGCAAGCAGCTGGAAGCAGCCAATTTACAGACCCTCCCAAGTCAGGAATCCTCACAGCCCAAAGCAGCAGTGGTTCCTGCGATGTGTCAAGAGTTGCATATTTGGGGAGTGGCCATGCTGAGACACATGTTACAGCTTCAGTGTAATGCTCAGGCAATAACTACCATACAGCAAACAGGTAAGAGGGACACTTTTCTGCCTTACAATATTGTTCTTTTTTTTTTTTTTCTCTCTCTTTAATCCTTACCAGAGGACATGCTTAGAGAGGGAAAAGGGGCAGGGGCAGGGGAGAGAGGGAGAGAGAAACATTGGTCGGTTACCTTCTGCATGCACCCTGACTAGGGATCGAACCAACAGCCTTTTGGTGCATGGGACGATGCTCCGACCAACTGAGTCACTCCAGCTGGGCACAATATTGTTCTTTTTTTTTTTTCCTTTATTGATTTGAGAAAGAGAGGGAGAGAGAGAGAAACATCAATGAGAGAAACATTAATGAGAGGCAGCTCGACTGGCTGCCTCCTGCATACCTCCCTCTGGGGATTGGGCCCACAACCTGGGCATGTGTCCTGACCGGGAATCGAACCAGCAACCTTTTGGTGCATGGGTCGACACTCAACCACTGAGCCACACTGGCCAGGCAGATCAGGTAGTTTCATTGGAAAATACAGTTGTCTTGTTTTATCACGATTATGCCCTTGAGAAGCTGTGTAACCATAACAAATTATTTGATCCCACTCTGCCTCAGCTTTCTCATCTTTTTTTTTTTTTTTTTTTAAGAGAGAGAGAGGAAGGGAGAGGGAGAGAGAGGTAGAAACATTGATGAGAGAGAACATTAATTGGCTGCCTCCTGCATGCCCCTCATTGGGGATTTGGCCCACAACCTGGGCATGTGCCCTGACCGGGAATCGAACCGGTGACTTCTTTGTACATGGGTCAACGCTCAACCACTGAGCCACACCGGCTGGACTCAGCTTTCTCATCGTTAAAGTGGATAGTTTAATCCCACATAACTTTTCAGAGTTGTGCAGTTGATCTGTTTGTAAAAATACTTTAAAGTAAAAAACCCTATTACCCTATTGATATTGTATTGTGAAGGGAAACTGAAATAATAGTTAAATAAGACTGCAGCACTGGCCGGTTTGGCTCAGCGGTTAGAGCGTTGGCCTGTGCTCTGGAGAGACCCGGGTTCAATTCCCGCTAAGGGCATGTACCTCGATTGCAGTTTGTCCCCAGCCCTGGTTGGATCGTGTGGGTGGCAACCACTCGATGTGTCCCTTTCACGTCGATGTTTCTCTCTCTATCCCTCCCATTCTATCTGAGCAAAATATCAAAAAATGTCCTCGGGTGAGGATTAAAAAAAACAAGACTGCAGAAAGAACAGGTTCTGTAGTTAGGGTATCAGAATCTTAGCTCACTCATATGACTCATGTGACTCAGGTACTCTGTCTCTTCTCTTTCCAGCTGACAAAATTTTCTCCTGTTTTAAACTTCCAAGAGAGGAGTCTGGCCTAGCACAGCTTTTCACACAATGCGAACATAAGCTGTTGGCCAGCCTATGTTTGGGCTATCCACTGGTCAGGTGGCCAAGAATCTAGGGGCCACTTCTAGACACAGCCCAGCCCAGCCCAAGCTTTCTGAACCAGTATAGATAAGGCTGTTTCAGGTAGTTGGGGAGGTTGGATGTGCCCAGCATCATGAGTGAGATCGCTAATATGAATGTACTGACAAGATATCTGTTATTACAAAGAAATGGTATTTCTATAGTATGATCTCAAGTTGAGCACATAATGTCTTTTGATTCAATCACTTCATTATATTTTTCTGATTAACTACTGAGGGGAGAAATTAGGTATTCCTAAACCTAGCATTTATAGACAGATTAATTTTAAAAAAATTTTTTTTATTGATTTTAGAGAGAGAAAGGGAGAGGGAGAGATAGACAGAAACATCGATGAGAGAGAACATCAATTGGCTACCTCCTGCATATCCCCCATTGACAATTTGGCCCGCAACCTGGGCATGTGTCCTAATCGGGAATCGAACCAGCGACCTCTTGGTGCATGGGTTGACGCTCAGCCACCGAGCGACACTGCCCAGGCTAGACAGATTAATATTAAATGTGGCTATGGGATGGGAGCAGAGAGGAAAGTGTCAATGTGGGGGTTGGGGCAGGGGTACAGGAACATTTGTAACAGAAATAAATGAAAAAAAAATTAAATACATATTAAGTGTGGCTTAGTTAAACTAAGCATACTTAGCTCTTTGATCTTATATTAGGTAAGGTAGAATTTTGTCAACCTTTTGTTTATAGAGTTTTATCTTTAATTTTAATTCATATGTCAAGTTATATGGTATATAGGTATTTCACTAGAGGTGTTTTGGGGCAACATTCTCTTCTCGTCCCGCAGCACATGGACACCCAGTAATAGCACTGGCTTTATCCCACAGCACTACAAAATCACATTGCAAACTAGTCTCCATTTTCCTTTCTGCCTTCTTTTGCTTCTTTGAGCCATTGCTACCTTCTAAAATGCATCTGTTGAGTGTTTTCCCAGAATTATGTTTTCCCCTGGGTACCTTCACTAGCATTTTAAAAAATATTGTTTTCATTTCGTTTTATTTTTCTGAATATAAGAAGTAGTATATGGGCTTCTAGATTATAATGGCAGAAAGTAACCAACTCTTTTTTTAAAAAATGTTTTTATTGATTTTATTTTATTATTATTTTTTTTATCCTCACCCGAGGACATTTTTTCATTTTTTTGTTCAGATAGAGCAGGAGGAAGAGAGAGAGAGAGAGAGAAACATCGACGTGAAAGGGACACATCGAGTGGCTGCCACCCGCACAACCCAACCAGGGCCGGGGACAAACTGCAACTAAGATACGTGCCCTTAGCGAGAACCGAACCTGAGTCTCTCTGGACTGCAGGCCGATGCTCTAACCGCTGAGCCAAACCGGCCAGGGCTGTTTTTATTGATTTTAGAGACAGGAAGGGAGAGAGAGAGATCCTCTGCCTCTGCACACCCTCTACTGGGGAGCAAGCCCACAACCCAGGCATGTGTCCTGTTGGGAACTGAACCAGCAACCCTTTGGTACATGAGACAACACTCAACCATCTGAGCCACATAGGCCAGGGTGTAATCAACTCTTTTTTTATTCCTCACCCGAGGACATTTTTCCGTTTATTATCAAATAGAGTGAGAGGGAGGGAGAGAGAGACAGAGAGAAGCATTGATGTGATAGAGCCACATCAACTGGTTTCCTCCCACACGACCCAACCAGGGTGGAGATGAACCATAACCGAGGTACGTACCCTTGACCAGAATCGAACCCATGACTCATTGGTCTGCAGGCTGATGCTCCAACCGCGGAGCCAAACCAGCCAGGGCTGTAACCAACTCTTGATTCCATTGTGTCTTGCCTTGAAACTACTTAATAGAACATACAGAAAAGATACAAATGTCAGGAGCTCTGAAAACGATGGAAACTATTGTCCAGGTAAGCAATAGCAGTGACCACTAACTCAGACTAAATCTCTAGGCAGAAAAGCAGAGCCATATGGACAAAAGAAGGTGTTTTCCATTCACTTTCCTCCATTGGCCTACCCCTTACAGTCAAAGAAATGTGTTGTTTTTTTTAAATTAATTAATTAATTAATTTTTGTTGCAGATGTTTTTCCTTTTTTCCCCACTGATCCCCCCCCCCCGCTCTGTCCCCAGCTTTGTTGTCCATGTCCATTGTTCATGCGTGCATGCATATAAGTTCTGTGGTTTATTTCTCCCCCACCATCCCCTCTTCTGGGGATTGTCAGTCTATACCCCACTTCCACGTCTCTGGGACTACCCCATTCCTCAGACTGTTATGTTCATTATATTCCACAAATAAGTGAGATCATATGATACTTGTCTTTCTCTGTTTGGCTTGTTTCATTTAGGATAATACCTTCCAGGTCCCTCCATGTTGTCTCAAAGGATAAGAGATCTTTCTTTCTTACAGCTGCATAGTACTCCATTGTGTATATGTACCACCGCTTTTTTATGCATTCGTCAACTGATAGACATTTGGGCTGTTTCCAGATCTTTGCTATTGTAAATAGTGCTGCTACGAACATGGGGGTACATATATTCTTTCTGATTGGTGTTTCAGGCTTCTTAGGGTATATTCCTAGAAGTGGGATCACTGGGTCAAATGGAAGTTCAATTTTTAATTTTTTGAGGTAACACCATATTGTTTGCCAAAGTGGCTGCACCAGTCTGCATTCCCACCAGCAGTGTACTAGAGTCCCCTTTTCTCCACACCCTCGCCAACACTTGTTTGATGATTTGTTGATGGCGGCCATTCTGACAGGTGTGAGGTGATACCTCATTGTTGTTTTAATTTGCATCTCTCTGATGATTAGTGATGTTCACAGAAATGTTTTTGCTCAATGTGCATGACATTTCGTTACACTCAGTTTTTTATTTGCGTAGCAAGTTTTGGGTGAAATTTATCACAAGTTGTTAAAAGGGAATTTTTGAACAGTAAGAATATGTATAGCTAGGAATACCTGCATTTTCTATGGGTATAAGGACTAGAGAAATAGATACATATCATTATATTGGCTAGTTGGGGTGATGGAAAGAGTATTGGACCCTCTGGCTTCATCTATAAGGTTCTACTATTTTATGCATAATTTATTCTTATTTATATGATGTTTTAAATATATATACATAGAAAAAAGCACTAGAAGCAAAAATGTCAAAATCTTAATTAACAATGATTAATTCTAAATGTGGCAATATGAGTGATTGCTACTTCTTTGAACTTTTCTATATATTTTATTTATTATTTATTTATCTATTTATCTATTTTCTAGATAGAGGAAGGGGGGAGAGAGAGAGAGAGAAAATCATCAATTTGTTGTTCCACTGATTTATGCGTTCATTGGTTGATTCTTGTATGTGCCCTGACTAGAAATCAAACCTGCAACCTTGTGGTATTGGGACGATGCTCTAACCAACTAAGTTTCCCGGCCAGGGTCTTAAACTTTTCTATATTTTTTAAATTAAAAATTCACACAGTGCTAACATTATTCTAGGAAGTTTAAAATGGGTTGTATACTTTTCCCATCATTCTAGGGGGGAAATTAACAAAACAACAACAACTCAGCCACGGCCAGTTTGGCTCAGCAGTTAGAGCATAGAACGTCGGTCCTCAGACCAAAGAGCCACGGGTTAGATTCTGGTCAAGGGCACACACCTTGATAGTGATTTTTCCCTGGCCCTGGTCAGGGTTGTGCAAGGGGCAACCAGTCAATGTGTCCCTCTCATGTCGATGTTTCTCTCTCTCTTTCTCTCTCTCTCTCTCTCCCCCCCCTCCCTCCCTCCCTTCCTCCCTCCCACCCTCCCACTCTATCTGAAGATAAATGGAAAAATATCCTCAGGTGAGGATTAAAAAATAAATAAATAAATAAAATAAAGAGTTTTGGTGGGACTTCATACTATCAGATTTTATATCAGCATTGAACTATCATAATTAAAAACAATATGGTACTGATATGATACTATTAGTTACTTCAAACCATTAAATATTTCTAAATTAAACCATTAGAAAAAAGTTCAGTAAACATGCATATAGTCAGGGGTGAGAGAGGCTTTCTAAAGTATGTATTACTAAATTTAGGAAATTAAAAGATACTTGATTTAACCTAAATACCAAATATCAAAAACACTATAATCAGTAAAGAAGAGAGAGACTGTAGGTGAAAGAGATCCTTGAAGGAATGAAAACTTGGGACTGGGAGGCAGCAGACCCGAGTTCCTATTCTGGACGAACCACTGACTCAGGATGAACTTGGGCAGGTTACTAAAACTTTGTATCTCAGTATTCTCATATGGGTAAAGAGAGGACTGGATGAACCTCCAGGTCTCTGGGGAAGATGGTAAATGTGACCCCAACAATGTTTCCCATCCCTGTATGTTCCCGTCCCTTTGCAACTTGACATTGCTTTTTCTCCCACTGAGAGGTGGTGTCTGTTCCCCCCCAACCCCCCTGAATCTGGGCCAGCCCAGCAACTTGCTTTGACCAATGGAATGCAGTCGAAGTGAGTGACCTTATGTGACTTTTGAATCTAAGCCTCAAGAGACCTTGCAGCTTCTGCTGTCACCTTCTTAAAATGACAACATAGCCATGAGAACAAGCCTGGGCTAGCCTCCTTGAGGATAAAAGATCACATGCCAGAGAAAGACAAATACCAGATGATCTCTTTTGCATGTGGAATTTAATGAACAAAATAAACTGCCAAACAAAATAGAAACAGAAGCATGGATACGTGGAGTCTGACAGCTGTCAGGGGTGGGGGCACTGAATGAAAGAAGGTGAAGGGATTAGCCAAAGAACATATATGCATAACCCATGGACACAGACAACAGTGTGGTGATAGCCAGGGCGGGTGAGGGCCGGTCTGGGTGGAGGGTGTTAAGGCGGGGGGGAGACATCTGTAATAGTGTCAACAATAAACATAAAGGAGAAACAAACAAAAAAGTAAAAGACCATGTGCCAGATGAATGCAATTATGTGAGTAATCCCAGGCAAGGCCAGCACAAAAATGTTCATCTGAGCTCAGGCAGAGTTGCTGGCACACAGTCATGTAAGCAAATGAAATAGTTGTTGTTTTACCACTTTCTACCTCCAAAAACCCATAATCAAAAATTAAAATGTGGCCCTGGTAGATTTGGCTCAGCATTTAGAGCATTGGTGCGAGGACCAAAGGGTCGCAGGTTCTATTCCCGGTCAAGGGCATGTACCTGGGTTGCAGGAACGATCCCCCACCCCAGTCAGGGTCATGTGGGAGGCAACCAATCGATGTGTCTCTCATGTGGATGTCTCTCTCTCTCTCTCTCTCTCTCTCTCTCTCTCTCTCTCTTCCCCCACCCCTTCCACTCTATCTAAAACATCAGTGGAAAATATCCTCGGGTGAAGATTAACAACAAAAATAAAAATATGAATCACAAAGTTAGAGAACATTGCTAGCAAGTATACAACTCTTAAAATCAACTTGATTTAACTTGATTTACTTGATTTTAGAGTTGTATACTTGCTAGCAATGTTCTCTAACTTTGTGATTCATATTTTAATTTTTGTTGTTAATCTTCACCCGAGGATATTTTCCACTGATTTTTTAGATGGGGGGGCACACAACATCCACGTGAGAGAGACACATCGATTGGTTGCCTCCCACATGACACAGACAACAAAGCTGGGTATGGGGTGGGGGGGATGGAGAGGAGGGTGTCAATGGAGAAAAAAAGGAAAAACATCTGTAACAAAAATAAATTAATAAAAAATTTAAAAAATAAAATATGCATAGTGATGAAAGTGTTCTAAAACTGGATTGTGATAATGGTTGCATAACTTTGGGAAATGTAAATTTCCCCCCAAAAAATCATTAAATTGGTGCACTTACAATGGGCGAATCTTATGGCAAATAAATTATATCTCAGTAAAGCTATTAATAAATATACATAAGCCCTGGTCAGGTAGCTCACTTGGTTAGAGTGTTGTCCTGGTACACCAAGCTTGCTGGTTAGATCCCTGTTCAGGGCACATACAAGAAGCAACCAATGAATGCATAAATAAGTGGAACAACAAATTGATGTTTCTCCCTCTGTCTCTCCTTTCCTCTCTAAAATCAGTAAATTTTAAAAAGTTAAAAAAAATTAGAGTATTAAAAAATATATGTATATATGTATACACACACACACAAGCAAGCACTTTATCAAAGTAGAAGTAAAGGTGGTCTTGTCTAAACTCTCTCCAGTAATTAGCCCTGGCCGGTTTGGCTCAGCGGTTAGAGCGTCGGCCTGCGGTCCAGAGAGACCCGGGTTCGTGTCCCGCTAAGGGCATGTACTTCAGTTGCAGTTTGTCCCCGGGGTCGTGTGGGTGGCAGCGTGTGGGTGGCAGGCACTCGATGTGTCTCTTTCATGTCAATGTTTCTCTCTCTCTTCCTCTTTCTCCCTCCTTCTCTGAATAAAAAATGGGAAAATGTCCTTGGGTGAGGATAAAAAAATAAATAAACTCTCTCCAGTAATTAAAACAACATACCATTTTTGCCTATCAGATTGGCAAAGTAGCTTTGTTGGTTTGGTTATTATTATTATTATTATAATATTCATTTTAGATGAGGGTGTAAGAAAATGGCCATGATGTAGTAAGTGAAAAGAAGTAACTTACAAATCACTCTGTGCCATGTTGCCAAGTATGTTAAAATTTCCATAGGTGAGGCTAGAAAAAAGACTGCAAGGAAATGCACCAAAATGTTACATCTGCCTAATGGGATTATAGCGAGGTTTATTTTTCTCTATAATTTTCAGTTTTTAAATTTTTCTGACCACCATGTATTCCTTTTGTAGTTTTAATTAGTCTTTAAAATAATAATAATAATTTAAATATTTTAAGAACTCCTTACCCCAGGATATGTTTTTATTGATCTTTGGAGAGAGAAGCCTAGATCAGCTCTGCACCCCGGCCCATGTGCCCTGACCAGGGATTGAACCCACAACCCAGGCATGTGCCCTGACCAGGAATCAAACCTGCCACCTTTTGGTGCACGGGATGCTCCAACTGAGCTACCCAGCCAGGGCTCAAATATTTTTTATATGAGCATTTAAGGCATTTGATACATATTGCCAAATTGCCCTCCAGGAAAGTTGTACCAGTTACACACCCTCCAGCATTGTTCACTTTCATTTTTTTAATTCAATCAAATTTCGTTTTAGTTCACTTATATTTCTAATCTTGTTATATGTTGTATCCCTTTTCATTATTTCTTTGGGGTTCCAGCACCTCCCAATTTAGTATTCTCATTGAATTTCATTAGCAGCTGTTTCATTAGTAGCACAGGGGAAGGAATGAAGTGTTAACTAGAATAGACTTTGACAAAAATGTATGTTTTCATCTTTGCATAAATCATATTTATTCAAAGTTCCTCAGAAACCTCTCTTTTGTACTTAAGGGTCAGAACTGACCACTGGTGATATTCTAGACCTTGGTATGTGTGGTTCTGCCTCAGTGAGAATGGCACATTGGTGATGTTGCTGAATTCATGTCATAACAGGTTTAATGAGGTTCTGTGTAGGTTCAGATCAGTTCACTGCCTATTGCTTCCGGTCTTCAACAACCAAGGGATCTTCTTTCAGTTTGGATCCTTGGTTACTTGAGATACACACAGATTTCTTGTTTTGTAAAATATCTACCAGAATAGGTACATATTGGAAGTACTGTAAATGAATCCTCTTTTCTTTACTTGAATCCCATTTTTTATGTACTAGGGATGCCCAGCCAGTGTGGCTCAGTTGATTGAGCATCGTCCCATGCACCAAGAGGTCACTGGTTCAATTCCTGGTCAAGGCACATTCCCAAGTTTCTGGTTCAATCTCCAGTAGGGGGCGTGCAGGAGGCAGCTGATTGATGCTATATTTCTCTCCCTCTGCCTTCCTCTCTGAAATCAATTAAAAAAAACACACACAAAAAACATTAAAAAAATAAAATGCAGAAAAATAATAATAAATAAATGCACTAAGGATATTAGCAAGGTACATTTTGATAAAGACTCATTCTCCCTCTTTTTTTTCTTTTATGCATAAAATGTCACATTAAATTTGGTGATAAGGTATGTGCATATTCTCACTTTCTCAACTAAGAGATGACTAATGCAAAATATTGAATGATTTTTTAAAAATCAATACTTAATTTTTTAGAAATAATTAGAGACTCAACTTTGACATAAATACTCTCCCCCACTCAGTTCTTGGGCCTACTTCTCTTAGAGGATAACCAATAAATGATTAATGAAGCTGGCATTACTCACTGTATTGTGATCATTTTTTTCTGGGAAAATCTTAGCAGCTGTTCTAATATAGATTGCCAGTTATCAGTAGTTGGGAATGCAAGTCAACTTTTAATTATGCAGAGGCTGATTATTCAGACCACAAACTGTCCATGCCCGGTGCTGCTCCTTCCTGCTGCCTACCTTTCAGCATTTTCACTGCTCATTAGCACGTATACCAGAAGGGAGGCATTGGGCAAGGGGGAGGAGGGGACACTAAAAGCGCTTAGAAGCTCTGATGAAAGATTTCAATACAATTTGTAGAATTGTTGACTAAAATTGAATCATTTGGATTCTCTGTGAATTTTATTTGTTCTGTTCATGTCCTCCATAGCAACAGATAATAGCATGGTCTAAAGAGAGACAATATTATTCCCATAATTCATGTTTTCCCTTCTAGAACAATTTCACATGATGGTTCATGATATTTTCTCTATTCATTACCTTTGTACCTAGACTACTTGATTTCTTTGGAGGTTGGTATATTGAGATTCCTGGCATACACAGTGATACCACAATTATCTGATGGCTTTTCAGTTTTCCAGGAAACTGAAAGTTTCCCTTTAAGTGCCAATATCTTTCATATTCCAAGCAGTTTTGTTGGAAATACGATTTCCTCATCCTTAAACCAAGGCCACTGAACACAAATTAAGCCTTTCTGGATGCCCCAGATTATCTGTATACTGTGCCTGTTCCTGAGATATGTATGGCTGTTACAAAAACCCACACAGGTCCTGTCCATCTAGTAACCTCCGGTGAAATGAAATGTTGCAATTGTAGTAAAACTCGATTGGTGCAGGATTTCTGTTTGCCTTAAGGCTATTATTCTTGTGTAAGTTTTCTGCCTCCTCCTCCAGTCTGTCACCAGTGTCTTTGGTCATTGTCAAAACCTGCCTCTTGTTAATTCTCTGTTTCTGGGCTGTTGTGGGCTAAGAAACTGAAAAACGAAGCCAGTTAGAACTGTGGCTAAAATAAGAGCAGGTAGGCCTGCTCCAGAGTACAAAGAGCTCACATAGGAATATAAGTGCATGAGCTTCGGTGCAGAAATAGCCTCACTGCTTAGAGACCTTTTTCTTCCTCCCTAATTTTCAATCATGTAATTAAATTGCTGGTTATTTGTGTTTCAAAGAAGACATTGTTTAAAAAAAAAAAAAAGACATTGTTTGGGACATGAGACTATCTTGAATAGAGCTAGTTCAGAATTTTTTTTCAGTGAGGACTACTGCTGACTAATTTCCCATAAAGTTGGACAAAGGGCAGAATGAACAGGTGAGCATAAG
This sequence comes from Molossus molossus, assembly GCF_014108415.1. NCBI lineage: Eukaryota > Metazoa > Chordata > Mammalia > Chiroptera > Molossidae > Molossus > Molossus molossus. Next base: position 42,476,870 of record NW_023425354.1, on the reverse strand, counting down.
AACTATTGATTTTAAAAAATATATTATAAGCTGTTTAGTTTTGGATAGTTATTAGTTTACTTATTCTGTTAACCAACCAAAGACCAGTTAAACAAAAGCACTAAGACTATGAAAATCTTTGGGAAGTGCCCTTAGCCAGTGTAACTCAGTTGGCCGAGTGTCGTCCCATGCACCAAAAGGTCACAGGTTCCATTCCTGGTCAGGTCACATGCCTGGGTTGTGGGCTCAATCCCCAATAGGGGGCATGCAGGAGGCAGCCCATCGATGTTTTTCCCCTCTCCCCTGTCTCAAATCAAAAACATTTTTTAAAAACCTTTGGGAAGTAAACTCAGCAGGTACTCTAGTTTCTGTGCCTTCGTGAACATCATGAAGGTGTCTACCTAGAAAGCTCCCTACTGATGATAATCCCTTTTTATTATTTTTTATAAACTCTGATCTTTGGGTTTTTGTGATATTGAGACACAGTGGTTAGGTTCCAGGATTCCAGTGGAGTTTTTCATGTGTTCATTTGCTTCGCTTCCTGGGGACCAGAGTTTGCTGTGAGTCATGTTCCATCTGATTTATATTAGATCTGACTGAGGAGCTGTGATTCAGATGGGCGTCAGGCCCAATTGCCCAGCTCATCTTCTGAGGAATGGAAGGTGAGGGTGAGGCCAGGACTAATGTACTGACACATTTTGCCTTTTTCTCTTTGGACCCTCAGGATCTGAAGAGAACATCGTTACCGACAGCAGGCAGGTACGCCTTGCCACGGGCCTCTTCCCCGTTGTCAGCCTCCTGAACCATTCCTGCAGCCCCAACACCAGCGTGTCCTTCCTTAGCACTGTCGCCACCATTCGGGCATCGCAGCAGATTGGAAAAGGGCAAGAGATTCTCCACTGTTATGGTGAGCCACTCCTCCTCACTGTCTACCTCGGCCAGCAGAACAGGAATTAGAATCAGCAGGAATTGTTTTCTGGAAGGAACAGTGCACACTTGAGGGGAGAGCTTCTTGCTGGGCACTGTCGTGTATGTCACTGCATCATCCCCCTAAACTTCCTTTTCTGAAACTGGGCTAGAAACAGCTTTTGGTTTTTTCTTCCTGTCCCGCAACTTGGATGCCTCATTCCACAAATGTTTGAGTAAAGGGTACCTGTCACGTGATGAATAATTAATCAGACCCTCTGCTAAGTGGAAGTTTTTTAAGTAGTGCCCCCGGTCCTTCACCGGTTTAATTCAGCTGTTAGAGTGTCGGCCTGCAGACCGAAGGGTGATGGGTTCAATTCCTGGTCAAGGGCACGTACCTGGGTTGCAGATTCGCTCCCCAGCCCCAGGGCTGTGCGGGAGGCAACTAATTGGTGTGGATACATCAATGTTTCTCTCTCTCTCCCTCCCTCCCTTCCACTCTATCTAAAAAAAAAAAATCAGTAGAAAAATATCCTCCGGTGAGGATTCACACAAAAATAAAGTAGTGCCTCTCTTTAAAAATAAATAAATAAATAAAAATATAAAGTAGTGCCTGACTCTCTCTTGCTTTAAATATTAGCCAAATGTGATCTCTTTGCAGGGCCTCACGAGAACAGGATGGGAGTTGCTGAAAGGCAGCAGAAGCTGAGGTCTCAGTATTTCTTTGACTGCAACTGCCTGGCTTGTCAGAAGGAAAAGCCCAGAGCCGCCGCAGGGCCCCCGTGGGAAGCGTTCTGCTGTAACAGTTGCGGAGAACTCATGCAGGTGAATCTCTTCTTCCTGTCTTCTCACCTTCTATAGGGCAGTTATCCAGCCCCAAGGCTATATACCTTTAAGAGGAAGCCATTGGGGCTCACAGGTGCTGAGAGCAGTCGTCTGTCTTCCCTTGCAGCCCATCTTCCCCACATATTGATGACCACCCCCACCCCCGCAGGAGCCACAGTGAAAGGTCAGATTTAGTCATCTTACAAGGGAAAGATTTGCAAGAGCAAATAACAGAAAATCCCACCTAAACTGGCTTAAGGGGTTGGGGGGGAGACTGAGAATTTATTTGCTCAAATAAATCACTAAAAGGTCCCAGGGTAGAGGCACTTTAGATACATCTTGATCCAGGGGCTTAGGTAATGTCACCAAGACCCCAGGTTTTCTCTCTGCCTCCCTCAGCTCCCTTTTCTGCATTAGCCCCATCCTCAGACAGATGTCCCTCGTGGTGGCAGAACGACCATAAAACCCCCACTGGTCTAACAGCGGTCTGGGCAAAACATTTTTCAGTTTTCTTGACCCGATTTCTGCAGCTGGAGAAAAATCAGAGTCAAATAATTTTCCTCTGGCCATTTGGGCAGAGGACTGTGCCAGATCTGAGCCACACACACACACCTCAGCTGCCAGGCATTGGCTGGGGTGGGGGGTCCTCAGGGGAGGTCAGGCTGCTGTTGCCGAATGAAGGCATAGATACTGGCAGCTGAAAACGCTGCAAGTGCCCGCCTCCGAGATTTCTCCTGCACAGAGGATACAGCTTTGTTAAGGAACCGTAAGTGGAGCGTACAGCTGGTTGTGTTGGGAGCTGGAGTTCCAGACCTAAGGTCAAATGGAGGGAGGCCCCACCCGGAACCTTTTCCTACTGCTTTTCTTACGGCTTTTTCGTAACTACTAGAAATGTGTCTGGCATCCAAAGAGATGAGAGAGGGGCTGTCGAGATGGGAAGAAACTGTGGACTGTTCCAGTTTAATTTGGGTTGTAAAAATTAAATCTTGGGTGGGGGGTGGAATTGGTCCCTGCTTTCATTAGAATTGCTGCTGTCAAAGCAAGTTCAGCCAGGCTTCAGCCACAGCGTGTTAGTGCAGGAGTCTCTTCCCCCATCGGGTCAGAAGCTGTGGAGCGGTCCTGGAGTGTAAGCACATGCAGGCTTGCTAACCAGCTCTGATGCAGGAATAAAGACAAAGCTGACGTCCACAGGGAGGTGATGTGCTGAGCTGTGGCCACGCGTCCTGCACGGAGTCAGCCAGCAGGGACCACCTGGTCTCACGGTTACAGGACCTTCAGCAGCAGGTTGGGACGGCCCGGAAGCTTCTCAGAAATGGTAAATTAGGTGAGCCTGGGCCCCTGCTTGGTCCTCCAGCCCCTTCCTTTTTTGTCATTCTGAGAAACCGTGGACTCAAGGATACTCGGTCATGATTGAAGAGGGTATATAATTATCCCCAAGCCAGCCACAAGATGGCTGTGTAGGCCAAGGAGACCAAACCCTAACCAGTCTAGTTGGTGTGGTCCTGGAAAAAGGCCCAGATGATTTTTTTTTTAAAATATGTTTTTATTGATTCTTTTAGAGAGAGAGGAAGGGAGAGAGAGAGGTAGAAACATTGTTGTGAGAGAGATACATCTGCATGTGCCCTGACCAGGAATCAAACCAGGACTCCTCAGTCCACGGGACAACCCTCAATCCACTGAGCCGCACCAGCCAGGCCCAGATGATTTTTATGTATGAATTTTTTAAAAATATGTTTTTATTGATTTTTTTAGAGAGAGAGGGAAGGAGAGAGAGATAGAAACATCGATATGAGAGAGAAACATCTACCAGCTGCCTCCTGCACGCCCCCTACTGGGGATCGAACCTGGGCATGTGCCCTGACCAGGAATCTAACTGGGATGTCTCAGTTCATAGGATGATGCTCAATCCACTGAGCCACACCAACAGGGTAAGGCCAGATGATTTATGGACATTTTTTTTTTTAATCCTCAACTGAGGATATTTTTCCTGGTTTTTTTTTTTTTTGTTCAGCTAGAGTGGGAGGGAGAAAGAGAAAGAGAGGGAAAGAGAGAGAAACATTAATGTGAGAGAAACACATCGACTGATTGCCTCCTGCACAACCCAACCAGGGCCGGGGATGAACCGCAACCAAGGTACATGCCCTTGACCGGAATCAAACCTGCAACTCATTGGTCCGCGGGCCGATGCTCTACCACTGAGCCAGACCGGCAGGGCAGGCCAGATAATTTAAGCTGTAGTTCTCTTATGCATCAGACAGCTAAGTTCAGCCATGACAACTAAAGGATTATCCCTGCCATCTGTGATCTTTGTGCATATTCCAGAAGTTCAGTGTCATTTTAATGCCTGGGCCTAGTGACCTAATTTCCTAGAGAGATTGTTCTGCCCTCATCAGAGTCACATTTCTCTTTTTTTAATCCTCACCTGAGGATATTTTTACCATTGAATTTTTAGAGAGAGTAGAAGGGAAGGGGGGTAAGAGAGAGAAAGAGAGAAACATCTATATGAGAGAGACACATCAGTTGGTTGCCTTCCACAAGCACCCTGACCAGGGCCAGGGATCAAACCTGCAACCCAGATATGCGCCCTTGACCTGGAATTGAACCTGCCACCCTTTGGTGCATGGGCTGATGCTAACCCTGGGCCACACTGGCCATGGCCAGAGCCTCATCTTTCTTCTAAGATCAGGGGGCCAGTGCCCAGTGGATGTAAGTATCCTGCTTTTCTCAGAGAGGAGCTGTGGAACTCCTCATTACCCTTGCAGCCTCCGCCTCAGAGCTCGTGTGATGGGGATTTATTTACCCTACTTTATGAAAGTTCACCTTCAGCTTAGATTTCTCAGTCAAGAGAAATAATGACCATAAGTGGAATGTATTGTTCCACTTCAGACTGAAGTTGGACACCCAGAGTAAATGTGGGGAGGCCTCACCCAGCACTTTTTCTATTGAAAGAGAAAACATAAGAGAACAACAGCTTTATTGGAACAAACCTGGTGGTGGGTCACAAGAAGACAAATTGGCATTTTCCTGTTTAGCCCAGCTAATACAGAATTTAAGGGCTGGGCGTATGTCGGTAATGAGGCCACGTTTCTTTGCTTCGAATTGACAGAGCGAGCCATTCAGCTGTTGTTGGGGTGCCAGCATGATGCTGAGCGCTTCCTGTCAGCGGAACACAGCGTGGTGGGAGAGATCGAAGATGGCCTGGCCCGGGCCTATGCTACTTTAGGTATGTTGCGTGTCTGTTTTCTGCTCCAGGGAACAAGTGTGCCTGGTGTGTTTGGTCGTGACCTCATCTGGTTCGTTATCTCTCAGTCTTTCAACTGAGGCTGCTCTCCCTTCCATTTCCCTTTCCTCGCCCCGGAAATGTTCGTCCACAGTTGATTGTGGTCCTTTTCTGGAACCAGATTATTATTTCTTCACAGGGGACTGGCAGAAGTCAGCTACCCATCTACAGAAGAGTCTCCGAGTGGTCGAGGTTCGCCACGGGCCCTCCAGTGTTGAAATGGGCCATGAGCTCTTCAAACTGGCCCAGGTCTTTTTCAACGGGTAGGTCTTTCTCCTGTTTCCTAGCACGTCGCCAGGCCACGCACTGCGCTGTCTTTTATTAGGCTCTGCTGTGTATGACTTTTTCTCTGTGGCTTTTCAGCATGTTGAAGCTTTATTTCTCCTTTAGGAGAGATCCTTTCCTTCTGTTTTCCTGATTACGTTGAAGCCTTAGGATTTTCTCCCGAGAGCTATGGGGAAAGCTCTTAGCTCTGAGGGAGTTTCCTTAGCAGAACTGCCAGGCGGCCCCACCTCCCGCCGACATGGCTGTTCTTCCCAGTCCTCCCTGGTGGCTCACACCTCCCTCGGCGCTCTCCTTGGCAGCACCCTCGGCTCCCGGGGCTCTTCCTTCTCCCTGGTCCTGTTCTGCTTAAAGCAGTTGTTTTCAACCAGGAATAATCTCCCAGGAGGCATTTGGAAGTGTCTGGAGACATTTTGCATTGTCATAGCTCAGAGTGGAGGCCAGAGCTGCAGCTGAACATCCTATAAATGCAAACGACAGTCCCTACAGCCAAGGATTATCCAGCTTATGAATGGTGGGTAGGCTTGGTTCCCGAGGCACAGAGGCGGTCTGTTTGCTCAGAGAGAGGAAAGGGCTACAGACTTATTTCATGGGTGGACTTGATTACCCTCAGATGAAGACTCCTGAGTAAACCTTGGGGTAAATATCAGATTAATGCTTTGAGGTTTGCCTGTTTCTCAGGATCCTAATCTCTTCATACTTTTTTTGTTGTTATTTCTTTGTTCTCCGGCTCTGCCTTGCAGTGTGTTTGTGAAAGTTGTCTTATCTGCCCTTTTAGACTGTAAGATCCTTGAGGGCAAAAATGATCTTTACGTTCTTCACAGGGTGTGGGTAGGCCCTCAGTTAATGTTTGCTTGACTGCTTGAGTAGATTCACTTCCCCCACCTCCCTTGGTTCAGGTTTGCCATACCCGAAGCTCTGAACACAATACAAAAGGCAGAAAAGGTTCTATTGGTACACTACGGCCCTTGGAATGACGAGATCCAGGAGCTACAGAAGATGAAGTCGTGTTTATTGGACCTGCCGCCCATCCCTGTGGGGCCTCCAGTGTAGGGTCCCAAGAGAACTTTGACCCACAGGAAAGGAGCCGTGGAAGATGAGCTGAAGCGTCTGAGGCGTGGGGAGCACTTGGAAAGCATTGCATTTGGAGAGATGCTCACCTATTTTGATGACTGTTTCTTGAAATTTACTGCCTGCCCTTCAGTAAAAAGTCCCAGTTCCCAGAAAAGACTTAAAACTAGTGCCTGGAGAGCCTAGCCCTTTTCAAGGATTTTAGCTCGTCTGCAGGCCTCTGGATGCGGGCCTGGGGTTTTGGCGTGATGCCACCTCACTAAAGGATGGTAGTCTGTTTCCTTGGGACATTCCTATGGTTTCTAGTAGTAATGAAATGTTGTGTACCACTCCGGCGGGAACTCAAACTCTTAGTAGTTGTATGGTAATTGAAAAATAATTGTAAAGCAAGAAATCAGTGAGGCTCCTTACTCTAGAGACAGTTACACTTAATGGTATCTAACTTCCTCAGATCCTTTGTTAAAGCCAGTGGCGCATAAACCGTGAATAGAGAAATAAATATGGGGCCGTTTTATGGTTGGGCAATATCTTCCTAGGGTGGCAACTCTAAATTTGTTTTCTGCCGACTTTCCAGTCCTGATGATCTGGTTTTCATCCTGTACTCTTGGCAGACTCATGACCAGATACTAATAAAATTAGGCGTGTGCCGGTAATCGTACCACGTGTGCCTCCTGTCTTGAGTTTTTTGCAAGCCTGAAAAGAGGACTTTTTTTTTTTTTTTTTAACCAGACCTCCCCAAGCTGGCAAATGAAATGCAAACTACATAAGTACTGGGCAGGGGGGACAACCCTCAGAAGATCCTGAGGGTATGGGCATTACCACTTGTGGTTTCAGACTGAAGAGACAGAGGTAGGGGTGATTACCCTCTTCTGGCTGGATGTGTACAATGGTCTAGACCTCGTCCTGGTCAGAGGGCTGGAGACTCTCGGGATCTGAACCCCAGTGGCGTATCATCACTGTGACCAAGTGGTTAAGATGAGTTAGTGGGAAAGAATGCCAGGCCCACACTGCTTTGAGAGCTTGCTCACCCTGGCGGTGCCTCAGAGGTGCCCGTTGGCTGCCACAGCATTATAACCAGGAAATGAATAGCCCTGAAGATGCCTGGCAGAAGTTTGGAACACGGTTCATAATGCAACATTTGAATGAAGGGCAGGCAGAATCTTTTTCTTATTTTTATTTTTTAGAGAGAGAGAGATAGAAACATCGATGTGAGAAACATCAATCAATGGTTGCCTCCCACACGCCCCCTACTGGGGATGGAGTCTGCCACCTGGGCATGTGTCCTGACGGGGAATCAAACCCTGACCTCTCGATTCATGGGACAGTGCTCAATCCACTGAGCCACACTGGCCAGGCATATTTATTTTCTTTTCTACTAACTCAATACGGCAAGGCAATGGCCAGTGAGATTTTTTGGTGGCGCTAACTTTTTTTTTTCTTTATTGATTTTAGAGAGAGAGGGAGAAAGAGAACGAAACATCGATGAGAGAGAACATCGATTGGCCACCTCCTTCATGCCCCCCACTGGAGATTTGGCCCACAACTTGGGCATGTGCCCTGACCAGGAATCGAACCAGCAACCTCGTGGTGCATGGGTTGATGCTCAACCACTGAGACACACCAGCTGGACAGTAGAGCTAACTTTTTCAAGAAGAAAAATTTAGCCCTGTGAACAACGTTTCAAACACTCGGCATGTTTTACGTTCCTGAAAAAGCTCCTGTTATACTTTGTAAAATAGGCATACTTCCTTAAAAAGATGTTTAGAATTTTTACGTCAAGTCCCATTTTTATATGTACTTGAAAGATTTCTTTAAATGCTTTATAAAATAGCCCTGGTCACTGTGACTCAGTTGGTTGGAGCATCGTCTCTGCACCAAAGTGTCACAGGTTTGATTCCCAGTCAGGGCACATACCCAGGTAGCGAGTTCGATCTCCAGTTAGGGTGCATGTGGGATGCAACCAGTCGAAGTTTCTCTCTCCTCCTTTCCTCTCTCTCTCTCTCAATAAAAAATTTAAACATATCCTTGGGGGAAGATTTTTAAAACTGCTTTATAAAATAAAGAATTACTTTCAGATTACAAAATACCTCCCTTATCTATCCAAGTGTTATCTCATGTTGTCAGGTGACATTAACTTAACTGGGGAAACCTGTGCTTGCATTAAAACCTAAAGTCTGGCCCTGGCCGGTTTGGCTCAGCGGTTGGAGCGTCGGTCTACGGTCCTGAGAGACCCGGGTTCGGTTCCCGCTGGGGGCGCGTACCTCGGTTGCAGTTTGTCCCCGGCCCTGGTCAGTTGTGCGGGTGGCAGCCACTCGATGTGTCCCTTTCACGTCGATGTTTCTCTCTCTCTCTCTGTTCCTCTCTCTCCCCTCCACTCTACCTGAACAAAAAATGGAAAAATGTCCTCGGGTGAGGATAAAAAAATAAATAAAACCAAAAACCTAAAGTCTGGCCCTGGCCAGTTTGGCTGAACGGTTAAAGCGTCGGCCTGTGGTCCAGAGAGACCTGGGTTCGGTTCCCACTAAGGGCATGTACCTCGGTTGCAGTTTGTCCCTGGCCCTGGTTGGTCATGAGGGTGGCAGTTACTCGATGTGTCCCTTTCACATTGATGTTTCTCTCTCTCTCCCTCTCCCTCCCACTCTATCTGAACAAAAGATGGAAAAATGTCCTCGGATGAGGATTAAAAAAAAAACCAAAAAACCTGAGGTCTGGCGCTGGCCAGTTTGCTCAGTGGTTAGAGTGTCAGCCCTCGGACCAAAGAGTTGTGGGTTTGATTCCAGCCAAGGGCACATACCTTGGTTAGTTTGTTCCCCAGCCCTGGTCAGGGTCGTGTGGGAGGCAGCCAGCCCATGTGTCTCTTTCACACTGATGTTTCTCTCTCTCTCTCTCCCACTCTTATCTGAAGATAAATGGAAAAATATTTTTTTCATTTTTTTTGTTTAATCTTCACCCGAGGACATTTTTGCATTTATCTTCAGATAAAGCAGGAGGAAGAGAGAGAAAAAAACATCAATGTGAGAGAGACACATAGACTGGTTACCACCCACATGACCCCAACCAGGGCTGGGGACAAACTGCAATTGAGGTACATGCCCTTAGCTGGAACCGAACCTAGGACTGTCTGGTCTGTGGGCCGAAGCTCTAAACACTGAGCAAAACCGGCCCGGGCTGGAAAAAAGTCTGGCGCTGGCCAGGTACCTAAGTTGGTTGCAGCATTGTCCCGTACACCAAAAGGTTGCAGGTTTAATTCCCGATGATGGCACATATGGGAGGCAACCGATCAATATTTCTCTCGTATATTCATATTTCTCTCCCTCTCTCTCTAAAAATCAGTAAGATGAGGATTAAAACAACAAATATACTAAAGTCTGGTTTATTTAAGATAGTGGAGCCAGGAAATGCCCTCCCGGGGGCATTAGTGGTCTTAGTATGTAAACATTCCAGAGCAGAGAACCAGTCCCTGCCTTATACAATGCAGATAACAAAATTCTTATAAATGGTGACTTTCTGCAGAGTTTAGATAGACCCAGGCTAGAAGTGCAGGACCACAAAATTCCTAAAGGGCAATTTATCTGCATATTATACAGAACACAGCTCAAAATAGGAGGAACGGGGTAACAAAAGTTAAGGATAAAGCACTTTTATTGCAAAGTATACATTGAAACATTATAGGAGTAGCCTTCTTGTAATGTATATTCTGCCATCCCTCTAGGGTTTCTTTTTTCTTCTGGAGTAATTGGACATTAAACTGGAGCATTAAGTGCCCCTAGGATCCAGGATTTTGCCTATGAAGAGAAGAGCCCCTGTGTCCGTGTCCCTCAGCACAAAGATGAAAGGCTGGTTAAGGTGATAGTCCAGGGGGAAGGTGAGGCGAGCAGGCTGGAGCTCCGGGCTGGGGGTGGTGGCCGCTCCATCCTCATTCCACTCAAAGCCAGCCCTGTGTTCCACTTGAGTAAGTTTGATAGATTTGCCCGAGATCTTGCTGAAGTCTGGCAAATCGAACAAGGACTGCAGCTCTGCAGAGATTGAGAGGGATTTCCATTAAAACCCTGTCTTATCCAACACCCCAAGGAAGAATACAGCCTGATTCCTAAATCCTGCTCCAAGGAGGTAAGCCAGCTGGGAGTGGAACACCACTTTGACCTTTTGTGAGATACAAAGGGCTCCAGTTAAAGGCTGAGTGATTTGCCCAAGAGCACAGAGCAATTGAGGTTAAGATTAGGAACCAGATCCACAGACCTGCCTCGAGAGGCAGGTTATAGGATGTATGGTCATGGGGCTAAGGAATGAGTCTGATGAGGAAGGCGGCTCAGCCTCCTCCAGCACTATGTATGAGAACTGAGGAATCACCCGTGGTCTCCCTACAAAGACTCACCCCACCCACCCCAAAAGCAAAGGAGCCTTGCAGACGTACTCATCTCCTGCAGGGACTTAGTGACCTCGCCTTCGTAACTCAGCTTCAGCTTGGGGACGGTCAGGACTGCTTGAACAGTCTTCAGTTCTCGGTCTATGTCATGAACGAACTCGGAGGTGAGGCTCTCTTCTATCATGGTCAAGTTCTGGGTCACTTTCAGAGGCAGGAAGAAGATGATACTCATGCTTCCCGTCAAGGGCAGCTGGGCAATCTGAAACAACGGGGAGGAAGCCGCACGGGTTAGTCCTTCCGAGGCTTGGAGCCTAGGGATAGACACGCACGGCCGGGTGCGTCTCTCCTGTGGTAGGGCCCTGGCCCCGCTGTGTCCCAGCCCCTAATCTGTTTAACGGTGGTTCCTCTTTAGCTTGTTGCCTTCTGGCTGCAAGATGTTTACTAATGTTCCTTCAAAAGGTTGACTTGTCTTTTCTTACCTTGACCTGATACCAACTGAAGTTATCTGCTGCAAGAATTTTCTCCTGTGATTCTAAGGAGCTAGAATTGAATTTTAGGTCTCTGTCTTCTCCCAAGATTTACCTGCCAACAGTTACCAGTCATGTGACATAGAGCGAGCCCAGGGCTAGAAGTGGGGGTGTTGGGCACAGCGACACAGAAGCAGCAATAAGGTGGGTCCTTTGAGTGGAGGTTTTTAACCTAAGGTCCATCCCAGGCCCCAAAAGCCCCTGAAATTATATACAGAAATGTGTGTGTGCACAGACGTGGCATTTCTTTCAAGTATTCAGGTGCTTTGTCAGATTCCCAAAGAAAAAGGTTAAGAACTACTGACTTAGAATTAAAAGAAGTCAGGCATAGGTGTGAAAGACTTAGAAGGTCAGCTCTTTGGAATTTCTGACAGTTTTTGAAGTTTGGCTTTGAATTCTAGAATGTTCCCACACAGGGGATTGGGCCCACAACCTGGGCATGTGTCCTGACTGGGAATCGAACCAGCAACCTCTTCCACTGAGTCGACGCTCAACCACTGAGCCACACAGGCCAGGCCTTTTGTTTCTTTTTTTAATCCTCACCTGGGGATATTTTTCCATTTTTGTTCAGATAGAGTGGGAAGGAGGGAGAGAGAGAAACATCATTGTGAGAGACACACATCGACTGGTTGCCTCCCGCACGACCCCAACCAGGGACAAACCAAAACCAAGGTGCGTGCCCGTGACCGGAATCGAACCTGTGACTCACTGGAACACGGGCCGATGCTCTAACCTCCGAGCCAAATTGGCAGGGCCTTATCCTTAAAGCAACCCTAGTGACGTAAGTTTCTACCCACATTTATTTTAAGAGGAAAAAAAGGCTCACAGGAGCTGTTAACTTGCTGAAAGTCACACAGTAGGTAAAATTTAGACTATGTCAGATCTCAAGTCGTTCTATTTCCATGACATCACCTGCAGTCTTTGTCCTCTCCTGCCACCCACCACTACAAACCTTGCAGCTCAGGTCAGAATCCAAGCCATAGCGTAAGACAGCTTTAGGGTCTGACATCATGGGCACTCTCACAGTCCTCCCTTCATCCACGTGGAAATCCTGGAGGGAAGTCTTTCTGGAGTCAAACTTTGTTACCCACTGCCCTGGAATGAAACAAATGGAGTACCCTAAGCCCCAGGACACCAGACAGCCACTGGGCCGCGCTGAGACCAAAGCCTCGTGTTGAAAAGTGCCTGCCTAAAGGAATCTCAGTTGTCAGAGGCCCCGACACATCGGGGAATAAGTCCCCTCGGAAGGAAATACATTGATTTTATTCATCTGACTCTGGATCGTACAAGTTCCATGACCGCCTGGCTGAAAAGGAAAGTGGTGTGTGCTTCTACAGTGGTGCCTGGGGCCAGGATCAGAGGAAGTCAGAGCTGGAAGGGACCTGGGCCTCATTTCCTCACCCCTCTCACCCCTGAAAAAGCACTGAAGCCCCGAGAAGCGAAGTGACTTGCCTAGGTTCACACAGCGAGCTGACGATCAGGCTCCCCTACTTCAGTGTTGCCTTTGAACATGCTGGTCTGGGACAGAACTGCTTTCATTCCCTGGGGTCCACACTTCAAGTCGAGCTTTTCTTGGGGCGTTTAGGGGGTCTGTTCTTGCTACTGCCCGATAGATGGTCATAAAGCATTTTAAGGGGAGGTTGCCCCAAGTCCCACCCAAGGCTTATCCGAATGGGGCTGGCCTCACATGGGCCTGTGGGATAGTCTCGGGCACGTCGCCACAGCCTAGAAGAATGATGTCAGAGAAGTGCTAGGATTGATGTGAAGGTGGGAGGGGACCTGGAGTACCTCTGAGGGAGGTGTGCCGTCCCAGTGGTGGAGAGAAGAAAACAGGCCCGGAAGGGCTATGAAGCTTAGGCAGGGCTCTGCATCCAGCAAAGGCGGGGCGGGGCTCTGACCTCGTCTGACTCCAGCCAGACATCTGACAGTGCCCGCCCCGAACACCCCAACAGGCAGAGTGCGGTGCTTCCTTCTCTCTGCCGGTCTCACCGCCTCACACTTCCTAGGCCTCGGACCGACCACTAGCAGATAGCGCTCAGGCAAGGCTTTCTCAGGCCCTCCTCTGGCTTCGCCTCTGGGTTGGCGTCGGACTAGGTCTTCGACTTCCCCCCTTTCCCGGTCCTGCCTGACTACTGCCGCCCACCCTTGGCCAAAAGAGAAGCGGAGAAGGCCTCACCCTTGAAGTACGCCACACCCAGAAGGAGAATGCTGATTTCGCTGGGCATGTCCCTTGTGGACCTAGCAATTTTCCCTTTCGTCTGAGCCTGCACCCAGTTGTTCATCTCCTGAAGGTCCAGGCGGGCATTCCCGCTCAGGACTCTGGGCCTGGTCCCGTATGACTTTTCCAGGGGTGTAACAAAGCTAGATTTTATCCGCAGCTCTGGGAAGAGAAGGGGCAGGGTTAGTGTAGTCTGCGAGCCAGTCCCGCATCTCCGCTTTGAAAATGCCAGGCTTCAGTTCTGGTCTGCGGGCCCTGACTTCCTGCCCAGCGTCCTCTCCCCCACCCACCCACCCCCAGCTTCCCCAGGCCGCACTGCACACAGGCTACAGGTTTTGCTCATTGCTGTTTCTCTTCATGTTACTGCCCTCCACAGACCCTCCCACTGTCTCCCTCAGCCCAGCCCGCTTCCTCTTTCTGATCCCCTCTGGTCTCACGGGGCCCCTTCCTGCCTCCCAGCGCTCGCCCTGGCCTGGGCAGACGCGATCTACTGTTTCGAAGCCCCCGCGCGAGCATAGAGCCCGCTCCTCGGCGGCCCGGGCTAGCTCTCACTCCTCTCAAAGACGATCCGGGAAGCACTCTTGAGGTTCTTCTGTGGGGCAGTGAGGGAGGCAAGGAGTTCCTTGTAGGTGCCGTGGATGTCTGGGTTGGTGATCAGGTCGTAGTAGAGAGCCCGGTGAATGCTGGATTCTGTCCGCTGTTCAGCTCCTGCCCGAGAGACAAGGATGTGGGCTCGCTCACTGTCCCTGGGCCCAGCTCAGGCCAGCTCCCGTGACCGCACAGGGACACTCTGCCCTCGGTCTTTTTGTCTTCGGGTACTGGAGACATTCTAGGTAGGAAGGAATTTCAAGGCAACAGAAGAAACAGATTTTCCTGAAGTCGGCTAAGGGCATTGGGCCTGGAGGGAGAGAATGAGGGGTACAAGCCCCTGCGCTTCCCCCGTCACAGCACTCACCAGGCTGTGCTCTAGTTACCTGTTCATTATTTATTGGTTTTTCTTTTTAGAGAGAGAGAGAGGAAGGGAGAGAGAGAGAAACATTGATTTGTTTTTCTACTTATTCATGCATTCATTGGCTAATTCTTGTCTGTACCCCGACTGGGGATCGAACCCGCAACCTTGGTGTATCAGGATGATGCTCTAACCAACTGAGCTACCCAGCCAGGGCCTGTAGTTACCTGTGCCCACTTATGTGCAGTTATATCCCCAGAACCAAGCCTACTGGCTGGCATGTAGGGGAAGCTCATTTGAGGAATTAATGAGGGTCAAAGTCACCGTGTCAATAAGTGGTCCTGAAGTCACACGCCGGGGTCAGCAGTGCTCAACAACCTCCTGGGGAGCCAGAGAGTTGTGTGTGCACAGCCTTCAAGCTCCCACGCGCGTTCTGGGACCCCACTGGGGCCACTCCGCATCTCTGCGCCCCCCGAGGTCAGTCCCCTGGGGCTTAGAGAAGCAGAGGTGTGCGGTGGCCGATGGCAGCACCAGGGTTGAGGGCCTTCCTGCGCCAGAGAACTCACCCAGCGAGAGGGCGGAGAGGGCAGTGGCCACGCTGAGTGGAGACAGGAGCACGTTGGTGGTGGGGCTCGCGCTGGATTTCACGCGGTACAGGTCGTAGCCGAAGTTGGAGACAGCCGCTGCCAGCTTGTTCACAGGGACCTTGAAGAAGGGATCCTCCTCCTCTACTGACACCCCCGTGGTTTCGGGGGCTGGGGAACCCTGGATTGGAGTACAAGGACCAGTGGAGGTGAGTAGTGGATGCCTGGTCTCCCCACTGCTTTGCTGGGATTGTCATTCTGGCCACTCTGCCTGTCTTGTGGTATGCTTATCCTAACACCGGAATGAGTTTGTGTCCCCCGAACACGCAAGAGCCCTCTGCTGGGGGGAGGCACCCCCCGGGAGACATTAGCTGACCAGGTTTCAACCTGGTGAGCCTCAGGCCTGTGACATTTAAAAATAAAAGAGGAGCCCTGGCCGGTTTGGCTCAGCGATTGGAGCGTCGGCCTGCGGTCCAGAGAGACCCGGGTTCGGTTCCGAGGCGTGTGCCTCGGTTGTGGTTTGTCCCCGGCCCTGGTCGGTCCTGCCAGGTGGCAGCCACTCGATGTGTCCCTTTCACGTCGATGTTTCTCTCTCTCTCTCTCTCTCTTCCTCTCTCTCCCTCCCATTCTATCTGAACAAAAAAATGGAAAAAATGTCCTCAGGTGAGGATAAAAAAAATTTAAAAAAAAAAAAGAGGAGAGGAGAGGCGCCCCCTTCCCTCCCAAGAAACGCTGTGCTCAGGCCAGATCAGCTTCCCGCCTGCCCGCCCCCACTGCTCAGGTCTGCCTGTGGAACCCTCCTGTCCTTCCTGGCCCTGATCAGGTGTCTCCTCCACCACACTGTCCCAGTTTGTCCCAATCTGAAGGAAACTTTGGTTTTCCGACCTTTTCTTAGAGTCAAATACCACATATATATTAACCACCTACCATGAACTGCCTGGGCTCTGTGCTGAGTTATTTCATTTCATACTTGTTGATGCAGTTGATAACCCCCAAGACTAGTATCTCAAAAGGCTGAGTTCCTTGGAGGCAAGAACTGATTCTTTTATATTTCCACCCACCCATCCCTAGCTCCTACAGAGCAGGCGTTCAGTAGATGAAATATAAGTGATTGGCCACACAGTCCTGTAAGAATGGGTACTTTTAAATCTCATTGTATAGGTAAGAAAACAGAGACTCGGGTCAAGTAACTTACCTAAGGTCACCAAGCTAAGGAGAGGTGGAGCCAGAATTCAAATTCAGACTCACGACAATGTCCAGGGCTCCAGCCAGCGTGCCTGGCTGCCCTGGCCCTCGCGTGGCAATAAGCCCCGCGGTCACCTAGCATAGGCTTCTTAGCATCTGCCTTTCCACACCCTTGCACTGGAACAAATACCCGCGTATACTGCCCACTCATGAGACTCGGGAACGCAGGCAGCGAGGAGAGGTCCTCGCTGGAGAGACAGCCCGGCTACGAGAATGCTTTTGCTTCTCACTCCTTTTGGCTTTTATTTTTGTCCCCACTATGTTCTCTGAAAGGCAGGGCAAGAGGTTTTCTCTGTTTTGCTGATGTCTAGACGTAGAGGCCAGAGCCTGGCCTGGAACCTGGGTGCCTGCTGAGGAGGGACCGGCCCCACGCCCCCACCTCACCCACCACTGACCTCCGGGCTGCCAGCGTTGCCCTGGCAGCTGCCGCTCCCGAGGAGGGCTCCGGTCCAGAGGAGGAGCGTGAGGGCCTGCATCCCTGGCCTGCAAGAAAGCGAGAGGTGGCAGGCAGCGTCCGTCACCCCGCCCCCTACCCTGGGCAGGGAGCAGGGCCCGGCAGGACTAGGCACCTTCCCTCCAGGCTGGAAGTGGACTCGCAGGTCCCACCCTCTCGCAACTCCCCACCCCTCCACCTGCCTCAGGGCCCACCAGGTGAGCTCAAGCTTTCAGCCCATTTTCTGTGGCAGGAACCCCCACCCCCCCACCCCCACCACCCACCCCCATCAGAACCCAAAGCTCCAGGACAGTGGGCATCCAGCAGGGGGTCCCGAGTGTGGATATGGCCTGGCAAATGCACCAAGGCTTCTCCCGGGAGGCACTTGACCAGCTCGTGATGCAGGAGTTGGGGCAGTATCTAGCTAGGTCTCGTGTTTGGACCACAGAATAGAGAGAATGGGGGCATCCGGTCCAGCCTCTGCTATCCCCAAGAAGTTCTCAAACTCTCTCCTTGAATCCCTCTGGCCTGGAAGCTGTGGCCTCATAAGGGACTCGTTCCCTCCCCAGACAGGTCAGTGTCAAGAGCCCTTATTCGCGGTTAGGAATGCTGGTCTTGGGTCAGACAGCCTGGGCTCAAATCAAGTCCGTGTCTTAATGTCTCTCCAAATCATAGTGTCTTCTCTTGTAAAATGGAAATCAAGTGGTTCTGAACTGTCATAATGAGGATTCAATTAGATGATGCCAAATAGCACTTACCAGTGCCAGAGACAGGTGAGCTCTCCAGTGGTCCCTGAGTCAAAATGTATCCCTACGGCTGGAACCCCAGGGCCTCCTTCTCCCCCCGGGGAGCCAGGTCTTCTTCCCCCTCCGGCTCGAAAATAGCTCTTACACCTCCAAAGCCTTCCTTCCTTCAGGTTAAACAACCCTGGCCTCAAAGACGCCCCCCAAGCCCCTTCAACTCTACAGCTGTGCTCTCTCCTGACCCGGCTCTGGTCCGGCCCCTGGACCACAAGGGAAAAGGGAAATCTGGGTCCAGGGCTCTAGGTGCTCCCCCATCCCTCACCCTCCTGCATTCACTGCAACTATGGGCTCGCCCTGGGTCATGATGGGGAGGGGGACGGGACGCGGCAGCTGGTGGGCTCTCAGATCAGACCTTTCAAGAGCCTTCTGGTTAGAAAGTGGGACAAAGTCTCAGCAACCAGGACCTTTGTCTGGTCCCTGCTCTCCCTCCATTCACACTGCCAAATCAAGAACTTATCATCTGTCTTCCCCCTCACCTCCCCTGACACACACACGGGCCAAGGGGCTCTAGCCTTGTCATTATCCTCTCATGTACCCGGTAACCCCCACACACATACTTGTCTGACTTCTTAGAACAAATAGGAAAGTTGGGAGTGCCGTATGTGATTTTTGGCCAAAGTCCTTCAAATTAAGCCTGGTAATCCTCTGGATAACTCTGTAGAGTATGAAAGGCAACAAAAGAAAAGACGCCGCCTGAGTGTGCTCGGCTCCCCGCGGCTGCCCGTGGGAACCAGCCCACTTTCTTTGTAAACCCCGCTCTGAGCCAGGAGCCCTGTCTTCTCAGGCGGCTGCTCTCCCACATCTGCCCCTGCCGCTCAGGGAGACGTCTGCGCCCAGACAACGGGAAGAGCTTTCTGCAGAGGCTGATAGAGACCTAAGCACCAGACTCTCAACGTTCCCTCCACCCAGCCAGCCCCACCCAGAGCTGGCAGGAGCCTTCCTTGCCTGCGCCTCAGGAGACTGGTTTATTGGAGACGGAAGACTCAGTGAGATCCACAGGCGCCACGGCCAGAGGAACAGTTGTCAGCTCCAGTGACTCGGGCCAGAGCAGGGAGTTGAGAGAGGAGCCAGGGGCAGGGGTCATCCTGGGATACTGTTTAAGCAAACTAAGTTCACAGTGCCAATACCCTTCAAAGCAGGACCTTCTCTGTGGGAATCCCTACAGCATCTGAGCCCAGGTCCCAGGTCCTGTGGTCACCATGTGGGTGGGCTGAGGACTGAAGATGAAGTTAGGGACCCCGGCAGGATAAGGCACATGGGTCCACAGCTGGCCCGGAGCCAGTCACAGGACACGTGGCACCTCTTTGAACCCTCCACCTTAGCCCTGGGGAAGAGGGAAGTGGAGAGGTTATTGAAAGCCCCCTGTGAGGGCAGTAGGAGGGCAAACAGTAGGGTCGGCATGGGAGGTCCCTCTGAGCACTCAAGGCCCCGTCCAAGGTGATTGTTCCATGGGCTGGGGCCGGCAGCCATTGCTGGCCAGGGGCATAGGGACAACGATGCCATCCTGTCCAAAGGGCAGTATCCCAGCCAAACTTCTGTCCTACCAGGTGGGGGAGGAGGTAGATATTCTCCCTATTGGGCCAAGGTCAGGCCTTACTTCCTGCCACATTGCCCAAATCAAGAGACATAAGGAACTGGGATTTCATGATCTTGCCTTCAAGCTGGGAGGATAAAGTTGAGCCAATACATGTGTTTCAAATTAAACCCAATTGTGAGACAAACACCATTCCTCCTCCTCCTCCTCCTCCTCCTCCTCCTCCACCACCACCACCACCACCACCTCCACCATCTCCTCCCAGAACCACAGAGCCTTCAAGCCACATGGTGGTGAGCCTCGTGGACAGTGCGAGGAAGGGCACCACCCTCTCCCCTGGCCCTGGGAGGGAGATAACAAGGGTCCCCTTCCAGCCCACCCCACCTAAGGTGACTCCATCAGCTTCCAGGCAATGTTTCTTATGCAGACCTGATTAGGTTGGGCCAGGGTGCCCACCTCTCTCACCTCCCTGCACCCAGAAGGACCAGACTTAGGAACAGAACTCCCTGGCGCCTTCCTCTCCCACCCTCAGCC
Organism: Molossus molossus; assembly: GCF_014108415.1. NCBI lineage: Eukaryota > Metazoa > Chordata > Mammalia > Chiroptera > Molossidae > Molossus > Molossus molossus. Next base: position 42,457,334 of record NW_023425354.1, on the reverse strand, counting down.
GGGGGCTGAACTCCCAGTGGAGGGGCATGGGCAGGGATGGGGTTTCTGGGAAGCCTGCACTTTTCTTTGGCCCGGACCCGCTCCTGCTGTGGCCTGCCTGAGGGAGCGGAAGGGGTGCGGGCTGCATTCTCTTTAGAACTGGCAGCTGAGCCCCCAAACACCAAACACTGCCTGGGCTAAATAACAGTCTTTGTTCATGAGAGGCCAAAACCCCACTGACCTCCCAGCTTTTGCTGGCAGCCAATTTGGCCGACAGAAAAGGGTGGGCACTGGGGAGAAGGACCCAGCTGTCCTCCCTCCCAGCTCTCCAGCACGGCTCAATAGGCCAGCTGCTGGCAGCGCTGGGAAGTTAGCACCGAAATCAGCAGCAGTTGACCGAGCAGCTGAGTCTGAGCTAAGGCTGGGCTGCAGGATGGGCTGCCTCCCCAACCGCCCCGTGGGAGCACAGCTCCCTGACAGCCGCCTGCCCTCCGGGCTGCAGAGCCTCCCAGGTGCTGCTCAGACCCGACCCAGCAGCTGAGCTCTGCTTCTTGCCCCCCACCCCCACCCCTACCCCCTCCACTGCTTCCATCCACTCATTCAAGTTGTTCCAGCCTCTCTTAGTGGTGCAACTGAGTTTAGGGATAACTGGGTCACCACCTTCTGACCCCCAACTCCATCTGCCCTCTCTCATCCACTAATCCTGATGCCCATGCTGCACAGGCTACTGGGTCCCCACCTCCTCTCCCTTGCTCCCCTCTTTTACACTCCCTTGGATACCCTGCCTGTCCCCAGTCCTGCAGCCCACAGGAGCCTGTCCCGTCTCCCCCTGACACGAAGACCAGACAAGGAGCGGCTGTACCTGTGGGTGCGCTGCAGCTCGGTGCCCAGCTGAGGTCTGCACACTGAGGGGGCTCCTGCAAGCACAAGGGCTTTTTCTGCTGCCTCCCAATCCCGCTTCCAGCAGGCTTCAGATTACAGCTGCTCCTGTCTTAAAGCGACCTGCACTCAATTCGGATTCTGCGATTGCATCATTGTCTGGTGTTAACTTTAACCCACTGCTGTCCTTCCTCCATGCACCCCGACAACACACACACTCCCACACCCTACTCCCCCACCAGACAGACCTTCCTTCAGGCCCTGGCCGTCCTCACTGCCTGAGGTGCCAGCCCCAGTGGGCACCTTGGCCGGCCTGGGTGGGAGATGGGACTGAGGAGAGTCTTGCAGGAGACAGGGGCAGGCTAGTGGAGTGGAGAAAACGCTCGTCCACTGCTGTATTCTGGGCTTTTCCTGGTCCTTGGCTCTGGCACTAACTGGGATTTAGGGCAAGACAACGCACATGATTTCTCCCTTTCTCAGCTGAAAGTGAAGGGATGGCCTAGCCAGGTAGCTCAGCTGGTTAGAGCATCATCCTGATACGTCAAGGTTGCAGGTTCGATCCATGGTCAGGGCACATATAAGAAGCAACCAATGCATGCATAAATAAGTGAAACAACAAATCAATGTTTATGTCTCTCCCTTCCTCTCTTTCTCTAAAATCAATTTTTAAAAAAAAATTTTTAAATAAAGGCATGGGCCCTGGCCGGTTTGGCTCAGCGGTTAGAGCGTCCGCCTGCGGTCCGTAAAGACCCGGGTTCGGTTCCCGCTAAGGGCACGTACCTCGGTTGCAGTTTGTCCCCGGCCCTGGTTGGTCGTGCGGGTGGCAGCCACTCGATGTGTCCCTTTCACATCGATGTTTCCCTCTCTCTCTCTTCCTCTCTCTCCCTCCTACTCTGTCTGTACAAAAAATGGAAAAATGTCCTCGGATGAGGATTAAAAAAAAAAAAAAAAAAGGCATGGCCCTGGCCAATATTGCCCAGTGGTTAGAGCATTGGCCTGAACACCAAAGGGTCACAGGTTCTATTTCCAGTCAAGGGCGTGTACCTGGGTTGCAGGTTTGATCCCCGGCCCTGGTCAGGGCATATGCAGGAAGTAACCAATCAATGTATCTCTCTCACTTTGATGCTTCTCCCTCTCTCTCTCTCTCTCTCTCTCTCTCTCACCCTCTCTCTCTTTCACTCTCAAAAAAAAAAATTCTTGGGTGAGGATTAACAAATAAACAAAGAAGGAATGGAACTGGAATATGTGTGCTTTTTCAGCCCTGAAATTCTATGAGTTTTGAAGGGCAGTGGAGAAAATATCCGACCAGAGAAAGAAATGAGATGTGTTATAAGCATTAGTCCTGAAGAAGCCAAATGTGTGCTTGGCACCCACCTAGGCACAACAGAAGTCATCTGGAGAAGAGAACACCTAGCCCCTGCCCACCTCTGGATGTTTAGGAACTTGCAGTTCGGTTGTGAAACTAAAATACTAACATGGTAATTAATTAGAGGATGTAACAAAATGTTTTCTAGACAGTGGCCCTGGCCACAGGAGGAAAGATCACTCTGGGGTATTTGGCTTAAGGAAGAGAACATTTAGGGGAACATTTAGGGGAACCTCGCCTCCAGGGAGCAGAGCTAGGGCCCCTGGGTAGAATTTTCCAGTGGACAAAGTTCAGCTTTATAAAAGGAAAGATGTGTCAACAGTCAGAGTTCGCTCCACTCAACAAAAGTTGAGTACCTCAACACTAGCTGGGGTCCGCGGGGGAGAAAGAGTACATGGATGGATTAGGCTCAGTGCTCACCCCCCAGAAACTGACCTGCTGATAACAGGCTGATCTGAGAACAGCTCCTTTCAATATAATGCCACAGTTCTGTGATAGCAGTCCTTAGAGCCACACTGTCCAAAACAAATGCCACTAGCAAGTGTGACCGTGAGCACTTGAAATGTGCTAGTCTGAGCTGTGATCGGCCATAAGTGTAAAATGCACACTAGGTTTTGAATATTTAGTGGGAAAAAACGATGTAAACCATCTTAATAATTTTACACTGATTGCACATATTGGGTTAAATAAAATATAGCATTAGAATTAATTTCATCCCTGGCCAGTTTGGCTCAGCGGTTGGAGCGTCGGCCTGTGGTCCAGAGAGACCTGGGTTTGATTCTCACTAGGGGCATGTGCCTCAGTTGCAGTTTGTCCCTGGCCGTGGGTCGTGCAGGTGGCAACCACTCGGTGTGTCCCTTTCACTTCGATGTTTCTCTCTCTCTCTCTCTTCCTCCCACTCTATCAGAACAAAAAATGGAAGGATGTCCTCGGATGAAGATAAAAAAAAATTAATTTCACCTATTCATTTTCTAATGTGTGTACTAGAAAATCTTAAATGACATATGTGGTTTGACTGTATTTCTGTTGGACAGCACCGCTCTATGGGGTATTGTGGTAGCGTCGTGGAATGTAGGCGTCTAAGCTGAATCTTGAAGGGTGAATAAGAATAGCTAAGCATAGAAAAAGAGGGAGGATATTACTATCCATGTGGACAAGTTAAAATTGGATCCCTGTCTCATACCATACACAAAAATGAACTCTGTACTTCAGACATTTAAATGTGAAAAACCATTTCTGTTTGTGCAGAACCTTTTTTTTTCTTTGTACGTGCCCCTAGCGGGAACCGAACCTGGGACTCTCTGGTCCACAAGCTGATACTCCAACCGCTGAGCCAAACCAGCCAGGGCTGTGCAGAACATTTTTATTTTCTTTTTTTAATCCTCACCCAAGGACACTTTTCCATTTATCTTCAGATAGAGTGGGAAGGGAAAGGAGAGAGAGAAACATCAGTGTGAAAGAGGCACATCGACTGGTTGCCTCCCACACAACCCCAACCAGGGCCGGGGACGAACCACAACCAAGGTACGTGCCCTTGACTGGAATCGAACCTTCGACTCATTGGTCCGTGGGCTGACTCTCTACCATTGAGCCAAAACAGCAAGGTTGCTGTGCAGAACCTTTTAAAATTACTTTTTATTTAAATTATTTACTTACTTTTGAATAGGTCTTAAGTTTACATGGTTCAGAACTCAAAAGCAACAAAAAGTACACATTGAAAAAAGTCTTCGCACTGGCCGGTTTGGCCCAGCGGTTAGACCGTCGGCCTGCGGTCCAGAGAGACCCGGGTTCGGTTCCCGCTAAGGGCATGTACCTCAGTTGCAGTTTGTACTCGGCCCTGGTTGGTCGTGCGGACGGCAGCCACTCGATGTGTCCCTTTCACATCGATGTTTCTCTCTCTCTCTTCCTCTCTCTCCCTCCCACTCTGTCTGAACAAAAAACTGGAAAAATGTCCTGGGGTGAGGATAAAAAAAAAAGAAAAAAGTCTTCCTCTCACTCTGATCTTCAGTCACGGGGACTTCTGGAAACAGCTGATGTTGACCTCTTTCCTATGTATCCTTTCAGAGATACTTTGAGTGCTTTAAAAAGCAAACACAAACACACATATACAACAGGAAAAATTGTAAATGTTTTAGAAAAACATATAGATGGATATCTTTGTGATCTCTGTGTAGGAAAGATTTTTTTAAAGACAATACACCAAAAGAAGCACAAATTATGAAAGACTGATAGACTTAGCAACAAAATTAAAAACTTGTTTTCATGGCCCTGGCCAGTTTTGCTCAGTGGTTAGAGCATCTGCCCGTGAACCAGAGAGGCCTGGGTTTGGTTCCCTCTAAGGACATGAACCTCAGTTGCAGTTTATCCCTGGCCCCGGTTGGGGTCCTGTGGGTAGCAACCAGTCAATGTGTCTCTCGCGCGTCGATGTTTCTCTCTCTCTCTTCCTCCCTCGCTCCCTCCCGCTTTTTCTGAAGATAAATGCAAAAAAATGTCCTCGGGTGAGGTTAAAAATAAAAATTAAAACAAAAACTTGTTTTCATGAAAAAGTACCATAAAGCTAAATGAAAAACAAGCCTCACACTGGGAGAAAATATTTGTAAGAGATAACCGACAAAAAGAAATCACTAACTGTGAGATAGAAAGAATTACAAATCAATAAGGAAAACAATTCAACAGAAAAATAGGACCAGGTAATTCACTGAAGATGAATGCTAAAAAGCCAATAAACTTATAAAAAGATGTTTTGTCCTCACCAGTAATCAGAGGAATTCAAATTAAAACTATAATTGATGAGTATATTTCACACTCATTAAATGGGAAAAATTTAAACATCTAGCAAAACCAAGTGTTGGAGAGAGTATGGACAACCAGGATCTTATATACCCTTCTGGTGAGAATGTGAGTTGATAAAACCATTTTGAAGAACAATCTGGCAACAGATGGCAAAATTGTGCCATCTGTATGTAGCAACCCTGGCAGATAGACCCAAACCCACAACTCAGTAATTCCACCCCTAAGCATGTGAACTGAAAAGACTCCACGTATGTGCACAGGGAAGCATGTAAAGAATGTTCTAGAAGCACAATTTGTAGAGGCAAAAAAATAAGAGCTCCCCACATGTCCATCAACAGGAGACTAAATAAAGGGTGGAAAAGTCTACAGCCTGAGAAATATTCGAGGGAAGCCATTTATATCAACTCAGATTTATCTCACAATGTGGAGTGATACAAGTTGCAGGAGAATATGAACATGATGACACGCTGTGTAAGGCTTAAAAGCGCATAGATAAGGCCTGCCGGGGTCGCTCAGTGGATTGAGCACCATCTCATGGACTGAGGGGTCCTGGTTTGATTCCTGGTCCAGGGCACATGCCTGGGTTGCAGGCTCCATCCCCAGTAGGAGGCGTGCAAGAGGCAACAGATGGATGTATCTCTCTCAAATCTCTGTTTCTCTCTCTCTCTCTCTCTCCCTTCTTCTCTCTTTAAAAAAATCAATAAAAACATATTTAAAAATAAAACACAGACTTCCGGTCAAGATGGGTAGGTAAACGCGGTATCATGTCCTCCCACAACCACATCAAAGTTACAACTAAACTACAGAACAACCATCATTCAAAACCACCTGAAATCAAGCTGAATGGAAGTCCTACAACTACGGAATTAAAGCAGCTACATCCAGACTGGTAGGAGGGGCGGAGGCGGACAGGCTGGTCACACACCCACGTGTGGCGGATAAAAATCAGGAGGCTCTCTCGGCTGGGAAGGTCCTTCCTGAGGACTGAGGGGTCCCCGCCCCACACCAGGTTCCCTGCTCAGGGTTCCAGTGCCAGGAAGAGAAGTCCCCATAACTTCTGGCTGGAAACACGAGCGGGAACTGAGGCTCAGGGAAGTTGAAGCGGCTGGAGCCCCAGGCGGCTCCCTAAAGGGCCCGCGCACGGACTTATCGGACTCTCTCCCTCTAAGCTCGGAGGGGAGGCAGCTCCAGGGGCGCCAGAGACATACAGGGAAGAACTGAGCTGCTTGGCACTGGCGCGAGGGCTGGAGAGGGGGCTTTCTCCGAGACAGATGTGCTGTCAGAGGCCTTTGCTCCTTTGGTGAGCCCTTCCCTGGGGCGGCAGACAGAAGCCATATCTGGGACTCCAGCAACCTGGCTCACACTGGTAGCCCCGCCCTGCTGACTCTCTGAGGCCCCGCCCCACCCAACTTTCAGGCCCATCCAAGCTGTTGCCACTTGCTTAACCATAGGATTGGCCGGTCTTGCATCCTGCTTCAGGTTTTTCCTAAATTCTTTCAAACGAGCAGCATCTGGTCTCAGATAGCCCCATACCTCTCGTTAAGTAATACGCTGAAACAAACACAGGGAGGCAGCCAAAATGAGGAGACAAAGAAACAGGTCCCAAATGAAAGAACAGAACAAAACCCCAAGAAAAGAACTAAGCAAATGGAGATAAGCAACCTAACAGATGCTGAGTTAAAAATACTGCTTATAAGGATGCTCAATGAACTTAGTGAGAACCTCAGTGAACTTAGGGAGGGCCTCAAGAGCATAAAAAAGGACCAGTCAGAAATCATGGATGCACAGTTAGAATTGAAGGAGGCATTAACTGAAATAAAGAATAATTTACACAGCTTCAATAATAGAGAACGTAAATCCAAGGAGCAAACCATCGATTTGGAATATAAGGAAGCAAAAAATGCCCAATCAGAACAGCAAAAAGAAAAAAAGAATCCAAAAAAATGAGGATAGTGTAAAGAGCCTCTAGGACAACTTCAAGTGTGCCAACATTCACATCTTGGGGGTGCCAGAAGGAGAAGAGCGAGAACAAGAAATCGAAAACCTGTTTGAAACAATAATGGCAGAAAACTTTCCTAACTTGGTGAAGGAAACAGACATACAAGTCCAGGAAGCACAGAGAGTCCCAAACAAGATGAACCCCAAGAGGCCCACACCAAGACATATCATCATCAAAATGCAAAAGTTTCAAGACAAAGAGAGAATCTTAAAAGCAGCAAGAGAAAGGCAGCTAGTTACCTACAAGGGAGTTCCCATAAGGCTGTCAGCTGATTTCTCAAAAGAAACTTTGCAGGCCAGAAGGGAGTGGCAAGAAATATTCAGAGCGATGAAAAGCAAGAACCTACAACCAAGATTACTCTATCCTGCAAAGCTGTCATTTAGAATCGATGGCCATATAAAGACTTTCCCAGACAAGAAAAAGTTAAAGGAGTTCATCACCACCAAATCGTTATTATATGAAATGATGAAGGGTCTTTTTGAAGAAAAAGATAAAATATATGAACAAACAAAATGGCAATGAATACATATCTATCGACAATGGAATCTACAAACAAAATGAACAGGAAGAACAGAAACATTCTCATAGATACAGAGAACATTTTGTTGATTGCCAGTTGGGAGGGGGGTTGGGGGAATGGGTGAAAAAGGTGAAGGAATTAAAAAGTACAAATTAATTGCTAGACTGACAAACCTCAAAGGGAAAGGGGTTGGGGGGTGGGAAAAAATAAACCAAAGAACTTATATGCATAACAAATGGACACAGACAATAGTGTGGGAAAAGGCAGGAGGGGGCCGGGAGGGGGGAGGAGGGGTCAATGGGGGGAAAATGTGGAACATCTGTAATACATTTTACATTCAACAATAAAGATTTTTAAAAAATAAATAAATAAATAAATAAAACACACAGATGATACCATAGAGCACTTACAGATAAAAATGTGTGCGGTGAACATAAAAGAAATTCATGAAAATAAAAAACCCAGTTCAGGATGATGGTTATGGGGGTAGGGTAAGGATTAGGGAAAGGGAATGTGAGGTTGTTACTATACTGAGAATTTTTTTTTTATTCTCACCCAAGGACATTTTTCCATTTTTTATTCAGATAGAGTGGGAGGGACAGAGAGAGAGAGAAACATCAATGTGAAAAGAACCCATTGAGTGGCTGCCACCCGCATGACCAACCAGGGCCGGGGACAAACTGCAAATGAGGTATGTACCCTTAGTGGGAACCAAACCCAGGTCTCTCTGGACCGCAGGTCGACATTCTAACCGCTGAGCCAAACCGGCCAGGGCTATACTGAGAATATTTTTAAAGTTGGGCAGTGGTATTATGCTACTCATTATATCTTTTTGTATGTCCCAATTATTTCATAATAACTTAAATTTTTTTTTCTTCCAGTGACCATGAAAGGGGTGTTTCCCTCTCCTGCTAAAGGGGCGGGGGGGGGGTGCTGGCTCCGGCCCTGGCCGGTTCGGCTCAGCGGTTAGCCTGCGGTTCCCAGGAAGGGCACGTACCTCGGTTACAGTTTGTCCCCGGCCCTGGTTGGGTCGTACGGGAGGCAGCCACTCGATGTTTCTTTCTCTCTCTCTCTCTCTCCCTCCCTCCCACTCTATCTGAACAAAAAATGGAAAAATGTCCTCGGGTGAGGACAAAAAAAAAAAAGAAGAGGGCCTCCATAGTGCTTTTCAAGGACTTTGCTCCTGCAGGCGGCCCCTCTCCTGAAGAATCCTTCTACAGTCTTTATAACAGTGTGAGGCTTGAGTCCAGCCAGTGTGGCTCAGGTGTTGAGCATCCACCCATGCGCCAACGGGTTGCCAGTTTGATTCCCCATCAGGGCACATGCCCAGGTTGTGAGCCCGATCCCCAGTGGAGGGCATGCAGGAGGCGGCCACGCAATATTCTCTCTCATCGATGTTTCTCTCTCTCTCTCTCTAAAATCAATAAAGAAAAAAAAATGTGAGGCTTGTTTTTCATTTTGTTGTACAGTATTTTTCATGGAAATGAGTTTTTCATTTTAGTGCCAAACCTATCAATCTTTATCATTCGAACATCTTCTATCACCCCCCTCTATTCTTTGTTTATTTATTTGTTAATCCTCACCCAAGAATATATTTTTCCATTGATTTTTAGAGAGTGGAAGGGAGGGAGAAAGAGAGAAACATCGGTATGAGAGAGACACATCAATTGGTTGCCTCCTGCAGGACTCCAACCTTTGGCCTGGTATTGAACCTTCAACCCAGGTATATGCCCTTGACCAGGAATTGAACCTGAGACCCTTTGATCCATAGGCCTACACTCTAAGTGCTGAGCCAAACCAGCCAGGGCTCACCCCTTCGCCCCGCCCCTTTAAACACTTCCTTTATACCAAATCCCCTAAAGCCACTGCCCACTTCCCTGTTCTCCCTCACAGCCACATGGGAAGGTGCGGTTTATCCTTGTGCCTGCACTGTCTGCTCCCTCCCCTCCCCAACCTCAACTTTGCTTCTGTGCCCACCTTTGAAACGACTGTCGACTGTCGCCAAGTTCACGGGTGACCTCTGTGCTGACCCCCAGTTGCCAGCAGAGCAGGCTCTTCCTCCCTGAAACCTTGACCCGCCTGTTCTCCCACCTCGCAGGGCTGCACCGCTGCATCGCTCGTCTCCTTTGCTGGGTTGATCCTGGGACCCCTTTCTTTCTCCCTCTCCGTCTCCTCTTAGGGGATTTTCACCAGTTCCGTGGCTGCGAATCATCTACATGCTCCCAGACAGACATTTCCAGCCTTGACCAAGATATCCAATTGCCTATTTGACCTATATCCACATGGATGCCCAGCAGGTAGGATGAACATACAATAATAATAATAATTATTATTATTATTTTAAATCCTCACCCGAGGACATTTTTGCATCTATCTCCAGCTAAAGCGGGAGGGAAGGAGGGAGGAAGAGAAAGAGAGAGAGAAACATCGATGTGAGAGAGACACATTGAGTGGCTGCCACCCACACCACCCCATCCGGGACCGGGGACAAACTGCAACCGAGGTATGTGCCCTTAGTGGGAACCGAACCCGGGACTCTCTGGTCCGTAGACCAACGCTCTAACCGCTGAGCCAAACTGGCCAGGGCTGAACATATAATTATTATCCAAACACTTTTAAGAGCAAAAACAAGTGCAATTAATTAACCTGGAACCACAGGCATAACTCAAACTGTCCCAGGCAAACTGGGACATACGCTCACCCTAATGTGGCATTTAAAACGGAAATCTCCAATCAATCCTCAAATCTGTCCCTCACTCTGATTCCCACTGCAGTAAGAACCATTTTCTCAAGACAAAACTCCAGGAACTTGAATGACAAACTCCACCGCCCTCGAGCCTCTCATTTCCCTCATCTCCCATGCAACCTGTCCACAGATTCCGTAACATCTCCCTGCAAAACACGTCTGAGTTCTGACCGCTTTCCTCCACAGCCAGCACCCTGGACCAAGCCACGTAGGTCTCTTGCCTGCTGACCAGTCCCCCTACTCCTGCATTTGTCCCCCTATACTCTGTTCTCCACACAGCAGCCAAGTGAGCCTTCTAGAGCTTAAATCAGACCATGGTACCCCTCAATTAAAAGCCTTCCACAGTGAATGAATTATTGCCATCCACAGTAACACAGATGAATTTCACAAACATGAAGTTGAACGAAAGAAGCAAGACACAAGAGACTACAGAATATACGGTTCCTTTATGTAAAGTTCAAAACCAGGAAAGACAGATCTGTTACTAGAAGTCAAGAAAGTATTGTTTCTTGATCTGGGTGCTGGTTGCAACCAAGGGTGTTTGGTTCACGAAAAAATTCATTAAGCTTATGTACAGTTATGACGTGTACTTTGCGTACTACATTTCAACACAAAACACTCACTTGTTTATTGTCTAGACCACACTCTACCACCAGCTTCAGGCTGCAGCAGTAGGATCTTGTCTGCTTGTTCATGGCTGCATCCCCAGAGCTGGGTGCGTTCTGAGCACACAGGAAGCACTTGATAAGAGTGCAATTAAAGCGGCCAGACCAGCTTCGGGAGAACCTAGGAGGCAACGGCAGTGACCCTCAGAGTGATGACTAGTTCAAACCATGGTTAGAGCCAGAACGAGGGGAGGAGAGCTAAGAAAGACTTGGGCTTGCTGATTTAATTTTCCAATTCTTACCTCTCCTAAGATTAAAACAAGTTTGTTTGTTTTTTCTTTTTCTTTATTGAATTTAGAGAGAGAGGAGGGGAGAGGGAGAGAGAGAGAGAAACATCAATGAGAGAGAACATCGATTGGCCGCCTCCTGCATGCCCCCCACTGGGGATCGGGCCCAAAACCTGGACATGTGTCCTGACCGGGAATCGAACTGGCGACCTCTTGGTGCATGGGTCGATGCTCAACCACTGAGCCACACTGGCCAGGCAAAAACCAGTCTTTACACAGGCCCTAAAGCCCTTTGTGATCTGTCCCCACTTCCTCTCTGACCCTGTCCTGCTCCTTCCCTTCACTTCTTCCACCCCAGCCCCACAGATCTCCTGCTCATCCTGAACCTTCCAACTACTCCCACCTCAGGAACTCAGCACTGGCTGTCCCTCTGCCAGGACACCCTTCCCAGATGTCCACAGCGGCCCCCCCCCCCCCCCCGCTTCCTTTCTCACCGCTCTAATCACTCTGACATTCCAGGTATTCCACTGTTTATTCACCACCTGTTTCCACACTGCTAGTTTGTGAGAAGCAGGATTCCATCCCTTGCTTTTAATCACTGCCCTTCAGGGCTGCAGGTGGCATGGACATCCTGCACTCAGACAAGGGCCCACCCACGTGGACACCCACACTGCCCCTGTCCTGTGCCAGGTGTCCCCAACTGCTTCCCCCAAAATCCTCGGGCACTGACAGCCTCCAGCTGGATCCCCCACACCAGGCTGGCGGGCGCCAGCTCCTGGCAGAGGGGCCAGCGTGTAATTAGAAACTCCTCAAGCTCCCTAATTGCCAGTTCTTCTCCCCAAACAGGAGGCTGGTGCTATTCTGAGCAGCCCTTGTTGCAGGCGGCCTGAGGGCTGGAGAGGAACTGGCCGAGGGCAGAGCCAGCGGGCTTGGAGGTGGCCCTGGAGACGCCTGGAGAGGTCAGAGGGGACTGCACGTGGAGGAGGGCTGGTGAGTGGCCAGAGACCAGACGTGGCACAGAGGGCCGCTGCTCCTGGGGCCCAGCCTGAGCCTCAGTCCAGTCTGCTCTGCAGCCTCCTCCCTGCCTTCCTCAGCCCCCCTGCTCCCACCGGTGCCCGGAACAGTGACATCAAAGCAGCCCATTCATTCTTTATTCGGGTAGCATAAAAATCACTACAAAAACTTTACAAAAGAGCCATAAGGAGAGCTAATGCCACCCTCCTCAGCCCCTGAGACCCCAGGCAGAGGAGGAAGAGAAGAGAGGAAGGAGAGGGAGTCCTGGCCCCGTCGGTATCACTCAGGACCAGCAGGGAGACTGAGGTGACAGAGGTGGCGGCTGGTGGCCTTGGGCAGGTAATGGCAGAGGCAGTGGTGGGACGCTCGACCTCCGCGCGAAGGGTAGAACAAGGCTGACCCTCGTGTCTAACCCCAGGACAGTGCTCTGCCCCCAGGGCCTCTGTGTCCTCCCCGCAGCCGGGGCATCCAATCCCTCCTGTCCCTCCCTCTCTGGTAAACAAATGTGGAGGTACCCCAGCAGACTGAAGGAATAACCCACCTACCTTGCTGACAAAAGTGGGTCCACAGCTGCCCCTCCTCCCCACCCCAAGCTCCCCCAGAGGAGATAGAAAGAATGGCTCCCCGGGTCCCCCAGACTGCCCACCCAGGCCCCGCCCCTAATCCCACAAAGCTGTTTGGAAAGAGTCATGAATCGAGAGGCTGGTCCAGGCAGGGACTCAGGATGCTGGAGCCCACAGCCCCTCACTTGGGGCTGCTAGGTTGGGGGTAATCCTCCTCTGAGAGGGGCGCCAGTTTCAAGTCAGGGCCCAAGAGCTTGTCTCCGCGGGGGAAGGCTTTGTGGTTCGGGAAAAGGTCCCTGCTGGCAGGGGAGTCCTGCTGCTCCTTGTGCTCCCGCTGTGCACCAGGGTTGGGGTTCCTCACACTGCCCACAAAGAGGGGCAGGCTCATGGTGTCTTCCAGGATGAAGAAGAGGAAAGGGCGGTTCACGCTGAAGGAGAGGGACATGCGGGTCATGGCAGAGCTGGTGGCTGCGGCCGCCTCCACGCCGGCCTCACCGAGCTCCAAAGCAGACTGATGCTGCACACTGGACACCACCAAGCTCTGGTCAGAGATCCCACGCAGGTCTGGGGCCTGAAACAGCTCCTGCAGGCCTGCCCGGGGCAAGAGATGGCTGGTCAGAGCTGCCTTCTGCCCCACGGTCTTCCTGGACCCTCCTGGGAGGGTATCTGGCATCCTGGCCAGGAAACACCTTGAACCCACAGATCCCTGGTTAACTCCTATTTAACCCTCAAGTATCAGCTTAGAGGTTACTTCCTCCAGGAAGCCTTCCCTGATCCCCTGCTCCAAAGTCCAGACAGGTGCCTTTTCAATGTTCTCCCAGGTGAACTAGAGAGAAGCCCTCTGTCTTATCACTGATGCTGAATTGTAAGTACCGATACCTCATCTGCCTGCTCCATTAGACCGAGCTCTTTGTACATAGAGGGCTCCCAGTGCCTAGTACAACGCCCCTTGCAGGAGAGCCAGCGAGGCTCACGTACCACTCCAAGCTCTCCACTGGGATCCTTTACAGTGCTGTCTTGGGCAGAGCAGGTCCTCATTCCCTGGACTGCCCAGCACACCCTAGAACAGATGGTCCAGGGACTCATATCAAACCCTCTCACCTTCTTAAGCCTCAGAAAAGGCCAGGACACAAAGCTAGCTTTGTCTCGGACCCACTGCCGGCTGGGCTTCCTTCTCATCCACCCTGCCCAGCCTGACCTAGGTGGCTGTCCCACGCCCTGCCTCCTTACCCATCTGGCTGAGGGTGGCCACCAGGTCCAGCTGATATTTCAGATGCAGCTTAGGCAGCTGGACCTTGGTGATCCTCTCCTCAAGCAAGGGCTGGTGCAGGATGTCCCAGCTCAGGTTGGCCAGCACCTGGGACACATTCCACTCAAAGTAGGTGGGCACAATGACCACAAAGCTCATGTTGTTCTTAAAGGGGAAATAAGCCACCTACAGACAAACGAAGGAGACAATGTGAGGACCAGAAAGCACCCAGACCTAGGTGGGTCTGGGCCAGCATGTGCTTCTGAGACCGATGGACCTGGGTTCCAGTCCATCCATCTTACGTATGAGCTCAGCCGCCCCAAGCCTCCAATTCCTCACCAGTGAAGTGGAGTACCACTGCGTGCCCACACTGCAGGCGGACGTGTGACCCAAGGAGAACGCCTTTGAAGCTTCCAGCAGAATGTCTGCACGTAGGCTGCGCTCAATAAATTCAATAAATGGTGCCTCTCTTTCTCCAGCTGCTTCTACCTGCTAGCCCTGTGACGCGGGGTGAAGAATCCCGTGTTCCTCTCTGTTTCCCCATGTATACAATGGACTTGTGATGTTGGTTTTCAAACTCCCCCGGGTTCCGCAGAGCGGCTGCTGCAAAGGGCGGTACTCTCTCCACCCCTCTCGCCTTCAGCAGTGACTTTGCCCAGCCCTGTGACTTGGGGTAAGATTTCATGCGAATGGGGTTTCTGCAGCTAAAGAAATATGAAAACGACTGGGCTTGATGGTCTCTTGCAACTTGGACTCCTGAGGCTCAGCAGGCCCAGACGGCAGGACCCCAGCGGGCGGGAGGAGGACCGGCGTCTGGCTGCCTGGCCAGCCCGAGGGCCTGAGAACAGGAAGGCCGGGAACACGAGGAGAGGGGACAAAGGGTGAGGGCGGAATGGGCAGGACGGAGCCTGGAAGGAAGGAGCCGCAGGAAGAACACGGGTGGGGTGGAAAACCAGACTGTCCTTTCGGATGAACTGGAGAGAAGCCACTTGCTGCTCCAAGGGCCGGCCTCGTCCACAGCCCCACTCAGGCTGCAGAAGTAGATGTGGTCTGTGTCATGCTGGCCTTGGGAAACTACCCACACTGCCACCTCAGCCACAGGCACCAGTCCTTCTGGCCCAGGGGTCAGTGCCTGAGCCAAGGGGACCACATTTAGGCTAGAAGCAAGGGAGCCCACACCTGAGACAGCTTGGCACAGCACTATCCAATCAGAACGCTGATAAATCCACCCCAATCAGATCCTCCCTTCTAAGAAACACTGTATGAGAGCTCAGGTTGCATCTCCCAGGCTTGGGAGTGCTGAGGCCCTGAGTGGCTCCATGGCTGCTGGGGTGCCCCACAACCCATGTGTTCTTTTAATAAAACCCCCATAACCAGAGGTCAGCAGGGTCTCAACTCAACGCCCCCTCCTCAAAACATGCTCCCTGACCACTCTGGCTGAAATACCTTCTCCATCACTATAGATCAGTGTTTTCTCCCTCTCGCTAACTGCGTTATCCTGCTGATGGTGTGTGCTCGTGTACTTCATGTCTTCACGCCCGAGAACAGGATCTGGGCTCCTTTGTGTTCCACTGAATCCCCAGTGCCTAAAACAGCAACTGGCACGGAGCAAATGCCCAATATCATTTTGTAGAATGAATGAACCTAGAGAGCCTGGAGCCTCAGCCTCCCTGGGTGGGGGCATAGTGAGACTTTTCATAGCCGTATGCCCCAGGGACATAACCACATGGAAGGTGAGGACACGCCTCCCCACCCCAGGGCCTGCTTCATAGCCTGCCTACTCCCTCCCCCCTCCCAGCATCCAGGCTCGGCCTGGGCAACCAAGGGACCTGAATCTCAGGCTGCTCCAGCAGGGTCCAGCGCAGAGGGTACATGTGGGCTTGCATCATGTCCACTGGCACCGTGAACTGCTCGTCCAGGTGGAAAGCTTCTCTCTTGGTGAGGCTGGGGTCGAACTTGCTCTTCCAGAAACCTGCATCCAGCAGAGGGCAGGGGCCACATAGACTGGGACCAGGGTGGGTTCTATACCACCAGCCTCTTCCCCATCCCTCTCTGAACCCATGTGAGAGACAAAAAGTGGGGCCAAGACCACAGAGGGTGCTGTGCCAGTTAATACCCAGTTGATCTGAGGTCTCTTTAAAAAAATCTGGGCATGCATTTCCCCATGCCCTGCCATGCTCCCAGGAATCTCTCACTGGGTCTTCTCAGATTCAGTTTCCTCCTAGGGTACTGTCTCCACAACAGCCCCATCCAGTTCCTGGGAGCCCTCCCTGCCGCACCATGACCTGTCTCCTACCCTCTCCCAAGCCACAACCCAGAGAGCCCCCTGCCTCCTGGCTCAGCCCTGAGGAGGGGGAAGAACTGCTGCGCAGCCAGCTCAGCCTACAGGGCAGAGGTAGGAGCTGCCCAGGTGGGGACCTGAGAAGAGGAGGAACGCACCCTGGAAATGGATGGCATTGAGGAGGAGCAGCACTGTGTCATCTGACAGCTCCGAGAGGAAATCCTCAATCTTCCCCTCCGTGGTCTCCTTCACCCATTTGTTGATGTTCGCCAAGTCATCCCCCTCCTTTCCCATCAGGTTCATGGGCTTTGCACCAAAGAGATGTTCTGATTGTTTCAGGAAGTCCTCTTTGATGGGGAATCCTACACAGAAGAGGTCACAAGTGTTCCCAGGGCTCAGGTTCCACAGGCAACAGTGACCAAACTGGCTATCTGAGGCCGAGCTCATCTCCGTCACCCTGTCCAGCCCCAGGGCACTACCCGGGGAGCTCCCCACCACCAGCACCTACCTTTCTGCAGGTACATTCTGGCAGCCATTCGCAATGCCCCAGGGCCCAGGTCCTGGCAGAGACGGCTCAACAGGTGGGGGAGGCAGGGCGCCGGGTCCGCATGCAGCACCTGCCGCAACCTCTGCAGTGTTTGGTTCTGAGCACCTAGAGGGGACCGCATCGGCTGGGGCCCAGACAGGGGCTCTTCCCCAGCACCACTGCCCACCCAGTCCCTCTCGAGTACCCGCCGTGAGCACGCCCACTGAGCTGGTCTGAATGACAGGACTCCCCACGTCTACTTCCATCTCTGCTGCTGAGAGTCTGGATGACCACGCCTCTCGAAAACTGTCATCCCTCCCTGAACCTCAGTTTTCCATAACAAGGCCCTCCGGTCCAATAGAGACATTACAGCTATCACACTCTTTCCTGAAAGTCACCAGAGGCAGGTTCCAGGGCCAATCCCTGGGAATCGGATTCACAGACTTGAGGTGGGCCCAGGAATCTGCATTTTTACCAAATGTCCAAGTGACCCTCATGGAGGAGTAATTCTGAACTACTGAGCCTTTCAGCTCTGCTGGTCTGGACAGGTGCTGCCATGGTACCTAGTGCCAGGTGAGACAGTGCCAAGGCCACACTCAGAGGTGACAGGATGAGGTTGGGGCTGGTGGACCGTTGGGCCACCAGGGAGAAGAGGTCTGTGGTGAAGGCCATCATGGCCTTGGCCAGCCTGCGAGTCTGCTCCCGGGTTGGGGCCTCACTGCAGTCTCCTGGGGAGTTCTTTGAGACAGTCTGACCACCAGCCTCCTGCAGGGATATATCAGGGATCAGTGGGGGTCAAGGGTCAATTCCAGGTTCTGTGAAGCTCTCCTTTCAACCCCCGGAGCCTGGGTGCAGCAGGTCCGAGTCCCAGTCCTGATACATTCTGGAGACCAGATACCTTCCCCATCCCTCTCACCCTCTCCCTTCAGTCCTCAGCCTCAAAGTCACACCTCCGGCTCCCTCACCCCTGCCGATTGGTTGCCCTCCCTCAGGCCCCGCCCACTCTTTCCCAGCCCCACCTGGTTGTACCTGGTTGCCCAACTTGAGGAAGCTAAGCGGGGATAGCCTCTCCTGGGATGGCCCGATTATTATCTGAAGAAAGGAGGAAGCAGATGGAGAAGGGCCCTTCCCACAGCTCCCCCACCCGGCACAAGCCACAGAGGTGAGGCCCCTCTTCCCAGTACCTGCTGGCCCACAGGCTCCAAGGCGCTCACTGGAGAGAACTGTTGAAAAGGGGTGAGGAGAGATGGAGGAACCCCCTCAGAGCCAAATCCTCCAGCCATCGGCCCTTCTCCTCTTCCCCCTCAGACCTCTGGCCTCTCCTATACCCACCTCCTCTCCCCACCCAGACCCAGCCCACAGCCCAGGCTCACCACCAGGCAGGGGCCTTGCAGGCAGGACAAGCTGAGCACCAGGAGCCCCTGCAGCAGCGCCATTTCCTGTGTGGGACAGGAAGCCTTGGTTCCCAACCGCCCCCACACGCTGTCACCAGTTATCCGACTGGCGACCTGAGGCCAAGGGCCTGCACCCACTGTGGAATCCCACCACGTGATCCCTGGCTGGCAACGTCCTGAGCCATCACCGCGGAGACGACAACGCAGCTACAGCACTCCCCGCCCAAAACACACTAGCAAGTGGCTCTCAGCTTCGAGGGGTGGGATTTCCCCCGATTGTTTTCCCCTTTATGTGCCCCGGTTTTTCACATTTCATGCACTGAGACTGTTTTGGTTCATAGGGGGAAAATATCAAAACAAAAAAAGTCCTCATTTTTCCAGGCCCAGCACTGAGTCAGACCTGGGTTTGAATCCAGACTGACTCTTGCCAGGGGACCTTGGACATCTCCCTGAACCCCTCTGGGCTTCTTATCTTGTAAAATGGTGGCACGAGTCCCTACCTCCTAACCACAGGCGTCGTGAGGACCAGAATAAGGCAGGCTTTGTGAGCCAAATACAACGCCTGGCACTCAGTCCCTCGCTGGCAGCCTAGCCCAGGCCCCTCTTCTGAGAACCCGGCCCTGCTGGGCTCCCTCCCCACATCTCCTGTCCAAGTGGCCCACCTTCTCCGGCTGGTCTGGTCTGGTCTTGCCCACAAGGGTGGACAGGCTGTTGAGGCCCTGAGGTCTCAGCAGGGGTGGTGGGGTGTCCCGAGAACCACCTTGTTGACCCAGCGGCGTAACCCAATGAATGACTGGCCAGAGCCACCTTTGGACTTACGGAAACACTCTGCTCCTGCCTCCGGGAAGCCAGGCTGGCAGAAGGGGATGGACAGGTCCCACACACTCCGCCCCCATGTCAGGGCCAGTCCTTCCGGAGGATCCGTCTATCGCCCCTGGCCCCAACCCTCATATACAAGGGCCCTGGGCCGGGGTTCTGATCCCCAACCTGGACTTTTGAATCTTCCAGGGTTCTCAAGAAAAGACCTCGCATTTTTCAAGTCCCTGAGACCTTCCCCTTGTCGCCGCACCTTGGTCCCGCATCACCCCAGGAGGCTGGAAAACAACAGGCCCCCTGAATCAATCCAGCCAGACCTCCCCAGCCATGTGGGCAGCTCTCACCTCCTCCTGCCCGAGGAGCAGGCCGTTACCACTTCCCTCGTGCCTCTGCCGGCTCCTCTCTGCTGCACACAATGTCCCTCTGGGACACTTAGGTGCTCCCCACGCTCTGCCGGGGCTCAGCCAGCCCAGAGGAACCCTCCCCTCCCACCAGGACCTTTGCTCTCAGCCAACCCCTGTTCTGGTTGCTTTCTCCTCTGGTAAATATTGACATGCATGTCCGATTAAACATTGATATTGGGGCCAGAAGCCCCTTTCCCACCAGGCATCCACCTGAGACAGCCACCTGGAACCACATAGATTTGGGTCCCAACTGAGCCTGAAGAAAAGAGGTTCAGGAGATAATGGAGGAGACTATCATCTGGAAGAACAGGGGCCTTCCAGAGATCCCACGAGGTGGGGGGTTATTCAGACTCAGAGAGGCTATATAACCTGCCCAAGACACAGAGCTGGCCTCAATCACATCCAGGTTCCCACTTCCCATGTCCTTTGCTCTCCCTGACAACTGCCTGCCATCCCAAGGGGAGAGAAGGGGAGGCTGCAGGAGCATATGTAGGGAACCCAGGATAGGATGCCCATACCAATCCTTACATGCCCGGGATCCTGGCTGGCTGCCTCCAGCCTGGGTCAGAAGGCAGGGGATGGAGAGAGATGCTGAGGGATGTAGCCTCTCTCAGCATCCTACCTCGTCAGGAACAACGCCTCCTTACCCTCAAGGGTGAGGGTTCTAGAACCTGGCGTGGGGCTGCACAGACCAGAAGCCCTGTCCCCTGTGCTGCCTGGAGAACAATGATCAGGCTGCCTCCCCACCTCCTGCCTGCTCCTCATCCTCTCCTCACTGCCCTGCAAGCTGTAGGATCTCAACTTTCCCCCGCTGACACCAGCGTCAAGAAAAGCCTCACTCAGTTCCATGGCTCTTCCACAGGATTTATTGGTCGTATTTACATCTATTGCGAATAGTGAGGAGGCAGCAGGAGCCCGGTCCCAGACCTCATCTCTGCTCCAGAACGAGAGGACCAGGGATGCCATGGTCTTCCTGTCCCCTGGGAAAGACCTGAGATGCAGAGATGGGATTCTTCTTGCCCCTTCTCTCAGGGCCTTGGACCCCCCCACACCCCTTCACAGGGGTTCAGGGCTCAGGGGCTGACTCCTCAGGTCAAGGCACAAACACTGTGGTTAGGGGTAGGCAGGCACCAACTAGCCCAGTCCATCTTCCGTTCCCTGGTCCTGACGTCCTTCTTATCCTACTGGTCCCACACAGGGCAGGGCCCAAGGCCCTTAACTCCTGGACCATGGCCGGCCCTCCTTAGAGGATGGAGACCAAGCACCATGGGTCCTAGACTGGGGTGACTTCTCTGTCCTTGGGGACGGGGGCAAAGAGGTGAGCAAGGGTGGGGGGCTTGGCTGGAGACTGGGTGGGCAGGGCCAGTCTCCCTTCCCCTTTCCAAGCTCCCCTGTCCTGTGTGGAGCCAGAGGGCAGAGCAGGGGTGAAGAGAGGGCATGATGCTTCCCCAGCTCCTTCTCTGGCTTTCTGCTGGCTAGGAGTAGCGTCTCCCCAAGCCATGAATGAGATCCCTACTGACAGCCTTGGTGGCTCTGGGGGTTCAGGAGCCGGGACTCCCACTCTGCCCGAGCTGGCAGGCCGTGTGGGTACACTGGGCATGGGGCCTGAGGCTTGCATTGAAGGGGCTGCTGTGGAAACAAGGGTGAGGGGGTAGACTCCCGGAGGATGTCTGCCTACCCAGGCCTGGCCAGCTCCCACATCAGCCTATGCCAGGAGGCGGATGACCCCATTGTCTGAGCCCAGCAGGAGGTGGCGTTTGGTGGGCAGCAAGGCCAGGCTGGTGAGTGTGCCACGGAAGTTCTCAGAGCTGAGCTTGGTGGTGGCCTGGGAGGGTGGCTCAAGCAGAGAGCAGACACCGATCTTGTTGGCCACGGTGCCAGTGATCACCTCGCTGCCGTACAGGTCGAAGGTGTGGATGGGGTCGGATGCGGACTTGTAGTGGTGCATGGGCTTCTGCTCCAGCTCCTTCCAGACGGTCAAGGAGTGGTCGGAGGAGGAGCTGACCAGGACACTGCCCTCCACAGCCTGCTCAGGGAGAGGAGAGAGTCAGCAGGGCCCAGGCCTCTTGTGTGCCCACCAAGCCACAAGGTCTTCCCATTTTCTCCCACAGTATCCCCCAGGAAGACAGTGTCCTGAGCAGCTGACAGGCTGCCATCCTCCCACATTAGGCTAACATTAGTCAATATAAATATATTAAAGTGCAGTTAGCCCTGGCCAGTTTGGCTCAGCGGTTAGAGCATCGGCCTGCAGTCTGGAGAGACCTGGGTTTGGTTCCCGCTAAGGGCACGTACCTCGGTTGCAGTTTGTCCCCGGCCCTGGTTGGGTCGTGTGGGTGGCAACCACTGGATATGTCCCTTTCACGTTGATGTTTCTCTCTCTCTCTCCCTCCCACTCTTTCTGAACAAAATATCGAAAAATGTCCTCGGGTGAGGATAAAAAAATAAAATAAAGTGCTGTTAGCCCTGGATGGTTTTGCTCAGTGGTTAGAGCGTCGGCCTGCGGATCAATGAGTCTCGAGTTTGATTTCAAGCAAAGGCACATACATGCCTCAGTTGCAGTTCGTCCAGGCCCTGGTAGGGGTCGTGCAGGAGGCAACCAGTCGATGTGTCTCTCTCACATTGATGTTTCTGTCTCTCTCCCTTTCTCTCCCTCTCTTTCCCTCCCACTCTTTCTGAGGATAAACAGAAAAATATCTTCGGGTGAGGATTAAAAAAAATGAAGTGCTGTTAACCTAGTCATCACTACAGTCTGAGCATTTACTATGTTCAGGCATTGTGTTAGGCATGCTGAATTACCACATTTAATCTTTGTAACAACTCTATGAGGTGAATGCTGTCATTGTTCCCATTTTACAAAGAAAACCTGAAGCTCAGAGAAGTTAAGTAATCACACCAAGGTCACAGAGCCAGTAAGTGGCAAAGCCAGGGTTAACACCCAGGCCAACTCCAGGGCCCTCTGGTAAAGTCAGAATTGGAAAGTGGGAATTGAGAGGCATCTGCAGCCCAGAGTCTCCTGGAGTGGGGGTGAGGCCCAGAGGGAGCCCCGGCAGCCCGGCAGCCAGCAGCCCGCCCCCAGCAGCGTCAGTGCCGGTCCCCTGGCCTGGCCTCCACTTAGGATAGGAAGGGAATCCCAGCTGCCAGGAAAAGTCCTCCCACAAGTAGCCTTGTACCTCCCCTCCTGTGCCTCCCTGAGCAGTTCCTGAGGTCTGCCCGAGAATGGGGTAGGGGCAGGATCCCCATACTCGGTCTGCCCCGCCCCCACCACTGCAGGGGGCATGGACTCTGCTCAGTGATCTGGGGGCAGTAAACAGCCTCCCAGCTGAGCTTTATTTAACCTGAATTGGGTCATGGACAGGACCTGACCCCTGATCCTTCAAGCAAGACAAATATGGACAAGGGTTACTCATTAGAACATCTCCAGGGAGCAGCAGGGTCAGCTCAGCCCCTGGTGCCCGCCCCCACGGCCTGCCTCCTGCCAAGACCCCTGAAGTGACGCTGGCTCCCGACTCTCCCTTATACCTGTCCTTGGGTAGATACAGATCAGCGTAAGCCTGTCCTGTGTGGGCCCTAAATAGAGGTGGGGGCCCGGAGCAGTGAGATGGGGAAGAGCCTGGTCCGTCACCTTGATCTGCAGGATGTCCCCCTCATGGGCAGGCCAGCCCCGTAGAACCAGGCCCGTGCGGGTGTCCAGGAGCACCATGAAGCCCGAGGAAAAGCCGGCCACGACGCTTCGGCCACTGGGACTAACGGCCAGGGAGCGGACAAGCCCGGGGTTCAGCCCGCCACCCAGGCGGAACTCGTGCTGCAGGCAGAGGAAGACAAGCTGAGGCGCTGCTCCACCTGCTCTCCCTGAGGTCCTGCTCACCCCCAAGCCCACACAGCTGGAAGGCCTGAGCCTCTGTCTCCCCATTCAAGGAGAGAGCTCCCCACATCATAGGCCAGAGTCCCACCCCCCAGGGCTTGCTGCTGTGGGTGATCTGTCTCCAAAGAGAAATTACGCCCTGGCCTTCTCTCCTTGAGGTTTCTCCCTGCTGCCAGAAGACACCCAGGCCCGGGCTCGGAGAACTGGACTCCGCTGACCTGCAGGCCAGGCTTCCTGCAGTCCACAAAGCGCAGGGTCGAGTCAGAGCTGGCCATGGTGATGCTGCTGTGGGGAGCAGGCATGACAGCCACAGCGGTCAGGGGTACCCGGCTGTCCGATGGCTCCACCACCCGAAGGGTCTTCCCTGCAAAGGAAAGGTGCAGTGGGTCTGGGGTCCTAGCAGCTAATGGAAGAACCCTGACCCCCCATAACCCCAACCTACCCCATACCTGCCTTCCATATCCCAGGAGATCTCAGAAAATGCTAGATGTTTCTTAACCCTCCTACCTTCCTGCCCTCCTGGCCAGGCCAGACTCCCATCCCCAAAGCAATCTCCTTTCTTCACACAGTACCCCCTGACCAAATGCCACCTCCCTCTGTCTACCTCAATGCGACTCCGACCCCACTTTTAACTTTATTCCTCCCTACAATGATGCCAAAAAATAATCGGGCAACCATTTATCAAACATGTACTAATGCTATATTTTAAGCCAAACCCCTGTGTTAAAGCTAAAACATTTGTTCTGATTCCCATTTTACAGGTGGAAAAAGTGATGCTTCCAGCCGTGAAGTGACTTGCTCAAGGTCAGCAAATAAGTAGTCAGAGCTGATTAAAACTGAGGTATAGCCCTGCTGATCTGGGTCAGCAGTTAGAGTGTCAGCCCAAGGACTGAAGGGTCATGGGGTCGATTCCCAGTCAAGGGCATGAACCTCTATTGCAGGTTTGATCCCCGGCCTTGGTTGGGATCATGCAGGAGGTAACCGCTGAGCCAAACCAGCCAGGGCACATTTTTTTTTTTTTTTATCCTCACCGGAGGACATTTTTCCATTTTTTGTTCAGATAGAGCGGGAGGGAGGGAGAGAGAGAGAGAGAGAGAGAGAGAGAGAGAGAGAGAGAGAGAAACATCGATGTGAAGGGACACATCGAGTGGCTGCCACCCGCACGACCAACCAGGGTTGGGGACAAACTGCAACCGAGGTACATGCCCTTAGCGGGAACCGAACCCGGGCCTCTCTGTACCGCAGGCCGACGCTCCAACGTGGAGGTAACCAACTGATGTGTCTCTCTCACACTGATGTTTCCTCTCTCTGGAAAAATATTCTTGAGTGAGAATTAAAAAAAGTTTTTTTTATCCTCACTCGAGGACATTTTTGCATTTATCTTCAAATAGAGCGGGAGGGAGAGAGAAAGGAAGAGAGAGAGAGAAACATCAACATGAGAGAGACACATCGACTGGTTGCCACCCATACAACCCCAACCCGGGCCGGGGACAAACTGCAACCGAGGTACATGCCCCTAGCAGGGACCGAACCTGGGTCTCTCTAGTCTGCGGGCCGATGCTCTAACCGCTGAGCCAAACTGGCCAGGGCAAAAAAAATTTTAAATAAATAAAAAATACTGAGGTCTAGCCCTGGCCGGTTTGGTTCAGCGGTTAGAGCATCAGCCTGAGGACCAATGGGTCGTGGGTTCGATTCTGGTCAAGGGCATGTACCTCAATTGCAGTTTGTCCCCAGCCCTGGTTGGGTCGTGTGTGAGGCAACCAGTAGATGTGTCCCTCTTGCATCGATGTTTCTCTCTCTCCCTCCCGCTCTATCTGAAGATTAGTAGAAAAAAATATATCCTCAGGTGAGAATTAAAGAAAAAAAAAAAAAATACTGAGGTCTAATGGAGTTTAAGTCCTAACTGCTCCTCCGTCCGGCCTCATTCGGTCACCCAAAACCACACACCATTACACCCCAACCACCCCATCCTCGGGCCCCATTCCCAGAGGCCTATTTGGGGACAGGATGGCGGCAAGAGAACAGACCTCACCTGGGCCCACTCACCTGTGAAGGGGTCCCAGACGTGCACAGCCCCATCACAGCTCACCACACACTGTGGGGCCTCCAGCTGGCCCACAAAAAAGACACTCTTGCGGTGCTGGGCATAGATGAGGCGTGGGGCTGTCTCGCTGGTGCCGTCCCCGTAGTTGTAGAGTGGCCAGAGGCGCACAGTGCGGTCCTTGCTGCCACTCAGGAAGAAGTCCTCACTGCTCAGGGGTGCCACACACTTGACAGCCCCTGAGTGGCCCGGAAAGCTCTGCAGGCGGATCTGGTGGAAGTGAAAGTGGGCATCCTGCTGGCTCACACCAATCTCGTACTGCCAATACGCCAGCCAGTTCCCGCTCAGCCCATGGACACTGCGTGGCAGCTCCCTCTTCAACGCGTTGTCTTCGCTCTCGCTGCCGAGGCCCCCGCTGCCCATCCCGGAGACAGAGCCCAGTGGGCTGGGGCTCTCAGGCTGCGAGTCGTCAGGGATCTGGATGCGGTTGCCAACTAGGACACTCCCAAAGGTCCCTGAGTGGCCGTCGTCCTGGGGGCAGCCTCCGCCCTGGGGGTCTGACTCAAGGCCGGCGCTGGGCACAGCGGGCTCCACACTGGCAGGGCTGCGGCTGCTCGGGCTGATGCTCTCCAGATACAGCGCCGCCAGCTCCCCCACCAACTCGTGGTTAGGAATGATTTTCTGGATAATATCACCTGCGTGGAAGCGGAAGTGGTCTAAGATTAGGGAAGGTAACAGGCGGCTGCCACCACCCACCCAAGGGCTTGGGGAACCACAGAAGACAGGGCAGGTACTGGCTGTGCAACTCTGATCAAGTGACTCTTCATTTCTGAGCCTCGGTTTGCTCCCCAGGAAAACGTGGACTCATTCGTTCACTATATACACGTGAACATCTTCCACATGTGCTGGGCGCCATGCTGAGCGTCAGAAATAGACAAGTGAACAAGACAAGTCATGCTGTCCCTCCCAGAGCTTAGACTTTAGTGGAGAGATGACAACGTATCTGGCCACAGGACTGTTCAGGGAGAGGCCATCTGTCAGCACTCGGCAGTGTCTGGCCTGTACTGTACGGGCACCTACGTAAAGGGTGGGCTGCTCATTCCCCAGACAGCTTCTAGAGACGTCAGGACATCAGTCTGACTCCCCTACCTCCCTCAGGGAGACGCTAGGCTGCTCCCATGCCTCCTTGCTGGCTAACACTCAGTCCCTGTTATATCACGTTGGTACTCAAGGTCTGAGGCCAAATTCCTTTGTTCTGACGCAGAAAACCGTGTTTAACACCCACTGCTGACTCTGAGGGCAGGGGGACACGGAGCCCTCCCAGGAGAAGAGGCATAGCCACAGAGGCTGTGTGAGGAAAGGGGAGGGAGCAGTACCCAACAGGCAGGAGAAGGGCACGTAGATTGTGTATGCCATCTCCAAGGTGAACACCTTCTGCAGCTCTTCCAGCAGGGTGGGGTCCACCAGCCGCTGCTGCCCATCAGAGAAGGCCACCTCCGGCAGCTGGCCCTCACCGCGGCCCATGGCATCCAGATCCTGGGAGAAGGAAGCCCAGGGAGTCAGCTGCATTCAGAGCCCCTGCCCAGCCCACCTTAGCCAGGTAGGTCTACTCACCTGGTGCCGCAGCTCATGCAGCTGAGAGAAGATCTTAAAGAAAGTGGCCACAGGCTCGCTCAGGTGTTGCTGGACCATCTCCTGTCCGATGCGCAGGCAGATGAGGGCAATGAGGCTGATAGTTTTCATGCACAGGACAGTCCGGGCCTGGGCTCCACTTGGGAACCTGGAAAGAGCTTATAAGCTCCAGCCCCCCACACTGTAAAACTTGCCCAGAATCTATCAAAAGCTGTAAGTACTATAAGACCAACTGGTCCAAACCAGATGAGGAAACTGAGGCACGAAAGGTATGGCTTGCTTAGGGTCACACAGCCAGGATCAGAACCAGGACACCCAGCCCAGTGTCAGTGGACTCTGCCCCAAGCATCCCAGCCCCTCCCCCCTCGGCTGGGCTGCTCCCCCACAGGATGGGGCAGGGGCCTACCCCGTGATGAGGGAAGTAAGGAAGCTGAGCACAGGCAGCAAGACCTCGTGGCTGATACGGGGCAGGATGTCCATGAGGGTGGTGTCTGAGAGGTACACAATGATCTTCTGGGTCAGAGTCACCGCTGCCAGGAGTCCGGCCTCCTTACGGCTGTTCAGTCGACTGGGGCTTGAGGTGCTACCTGGGGCCACCTAGGGCCATAGAGTTGATGAGGGCCAGGCTGCCTCAGACCCCCTGGAGCCCCCAGGGATCCTGGGTCAGCCCTCAGGCTCCTCAGACCCCCAACCCCCAGCCTGCCAAATCGGGGACTGACCAGGTAGCTGATGTAGGGCAGGTACTGGTAGGTGAGGACGGGCTCCCCGTACAGATGGGCGATGTGGAGGAGGCAGCTGAGCACAGGCCCCGACACTATATCGCCCAGGACTGGTCTCTTCTGGTAGATGTTGCCAGCACTCAGCGGGGGGCTCTCACCACTGTTCGCTGTGAACTGCTGCCGAGTGGACCCTGCCAAGGAAGGGCCAGAAGCCTTGAGAGCTAGCAGAGGGCAGCAGCCTTCCGGGTCTGTGGTAGCCGCTCCTACTCACTCTAGCCTGGGGTCTGCCCCATGCACTGCCTAAGAAAGGCACCGACAGACTGGGACCCAGGACCTGACCAGGAGGTGGTTTGCAGTATTAGTAGAAAGGATCCCCTAGAAAGGGCTGAAAGACAGAGGGCGTGGGAGAAGTTTCATCTCCAGCACTGACCACAACCAAAGGCCTTACCAACGTAACACGATGTCAGCAGGCGGAGCAGGTTGCGAGCCACGTGCCGGGAGGCCACTGTTGGGCCAAGCTTGGCAGACAGCCAGCGGACCATCTTGCAGGCTGTATCTGCAGGGCAGGAGCTCATCAGATAATGGTGGCTCCCCACTCCTCCCACTCCACCCCATGGCACCCCACCTATTCAACTCTGGCTATAACTGCCAAGGAGCCCAGTCTGAGCCTGGCTGCCTCCCACCATCACCCTCTGTTCAGCAGTGCAGAGGTGACCTGTGGAACTCTGGCTTAGGGGCTGCTCTCGGTTTCCCTTTCAGTGAATCTTCTTCAGCTCATAAATGAGGCCCTGGCTGCACCTTGGCTACCATCCCGTCTGGCCTCTGCTCTTTTCTTCCCTCCACTCTCTCAGTCTAACCATACTGGCCTTTCACTGATTCTTTAATGAAACCATGACAGCCTGCGAGCTTTGTTGATTTGAGAGAGGAAGGGAGAGTGAGATAAAAACATCAACGAGAAACATCAACATCAACTGGCTACCTCCTACACACTCCCTACTGGGGATCAAGCCTGCAACCCAGGCATGTGCCCTGACCAGAATCAAACTGGCAACCTCCTGGTGCATGGGTTGATGCTCAACCACTGAGCCACACTGGCTGGTCAGCCTCTGAGCTTTGCACATGCTATTCCCTCTGCATGGAATACTCTTCCCACTGCAGTCCCTGATATTTTCGCCTAGCTACCTCCTACTCATTGAACCTCAACTGGCCCTACTTTCAGGAAGTCTTCCCTGAAAACGAGATCTGAGCCTGTTATATTCCCTTCGTGTTCTTTGTATCCCCAGTCATGTGCTTTATAGCACTACCCTAACTTGCATGTCCATGACTGTCTACAATGTGGCACATCCTCGGCTAGATGTGAGCTGCAGGAGAGCAGGCCCGTATCTACGCTGTGTGTGGATTCACTCGATCCACTGCTTGGCACAGAGCAGATGCTCAGCAAAGGCTGAGTGAAAACCTGATCACTGTTTGACCTACACCTCAGGCCTGAGTACTCACCAAGAAGGATCCTCTGTTCTTGGCCCTCCGACTGCTCGGTCAGTGGCTCCTCTTCTTCCTCCCCATCTGCCCCACCACCACCAGCCACAACCGTGTCCATGGACAGCACCGTGTTGGAGAGAGTAAGCTCAGCTGCCCCAGTGACTTCATCTTGCTCCCCTTCCTCCTCCCCCTCCTCCAACACCACACAGCCTTCTTCTTCCTCCTCTTCCTCCTCTTCGCCTTCACTTTGTTTCAAGTCCTGACTGCTGTCACCTGACCTGAGGCTGCTCTTGTCCACAGGGGCACCTCCTTCATCTGCAGCCTGCTCCTCGCCCAGGGAGGTCTCACTGGTGCTGCTCTTGTCACTCAGCTGGCCCAGGCTTACAGCCTCAGCCTCTTGGGGCTGTGGGGACTCAGCCACATAGAGCCCCGCTTGAAAGTCCTCTGTCTCAGAGAGGTCTGCCTGGTCGTGGAAGCTGACGCCAGATGTATAGTCTGGGAGCCCCAGACCTGAGGAAGCAGCAGGCTCCCCATCCATCTGATTCTCCTCCCCAAAGGCACAGGAGCTGGGCCTGGCCCCTGGGAGCCCACTTTCCTCATCCTCAGCAGCCCCTGCCAGGCCTTTGCTTTCCTCCTGGGAGGCCTCCACGCCAGCCAGCACCTGCAGGACATGGGGCAGCAGGTGGACGAGAAAGGCCTGCAGGCCCAGTCGCACTATCAGCTGGGCCACGAAGCAGTCGGTGTACAGGTAGAAGCGGCCGTGAAGCCGGCAAGGACTCTCGTAGGCACCAATAAGAGGCTTCAGTAGGTACTTATTAGCATTTTTGGGACCCAGTGCCTTGGCAACAGGTTCAAACAGGTACCAGGCCGTATACACAGCAGTGTGCTCCTCAGACATGAGTGACAACACGAAGGGCAGCAGGATCTCCAGGCCCTCGGGGGTGATGTCACTCAGCACTGCACCTAGTTGCTGCCACAGAGCAAAGACCAGCTCCCGCCCCTGAGCTTCATCCTCCACGCGCCTTGCCCGGTACAGAAGGATGAACTTGTGCAATGCTGGGAAGTATGGTGGGAAGGGAACCACAGAGCTGAATGGGCTGAGCAGCTGGGCCGGGGAGGGCGGGGGCAATCCCTGGGAGACAGACCTGTATTCAAACAGTGGACCCAGCTTGCCGCTCCCTGCTGCCACAGGGCCTTCAGGTCCACTCAGCTGCAGAAGCATGCCCAGCATGGGCTGCAGAGACACGGGGACCTCCTTGAGATGGCGTGCGCAAAGCCCCCGAACAGCCTCAAAGCGTACCCACAAAGGCGCATCAGGCTGCAGTGTTCGGATCCTGGTGGCAAACACCATTTCAGCCAATAGGACACCCAGCGCCTGCATGTCCCGATGGAAGAGGTCCTGCAGCTGCACAGGTGGCTGAACCTGGGGCTGCTCAGGCACCTCCAACCGGCCCCCTAGGCCTTTGGTCAGGAAGTTGCCTAGTTTCTCCAGCTCTTCCAGAGCCTGCATGGGATTGAAGCCCTCCGGAAGAAGAATCTTCCCTTCCTCACCTTCCTCAGGGTCAGCCCCAACAGCTTTGCTCCTGCGGCCTGATCGAGAGGCTGAGGCCACTGAAAAAGACAGGAGGCCTGGCGGGACTTGACTGGTGGAAGAGGAGGAGGGACCCAGCTGGTCACCTGCTTTTCCAGCAAGGGAGATGGAATCCAGAGCTTCAGTGGCCTGCTCCAAGTCATCTTCCCCTGCCACAGGCCTATCTCTGGCCCAGCCAGCCTCACAGGGAGTGGCCTCTAAAACAAGCCTGCCCACTCCATTTGAAAGCTGCCCTGGTAAGTCCTCCCGGCCCGTGCTCTCCTGGATGGTCTGGAACAACAACCTAGGGATGAGTGGAGGCTCAGGGGCAAGGGCAGGAGCCCCAGCCAGGCGCTGGGGGTGTGGCTGATCGAAGAGCTGCACCACACCATAGTTGGTCAGATGTGTGTGAGCATCCACCAGGTGCAGACACACATTCTTTTCCTTTACAGCTTCCTTGCCCTGGAGTTTGTAGCCAAAGGTGAGGTCGATCCAGTGGTGCAGGTCCTGGGACACCTCACGGCTCTCCAGCAGCACCCGGTGGGCAGCCACAAACTCTTGGCTGGAGCCACACCAGGCTGGCACATCCAGGTCAGGCATGTCAGGGTGAATGGAGCAGAAGATAGAGGGATCCGTGTAAAACTCAGGGATACACTCATCAGGTGTCCAGTTCTGCATACGTTCCATGCTGGCGGGATACTCATTGGGCTCCCACTGAGCTCGTACATGTCCACAAAGCACTGACCGGGGTGTGCGCCGAGCCTTGTACACATAGTATGTGATGTCGGAGAGCACATCTGAGATGTGATGAGGAACATGAGGCGGCTCCCCACCTCCCGCACCACCTGCTACAAATGCCTGCCGTGTCATCTCATATGTGAAGTCCAGCTGCTTATCCCCTTTGTTGAGGCGGAACTTGGACTTGCGCAGGTCTCGAAAGCGCCCATGGGGTGTGGTGAAATCCACCACCCAGGGCAACACTGGGTGGTAGTTGGGATCCCCCTGCCGCCGACCTGCCAATCGATTCAGCTGCATGAGGTAGTGGAAGTTGCTGATGCGGCCATGGACCCAGTCTAGCACAAGGCCCCTAAGTTCCTCCTGGCAGGTAGGACACCCAGGTCCCCCTCTTCCCTCCTTTCCACAACCAGTGCCCGCCCTGTCCCTTGCTACAGGGGTCTCCTCCTTCTCATCCTCCTCCAGCCTCTCATAAGCACTCAGGTCCAGCCGGAGCTCACTGCAAAGTTTCTCATCCACAGCGATGTGGTGCAAAGATAGGGCCCCACAGGCCAGTCCCTGGCGGTGACAGGCATCCATGGCCCTCAGCACACGGAAGAGAATGAAGAGCACCTTGGCTTGGCTGTTGATCAGTTTGGCAGGGCTGAAGGTGACCACATCATGCAGGGTGAACTGCACATAAGGGTGCACCACATACAACATATCCAGCGACTCCAGCAGGGCCTCAGCTCTCAAAAGACTGGGACAGGCTGGGCTGCCCCGAGGGGGACAGGGACCATCTCTGGCATATTGGGTAGTTTCACCCACAGGCAGGAAGCAGCAACCATAGACCCTCTGTAAGGCTTGTCTTACTGAGTCCAGGGCAGGGGCAGCTGAGGGGGCAGGACTATGACTATAGGGCTGGCAGTAAGTATGATAAGCATGGCGCCACAAGTTGCGATAATTCTGGGCAGCCACATCCTGCATGAAGCGATTGAGGGTCTCAGAACTGGAGGACCCCTCCTCAAAGAGCAGACTGCCGCCCAGAGGATAGCACAGCCTCCGTTTCCGAAGTCCATGCACCTCTACTCGCGTCCAGCCTGGGGGCAGCCTCTGCACAGATCGTTGCAGGAGAGTCCTGACTTCCGCTTCACCCAGGCCCTCTGCCCGGGGACAGGGTCCCAGGGGCAGCCGGCGCTCGCGGAGGCTGGCCAGCCAGCGTGTGGGCACTAGGGCCACCACGTGGTTGCCCCCGGGTGCTGGAGCCAGCTGCCGGGCATCGATGTTCAGATCCCTCTCCACGCTTTGGAGCAGCTCCTCCATGTCTGGGCTTGGGGGCGGGGACCAGCCCCCAACCCCGGAGGTATGAGCGACTTCCTGTCCCTTGCTCCCCAGGGCCATCACCTCCTGGCCGCCTGGGGACAACGCGGGGTAGAGGCTGGCCACGGCCCTCCTCGCGATAAGTTCCGGGGTGCCAGATCGCCCGGATAGGAATGGACGAGGGGCAGGGGCTGGGGCGGAGGCGGCAGGGGTGAGCCCGGGACCGAGGAGAGGAGGGCGGGGGCGCTCTTACCCCCTCCGCAGGGTCCTGCGCTCCGCGCGCGGAAGGGCGGGAGCTGAGCGGTGCCAGTGCCGGGCTCCGCCGTGACGGGTCAGCTGACGCAGCTCACGTGATCGCCCCGGCACGGAAACAACCGCACGTGGCTCAAAGGGGCAGGCGGGACTCCGCCTACAACCCGCGCCACCGCGGGGCGGGCCTCGACGCACTCTGGCCTGGATCTCTGCTCAGGGCTGGTGGCGGCTTCACTTCCTCTGGGGCTGGAAGGGCCCCCAGTCTGTCCCAACAGTGCAGAGGAGGGGGTGCTGCACCGCCCATGAGATTGGCCTCCCCTCCCTGCTTCCTCCCGCATCCTCCAGATCTAAGGGAGGCTTTTCCCAGATATCCCAGCCTTTAGGGGACAGATGGGCCCTCCTGGTTCTACAGATAAGAAACCTGAGTCTGTCTGAGCTGGGAATTTGACATCAAGTCCTTCATTGCCTCTGTGCTGCCTTCCAAAAGAAGGAGCTTTTAGTTTTCCAAAACATGCCATCAGTAACATTCCCTTTAGCCTTACAACATGTAGGGAAGACTGTTATTACTGTTTATATTTTACAGGTGATAATCAAGAGCTTTGTCCAAGTGGCAGAATGGAGACTTAGAAGCTGGTGCACAGACTTTGCCCTGCAGTCCTCTTAACCGGCAGCCCTCTTCCAGCTTTTATTTATTTATTTATTTATTTATTTAATCCTCACCTGAGGACACTTTTCCATATTTTTTCTTTTCTGAAAGAGAAAGAAACATCAACATGAAAGGGACACATCAAATGGTTGCCACCCACACAACCCAACCAGGGCCGGGGACAAACTGCAACCCAGGTACGTGCCATTAAAGGGAACTGAACCCAGGTTTCTCTGGACTGAAGGCCAATGCTCTAACCACTGAGCAACTGGCCAGGGCAGCTTTTTTTTTTTTTTTTTTTTAATTCTAGGCTACCTGAGGTAGAGAGGTAGCCCAGGCCCAAAGGCCAGAGCTCTGGGGAGGAAGTGTTCCACAAGACTTCCTCTTGAAGATCAGCTTCTGCCCTGCCAAGGAGCCTTGCAGATACCACAGTGGCTAGGGGGGAGGACGCAGCACCGGATAGTGAGTGAAAACCAGATTGCTGGCACCAAAACTACATGATTCCTTATAAGGGGTCTTGGTTCTGACTCATTTTCAGGACAGATCTGCCATTGTCTGCATTGAAACCACAGGCTGTGTTTTGAGTCTCACTCCCAGAAGGAGAGTGTAGAAGTTTGGTGTAGAGGTGTGTGTATGTGTGGGGGTATCCATAGTCACTTAAGAAAAACTAAAGTCCAAATTAGAGAGGAGACAGGAATGGTTCCACCACAATCTGATTCCATCTGTTTGTTTGTTTGTTTGTTTTAATCCTCACCCAAGGATATGTTTTTATTGATTTTTTTTTTTTTTTTTTTTTTTTTTTTGAGAGGAAGGGAAAGAGAGATATACATACAGACAGAGAAACATTGATTGGCAGGTGCCCCAACTGGGAATGAAACCTGCAGCCTAGGTATTTGCCCTGACTGGGAATTGAACCCACAGCCTTTTGGTGTACAGGCTGATGTTCCAATTAACTGAGCCACCAGACCAGGGCTGTGTCCTCTTTCCTGAAGGGGCAGCTGGAACCCTTGATGTGCTTGGTCTTAGAGGACCTTGATCAGAAATTATAACTTACAACCACCATTTATCAAATACTGATTAGGATCCAGGCACCATGCTAAACACCATATACCTTGTGTCGTTTAATCCTTGCCACAACCCTTTTAAGGAGAATTTTTAATTAATTTTTTTTTTAGTTTATTGATTTTTAGAGAGAGAGGAACAGAGAGGGAGAGATATAGAAACATCGATGAGAGAGAGCATCAATTGGCCACCTCCTGTATGCCCCCCCAATGGGGATTGGGCCCACAACCTGGGTACGTGCTGCCCTGACCAGGAATGAAACTGGTGACCTCTTGGTGCATGGGTCGACACTCAACCACTGAGCCACACCAGCTGGGTTTAAGAAGAAATCTTTATACCCATTTTAGGATAAATAAAATGACTACTTTGCCCAAGGCCACATAGTTAAGAATTGGTAGAGCCGGCATTCAAATCCAGGTCTATCTCTTTCTTTCTTTCTTTCTTTTTTTTTTTGGTACGTGCCCCTAGCGGGAACCGAACCCGGGACTCTCTGGTCCACAGGCTGACGCTCCAACCGCTGAGCCAAACTGGCCAGGGCCAGGGCCAGGGCCAGATCTATCTCTCTCTCTCTCTTTTTTTTTTTTTTAAATCCTCATCCGAGCCCTGGCCGGTTTGGCTCAGCGGTTAGAGCGTCCGCCTGCGATCCGGAGAGACCCGGGTTCGGTTCCCGCTAGGGGCGCGTGCCTCGGTTGCAGTTTGTCACCGGCCCTGGTTGGTCGTGCGGGTGGCGGCCACTCGATGTGTCCCTTTCACATCGATGTTTCCCTCTCTCTCTCTTTCTCTCTCTCCCTCCCACTCTGTCTGTACAAAGAATGGAAAAATGTCCTCGGATGAGGATAAAAAAATAATAATAATAAATAAATAAATAAATAAATACTCATCCGAGGACATTTTTCCATTTTTGGACATTTTTCCATTTTTTGTTCAGATAGAGTGAGAGGGAGAGAGAGGAACATCGACGTGAAAGGGACATATTGAGTGGCTGCCACCCGCACGATCAACCAGGGCCAGGGACAAACTGCAACCGAGATATGTGCCCTTAGCGGGAACCGAACCTGGGTCTTTCTGAACCGCAGGCCAACACTCTAACCGCTGAGCCAAACCGGCCCGGGCTCTATCTCTTTTTAAAACCAGTGTTCTCTGTACTCCTTGGCCATTGCACTATTATTTTTTCTGACTGGAAAATTAGGTGTTCCTTGACAATCTCACACCTCCAACTTGGGTCTGAGTACCTGAGACTAGAGAATGAGTTTTGATGGTCAGGAGGTAGTTCCTGCTTCTTAGTACCAATAAAATTGGGTCCACCTGGCCCTGGCCGGTTTGGCTCAGTGGTTAGAGAGTCGGCCTGCGGACCAGAGAGTCCCAGACTCGGTTCCTGCTAAAGGCATGTACCTCAGTCCTGGCCGGTTTGGCTCAGTGGTTGGAACGTTGGCCTGTGGACCAGAGAGTCCTGGGTTCGGTTCCCCTAGGGGCATGCACCAAAAAAAAAAATCGATTGGCCGCGGGGCATCCGAAGGGGGGGGGGGAGGCAGGGAGCAGAGGCCAGGAGGGGTGGTGCTCCTGGATTGTCCAGGAGCGGATGGGAGGGGGCCTTGGGGGAGAGCGCAACCCTGCAGCGGGGATGTTGGTCTCAGGGCACCATGAGCTGAGCTTGCGGGGATTGGGGATTGGAGTCAGGACCTGCAGAGGGGGTCAGGGCAGGGGAAGGCCGTAGGTACAGGGCTTCTCTGCCGCAGCCCCTCTGGCCTCATGTTCCTCCGCATCAGGCGACAGAGGTAGGCCCAGCCCGGTGAGTCCTCAGCCCAGATCTCCACTCGTCCTCCAGGTGCAGTGATGGCCAAGTCCAAGAACCACACCACGCACAACCAGTCCTGAAAATGGCACAGAAACGGCATCAAGAAACCCAGATCACAGAGACACGAATCTCTTAAGGGGGGTAGACCCCAAGTTCCTAAGGGACATGCACTTTGCCAAGAAGCACAACAAGAAGGGCCTGAAGAAGATGCAGGCCAACAATGCCAAGGCCATGAGCACACGTGCTGAGACTATCAAGGCCCTTGTAAAGCCCAAGGAGGTCAAGCCCAAGATCCCAAAGAATGGCAGCCGAAAGCTCAGTCGACTTGCCTACATTGCTCACCCCAAACTTGGGAAACATGCTCAAGCCCGCATCGCCAAGGGCCTGAGGCTCTGCCGGCCAAAATCCAAGACCAAGGCTCAGACCAAGCCCCAGGTTTCAGGTGCATCTGCAGCTCCAGCTCCAGCTCAGGCTCCTGCCCCCAAAGGTGTCCAGGCCTCCGCTCCCAAAGGTGCCCAGACCACCACAAAGGCTCCACAATAGAGGCTTCTGTCTGCCAACATGAGGATGGAAGGACTGATTTGACCCCACCCTGGGCTGCTGTCTACATGGAGCTGGTGCCCTCCTGTGCTATCTGTACAAATAAATCTGAGGCAGGAAAAAAAATAAAAAAAAAAAGCTAAAGGCATGTACCTCAGTTGCAGTTTGTCCCCATCCCTGGTTGGGGTCGTGTGCGTGGCAGCCACTCGATGTGTCTCACATCGATGTTTCTCTCTCTCTCTTCCTCCCTCTCTCCCTCCTGCTCTATCTGAAGACAAATGCAAAAATGTCCCCAAGTGAGGATTAAAAAAAAAAAAAAAAAAAAAAAGGGTCTACCTGGTCTTTACTGTGGTCTCAGTTTCTTGACTGAGCAGGCACTACATTTTTTCTGCAAGTCTGTGTGTGCCCTGCCCTCTATTGGTTTTGGCTTGCAATGCAACAATGACCTTGGGTATAACTAACCTTACTTCAGAATTCCCTTTTTTTAATCATTCCATAAGATTTTTCCTTTTAATTTTCACTTAAGTTATGTCTTTTCAATGCCAGAATATAGGTGGGAATATTCAAAACATTTAGAGGTAGCTTAGATTCTAAAATACAACAAAATGTTCTAATAATATTCTGAATCTGCAAAACAGAGCAAAGAAGAGAATTAATGAACTGGTTAGGATTAATGAAACATACAGGGCTGGATCAACCTTGGCTGCCAATGAACATGTATTTCCAAGAGAGGAAATCCAATCAGAATTCTTTCCTTCTTTTGAATAGAAAAATCCTTGCAATGGTGGGCACTGGTGCACTAAGATTTCTGGGGCAATGACACCTTCCCCAATCTGAGCCCTAAAACAGGGGTTTTCAAACTTTATGATGTACTTCTGACTCAGTAGTCTGGGATGAGGTCCAGACATTTTTAACAAGAACCCCAGGTAATTCTGATGGAGGCAATCTGCAGGCCACATCTAGAGATACAATGCTCTGCAACAAATCTATTCCCAAATTTCCCTTAAATCCCAATCCAAGCACCCTTGGGTTTTGGAGAATCTGGGACCAAATTAGCCACTCCCCTTCACCAACCTCAATTTTGAGTGTCCTGGAGGTCATGGCTTGGATAGTCAGGAAGACAGACTGCAGCTGACCCCGGCAGTCAGCCCATGCTGAGTGAGGTTAGCCTTTGCTTATCATCTGGCAGGGAGAAAACTGAAAGAAGCTAATGTTTAATGCACCAGCTGTGGGCCAGTGAGTCTGGTACTGTGCTAGGTGTTTTCAAACAATCCTTTTTTAATCCCTACAATAAACCATGAATTTATTATTCACTCAGTTATGTAGATGAGGAAATTGAAGCTCAGAGATGTTAAGTATATTCGTCAAGCTCAGAGCTGGTAAGAGCTAGAATTTGAATCCAAGTTTGTCTAACTCAGTGGTTCTCAACTGGGAGCAATTTGGGCTCCCTGGGACTATTTGGTAACCTCTGGAGACACTTTTGGTTGTCACGGGGAGGAAACAAGTTGTGTTACTGATGGCATCTAGTGGGCCAGGGATGCTGGCTCCCACAGTACAGCCCCACAAGAAATTATCCAATTCAAAATATCAATAGAGCTAAGGTTGAGAAACCCTGTGCTTTTGCCCTAGGGTGGGAGGGAAAAGGGATGGAGATTTAGCAGAACAAAACAGAAAGACTAGCCTACCAGAAAGGCCTTGGATGGGAAAAGGATGGGACTTCTAAGCTAAGGATAATGGGAATGGGTCAGCTGGTGAGATTTCTCTTCCTTCCAAGCTTGGCCAAGGCCCTGATCAGTTTCTCCCAACCTTGCCAAGTCAGTCCTGGGACTTCACATTAAGCTTGTCCTGGAGTGACCCTGATTCCCAGCTCAGGACTGGGGCAAAATATTTACTTAGGTCTTCCTGCAGGACTTCCCAGCCAAAGTCACTGGTTCCTGGGGCCAGTTTGTTCCATCTGCAGCCCTGGGAAGCTCCACATTAGCTCCCTTGCTGTGGAGGGTAAGAGTGTATAAACGGAATCAGCCCTGCTGGTGTGGCTCAGTGGTTGAGTGTCAACCCGTGCACCAAAAGATCACTGGTTCGATTCCTGGTCAGGGCACAGGCCCAGGTTGTGGGCCCTCTCCCCAGTGGGAGGCGTGTAGGAGGTGGCCAGTCGAAATTCTTTCTCATTGATGGATGTTTCTATCTCTCACTCTCCCTTCCTCTCTATCTAAAATCAATAAACAAACAAACAAAAAGCCCAGCTGGTGTGGTTCAGTGGCTGAGCATCCACCCAAATACCATGAGGTCTTCGATTTGATTCCCAGTCAGGTCACATGCCCAGGTTGTGGATCCAATCCCCTGTGGGAGGCATGCAGGAGGCAGCCAGTGGATGGATGTTCTCTCATGATGTTTCCATTTTCCATCTCTCTCTCCCTCTCCCTTCCTCTCTCTCTAAAATCAATAAATAAAATAAACCTTAAAAAAATTTTTTTATCTTCACCCGAGGACATTTTTCCATTCATCTTCAGATAGAGTGGGAGGGAGAGAGAGAGGGCCAGGACTGAACTGCAACCAAGTGCATGCCCTTGACCAGAATCAAACCTGCGACTCATTGGTCTGTGAGCCGATGCTCTAACTGCTGAACCAAACCGGCCAAGGCAAGAAAAATTATTTTTTTTCTTCAAAAAACAGAATCAGCCAAGGGTCAGGTGGCATCTAAGAACAGTTAGAAGTGGAGTGAATGAGCAAGGCCAGGAGGATCCCCTTAGCAGGTCCCTGTCAGGGGAGGAACTGGACAACTTGAGCAGGGAATAGAAGGCAGCTGGCCTGGGGAGCAGGATTCTGATACCCAGGAGGCTTGCTTTCCACAGCCGTTCTCTTCTAGGCTTGGTCCAAAGCTTCACTGGAGCTCCCCCCCACACACACACATGCACACTCATCCAGCCTCCATTCTGGGCCTCCCCAATATTGGCCTCCCTTACTAGACCAGGGAGGGTCAGTCTGAGCAGACTGTGCCGACAGGAAATACCTCTGGTTCCAAACTCAGAACCTCTGCAAAACTAGCCAGCAGATTGGGGCGAAGGAGAGGCGGGGCGGAGGGGGGGGCATGGATGGTGACAGTGAGAAAGAGGGTAGAGGAAAGACCATACAAGCAGGTCCCCCATATTTGGCGTTCCATCTCCTTCCTTCCCTCCCCACCGGTGGTGGGGGTGGAGGGAATAAGCGGATGGAGTAGGGCAGGCCAAGAGGAGGATGTGGTAACAGCTGATTCGTCCCCTGAGGTCACACTTTCCAACAATCAGCTGTTACTGGGGTGGAAGGCAGGAAGTTTCCTTAAAGGCACAATGTTCCAAACACAAGTTTTAGAATTCTGTAGCTCGGAGGAACCGTAGCAATCACTTGGCAGATCCCGTATTTCATACAGAAGGAACTCTCACCCTCCAGGCAAATCCTTCCAGCTCAGTTACCCTCACCCCCAATTTGGCGCTTATGGAAAAGTCATGATCTCTGTCTACACGTTTCTGTTCGGTTGGGGAGAGCGGAGTGATGAGGTGGGGTGGGTCCTACACTTGCCCCTTTAAATAAGCAGTCCAGCAGCTTTTGCCAAGTCACTGGATTCCTTTCAGTTTTTGCCCATCCCCCGCCCCTCTAAACTCTCATTGGTCCCTGAGGGAAGGGGCAGCCTCTTCATTGGCCTCTACTTTGAAATCTCTTCCTAAGTAGGCCTGAGTCAGTGGAAAGCTTCTGGAGGGCGGTACAGAATGGGGTATTAGGCTTTGGATGGGGTTGTCGGCCAGTTGTACATTGACACGGCGCGTCCCCTAGTTTCTGACCACAAATCTTCTTTCTACCTTCTAGTGAAGACCGTGCTATGAATCTTTTTGGGGGGTGGGGATGAGGGGGATGGGGGCGGGAAGCAAACCATTTTATTGAAGGCTTTCGGGGGAGGCTTGAAGGGCTGGGAGGATAATCAGATCCGACGTCCTCGGCCTGGCAGGGACCTCCCCAGCTTCACAGCCGCCGAAAAGTATGAATTTTTTGTTAGAAATCGGTTCTGTCCCTGCACTGGGACGAAACATCTCCAAGAAAAATCTCCTGATCAGGAAGCCTTCCACCCCTACCCCCACCCCCAGGAAGAATGGACTAGACCTCTCCAGTGAAAGCTGGGGCTTAGCGAAGTGGGCAGTCCTCCCTACCCCAAAAAGCCCTCAGGAGTTCCCATCCAGTGGAAGAGTCTGCTGCTGCCCTGGGGGCTGGTTTCCACCTTCAGTTCTGCCCACTCCTGCTGGTTCGCCTGCTCAACTTTTTGTTAGAGAGCCTCCTGCAGAGGTCAGCGAATCCGATTTGGGGTTGTCTAAAAGAAGCACTCACAGCTCCAAAAAGGAGGGGCTGGAGCCCTTTAAGGACTTCGACGGGATGGTTTCTGAGATGAGTTTAAAAATGCCAACTCACAGAGCGCTCTGGATTCTGGGAATGGGGTGTCAGATCCAGAACTACATTGACCAGTATGCACCGCAAACACACACGCCTTTACTTCCTTCTGCTCTTTCGGACCTGGTTTGACGTAGGACTCTTCAAAGCAAGTATCCTAGGCGGAGGGCTGAGCCACACCTTTTCACCTATTGGCAGGTCGTGAGTTGGTGGGTGTGGCTTAGTGCAACTCTACTAGGCAAAGGGGTGGCCTCCTTGCCAATCAGAGCTAAGACGGCTGGAGAGGCGGGACCAGGGCGAAGGGCTGGCACCCCCGAGTGGGTGTGGCCACGCTGCCCACCAGTAGGCGGTGATTGGCCCTGGGCGGTGCAATCGCAACTTGTGCGTCACGACGCCGCCAGCTGATCGGAGACTGGAGCCGGTGTGTGCTGGGCGCTGGGAAGAGAGCGCCGCCGGCCGTGGGGCACGGACGCACTGATTTGCTCCCCTATCCTCAGCACCCCCCCCATACACCCAGCACCAGGTGGGTGTGAACTGGGGTCCTGGCCGCACTGGAGGGAACCGAGCTAACGGGGCAATGGGGGCAAGTAGGGTTCTAGCGGCCACACCCTGCCTTTCCGGGGGAGGGGAGAGGGGGCGGCGGAGGCAGGGGCGCTTTGGGGGAGAGGGTCCTGGTCTGGTTGGAGTAGTGTGTCAGGAGGTTTTATAAAAGAGTCCGGGGCGGGAGTCTTGGCGGAAGGTCCTGCGGAGTAGCCAGGAGGAAGGTGAGGGGCGGGAGGGTTGGAGGCGGCTAACCTCGACGCCCTCTGGTCCGAGGATACGCGAGCCGACCGTGCAGTCTGGGAGAGATTTGAACAGGTCGGGAGGCGGTAGCGGTGCTTTGCCTCTACCGGCACTCACTGGGTCAGGGCCAGCTGAGTGCCCTGGCAGGGAAGGGGTCTCTGGGCGCGCCGGCCCCTCCTCTCATTTCCTCTAGGGGATGTTATGTAAGGGGGGAGGGGGAAGGAGTAGGGGGCGGCGGTGCCGGGGCCTTATGCAACCCAAAGGTTTAGGGTTTCACCGCGGTTGGTGGGGGGAGCGGGCACGAGGAGGGCCTGGAAACTCTACCCCCCGCCCCAGCCTCACTAGCCGTCTTGGGCCAAGAGAAGGTCACCTCTGCACCTCCCCCAAGCCTGTCCGGTCGTGGGGGCCCTAACCCAGGCCTGGCCCCGAACGCCTGGGAAACCGGCTGGCTGGGTGGGGCGCCCGGGTTAGTCATCACTGGGCTCCCTCTCTCCCCACCTCTCGGCCAACTCTTGGCCCCTCCCCGTGGCCTCGGGCTAGGCTATTGCCCCCACCTCCCTCCGGCCCTAGTTCCGACCTCCCAACTCTTTTGGCCTGTCATCCTGGCTGTCAGACTGGGCTGGAAGCTGTCAGGTTGCCAGAAGGTTGATGGAGCAGCTGGTCAGAGGGTCAGTGCCCTGGACCCACCCTGCCCTGC
This sequence comes from Molossus molossus, assembly GCF_014108415.1. Lineage (NCBI taxonomy): Eukaryota > Metazoa > Chordata > Mammalia > Chiroptera > Molossidae > Molossus > Molossus molossus. Next base: position 42,414,388 of record NW_023425354.1, on the reverse strand, counting down.
AGCCAAGGGCACCTGCTTGGCATAGACTCTCAGCAGCCGCTAAGTCCTATGGGCTGACCAGAGCTGACTCAGACAGAGGGGAATGAGAAGGAGTTGGGGACTGGTCACTTGGGGGAAGGAAGGTGCCTCAAAGTTCATGCCTTCCAAGAGGGTTTTGTAATTTGAAAACCTCCCACTCCTACCCTAATCTTTTTTTACCCTCAGAGTATAGATCTCTCAAAGCAAGACCCCCTTGGCCCCTCCCATTGGCGTGGGCTTGCCCTTGGGCTGAGTGTCAGCACAGCCTGCCACGCCCCCAGCCCCCTCCCCGGGCCATGCTGCAGGGCCCGGCTTTTCCTGCTGATTCATGCGTTGGAACTGTGGGGGCGGGGCTTGGAACTTGGAACAAAGTTCAGACATGGAGGGGCCGGCAGATTCATACCAGATGTACCCGGAATGCGCAAGCGGAATGCCTGGCATTTGAGAGTCCTGGGGAGGCTGCCCAACCTCCCTGCCTAATCTCCCTCCCTTCCAGCCTTTGGTCCCTTGTCCTTTCCTCACAGTCCCAGGAGCCTCCGCTGACCTTCCAAACTCTAGACCTCCTGCCTTCCTCATTCTTCCCCAGATCCAGGCCCCCAAAACTCTTTTTCTAGCTGAACTCCCTAGGAACAAGTCAGTTGGGCTGATCACTGAACTCACTCTAGACCTAATACCTTGGTGACAGGTGGGGTGTGTCCAGGGTTCCATGTCCTGCCTTTTCTGAATGCTGAGTATGCTGCACCCCCACCCCCACTCCTGCCATGGGTAGCTGGGGTAAGGAGGATGAGAGCCTGGGTTTCTACAGTTTCGGTTCTGGAAAGAGGAGCAAGGGAAGTACGTTTAGAGCTGCCTCTTGCTTTTCACTGAAGTTAACAGCTCCTGCAGCCTCAGGTCAGAGCCAAGAACCCTTAGTTAGAAGGCGGAGTGTCTGCTGGGGCTGGACTTGGATGGCCAGTGGGACAGTGTCCCTGTGACCTGGCCCTGCTCAGGTCTTTCCCGTTTTTCTTCCCTTTGTCTTTAGGAGCCTGTACCTCCCACACCCTCACCTGGCTGAGCCGCAGTAGTTCTTCAGTGGCAAGCTTTATGTCCTGACCCAGCTAAAGCTGCCAGTTGAAGAACTGTTGCCCTCTGCCGCTGGCTTCGAGGAGGAGAAGGAGCTGCTTTCCCCCTCATCTGGAAGGTGACAGAACTGGGGCTGGGAAGGTCTGAACAGCAGGAGTCATGATGATACATTTCAGGAAAGGGACCCTGTTCAGTTGGAGAGCCTTCACCCTGATTGGCGCAGCAAGAGAGAACAATTTTAGATGAGAGACCCTGACTGAATTAGGGAATAATGTCTCTGACCACCCAATGTTAGTCGGTCTTTGTGTGACAATGAGAAGTGGAGCAAAGAAAACCCTATCTATCCCTTTACCCAGATGTCTTTCTTGACCTTCCTTATCTCTCATTCTTTCACTGGCCTTTCCAGGTGAGGTCCAGAAGTAAGCTTCCTCTTAGGAAAAGAGTCATGCTGAAACTTCCATCTCAGTAATCATTCCCCTGCTCCTACCTTTCCCTGCATTTCCTTAGACTGGCCCAGACTAAGGTTTAGGGGTACTTACCTATATGTGGGACTCTTAGACATCCTGTCTCAGCTTCTCCACCTACCTGTAAGATGGGGAAATCACCCAGTTGAGTGTGCTTGAGAGAATCAGGAGCTCATTTGTGCAGACTCAGAGCTTGGGGTGGGAACAGAACAGTTTCTCGCTTAAGCTATTGGCCCTCCCCCCTCCTGACCATAACCCCAGGAACTAGGGTGGGGATAGGGGGGTGGAAGGTTAGAGGGAATAGTAGGAGTTCAATCTCTACATTGACTTCTCATCATGCAAAGGTGGCCCCAGGTGTCCTCTGCCACCCAAACAGGACTGCAGCACCTGATGGGGTTCCAGCTGCCACTGCTCTCTTTCCTTACTTTACTTTCTAGGATTGTGTGTGAGACTCAGCTTGGGCCTGTGCAGGCAGGAAGTTCTCCCCTCCAGCAACCACGAGAGCTGTGTTCTGGGATGTGACCCCCCTTCTCTTTGGGGCATCAGGCAATGTAAACCTGCCACCCCCATCTCCTGATCCAATCTCACTCTTTGGCTCAGGCTCTGGTGTGCTTCAGCCTTGGCCCAGTCTCCCTGGGGCTGCAGGAAGCTGTTTGTTCTATTTGGAGGGAAGAGGTGGACCAGGAACTGGGTCCTATTTTCCATTTATGAGAAACTGAAAGATTTAGGGTAGAATAGACCATTGAATCCAGCTCTTCTGCAGCCTAAATTGGATGTGTGTGGGACTATGATAGAAGGGGATGGGTAGACTGAGTCCACTCATTGACCTCTACAAAGATCACTCTGTCCCTGGACATTGCTTCCATCCTTTCTTCCCCTCATTGCTTCACTGGCACAGTGTTTCCTTCAGCTCCGGGTATGTGGCTCTGCCATCCTCACCTATCATGGAGCAGAAATGAGGAAGAGCAGCCTGGGAACACAGATGCAGGTAGAAGACCAGTGAAGGACGAGGCCTGGAGAGCACAGGGATCTGTCCGGGCACCCTGCAGAGGGGGCCCGTAAAGGCCAGGAGTACTCCAAGAAGAGGGAGGACAGCCAGCTTCCAGCAAGGACAAACTTCCAGCCATCTTCAGTCTTTCCGCCTCCATCGGAGATGTGGGACCACATTCAAGTGTCCTGTGGCTTCTTACTCCTATTTCCACCTCTTCTCCACCCTATAATTTTTATATAAGCAACTTCGAGGAACAAGAGCCAGCTGTGAAAGGACATACACAGGAAATTCAAACAAGAAATTCAAATGAATAAAACCATGAAAAAAATAGCGTGCTTCATGAGTAATTAAAGAGAGACAAATATGGCTATAAGCATTTTTTCCACAGCAAGCTATGACAGAAAAAATAAGACCTTGTTGTTGGCAAAGGGGTACTAAAATAACACTTCCATACATTGCGTAAAAGGGTACAAATTGGTACAGCCTTCCTGGATGTAACTTTGATAATATATATAAAAAATATTTCCATAGCCCTGGCCAATGTGGCTCAGTTGAGTGTCGCTCCATGCACCAAGGAGTCACGAGTTCAGTTCCTGGTCAGGGTACATGCCCTGGTTGCTGGCTGGATCCCCAGTAGGGGGCGTGCAGGAGGCAGCAATCCATGTTTCTCTTTTATTGATGTTTCTCTCCCTCTCCATAAAATAAAATAAAAAACACATTTTTTTTTTAAAAAAGGAAAACTTTTAAAAAAAGCATTGCCATGGCCTTTGACCCAGTAATTCTACATGTAGGAGTTTAGCCTAAGAAAAGAAAGATTTAGTTATAAGATGTTCATGTCAGCATTGAAATAGAGAAAAATGGGAAACTGTCTGATTGGAAATTCATTTCTGCAGAAAAGAAAATTTACAATAGGTAATTACTTAAATAAATTATTGTGTATCTATCCAGGTGGTGGAGTACTGCACAGCCATTAAGTCATGCAGTAGAGCCTTTGACTGGAAAGAAAAACGTTTTTATAATATTAAAAAGGTTATAAAAATTGTGTATATCATGTGATCTCAATTTTGTTTTTTAAGAAATAAGTATATACTTACATACCATACATAAAATAGATATAGACTGAAGATATACTCCAAAGTTAATAATAGTGGTTATCTTTGGATGGTGGAATAAGGTAATTGTAATTTTCCCGTTCATTTTTTTTCTGTAATTTCTAAATTTGCTACATTAATTGTGTATGGCTTTTATATAACAAATACAATTTTAAAAAATCAGTGTAATTTTTTTTTTTTTTTTTCACTTTGGAGAGGTGGATGTGAAAGGATAAAGGGATACCCTTTGCCCCTTGGACTTAATGGGGTTTTGGTGGAGAACGGGGGTTGTGAGAGTGTTTGGGGGAGCACCTATGGGTTTAAGAAGTTCATTCTTTGGGAGTTGCTGGAATCCACCCGTTTCTCATCAGTAAAGGACTCTTAATTTCTGGCCTGCAGCCAGTTCAAGGTGTGGAGTGGAGTAAGACTGGAAACAGCAAAAACCTATCACTCTTCAGGAAATAGGAGTTGGGGGGAAGATTTTTCTTTCCAGGCTGAAAGGTTCTGGAATCCTAACAATCCTGCTGCTAAAAGAACGATGGGTCTTTACTTTTTCTCTTTGTTTTGCCCCAAGCTTGAGGTGACTCTGTGTGACCTCTCCTGGCCTGAGATTGGAAGAGTTATTCTATCCACCCAATAGGATCCACCTTCGGGGGAGGGGTGCTTTTCAAGACTACAGTGCTGAGTGGTTCCCTTTACCCCTCCCCCCCTCCTAATAATGCGGCTCCTCTGTAGGGCACCCAAAAAATGTTGAGGGAGGAGTTCCCAGGGGTCGCTTCTCCAGAATGGGAGCTGCTGTTCTGTTTGAAAGGTACTATGTAAGGGGGTCAGAACTTCTGGAATTATATGGTTGCTGGGATGTGTTATAGGTCTGGAAACCTCCGGAGGTAGAAGGGGTGGCTCCAAGGAAGTGAAATGCCGTCTCCCCCACAACTGAGGCGGGGGAGGGGTGCGAAGGTTTAAGCAAGTGGCAGTGGGTTTGTCCTGGCCTCTTAACAAGGGCCGTGTGGGTGGGTTGGAAGAGATAACCAGCAGGTGAGATTGTAAAATAGGGGAAAGAGATGAGTAAGTGGGGCCGGGCCTCCGGGAGTGTCAGGTGAGATTAGTGACCTATATCTGGAGATTTAAAGAGTTAGAGACACGCGGAGTTGGGGAAGACCTATCAATATCCGAAACCCGCCCTGAACTCCGTTGCACCGCCAGGTCCCCAAGTTCCCCCAACCAGCGGTCTGTCGTAGGGCGGGACGCGATCGGCTGCCTCGGCTCCAGGGGCGGTGGCCGTGCGGCTGCTCCGACCATCCCCAGCGGAGAGATTGTGGACGAACCCTGGAAAAGTTACTGTAGATTCCAAAGACCGGGCAAGCAAGGGAGCCTAGGGATCCAGTGCTGCCGGGACGCAGGTTCGCGGTCTCTGAGAGGGCGTTGGATACCAGGGGCCCAACGAGCTGATCCGGACCTAGCCCTCCTGTCAGGCCATGGCGTCCTCGGGGCTCCTCTTGACCGGTGTCTCCTTCGCTGCCTTCCGGGGGATGCACTGGGGGCTGCGGCTGCTGCCGGCGCCGGGATCTGCTGCTCCGGACCGTTGGAAGTGGCGGAATATCTGTGTCTCCCTGGTGCACAGCCTGCTCATGGGGCCTGGGGCGCTGCTCGGGTACGGGGTTTAAGAAGTTCGGGAGGTACCTGGATGAGGGGGAGGGATGGAAAGCTAACATTAGAAGACCTGGAGGCACTTTTAAAATTGATGCTCAACCTTGAGAGTCTGAGACTGGGATGGGTGGACAAGTGTGCCCGACCGGTGAATGGAATCCGGGTTTGCAGGAAGTTGACAGTGGCTCCCCATCTCCTCTAGGCTGTTGATATACCCCCAGATGGCCGCTGACCCCATCCACGGCCACCCGCCCTGGGCCTTGGTGCTGGTGGCTGTATCTGTGGGTGAGTCTGCACGGAAAACTGGGCCAGTTTGGGGGTGGGGAACAAGCTTCCAGCGTAATTCCCGGTCCTCTTCTGTCAGCTTTACTGAAGGAGACTAAAGAACTAGAAAAAGTAGGGTATGGCGATTCCTCTCCAGGCTGTATACTGACTTGGGGGAAGGCTAACTCTCCCCCCCCCATCCTTCCCCACAGGTTATTTCTTGGCTGATGGAGCTGACATGCTGTGGAACCAGACCTTGGGCCAGGCCTGGGATCTTCTCTGTCACCATTTGGTGGTGAGACTCAGGGAGAGACAAGACAGGAAGGGAGATGTGCCCAGACTGAAACCCCAATCTTTCATCAGCCTTATGTTCTATGACTTCCCAGAGTCACTGACACCCCCTCTTCCCCTGGCATGATCCTCCCAACCTGGGGCTGAATTGAGAGGAGGGGATTGACTGCTGGCCCAACTGGGAGTCTGAGCACTGTCTGGGGAGCTTGGATTCCCGCAGGTGTCCTGTCGATTGCAGAAATGTTGAACATGAGCTTTTCTGAGAAGGGGGAGCCCCAGTGTTGGGAGTGAGGATGAGGCATGAAAGATCAGGAATGGAAGTTAGGGGTGTGCTGTGCAGATGCTGCAGCCCCAGGGAAGACAGCCCTCTGGGCCATGGCCGCCTTAATGCCAGGGAAAGATTGTTTCAAAGCCATTCAGGCTCCTGACATAGGGGAAGCATCAAGTTAGGTATCTGAGGGGAGAGAGTGCCAGGAAATGCTTGGGATTCCCTCCATTAAAGACTGGTATACTGGGACATGTTGGGTGGTAAGTCACAGACGGTCCTCTAACCTTTGACCCTAACTTCCCAGGTAGTGAGCTGCCTCAGCACCGCCATTCTGTCCAGTCATTATGTGGGCTTCTCTGTGGTGTCTCTGCTCATAGAGCTGAACTCTTCCTGCCTGCACCTAAGAAAGTTGCTGCTGCTTTCTCACCAGACTCCATCCTTGGCCTTCAGTGTGGCCAGCTGGGCCACCCTGGCCACCCTGGTCCTCTTCCGCCTGATTCCAATTGGGTGGATGAGTCTGTGGTTGATCCAGCAGCACCATCAGGTGCCTCCTGCTCTGGTTGTCCTTGGTGGCACTGGGCTGGCCATTGTGGGAACCATGAGCATTTTAATGGGTGTTCGCATTTTTGTCAATGATGTCCTGCGGTCTCGGCCTCATTCATCCATCCCTAGGCACAAGGAAACCAGGGGCACCGGGACATGTGATAGTGAGCCTGGGGCTAAAAGACTAGAGAGAAGCCTCAGGTTCCTCTTCTGCCAGTCTTGGGGAGGTAGGACCAGGACAAGGAGATAGTTGTCTTCGATGCACAGCCCCTCATTGGGGTAAGAACTGGACTAGATTTTCAGTATCTCAGTTCCTCTTCCAGCTAATTCACACCCCTCCCCCATTCCTAGAATCTGAGAAGAAATGCAAATGTCCGTGGGTGGTAGAAATCTGGGCTATCATTTACCAAGTTTCATCACCAGATAACCGTCCTTTCCAGAAAACGAATTCAAGAGGTACAGCCAGTGCTACCAATAAAAGGTGGCAGGACACATGAAACTGAACGTAACTGCCAATAGGAACAGAAACCCTTTGCTTTAACACCGGGACAGATGAGGAAAGGTGAAGTCTTACTAGGATTAGAGAGATCTGGTGTGGAAGGGATAAGGCCAGAGGGAAGAGAGACCTCACCTATGACCAAATTCTGGCAGTGGGAGGAGAACACAACAGGTGCTATCTGTAGCCAGTAGCTATGTAGACATTACAGCTGCTAGGAGACCAAAGAATCTGGGCCATAGTGATTGCTGCTAATATTTCTGGTTCTCAAAACCCCACTATTGTGTTTGTACCTAACCTGAGTCCTACTGCCTTCTCAACTTTTTGTTTGTGTCTCTTGACCTTTCAAAGAAAATGCATATTTTTAGAGGAATGGACATGAGGATAGGTCTCGCTTCTTAGGATAGTGTTGAAGTCCAGAGCCATAGTAGGGACTCATTCTGGGTGCACAGTGTAGGGTCTGCCTAGGCCCAGGGTTTCATGGAAGAATGGGGCAGGGGCAGAAGAAGCTGAGAAAAGGCTTCCTTTTGGTTGCAGAGGGATTAAGGCATGTCTGCCTCTTCTGGGAGCTGTTCGCAAGCTCTCCTCCTTTTCCTCTCCCACTTCTGCTGCATTTTTTTTCTTTTTCACTCACCCAAGAATATGTTTCCATTGCTTCTTAGATAGAGTGTGTGTGTGGGTGTGGAGAGAGAGAGAGAGAGAGAGAGAGAGAGAGAGAGAGAGAGAGGTAACAGAGACATATCCTTGGTTCGAACCAGGGCTGAGGATCAAAACTGCAACCCAGGTATGTACCCTTGACCAGAAATCAAACCCATGACTCTACGGACTGACATTCTAACCATGGATCCAAACCAGCCAGAGCTCTTTTTCCTTTTTACTGATTTATTGAGTTTTTTAGAGAAAGAGAGGAAGAGGGGGGGGGGGCATCAGTTTGTTGGTCCAGTTATCTGTGCATTCTCTGGTTGTTTCTTGCATGTGCTCTGACCGGGGATCTACAACCTTGGCGAATTGAGGTGATGCTCTCACCAACTGAGCTACCTGGCCAGGGCTGCATTTTTTTTTATTGCACAAGACCCCTCCCTTCTTCAGGCAGAACATCCCATTTGTGGGGAGTGTAGAGCAGATTAAGGTTGCTATTCTACCGAAGAATCGACGAAAAGACATAACCGTTAATCACCCACAGAAAAGATACATGCGTACAGGGAAGAGACAGGAAGATTTTTAAAATTCTGCCAAGAAGCTGAGCTAGAGAAAGACAAAGGGGATGTTAGAGACAGACATATATAGATTGAGGGACAAATAGAAAGAAAGAGGATTAGTTGTATAGAAGAGACAGAGGCAAAGAGAGATGGAGTGCAAGACAGGATCCCTGGCAGAATATCAAGATAGAAGCTTTCGATAAATCCAAATCATAGAATTGGTAAAATGGTCATAAACAAAGAGGACAAGAAAAAGTGTATAAAAGGAAAGGCTGGCCCTGGCCAGTGTTGCTCAATGGTTAGAGCACTGAAGGGTCTCGAGTTTGATTCCCAGTCAAGGACATGTACCTGGGTTGGGGGTTCAATCCCCAGCCCTGCTCGGGGTGTGTGCAGGAGGTGGCCAATCGAAATATTTCTCTCACATTGATGTCTGTCTGTCTCTCTCCCTCTCTCCCTCCCCCCTCCTTCCCTTCCACTCTCTCTTAAAACATCCTTCAGGTGAGGATTAACAAAAAAAAAAAAAAAAAAAGGAAAGGAAAGAAAGAAAAGAAAGGCTGACAGGAAGGGTCCCCAAGGGTGGATGGCACAGAGCGTCTAGACAGTGATGCAGTGAGAGTGAGTGACAAGAAGGAACAACCAGACTCGGGAGAGACGGAGGTGATAGTGGCAGACTGAGAGATTAGCAGAGTGGAAGGAGAGAGGTGGAAAGAGACGAGGGGCTTTGTCAGGGGAGCTGAGAAGCAGAAGCTCAGAAGGTGGAGGAGGCAGACAGTGGAAAGATTTATTGACAGAAAGAGAAAGCCGGAAATATATGCTGTTGGAGACAGGCACTGAGACAAAGGGCAAGCCACTACAGTGCGACACAAAGACAGACCAACAGGAACTGATAGGCAGAGACTGGTAGGAAGATGAGGAAAAGTAAGAATCAGGGATGTACACTGAGACAGAAGAAGAGACATGGGGAATCACAACTGGGTGGGGGTAGAAGAATTAAATAAACATCCAAGGGAGGGAACTAGGGAAAGAGGGGAACACAGATGGAGAGAGAGAAATAAATAATAGAGAGAGGAAAAAAAGGAGAGAGAGGAATTGTGAGAGATCCCCACCACTGAGTTGTTAAACCCGAGGCTCAAAGGGGAAAAATAACAGGCTGAGGAGAGACTGCTACAGTTGAAAGGAAACACAGGCAAAAAATAAGAGCAGAGGTTTTAAATGTAATCAGACTAAAACCAGAGAGGCAAAGATATAGAAGTTAAGGTAGGAAAACAAAGTAGAATTCTGTCGGAGAGTTTGTCCTTTAATAGAAGCAGTACCTTAAAAGTCTAAACTGAATGCCTTGGTTAAGTACTCTTAAGTTCAAAACAAAACAAAACATGAAATGTGACATACTTAGGGAATGTGTCATAAATTCATGCTCCCAGTGAGCACCCTTCTTGGTAATGCTTGATAGTATCTCTAACGGGTGCCCAAGAACTAGACTGTTAGGGAAAGCTGGCTGTTTCTGTGGTTAACTACTAAAACCCATACAGGAAGGGTGAGATGAGCTACTGCTGAAGCTAGAACATAAGTGGAAACCTGGAGAGTTTGGGATCACATACAAATTTCCATTGTGCTGACCCAATGAAGCTTAAAGAAGGCAGAACTGGATTATGATTATAATCAATTAAGCAACATTTCATCAACCAGATCAGTTATAGATAGTGTGGACCAGATGTAGATGATGGGAATCAGAGAGGCAGCAGTCAGCTGGGACCCTGGAAAAGAGAAGCTAAGAAGTGCAGAGGTTGGCAGATGCTACATTTGGTACAATGAGTTGGGTCATCATGGTAGTGCTCTGTCAGACCTCACCATGGCTCAGTAAGGTGGTCCTCCAGACTGAGTCCATGCCTGCCAAGCTACTTGCTGATGAATTATTTGTTTTCTAGCACAGAGGAGGGGCTTTCTTGGATAAGGGAACATGGATATTTTATGATTTTGAAACATTATCCTGATCATAAATAAATAAATTGCTAGACAAATAATAGCATCAGTCTTATATGAGTGTGGTTACATTGAGTCACTGTTTTTTGGCTCCATTGGTGTCCTGATATATGATGCAATATTGGATTATGGAAACTTTGCTGTGGGATGATCTCTTGGCACTAACTTGATGACCTACAAAGCCCTATGGTGTTGCCTGGCCAGTGTGGCTCAGTGGTTGAGTGTTGACCCATGCACCAAGAGGTCGCTGGTTTGATTCCTGGTCAAGGCACATGCCCAGGTTGTGGGCCCGATCCTCAGTGGAGGGCATGCAGGAGGTGACCAATCGATATTCTCTCTCATCGATGTTTCTATCTCTCTCTCTCTCCCCCCCCCCCTTTCTCTCTCTCTAGAAGCAATAAAGAAAAAAATTTTTTGCCCTGGCCAGTTTTGCTCAGCGGGTAGAGCATCCACCTGCGGATCAGAGAGTCCTGGGTTCAGTTCCGACTAAGGGCACGTACCTTGGTTGCAGTTTATCCCCAGCCCCGGTTAGGGTTATGTGGGTGGCAACCACTCGATGTGTCTCTCTCACATCAATGTTTCTCTCTCCCCCACACACCTCCTGCTTTATCTGAAGATAAATGCAAAAATGTCCTTGGGTAAGGATAAAAAGAAATTTTTTTAAAGCCCTACAGTGCTCTAAGATCCTCTATTATAAAAAAGCAACACCCCCCCCCCCCACACACACACACACCATGCCAGAGCAGACTGTGGCCTTGAACCATTTCCTGGCCTCTGCCCGTAGGCTGCAGGCACTGAAACAGGTTGCCCAGTGGAGGGGGAAAATAAGAAGAAAAAGAAAAAAAGCAAACCTAATTTATTGAGTAGAATGGACTTAGAGCAAGCAAGTGGATTCAAACTATTTAGAGTGATTCTCAATGCTAAGGGTTGAAACCAAAAGACTTTTATAGCCAAATTAAACTTGAATTAATAAGAAAATTAATTAAACAAATCTCCATAACTGAGTTGTCAAGGCTTTATTATATATAAAATCTGGATTTGTCAGGCTGGAAATTAGGAGCCCTCACTTCACAAGGTAGGAAAGAGATTACACAAGGGAATTTATTCTTTAAAGAGCTGCTCCAGTCTTGGCCAAAGAGTCGAGGGTTCGATTCTGGTCACGGGCACATACCTCAGTTGTGGTTTGTCATGACCCTGGTCGAAGTTGTGCGGGAAGCAACCAGTCAATGTGTCTCTCTCCCATTGATGTTTCTCTCTCCCTCTCTCTCTCCCTCTTTTCTTCCCACTCTATCTGATGATAAATGAAAAAATTATCCTCTGGTGAGGATTTAAAAAAAAAAGAACTGCTCCAGTGAAAAAGGTGAAAGGTGGTTTGGGAATCGGCCCGCGGACCAACGAGTCACAGGTTCGAGTTCCGATCAAGGGTTATGTACCTTGGTTGCAGGTTCAATCCCCTGCCCTGGATAGGGTTGTGTGGGAGGCAATCAATCGATATGTGTGTGTGTCTCTCTCCCCGTTTCTCCCTCCCTTCTACTCTATCTAAAAATTAATGGAAAAATATCCTCAGGTGAGGATTAACAACAACAACAACAAAAAGTACAAATTAGTATTTACAAAATAGTTTCGGTGATGTGAAATACAGCATAAGGAATATAGTCAATGACATGGTAATTACTATGTATGGTGGTAGGTGGGTATTGGAAATATTGGGGGGAACACTTTGTAAAGTATGTGACTGTCTAACTGCTTTGCTGTACACCTGAAACTAATACAAAATAATATTGAATATAAACTATAATAAAACAATAAAATTTAAAAGAGAGTTGCTTTTGTATTGAAATGAAGTGTTTGTTTAGAATCATTAACTTCAAGTCATAGAATCTCAGGCTGAACATTTGTTGCACTCCTACCAAGTCAGGTTCCCTTTATGTTTTATCCCATGTAATTGTACATCATCCCCGTTTTTTTAGAAATACGTTTTTATTCGATTTTATTTTTTTAGAGAGAGTGGAAGGAAGGGAAAGAGAGAGAAACATTAATGTGAGAGAGACACATTGATTGGCACAGCCCTGAGCAGACACATGCCCTTGTGAAGGGAACCAAACCCTTGACCCTTTGGTGCAAGGGCTGACACTGAGCTACACTGGCCAGGGCAATGTTTGTATTGATTTTAGAGAAAGAGGAAGGGAGATGGAGAGAAACATTGATCTGTCTCCTGCACATCCCCTACTGGGGACCTAGCCTATAATCTGGGCATGTACCCTGACCAGGAATCCAACAGGTGACGACGTCCTGGTGCATAGGATGATGCTCAGTCAACTGAGCCATACAGGCCAGGGCTCATCCAGTTTTTAAATAAATAAACCAGGGCTCCGTATTCAGGTTACCTAGCATAGTGATAGGGCCTGGACTCTCTCTCTCTCTCACACACACACACACACACACACACACACACACACTTTTTTATTATACCATCTGTGGCCAACATCTGCTATTTTTGCCTGCCTAGCAGTGTAGATTTTCCTTTGAAAACCTCTCCTCTTTCTCCACCTGCAATGGGCATGTGACCCAGGCCTAGCCAATCATAGCACCATATCCTTTGTTCCTGAAATGAACTCATGGCATAAGCAGAGCCTATGAGCCTCAACACTTCCACTAGAACTTTTTTTTTTTTAATCCTCACCCAAGGACATTTTTCCATTTTTTGTTCAGATAGAGTAGGAGGAAGAGAGATAGAGAGAAACATCAATGTGAAAGGGACACATCGAGTGGTTGCCACCCACATAACCCAACCAGGGCCGGGAACAAACTGCAACCGAGGTACGTGCCCTTAGCGAGACCCAAACCCCAGTCTCTCCGGACCGCAGATGGACACTCTAACCGCTGAGCCAAACCGGCCAGGGCTCCACTAGAACTTTTGGCTAAGGTGCACTAAGTGTGTTAACATCGCTAAGCCAGTAGGCCGTAAGAGACTTTTCCTGAGCATGAAGCCAACACAATCATACACAAAAAGGACTCAAAAAACAGAGAGAGATTTCTAGCATCATATGAATATCTGTTCAGGCTCTGCCTGAAGCCAGAACTTGTCCTGGACCATTCAGTTACACAAACAAACAAACCTTCTAGGTTTGTTTAAATGAATATGAGCTGAGGTTTTTTTCCACTTTTAACAACGAGCCTTTATTAACACACCACCTTCAAGATTACCTAGTCTTACATTTCAATTTGCAGAAAACTGAAGCCTACAAAAGTTGCAACTTATCCACACACACACACAGCTAGTTTATGGCACGTCCAGAGTTAGAATCCAGGTCTTTGATTTGGTTCAGGCTCCTTCTTACACACTATTTCGCCCTGTTCTGTATAAAAAGGTGGAGGAGTGGAGAAACTTTAAGGTAGAAAGATAGGAGCCAGCTGACAACTGAAGATCAATCAAGTCAGATAAATTGCCTCTGAAGTGGTATTTATAAGTCAGGATGCTTCAGACTTCTATTCACTGAGTATTGATTTCTGCACTTTTAAGGAATGCGGAGGTCTAGCTCAGCTTTCCCTGCAGTCATGAGCACCACTTAATTCAGTGTGTGAGAATGTTCTTTCCCTGCCTTTAACCTGGTGAGAGACAAACCTTCACTTGCCACATCTTCTGCAGGAACTAAACACAGAAGTAACACTCAGACTGAAATAAGGATGTAGTGTTAGGAGTAGAAGGATAGGAGTTTGATCTTACAGTCTGATCTGAGGGTTTCTGCAACGGGCTCTCTGCCTACCACTACCCAACCCTAAAACCTAGACTCTGGGGTAGTATCTGATATTCCAGGGATAGTAAATGACTATTTCAGGTTATGCTTTGCCTCCTCACCCTGGCCTGCCTGCTCGTGCCCTTAAACAGACTCCAACTGCTTGAACTTCTCTGGTTGGCATTTTTTTTTGTTTTGTTTTGTTTTAATTATTTTCTCTATTGATTTCAGAGAGAGGAAAGGAGAGAGATAGAAACATCGATGAAAGAGAACATCGACTGGCCGCCTCCTGCATGCCCCCCACTGGGAATTTGGCACACAACCTGGGCACGTGCCCTGACTGGGAATCGTACTGGTGACCTATTGGTGTATAGGTTGATGCTCAACCAGTGAGCCACACCATCCGGGCTCTGTTAATAGCAGGGGCTGAAAGACTGGCACAGGGCTCTCTCTGCCCCAGATCCCAGGTCAGGTTACCACTAGAGGAAGACAGTGGAGCCTGAGAAACTGGGGTACCACAAATTTTTGCTGCTGCTCTGATCTAGAACAACACTACTACTTGCTCCCCTCAGCCACACATCCAAATGTCGTTTTCTTCAAGCTCCTGCTCTTCTTTCCCTAACCTCAGCTCTTGGGAGAATCCATGGGGAGTTGGCAGGTGGAGGAAATGGAGGGAGGGAAACAAGGGGCACATCCTAGAGCAGTTGCAGCAGCATTTCCTTGACATTGAATTTTAATCCTCACCTGAGGACATTTTTGTTTGTTTGTTTTTTGTTTTTGTTTTGTTCAGTTAGAGCGAGAGGGAGAGAGAGACAGAGAGAGAAACATCGACATGAAAGAGACACATCGAATGGCTGCCACCCGCACGACCCAACTAGGGCCGAGGACAAACTGCAACCGAGGTACATGCCCTTAGCGGGAACCGAACCCGGGTCTCTCTGGACCGCAGGCCGACGCTCTAACCGCTGAGCCAAACCGGCCAGGGCAACATATTGAATTTTAAAAATTAATGTTCACCCAGCTGGTGGGGCTCAGTGGATTGAGCATTGTCCCATGGACTGAGAGGTCCTGATTTGATTCCCAATCAGGGTACATGCCTGGGTTTCAGCCTTGATCCCCAGTGGGGGCCATGCAGGAGGCAACCAATCAATGTTTCTCTCTCAAAAATAATTTCACGTTCATATATGTATTTGGGAAGCTAGGGGGAGAGTTGGATCTCCATACTCCATGGTGGGGACTGAGTAGATAATGCCTAAAAGTAAAGAGTCAAGAAATACCAATTCAAGGTTATTTCTTGAAGATATGGCAATAAATGACAAAATAATCAGCTAAAATTGGTGAAGGTGTTTTATTGGGGTGGAGAGGGAGAAATTGTCAGAGAAAGTATAGGCAGCTATTATTTGTAACAAATCTTTGTAACAAGTTCTGCAACACTGTATAACTTTGTAAAAAAAATAAAACTAAAAACATTACAGTTGCAGTGGATTGAACCAACCTCAGGTCAAAAGTATTAGAGGAAAAAAATGTTATGTTGTTGTTGACAGGTACTATGTAATTAGGCCTGTGATGGTTGTGTCTCTATTGAATATGTACAGACTTTTTTCTTGTCATTATTTCCTGAACAACACAGTATAACAACTATTTACATAGCATTTATACTACATTAAGTATTATAAGTAATCTAAAGATGATTTAGAATATATAGAAATATGCATAGGGTATATGCAAATACTACATCATTTTATATAAGAGACATGAGCCCTGGCCAGCTAGCTCAGTTGGTTAGAGGGTTGTCATGATACACCAAGGTTTCAGGTTCGATTTCCAGTCAAAGCACATAAAATAGTCCACCGATGAATGCATAAATAAGTGAAACAACAAATCAATGGCCCTGGCCAGTGTGGCTCAGTTGATTGGGCATTTCCTGTGCATCAAAAGGTTGCCAGTTAATTCTTAGTCATAGCACATACCCAGATTGCCCACTCGATCCCCAGTAGGGGGTGTGCAGAAGGTAGCTGATCTATGTTCCCCTCTCACATTGATGTTTTTCTTTATCCCTCTTTCTAAAAAAATAATAATAATAAAAATTAAAAATTGATGT
This sequence comes from Molossus molossus, assembly GCF_014108415.1. NCBI lineage: Eukaryota > Metazoa > Chordata > Mammalia > Chiroptera > Molossidae > Molossus > Molossus molossus. The sequence goes on along the minus strand of NW_023425354.1, from coordinate 42,398,236 downwards.
TTTTCTCTCTCTTCCTCTTTCTAAAATCAATAAAATTTTAAAAAGTGAATGATTTAAAAAATAAACAAGCCCAGCCTGTGTGGCTCAGTGGATTGAGTGTCATCCCATGGACTGAGAGGTCCCAGGTTCAATTCCCAGTCAGGGCACATGCCCAGGTTGCAGGATTGATCCCCAGTAGGCAGTGTGCAGGAGGCAGCCAATCAATGTTTCTCTCTCATGTAGATGTTTCTCTCTCTCTCTCCCTGCCTCTCTAACAAAATCAATAAAAACATATTAAAACATATCCTCACCTGAGGACACTTTTCCATTTTTTGTTCAGACAGAGTGGAGGGAGAGAGAGGAAGAGAGAGAGAGACATCGGCGTGAAAGGGACACATTGAGTGGCTGCCACCTGCACAACCAACCAGGGCCGGGGACAAACTGCAACTGAGGTACGCGCCCCTAGTGGGAACTGAACCTGGGTCTCTCGGGACCGCAGGCCGACGCTCTAACCGCTGAGCCAAACCGGCCAGGGTGGTCTTTTTTTTTTTTTTTAATCCTCACCCAAGGATATGCCTATTGATTTTAGAGAGAGAGGAAGGGAGAGAGAGAGAGAAACATTGATTGGCGGCCTTCCTGTATGCATCCCAACTGGAGATCAAACTCACAACCTAGGTATGTTGATTCCCACAACCTTTTAATGCACAGGACAATGCTCCAAACAACTGAGCCACACCAGCCAGGACAAGAACAGTTTTTTCAACAAATGGTGCTAGGACAATTAGATATCCACATGCAAAAGATAGAATTTGGACACCTATCTCATACCACACACAAAAATGAACTCAGTGTGAATCATAGACCTACATGTAAGAGCTAAAACTATAGGCCTTGGCCAGGTAGGTCAGTTGGATAGGTCATTGCCCTGATATGTCAAAGTTTTGGGTTTGACCCCCGGTCAGAGCACATACAAGTATCAACCAATGAATGCATAAATAAGTGGAATAACAAATTGATGTTTCTCTCTCTCTTTCTTTCTCCTTCTCTCTCCTCTCCTTCCACTCCAAAAACCAATGTATATATCCTTCAGTGAGGATTAAAAAAAATAGCTAAAACTATAAAACACAAGAAAACATAGAAGTACACCTTTGTGACTTGACGACTTGACTTAGGCAATGCTTTCTAAGGTTTGACACTAAAATAATAAGCAATAGAAGAGAAAATTTCAAAAGTTAGAATTTATCCAAATTTAAAACTTTTGTGCTTCCAAAGGAAGTGAAAAGATAACCCAAAAGAGCCCAGCCAGTGTGGCTCAGTGGTTGAGTGTTAACCCGTGCACCAAGAGGTCACTGGTTCGATTTCCTGTTGGGGCACATGCCCAGGTTGTGGGCCAAATCCACAGTGTGGGGCATGCAGGGGAGGCCAAATGATGTTCTCCCTCATCAATGTTTCTATCTCTCTCTCCCTTCCTCTCTCTTTCAAATCAATAAAGAAAAAAAACTTATTAAAAAACTTATTAAAAAAGAAAAAAGATAACCCAAAAGAATGGGAGAAAGTTTCTTCATGTACTATATATGACAGGGAACTTGTATCTAAGCTATAAAGGACTCCTGCAACTCAATAATAAGAAGACAACACAATTTTAATTTTTTTCTTTATTGATATTAGAGAGAGAGAGGAAAGGAAGAGAGAGAGATAGAAACATTGATGAGCGAGAACATCAACTGGACACCTTCTGCATGCCCCCCACCAGGGATTTGGCCCACAACCTGGGTATGTGCCCTGACCAGGAATTGAACTGGCGACCTCTTGGTGCGTGGGTCAATGCTCAACCACTGAGCCACACCAGCTGGGCAACACAATTTTAAAATAAACAAAGAATCTGAAAAGACATTTCTTCAAAAAAGTTATATAAAGCTACACAAAGATGAACTTCAAGAACATTATGCTGCCCTGGCCAATTTGGCTCAGCGGTTAGAGCATTGGCCTGCGGTCCAGAGACACCTGGATTCGGTTCCCGCTAAGGGCACGTATTTCAGTTGCAGGTTGTCCCCAAACTTGGTTGGGTCGTGTGGGAGGCAGCCACTCGATGTGTCCCTCTCACGTCGATGTTTCTCTCTCTCTCTCTTCCTCTCTCTCCCTCCCACTCTATCTGAACAAAAAAAAAATGGAAAAATGTCCTTGGGTGAGGATAAGGGAAAAAAAAGAACATTATGCTAAGTAAAGGAAGCCAGTCACAAAAGACTAATATTTTATGATTCCATTTATGTGAAATGTTCGGATTAGACAGCTTTATAGAAATAGAAAGTTAGGCCATGGCTGGTTTGGCTCAGTGGATGGAGGGTTGGCCTACGGACCAGAGAGTCCCAGGTTTGGAAGTAGATGGTGGGAGGATATGGGGAGTGAGTGTTAAGGGCTACAAAGTTTCTTTTAGGTTTGATGAAAATGTTGTGGAGCTAGATAGTGCTAATTGCACGACTCTGTAAATATACTAAAATGTTGGATTGTATACTTTACTATAATTTATTTACTTACAGTGATACCTCGGTTCTCGAACGCCTCGGTTTTCGACCAAATGGAGATTCGAGAAACTTTTGTCTCGGAATCCGAACAAATATTTGGAACTCGAACTTCCGAGATGAGCCAAATGGCGTTCATTCGGCCCAGCGCGCCTTGCTTGCATCATCAGTGTGAGTGCAGAGAGAGAGTCACGCTTTGTGGAGTCACACTTTCCTATTGGTTTCATTGCTTCGGTTCTCGAACAATTCGGTTCTCGACCGTCCTCCTGGAACGAATTATGTTCGAGAACCGAGGTATCACTGTATTTATTTATTTATTTATTGGTACGTGCCCCTAGTGGGAACCAAACCCGCTCTCTGGTTCGCAGGCCGACACTCCAACTGCTGAGCCAAACCAGCCAGGGTGGCTTGTATACTTTAAACAGATAAATTTATGGAATGCAAATTATATTTCAATAATACTGTTTGGGAAACAGTACAGAGTTTTTGTGTATCCTTCATCCACTTCTTACATAACAATAGCAGGACAATCAAAACTAGGAAATTTACATTATCACAAAATGACATGAATAGTACAATACTACTAATGAAACTATACACAACATTAGGATTTTACCAGGGTTTAGAACAATAACTGGCACACAGTGAACTTTATATAGATGGTAAAGACTTCACTACAGTGACGATTATGAAGATAACAATGGTGATTCTGGACTTTTTACTGAAGCCAGGTTGATGGGCTGGCTCTTTTCAGAGCATGCCATGTTCCTCTTTCTAAGCTCTAAGAGTATTTGAGATCTTGCTCCCCAGCATATGTCGTCAGTTTGGCTCAAACACAAAAATTATCCAATAAAATAAACTCTAACTCTAGCAGTTTCCACCACCTGTGATTCTTTTTTCTTTCCTTTCCTTTCCCTATCAAATCCTTCACATCTACCCATTTCCATCAAATCTATGATAATGCTCCCCTGCCTTTTATGAACGGTATGAACCTCCACACCAGCTAGCACTTGCCTGGACCTCCTTTGCATTTTTCTAATTATTTCACCTTTGAGCCCAAAATTCCAAACTAAATTGAGAGGCGGTATTGGTCACAATTCCTCTGCATTCTCCACAATAAACTTGGTGTGAGTTCAAACAAATTTATCTGTTATGTCAGATTGACAGTTGTTACCAAAGGACGGAGCAAGAAGGATGGGAAGTGAACCAAGAATGGCAGGAAATGGAGAGCAATTCAGGCAGCAAGACAGGCAGAGCCTGAGAGATACAAGAAGCATTTATAGGGGTCCTCTATACACTTCATAGTGTAATCATTGCAGAGAGAAAGAAGAAGAATGGAGAGGGAGACAGAAAAATGCACTCAGCCATGTAATTTCCCCAAGTCCAATTATTTTTCTAAGTTCATTGACTAAACTCTTCCTTGACTTTGCAGGCAGGGTTTACCCCCAAACTTCCATCACAACGCATCTAATAACCTGGTCTGCCTCCCCGCTACCCCGTGAGTTCAGTGAGGTTATTATTTTTTCCCATGATATATTCCCAAGAATACATAGTGGGTATTCAATAAATGATGGTTGAATGAATGAGAATATGCACGAACAAAGGATTGGTTGACTGGGAGCTAGTACTGCACCTCAAGCCAACATTATGAGACTAGACACAGAATAATGTGCAAATTTTGACAAATTTAACTAAATTCTGGAAGCTTTGGTCTCCCGCAGTCCCAGGCCAGTGGCAGAGAAGACGAAGAGGTCTGCGAGAGGCCCCAAAGGCAACCTCAGAAAGCGGGAGGCGGGACTTGTGTCCACTTCGACCACACCCCCTGCTTTAAAATAATTCCGCCTATAGACCCGCCCCCTCCGGCTAGATCTGCAACTCTAATTGGTGAGCTCCCTAATCTGTCTGAGGATATCGACGCCTATTGGGTCAATTGCCGAACCTGGGTTGCGCACTTCCCGGAGTTGGGAACGCGGCGCGGACGTAGGCTGGCCGCCATTGCGTTGCCAGCAATTGGCGGTCTGTGTGAGGGGCTGTGGAGGTGTGTGGTGGGCTTTAAGGGGCTGCGGGAGGCGTGGTGGGTTTGGGGTGAGCAGCCAGAAGGGTTGGGCTGGGCAGCGTCCATTCTAAGCGAGAAAGGACTGCAGGCTGTCGGGGTCGACGCGTTCCTGCTGCGCCTCTTGTGGGCCCAGGCCCTATTGCTTGTTAATTTTTTTCTTTCTGCCGCCCCCCAGATCCTCCGGGAATGGCCGGAGTATTTCCTTACCGAGGGCCGGGTAATCCGGTACCTGGCCCTCTAGCCCCGCTGCCGGACTACATGTCGGAGGAAAAGCTGCAGGAGAAAGGTGAAGAAAGCGTGCGGGAGCGTTGTCTGCGGGGTCGGAGACGTGGGGACGGGTGTGCGCGTGCGCGTGTGCTACCGCTTGGAACCCTTTTTATCTTTTTTTGCAAGTGTCAAAACATTAGGTGTTAGCCCCACCCCGTTTATTTTTTTTTCACCTAATCAGGTCTTTAAAAGCGTTTATTTTTGCAGGCACTAATCTAAACAATGGAGATGTAATAGCGATGCAGTTAGAACCCCTGCCCTTATAAGGGTTTAAATTGCTCTGAAGGAAATAGACAATAAAAAAACTAAAAAAAAAAAAAACTGTAACATAAATGTCAGGCAGTAATAAATGTGACAAAGGGAAAAATAAAGAGCAAGATGATGAGAATTACCAGGGAGTGTTCCTGCTGGATGCCAGCCCCTCTTTTATATACTCTGGAGGATTCTCGCCCTAGGGAAGAGATGGGTATGATTAGACTACGGGTGTGCAGTCCTTTAACCGAGGTGTCTTTGTAGCCCGAAAATGGCAGCAATTGCAGGCCAAGCGCTATGCCGAGAAACGGAAGTTTGGATTTGTGGATGCTCAGAAGGAAGACATGCCCCCAGAACATGTCAGAAAGATCATTCGAGACCATGGAGACATGACCAACAGGAAGTTTCGCCATGACAAAAGGGTCTACTTAGGGTAAAGAACATCCTGGGATTATTTCATTTGGAGTTTGGCCTCTTTCCCTTCTCCCTCTCCCATAAGGTGCAGTCTTGGATTGCTGCTCTATCATTTGGGCAGGGAGGGAGAGAGAGAGAGAGAAAAAATGGATTTGTTGTTCCACTTATTCATGCAGCCGTTGGTTCTTGTATGTGCCCTGACCAGGGATCGAACCTACAATCTTGGCATATTGGGAATACGCCCTAACTATCTGAGCTAGCTGGCCATGGCTGGGACCGTAGTTTTAATTTGTCCCATTGGTCCCTATCTTTGGAAGAGTTGCAACCCAGAGCAGCACTTTGTGCATTCTTCTTGCCTGTACCTCCTCAGAGAGCAGAATTCTCAGTTTCAGGAGTAATTAACTCCTGAGGTAGCTGTACTATTATTTTTCTATGGCTCCAAGCTGGGTGAGTACAGGTACAGATACCTTAGTAAATCCCTTTTCCATTTGGACACAAAAATATTAACCAGTTCATTGTAAACATCAGTTCATTAACCACTAAGACAAGATTTGTTTATTTCAAAACTTTTTTGAGAACTGTTCTAGGTGCTAGGGATATAGTGGCGAACAGGAAGTAATGCCCTTTCTCGATAGTCTAGTGGCATGACAGACATGAGACAAATGGTTACAATAAAGTATGGTGAATATTTTATTTATGGGAAAGTTCAGAGAGAATAGAATATGAGACTGCTTAAAAGCTTTCTTTAGAGGGGCAGCTGTTGACTTAGAGGGGCTGAAGTTTAAGAAGAATAGTACAATTGGAGAGGGGATACTGTGATACCATGTGACTTTTCTGCATAAGACTGGTAGCAGAATACCTTGTGACTTCTAATCATCTATCTTCCTAATGTTGCAGTGCCCTAAAGTACATGCCTCATGCCGTCCTCAAACTCCTGGAGAACATGCCTATGCCTTGGGAGCAGATTCGGGATGTGCCTGTGCTCTACCACATCACTGGAGCTATTTCCTTTGTCAACGAGATTCCCTGGGTCATTGAGCCTGTCTACATTTCCCAGTGGGGGTGAGAAGAGCTGGAGTATGGTGTGTGGTGGTGGTGGTAGTTGGGTTGCAATGGGTGGGAACCCATTGTGTGACATTGTTGGCTTCCAGGTCAATGTGGATTATGATGCGGCGAGAAAAAAGAGACAGGAGGCATTTCAAGAGAATGCGTTTCCCCCCTTTTGATGATGAGGAGCCGCCTTTGGACTATGCTGACAACATCTTAGATGTTGAGCCACTGGAGGCCATTCAGCTAGAACTGGACCCTGAGGAAGATGCCCCTGTGTTAGACTGGTTCTATGACCACCAGCCATTGAGGGACAGCAGAAAGTGAGTGTGATTGGAGTTACCACTCCTGAGAGAGTTTTTGAAATCCAGGAGTCCTGGGAGAGTAGTCTGTAGTGTGGCTTGGCTAGCTGACATGGGTCTCTCTGTTTTCCCTAGGTATGTGAATGGCTCCACTTATCAGCGCTGGCAGTTCACACTGCCCATGATGTCTACTCTCTACCGCCTGGCCAATCAGCTCCTGACAGACTTGGTGGATGACAACTACTTTTATCTGTTTGATCTGAAGGCTTTCTTTACTTCCAAGGCACTCAATATGGCCATTCCTGGAGGCCCCAAATTTGAACCTCTTGTTCGAGATATCAACCTACAGTAAGTCGGAGAGAGTAGGGACTTTAGGCTTCTTGGGTTAAAAGAAATCTAATCTTGATCCTTAAGATCTCATTGTAGCTTCCAAACTGTCCAACTAGTCTGTTCATCTTTGATTTTGTACCCTAGGGATGAAGACTGGAATGAATTCAATGATATTAATAAGATCATCATCCGGCAGCCTATCCGCACTGAATACAAGATTGCTTTTCCTTACTTGTACAACAACCTTCCACACCATGTCCACCTCACCTGGTAAGAGAGCTGGAACACAGTTGGGGAAAAGGAGAAGGCTGGCATTTAGGTTGGGCCAGGGCAGGAAAACTTTGGCTAACTCTTCTTTCATTTTAGGTACCACACTCCTAATGTTGTGTTCATCAAAACTGAGGATCCTGATTTGCCAGCTTTCTACTTTGATCCTTTGATCAACCCAATTTCCCATAGGCACTCAGTCAAGGTGAGAGGAAGGGACATTTGACTTTAGCTCTTCCAAGAGAAATTTTTTGACTGTGGCTGAGGTGTTACTAGATAAAAATTCATCAGAGGGAGATGTGTTTTCCATCCTGTTAAGTGGTACCTCTCGAACTATAAGGTAATTTGAGAGTTCAGCACTTGGCTCAAACCAAATTACTGGTATAATTTTGGTCTCTGATTATCCACCTGAGTTTTATCATTACTCCTCTGGGACTCTAGTTCATTCTGGTCAGTTTCCACTGTGTTCTTTTTTCCCTTAAATCCTTTCATTGAAATTTAATTCATATACCATGCAATTCATTTGAAGTGTACAGTTCACCCATTTAAATATATAATTCAGTGGAAGGGATTTAGTTTATTCAAGGAGTTGCACAACCATCAGTTGAGGCAATTTTGTAACATTTTCATTATCCCAAAAAGAAACCTTGTACCCATTAGTAATCACTCTCCATTTCCTTCAAACCTCCCTTGCCTAAGCTACTATTAATTTACTTTATGTCTCTATGTTTGTTTATTCTGGATATTTCATATAAATAGAATTATACAATTCATGGTCTTTTTAAACAATATGTGGTCTTTTATGACTGGCTGTTATACATAGAGTATTTTTGATGTTCATGTATGTTCCATGGTGTGTGTGTTTTTCTTTTTAATATATGTTTTTATTGACTTTTTAGAGAGTGGGAGGCAGAGAGATATAGAAACATAAATGAAACATTGGTTGGCTGCCTCCTACTCACCTCCTCTGGGCCTGCAGCTTGGGCATGTGCCCTGACCAGGAATCAAACTAGCAACCTACCTCTTGGTACATGGAGTGACACCTAACCAACTGAGCCACACCGGCTGGGCCCACTGTGTTCTTTTTTTTTTCTTACCCTCACCTGAGGGCATTTTTCGATATTTTGTTCAGATAGAGTGGGGTGGGGGGGAGAAACATCGACGTGAAAGGGACACATTGAGTGGTTGCCACCCACACGACCCAACCAGGGCTGGGGACAAACTGCAACTGAGGTACATGCCCTTAGCGGGAACTGAACCCGGGTCTCTCTGGACCGCAGGCCAATGCTCTAAACACTGAGCCAAACTGGCCAGGGCCCCATTGTGTTCTTAACATGAACAGATCTGCTTCCTCAAGCCCAGTGTTTTGAGCATGGTCAGGAATTTATAGCAGTCTTTACTTTTTACAGTATTTGGCTCCTTTGGGAGAGCTTTGGTGGTGAGTCAGTTGGGTTGTGACTAGTGATGGTTGCTTTCCTGGATCGCCCTGGCTTGTTCTGTGCTCTCTTGGCCTCCTTTGCCCTGTCCCTCTAGGGTTTCTCTTGTCAGGCAGCTTAGTATCCATGGCAGCAGTGGCCACTCTGCTTGGCCCCAGAGAATTTTCCTTTCTTCCCAGGTTTCTGTCCAGTTCAGTGAGAGCTAAACCCTTGGGTATTATTCTTCTTTCAGAGCCAGGAACCGTTACCAGATGATGATGAGGAGTTTGAGCTCCCAGAGTTTGTGGAGCCCTTCCTGAAGGACACACCTCTGTACACGGACAATACAGCCAATGGCATTGCCCTGCTCTGGGCCCCACGGCCCTTCAACCTGCGCTCTGGTCGTACTCGCCGTGCCCTGGACATCCCCCTTGTCAAGAACTGGTAAGGTTCTACCTGGGGCGCTGGTGGTGGATGTATAGGAGGAAAAACTCCAACTGGGTGGACATGCAGCCTTTATCAGAATGGCTGGAGGGAGAATTGGGGCCAGTCTTTTATGGGTTTGTTTTCCCAGGTATCGGGAGCATTGTCCTGCTGGGCAGCCTGTGAAAGTGAGGGTCTCTTACCAGAAGCTACTTAAGTACTATGTGCTTAATGCCCTGAAACACCGGCCCCCTAAAGCCCAAAAGAAGAGGTAAGGTGCCCGAGGGCCCCTGCTCAGACTTCTTTTGTTCCAAAGATAATCCACAGGCTAACACTCTCCTCCTCATTCCCATCCCAGGTATCTGTTCCGCTCCTTCAAAGCCACCAAATTCTTTCAGTCCACAAAGCTGGACTGGGTGGAGGTGGGGCTGCAGGTTTGCCGCCAGGGCTACAACATGCTCAACCTTCTCATTCACCGTAAAAACCTTAACTATCTGCACCTGGACTACAACTTCAATCTCAAGCCTGTCAAAACGCTCACCACCAAGGTGCCTGCATTGGACCTAAAGGGTCTCCTGGGCTTGAGGGATGGACTGGTTTTGCTCTGGCCCCCAAAGAAGGCATGCATCCAGTCGGGACCATTGACGATTAATGTTTTTTTCTGTTTTTGGCATCTTCTCCAGGAAAGAAAGAAATCTCGTTTTGGGAATGCTTTCCATCTGTGTAGAGAAGTTCTACGTTTAACTAAGCTGGTGGTAGATAGCCATGTGCAGTATCGATTGGGCAATGTGGATGCCTTCCAGGTAAGGCTAAGTATCCCCAGCCCATACCCCAGGTGAGAAGCTGGGTGAAGCTTGGGCTGATTGTGGAGCTGGCTTGAGCTTAAAGCCTGATGGGGCATTTGTGTTGCAGCTGGCAGATGGATTGCAGTATATCTTTGCTCATGTGGGGCAGCTGACGGGAATGTACCGGTACAAATACAAGCTGATGCGGCAGATTCGCATGTGCAAGGACCTGAAGCATCTCATCTATTACCGCTTCAACACGGTGGGGACCCTGCCCATACACTCACTCTCTCAGATTCATTTTAATTTTTACAGCTTTCCTGGGACCTATTTGGAGAAAAACTCGATTCTGTCATTACTGCCCTCACTTTGTGACTCTCAGCAGCACCCCTTCCCTTATCATCCTCATCACCAAGCTCACATTTGGGTCTAAATAGGAAATATCAGTTACTGATTTCTGCCTTAAAATTTACCATTTATCCCATTTTAGCTGTTGAAATCCCAGAGTTTTTCCTTTTGTTTTGTCCCATCTTGGGCCATTTTTTTATTGTTGTCTAAATGAATTGCTTACTTGTATTCTTCTTTTTGGAATTATAGGGCCCTGTAGGGAAGGGCCCTGGCTGTGGCTTCTGGGCCGCTGGCTGGCGGGTCTGGCTATTTTTCATGCGTGGCATCACCCCTCTGCTGGAACGATGGCTGGGCAACCTCCTGGCCCGGCAGTTTGAAGGTGAGTGGTTTTCTCTGTCCAACATCTCCCATTATTTCTCTAAGGGTAGGTCATATGTGTTCCTGTTCTGTCCCCTGCCCTTGTTTGAGAATGAGAACCCCTTCCTGCTGGATTACCTCTAAATCCCATTCTCTAATGAGTCTGACCTAGTATTCTGTTTATTTTGTTGTAATCATGGTTAGTGAGGTGGGCATGAAGGTAGAGACTCATTAAAAGCAATGAATCTTTTAATCACTTCACTTCTAGGCCGACACTCAAAGGGGGTGGCAAAGACTGTAACAAAGCAGCGAGTGGAGTCACATTTTGACCTTGAGCTTCGGGCAGCTGTGATGCATGACATTCTAGACATGATGCCTGAGGGGATTAAACAGAACAAGGCCCGGACAATTCTGCAGCACCTCAGTGAAGCCTGGCGCTGCTGGAAGGCCAACATTCCCTGGAAGGTGGGTATCTCCACAAGTCTGAGGAGACATGGACATCATCTTCCGGAACTAGGATTACCACTCCTGGATGCTCTGAGGGGGTCGTGTAGCTCCCATCACTTTCTCATTGTGCCTTTTGCACTTTCAGGTCCCTGGACTGCCAACACCCATAGAGAATATGATCCTTCGATATGTGAAGGCCAAGGCTGACTGGTGGACCAACACTGCCCACTACAACCGAGAACGGATCCGCCGTGGGGCCACTGTGGACAAGACTGTTTGCAAAAAGAACCTGGGCCGCCTCACCCGGCTCTACCTGAAGGCAGAACAGGAGCGGCAGCACAATTACCTGAAGGTTGGCAGAGTGGGCTGGGCTGGTTATGAGGGAGGTGGGCAAAGGGTGGACTGCAAAGTTGGGCCCATGCCTTATGCTGGAGAGATTGGCCACAGTGAGAGGCTAATTATGTGTCTGCCTTGCAGGACGGGCCTTACATCACAGCAGAGGAAGCGGTGGCAGTGTATACCACCACTGTGCATTGGTTGGAAAGCCGTAGGTTCTCACCCATCCCATTCCCCCCACTCTCCTATAAACATGACACCAAGTTGCTCATCTTGGCCTTGGAACGGCTCAAAGAAGCTTACAGGTGAGGAGGAGTGGATTAGATAGGTTCCTTTGGGAAGGTGACAGGGAGAATGAAATAATCATCAGAGTCCAAAGAACAGTTTAACCTCAATCCTTTCTGGGTTTGGTTTTCTCATTCACTTTTCTTTTGCCTTGTCAGTGTGAAGTCTCGGTTAAACCAGTCTCAGAGGGAAGAGCTAGGGCTGATCGAGCAAGCCTATGACAACCCCCATGAGGCATTGTCCCGCATCAAGCGTCACCTTCTCACACAAAGAGCCTTTAAAGAAGTGAGATGTCCTTCTTCGCCCCCTCCCCCAAGTTTTATTTTGGCTCTGCTATTCATTTATGGCACCCAGGGTAGCAGGTTGCCTCAGGTGATTGGTGGATTGGTGTAAACCAACTTCCCTGTCCCACAGGTAGGCATTGAGTTCATGGATCTCTATAGCCACCTGGTGCCAGTGTATGATGTGGAACCACTGGAGAAGATAACTGATGCCTACTTGGACCAGTACCTGTGGTATGAAGCTGACAAGCGCCGCCTTTTCCCACCCTGGATCAAGCCTGCCGACACAGAACCTCCTCCTCTGCTTGTTTATAAGTGGTGCCAAGGTAAAACTTTTCTGGGGTCACTCATAAGGAAGGGAAATGAATTGAGTTCTACATAAATATTCTCATTCTGGCAGCATAATTCATTGCTTTCTTACTGCTTGGTACCAAGGAAATAAGTGTTGATGTTAAACTGAACAAGGCTGACACTCCTAGCAATTTGTTTTTTGTTGTTGTTGTTTTGTTTTTTTAATCCTCACCCGAGGACATTTTTCGATATTTTGTTCAGATAGAGTGGGAGAGGGAGAGAGAGAGAGAGAGAGAAACATCGACGTGAAAGGGACACAGCGAGTGGTCGTCACCCACAGGACCCAACCAGGGCCGGGGACAAACTGCAACCGAGGTACATGCCCTTAGCGGGAACCGAAGCCGGGTCTCTCCAGACCGCAGGCCGACACTCTAACCGCTGAGCCAAACTGGCCAGGGCACTCCTAGAAATTTGGATGAATGAACAGAGTGCTAGTGTGAATAGGATAGCTACTATAGGCACTAGTCCTGAAAGGGAATTTCTAACATCCTAGAGACCTGTCTTGCTTGCTCCTCAGGCATCAATAACCTGCAGGACGTGTGGGAGACCAGTGAGGGTGAGTGCAATGTCATGCTGGAATCACGCTTTGAGAAGATGTATGAGAAGATCGACTTGACTCTGCTTAATAGACTGCTGCGACTCATTGTAGACCACAATATAGCTGACTACATGACAGCCAAGAACAATGTCGTCATCAACTATAAGGTGTGTCTTAGGGGCAGGGTAACAAGGAATTGTGCGGGAGGTATCTGGCCCATTGAGTTAGGTTCTGCTGAAGGGAGGACAAAAGTGTGCTCTGGAGAAGCTTGGGACTTGGTCACGGGTTAAGAGTTGTTAAGAGTTCAAGTCTTTCTTTCTAGGACATGAACCATACGAATTCATATGGGATCATCAGAGGCCTACAGTTTGCCTCATTCATCGTGCAGTACTATGGCCTGGTGATGGACTTGCTTGTGTTGGGATTACACCGGGCCAGTGAGATGGCTGGGCCCCCTCAGATGCCAAATGATTTTCTCAGTTTCCAGGACATAGCCACTGAGGCTGCCCACCCAATCCGTCTCTTCTGCAGATACATTGATCGCATCCATATTTTCTTCAGGTGAGAAGTTACCTGGGTTCTTACTCTTTTTTTTTTTTTTTTTAAATATGTTTTTTATTGATTTTAGAGATGGAGGGAGGGAGAGAGACATTGATGAGAGAAACAGCAACATGCATCTGCTGCCTCCTGCATACCCCCTACTGGGGATCTAGCCTGCAACCTGGGCATGTGCTCTAACTGGGAATCAGCAGGTGACCTCTTGGTGCATGGGTTAGTGCTCAACCTGAGCATACTGGCCAGGCTGGATTCTTATCCTTGCAAGGCATTGAGGAATATGCCACTCTGAAAGTGGCTCTTGTACCTTAGTTGACTTTCTGCTGAGTTGGGTTTCCAAAATGAAATGAAGTCCTGTGAGTCGGGAATGGGTTTGGGGCGAGCTCCATCTTTCCAGCTGTGTGTCTGTCTCATGAAGTCCTAGTGTACTGGGGCCTCAGCAATGCACTCTGTCTGGTGTAGGTTCACAGCAGATGAGGCTCGAGACCTGATCCAGCGTTACCTGACAGAGCATCCTGACCCCAACAATGAAAACATTGTTGGCTATAATAACAAGAAATGCTGGCCCCGAGATGCCCGCATGCGCCTCATGAAGCATGATGTGAACTTGTAAGTTTAAGTGGGGGCTGTGGGAGCTGGAAGAACATTGGCTTGAGGGATTCAGAGAACAATTAGAGGGAATTTATGAGGTTGTGTACTGGGTGGGAGGAATGTACTCTGTTGGGATATCATCAGTCTGCCCTTTGAAGGGAAGTTTCTTCCAGGAGATTGACGCGACCATGTTTTCTATTGGCAGGGGTCGGGCAGTGTTCTGGGACATCAAGAATCGTCTGCCACGGTCAGTGACTACAGTTCAGTGGGAGAACAGCTTTGTGTCCGTGTACAGTAAGGACAACCCCAACCTACTGTTCAACATGTGTGGCTTTGAGTGCCGCATTCTGCCTAAATGCCGCACCAGCTATGAGGAGTTCACCCACAAGGATGGAGTCTGGAACCTACAGAATGAGGTACAACTTGGGAAGGGGGCCAACATAGCATTGCCACCCTGTACCTATGGGGTAAATGGGAGTGAGGAACACCGACACAAGTTTTCATTATCTGGCAGCTGAGCCTCATTGGGTGGCAGGGCATAGTGGTGGTCAGAGTTGGTCCTTGTTCCTATGACATTTCCAGAGACAAGTTAACCTTGGTCTTGTGATTTAGGTTACTAAGGAGCGGACAGCCCAGTGTTTCCTGCGTGTGGACGATGAGTCAATGCAGCGCTTCCACAATCGTGTGCGTCAAATTCTGATGGCCTCTGGCTCCACCACCTTCACCAAGGTATATCAGACAGTCCCAGCATCTGTCATGTCCTCTACATCCCTATCCCACTTTCCTCCCAACCCTGACCCTGGTCTGCTCTCCTTTCTTGTCCTCTGTAGCATCTCCATGCTTTGTCAAATCGACTCAGTTATTTTCTGAGAATTCCCTGTAGGATTTCTGCAGCCTACTTCTGTGTGTAGTTGTGATGATTCTTTAAAGGCAAGAGTTGAAGTTGTATTTTTTTTTTTTTTTTAATCCTCGCCAGAGGATACTTTTTTTTCCCATTTATCTTCAGATAGAGTGGGAGGGAGTGGGGGGAGAGAGAGAGAGAGAGAGAAACATCGATGTGAGGAGAGACATATTGACTGGCTGCCTCCCGCATGACCCTGACCAAGGCTGGAGATGGAACCGCAACCAAGGTATGTGCCCTTTGACCGGGATTGAACCTGTGACTCTTTGGTCTACGGGCTCCAACTGAACTAAACAGGGCAGGGCTGAAATTGTGTTTTTAAATCTGAATAAAAATCACTGTTTTTACATTTTTCCAAGGGCTTGTTATCCAAGTCATATAACTCATCTTTTAAACAGTAACATAGTGTGCATTTTGAAAAACAAGTATAACTAGCTGTCTCAGTGTCTCTTTCCCCTGCAGCTGCTCCCAAAGGCCCAGCTGAAGGCATCTGGATTTGTTGACTGTGTATACTTAAGTTTTTTCAAGGTTTAAAAAGTCATCTTGCCCTTTCCACTGTCATTCCTTGCTATTATAGTGATGTACGTGAATGTCCTGGCATCAGTAATGCCAAAAAGAAAGGGAAACACCCGCTTCTTATTAGGCTGTGCTCCAAAGTCACTGTCCAGTTTCTAACTGTGATGAGGAGGCAGGGTTACACTGTTGAATTTGAAAGCACTGCTGATCACAGCTGGGGAAATTATGGACTTCACAGGCAGGTTAAACAGGTGTGGTCAGTCTCAGATTTGATGTGTAATTCAGAGATCTAGGAAAATGGCAGAATAATCTGCACCCTCCCTGTGAGTTTGGTTTCATCTTACTGACAACTTCCGCTGGTAACATGGTCCACAAAGAAGCAAGACTAAAAACACAAAGGACGCCCTTGGCTAGTGTGGCTCAGTTTGTTGGGCGTCATCCTGTGCACTGAAAGGTTGCTAATTCGATTTGTGCTGAGGGCACATGCCCGATTATGGGCTCAATCCTTGGTAGAGAACGTGCGTGCAGGAGGTAGCCAATCTATGTTCGCTCTCACATCAGTATTTTTCTCTCCCTTTTCCTTCCTCTCTCTCTAAAAAGCAATAAAAAATCTTTGAAAAAATAAAACAAAGAATGGAAAATCCTTGGATTCCTTTTTTAGGAATATAATACACATACATAGAAATAAAGTGCCTCGGTAGGTTTTTAAGAAAGTCACATCATCCTGGTTTCCCTTAGAATGATAACTTTGCTGTAGCATTTTTCTTTCATTCTGACTTTTATATCCCTTTGAATATGCGACACAAAGAATGCTTTAAATTTTTTCATGATGCTTTTGAGGATGTATTGTATATTAATATTCCTTACCTAAAATTCCTCATAATACATTCTTTTGAAGTATAGTGCAAAGAAAAAGTTTGTCCTTTAGGTTGGTTATTCCCTCTGAGGGTCAGATAACAGGAATTACGTATCTCATTCATTCTATTGGTGCTTGTTAATAACTACTGCATTCAAAGCATTGTGGACATACTACATATAAGCCAGAGTCTGCCTTCATTGAGCTCACCTACTTAGTTGGAGACACAGATGCATAGTCTGGAGAACGAGCTGTTGTATTATTTGGGAATCTGTGAGAACACTCAGCTTACTGACTAGCCTACTCTGGGAGAAGGAGAGGAAAGGCTTCCTGAAAGAAATAATAGGATTAGGTGGTGAGGGAGGGCATTCCTTTAGCCAGAAGTATGGAGAGGTAATTAGCATGGTATATGTGGGTCTATAACAGTGGTTCTCAAACTTCCTAATGCTGCGACCCTTCAGTACAATTCCTTGTGTTGCGGTGACCCCCAACCATAAAATTATTTTTGTTGCTACTTCATAACTGTAATTTTGTTACTGTTATGTCTTAGGCAACACCTGTGAAAGGGTCATTCGACCCCCAAAGGGATCGCGACCCACAGGTTGAGAACCAGTGGTCTATAACAAGTTGAGTAAATCATGGAGTTGAAACAGTTAGCAGATGGAGGCTGGATAGATAAGCAAGAGCCAGATCATGAAGGGGGTTGATTACATGCCTCATTAAGAGTTCTGGCCCTGGCTGGTTTGGCTGCAGACCGAAGGGTGTGGGTTCGATTTCATTCAAGGGCACGTATCTGGATTGCATGTTCAATCCCCGGTCGGAGTTGTGTGGGAGGCAACCAGTGGATATGTCTCTCCCGCATCGATGTTTCTCTCTTTCTCCATCCCTTTCTTCCACTGTATCTAAAAATCAATGGAAAAATATCCTCGGGTGAGGATTTAAAAAAAAAAAAGAGTTCTATATGGGTCTTAAGCCGTGGGAGTGACTGTTTTAGATTGCTGTGTTAGGTGGTTCACTCTTGCAGCTGTGGGAAAGGTGGGGTTAGAGAAATAGGACGTGAGATCAGGGTTGGGAACTACCGCCAAAGTCCAGATAAAATGGTGGAAGTAGCCCAGCCGGTGTGGTTCAGTGGATTGAGCATCGTCCCATGGACTGAGAGGTCCAGGTTCGATTCCCGGTCACGGCACATGTCTGCCTGGGTTGCCGGCTTGGTCCCCAGTGGGGGGCGCACAGGAGGCAGCTGATCAATGTTTCTCTCTCACATCAATGTTTCTGTCTTTCTCTAAAGAATCAATAAAAACATTTTTTTTTAAATGTGAAAGTAGAAGTAAGGATGGGGAACAGATTTGATAAGTAGTTAGCAGGTAAAATCAGCAGAGCTTCATTGTGGTGGTATGCCAGAGGGAAAGGAAGAAGTAAAAATAACATTCAGTTTTTGACATGGGTTACAAGGTGGATATTGATGTCACCAAGTAAAGACTACAGAAAGAAGAGCAGGTTTTGGGGGAAATAAATGAATTTAGTTTAGGATGTAAAAAGTTTGAAGTTCCTAAGAACATCCAGGTATTTCTCTAGTTCCATGATAGATATATACATATGTGTATGTGTGTATTTTTTTCCCCTTAGTGATTTTTTAATTGATGGGTCTCTTAGATTTGATGAAAAATACCATGTGTTTGAAGCTCCAGGGAGAGAAGTGAGGTGAGAACGTAAGAGTAGTCAGGAGTTACTTACAGGTTTCTGTAGGAAGTCCGAGTGGAGGTATTTTACAACCTGAAGCCTGGAGAAAGATGTCTGTGTTGAAGATGTAGATTTAGGAGTCTGTCAGCATAAAGAAGATGGTTGAAAGAGTGAGCAAGATTATCCAGGGAAAATATAAGAAATGAGAAGAGCAGAGGGATGAGTTGGGAACCATTGGGAACACTGAGCAGCAGTGTGGCCAGACTGGGAGAGTGCTGGGTCATGGTGTCCAAGGCTGTCAGCAATGGGTGACCAGTTAACAGTTGCAGTTGCCTAAGAGTCTTTCAGTTAGATAAGGTCTGAGCAGTATCCATGGATTTGGCAGTCTGGACGTCATTGGTGACCTTAGCAAGAGCTGTTTCAGAAATAGTAGGGATAGAAGCCAGACTGCAGCGGGTGAGGCTTTATGGGAAGTGAGGGAGTGGAGACAGCAAGCACTCTCAATTTGCCATAGCTGGGGGCAGGAAAGACATTAGATGCCACCTAGAGGGAGACAGAAGTTAAGGCAGGCATTTTTATTTTTATGCTATCTATCTATCTATCTATCTATTTATTTATTTATTTATTTATTTATTTATTTATAATTCTCACCTCAGAATGTTTTTCCCATTGATTTTTCTTTTTATTTATTTTTTAATCCTCACCCAAGGATATTTTTCCATTTATCTTCAGATAGAGTGGGAGGGAGAGAAACATCAATGTGAGAGGGACACATCTACTGGCTGCCTCCCGCACAACCCCGACCAGGGCCGGGGATCAAACCTGCAAATGAGGTATTTGCCCTTGACTGGAAATTGAACCTGCGATTCCTTGGTCTTCGGGCTGATGCTGTAACTGCTCAAACCAGCCAGGGCATGTTTTCTTAATATTGTTTCTTATATCATTATGAAATTACCCTCTTTATTCCTGGTAATAATTCTCAGTTGTGGAGTCTACTTTGTCTGATACCAGTAGTGCCACTTTAGCTTTGTTTTGTGTTTGCCTGGATGTCTTATTCCATCTTTTTACTTTTAACCTGTGTCGTCTTTATAATTAAAGTGCATTTCTTGTAGACAGTATATAGTTGAATCTTGTTTTTATTCTATCTGCATTTTCCTCTGTTCCTGATTTCTTTTGGATTGAGTGTTTTTATTATTTTAATTTATCTTTAGTCTTCACTTATTAGTTACACTTCTTTGTTCTCTCTCTCTCTCTATATATATATATATTTTTTTTTTTAATGTTTTTTAAATAATTTTTTTCTTTATTGAGTTTAGAGAGGGAGAGGAAGAGAGAGATAGAAACATCGATGAGAGAGAACATCTATCGGCCATCTCCTGCATGCCCCCCACTGGGGATTTGCCCCACAACTTGGGCATGTACCCTGACCAGGAATCAAACCAGCAACTTCTTGGTGCATAAGTTGTCGCTCAACCACTGAGCCACACTGGCCGGGCAGATTCAGTCATATTTTAGCATATATCAGTACTTCAGTCCTTTTCATGGTTTAATAAATAGGCTATCATATGGATATACCACATTTTGTATACCCACTTGTCAGTTGATAGACATTTGTTTCTTTGTTGTTTGTTTTTCACTTTTTGAGTATTAGGAATAATACTGCTATGAAATTTGTATACACATTTTTGTGTGGACATATATTTTCATTTCTCCTGGGTATATGCCTATGAATAGAATTACTGATATATATGATAACTGTTTTAACCTTTTGAAGAACTGCCAGACTGTTTTTCAAATTGACTTTTATTATTTCACATTCCTACCAGCAGTATATAAGAGTTCCAATTCTTACTAACACTTGTCACTGTTTTATAGCCACTCCAGTGGGTGTTCAATAGTATCCCTCAGTGGTTTTTATTTATACATACTTCCCTAATGACCTTGAGTTGAAATCTTTCTTTTTTAATTTAATTCTCATCTGAGGATATTTTTTTCCATTTATCTTTAGACAGAGTGGGGGGGTGGTGGTGAGAAACATCGATATGAGAGAGACACATCGATTGGTTGCCACCAGCACGACCACAACCGAGGTACGTGCCCTTGGCAGGAATTGAACCCATGACTCTCTGGTCTGCGGGCTGACGCTCTAACCACTGAGCCAAACTGGCGAGGGCTGAAATCTTTCTTGAGAACTAGAGACAACATAATTAACTGGATTAAACAGTCTATCACTCTCCCCCTCCCCCCCAGCTCATCTATAATTTGTTTCCCGCTATTTTCAGATTGTGAATAAGTGGAACACAGCTCTTATTGGCCTTATGACATACTTTCGGGAGGCTGTGGTGAACACGCAGGAGCTTTTGGACTTGCTGGTGAAATGTGAGAACAAGATCCAGACACGTATCAAGATTGGCCTCAACTCTAAGATGCCAAGTCGGTTCCCCCCTGTTGTGTTCTACACCCCTAAGGAGTTGGGTGGACTCGGCATGCTCTCAATGGGCCATGTGCTTATCCCCCAGTCTGACCTCAGGTAGGACTTGGCTGAAAATCTTGCTAAAACCTGAGGAAAGGTAGGGGATGTTTCTTTACTTTTAGGCTTTATTTATTTATTTATGTATTTTTCTAATCTTGGTTGTGCCCCAAAACAGGTGGTCCAAGCAGACAGACGTAGGTATCACACATTTTCGTTCAGGAATGAGCCATGAAGAAGACCAGCTGATTCCCAACTTGTACCGCTACATACAGCCATGGGAGAGTGAGTTTATTGATTCTCAGCGGGTCTGGGCTGAGTATGCACTCAAGAGACAAGAGGCCATTGCTCAGAACAGGTGGGCATCCAGGAGGACATAGCAGTTCTGTGGAGGTGGGGGTTGACCTTTGAGCCCTGCATGACATATTTTTGTGGAGATAAGGAAGTAGATTCTACATCTGACCCTGTTTACCTGTGGTCAGGAGGAATGCTGAACTCTTCATATGAGCACACATTTGACTTGGTCTTTTTTTTGGGCAGACGACTGACCTTAGAAGATCTAGAAGATTCATGGGATCGTGGCATTCCTCGAATCAACACCCTTTTCCAGAAGGACCGGCACACACTGGCTTATGATAAGGGCTGGCGTGTTCGAACTGACTTTAAGCAGTACCAGGTACATGGAAGGGATAATGGAGAGATTTCCCTGAATTAGGAGACTCCATGGCCGTGGCAGGAACATGGGGCAGTAAGCACTTAGAAGTGTGACCATACTTTTCTTGCTATCTAGGTTTTGAAGCAGAACCCTTTCTGGTGGACACACCAGCGGCATGATGGGAAGCTCTGGAACCTGAACAATTACCGTACAGATATGATCCAGGCCCTGGGTGGTGTGGAAGGCATTCTGGAACACACACTCTTCAAGGGCACTTACTTTCCTACCTGGGAAGGGCTTTTCTGGTAAGGATTCTCTTCTCCCCTTACAGGGACCTATTACAACTCTCTGAGCTCGTTCGTCCCTTGTGTGCCTGTGTTCTACTATGGGGTGTTCCAAACAGCCATCCCCAGGAGGTCAGCAACACTCTGGGAGATGGCACGACATCACTTCCTGGTCCTTTCTGCTTCCTAGGGAGAAGGCCAGTGGTTTTGAGGAGTCTATGAAGTGGAAGAAGCTAACTAATGCTCAGCGATCAGGATTAAACCAGATTCCCAATCGTAGATTCACCCTCTGGTGGTCTCCAACCATCAACCGAGCCAATGTGAGTATCGTTGGTAGATATGAAAGATCAGAAACTAAAAACAAGTGTTTCTACTTAATTATGTTAGGAGAACCACTCTTGATCTGTAGTGTAACTCTCCTCTTCCTGTCAGGTATACGTAGGCTTTCAGGTGCAGCTGGATCTGACTGGTATCTTCATGCACGGCAAGATCCCCACACTGAAGATCTCTCTCATCCAGATCTTCCGAGCTCACTTGTGGCAGAAGATCCATGAGAGCATCGTTATGGATTTGTGTCAGGTGGGCTAGAATTGAGGGGAGGGGATGCCATGAAAAGTCATCCTCTTTTGGGTACAGGAAATCTACCCTGGAAGCTCTGAGGATGAGAATTCTGTATTGTTTTACCAGGTGCCACATTATATTCAGTTCTACGAGCCTTTATTTTATTTATGTATTTATTTTTTTAATGTTTTTATTGATTTTTAGAGAGAGAGGGAGGGAGGGATAGAAACATTAGTGAGAGAGAAACCTTGGTTGGCTGCCTCCTGCATGCCCCTTACTGGGCATCGAGCCCGAAACCCAGGCATGTGCCTTGATGGGGAGTCGAACCAGTGACCTCTCAGTGCATGGGTCGATGCTCAACTACTGCGCCACACTAGCCAGGGCTACAAGACTTTATTGTAAGGGCCTCCATAGACAGTCATAACCTTTCCACCTTTGCTTCCAGGTGTTTGATCAGGAACTGGATGCACTGGAAATTGAGACAGTACAAAAGGAGACAATCCATCCCCGAAAGTCCTATAAAATGAACTCTTCCTGTGCAGATATCCTGCTTTTTGCCTCCTATAAGTGGAATGTTTCCCGGCCTTCATTGCTGGCAGACTCCAAGTAAGTCCCTTATGACCCAGACCTAGGCACCCAGGAATCTTAGTTTTACTATTCTAGCTTTAGGAATTGTCCCTGCCTGTCTTTCTTTGTAACTTGGAGCCAGTGCTACCGCTGGATCCTGTGGACACCCTCAACCAAGTCTGCTGATTCTCTGGGGAGTCTTACTGACATGAAACAGGCAGAGGGGTTGGTTTTAAGATTTAGATGTAGTGATTGAGAGTTCTTGTGGTTGTGTCAGTGGCTTCCTGGAAGCCTGGACTCCTGACCCTTCTCCACCCTCAGGGATGTGATGGACAGCACCACCACTCAGAAGTATTGGATTGACATCCAGTTGCGCTGGGGGGACTATGATTCCCATGACATTGAGCGCTACGCCCGGGCCAAGTTCTTGGACTACACCACAGACAACATGAGTATCTACCCTTCACCCACGGGTGTGCTCATTGCCATTGACCTGGCCTATAACCTGCACAGGTAAGGTTGGGCTCAGAAGCATGTATTTTTCATCATCCCCACACTTTGATATATACATGTTTTTTAGGTTGCCTGTCTGAGGTGACATTTGGCTCTTTCCTCCTCTGGGTCACTGACTCTCTCTTCTCTGTGTAACAAGCAGATACTTGTTAGCCTGGCCAACAGTCTTTTCCTCCTCTTTAGAGTTGTTGTTTGTCATTTGCCTTGTTCTTGAGGCTACCAGCCTTGTGTAACTTTTCTTGCCTGTTCTAACTCCACAGTGCCTATGGAAATTGGTTCCCAGGCAGCAAGCCTCTCATACAGCAGGCCATGGCCAAGATCATGAAGGCAAACCCTGCCTTGTACGTGTTACGTGAACGGATTCGTAAGGGGCTGCAGCTCTACTCATCTGAGCCCACTGAGCCCTATCTGTCCTCTCAGAACTATGGTGAACTCTTCTCCAACCAGATTATTTGGTTTGTGGATGACACTAATGTCTACAGAGTGACCATTCACAAGGTGAGAAGGCTTACAAGCAGTGTAGGGATGTACAACTCTAAATGCCTATGGGAGGGTGTTCGGGCAAGTGTGTACATATTGGAATGAAGGCAGGATGATTGTGTCTGGGCCATGCTAACTGATGTAATCATTCTTTAGACCTTTGAAGGGAACTTGACAACCAAGCCCATCAATGGGGCCATCTTCATCTTCAACCCACGCACAGGGCAGCTATTTCTCAAGATAATCCACACATCTGTGTGGGCTGGACAGAAGCGTTTGGGTCAGGTGAGCCAGTTAAAGAACAGAGAGGCTGTAGAAACTTATCTCTTAATTTTTGGTATATGGGTGTGGGTGTGGGTGAGGGTGAGTGAGTACGTGTGAGAGAAAATGAGAATCTCCTGTTTCTCTCTGAAACGTTGAGGGCATCTCATTTGAACTTTTCCCTTGAATTACTTAGCTTGGGAATTATTCTCCTATAGGAGATCCAAGAGTGTGAAGTCCTTCATTACCTACCAGCTGGTCTTTCTGCTTTCTGAATCTCCTACCTCTAACCTCAAACGGGGCTACCAGAAGTCATCTTTCTAAAGGGAACAAGCATTCTTTTTTTTTTTTTTTTTTTTATCCTCACCCGAGGACATTTTTCCATTCTTTGTTCAGGTAGAGTGGGAGGGAGAGAGAGGAACAGAGAGAGAGAGAGAGAAACATCGATGTGAAAGGAACACATCGAGTGGCTGCCACCCACACAACCGACCAGGGCCGGGGACAAACTGCAACCGAGGTATGCGCCCTTAGCGGGAACCGAACCCGGGTCTCTCAGGACCGCAGGCTGACGCTCTAACCGCTGAGCCAAACCGGCCAGGGCGGAACAAGCATTCTTAAAATGTCACTTTCACCAAATTTCTTCTTATCTCAAAGCCCTTGGTTGTACTTTCTTGCTGAATTAACTCTTAACGCCTCTTTGGCTTCCTAGACACTTGATATCTGACGGGGCTGTAACCTGTCCAGCCACAGGTTCTTTTCCCTTATAGCATGTTTCCTCTTGTAATTAGTCTGGGATCCTGTTATCCCCAAACCCTGATGCTCCTCTCCACTTTTGTGGCTTTGCTCACATATTTTTTTTCTAGAATGAACTCTCTTTCCTCTGTTTATCATGGTCTTAATAATGCCTTTCAGATGTTTTTTTGTTTTGTTTTGTTTTTGTGCAGCTCTTTATGACCTTTAGTCTTAATTTCTTTTGTCCCTAACATAATGTAGTATAATAAAAAATTGGCTTGTGTGAGTTTTATATAGCCAGCTAGGTTGAAAAACTCTTTTGGGCAAGACCATTTGACACTTAATTTTACCTCCGTAGTACCCAACATTGAATAGCAGTGCTCAGTAGAAACATGGTTTGATTATTTAAGGCTAGTATCTTCTGTTCTAGTTTACCTGGGAGGGTGGAGACTCAATTTTCATTTCTTTCTCTTGCGTTTTAGTTGGCTAAGTGGAAGACAGCTGAGGAGGTGGCTGCCCTGATCCGATCTCTCCCTGTGGAGGAGCAGCCTAAGCAGATCATTGTCACCAGAAAGGGCATGCTGGATCCATTGGAGGTGAGCGGTGGATGAGGTAGAAGAAAGGAAGACCAAGACCTGCAGGCTCTGTTTCTAATCTTGGATTTTATCTCGTTTCAGGTGCACTTGCTGGACTTCCCCAATATTGTGATCAAAGGATCAGAGCTCCAGCTCCCCTTCCAGGCTTGTCTCAAGGTGGAAAAGTTTGGGGACCTCATCCTGAAAGCCACTGAGCCCCAGATGGTTCTCTTTAACCTCTATGATGACTGGCTCAAGACTATCTCATCTTACACGGTATGAAGCCACCTCATGAAGAGGGTCACTTTAAGAGGAGTAGGTTTGGGGCCATGAGAAAATCTTGTGCCTTGGTTTTAACCACAGGTTCCTTATGGGGGCCATTTTCACATCTTCAGCCTGTGGACAGTGACTCTGTGCTCTGAATATCAACTTGGCAGGGTGGGGAGTAGCATCTTAGAGTTCAAAATCAATCCCTGGGTTCCCTGAAAGAATAGGATCAAGGAAGGCGGAAGAACAGTAAGTGGCTGACCTCCCCACGCTGCCTCATCTTTTCCCAGGCTTTCTCCCGCCTCATCTTGATTCTACGTGCCCTGCATGTGAACAATGACCGGGCAAAGGTGATCCTGAAGCCAGACAAGACTACTATTACAGAACCACACCACATCTGGCCCACTCTGACGGATGAGGAGTGGATTAAGGTGGAGGTGCAGCTCAAGGATCTTATCTTGGCCGACTATGGCAAGAAAAACAAGTGAGCACTGGTGGTGGGGAGATAGATGGAAGAGCCAAAAGGGTGAAATAGCTGGTTTCTGGATTTTTTTAAACATTTAGGCTTAGATATTTCTCAAGAAATTGTTCTGGGAGATACCTGGAGAAGAAAGGAAGGCAGTATCTTCATATAGTGGAGGAAGTGTCTCTGTTTGGGGGCTTTTTTCTGAACCTTGGGCATTGTTTCTCAGCAGAGGCACTGTTGCCATTTTGAGCAGAGTATTTATTGTCCACGCATCACAGGAAGTTTTAACATCTCAGACCCTTAGGTACCACAGCCACACAGTGCACACATACTTTTCTCCCCTCTTCTTTTCTGTTATTGTGGAAAACAAAAGTCTCTGTAGATTTCCAAATGTCTCATAGGTTGGCTGACAGTACCAGCTCTGAGAACATGTTTCAGGGTGGTTGTTTTTTTTGAGAATTGTCCTGTGCTAGGGCACTTTTTATTGAGAAGAGTGGGAAGTGTGCGTGCTGAGCGGGTTTGAACGTGGCTGAAAGGAGCACATGCACAGGGCCATCCTGAGCTGTGGGCATCTTACCAGTGTTAGTGCGTCTCCATGGCTTGCTTCCTTTACAAGTGTCACTTGAGGATTGTCTGGGGTAATGTAGGCTTCTTTGTACCACCAACTTACATTGAGGCAGAAGTGACCAAGGGGAAGGGATCCTTGTGGTGTGACCCACACTGTCCCCACAGTGTGAACGTGGCATCACTGACACAGTCGGAAATTCGTGACATCATCTTGGGTATGGAGATCTCAGCGCCCTCACAGCAGCGGCAGCAGATAGCTGAGATTGAGAAGCAGACCAAGGAACAGTCACAGCTGACTGCAACACAGACTCGCACTGTTAACAAGCACGGTGATGAGATCATCACCTCTACCACCAGCAACTATGAGACCCAGACTTTCTCATCTAAAACCGAATGGAGGGTCAGGTACTGTATGGGGCGAGAGGGGTAGGGATGGGAAGGCCTGCTGGTGCTACCTAAGGTGCTTGGACTGAGAAATGCTGACCCTACCTGTTTGTTTGTAGGGCCATCTCTGCTGCCAACCTGCACCTAAGGACTAATCACATCTATGTTTCATCTGATGACATCAAGGAGACTGGTTACACCTATATCCTTCCCAAGAATGTGCTTAAGAAGTTCATCTGCATATCTGACCTTCGGGCCCAAGTGAGTAAGTGTGCTTGAGTAGGCCGCGGTGTATGCCCAGACATTTTATGTATCTAAAACTCACTTAAGATTTCCTGGAATATAAGGTTTCAAGATTCATGGAAAAGTAAATATAAGTATAGCCAAAACAGCAAGGAGGGTTTTGGCCCCCTCAAGCAGATATCAAAACATTATAAAGTTATGACAATTAAGATAATAGCATTTGGTCAGAATGCTTCATGTGTATATAATAAATATGGTATATCAAGTCTGTAGGGCCCTGGCCGGTTTGGCTCAGCGGTTGGAGCGTCGGCCTGCAGACCAGAGAGTCCCGGGTTTGGTTCCCGCTAGGGGCACGTACCAAAAAAAAAAGTCTGTAGGATTAGGATGCCTTATGATATTGAAGTGATCAGAAAAAGGAATCTAGATCCCTACCTCACACCACTTAAAAAATAAAATCCAGGTGGAGTAAAGATCTGAATGTAAAATATTAAATGAACTATAGAGTATTAAAAGAAAATATTTATTACCTTAGTTTTGGGATAGTCTTTTAAATAAGACACAAAGCACAAAACCACAATCAAAATGAATAACTTGTGTGTGATAAACGGTACCACAAAGACAAACTAAAAACAGAAAGAAAACATTTGCATAACTGTTGATATGAGTTAAGATCTAGAATAGGGAATTCACAGAAATGTATTTTTTTTTCTTTATTTATTTTTAGAGAGAGGGGAAGGGAAAGGAAGAGAAAGATAGAAACATCGATGAGAGAGAACATTGATTGGCCGCCTCCTGAAGGCCCCCCACTGGGGATTGGGCCCACAACCTTGGCATGTACCCTGACCGGGAATCGAACTGGTGACCTCTTGGTGCATGGGTCGATGCTCAACCACTGAGCCACACCAGCTGGGCCAGAAATGTATTTTTTAAAAAAGATAACTGGCCCTGGCCGGTTTGGCTCAGCGGTTAGAGTGTCGGCCTATGGTCCAGAGAGACCCAGGTTCAGTTCCTGCTAAGGGCATGTACCTCAGTTGCAGTTTTTCCCCGGCCCTGGTTGGGTTGTGCAGGTGGCAACCACTCAATGTGTCCCTTTCACGTTGATGTTTCTCTCTCTCTCTCTCTCCCTCATACTCTATCTGAACAAAATGTTGAAAAATGTCTTCAGGTGAGGATTAAAAAAAGAAAAAAAACAAAACTATATAAGAATGGGCAAAGAATATGAATGCAATTCAGAAAAGAAACTATAAGTGGCAAATACAACATGAAAAAATGCTCCCCCTTACTAGTAATCAGAGAAATTTATGTGTTATAAAACACCGTTTATGGCCTCTGTTTGGTAAATTTGAAAAGATTGTTAATATCCACTGGCCGGTGTGGTTCAGTGTTTGAGCATCCACACATGCACCAAAAAAGGTCGTTGGTTCGATTCCTGGTCAGGACACATGCATGGGTTGCAGGCTTGATCCCCAGCAGGGGGCCTGCAGGAAGCAGCCGATCAATGTTGATGTTTCTCTCTCATCCATATTTCTTATCTCTCCTTCTCTAAAATCAGTTTTAAAAAAACATTAAAAAAAAAAAAAAAAGATTGTTAATATCCTCTGTGGGTGAATTTATAGGAACACAAGTCTTCTTAACTTTGTTGATGGCAATGTAAAATTTAAAATACCACCTAGTGCTGGTTTTAAAGATGTTTTCATGAGCTGTGTGCTCATTTGTTTATGGATACTAAAATAATCAAGTGGGGAGCATGTGAGCAGTGCACATTCCTGGGCCCCACTCAGGGGAGAGTCTGATGTGGTAAGTCTGAGATGAGGTCCATGTTTAATGTTGTGAACAAGTACCCCAGGTGATTCTGATGTGGTAGATTCTGACCACATTTTGAGAAACTCTTATCCTTGTTCTTGAGGAAGGGGAGGAAACACAGGGCTAAGGGCCCAGAGTCTAGGCTGGTACTAAGAATCATTTTGGTTCTTGACCTCCTTGTCTCCAGATTGCGGGATACCTATATGGGGTGAGCCCACCCGATAACCCCCAGGTGAAAGAAATCCGCTGCATTGTGATGGTGCCACAGTGGGGCACCCACCAGACTGTGCACCTGCCTAGCCAGCTGCCCCAGCATGAATACCTCAAGGTCAGTGGGAGAACAGGGGCTTTCTGCTGTCCCAGTCGGGGAGGGAAGGCATAAATGTTACTCTTGTGGGTGGGATTTCTGTCTGCAGATAGGGCTTTAAATAGTTTTTCACTGCTCTTTGCCTATAGGAGATGGAACCCTTAGGTTGGATCCACACTCAGCCCAATGAGTCCCCCCAGCTATCACCCCAGGATGTCACCACCCATGCCAAGATCATGGCTGACAACCCATCTTGGGATGGCGAGAAAACCATCATCATCACCTGCAGGTGGGCTTGAGCGTACTTGGGAGGAAGTATGGTGGGCTGGCACCGCAGACCAGGGCCCAGAATGGTGGCCTAAGCTCTCACTTGATCCTCACCCCTCTTTCAGCTTCACACCAGGCTCGTGCACACTGACAGCCTACAAGCTGACCCCCAGTGGCTATGAATGGGGCCGCCAGAACACAGACAAGGGCAACAACCCCAAGGGCTACCTACCTTCGCACTACGAGAGGGTCCAGATGCTACTGTCAGATCGCTTCCTTGGCTTCTTTATGGTCCCTGCCCAGTCCTCCTGGAACTACAACTTTATGGGTAAGTAGGGAAGCAGAGGGAAGTGGGGATGGAATTAGGCCATCATCCTTAGTACTTTGGGCCTGACTCTGGTTTGGAGATGGCCCAGGGGTCCCAGATGGGTGAGACAGGTGGACCTTGTTAACGTTGGACGTTTTCATCTACCCAAAGGTGTACGGCATGATCCCAACATGAAGTACGAGCTGCAGCTGGCAAACCCCAAAGAGTTCTACCATGAGGTGCACAGGCCCTCCCACTTCCTCAACTTTGCCCTTCTGCAGGAGGGCGAGGTCTACTCTGCGGATCGAGAGGACCTCTACGCCTAGTTGTTTCCTCACCTCCTCCTGCATCAGACTCCCCAAAGGCTGGAGCCTTTTACCCCCATAAACGAGCTGGTGACATTCAGCAGCTTGGCCCCTTTTTCCTCTTATTTTATGCTTGTTGTGTTATTGATCTCCTGGTGACTTGTAGTCCTGAACAGAGTATAATAATAAATTTTGTATAAATTGGAGTTTTTTAATTTTTTCCCCCCGAGCTCAAATTCTGGGTGTAGGATTGGTGGGAAGCTGGCCTTGCTAACAGCAAGGTGCTGGGCTCTACTTTGAAGGGGAAGGAGGACCCCTATTCAGGGCCTGTGGGGCTAAATAATCCCCTACACTCTGGGAACTGAGATGGGGGTTGGGCTTTCACACTCCTACCACTTTGACCACATTTACCAATTTTGCTCCAAAATACTTGCAAATCATGACTCCTTTTCAACATTCCTTGGAGCAGTTGCTGCCATTTCCTGAGTCTGGAAGCTTGTAGCTTGCTCTCTGCAGCTTTGGTGCCCAGGCTAGCCTCTTAAGCTTTGTGTCACTCCTGGTCAGGGAAACAGGCACATGCCTGGACTGTTGGCTTTCTCAGCCCTCCTACTTCTCAACTCTTGCCTGTGTTTGGCAGCTCAGTGGGGCCCCGTGACTCCAGACGTAGGGGTGGAGCCTAGATTAGGTACTGGGGAGGAGCTGACGAAAGTGACTACTTACAGCCCTGAGCCTCAGCTCTTGACCGCCTGGCTGGAGGTTGGCCGTCCTTTTTCCTGTGACCTTGGGAACTCTAACCGGACAGGACCCAGGAGGCCTAGGAGGCCCAGGGCACTGTCTCTCCCCCACGCTGTTTTCTTTCATCGCCCCTCCCCTGTCGCTTCTACCCCACCCTCTACTGCCCTAAACTGCTTCCTGGGCGGGAACTGTTAGGCTTTTTCCTGCCCCAGTTGGGGGGCGGTGACTGTCGCAGCCCCTGGCCTTCAGGGGCTATGGAGCCCAGGAGGGCGGCGCCTGGGGAGCACGGCTGGGGGCCTCGCGTGGTCACGGGGGTGGAGACGGCCGCAGAGCTGGTATACCATCTGGCGGGGGCGCTGGGCACTGAGCTGAAGGAGCTGGCACGCCGCTACGGGCCGGAGGCGGCGGCGGGGCTCGTGCCTCTCGTGGTGCGGGCGCTAGAGCTCCTGGAAAAGGCTGCTGTGGGGCCTGCTCCTGACTCGGTGAGTCACTGCCCACTCCCTGTGCCACCCGCGCGGTCGGCGGGGCCCAACCCTGAGAGCCCGGACTCCCCAGCTGCAGGTGTCGGCGCAGCAGGCCCAACTGGAGCTGCAGCGGCTGCGGGAGGAGAACGATCACCTCCGCAGAGAGCTGCGCTGCGGGCCCCAGGGTGAGTGGGGTTTGGGGGGTTGGACCGGCTCAGGGCCCACCTCCCGCGAGCCGCCGCGGCTGAGAACACCCCTTCCTCAGAGGAGCGCGCTCTGCTGCGGCAGCTCAAGGAAGTGACGGACCGACAGCGTGATGAACTCCGGGCGCACAACCGTGACCTGCTGCAGCGCAGCCAGGAGACGGAGGCGGTGAGGCCGGGCAGCGGCCACGGGGCGGGGCGGGGCTCCCTCGGCGCCCCGCCCACCAGTGCTACCGTTCGCTTCGCCCCCAGTTGCAGGAGCAGCTGCAGCGCCTCCTGCTGGTGAACGCGGAGTTGCGGCACAAGTTGGCGGCCGTGCAAACCCAGCTGCGATCCGCACGGGACCGCGAGCGCGAGCGGGAGCTGCGGTGGGAAGGGGCTGTGGAGCTGGCCCAAGAGCGGGCACGAAACCAGGCCGGTGGGCCTGGGTGTGAGCAGAGGCAGGAGCCTGAGCGGGCTGCTGACGGAGCAGGAGTCCATGGGACCCCTGAGGACCCGGTGAGTGCCCGCTGAGGTCGGGGACCTTCCCCAGGACTCACAACGGGAAAGGTTTACTGTGCTGCACAGCAAGTCAGCGGGAAGCTGGAATGTAGCATACAAGTGTGTGCCCCGCCGGCCTCTGTCCCACTCACCTAGAGCGCGGTCTGTGATCTGTCGTTGCGCCCCCTTGCCTTCCAAGTCTTCCTGCCGGTTACTTCCTTTAGCATTCCCGTGACAACCCAGGGGCAGAGGGGCGCCAATCAAGGCACCCCCCTGACCAAGCCTGCCCTTCTGCTGGGTATCCACCACAGCGTCCCTCCAACATAGGGCAGTGTGGCTTCAGTCGAGAGGAGCTTGAGCAGATCCTTCAGGAGCGGAATGAGCTCAAAGCCAACGTGTTCCTGCTGAAGGAGGAGTTGGCCTACTTCCAGCGGTGAGGGCGCTGGGCAGGAGCTGGGAAGCTGACGGGCCCCAGTCACACCTGTTCCTGGGCCTCAGATCACCTGCCTCATTTATTGGCTCATCGATGTATAAACAGTGACATGTGCCAGGCACCGGGAGGACACAAATCACACAGCCCCTTGTCCCTCTGGAACATCATCCAAATGAGTGAGGGGACAGTGCAGGGGGTCACAGAAGCATCAGCAGTAGTCAAGGAAGTATTCCTAGGAGTGGTGACACCTAAGCTAAGGTTTGAGGGGTGTTAGTAAGGCAGAGTATTTCAAAAAGGGGTACTTTAGTGTGAGACTTACTGTTGGCATCCCGTCACCTTTTCCCTACCCTTTCCTCTCCCCTGTAGGGAGCTGCTCGCAGACCACAGGGTACCTGGACTTCTGCTGGAAGCCATGAAGGTGGCTGTCAGGAAGCAGCGGAAGAAGATCAAGGCCAAGATGTTAGGGACCCCAGAGGAAGCAGAGAGCAGGTAAGTCGCAGCCTTCATTCGCACTGAGCCAGCCCTCCCCCTCTTGTTCTGCTGAGCCTGATGACCCAGCCTAGTCATGTTCTAACCTGGTCTAGCTCCTCCTAAGTCTGCTGACCTTCTCTGGTCACCCAGTTTAGCTTGCTGACCCAATCTGGTCACCTTTTGAGTCTTTTGTCTCAGACGGAACCTATCACCCCAGCCTAGTCATGAGTCGACCCTCAGTGAGCCACACCAGCTGGGCCCCTAAGCCTATTTTACAGCCTGCTCTGCTGAGCCTGTCACTCTGGCCTGGTCACCCCCTGAGCCTGATGTCCAGCCTGCCCTGCTGAGCCTGTCACTCTGGCCTGGTCACCCCCTGAGCCTGATGTCCAGCCTGCCGTCCAGCCTGCCCTGCTGAGCCTGTCACTCTGGCCTGGTCACCTCCTGAACCTGATGTCCAGCCTGCCCTGCTGAGCCTGTCACTCTGGCCTAGTCACCTCCTGAACCTGATGTCCAGCCTGCCCTGCTGAGCCTGTCACTCCGGCCAGGTCACCTCCTGAGCCTACCATCAGGCCTGTCCTGTTAAACCTGCCATTCTTCCTTGGTCACCCTTGGGCCTGCTGATCTGGTCTGGTCACCCCCTGAGCCTGCTGTCCAGCCTGTCCTGCTGAGCCTGTCACTCTGACCTGGTCACCCTCTGAGCCTGATGTCCAGCCTGCCCTGCTGAGCCTGTCACTCCGGTCAGGTCACCCTCTGAGCCTGCTGTCCAGCCTGCTGTCCTGAGCCTGCCAGCCTTCTCTCTGAAACTCACCGCTCCCATTTGTCATGACTGCTGTGCACCCTGCTGAAGAATCCTGCTAATGCTGCTTTTCCACATTCATTCTTCGGTTCCCTGTCTTGGCTGTGTCTGTTCTCAGAGGGATAGGACTGTAGTTATAGGGTCCTCCATAGAAAGCCAAAAGGACTGGGTTCAAAGAGCTCCTGGGTTGGTGAACACATGTCGATGCTGGGCTAATGGTGGGCCTGAGGAGGGCGGGGAAGCCCTGTGCCCTTGCCCCATACCTTGCCCTGTACATCTCTTCACCTGGCTATTCCTAAATTATATCCCTTTATAATAAATCAGTAATCCAGTAAGTAAAAAAACAAACAAAAAGACTATAGCTGCCATCTTGTCAGGGGCTTGCTGACCTTCAGGCTATAAAATAAAGTCTCAAGATGTCCATTTCCCTAGTGTCTCCTCCCGGTCTTGGGGGCCCTGTTGTCACTCTGTCCTCCCCTGCCTGCTCCTGGTGTCTGCACAGAAGGCTGACCTTAGCTGCACTCCTGTTGTCCCTCCTGGCCTTGATAAATGACCCTCACCTCTTTCCTCTCTCCTCTGCCTCAGTGATGATGAGGACGGCTCATGGCTCCTGCTCTCCAGCAATAAGGGAGATTACCCCCCACCCCCCGAGTCCAGAATACAGAGTTTGTATGTTGGGGAAGAAGAAGGGCAAAAGTGGTGGTGGGGGAGGGAAGGGGCCCCACCTTGGTACTTTTCAGCATCCCCTTTCCTACTCCCCTGACCTGACGCTCACCCTGCTGTCCTGAGCTCTAGGGGTACCCCTCCCCTGCTCCTCTGCCCCTGGCCCTTGTACCTCCCCGCTCCCTCATGCTACCCTTTCTTCCTACTAGATCCCCTTTTCTCACCACCCCTCGTCCTCGGCCTATGTACTTGATCTCTCTGGCATCCAGCCTCAAAGTACCTCTTGGTTCTCCCCCCAGCTTTGGCCTGTGTTATCGGGGTGAAGCAGAGGCCCCTGAAGCCAAGACCAGCAGCACAGCTCCCAGCAAGCCAAGGGGTGAAGAGGCCCCACAGAAACCTCAGTTGGAACCTCTGGACAGCTCCTGACTGGCCCTGCTCAGCTCTTAATGAACATCTTTGTCTGGGGGTCTCAGGTGCCCCAGAGGCCTGACCTTGGAGTCTGACTATGGGTGGATGTGTGACCTCAAAGGAGGACAGGGCTCCCTCCTTCCCAGCCCTCCCAGCCTCTTTCCCAGTCTTGGCCTGGGTCAGAACGGGACTGGAGGATCAGCCTACCTTCCTCCCCTATATCTCAGAGCTAAGCCTCGGGGGTCAGGTAAAAGTGCTTCCTCTCTGAGTTTCAGTTTCCCCATCCACGAAATGGAGAGCTGACCACCTACCTCCCAGAGATTTGTGCGGATTGCCTAAGCTAATGCAATAAAGCACCTGCCATGATACCCAGAAACTGTTCCATGTCTGTCTGTCAGTGATCTGCCCCCCTTCCCGCCCTGCTGGGCCAGGGTGAAGGCTGATGCCTAACTGGGTGGAAAGGCTTCTCCCAGCTTGGGCCTTGCTGAGGAGTATGACCTAATGGAAAACTGGCTCCCCACCTCACCCCACCCTCTCACCCGTTCCCAGTACCCCAGGACTTAACAGCTTCACCTTCCTGCCCCCTCTCCCTTGAAACCAGCCCCCTAAGCCCTCACTCAGCGCTGGTGATGGCTGTCCCTTCTCTCATTTTCTGGTATTGTGATCTTTCCTGAACCATCTTCCCCACCCTCGCAGGGAGGTGCCTCGTGGCAGCCCGCCCCTGGGGCCTGGTTTCCTCAGGAAAAGCCCTAGGAGGAAACAGGGAGGGGGTTGGGAGCTGAGGGCCAGGCTAACTCCAACCCTCACTGCACTGGCTGCCATGGGGCTGAGGCTGCTGCTCCCTGTGCTGCTGCTCTGGACTCAGAGGACCCAGGGGTCTGAGCTGGACCCTAAAGGGCGGCATGTCTGTGTGGCCAAGAGGTGGATCTTATGGGAGTCTGATGGGTGGGGGCGGGGCGGGTTGAGCTGGTGTTGAAGCGTGGGTAGGGGGTGGGGGGAGTGAAGGGAGAGATCATGGGGCTGACGGAAGGGAGGCTTGGGACAGCCTGGAGGGTGGTGGATAATCAGGACAGGTGGTGGAAAGGCCGGGAAGGAGCAAGAAGGGGTTGTGGTCTGCGGGGCTGTGACTCTCAGCTAGGCCTGCCTGATGGGGCTGAGGCAGGCTCCCCCATCTCAGCCAGAGACAGTGATCCACCTTCGAAACCAGGCTGTTCCCCAGCTGACCCCTGTCTGCCCCACAGCCCCTCTGCTGAGCTCCAGTGCTGCCCGGGCTGGACGCAGAAAGATCGAGAATGTACCATTCGTGAGTAGCCAAGACCAATCCCCACCCTGCTGTGGGGCCCCTTCTTGACCCCTTTGCCCAGTGACCTTCCTACCCTCCTGGGGGGCCTGTTTCCCCTCCTGAGCCATGGAGCTAGGGTCCATCCTGTGACACACCCACACCCAGCCCTGAGGGGACAACTCTTGAGGGGGCAGGGAACCGGGAGCCAGTGAGTGGGCAGTGTCCCCTGGTGAAGTCCCAGGCCTTCTGACCTGAGTGGGTATTTTTCAGCCATCTGTGAGGGGCCCGATGCCTGCCGGGAAGATGAGGTGTGTGTGAAACCAGGCCTCTGTCGTTGCAAACCTGGATTCTTCGGAGCCCAGTGCAACTCCCGTGAGTCCTGAGTCTCCCTGGGGCAGGGGGAATGAAATTGTTGGGCAGAACTAGGAGGGCAGGGAGGCAAAGCAGGTAGGACTGTCATCTGGCAGGGCCAGAACCTCTCCAACCTTCACTGAGGAAATTGAGGCCCAGGGACAAGAAGTGACACTCCTGGGAGATGCTGAGTCATCTGGTGTTTGCCCACATCCACAAAGCCCTACACACAGTTTCAATTCTGGGCCCTTCACCTTCCTTCTCAACTCAGCAAAGATGCTGGCATTTCTTGTTCATTGCAAAATGGGTGCATTCTCAGTCTCCCCCACGTATAACCCCACGTATGTGTGGAGGGTGGAAGGAGAGCACCGGCCAGGCTGTCTGCCTTCTCTGGCAGAAAAGAAGGGCATGGGAAAGGGGTTGGTAGGCAAGATAGTCAGAGGGTAGCCTTCAGGAGTCAGGATGGAGAGGGGACACTGGGAGGAAATGAGGCTTTTCCTGTGACCCTGATAGGTAGCACCCAGGCCTGCCAGGCCCAGCTCATCTCCAGCCCAGTGGAGGAACCCGAATGAGAGGGAGTAGGGGGCATGAATGAAGCCCCCCCAACACATACACACTTCCGTGTGACTCTGGGCAAGCCCCTTCCCACCCGGGATCTGAAAGAGGGAGGCTGGATCACTGTTACGGGGTTTTGAAGTTCGGAGTCTGGGTCAGGAAATGAGCTTTGCCCCAGGAGGATATAATGCCAGATGTTCCAAGGGTCTGATCCTGGATCTTGGAGGATGGGCTTGGCACCCCTCTGTTGTGGAAGGGGGTCCACAGCCTGCATCCTTGCCAGGTCTGAGCCCCTGACCCCCTTCCATCTCTCCTTACCCCCTCCTTTCCCTGCCCTGCAGGCTGCCCGGGCCAGTACTGGGGCCCCGACTGCCGGGAGAGCTGCGCCTGCCACCCCCATGGCCAGTGTGAGCCCGACACTGGCGTGTGCCACTGCCAAGACGACCGCTGGGGCAGCCGCTGCGAGTTCAAGTGCACTTGCAGTCCCCATGGGCGTTGCGATCCGAAGACCGGCAAGTGCCACTGTGAGCCCGGTTGGTGGTCAACCACGTGCCACCACTCGTGCCAATGCAACCCGGTGGCGGCGCGCTGTGATCAAGCCACGGGCAACTGCCTGTGCAAGGCGGGCTGGTGGGGCCGCCGCTGCAGCTTCTCCTGCAATTGCCATGGCTCCCCGTGCCTGCAGGAGTCGGGCCGCTGTGCCTGCCAGCCGGGCTGGTGGGGCACCCAGTGCCAGCAGCGGTGCAAGTGCGTGCGCGGTCACTGCAGCGCGACCTCGGGCCAGTGCGCCTGCCCGCCTGGCTTCCGCGGTGCGCGCTGCGAGCTGCCCTGCCCCGCCGGCCGCTACGGGGCGCAGTGCAGCCACAGGTGAGGGAGGGGGGCAGGGTCGGGTGGGGCGGGCCCGGGGCGCCAGGGAGAAGCGGGAGAAAGGTAGGGGATGGGAGGGGGAGAAGGAATTAGACGGAGTGTGAAGGACAGGAGGTGAGGGCTCAGGGGGAAAGTTGTGTAGTGCTCTCCATAAAAATCTACACGAATGGGATGAAGACCCTCCGTGCCCTGTGGTCCCTCCTCCCACATCCCTTTCTTTTCGGTTACTGTTTTTTTTTTTTTTTTCCTTCCATTTTTTGTACAGATAGAGTGGGAGGGAGAGAGAGGAAGAGAGAGAGAGAGAGAAACATCGATGTGAAAGGGACACATCGAGGGGCTGCCACCCGCACGACCAACCAGGGCCGGGGACAAACTGCAACCGAGGTACATGCCCTTAGCGGAACCGAACCCGGGTCTCTCCGGACTGCAGGCCGATGCTCTAACCGCTGAGCCAAACTGGCCAGGGCTCGGTTACTGTTAAACAACAAAAAATACTAGTATAGCAAGCCACAGTTAGAAACAGGTAAAGAATGAGTCATGTGACAAAATGATTGCATGATCCCTCTGAGATTCAGTGACTTCAAACTTTGATACCTTTACATCCCACCTAACACACACACACACACACACACACACACACAAGTAAAAGCTTAACCAGGCAGCACATTTATCTTTACTACATATATGATATATAATATGTAATATGTAATATATATATATTACTGTAATGTTTATATATATATAATACTGTAATGTTTCCTGTTCTCTCTCTCTTTTTTGTTGTTGTTGCCGGTTGGGATCTGCTAAATTGATTTTATGAACTCCTCCCCTCACCCCACTAATGAGTCTGTCTAATCAAAGCATACGATCCCAGATAATTAAGTATCTGAGGGGGAAACTTCAAGTAACTGTTAGGGATCAATGAAAAATTAAGATAATATAAATCTGAATTGTAAAAGTGCTAAGAGAGTAGATCCTAAGAGTTCTCATCACAAGGAAATTTTTTTCTTTCTTTTTTTATATGAGATAATGGATATTAACTAAACTTCTTGTGGTAATCATTTCACAATTATGCAAGTTAAGTCATTATGCTGTACACCTTAAACAGACAGTGTTGTATCTCAGTTATATCTCAAGAAAATGGGGGGGGGGTTTCAAAGATAAAATAAACTTGAAATTATAGTGATAAAAACAGACATTAAAAGCTTTAATTTGTATTAATTTTCATGTTATGGGATAGGAGATGCACTCCTGAGGCCATCCCTGCCAGTCCTCAGGATAGCACGGGTGGAAGGGTGGAGGGGTGCTGGGCAGAGGGAGGCAAAGGTTGGGGTGGTAACTTGGCTGCTCTGGCTGGATTGGTAGCTCCTAGTGACCCTGGGGCCCAGGGAGGGATGAGTCCCGGAATGGGGGGTTAGAGGGAGAGGGCTGGAATCCTAGAGTCTGTAGAGATTATTTATCCAACCTCTTTGTAGTACATCATGGGGAAGCCAGGGCTCCAACCTGCCTGAATGACTTAGCTGGGACCTGGATGCTCTCCAGTGCCCCTGGAGGCCTGGGTGGCACTCCATCCATTTGCTGGGAGAGCTTCCCAGGAATTTCTCTTCCCAGATGTGGCCACTGCAAGCAGAATGAGCCGTGCTCTGCGGACACAGGCAGCTGTGAGTCTTGTGAGCCAGGCTGGAACGGGACCGAGTGCCAGCAGCCCTGCCCACCTGGCACCTACGGCGAGAGCTGCGGGCAGCAGTGCCCCCACTGCCAGCGTGGGGAGGCCTGTCAGCCAGACACGGGGCACTGTCAGAGCTGTGACCCTGGCTGGCTGGGGCCCAGGTAAGGGGCCAGCCTGCTCAGTGTGGGGTGCACCTTCCTTCAGGATCCTCACCCCAGCTGCTCCCTCTGGGATGGACGTCCCCTCCCCCAAACACATTCACACAACGCTCTGGGGCCTGCCCCCTGGCAAAGGCTGAGGGATGCTGATGAGGCCCTGGGCAGGGTTCTCTTCCAGCTCCCTGCCACTCAGACTTCTTGCTCTTCTCCTTTCAGGGAGCTCTAGTCTGTCACCTATTGGGTTTGGCCCCAGCTTCAACACCTGTCTGTACCTGAGCTTCATTGCTGAGGACCCACAGTTGGGTCTGAGTCCATGGGGAAAGATGGGTAGGGCCCCTTATGGGGGCCGGCCTGCCCTGTCCCCCATTCCAAGTCGTGCCTCACCTCAGGTGTGAAGACCCCTGCCCAAGTGGCACCTTTGGGGAAGGCTGTGGCTCAACCTGCCCCACCTGTGTTCAGGGGACTTGTGATGCTGTGACTGGGGAATGTGTCTGCAACGCTGGCTACTGGGGACCCAGGTGAGGACTGGGGCCCTGGCAGAAAGGTAGGGGCCTAGGTCAGGCCTCTATTCAACCTGTTTCCTTAACTTCCCTTCCTGGGATTCTCCCCATATACCCACCCAGCTTCCTCATAACTGAGAAGTTCTTCCCGCTGTGAGCTCCGCATCTCCCACAGGAGGGTCAGAGTAATGCTTAGTGCAAAAGGCCTGGCTCCCTACCTAGATGGGGATTGTTTAGGGGTAGGGCCCCAAGCCCCACTGTTGTTTCCCTAAGGTCTTCAGGTAGTGAAACATAATCCATGGCAATGTCTCCAGTCTCAGGTTCTCCACCTCCGGGACAGAATCTAGTATAATATGGAAGAGGCCTCATTTTATAGAGGAGAGAACCAAGGCCCGGAGAGTTAGGGGCAGGACTGGACCTGGCTGACTTCCAGACCCTGAGGAAGTTGGCATTTCGCTTAGTTCATGTTAGTGCTGGGTGGGTAAGGGGTGAGGATCACGAGAGGTGGATCTGCCGAGGGTTACGCCTGGGGCTGGGGACCAAAGGACAGCTTGTGGGTAGTCCCCCTGGAAGATGGGCTTAGGGGCTGAGGTATTCTCCCAAGTGCTACCAGGGGTACTGAAAATGTGGTTCAGGAGCAGGAGAGGTCTGCCCAGGCATCACCCAGGGGAGTCTGAATGGCAGGGGTGGGAAGCAGTGCCCAGAAATCTACCTTCCCCTACCCTGCCCTCCTCCATCCCTTCTCACCCAGCCTTTAACCTGTCTCTCCTTGTCACCCCACAGCTGCAACACCTCATGCCCATCTGGCTTCCATGGAAACAACTGCTCTGTTCCCTGTGAATGCCCAGAGGGACCCTGCCACCCTGTCTCTGGGGACTGCCAGCTGGGTAAGGTAGAAAGGAGGGTACAGGGGACAGTAACAAGGGAAAAACTGGCCCTTTACTTGGGCTCCAGAAGCTCATCATTTGCCAGGGAGGCTGCGCCCGCTTCAGAGACATTTCCTATGCCTGGAGTCTGTATGGATGCTTTGGGGTCCCCTGAGAAACTAGGCTAGTAGCCAGGAAATGAGCAGGTAGGGATGGACACTGGGGTGTGCATCAGGCATGAGAAGTAGGGGCAAGGGCTTGTGGAACAGACCGTGGACCTTCAGAAGGGGACAGACCAGCTTGGCAGCTGCCTGGAGGAGGGGGCCTTCGGCCTGAGCCAAGTCTACGTCTCCCAGAAGAGACACCCACAGGTGGAAGACTTTGGGGAGAAAGCAACTCAGCTGGAGATGAGATGTGGATGGGAGATGGGCAAGCCCTGAATGTCTGACCGTTGCTCACTCCCCATAGGGTCTCACAGTCAGGATGCTGCCCTCATTGCTGGCATCCTTGTGCCTCTGCTGCTGCTCCTCTTGGGCATTGCCTGCTGTGTCTGCTGCTGTTGGGCCTCCCGGCTGGACCCCAAGGACAGGTAAACACTGGCTTTCCATTTAGGGGCGGGGCAGGGCTGGTCTTGTCACACCGTTAGGTCAGAATTGATGGGGTAGCTGGCAGTGGCCATGGCCTGGAGACATCAGGTCAGCCGCTTGCCTTCTTCAGAAGCCGTCAGTAGGAGTCACATGAGCAGGGTGGCCAGGCTAGTGAAACCCAAACCCCCTGCAGGAGGCTGAGGGTGCACTAACAGGGACCGGAGACGGGGGTGGATAGGCTGAAGCAGCAGGGCAGCTCTGGGCTGGGAGCGGAAGAGACCAGGCTTCACAGCCCCCAGAAAGGAGAGTGACATACAAGTCTGAGCAGTAGTTTGGCAGAGAATGTGGCTTTCCCAGAAAAGAACAAGGGTTTGCCTGGCCAGTGTGGCTCAGTTGTGGGAGTGTCAGCCTGTACACCGAAAAGTTGCTGGTTCAGTTTCCAGTCAGTGCACATACCCAGGTTGTGGGTTCAATCCCCAGTTGGGGTGCAAATGGGAGGCAACCAATCTATGTATGTCTCTCCCATCGATGTTTCTCTCTCTCTCTCGCCCCCTCTCCCTTCCTCTCTCTCTAAAATCAATAATAACAATAAAAAAATATCCTTGGGTGAGGACTGAAAAAAAAGAAGAGGAAGGCCTGCTAGAGACCATTGCTTCCAAAGAGCTTTGTTCCTTTACAAAATCTCTTCACAGTTCTCTGCTCTTTGGAGACTCACCGCAGTATGGAGGTTTGCAGCAGGGAATGTGGGGGCAGGAGGGTTAACAGGACAGAGGACACTGACCAGGTGACTCGGCTGGTCACTGGCACACGCAAAGCCTGGGCCCTGTTTTCTGGACTCTTTGTCCAGTGCTCTCTTACATTTCGCACATTAATCCTCAAGTACACCACCCTTTGTGATGGGGGACATTCACAGATGAGCAGACCCAGTAGCCTGTCCCCGGGGCCTTGAGCCTGGGGTGGGGAAGAAGCCCCTCACACGAGGACCAGGACATGTGCAAAGGCTGTCAGAGGAGTGGTAAGGAATGAAGCAGCCATTTACAGTGTGGGGGTGGGGCCAAGGGCAGGCTTTCTGGAGGTGCTGTCACTTCCAGAAAGCCAGGTGAGCTAGGACTCAGCTAGGATGACGATAGCATATAGCTAGCTGCATTTTGGGGAACGCCGCCTGGTGTTGTGTGGGGTCCTATAAAAGGGTCTGACAACCCTGGCCAGTTTGGCTCCGCGGTTAGAGCGTCAGCCTGAGGATCTTGAAGGGTCATAGGTTCTATTCCCAGTCAAGGGCATGTACTTGGGTTGTAGGTTCAATACCTGACCCTGGTCAGGGTTGTGCTGAAAGCAACCAGTCAATGTGTCTCTCTCACATCGATGCTTCTCTCTCTCTCTCTCTCTCTCTCTCTCTCTTTCTCTCTCTCTCTCTCTCCCCCCCCTTCCTCCCTCCCTTCTACTCTATCTAAAAAATCAATGGAAAAATATCTTTGGGTGAGGCTTAACAAAAAAATAAGTGAATTGAAAATAAATCAATAAATAAAGCTCTGATAGATTGTAGTTGTCCACATTTTACAGATAAAGCAACTGAGGCCCCAAAAGAGGTAAAGTTTGAGCGGAGCTGCTACCCTAGGTCTATCTGTTTGGGGCCTGCTGCGCTCTGTGGCAGGTCCAAATCTCAGGCTCAATGGTTTGGACTTTACTCTGTGGTCATCAGGAGCCATTGAAGTAGACACACCTCCTCTGTCACCCTTCCTCCCTGCCACTAACCCGGGACCAGGATGGTCCTGGCCCTTTTCTCCCGCTACCACCCTGCCCCAACCAGGGGTCTCCCACACTGACCACCCTCCTATGCCCTCAGGCCCATGAGAGATGGAGCGGCTGTGTCCAGGATGAAGCTCCAGGTCTGGGAGGCACTGACCAGCCTGGGCTCCGCACTACCCTGCAGTTCCCTCAGCAGCTACAAGCTTCCCTGGGTGACAGGTAGGTGGGCACTGAAGGTCGGGGGCTGGGCTGGGTCAAGGCTTCCCATTCGGCTCTGCGCCTGACCTGGAGTCCCCTGCAGTCTCCCACCACGACCCGGAGATCCCCTTCAACCACAGCTTCATTGAGCCACCCTCTGCTGGCTGGGCCTCGGACGACTCTTTCTCTTCTGATTCCGAGTCTGGAGAGGAGGACGAGGGTTCTACCTACTGTGTGCCGTCCCAAGAAGGTAGGCCCCCAACAGCCCACTGGGGTGTCCTGCTTAATGACTGGGAATCCTTCTGATCCCTTTGTCCTACAGATATAAGCATTCCCTATGTTGTACTACTTCTATAGAGTATACAGACTTTTATCGTGGTATATAAAATGGAGACAAGATAGGTTCCCGTCTTTACTAAGCTTTTAGTCTGGTGGCTAGTAATCAGACATTTGCAGGACAGAGCGATAAGTGCTTTGATGGGGGATGTACAAGACGGGGCTATAATTTAGCCATGTCAGGGGAGACTGGGGTCAGGGAAGATGTCTCGGTGTTAGTGATATTGGAGTTGAGTCTAGCAGAATCAGGAGTTAGCCAAGTGAAAGTTAGGAGAGGTGGGAATGGTGTTTCAGGAAGAGGGATCAGTGTACACGAAGGCTCAGAGGTGAGAGGGACATGACTGTGGCATTGAAGAGTTTTTGCTTAGTTAGAGGGTAGTATTGGGTCAAAGTAAGCAGGGAGGTAACAAGAGTATAGAATTAGTAGTGTCTATTGGATAGGCCCTGTTCCTGCCTCTTTGCGTCCTTACCCTCTACCTTGCCCTGTTTTGAGGCCTCCCAAAAGATGCTGACCTGGGTAGACAGGATGGGTTGGGGTGGTCAGCTCAGCTTTGGCCAAGTTCTTCTGTCTCTTCTGCCAGGGAGGGTCCCTGTGGCCCAAGTGGAGTTGCCAGAGGCCAGCCTGGTTGGAGGTCCCTTCCCTTCCCC
The DNA here is from genome assembly GCF_014108415.1 of Molossus molossus. Lineage (NCBI taxonomy): Eukaryota > Metazoa > Chordata > Mammalia > Chiroptera > Molossidae > Molossus > Molossus molossus. The sequence continues at coordinate 42,353,708 of NW_023425354.1, read as the reverse complement.
TGAGGATGCCTCCACACCATTCGCCATCCCACGCACTTCCAGCCTAGCACGGGCCAAGCGACCATCGGTCTCCTTTGCTGAAGGCACCAAGTTTGCACCGCAGAGTTGCCAAAGCTCAGGGGAGCTGTCCAGCCCACCCCGAAAGCCCAAACGACTTTCCCGAGGGGCCCAGCCAGGTCCTGAAAGCCAGGAGGCTGAGGAGTCCACAGGCCCTGAGCAAGAAAAGGACATGGCTCCTCCTGGGGCACCCAGCCCCAGGGATTCAGCCATTGGCCATCGCCAGCTCCCCCCTGGAGGCCAGACAGTGGCTGAGCGTGTGGAAGCCATTGAAGCCAGTGTTCAGGAGAGCTCAGGCTCTGTTATCACAATCTACATGCTGGCAGGGACACCCCGGAAACCTGAGGGTTCAGTCCAGTCTGTACTCCGCCGTTTTAGTAAGTTCCAGAAAGGCCAGGCAGAGCACAAGGTCAAGAGTGCCATCCCCAAACCTCCACGTCAGTCACTGAGTCGGAACAAGGGCAACCCCCAGCTGGCCTCTGGCTCTTCCAGGCAGAGCCCTGGCTCAGCCCCGAGTGAGGAGCTCACTGGGGCCTTGCAGACGGCAGGGACTGGGCCAGAGGAAGTGGCCAGGGGGATGAGGGATGGCACCAAGAGCTCAGGGAGGGTCCAGGAGCTGGCCCCCAGTGGCCCCCCAGAACAGGATCCCCAGAAGCTGGCTGATGAGGAATGGCTGGAGGAGCCCCAGTATGAGAATTTTACACCCATCTCTGGGCCACCACAGCCTTGAGGACCATGAATTGGGGTGTGGGAAGACTATGGATGGGGTTAGTCATCACACTGCCCTTGCATCACACTGTGTTTTGTGCAGGGCCAGGAAAGATCTACCAGAATCTCTGCCCTTCCATGGGGAATCGTCTGAGATAGGGGCCAGATGGCTTTGGGCCCTGGCAGTGTTCCAGGGATGGTCTGGAAGGCCTGGGCAGCGACCCCATGGGATGGGTTCAGGAAGGGGAATGAGATGGCTGTAGGGACTTTTTCTCTGTTGTCCTGGATTCTGTTTACCCCAAAAGGCTATTTTTTCTTTCATTTGAAAAAATTTGGTTTTTTTTGAAATGGGAAACAACCTAAATGTTTGATGATAAAAGACTGTTTAAAATTATTATTTTTAGCCCTGGCCGGTTTGGCTCAGTGATTAGAGCATCAGCCTGCGGTCCAGAGACACCCAGGTTCAGATCCCGCTAAGGGTGCCTACCTCGGTTGCAGTTTGTCCCCGGCCCTGGTTGGTCGTGTGGGTGGCAGCCCCTCGATGTGTCCCTTTCACGTCAATGTTTCTCTCTCTCTCTCTTTCTTCTTCTCTCTCCCTCCTACTCTATCTGAACAAAAAATGGAAAAATGTCCTCAGGTGAGGATAAAATATATATATGTGTGTGTGTGTGTATACACACACACACACACACACACACACATACATATATATATATATATTTTAAATGACAGGTTCCTAAACAACCACAAAAAATGATGTTGTGTAAGAATACCCAATATGAGAGAGATGGGAGCATGTTCATGCTATATTGTTAAGTATAAAACTAAGTTTCCTTTTTATAAATTTCATTTCTTTTTGCTTCAGGATACATGTTTAGAATTCTTTAGTTTGTGTATATCTTGTGATTGTTTTACAAACATTTGTGTGTGCATAAAGATTCGAGGGAAAGGCATCAAATAGCATTTTTCTCTGGGAGATGAGATTGATATCTTATTTTTATTATATTTTTTAACATAAAAAAAAAAAAGATTTTAGAGAGAGAAAGGGAGGGAGAGAGAAACATCAGTGTGAGAGTGAAACATTGATTGGTTGCCTCCTACATGGTGCCCTGACAGGGAATTGAACCTGCCACCTTTTGGTGCATGGGAAGACTCTCCAACCAACTGAGCCACACTGGTCAGGGCTTATTTTCTTTTTAAACTTTTATATAATTTGCAAATTTTCTACCATGAACATTCTTTTTACTTTTCTCACTAGATTGAATTAAAAACAAAAAAGCAATGTTCTTTGTTAAAAATAAATAGAACTAACATTACAGACATGTATGAAGTAAAAATGATATTTCCCTTCTCCCCAGAGGAGTCTGGGGGACCAGAGAGGGGCCAGATTTACTTTCCACTGAATGCCTTTTGGTCTTGTTCTGAATCTTTCCTCACATACTTGTATTACCTAGTCAGGAAATAAGGAGCAGCTTCCCCTCCTATCCCAGTGCTCAAAGAATCTCATGAACAGTTTAGATGCTTCCTTTCAAATGTTTTTCTGTGCACATAAAAACAAAAGAGCATACTGTTCTGCAATCTGCTCTTTTACTTATATCCTGGGTATCTTTTGGTGTCAGTAAATACAAAACTACCCCTTTTTATAAAAAATGGCTACATGGGATTCCATCATGTGGAAAAACACAGATTACTTAAACGATGCCCTACCACTGGGGATTTGGGTTGTTTCTAATGGTGTGATATACAATAAATGTTGTAGTGTACAACTTTGTCCATATTTCTTTTCATATTTGTGAAAGTTTTTCTGTAGAACAGATTCCTGGGAGTGGAATGGCTGGGTTATGGAGTAAGAACATTAAACACGTGTCTACTTCAAATTGCCCTCCAAAAAAGTGGTATGGTTTTGTATTCTCACAAATTATGGCAGTATCTATTTTCTCACACCCAATCTGATCAATTTAAAATGGTATCTTGCCCTGGCCAGTTTGGCTTAGAGGTTAGAGCATTGGCCCTTGGACCAATGAATCTTGGGTTTGATTCCAGTCAAGGGCACGTACCTCGGTTGTGGTTCATCCCCAGCCCTGGTTGGGTCATGCGAGAGGCAACCAGTCGATGTGTCTCTCTCAGATTGATGTTTCTCTCTCTCTTTCTCTCCCTTTCTTCCACTCTATCTGATGATAAATAGAAAAATTTAATAAATAAATAAAAACTTTTTTTAAGTTTAAAAATTTGATCAGATAAACATTTTTTATTTTTAAAATGTTTTTATTGATTTCTAGAAAGAGAGGGAGAGACAGAAACATGGATGAGAGAAACATCTGGTTCACTGCCTCCTGCACGCCCCCTATTGGGGATTGAATGGAGCCTGCAACCCAGGCATGTGCCCCGACTGGGAATGGAACCAGTGACCTCTTGTTTCATGGGTTGGCACTTGACCACTGAGCAGGACTATTTTGCTTTTTAATCATTAAAAAAGAAAAGGTATGCGCTGGCCGGTTTGGCTCAGCAGTTAGATCGTCGGCCCGCGGACCAGTGAGTCGCGGGTTCGATTCTGGTCAAGGGTATGTACCTTGGTTGCAGTTGGTCCCCAGCTCTGGATGGGATCATGTGGGAGGCAACCAGCCAATGTGTCCCTCTCATGTGGATGTTTCTCTTGCCCTCCCTCCCTCTCTATCTGGAGATAAATAGAAAAATATCCTTGGGTGAAGATGAAAAAAAAGTGGTATCATTAAAATCTGAATTTTAATGAGTATTCTAAGATTGAGATTCTGTCTAACTCTTTAATAGTCTTTGTATTTTTCCTATAGATTATCTGGTTATTTTCTTTCCCCAATTTTCATTTGAGGTATTCATCTTTTTCTCATTGATTTATATATTTCAAGGATATTTATATATTTCAAGATATATAACGCAATCAGTAAAAAAAGATAATGGAAAGTATTGCTGGGAGTGGTTAGGGAAGAACTGCTGAAGGAACTGTCCAAAAAGGGATGCTGAGGTTCAGAAAGGTGAGAGAACAGCATGTGCAAGAACCACAAACAATTCCGTATTATTGGAGTTTCTAGGACCAGGCAGGTCAGCTTCCAGGGGGAGAAAGAGACTGGTGGAGAGGAAGGAGCCTGTGTGGGTCAGGTTGGAAAACTTGAACTTTATCCTGAAGGACAAATGGTAAAGAGTTTCTGACTTGCCCTGGCCTGTTTGGCTCAGCGGTTAGAGCATGGCCTATGGACCAGAGAGTCCCAGGTTCCCTCTGCTAAGGGCACAGACCTCGGTTGCAGTTTGACCCCGCCCCTGTTGGGGTCGTGTGGGTGGCAACCGGTTGATGTGTCTCTCTCACATTGATGTTTCTCTCTCTCTCTCTTCCCCCCTCTCTCCCTCCTGCTCTGTCTCTCTCACATTGATGTTTTTCTCTCTCTCTCTTCCCCCCTCTCTCCCTCCTGCTCTATCTGAAGATAAGTGCCAAAATTGTCCTCGAGTGAGGATTAAAAAAAAAAGTTTCTGACTAATTTTAGCAGACGTCAGATTTACATTTTCCATAGCTCAATGGGATGGGGCGGGGTGCAGAGACGGATTTCAGGGGCAGAGATCTGAGGCTGGTTGAAACAGTTGGAGTCCTAGGAATACAGACAGGAAAATTAGGAAATGCGGCTGTAATGGTGGGCTGGGGTGGGGAGAAGAGGGAAAATAACAGCTGGTGTTGAAAGGGTGGTTCATGGTCTCTAACTTCAGTAGATAGTGGTGCTATTATCTGAGAAAGAATGGGAGGAACAGTTTTGGAGGGAAAAGTAAATTATTTTAGAGATGTGTTTGAAACAGTTTAGAAATGTGTATGGGAACAGCTGCCTGGAGACGGCCCTCATGTAGGTGATCCTAAGAGGATAGAGGGAGGGGCTGAAGTTTAAGTGGCAGTCGCAGTCTTGTAAGTGGGTGAAATTCTGCATTGTGGGATAGATAACCAGCAAGGATCCCCCAAGCCGACAGCTGCAGGCGCGGCGGGTTCACGGGCGGCAGGCGGCGCTCTCGGACTGGGGGACATGAACAGAAAGCTGCTGGGGCTCCCACAGCCCTGGGATAAACCAGTTGGAAGAGCGTGCTGGAAGACCAAGCTGAATATGGAGAAGACCGAGAGTCCTCTGAGGTCAGGCTAGTGCCTCGGATCAGAGATACGAAGCCGGGCAGCGGAACCTCCGGAGCCTGGGCTCCGTACTCCTGCCCCGGCAGTTCTTCCAGGCAGGTCCAGCTCGCTTACCAGACTGAGAGCTGGGGCCCTCCCGACTCCACGCATTCTCCCAGAGGCTTGACTTGTCTTTGCAGCGTGGCGCTGCCCACCAAGTCACCCTGAAGAGGGCCCCCTGAGGGAGACGTCCGGGAATGGGGTGAAAATGGAGCAGGACAGTGGGTATGGGATGGTGAACTTGGGCACAGTTCCTGAGGGGGCCAAAGGGAGTGGGTCAGAGTCTGGATGGGGCAACAGGAGAGACACCGTGCTAGGGGAGACACCATGCTAGGGCACAGACAAGCCCCAAACTCCCACCTGGGGATCCCCGAGGGACACCTTCCAGGGACCAGGCAGATGGCACCCAGGAGCTGGGTCGGTGAATTAGGAGGGAAGGGAAGAGGCAAACAGGGGTTGGGAGATCCGGAATGGGTACACATTGCCGGGATGGGGGGACACTGGGAGCAGGTGAGTGAGGAACCAGAATGGCAGGGTTGCGTGGGGAGGAGGCAGTGGGGGCGGCCGGAGTGGAACGACCCAGGGAGCCAGAGCATCGAGGCGTCGTGCTCAGGGCAGAGTTCGGGAAGCTGGGGACTCTGTAGCCGGCCGGAGGAGAGCGGAGTTCAGAAGCCGAGCAGGTGCGCGAGGGGGACGGGAGTGCAGCTGGGGAAGTCTGGGGTCGCCTGTAGGCCGGGCCCGATTTCGGGTGGGGCTCCGGAGAGGCGATAGGACAACACCTCCAGGGGTTTCCAGCCCCGCTGTGGCTCCACTTTGAGGTGGCAGAGCGGAGGGTCGGCCCACCCCTACCCCCGGCACCCCCAGTTTTCTTGTTTGTCTCCCAGTCCGGCCGGAACCGGCTTCTGCTCGCCGCCGGGCGGGCGGGTGCCTGCTGATTGGCCGACGCCTGTTTCCAGCCCCACTCAGCCAATCAGCGTGCAGCAGTGTTTTCATCTTGGGGTCCTAATAAAAGGGCTGGAATAAAAGGGGACAGAAAAGGCGCCGGCCGGGCCCGACACACATCAGTAGGAGCCGGGTGAGCTGGGTCCTGGGAATCTGGGCCTCGGGGGAGGGTGCTGGGGACCGAAGGCTCATGAGTTGGGGTGTAAGGAAAAGATGTGTGAATATGAGAGGAAAGAGATTAGATGGATAAGGAGCCGCCAGAAGACATGACGAATTTAGAAAGAGCAAGGAAACCGAGGGACGTTGATCCGTTTCCATCGAAACGGGCAAATTACTGGGGACACAGCCCAGGATGGGGGTAGCGCAGGTGGCTCGCGCCGCCGGTTTGAACCGGCTTCGCCTCTCCCATGCGGGGTTCGCGTGGCAGCAGCGCCTAGCGACCTAGAGAACGGCCAATGGTGCGGCAGTTCCTGTGCCGTCAGGCCAATCAGCGAGCCGTGGGCGGACCGTGCCGGCCGTGCGCTGATCTTCTGGTTGAAGGAACCAGCTCTGGGGTAGGGTCTCCATTGCGGGCGGGAGGGCGCCTGTCAGGGTACGAGGGAGTGGCCGGTCTCAGGTACGCCCCTGCCCAGGTGTCCGGACCTCAGGCTGCCATCCCCGAAGACCCCCCAAGCTATGTCAATCATTCTGGGAGCCAGGACTAAGTCCATATCCCTAAGAAGGTGTTAGTCCCTTCCTGCTAGCATACCTCAGTTTACCTCTGAGCAAGCAGAGGAGAGGTCTCCCTGCCTGGCCCGAGCGGTTCTCCCGTCGCCGAGGGCAGCCGTACAAGTCAGCCGCGGTGGGTGGCCCAGGTCCCGGGCAAGGCTGGGGCTTCCTTCGCTGCGCGCACCTGCTCTCCAGGCCGCCGGGGGCTGACAAGCTCCGCGCTGCTACAGCGGCCGAGCTTGGCCGCACCGACTGGTCAGGACCCCGCGCTGACCCCGAGGTCTGTGCGCAGGTGGCTGCAGAGCCGGAGCCGGGCCACCTCGCCGCGTCATGGCGCCCACCCTGGCCACTGCTCATCGGCGCCGCTGGTGGATGGCCTGCACCGCGGTGTTGGAAAACCTCCTCTTCTCGGCAGTCCTCCTGGGCTGGGGCTCGCTGCTCATCATGCTCAAGTCGGAGGGCTTTTACTCCTACCTGTGTACTGAGCCAGGTGAGACGGGCGCATCGTACTTGGTGCGGGCGGTTCCTGGGGTGGGGGCTTTTGGATACGGTGAAATGGCGGAACAGCCAAGCCAGCAATACTACCTCCCTGCGCAGCGCCTCCCAGTTAGCAAAAGGCTTGTTTGATCTTCACTCAGATCTGCGGGGTACATATCATTGTCCCAGTTTTGTGGATTTAGAGACTGAGGCTCAGACAGATCTTTTGACTTGTCCAAGGCCACACAGCTGAGGACTGCAATAGATCCAGAACCCTTGAGTCCAGGGTGTTCTTTCCACCATCTGGGAACGTGGCTGGACACCTCTCCTCCCAGGGCCTAGCACATCACTTGTCTTGCATTAAGCATGTCACTCCCAGACTGTAGAAAAAGGAACTCCTGATTCAGTGGTTGGGGTGTAACAAGAGAGACAGGAAGTGGCTTGGCCTCCACCCCATGGAAGGTTCATCTAGAATCTAGATGTTTTTTAATCAGATCATTAGGGAGTCTCTTAAGGGCTTCTCAGATACAATTTCTTGTCTGTATTTGCTGCTTTGTGATTTTCCAACGGACATTGCCTCCCACAGAGAACATCTCAGTGGCCTGCTACCTATATGGGGTGGGGTTGGGGACCAAGAGGGGTATTTATAGAAATGACACCAGATCTCTCCTTACCTTTGCCACACCATTGGTTTTGCTGAATGCGGACTGACGATGCTGGTCTACAGGAAATCTAACCCCCATTTCTACCTTCATACTACCCAACCCCATTGGAAGGTCCTAATTGTTGTACATCAATAGGTTCAGCCCAACAGTGGAACTCTGGTGGCTCCCAACTTTTACCTTCCTTCTTCCTTCCCAGGCAGTCTTGATAGGAAACATTTCCCTCTGCCCTCTGGCTGTCTCCAACAGTTCAACCTAGTAGTTGAACTCACTCATGCTTTTCCCTAGTGCCTTTAAAGCCAGCCCCTGCCTGAGTCCCTTTAGACTCAGGAAGGTTCTCAACCTTCCTAATGCCACGACCCTTTAATACAGTTCCTCGTGTTGCAGTGACCCCCAACCATAAAATTATTTTCGTTGCTACTTCATAACTGTAATTTGCTACTGTTATGTCTTAGGTGACCCCTGTGAAAGGGTTGTTCGACCCCCAAAGGGGTTGTGACCCACAGTTTGAGAACCGGTGCTTTAGAGGGAGATAGCCCATGCTTGACCCCCTGATCACACCACCAGCATACTTTTTGGGGGAAGAAAAAGTTTTGAACCAGTTCATGCTGCCTATAATCCCATGTAGAGTCCTCCCTGCTTTTCTTCTCTGATCCTCCCAGGATATTCCTGAGTGCTCCAGCCTCTAGGAGAGCCTAGTTCTGAGGTTAAGGGCAGGAGAAAGGGAGGGGATCTACAGGCTCCTGGGAGAGGCCAGAGAGTTTATCATTTAGAACCTTTAGCCTTTAGCCACTCAGAAATATTTCCTGATAGCCTAAGGGTTCTTGGCAGAGTTTTCCCCAGGTCAGCAAGAAATCTTGGGAGATGGGAAAGTCACTCAGACCTTGTTCCTTACACAAGCTTTCTATTTTGCCCAAGAAATGTTAGATTAATGACTCTGGAAGGAACAGGTTGGAGTATTTGGCTCCTCCTCTCCCTCCCTCTCTCCTCCCTTTTAGATCATGACTCTTCCTGCCTGCTTCTCTGGGCTCTCTCAGACTAAACAGAAAGTTTTTTCTTTCTTTTTTTTTTTTATTTCTCACCCAAGGATATTTTTCTGTTTCTTGTCAGATAGAGTGGGAGGGAGAGAGAGAGAGAGACAGAGAGAGAGAGAGAGAGACAGAGAGAAACATCAACGTGATAGAGCAACATGAACTGGTTGCCTCCCGCAGGACCCGACCAGGGCCAGGGACGAACTGCAGCCGAGGTTCATGCCCTTGACCGGAATCGAACCCGGTCCATAGGCCGACGCTCTAATAACCACTGAGCCCAACCAGCCAGGGCACCACACAGAAAGTTTTAAAAACAGAAGGAAACATTGTCACCCCCAGATGAAGCTTTTAGCATCTTATCCACACTAGAGTACTGCTGTATTCAAATTTTTTTTAACCCACTTGGTATTGGAAGGTCAGATCCTAGGGTTCTTTCCCAGTGTCCACTGATTTAATTTATTTTATGATATCAGCAGCATTGGGGCTGATCACTTCATTCCTGCCTCAACCTTGGCTGCTTCCTTCGTTTAAGTGGGAGGAGTCCCAGAGATTGTGCCAACCCAGTGCTGAGTTGGTATTTAAGCCTTTAAGGCTTGACTGGTCCCCCTTGTAACCCAAAGTGAAGGTGAAGGGTCAGGGTGTGGGTTGAACATCAACTTCTTATCCCATGCCTTTGCTGCTGCCTCTGATTTTGGTTTTTCTGACTCTGGGCAATCCACTGACTCAGCATCAGGCCTGCTGATTCTACACAGCTTATCTCTCTGGCCTCCCTGTTCCTGGCTTCTTGGAGTCCAAGTAGCCTGTTGCCTTTCAGGGCCAGGATCCTCCATGCCTCGCCTGACTGGGAGTGCCTGGAGGATTTAGGGTCAAGGTTTCTGCTGAGGTCTAATATTTTCAAACTTGGTGGATGGCTGAATTGCAGAGGAGCAGTTAAGCCATTTATTGAATTTATTGAATTAGACTTGTGAAAAGCTAACCAGCCTACAGCTGATTGAGATGCAAATTTGTCAGCTTTTTGTTGCTTTTAGTACTGATGCTTTGGTTTGTCCTGTAAAGAAACTTTGCCTGAACCTGTTGAAAGGTTCTCAGAATTCTTTCTTGGGACTCCAGCCAGAATCAGCCACAGACACAGTGCTGGGTTCCAGCTCGGTGAGGTGGGAGAAGAAAAGAAAGAGCCCCTTTCTCTGTTGCTGCTTAGTTCTTTTTGCCCTGCCTGCTGGACAGTCAGGATTGATGATAGGGGCTGGGGCTGGTCATTTCGGCTTTTCCTCCCCAGTCCGGTCCCCCTGGTGTGGGCAGGAGATCAACTGGGTTCCCAGCCCAAGAAGAATGGGGCTTTTCCAGTACTGTGTCTTTTTGGCATCTGGGTGGCCACTATAACCACCTACACCTGGCCTCTTTCTTCATCTTCTCTGCCATCCAGTGGCCCGCTTCAGCAGGATCAGATTCGTTGGGGGGGCGGGGGGGTGCTGCCTGTGGATATTTCATCTCCTTTTTCATCTAATCTATACTTTAAGTAAACATTTTTGAGGTGCTGTCCTGGGGTGCAGAGCAATCCTGGTCCTCAGGGTATCTGCAGTCTGCCAGCATCAAACAAGTCACCACACACAGACCTATATAATTTCTTTCTTTTCTTTTTTTATCCTTACCCGAGGACACTTTTTTTTTTTTTTGCATTTATCTTCAGATAGAGTGAGAGGGAGAGGGAGGGAGGAAGAGAGAGAGAGAAACATGGATGCAAGAGAGACACATCAAGTGGTTGCCACCCACGTGACCCCAAGCAGGGCCAGGAACAAACTGCAACTGAGGTACGTGCCCTTAGTGGGAACCAAACTTGGGCCTCTGGTCCGCAGGCTGATGCTCTAACCCCTGAGCCAAACTGGCCAGGGCAGACCTATATAATTTCAAGTGGTAGTCAGGACGCCAAGGGATAGCAGGGTGCTGGGACTGAGAGTGACAGTGGGGATCGATTCAACTTGGGTGGGAGGGCTTCTCTGATGTTTAGGCAGAAGTGTGGAGGGTGAGGAAGGGTGAGTCAGCAGAGAAGGAGCCTGGAAGGAAGGCTGCATACTGGAGAAGAGGAGAGAAAGAGCTGAAGGTGAAAAGTCTGGGCCTGCAGGTTGGGCTGCTTAGGGAAAATGGATTTTATTCCCAAGGCAAGAAGTGACGGAGGCAGAAGAGGGTGATCAGTTTCACCTCTTAGACTCTTGTGAATTGTTGGGGGCTTGCCACGTGCTGGGTGGGGTGGGGGCTATGAAGGTGAGAGACATGGCCTCTGCCTGAGGAAGTCATAGTCCAGCCCAGCCACAGACACTAAGATAGACCCTAGGTCTGTGCTCTTGATCACTGCAGTCACTCTACCTGTGGTATGGGGGGAGAGCCATACCCCTCACTGAAACAGCAGGAAACTGTTTTGAGAGGGCAGAGGGGAAGCAGGACCAGGCCAGGTCCCCACAAGGCTGAGTAGAGGCTGCAGATGTGGACAGGAGACATTCCCTGTGGCTTCGAGGTCCTCCCCCTTTTTTAAAAAATTGAATGTACTGGAGTGATATTGGTTAATAAAATTTTATAGGTTTCAGGTGTACAATTCTATAATACTTCATCTGTATATTGTATTGTGTGTTTACCATCCCAAGTCAAGTCTTCTTCCCTCAGCATTTATCCCCCTTAACCCTCTTTTGCCTCCTCCAACCCCCTTTCCCTCTGGTAATCACCATACTGTTGTCTGTATCTATGAGTTTTTTTTTGTTTTTGCTTAATCCCTTCACCTCTTTCACCCAGCCTCCAACCCCCTCCCTTCTGACAGCTGTCAGTTTGTTCTCTGTATCTATGAGTCTGTTTCTATTTTGTTTATTAGTTTTTTGTTTTGTTTTGTTTTTAATTTTTTTTCTTTATTGATTTTAGAGAGAGAGGTAGGGAGAGGGAGAGAGATAGAAACATCGATGAGAGAGAACATCGATTGGCCCCCTCCTGCATGCCCCCCATTGGGGACTGGCCTACAACCTGGGCATGTGCCCTGCCTGGGAATCGAACCGGTGACCTCTTGATACATGGGTTGACGCTCAAACACTGAGCCACACCGGCCAGGCTTGTTTGTTATTTTGTTCATTAGATTCCATAAATAAATCAAATCATATGGTACTTGTCTTTCTCTAACTGGCTTATTTCACTTAGCATAGTACCCACCAGGTCCATCCATGCTGTTGCAGAGGGTAAGCTCTCTTTTCGATGGCCAAGGAGTATTCCATTGTGTAAATGTATCACAGCTTTTTGTTTATTCCTTACCTGAGGATATTTTTTTTCCATTTATCATCAGACAGTTGGGAGAGGGGGAGAGAGAGAGAGAGAGAGAGAGAGAGAGAGATTTAACCATCATTTTGTTTATATGGTATATCACGTTTATTGATTTGTGGATATTGTACCAATCTTGTATTCCCCGCAATAAATCCCACTTGACATAGTCTTTTTTTTTTTTTTTTTATCCTCACCCAAGGACATTTTTTGTTCAGGTAGAGTGGGAGGGAGAGAGAGGAAGAGAGAGAGAGAGAGAGAGAGAGAGACATTGATATGAAAGGGACACATCGAGTGGCTGCCACCCGCACGACCGACCAGGGCCGGGGACAAACTACAACCAACGTACATGCCCTTAGCGGGAACCGAACCCGGGTCTCTCGGGACCCCAGGCTGATGCTCTAACCGCTGAGCCAAACCGGCCAGGGCGACATAGTCTTTTTAATGTATTGTTGGATCTGGTTTGCTAATGTTTTGTTGAGGATTTTAGCATCTATGTTCATTAGGGATATTGGCTTAAATTTTCTTTCTTTTTTTTTTTTTTTTTTTTTTATCTTCACCCGAGGACATTTTTCCATTTTTTGTTCAGGTAGAGTGGGAGAGAGAGGAACAGAGAGAGAGAGAGAAACATCGATGTGAAAGGAACACATCGAGTGGCTGCCACCCGCACAACCGACCAGGGCCGGGGACAAACTGCAACCGAGGTACGCGCCCTTAGCTCTAACCGCTGAACCAAACCGGCTAGGGCTAAATTTTCTTTCTTTATAATGTCTTTATCTGGTATTGGAATTAGGATAATGCTGGCCTCGTAAATGGACCTGGGAGTCTTTCCCTCTTCTTGAATTTTTAGGAATAGTTTGAGAAGGATAAGTGTTCTTTGAATGTTTGGTAAAATTCACCTGTGAAGCCATCCAGTCCAGAACTTTTGTTTGTTGTGAGCTTTTTGTGTGTGTTTTTTTAAATCCTCACCCGAGGATATTTTTCCATCTATTTCCAAACAGAGTGGGAGGAAGAGCGAGAGAGGGAGAATCATCAATGTGAAAGAGACATATCGATTGGTTGCCTCCCTTACCATCCCAACCAGGGCCGGGACGAACCGCAACTGAGGTACATACCCTTGACCAGACTCAAACCCACGACTTTTTGGTTCATGGGCTAACGCTCTAACCGCTGAGCCAAACCAGCCAAGGCTGTTGGGAGTTTTTTATTTTTATTTTATTTATTTTTTTTAGCCTCACCCGAGGACATTTTTCCTTTTTTTTTTTTGTTCAGATAGAGTAGGAGGGAGAGAGAGGAAGAGAGAGAGAGAGAGAGAAAGAGAAACATCGTGTGAAAGGGACACATCAAGTGGCTGCCACCCACACAACCCAACCAGGGCTGGGGACAAACTGCAACCGTGATACATGCCCTTAGCGGGAACTGAACTCAGGTCTCTGTAGACCACAAGCTGATGCTCTAACTACTGAGCCAAACTGGCCAGGACTCTCCCTCACTGTTTCTAAAAAATCAATGGAAAAATATCCTCAGGTGAAGATTAACAACAATAACAAAATAACCAGCTCTTGATCTTGTGTTGTTTTTTATGCTCTATTTTGTTTATTTCTGCTCTGATCTTTATTATTCCCCTTCTTCGACTCACTTTGGGCTTTGCTTGTTTGTTTTTTTCTCTAGTTTCTTTAAGTGTAAAGTTAGATTATTTATTTGAGATTTTTCTTGTTTCTTGAGGTAGGCCTGTAATGCTATGTATTTCCCTCCTAGGACTGCTTTTGCTGTGTTCCTTAGATTTTGAGTTGTTTTGTTCTCATTTTTATTTGTTTCAAGGTATCTTTTGATTTCTTCTCATTCATTGTTTAGTAACATGTTATTTAGCCTCTATGTCTTTCTGTGATTTTCAGGTTTTCTTTTTTTCTTATGATTGGTTTCTATGTCATACCATTATGGTCAGAAAAATGTTTGTTATCATTTCAATCTTCCTAAATATATTGAGATTTGTTTTGTGTTCTAACATGTGATCTATCCTAGAAAATGTTCCATGTGCACTTCGAAAGAATGTATATTCTGCTGCTTTGGGGTAAAATTATCTGAAGATATCAATTAAATCCATCTGATCTAGTGTGTCATTTAAGGCTGCTGTTTCCTTATTGATTTTTTTGTCTGGAAGATCTATCCATTGATGTTTATGTGGTGTTAAGATCTCCTATTATGACTGTATTACTGTCAGTCTCTCCCATTATGTTCATCAAAATTTGCTTTATATACTTAGATGTTCCTGTGTTGGGTGCAAAAATGTTTATAAGGCTTATATCCTCTTGTTGGATTGTTCCCTTCATTATTATATAGTGTCCTTTTTTTATCTCTTACTGTAGCCTTTGTTTTAAAGTATTTTGTCAGATATATGTATTGCTATCCCAGTCTTCTTTTTACATTTTATCTGCATGAAATATCTTTTTCCATTCCTTTACTTTTAGTCTGTGTTTTTCTTTCATTCTGAGGTAGATCTCTTGTAGACAGCACATATATGGATCTTATTTTCTTTTCTTTTTTTTATTTTTTATTCTCACCCGAGGACATTTTTCCATTTTTTGTTCAGATAGAGCGGGAGGGAGAGAGAGGAAGAGAGAGAGAGAGAGAAACATCGATGTGAAGGGACACATCGAGTGGCTGCCACCCGCACGACCAACCAGGGCCGGGGACAAACTGCAACCGAGGTACGTGCCCTTAGCGGGAACCGAACCCGGGTCTCTCTGTACCGCAGGCCGACGCTCCAACTGCTGAGCCAAACCGGCCAGGGCTGGATCTTATTTTCTTATTCATTCCATTACCCTGTGTCTTTTGATTGGAGCATTTAAGGCATTTACATTTAAAGTGTTTATTGATAGGTACGTATTTATTGCCATTGTATTTAACTATGTTCCTCTGGTTTTTTCCTTCTTCTTCTTAAAGAAGACCCTTTAACATTTCTGGTAATAATGGTTTGGTGGTAACAAACTCCTTTAGGTTTTTTCTTGTCTGGGAAGCTCTTTATTTCTCCTTCAATTTTAAATGATAGCCTTGCTGGGAAAGTAGCCTTGCTTTTCATCATTTTGAATATTTCATGCCGACCTGGCCGGTTTGGCTCAGCGGTTAGAGCATTGGCCTGTGGTCCAGAGAGACCCGGGTTCGGTTCCCACTAAGGGCACGTACCTCGGTTGCAGTTTGTCCCCGGCCCTGGTTGGGTCATGTGGGTCACTCGATGTGTCCCTTTCACATCGATGTTTCTCTCTCTCTCTCTCCCTCCCACTCTATCTGAACAAAAAATGGAAAAAAATGTCCTCAGGTAAGGATAAAAAAAAAATCAATTGACTATTTAATGCCAATCCCTTCTGAGGCCCTCTCTTTTTATGGTCTCCTACACCCAAGGGCCAGTGGTTGATAGCTTTTGAAAACTCACCCTTTCACTTTTATTGTTGTGAATATGAGTGTTATTTTTTATAGAACTGTAGCTTTTTTCCCTGAGTTTTTATTAATTTATTTTTGTTATAAATGTTTCTCCTTTTTTCCCCTCTAGACACCCTCCTCCCCACCCCCACCCCCAGCATTGTTGTGTATGTCCATTGGTTATGCATACATGCATATAAGTTCTTTGGTTCATCTCATTTATCCCCCCCCCCCCCCCCCCCGCCATCCTCTGAAGTTTGTCAGTCTGAACCATACTCCTTTCTATGTCTCTGGGTCTATTTCATTCTTCAGCCTACCTTGTTCATTATATTCCACAAATAAGTGAGATCATGTGGTATTTGTCTTTCTCTGATTGGCTTATTTCGCTTAGCATAATACTCTCCAGGTCCCTCCATGTCATCTCAAAGGATAAGAGATCTTTCTTTCTTACAGCTGCATGGTACTCCATTGTGTATAGGTACCACGGCGTTTTTTATCCACTCGTCTATTGATGGACACTTGGGCTGTTTCCAGATCTTAGCAATTGTAAATAGTGCTGCTGTGAACATAGGGGTACATATATTCTTTCTGAATGGTGTTTCAGGCTTCTTAGGATAGATTCCTAGATATGGGATCACTGGGTCAAATGGCAATTCAATTTTTAACACCATACTGTTTTCCATAGTGGCTGCACCAGTCTGCATTCCCACCAGCAGTGTACTAGAATACCCTTTTCTCCACACACTAACCCCCCACTCCGGTGTATTTTGGATTAAAAAAAATGTAGCAAAAGGTAAGAAAGTTTAAAGACTGGTGGCCACACCCTCAGGATGTGTCACAGAGAGGAGCTGGTGCCCTCAGCCCTCCCCACCAACCCTGCCTTCTTTTCCATTTCATGACCTAATTTTTCTCCCCCACATCCTCTGCTCACCCCACTTGGCTTCTTGGTGTCCTATTAAGGTCCTGTACACCTTGGATTGGCTCTCAGGAACCTCATGGGAGGGTCTTGGGGAAGTCTCATTCTCACTAGGTGACATTAGGGTCCACCTGGTATTGCCCGACACTGTGACAACCTTGTGCTCTCAGCATTTTCTCAGAACTGCCTCTAGCCCAGGTTGTATAGCATCAGCACAGCCTGAAGGTTAAAATCAGGAGCTCTGGGGTCTGACAGCCTGGATTCAAGTCCAGCTTCCCTAGGTATCATCTATGAGACCTTGGGCAAGCTACTTACCTGTTTTGAAACTCCTGGTATCCTGGTGTGGAATATGGGGCGGGGGTGGGAGGGTGCTAAGTGACACAGGAACGAATAGCATTGAGCACAGCAGCCAGCACACACATGCCCTCTGTGACCACAGCTAAGGGGCTCAGCCCTGACCTACCCAGCAGAGCCCTCTGATTGTCTGTGTCCTGCCTCTTGTTTGCTCTGTGTCTGAGGCTGACCTCTCACCTACATCCCCCCTGCTGTACTGGAGATGCTGCTTCCTGTTGCCGGATAGACTAAGGATTTGAGAGAGAGACAGGAGATCCTGGGGCAGGGACCATTGGCTGGGTGGTCCAGGGCCTGCCCCCAGGGCAGGGGGGCGCTCAGTAAGCAGCCAGTCAGAAGGGGGCTGCTCAGGAATTTAGAGGGGCCTCCAGCCAGTGACCTTTGCTCCCTCAAACATCTGGCTCTATTCTGGAGGCTCCCACTCCCTTTATTTCCTTGGGATGGGGGGAGCACCCCCTTTGACCCAGAGATATCAGAGGAGCGGGAGTGGGGTCACAGCACCCTCTTTTCTCCTCTGCTTTCTCTGTAAAAATTTTATATGTGAGTCTTCTGTGAGTGAGGCCAGACAGTACAGGCATTGTTCTCTCTTCCCTGTCCCTGGGTTTCCTCCTAAGCAGTCTTATGCCTGTTCTCAGCACACTCCACCACACCAATTCCTGTCCTGTCTTCTTGGCTCACCTTCCCCTGCTGGGCTGGGTCAGGCCACTCTGGCCACCCACTACAGGCATCTGTTTACTAAACAGGTGCAGGTGAGGCACAGAGCAGGCTGGGCTGGGTGAGGGCTGAGCTGTAGGCTGGAAGAAGAAGGGCACACCAGGGCCTTGACACTTCCTGGTTGCTTATCTGTTTGTGTCTCTCCTGGCCCACAATGGCTCAGGTGAGAGCAGAGGAAGAGGAGCAGCCAGGTTGTGATTGTATTTGGACATCACCTGGATCTGTGTTTATTCGTGTGGACAGTTTTACTGCCAACAAAGCTTCTGGGCTCACTGATGGCTTAGGTCCCTCTAGGGTGAGGGACACTCTCATATTGTTCCCTAGGCAGATAAGGTGGCCATTCAGATACCTCCTCCTACCCCTGGCTCATCTGTCACTGGATGTCACTACCTGAAGGCAGGAGAGTAGAGGGCCAGGCAGTGCTTTTGGCAGGGACTTATTTAAGAAGAGAAGGCTGGTAGCCCAAAGTAAGATCCCTGCTTCTGTGTGTAGTGGCTCTAGGATGAAAGATGGGAGGGACAGAGACCCTTCCCTCTACGCTGACCTGTCTCCTCATGAGCTCCCTGTCTAGTTACAGGGGTTTAATCCTCATCCGAGGATATTTGTTCCATTTATCTTCAGATAGAGTGGGAGGGGGAGAGAGAGAGGGAAGCGTTGATATGAGAGAGACACATTGATTGGCTGCCTTATGCACGACTCAGACCAGGGCTGGGGAACGTACTGCAACTGAGGTATGTGCCCTTGACTGGGATCGAACCCACAACTCTTTGGTCCATGGGTCGACGCTCTAACCACTAAGCCAAACCAGCCAGGGCAGTGACCAGATCTTTAAACAATTCAGATGTTTACACCCCATCTCCACTTATATCAAACTGGGGAAACTGCCTTGGGATTTTATCTTCTCTCTTGGTGAGTGCAGCCATGGATTTAATGTTCCCCTGTGGTCCCTCCAGCTGTGGCTCCCTGCTTATAGCAGCAGACCCTGCTGCACTGACTCCAATAATGGGCTCTAGACCCTGCATGGCCAGTCAGGTCTCCTAGGCCAACAGTCCCAGACCCTCTCCACCCATCCACTCTGTCACACCTGTGCTGGTTTGTTTATATCTGCACACCAACCTGGAAATGGCTGTCATCCCGCTTCACCAGTTCCTGTTGTTGCTGGCAGAGCTGACACCCGAAGCCACTGCCAACCTGTGAAGTGGGGCTGCCTTCCCAGAAGCTGCCCCACAGTGGGTGAGCAGCTCAGGCCCGCCGGCTCAGTGTGTGTGACAACTCCGAGGTGAATCCTAGTGAGCTCAGATGACAGTTTTGGCTGCCAGTGAGGTGGGGCTTCTTTTGGAAAACAGAGAAAGCAGTAGGCTGGGTGGGGTGGGAATCTGGCTTGGTAGATTTTGTTTCTGTGGCTTCAGGAGGTTGACCTTATGGTTATAATCTCCTTAAATCCCCCTCTGTCTTCAACTTCTTGTTGTGTATCCTATTTCCTTTCGTCTCTCTTGATCCTTTTGACCATTGTGATCTGATTCCATTGTTTTTATTAATTCAGTAAACAACTGCTCTATACCAGGACCTAAATAAGGTGTTGGGGGCACAGGTGACCAGAACGCAGTCCCTGCACTCCAGGTCCCCCAGCTAGTGGAAGACTACACACAAATTTAGGCTATCTCATACACAGTTAGAGAACTCTGCTCCCAGGTACCGCGTCGGGCTCTGCTGCCAGTCAATTGTACCACAACCCCCATCCTGAGCTTCCAATAACAGTAATTATACAAAATTTCAGCTATTATTTATTGAGCACTTTCTATGCTTGTGTGCGCTCTAAATGTTATCTGGATTTTCTTATCTTCCCTAGAACTCTAAGAGGTAGATACTAATTAATAGATTATGCTCATTTTACAGATAAAAAACTGTGAAAGAGCAAGATTAAGTCACTTCTCCAAGGTCATACAGGTAGGAAGTGGAGGAGCTAAAGTTGGAACCCTGCATCTCACCCTTGATCAGCATGCCCCCAGGAGGGCTTATTGGTTAAAGGTCGGCATATGGCATGAATCACCCAAAGTGCATCCTTTTCCATGACCTTGGGGCAGCCCTGAGAGGCCTGGGCAGGCCTTTGCCGACCTCAGCTTTACAGCCCTGGCGCCAGAGGGCCACAATCTGGAGGCAAGTAGTTCTCTGAAGAGGTATTTCCTTGTCTCTCCCAGTGTTACCTCAACTCTAATCAGAGGCCGCTCCTCTTTACGCGGGATTAGTCAGCATCTCTTAACCAGCAGTCTCAGCGAGGAGAGAGTTCTTCAGCTATGTTCTGTCCTATCCCCCACCCTCCTGCCTTCAGCTGCCACAGCACTTTTTCCTTCCTATTTTTGTTGTCTTGGTGCTGGATGGACTTTGGAGAGGGCCATTAAGGGCCAGGATTATAGCACAGGTGTGGCTTCCAGGACAGCAAACATGGTGACTCTAGTGAGAGAAATAAGAAAGGTGCACCTCAACAAGTAAAAGCAAATAAATTAGGACTATTTTAAAAAATCATTCCCCAAGGGGTTCTACAACACGATATGTGTGGTGGTTGATGATATGAAAATATAGGGGGAGGAGGTAGCACATGGACTGCATGTTTGAGAAGCCCACTGTACTTAGCAGTACAGGGGGCCCATTCACTCTTCCAAACTGACCTAGGAGAACCCCAGGGCCTTGCAGTGAGACCAACAGCTTGTCTGTTCCTGGTGGTCTAGGGTCAGCCTCCTATATACTGGCTGTAGTCTGCTTCCATGGACAGAGCTACTGAAAAGGTTCTAGCCAACCTAGGGCCCCATTGCCAAGGCTGGGACCTGAGGTCTACAATTCTAGGGTATACGTGACTCTAGAATGGGAATCCTTACCTGGGGCTCATGGGTGCTTTAAGGGAAACATGAGGCCCCTGAAATTGTAAGACTTTGTGTGCATTTTCTGGGGAGCAGGAGCATAGCTTTCTTTATTGGATTCACCAAAGGATCTGTGACCCCCACAAAGTTAAGAACCTCTGCATTGTTGTTCCAGGGGGATTGGGCCAGATGGACATCCAGGCCTGCTGTAGAGTATCTGAGCCCTCAGGAGGCCCAGATACAGCCCTGCTATTCCCAGTGGGGTGACTTTGAATGTGCACTCTGATCATTGGGAATCCTTGCCATGACCCTCTGATCAGGTTTCTCTCTCTTTGCATACACAGAGAATGTCACCAACGGCACAGTGGGAGGCATGGCACAGCCAGGGCAGGAAGAAGAGGTGAGCTGGATGAATGGTTGGCTCAGCTGCAAGGCCCAGGATGAGATGCTAAACTTGGCCTTCACTGTGGGCTCCTTCCTGCTCAGTGCCATCACCCTGCCCCTAGGCATCGTCATGGACAAGTATGGCCCAAGGAAGCTCAGGCTGCTGGGCAGGTCAGTGTGGGGTAGAAGGTGGGCTGGTAGACCCTGGGTCGAGTTCCCCACTATAGGGAAGTCTGGTACTTCTATCAGGAACACTGTGGAGCTCCCAAACTGCCCACCCAGTGTGGGGTTTCTACCCCATCTGCCACCAAATCAGTAGGTACTATGATCCTTGTAATGTCCAGTATTGCATTAAAAAGGCCCAGGGCCCCAGGCCTGCCTGGGAGAGTCTGGAGTTGTGTGTCATTAACAACACTAGCTTCCACAGTCTTTATGACCTTTTACCTCTATCAGAAAAAAACAAAAAAAGGTTGTGAAAATATACTTCTAATATAAGCACATGGAATTATATGCACATACCATTCTTAATTTTTAAATGTGCTTTGTGATACACCTACAAAAATATAAATTAAAATGGCTGAGATTAAAAATAGTAAAATAGAAGTCCTAATATTTTTCCTTCCCACTGGCACCTGTGTGAATCGACATGGGCACCCTTTGGGGGGTGTGTCCCTGGTCTGTAAAGTTCCAGTGTGCCAGACTCAGGGTCAGTCCACCCAACAACTAGCCTCTCAGGTCACAACCTCCACAAGCTAGTCCCACCGGGAGTGATCATCTCTCAGGGCAGTGGTTTGCAATGAGTGAGACCTGTGACTGGGGAGGGAATGGGTAGTAGAACAGTTTCATTCGCTTTTTGGAGGGGATTCGGGAGCTGCTACTCATCTTGCGCCTGCCCAGTGGATTCTGTCCATCTCTGACTGAGTGAGCATAGGAGCCTGGGGAGTGAATTGTGCCCTCTCCTGCTTCAGAGCCTTGGCCCCTCCTCCAGTCTGGGCATGGGAGGGGGCAGTGTAGTGTGGTGTTTGCCAGATGTGGCTTCCAGACTTGAATTCCTGCTTAGGCACTTACTAGTCAGAGATTTAGGAGAAATCAATTTCTTTTTTTTTTTCTCATCAGTAAAAGGGGGCCAATTATACTCCTTAGAATTATTAAATTAAATTAAATATTATACGTAAATTTTCCAAAAGTATCTAATACTAGTAAATGCTCCCAAATAGTAAGAATATTAGCAATGACAGTAATAAGAAATAATGTATCATTTCTGCTTGTTTTTAGTGCCTGCTTTGCTGTCTCCTGCTTGCTGATTGCATATGGAGCAAGTAACCCAAACTGTGAGGACACTTTTCCTCCACGCTTTTATCAGGGACTGGGGAGAGTGCCCAGAGATGCTCAGGCCCATCTGCTCTAGGATGCTGTGCCAAGCTTAGTGCTCACTGCTCAAGTTAGAAGGGATGCTTGTTAGGCCCTTACCCAGTTACTTATCTCAACTGGGTGGGTGGGTAAAAGAACAATCGCCCCAGATTGATGTCTGAGAGAAGCTCCCAGGGTGTTCATCACCAAGCCAGGTCAGTCTGTGATGGCCTCATTGATCCAACCTGAGAGGCCAGTTCCAAGAATTAAGCCAGCTACAGGGTATGTGCAGAATCGTCAGCTGGGTCCCCTTGAGCTTAGAAGCCACCTGGTCCCCAACCCTATTCAGGTGGAGCTGTTGCTTCAAGGACTATTAGAACAAACACCAAAATAGGACTTGCGTTTCACCATCTATTGATTTGGGGGTACCTGTATTTTTTGTTTCAGTGAAGCAGCTTCTTTAGGCCTCTCATTTGCTGCTCAGGTTAGTGGAGAACAGAGGATGGGGAGGCACCTTTTGTAAGAGCCCAAAAGCCTGGACCTCCCTGAAGCTCAGCTGTGGTTCCCTGATTATGTGCCTTCTGTTTTCTCACAGCTCTCTCTGTGCTCATCTTCATCTCCCTGTCTCTGAATGGCTTTGGTGGGATGTGCATGACTTTCACCTCATTAACAGTAAGTATCCGTTTCTTTAAGATCTCAGTTCAGTCTTGTGAATTTGAAGCAGTTTTTATTGGCTTTGATTTCTTTGCCTTCCATTCGCCTGCATCTGCCTGGACATCCCAAGCAGTAGAGGGCTGCTGGTGCTGAAGTGGCCAGATAGCACGGTCTCCCAGCTGGGGAGGTTCCGCAGGCACAGCAGAGCACAGCTGTCAGAGCGGGCCATCCCCTGCCTGCTGACCTTGGCTCAGGTGCTGAGGAAGCCAGCTTACTAGCCATGTGTCCAGGGAAGACAGGAGCAGGGGGGGAAAAAAGCTACCGCCCACTTGCTTTCCTGATTTTCCATGACAGCTCTGGCTAACAGTGCAACCTAAAAACAAACATCCTGCCCTGGCGGGTGGCTTGGTTGGTTGGAGTGTCTTCCTGTACACAAGAAGGTTTCAGGTTTGATCCCTGAGTGGGGCACATACCTCCTTTATAGTTTTGATACCTGGTCAGGACATGTGTGGGAGGCGACTGATTGATGTTTCTCTGTCACCTCATGTTTCTCTTTCTCTCTCCTTTTCCCTTCCTCCTTCTCTGAAAAGCAATTAAAAACAAACAAACATATCCTCAGATGAAGATAAAAAAATAAAAGTTTTAAAATAAAAACAAAGCTCCCTCGGAATCTCCCCGCCCCTAACCACTGCCTTTGCCCAGAACTGAATGAGAAACTCAGGGAGCACACAGGCTGCCTGTCTTGGTTTTCCGAATGCCAGGACACAGAGAGCCCCTGTAGGGAAGGAGGTGTTTTCTCAGGATGCTGAGCATCAAAATGCCACGGAATGTGCTCCTTGCTGAGGTGAGAGAGACTGCAGGAAGGTTCAGGGTGAAGGAAAGAAAGTCAAAGAAGGCCAAAAAAGTCTTTCCTGGGAAGAAGGAAGCTCTCTGCTGGCTCACCTAGTCGGGCTAGGGTGCCTTTCAGAGCTGGCCATTGGAAAAGAAGTGAGAATAATAGGCTCTTCAAAAAGATTTCTGTCAACAGGAAAGTCTGGCTTGCCTCAGTTTCCCCATGAAAAAGTATTTATGACACAGTACCTGTCACCATTATTTACAGGATACTCTGGTTTCTTTTTTTTTTATCCTCACTCGAGGACATTTTTCCATTTTTTGTTCAGATAGAGAGGGAAGAAGAGAGAGAAAGAAACATTGATGTGAAAGGGACACATCGAGTGGTTGCCACCCGCATGACCCAACCAGGGCCAGGGACAAACTGCAACCGAGGTACATGCCCTTAGCGGGAACCAAACCCGGGTCTCTCTGGACCGCAGGCCAACGCTCTAACCGCTGAGCCAAACCGGCCAGGGCCAGGATACTCTGGTTTCTGATTTCTCTTACCGCGAAAGAGTCAGGAGTCAGACCGTTGAGGAGCCCTTGTTTAGCTGTGTGGGAACCCTGGGGACTGCTGGTCTTGTAAGGATCTGGCATCTCTGTGACCCCTTGCCTGCAGGCTGTGAGCCAGAGGCCAGGCCAGTCCCAGTGTCTTTTCTGGTCACCCCTCCTGTGCTTTGCCTTGTTAACTTTACCCTGGTGGGAAGGATCAACTCTGTGGGTCTGGGCCTTTGGAAATGGAGTGTTCAGTGGCGTCTGTGTTAGGTGAGAAGGGCCATGGCACACAGCCATGTATGCAGTGTGCTCGGGGAGTGGGGAACACACGCACATCTGGGAACTCTGGTTGCCTCGCTCCGGTGGTATGAGAGAGATTTGGTTTATATTCTTGTGCATTTAAAAAAATTTTTTTTCTTTATTAATTTTTAGAGAGAGAGAAAGGGAGAGGGAGAGAGAAATAGAAACATCAATTGACTGCCTCCTGCATGCCCCCCACTGGGGATCGGGTCCACAACCTGGGCATGTGCCCTGACCAGGAATCGAACCAGTGACCTCTGGGTGCATGGGTCTACGCTCAACCACTGAGCCACACTGGCCGGGCTCTTTTGTACATTTTTATTTTTTATTTTATTAACCAGGTAGATTAAGAAAAGAAATATATTCCCTCCTCCACTCAAATACCTGGAGGTAAGTAAGTGTCAAAATTGTAGGAAATCTGTTAGAACTGCCAAAAGGACACAGATTCCACTAAGTTGTGTAAACTGTGTAGCAGGAGTCATGGCTCTGTTTGTTCTTTGACAGCCTGAAAATGACCAACTCTCATCAAAATGAAGATTAAAAACCTGGCATCACCCCATTATTTTAGTCACTCTATACCTATGTCATGGCAATTCTGAATTTTGGGATAAGAGAAAGAGTTGGCCCTTGAACTTGAGGAGTTTATGCACTGAAATGCAGAAAGATGCTTTATTGTGATCAAGCATAAGACAAATGGATAAAAACCACTATACCATGAATCCTCTCTAAGAAAGCCTTTAAAATGAAGTTATAGTTGTCTAAGAAACTTTTAGGGGAGACTATTAAGCCCATAAGGACATGTTTTCTTTCTTTTTAAAAAAGTTAATATTTTAGAAGTATAAAGTATAGACTAAAATTCTATAAGACCACCATTATCAGTTTAGAATGTATCTCTTTGGCATTTAAAAAAATCTGCATAAGCCCAGCCAGTGTGGCTCAGTGGTTGAGCATTCGTCCACCCATGCCCCAAGAGGTCACCAGTTCGACTCGTGGTCAGGGCACATGCCCAGGTTGTAGGCCAAGACCCCAGTGGGGGACATGAAGGAGGTGGCCAATTGATGTTCTCTCTCATTGATGTTTCTATCTCTCTCTACCTCTCCCTTTCTCTCTCTCTTAAATCAATAAAGAAAAAAATTATTTAAAAATTCTTCATATACCAATTTTCTCTTTTTTGTTTGTTTAGTCCTTATTCAAGAATATTTTTTCGCCCTGGCCGGTTTGGCTCAGCGGTTAGAGCGTCCGCCTGCGGTCCGGAGAGACCTGGGTTCGGTTCCCGCTAAGGGCATATACCTCGGTTGCAGTTTGTCCCCGGCCCTGGTTTGTCGAGCGGGTGGCAGCCACTCGATGTGTCCCTTTCACATCGATGTTTCTCTCTCTCTCTCTTCCTCTCTCTCCCTCCCACTCTATCTGAACAAAAAAAAAAAATGGAAAAATGTCCTCGGGTGAGGATAAAAAAAAAAAAGGAATATTTTTTCCATTGTTTTTTTTTTTTTAGTCCTCACCTGAGAATATTTTTTCTATTTATCTTCAGATAGAGTGGGAGGGAGGAAGAGAGAGGAAGTGGGAGAGAGAGAGAGAAACATCAACGTGAGAAGGACACATCGACTGGTTGCCTCTTGCACGACCCGACCAGGGCCGGGGACCAACCGCAACTGGAATCATGTCCTTGACCGGAATCGAACCTGTGACTTTTTGGTCAGCGGGCTGTTGCTCTAACTGCTAAGCCCAACTGGCCAGGGCTTTCCATTGATTTTTAAAGCATGGAAGGGAGAGGAAGAGAGAGAGGGGAAAAGATCGATGTGCACATTGATTGGTTGCTTCCTGAACATGCCCTAAATGGGGTCGGAAATTGAACCTGCAACCCAGGTACGTGCCCTTGACCCTGAATTGAGCCTTGACCCTTTGGTGCGAGGGCTGACACTCTAACCACTGAGTAACACCAGCCAGAGCTGTTATCCTTTTTTTTTTTATCCTCACCTGAGGACATTTTTGCATTTATCTTCAGATAGAGAGGGGGGAAGAGACAGAGAGAAACATCGATGTGAGAGAGACACATCGAGTGGTTGCCACCTACACGACCCCAGCCAGGGATGGGGACAAACTGCAACCGAGGTACATGCTCTTAGCGGGAACCAAACCCGGGACTCTGGTCCGTGGGCCAATGCTCTAACCGCTGAGCCAAACCAGCCAGGGCTATTCTTTTTTTCCCCCAAGAAATACTGTTACAACTTGCCTTTTTCACTTAACAATGTATCTTTTACATCTTTTCCTGCCTGTGCTTAGAAATCTACCTTATTATTTTAAGCTCTAGAGATCTTCCTCATTATTAAAGAGTTCCATGTAATTTTATAATACAGTTATACCATAATTTATTTAACCAGCTTCCTACTAATGGACACTTGGGTTAGTTTCCAATTTTTCTGATTTATGATGCTGCTGAAATGAACATTCCATATATTTCTGTAAAATACATTTCTGGAAATGGGATTGCTGGGCCCCAGGATCAGCATGTTTTAAATTTTAATGTATGCTGTCAAATGGTCTTTCCAAAAGGTTATACTGTACATTGATACCATCCTACTAACAGGTATGAGAGTGTCTTTTTCTCCATACCCCTTCCAGCACTCTATCATTAATATTTTAAACATTAGCTGGTCTGATCTGGTGAAAAATGATAAAACATGATTTTTAAATTTTTTTCTTTATTTGTTAGTGAGATGGAGCATTTTTTTACCTCTTTCTTGTGGTCATTTGTATTCTATGAATTGCTTCTTTGGATCATTTGTCTATTTTTTCTACAGGGTTATCTTTCATATACAAAGAAATTAGCTCTTTTTCTGAGTGAGCAAATGTTCTTACCCTGGGGTTTTTAGGCTTCTATGGGGTCTGTGAATAAGCCTTAGGAGGGCTGTGCACTCCCTTGAGATTATATTCAAACAGACTGTGTGTGTGCTCCGCAGGTGCACTTTTCTGGGGAAGGGTCCATGGCTTTCAACAACCGCTATTAGGTCTTTGTGGAGGCCACAGGCACTGCAGCTGGAGCGTTCCTGTTAGTGCCTCACTATTCCACGGGGAGGTAAAAGGTTACACCGGTCATAAAGTGAGTGACCAGGCAAGAAAACCGTGTGGTCCGCACTTAAAGCGTTTGGTTAGTAGGGATCTATTTAAGGGAGGCTGGTGGCTTGTCCTCTAAGGGGTCCCCATTCTTGGGTCTAGAGCAGACGTCAGCACATTGCTTCCCCCAGGCCAAATTGAGACTATTCCAGGGAAAGGTGTTGTAAACAAAGTTTTGTTGGTATACAGCTGTGCCCACTTGTTTCTTTGTGCTGCAGCTGCAGAACGAAGTGGTTGTGCAGACATCATATGACCTGCAAAACCTAAAATATTTGCTATCTGGCCTTTAAAGAAAAAGTTTGACAACCTTTGGTCCAGAGGCACCAAGAAGCTTCTCAATCACTATCCCCTGTGGGAAGGCAGGGCTGACACCCCTCTCACCCCACATCCTGCTGACATCCCCCCCCCCCCCGTTTTAGTTACACAGGCCAACTCCCTAAGCACTTGTCCCTAAGAGCTTGTTAAGTGGTCTCTTTCCCCCTCTTCTGCTGCCCCCAGCCTGAGGCTTCTCCGTGGGCTTCCTGTCTCGTGGGGCCTCAGATGAGGGCTCCCATGGCTGCTGCTCCTCCAGAACAGACCCTGAAAGGGGACTGAGAAGCAGGTCAGCGAGGACAGGGTTGGAGCTCTTGGGCAATGTTATAGGGCTGGCTGCAGCTTCTGCTGAGCAGAGCTGAATCTCGTTCTGACACAGCCCAGGCCTTTAAAAAGCAGAACTGTCAGGAGCAGCTCCCAGAGACGCCTCGCTAGCAGCACAATGGCACTTTCTGTCTGTGTCTCCCACCCATATTCTAATTTTGGGGGACAAAGGAGTCTTCAGGGTCACCTTTAGGAGCAGCTGAATCAAATCTCCTACCACCAGTTTGGGGCCGTCCCACGATAACCTGGGAATCGGGGTGGGAGGGATGTGTTCTTATGGAAACCTTAATTGGGGATTTTCTGAGTCCCAAGGGGTTTTGTGTTGCACGGGTTGTGGTATAAATAAAGATGTACAGGCACTGTAAACCATTACCTCGGTTGGCGGAGAAGGGGCCCAAAATTGGCAAAATGCCTTCCCCCTACAGGGCAGCATGAGCTAGCAGACAGGTCTCCCTTACAGAGCACCTACTGGTGGGTGACCCTCTCCTTTAGAGGGGGGCTCAGAGGGGCAAGGGGAATCCCATACCAGGTGGGCTACTTCATGGCCAGAGCTGGCGCTCCCAGGTCTCTACAGCAGAGGGTGACATCCTGAGAGGAGGGTGCCAGGTCATTCCACGGGCGCAGAGCACTCCCCAGGTTCTAAGCCTCAGCCTCCCCCGACACCTGGATAGCACACTTAGGTCTGTTTGCTCAATGCTTTGCATTTGTACAGCCCTTTAACTCGCTTCATTGGCTGGAGCGCAAATATCAGCCCGGCGGCTGAGGCGCGGCGTCTTTGGGTCGCCACCCCACAATCCAGGGCCTGGGTTGCTTAGAGATGGGAGCAGATGCAGCCAACATTATGGACATGTCTTTTCCACTTCATTACTCTGACCCCTGTTCGTGTGGGCAGGACGGGGAGTTCTAAGCTGAAACCCTCACAGAAAAGTGATTACAAAACGTTGCCAGGCTCTTTGATGAAAAATTTCTCTGTGGGCTTTTCCTATTTGAGTCATTGAAGTCTGACTTTGAACTGAGGAAGAAATGATCCCATGGCAGTGGGGATCTGGGTTTGAAGGAAACAGAATAAATATCCCTCTGCCAAAACAAGAGAAGAGGAGGGAAGGATTCGGATGCAGCAGTGAAGCAGATGTCCCGGAGCGGGGTGGGAGGTTAACATTCCTGCTCAGCTGACCTGTTTCTACACCCAGTCAGCTCAGTCAGCTCTGGGACCGCAGGTGCCAGGTGAGCAGGACTCCCCCAGAGCCTGGAGCCTGTTCTCCGTCTCGGTTTCTGTTCTGTCTTACTAACCCAAAACAGTCAGCTGATAGCCATTGGCCTGAGAAAAATTCACCCATCAGAGGGTTCCGCATCGTGAACTTGCTTCAGCATGTGACAAGTTCAGGGGCGGACAGAAAGTATAGTGGGGGCCCCTGGCAGGGCTGGACCAGGCTGGGAAGGCAGATGAAGTGGAATCGTTCCTCCCACCCCTTTAGCAGTGAAGCGGAAAGGTGACCACAAGGACCTGCTCCTGGCACTAAGTGCTTGGAGCTGCCAGGTTGTTTGGGGTTAGGAAATAGCCCTGCTTTGCTGAATCCGCTTGTCTAGACTGGTACCTGGATCCTGGCCTGTACAGGTTGTACGAAGCTCTGGGTGTGTACACCAGCCACTTGAGGACAAGGCTCACCTCTGGAAGGGACCTGAGGGCCAGAATGCCAGTCTCCACCCAGGCTGCACATGGCTTCTCCCCAAGGGCCAGGTTGTGCCCCCAGCTGGTGGGTTTGAGAAACAACAAATTTGGAAAGTCAGGGTAAGGTGGCTACAAGTGGCCCTTCTGTCTCTGCCTGCCAGCAACCCCAAGGGTAAAGAGATCCCTGAGTAAAGAGACATCTTAGAGGAGCTTCTAGGGAGGGCAGCCCGTCCTCACCACCCTGGAGCCTAGTCCTCTGGGGACTTGCGTCTAGGTGTCTTGCTCTGTGGCCAGAAATCCAGGGGAGGGGCTGTCTGCAGCTGCTGTTTTCCCCTCTGGGAAGGTCACACAGCCCAGGCCTGTTTACTGGGCAGCTGAGGGGCTGAGAGAATGAGTCACCAACAGCATCCCCACGTGAGGGAAGCTTCTGCCCAGCTGAGCCCACTGCAACCCTTCCCTCTCAGGCAGCAGCAGTGGTGGTAGGAAGCACCCAGAGCTGGGGGATGGGGCCTGCACTCCCCACCTGTGAGTGGAATGAATCCTGAGTCAGGAAACAGCCTCTGCTGAGTGTTTTCCCCTGGCATCTGTCATTGCAACATGGCTCCGGCTTCCTACTTGGCAGCAGAGCTGGCTCTTGAGGCCCTCACCAGAGCACTCTACTCGGTACTCAGCCATCACTCCATCACCGGGCTTCTGAGTAGCCGTTATGTGCAGCTGAGGTCTAGTGGAGGCAGAGGAAGGAGGTATGTGAAGATCAGTGGAGAGAGAAGACTCAGACGGGAAGATGAAACAGGAGTGTGTCTACTTGATGGTGTGGCCCAGGACATGGAGGGGCAGCCAAGGAAGGCCAAGGGAGGGGCAGATGGGTCTCAAAGGAGGATCAGAGGGATGTGAGAAATCTCTAGTAGGGAGAGCAGACAGAAGGCTTAACAAGGAACACAGAGGAGCCTGAGAGGTGATGGTCATTGCTTTGGGACCCAAATGAAGTGTGTACTTGGGAGGTTTCCAAGAGACAGAGTAGCCCAGCAGTTGTGTACATAAGCTTGACCTGCTTTGGATCTCAAATTTGACCCTTACCAGCTTGGGGTGTCCCTTAACTTTTCTGATTCTAAAGCTTTTTACCCATTAAGTGAGGATAGTAAGTAACACCTGCCTCATTAAGGTTGTTTTGGGTTGTGTTTTTTTATCCTCACCCGAGGACATTTTCCCATTTTTTGTTCAGATAGAGTAGGAGGGAGAGAGAGAGAGAGAGAGAGAGAAACATTGACGTGAAAGGGACACATTGAGTGGCTGCCACCCACATGACCCCAACCAGGGCCGGGGACAAACTGCAACCGAGGTACGTGCCCTTAGCGGGAACCGAACCCGGGTCTCTCTGGACCGCAGAACGATGCTCTGATCGCTGAGCCAAAACAGCCAGGGCTATTTTGGGTTTCTTTAAGATAATATATAGAGCCCTGGCCGGTTTGACTTAGCAGTTAGAGCATTGGCCTGCGATCCAGAGAGACCCAAGTTTGATTCCCGCTAAGGGCATGTACCTCAGTTGCAGTTTGTCCCGGCCCTGGTTGGTCGTGCGTGTGGCAGCCACTCGATGTGTGCCTTCCACGTTGATGTTTCTCTCTCTCTCTCTTCCTCTCTCTCCCTCCCGCTCTATCTGAACAACAAAAAAGGAAAAAATGTCCTCGGGTGACGATAAAAAAAAAAAAAGATAATATATAGAGTAGGTATTACAAATAGTTGCTATTATAATGATGCTATTATATTATAATAATATTATATTACTATAATCATGCTATATTATTATATGTCATCACTCTATTATAAGGAAAATCCTCTGAGGAGGCTTCTCCTGGGCACAGTAAATGGGGGAAATTTCTGGCAGGCATGACAGCTTTGGGAGGAAGGGAAGGAAGTGGCTTAAAAGATCACACAATTAGTATTAACATTTAAAAAATAATTAATGTCCACAGGGAAGCCCTCTCTTCTCCTGTGCTTGTTATTCTTTTGTGACCACTGTTGCCAGGATGTTTATGCTTTGGGTTTCATTGGCCAAGGTCATCCTTGATGTTCTTTTCAGAGAGATTTCATCTGGCATAAATGCTAAAAAGCTGAAACACACTTTGACTACCTATTTCAACACTTCTGTTGGTTAAAAACACCATGAACTAAGAAGTTAAATGGCAAACTAAGAAAACATACCTGCAGTATATGAACAAACTGTGCCTGTCTTTTATGTATAAAGAGCCTATTCAAAAATCAATATTAAAAAATTAATATTCTCATAGGAAAAAAGACAAATGGGGAATATAAATGACTGATTTTTTTTTTTTAATCCTCACCCAAGGATATTTTTCCATTGATTTATTTTTTTTTAGATAGAGTGTAAGGGAGGGAGGGAGAGAGAGAGGAAAAAAAAAATCAGTGTGAGAGAGACACATTGATTGGTTGCCTCCTGCATAACCCTGATCGGGACCAAGGTTCAAACCTGCAACCCAGGTATGTTCGCTTGACCAAGAATCGAACCAGCAACTCTTTGGTCCATGGGCCTTTGCTCACTGGTGAGCCAAATCGGCCAGGGATAAATGATTTATTTTCTAAATTGTAGAAAAATGTTCAAAGTCATTAGTAATTAAAGAAATTATGTTTTTTTCAATATTTTCTTATAATGGAAAAATTTATTATTTATTTATTTTTTTATCCTCATCCGAGGACATTTTCCCACTTTTTGTTCAGATAGAGTAGGAGGGAGAGAGAGAGAGAGAGAGAGAGAAACATCGATGTGAAAGGGACACATAAAACCCCTACACTTGGTAGAATAGTTATGCAAAATACATAGATGAATACTGTCTTCCTTTAAAAATATAAAATAAATAAGCAAGACGTGAAAATATGCAAGTTTCCATTAAATAAATGAAATTTTTTAAAAAAGAAAGTTTGCTTTCCATACCATTTGAAAAAGGAAAATTATCATTTAAACAATAGTCAAGTTTATTAAACAGATTTTAAAAGTAATATAAAACATTCAGCTTTCATCAGCTACAAGGTTTATGTTGCTCCCAAATTTTGCATATAACTGAACCTTCAAATCTGCTAACACCCGCTGAATTGATTCCACCCTGGAATCTAAGGGGTCAGTTTCTTCTTGCAAACCTTTCTTTGCTCCTTCTAACATTTCTTGTGTTTCCTCTTGAGAACGGCTAATGAAAACATCTCCAATTTGATAAAGTGTCATTAAACAGTCGTGCCCAGCCGGTGTGGCTCAGTGGTTGAGCATCGACCCATGACCCATGCACCAAGAGATCGCTGGTTCAATTCCCGGTCAGAGCACATGCCCACGTTGTGGGCCCGATCCCCAGTGGGGGGCATGCAGGAGGCGGCCAGTCGATTTTTCTGTCTCATTGATGTTTCTAACTCTCCCTCTCCCTTCCTCTCTCTCTAAAACCAATAAAGAAACAAACAAGCCCTGGCCAGTTTGGCTCAGCGGTTAGAGCATCGGCCTGCGGTCCGGAGAGACCCGGGTTCGGTTCCCGCTAAGGGCACGTACTTCGGTTGCAGTTTGTCCCCGGCCCTGGTTGGTCGTGCGGGTGGCAGCCACTCGATGTGTCCCTTCACATCGATGTTTCTCTCTCTCTCTCCCTTCCTCTCTCTCCCTCCCACTCTATCTGTACAAAAAAAAAAAAAAAATGGAAAAATATCCTCAGGTGAGGATTAAAAAAAAAAAAAAAAAGAAACAAACAAAAAAAGCAGTCATCATCTGCAAGCATGACGTCCTCGCAAGGATCTTCTAAATTTTGGAGTTCTTTTTTACGTCTATTTCTTCCTTCAGCTCTGTGATTCTACTGGTATTCCGTGCAAATTTGTTTCTCTTCTGTTGGTCTTCAAAGGTAACATTGATGCCTTCTGCAGCCGCCTTCTTCATGGTGGCCGCCATCTTGGGATTGGCCCATCCAGATTCTTTTTGAAGCAAATATCAGTCGCTAATTCATTTCACTCATATACTCAAAGAAATGGATTTTACAACAGTATTTGGTGAAGTGGCAAATATTAAAAGTAATGATAATGCACAGTGTTGGAGTGGCCGCAGTGAAACAGACTCCACTGTGCTGCCGTGGGAGTATCGATTGGTGTAAGTGTTCTAGAAGGCAGTTTGGCACAGTATGACAGAAACTTAAAATGCATACTCCTTTTGTCTGTGGTTCTACTTTCAGGACTTTACCTTAAGGGATTAATAGCTATGTACGCCATGGCTGTTTTGGCTCAGCGGTTAGAGCATCGGCCTGCGGTCCAGAGAGACCCGGGTTCGCTTCCCGCTAAGGGCACGTACCTCGGTTGCAGTTTGTCCCCGGCCCTGGTTGGTCTTGCGGTGGCAGCCACTCGATGTGTCCCTTCACGTCGATGCTTCTCTCTCTCTCTCTTTCTCTCTCTCCCTCCCATTCTATCTGAACAACAACAACAAAAGAATGTCCTCTGGTGAGGATAAAAAAATAAAATGAAAAATAGCTATGTGCACATACGTTTATCTTCAAGGATGTTCAATGGAATGTTCATGATAAAAATTAAAAAGGACCTGAGGTCCAACATGAGAGAAATGCATAGATTGTGGACCGTCCAGATAAAGAAATACCAGATAGTCATTATGAAGTGTGTTAAAGATGAATGCTAAGTTAGAAAACATCTGTATTATATGAAGTAAAAAAGAAAAAGTTTATGAAACAATATGTAGCATATGATCCCAATTTTGTTATAAAGTTATAGGTACTTATAGGAAAAAGATGAAAGGGAAATATATTGAAATGGCAACATGGCTTTTATCAGGGTGATTTTTATGTTATTCTTTATGTATACTTTGTTTCAAGTGTTTTACAATGGATATGCATTGCTTTCTAATCAAGAAAAAGAATCATAATTTAAATTATAAGATGTTGGTTTTGGTGGGAAAGCTGTGTAGTATGGTTTGCCCTGAGGATCTATACTCCCCTAGGAATGGCCCTGCTGACCAAAATAACATGTTGGGGAGGAGAATTTTCTTGGTGTTGCTAAGAATGTTCTAGGCAGGCAGCAAGAAAGGCAGCTGGAAGGCTCTTGCCCTTGTCAAGACCTGAAGTTGGGGGTTTCATCCAGGGGCAGATGGAAAGTCAGCTCTTCTCCCAGCTTCCTGTTCCTCCCTGTCCTAGTTCTGGGGCGAAGACTCCAGATCAGATCAGTGTTGCATGTTGGCTCCAACTCCCTGTTCAGTTGGCCTCTAGCCTGGGTCAGGGTCAGGGCAAGCTTGAGCTTAAGGAAAAAGGAAAAGGGCTAGTTAGCAAGCTGTCTGCTTCTGTGGAGTATCCCCCAGCCCTGTTGAAAAGTTCAAGACACTCTTTGTGCCCAAAGGTGACTACACCAGCAAAAGTATTTCCCTGGCTTGACTGGCATCAAGTGGCATTTGCTACCCCGAGCTTGTGCCCTCCATCTACTCTTCTGGTAGGGTTCTAAGCCCTCTTTGATTCTTTTCTTCCTTCACCTGTCCTGGCTGGGGGCCATTCCAGGCCGGAACAGTTCCCCCTTCTGTACTGGCAGAACTAGTCTTGGATTCTCCCTGGGGCTGATATGGCCCCAGAGATGCCTCCCCTACAAGGCTGCCTTGCTGGAGTAGCCAGCATGGAGAAGCCCAAATATGTGAGCGCAGGAACCGAGGCATGTCCAGTGAATCACAGCATACCTGGGAGGCAGGTATACAAAGAGTAAGACTGGGTGCCTTTAGTGCTCACGTGGGTATGCCTAGGCACACATGAGCACATCACATTTCCTTTGTCTCCTGTTGGGAAATTTCCATGTGTTCCTTGTTCTCTTCTGACCCTCTCTGGGAAGCCTGAGTGGACAGAGGATCCGCTCTTCGTGGGGGCTGGAAGAAGAGCTCTTAGTGTGCTGGGAATTCTTTGGGGAGCCTGGATGGCCTCCCTGGCCTCATATCTTACACTATGGATTTATTCATGTTTCTTTTTAATTCTGGGATCCAAAAAAAAAAATCTTAAATTCCTTATTCATGTTTAACAGTGATATTGAGACATAATTCACATACCATGTATTTCACCTAAAACATACAATTTACTGGTTTTTCTTGTATTCAAGAATTGTGCAGTCATCACCATAATCAATTATGTCACCCCAAATAGAAACCCTGTACCTATTAGCATTCCCTTCTGTTTACTCCCAGCTTCCTCTACCCCAGCCCTAGGCAACCACTAATCTATTCTCTGTCTTTATGGATTTTCCTATCCTGGACATTTTATAGAAAAGGAATCATACAATATGTGTTTTTTTGTGACTGATTTCTCACACCTCATATGTTCTCTGTGTTGTACTATGTGTCAGTACTTCATTTCTTTTTATGCCTAGATAATCTTCCATGGTGTGGGTATACCACATTTTGTTTACCCATACATCCATTGATGGACACTGAGATCATTTTCACTTTTAGGATATTATGAATAAGGCTGCTATAAACATTCATGTGCAAGTTTCTGTGTGGACATTGTTTTCCTTTCTCTTGGGTATATACTTAGCAGTGGAATGACTAGATCATATAATAACTCTGTGTTTAACTGTTTAAGGAACGCTAGACTATTTTCCAATGTGGCTGCACCATTCTGCATTTCCATGGGTAGTGTGACGGTTCTGACTCCTCTTTATCTTCAGAACGTTTATTATCATCTGATTTCTTTTTATTATAGCTATTGCAGAGGGTGTGAATTCGTATAGTATCTCATTGTGGTTTGGATTTGCATTTCCCTATGATTAATGATATTGAATATATTTTCATGACCTTATTGTCCATCTGTATATTTTTTTGGAGAAACGTCTATTTAAATCTTTTGCCCTTGTAAAAATAGATTATTAATCTTTTAATTATTGAGTTGTAGTTCTTTATATATTCTAGATACAAGTCCCTTATCAGATATGTGATATATAAAAATCTTCTGTGCATTGTCATTTCACCTTCTTGGTGGTGTCCTTTGAAGCACAAAAGTTTTCAATTTAATTAATTAATTTATTTTTACCAACATCATTATTTATTTATTTTCAGAAATGCTATTGTTCTTAGAATAGTCTGTCCTAAAAACGAGATCCATATTAACTTTTTTCATTAGAAATTTAGGTTTGGGATAGGATCATCATAGATACGAAGGACAAAAGTTTGTGTGTTTTTTAAACCCTCACTCAAGGATATTTTTCCATTTATCTTCAGATAGAGTGGGAGGGGGAGAGAGAGAGAGAGAAACATGAACATGAGAGGGACACATTGATTGGTTGCCTCCCGCACGACCCCAACTAGGGCTGGGGACGAACCACAACTGGGGTACATGCCCTTGGCCGGAATCGAACCCGAGACTTTGGTCTGCAGGCCAACGCTCTAACTGCTGAGCCAAACTGGCCAGGGCTGAAGCACAAAAGTTTTTAATTTGGATGATGTTCCTTACTCATTTTCTTCCTGTTTTATTGAGATATAATTACATATAACATTGTATTAGTTGTAGATGTACAACATGATGATTTGATATATGCCTTACTCATTTTAATTGTGGGGAACAAAGGCAGAAATGATGAGGTGCAGGTGTGTAGCCAGTTCAAACTGCTTGTGTTCAGCAACAATGGATTAGCTTGCAGGCAGCGATCACGTGGTCCCTGTTTGCTAAAGCCCCAAAATGATTGCAGACACATGGGGGAGGGGAACATAGATTGGGTCCATATGAACAGTCTGAATTCAATGAAACAGGTTGGCATAGCCATCCAGAGAGGTATCCTCAGTGCAAGGGACATGGTGGGTGCAGGTGGAAACCTTCACATGGGTTTGAGCTCTCCTGAGCTGTGACTGGCCGTTGAGGGATGTACTTGCCTTACGTCTGAATGTGTGACTGTATTATCCTACTTTCCGATGGCTGGGTTTGTGTGGAATCACCAAGGGTTTTAGCTTCGAAGTTATGTTGAATGAGCCCAGAATGAACTTACATGAGATGCAAATAAGTGGCCTGGCTGGGAGGAAAGACCGAGCCTTTTTTGCCATTGGCCTTCTCAGGTGTTGATCTCTGGGGCAAAACCATGGAAAGGGAAAGTCCTCCTTGCAGTTAGAAACTCAGAAGCTGAAATCCCAGGCCGGCACCCTTGTCCGCCATGAGGGAACTGAATTCTGATCGACACCTTTCAGAAGTCTACTCTCTCAGAACTGGAAGCAGCTCTTGCTGACATCTGGTCCTTCTGGGATGCAGATATTTTTATTTATACAAATGGCACTCTTGTCCCCAAATAGATTCTTATTTTTAACTGGCTTGCTCCCTTTGAGAGATGCCTGAGTCTCCCAGCTTTGCTCACTGGCATCTTGGTGTAATCCTGTAAAGACAGGAAGGCCCCTGGCTTGTGCTGGAGCAGAGAGGAGGGACACCTGTCAGCCGGGAAGTCCAACAGCTCTGTCCTTACATCTGGAGTCCGAATTCTGCATTATACTCCTCTCGTGCCCTACCAACCTCAGTCCAGGAGGGAAAAACTTCCCTTTAGTAGTAATTGACCCCTGGACTAATTGCCCAGGGGAGGAGCGTAGATAAGAAAGAGTACCTGATGAGCCTTGGTCCTCCGTCCTCTCCTTCATCCATCCTGTCCCTTCTCTCAGCTGAAGGCTCCCCTGGTTCTTGTCTTGCAGCTGCCTAACATGTTTGGTGACCTTCGGTCCACGTTTATTGCCTTGATGATTGGATCCTATGCCTCCTCAGCAGTCACCTTCCCAGGAATCAAGGTGAGGGAGTGGCCAGCGTTTCCAGCACGTGTATTTTGTACCAGTGTCTGAACAGAGGCTTCGCTCAAGGCTCCTTCAACCCTCTCTGAAGAGGGAAGTACTTGTAGGTGCTTGGGGCTGGCCCTTCCCCACCACCCACACCCAGGAGGATGCACCTGGGCACCACGGGAGTAAGAAAAGAAACCCACTGGGCCTGGGGGATGGAAGATTCAAGCACATCACTGCAGGTGTCACCGCAGGTGACCTTTGCATTTCTGGGCTAGGTACAGAAAGCGGGTGGGTGAGTTGTCCCCGATCCTGAGCCCAACTCCAGTCTCCCCACCCCCAAGTCTGTTGTTGTTGGGCTGTTACTTGCCATTAGCCAAAGCGCTGCTCTCGGCCAAGTTGGTTCAGCTGTTTCCCTCCCAGGCAGCATTCTGAGCCCATAGAAGTCACACAGGGACAGGATGAAGCAAACATCTCCCAGTCCATCAGCCCCAGTTCCTATTCCAAAGACTGTTGCTCCTACCAGGGCTTCAGAAGGGGCTTCTTCCTCCTCTGGCACCAGCACCAAGTGAAATCCCCTTTCCTGAGGAGTGTGGTGGCGGGGGCCCTGGGTGAGGAGAAGGAGTCACAGATGGGGGCTGGTGTTCTGGGAATCAAAGTGCCTGGAGAATGCAGGGCCAGGCCTCCTGGGAACTTTAGGGAGTCTCACACTCCCGGAGTGCGGAGAAGCCTGCATGTGCCTCCTCCCTCCTCAGTGCCGAGCTCCTGCTGGTCCCCTCCCTGGGGAGCCGGGCAGCTCCTGCCAGGACTACAGGGACTCTGGTACTGGAAATAAATTGCAATAGTGACGATTACATCTAACATGCTCATGCTCCGCAGGCTTCCCCCCACACTGAGCACTCTACTAGGATCCCACTTCCCTACCCCTCATCATAATCCCGTAAGGACACATGTCAGTCTTATACCCATTCCTCAGAAGGGAAGATGAGACAGCCCTCTGTTCATTCCTCAAGTATTTTTCACACCTGTTATGTGAGCTCTCAAAGGGCTGGAGAAACAACAGTGGACAAAGCTAACAGGTTCCTGTTCTCAGGGAGCTAAACAAACAATGGGCAAGTAAATGAATCAAGATGTCAATATTCTCAGCCAGGGCTATTCACTGTTAACCAGTGACATGACAGTGATGGGGTGGTCAGGGAAGCCTCTCCAGGAAAGTGACATCTGGTCCATAATGGAGGCACAGGGGTTGATGACATGCCAGGGTGAGTTGGGATAGTTGGGGTGCAGAGTGTCTGATGACCAAACACCCAGGCTGACCGGGCTGTGCCCGCTCATGCAGTGCCACACAGGGAGAACAGGGTTGCCAGACGGTCCCTGCCTGCTACCCACCCTGGCTTCCCCGTGCTCACTCTGCTCTCGGCCCTGCCCCTGCCCCATTGTGCCTTTCAGGTCATCTATGACTTTGGCGCCTCCTTCATCATCATCCTCGTGGTCTGGGCCGGCTGCTCCGGGCTGGTTTTCCTCAACTGCTTCTTTAACTGGCCACTGGAGCCCTTCCCAGGGCCAGAGGACATGGACTACTCGTAAGTGGATGTGCTGTCTGTCCCAGCCCCACCCCAGTTATGGCCCTGGTGGCACTGACAGACACTTCCTGTGGCCTCCAGGGTGAAGATCAAGTTCAGTTGGCTGGGCTTTGACCACAAGATCACAGGGAAGCAGTTCTACAAGCAGGTTACTACGGTGGGCCGCCGCCTCAGCGTGGGCAGCTCCATGAGGAACACCAAGGAGCAGGCGGCACTGCAGGAGGGCCACAAGCTCTGCCTGTCCACCATCGACCTGGAGGTGAAGTGCCAGCCAGATGCCGCAGGTACCCACCGTGAGGCCCTCACCTTCCAGGCCTGCCTGAGACGTTAGCAGGGGTGTCTGCACCCACGCTCACCCACACCAACACCCCCAAGGCAGGAAGGGACGGCCAATTCAGATCTGGAACCCGAGCCCAGGCTGAGGTGCCAGCACCGGCCGAGGACTCTATGGGTCTCACCTCACTTAGTTCTCACTTCATCCCAGAAGGGCAGGCAGCCCCATCCACCCTGGTGTACACATGAGCACACCAAGGCCCAGAGAGGGTAAAGGATTCACCCAGCTTGTTTTACACAGTTGGGTGTTCCAACCAGCACCCACACCTTTAACCTCACCCGGATCCATCCACTCATCCAGCATGGAATGATTTGGTCAGCAAATTGGCCCAGTCCGAGTACCTGAATGGCAGGTGGGCCGTGGGCCCCAGAGAGATGGGCCCCAGTTCTCCCTGAACACCTGTGCCTTCTCCCCACAGCAGCGCCCTCCTTCATGCACAGCATATTCAGCCCCATCCTGCTGCTCAGCCTCGTTACCATGTGCATCACGCAGCTGCGGCTCATCTTCTACATGGGCGCCATGAACAGCATCCTCAAGTTCCTGGTCAGTGGCGACCAGAACAAAGGTAGGTGGCCCCTGGGCCTCGGTGCACAGCTCCATAAAAGGGCCCCCTCCTGAGTGATGGTCGAGCCCACTGCCTGGCCAGCTGGACGATATCAGGATGGGCCGGGCCAGCAGGGCCGTGAAATGACGGAGTCCGAGGGACCCATCCTTGTCAGAGCTGTTTCATCACAGCCAGTCCCAACTGTTCTTTCACATCCCATTAGAGTTTCCCAGTGTAGGAGGGAAGGGAGGACTGAGATAACAATGTGTATCTGGGTTGTGAGGTGTATGCTTTTCATTGCCTGAGGGGGCTGGTTGAAGAGTTTGTGAATGAAAACATTGCCCGGAACAGAGTACTCTACCGAGAACCTGGTGAAAGGCAGCCAATCCAGCCCAATGCCAAGAATCCCTCTGGGAACCACAGCGTTGGGGTGTGGAGAGCCTGGGTGTCCCGAGGGCATAGGGGGGCGCCAGGCCGGCTGGGCTGGAGACTTTGAGGCAACAGGGCCCACACCGGGACCCGTGCCCCGAACTGGAAGCAGGGCCAGGCAGAGGCCTCCTCACATGTGTAATCCAGTCGAGACTTGTTCAGCCTGGTAAACAAAACTGATAACCCACACGCTACTTTCCCAAAACAGCACAGAAGGTCTTTAGCGGATTAGAGGTTTTGATTCTACAAAGAAAGTCAGTACTTCCTCAGGGCCTGAGCTGACTCAGCTTTAGTCATCCCGAAGCAGGACAAACACATTCGGTAAATGCTTTTCATTGGCAGCCTCACTGGTGTGCAACTTTTTGTTGGTTTAATTGTTTTTCCCTAGGGATTGTAAAGGATCAAATACAGTTTTTAAAGGGGATGAGAAATCCAGTCTTAACAAACAGGGAAGATGACAAAGGCACCCAGACACACTAGTTCCACTGGGGAAATGGGCGTCCGTGGAGAAGCACGGTCATGTGCCCTTGCAGGATTTCGTAATGGATGCTGACATTGGAAAGGCCTGTTCTTTTACAGGAAAAAATAACTTCTTCAGCTTTGTTGAGTCCAGTGACGTTCCCCTGAATTTCTACCACAGGAACGGTTTCATTCTGTGACACTTATTAAAACCTGTGGACTGAACTCTGGGGAAAGCTGACCTGTCATGTCTCAACACCTTCTATTAAAAACAGGCCCAGGGAGGTGGAGACCCCCAGAGTGTACAGAGAAGGGTCCTCACTGGCCCTTGGAAGGCAAATTTCCCTGCTGCTGAATTATGGCCTTTTACTCAAGTTCTCTGAGAAATCCTTTGCTGCCCAAGAAGATTTTTTTCCAACTGTTTCCCACATTCAAAAAGTCAATTTCAAGAAGTAGAGGATGTTGGGCCAGGAAATTCCACATGCAGCTGACAGGGCATTGGTTTTCTCCAGCTCGCTCCTGTAAGCTGTTGTACATGACACCCACAGCTCCGACTGTGCCCAGAGGGACGGCGTCAGGGTCAGGGAGCCGGTGAGGTGGACAGGAGACCAGCTCTGGCTGTCTGGGAGAGACCCATGGTGTCAGATGCTTTACCGGGGGTTGAGCTAGATTGACTTCTCTTGCCCTCGGAGTGCAACTGTGACAGAGCAGTGTTCCCAGAGGGCCACACGACAGTGAGTTCTGCCAGGTCTTATGCACCCACACTACCCCATCATGGCCCTCAGCAAGCCACAGGCCTGATTCACCAGCCCGCCTGTGACGGCACCAGCTGCACATGACTGAGGCCCCAGCAGACAGGAAAACGTCAGCAGGCACCGTGCGGGGGCCCCCGCCCACCTCCTCTCCTGGAAGCCTGGCTCTGGCTCAAGCTCAGCTGCCCATAGATGCTCTGAGATCAGATCTGGGTGGGAAATGATGTGCCCAGAGCTAGCTGGCCTGCCTCCGTGCCCCATCTCCCTATAACAACCTTCAAGATCTCTGCTGTTAACTTTGCTCCTTTCTGCTTTTTCACTTTGCTTTCTTGATGCAGTGATGGCCACTGGTAAGCAAGGGGGACTCTCAGGGAGCACTGCAATGTTGGGTAGTCAACTTTCAGTTTCCATTCGCCCCCACCCTCACCCCCAAATCCCATCTTAATTTTAAAGCTCTTTGAAGATGGAAGCCCTTGCGTGAGAGCCCCTGTGAGTGATGCCTTCCTGGTTTATTTCTAGAGGCAGAGAACGAATGGCCAGTCTTACACAAGCCTCCTTCCCAGGCATTGGTAATTTTGTGGTTCCCAAGTCATACTTTCTGAGCTTCTGGGGGAAGTCATTGTCACACACTGGATTTCATTAGCTGTTTCTTGGAAACAAGCAAGGGATTTGGAGAAGAGAACAGGGGGCCTACCCCTTGTTCCAGCTTTGATTTCAGAGGTTAACGTCTCTTGGCTCCCCTCAAGGTCCATAGTGACAAGAGAGGGTCTGGGGAAGACCCCAGAAGGAGGGCCTGTGGGGTCTCAGACTTTGGTACCTGTGCTCCAGGCCTCTGTCGGGAGCCCACGTGACACAGCCCATCTTCCTCCCCAGTTAGCCTCTACACCTCCATTTTTGGTGTGCTCCAGCTGCTCTGCCTGCTGACAGCCCCCATCATCGGCTACATCATGGACTGGAGGATGAAGGAATGTGAGGACGCCTCTGAGGAGCCCGAGGAAAAAGATGCCAATCAGTACGTAGGGAAGACCTGTGCCCAGCTCTCGGGCCCCAGAGCAAGAAGCCCCTGAGTCAGGTGTTAGACAGGGACAGGGTGGCGGGAGTTTAAAGTCAGCAGGAGAAAAGATAAATAAAGTCAGCAGGAGAGGAGAGAGGCGTGTGCCCGAGGCTGCTCTCCCAAGGGCTTGGAGACACTCAGTCACGCAGGTCAGCACACCTCAGGCCTGTTGCTTCTTTAGGGGAACCCTTCAGTAGGCTGAAGTGTGGGAAGCCCTGAGTTAGACGAAAGAAGAGGCGCAACGAGAGGAAGGTCTGTGTGCAGACACTGGATAGCAGACTTCTACTTTCAGGACCACACTCGGCTCCTCAGCACGAGAAGCACGGTGGGCGATCCTACGCCAGCGCCGCCTTGCCGACGGGCTCTCTGCCCGGTGAAG
Source organism: Molossus molossus (assembly GCF_014108415.1). Lineage (NCBI taxonomy): Eukaryota > Metazoa > Chordata > Mammalia > Chiroptera > Molossidae > Molossus > Molossus molossus. Next base: position 42,309,644 of record NW_023425354.1, on the reverse strand, counting down.
GGAGTCAGTCGCTGTGACCGTAATAGGTCTTAATGGATCTGTTCATGATCGTGAGCATTAAACAAGGCACTGGAGCCCTACTTTATGTAAGGGTTGGGCTCTAAGATCAGAGAATGAGTTAAACACTGTCTTCTGTGACTCCACCTTAGCATAATAAGCTACTGTTTATGGTATCAGGCCCTGTGCCAAGCACTTAATGCACAATATCTCAGTTACGCCTCACAACTCCTTGATGAGGTGTGGACTGGTGTGATACCCATTTTACAGATGGGGAACTGCAGCTAGGAGGTTGAGTAGCTTGCCTGAGGTCGCACAGTGAGCAAGCGGTGGGCCTGAGACTCCTTACACATCTCACAGCACTTGGCATTCGTTGTTGGATGTCATACAGTTGTGCATGGGGTGTCTGCAGGTGGTAAGACTAGACTCAGGACAGTGAATTCTCCAGTAAATAATCAGAGAGAAAAGAACGCTTTGTTATCTAGGTCAGGTCCTACAGCCAAGAGGTTAGTTGTGCCCATTCCGGTTCCATCTGCTGCATATTTGTTTCTATTTCACTCCTTCCTGCCCGCCCAAGGGGAAATCCACTCACTCCCTTATTTGGTTTGTTATCTGCCTTACCATCAGCTCCCTGCAGGATTTGGGTGATGTTGAAGCCAATGATGAAGTGAGGCTCTACCACGTCCTAACTCGGGCACACTCTGCTCCTTCCCTTCCCACCATCTGAACTCAGTCTTCACGAAAGCAGTGCGGTGTGTTGATGACCATCTTCTCGTATCTGACCTCTTCACTGAGGTTCACGCTCCGTGCTCAGTCAGGAGGATGCAGTGGGAGCGTCCCTAGTGTTAGTCTAGCTCCAGCAGTCCCTAAAACGTACTTGGGTGGTCTCTGAGTCTTGAGTTGTCACAAGCTGTGACTCCTGGGGCCTGACTTCCTGGGAGAGCTCACCCTCCTCCAGGGAGCCCCAGCCCCAGGGTGTGCTCTGTGTCTCTGCAGAGGTGAGAAGAAGAAGAAGCGGGACCGGCAGATCCAGAAGGTCACCAACGCCATGCGGGCTTTTGCCTTCACAAATGTGCTGCTTGTGGGCTTTGGGGTGACATGCCTCATTCCCAACCTACCTCTACAGGTGGGTGCGGGGACAGGGAGAGGGCAGGTGGGGTAAGGGGACAATGACACTAAAAGGTGCATGATGTGTCGTGAAAGCCATTAACAATGAGAATAGTGACTTTTCATTGATTTAATTCAACCAACCAACTTGCCAACCCCCTGTTATTTGTACCAAGAGCCTCTTACCTGGCAGACTTTGTGCTTGATGCTGGGAGCGAGCTGTAAATGACACTGGGATTGCCTTTCACAAAACTCTCTCCTTTATGAATGTGTATCATTCCTCTTGGTCTTTTGTGTATTTGCATGCCACAAATACCACCGTCATACCATGTTCCAGAACTGTGTTGGGTAGTTGTGTGGCTCCTTATTTTGCATTGCTCAAACAGCTGAAATTGGATATCCAGAGAGGTCTGGCTAATCTGGTGCTGATGGAAGCTTCTGTTTCTCAGATACAGGAGTACCTACAGGGTCTATACATCGTAGAGAGTGGAAACAGATTGGCATTTAGGTTCAGAAGCTTAATTTCGTTCCACAGATTTCTGATGCTTTTGAAACCTGACATTCGGCAGAGATTGTGAGTGAGGCAGCTTTTATTACAGTCTGCCTCCACCCTTAAGTCCATGAAAGTGGACTAGCGCCAACCCCCAACATTATGAACTTTGAAGGGGCTTGAGTAATGCCATTGCTCCCAGGTGGGTGTAGCCCAGGATCAGATGGTATCTTGGGCCAGATCCAGGAGGAAAGCAAGACTCTTCCTTTTTACAAGTGGCCACGTGTTGAGGTACATGGAATACCCAGGTGTGCACCACCCATGGGTGCCGTCGCGTGAATATGCCGACACTGCGTGCAGATCAGAATAAACCACTGGAAACTTGTACCAGTTCCAGGTGGGAGTGTTGTTACCTCCCTGGTGCCCTCCTGGCCTGCTGGTGGCTACCCTCTCTGCAGGACTGACAGACCCTTGCTCTGACCACCTTGTCCAGTCGAGGGGCAGTGCTTAGTGGGGACAGTCATCTACTTTTTTTTTTTAGTTCTCATTGAAAGAAAAGTTATAAAAAAGCAACGAGGCATTTGAAGTGGAAAGGGGGAGCCTGCCAAGTATGTGCCTGCACAGTTGGGCACAGCCCTCTTTCAACACTTCCAGAGTAGCCCCTGCCCCCTCCACTGGCCACATTCCTGGGACAGGTCCTGGCTGCTGAGGAGGGCAGGGCTTTGTATGAAGAACACACAAAGGGTCCTGGTGACAAACTGGACAACTCTCCTGCCTCTCAAATCATTAACAAGTGCTTCTCAGAACTTGCAAGCCTGTCAGCAGCACCCTTCTTCCAAGGTAGAGCTTTCCTAGGGATGCTGGGGCCGGGGTGGCCAGGCAGGTAGACCTCAGCGCAGTGCTCGGGTCAGCAGTAGCAGGAGATCAGTCATGATTAGTGATCTCCGACTTGGTGCTACTGATACATATTTAAGAACAGACCGTTGGTGGGGCTGTGGCAGGTGGAGGTGTGGGGAGCCCCGATTTTTAGCATATGCCAATTTCCAATGGTGTAACTGCTCTCATTTTGGCTGATTTCAGTCAATATGATGTCACCAACTGTGGGGTCAGGAAGAGAATCACAGTAATACACCATCATACAGTGTTTTCTTCCACCAAACAAAAACCTTAAGAACATAAATAATAGTAAAAAATAGTAAGATAATTAGGAAATGATAAGTTTTGAGTATTCATTACCTTTGTTTTTAATTTTTGTTTTTCCTTATTGATTTTAGAAAGAGGAAGGGAGAGGGAGAGAGAGAGATGGAAACATTGATGAGAAGGAACATCGATTGGCTGGCTACTACATGTCCCCACTGGGGATTTAGCTCACAACCTGGGCATGTGCCCTGACCGGGAATCGTACCAGGAACCGCTTGGTGCATGGGTTGACGCTCAACCACTGAGCCACACCAGCTGGGCATTATTAACTTTGTTTTTATTTATTTATTTTTAAGGAAAGGGGTTTTATTATTTTTTTCTTTATTGATTTTAGAGAGAGAGAGAGGGAGAGGGAAAGAGATAGAAACATCGATGAGAGAGAACATCGATTGCTGCCTCCTGCATGCCCCCCACTGGGGATTTGGCCCACAACCTGGGCATGTGCCCTGACTGGGGATCAAACCGGTGATCTCTTGGTGCATGGGTTGACACTCAACCACTGAGCCACACTAGCCGGGCTACCTTTGTTTTTAATATAATTTGTTTAATTGTAAATTAATAGCCCTGGCTAGTTTGGCTCAGCGATTAGAACGTCAACCCGTGGACCAATGAGTCTCGGGTTCGATTCCGGTCAAGGGCATGGACTTTGGTTTCGGTTTGGGTCCCGGCCCTGGTCGGGTTCGTGCGGGAAGCAACCAGTCGATGTGTCTCTCTCACATCAATGTTTCTCTCTCTCTCTCTCTCCCTTCCCCCCTCCCACTCTATCTGAAGATAAATGGAAAAATATCCTCAGGTGAGGATTTAAAATAATAATAATTATAAGTTTATAAAATGTAAGTTTTTATAATGACTGTGTTCAACAACTGGCTCGCAAAATTCCCGGACATTTGAAAATTGTGATACGGGCCAACTTGAGGTTGCCAGTGCTTTCATTGCCAGGACCCCAGGAACTGGGGAGGGGGACACGGTGAGGGCCCACACAGTCTCCTGCTCACTCTCTGTTCTCCCTCCCTTAGATCCTCTCCTTTATCCTGCACACAATTGTGCGGGGGTTCATCCACTCTGCCATTGGGGGCCTGTACGCTGCCGTGTAAGTCCTGGGGGCTGCGGGTGGCCTGGCGACCGAGGGTGAGGGAATGACTTAGGGAGGTTTGTGGTGGGACTAAGGTCCTGAGGGTCAGCCTGCCCTCTCAGGGTGCATTTTTTTGCATCAGAGACGGGTACCACGGTTTCTCTGGGTGTGTCAGGGGAAAGCCATGCCCAGCAGGAGGTGGGTCAGTGGGCTGACAGTTGGGTGCCCACGAGTCTTGGCATTTAACACGAAGTCAGTTCTCTCAGCCAGGGTCAGTGCCCCTGGCAGCTCATTATTACCTCAGGGCTCCACCGAGCTCTGGGCTGCCTCTGGTTGCTCATGGGAAGGGCAGGGCTGGGTTCTGGCTGCCCACAGCTCAAATGACCCTCAGCAGGAGCAGCGACGTGGATAACTAACTGAGCCCAGCATCTCTCAGGGCCTGCCTGTACCCCCAGCCTTCCAGGCCTTGGCTTCAGTGTAACCTGCCTCTTTCTCCAAGAGGCCACCCGAACATAAGGAACCACAGCATTCTTCCCCCTCGGGCCGGGGCCAGGCTCAGTAGTCAGAACCCAAAGACCAGATTGTTCCCTGCTGGGAGCCCCTTCCTACCTCTGGGGCCCCGAAGCCTGATGTTTTCTAAGATTTTGCCAGAACTCTCCCCCCCTCTCAACAGCATTGCATGAGGGTCATCCCAGGTCTGTGTGTCCCCCACCCAGCAGGCCTGGAGGAAGTTGTGGCTGCCCTGGCAGGGTCTGAGGGAGTCCGCTGAGGGCTCTGATGCCGCGTTTCCGTGATTACACAATACTCTGGGTGAGGGCACCGCAGAGCCGGCCCAGCCTCCATCCTGCTCCCTGGGCCTGCTTCCCAAGCTGTGGGCTCCTGCTGGCACCACACTTCCCACCCAGCTCAGCAGGCACCCCCGGGCCCAGGGCACGCCTGGGCAGGGGCGTCCTCCCCAGTCTCCCCAGGGGCCTTAGGTTGATCCAAAAGGGAAATTCACTTTTCACAACTGCTCAGCAGAGAGTCGTCTGAAGGCAGTCACCCTGCTGGTCTCTGAGGCTGCTCCTGCCTCTTCTCTGGCACCAGCGCACCTGGGGCCAGGCTGAGGCTGAGGAGCGTTTGGAAAGCCTGAGAGTGGACCTTCGGTGACAGGGGGTCTGTTTCCCTGCAGGTACCCCTCCACCCAGTTTGGCAGCCTCACAGGACTGCAGTCTCTGGTCAGTGCACTCTTTGCTCTTCTGCAGCAGCCCTTGTTTCTGGCCATGATGGGCCCCCTCCAAGGAGACCCTCTGTGGGTAAGAAAGGCCAGGGGGTGGTGGGTCACAGGCATTGGCCCTGCTGTGCTGGGTGGGAGCCGAGAGGCATTGCTCTGGGGCTTCTTGAGCTGCAAAGACAAAAAGTTTGGGAACTTTGATTAAGATCAAATCAGAGCCCTGGCTCAGCGATTAGAGCATCGGCCTGCGGACCAGAGAGTCCTGGGTTCGGTTCCCGCTAGGGGCATGTACCTCAGTTGCAGTTTGTCCCCGGCCCCAGTTGGGGTCATGTGGATGGCAACCACTCGATGTGTCTCTCTCACATCGATGTTTCTCTCTCTCTCTCTTCCTCCTTTTCTCCCTCCCGCTCTATTTGAAGATAAATGCAAAAATGTCCTCGGGTTAAAAAAATAATCAAATCAGAGTCCCCTTGTCAATGGTGGCTGGACAGGAGGAGAAAAGTACCCTTTCGGGACCTGATTTTAGGATAAATAGAATCTAGTTGCTGTCCCTGCCCCCCCCCCCCCTCGAGATTCAGATCAGTAGGTCTGAGTTGGCGGTGGTGGTGAGGTGGAGGGCAGGCTCTGAAGGCTGCGGGGTGGCCCGCAGACAACTGGGGAATTCTGGTGCTGGAATGTGGCCCTCTAGCCTCGAACATTCCAGTTTCAATTTTTCCTCTCCTGTCCTGTGACTTTCTCCCCTTTCTCAAACCTGAATATGAGGAAGGGTCTTGAATTGAACTCTGCAAAAGACCACAGCACCCCCACACCTGGTCCCCTGCCCCATGTGATGGCAACTCTCATCCCTGCCACCCCAGGTGAACGTGGGGCTGCTCGTCATGAGCATGCTGGGGTTCTGCCTCCCCCTCTACCTCATCTGCTACCGGCGCCAGCTGGAGAGGCAGCTGCAGCAGAAGAAGGAAGATGACAAGCTCTTCCTCAAGCTCAATGGCTCGTCTACCCAGGAGGCTTTCGTGTAGTGCCCACCACCTCAGGACCGTGGCCTCCTGCCCTTGCTTCAGTGACTCACCAGTGTCCTCTTCCCCACCCCGGAGGACCTCCACGCACCCCAGGAACCTCGCCTTCACCATGTTGGAGTCCATGCTCCCTCCCAGGTCTGGCCTTGGACCTCTGCTGTGGAAGGACAGGAGAGGGCCTGGACATGTGGTTTTCCTGCTGCTAGAAGCAGGGGCCACCCTGGGCTTGGCTGTGCTACCCAGGAGTGGCCCTGGAGCCTCGAGACTCCATGGTACCTGCAGGAGGAGCCAGGAGGACCCTGACAGTCAGGCTCTCTCCCTCAAGTATCTGGATTCTGCCTCCTGCCAAAGCAGAGGGATCTGCCATCCACTGCCTACCACCTGCCCCTCGGCCGCATGCCCACCGACCACGCCTGCCTGAGGACAAAGGCTTGCACTGTCTGCACCCCCTTGCCTGGCCCCTCATCTCCTCCCCGGTCCTCAGTGAGGCTGCCTGCGGAAGGAAGGACCCGCTTCCTGTTGTTGGTGCTAACGCCTTTGTAATTCCAGCCCCCTGCAGCCTGTCCTCCCATTAGAGGCCTGTGCAGAAGCCCCCTGGCTTAAGGTCTGGGGAGGAAATGGAGGGCTGGTGGCCACACTGGGCTCAGGAGCCAGAGACAAAGGACTTAAGTGGAAAACAGGTTTCCACTGCCACCCTTCATCCAGTCTGTGACCTCAAGGGAATTAAAGGGGCACCAACAGGGCACCTCCCCCCCCCCCCACACACACAGCTGTTTTTGTGGGGGTGGAAGTGCGGCTTTGGCTGATAGACACGGAGGTCCAGCCCAGTGGGTAGGTAGGTAAGCGAGGGCCTCGGGGTGTGTGTGTATGTAAGTGTATGGGTGATACGTGTGAGAGAGGTGTGTGGGGTGGTGGTAGGGTGTGGACACTGGGTATCTGCTCTCTTGTCCCAGAGCCGCCCAGGAGCCGGCCAGGCCTGCAGCAGGCTCAGCGCCCTAGAGCCAGCCTGGCTCCTCCTGGCGTTGGTGGGAGGCTGCGAAGCCACAGTGCTCCCTGCTGGCAGACTCCTCCCGGGCCCTGGGGCTGTTTACAAGGAAGAGGCCTCCCTTCCTCTGCCAGACGGGCCTGATTTACCATCCACCCACCGGGACTTGCCCCAGAAATGTGTCTGGGATTCCTGGGAGCACAGAGAGGGTGAGTGGTTTTTAGGTTTATAGTGTTTATTTTAAGTTTTATGGGACTTATTTTTATACAGCAATAAACCCATTTTCTCCTGTTAAGGGTTGCCCCGGTAGCATATCAGTTAAGGGCTACATGTGTCTGTTTTGAGCTTGAGGAGAAAAGGCAAGACACGATTTTCTGCCCCTGACCAGCCCCAGTCATACCCAGCCACTCACAGTCTCTCTGGATGATTGCCAGCTTGGGAGGGGAAGGGCCAGGAAAAGGCCCCCCAACACCCCCAAATTGGGCCTGTGCAAACATCTTCGAAGTGTGGGCCACCCCTTCCTCTACTGCTTCTCCCAGCCAAACAGGCTAATCCTGACCCCCTTTACTCTCCTGCTCAGGTCTCCTGTCACTGGTCAACTCTCCTGAGTGTTCCTCCCAAGTTCAAGACACGGGGTAATCCCAGGAGAGCCTCAGGCTCAAAGAGACAGAGGCAGACTGGTGGGGGGAGCGGACAGAGAACAGGAAGGGCAGAGCCACGTTCACATTCAAGCTCTGTGTCAACAGCTGAGCACCTTGAACACACCTAATCCTCCTAGGCCTCAGTCCACTCAAATAGTGAAAAACAAAAACATCGTTTATGACTTGGGGTGGTGAACACAATACAATATACAGATGATGTATTATAGAATTGTACACCTGAAACCTATATAATTTTATTAACCAATGTTACACCAATAAATTCAATTAAAAATATTTGTTTAAAACATATTTTAAGCCCTGGCTGGGTAGCTCAGATGGTTAGAGTGTCACCCCAATATGCCAAGATTGTGGGTTCTACCCCTGTCAGGGCACATACAAGAATCAACCAATGAATACATGGATGGGTGGAGCAATAAATCGATATTTCTCTCTCTCCCTCCCTCCCTTGCTGTCTCTAAAATCAGTAAATTAAAACAGTTTAAAACATATATATTTAAAAAAGAGAACAAGATAAACATGTCCTAGACTTTTCCTCAGAACACTAGTTATGTGAGGTTCAATGATTCTAATTTTTAAAAAAGTTTGCAGTCACATTTGGGAAACCCTGAGTTCAAGTCAGGCATGTTTCTTTGCCGTGAGCACTTGCAGCACCGTTTGGTGCTCGGGGACCTGGCTCTCCAGCAGGCAGAGCGGCGTTGCCGCGGGGGAGTGATTTCAACAGCCAAGAGCCGTCCTCCGTGGGGCCCAGGGGAGCCCCTTGGTGCTTGTTAAACATGTAGGCTCCAGGTCTTGCCTCTGACCTAGAAGGGATCGAGCTTTTGCTAAGCTCTGCCTGGTGATAAGGTGCCCCCCAAGGTTTGAGATCCACTGACAGAGGAGTACAGTTTGGGGAAATGTTGACCAGGGAGGATTAGCAAGGCCCTTCCAGCTGGGAAAACACAGGCAGTGGTTCTCAACCTTCCTAACGCCGCCACCCTTCAATCCAGTTCCTCATGTTGTGATGACCTCCAACCATACAATTGTTTTTGTTGCTACTTCATAACTGTAATTTTGCTACTGTTATATCTTAGGCGACCCCTGTGAAAGGGTCATTTGACCCCCAAAAGGATCGCGACCCACAGGTTGAGAACCGCTGCACTGAGGGTACAGACAAGGCCTGTGCTGTCCCCAGCAGCACCCAAAGTAGGATGTGCTGCCTCTGTCTCTCACCCCTGCAGAGTGCGGGCACTTCGTGGAGAGAAGCACGGACAGCCGAGTTCAGGGTGGAAGTCAGTGTAGGACCAACAGTGCGTGGGGATAGGTATGAAAATGGGAGCAGGGTACCAGATGGGCCAGCTACCACCTGGACCCACACGCCCTTATCAGGGACCAGTCATCCTGCTCTGACTATACAGAATCAACGGGTTATCATCACTGAATCATGCAAGAGTGAAATGCATACACATTATCATTTCTGTTTTACAGTTTAAAAAATTGAGGCCCTGGGAGCTGGAGTAACTCACTCAAGATCAGAACCAGGACTTACTTATGGGTCTTAACATCTTTGGAGCAACCAAAGAAAGCCCTCTAGACCAGGACATTCCTTCAGAGCAGTAGCCCCAGGGGCCACCAGGCTTTGGGAGCAGGGAGGCAACAGCTTGCGGAAGGGAAGCAAACCCAGGCAACACTTCTTTGGAGCCAAGTGATTCCTCAGAGAATGGGCTGACTTCTACTCAGAGTCGTCTTGGCCCTGGAAGCAGATGGGTTCTTGAGGGAGCAATTGTCTGGTCACCCCACCCCTTGAAAGGAGTGCCCTGGGATGGGAAAGGTACCGTGGGCTGATCAAAGGCAGCGCGCACCAGGTGGCCATGGCCCTGTGTCTCTCCCTTTGTCCTCAGGCTCCTGGTGGGAAGGAGCAGGAAGTGATGTCCAGCCAGCGACTTCCATCAGAGTGAGGAGGGGGGCTGGGCCAGTCTCAGAAGCATTGTCAGGGACCCCTTTCCTCTCTAGTCCCCCTAGACTCAGTTCAGGCTGTTCCTTTGTTGGCTTCCTCCAGGCCCCCCTGGCCTCTGCCTACAGCTCCCGCTGCCTGAACCTGTGCTAGGGAAGGTTCCAACCCTCCTCTAGACCACAGATAGGGTCGCAGGTACTTTTCCGTTTAATTCCATCTCCTTTCCCTTCTCGTACCCAGTATCAACCTGGTCCAAACAACCTCTGCTAAGCTCTCCTCACCCTGGGCCTGGGCTGTGCAGTCTGTGGAGGGCCTCACACTGCCCTGGGCCACAAGGACACTGAGAACGGGGGACATCCGGTGATCCGGGTACATGTGCAGGCTGTCTCAGACAGCAGCAGAAACACATTCAGCCCAGTGAAGTTGTCAGTGTCCTTGCATGTCAGCCCGTTAGCAGAGTTTGAGCAGATATGCAATGAGATGCAAGAAGGGTGGGTGATGGGGGTGGGGTCAGGCTGTGGGGACCCTATGGTGAGGGGCTCTGGCAGAGGGCTCCAAGAAGTCTTCTCAACAGCATGAGCTTCTGGGGCCGTTTCAAAAACAGCTCCCTCTAGAGGATAATATGATGTGTTTTCGCGGGCTCGGGGGACAGGGATGCACACTATCTGTTCCAATTACCAGGGGCCCAAATCAAGGGTGGTAGCCCATTTCCCTCAAATACAGATTTTGGGATTATGAAGGATGAGGAGCCCAGGACCCCCAAAGTGAGGGGGTTGGTTTTTCACAAGCTGCAGCCCTCCCCTGGGGTTGAGGTTCAGGGTGAGCAGGCGGGCTCTGTAAGCTCGTTTGTCCAGAACTTCCCGAATGTTATGAAGGAGAAGCATCTCCCATGGGGGTGACCTGCCAGCATGGAGCTACCACCTGTGTCCCTTGGTGTCTGCAGGCAGAATGTCCACGGCTCTGAAGTTAGTCACCCTCAGCCTCCTGGGTGGATCCAAGACTGCACCGGAGCCCCTGGCAGCTCCCAGCTCCCCACCTCCCTTCCCAGAGTGAGGATCCATCTCCCCGAGCCAAGGGGAAGAGCAGAGGTCGGAGGCCTTACCATACAGTGACCTTAGACTAGTCTTGAGCCTCAGTTTCCTTATCCTATGAAGTGGAGAAGCTTGGTGAACACAGACGTAAAGCATTTGCACAGTAGTATACCTGGCACATAACAGACACTAAACAAGGTACAGCGTTATTTGTATGACACTGGAAGGGTGCAGGTAGCACAGGAAAGGAGGGCCACCTCCACTCTACCCCCACTGGTATAACAGGACACCTACTTTAGGCAGCTCTGACCAGATCAGACTCGTGGCCAAGTATAGGAAGTGGGGTCTATTTCTGCTGACCCCACCCCTCTCAGAACTCCTCTTTAAGCAAAAAGCCTTAAAATGTTTTCCTCTGTTCACTTTTATGTCTTTCACATTTTGGTAAGAGATTTGGTCAAAAAGCTTCTCAAGATAATCTCTAAATGGTAAATATTCAGGCACTCTGACAGATTTACATTGTGGGGGTGGCTCAGATCACAGCACATAGGTAGCACCTCCATACCACCTCCTTGTAAAACTGGCTGTGCCTGCACATATGTGTGTGTGTGTGTGTGTGTGCGTGCGTGCACATGTGCATACATGTGTGTGTATACATACATGCACGTGTGCATGTGTTGAGGTATAGATGTATGAGATCACATGTCAGATGTGAATGTTTAGAGGAGTGTGTAGGGGCTTGTCTGTGTGCCACTCTACCTGGATGGAGAAGAGGGAGAGGGTTTTACTTTGCTGAGTCCTCTTCTGTTGCTGGAAAGACCTGGGCAGGCCCCAACCAAGGACCCAGCCCAGGTCCTCCGAGCTGTGCCAGAAGGGTTAATCTGTTCCCTGTGTTCACCAGGGTCAGTACAGTGTCACTGAAGACCTGGAAGCTGACCCTGCCTCCTCCTGCTCTTTGCTGTTTCTAGCACCTGGCTTACTTCCTAGCACAAGTAAAGCACTCAATAAATGTATGCTGAGAATGACAAGAATTGCTTCCTCCTTGGCTCCTGTGTCTTTTTCTCCCAAAGCCACACATTCCCTTGCCCCTTGTCTATTGCTCTGATTCCCTGTAATTTACCCGAAACATGCTCCATGGCCCCACCCCTCCCTGTGCTGCGTCCACCATGGCCCAGTTTTGCTGCTTTGGCCTCTGCACTGCCATTTGAAGAGGTGGGAGGGTAAGTAGTGGCCTCCTGCATGGGAAGACAGGGCTGCTGGTGAATGCTGGTTCTCGGGGAGAGAGTGCATCCCTGCCCCTTTCCTTTTGTCCTAAGGCAGTGGCCATTGGCGTGACTGCTCCTCCTACAGAATTCCCACCAAGCTGGCCCCCTTCCGCCAGGGCCCTGGTCAGTGTCAACAGGAGGGAGAGAGCAACTGGGGCTCCCCAGAGAAGCCCCAGTGAGAGCCCCACCGCCAGGGAGGGGAGGGGGCAGCCTGATTGTCTGAGGCCTGGCCCCTGACCCTGCTGGGGTGGTGGGGGCTTAAGGTCCAGGGGAGGGATGTGGATGGCCTTGGGGGCCAGCTGGGGGAGGGATGAGCAGTGGCCCCCTGCACGGTAGCCAGGACAGAGAGATGTTGGATAGATGTCCTACTTGTTAGGATGGCAAACTCAAAAGCTGGGGCTCTGCCACTTCCTTTGTTGTTACCTTTCATTTTCCTGTGTTTGATCAGACAGCACAAAGAAAAATTTCTCTAATATAAGTAGAGCCACAGCATGAGTTCTGTGCTGCTACAGGGACAGCTAGACCTTGGCCTCTGTGCCAGGGACACATGAGGAACTGATGGGGAATGTGGGGACCTGGGGGCCCGAAGGCCCGTCTCAGGGGACATCCTTGACACAGCTCCAACCAATCACAGCCATGTGGGAATGAGCCTAGTATTGCCAGATCTCCTGATTTTTTTTTCAAGAGAAGCTGGAAATCCTGACTTTTATGTAAAATATCCCCATTTTCAAATGTTGACTTAAAAAATGTTTTAAAATATCACGGCTGCTCAAATAGCCTTTAACTCTATGCTGACCAAACACCACCAGAGGTCGAGAGAGAAGCAGAGGCCAAGTGCCTCCTCGCCTCTTCTGGGCCCAGGGCACCCGCTGTCTATTTCCTTCATTCCAGCACATGTTATATTTGTCTTGCATTAGATTATGATCCTATAGGCTGGAACCTTTTTCTTTTTCTTTTTTTTTTTTTTTCATCCTCACCCGAGGACATTTTTGCATTTATCTTCAGATAGAGCGGGAGGGAGATAGGGAGGAAGAGAGAGAGAGAGAAACATCCATGTGAGAGAGACACATCAAGTAGTTGCCACTCACACAACCCCAACCAGGGCCGGGGACAAACTGCAACCGAGGTACGTGCCCTTAGTGGGAACTGAACCCAGGACTCTCTGGTCCACAGGCCAGTGCTCTAACTGCTGAGCCACACTGGCCAGGGCTGGAACCTTTTTCTTTTTACTTGGGTCTCACCCAGCCTGGTGCATAATGAATGTTATTGAGTCTGGCTTCTCCAGTGGCCCACATTTCCTACTTAGGGACATAGAATTGTCAGGCAAAGCTCCCGCACAGCCAGCTCACCCTCATGGGCTTGAGTCCCTGCCTATGGCTTGGCCTGGTCAACACACTCCTCTGCCCAGTGGGACAAGCCAGGCAGCCAGGCTCATGTGTTTGTCTGGTGTCTGTCCCCACTAGGACAAATGCTCTCTGAGAGCTGGCACGTGCTCTGCCTTGGTCACTGTGATACCACCAGTGCCTCAAATGGTGTCTGGTATGGAACAGTTGCTCAATAAATATTTGGAGGATGCAATTTACAAGAAAAGAAAGAGAGACAGAAATAAAATGAGGCTGAAACAGACTGAGACAGAAGCTGACAGAAGAACATGCTCTCAGCAGCCAGGGAGGGACAGAGCAGAAGATGGAAACAGTGAAACACAGTCTCCCCGAGATACCCAGAGCTGGGTTACAGGTGTGTCTGTGGCCAAGGCAGTAATGAAGGCCAGCCAGCCCGGAGACACCGTCTGGGGGCTGGAACCGTGAGATGTACAGACACCAAGACAAAGATGAGAGAGATCAAGACAGAGCAGAGAGCAGACAGGGAAAAAGAGAGAGCCGCTCAGGGACAATGAAAGAAACACAGGCTGAAGATGCATTGCCCAGAGCTGAGCGACAAAGACTGATGACAGGGGTGAGGAGAGACAGGAAGGGGGTAAAGAGAGACAGAGAAATGCAAAGGGACAGAGAGGAGAGATAAGGAAAGAGATTAAAGACAGAGAGATACAGAAAAACAGAAAGAATAACAGAGAGAGAGGCGAGAGATAAAGAGATAGAGACAGAAAGACAGGTAGTGAGGATAGCTAGAGAGATGGAGAGAAGATAGAGAAGTACAGATGGGTGGACCGGAGGGAGACAAAGAAAGGGAGACATACGTGAGAGAGAGAGAGATCACTGTGATCTGGAGATTAACTTCTTAAAAAAATTTGTTTTGCTTTATTGATTTTTAGTGAGAGGAAGGAAAAGGGAGAGAGAGAACATCCATTGGCCGCCTCCTGCATGCCCCCCACAGAGGATCGGGCCCACAACCCGGGCATGTGTCCTGACCCGGAATCAAACCAGCAACCCCTTGGTGCATGTGCCAACGCTCAACCACTGAGCCACACCAGCTGGGCTGGAGATTAACTTCTTTCTCTCCTTTTAAGCCTAGAGCAGCCTTGTCCATCCCTCTTTCTTCACAACACCCTTCCCCTAACAATAATAATATGGAAATGTGCCCTATGCCACACAAAATTGCTTTACGTACATTGCCTCAAAGCAGACACTATCGATTCCCAGCAATCCCACTGGGCAGGTACTTTCATTGCCTCGTTTTATAAATGAAGAAGCTGAGGCACAGAGAGGATGGGTAACTTGCACAAGGTCACACAGGTGGCAAGTGGTAGGCCTGGGACCCCAGGGCATCAGGCACCAGGGGCTCTGTTCCCACAGTGGGGCTGTTGGCTCACAGTGAACAGCTGGAGAGTTCTGCGCCCTGCATATAAGGGCCATCTCCTATGCACACCTGAAGCAATGCTTGCTAGAGTAAGATGTAAGACACAGAACAACTAAACATAAAATGTGGGCCCCGGCCAGGTGGCTTGTTTGGTTGGAGCATTGTCCCGTACACCAAAAAGGCTGTGAGTTTGATGCCCAGCTGGGGCATGTACAGGAGAGAACTGATTGATGTTCCTCTCACATCAATGTTTCCCTCTCTCTCTCTAAAAATCAATAAACGGCCCTGGCCAGTTTGGCTCAGCAGTTAGAGCGTTGGCCCTTGGACCAATGAGTTAGGGGTTCGATTCCAGTCAAGGGCATTTACCTCGGTGCAGTTGGTCCCTGACCCAGGTCAGGGTCCTGCAGGAGGCAGCCAATCGATGTGTCTTTCTCACATCGATGTTTCTCTCTCTCTCTCTTCCTCTCCCTCTCCCTCCCACACCTCTATCTGATGATAAACAGAAAAATGTCCTTGGATGAGGGAAAAAAAAAATCAATAAATGTATCCTCAGGTGAGGGAAAAAAATCAATAAATGTATCTTCAGGTGAGCATCGGCCTTTGGACCAATGAGTCACAGGTTCGATTCTGGTCACGGGTACATACCTCAGTTGTGGTTCCTCCCTGGCCCTGACCCCTTGTCCCCAGTCCTGGTCGGGGTTGTGCGGGAGGCAACCAGTCGATGTGTCTCTCTCACATCGATGTTTCTCTCTCTCTCCCTCTCTCTGTCCCCCTCCCACTCTATCTGAAGAAAAATGGAAAAATATGCCTGGGTGAGGATTTAAAAATAATAATAAACAAATAATGAAGAAAAAAAATCTGACCTTGTTAAGATACTAAACTTACCTAAAAGAAATGACAATAATTTTTAGTTAATTAAGGAAATCTGAATATGAACTGAGTATGAGATAATATCAAGAACTTATGAATTTTGTTAAGTATGACAGTAGCATTACGATTTGTAAAAAAAAAATCCATATTTCGAGAATACACACTGAAACATGGAGGAATGAGATGACATGATGCCTAGCATTTGCTTTAAAATGTTTCAGAGAGCCCTGGCTGGTTTGGCTCAGTTAGAGCCTCAGTCCATGGACTGGAGAGTCCCAGGTTCGGTTCCTGCTAAGGGCACGTACCTAGGTTGCAGTTTGTCCCCGGCCCCGGTTGGGATCGTGTGGGTGGCAACCACTTGATGTGTCTCTCTCACATCGATGTTTCTCTCTCTCTTCCTTCCTTTCTCCCTCCTGCTCTATCTGAAGATGAATGCAAAAATGTCCTTGGGTGAGGATAAAAAAAAATAAAATGTTTCAGAGAAGCCTGGCCGATGTGGCTCAGTGAATCGAGCGTCATCCCATGCACCAAGAGATCACTGGTTCGATTCCGGTCAGAGCACATGCCTGGGTAATGGGATCTCTCTCCCTCTCCCTTCCTCTCTCTCTAAGAAATCAAGAAAAACATTTAAAAATGCTTCAGAGAAGAAAAGAGATAAGGTGAGAGCGGCAAACTCTTGCTTCTGGGTGATGAAAGGTGGGGATTCCTTAAGGCCCTTAAAGGGCTGCCTCTTCCCATGGACCAGAGCTACTGTGCTCTGGCTTGGCACTCAGGGTACCACACTCAGTCCCTCCTGTGTGTGTGCCCACCATGTGAACTACTCATGCTCTAACCCAGCGATTTCCAACCAGTGTGCTGCACGAATTTTTAAAACATGCAATACCTGACTATCTAGTCAAGAGAACTGACCTCTTTTCCCTTAGATTGTCAAATAAAAAAGTGACAAGAGCCAACACAACAGTAGCTGTCCGGTGTGAGCAAATCAAAATTATACCTTTCTTTTTTTGGTCAGATCTACAAAAAATATATATTTCAGTGTGCTGCAGAATTTTAATAATTAGTTTATGTGTGCCATGAGAAGAAAAAGGTTGAGGATCACTGCTCTAACCAGAGGCTCTTCTCTGGCTTCCCCAGTCCCCCAGATTCCATCCTTTAGAACTCTGCCTCTGTGCCCTTGCATATGCTAGTTTCCCTCTGAAGATGCTGGTCCCTCTTGTTAGCCAAATCTGGCTCAAATACTCCTTGTCCTGGATGCTCCCTACATGTCTCCAGCCCAGGAGGCCTCTCCTTGGATCTTCCCCAGCATTGTCCTCTGTGTCACACACATTCACCTTTATTGCAAGCTACCTGGAGACACCAGTTACAGTTTTCTGCAAGTTCAAGGCACACTCTCCCCGAGCACTTCCAGAGCAGGGGCTGCTTCTCAGGTATTTTGATTGTTGTTTTGCTTTTTATTTTCCTCAGTGCCCAGCACAGCCTTCCAAACTGTCTTGACTCAACACTTATTAAATAAGAGCCAGCTTAGCAATAATTCCTCTAGTCATTCAGGTCTCCATCTAAACATCACCTTCTCTCTCTCTCTCTTTTAAAAATATGTTTTGTATTGTTTTGTTTTTTGAGAGAGAGAGTAAGGAAGAGATAGAAACATCCATGTGAAAGAGATACATCCATGGGCTGCCTCCTGCACGCCCCCTACTGGGGATCAAACCTGCAACCCAGGCATGTGCCCTGATGAGGAATTGAACCGGGACCTCTCAGTCCATCGGACAATGCTCATTCCACTGAGCCACACCAGCCAAGCAAAATCATCTTCTCTAAGAGTCTTCCCTGGCCACCCAACTAATGCTGCCTTCCATGGCCCACAGTCACCCTGTTCAGCCTCTTCATAACATTTACCATGACTTGATGTTAATTCTGTATTTGTTTATATTCTGCTTCCTCCCACTGAACAAGGTAAGAGTGTCATTTTTCTTGGACACCCCTGTATTCTGAGTGCCTAGAAAATGGACTAGAACAGGGCCAGGAGCTCAATCAATATTTGAGTGAATGAGTGAATGTAGTTTTCCCAACTAGTACAAGTCCCAGATGGTAGGGTTGGGTTTAGTTACTTCCTAGAGAGAGCCAGCACCAGCAATTGTTATTATTCATTGATATTGAGGGACAGGGCTATACTGGGAGGTTCAGGGGACCAGGCTCCAGGCTACTCATTTCATCTTGGACTTTGGGTCACAATATCTCCTCTCTTGGCCTTCTCTCATAGGGCCTGGACTTAGATCTCTGGGGCAATCCCTGCTCCCACTCTAGGATTTGGTGAATGAGTGGCCAATATGGGCAATACTCAGGGCTGTCCTGGGGCACCAGTCATACCTTAACAGCAATACAGCCACATGCTCCACCCTCCCTTCCCAAGTCCCGTCTTGGGCAGTCCACTACCCATCACCTAGGTATCCCTTAAGTTTAACACTGGAGTCATTATTTTCCCCTGTGCAACTCTGCCTTTCCTGTGTTCTCCTAAAGGCAGCCCACTTCTGCTCCCAGGTCAGAAACCTCCTTCCTTTCATCCTCTCAGCCAATTAGGCAACAAGTCTTGCTGATTTTACTTCCTGAGCTGCTGCTGAATCCATCCCTTTTTTACCCCTCCTTCCCACCAGAGTCTCCTAGTTCATCTTTACCTGGATTTCTAGAGGCCTGCTAACTGGCTTTTCTGCCTCTGCTCTTGCTCCCTCCATCTCCTCTGTACCAAGCCATCAGAGTGAGCCTTCAAACACCAAACTTGCTTAAAACCCTTAGATGCCCACCTGTGCCCTTTGGATGGCCTTCAAACACTTTATCATCATCTACCAGGAAGTACATCATCTGGCCCCAACCCAGCCCTTCTACAGCTCCTCGGCCCCCAAACTTCATGTCTCAGTCACTTCTTTCAGTCCCTCAATGAACCTTTGCATTCACAGTGGAAACACCTTCCCTCCCAGCTTCCTACAGACCTCAGCTCAGAATCTCTTTCTCCAGGATGCCTTGGCTGACTACACCTAGTGTATTCCCAACAAACCTGTGTTTGGCCTCTCGCAGCCCCTTTTCATTCTAACTGCCTGGCTCCATCTTCTCCTCCCATCCATCTCCCCTCCCCTCCACACACACCCCCGCACCCCTTGTCCCTGAGTTCCTTAAGGGCTACCTAGGTGGTCTTTGCCTTGCTCATGTTCTCAACAAAAGCACAGGTTTGGGTACACAGTAGGCACTTAACAAATACTAACTGGCTGAATGACATTACACTAAAACTGCCGGGTGAAAATCTCGGCCCTATCTCATGCTAGCTTCGGACTTGAACAAGCCTCTACCTCTGCCTCCTTCTCGCCCGTCAACGGGAACAGTAACAGTACCACTTCGGTAGTGTTGCCCTGAGGAGCCCAGCACTTAGAAGAGGACTTGCACGTAGTAGATTTGGCTCGTGTTAACATTTGTTTGACACGACCCTTTCCTAGATCTCAACCCACCCCACTGGGTTGGCCGAAGCATTTAGGTGCATCTGCCTCGGCTGCAGAACTGCCCCACCTAAGACCTTGCCCGACACCTACTGGCGGGGTCTTGCGCGCGCCCGGAGTCCCACCCCTGGCGCCGACGCCGCGGCCCTTTTAAGGACCAGGGGGGACCGGCCGGAGGAGACTCCGCCTCCGCGCTGAGGTCAGCGCGCACCGCTGCGTGTGACGCTCTGGTTGCCGCAGAGACGCCCCGCCCCCGCGCGGTGCTGCGGAACCGGAGCTCCGGGCGGCGTCGGCAGCGGCGCGGGAGGCGGCGAGGCCGGGTCGCAGGAGCCGGCGCAGCGAGCGCAGCGAGAGCGGCGGGGACGGAGCAGACCACGACGAAGACGCACAGGCAGCCGGGCCGGGCGGGGCCACGGGGAGAGCGGCTGCCGGGAAGCGGGCGGGAAGCCAGGCGGGCAGCGGGCAGCCGCCGGAGCCGCGAAGCGACATGGTGCTGCTCAAGGAGTAGTGAGTGTCCTGCCGGCCGTGCGGAAGCGAGGTGGAAGGCAGGGTCGGGCTGACGAACAGGAAGGCTGGTGGCCTGTTGGAGGGATGCAGCGGCCGCCCTGGGCCCGAGGGGATGGAGAGCGCTGGATGGGCTGTTGGGCCGCCCAGCAGGGGCTGAGGGGACAGGGAGGGCCGGACAGGGCCTGAGATGGGGTCAGCGGGAGTAGGGAGGGACGGACCGCACCTGAGGTGGGGCCCAAGGGGGCAGTGAGGGCTGAATAGGCCCGAGGAGAGGCCGAGGGGACAATGAGGGCCCGGGAGGGCCGGAGAAGGGGTCAAGGGGACAGTGAGAGCTGGACAGGACATGAGGGGCTGAGAGGATCCAGCGCACTGGGTGAGATGTGGGGTGGTTCTACACTGGGGGCGGAGGGACGGAGGGGCCAGCCAGAACTGCAGGAGTGGCAGAGAGGACCTGCAGGAGAGGGAGACGTCTGAGGGGCTGGGGAACATTAGACAAGGGTAGGCAGGGTCAGTGAGCTAGTGGGGAGGGGTTTGGGGGATGCACCGCACTAAGGGGCTCAGAAGATCAGATAAGAGCTTCAGGAATGGAGTTGAGATGATGGGGGCAGAGGGAGGGGTGGTGCTGAGGGGAACGAGGAGAATGAGTGGCTGCCTTAGGCAGCAGGGGAAAGATTGTAATAAGTGGATAAAGGAAAAGGACTAGGGAGTCAGGGCCAGGTTTGGGTGATAGGGGAAGGGTCTGAGGACCGACCCTTAAGGTGGTGTGACATGGTGCCCAAGTGGTAGGTAACGAAGAGGCAGTATTGGGGAGAAAAGCTTAAGATGACTGCTTGAGACTCGGGGATGTTTGGGTAAAGAGTCCAGAAGATGTTGGGCAGGGAATGACGTGATATGAGGGAGTGATGGAGAGGGCTAAGATGTTACCAGGGGAAAGACTAGTTAGGAAAGAGTGTATATTTGTGAATAAATATAAGAATCAGTGGAGTAGGGGTGGGAAACAGGGGCAGCCTGTCGCTAGGGAATTCTCAGCCTTGGTGCAAAGAGATGGGGAACTTGCTTTGAGGAATTGAAGAGGTTGCCATAAGGCCATTAATTGAGAAAAGACAATGAAAAGTGAAGGAGTTCTTGAGTAGTGACTAGGGCGTGGAAAGAGTGACTTCTGGGAGGAGTGGCAGGGTGATGGGTTTGCTTCCAGAGTCAAGGGGATTGGCTGACAGGTAGGGATGTTTGGATTGCTAAGTTTTTCAAATGTGAAATGACCCATCCCTGAAACTCATGGTTCCAAGGAAACATCTCAGGACATTTTTCATTCTTTCTTTCCAAAGAGGAGATACTGGATTTGTGTGTAAAACTGCTTCCCTGGAGGGGAGGGCATGTGGACAGCATTGGGCCAGAAGCCTAGGAATTCTGGAAGTGAGAGATGTCCAAGAAAACAACTGGTGGGATTCAC
The DNA here is from genome assembly GCF_014108415.1 of Molossus molossus. Taxonomy (NCBI): domain Eukaryota; kingdom Metazoa; phylum Chordata; class Mammalia; order Chiroptera; family Molossidae; genus Molossus; species Molossus molossus. Next base: position 42,288,613 of record NW_023425354.1, on the reverse strand, counting down.
TTGATGGCCAGGCAGGTGTGCAGAGGGCTGTTTCCATTCTGTCGATGAAGGCACTCTGCCCCATCTGACTTGCTCGTTGGAGGTGTTTAAGACATTTAGGACATAGTATAGAGTTTTTGGATAACAAAGGGAGCAGAAATTCAGGTGTCAGCCTAGCTAAAGAGTATTATTTTGAAGCCCTCTACCTTAATTTCTTGATATCCAGTCTGATGTTGATTCAGCCAGAACTTAGAGCTTTTTATGTGGTGAGGAGGAAGAACCTTAGGATGCCAACAGGAAAACAGCATGGTGCACTTTGGATTGTAATCTTGATTCTCCAGAAAACAGGCTTTTCCCATTCTCCTGATCCCTTTTTCTATTCCCAGGTGGATTCGAGAATCTGTAGAAACCTGTAGTTTTGTAAAGACAGTCAGGTAGGGAAGGGAAGGGACCTTCAGAAGAGATGTGAGTGAGTTTTGAAGAGTGAGTTTTGAAAAAATCTATTCCCATTTTTTGTCCTCCTCCCTTTGAAGTCTGCTAGGGAACGGTCCAAGGGGCCGGGCATGTGCGTTTCCTTCCTGTCCGACTTGTGCCCTGTATGTACTCAGGCATGTGCGAGCATCCCTGGGTGGGGGACACGGAAGGGGGCATCTGAGACACTTGGCTGTAGCTGCAGCACTGCAGCTCTGGGAATGGTGTGAGTGAAGGTCACACTGAAGTGAGCACAGCTCTAGTCTCAGCCCAGCACTGCTTCTGTGGCCCTGTCCTTTGGAATTGCACCCTATTGCAGCTGGGGTGGTTTTGCTCCCAAGGAGCCCGGGATAAATGTCTGGGTATCAGCTGTAATGTCAGCATCCTCAGAGCATCCTGTCGGGAACTGGCTGATGCCCTTCTCCTTTTGGGGGAGACTTGGTGCCCATCCAGGGTCTGAAGGTTATCCCTGTTGATTTTTCTGATACTTCCTCTAACAGGATTCTCCTTGATTTGATTTCTGAAAATTCTTGGATGTGATTTTTAATGCTGTTCTTGAATATAAAAGACTGATTGTTTTCTAGGAAGTTTCTACTAAGGGTGCCGAAATTGTGGCCTCCAAGTTGGAAATATGTTTCTGCATTGTCAGCTTTTTCTAATGGGAGGAGAGCATTAGTAGCAGCATCCAATAACCTGCAGGATTTTACGTTATTTGAGTCATTCTGGAGGAGGGGAGTTAGCAGGCAGTAAAGACTTGGATACCATTTTGTTTTTCTTGCTACTTTTCTACCTGGTGCTTTGCCTGTAGTGCGATGTTTTCCTCAGACCCCTCTGTGTGCTTCTTGCTACCTGGGAGACCTTGGTAGAACTAGAAAACAGTGAGCGGACTATTTACCAATCTGGAGCAAGGATCCTGATTGGAACCACTGCGCAGGACAGAGGGTATATATAGCAGCTCATGCTTCACCAAGCACACAAGATACAGCAGGCTCCAGGGGATTCCAGCTAGGGTCCACGAACTGACATCTCAGCTTGTGATTTGTATGAATACAACCAAACATTTTTGTATCAGCCCTCTTACCTCACAGCTTTGAACTAGGGGTTGGCTATTGCTCTGTGTGACAAATGCAAGCCACCTGGAGGAGTGTTGCTAACCGTCACACCAATATGGACTTTGCTGGCCATGGCTTCTCTGTCAGGTTTATGGTGGTACCTCCAATGATGGGTGATCATTGAAATAGAGAAGAAAAAGACAGTGAACAATTGAGGTGCTTTTGGATAGCTTCTGGAGGTCAGGACACAAGTTGGGTGTCCTCCTCTCTTGGTGGCTTTATGGTAATAACTTGTATTGTAATATCCTGTCCCAGAGCAGAGATGGTTGGTGCATGCTTTTAGAGTGATTCAGCCTCTAAGGAGCTTGGCCCCTTCCTAGCCTTTCACCTTGAGGGCTATATTGTTGGGAGGTTGGGTTCACAGAGATGTAAATCCCCAGGGTCTGTTTCTTTGGGTCTGAATCCTCATCTTGGGTTTAGAGTTTGCAGGGGTGGGTTCTCCTGTGTTAGCTTCCCCATTTCACTAGACTTGGTGGCAAGTTTTGTTTTGGGGAGATTATTGGAGGAGAGAAAGAAGACAGTTCCAAAGGTGACTCGGAGGCCTGCCTGAGAAGTAGCTGGTTGGGAGACAGGTTTGCACTGAATCACAGAACTCTAAATGGGCTCCCAGGAGGGCACAGAGCGTACTAGCCTCGAAGCACTTGGGCCATTCTCAGCTGGGTTTCTGACAGTGAGCGTAGTGTCATGTGCAACAAAATGTTTAATGCTATTCTGAGGTGATGCTTGAAGAGCCTTGGCCAGGTTTCAGAGCCTGAAGTTGTTATTGTTTTTCCCTCTCTTGTAGTCGAGTCATCCTGCCTGTGTCTGTAGACGAGGTAAGTCCTTCTTCATTTTACCCATAGTTGTATATAATTGCTCCAAGTGGCCCAAACTCTTTGTATGGTTTTCATGTCTGTTCTAACATAGAGATAATAAATACTCAATGTGAATTTTCCTGGTGCTACTTTTTCTTTGGTTAATTCTCACTCAAGGATATTTTCCCATTGATTTTAAAGAGGGTAGAATGAGGAAGGGAGAGAGAGAGAGAGAGAGAGAAACATCAATGTGAGAGGAAACACAACGATTGGTTGCCTCCCACATGACCCCAACCAGGGCCAGGGATTGAACCCGCAACCCAGGCACACACCCCTGACCAGAATCAAACCTGCGACCCTTCTGTCCGCAGGCCAACACTGTGACCGCTGAGCCAAACCGGCCAGGGCCAATTTGTGCTTCTTAATCCCTTCACCTTTTTCACCCAGTCCCCCAACTACCCTCCTCTCTGGCAATTCTCAGTCTCTTCTCTGTATCTATGAGTCTGTTTCAATTTTGTTTATTCGTTTATTTTGTTCTTTAGATTCCGAGTGTTAGTGACATCATATGGTATTTGTCTTTTTCTGACTGACTTATTTCACTTAGCATGATATTCTCTAGGTCCATCCATGCTGTCACAAATGGCAAGATTTCGTACTTTTTTATGGCCAAGTAATATTCCATTGCATGTATGTACCACAACTTTTTTGCCCACTCTTCTATTGATGGGCACTTGGATTGCTTCCATATGTTGGCTATTGTAAATAATGCTTCAGTGAACATAGGGGTGCATATATTCTTTTAAGTGTTTTGGGGTTTTTCGGATATATACCCACAAGTGGAATCACTGGGTCATAGGCAGTTCCATTTTAATATTTAATATTTTAATATTTAATATTTTAATATTTTGAGGACTCTCCATGCTGTTTTCCATAGTGGCTGCTCCAATCTGCATTCCTTCCAACAGGGAAGGCACTTGTTTTATATACCTGGGCAACTGTGTACACAGCCTGCCCCAAGTCATTGGCATGCTAGGTGACTGAATAGAGACTAAGTCAGTCTGTCCTTTACCTGCTGGGACTGTGCCTGTTTTGGGACATGTTATTGAGGGGATTGAGTGTGTGCATTTCTGGGACCTCCACAGCTTGACTGGGAAGTGTGCATAGCTCTCTCTGGTTGTGCAACAAACCAGCAGGGCAGGAAATCTCTGAGGCTCTCCCTAGCTACACTCTAGGTGACTGCTGGGAAGACCAAGGCCCAGAACTCTCCTTTTACGGTGGGCAGGGAATGCAAATGGGCTTGGCTTGCCCTTTGTCCTTTTATGGTTCTTGGGCCTGTCGTCTCTGTGTATGGGAATCTGGCAGGATTTGCCACAAGAAAGTTTACAGGCCATGCTGACTCAGAGTTGGTCTCTCGGACAGCAGAGAACTGTCACAGAGCCTCCTTGTCCCACCCGTTCCCTGAACTTCCTCTACTTTCCTCTCCTGGCACAGCCTTCTCTTTCGCTTCCTTCTGAATCCATCGCCCTCTCTCCACCCTCACTTCCGGCTAAACTCCAGTCTGAGTGAAGTTTGTCAGCTAGCATAGTGCCCTCAGTCATTCTCTTTCCTGCAGTGTCAGCATGAAGCTCCTGTGATAACTTCTAGTCTGTTCCAGACATGAAATGGAAAAATGAAACCAGAGCCCACAGCACAAGCACAGTTCAGATGAGACAAATAACCAAGCTTCTTGATCCCCCAAAAGTGGTGGGCAGGTGTTAGCCTCCTAGAGGATTGTCTCCACTGGTAGTCTGGAGGTCTGATAAAAGCTATAGAGACCTGGGGAAGGGAGCCAGAGGTGGGCCTCAAACATGATCTGGGTGTTCTGGGAAAGGAGAAAGGAAACAAGACTGAGGAAACTGGGGAAAGGGGGTGGTGGATAGATGCTGCAATCTCTGGAGGCACCTTAGATGTACCTAGGGCCTAGGAACCACATTCTTGGGCTGATAGGCATTGGCTTGGAAGTGTTAACCCACTTCCCTTGGGGGCTACGCTGTTTTTGTGAGAAATAGAAAGTGATGATTTTCCCAAGCAGGAAGGCCCAGCATGTTACTTGAAACTGGGGGTCCGATGACTCCCTCTCTGCTGTATAACATGATCCCACCCCACCCCCAGTCAGTAAGATCTCCCCAGGAACTTGGGAGTGCCTCAGTCTGGCATTTAGGGAAATGGATCTTTTCACAGGGAATTTCTTGATGGAATGAAGGATGAGAGTGTGGCAGACCCAGGAGGGCCAGCACCTGTTTGGGGCACTTCCTGGCTGCTCTGTGTTTAGGTTGGAGGGGCCAGAACACTGATTGCGTGTAGCAAGTGAAGAATGGACAGAAAGGGGAACTTGGAGAGTGTCTGCGATTACAGGTTTTAACTTGTGGTAGCTTTTTTGCAGCATTGAGGAAGTGATGGGGCAGGTGAACAGAGCTGGAAGTCTATGTAGGAGCTGGAGAAGTAAGTGCTGGTTAGGATTCATCTGTGCCTGGTGATGGTCATTGTGTTCTCAGCTAGAAACTGCTGCTGAGAAAGCAGTCCATGGCTTGGGGTTGAAGCAGGAGCTGCTCTTTTGATAGCTTGAACCTTAGTTCTAGAAGATCAGAAAATCTTGAATGAGAGGCCAAAGAGGAAACAAGGAATGATCAGCCTTCTCAGAGCCGTTATCAATAACCCCCTCCTGACTTCTGGTTCCCATGGGAACAGCCCAGTGTTATGTGACTGATAGATTCACTTCCTAATTAGAGATCATGATTTGAGACCCTCAGAGCTTTCTGATTTAGGGGGGAAAGAGGAGAAAGAGAAGACTATATCTTTATTTCTGATGGTCCAAATCAATATTTTGGGATGGAATTAGCTTCTAACTGGTCAGACCCTTTGGCCTAATACTGCAAAGAGTTTCAGGGCATTCTGCAGCAGAGCAAAAAACTCTGACTGTTTGATGTGGGTGTATCCACCAGTGGTTCCTGGCTCAGGGCTACCCACCCTCCACTGTGGGCAGGGCTGTTTTACTTCTCCTTTCCAGAGATGCATGGCACCATCCCCTATGGTAACTGGCCCAACAAGGCCATGTGGGCGGGAACAACAGCTGTGCTGGTTTGTTTAATGTCAGTGTTTTAGGCCCACCCACAGCATCTTCCTGGGCTCCTACTCCCAGATTGCCAAAGTGGTAGAGTTGCTTGTTTTTCTTAGCTGAGAGTTTTAGTTCTCTGGGACAAGGAAACAAATCTCAAGGGCAGGAAGCAGTGTCCTAGGCCTGAGGCAACTGGAATCCCAGTCTCCTCAAGGCTCTTTATCTGATACAATGGTCTCACCCCTACTTCCATTTCACCCCATTTGAGTCCGACTGCTTTCTGCTTTCCCAGGACATGGAGCCACTGTGCCAAAGGGAACCCTTGGGCATGGAAAGTGTTCCTCACCTGTGGCTTGTGGAAGCCAGTTTTACTTAGCCCTTTGGATTAGCAAAACTGCCTTCTCTTGTCTCACTGGGATTAAAGGATCAGAATATCAAGGGAGATTAAAGGGGGAAGATGCCAGTCCAACAGACTGATCCTCTTAGAGCCTGCCCTCTGATTCCTGCAGCTGAAGAGGAACCAATGAAGGGGATTAGTCTGTATTTGGAGCCCCTCCCCAAGCAGCACTACCAGCCAGCAGGCAGTCCCCACCACCAGGCCTTTTTTCCCTAGCCTGCCCTTTAGGATTGCTGAGTCAGTGGTTAGATGTTCTTATGACTTCTCTGAAACAGAATTACTGCTCCTTCTTAAGAACCCCTGGCTCAGCCAAACCCTGACCCACTTGATAGGGGTTTTCATGTGTGCCTCAGCTAGGGAGTGGCCTTGGAAAGGCACAGGGACAGCTTGAGGTTCCATGGGGTCATTGAAGCAACACTGATATTGTTCTGGATTAGCAAGGTCAAGATGACTGGCTCTCACCCCTGTGCTCCTCTTTATGGGATTAACTGAGCCTTGGTTGCTTGCCTGGGCCTTCCCTTGGCATTTTGTGCTGGGTTCTTTCTTTGGAAGTCAGGGCCCTTTCACCTTTGTGATGAACAGTGAATTTTCCTGGTCTGCTGCTTCACCTTCCGGACTTTGCCCAGAAATTTCTCTATGGTGCTTAGGAAGCTGCCTGGTCGAGGAAGCATCCAAGTTTGAGATGATACAGCCCTGGAAGCTGCCTCTACTCCTTGCTCTTGCAGGCAGTGGTTTAAATGACAGCTGCCCAGACACAGCCTCTCTGTTTTAATTTCAAAGGGAGAAAAATGTTCTCATCTTTCACTCTTGGGAGTACCAGTAGCTTGGGGAGGGGACACAGGGTGAGGAAAACCTTTGTCTCCCCACACAACATATTGGGTATGATAAATACTTTTTTCCTCTCCCTGGCTAGTGTGCTCAGTGGTTAGAGCTTCAGCCTATGCATGGAAGGGTCATAGTTTCAGTTCCCAGTCAAGGACACATACCTGGGTTGCAGATTCGATCCCCCGACCTGGTTGGGGTGCATGTGGGAGGCAATCAATCAATGTGTCTCTCTCACATCGATGTTTCTCGCCCTCCCCCAGTCTCTAATCATTGGAAAAAATATCCTCGGATGAGGATTAACAAAAACAAATAATAATAATACCTTTTTCTCATATTTCCTAAATTGTGCCTGTGAGGCACTGGCAGTGACAGGCAAGATGCATTGTGTGGTATAGATGTAACTTCCTGCATTAAATGCTTCTGTTCGTTCTCTTTTCACCTTATTTTTCCATCCAGACAGCTTCCTTCAGAGAGAAGGGAGCAAAAGGGCCAGGTCTGGGCACTGCCCAGGTCATTGGCCCTAACAGTGAGTTCTCCTGAGGGGGTCAGAGGAGGCCAGTGATCTTGACTGGTGACTTGATAGGGTGTCATGTGACCCAAATAAAGGAAAACTAGGCTTTTGCCATCTGGTAAGTGCCAACACAGAGGGTGTACCCAGCCAGCACAGACCGTGGGGTAGGAATCTGTGCTATCTAATGCTATCTAATATGGGAAGCAGGGCACTTGCTTCAGTCCCATCAGGAATCTGGAAAGTATCAGGAGGTCTGGTTGCCTGCAAGACTGTTTTCTGAGCTGCTGGCAGGGTGAGTAGGGGCCTACCAGTGGAGAAAGAAGTCATATCTTAGGATCTGTTTAAATGAATGGAACAAATAGACTTCTAGCAACTACCCTAGATCTTTTGAGGTCTCAGCAGAGCAAAAGCTACTTTGGATTCTATAATCTGTTTTCTGAATTGTGGTGTGAAAATGGGAAGGATGAAATGAAATGCATAGGATGGCTAAAGAGAGACCATGAAGCAGCATTTTCAGTTGCTTTGGGTGGATTTGAGCAAGGCCCTGTGTGAAACTTCAGAATGAGTTCTTAAATGAAGGTACCCCAGAGTGAACTAATTGGACAGGTACAGGCAACTGGACCATGTGTAACTGTTTGGAAGATTCTGCATTGACAATTAACTCCCGTCTCTCTGTTCCCTTAGTATCAAGTAGGACAGCTGTATTCTGTGGCTGAGGCCAGCAAAAATGAAACGGGTGGTGGTGAAGGCGTGGAGGTCCTGGTGAATGAACCCTATGAAAAGGATGGTGAGAAAGGCCAGTACACACACAAGATCTACCACTTGCAGAGGTATGTGGCTATACAGCAGAGCCCAAAGATGGCCTGGTTTTGAAGTGGAGATAATGGATAATTGGGGGTTTCCAGGTTATTAGCTGGTTGCTCAGGTTGCTTCACCTGTGAGAGTAGGTGTAGGTAGGACTTCTTTGTTTATTTAAAGGTTTAGGGGGTGGGTTTTGTTTGTTTGTTCTTTATTTTATTTTATTTTTTAAAAAGTAATACATATCCTGCCAGGTTCCCAGTCCCCAGAGGTGATAGTGTTTAGTTTCTTGTGGGCCCTTCCCACAGTAATACTCATTGTCTATGAGTATAGGGGCGTGTGTGTGTGTGTATAAATGGGTGTTCATTTCCTTTATTTTTATCTTAACAGATGAGATCATATTATACACACCATTCTTGACTTTGCTTTCTTGTTACTTATATATCATAGCTTTCTTTCACGGTCAGCATTTCGGCCTCATTCTTTTGAAGTACACATAGTATTATTTTGTACAGATGTGTTGTGAGTTGTTTCACCTGTCCTCTCTTGATGTATGTTTATAGTCATTTCCAGATGTTTGCATACAGTGCTCCAGTAAACTCCTGTGCAGATCTTTTGGTGTGTGTGAATCTATAGTGAGTGTTCCTGAAAGTGGAATTGCTGGGTCAGGTAGCATTTTAAATTCTGATATTGTTAAATCAGCTACCAGAAAAATTTTGGTACCTGTCTTTGGATCAAAGACATAAATATTTAAATATTTGAACTTAATTGTGTATTAAAATTTATAGCAAACCACACAGATTTGCCGAATCCCTAACTAAAACAGTAACGCAGGGTATGGCAAAATAGGTTTACAGCTGTGAGTACAGGAAACACAGAGTTTATTCTTTTATTATTATTTATAATTGTAAACCGACCTTTGTCACACTCTGTATTTCAGCAAACTCTGAGGCAACCCAAAGGGTATTGAAAATAATAGTAAACATGTACCAGCTTGAATGGAAGTTGAACCAAGCAAGTTTCAGAAACTATGCAGAACTGGCCCTGGCTGGTTTGGCTCAGCGGTTAGAGCATCAGCCTGCGGTCTGGAGAGACCCAGGTTCGGTTCCCGCTAAGGGCATGTACCTCGGTTGCAGTTTGTCCCCGGCCCTGGTTGGGTCGTGCGGGTGGCAGCCACTCGATGTGTCCCTTTCACATCGATGTTTCTTTCTCTCTCTTCCTCTCTCTCCCTCCTGCTCTATCTGAACAAAAAATGAAAAAATGTCCTCGAATGAGGATTAGAAAGAAAGAAAGAAAGAAAGAAAGAAAGAAAGAAAGAAAGAAAGAAAGAAAGAAAGAAAGAAACTATGCAGAACTGGAAAAAATAAACCTGAACACATATATATTTTAAATATTTTTTCTTTATTGATTTGTGAGAGAGAGAAAAGGAGAGGAAAAGAGAGATAGGAACATCGATGAGAGAGAACATCAATTGGCTACCTCCTGCATGCCCCCCACTGGAGATTTGGCCCAAAACCTGGGCATGTGACCTGACTGGGAATCAAACCGGTGACCTCTTGGTGCATGGGTTAGCGCTCAACCATTGAGTCACACTGGCCCAGGCCTGCCTGAATTTTTTTTTTTAATCCTCACCTGAGGATATTTATTTTTCTACTTATCTTCAGATAGAGTGGGAGGGAGGGACAGAGAGAGAGAAACATCGAAGTGAGAGGGACACATTGACTGGTTGCCTCCCGCATGACCCAGACCAGGGCCAGGGATAAACCGCACCAGAGGTACATGCCCTTGACCAGAATCAAATCCGAGACTTGTTGGTCCACGGGCCAATGCTCCTAACTGCTGAGCTAGTATCGGCTAGGACCATTTTTACCTTTTATTTTTTATCCTCACCCAAGGACATTTTTGTACTTATCTTGGCGGGGTTGGGGGGGCGGGCGGGACATCCACGTGAGAGAGACACATGGAGTGGTTGCCACCCACACGACCCCAACTGGGGAGGAGACTAACTGCAACTGAGGTACATGCCCCTAGTGGGAACTGAACCTGGGACTCTCCGGTCCGCAGGCCAACACTCTAACTGCTGAGCCAAACTGGCCAAGGCATTTTTACCATTTTTAAGTGTAGAGTTCAGTGGTATTAAGTACATCCACATTGCTTTGCAGCTTACACCTGAATCTTAATTTCTAGTCACCAGACTGAACTAAAACCTATTTCATCTTTGTTAGGTAAAATCCCTGATTTAATATAGTCTGCCACTCTGCAGGTGTAAAAATGCTAGTCCAGAGGGGCCTGGATTTTGTGAGTGCTGGAGCCGGGAGGAAAGCAGCACTGTGAAGTGGGGGGAACCTCACTGTGTTCCCACTTCTTACAGTGTGCTTTTTCCTCCACGCCTCCTCTTCATCTCCTTCCCTACTCCGAGTTGGCTACCAGCCAATCTGTACTGAGCATTAACAGTTACTTAAAATTAGGCTCGAGGTGTATGTCAACTATAATTGAAAATTAATATTAAAAATTTAAAGTTCAAAAAAAAAAAAAAATTTAAAGTTCAATATATGTCTTCCCCCATAGTTGCATTTGTATTTTTTAATATTTTTTATTGAGTTTTTAGAGAGAGAAGAAGGGAGAGAAAGATAGAAACATCAATGTGATAGAGACACATCAGTCGGCAGCTTCCTGCAAGCCCCCCACTGGGGATCGAGCCCATAACCTGGGCACATGCCCTGCTCAGGAATCAAACTGGGACCTCTCAGTCTGTGGGATGATGCCCAATCCACTGAGCCACACTGGCTGGGCACATTTGCATTTAAAAAACTTTTTTTAGTCCTGGCCGGTTTGGCTCAGCGGTTAGAGCGTCCACCTGCGGTCTGGAGAGACCCGTGTTCGGTTCCCGCTAAGGGCACGTACCTCGGTTGCAGTTTGTCCCCGACCCTGGTTGGTCGTGCGGGTGGCAGCCACTCGATGTGTCCCTTTCACATCGATGTTTCCCTCTCTCTCTCTTCCTCTCTCTCCCTCCCACTCTATCTGTACAAAAAATGGAAAAATGTCCTCGGGTGAGGATAAAAAATAATAATAATAATAATAATAATAATAAATAAAAAACTTTATTTAGCCCTGGCCAGAGGTTAGAGCGTCGGCCCGCAGACCAGAGAGAACCGGGTTGGGTTCCCACTAAGGGCACATACCTCAGTTACAGTTTGTCCCCGGCCCTGGTTGGGGTCGTGTGGGTGGCAGCCACTCAATGTGTGTGTCTGTCACATCGATGTTTCTCTCTGTGTCTTTGTCCCTTTCTCCCTCCCGCTCTATGTGAAGATGGATGCGAGAATGTCCTCAGGTGAGGATTATAAAAAAAAAAATTTTTTTTATATCCTCACCCAAAGATATTTTTCCTTTTTTTTGGGTCTTTTTTTTTAAGATAGGGTGGGAGGGAGGGAGGGAGAGAAAAAGAGAAAATCGTCCATGTGAGAGAGGCACATTGATTGGTTGCCTTCTGCACAAGACCAACTGGGCCAGGGATTGAACCTGCGGCTCTTTGGTGCACAGGCCAATGCTCTAACTGCTGAGCTAAACCAACCAGGGCTGCATTTGTATTTTTTAAAGAGGATTTTGAAGATAGTGAGGTTGATAGAAGGGATCAATTTGTTCCTTAGCTCACTTGGTCCAACCACAGTTGCAGAGAGGAAATCTGTAGGACCTGTCTTACCTTACCCTCTTTCTTACAAGAGAGGGCGTAAACTTTGAGCTGCTACTACTATTTCCTTAACTCCAAACACACAGCTGCAAAAAAATGTTTAGAAGTGTTTAATGCCACAACCACCTCTCGTCATGAGGACCAAAGCCTCTTTGTCAGCCATCTAGTTGCCCTCGTCAGGGATACAGATTCCCACCACCCTCTTCCTTGTCCCTTATATCAAATCAAGTTCTTTTGACTCTATCTCCTTAGTACCTGCAACCTTTCCACTTCTTTTCATCACGTCTTACCTCAATTACTATAGTAGCTCCTAACTGATCACCTTGCTTTCCACTTCTCCACACAGCTTTGAGTGTTTTTTCTAGAAGACAGGGTCTATTGCTCTCTGGCTTGAAAGCTATAGATGGCATCCCTTTTCCCTCAGGATGAAGTCCATACTCTCTGATGTAACTTACAAGATCTTTTCTGACCCAGCCACTGTACATTCTCTTGTATTCCCTACTTCATACCTTACACCAGCTACTCTGAACTTCTCTCTCTTCTAACTTTTCTCACCTTTCTCCTATCCTTGTGTCTTGTTCAGTCCTACTCTCTGCTCTGTGTATTAGTTTAATCCTTATTCTCCTGAGGAGCCTCCCATGCCCCATGCTGCCCGCACCATGTTCAGCCCCCATGCTCTGTCCCCCAGAGCCCTGTTGTGGCACACATAGTGTTGTCCTCTGCCTGGTTATACTCCCCACTGGAATGACAGCTCCTTGAGGGCAGGAGCTTAGTCTCTGTGGTTTCTGTATGTATCCTGGTACCTGGCAGATGGAAATGACTTGCCTGAATGAGCATGGCAGTGAGTGGGTGGGTCTCGGAGGGTTGCTCTGAGTGCTCTGAGTTAGCTCTCTGTTGGGTTAGCTCTTTTTTCTTAGGCCTCGGGCACTAAAGCTGATGAGATTGTTGGAGCCCGCTAAAGACTGCTTAGAATGCCAGTGACCAGTTAAAAGAAATATATGTACCTTTAAAAAAAAGGTGGGGGCAGGGGTAGCTCTCACTGAACATGCTGTTCTGTAACCTGAGATAAGAAGAATTAAATAGAAGAAAATATCTTGTCCTGGGAGGCAGGTGGCCCTGAGAGCCTCCTGGCGTCCCAGAGCTGACAAGACCATCTTGAATTCCATAATCAAAGTTAGTCAGTCTCTCTGGTCCATAAACCTGGACTTGGTACACTCTTGGAGATATCTCATCCTTGTAGTGTGGAGTGTAATGCCCTGGGCCCAGTGAGCTCTGGAAAAAAAGCATAATGAGTAGAATGGTTGATAAACCATGGCAGGTAGCCGGGGTCTCACCTCTTGTCCTGTTCCTGGTGGGTAGTAGGGGAGATATGAGTGGATGTTAGTGGCCAGCCGAGCTGGGGGTTCAGATTCTGACAGGTGGCTTCTCACACACAAGAGTAACCTACTTATCTCATGGAAATTTACTTGTCAATTCCCTATTGAAGAGGCTGGAGCTGTAGCCTGAAGAATGTGATGTAAAAGCCCATTGTCTTCTCATTCTCTTCATAACTCCTTTTTCTCACTATAGCAAAGTGCCCGCGTTTGTTCGAATGCTGGCCCCAGAGGGAGCCCTGAATATACATGAGAAAGCATGGAATGCCTACCCTTACTGCAGAACTGGTGAGTGCAGACCTGGTGGAAGCTAGAGTTTGGGCCCCAAGATGGACAGAAGAATGTGGTCAAGTAGACCCAGCAAGGGGGGAGAATTGGGGTTTTGTGTCCCACATTCATTTTACGGATTAAGCCAGTGGAAGGATGAGTTTGGGACTTCCTTCAGACCTGAGGCTGGTTGTGTCAATGTTGTCTAGTATAATTTGGCAACCAGCTGGGTGAAAACCACCAAATAGTCATGGCCTGAGATGGCACAGAACCAACCCCTCTTATTTGGGGATGGTATGATAGTTTTGATTGTTTTTACTGATTCTGAAAGTAATGTTGTCTATGTTTAAATTTTAGAAAGTACATAGAAACAGAAGAAATGAACTATCCATGAATCTCTCTCTTTTTTTTTTTTTTGTTAATCCTCATCTGAGGATACTTTTCCATTGATTTTTCAGACAGAATAGAAGGGAGGGAGGGAGAGAGAGAGAAACATCAGTGTGAGAGAGACACATCAATTGGCTGCTTCCTGCATGACCCCGACTGGGGCCAGGGATTGAACTCGTAACCCAGGCACATGCCCCTGACCGGTAATCAAACCCAGGTCCCTTTGGTCTGCAGGCCAGTGCTCTAACCGCTGAGCCAATCCAGCCAGGGCTTTTTTTTTTTTTTTCTTAATTTTTAAAATTGATTTGAGAGAGAGAGAAACATTGATTTGTATTACACTTATTTATGCGGTCATTGGTTGATTCTTTTATGTGCCTGACCAGGGATTGAACCTGTAACCTTGGTGTATCAGGACAATGCTCTAACCAACTGAGCTACCCAGCCAGGGCCATTGGTGGATTCTTGTGTGTGCCCTGACTAGGGATTGAACCTGCAACCTTGGTGTATCTGGAAGGCACTCTAACCAACTGAGCTTCCCGGCCAGGATTCTCTTATCCCTAGGTAGTCGCTGTTAACATTTTAGTGTCTTTTCTCCTGGTCCTATTTAAAATTTTTTTTTTCTTTATTGGTTTTAGAGCGAGAGGAAGGGAGAGCGAGAGAAAGAAACATTGATGAGGGAGAACATCAATTGGCCACCTCCTGCATGCCCTCCACTAGGGATCGGACCCACAACCAGGGCATGTGCCCAGACTGGCAGTTGAACTGGCGACCTCTTGGTGCATGGGTCGATGCTCAATCTCTCAGCCTCACCGGCCAGGCGAGGCCAGAGACTTGAGAGAGGCAGCCGTCATAGAAAAGAGCCTGTAGGGTGATCTTCCTTCCCTGGGGATGGCCTAGGCCTAGACACCAAGAATATAGCAAAGGAAACATTGGTGTTGTTGGGGGAAAGTGGAAAGAAGTCCAGTTTTTGATGACAGGTGATTTAGAATCAGCTATACCTCAGATATGTTATATAACACAGGAAATGTGCATGCCAGGTTTGGGTGGAGAGATAGGGAGCAAGGAGGAAGAGAGTCACTGCTAAGAGCCCTGACTTACGCTAAACCAGCATGTCCTGTAGTTAAAGGTGGGAGTGGGGGGTGGAATCATTTTCTTAACCTTGGACAGTTTCCTGCCTTGAGTTCCTAGAAAGGAAAGATTTGAACCTCCGCAGAGAACTTTCTGTTCTAGACTTTTTGGGATTCCCTTTGAGTAGTTCAGACTCCTAGCTTTCCAAGATTCCAGAGTAGATCTGGAGGACCCAAGATGGTACTGGTCCATATCCTAGGGTGGTTCCTGGAGGTCCCCTAGAACTTGTCTGTGAGGTGTGTGGCCTTCCCCCAGCCAACCTCCATTTGTTTTCACAGTCTGGCTATGGGGTCCTCTTGCCAGCCTCTGCTTACATGTACTGCTTTACTTGCCTCATTTGTTGAGACCTGGCACTCCCTAGATTGTATCTGATGAGGATGTTTCACCCATGTAGTCATTATCCAGTGAACTTGGGAATGATTAAAGTCTAGAGCACAGGATCATTGTTCTTTCCAGTCCTTAAGAACCTTGTATCAGGAGATTAACAATTATTGATAGGACCTGGGTGTGTGACACTTAGAGTTTTATTGCTATAGCTGAAAATGCAGATGTCACTATTCCAAAAGCATTGGGTAGCAAGCTGTTAAATTCTTGGAAAAGAGACATGCACACACTTTCTTTTTTTAAATTTCTGTTTATTTATTTATTTATTTATTTTGTGTGCACACATTTTCTTAAAAGACCGTGTGCACCGTCGCTGCATATGTCTGGTCTAGGGCCAAAGGTGAATTTCCTTGATATCTAAGGGAGTTGCATTGAGCATGTGTCATAAGAACCTTTGCCAACTTGACATAAAGGAGGCAAATGAATAGCATGGACTCCTCTTTGCCTGGGGCAAGGTTCTGGGTACACAGCTTGTGCCTACTGAGAGATACCACTGTCCTCTGTGTAGTTCTGGGGAGTGTGCTGAAGGTGACATGGGCGATTTTCTAGCTGCCAGAAGTTCGTTCACATATTGTCCTGATCTTTGGCCAAAAGGATAAAAAAGATAAAAAGTAATTTCTTTATAATTTTTTTTTTTAATCCTCACCTGAGGACATTTTTGCATTTATCTTCAGACAGAACAGGAGGGAGGTGGGGGGAGAGAGAAACATCAATGTGAGAGAGACACATCGAGTGGTTGCCACCCACACAACCCCAACCGGGCTGCGGACAAACTGCAACCGAGGTACGTGCCCTTAGTTGGAACCAAACCCGGGCCTCTCTGGTCTGCGGGCCGATGCTCTAACCACTGAGCAAAACCATCCAGGGCAAAAGTAATTTCTAAATACTCCATGAAGAGCAGGTAGGGAGCAGGGGGAAGGTTGGTTTCTTCAGTGGATGCTGACCTCACATAGTCACCATCGTAAGAAATGCGTATGTTGAGTCTTAGATCTGTTCAGTTAAACGCTTGTTCTTTTAAAATAAACAAGAAAAGCTAATTTTCAGTGCCCTTTGGGGGTTGATGAGAGAAAAATGATTAGTTCAAACATCTAAGTTTGGTCCAAGTAGATAAAAGTTTGAAGTTAGATAAGAAGCATGGAATGAATTCCTCATGCCTTTTGGAAGGCTCTAACCTTATTCTGAGTGGAATAAACATGGAGTTGGACCCTGGCCAGTTTGGCTCAGTGGTTAGAGCGTCAGCCTGTGGACCGAGGGGTTGCGGGTTTGATTCCAGTCAAGGTCACGTGCCTGGGTTGCAGGTTCCATTGCCAGCCTTGGTCGGGGTCGTGGGGATGGCAACCAATGGATATGTCTCTCTCAAATGGATGTTTCTCTCTCTTTCTCCTTGCCGACTCCTTCCCTTTGGCTCGCTCCAAAACTCAATGGAGCCCTGGTCAGTTTGGCTCAGCGGTTGAGCGTCAGCCTGCGGACCAGGCAGTCCTGGGTTCGGTTCCCACTAGGGTCACGTACCACCAAAAAAAAAAAAAAGTACTAAAAAATCAATGAAAAAATATCCTCTAGTGAGGATTAACAATAACAACAACAAAAAAGTTTGGAATACTCTGCTCATTATCAGCTCTTTCTATCTTCTTACCTCATTTTTCTCCATGTCTTTCCCCTGTTGGGGAATTAGGATGTGAAGAGGTGGTAAGATGGGGTTTAGTCTGTGAATGAAAGTAGGAAGTAGAAAATAAATGTTTCTCTTTCTACCTCTCCTTCTAGCTTTGACCCTTGGCTGAATAGTCTCTTGCTAAGCCATGGTTTTAAAGTACCTTATTAGTGTTCTTTGGAGAGCTTGATCTTCTAACTACAAAGGGTTTCCTGGGACTTTTCCAGGGTGCCCAGGATTGCAGTTTGAAGAAAAGAGAAGTCTGGGAACGCAGAGGTGTTTGGAGGATCAGGGAGGGCTAGAGAAGACTAGGGAAGGTTGTTTGGTCACCCAAGTTGGCATTAAAGGCCGCTGAGGGTCGTCATTATCATAGATTCAGAAACCTAATTTGTCAGAACTGAGTGGATCTATTTCTCAGGGTCTCAAAAAGACTAAGGTATAAAAACCCCATATGCCAATATATTAAGTTGTATTGAAATCCAAAATTACTAATGAAACCAGATCTTCCTCTTTGCTGATTAGTGTTCTTTTCTGGTGGGCTCTTCTACACGAAAAACCAAAATATGTATAATCAGGTGCCAGTATGTAGTGAAAATGTTCACTTACTCAAATGATCAGAATCTTGTGTCTGTTGACTAGCACATTCTGTCCTTACTAGAGGCCAAGCTAGAAGGAGAAAGTTGTTTGGAGAACATGGATTTAGAATCAGGTGGTTAGTTGGAGAACCTTCGTGGCTGGCGTCATCAAACCAGGCCAGCCTGACACTGCTGTCTCCACTCTCAGGATGGGGCGGCTGGATGTGCCACATTTGCAGCCTGGGACTCCTGCTCCTAGGACAGCCCTGGAGAGTTTTTGCCAAACTGGCCTCTTTGGACTTCCCTTGATGGATATTACACTCAGCATGTCCTTTTTGTTAGCACAATTTTCTCCAAGCTGATAACAGAGCAGTTATTTCAATAGTCCTTTTAGTTATAATCTTAATCTGGTGCTTTCTTCCAAATTTCTTTCACTGAATTCGGGGAAATTACTTACAGTGTCTCGGGTTGTTTCTATACAAGGTAGATCTTCTCCCTTATATTTCAACTTCTCTTCATCTCAGTCTCACAGGTAACCTTCATTGCAGTTTTGGAGTGATGGGGTTTGACTGTTAGTCCCATAAATATCCAGACATGGCAGTGTGCATCCATCAGAAATTGAGATACTGTAACTCCTAAATTCAGAGGGGACAATGATCTGGGCTCTTGTCAAGAGGAGAGCTAGTCCATTCCCCGGTGACATTAGAGCTAGTCATTTTCTCTGATAAATAATTGATCTGTGCTTTCCGAGGGGGTCTCATTACAATGGGCAGGAGTAGAGAGGGTGAGAGGTCTGGTTACAGTGAGAGGAGGGATGCAGGAGGCAGATAGAGAGTGCCTGGCTGAAGTGCCCTGCTCTGTGCCCCTGAAGTAGGGGGGACGCCAGGTGATGCTCTGAGTCAGAGTGGTGGGTCTCAGTGCTTCAGCTGATCAGAGCCAGCGCCCTCTCCTTCAGCTGGAAAGAATCTCAAGGAGCTGATAGTGGCATTCCTTTAATTAATTCCAGCCCTGGCCGGTGTGGCTCAGCGGTTAGAGCGTTGGCCTGCGGTCCAGAGAGACCCGGGTTCGGTTCCCGCTAAGGGCACGTACCTCAGTTGCAGTTATCCCGGCCCTGGTTGGTCATGCAGGTGGCAGCCACTCGATGTGTCCCTTTCGCATTGAGTTTCTCTCTCTCTCTCCCTCCCTCCCACTCTATCTAAACAAAAAATGGAAAGAAAAAAAAATGTCCTCGGGTGAGGATAAAAAAAATAATAATTAAATTCCAGATTTGGTCTTTTGGGACTTTTGTATGATTGAAATTGGAGGGTTGATGCATCTGAGGCACCAAATGCACTCATTGGGGCTTGGTCGGTGACTGTGGAATAAGCCCCAGGGAGTGGAGAATTTGTTGCTACTGTGATCTGTGGAGCTAAGGGGCAGATATTTATTCACCCTCATTAATCTTTTTCTCTCTTCTTTCCATGCCCTTGCCTTGGAGCAGTTATTACAGTAAGTATTTTTTATTGTTTTTTTTGCAAGGGGAGGGGCTGGAATTGTAGATGATTTATAAGAAAAGAAGAAATAAAAATGTAACCACGCTAGAAGTCCCTGGGTATTCCTTTCTCTCTGTTGAGTGTCTTTTAGAGTTGTTGAGGCTTAATCCTTTCAGTCTTAAGGAGTAACCTGTTAATTCGCAAAGTAGCCTCTTTCTTCAAGTTGCACTGGCAAGTGGCTTTGTGAAGTGCAGCAGTCAGGACCATGGCATCCTAGCTCTGGGTCGCACGGACTGAACGACCCGAGGCTCTCCCCTGCTCTTGCCTGGTCATACCTTTTCAAGGTTGCACAGAACTTCAGTTCAGCTGAACTGGGTGGGCATCTATTGACCCCAGTGAGCACTGACCCTTGGCAACATTAGGAAGTCAACAAGGTTTCTCTTCCATGACCAGCCCCTGTGTCATTGCCCCTTCTCTCCACCTACAGTGTCCTCATCCAGTGTTTTGTCCCTGTTGGTCAACAAGCAGTTCTTGGGAACTTAATCCCTACTAAGGAATTAATGGACTAATGTGCTCTTCCTTTGCCTAGTTCCAATTTTTAAAAAGTTTTAAGGGAAGAAGATAGTAATTAGCGTGAAGAGTTAATTTGAGAAGAGAACTTTGGGCCTCAGCAAAAGGTCAGCTGGGGGGAACGGGGTAGTGGTGAACATTTTTGGTTGGTTGGGAAGCCTTCCTGTGCTCTTCCCATACTGCTCTACTAATTAACCATTAGCACCCTGTGCATACGGAAGTATGGCAGAGAGGTTCAGTCCATGGATTTTGAAGTCAGACAAACCTGATTTTGAGGCCCAGTTCTATCGTTATTTCTGTGGCCTTAGATGAGTCACCTCACCCCTTTGAGCTTCATTTTCTTCATCCATAAAATGAAGGTGATATTACTATAGACCTTGTAGGCTGGGGTGAGGATTGAGTGAGATAATGCATGCCTAGCATGTTGTGGGCTCCCAGTAAAGTTAGCTGTTCTTATAAGGCAGAGGTTAGAGTCTCTCGACTGCCCATGACCCAGTAACGGTTATTCTCCAATTCTCAGCCTGGTGACCGTAAGGTATTTTTTTCCTATCTTCCAGAATGAGTACATGAAAGAAGACTTTCTGATTAAAATTGAAACCTGGCACAAACCAGATCTTGGCACCCAGGAGAATGTAAGTAGCACTCCCCAAGAGCTCTAAGGGCTTCCAAGCTTCAGGGCAGGGTATTGAGGCTCTGCCTTGTAGCTTCTCCATCCCTGCCATGGGGTCCTTTCTATGCTTTCCTTGTCCTGGCCAGGAAGGTAATGGCCTCTGCCTAGACCTGCCCTATTAGCATGGATTGCTGTCTCTGATTTGCGAAATATAATCTCCAAGATTCTTAATAAGGCCTTTCATGGTACTGGGATTGGTCTAAAATGCGACTCCTGGCACAAAGGAGCTGTATTTTTAAAACATCAACATTATAGCCTCTGTAGAGCACAATTTGCCAGTAACTCCTCAAATTTAAAATACACTTATCCTTTACTCCAGCAATTCCACACCTAGGAATTTATCATACAGTTATGTTTACACATGTGTGAAATAACTTATATATAAGAAGATTCAGTATAGCATTCTGTGGGTGGCCAAAGATTAAAAACAATACAAGAGCCTGGCTGGTGTGGCTCAGTGGATTGGGCATCATTCCATGGATTGAGAGGTCCCGGTTCAATTCCTGGTCAGGGCACATGCCCGAGTTGCAGGCTCGATCCCCAGTGGGGGCCATGCAGGAAGCAGCCAATTGATGTATCTCTCTCACATTGATGTTTCTCTCTCTCTCTAAAAAATCAATAAAAATATATCTCAAGTGTTTATAGTCTTTACAAAGGGGGAACATGTGGAAATGATGTAGGCACTAGAGGTAGCCCTAAGAATGTTTTGGCCTGCTGAAGTGCTTAGGCTGAAAAATCAGAGCATAGTCCTCAAATGTGTGTCCACTTAAAATTCATCCTTCCATTTCTTTGAATAATTTTGTATGTAACTCTTTACCAATAAAAATCTCACCTCTTTGGCTATGGGAATAGTTGTATTTAGGTGTCCCTTCTGGGTAAAGGATGCTTTGTAGCTGACAAAAACTACACAGTGGTGCTCCTTGTTCCTGCAGGTGCATAAACTGGAGCCTGAGGCATGGAAACATGTGGAAGCCATATATATAGACATTGCAGATCGAAGCCAAGTACTTAGCAAGGTAGGAACTGTTTAGAGATGTGGATGGTCTTTGAGATGCAGAAATGACTTCTAAGTATCAGAGAAACCAGGGAACTGGAACCAACTTGGCTGAATGGGAAGTTCTCTCTTGGGTATTATTTTATTTTTTAAATTCGTATTAAGAATTCCCTTGTCTTGACCTGGGAATGCCACCAGGAAGTAGTGGCCCAGATGTAGGAGCTATTGGTTATTCTGAGGGTGATTTGCCCTGCTGAAATGACACTCAGCCTGAAACTAGTTCTCAAATTTATTTTTCCAACCCAGTAATTAAGAAACATTTATTGCATGCCTGTTGTGTTTGGAGTATTCTGTTCTGTGTGTTCCACATGAGGTGTGTTCCAGATATGTGAAAAGACACGTCCCCTGCCCTCAACAAGTTAGTAGTTGCTTCTCAGAGTAAAATATGGCAGCAGGTGCTTAGCAAAGGACAGTCCACTGCTTGACCATACAGCTGGAGAGTGCAGGGACCAGGTCTGCCTTGCTAACTGCTGTGCTCCCAGAAAGTATTTGTTCAGGAAAGGAAAGGGTAGTTCTCCCTCATTCATTACTCTTCCTATCTGACAGGACTGTTGGAACCAGGGCACAGGAATTTGGAACAGTGTTTGTTGTCCGTAGCCCAGGGATACGATACCTTTTTCCTAGGGTCACTCTGTATGCTTAAGATATTTTGATTTGTGCATTTACAAAAAGATATGAAAACCATTTTGTGATTCCTTACCTGATATTCCCACTCCCACCCTCAAAAGGTTAGTGGATTTTTCAAAAAATATTTTAATTGAATTATAGCATATATAGCAAAGTGAATATATCATAAGTGTACATAAACAGAACATGCATACCCAAACATTTCTCAAACAGAAATACTAGTAAAGAGTATGAAAGTATTTTGTCAATTCTGGTCATTTCATGTGAATGAGAGAAGCAGAGGTAGGGAAGATTTATTTTTTAAAGCACACATAATCTTCTTAGCTTTGGGAAATACTTTATGACTGTGTGTGTGCATGTGTGATTTGTTATCGTCATTATTTGTGTTAAGTAGTTGCTATGAGTTTGCTGTTCCTGAGCCCACAGTCAATGCAGAGACAGTCAAAGATTAAGCTTTTGTTACAGTTAATGAACACACAGCATTGACTACATTATAAATCAGTGGAGACTGAATAATACACAAGAGGATGTTATAATTGAACATTCTATGTTCTATACATTGAACATATCTAATAATGATTTTATTTAAAAAAGAAAGAAAAAAACCAGAGCGAGATCATGTTAGGTTTCAGGAGTGACAGCCAATTGTTCTCAGCTCTGGCTGTGTGTTTTAGAATCACCTCCAGAGGTTAAAAAAAAAATCCATGCTGCCCTTACCTGCAGATATTCTTATTCTTATTCATTGGGTTTTAGGTGTAATGGCCCAGAAATCTGTATTTTGAAAAAGCCGTCCCTGATCATTTGGATGCTCACCCCAGGTTAAAAATCCCTGATTTAAACAGTGGAAATACATGCCTGCTCAGACAGTCTGGTGGCACTTTCATATGGTAAAAGCAAAGAAAATCACATAGAACACTCCTCTGAGACTAATGTAAACAGTTCTGTATCTTGTTTATAATATTTTCCCATAAGAGTGGCATGAAGTGTACTTGGATATAAAATCTGTTTCTTCTCTCTCTCCCTCCATCTTCCTATCTCCCTCTCTCCTTCTTCCTGCCTTCCTCCCTTCCTCTTTCGCTCCCTTCCTCTCTCCCTCCCTTCCCCAACTCCAATTCTACCACTTCTCAGGATTACAAGGCAGAGGAAGACCCAGCAAAATTTAAATCTATCAAAACAGGCAGAGGACCCTTGGGCCCCAATTGGAAGGTACAGTTCATATCTTTACCACCAGGGGGCTGAGCACAGTGTGGGTGGGGCTCTCCCATGGATGGAGGAAGGGAATGGCTTGGGCTGGGCTAAGGGAGAACCAGAGATCTGCCCTGTTAGTTACCTGCCTGCCTGTGGGTATGTTTCTAATACAGCAAGAACTTGTAAATCAGAAAGACTGTCCATACATGTGTGCATACAAACTGGTTACTGTCAAGTTCAAGTGGTGGGGCCTGCAGAACAAAGTGGAAAACTTTATACATAAGGTAAGTGACCAGGGTGAGGCCTTCCCAGTGTTTATGAGTTTATGGGGGTTGTTTTGAAAATCGTACAACTCACATGACTTGTATCCTAGGGTGAATGACATTCAAATATTTGTTTGATTTCCCAGACCCCCCACTTGTCCTTGTACTTAACTGTCTTATAGTTTAATGCTGTCCATCCAAGGATACCACATGTGACAGGGAAGGAGACTGAGGCAAAATAAAGGAAACAGGAAGAGGTTTCCTTTTTTTTTTATCCTCACCCGAGGATATTTTTCCATTTTTTGTACAGATAGAGTGGGAGGGAGAGAGAGGAAGGGAGAGAGAGAGAGAAACATCGACGTGAAGGGACACATCGAGTGGCTGCCACCCACACGACCAACCAGGGCCGGGGACAAACTGCAACCAAAGTACATGCCCTTAGCGGGAACCGAACCCGGGTCTCTCCGGACCGCAGGCCGACGCTTTAACCGCTGAGCCAAACTGGCCAGGACAGGAAGAGGTTTTCTATGATTGAAATACAAATAAAACTCAGTGTTTCTCTTGAAGCCAAAAGGCAAGAGGCATTGTGAGCCAAATTCTCCAGTGCCCTGAATTACTGAACTAGGCAAATGTAAGGACTTTTTATAGCCTTCTTTCGGATGTGTTAGAACCTCACTCTTGGGCTAGATTTTATAGATGCTGGCCAGTTTTATTTATTTATTTTTATTTATTTGTTTTTTTTTATCCTTACCTGAGGACATTTTTCCATTTTTTGTTCAGATAGAGTGGGAGGGATAGTGAGGAAGAGAGAGAGAGAAACATCGATGTGAAAGAGACATATCGAGTGGCTGCCTCCTGCACGACCCAACCAGGGTCGGGGACAAACTGCAACTGCGGTACATGCCCTTAGTGGGAACCGAACCCAGGTCTCTCTGAACCGCAGGCCGACGCTCTAACCACTGAGTAAAACTGGCCAGAGCACTGCTGGCCAGTTTTAACCTGGCTTTAGGCTCCAGAGGCAAGGAGGCAACTTGGCACAGTTGTTTTGGGGCCTTGGCTTAGCTGTGAGCTCATAGGTTGCCTGTCTTGGTAGCATTTTAGGCACAGGGACAAGCTGTGAGGTAGACACCCAGTTTCTTCTGGGGGCCCCCTCTTACTTGAAGCCATACTTCTTAGACATGTGAAGGCCAAAGTCACTGACCTATGGGACTGGATGACCAGTCCAGACAAGCCAGTCAGGCGTCACTCCTTCCCTGCCTCCCCATTAAAGTATGGGTATGGCTCAGAGATCATGGGGAGGGAGCTACAATAGTGGCTTTTACTTTCTGGGTTCTAACTGGGTTTCCTCCATTTTATAGCAAGAGAGGCGTCTGTTTACAAACTTCCACAGGCAGCTGTTCTGTTGGCTCGATAAGTGGGTTGACCTGACCATGGACGACATTCGAAGGATGGAAGAAGAGACAAAGAGACAGCTGGATGAGGTAAGTGGACGCCCAGAGGAGACTCTGGGGCTCTCAGCTAGATAAACATGTGAAGGGGACTGTCATGCTGGAACAGTTCACTGAGGGCACTGTTCTGTAATTCTAGGAACGTGTCAGTGTCTGCTGTGGGTAAGGTCTAATGCCAGGCAACCTGGGAACTGTAAGAAAGAAAACAGCCTGTGCTCTTGAATTTGCAATCTAGTTGAGGTCTTGGCATATCGAGAGAGACAAATACGGCAGTATGTGCTGAGTGCCAAGTGAGTAATACAGTTGCTGCGGTGGTTCTTCAGAGCCGGCTGGGGGACTCGTGCTGGGCTGAAGGTGGAGGTGACCCTAGGAGGAGGCAGGCTGGGCTGATTGTGAATACCACACACACGACCCACAGAGAACACAACAGCACAGAATTAACTACTCTATGAGGTGATTCTGAGCTAGTTTTAGAGTTTGGAGCCTTTGCCGCAGAGGTGGGGGGTTGGCATTACTCCCAGAAGGAGAGCTCTCCACTCCATGGGATCCTGAAGACCTAATGTTTGGAGAGATGTTCCCTGCGAGGCTCACTCTGAGGAGCTCATCATAAATAACATTCATATACTCGCTGTGTGTAAGGCACTGTTCTGAGGGCTTTTACAGACACCTTCGCCTGTGAGCCTCCCAACACCCATGAGTAGGCATCTCAGATAAGGAGGTGGAGGCTCTGAGAGCTCAACACGTGCCCAGGGTCACACAGTCTGCTGGTGATAAAGTCCGAGTAAGAGTCATAGCTCTTAATCACTCAGCCTCTTCTGCTCCCCCTAATGCCATTTGGGGCCCTCCTTCTTTCTTAGGGCTAAAAATAAGGCAGGAAGCTCTGTTTCATAGATCTACCATTTCTCTCTACAATCCATTTCTCCCTTCTTTTATTTATTTTTTTTATCCTCACCCGAGGACATTTTTTGCATTTATCTTCAGATAGAGCGGGAGGGAAAGGGGGAGGAAGAGAGAGAGAGAAACATCGATGTGAGAGAGACACATCAACTAGTTGCTACCCACACAACCCCAACCAGGGCCAGGGACAAACTGCAACCGAGGTACATGCCCTTAGCGCGAACTGAACTCGGGACTCTGGTCCTCGGGCCGATGCTCTAACCGCTGAGCCAAACCGGTCATGGCTATTTCTCCCTTCCTGCCTTGGGTGGATTGGCACAGAGCCTGGGTATCTGGCAGACATTGCTTTGCGTGGCCTTGCCTGGCTCTCCAGCAGGGCCTCAGGTAAGACCCAGGCCTGGCATGCTACATGGCCCAGGAATCCTTCCTTTCCCTGGAGCCCCTAGTGGAGTTGTTTTAACTCCAGGATGACACTTCCTGGAATGACGTACTGCTTAAATGGTGTGCTGAGTTAGTTCCTGTTGAAGGCAATGTTTCAGTTATTCATTCAGCTACACTTGGCAGGAAGTGGCAGGATTTTGGACACAATTTCTTTTTTAATTCTCACCCAAGGGTATTTTTCCATTTATCTTCAGATAGAGTAGTAGGGGAGAAAGAGAGAGAAAGAGAGAGAGAAACACTGACATGAGAGAGACACATTGATTGGTTGCTTCTCACAGGGCCCCGACTGGGGACCAAACTACAACAGAGGTACATGCCCTTGACCAGAATCGAACCCACAACTCTTTGGTCCATGGGCCGACGCTCTAACCACTGAGCAGAACTGGCTAAGGCTGGACACAATTCCTGATTCTTCTGCTAAGTATCTTCAGGAAGTGGTAGAATTTAATGTCCAGGGCTCTGGCCATTCTGACTATATGAGAGGCCTGAGTCTATAGGTCATCCTAGCCCTGACAAAAAGAAAAAAAAATTGCTAAACAGAGGATCACAGAGCCTTTGCGGGTTTAGCCTAGAGCTTTAGCCACCCACTGTCTAATAAATGCTAGCCTAAAGTACACAGGTTCATGGAAGTCCTTTTGCTGTGGGTAGAATTCAAATTCTTGAACCTGGGAGAACTTGCCTGAGGATCTACTGGATCTGTGTCTCTCAAATCCAAACTTCCAGAACCCTCATCATTAAGGAGTTCTTTTTAAATCCCCACCCCTTGTCTTTGCATGTTTCTTCATTCTCTGGAGAATTGTACCAAAAGCTTAGATGACCCCTCTCCTCCAAGATGACTGCAAATGCAGGAAACCCTGTTTGGAATTGGAATTTTAAAAATAGTTTGCAGTCTGGCCAGTGTGGTTCACCGGTTGAGCATCAACCCGTGAACCAAGGGATTGCCGGTTCAATTCCCGGTCAGGACACATGCCCAGGTCGTGAGCCTGATCCCCAGTGGGGGGCATGCAGGAGGCAGCCAATCGATGTTCTCTCCCATCGATGTTTCTATCTCCCTCTCCCTCCCTCTCTCTCTAAAATCAATAAAGGAAAAAAAAAAGTTAAAATCATTTTTAAAAATTAAAAAAATAAACAAACAAACATAGTTTACAGCAAAAGAGAAAGCAAAACCAAATCTGTGTTACCATGTGACATATTTTGACCCTGTAAGCAACTGTACTATACCTTCGTATGCTAAGTGTAACTCTGGCTTCCTTGTCTTTTTTCTCTTTCTAAAAATATTTTTATTGCCCTGGCCAGTGTGGCTCAGTTGGTTGGAGCGTCATCCCATAAACAGAAAGGTTTCGGGTTTGATTCCTGGTTAGGGCACATACTTGGGTTTTGGGTTTGATTCCCAGTCGGGGCATGTATGGGAGGCAACTGACCAATGTTTCTCTCTCATATCAATGTTTGTTTCTCTCTCTCAAAAAAATCAATGAAAATATATCTTCGGGTGAGGGTTGTTTTTTTTTAATCCTCACCCAAGGACATTTTTTCGTTTTTTGTTCAGATAGAGTGGGAGGGAGGGAGAGAGAGAGACATCAACGTGAAAGAGACAC
The DNA here is from genome assembly GCF_014108415.1 of Molossus molossus. NCBI lineage: Eukaryota > Metazoa > Chordata > Mammalia > Chiroptera > Molossidae > Molossus > Molossus molossus. Next base: position 42,260,957 of record NW_023425354.1, on the reverse strand, counting down.
ATCGAGTGGTTGCCACCCGCACAACACCAACTGAGGCCGGGACAAACTACAACCGAAGTATATGCCCTTAGCGGGAACCAAACCCGGGACTGTCTGGTCCACGGGCCAACGCTCTAACCGCTGAGCTAAAACCGGCCAGGGCTAAAAACATATTTTTAAAAAATTATTAGAATAGCCCAGCCAGTGTGGCTCAGTGGTTGAGTGTCAACCCATGCACCAAGAGGTCGCCGGTTCGATTACTAGTCAGGACACAACATGCCCAGGTTGTGGGCCTGGTCCCCAGTGGGGTCTTGCAGGAGGCGGCCAATCGATGTTTCTCTCTCTCTCTCTCTCTCTCTCTCTCCCCATCTTGTTCCTCTCTCTCTAAAATCAATAAAGAAAGAAAAAATTTTAAATGTCAGGAAATGTGTTCCTGTAGTAAAGCTGCCTCTGTCTCTGTCTCTCTGGCCCTTCCTACCTCTCTGCCTTTTTTTCTCCCTCTCCCTTGCTCTTGTTCTTTTAATCATAAAAGTGGAAGAAGGCACCTTAAAGGTCGTTTAGTTCAATTATATGTCTAGTGCTTGAGTCCACTCTGCAGCCTCCCTCCCAGCTTGTGCTTGATCATCTCCTGTAATGGGGAACTCAGCTATCTCCTAAATATGATGGTGGTAAAAATATTTTATTATTACTAGAAGTTAACATTTATCAAGGTCTTACTGTGTGTTTGTCATGTGTGATAAGAATTTCGCATGTATTATGTCATCAAATCTTCATGGCAACCTGTGCCATAGGTATTTTCATTTTATAGACAGAAAAACAGATTCAAAGAAGTGAAAGATACCTTCTAGTTCACAGAAACCAACTGCCTCCGGGACCTTTGGCCATTAGTTCTGTAGATAATGAGCCTGGGAGAAGAGACTCGTTTTAAAAATTTTAAGAAAACTTGTTTCCCTATTTGCTAGACTATCTAGAACATTTACTGAAAAACAGCAAAGATGCTTTGTGTTAGAGCACATGATAAAGAATCTGCTGAGGGCCCTGGCCCCCGTGGCTTAGTCGGTTGGAGCATCATCCCATGCACCAAAGGGTTTGATTTCCAGCCAGGGTACATACCCAGGTTGCAGATTCAATTCCCAGTGGGGCAGGTTCAATTCCCAGTCAGGGTGCATACAGGAGGCAACCAATTGATGTTTCTCACTCCTCCCCCCCACCCCAAGATCAATGAAAAAAAGATTCTGGCCCTGGCTGGTTTGGCTCAGCGGTTAGAGCGTCGGCCTGCGATCCAGAGAGACCCCGGTTCGGTTCCCACTAAGGGCATGTACTGCGGTTGCAGTTTGTCCCCGGCCCTGGTTGGGTTGTGTGGGTGGCAGCCACTCGATGTGTCCCTTTCACATCAATGTTTTTTTTTGTTTTTGTTTCTTTTTTTAATTTTTAATTTATTTATTTTGGTACATGTCCGCAGGCCGACACTCCAACCACTGAGCCAAACAGGCCAGGGCTCATATCAGTGTTTCTCTCTCTCTCTCCCCCTCCTACTCTATCTGAACAAAAAATGGAAAAATGTCCTCGGGTGAGGATAAAAAAAAAAGATTCTGATGAGAGCCCTGGCCAGGTAGCTCAGTTAGAGCATCATCCCGATACACCAAAGTTTCGGGTTTGATCCCGAATCAGGGCACATACAAGAATCAACCAATGAATGTGTAAATAAATGGAACAACAAATTGATGTCTCTCTCTCTCTCTCTCTCTCTCCCTTCTTCTTTCTAAAATGCAATAAAAAATTGTTTAAGTTACTTACAAAAGCCCTGGCTGGTTTGGCTTAGTGGTTAGAGCGTCAGCCCAAGTACCAAAGGGTTGTGGGTTCAATTCCCAGTCAAAGGCACATGCCTGAGTTGCATGTTCAATCCTGGCCCAAGTTGGAGGTCATGTGGGAGGCAACCAATTGATGTGTCTCTCTCACATCAACATTTCTCTCTGTCTCCCCCTCCCTCCCTCCCATTCTATCTAAAAATTAATGGAAAAATAATATCCTCCGGTGAGGATTAACAACAACAAAAAAATTACTAAAAAAAAAAAAAGATTCCACCTAACTTTTCTTTCCCAGCCTTCCCTGTGGGTCTTCCTCTCTAAGTCCCTGTTGGCTCCATGAGTCTTCTGGTCCTTCCATAATTCTTCTTCTGGACTTAGTAGTTCTGGTCCACACTGGGGGCTGTCTCTGAGTCTCCCTGTAACCAGTGTCCCCATCTATGTGCTTGCATGGGACCGTGCTTGTCCCTTCCTCATCACCTGAATCTTGGTGCAGAGGGCCCTTACTTCATCCACTAGCTTTTTGACTGAGGGATCACCATCAGTTTGATGTTAAGCCTTAAACTCTGAGCTGGGTACCCAGAGAATACATAAGGGTCCCTGTGCAGTGAAATGCCTTGCAGAACCCTACGCCCAGTTTCCAGTTTGGGATTGTGGTAAATATAGGGTGGGGCAAAAGAAGGTTTACAGTTAAGAATAAACTCTGTGTTTCACATACAACTCCAACCTACTACAACTATAAACCTACTTTTATGCTATCCTGTATAAATTCTAAGGGTTAGGCTGATAAAGGAAACCACTTGGGACCTAGCTCACCTGCTGGGCCATGGGAGATTCCCATCATGTCTGTGGAGGACAGAGGTAGGTCTTTTGGGGCTGAGGGATCCCTGTATGTGGAGGATAATGCTGTCCTGTGGAATCTAAATTCCTTCTGACAGCCTGGCAATGATTGACCCCAGGGAAGACCACTCAGATTGCTTAAAATCTTGAATATGGGAATAGCTCTATTTTTTTTTAATGCAGTTTCCTTTTCTAAATACTTTTTAAAAAATAATTGACTCGAGCCCTGGCCGGTTTGGCTCAGCAGTTGGAGCGTCGGCCTGCGGTACAGAGAGACCCGGGTTTGGTTCCCGCTAAGGGCATGTACCTCGGTTGCAGTTTGTCCCCAGCCCTGGTTGGTCGTGCGGGTGGCAGCCACTTGATGTGTCCCTTTCACATCGATGTTTCTCTTTCTCTCTGTTCCTCTCTCTCCCTCCCGCTCTATCTGAACAAAAAATGGAAAAATGTCCTTGGGTGAGGATAAAAAATAAAAATAAAAAAATAATTGACTCGAGAGAGAAACTGATTTCTTGTCCCACTTATTTATGTATTCATTGGTTGGTTCTTGTATGTGTCCTGACTGAGGATTGAACCCACAACCTTGGCATATCAGGACAATGCTCTAGCCGAGCTACTCAGTCAGGGGCTTCTTTCTTTCTTTCTTTCTTTCTTTCTCTCTCTCTCTCTCTCTCTCTCTCTCTCTCTCTCTCTCTCTTTCTTTCTTTTTAATGTTTTGGGTTTTTTCTTTATTGATTTTAGAGAGGAAGGGAAAGAGAGAGAGAGAGAGTCTAGAGGGAAACATTGATTGGCTGCCTCCTGCATGCCCCCCACTGGGGATTGTGTCCACTACCTGGGCATGTGCCCTGACCGGAAATCGAACCTGCAGCTTCTTGGTACATGGGTCGATGCTCAACCACTGAGCCACACTGGCCAGACTATGTTTTATTGATTTTTTTTTTTTAGAGAGGGTGGAAGGGAAGAGAAACATTGATGTGAGAGAGAAACATTGATCGCTGCCTCCTGCACACCCCCTACTAGGGATGGGCCTGAAACCCCGGGCATGTACCCTGCCCCAGAATTGAATTGGGACCTTTCAGTCCATGGGCCTGTGCTCAATCCACTGAGCTTCACTGTCTGGGCATGGCTAGGGATTTCTTTACACTTATTTAGTTATTATTGTATTACATCTGCCAGGTGGTTATCTTACCTTTTTCTCTGAACATTAAAATGAAGCATTTTCCCACCAAAAACTTCTTCACTACATCTGACTGCAATATACATATATGTTGCTCTGTACTCTGTCATTTACACTATGTTGAATTTTCCTTCATGTTGTTTCCAGGTTCTCACTGTTGTGAATAATGCTGTGAAGAAAATTTTTGTGCACTGTTTTTTGTTTTGTTTTGGTAATTAGGATTATTTCCTCAGAATAAATTCCTACAGATAGAATTAGAGAATTTAAGACTCTTGCTATTTATTGCCAAATTGCTTTCCCAAGGGCTGAACCTATTTATAGATAGGCTTTCTAAACAGGTTCTAAAAACAATTCCACATGAACCTCATATTTGTATTCCTTTGGGAATGTTAATTGGCTTATGGTTACTTTTCAGTGTCTTAAAATGATTTTTTAATTTTGTTTTTCCTTTATTGATTTTAGAGAGAGAGGAAGGAAGAAGAGAGAGATAGAAACATCGATGAGAGAGAACATCGTTTGGCTACCTCCTGCATGCCCCCCACTGGGGATTGGGCCCACAACCTGGGCATGTGCCCTGACCGGGAATCAAACTGGTGACTTCTTGGTTCATGGGTCGACGCTCAACCACTGAGCCACACCAACCAGGCTAAGATTGTATTTCTTATTTATTTATTTATTTATTTATTTATTTATTTATTTATTTATTTATACATACATATATACATACACACACACACACACACATACACACACACACACACACACACACCCTCACCCGAGGACATTTTCCCATTTTTTTGTTCAGATAGAGTGGAAGGGGGAGAGAGGAAGAGAGAGAAACATCAATGTGAAAGGTACACATTGAGTGGCTGCCACCTGCACGACCCAACCAAGGCCGGGGACAGACTGCAACCAAGGTACGTGCCCTTAGTGGGAACCGAACCCAGGTCTCTCTGGACCGCAGGCCAATGCTCTAACCGCTGAACCAAACTGGCCAGGGCTTAAAATGATTTTTTTTAACTAGCTTTGTTTTCTTTTAACTCAACTTTTTATTTTGAGATGAATGTAATACTCACATGCAGTTATAAGAAATAATAGAGAGATCTGTTTCTTCCAATGGCAATATCTTGCAAAACTATAGTGCAGTATCACAACCAGGATATTGACATTGCTATCTTTACTAATTTTTTAAGTCAGAAGTGTTTCATACTTAATGGTAAAGCAGTTTTCAGAAAAATAAAGAAAATATTTAAAAATACAAGTCCATTAGATACATGAAAATCCCTTTCCTCTAATCCCTGGCCTCATTCCTAGAGGAAACCACTGTGGGGAAAAAACAAAACTAGGAGTTTCTACTTTCATGTTCCATTTATATGTATATATCCATCCTGCAGTGGCTTGACGCAAGGAACACTACAAACTTCAAATAAAATCTCTCATGTCACTTAGGCCCCAAGAAAACAGGAAATAACCATTCTTAGAGCATTTCATTATAAGAATGAAATAATGTATTTTTATTTCAGTGACATTCTGGGGGGCACCTTGTCTCTACGAGTAGGGGAAGCAGTCAGGTTCCCTGATAGGAAGTTGCATCTTTTTTCCAGCAGTAGGAAAACAGGACTGGCTTTGCATTAGCAATGAACTGTCAGGGTATATAGGGATCTGACTGAAGCCCAAGGAACTTTGCTCCCATATTAAATTACTTATCTCTCTTATTGAAAATTTATGTGAATGGTCATTAGTGAACTGACATTTAATAAGCATGTTTTTGTCTTTTTTAAAAATTTTAAATAATTTTAAACTTAAAGAAAATGGCAAGAATAGAATACCCCTTAACCCAGAGATTCCATCCCTTTAAAGCAAAGGCTACGGCCCAGTATCATACACTGCAACCTTCTAGTCTCTTTCACTCTGGTGATATTCCTCAGTTTTTCCTGGACTTCATGACCTTCACATTTTTTAGGGTTATAGGCTAGTAATTTTGTAGAATGCCTCTCAATTTGGATTTATCTAGTGATTCTGTATGATTAGATCCAGTTTATAGATTTTAGGCCAGAATGTTAAAGATTCAGTGTTCTTTTCATTGTATTCTGTTTTTCTATCTAGTTACTGGCGAGGTTACTTACCTCTGTTCATGTAAAGCAAAACAGGGTGTCCCGAGCTGATCTTGTTCTTATGACTCAGTCCTAGAATTGGCCACATCCAGGGAGCCTTGGTTCCTTTTAGTGGAGGGGGCTGTTTGGCTGCTAGGTGTGCTGATTACTGTTGGAGTGTTGCTGCTGCCAGGCCTGTCATATGACTAGGGAACTTTTACATTTTTATTTATTTCTATATCTACCTTACATATCATGTTCATACAGAATACCCTCAATTCCTACCTAACACCATAGGGTTACGTTTTTGTTTTTAAATGACAGTGCCCTTATCCTTAACAGATTTCTGTCATGTTGGAATTTGTCGAACCCTTAGGAAGTAATATAGTAACAGGTATTAATTAATATGGACAACTAAAGTTAGAGGAGCACTAATGATTTAAAGATATCATTCAGGAAAGCGAGTTTTGAGCAAAATCTACAGGAGACAGGCTTTCCAGGTGGAGCTAAGAGCCTACTGAAAGGTATGGGACTAGTAAGTGTCTGAAAATAGACTTTCCTGTTCGGAGCAGAGGATCTTTGCTGGGGGCTATGGAAGGTGAGGCTTGTCAGATTTATTTTATGACTCACTTATGGTCCATCTCCTGTAGGTTCTGATTCATCAGGTCTGGGACCCAAGAATCTACCATAAGTACCCCAGACAATTATTTTGATCGTGTTTGAGGAAATTCTGGCCTACACTGGATAGGACAAGAATTTTTTTTTTTACCATGTCCATGTTCCACATGGACTTACTGGGTGTGTGCGTGAACATGAAACACGAAACATGTTTGAAATGTGGCAGGAAGTGTACTTTGAGAATGTTTCCCAGTGGAGAACTATCACTACTGAGATAGAATCTCTGCCAAATGTGCCGATGTTAAAATTTTAGTAAATAGAACATAATTCTGAGGAGGGCTATAGCTTAAAAGTCCAGATTCTTCAGAGCTTGTGTACATACATATGCTGCAGGACAGCGTTTAGAACAAAGAAATAACAACATAGATAACAGGTATTGAGTGTGTACTCCATGCCAAGCCCTCTGCTATGCTGAGTACTCTATGTGAGTGTCTTTATGTAATCTTTACCACAGTTCATGCCATATGTGCTATTATTATCTCTCCTTTATTGTTACAGAAATTGAGGCTTAGAGAGCAGTGAAGTAATGTGCATAAATTCACACAATTAGTGATGGAGCCAGAATACAATCCAGGCAGTTTGATTCCAGAGGTCATGCTCTTATGTGCTCAGAATTTGTTGAATGAGCACTGACCAGTGTGGCTCAATTGGTTATCGATCGTCCCATGCACTGAGAGGTTACTGGTTCAGTTCCCAGTCAGGGCACGTGCCCAAGTTTAGTGGGTTTGATCCCTGGTCCAGGTGCGTGCAGGAGACAACCAATCGATGTTTCTCTCTCTCAAATCAATAAAAATATATATTAATCCCAGCTGGTGTGGCTCAGTGGTTGAGCGTCAACCCATGCACCAAGAGGTCACCGATTCGATTCCCAGTCAGGGCACATGCCCAGGCTGTGGGCCAAATTCCCAGTGGGGGGCATGCAGGAGGCGGCCAGTGTTCTCTCTCATCGATCTTTCTATTTCTCTCTCCTTCTTCCTCTCTCTCTAAAAATCAATAAAGGAAAAATAAATAAATAAATAAATAAATAAATAAATATGCTCCAGCCTATCTATTGGCAGGATTGTGAAGGCAGGATGTATAGTCGTTCCTCACCACTTCACGCTTCAACTTTTGCAGCTTCACTCTATCGCGGTTTTTTCAAATACAGTCATTAAAAAGTTGATTGAGACAGTGAAAATGATACAGCGCGCGCTCAGTTGTCTGAGTCAATTGTACACCCTATATTACAATTAAAATTAAAATTACTGTACGTATGGACTGTAGGCCTATGTATTCGAGCTCCCCAGGAATCCTTCAACGCCAGGTGCAACACTAGAGTCTGGAATGGATTAACCCCGATAAACGAGGGCCGACTGTATCTGTGGTGGAGTTCCGTCAGCAGCAAGAGCCTTCAATTTTTTCTGCTTTTTCTGTTTCAGATGAGACAAAAGGACCCAGTGAAAGGAATGACAGCAGATGACTAAAGCCACCCCTCCCCCTTCTGCACTGTATGTACCCAGTTTCTCACTGTGTATGTCATAGGTGCTAAAAGTTTGGGTCCTCACAGCCTCAGCAGCTCACTATGGAGTCAGCAAACTGGCCTCATTCCTCACCCCGCCCTCTAGGAATAATGACTGCCATGCTCAACAGGCTTGTCACGCTCTTGGGCTTCCACTGAAAGAAATTATGACTGTGAGGACATTTCAGGGACATATAATTTTACAACGAACTCACCAGAGACATGGTGAGATATGGTGGGCTGGGGGCAGTGGACACGGAATTGAAGCTTATCTGCAACTAATTACTCTTCCTTTCCTAACTAGAGCCATTTCAAGTTGAAGCTGGCATTCTAGGGCACTCTCTATACCCGCCCTACGCCTAAAGTCTAGTGGTGTGCGTTCATTGTTGTGCCTGGTACTTGACTTTCTTCCTGTTTATACCCTCTGATCCCATACTAAGTAGCTATTCTCATCTGAGGCAGCATCTTTCAGAATCTTGGAGGGTATTTCTGCCCAGGCCATAGGACCAGAATGGGATGTCCCTTGTTTTCATACTCACTCTTCCCTAGTTTCCTTCCTTCTAATTGCTCCCAGTGGTGTGCACACCTCCCAACCGGCTGTTTTTCCACCAGCTCAGAGTGGGCTTAGTCATTGTAATAAAAAACCTGGCCTTGCTCCCCATCAGGCTCTGAGAGATTATTTTATCAAATAAAAACTGGCTGTCCCCTAGCACTAAGGCGCTAGCTAAGGAAGGGGTCTGACCAGCAGTGATGCAAAGCTCTGCTCACTCTCACTGCATCATGTGCTTGAGAAAGGGCGAGATTAAGTGGACTGTTGCAATGCCAGCTTCTTAGTAATTGCTTGAACCTTCTTTTCATCACTCCCCCTAAACCACCCCACACCAGCTAGCATCCTTCTTCCTTTTGAAATTCCCCAATCAATGATTTACAGTGTTTCTGTTTTCCTCTGTTGCTTCCTTAATGATTTTATTTCTCTTCTAGTTTTGCAAGACAGTGGTCAACAGGAAGGCCCAGCAGCTCCACCCTCCTGAGTGACAGGCCATCTTCGGACGCAGCCTTTCTGTGCCCATTCTTCAGGCAACTTTTGATCCCTTAATGTAGCTGATTCTAGATGCTCTTTAATATTGTGAACAAATAGACCCTCTGGTATTATGAAGCCCGTGTGTGCAGGAGCCTGCTCCTCTGAGATATGTGGCATATAGGCTTCTGTATTTACAGCTCCTCCCCCTCCAGCCATTGTGTTCTCAACCCATTTCTGTGTGCCCCCCCTTTATTTTCAAGTGACATTTTTAGTCTTTCAAAATAGCTGCCTTTTGTGATGTGGTGATTTAAATGATTTAAGTTTGTTTGTTTTCAGCCTTGGGATAAACAGGTATTTTGCTCCTGAGCATCTGCGATTTTGAGTGCTCACCTGGGGAGAGTGGATGAGTTAGAAATATAGTTTTTTTCCCCGGTTCCACAGAACAGCAATGTGGCTTCATAACTCTGACCTCTGCTCCCAGTAACCCATTGTTAGAGTGCTCTAAGCACCAAAGAAATACCCAAGGCCCAGCCAGTCTCCGTTTTGAAAATTTAACAAATACAAATAACTCCTGCCCCAGGCATTGCATCTCTGGTCACTAGTCTTAGAAATACCTATGGCTTCTCAGCTCTCCTGTTGCCCACTCTGTCTGTGTCTCTGCAGAGTCCATGATATGCCAGGGTCAGCTCTCTACCTGGAGAGGCCTATCCACTGTGGCCCTTAGAACTGAGACTGCCCTATATATACTAATTAGTCTGCCCCCTGAGGAGCTCTGTATGTCCATGCTCCTCTTCCCATTTGGGCTGGTGCTGTCATTCAGCAATAATCCTATTTTCTCTGCTTTCTTAGATTCTTGTCCTCTGTCTTTGAGGCTGGTCAGGACACAAGAGTCCTGATCTTTTCATGCTGCATAAAACGAGCATGCAAAAAGCTTCCTCCCAGAACATGTTCCCTCTTGTCTCCAGTTGCTGGAAAGTATTTGGGAATCAAGAACTCAGTTTGTCCTGCCCCTAAGCTGAGTTCTGTCCTGGACAATCAAAAGCAAGTAGTGACCATGGTACAGAACTCTACCAAAGTAGGCTGGTAAGAGTCCAGGCTCCAGGGGGAATAAAAGCTGCTGAGTGCTTCACACTTTCCTACAACTTGGCAGAACCTGGGTATGCCTTCCCCATGGGAGAATCTGAGATAATTGTGGTGTCACCTAACACTTCCCAAACCTTGTGAAGTAATAATGTTGGCCAAGTGTGTACAGTGATCCAAGCCCATGCTAGCCTGGGCGCAGCTGCTAATGAGAGAAACCAAATCTCTGTTAGGGGAGCGAATAGGACAGGAAAATTTATCCTCATGTTTCTGTCAGTTTGTTTGCCTTATTTCTAAGTGCAATAAGGGAGTCTCTCACAGGATTGCACCTGTGACATCCTGAAGGATGCTTCCCTGTGGCCCTCCTTGGGGCAAGGGTGGACAGACTCAGACCCCTCAGCATGGTCAGCTCCAATCTTCATTGAGGCCCCTTTGGGACCAGGAGATATCCTGTTACACCTTCCTTTTAGTCTCCTCACTTTGTGGGGTCTAGAGTAGCAATGGATCTGGTGTGCAGTTCAGTTATTAACATCCCAACTGCTACTAGCATTTATTTGACTGGAAAAGTTGAAAAGGCGTTCCTACTGGAGAAAAATGTAAATGTTTTCCTACAAGCTTTGTATTAGCTATAACTATATTTCTGCTTAATGCTTTCCCTTCTTCATTCAACTAAGTGAAGTCTATGTGGATTATCCTGGGAGAAACAACTGGCAACATTCTAAGCAGACAGTTGTTTTAAGTGGTTTGAGGGTCAGATGTTATTCTCCTTCCTTCAGCTCTTCTTTGAAATTCACACATATCACTCCAGCTCTGGTGGGGGGTTTGCTCTTTATCTGCCTTTTTTCTGGCTCCTCCCACCTTCACCTGTTGCCCCAGTATGAGCTGAGCTAGAATTTCCTGGAGTCAGTTGGATCTGGGGCTCTAGCCCACATAAACATAAGGAGGGATTTCCCTGGTCTAGTCCATCCCTTGGGATATTGTTGCTGCTCGGCAACAGTGTAGTTTTCTTTTAAGTATCCCTTCCTTCTTCACATTCCCCCCACCACCACCCAAATCTGGCTAGCACTCAGAGGGGCTTATGATGAAAGGCTCAGCTCCAGGGTAGTACCTGAGGATGTGCCATGCTCCTTCAGATAGCTGCTTCCATTAGATTTCCAGGGTCACAGTCCCAGCTGGAAGCAGCAGTGCCTCTGTAGGAGGGGTGCTGGGCTCTGGCCTTCTCAAAGAGAGAGGTCAGGGACAGATCAGTATTGTGGGCAAGCGTGTATCTTCCCAAGTTCTCTTACAGTCCCTGCTGGGACTCCCGGTCTTATTTTGGTTGGTTCCTAGTGCTACTTCTTTTACAAAATACACTTTGTAGACTTGATTAGATTACCTTATTTAATGTGAGTTTGTGCCTTTTTGTCTCAATCTTCCAATACAGGTATATTGGGGAAAAAAGCAATCTAATAAAATCCTGGACAGAGCTTCACGGAGTCAAACTTATTGATGTCCTTATGTCCATTTGACAACTTACATATCTTCAAACTCTTGCTGATGTCCTCCATTTTCCTAGGGAAGGATTAGGAAATGTACAAGATATCTCAGAAGCCATGGCCGGTTTAGCTCAGTGGTTAGAGTGTCGGCCTGTGGTGTGGAGAGACCCGGGTTCGGTTCCGACTAAGGGCACATACCTTGGTTGCAGTTTGTCCCCGGCCCTGGTTGGGTCATGCGGGTGGCGGCCACTCGATGTGTCCCTTTCACATCGATGTTTCTCTCTCTCTCTCCCTCCCACACTATCTGAAAAAAAAAAAAAAAAAGGAAAAATATCCTTGGTGAAGATAAAAAAAAAAAAATCTCAGAAAATTTTTGCAGGTGTACTTCAGTAACTTAAAACATCCCCTTGTCCCCTGGCAGGTGTGGCTCAGTGGTTGAGCATTGACTCATGCACCAAGTGGTCCCTGGTTCGATTTCCAGTCAGGGCACATGCCCACATTGTGGGCCAAATCCCCAGTGGCGGGTATGCAAGCAGTGTTCTCTCATCGATGTTTCTATTTCTCCCTGTCCCTTCCTATCTCTAAAAATCAATAAAGAAAAAAAATGTTTTAATAAAATAAAATATCCCCTTGTCAATTTACTTATGCAAACATCGCATATATGAAGGTAATTTGGCCATTTCCTACTGGCAGTATATCTGCTTTTTGCTTTTATTTCCGCTCTTTGTCTCCCTCTTTTTCCCATCCTACTAAGCAAATATACATTTAAAGTAGTTCTTAACTTTGCCTCCGAGTCTGTGAATTTAATGAAGCTTGTTTGTAAAACTGAATTTTTCTGGATAGGAATCCCATACACTGCCCTCCCCACCCCTCACCCCCCAAAATATTAAGAACCAGTGATTTGAAAGAAATAGTTAATCTTCGGCAAAGTAAATCATTTCTCGTTTGGTCGTAAAATAGGGGCAGTGACTTATTTTTCATTCGTTCATGGCTAATTTTCTACGAGTCCAAGAACCCCAAATGTCCAATGTGTAATAGATACTCTAATGAGTCTGAAGAGCGAAAAATGAAAACACTTTGAACTGGGCGTAGAGAAGAACTAAGAGTGGACCAGCCCAGTAACCAACCTGAGATTACCTGGAGTAGTTGGGTAGGGGAAAGAAACTGGATTACAGGCGGGGCAAATGGCTGGACGGACCCCTACCCCTTCGCTCTTACGTTGGAAAGTTGGGGTTGGTGGGGTAGGCAACGCAGAAGTTAAAACAGACCTCAAATTCCGTACCAGTAAAACCTACCAGAGCCGAAGACATCCGCGCGGGCGTAGCGACCGCTTCCGCCGGAAGACGGCCCCTCTCGGCCGACCTCACGCGGGGCACTCTGGGAGCCGTGGGAACTGTCGGAGCGAATAGCGGCGCCTTTGGCGTCGGTGTCGGCAGCCGCACCCCGTCCGCCGGGCGGGGTAGTGTGACGTCGGGTTCTGATGACACTAGGACACGCCTCTCATTCCGGGGTTCCCCCTACGCTCCTTTCCTCTCAGCCTTTCACCTTTTCGCGCTTGTTGAGAGTACCGCCTCTTCCCCCGAACCCCACCACCCAGAGTCCTTCGTGCGCTCAAGCCCCGCCTCCTACGGGAGCCGAGGCGTAGGCCAGAATCCGGAAGGAAAACAATCCGCAGAGCCTGGGCTGGCCGGGACCTGCTGCGGAGTGCAGATCGGTCCAGAGCGGCCTGGGGCTTGTCGGCTTGGCCTCCGCGTCGGGACGATGGAGACCGTGAACCCAGTGAAGCCGACCGAACCGAGAGGCAGGAAGCTCAGGTGAGGAAGGCCTGCTCCGGGCAGCATCACTGCTTCCGACACAATCGGGGCCGCGGCTCTGGGGTAGAACCAGGCTGGGGGAGAAGGCACCAGACCTACAGGGCTGCTTCTAGCCTGGAGGGCCTCCCAAATTACCCCAGTGTCGAGCAGGCTATGTTAATTCCAGCCCCACGCCCCTTCCAAACTCACCCCCCCCACCCCAGCTAGTTCCCACTAGGGCGCCCCAAGTAGGTGCCCAGTTGGCTTCTGGAGGAGGCAGCAGTGTTGGGCTGTTTGAAGTTAGAGACATAACAAAACACTCTCCCCTCAGCTCCAGAATAGAAATCTGTTCTTACTTTTTTTTTTTTAAATCCTCACCTGATGACATTTTTCCATTTTTTGTTCAGATAGAGTGGGAGGGAGAGAGAGAGAGAAACATCCATGTGAAAGGGACATGAGTGGCTGCCACCCACACAACCCAACCAGGGTTGGGGACAAACTGCATCCGAGCTATGCGCCCCTAGCGGAACCGAACCAGGTCTATCTGGACCGCAGGCGGACGCTCTAACCGCTGAGCAAACTGGCCAGGGCTGTTCTTACTTCTGACCAACATTTTACATCATGGGGTCTGCCTGATCCCCTTGTGACCTAAAATCCAAAAACCGATTTAGATAAGATCCTTTAGTGAAATGAGATAAACTGGTCCCATGCTTGCTCTTGAGCGAGGAACAACGCTAATCACCAAGTTAGTGCTGGTCACAATGCAAGGACTTGCTGCTAATCGTCGGACTTGAGAATTTGGGCAAGGAATCCCGACTTTTGCTCCCCATTCACTTAGAACAGGTCTCTGGGAAAACAAGGAGCCCTGAAATAAAAGGGCTGCCTTTCTTAATCCTCTGTTGGACAGCAGGGGGAGATCGTTAACAAATAAATGAAGTACAATCTCTAGCTGAGTGCCGGGGAAGGTGTGTTTTGTATTCTTTTGTTGATGTTCATGCGAAGGCGCAGAAAGTTGCTTTAAGGCGGCCAAGAATTTCAACTTGTGCTTTTTAGAACGTGGACCTCTAAGAGCAGGGTCTGGTGGAGAAGAGATGTTTTGGGATATCCTGCCCTTTTCTAACCCTCTCCCATTCTAGATCTGCTGCTGCAGGTCCTCTTCATGGTGTTCCTAGGACTCACCTGAGGTTTGGTGGCTGCTCTCGCTCTCCACAGGGTTTGTGGCCACTGCCTACTCTGGACTGAGCATAATCTGGGGCTTCCTTGGAGTGTTGCTGTAACTGTTCAGTTGAGATCTGCAAGTTTTTTACTCCCCTGAGCCTCTGATGTGATCCATTGTTAATGAGAGCTGATGATCTAGTTCTGTTGCTTCCCTAGGGCACATATGAAACTGAGATGAAGGATGTTATCCAACTGATGACTTTTCCCCAAAAGAGGGTAGACTTTTGAGATGTTGAGAAACCTGTTATTTGGAATCTTCTCCTTAGGGTCTCTTAAATGCTGGCAGAAGTAGTTGTACTCCAGGGATCACAACCATAGGAAGAAGTGAGGAAGGGAACATGGTGTTATCTCTGTTGTTTTGAAAAATCCCTGTCTTGTGGTGCTGAAGTCTCACAGGTGAAAACTGAACCTCCAGAATCTTTCTGGTGGTCTTAGGAACCATTGGGTTGAAGAATGGGGAGTGGGAAGGTGCTAACTGAGCCATAGATGATTGCTACAATGTGAATGGTGGGTGGAATTAATAAATTCCCGGCTCTCCACCCCTTCAGCTGTGGGCCTGCTAGAGGAGCCAGGCTGGGGTGGGAATTTACTGCTTCAGGGAACAAAGGTGAAGATGAAGGGCTTGTAGTTCAGTGCCTCTATTCCCACCACCAGATGCAGAAAGTCGTGTTTCTTGTTATGACCACAGTGGACTGTGGTGCATCCATTAACATGCCTTCACCCCTGTCCATTACCTGGACATGTGTTATCCTCCTTCCTCCATGACTTTACTTTTCATCCCTTCCACAGCATACATGTTGTGACATGGAATGTGGCCTCTGCAGCGCCACCTCCAGACCTTGATGATCTCCTTCAGCTGGACAACCAGAACCTGAATCTGGACATGTATGTCATTGGGTAGGTGTCTACAGGGCCCCTTCACCTATCCCTATAGCTGAGATCAGGTAAGCCTGGCCAGTTCCAAGTTGTCCCCATTGGAAACTGCAGTCATATGTTCTCCCTTGCTCTGGAGTTTGAAGGCTAGGAGTTTTCAGTCTACATCAGGGCCAGTCAGTGTCTCTAGTCCTAGGTGAGCAATGGCAAGGGGTTGGCGATTAACAGCCAGGGGAGGGAGAGATCATAGTCATGAGAACCCAAGACTTGAAAGTCTCTGAGGACCGTACTAAATGTCTGTGGTAGAGGCAGTACCCTCTAGGCCAGGGGGAGAGCCTCTGACCTGGGATGGGCAGTTTGCAGGAAATGAACTGTGGGATCATGAGCCTCCTTTCTGACACTGCCTTTGAAGACCCATGGAGCAGTTTCTTCATGGATGTGCTTTCCCCTCTCAACTTCGTCAAGGTAATTTTGAAGTTCATGGGCAATTGGGAAATGTGTCTTACCTCTTGTCACTAAGCCTCAGTCCTTTGGTCTCCCACTCAGGCTTTCATGTTGTTTCCCATTTATTTAAAGGCCTAAACCTCAGTTACACCTGGCTCCCTGGGGTTCCTGCCTGCTTTGTGCCTTTCCAAGGTAGCTGGAGCTGAGCCGGGACCCCAGGGGTTAGTTATACCTTGATATTTTTCAGGTTGGGAGAATTCCTTGGAGAGGTGCATCACGGCTTATTAACACCTCAGTGCCTACCCCGTCACTAACCAATCTCTCCTCACATGCCTAGCCTACAGTCTCTGAGTATAATAATTGCTACCATTTATCGAATTCTTATTTGACATTAGGTATTATAAATAAGCTCTTTATTACATTATTTTTTTAAATAATTTTTCTTTATTGATTTGAGAGAGAGAGGCTGAGAGAGATAGAAACATCAATGAGAGAGAACATCGATTGGCTGCCTCCTACATGTCTCCAACTGAGGATCGGGCCCACAACCTGGGCATGTGCCCTGTCCGGGAATTGAACCGGTGACCTCGGTCAACATTCAACCATTGAGCCACACCGGCTAGGATATTACATTATTTTTAAATCTTAACAACTCTCTTGAAATGTGGGTATTTTGCAGATAAAAATCAAGATGCAGAAGTCATATAGGCTCTCTGGGGTTTGAATCCAGGTCTTGCAAACTTCATAACCCATATTCTTTTTTTTTAAATCCTCACACGAGGATATTTTTCCATTGTTTTTTTTGTTTTGTTTTGTTTTATTTTGTTTTAGATAGAGTGGGAGGAGGGAGGGAGAGAGAGAGAGAGAAACATCAATGTGAACCAGGGCCGGGGATTGAACCTGCTACCGAGGTATGTGACTTTGACCGGAAATTGAACCCACGACTCTTTGGGCCACTGGAAGATGCTCTAACCGCTGAACCAAAGTGGGATTCATCCATTCGTTCGTTCGTTCGTTCATTTATTTATTTATTTATAAATTCTCACCCAAGGACACTTTTTCCATTTTTTGTTCAGATAGAGTGGGAGGGAGAAAGAGGAAGAGAGAGAGAGAGAGAAACATCAACGTGAAAGGGACATATCGATTGGCTGCCACCCGCGTGACCCAACCAGGGCCAGGGACAAACTGCAACTGAGGTATGTGCCCTTAGAGGGAACCGAACCCGGGTCTCTCTGGACCGCAGACCAACCCTCTAACCGCTGAGCCAAACCGGCCAGGGCGATTTTTTTTTTTTAAGAGAGAGAAACATCACTTGGTTGCCTCCCATACATGTCCCAATTAGGGATTGAACCTACAAGCTAGGTATGCGTCCTCACCAGGAATTATCCCGTACACTGCAACCTTTTAGTGTACGGGATGATGCTCCAAACATCTGAGTCACCCAGCCAGGCCATATCCCATATTCTTAACTACTATACTTTATTGCTATACTGATGAGCTCTAAGGCTGACAGGTATCCCATGATGAACCTGCTGGTATCAGAGGGTGTCTTCTGATTATAGGAGTCATGCACCTCAAATTCTCAGGAGCCCAGAGATTAAGAAAGAGGAGATAAGTGTGGAGGAAAAGGGTTGTCAGTTTGAAGAGCCAGTATTCTTTGAGGAATCTTTAGACCAGAGAAGAACCCATAGGAAGGCTCTAGATTGCTGATCTTCACCTTTCAGCCTTGCCTAGCAGAGGGATGAAACACAGTCCCATTCAAAGCACCTATGCAGTCCTTCAGGAAAACACCAGAATTGCCCTGTTCCCTTCGCTGGGTGACTGGATTTCTTTAGAATGAATTCTGTTACCCTAGTTTGGTTGTGATTCCAACCAAAGAAGGCAGAGCCAGGAGGAGGGAATACACGATTTGGTCCTGCTGCCGAGGCTAGAAAATGCCAGCCCCAAGCCCTGGGCTCCCTGCAGATTAAACTCAGGTCTCTTCCTGCAGACACGGAGCTGGAAGCTTTCAGAGGGCAGAACCACTTCTCTCACCACCCACTTCCTTCCCAGGACTGGAGGCCTCCTTGCACCTCAACTAGCTGGCAAAGGATTGGTAGAACGGAATTGAGCCAAGAAAATTACCCCACCTTGTGGCAAGGACACAACCCATTCTACCCATGCCACCTCCCAAAGTTGAGAGGCCAGCCTGGGGCCTGGCACCCAAAGCAGATGACTCTCCTACCCCCAGCCAAAAATTGAGGTGAAGGGGTGAGCCCTGCTTGCAGCCTGTTTCTTAGAGGGGAGTAGGTTGAGAAGCCTGGGGCTGCCCCTTTGCTGGCTCCAGGACTCCCAGTCACCTCCTCCTCGATAGATCCTTCCTTAGCCCTGCCCACTGCATTTCCTCTAACTAGAACTTCCCCTACAAATCTCCTGCCTTTCCCCACAGCCCCACCCTCTCTCCCAGGCTGAGGCCTTCCTGCCCCACCTCCACCCCTCCACTTCCCTGCTCCTTCACAAAGTGGACGGGTACCTTTGTGGTGGAGCCCAGTGGCCCAGATCAACTCTGGGTTAGGATTAAACTTGAAACTCCCTGAATCTTTATTCGTTCCCTTGGGAGCCAGTGCCTCACAGTCTAGCCCTTTCCCTACTTTCATTACCATATGTGCATGTGAAGGGTAGAAACCAAGACTGGGGGTGGAGGGTAGGACTGTGGACACAGTTGTAGCAACCACTGTCCACCCCTAGGTTCTCATGCTTCCCTCCCTCAGTCCTGGGTTTGGGGTTCCCCCTGCTTTGACTCCTCCACTGTGCCAGAGCTCCTGGCCTGCGGGATCAAGTTTCATAATTCCTGGAAGGCCCCAGTACACACTCCCCACCCGGGGATTTCCTCCTTGGCCTCTGCACCTCAAGCTCCGGAAACAGCTACTTGACTGGTAGATGCAGACAGCCTGAAGCTGACAGAGTCACCAGCTACGGCCCATTCTCTTGCCCAGCCCACCAACGTGGCCACAGACAGCAGGGGTTTTGGCAGTCCTGGTTCTTTGATGTTGTTACCCAGGTGATCCTCCTGGTTCCTTAGTCTCCTTGAGCTTCAGTCCTTCATCTGAAAAATGGGCAGTGTTCATTACAGGGTTGGTGTAAAGATCAAACGGGATAGGAAGCACTTCAGGAGATGTTACCTGTTCTCCCCAACCTGCGAACACAGGCCCTCTACTCACTGTCACCCCCTCTACGCTGCTTTTGTGAACTTCCACTGTCCACCATCTGTAGTTACTTTGGGGGAGCATTTTCTTAGTTTTTTCTTCCACCGAGCTATAATATGTGCAGAAAGTTAAGTGTGCGGTTTGATGGAGTTTTATGTGTATACGCACGCATCCATGTTACTGCCAATCTAGTCAAGAGTCAGAATATTTCCAGCACCCTAGAAGGCTCTCTTGTGTTCCTTCCCTGCATTTAATTTTAAGAATCCTTAAACCAAAAAAGAATAGCTGCCAGTTAATTCTTCCAGCATCTACGAGATAGAGTCCTACTCTGTCAATGAGATAATAGGCTGAGAGACTTGCCCGGTAGCAAATGCTAAGAACCTGAGCCAGAATTTGAACCAGATCTGGCTAACGTCAGAGTCAGAGCCCCTAGCCACTATCTGATAGCTGCATTCCTCTTTGAGGCCCTGGCCCATAGGGATGGTGGCCCAAGGGTACCCAGATGACCTCAAGAGGGCATCGGTGAGAGGAGCACCTGATGCATGGGGCTGGGACTGAAGGATCGATGCCCTCCTGATGGCAGGGTGCCCTGGCAGCCTTGCCTTCTCTGTCCTCAACGCCCAGATCCAGGAACAGAAACGAACTTGCCCAGCTCCCACAATGCATCATTTGGCAGCTAAAGGGAGCGAAGCTCTGAGACATGAACTGAGATACCATATTCCTAGGGGAGGGCATTTGTATGGCACAGGGCCTGACAGGGACGCACTCATCCTGTGCAGGGAAATGAATGACCATTGTCCTCCCCTGTCCTGCAGGTCTCCTATGTTCGCATGCAGGGGCTCCTCTTATTGGTCTTTGCCAAGTATCAGCATTTGCCCTTTATCCAGATCCTCTCTACTAAATCCACCCCCACTGGCCTCTTCGGGTACTGGGTAAGGACTGAATCTTGTCTGTCATGAGCTGGGAGGCCTTCCATCACTGGACTGGGAAGGGCTGGGGGCTTTAGAGCTGGGCAAATGGAAAAAGGGGTAAAATGAATTGACATTCTGTCCGGTCTAGTGCCCTACCTACCTCTCCTGCCTCTGAGGCCTCAGGCAGGGTGAGCTGGGCTCTGTGGATGGAGAGCTGTCCCTGGGAAGCCGAATGCCCTGGGAGATCCTGTGGGAGGAGAGACCATCTCCCCTCAGGCCTATGGCGGGAAAAGAGAGGTATTTCCCACCCACAGCAGCTTCTACCCTTCTGCCCACTTGTCCTACCAGGGGAACAAAGGGGGCGTCAACATCTGCCTGAAGCTGTATGGCTATTATGTCAGCATCATCAACTGCCATCTGCCCCCCCACATGGCCAACAATGACCAGCGGCTGGAGCACTTTGACTGGATCTTGGAGATGCAGAATTTTAAGGGACTTGATATCCCCAACATCCTGGACCATGAGTGAGCATGCAGTTGCAGACTGCTGCCCGCCCTCTCTCCCACACCAGCCCCGGCTAGCGGCTAGCGTCCTCTGCCCAGCCCCTGCTGCCCAGCCAGAGGTGGACTGTGCTCCTCTCCCAGCCTCGCCCCTATACCTCATCTGCTCTCTCATCCAGCTTTGCCTGCATGGGGTCTGGGACCCCTTTCCCTTCCCTGGCCCCTTTGTCCTGCCTAGAAGCCCAAGACACTTCTGAATATCCCTGGTCAGGAACCATGAAGTCACCCAAAGGGCTGGTTCTCAGCCTTGCCTAGTGGCCAGTTGAGGAAGAGGGAGAGAGAACCAGAGCCTGCTTCATATTTGCCACTTGTCCTCAGGACTAGTCTCTTCGGCTTAACCGATGGAGCAGGAGCCAAGAAAACAGTCCTGTTGGGCCTATGCCCTAGCCTCCACCTAGTGCTCTCCCAGCATCTGACTTCTCACCTGCAGCCCCTGGCTGAGCAGGCCTGAGCCACCTGTTGCTCCTCCCTTCTGTCCTCATCACAAACCTCAGGCTGCCTTCTTTTCTTTCTGAAGCCTCATTGTCTGGTTTGGAGACATGAACTTTCGGATCGAGGACTTTGGGTTGCACTTTGTTCGGGAATCCATAAAAAGTCAGTGCTACGGCGACCTGTGGGAGAAGGATCAGGTATCAATGGGGTCCGGAGGGGTGATCTGAGCCCATGGTGGAGGTCCAGCATGAAATGTGCAGGGCGTTGCTCAGGTTCCCCAGTGCCTGTTCTCCTTTCCCAGTCCTCTGAAATCCTGTGCCCAGGCAGGGAGGAGTCTAATAGGGCTTCGCACCTGGGGGTGGGCCACTGGTCCTGTCAGGACCTGGTCTTCATTTGGAGGAACCAGGGTAGAGCTACTGGGTGTGCATTATCATAGGGAGCAAGAAGGGTTTTGACCTGCTTGTATCCCTGTCGTCTTTCCTAGCCCCCGGCTTGCTTGCCTCCCAGAGGATTCAATACCACCCATTTGGGGAACCCTGGCTACCCCAGCCTCCCCTCTTGACACTTGTCTGCTAGTGGCTCCCAGAGAGATGAAATGCAAAGCCTGGTCCCTGTAGTGCAAGGACTAGGAAATGGCAGGCAGCTGCCTCCCCTGGGGCTGTGGGGTCATGTCTGCAAAAGGATTCAGCTGTTCTGGAGGTGGGGTGGGACCTGAGGCTGCCCCGGGCTGTGAGGAAGTGGTGGCATTGCTTGACTCTTCCCTCTCCTTGCTGGCTGACCCCTTAAATGGAGTGTGGTGCTGGCTGTGGGGTCGTGGGGTCCAGACCACTGCGAGATGGGGCTGTGCCTTTCTCTGCAGCTCAGCGTTGCCAAGAAGTGCGACCCACTGCTCCGGGAGTTCCAGGAGGGCCCCCTGCTCTTCCCGCCCACCTACAAGTTTGATAAGAACTCCAACAACTATGACACCAGGTGAGGGGGCTCCGGCAGTAGAGAACCAGCCTATCCTGGTTCTGGAATTAGTCTCTGGAAATGGGGAGCTGGGAGGCCTGGGAAGTCAGACTGCTGCCCTAGTGGCAGTTGGGTTGCATCAGAATAGAAGTGTTAGGGAAGCAGGAACAGATTCAGCCACCATGCTCAGGAGTGGAGCCTCTCACCCCCTGTGAGGCGCCGGCTGGGAGCTGTCCTACACTGTCCTCAGAGGAAGCAGGGGCCAGTGCTGTCCAGGATGGGGGTGGGCAGCGGGGCAGGTAGAGCCAGAGAAGAAGAGACAGCTGATTCCTGACTTACCAGGGGCTGCTTTTCAGCATTCTGGGAACCCCTACCCCCACCCCCCAGGGCTTTCTGGTCCTCCTCTGACGGAGGATTGGCTTAGCCAGTTACTGGTATTGAGTACCCCTACCCTAGCTGCGAGTGGTCAGGTACTATTTAGGAAGATGAAGTAGTGATCAGTGGAGAATTTTATGAGGAGAAATACAGAGACAGTGCATCTGATAGTCAGAAGCATAGCTCTGCATCAGCTGCATGACCTTGGCCAAGGTATTAAGGCTCGATTTTGTCATGAAATGGGGGTGATAACAGTACCCACCTGGGTTGAGGATTGAATGCAACCTTGCATATGTATAACCCAGTGCCTGGCACCCAGTATACACTGTGATAACTGCTGCTGTTATTTTTAGATTCATGTCTTCAAGTGGTAGTTTTTCTTTTTTATAGGTTTTTATTTTATTTTATTGATTGATTTGAGAGAGAGAGAGAAAAACAGCGATTTGTTGTTCCACCTATCTGTGTATTCATTGGTTGATTCTTGTATGGCCCTGACCGGAGATCAAACCCGCAACCTTGGCATATTGGATGACGCTCTAACCAACAGAACTAACTACCCAGCCAGGGCAGGTGATAGTTTTACTGAAAACCTTTCTGAGGAGCTGAGAAGGGGCCAGGTAACCACCAAAACCTCGGGCTTAAGGAGAAGGCCAAAGCAGCGCTGGCAAGGGATCCTCGGCCCAGCTTAGGGCAGGGAGAGAAAAGAACCCCTTCCATGTCATGGAGCTTTTTGTTTCACTTGGAACAGCTCCCTCATTTATTCTTCCTATCCGGACTGTCTTACGAGGGAGGTAGGAGGTCCTCCAGAGCAACCAGGCCCCTGGGGTTTAGGGGTGACTAGGTCTCTGCACAGCCAGGCCAGGGCGAGAGGTAGACTGCTGGCCCCGTGCTGGCAGTGGTGTGGCAGAGCCAGTGTCCCCACCAAGGAATGGGAGGCAGGCCATTTCAGGAGTGTGGAGCAAGGCAGAATGGGGTCATGGCCTGGGCAATGCACACAAGAAGAGGCCATGAACACTGGAAACAGGGTTCAGCCAGGGCAATTGAGCAGGCCAGAAAGGAGGTAAGAGGGCAGGCTCCAGTTGGCCCAGGTCCACAGCTGTAGGGAGACGGCCAGTCTCCCCAGCCATCCATTGGAAATGAGAGTTGTAGAAATTATAAGGCCTTGGTGGGACAGGCTGGGGCCTTGGGGCCTGCGACCGTCCACTAATTGGCTTAAAACCTCCCTACTGTCAGAAAGAGAGCTGCTTACAGGCCTTGTAGCCAGGTGTTTCTTTGCCCCCACCCCTAGGTATGGTAGGGAAACCACCAGGAGACTGGATGAAAGTTACTGCAAACAGCTGGGTCTAGGTTGTAGTTGGCAGGGACTGGGCTTGGGTAGAGGCTCAGAGATGTTAAAAGACCTCCCCAGGTGGCTTAGCTAATGGCAGAGCTGGGGCTCAGACCTGGTTCTCCGGACTCTGGCGCACAGTGCTTTCCTCTAGCCCACAGTACCTCTGAATAGTTGTGTAGCAGCAGCAAAAAGGAGGACAGGATCAGGACAGCATAGTCTTGCTAAGGAGGAGGCAGATACTTATTTCCACATCATAGATACAATCCACCAATCCACATTGTGGTTGACATTATTGAGCACTTTTTTTTTTTTAGTATGTTTTTATTGATTTTTTTTAGAGATAGAAACATCTATCAGCTGCCTCCTGCCTACCCGCCACTGGGGATCGAGCCCATGACCCAGGCATATGCCCTGACTGGGAATCGAACCAGGACCTCTCCTCAGTCTATGGGATGATGCTCAATCCACTGAGCCACACCAGCCAGGCAGCCAACAACATTGTTGAGCACTTCTGATTGCCAGGCATTGTGCAGAGAGCTTTGTCTGCATCACTTCACTCAATTTGTACTGTAGCCTCGTTAGGTAGATTCTGTTGTTGACTTTTTACAAATAAAGAGACTCAGTCTTGAAATATATACATAGGATAGTCATAGTAAGTGTTCGAACAAGAATTTGAACTTGAGTCTCTGTGACTCCAGGAACAGGGTGGTAGGACATCATAACTAAAATATCACCATCTGGGTCCAGGGGCCAGAGGCCCCCGGGAGTTCCTGCGGTGGCCAGGGCCTGAGCCCCACACAGGCAGCAGAAACATTCCTATGTAATCAGACCCGTGTTCATCTTTTTTTTTTTTTATCCTCACCCAAGGAAATTTTTCCATTTTTTGTTCAGGTAGAGTGGGCGGGAGAGAGAGGAACAGAGAGAGAGAGAGAAACATCAATGTGAAAGGAACACATCGAGTGGCTGCCACCCGCACGACCGACCAGAGCCGGGGACAAACTGCACCCGAGGTACATGCCCTTAGCGGGAACCGAACCCGGGTCTCTCAGGACCGCAGGCCAGTGCTTTAACCACTGAGCCATACCAGCCAGGACCCGTGTTCATCTTTGAAAACCAGTTCAGACATCATCTCTATTGGAAAGCCTTCCTGCCTGGCTGGTGTGGCTCACTGATTAAGCGTAGACCCATGCACCAAGAGGTCACCGGTTTGATTCCCAGTCAGGGCACATGCCTAGGTTGTGGGCCCAGTTCCCAGTTGGGGGCATGCAGGAGGTGGCCAGTCGATGTTCTTTCTCATCGATATTTCTATCTCTCTCCCTCTCCCTTCCTCTCTTTCTAAAATCAATTAAAAAATATTTTAAGAAAAAGAAAGAGCCTTCCCTGCCCCAGCCTCCCCGTCTCACTGGGAGTTCTCTCCTGCCCTCATGTGCCACAGCCTTGCACACACCATGCTTTCCATGTTGCTTTTAAGACCCAGTATGCTTTTCTTGCTGTACCATGAATGCCCAAAGTGCAAAGGTAGGATCTGATGTATGACCATTCCTGGGATGTAGCATAGTGCCTGGCATATGTTTAAAGTGGGAGCCTGAAAGGATGAAAGGGAAAGATACAGTATTTAAGGAGCAGCCAGTCTAGTAGAGGGACCCACCCATAGCAAGAGATCCAAATAAACACTATAAAGTCCATGAGTTGGCAGATAGAAGGTTCCCAAACTCAATGTGGAAATGCCAAAGGAGGTTGAAGCAAATGGTGAGGGGAGCAGCTGAAGCCAGGAGGAGTCAATCAGAGTTGTCAAGAAGGCAGCAGAGTTTGGCAGAAAGCAGGGCAGGCATTCCGATCAGTCAGCAGCCCTGATGAGAGGCACCTTGAGTGGAGCCTGACCCAGCCGTACCAAGTCACTGAGGGAGCTGCGTGCAGGGCCCGGGAGGCCGCTTTGCTCAGCACAGCAGTGTCCCGGAGCCAAGATGTAAGGAGAACCGAGGTCGGCTTCATTACAGGGGAGGGTGAAAGGGCTGAGGGCGGGAAATCCTGTTAAAGTCAGCGATTGCAATAGAGTTGTGTTACATGAACCCAGTCAGCCTCTGCTCGGCAGTGAGCTGAGGATTTTATGATCAGCGTAGTCAAGACTCGTGTCCAGAGTTTAGTGAGACACTTCGGAGCCGTCTTTGGGGAGCTGAAGGGAAAAGTGCTTTCAGACCCCAAAATGGAACACATCACAGTACTTTTGGGTCAGTAAATTGGCTCCATTTTTTTAGGCTGTTGGTTTTAATTTTTTGAAAGTAAAGACATACCAGTCTCCAGAAACAATTCTTGTATTTAGTCATGACCATTCAGCCACAAAGCATTAGTGAGGCCCCATTCAGGTACCGCGCTGTAAGACAGTCCTGACAGCTGGGAATTGGCCACAGCAGGGCAAGCTAGAGGAGAGGGGCGCAGGCCACAGTCCACACACCTGCGCAAGCCTCGGCCTCCACCTGGACAGTGTGGCCTCTCTGAACTTCTGTGGGAGGAGAAAATGTGATCTGTAGCAGTCTCCCAGTGCTGGAAGGGTTAGAACAGTCTGCAGGACACCTGTCACAGCCCCGGATGCCAGAAGGACCCCATGTTTAGCTTTGTTATTACTAGAAATGGAAAACTGGGAGATAGATGTAATATTTGATTAGTACATATTTATTTTGCTTATTTGGTTCTTTCGTTTGTCAAACAAGCTTCTCAGGGCCCTTGTCGATCTCATTCATCAGGTCCCCAGTTGGCCTGGCATGTAATAAGGGCTCTGTAAATCTTGTTGAGAGAATGAGCCCTCCAGGTGGCCAGGGATGAGCCTGGGGCAGACCATGGAAAAGGACGAGAGGGAGGCAGGCTGAGAGGTGCGGAGGAGGACGGAGAGCTAGGCCGTGGTCAGGCCTGGGGAGAATTCTGACGTGACAGCAAGTCTGGGCTCTTAGCTATGAGGGAAGTTGGGGAGGGGGAGTGTTTTGAAAGGGAGAGCGGTACATTCCTGTGGTTTTTTACCAAGTTTTAAGTATTCTTAGGCACTGAGCGTCCAAGACTCAATGTCTGTAGTCTCTGGGATGGAACATTCCGATGTCCTCTGAACACTCCTCAGAAGAGTGAATGGTTGAAACAATCCAAGGAGGTCCAAGCAGATGTGGTTTAGCCAGTTAGCACTTCTTGACCACTCCCTTGACGCACCTTAATTTATTTAATCTTCACAATTGGTTCTTTGAAGTAAGTACTATTATCAACCCATCTTAGAGTCAAAGAAATCAAGGCTTGGAGTGATGAGGTCACCTGCCCAAGGGCACATAGCCTTTTTATTTTTTAAAACTAGATTACTGGTTTATTATAAAGGATGTAACTCAGGAACAGGCAAGTGGAAGAGATGCACAGGGCTAGGCATGGGGAGGGGCCAGGAGCTTCCATGCCCTCTCCAGGCCCGCCACTCTCCCGTCTACACCTGTTCACCAGCCCAGAACCTTCCCCTAGCTCAGCGGTTCTCAACCTGTGGGTCGCGACCCCTTTGGGGGTCAAAACAACCTTTTCACAGGAGTCACCTAGGACCATCGGAAAACATATTTCTGATGGCAGTTCATAACAGTAGCAAAATTACAGTTAGGAAGTAGCAATGAAAATAATTTTATGGTTGGGAGTCACCACAACACAAGGAACTGTATTAAAGGGTCACGGCATTAGGAAGGTTGAAAACCACTGCCCTAACTGGTCTCTGATCCTAGAGTTGGAGTTTGCCATCGAGACACCATTCTGCCTCTATTGCCAGAAAACTATTGCTGCACTGGCCGGTTTGGCTCAGCAGTTAGTGAGTGCATCAGCCTGTGGACCAAAGAGTCGTGGGTTCAATTCTTGGTCAAGGGCACATGCCTTGGTTGTGGTTCAATCCCCAGCCCCAGTCAGGGTCATGTGGGATGCAACCAATTGATGTGTCTCTCACATCGAGGTCTCTCTCTCTCCACTGGAGATTTGGCCCAGAACCTGGGCATGTGCCCTAATGGAGAATCGAACCAGCGACCTCTTCGTGCATGGGTCAACGCTCAACTACTGAGCCACACAGGCCAAGCCATCTTTTTTTTTTAATCCTCACCTGAGGATATGTTTTTATTGATTTTTTTTTTTAATAGAGAGAGAGGGAGGGAGAAGGAGAGAGAGAGAAACATCAACCAGTTGCCTCCCGAATGAACCCCAATCGGGGATCAACCGGGGACTGAACCTGCAACCTGGGTAGGTATCCTGACTGGGAATCAAACCTATGACCCTTCGGTGCATGGAACAGTGCTCTGACCAACTGAGCCACACCGGCCTGGACTGCCCAGCCGACCTTAAAGAATACTCAGCTGCTTGAGGTAGGACTGGGTTAGGAGTCAGAGGTTTGCCTGTCTTGGGGCAACTCCAGTTACCTAGTGGAGGAAAACGCTCTTTTCTCCAGTGTCGTAGGTCCTCTCGTGCTCCTCGGAAACTGTTCCGTGAAGAACAGGTGGGAGTCTCTCAATTGACTGTTGAGAACAAAGAACCATAATAGGCAGTAACTGCAGAGAACTTATACCAAGCACTGTGCTGAACACTTTTTTGTGCTTTATCTCATTTAATCATCTTAGCAACCCTAGGAGGTAACTACTCTTCTCCATGTGACCGTTGAGGAGGCTGAGGCCTAGGAAGGGTTGGCCAGGTGATTTAGAGCACATGCTCTGTGGGCGTGCTGTCTGGCCTGGAATCCTGGCTCTGCCGCTCAGCAGCTGTGTGACTGTGAGAAAGTTACTTCCCCGCTAAGACTCGATCTCTCCACCTATAGAGAGCGAGATAAACACTGCTAATCACAGGCAGGTAGTGAGCATTCCCTAAATGCTTTCCTTTCCTTTCCTAAGGGTGCACCTTTAGTAAGGGAGACGCCAAATTCAAGCTCAAGACCTCTCCAACTCCAAACTCTAGCCCTCAGCTTCTTTGATTGACTGCTTCTTGTTCAAAAAATAAGAAAAGCTTTGAAATGGAATCTTCTGAGTCACAGTTTGATTCATAAAGATGTAGACTCACCTGAGGGTCCTTGGCCGAGTCTAAGAAAGGCCAGCGCGCTTTTGATTCTGCCGGTGCCCTGCTTGCCGCTGCCAGTGGTGCTCCAGCTCTGGCCCAGGGGACTCCCGGCCCTGATCGACCCTGGTGGTAGTGGCCCCAGCAGCTTGTGAGGGCACCTTGTTACTCTCCTGCCAACGTTCTCTTCTCTCCCTGTTTCTCCTTTTCTTCCCTCCCCCAGTGAGAAAAAACGCAAGCCTGCATGGACTGACCGCATCCTGTGGAGGCTGAAGCGGCAGCCCCACACTGGCTCCTGCACCCCTAAGCCGCCGGCCCCTCACTTCTCCCTGTCTCTGAGGAGCTACGTCAGCCACATGATGTACACCATCAGTGACCATAAGCCTGTCACCGGCACCTTTGACTTGGAGGTGAACTTCTCGGCTGCCTGGCACTTGACAGAGGAGCAGCCATGTTGGGCTGTATCCCCAAACCCCCCAGCCCTGGGTTCTAATGTCAACAGATCCCCCAGGGGAGACCTGGAGGAGGACATGATTGCCTTTCCTCCCAGGTCAGGTATCCCAGCTCTTCTTAGGAGCTGTTGATGACTGCCTGTCAAAAATGTGCTCAGACCCCTTGTGAATAGGTTTCCATTTCCTCTTGGTGCTGTCCCTTGGGGTTGAGTTCCATTATGCTTATTACCCACTATGTGAAGCAGGACTTCCTTTCATTTGTCCTGAACCTATCTGGATCAGGTTGCAAAAGGAGCTCCCTCCATCTTTGTGTTTTGCCATGTAATGACCCAAGTCAGTGTTAGCCTTTGAGCTGCTGGCTGCCCTCAGCCTTCCCCTGAGAAACTGAATTTTGATCTTTGGATCAGGAATCTTGAAGGTCTGAGAGTAGCTACCTGGCTCCTTAAACCTGTCAGCAGCCCTGGCCGGTTTGGCTCAGCAGTTAGAGCATCAGCCCACGGACCAGAGTCCCGGGTTCAGTTCCCGCTAAGGGCATGTACCTTGGTTGCAATTTGTCCCTGGCCCCATTCGGGGTCGTGTGGATGGCAGCCAGTCGATGTGTCTCTCTCACATCAATGTTTCTCTCTCTCTTCCTCCCTCTCTCCTTCCCACTCTATCTGAAGATAAACGCAAAAAAGTGTCCTCGGGTGAGGATAAAAAAACAAAAACAAAAACCTGTCAGCAGTTCCCTCCACCCTACCCCCACCCCCACTTGAACTGGGCTCTCTGCTTGGTTGCCCACCCGGCCCTCAGCCCCATCCTTCCTGTCAGGGCCAGCCACCCGACAAGCCTTTGTTCCTCTCTGTCCAGCTGGCCCGCAAGGTCTGCTGCTTTCTAAGGCAGCCTAGCATTCTGTGCCCACTGCCCTGGTGCCCTCCTCTCCCTCTGACTCTTACTTGTTGGAAGGGCATAGGAAGGACATTTATCTCAGAGAAGGGAATGATGCTGTGGATTTTCAACCCTTTTCCCATCCCTGTGTGTAGCTGAAGCCTTTGGTATCCGTCCCACTGATCACCCTGATGCCTGAGGGCCAGTGGACCATGGAGAACGACATGCTTATCAGCTACTCCTCGACCCCAGACTTCCCCAGCAGCCCCTGGGACTGGATTGGACTGTACAAGGTGATGTGATGGGCGAGGCAGGGAGTCTGTCAGCCATGCACCCCTCTGGTTTATCCGTCCTGAGGGCTCACAGGAGCTGGGCACGGAGACTAAAGAGCTCATCTAGGGACTGGCAGCAAAGGGGAGGGCACACTGTATGGTAGCCAACCTAGGAATGAGACCATCCTCTCCTTGGGACTTGCTGTAGATCCTGTGTCCTCCCAGACCACTGACTGACTGCCCAATTCTCCCCTCCCGCAGGTGGGGCTTCGACACATTAATGACTACGTGTCCTATGTCTGGGTCAAGGACAACCAGGTCTCCTTCAACAACAGGCTGAACCAGGTACCTGCCCCCTTCCTGAGATTGGTATTCCACATCTCCAGCAGGTGGGGTTTCCTACTGGATAACTTGTTGCTAAGAGCTTGGTGGGACCTAGGGCTGTGGAGCTGACCCCATTCCTGTCCATCCTCCCCTCCAGGTTTACATCAATGTCAGCAATATCCCTGAGACTGAGGATCAGTTTCTCCTCTGTTACTATAGCAACAATCTACATTCCGTGGTGGGGATAAGCAATCCCTTCAAGGTAAAGTGGTGGGGTAAGGGGAAAGGTAGGGAGAGGACTTGAGCCCCTCATCCATTTCCAAAGCCGCAGGCCTAGGAGCCAACCTGTACCCGGAGCTGCAGCAGTTGGGGATCAGCAGTGATGGAACAATATGGAGGAAAACCTCTTCTCTCCCCTTCCGCTACTACCTGTTTTATCCCTGCAGATCCAGCCTCCAGCCCTGGAGGAGGACCCACTGGGTGAAGCCCAACCGCAGATCTGAGCCTCGATGAGGGGCATCCAGGGCAGAGGCGAGAGCTGGCAGCCAGCTCTGCTCACCACCTTCCAGGAGTGCTGGGGGCCCAGCCAGCCCCCTGAGGAGGCAGCAAGTATCCTTCACCCCGCAAGGGGAGTTCTAGCCACACTCCTTTGCTCTCTACAGTCCAGATCTCTGGAATTGGCCGTTTAAATACAGGTTTCTGTTGCTGAGATGTGAGTGAAACCAGCTAGTTAAGACGTGGGAACAGTCCACCGGATGTGGGAATGACCCTGCAGCCTACATCTATCTAATTTCTTGATTTTCCTCACACACACTTCCAGTCTTGTCCAAGCAGGCCTGCCAAGCACATGCCCCATCTGGCACGAGCCTGCATTCTTGTCTCACCATCCTGGGCCTCAGGCTGCATGGGAGGGGGAGATGCTTACATTTGTACAGGCTCCATAGAGTGGTTGGCGTGAGCAGCACTGGGTTCCAGGAGTCTTGGCATCTTGTTGCCTGTCCTCCTGAGGGATGGGAAGAAGGTCTGAGATCCTTTGAGCAGAAGCAGTATGACTAAGTGGGCAGGATGGAGGGGTCCCTTTACCCAGGCTCTTATGTAAGGGTTGTGGGCAGGTTGAGTGTCCTGCCTGCGCCCCCCTACCCCCATGGAGTGTGACCCAGGAAGTTCCAGGACTTGAGCAGAGAATTGAACCCAGGTTCACATCTGCTGGGGATCATGCCCCCAACCTGTCATCTTATGAAGGGTTAGCATGTGGTAGAAGAGCTGTGGCCACACATTTTCCACGATGGTCTTGGCCCATTTGAGTTCATCTGCCCCAACCCTTGCCTGACGTCATGAAACCTGCCCTCTCTCTAGACCACTCAAGGACCTAGAAGTGGGGCGGGCAGAGAGGAAGGCTGGAATCCAGATGTTTTGGAGAATCTGGCCCTGGGGGTCTCCAGCGCATTCTCTAGGTGCTGTGTGGACATGGCTATCCCTACTCCTGCCACTTGCCTCCAGTCACTGGTGACTCCACGGCCCTTCTCCCAGGAAGAGACACCTCAGGGAGCCTGCTCTGTGACGGTCACACCAGTCCTACAACCTGAAATGGAGGACTACTCTAGTTGCTCTGCAGCCCATACTCCACCCTGGGAGCCGTGGACATCAAGAACTGTCCCCCTGACTTCTAGCGGGCCTTGACTGTGTTCTGTCTGTCACATTGGGAGATAATTAGAAACATGGCTTTTCCACTTGTGTGTGACTCCTTCATGATGGTGGTAGGAAGGGGAACATGGTGATGGGCCCTCCCTAGACTCCAGGATGAGGGCCCTATAGATCCAGACTGGACTCTCTGTGTCTGAGAGTGACAGATGTTGCCCAGGTGGGAATGGGACGAGGGTCTGGAATAGTGGCCCTCTGGGTCCCTGGCCCCCTTGAGGCATGCTGTTGGGCATTTAATTTACTTTGCTGCTAAGTAGGATAGGTTTCTTGGAACTGATAACTCTTAGAAAAGGTGCTTACTCTGCTCTCACTGGCTCATCCCTCTTCCCCCGCCACTCCCTCAGGGTTAGCATGTGGTAGAGGAGCTGTGGCCTTGGTCTTGAGCCTTGGTCCTGAGTTAAGCTTCCAAAAATGTCACCATCTTTTCTTCTACCCCTGATACCCCCTACTCAGAAGCTCCCATGGTAACCTCTATCCCTTCCCCCAATACACACACACACCTGAAGACCCCTGAACCCTTGCTCTCACCCACTTCATTCCTTCTCACATGCACAGCCAGAATGGGTGCTGCCACTTAGCACCCTTCATTTGTCAGACCACAGCTCAGAAGTGGCATGATAGGGCCAGCAACAGGAACTGGGTCAAGACCTGAGTTTGAATCCGAGTTCCATCTCTACCCACATAGTCTCGGTTGTCTGTAAAATACAAATGCACCTATTTCAACAGAGTTGTGAGAGAACAGTCGTACTGAAAAACAAAACCAAAGCAACACTATACCTACCTCCTTATTCTGATTAATGTAGCCCTGGGGCTGGATCTCCAGGGCTTCTGAGTCCAGGGGTCCCCTGTTTCTCCTGCTTGTGGAGAATGCTTGTCCTCTACATGCCCACCTCTCCCCTTCCCCCTTAAGTCTTCACTCGCCCTTACCCCACCTCTGGCTGCAGAACCCCTCCTAGCTGGCAGGGTGAGTCCGGCAGGCAGGGGTTGAGAGGCGGGGAGGGGAAGGGGGAGTGCTTTCCCTCCTCTTGGCCCAGTCAGGATATGGCCGCTCTGGGCCCAGCCCTGACCCGCTGGGTGGAAACAGGAAATATGTGAGACTTGGTGCGCGCTGGGTCTCTGTGCCTGGCTCCAGGGCTGATAAGGGCTATTGTGTGGCTGCTTGGGATGAGCCTGCCCTGGATAGATGTGCTTCCTGGAGGAAGGAAGGAAGCTTTGCTGGTCTTTCCGGGGCGGGCGGGCTGTGAGGAGGGAAGGGACCAGTGCCTGGGGGACGGTGACTGCCCGGCACTGGACTTCACCCCTCCCATGCCAGCATTTCCCTCTGGAAAGGTCACTTTCCCCCATCCACTTCCCCTTCTCACTTCCTATAAGGAATGGCTGGAGACCCAAGGGCTCAGTCCCAGGCCAGGAAAGTGTCAGCTGTGATTTAGCAACAATAAAGATAGAAAAACAGGAACATTCAGGGTGGGGGATACCTGAGGGTGCTAATGGAAAAAGAGTCAACAGGGCTAAGGTTGCCCACAGCCAAAGAACCCAGCGATCAACCTCCCAAGCGTTTGAGACTCCAGAGCAAGGCAGGACAGGGTGCCCCCCCAAGAGTGCCCTCCTGCCTCTCCAGCCCAGCCTGCCAACCCCCTCTGTCCAACATGGCCAGCCCCCAGCAGCCCTGGCCTTTCAAACTCAAGGGGCTCAACTGCTGGTGGGAGACAGGTAAATGGGGCGGGGGGTGCATGCAGGAGGGGCAGTGCCTACTGATGGGTCGATCCTCTTGGCTTAGGATAGGATGTGCATTCTGGTTTGGGGAGTGGTCACTGTGCTCTCCAGCTGACACCACTGAATGGGCAGGGGGAGAGGCCCAGCCATAGAGCTGCTGCGGGGAAAGGCCTACCCTCTGACCTAGAGCCCATGGTACCCCAAGGGTGGCTATATCAGCTGCTCTTGTTACCTGGGATAACAGGCATTTCCTCCCATCACTCAGCCCCTCCTCTTCCTGCCCCAACCCTCTGGGCCAAGAGGCCTCCCAATCAGACCCGGGCTGGTCCAGCTGTGTCCTGAGGAGCTGGACCAGACACATCCCCTGGGGCTGGAGTTGAAGCTGAACCAAGTAGCCATCACAGCGTGAGACCAGATTCCTGGCTTCAGGAGCCGCCATAGCCAGTGGGCAGGCAGGCAGGCCTTTGCTCAAAGGCCC
This sequence comes from Molossus molossus, assembly GCF_014108415.1. NCBI lineage: Eukaryota > Metazoa > Chordata > Mammalia > Chiroptera > Molossidae > Molossus > Molossus molossus. The sequence goes on along the minus strand of NW_023425354.1, from coordinate 42,226,401 downwards.
CAGTGCCCAGCACGCTGGCTGTCCACAGGCGGAATGGCACTGCAAGTGGAGCTGATCCCCACCGGGGAGATCATCCGCGTGGTTCACCCCCACAGGCCCTGCAAGCTTGTAAGCTGGGATGCTCTGGGCTGGGAGGAAGGGTGGCAGTGTCTCCCTGGGCCCACAACTCTCTCTTAAGCAAGCCCCTTGGGAAAAAGGTGAGTAATGGAGAGGGGTTTTGATCCTTGGTGGGACAGGAGAAGACTGGACAAGAGCGATAAACGGAAGGAAGGGATAACGTTTTAAGCGCCACCATTAACCATTAGTAGGAGCAGGGTTTTTCAAAGTGGGGATCTGGGTTGGAATCCCTTCTCCTCCTGCTCCCTGATCCTCAGTGGGCTGGGCATAACAACACATAGGTGACAGGGCTGCTCTGAGGTCAAAGGACTAGTGCATATGAAGCTCCAGGCGCATAGTACAGGCTCAGTTAATGCCTCCCCTTTGCCGGTGGGCCCAAAGAAATGCGGCTGGGGCTGGCCAGCTCAGAGCAGTAGCTTGGGCTGAACGGAGGGTGAAGGGAGAGAGGCAATCGGAAGAACCGACCTAGTCCAGCAGGCAGAGGAGGGTTGGGTTTGCTCCGGGAATGCAAAGGGGCCCTGGGATTGTGAGGGAGCAGCACTCCATCAGAGGCACCCACCCACCTAGCAATGCAGCTGAAAGGGCCGGGTCTTCGCTGGCGGAGGGTGTGTGTATGACTGCGACACTCCTGGAAGAGAGGGGTGTGTGTCTGTGTAAATGACTGCGCCGGCCTCGTTCTGGGAGCTGGCTGTGGAATGTGCGGAACCAAGTCTCAGCGGACACGGACGAGGGTCAGAGCCAGGGAGGGCCAGCCCCGGGCGGGGCAGGGCAGGAGGGTGCGTGCGCGCGCCCGCGCTGAGGTTTGGGCCCTGCCCGGGATGACGACAGGCAGCGGCCCGGCCCCGCGCGGGCCCTGGGCGGGGAGAACGTGCTGGGACCGCGGACTCTGGAGCCGGTCACACCGCCCAGCTTGGCCCCCGCCCGCGCGCCAAAAGAACCGAGCCGGTGGGTACGCTGGGCACCGGTGTGGGGCGGGCAGCAGCCTCATGTCCCCGGGAGGCCTCTGCTGGCGGTCGGGATGGGGGAAAGGGCGGGAGGCCAGGCGCCGAGACTACCCCAAAGCTACCATGCGGGAAGCAGAGGTCGCCGGCCCCAGGATCGCTTGCGCCGAGGGTTGGCTTAGCGTGGCCCGTGCGGGATTGCAGGACCCGGTTGCGCCAGGGCTCGACCTTGTGGAGACTTAGATCACTGTGGGTAACGTGAGGGCAGGGGGGGCGGGGGAACTGGGGTCTCTAGACCCAGGAACCCAGCACGCCCTTTGGCGAGGCTCTGTCTCTAGGTTCCGGAGAAGCCGCCCAGCACCGCCCCTTCCCGTTTCCCGCCCCCTGGGCCCAGCAGCGCCAGGGGCCCTGAGCGCCTGGACTTGAGTGAGTGTGGCGGATGGGGGATTTCGAGATGAATGAGAGAATGAATGGCTTACGCACTGTCTTAATCAACTGCCCCCACGCTCGCTCTGGACTCCTGCTTACACTATTGGCTCTGTGATTCATTCATTTATACTGGTGGCTACAAGGGGTTATTGAGCCCGCACTGTGCCAGGCTTGGTGTATCCTCCAGGCAGGAGCATTCTTCTGGAAGAAACTGACCAGGAAACTAAGGGGCTGTGTGCCCTGGCTGGTGTTGTTCAGTGATTAGAGCTCGGCATGTCCATGAAGGGTCTTGGGTTTGACTCCTGGTCATGGGCGTGTACCTGGGTTGCAGGTTCGATCTGTGGCCTGGTCCAGTGTGGAAGGAGGAAAGTAATCGATGTGCCTCTCTCACATTGATCTCTCTCTCTTTTCCCCTCTCTGAACATCAATGGAAAAAATATCCTCAGATAAGGATTAACAAATAAACAAAAAAAGAAGAAGGGGCTGTGTGTTGGAGGAAGTCAGGAAGGGGTTCTGGAGGAGGTGATACCTGAGCTGAGTCTTCAAGGATGGCTAGGAGTCGGTCATTTGGGGAGGGGAAGTGTGCACAGGGCCAAGAAAACTGCAGGTGCAAAGGCAAGAAGCACAGAGAGCCATGTGTAGCTGGTGGCAGAGTGGGAGCAGCTCATTCTGTGTGTGGCGGTAAGGCATGGGGAGAGAAGGGACTATAGAGGACCACCCTGTGGTCAGCCAGGAACACAGTGGGGTAAACTGAAGACAGGGGGCCACTGGAGTCCATATGCAGGGGCATGACAAGAAGCAGTGGACGTGAAGTACAGGCTTGGCGTAGGGACTGGTGCCCTTCACTCTATTAACATGAAATGTTAATTGGACTGCATTTGTAAATACCACAGGCTACTGTGGGAAAATGGATTAACAGGAGGAAGGCCGGGAGGCCAGTTTGGAGGCTGCTGCCTGGTCCAGGAGTGGAAAGTGATGGAGGAGCAGAGGAAAGGTTTTAGCAGGTCGTGACTCTGTGGTGTGAGGAGTGGAGGGATGAGGGCAGGCCTTCTGATGCCAGGGGGTGGTGCCAGGTGCCTCCCTCTTTCCATACAGGATGTTGATCAAGGAGGGTAGGTTAAGGGGCAAGGTGCTCTGTTTACTTCTGCTGGAGTCCCAGGCAGAGGTGTCTGGCAGGCAAAAGGCCCATGGTTCTGGAGCTAGAGTTGACTAGGGCCCTGTGAGCAATCAGGTAAAGCCCCTAAGTCACCACAATTCCTCCCCATTCCCCCTCACAACAGTTTCCTTGAGTCTGGAACAGTCCTTGGTGGGGCTGCCTGGGACCAGACTTAAATTATGTTTGATAACCCTGGCCAGTTTGGCTCAGCGGTTGAGTGTTGGCCTGTGGACCAGAGAGTCCTGGGTTCAGTTCCCGCCAGGGGCACGTACCACACAAAAAATATATATATATGTTTGATAAATATAAGTTGCACACCTGTGCTGTTCCCAGCACTGTACTGCGAGTGAGATAGGCTGTGGTTCTTTCCATTGTCCCAAAAGGCCTCACAGCTGCCTCAGTAAAAATCTGCTTAAGTCAACCTATAGTAGCGATGGGGGGAGGTGTCCTCTGAACACCCATTCCTGACTTTTGTGGGACCCTTGGGGACACCTGGCCCATACTAGGTAAATAGCACTAGATGACCCACGTCTGCTGGAAACATCTCCCCAGGTTGGAGGAGACCCAGAAGCAGCCTTGGAAAATAAGTCCTGGGTCACTCAGAGGCCATGGCTACACCCAGCCCCTAGGTCTAGGGCCATGCTGGGAGCCCAAAGGCTATGGCCCACACTCCCTATCTGCTACTTCTAAGGCCAACATGTCAATAGTAAAACATACCAACAGGTGTAGTGGGCACTGCAGCCCTGGGGTCACTGAGGAAGGTCACAGCCCAGCAGGGTAGCTGTTAACCCTTACAGATAAGTTTGGAAATCTGCCAGCCCTAGTGGGGTCTCACTCCCTCAAGGCAGCCCTGAAGGAGTAGTGAGTACTAGAGTTCCTGGTTCCAGTCTCACCCCTCCTTTTACTAGTCCTGAGATCTCAAAGTCATTCACCTGCCCTGCCTCAGTTTCCCCGTCTGTAGAATGGGGGTAACAATACAGACTAGGGGCTTGGTGGGGGCATTGAAAGGAGTACCACAGGTACGCTCTCAGAACACAGGATGCCCCTGGCGCTGCAACCTTCGCGGTGTCTCTCACACGCTTGATTCCCTACCTCTACCCCCCTACACCCGAGCTGGCGCTTCCGTCCAGGGAGGCGGGGTGGGCCGGTGTGGGCTGCCGGGCCGGTCGAAGGCAGGGGCCAGCCCTCAGGCCCGCGAGGCAGTGGAGACGCTCCCTCCTTCCGCCGCCGGGCGGTGGCTACCGGGGCGCCAGAGGGCATCCCGGGAATGCGGCGGCCGGCTCCGGGTGGGGGATGGCCGACAGGACCCCTCCGCACGCGGATTCCCCTCATTCCAGCTGCCTGACGCGGCTGGGGGGGAGGGGGGCGGGCACTGCGACCACGAGGCTCCACCCCCTCCTCGGCTCCTCCCCTCGGGTCCAGCCCAGTGGCCACTTACCTCTGGTAGCTGTGCTCTTGAGCTCGCAGGTCCCCCTTCCCCCAGCCCAGGTGGGCTGGAGGCTGAGTCCGCTCCCGCTCCTGCTCGGCTCGCTCTGGAGTTTAACCTTGGGGCACCACGGAGTGCGCCCCCTCCAGCCCTGAGCCCGCCTCCGCCCGTGGGGTTTCATACCACCACCACCCCCTCCGCTCCCACTCACCTCCCAGCTGCACGCGGTGGCACCCAGTCCCCTCGCCCCCTCCAGAGCGCCCCATCTCCCAGCTGGTGCCCGCCCCGCGGGTTCCCCCGGGTCGCGGCTCCAGCCGGGCTGTTGTTCTCAAGGTAATGAACCTTCCCACGAGGCTGTAGCCCGCACCTGCCGCAGCCTCCCTCCTTCCCCAAGGAGCCCGGGTCTGAGGGTGGGGCGCCCTGGGGCTTTGGGTCCAGGCTCTGCCTTCCCCCTAAGATAAGTCAGTGTCCCCAGGATTGTGCCTCAGGTTCTTTATCTGTCAGGTTGGGGAGTGGCAGGTGAAGCTCTTGAGAGTTCTTTGTAACTGGTAGACTGGTCTGAGGGGCTTTCCCCAGCACACAAGAGGCCTGGTCTTAGGCCTGGCTCTGGGTAGGTCTGCCCCAAGCACGTGTGGAATGAATGTCTGGCCTAGAGAGGGAAGTGGTGTTCACTGAGGGCCTGGGAGGTGTCTTAGGGCTGTATCTTAGCCTTCTCCGCAACCCTTTTAGGCAGGTATTCGCCTCATTTTCAGGATGAAGAAGAGGTTGTGAGAAGTTGTGACTTGCCCGCAAACAGCTTGTAATAAATACTGCAGTCTTTTGCAAGCACTAGCGCTGGGGTCTGAGCTGAGTCTGCCTACCCAGAGTCCAGCCAGGGGAGGGCTGCTGGGGGCTGGTTTGGGAGGAGGGTGTCCTGGGCAGAAAGTATGGACGTATCCAGAGGGACCAGAGAGAGCGAAGCCCCTTCCAGAACAGGGAGACAGGTACGGAGATGTGGGTTTCCCAAATGGGAAACAGATCTCCCTAGAGGCCAGGCACACACCGCTCCGGGCAAAGGCGCCCTGTGGCTTTCCCTGTCCCTTGGGCGCGCGCTCTTGTTGACGCGGGAACCTAAAGACATTTGCTTGGAGCTTCAAGACGCGGGGCCCACCCCCCAGAGAGGGTATGGGGGTGAACAGTGTCCCGCACCGAGGCTCCGCCTGCCCGGGCGCGCCGGCCGTATTTGGACATTTCGTTCTATTTTTAACTTTACCCCGACTGGAGGTGGGGGAAAGGGAGAGGGAAATCCTGCTTCCTCCAGGACCCACGGGCCTCAGCGCTCTTCCCGCGCCTGGCTTGGAGCGCAGTGTAGACATAGGCCCGGAAGTGAGTTCCCGGTCGGTGTAGACGCGGCGGCCGCGCGGGTTCCGGGCCCCACCCTGGAACCAACGACGTCCCTCCTGGAAAACCTGACTCAGGCGCAGCCCCTGCCCGGCGGGGGAGCCCCGCCCCACCTCCCACCGCCCGCCCCGAGAGCACCCTTAGTTCCTACCCCACCCCCAACCGCAGAGGGACCCCGGAGTCCGAGCCCCAGTGAGGCGGGACGGCCGGGAGTCCCGCGCTTCCCAGGCTCACGGAGGGGGCGGCGCGGGGCGGGGCGGCCCCTCCCTCGTTGACGCGCCGCTGCCACCGAACCCCCGGCTGAGAGCACCGGGCCGCGGAGCAGGGCGCCGGGCCGCCGGGCAGGATGCGCTACCGGGCATCGGTGAGCAGGGCGGGGGCAGGGGGGTCCCGGGGGTCCTCCCCGCCTCGCAGCGGTGCCTCTGCCCCGCCAGGAAGCGGGCGCGGCGCAGGAATTTCGGGTGGAAAACGTCTCAGAAAGTTGCAGGGGGTGGAGGCCGAGGCTGGGAGGGCACCGGGAGCGCGGACCTGAGGCCCCGCTCTTAGCTCGCAGGGGAGGCTGAGAGCTCAGAGACCCGTCACCCAGGGGCATAGGGCGGGAGCCTCGGCCAGATTTGCCCGCAGCTTTAGGGCAGGATCGGGCGAAGGAGGAGCGAGGGACCGGCCAGGGAGAGGCAGGCCAAGCCTGCCTCTGGCCAGAGGTCTGGGTGGTCTGTGGTTGGACCTGGTGGCCTCTTTGGGATCTAAACCCCGCCGCCGCCGCCACCACCACCACCTTTCTCTTCTCTGACCCATGACACTTTTGGTGTCAATTTTCTAGAGCCCCAGATCCCCTTTGAAGAGTACGTTCTGGGGAAAGGGCCTTGTTGGGCCTGACCCTCTTCCTAGCCTCTGGTGGGCCCCAGAAGCAGCTGGAGGCAGGCAGCTGGGCTTTCCGTGGTAAAACCCCCACCCCCTTGAGGCCTCTCAGGCCTCTCAGTGGAGGAGGGTGTCTGGGGAGCTTGGCAGCTGATGGGGAGGGTGTGGCCCAGCTATGGGAGGGAGGCCCCCCCTTATGGGGTGGGTGTTGAGTCCAGCTGGGATGGGAGGCCCTCTGGGAGATCCCTCTGCTGTGGCCAGGGGTGGCCTCTTGCTTGGTCCCTAGAGGCTCTCCCTCTGGAAATATTGGTGGGTGGGGATGGGAGAGATTCCCCCACCCTGCCTGCAGAATTTACTCTAAGCCATTTGTCCTCCAAAAACACCTGTCACATGTCGCTTGGAGCTTAGAAACCTGAAGTCACCTGGTCTAACTCAACTCCTCCTCCTTGAGGCAGAAGCAACACTAAGAGAGGAGAGAATTTGTCCAAGGTCAACAGAGCTTTTTTTCTATTATCCCAGGAGTTCCTTCTCATGGCCCCCCTTCTCTACACAATATTAGCACCTCCCTGGATTCACTGACCTTACCTTGTTCCTGTGTCCTCTGTGCTCCAGTGTCTGTGTCCAGTTCCCATGTGCCCCATGAGGACTCTGTTTTGTGTGACCACCCATGTCCTCAGTGTTCCATGTGCTAGCTTCCTATGACCCAGGCCCAATGTACCCAGCATAGTCCATCTCCTGGATGTTCTCTGTGTCCTGTGTCCAGACCTCCTGTGTCCACCTGCCTCTGGCTGTCCTCTCAGTCCCACAGGCTGTCGTGGAGAGGGAGCAGGGGCCTTACTTTACCCTGCTGGCCCTGACCCTTTCCCATGGCTCATTCCCAACAGGCCCTGGGCAGTGACGGGGTGCGGGTGACCATGGAGAGCGCCCTGACTGCCCGTGACCGGGTGGGGGTACAGGATTTCGTGCTGCTGGAGAACTTCACCAGTGAGGCCGCCTTCATCGAGAACCTGCGGCGTCGGTTTCGAGAGAACCTCATTTATGTGAGGCCCAAGTGGGAAGACCATGGGGGTGCTGGGGGTGTTCAGAGGCAGGACTGAGGGGAAGAGAGACGTCAGGGGCCTCTAGGAGAAAATTCTGACCCTCCTCCTCCTACCCCCAGACCTACATTGGCCCGGTCCTGGTCTCTGTCAACCCCTACCGGGACCTCCAAATCTATAGCCGGCAGCATATGGAGCGTTACCGTGGCGTCAGCTTCTATGAGGTGCCACCCCACCTGTGAGTGACACCCCATCCCTATCTGAGATGACCAACCCAACCCTCACTCTAAAATGACCCCTGACCTCCCACTTTGGATGAATCACTGTTGACGTCTGTGAGGAATCCCACAGTCCCTCATCCTGGACTGACTCCATTCCCTACCCGAGATGAATCAGCTCCATCTGTTCAGGACCGCCCCAGCCCCCACACCAGCTCATTCTCATTCATGACTTATTTGCCCAACTCTACCTGGCATGGCCCCCAATCTTAGTGACAGTCTGACCCCTACCTTTGAGGGATCTTCAGCCCTTCCTATGAGTGACCCCCAACCTTCACCTGAATGACCGGTAACACCCCCACTCATAAGTGATCCTCTCCATCTTCCCTCTGAAAGTGACCCTATCCACAGCTGTGAAGAATCTCCCTTTACCCACATCTCCCCAGTCCCCATCTTCAAGGTACATGCAGCTCCCACCCACAAGTGCGCTCCAACCAGACATAGGCGTTCCCTTCCCCAGTCTTACCTGCGGGACTCCCACCACTTGCAGCTGCTTGAGCCCCTACCCCCTGAGCTCCTGACCAGCCTCTGCCCCAGGTTCGCGGTGGCCGACACTGTGTACCGTGCACTGCGCACAGAGCGCCGGGATCAGGCCGTGATGATCTCTGGGGAGAGCGGGGCAGGCAAGACAGAGGCCACCAAGCGGCTGCTGCAGTTCTATGCTGAGACCTGCCCGGCCCCTGAGCGGGGTGGTGCTGTGCGTGACCGGCTGCTACAGAGCAACCCTGTGCTGGAGGTGAGGGACCAACAGCACTGAGGAGAGGGAGGGGCAGGGAGAGAAGGCCAGCATCCCTCATGCCTCATTTGCTCCTAGGCCTTCGGAAATGCCAAGACCCTCCGGAACGATAATTCCAGCAGGTTTGGGAAGTACATGGATGTGCAGTTTGACTTCAAGGTACCTGTGATGTGCCAGGGCAGGGGTGGTGGAATTCCCATGCAATGGGTACCCACTGGTCAGGTCCTTGGCACCAGTAAACATTTATTGAGCTCCTACTATGTGCCAGACACTGTTCCAGATGCTGGTGAAACAAAACGGACAAAAATTCTGCCTTCAGGGGAGACAGACAATAAACAGAAAAATGTCATGTAGGTGACAAATGCCCTGGTAAAAAATAAAACAATGTAGGGGGTGGGCAGTTGTTCTTTCAAATAAGGCAGATAGGATAGGCCTCCCTGAAAAGGTGACAGTTTGGTAAAGGTTTGATGGAGACAGGGGAGCAAGATACTGTGCAGATACCTTGGGGAGAGAGTCCAGGCAGAGGGAATAACAGTACAAAGGCCTTGAGGTGGGAGGGTGTTTGATGTTTTCTTTTTTTAAAAATATTTTTTCTTTATTGATTTGAGAGAGAGAGGAAGGGAGAGGGAGAGATAGAAACATTGACGAGAGAGAACATCGATTGGCCGCCTCTTGCATGCCCCTCGCTGGGGATTGGGCCCACAACCTGATCATGTGTCCTGACCAGGAACCAAACGGTGCGTGGGTCGTCGCTCAACCTCTGAGCCACACCGGCTGGGCGGGGGTTTGGTGTTTTCAAGCGAGGAGGGCAGAGTGGCTGGAGAAAAGAGCGAGGGGCCAAGGAATAGGAGAAGAGGCCGAACAGTGCAGGCCCTTGAGGATCTTTGTATGAACTTTTTTTTGTTTAATCCTCACCCCAGGATTTTTTTTTTTTAAATCTTCACCCAAGGACATTTTTGCATTCATCTTCAGATAGAGCGAGAGGGAGGAAGAGAGAGAGACAAACATCCATGTGAGAGAGACACATCGAGTGGTTGCCACCCGCACGACCCCAACTGGAACCAGGGACAAACTGCAACCGAGGTACATGCCCTTAGCGGGAACCGAACCCGGGACCACGGGCTGATGCTCTAACTGCTGAGCCAAACTGACCAGGGCACCCCAGGATATTTTTACATTTATCTTTCTCAGATAGAGTGGGAGGGAGAGAGAGAGAGAGATAGAAACATCGATGTGAGTGAGACACATTGATTGGTTGCCACCTGCACGACTCCAGCCTGGGCTGGGTTCAAACCGCAACTAAGGTACATGCCCTTGGCTGGAATCAAACCCAGGACTCTCTGGTCCATGGGCCGATGCTCTAATAGCTGAGCCAAACCGGCCAGGGCTGTATGAACTTCTTTTGTTGTGTTTTAATTCTCACCCGAGGATATGTTTTTATTTTATTTTATTTATTTATTTTCTTTATTGATTTTAGAGAGAGAGGAAGGGAGAGAGAAAGACAGAAACATCAATGAGTGAGAACATCAATTGGCCGCCTCCTGCATGCCTCCCACTGCGGATTGGGCCCATAACCTGGGCATGTGCCCTGGCTGGGAATCGAACCAGCGTCCTCTTGGTGCACGGTCGATGTTCAACCATTGAGCCGCACCAGGCAGGCCTGAGGATATGTTTTTAGAGAGAGGAAAGTGGGGAGAGAGAGACACACACAAACATTGTTGTAAGAGAAAAATATCGATTGGTTGCCTCCCGTACATACCCTGATCAGGGATTGAATATGCAACCTAGGTATGTACCCTGATCAGGAATTGAACCCGCAACCTTTTGGTATGTGGGACAATGTTCCAACCAACTGAGCCACCTGGCCAGGGTTGAACTTTTTTGTTTTTTACTTTATGTATTGATTTTAGGGAGAGAGTAAGAGAGAAACATCGATTTGTTCTACTTATTTATACACTCATTGGTTGCTTCTTGTTTGTTCCTTGACCCAGGATCGAACTTGCCACCTTGGCATATAGGACGTGAACTTTGTTGTTGTTGTTGTAACTGAGTGGAAGGGGGGTCCATCAGAAGATTTGGAACAGAAGTGTGTCAGGATCTAACTTTCCTCTTACAAAGATTGTTCTGACTGCTTTGTTGAGAATAGATGGTCAGAGGACCAGGCCAAGCAGGAAAGCCAGTAAGGAAGCTGATATAGTCTAGGTGACCATGACTGGAACCAGCGTGGTGGCAGTGGGGGTGGTGAGCAGTGGTTGGATCCTGGGGTTTTGAAGCTTCAGGCTGCAGGATTGGCTGTCTGACTGGATGAGGGGACTGCATACTTCTTGGCCTGAACACCTAGAAGGATGAAGTAACCACTGACCAGGACGGAAGGCCCTCGGAGGAGCAGGCCTGAGGAGGGAGATTAGGAGTTCAGTCTCAGGCCTGTTAAGTTGGAGATGCCCACTGTACACCCAAGTGGAGCTGACAGGTAGATAGGGTTGAATGTCCTTGTTTCTTAGACGAAGGAACTGAGGCGGGGGGGCTTGCCTGAGCCCACGCAGCTAGTGGCAGAGCTGGAGTTAGAGCCCAAGAATGCAGAGGAGAGAAGGGATGGACCCCATTCCCCGGTCCCCCTGAGCAGTCACCATGTTCTGTCCTGTCCACAGGGTGCCCCGGTGGGTGGCCACATTCTCAGTTACCTCCTGGAGAAGTCCCGTGTGGTCCACCAGAATCACGGGGAGAGGAACTTCCACATTTTCTATCAGCTGCTGGAAGGGGGTGAAGAGGAGACACTTCGCAGGCTGGGCTTGGAACGCAACCCCCAGAGCTACTTGTACCTGGTGAAGGTGAGTAGCTGGTGGGCAGGGCAGGTGCCACCTGGGGAGCAGCACAGCGCCAGGCTAGTCACCCAGCTTTGCCCCTCCCCCAGGGTCAGTGTGCCAAAGTCTCCTCCATCAATGACAAGAGTGACTGGAAGGTCGTCAGGAAGGCTCTCACAGTCATCAACTTCACTGAGGATGAAGTAGAGGTGAGGCCTGTGCTGGGGACCCTCCCTCTCCTCTTGTCATACCCTGAAAATCTCAGTTCACGTTGACAGCCCATTTCCACTTAGATCCTCCTTCTCCTCTCAAACACTTCACCCTCGTCCCCACTCATCTGAGCCTCCCCTGCTTGCCCTCACGGAACTCCCAGCCCCTCCTAGGACTTTCATCTGCCCTTTCTGTCCCCCAGGACCTGCTGAGCATTGTGGCCAGCGTCCTGCATTTGGGCAACCTCCACTTTGCTGCCGATGAGGAGAGCAACGCCCAGGTCACCACTGAGAATCAGCTCAAGTATCTAACCAGGGTGAGCAGGGTGAGCAGAGGGCGAGGGAAGAGCAGCTGGGCAGGGGGAAGGGCACCCTCACCATGCGCCCCCCTTGACAGCTCCTTGGCGTGGATGGCTCGACGTTGCGGGAAGCCCTGACGCACAGGAAGATCATCGCCAAGGGAGAAGAGGTGAGGCCAGGCCTGTGCCTCAGGAGGGGGGTGAGGGGCGCAAGTGTTCCAGGGTAGCCCCACTCTCATCATCGCCCCTTCCCCTAGTCGGCCCACCTGGTTCTCAGCAGGGCTGGAAGGACATGACAGGTGGCTCAGAGAGGCACAGGGAGCTGGCCAGGGTCACACAGGAAGAGGGTGATGGAGTCAGGCTGGAACCAAGATTCCTACCTCTAGGAATGAGGCCTCTTGTCCCTATACCTTCTTCCCTCTGGTGTGGTCACTGTGCCTTCTCCCGTGCACCCTCACACACACACACCCCTGAGCGGGAGGCCAGAGGAGGCCTAGTTTCCTGGTGTTTGGCCTGAACGCAAAGGGGAGGGAGGTGGGAAGGCGTCTTCAGCATTCATCTGCCTGTCTCACGCCACACTTGCAGCTCCTGAGCCCCCTGAACCTGGAACAGGCTGCGTATGCTCGAGACGCCCTCGCCAAGGCTGTGTATAGTCGAACTTTCACCTGGCTGGTCGGGAAGATTAACAGGTCCTTGGCCTCCAAGGTGAGGGCATGGTCCAGGCTGCTCCCGAGGCAGCAGGGCAGGCAGCCCCGGGAGGCTTGGGGCTGGGAGCTGGCAGGCATGGGGACCCATGCTCTTGGTTGAATGGCCCTAGGATACCGAGAGCCCCAGCTGGCGGAGCACAACGGTCCTTGGGCTCCTGGACATTTATGGCTTCGAAGTGTTTCAGCACAACAGGTCAGTGCCCTCTTCCTCCAGACTGTCTCTCCTCTTGTCTCCTTGTCCTGGTCCCTCTCCTCTGTCCCCTACCTCTCTCATCCCTGTCATTGGTTCCCCAACCGTCCTGGGTTCTGATCAGTGTTTCTGTCCATAACTGCTCAGTGTCCTCACGCATTTTTCCCTTCCCCTTCCTGGTCCTGTGGCCGCCTCGATCTCCCGTGGTCTCTTCTGCCTTTCTTCACAGCTTCGAGCAGTTCTGCATCAATTACTGCAACGAGAAGCTACAGCAGCTCTTCATCGAACTCACCCTCAAGTCAGAACAGGAGGAGTATGAGGCAGAGGGCATAGCGGTGAGCGCAGGCCGGCAGGTGTCCCCAAGTGTCATAGGAAGCCCAGGCATCAGTCCTGGGAGAGGCACCAGGACCCCATGATGATGTCCTCCTTCCCCTCACCCCTCAGTGGGAGCCTGTCCAGTATTTCAACAACAAGATCATCTGTGATCTGGTAGAGGAGAAATTCAAGGGCATCATTTCCATTTTGGTGAGTCCCCTGTTTCTCTAAGGCCTCGCGTGGGGGTCTGGGTGGGAGAACGTCACTCCTTCCCCTCTCTCTCCAGGCCGGTCCACGAACGGCCAGTTTGGGGCTGAGCAGGGACAGGGCAAGGCTGTGCATGGAGGCTGGCTGGACCTGGAAGCTGTCTCTCAGAGGCCCTTATGATCTGCACCTTTCCCCTGTGTTTCTGCCTCCTGCATCGTGCCCCCAAATTACCTGTGCTCTCCAGCCCCTCCCCTGATACATCCATCACTCTGTGCCACACCCCCAGGATGAGGAGTGTCTGCGCCCTGGGGAGGCCACAGATCTGACCTTTCTGGAGAAGTTGGAGGACACCATCAAGCACCATCCACACTTCCTGACGTGAGTGGGGTTGCAGGGCTCACTTGGGTAGACTCTGTGGAAGCCTGGGATCCTCCACAGTCATAAAACACCAGCCACAAGAAGATACCAGAGGAGGTGCACGGTTCAGGACAGGCGCACAAAGCCACAGCTCACAGCACATCCATGAAGGAAGGAGCCAGGAGCATGGCCTCCGCCCTATTTTCTGAGCATGAAACTTGCTAAGATTTTTTAGCTTCCTTATTTGGAAATTGCTTTTTATTTAAGGCATCCCCTAAAGTGGGGAGAGGGAGAAAGGATGCAAGCCCCTCTGTCTCAGCTCTGTTCTGCATGTTCTGTGCACATCTCCTCTAACCTGACGCAGCCTCTGGAGGAGGTGTCCGCGGTGCTGTCTCCATTTTACTGAGGCTCAAGGAGAAGTCATTTGCCCAAGGTTATCTCACATCTAGTAAGTTACAGAGCTGGGACTGAGTCCCAGGGCTGCGAATGCCAAAGCCCTGAGCACTTTTGCTTAATAGAATATTAAGGCTCTTTTTCTGATTGTAAAAATAACGTTGCTCACTGGAAAAAAGCTGGAATGTGTGTAAAAGCCACTCGTGGTCCTGTCACCCAGAGGTCATCACTGGTAACAATTCGAGGCATTTCCTTCCTGCCTTTTTCTATACATTTTTTTTTTCATAGTTGAGAACTTTCTGTGTACAGCAAGTCCTCAAATAATGTTTCGGTCAGTGTCATTTGTTGATGGGATGTCCTGGGAACTTCACTTTTGTTTATATCAATTAACATATGGTAAAATTGGTTTCATTCTACATCATCGTTTCACTTCAAGTCACCTATTGACAATGTTAAGTGAGAACTTTACTGAAGAAGGCTCAGGGCAATGTTATATCCTGAGTGTTTTCCTGTATCATCAGAGAAATCTCAAAATGTTTTCTTTGCCCTGGCCGGTTTGGCTCAGCGGTTAGAGCGTCGGTTAGATGTTTCTCTCTCTCTCTCTCTCTCTTCTTCTCCCTTCCTCCCACTCTATCTGAACCAAAAATGGTCCTCGGGTGAGGATAAAAAAAACAAATGCTTCCTCTAATGGCTCTAACCCAGCCTCTGGGGGCCCCTGGCCAGCCTCTAGGTTTCTGCTAAGTAACAAAGCTGCCACAGACATCTTTGTGCCTTAAACCTCTACCTATGTCTCTGGTTAGTTGCTTGCTATAGTTCTTGTTTGGCCCTGGCTGGTTTGGCTCAGCGGTTAGAGCATCAGCCCGCGGCCCCGAGAGTCCTGGGTTTGGTTCCCGCCAAGGGCATGTACCTTGGTTGCAGTTTGTCCCCGGCCCTGGTTGGTCGTGCGGGTGGCAGCCACTTGATGTGTCCCTTTCACGTCGATGTTTCTCTCTGTCTCTCTCTCCCTCCCACTCTATCTGAACAAAAAATGGAAGGAAAAAAAATGTCCTCAGGTGAGGATTAAAAAAAATAGTAATAATAGTTCTTGTTTGTTTGTTTTGTTTTATTAGGTTTCACCTGAGGTTTTCCACTGATTTTTAGAGAGAGTGGGAAGGAGGGAGGGGGAGAGAGAAACATCGATGTGAGACAGGCACACAGATTGGTCGCCTCCCACACGTGCCCCAACCAGGGGCCAGGAATTGAACCCGAAACCCAAGTACATGCCCTTGACCAGGAATCGAACCTGTGACCCTCTGGTGCCCAGGCCAGTGCTCTAACCACTGGGAACACTGGATATTTTTTGTCCATTGATTTTCTTAGATAGAGTGGGAAGGAGAGGGAGGGAGGGGGAGAGAGAGAGAGAGAGAGAGAGAGAGATACATTGATAAGTTGTGTCTCTCAACCCCGACCAGGGCCGGGGATCAAATCTACAACCAAAGTACATGCCCTTGACCAGGAATCAAATCCGTGACTCTGGTCTGCAGGCTGACGCTCTAAACACTGAATCACACCGGCCAGGGCATGCATTAGTTCTTAAAAGTAGAAAATGGGCCCTGGCCAATGTGGCTTGGTTGGTTGGAGTGTCAGCCCCTGCACCAAAAGGTTGCGGATTCAATTCCCAGTCAGGGCATGTAAGTGAGGCAACTAATCTTTTGCACATTGATGTTTCTCTTTCTCTCCTTCCCTCTCTTCAAATAATTAATAAAACAACGTATCCTTGGCTGGGCTGGAGTGGCTCAGTTGGTTGCGCATTCTTCTGTGCACCGAAAAGTTGCAGGTTTGATTTCCAGTAGGAGCATATACCCAGGTTGCAGGTTCAATCCCTGATTGGGGCACATATAGGAAGGCAACCATCTCTCACATCGATGGTTCTCTCTCTGTCTCCCTCCCTCCCTTTCTTCCTTCCACTCTCTCAAAATCAGTGGAAAAATATCCTTGGGTGAGGATTAACAACAACAACAAAATGTGGAAAGTGGGCTAAAGGGTATAAACATGCTTAACACTAAAGTCATCTCTTGGGGCAGATTCCATTCTTAAAATGTAGTGGGCAGTGCTCAGCCTTCTGAGCAGTCATGCAATAGCCAGAGGCATTGGCATTGAGAGTAGCCCTCGCCCAGTGTGCCCTGGCAGTGCAGGCCAGATCCTGGTCCTGGCACAGTGTGATCCTGGGCAAGTGGGCAAGACCATCTACCTCCCTTAGGCTCATTGGCTACCTCTGCAGGCAGGCTAATGGCTTGGCCCTAGCTACTACGAGGCAGAGTAGGCTGTTAGGGTGGCCCTGGGCATGCCTGCTCTTACTGGATGTCTGTTTCCTCCCTCTAAGGCTCTTTAGCAGGCAGGGAGCAGGCTCAAGCCAGCAATCTATAGCTTCCTCTCCCTGTCACCCCCCAGGCACAAGCTGGCTGACCAGCGGACCAGGAAATCCCTGGGCCGCGGGGAGTTCCGCCTTCTGCACTATGCTGGGGAAGTAACCTACAGCGTGACCGGTGAGGATTCTGGGGCTGGGTCCCCACAGTGGGCAGGGGGGCGGGCTCCTCCTCACCTCACATCTGCTCTCCCTTCCCAGGGTTTCTGGATAAAAACAATGACCTTCTCTTCCGGAACCTAAAGGAGGTGAGGAGGACTCCAGGTTTGGCCCTGAATGATCCGTGTCCCAGGAATCTGTCTGCTTGCCCCCTGTACTACCACCTTGATCCCTTGCTCTGCCCTCACAGACCATGTGCAGCTCGGAGAATCCCATCATGAGCCAGTGCTTCGACCGGAGCGAGCTCAGTGACAAGAAGCGGCCAGAGACGGTGTGGAGGCTGTGGGACCCGGGGGGCCTGTGTGTGCACGTGGATAAGCCTGGGAGTTGGCCATATGCACTCGAGCTTGTGTGTTTGTTGATGCCTGTGTGCACATCTGTGTGTGTCTGGAAGGCTGCTTGGGGTGTGTAGCTGTGCCTACCTCTGTGTGTGCCTGTGTGTGCATCTGTCTTTATGCATATACATAACCACTGCTCCATTTCAGTCCTTGTTACCTCTCCTCTGAGCCAGCCAACCTCCTCCCTGGTGTCCTGATTCCTCATCTGCCCTTATCAAGCGTCTTCCACATATCTGCTCTGGAGATATATCAAATTGCAGATCTGTTCTTGTCATTCCCTCACTCCAAATTCCTCTATGGTTCCCTTATTCCCTCAAGGTAAAATTCACTCTCCCTAATGTGACTCTTGAGTCCTGCTCTGATACTGCCTCTGCCTGCCTCTAACCCCCTTTTCTACTTCCCACCTGGGATCATGTGCTGTTTATAGCTCTCTGTGTACATCAAGCCTTTGCTCAGGCTGTCCCTCTGCCTGGAATGCTTTTCTCTGTTTGCTTCCTTCTGGCTGTCTCCTACCTATCTTCTTCTTCTTCTTTTCCTCCCCCCCTTCCCCCCTCCCCCATTCCTCCTCTCCTCCTCTCCCCCTCCTCCCCTCCTCCCCCTCCTCCCCTCCCTCTCCTCCCCCTCCTTCTTTAATTGATTTTTAGAGAGAGAAAGAAAGGAAAAGAGAGAGAGAGAAACATTGATTTGTTGTTCCACTTATGCATTCATTGGTTGATTCTTGTATGTGCTCTGAATGGGGATCAAACCCACAACTTCTAACCAACTGAGCTACCCAGCCAGGGCTCCTACATATCTTTTAAATCTTAGCTGAAGGGTCATGTCCAGAAGGCCTGTCCTGATGCCCACTACCCCACAGAGTGGATTAGTTGCCCCTTCTTGGTGCTCCCAGAACCACAGGCATACATGGTAGATTGCGAGTCTGCTTGAAGATTCTGCAGAGCAGTGTACAGGGATAATGTTTGAGGCATAGGTGTAGGATACCTTGTTTAGGAACGTGGCCCTGAAATTCTAGAGAAAATGGTTGCCAAAGTAAGACGTAGGATTGAGCAGCCTGAGCAGGATTTTTAGACCCCAGTGAGATTCCTAAACTGAGATCTCTAGCCAAGCCATAATGATGCAGGTGGGGGTAGTCCGTCCCCTTCTGCTATTGTGAGGGAGGAGGTAGGAGGAAGCGCCCCAGCAGGGTAGGGGGTGGTTGTGGGAATTGTTGCTGCTTTGCCCCAGGGAGAGGCTGTGCCAGGGATCAGTGGCCTCAGCCCATCTCCAGCCAACCTTTCATTCACCTTGGCTCACCAGGTGGCCACCCAGTTCAAGATGAGCCTCCTGCAGCTGGTAGAGATCCTGCAGTCTAAGGAGCCCGCTTATATTCGCTGCATCAAGCCCAATGATGCCAAACAGCCCGGTAGGCCCCTTCCACCCATGGGCCTGTGGGGCTTACTCTCTGGGTGAGGGCTATGTGCCATCTGTCCATGCAAGCCCACCGATTTCCCTGTTACCCCTCCTCCAGGCCGCTTTGATGAGGTGCTAATCCGGCACCAGGTGAAGTACCTGGGACTGATGGAGAACTTGCGTGTGCGCAGAGCTGGCTTCGCCTATCGCCGAAAATATGAAGCTTTCCTGCAGAGGTGGGGGCGGGGCCTGACTCAGTGCTAGGGGAAGGGGTCCAGAGGGTAGGAGCCTCTTAGATCCTGGGAGGGAAAACGGGGACTCTGGGCCCCATTTCAGAGACAGAATGCTGAGACTGAGCTGCTGTGGGGCCCTTCCATGCTGCAGGCCTAAGGTCAGCCTTGGAGAACACCCACCCCACCAGGCCTTGCCCTCATGGAGCATCTGGGCAGGGGTTCATGAGACAGGCACCCACATACCTGTCATCAGGATCAGTGGTGAATGCTAATGAGAAGGACAGAGCTTCTGATCAGCTCAGAAAGGAGAGAACAGCTTTGTGGTCATTCTGACTTAGGGGTCTGGGAGTCAGTCAGGTGTGAATTCCGTCTCTGCTACTTCCCAGCCGGTGGCCTTAGGCAGATGAGGATACCTCAGTCGCCTTATCTTTAAAATGGGGATAACAGCCCTGGCCGGTTTGGCTCAGCGGTTAGAGCGTCGGCCTGAGGTCCGGAGAGACCCGGGTTCGGTTCCCGCTAAGGGCACGTACTTCGGTTGCAGTTTGTCCCGGCCCTGGTTAGTCGTGCGGTGGCAGCCACTCGATGTGTCCCTTTCACATCGATGTTTCTCTCTCTCTATCTCTTCCTCTCTCTCCCTCCCACTCTACCTGAACAAAAAAATGGAAAAAAAGTTCTCTGGTGAGGATAAAAAAATAAAATAAAATGGGGATAACAGAGCCTCCTCCCAGGCTTTCTGTGAGCTGCCAGTTAGGGGACTTCCCAGCAGGTGTCCAGAAAAGCTGATTTGGGTCCCCAGGGAAGGGTGCTCGCTGGGGTGGAGTTGGGTGCATATCTGCTCTTGCCCCCAGGTACAAGTCGCTGTGCCCGGAGACATGGCCCACTTGGGCAGGACGTCCTCAGGATGGGGTGGCTGTGCTGGTCAGGCACCTCGGCTATAAGCCAGAAGAGTACAAGATGGGCAGGTGAGTGGTGCCCACTCCTGGGTCTAGGGGGCATGGGGGTGGCAACGAGGGGCTAATCACTGCTGCCCTCCCAGGACCAAGATCTTCATCCGCTTTCCCAAGACCCTGTTTGCCACAGAGGATGCCCTGGAGGTCCGGAGGCAGAGCCTGGGTGAGAGAGAGGCCCCGCCCTTACTGTCCCAGTGGGATCTGTCTGGGAAGCAAGAAATACATCACTGCATTCGGGCTCCTTTTCCAGGAAGTCCACCTTGCCCACATTCAGCTGCCCTCCTTACCAGCTCCAGCCCCAGCACCTGCCATCTGTCCTGCCCTTTGGCACAAACTCTGAGCATGTTCTCACGTTCCTTTGCTCCCTCCTACTCACTTTCATTTAGTCTGCCTTCTTATTTCTCCTCTTATCAATAGTCCTTCAACCACTCCCTTATTCATGCTGCTCAGTGAGCTCTGATAGGCAGGCCCCCAGCAAGATCCCCTGAGCTCTGGTCAATTGACTTTCTTTCCCAACCGCAGCCACGAAGATCCAGGCCTCCTGGAGGGGCTTTCACTGGCGGCAGAAATTCCTCCGGGTGAAGCGATCAGGTTCGGAGGCCCAGGGGTCTTCAGGGGGCAGGGTCTGGGGCTAGGGTGGGCCACCTGGGTGAGGAGATGAGATAGAGGTCAGCCATTTGCGGTCTCTGCAGCCATCTGCATCCAGTCGTGGTGGCGGGGAACGCTGGGACGGAGGAAGGCGGCCAAGAGGAAGTGGGCAGCACAGACGATCCGGCGGTGAGCGCTGGGGCACCGTGAGGGTGCAGAGCTGGGCATGTGTACGGGGGCCGCTGTCAGACTTCTCACCCTCATCGCGTTGGGCTCCCCATTCCCAGGCTCATTCGAGGCTTTATCCTGCGCCATGCACCCCGTTGCCCCGAGAATGCCTTCTTTCTGGACCATGTGCGCACATCTTTTTTGCTCAACCTGCGGCGGCAGCTGCCCCGGAATGTCCTGGACACTTCCTGGCCCACACCACCACCTGCCCTGCGTGAGGTCTGTGGACCCTCCCTGCTGATGTAGGGCCCCTCAAAGCACTCAGTGGAGGGACCCAATTATCACGTGGCCAGAGGAACAGTTAAGAGGCCTCCCCAAGGGAGGGGAACTGGGGCTGGGCCATGGACAATGAGATGTTTTTCAAGAAACAACTTGGGAATGGAACAGGTTGTCCATATTGAGGGGGTGTTGCTTAGGCCAAAGCCCGGTGGTGGGCATATGCCTGTTGTCCTCAGAGGGGGAAGGGAGCCAGGCTGTCTCGGTGCCCTGATACCGCTCGTGCCCACAGGCCTCAGAGCTTCTGCGGGAGTTGTGCATGAAGAACATGGTGTGGAAATACTGCCGGAGCATCAGCCCCGAGTGGAAGCAGCAGGTACGGAGAGCCAGGACACAGGTGTGGGCTGGCAGTGGGCACCACTCGAAGAGTGCCAGCCTGGGGAGCACTTGACCCCTGATTTATCATGTGACCTAAAATGGATTCCAGCCCCTCTTTGGTCTCATGTGTGAAACAGAAGCCGGAGTAGGTTGTGGGTGGAAAATAGGGTTCACCTTCTGGGCCAGCTCCACTGGATGGGTAGAGGCTTCCCAGAGCCGTGTTGTAGCTTCAGTCTAGTCGACTGGTAATGTCTGCCATGGTTTTGGAGACAGACATTGCTGGCCAATGTGCCTTATATTTGCCAACTCAATAGTGGGTGATGCGGAAGGACCTGCCTGCTCAGACAACATGCAGTTGTTTCGAGTATTAGCAGTCAGCCAGCTTCAGGATCCTGGGTTAAAGCTGAATATTGAGGGTTCCAGGGCCTAATGAGGGAAATTATCCCCATAACTGGGCCTGGACCTGGGAAGCTGTCATGACCCTTTTAGGGAACTCTGCCGTGGTTGGTGGAGCCGGGGGTACGGTGAGGGGGGCTAATGGGAGTGTTGGTGGCAGGGTTTAGCCTCCTGATGTTGGAGCCAGAAAGAAGGTGAGAGATGCTTTCTCAGCCTCTGAGGCTGGCCTGCCCCCCACCCCACTCTGACACCCCTCCTCCCTGCCCTTGTCTCCTCAGCTGCATCAGAAAGCCGTGGCTAGTGAGATCTTCAAGGGCAAGAAGGACAATTACCCCCAGAGTGTCCCCAGGCTCTTCATCAGCACACGGCTTGGTGAGCCCCTGACTTTGCAGTGCTCAAACCCTTCATCACCATCCTAGTCCCCTCTCTCCTCGTCTGACCCCTCTCCCCGATCTGGGTTGCAGGTGCAGACGAGATCAGCCCCAAAGTGCTGCAGACCCTAGGCACCGAGCCCATCCAGGTGAGGCCCTACCTGCAGCCCTTAGTCCAGCATAGTTTTGCTACCCAAGGGCTAGATGGGGGCATCAGGGCCTGGGCAGAGGGTAAGGGGGCTTTCCCTGGAGCCCCCTCAGCCCCCCCCCTGGCCCTCACCCCACGCTCTGTCCTCAGTATGCAGTGCCTGTAGTGAAATACGACCGAAAGGGCTACAAACCCCGACCCCGGCAGCTGCTCCTGACACCCAGCGCCGTGGTCATCGTGGAGGATGCCAAAGTCAAGCAGAGGATTGATTACACCAACCTGACAGGTGAGCCAGAGTCCAGCGCTGCCTGGGGAGGACCCCTGCTCTGACCCTTGATCCCTGACCTTTGTGCTCTCCGTCAGGCATCTCCGTCAGCAGCCTGAGCGACAGCCTCTTCGTGCTGCATGTGCAGCGTGAGGACAACAAGCAGAAGGTGCCCCTTTGGGGACTGGGAGGCAGGGTGAGTGAGTTCACTGGGTCTGGGCAGAGCCTGACCCCTCTCCTTGCCTGGGTCCCCAGGGGGACGTGGTGCTGCAAAGTGACCATGTGATTGAGACACTGACCAAGACGGCCCTCAGCGCTGACCGTGTGAACAACATCAACATCAACCAGGGCAGGTGAGGCAGGGGGGGTGGAGAGGGGCCGTGTGTACACATGTGTGCAGTCCTCACACACACCCTCCCCTCCAGCATCACGTTTGCAGGTGGCCCCGGCAGGGACGGCATTATTGACTTCACACCTGGCTCAGAGCTGCTCATCACTAAGGCCAAGAACGGTCACCTGGCTGTGGTGAGTGGACCTGGCTGGCAACACCTGCTTCCCTGCTGATGGCCCTGGGACTGGGCTGGAGCCTCCGGTGACCAGGGCTTCCTTGGCAGTGCCGTACCACCCTTGTCACCTGTTGCCCATTGAGGGCCAAAGAGAGGGGCCTTTTGAGCCCCCACAGTGCAGAGAGTCATAAAGATGGCAGCATGGGGAGGTGGGAAAGACCTAGGGGCTCGGGGGATCCTCGGTGGGAGGAGAGGCCCACTCTGGCTAGGGCAGGGAGTCCGATGGGAGTAGGACCAGCTGCTGCTGCGAGTTCCTCACCCGTGAAGACAAGTGCCTGGTGCACCTCTGTCTACTTCCCGCTCACCACTTGGCTTCCCCCTCTGCCCCCGCAGGTGGCCCCACGGCTGAACTCTCGGTGATGAAGGTGCCCGCTGGACCCTCCCACCTCCCAATGCTTTGCTTTTCCTCTCCTCCCCGTCCCAGTTACCAAAGACTTGAGCTTCCAGACAGGGACCCAGGGACACCCCAAAGCCCTCCGACAAACTCCTGCCTCCTGCTCGTCCTCTCTTGAGGGAGCTGCCCCAGGAGTGGGCCAGGCCGGGCCACAGCAATAGGAAAGCCGGGGCCAGAGGCGGACGTGCCCGCCCCACTGCCAATGCCAAATATTTGAGAGAAGGGAACTTTTGCTGAGGTTTTCTGGGATTTTTTGACACTTTATAGGAAACTATTTTTTTTAAAGCTATTTTCCCACCCCAAGACACACTGGATGTGTTTCCCTGACTCCAGCAGGGCAGAGAACGTAGCCCAGAGGTTGGGCGGTCTGGGCCCTGGTGCCCTCTTCCCTGCCCAGGCCGCCCCATCCTCCTTGTTCCCTTGGCACCTTGTCTGCCTGTCTGCCTACCCACCTATACCTTTTGCAGCCCACTCTGACATCGAGAGGGGGCCTGAGACCACCCTTGCCTGCCCCCTTCTTCCTGCCTTAAAAATGCCCTTTTAATATCAGCAGCCTAGCTGAGGGCATCCTGGGGTGGGGGAAGGAGTCTTAGCCCATAGAATTTGGATGACAGAGAGCATCTAGTCCAGCCTCTTGGTGCAACAGCAGGAGACAGTGGCCCAGAGAGGGGAAGGGACTTGCCCTTTATCTAACAGGTTGGGGCAAAACCAGGACTGCACCCCTGTACCCTCAGCACACCTCACTGCCTCTTCTGGGGACACGGGGCCCCACAAAACAGGCTCATGTCTTACGGGTGCATGTGGCTCCCTGACCAGCAATCACCCTTAGGGGCCACCAGATCGGAGAAGCACTTCTGCCTGAGTCCATGCCTTAGGATGTTACCCTGAGCACATAACTTTGGCCCCAACTCAAGTATGTGAGGCCTTTCCTGGGACCTGAGCTGCTCCCTGTCCTGGGAACCTGAGGAAGGGGCTGGCCTTGGGAGGAGCTGCAGGGGCATCACCTCTTTCTGCTGCTTCTCCCCCCACACCTCCCCAGAGGGCCGGGGGCTGTCCAGCCGCCTCTGCCTCCTGGGGTCTTGGCCCACTGCTGACACTTCTGCGACCCAGAGAAACACTAAATAAAGCAATATGTGTTTGCCAACATTTGTCTCCTTGTGAATGTTAAGGAGGGGAGAGGAGCCCCTAGAAGGCAGCCAGGAATCTTGTATTAGAATTCTGCCTTGTCCCCAGAAGGAAGGAGGCAGGGCTCCCTGCCCAGGGGAAAGAGCAGGTGTGACCCGTAGCTGTGACACTGTCTTAAGAAGGGCTGCTCATGCCCTGGCTGCTTTGGCTCAACAGAGCGTCAGCGTCAGCCTGCGGTCCAGAGAGACCTGGGTTCAGTTCCTGCTAAGGGCACGTACCTCGGTTGCAGTTTGTCCCCAGCCCTGGTTGGGTCATGCGGGTGGCAACCACTCAATGCGTCCCTTTCACGTCAATGTTTCTCTCTCTCCCTCCCTCCCACTCTATCTGAACAAAATATGGAAAAACGTCTTCTGGTGAGGATTAAAAAAAAAAAAGGGCTGCTCAGCCTGGCCCAATGCCATGGGCTGGGGAGCTGGTGCACAGAAATGCACCCCAGTATGAGAAGTGCAGGTGCCAAGGGGCAGACCCACAGGTGACTGGGGGTGGGGGTGGAGGCTTGCAGACACTTCACAGAGATGACATTTGAGGTAGGTCTCAAAGGATAGTCTCCAAATTTGGATTGGGTTACAAGTCACTGACCCAATCCAAACTGGCTTGGGAAGCAGAGGACATTTATTAGCATTTGAAATCTAATAGCCCCAGGGTTGGGCTGCTCCCAGGTGCACATAGAAGTGTCTGGAACCATCTCTTGGCTCAGCCTTCCCCTGGTGATGTGGTGGCAGCAGCAGCCACCAACAGCTCCAGACTCTCATTCCATGAGGCTGGCACAGAGGCGGGGAGAAAAAGTGCCTCTTTCTGAGTAATTCAGAAGTCTCAGCCCATTGTCAGTGGACAGCTCGGATGAGGTGCTCTTCCCTGACCCAGTCGTCGTAATCGTGTCATTAGGGAGAACAGCATATTCTGCTGTGCTGCCAGGCCTGGGTCCTGTGTCTAGCTCCCTAAAACAGAAGTGGCATGGACCCCACCTGACCACGAGGACCAAGAGTGGGGTAGATGACTTTCCAAATGAAATCCAGTGTTGCCTTGAGAAGAAAGGGTGTGAGTGTCGCAAGCTGCAGCCACAGAACTCAGCAGATGGCTGAGCGTTGCCAAGTGGGAGGGGCAGGGTGAGCAGAGGGAATGGCAGGACTTAAAGGCAAGGAAAGTTTTAGCTGAGGCCTTACACTTTAGAGTCAGGCTATCTGCTGAGTTTAGACTCATCACCTAGGGGAGCGGTTCTCAATGAATGAGATACCACGCGTGGTATGACTCTTGAGCTGGACACAATCCTGGGAGCACACCTAGGTTTTGACACCGCCCAGCAAATTAATTTAAATAAAAATGGAAGCGCCACAATTATTTGTCTGCTCTATCAGTAGTAACAGTGGCTCCAAGAAGCCAACAGATAAGATAAACATTGTTAGGTGCAATTACCAGGTTTACAACTGTGGCAACTTTCCTTTTCTTTGCCAATTAGTCCCCATGGGGAGTGATGTCACAGACAACCAGATGCCACTGAGGGACCCTGTCCTTTTGAGAGGTAACCAAGAATGGTTTGTGCCCCCAGCTCACATCCTGCAGGAAGTGCAGTGCCCTCCAGGAGATATCTGTCAATGGTAGGAAGCTACTTTTGGCTCTGGACAGGAGTAGTCACCCAACTCTACATTCATTCATTCGACCAACATTTACTTAATGTGCCAGGCTCTCTTGGATCGCTTTGATAACCTGGAATATAACAGGAACAAAAAGACCCAAATCCTGCCCAGCTGGTGTGGCTTAGCAGTTGAGCATTGACCCATGCACCAAGAGGTCACCAGTTCGATTCCCAGTCAGGGCACATGCCCAGGTTGTGGGCCAAATCCCCAGTGGGGGGCATACAGGAGGCGGCCAATCAATGTTCTCTCATCACTGTTTCTATCTCTTTCCCTCTCCCTTTCTATCTCTCTGAAAACAATAAAGAAAAAATGTTTTTTAAAAAAGATGCAAATCCTTGCTTTTATGGAGCTTATATTCTAGAGGGGAAGAGAGGACAATACACCAAACTAATATGTAAAATAAATAAAGGAGCCCTGGTCGGTTTGGTTCAGCATTTAGAGCATCAGCCCTTGGACCAATGAGTCTCGGAATCAATTCCAGTCAAGGGC
Source organism: Molossus molossus (assembly GCF_014108415.1). NCBI lineage: Eukaryota > Metazoa > Chordata > Mammalia > Chiroptera > Molossidae > Molossus > Molossus molossus. The sequence goes on along the minus strand of NW_023425354.1, from coordinate 42,200,234 downwards.
ATGTACCTCGGTTGCGATTCTTCCCGGCCCTGGTCGGGATGGTGCACACGTGTCTCTTTCACATGGATGTTTCTCTCTCACTCCCTCTCCTTCCCTCCCACTCTATCTGAAGATAAAGAGAATAATATCCTCGGGTAAGAATTAAAAAAAAAAAACTTAAATAAAGGAGATAAGTGCTAGAAAAATAAAGCTGCGTGCTCCCCCTCCCAGGAGTACACCAGAGCCTTTCCCCTCTCTCTCCCCCTCTTCACCCCACCGCCACCTCCTGAGCCCCTTTATTCTACTAATAGAATGTGGCTTTCTAAATAAAAGCTCTCTTATCGGAAAAATAAAAAAGAAAGAAAGAAACCCTTGGCTGGTGTGGCTCACTGGTTGGAGTGTCAGCCCATGTACCTAAGGGTCAAAGGTTCGCTTCCTGGTCAAGGGCACATACCTGGGTTGTAGATTTGATCCCAGCCCCAGTCAGGGTGCATGCGGGAAGCAACCGACTGATGTGTCTCTCTCACATCAATGCTTCTCTCTCTCTGTCTGTCTCTCTCCCCCTCCCTCCCTTCCACTCTCTCTAAAAATCAATGGAAAAAATATCCTCGGGTGAGGATTAACAACAACGACAAAATACTCTGGCCCTGGCTGGTTTGGCTCAGCGGTTAGAGCGTCGGCCTGCGGTCCAGAGAGACCCGGGTTTGGTTCCCGCTAAGGGCATATACCTCGGTTGCAGTTTGTCCCCGGCCCTGGTTGGTCGTGCGGGTGGCAGCCACTCGATGTGTCCCTTTCATGTTGATGTTTCTCTCTCTCTCTCTCTCTTCCTCTCTATCCCTCCCACTCTATCTGAATAAAGAATGGAAAAAAAAAATGCTCTGGCTGGTGTGGCTCAGTTAGTTGGATCCTGAGTCAGAGCACATTTGGGAGGCAACTGATCCATATTTCTTTCTCTCCTTTCCTCTCTCTAAAATCAATAATAATAATAATAACAACAACAACAAAGCAGAGAAGGGGGAGAGGGAGAGTTGGGCCTGCACTTTGAAGTTTCAGATGGACTGTGAGGGAAGGCCTCCCTGGGAGGGGGGCAACACTGGACAGCAGGGGTGAGGCAGTGACTGGACATCCAGCAGAAGGAACAGCCAGCGCGGAGCATGGAGGCTAGTCAGAGAAAGAGGAAGGTCAGCGGGCTGGAGAGGAGAGAGCAGGGGAGGAGAGGGAGAGAAGACAGGAGGATTTACATCTCACCTCCTGCAGATGCTCTTGCTTTCCTCAGCTCCTTGAGGGTGGAGTCTTGAAAGCTGGTACCTGCTCCTTCCCCACAAAAGCATCTGTGTGAGCAGCTCCCCTAAAGCATGAGGGCAACGAGGGGTTCACTTTGAAGCAAAGCAGGCAACTCGTTCTCAACAGTCCTACAGCATGTCGCTGCTGGGAACATCTCTGACCTTTCCAGGAAGGTCTGGCCTCCTGCCTGGGTTCCCAGCACACTCTCCTCCCCTCGACCCTCCACGGAGGCCTCTCACATTTCTCCCCAGAGCCTTCCCCTGGTGTCTGCTTCCAGATCCTATCTTTGCACATTTTAAGACTGGTCCTTGTCTCTGCAAAATGAAGGGCTACCCACTGGAGGTGGGGCACCTCTCTTTTTCACAGCCCAGAAGCTCCAGCAGAAACTTGGAAATTTCTGTCTTTCTCCCTTTCTCCATTTCCATGTGTGAATGAGAACAGGGCAGACGTGTTTTCCACAAATGCAAACTGTGCCTACACACACTCACCCACCTTTTCTCTCTTTATCACACGCTTCAGAAGGTGCTACTGTCAGTTTTCTATCTAAATGAAAATTTTTGTCATCGTGATACAAATCATCTTTCTGTTTGCCTTTTCCAAGATTTTTAGAGAGAGTGGAAGGGAGGGGCGGGTGGGGGGGGGGGGAGAGATACATCAATGTGAAAGAGACACTTCGATTGGCTGCCTCCTGCACAGTCCCCAACCAGGGCCAGGGATTGAACCTATAACCCATGTATGTGCCCTTGACTGGGAATTGAACCTGCGACCTTTCAGTGAGCAGGCCAACACTCTAACCACTGAGCAACACCAGCCAGGGCTGCTGGGGTTTTTTGTTTTGTTTTGTTTATGGAAAAGGAAAAGTGATGTCTGGCTAGCGTGGCTCAGAGGTTGAGTGTCGATCCATGCACCAAGAGGTCGCCAGTTTGATTCCCAGTCAGGACACATGCCCAGGTGGTGAGCTGATTCCCAGTGGGGGGCATGGAGGAGGCTGTCACTCGATGTTCTCTCTCATCGATGTTTCTGTCTCTCTCTCTCCCTCTCCCTTCCTCCCTCTCTAAAAGTCAACAAAGAAAGAAAAGCAAATTTAAAAAAAAAAAGGAAAAGGAAAAGCAGGTGTGAGTAGCCCAGTTCCAGAGGGTTCCATTCATGAAGAACCTGGGAGTTGTGTAGGGCACAGCCCGCACAGCTGAATGCAGAAGCTCTGTGCTGTTAGGTGGTGCAGAGCAGGCAGGCAGGTCATTGACCTCCCTGCTCCTCCTCCACTGCTAAAATAAGGAACGTCTTTCTTTCCTCAGGATCGGAGTAAAGAACTTCGGTGTGCTTTTCTCTTGAACAGGGCAGCCTTCCCTTTTTTACCCTCTTTCACCTCTGCTCCTTCAGGTACCTTCCCTGTCTCCACCCCCAATACCAGGAGCCCTTCCTAAGGAGGAAGGTCACATTCTTTTTTATTCTATTTTATTTTTTATTGATTGATCTGAAAGAGAGAGAGATCAATTTGTTGCTCCATTTGTTTATGTATTCATTGGTTGCTCCTTGCATGTGCCCCGGCGGGGGATGGAACCGGAAACCTTGGTATTTCAGGACTGCGCTCGGACTGCGCACCCAGCTAGGGCAGGTCACATTCTTTGTGGGGCAGGTCTCAGGCTTATCTGGGAAGTTGGGTTGGGTGGAGCAAAAGCCACCATTATGGCTGCAAATCCTGACATATGAAGGGGAAAGGAGGAGGAAGAAAAGAGAAAGAAGGGTGGGCTTGCCTTCTTCTTGTCCCAAGGCCACTTCTGTTCCGACTTTGTTGTCCTCTGAATTAGTAGATTCTCTGTGCTCCAAGGGGGAGCACACCTGAGTAGCGTTTGGGGCTGGGCCTCCCCTCCTTGCCAATATTCTTGCTTATTTTCCAGCTCAGTTATGATTTGTTCTCTCTCTCTCTCCCTTCCTTTCTTCTTTCCTTCCTCGTTCGTTCTCTCTGTTTCTTTCCTTCTTTTTCTTCTTTTAAAGTATTCCCTCCTCCTGTACGCCCATGTGCCCTAGGGACAGGGCTTAAAGGCCCAGCTTCAGAACCCCACAGGCAGTTTTAGGGTAAGGTCCTGACTCAAAGCTGGGCCATCTTGGGGGGAAATGAGGGGCAGGGTCTTCGCTTTCCAGAGGGAAGAATTAACACTGAGGTGGCTTCTGCTGCTGGCTTGTGGTGACATGCTGTGACTAAGCCAGGGTCACCTCGATGAGTCATCCACAGCAGGGAAGTTGCCCTTGCTCCCCTCCCCTTCCCAGAGAAGGCCCAGGGGTATGTGAAGTAGGTCTGGAAGGTGTGTTATTCCTGTAAGACCATAACCCGAGGCTGACTTATTTATTTATGTTTTTTTCACAACTATCAATGTTTATTGTTCAGCTTTCCCCAGTAGGCCAGTGCTAGGGCTGAGGGGCTGAGCCTAAATGAGAAGTAGGTCTGGGGGCCATCTTAATGTGTAACCATCCCCATGTGACCATCTTTTTTTTTTTTATCCTCCCTGGAGGACATTTTTCCATTTTTTTTGTTCAGATAGAGTGGGAGGGAGAGAAAGGAAGAGAGAGAGAGTGAAACATCGATGTGAAAGGGACACATTGAGTGGCCGCCACCCACACGACCAACCAGGGCCAGGGACAAACCGCAACCGAGGTACACGCCCCTAGCAGGAACCGAACCCAGGTCTCTCCGGACTGCAGGCCGACGCTCCAATCACTGAGCCAGATCGGCCAGGGCTGACCATTTTTTTTAAATTTTTTTTTTCCTTTATTGATTTTAGAGAGAGGGAAGAGGTGAGAGGGAGAGAAAAATAGAAACATCGATGAGAGAGAACATTGACTGGCCGCTTACTGTATGCCCCCCACTGGGGATTGGGCCCACAATCTGGGCATGTGTCCTGACCAGGAATTGAACTGGCAACCTCTTGGTGCATGTGTCGATGCTCAACCACTGAGCTACACGGGCGGGACCCAGAGGACATTTTTGCACGTATCTTCAGACAGAGCAGGAGGGAGAGAAGGAAGAAGAGAGAGAAACATCACGCAAAAGAGACGGAGAGAGACACATCAATTGGTTGCCACCCACACGACCCCAACTAGGGCCAGGGACAAACTGCAACCGAGGTACGTGCCCTTAGCGGGAACCGAACCTGGGACTCTCTGGTCTGCGGGCCAACGCTCTAACTGCTGAACCAAACCGGCCAGGGCTGGTGTGACCCTCTTAATGTGCCCTGAGGCCTGCTGGTGGTCCTAAGGCCTGTCAGTCATCCCCCTAGGCTTTCCAGAAGTCCTGCGGGGTCCCAGGCTACGTCAGAGCCTGGGAAAGCTGCATTTGTGGAGGAAAAGGACATGTGGGGAGAGGCTCGTAATATCTCAGAACCTACCGTTCCAACATCAGCACGTGACAGGAGGCAAGAGGGTGGAACCCAGAAGAAAAAGTGACAGGAGTTCTGAAGGCAAGATAGGGAAGACCAGCATCTTTCAGGCCCTGAGCCAGAAGGGGAAGAGGGGGAGACTTCCAGGTACTTCCTCCTGGCTCTGGAAGAGGCAGCAGGGGAGGAGTAGGGGTTCTGGTCAGTGAGGGGTGAGTCCTGAACAGCTCCATCCCCAAGGGTGTCTGCAGAGCAGCTGTGCTTGAGGGGGCTGCAGTGCCTGGACAGGTCCCCTGGGTCCCACCCTTGGTATGCCCTGGAGGGGAGGCAGAGAAGGTTTTGGCAGCCTCATCCCTGCTGGGTTTGTGTGTGTGTGTGTGTGTGTGTGTTTTGTTGCTTTGTTTGCTTTTAGTATTTTTATTGATTTCTAGAGAGAGAGGAAGGGAGAGGGAGAAAGAGAGATAAACTGCCTCCTGTACATCCCCTACTGGGGATTAAGCCCAGAACCCTGGCATATACCCTGACCCAGAACAGAACCAGCAACCTTTTGGTGCATGTGACTGGGATGATAGTCAACCAACTGAGCCACTCCAGCCGGGCTCACCTGGCCTTTATGATCACCTTCTGGTTCTTCAGCATCACATAGGTAATAAACACTCCCGCAAACAGAAGCAGCAGGAGGCCAGCAGCTAGTGGGATGCCAGTGGCATCAGCTCAGGTCAGGAAACATGCTGTGGATGACACGCTGGCTGAATCACCCTGGCAGTGTAGTAGGTGAAGATGATCAGGCTAACAGCAACAAGGCTGTGTCCCACCACCTGCTTTGTCCCCATGACCCTTTCCCTGTGTTCTGTACCAGAGCACCAAGCTCCTGACTGATTTTTTTTTTTTTGGTCTATTTCTGCTATCCTCTCCCTACCTGCCACCTCCACCATTCCTATCCCAGGTGTCTGAGAATATAGTAGAGTGATCATAGCTCTCTTCTTCTTCCAGGATTTGTTTGTTTGTTTGTTTATTTATTTATTTTTGGTATGTGCCCCTAGTGGGAACTGAACCCCAGACTCTCTGGTCTGCAGGCCGACGCTCCAGCCGCTGAACCAAATCGGCCAGGGCTCCTTCCAGGATTTGAATCTCAGCAACTTTGTGTCTTTGGACAAGTTACTTAAGCTCTCTGAGCTTCATCTGTAAATGGGGATAGTTGTAAAACACCAACTCATAAATAAGATGATCCACATAAAAGCAGCACTATTCCTGAAAGGTAGTAGTCCCTGAGTAAATGTTAGCTGTGCCCTGGCCGGTTTGGCTCAGCGGTTAGAGTGTTGGTTTGCGGACTGGAGAGTCCTGGGTTCAGCTCCCGCTAAGGGCACGTACCTTAGGGCACGTACCTGGGTTGCAGTTTGTCCCTGGCCTCAGTTGGGGTCGTGTGGGTGGCAGCCACTCGATGTGTCTCTCTCATTTCGATGTTTCTCTCTCTTCTTCCCTCTCTCTCTCCTGCTCTATCTGAAGATAAATGCAAAAATGTCCTCGGGTGAGGATAAAAAAATAACAAAATGTTAGTTGTTATTAAGAAACATTTATGGAGTGCCTCCTACACAAGATGGTTGGCCTTTAGTGTGGGACAGAGACAGACCTGTAAATGAAAGGTTACAGTACACTGGGAAGAATTGTAATGGAGATAATAGGAACATAGTGCTGTCCATGCAGAGACGATGTGATGTGGTGGTCTGGAGAGGGGAGGCATTTGAGTTTGAGATCCAAAAAGGAGTAGAAGGGCATTCCAGAAAGAAGAAACACAAGGTTTATGTAGCAGTAGTTAAGATGAGACTGTGGTCCAGTTTTGTTTTTGTTTTTCCCCTTTATTAATTTTAGAGAGGAAGGGAGAAGGAGAGAGAGATAGAAACATCAATGACAGAGAACATCAAATAGTCGCCTCCTGCATGCCCCCCACTGGGGATTGGTCCCACAATCTGGGCATGTGACCTCTTGGTGCATGGGTTGACGCTCAACCACTGAGCCACACTGGCTGGGCATGTGGTCCAGTTTTATGCTGTGAGCTGAACTGGAAGTTTTAACACCTGGAAATTGTTAAAAGTTTTACACAGGGTAGCAACAGTTTCAGGGTTGTAATTTAGAAACAGCACAATGACAGATGTGTACAATGCAATTAGGGGCAACAAGACAATAGAGTACCACTGAACAGTCTGTTCACAAAAACACAGATACAGATGTGGAATACAGAGATAGAGATGATCATGAAGGTAGGGAGAGTAGAGGATACCTATGGCCACAAGTAGGGTTTAGAAGAATCTGGGCAGATGAGCTTCATTTTTTTTTTTTTTTTTTTTTTTTAATCCTCACCCGAGGACATTTCTCCATTTTTTGTACAGATAGAGTGGGAGGGAGAGAGAGGAAGAGAGAGAGAGAGAGAGAAACATCGATGTGAAAGGGACACATCGAGTGGCTGCCACCCGCACAACCAACCAGGGCCGGGGACAAACTGCAACCGAAGTACGTGCCCTTAGCGGGAACCGAACCCGGGTCTCTCCGGACCGCAGGCCGACGCTCTAACCGCTGAGCCAAACCGGCCAGGGCTAGATGAGCTTCAATACAGAGAACTCCATACTTCTACCTGGCTTGGCACATTCTGTTTCCTTTGTCTTTTTTTTTTTTTTTTTTAATCCTCACCTGAGGACATTTTTGCATATTTTATTCAGATAGAGTAGGAGGGAGAGAGAGAGAGAGAGAAGCATCCACGTGAAAGAGATACATCGAGTGGCTGCCACCCACATAACCCCAACCAGGGCGGGGGACAAACTGCAAGCGAGGTACATGCCCTTAGAGGGAACCGAACCCAGGACTCTCTGGACCGCAGGCTGACGCTCTAACCGCTGAGCCAAACCGACCAGGGCCTTCCTCCCCATTTGTCATTCAACATCCTTGCAGTACATGCCACCTCCTCTGGGAAGCCCTCCTGCATCTCTTTACAGACTGGATTAGGGAGTGCTGCTCTGTGTTCCTAGGGCCCATGTCTGTTCCCTATTCGTTAGCATTTTACATTCCTCTGGACTGTTTCCTGGTTCCTCCCTCTAATCTGGGAATTCGGTGAGGAAAGAACTCAGCCGCGATCACCTTTGCATCCACAGGGCAAATGTGTCAATAACTGCTGAATGAATCATTGAAAACAAGAGCTTTAGGTGGCCTGGGGAGGGAGACACTGGAGGAATCGTCATAAAAAGACCTTCTCAGGTAGCTCAGGTCTTGGAGCTATATCATCTTTTCTATTTCAATTGTCTAGGAGTCGCTACCTTGAAGTCCTGGGCCGTTCAGAAACTTGAAGCCTGGTGGAGCGAAGAACCGCGTGGTCGGCAGCGCAGATGCAAACCTCCGCCGACTGCTGGCTGAGGCCCTGCCCCAGGGCCCTAGACCCCGCCTCTCCATCTTCTGCAGTCCCGGTTCCCGCCAGGCGGCGACGCCCATGAGGCCGCATGCGCAGTACATGCGCGAGCTGTCCTATGCCCTTCTCCCAATGGCGGGCGGTGGTCCCTTTCCCGGCATCCTCCTGGGGGCAGAGAGCGCGTCATTTCCGGTCGGGAAGGCCCGCGGCCGCCGCCGCCATTTCGGGCGCTGCTGCTAGCCTGAGATCCGAGCTGGTCCGCTGGGCGGCGGGCGGCGGGGCTGGAGGGGCGCGCGCGGCGGCGGCGGCCCAGCGTGTAGGCACCGAGGCGGCCATGGCGGGCAACTTCGACTCAGAGGAGAGGAGTAGCTGGTACTGGGGGCGGTTGAGCCGGCAGGAGGCGGTGACGCTGTTGCAGGGCCAGCGGCACGGGGTGTTCCTGGTGCGGGACTCGAGCACCAGCCCCGGGGACTATGTGCTCAGCGTTTCCGAGAACTCACGCGTCTCCCACTACATCATCAACAGCAGCGGCCCGCGCCCACCGGTGCCACCGTCGCCCGCCCAGCCTCCGCCCGGTGAGGGACGGACAGGACGGGAGGCCCCGGGCGGGGGAGAGGGCCGTGGAACTCTCCAGCCTGGCCAGCTGCTCCTCGCGAGCTGACCCCCACGAGGGGCGTGGGTAAAGGGCTGGAGTGATCGTGGCAGGGGGCGGCTTGCTGTCGGGGCTGGTTCCCACTGACCTGCGGGAGTGCGTGGGGGAGGAGGAGCCGCTGACCCAGGCGTCTGGGTGTGACTTGGGAGGACAGCCCAGGGGAAGGGGAACTGCTTTGGCCCCAGGGTGGGGCTAGCGCCCGGGCCAGGCACAAGGGCAGGGCCGGGCAACGTGGGGACAAAGAGCTGAGGGGGATGTTGGCACTGCGGGGGCATCATTTGGCAGCAGTGCCCAGAATGAATCCGATAATCCTACGAGTGGCTTTTTAGGCTTCAAACATTTTCTGCAATGTTGGAGAGCCGGGTTTGGCTGTGCTCCACTGGTGGCCTTTGGTAGGAAGTCACCATATACAGGCCGGGAGGGATGGAGACACCCTTCAGGAAACCGGTCAGCTTTTTCCTTTCTTGGGCATTTTTCCAAAATACTTTTACTGCCCTCTTCCTAGGCAGAGGTGAGCTCAGTGCCTTGGTGATAGAAGGAAGGCCCTTTGTGGCCAGCCCGGACAGAGTAAGTCGATGCCGGGCTGACTGTGTCTAAGAGATCTTGGTGTCCTGAAAAGTGTTCTCCCCAATTGGGAGGGGTTTTAGTTTTCGGAGTGTTTAGTGGAGGGAAGATTTTTTTTCAGGAAACAAACCAGAAATAAGCTAATGGAGAAACAATCCCTTCTCTGAAAGTGAATGGAAAGAACTTCATTTTTTCCTGGGACTTAAACTCCAGGGCCTCTTCTTGCTCAGTAAGTTGGGGCTGTGGCCTGAGTCTTTCTAGATGTTGGGAACAGATTCGCTGAGAATTTGAGTTATCTGCACTGGGTCTTCCTTGTCAAGAATCATTGAGATACGACTGTCTCACCCATGCCATTGGAGTTGGGGGAATATGAAGGAGATTTCTGCACTTAGTACTTGAGATTTGTGAGGTACAAAGTAATTATAAGATGGTCATTATCTGTGGAACAGCACTAAGAGTCCTAGTGCCTTCTCACTGTTCCCAAGTTGAAGCATTTTTTTCATGAGCAGCTGAGACTAGATACAGACCAGTCTCAAGTGAATTAGAAAGCTCCTGAACCAACCTTTGCAGACTTATCCTTTTTGAATAGTCCAAATTTAGATTTATTTACTCTGGCCAGAAATGGGAGACCAGGTTGTCAGTCTCTTTGTTGTTAATACACACCAGTTTCAAAGAGTGTGGGATCTTTAAGTCTATCAATTATCCTAGGTCTTTCTTAGTTTGGTTGATTTAACAGCATTATAACATGAAATGAGATTATTAATGTGACATATATTTGCCCTATACCGGATATATTCTACTTTTTACCACCTGCATAGTGTGTACGGCTTTTTTGTTGCTGTGCAGTGACATGGCAAACTGTCACTGCAACTCAATTCTCAACCTTTTCTTTATGTGTTTTATCGGTTGCAAATTTTGGAAATGACAGAGGCAGGTTTCTTAGTTTGGGCTTTCTCCACACCTTGGCATTATGACTTTGTATCTCAGCACTTAGCTTAATATTGAGTTCCACCTTTTCATAGCACATAAGAGTTCATATTCTTGGCCCAAAAGAGAAAGTGAAGATTACCAAAGTTTGTTGGGGTTTAGAAAATTCATGGTCATTGTGGTAATTCTTTCTGTCACATACCCTATTTTCCATGTAGGGTAATTGATTCAGTTGTCTTTGTAAAGAATATTTAATCTTTGTTTTCACCCTCCCCCATCAAGCTCTTTTTCTTGTGAAACCACACAGAGGTTTCAAAAGACATGTCTGTATTTTATAAAGACATACACAAGCCCTGGCTGGTTTGGCTCAGCAGTTAGAGCGTCGGCCTGCAGTCCAGAGAGACCTGGGTTCGGTTCCCGCTAAGGGCATGTACCTTGGTTGCAGTTTGTCCCCAGCCCTGGTTGGGTCGAGGAGGTGGCAACCACTCAATGTGTCCCTTTCACGTCAATGTCTCTCTCTCTTTCTCTCTTTCCCTCTATCCCTCCCCCCCCCATCTCTCCCTCCCATTCTATCTGAACAAAAAATGAAAAAATGTCCTTGGGTGAGGATAAATAAAGACATACACAATATTAATAGCTAACGTTTATTATTGATTTTTTAGAGAAGGAGGGGAAGGGAAAGGGAGAGAGAGATAGAAGCATCGATGAGAGAGAACATCGACTGGCCGAGTCCTGCATGCCCCCCACTGGGGATTGGGCCCACAACCTGGGCATGTGCCCTGACTGGGAATTAAACCCGTGACCTTCTGGTGCATGGGTCAGTGCTCAACCACTGAGCCACACCGGCTGGGCAACAGCTAACATTTATTGATTGGATATTCTATGCTGCCAGGTACTTTGCTGAGTACTGTATATGCCTCATTTCATTTACTGTCTATAACAATCTAGTGAGGAATGTACTGTGATCTCCATTTATTAAAATATTTCCATTTTAGCCCTGGCCAGTTTTGCACAGTGGTTAGAGCGCCAGCCTGCCGTCCAGAGAGACCTGGGTTTGGTTCCCGCTAAAGGCACGTATCTTGGTTGCAGTTTGTCCCCGGCCCTGGTTGGGTCTTGCGGGTGGCAGCCACTCGATGTGTCCCTTTCACGTCGATGTTTCTCTCTCTCTTCCTCTCTTTCCCTCCCACTCTATCTGAACAAAAAATGAAAAAATATCCTCGGGTGAGGATAAAAAAATTTTTTTTCCATTTTATAGATCAGGAAACTGAGAATTAGAGTCAATAACTTGTAAGGTCACACAGCTTGTAAATACTGAGCCAGAATTTGGACCTAGGAATTCTGACCTGAGAGCTGACACTATTACACTGTATTCCTTTCTGTCAAAGCCAGTTTTCCTTTTTTTAAAAATTTCTATTTCTCACCTGAGGATGTTTGTCTACTTATCATCAGATAGAGTGGGAGGGAGGAAGAGAAAGCGAGATCAAGAGAAACATTGATGTTACAGAGCCACATCAATTGATTGCCTCCCACACTACCATGACCAGGGTCAGGGACAAACTGTAGCCGAGGTACTGCCCTTGACTGGAATTGAACTCGAGACTCATTGGTCCGCAGGCCGACACTCTAAACCAGTGCTTCTCAACCTTCCTAATGCCGCGACCCTTTAATACAGTTCCTCATATTGTAGTGACCCCCAACCATATTTTTGTTGCTACTTCATAACTATAATTTTGCTACTGTTATGAATCGCCATTGGAAATAGGTGTTTTCCAATGGTCTTAGGTGACTCCTGTGAAAGGGTCGTTTGATCCCCAAAGGGGTCACGACCCACAGGTTGAGAACTAGTGCTCTAAACGCTGAGCCAAACCAGCCAGGGCAAAGCCAGTTTCCTTTTGAGATATCAGCTGTTGTCGTAGAGGACTCAACACTTGTTTCTTTCCTGGGGTCTCAGATTCTGTTTAAAGACCAACGGGAAAGGATAACAAGAAGAAACTGACAAAAAGAAAAAGAAATTGGCTTAAGTGTTCAGATAATACACATCTGCTATCTAAAAGGAAATGGTCAAGAGGCTTTTAAAATCCTTTTGGCAAATTGAATATGGAAAAGAAGCTTTTTGCTTAGGATAATATAGTGTATCTTGTGGACATAATACATAGGTAGAATTTGTGTGGAATGGCTTAGACGTAATTTTTAGAGGCTTAGGAATAAAATAAGCCAGGAATTCTCAACCTTTTCCTATTTTTAACTTAGGTGTTTAACTCCTGCAGGCTCTGGATGTGCCTATAGCCTGGGAGTGTCCTGGCTGTATTCCAGTGCCATAGGGCAGGGCTTGGTCAAATCTATGGGTCATACTCTTGTCATGTGGGGCTTCAGAGCATACCTCTTGGGAAGGCTTTGCAATCATTGATTCACTCGTTACTTTCTCTTGGAGTAATAAGATATTTCTAGATTTTGACCAGTAGGTAATTGACAAAAATGAGTAAGTGTGCGTTGGGAGAGTTAAAAGCTTGAGCTCTGGGGCCTGAGTTTGAATCTTTGCTGACACTTACTACTTAATGGAACTTTGGGCATATTTAACTTTCCTCTGCCTCAGTTTCTCATGCGTGAAAGAGGGAAAATAGTAATATGTCATAGGGTTGTTGGGAGGATTAAGTGAGTTTTAGTGTATTAAATGCTTAGGAATGGGGCTGGCATAAAGTAAGTACTAATTAAGTATTAGATATATTAATTTTATGAACATAACTATGAAGTTGGGAGGGAGGAGTTGAAACAAAATGGAAAACTGTTCTTAGCTTTGCGAGGGTCTCAATGAATGGTGTGGGTTGGTGAGCACTGTTAAAACAGCATGTCTTAGGGAGTATGGGCTGGGGTGGGGTGGGTTGTGATGCAAGGTGTGAAAGGACCTTGGATCCAGTCCATGGAAATAGAGTGGCGCCTGGCTATTGCTCAGCTGAGAGCTGCCTACCTATCACCCTAGCGGGTGAGGGGAGCATAAAAACTTGCTTCATTTGGGGGGGTGGGCAGAAGCTAGGGTGGTAATTGTTTGTGCTGCTGACGCCACTTTGGAGATCCTGTGGGACTGCTGATTGCCCACTGCCACCTCTTTGTACCTTCAGCATCTCTGTTTCGTTTGTTCATCTCATCTTTTCAGTTCTCATACACGGTCCTCATGTTTTACCCCTCAATATCAGAGTATCCCTCCATTCATTGGTTCTGGAAAAATTCTTCAGTGAGTTACTTACAGATTTTACACCCTCAAAAAAGATTTCATGGTAAAAGGAAGTAGGTTTATTTGTTGCAGGACTTCTCCAAGCCTTTATTATGCCCATGTGAAATTAAAACCCTCTAAGAGAGGCAGATATTGGATACTATTTGTTTTTTTCTAAACTTATCTGACCATAGAACTTTTTGAGAAGTAGCTTGAGATTCTGTGCAATCTTCTCTGGGAAACAGTCAGCAGACTTTGGATTTGGGGATAAATTGAAAATTTCAAAAGAAATTCAGAGGTTAAACTGAATTTCCTTTTTAAAATTTATTTATTGATTTTAGAGAAAGGGAAAGAGAAAGAAACATTAATTTGTTGTTCTACTTAGTTGTGCATTCATTGGTTGCTTCTTGTATGTGCCCTGACCTGAGATCAGGCCTGAAACCTTGGTGTATTGGAATGATGCTCTGATCAAGTGAGCTACCTCACCAGGGTGTGAGTTTTCATTTTTGTTTTTGTTTTTTTGGGGGGCACCTATAATCTTCTGGCTATTTTTAGAAACTTTATTAGGTAGGTATATGGCCCAATGATATGTTAAAAGACAGCTCATACAGCCAGTAAATGACAGAGATAGAATTCATCAAACCTAATCAGTTTGAATCTACAAAGTACCATGCCAATATCCACGGTTTATAGAAAGTTCTGTTTGCTTAGGAGACCATATATCTTGATACTCTTTAAGATACCATCACAAATTTAAGTCAGTGGTCTTTTTCTCTTTTAAAATGTGTTTTTATTGATTTTTTTTTTTTTTTATAGAGTGAGGAAGGGAGAGATAGAAACATCGATGTGAAGGAAACATCATTCATCTGCCTCCTGCATCCCCCTGCTGGGGATCAATCTTGAAACCCGAGCATGTGCCCTGACCAGGAATTGAACTCGGACCTCTCAGTCCATGGGAAGGTGCTCAATCCACTGAGCCACACTGGTTGGGTGGGCTAAGTCAGTGGTCTTTTTAGCCCTTTGTATTGGATGAGTGGTTGGGAGAGTTTATCTAAGCAACCTCTTTTAAGTACCATAGGCCAAGGAGAAGGAGCAGAGGGAGTGGGAATTAAGGAAAGAAGAAGCGTAAAAGGAGGTGCTGTGAGATCAAGAAGAGGCTGGTGATGGAGCCCCTGTGATGGTATCCATGCCAGAAGTGACTTGCCTGTTTTAGCCCACAGAGCTCTTAGGTGTTCATAAAACTTTCAGGGACTGGTATGGTAAAAACTGATGTAACCTGAGGGCTAAAAATGCATAAAAGTATTAAGTTGAGCACATACGAAAACCACAACAATAGCTGCTGCGTTGATTTTGATTTCTGAATGTGTTAGTTTAAATTGTACGTTCAGAACCCAGCATAAGTTTGATGTAGAACAAGTCAGTAAGATTTTTCAAGTCTCAGCAATGAGAACCCTGTCGTTGGTTCTATTCTCTAGACTGACTATGTCTCCTTCCTTTCTTGCCCTTCTATTTCCTGCCTTTGGCTGTTTGTGGTTGGAAGGAGATGAACTAGGGAAAAGGAGCTGGAACACATAATTGTGGTGAGGTTTGAGCTTATCTGCGACTTATGTATATTCTGTTCCCCTCCCTTCCCTTCTTTTGGAGTTTGAATCAACAAAGCTTGATTGTCCCATGTATCTAACTGTTCCAGCAGTACACAAAAACAGGTATTTCTCTGTGGAATTATTATTGTGTCATTAGAATAGATAAGGAGTTTATAGGTAATGTCAAAGCTTTCCCTTGATGTTTAACTTGTATTTCTGTGACTGTTGGGATTGCCAAGCTGAAAAAAAGATTATAGTGGACCCAGTTTACACCATGAAGTGTTTGAACAATAAATTAATTGAACCAACTTCCTACCTTTATGACAAATGAGCTTCCAGTTTTTCTTTTCATAATTCTCACACTGATCTTTGTAAGGGACTTGGCTTAGTGGTCTTATTTGTTTTTTTAAAGTCCTGCCTGCCCCCACCCCCCCCAATTTTTTCACTTGGACCAGTACCATAATGGAGCCATAACAATGGATTACAGGGAGTGGTTGCCTTCCTTCTTAGAGTTAAAAGGGTACCTTGCAAATGTTTAGGGATTACTACTTTTTTTTTTTTGTATGAACACATCTCCAGTTGAGAGTGGAAACCAGGAGGATAGGGGGGAAATGGTGTCTTCCTAAGATAGGCTGCTTTGCCTCTTGCTCACCAACCACATTCCAAGTTTTTATAACCCTGGCTATGCTCTGAACTTCTCAAAGCTGGAAAAGGTTTTCATTTAACTTCATTTTCTTTTCCTCATTTTAGAGTTAAGTTCATTAAGAATAATATCTAACACTTACTGCGTTGACCAGGTAGTTCAGTTGGTTGGAGCGTCGTCCCGTACATCAAAAGGTTGCGGGGTTGATTCAGCGGTTAGAGCTTCGGCCTGCGGTCCAGCAAAACCTGGGTTCGGTTCCTGCTAAGGGCACGTACCTCGGTTGCAGTTTGTCCCCAGCCCTGGTTGGTTGTGCGGATGGCAGCCACTTGATATGTCCCTTTCACGTCGATGTTTCTTTCTCTTTCCCTCTCACTCTATCTGAACAAAAAATGGAAAAATGTCCTGTGGTGAGGATTAAAAAAAAAAAAGGTTGGGGGTTTGATTCCTGGTTGGGCTGTGTGCAGGAGATTGGGGAGGGTGTTGTGTTTCTCTCCCCCTTCCTCTCTCTAAAAATCAAAAGTATATCCTCAGATGAGGATTAAAAAAAAATCATAATAATATCTAACACTGAGCATGTACTGTCTGCCAAAAAGATGACTGTTGCTCCAGCAAGGGAGCTTTTCTCCCCAGGTGTTAATTAGGACCACTTTCTAAACTACGGTATCTTCACTGTTGTGAGGATTCTCCCCACCATTCTGTGCCAGAGGCTTTCTTTTATCCTGCAATGCTAAGTAGGACTCCTTGGAGCTCACAACTGATCCTGTCCTTAATGTAGTTCAGCTGGCCTGAAGAGTTGCTGAATTAGCCCTGGCCGGTTTGGCTCAGTGGTAGAGCGTCGGCCTGTGGTCCAGAGAGACCTGGGTTCAGTTCCCGCTAAGGGCATGTACCACGGTTGCAGTTTGTCCCCAGCCCTGGTTGGGTTGTGTGGGTAGCAACCACTCGATGTGTCCCTTTCACGTCGATGTTTCTCTCTGTCTCTCTCCCTCCTCACTCTATCTGAACAAAAAATGGAAAAATGTCCTTGGGTGAAGATTAAAAAAAAGGAATTGCTGAATTAACCTAGGGGTAATAAGCAAGGTGGCCTTGCGTCTCCTTGCCTACCAGACTTGAATGGCAATAGTTTCTCATCAGTGATCTACTTAGTGATGAGAAACTCCAGAATATAGCACCACCACCATGCTCTGGTGTGGTCATAACCAAAGTCATGTCTCCAGTCTTGTCTTTGGAACTATTGGCAGTATGTTCTGTTGGTGCCTGGGTTTATCATAGATGGACAGCCCTGGGTCTGGGCCATATGTTTCATCTTGAGTTGGAGAGACAACCAGCATTACTGAGTGTGGGCTATTAACTTGTTTTAGCCTACAGCCATGAATTCCACAGATGGACTTCTGTAATGTAAGAAATGTGCAACTCTCCTTTAAATTATGTCATTCATCTGGGTGAAAAGAGAAGGCACTCATCAGTGTTCATTCTGTATTGAAGACTTTTGATTAACTTCCAAAGCTTATATTTTCAACCCTCCCCAGTAGAGAATTTTAAATGTAGTTTTTCTGGTAGAAATGTTTTCTAACATTGAACAAAATAATTGGGTCTCATATTTTTAATTTTTTTTTTATCCTCACCCGAGGACATTTTTGCATTTATCTTCAGATAAAGTGGGGCGGGTGTGGGGGGGAAACATTAATGTGAGAGAGATACATCAACAGGTTGCCACCTACACGATCCTAGCCAGAGCGGGGACAAACTGCAACCAAGATCCAGACA
Organism: Molossus molossus; assembly: GCF_014108415.1. Taxonomy (NCBI): domain Eukaryota; kingdom Metazoa; phylum Chordata; class Mammalia; order Chiroptera; family Molossidae; genus Molossus; species Molossus molossus. The sequence continues at coordinate 42,182,865 of NW_023425354.1, read as the reverse complement.
TGCCCTTAGTGGGAACCAAACCCTGGACCCTCTGGTCCACAGGCTGATGCTCTAACTGCTGAGCCAAACCAGCCAGGGCGAGTCTCACATTTTTAGAGTGGCAAATTAATTTAGACACCTGGACTACCATATTTTCCTATTTCACAGCATTAATCGCTATGCCCCCCCTCCCCCCTTTATTGATCTTAGAAAGGGAGAAGGAAAGAGAGAAACATTGACAAGAGAGAACATCAATTGTCTGCCTCCTGCATGCCCGCCACTGGGGATTTGGCCCACAGCCTGGGCATGTGCCCTGACTGGGAATTGAACTGGCGACCTCTTGGTGCATGGGTTTGATGCTCAACCACTGAGCCGCACTGGCCAGGCAATCACTGTGACTTTTAGATGATTGGGCCAGTGTTAATACAACTGGAGAGGATAGATTGGCTATTTTCTCTTGAAAAGGACTTAAAAACAAGTAACCTTCACAAAAGAAGTACAAATAGTCAATAAACATGAAAAGCAAACAACTAAGGATAATATTTCAAAAGATAACATTTCTTATTAAGTTGGCAGTGATTTTTTTTTAAATGCTGTTTTGACAAAGTCATGGGGGAAGTGGGAACTCATAACCCGCTGGTGGGAGTGTAAAATTGTGCAAACTTTTTGGAGGGCAGTTTGGCAACATAAACCTTAATGTTCTTACCATTTAATCCCATAGTTGCATTTCAAGTTGTTTATTCTAAAGAAGTAATAAAAAATACTCATGAATAGATAAGAACAAAAATGCTCATAACCATACCATTTGCACTAGTGAAAAGTTGTTAATACTGTGTATCCGTTAAAAGTCATGTTCTTGCCCTGGCGGGTGTGGCACAGTTCTTTGGAGCGTCATCCTGTACACCAAGTAGCAGTTCAGTTCCCGGTCAGGGTACATGCCCAGGTTGTGGATTCGATCTTCAGTTGAGGTGTATGCAGGAGGCAACAGATTGATGTTTCTCTGTCTCCCTCCCTCTCCCTTCCTATCTCCAAGATCAGTTGTTTAAAAATTATTTTCTTGAATGGGAAATTATAAAAATCAAAAAACAATTTTCTGCAGAGCTGTTACTTATCAGGAAACCAAAAAGTAAAAAATCTGCCCTGGCCAGTTTGGCTCAGTGGTTAGAGTATCAGCCTGCGGTCCAGGGAGACCCTGGTTTGGTTCCCGCTGAGGGCATGTGCCTCTGTTGGGTTGTGCAGGAGGCAGCCACTGGATGTGTTCCTTTCACGTCGATGTTTCTCTCTCTCTCTCTCTCTTCCTCTCTTTTCCTCCCACTCTATCTGAACAAAAAATGGAAAAATATCCTCCAATGAGAATAAAAAAAAAAAAGGTAAAAAATCCAATATGCCCTGGCTGATTTGGCTCAGCGGTTAGAGCATCAGTCCGTGGACCAGTGAGTCTCAGGTTCGATTCCAGTCAAGGGCACATACCTTGGTTGCATTGGTCCCCGGCCCTGGTCGGGTTATGCGGGAGGCAACCAGTCGATATGGTTCTATCATGTCACTGTTTCTCTTTGTCTCTCTCTCTGTCCCTTCTTCCCACTCTATCTGATAATAAGAAAAATCGCCCTGGCCTGTTTGGCTCAGCGGTTAGAGCGTCGGCCTGTGGTCCAGGGAAACCCTAGTTCAGTTCTCGCTGAGGGCACATGCCTTAGTTGCGATTTGTCCTCGGCCCTGGTTGAGTTGTGCGGGTGGTGACCACTCGATGTGTCCCTTTCACGTCGATGTTTCTCTCTCTCTCTCTCTCCCTCTCACACTATCTGAACAAAATATGGAAAAATGTCCTCAGTGAAGATTAAAAAATATATATATGTGTATATATATGCTCAGGTGAGGAATAAAAAGAAAAAATCCAATAAAAGGCCTCGGCTGGGTAACTCAGTTGGTTAGAGCATCATCCCAGTAAGTCAAGGTTGCAGGTTCTCTCTCTGGTCAGGGCACATATAATAAGCAACCAGTGGATATATAAGTAAGTGGAGCAATAAATCTATATCTCTCTCTCAAAAAGAGGAGGGAGGGGGCCTGGCCAGTGTAGCTTGTCCCACACACTGAAAGGTCACTGTTTCAATAGGCCACACGCCCAGTTTGCAGGTTTAATCCCCAATTGGGGTGCATACGAGAGGCAACAGATCCATGTTTCTCATGTTGATGTTTCTCTTCCTCTCCTTTCCTCTCTAAAAAATCAAAGCATTTTTTAAAAGATGGTTAAAATGGTAAATGTTATGTGCTTCACCACAATAAAATAAATCCACCAAACTGCACTAAGAAAACTACAAGAAAGAAAAATAAGTGGAACAACAAATCAGTGGTTCTCTATCTTTCCCTCTCTAAAATCAATAAAAACAATTTTAAATCTAATAAAGATGATTTGATATTTTGGTGCTTAGCAGAGTGCAAGTTAAAGGCTTGTATTTCTTATTAGAAAACTGTTTTGCCCTGGCTCAGTGGTTGGAGCATCGTCCTGTGCACTGAAGGGTCTCTGGTTCAATTCCCAGCCAGGGCACACATCCAGGTTGCAGCAGATTGGATCCCTGGTTAGGATCATGCAGGAGGCACATCGATGTTTCTCTGTTCCTCTCTCTCTAATCAATGGAAAATATATCCTCTAGTGAGGATTTAAAAAAACAAACACGTGGTTTTTTATTTGAACTGATGGGTGTTCATTATTATTTTTCAATTTTTTAGAACTCAGGATAGGGAGGGAATACATTCTGAAGTATGCGGCAGTCTAGGGCCACACACATTCGCATAATGCAAATTTTAAGCATTCCTAATACATCTTTTGTCTTGAATCCTCAGAGGTTGAGGATTTTGACGCCTCTTTATTTTTTTTCCTAAGCATCCTTGTTTACCTTTTTTTATGACCTGTTTGCTTCTAAGGAACAATCCAGTTTCCATGTTTTATTTATGTGAAGGCCTTAGGAATAGATTTTTTTTTTTTTTTTTTATCATCCTCACCCGAGGACATTTTTCCATTCTTTGTTCAGATAGAGTGGGAGGGAGAGAGAGGAACAGAGAGAGAGAAACATCGATGCGAAAGGGACACATCGAGTGGTCGCCACCCGCACAACCAACCAGGGCAGGGGAGAAACTGCAACCGAGGTACGTGCCCTTAGCGGGAACCGAACCCGGGTCTTTCTGGACCGCAGGCCGATGCTCTAACCGCTGAGCCAAACCGGCCAGGGCAGGAATAGATTTTTAAGCAGTTTCTTAGTTTTTGTTTAGGCTCCTCGTTTTTGGTTTTTGTTTTGTTTTGCCTAATTAAGCTTTTTTTGGCTGTCATAAATGAAATTGATATCCGCAGTCATTTTTTTAATGTTTTAATTTTTCAAAGAGGGGTGAAGCAAGAGAAATATCCATATGAGGGGGAAACATGGGTTGGTTGCCTCCTGCATGCCCCCTACTGGGGATCAATCCCACAGCCCGTGTCAGTCCATGGGATAATGCTCAATCCATTGAGCCATACCAGCCAGGCTCAGTCTTAAAAAATATTTTAAAATTCTATTAATTGATCTTAGAGAGAAAAGGAGAGGGAGAGAAACACTGATTTGTTGTTCTGCCTATCCATGCACTCATTGGTTGATTCTTATCTGTGCCCTGACTGGAAATCAAACCTATAGCCTTGGTGTATTGGGCCAGTACTCTAACCGACTAAGCTACCTGGCCAGATCAGCAATCAGTCTTGAAACTTTTTCTTTCAAATTGTGCATTCTAAATGTGAAGAGAAGGAACCTATGAGTCTAGTGTAAATAGATACCAAGTTCTCACGTCTTCCTGGAATAGCTGCTGGGACCTATGAAAGAGAGCTTGCTATGTTTCCTGAGGTTGAAAGAGGATTGCAACAAAACCTTGAATCTTGTGCTACTATGTAAATAGGATAGCAACAGAATGTTTTGGGAGAATGAACAAAGTCTTTATATTGACTAATGTATGTGGGAAATGCTTAAAATTTGTGGTTTTTATCACCAGTGTAATGCATCTTTAAATAATACCCTGCTCTATTGTTTTCCAGGGGTGAGCCCCTCCAGACTCCGAATAGGAGATCAAGAGTTTGATTCATTGCCTGCTTTACTGGAATTCTACAAAATACACTATTTGGACACTACAACGTTGATAGAACCAGTTTCCAGATCCAGGCAGGGTAGTGGAGTGATTCTCAGGCAGGAGGAGGCAGAGTATGTGCGAGCCCTCTTTGACTTTAATGGGAATGATGAAGAAGATCTTCCCTTTAAGAAAGGAGACATCCTGAAAATCCGGGATAAGCCTGAAGAGCAGTGGTGGAATGCAGAGGACATCGACGGCAAGAGGGGGATGATTCCAGTCCCTTACGTGGAGAAGTATAGACCTGCCTCCGCCTCAGTATCAGCTGTGATTGGAGGTAACCAGGAGGGTTCCCACCCACAGCCACTGGGTGGGCCGGAGCCTGGGCCCTATGCCCAACCCAGCGTCAACACTCCGCTCCCTAACCTCCAGAATGGGCCCATTTATGCCAGGGTAATCCAGAAGCGAGTCCCTAATGCCTACGACAAGACAGCCTTGGCTTTGGAGGTACATAATGTGCAAAATATAGAAAGAAGAGATCTGCTACAGGGTCTCCCTTTCAGACCTCTTAGAGCTTTGTAGGAATGCTGAATACAAACACCAGCATTGTGATGATGTTGTAGATGTTGAACCATTTAGTACTGAATTTGGCATTTAATGTTGGGTTTTCTCTTTTTTACAGAAAACCTATTTTAGAATGAATAAGCTTAAAACTGTATAACTGATTCTGATTTATCTACTAAACATACTTTGACTACTTTATTTTCATACTTTGACTACTTTAATAACACCACCTGAATTCACAGAAATTAACCTAAAATATTTTTTCTCATCTACATTCTAATCTGTTTTTTTCTGATTATCATTGTTTGAAATAAGGTGGCTCACAAAGATTTGAATATAATAAGTGGTTCCTATCAAAGCACTTAAATGGAATTTTTCCACAGAAAAAATGTTTTTACTTTCGGGGCATGGGGTTTCTTACTGTTAGTGATTGTGTTCAAGTAAGAATTCAAGAGGAAAAGTAAAGCATAGTACAAGTGTGAAGAGATACATTCCCAAAAGTATTAATTCCAAGGAGCAGCAGGTTTACTTGGTCTTTGTTGTTTAATGCATTTTGCAGGCAAAAAGCCAGTTCCTCCTGAGGAATAAATGATTCATTTGTTTTTTACTGGTAAATAGCTATCCTTGGTAGCCCACCATCTCTGGCCAACCATTGCATTGTGTTTGTTCCTTTATTCCTCTTTTAGCTCTCACAGCTTTGTCTCTTTCCTCCCTTCCTTTCCCTTCCTTTCACCCTACCTCCCTCTCTTCTTCTTCCCTCCTGAGTTATGCAGAGCGAGTGGTTCAGCATGAAAGTTTGTACAGAAGTGGCATGCTATCCCACCTTTCAGAGTCTACCGATATTATAATTTGAATGTAAGGAAGCAGCTTTCATAAGCCCAGGCTGAAGTGATGGGATCACAGATCAGCTGAGAAAGGGCAAACGTATTCCTGTAAACTGAAATCTAAATTTTGTTTTCTTTGGTCATGTTTATACACTGAGGAGTAAGAGCTACCTTCTGTCTAAGTGGTAGTGTCAACCCACAGAATAAGCTAGAATGTATTTATTGTTTGTTTTTGTTTTGTTTTTTGGTATGTGCCCCTAGCAGGAACCGAACCCGGGACTCTCTGGACTGCAGGCCAACGCTCCAACCACTGAGCCAAACTGGCCAGGGCAGAATTTATTTGAACCAGTCTCTGATATTACTGGTTTCTGATATTTTTCTTTTACATTCTGGAAAGTTGAGTTTTATAGGAGGGTTAGTTGAGTCTTACAGGTTTGACTGGAAAATATGTTTGGCTCAGTGTTTAGAGCATTGGGCCAGAGACCGAAGAGTTGTGGGTTCGATTCCCAGTCAAGGACATGTACTTCAGTTGCAGGTTTGATTCCTGGCCCTGGTTGGGGTCATGCAGGAGGCAGCCAGTCAATGTGTCTCTTTCTTATTTATTTATTTAAAAAAAATTTTTGCCTTTATTGATTTTAGAGAGAGAGAGGGAGTGAAAAGGAGGGAGAGATAGGAACATTGACAAGAGAGAACATCGATTGGTTGCCTCCTGCATGCCCCCCACTGGGGATCACGCCCACAACCTGGGCATATCTCCTGACCGGGAATTGAACCGGGGACCTCTTGTTGCATGGGCTGACGCTCAACCACTGAGCCACACCAGCCGAACTACTTTTTTATTTTTTTAATCCTCACCCAAGGATACTTTTTTCATTTTTATTGTCAGATCGAGTGAAAGAGAGAGAGAGAAAGAGCATCGGTTGGCTGCTTCCCGCACAACCCTGACCAGGCCTGGGGACTAAACCACAACCGAGGTACATGACCCTGATCAGAATGAACCCGTGACTTGTTCCGCGGGCCAATGCTCTACTGCTGAGCCAAACCGGCCAGGGCTTTTAAAAAATATTGTTTTTTGCTCTGGCTGGTTGCTCAGTGATTAGAGCGTTGGCCCACAGACTAGAGTCCCGAGTTCGGTTTCCACTAAGGGCATGTACCTTGGTTGCAGTTTGTCCTCGGCCCTGGTTGGGGTCATGTGGGTGGCAACTACTTGATGTGTCTTTCTCATATCGATGCTTCTCTCTCTCTCCCCCCCCCTCCCTCCTGCTCTATCTGAAGATAAATGCAAAAATGTCCTTGGGTGAGGATAAAAAATTTTTAAAAATTTAAAAAATATGTTTTTATTGATTATCTTTTTTAGAGAGAGAGGGAGAAACATGGATGTGAATGAAAGAGAAACATCAGTAGGCTGCCTCCTGCATGCCCCCTATTGGGGATCGAACCCACGACCAGGGCATGCCCTGACTGGGAATCATTCCGGGACCTCTCAGTCCATGGGGTGATGCTTAGTCTACTGAGCCACACCAGCTAGGCTGACGTGTTTCTTCCACATTAGTGTTTCTCTCTCCCTCCTTTTCCCCCTCCCTTCCACTCAGTCTAAAAACCAATGGAAAAATATCCTCGGGTGAGGATTTAAAATATAAATATATATATATATACACATATACATATATATATATATATATATATATATATCATGTCCCTATTTTGAGCAGAAATGAAGTGTATGTTGTCTAGGCCACACCACTTTTTCCCACTTAGAGTTTGAAGGATAAAGAAAACAAGTTTTTGCCCTGGCCGGTGTGGCTCAGCAGTTGGAGCGTCAGCCTGCGGACCAGAGAGTCCTGAGTTCGGTTCCGGCTAGGGGCACCTACCAAAATTAAAAAAAAAACACAAGTTTCTAGCCTCATTTTTTATTTAAGTTCTGATGATGACAACATCCAGCATGATGCTATACATATGACAGATGTGACTCTTGACAGTTATTGTAGACCTTGTAAGCACTGGGCTGCAGTGTGAAAATAGCATTCATGGAACAAGCCAGCTAACAGCAGGAGAGAATAGATACCACATTAATTTTCCTTCCATTAGGTTTTTATTGATTTTTTTAGAGAGAAAGAAATATTGATCGGCTGCCTTCTGTGTGTACCCTGTCTGGGGACCAAACCCCACAACCTGGGCATATGCCCTGACCAGGAATTGAACTGGTGATCTTTTGGTGTACAGGACACTAATCAACCAACTGAACCACACTGGTTAGGGCTGCATTTTCTTTCTGAAAGAGAATTGATTTTTAATGATACCTGCCTTCATTAGAGGCTTTAGTGTTCAAGAATGGTTGAGCTGTTCTCCCTGCTGTGTTACATAAATATTGTGAAATAAAATTTTAAGTAGAAAACTAGTTTTCTTTTTTTGGTTGGATATTGGATTTTTTTGTTGTTGTTAATCCTCACCTGAGGATATTTTTTCCATTGATTTTCAGAGAGTGTGGAAGAGAGAGAGGGAGGAAGGGGGGGGGGGAGAAGCATCCATGTGAGAGAGACACATCAGTTAGTTGCCTTCTGCACATCCCCGACTGAGGCCAGGATCAAACCCACAACCCTATGGTGCTCAAGCTGACACTCTAACCACAGATCCATACCGGCCAGGGCTGAATATTGGTGTTGAGCCACATATGTTGATTGCTGTAGATGGCCTCTTTCTCTTAAGGTAGAACAAATACCCCAAGTCGTAGCTTTATTTATTTACTTATTTTTATCCTCACCTGAGGACATTTTTGCATTTATCTTCAGACAGAGCAGGAAGGAGGGAGGGAGGAAGAGAGAGAGAAACTTCAAGTGAGAGAGACACATCGACTGGTTGCCACCCACATTACCCCAACTAACCGAGGTGGGGACAAACTGCAACCAAGGTACATGCCTCTAGCAGGAACTGAACCCGAGACTCTCCGGTCCATGGGCAGATGCTCTCACTGCTGAGCCAAACCGGCCAGGGCTCAAGTAGTAGCTTTGAAACACCTTATGTGTGCCCAGCCAGTGTGGCTCAGTGGTTGAGCATCGACCCATGTGCCAACAGATCTTCGGTTCGATTCCCAGTCAGGGCACATGCCCAGGTTGTGGGCCATATCCCCAGTGGGGGGCATGCAGGAGATGGCCAGTTGATGTTCTCTCTCATCAATGTTTCTATCTCTCCCTCTCTCTTCGCCTTTCTCTTTAAAAAAAAAAAAATCAGTAAAGAAAATAATAATAAAAAAATACCTTATGTGGCCCTGGCAGGTTTGGCTCAGCAGTTGGAGTGTCGGTCTGTGGTTCGGTTCCCACTAAGGGCACATATCTCAGTTGCAGTTTGTCCCCGGCCCTGGTTGGGTCGTGCGGGTGGCGGCCACTCGATGTGTACCTTTCACGTGGATCTTTCTCTCTCTTTTCCTCTCTCTCCCTCCCACTCTATCTGAACAAAAAATGGAAAAATGTCCTCGGGTGAAGATTAAAAAACAAACAAACACCTTATGTGATTAAAAACATGGTATTAATTAACCAGCATAGAATTCTATAGCTGGAAAGGACCTTAGATATCCTTATTCATTATATGAAAAGTACTGATGTTTAGATAAATTGAATGGATTGTTCAAATTATTTGGAAGTGGATATACAATGAACCCATGTCTACCTTTGTGACTTTTCTACCATACCTAAATTCAGTCTGTGATTGATTTTTGTTTTATAACAGTGCTACTGCCCTCCTCAGTGAGGGTTTTACATGAGTTCATTGACAATATCTTCAGTTGTACTCTCTATACAGGGAGGCACAGTTCTCTTTTCCCATTTGTGATTTTTCTTGTCTTTTTTTTAACCCTCACCCGAGGATATTTTTCCATTTACCTTCAGATAGAGCAGTAGGGAGGGAGAGAGGAAGGAAGAGAGACAGAGAGAAACATCTATATTAGAGAGACACATTGATTGGTTGCCTCCCACACAACCCCAACCAGGGACGAACCACAACCAAGGTACGTGCCCCTGGCCGGAATCAAACCTGGGCCTCTTTGGTTTGCAGGCCTATGCTCTAACCACCAAGCCAAGGCCCCATTTGTGGTTTTTCATAGGAGCCTTGTTCCTATTGAGATGAGGCTCGAAGATAAGATCAAGAGACTGGCTTTCTTTTTTTTCCTTTTTCTTTTTTTCCCCTCCAATTTTTAAATAAATTTATTTTTGTTACAGATGTTTCTCTTTTTTTCCCTCTATTCCCCCCCCCCCCCCAGCCCCAGTATTATTGTTTATGTCCATTGGTCATGCATACATGCATGTAAGTTCTTTGGTTCATCTCATCCACTTCCCCACACCCCCCTATTCTGAGGTTTGTCAGTCTTTTTCTTTTTGTTAATCCTCACCTGAGGGTATTTTTTTCCATTGATAATGGAAGGGAGGAGGGGAAAGAGAGACACATTAATTGGTTGCCTCCTGCAAATACCTGGACTAGGCCAGAGTTTGAACCAGCAACTCGGTTACATGCCCTTGATCAGGAGTCAAACCCAAGACCCTTATGGTGCTCAGGCTGATACTCTAACTAACCACTATGCCACACTGACCAGGGCAACTCTGGCTTTCTGACTTTCAAATTCTAGTTTAAAAAAAAATGGCAACAACAAAAAACATTTACTGCTATATTCGACCCATTATAAATCTAGATTTGTAGACCAGCTAGGTGCATTTTAGTGGAGTTTTATCCTTAACTTGAAATTGATTAATTAGAATTATTACATTTTATGTATGTATGTATGTATCTGGAGGGTTTCTTTTTTTTCTTAAAAAAATTACAATTGAGCCCTGGCTGGTTTGGCTCAGCGGTTGGAACGTCGGCCTGCGGACCAGAGAGTCCTGGGTTCGGTTCCCGCTAAGGTCATATACCTCGGTTGCAGTTTGTTCCCCGGCCCTGACTGGGGTTCTGTGGGCGGCAACCACTCGATGTGTCTCTCTCTCACTGATGTTTTTCCCTCGCTTCCTTCCTTGCTCCCTACTGCTTAAAAAAATATTATAGTTGAGCCCTGGCTGGTTTTGCTCAATGGTTAGAGCGTTGCTAACCCACGGACCAGTGAGTCGCAGGTTTAATTCCGGGCACCTACCTCGGTTGCAGTTCATCCCCAGCACGTACCTCGGTTGAGGTTCGTCCCCAGCCCTGGTCAGGTCGCGCGGGAGGCAACCAGTTGATGTGGCTCTATCACATCAATGTTTCTCTTTGTCTCTCTCTCCCTCCCTTCCACTCTGTCTGATAATAGATGGAAAAATATCCTCAGGTGAGGAATAAAAAATAAAAAAATAAAATTATAGTTGATATATAATAGAATCAATGTATTTTAGAACTGGGCGGGACCTTAGAAATAATTTATTAGACCAACAGTCTTCAGACTGCTTCTCACTGTCCTAAGAGTTCCCAGGAGTTACCTGGGGGGAAGGGGAAGCTGAGGATGCAAGGCTCTGAGTTCCCTCTCTTAACCAAAGTAACTCTGTTTGTTGTTGATGTTGTTGTTTTTTTTATTCCTCACCGAAGATATTTTTCTATTTATCCTCAGATAGAGTGGGAGGGAGGGAGGGAGGGAGAGACGGAGAGACAGAGAGAAACATCGATATGATAGAGCCAAATTGACTGGTTGCCTCCCGCATGACCGGTCCAGGGCCGGGGACAAACTGCAACCGACGTACATGCCCTTGACCGGAATCGAACCCTCGACTCATTGGTCTGCAGGCAGTCACTCTAACCGTGTGCCAAACCAGCCAGGGTTTAAGTTTTTAACTGTGTTATATATTAGGGTCTCTCTGAGATTTTTTTTTTAAGAAAGGATTTCTGTATTATAAAACAATAAACTAAAAAAAAAACAGTGCTCAGGAACCACCTTCCCTTACCTTATAAACTATAGAAATGATCTCTGAAAGTATAGTCTTTTCCTCTTACCTTACAGATGGATGTTTCCTGCATGGTATATTTGCTGTGACCAGAGTTCCTCACTAGAATATAAATTATTAGATACTTCCTCTTTTCCCACCCACTGGATTTCTCTAGTAGGGATGAAGAGTCTGGAAAGAAGAGGTTAATTCTAGTTAACAACCAAAGTAAGTGTATTCCACTGCATATTATAGTTTTGGAGGAATGTAACTGAACCAGACAGATTCTGTTCCATCCTAGAGCTCCTGATTAAGATAGATTTTAAACAAATGCAGATATGCTGAGTGTTTTGAAGAAGAAATGCTGGAAATAACAGCAAAGTAGTGTAGAAGCACCTTCATTTTTTCATCTTAGATTTGAGTTAAGAATTTAACCTTAGATTTTTGTTTCATAGCTTCTTGGAAGCTGAAATAGTAATGAATCTTACCTTGTAAATTGCAGGTGCTAAAGTTTCCTTTATGCCTCTAGTTAGACTGTCCAAAACAATCACAATATCTTTAAATGCACTAAGTATGTAACTTCCATTCTCTGAATCAGCCTGGCATTTTGCCTTTGATAACACTTCAGAGTAACCAAGGAGCTTCTCTGGTGTTCTTAGGCTTGGACCTGTTCTTCAGGGCACAGATAGGGAAGTTGTAAGTGCTTTGGGTCTCTGATTATATGTAACAGTGAGTATATCAACTCCACATCTTCCCACATGGAACTCAGTGAAACCTAAGTTGTTAAAACCTTTTGACCTATGGAAAGTATTAGTGAAAACCCCAATTTTCCCTTTGTTAATGGAAAAAAATGAGATGGTAAGGTATAAGAACATGAGTGGCATGTCCTTGTTATATCCATTTTGTCCTTTTCTGGTATTGTAGGTCTAGATTTCTGTATTATTCATTGAGACAGGTGTCTACTGTCCCTCATCCTTCCATCCTGTTTGGACATCTTCATTTCAAATCATAGAATCTTTTTTTGTGTGTGTGGTACGTGCCCCTAGCGGGAATTGAACACAGGACTCTCTGGTCCAAAAGCCGACGCTCATCTGCTAAGCCAAACTGGCCAGGGAAAATCATAGAATCTTAATGGGAAGAGATTTTGGAAGCAACTAATCCAGCTTCTCAGACATTGAAGGCAGGCTCTCTAGTATCTTCTCAGGTGATTTTTAAACATCTATTTTAATATCTCCACTTTTGGGGAACTCGCTATCAACCACAACAGTATAGTCCAGAGGTTTCAATCTTTCTTGGTTCATACACCCATTGTATCTCAGCACTATTTCACAGTGCCCCAAACCAAAAGAACTATCTAACAGTTCCATTTATTAAGTAGGTAGGTTCAAACAACTTAAATATTTATATCCTAATGATTAGTACCCATTTGAAAAACATAATTGAAAGATAATTTATATTTTTAAAATTATTAATTAGTTTTTTGTTTGGTAATCCTGACCCAAGGATATTTTTCCCCCATTGATTTTATTTATTTATTTTTTATCCTCACCCGAGGATATTTTTCCATTTTTTGTACAGATAGACTGGGAGGGAGAGAGAGGAAGGGAGAGAGAGAGAGAAACATCAACGTGAAGGGACACATCGAGTGGCTGCCACCCGCACGACCAACCAGGGCCGGGGACAAACTGCAACCGAAGTACGTGCCCTTAGCGGGAACCGAACCCGGGTCTCTCCGGACCGCAGGCCAACGCTCTAACTGCTGAGCCAAACTGGCCAGGGCCCCCCATTGATTTTAGATAGAGTGAAAGGGAGGGAGGGGGAGAGAAACATTGATGTGAGAGAGATGCATCAGTTGGTTGCCTCCCACACAACCCTGACCAGGGGTGGAGATTGAACCTGCAATCCAGGCATGTGCCCTTGATTAGAATCAAACTCTCAACCCTTCATTCAGTCTGTAGGCCAATGCTCCAACCACTGAGCCAAACCGGTCAGGGCAAAAGAAAACATTTTAATTTTAATTTTAAATAGCGGCAATTACTTAACTAATGAGATGTGTACACCTATTATATACTGAACAGTTCAAGTTCTAAAACCTTGGGATTATATTGAATACTACTACCCTCATTTCCTGTTTCTCAGTTATTTTCATGAGGAACTTGTTTTTTATCACAGCAACTGCCAAAACCCAGCTTTGCAAAGACATTGTTTTGTTTTTCCATTTTTTGTTCAGATAGAGTGGGAGGGAGAGAGAGGAAGAGAGAGAGAGAAACATCGACGTGAAAGGGACACATCGAGTGGCTGCCACCTGCACGACCAACCAGGGCTGGGGACAAACTGCAACTGAGGTACGCACCCTAAGTGGGAACCGAACCCGGGTCTCTCTTTGGCCAACACTCTAACCGTTGAGCCAAACCAGCCAGGGCAAGACATTATTCTAATGTCAGAATTGTCAACTGCCTTGTACTAGTAGTTCCCATGGCATAACAGATGTCAAGTATTGCTATGGTTCCATAAAAAATTTAAAGTGTTTTGTGCCACCCCTCTGAGTTTGCTGCAGTGCCTCTGCCACAGCGTAGTTTGAGAACCTCAGGTCTAGTTCATTGAGTTAGTTTTTAGGAAATTATTTATGTTTGCCCAGCTGGTATAATTCAGTGGTTGAGCATTGACTTATGCACTGAGATATCACCAGTTCGACTCCCAGTCAGGGCACATGCCCAAGTTGTGGGCCAAATCCCCATTAGGGGGCATGCTGGAGGCAGCCAGTTGATATTCTCTCTCATTGACGTTTCTATCTCTCCCTCTCCCTTCCTCTCTCTTTCTAAAATCAATAAGAAGAAAAAAAATATTTATGTTTAGCTAAAATGTACTGATTATGTGTGGTCACCTCTCTACTTCTCACCAAGGGGATAGGGAACTTGGTTTTAAGTGTTATCAGTTGTTGAGCTAGAGAAGACCTTTTCTGACATGGACTAAAACCAGGGTAAGACCTATCTTGAAGGATTTGGTGGGCTGCCTTTTCTTTTCACTTGGCAGCCTAACAGTTAAATCTCAAAGACCTGCAACTTTTTTTTTTTTGGTATGTGCCCTTAGTGGGAACCAAACCCAGGACTCTGGTCCACAGGCCAATGCTCCAACTGCTGAACCAAACTGGTCAAGGCTATTTTTTAATTTTTATTTTTTTTTCAGATAGAGTGGGAGGGAGAGGGAGAGGAAGAGAAGCATTAATGTGAGAGAGACACATCGAATAGTTGCCTCCCGCACGACCCCAACCAGAGCCAGGGATTGAACCCGCAGCTGAGGTATGTGCCCTTGACCAGGAATCAAACCTGTGACTCTTCGGTCTGCAGGCAGTTGCTCTAACCACTGAGAAAAACTGGCCGGGTCTGTTTTTAGTGATTTTTTTTTTTTTTAAGAGAGAAAGGAGAGAGAAACATCGATGTGAGATAGAAACATCAATTGGCTGCCTCCTGCACAACCCCTACTAGAGATTGAGCCTGCAGCCTGGGCATGTGCCCTGACTGAGAATCAACCAGAACCTCTCAGTCCATGAGATAATGCTCAATCCACTGAGCAACAGCAGCAGGGCAAAGACCTGCAACTTTCAACCAGTACCATCCATGACCATTTCAGTTCATCTCTGAGGCAAGTGAATCATTAAGGCTGAATTGTCCTCACTTGTTTCCATTGACCTGAAAGACTGTAGATGGGCCCTAAACATTACCTATTTCTTAGATCAGGGGTCTGCAAACTTTTTCATAAATGTCCATATGGTCTCTGTAACAACTCATGTCTGCCATTGTAGCAAGAAAGCAGCCATAGACAAAACAACAAATGAGCTTGCTATGTTCCAGTAAAACTAGTTACAAAAACAGGCAGTATGCCCTGGACAGATTGACTCAGCGGTTAGGTCAGTCCACAGACCAAAGAGTCTTGGGTTCGATTATGATCAAGGGCATGCACCATGGTAGCGGGTTCGTTCCTGGCCCTCGTAGGGGTCGCGGGAGGCAACCAATCGATTTGTCTCTCACATCGCTGTTTCTCTCCACCCCCCACCCCCCACCTGAAGATAAAAATGGAAAAAGTATTCTCCGGTGAGGATTAAAAAAAAACAAACGGGCAGTAAGCTGGATTTGGCTCATAGGCCATAGTTTGCTGATACCTATCCTAGATTGTTGTAGTTTTATGAACTTTTTTTTCTCCTTCAACAAATCTTGAAACATTTACCAAATATGTACTTGGTGTGTTTGAAAATGTTTGAAGCCCTGGCCGGTTTGGCTCAGTGGTTGGAGTGTTGGCCTGCGGACCAGGGAGTCCCGGGTTTGGTTCTCGCTAGGGGCACGTACCAAAAAAAAAGAAAGAAAATGTTTGAAGAGAAGGCTTCTGTATTCCATCTCTGTACTTGCTTTCCCCTGGCTTTATTTATATGAATGTGTGTGGAATCTTGAAGCAAGCCTGGATTGCTGGCAACTGTTGATGGCTTTCCTGTTAGATGGCAGAGACAGAAACTAGAAAGGCACTTACCTTAGGTTACACCAGCGAAGGTCACACAGTTCCCTGGTGACTCCTGTTTAAGGAATACAAAAAATGAATGCCATTTGGGTTCCAGTTTCTTTCTTCTTGTCACTGGAACTCATTGGTGACGATAAACTGGATAATCTTTTATCCTGACCAAATGTAGATTTGACTATGTGTTCCAGATGGTGATTTACCTTGGGAACTACCCAGAGCTAGGGAAGAAACCAGTATTCATCAGGGTCCCTGGGAGTGAAGAAACAAGTTACCACATTCAGTCCTCTTTATAGATCACGCTCCTAAGGATGTAGTATAGCATGAGGAGGCTGAGGGATTAACTGGCTGGACACTGAAGCAGTACCTCAGTGGTGAAGGAGTCATCACTGTCTCTCCTTTACAAGGTGTTGGTGAGGTCTGCCTCTTAAATGGAAAGGTTAGCTGCCATGCAGGGCTTCAAATCCTTTGTGAGTCTTTCTTGTTCGTTGATATGCTGATTAAGGTTTGTTTTTCCATCTATAACTTGAATTTTGAAACCAGTAGTGTTAGAACTAAGGTTATTACTGCATGTACTGGTTAGTGTGTACATACTTTGTATCTTAAGTTTGTAACATATCTGGGGCAAGTATTCAGTTTTGCTTTCTTTGTCTTTGATATAGTACACCAAGCTTTAAACTCTTATGCATCCCCCTCATCCTCCCTTGTCTGGCCTTGGGGAATTCTGCTTCAGTTGAGTTGTTGCCTAACAGGAGGAGGAGCATGGATTCAGAAACATGTCATGTTTCTGACTTGGTGAAAGAACTGCACTTAGTATAGCACCATTTTCTTTCTTTTATTTTCAAACTATAAGAGAAAGTTTATTTAGAAAGTCAGAGTGGTAGAGGAAGTGAGCTATAGAATAAATGGCCTCAGGAAACAAGTTACAGAGGCAAAAAAAAGTTTAGCGCTTTTTTTAAGTTTACTGTATTTTTTTTTTATTTAATTTTTTTAATCCTCAATGGAAAAAATCAAGGATATTTTTCCATTGATTTCTAGATACAGTGGGAGGGAGGGAGGGAAAGAGAGAAGGAAACATCAATGTGAGAGAGACACATTGATTGGCTGCCTCCCGCAGGGCCCTGATGGGGCTGGGGACCAAACTGCAACTGAGGTACATGCCCTGGACCAGAATCAAACCCAAGACTTTTGATCTGTGGGCCAATGCTGTAATTGCTGAACCAAATCGGCCAGGGCTAGCACCATTTTTTGTAGACTGCCCTGTCCCCTTCTACACTCCCTCCACCTAATAATCCCCCAGGGCTGACAACCATCCTTTTTTCCAAACTGTTGAAGCACTTGGGACTCATGTGATCTCTAAGGATAGTCATTTTGCCTTTGGGACTTGTCTGTTTTTTGACTCCAGGAGTTCCCATGTGCTTTGAATGTTTCAGGGTACAAAGGGTTACTTAATTTTAATAAGGTTTTCCTCTCCCTGGCGGGTTTGGCTCAGCTGTTAGAGCGTTGGCCTGCGGTCCAGAGAGACCCGGGTTCGGTTCCTGCTAAGGGCACGTATCTCGGTTGCAGTTTGTCCCCGGCCCTGGTTGGATTGTGCGGGTGGCGGCCACTCAGTGTGTCCCTTTCACGTCGATGTTTCTCTCTCTCTCTCTCTCTCTCCCCCTCTCTCTCTCCCTCCCTCCCACTCTATCTGAGCAAAGAATGGAAAAATGTCCTCAGATGAGGATAAAAAATAAAATCAATAAAAAAAAATAATAAGTTCTTCCTCAAACTGTTTGTACTTCGAGGCTACTTTGGGCAGGTTAATTAGCCCATTGACTGTTTAAGACTTTTTTCTTTTATCCATTTAAAAATTAGAATTGACCCTTGCTGGTTTGGCTCAGTAGTTAGATCATTGGCCTGCGGACCAATGAGTCGCGGGTTCGATTCCAGTCAAGGGCATGTACTTCAGTTGCAGTTTGTCCCCAGCCCTGGTCGGATTGTGCGAAAGGCAGCCAGTCAGTGTGGCTCTGTCAACATCGATGTTTCTCTCCCTCCCTCCCTCCCACTCTATCTGATGATAAATAGAAAGGTATCCTCAGGTAAGGAATTTTTTAAAAATTAAAATAGTTTTAGTCATGGCAAAGCCTTTCACTCCCTGATGTTTGGGCTTCTCTGCCAAGAGCCTAAAAGATTTTGGATTTCAGAGTATGGCATGGTTTTCCTGAGCCTATGTACATTAGAGATGACTCTAATGTTGTCCAAAGGTCTAATTTGCACATAATTCCTCCTCCCTGGAAATACCTTGCCTCTTGGAACCCCTACTATTTCTCTCTTTGAACTCTGAAAGAAGAAAGGTCTGAGCACATGTCAGCAGATTTTGCCCTGCTTATGGAGAA
Organism: Molossus molossus; assembly: GCF_014108415.1. Classification (NCBI taxonomy): domain Eukaryota; kingdom Metazoa; phylum Chordata; class Mammalia; order Chiroptera; family Molossidae; genus Molossus; species Molossus molossus. The sequence continues at coordinate 42,164,667 of NW_023425354.1, read as the reverse complement.
GCTGGTGTGGTTCTGTGGTACTGACAGCAAGGGGCTGGGCTGGTCCACATTTCAACCTGCCTTTTCTTAGAGCTCTGTGGGATGTGATTTGAGATGCCATTTTGAATTCTTTTGTTGTTGTTGTTGTTAATCCTTACCTGAGGATATTTTTTCCATTGGTTTTTGTTTTTTTTTTAGAGAGAGAGAGTGGAAATGCAGGAGAGAGAGAGAGACAGAGAAACATTGATGTCAGAGAGGCACATTGATTAGTTGCCTCCTACAAGTGCTCCGACTGAGGCCAGGAATCAAACCTGCAGCCCCTATATGTGCCCTTGATCAGGAATTGAACCCGCAACCCTTAGGTCCGAGGGCCAATGCTCTAACCACTGAGAAACACCATCCAGGGCATAGCTTGTTGTTTTTTTTTTTGGTAGTGCCCCTAGCGGGAACTGAACCTGGGACTCTCTGGTCCTCAGGCCGACGCTCCAACTGCTGAGCCAAACAGGCCAGGACATAGTTTTCATTCTTAAAAATAAAAACAATGTAACACTGAGAGAAGAGAGAGGTGTTAAAACCTAGATTTTGCTATCGCCCTGGCCGGTTGGCTCAGCGGTTGGAGAGTTGGCCTGCAGTCTGGAGAGACCCGGGTTTGGTTCCCGCTAAGGGCACATGCCTCGGTCGCAGTTTGTCCCCGGTGGCAACCACTTGATGTGTCCCTTTCACATCGATGTTTCTCTCTCTCTCTCTCTCCTTCCCACTCTATCTAAACAAAATATCAAAAAGTGTCCTCAGGTGAGGATAAAAAATAAATAAATAAATAAAACCTAGATTTTGGTATCAAGTAGAATGGTGGGCTTAAGGATATAGCCTGAAGACCCATCTTCTGCAAAACACCTAGAAAAGCTGGATAAAATATAACAGACATTCTTTTTTTTAGAATTTAATTTAATTTTTTTTTTTTTTTTTATCCTCACCCGAGGACATTTTTCCATTTTTTGTTCAGGTAGAGTGGGAGGGAGAGAGAGGAACAGAGAGAGAGAGAGAGAGAAACATAGATGTGAAAGGGACACATCGAGTGGCCGCCACCCACACGACCCAACCAGGGTTGGGGACAAAACTGCAAGTTCCCTTAGTGGGAACCGAACCCGGGTCTCTCTGGACCGCAGGCCAACACTCTAACCGTCGAGCCAAATCAGCCAAGGCCAGACATTCTTTTTTGGACACCTTTTTATTTAGATTTGAAATCAGTTGGTAAAATGTACTAACATAAGTATACAGCTCTCACAGTATACAAGCATGTACACCTATGTGATAATGAGATGAAAGTATAGAACGTTTCCAGCACTCCAGAATGTCCCGTGTGTGTGTGTGTGTGTGTGTGTGTGTGTGTGTGAGAATATCAATAAAATAGTGGATTCAGCCTGGCTGGTGTGGCTCAGTGGTTGAGCATCGACCCATGCACCAAGAGGTCACTGGTTCAATTCCCAGTGGGGGCACACAGGAGGTGGCCAGTCGATGTTGTCTCTCATCAATGTTTCTAGCTTTCTCTCCCTCTCCCTTTCTCTCTCTTTAATATCAGTGAAGAAAAAAAATTTTTTAATAAGTAAATAAAATGGTGAATTCAGATATGACACCTGTTAGGGATAGTAGCTGGGGTGTCATCAAACCAGCTTCTTAAAAAAAAAAATTGGCCACTTTGTTCCCATCTGGAAGTGAACCTAACATAAATGGCCATTTAGAGTTTTGCATGAGCATACACATCTCAAATATTTTTTTTTTAAGTGGGGAATTTATATTAATTATTCTGGGTCCAGCTACCAGAATAGTATCTAGTATGACATGAGTATTTTGAAAGTACAAATAAATAATAAAAATGGGGGAAAGAAGTGCTGCACTTGATATAATTGACCTTAACATAGCAAGGGGCTGGCAGCATAGGGGCATTAGTTTTAGTAACATGCTGTGTGTATGTGTGGAGGGTGAGGAGTTCAATAGGTCAGGACAAGGAAAATTCACTAAGAAACAGTCAAATGTTATGGAGCTGATGCTGTGCCTACCTTCTTGCAACACTGCAAGAGTTTAAAAGTAAGGGAACAAATGAGATAAAGTCTGAGAACTAGAATTGGGGATAAAGGAAGAAATCTTCCAGACTGATTTTACTAGTAAGGAAATTTTTACTTGATGTCCTGGTCTTCCTCACCCCAAAGACTGTATGAAAAGTTTTACAGGTGTCAGGAACTTTGAATTGGAAGATTGCTGGGAATAAACAGAACCCTGGTGCTGGCAGCCTGTTGGGATCAGATCTGTTTGCAAGGATGGGCATGCAGTATATTATCATTGTTCCCCTTCTTCCCCTTACACCATCAGCCTTAATCTCTACAATATCGACAGACTGAGCTGCTTTTTCTTGCCTTTTATCTCTTTTTTTCTTTATTGATTTTAGAGACAGAGGAAGGGAGAAGGAGAGAGAGAGAGAACATCAATTGGCCACCTCCTGCATGTCCCCCACTGGGGATTGGGCCCACACCTGGGCATGTGCCCTGACCGGGAATCGAACCGGTGACCTCTTGGTGCATGGGTTAACACTCAACCACTGAGCCACACCAGCCGGACTCTTGCCTTTTATCTTATTCCTTGTCTCTCTTATATTCTCTGGTTTCTGTTTCCTTTACTCAGCATCCTGTGACCCCCACAATCACTTTAGGCCTCTGTGGTTTTCAGATAGTTCTTTGGAAAATTACAGACAGGCTAGTGGGCAAGCTGTTTCCTCTGTAAGTGATATCAAGCTGGTTCTAGAGAAGGCCTTGGACCTAGACCTAAGTTGGCCAGTAGTTTACCTACAGACATTGTTTTTTTATCCTCACCCGAGGACATTTTTGCATTTATCTTCAGATAGAGTGGGAGGGAGAGAGGGGGAAAGAGAGAGAAACATCGATGTGAGAGAGAGAGACATCAACTGGTTGCCACCTACACAACCCCAACCAGGAATGGGGACAAACTGCGTTATAGGCAAAACTGAGGTATATGCCCTTAGCTGGAACCGAACCCTGTACTCTCTGGTCCGAGGGCTGACGCTCTAACTGCTGAGCAAAACTGGCCAGGGCCCTACAGCCTTTCTTAGGGAACCCCTAGGGCCCTGGTAGCATAATTTGAAAGTTCCTGGTATGGTAAAAAGAATATAAATTGGCTTTGGCGCCAGATATTTCTGAGCTCAAATCCCAGCCCTGCCACTGGCTGTGTGATCTCAGGTGTATGTTGTGTAATTTTTCTAAATGTCAGTTTTTTCACATGTGAAATGAAAACAGTTCCTGTCTTACAGGGTTATTATGATGATTAGAAAATAATTTATTATTATTTTATTATTATTATTTTTTCCTTTATTGATTTAGAGAGAGAGGAAGGGAGAGGGGGAGGGAGAGAAAAATCGATGAGAGAGCCCTGGTCAGTTTGGCTCAGCAGTTGGAGCATTGCCCTGCGGACCAGAGTGTCCCGGGTTCGGTTTCCGCTAGGGGCACATACGAAAAAAAAGAAAGAAAGAAAGAAAGAAAAATCTATGAGAGAGAACATTGATTGGCCACCTCCTGCATGCCCCCCTACTGGGGATTGAGCCCACAACCTGGGCACGTGTCCTGGCCGGGAATCGAACTGGTGACCTCTGGTGCATGGGTTGATGCTTAGTCACTGAGCCACACCAGCTGGACTAGAAAATAATTTATATAAAATACTCTCTACAGTTCTTTATGAAAGTTCAATAAGTACTAGTTACTAACTTATTAAAACCAAATGAACAATTATGGTTAGAAACCACTTGTATCTCAGAACTCAGATATTGATCATTAAAAGATAGTCAGAAGTTTTTTTTTTTTAACCTTTTTTTTTTTCTTTTATTGATACTTAGAGAGAGAGGAAGGGAGAGGAAGAGAGAGAGAGAAACATCAATGACAAAAGAACATTGACTGGATGCCTCCTGCATGCCCTCCAACTGGGGATTTGGCCCATGACCTGAGCACATACCCTGACTGGGAATCAAACTGGGACCTCTCAGTTCATGGGACATTACTCAATCCACCGAGCCACACCAGCCAGGCCTGACCTTGTCTTTTATATTATTATTATTTTTTCTTTTTCTTTATTTTTTTAATCTTTTTTGTTGTTGTTAATTCTCACCCGAGGATATTTTTCAACTGATTTTTTAGAGTGAAAGGGAGGGAGGGAGAGAGAGAGAGAAACATTGATATGAGAGAGATACATCAATTGGCTTCCTCCCACATGACCTAACCAGGGCTGGGGATCAAACCTGCAACCCAGGTATTTGTCCTTGACCAGGAATTGATCCTAAGACTCTTTGGTAAGTGGGCTGATGTTCCCACTGAGCCAAACTGGCCAGGGCTATTTTATTATCTTTTTTGTTTGTTTTTCTTTTTTCTCTTTTTGACCCTGTCTTAGTTTCATAGCAGAATAGATATATATCCTAGATTGTCAAAACTTTATATTTGATGTTGCAACAGGAAGCTTTTTATAACCAGAGTAATCATGATGTCCCCTCATTAATGAATAGGTGCCAAGTGTCATTGAGGAAGCAACAAAGTCTATCAGTACACGGTGGGATGGGGGTGAGTTGCTGAAGAAGGTGGGGGCTTTGCAAGGAGATGATGGGATTTTGAATTTTAGCCTATGCCTGCCTAAAGGGAAAGCCTCCTTGCCTTGGTAGAGAGGTGGTGAGAACCTTCATTTTCTGGAACCAGGCCAGGCTATGTGTATGAGAATGGGTTGCGAGATTTTGCTGCTGCTGTATGCTGGGGGAGAGGGAGGAACACATGGATTTCTTTTCCTAGGCCAGAGCTTATAGAGCAGGCAGGAAGCTAACGGTAGTGGGTATAAAGAAAAGGAATAGTAGGTCACTCTAGTTGGGCTTGCTCATCAAAGACACTTGAGCCCTGGCCGGTTTGGCACAGAGGTTAGAGTATCAGCCAAAGGGTCTCGAGTTTGGTTCCCGGTCAAGGGCATGTCCCTGGTTTGCAGGTTCGTTTCCTGGCCCTGGTAGGGGTCGTGTGGGAGGCAACCAATAGATGTTTCTCTAGCATGGATGTTTCTCTGTCTTTCTCTCTTTCTTTCTACCTCCCTCTCTCCCACCCTTTCCATTCTCTCTAAAAATCTATAGAAAAATATCCTCATGTGAGGATTAACAACAACAAAAAAAGGACACTTGAGATTTCCAAAAAGTATTTTTTAGGATTCTTTCTGTTTTCTGTATTCTGTGTTTTTCTGCACTGCTAACATCACTTCTTTCTGCCTGCATTAACCACAAGTAATCAGTCTCGTGGCTGGGGCTTGGGAGGTAGCAAATAGCCATTTCTGTAATGTCAGCCCTAGAGCAATCATGTGGGCAAGGTATGCCTAATCAGAGATTAGAGTGTTTCAGCTTTCATTCATAACTGGGAATAAAGTACTCTCCTTATTCTCCTTCTGCAGGTCGGTGAGCTGGTAAAGGTTACGAAGATTAATGTCAGTGGTCAGTGGGAAGGGGAGTGTAATGGCAAACGAGGTCACTTCCCATTCACACATGTTCGTCTGCTGGATCAACAGAATCCTGATGAGGACTTCAGCTGAGTATAGCTCAACAAACAGTTTTGCTGACAGATGGGAACAATCTTTTTTTCTTTTCAATTGCCATCTATACAATTTTTTTTACAGATGTCAAAACAGTCTAGTTTATATAAGTGTTCTGTTACCTGTGATCATTTTTAGACTGAACTACTACATCCCTAGTCCCGTTTACCACGTTCAGGGTACAAAACTGGAGGGCTTGTGTGTTAACTTCTGAATTGGAAATTTTAGGTGGTAGCTGCCATGCCTGATGTATCAGACGGGTAGGTATCTTGCCTCCTTTCTCTCAGGCAATGCAAGTCAACCTGTGGAAAACTGATGGACAGGAGAGAAGTTTTGCACACTACCTACCCTGATTTATCCAATGGCTTTGTTTTCATTCTGAAACCATCCTATCAAATGGCAATAGACTGTTCCCTTTTACCCCCATGAAGTAATCATGTACCATGTGAATAGTACCCAGTGGAATTGCTTTTTCATTTATAGAACATGACCATGTATGACTCATTCTGACAGTTCAAATCCTGAGGTTTCTGAGGACACTACTAGAGGCATTTGTCTTCCTTCCTAGTCAATGCTTCGTACCTTTTCTTGGGATTCTTTGAACCCTTGTCATTCTTTTTCACAGATAGGTTAGTTCTCCAAAAAAGTGTTTATTTTCATTCCAGATGACAAACAGGATGTGCAGAGCACTTTATTCAGTGCATAGCTTTAAGCCAGTATTGGATTCATTGAATGGACAGCCAAACTCCCAGCTCTCTGCCTTCCCTCAAGGGGTCTTAGTAGGTTCACACTGCTACTGCGGCTAAACAGACTCCTGACTAATGGGATCCAGGAGGGACATTTCTCCTGCGTGCCAGTATCCTATTAGGGGATTCTTTGGAATTCTTAGCTTCTACTTGGAGTGGAAGGACCAATCACTTAGAATATTCCATAGAAGGTTGTGGGGCCAAATTCTGCCCTTTGCTTTATGTGCAACTTGTATAAAAGTCCAGTTAAAATTACATGAGTTTGGGGATAGGGTTAGCACTTTGAAAAACGTCTGAACCAATCATGAATTACTTACATATTATTTGTTTCACATTGCCAGAATAGTGCATGAAGTACATTACATTATAAACTGCCTTCATTTTTGGTTCTTTTTCTTTATGTTAAAGTTTAGTTTACAATTTTTTTTTTTAAGTATGGAATGGTTTATATGGGGTCAGGTGCTCCAAAGAATAAACTTCTGAGACCAAAAATGATCAACAATATGAAACTTCAAAGCTAATTTCCAGTCAAGAAAGGCACTAACTGGTCTATGGTATGGTATGGCCAACAGAAACATTTTATATTTTGCTTAGGTCCTTGTTTTAGAAAAGAAAACATATATTTCTAATTCTTTTGCATGGGTAATTGCATTCTTTGGCATACACCAAATCATGGTATCCCAGTGACTAGCACAATGCCTGGCAGTGTTGGTGTGCAAGATGTTTGTGTGAGTGAATGAGAGGTGTGCAGAAGCCCATTATATGGCACAGGGAAGCCAACTGGCACAGGATTACATACATTACCACAAGTAATCTAATGAGTTGACGCTAATTCAATGTATTTTTACCTCACACTAAGGTGATGCTTGATAAAGACATTAATACTCAACATTTTAAATGTTAGCACAGTGCTATGCACATAGTGGGTGCTCAATGTTGAATGAACAAATTTGCAATACTAGACTCAATTTCATCTGACTACTCTGTTAAAATTTCAGTTAAAGTATAGATTCTATAAAGTTCAAATAAATACACATTAAGTCTTGTTTTTCTGAAAGTATGACATCTAAAATATTTGTAGAAAAACCTTGTCACAACTGATTTAAATGTTCATATTTTCTTCTGCCTTTGACATTATGATATTGGCTTGTAATGTCTCTCTTCATCTTATGTAATATTAGTGGAACATGCAACTCTACCCAAATCATAAGAATTTCTCAATGATGGGTTGTCCAAAGCCATTATATGAATTGTTGGGTTGGATTTGGCTGGATCTGGTAGTTGTTGGACCTTAAGAAATCAAAGGACTTCTTAAAAGTATCTTTCAGAAACAAATGCTAGAATCATATTCAAGTACATATGTACATTGTCACAGAACAAAGTAAACTGAAATTGGCTGCTATATTTTATATAATCATTTCTGCAAAAGCCCAATTTTTGGATACTAATATTTGACATGGTTAATTCTTATTAATTTCTTGGAATTGTTTGTTAATAATGCAAATAGGTAATTTTTAATTATCCTTAAGTAACATTTCACTATTAATGGTTTGAAATGGATGATAAGCAAACCAATTTGAAATAAAATATGAACATGTGCCACTGTATTATAACACTATACACTTTCTTGACAGTTAAATTTTGAAAAAATGTTTTTTTTGTAGCATGTATTGTATATGTTTATAGTATATGTAGTAAATAAAAATATGGCCAAATATTTGGCTTGGTGATCTTTTGAAGAAAGTAATGTTTAAATATTTTTCACAAAAGAGCTAAATCTGTATGCTTAGGGAATAAGAGGTATGTGCACTCAGCCTACAATCATGTAATGAGAAACAATTGTGCACACTCTGTGAATACTCATTAACGCTGGGGTTAATCACTGGTGATGTTTTAAAGGGTCTCCAGAAGTAATGAAATACTGACTTGAGGGAACTATAAGAAGAATGATTATATAATGATTGGAAATCTGGAGTGACATTGATAGAGAACATCAAACTTGTCTAGAAATGGTTATATGTGGGTGTAAAAAAAATTATGTGGTAGGGGGCTTTGTAAAGCAAATGAGAAGTATGGATGTTATACAATAGGTTTTTAGAATGTTCGTGTAGATATCCAGATATCTCCTTTTTTATTTAAGTAGTATATTTTCAGGGTAGATAATTATAGACACATACACAGTGTGTGAATATATAAACCTAAAATTGACATAATACTCTATAGTTTTGTGTTGTATGGGTGCTGAAGTTTTAAAATGAAAAGGACAGTCTTCGCCAGTTACTTATTCTGTGTTACACCTTTGACCCAGAACACATCTAGTTACTGTTATAGACAGCAGAGTGTTGACCCAGAGTTAAATAAAGGAACCTATTCTAAAGGGAGTCAACTTTGGCATACACAAGCTTAACTGCAAAGTGATTTAAGAATGTTTCAACTTTGTCAAAAAATAAACTGCCGAAATCTTGTTTTAAAAAACATGTTGAGTGTTGGGTTCCTTTACATAGCCTGGAGTGCTCATACTAGCTCCTATATTTTGTGACCCCGATCTTCAGATTAGGTTCTGTTCCTCTTATAGATACGAAGAGGGAAGAGGCCCCCTCCATAGTAGAAAACGTCAAAATAGTTCTAAATTTGGCAGGAGGAGGGTAAGAGTTTGGAGCTCTGCTGCCATGCATCTCCTGAAGAAAAAGAAATAGGGAAATAAGGTGGGGGACATAGAAGAACTAGTCATCAAGAAGTGAGGTTCAACCCTGGACAGTGTGGCTCAGTGAATTGGACATTGTCCCATGCACCTAAAGCTTGCCAGTTTGATTCCTGGTCAGGGCACATGCCCAGGTTACAGGCTCAATTCCCCAGTGGAGGGTGTGCAGGAGGCAGGTGATCGATCAGTATTGCACTCTCACATTTATCTCTCCAGTTCCCTTCCTTTCTCTTTCTAAAAATCAATTTTTTTGTTTTTTTTTTGTTAATCCCCAAGGATACTTCTCCATTAATTTTTAGATAGAGTGGAAGGGGGAGAGAGAGACACAACAGACACATCGGATTGGTTGCTTCCAGTACAACCCCGACCAGGGCTGGGGATCAAACCTGCAACCCAGGTAACATGCCCGTGACTGGGAATTGAACCCACAACCCTCTGGTCCATGGGCTGGTGCTCTAACTGCTGAGCCAAACTGGCCAGAGCAAAAATCTTTTTTTAAGTGAAATTCAAAAAGAAAGTAGTGTTTGAGAATCCTAGGGATACCGAATGAAAGCAAGCAGAAATAAATGAGCTGCCAGGTTTGCTTTTGGTCAAGGGGGTGCCTCCAGTATGTCTGGTTGGCCTGATTTACTTAAATTTTAGACCTGTGTTGAATTCTAGCAAAGTGGGCATTAAAATACTGACTGAATGTTCAAAGGTAAACAAGCTTGGGCAGACCTTTTCTGTCTTCCCACTTCAAGTGAAGATGATGGACATTTTAGCTTTCTGGGAGTGGGGAGGGGTGATTGATTCGACATGTGGAGGTTGACTAGTTCAAAGCCTCCCTCTGTTCCCTTTAAAACATCATGGAGTTTCTAAGCCTTATTTCAAGCTGGTGGGGTACATGGGCTTCTCTAAGGTTCTGAGTACCAGCAGGAAACTAGGAAAGTGGAGCACTGAGGTGTGATCACAGACGGGTTCCTCCTTTTTTCTTGATGCTGGGAAAGTATATATTCTGAGAGTGAAAATGAATTTGGTAGTATATAAGGGTATAACACTTAGCTACATCTGGGCTAGCCTAGTGTTTTGTGTAATGCAGGATTGAGCATCCTATGGTTGCTATGTGTTTTGTGCAGGTTGCTATGCACACTCAATGCTTTCTTGCCCTCCTAGGCTTGACTATGGGTTCCCATGAGCCCTTTGTAGCTGGGGGTTCTAACAATGTCTTGGCTGCCTTGGCTGGTGTTGCCACATTGTCCAAAGATTACCAATAATGGGGTGATACCAATCTTAATCTCATTCCTCATTTTATAGTTATTTGAGAAAACATACGACTCAATGATACCTACTGCCACCAAAAGGAGCTACTCATCCATTATCACCAAAGGGAGGTTTGACTCCATTTTTTTTTTTTTTTGTCACCAGAGGCCTTTTTTTCCATTCTTTATTCAGACAGAGCGGGAGGGGGAGAGAGGAAGAGAGAGAGAGAGAAACATCGACATGAAAGGGACACATCGAGTGGCTGCCACCTGCACCACCAATCAGGGCTGGGGACAAACTGCAACCGTGGTACATGCCTTTAGTGGGGAACCAAACCCAGGTCTCTCTGGACCGCAGGCCGACACTCTAACCGCTGAGCCAAACCAGCCAGGGCTTGACTCCATATTTTGTTGGCTATCTGGGTGCTTCAGTGACTAGACATTTTGATCAGATTACAGTAGTTCTAAGTATAATAGCTCCTGTGGAATAGACTCTGCCCTTGTAAATTTGCATTTTAGGAGTAACAGAGGACAAAAACCATATCCATAACCCCTACAGGGGCCTCTGGTGGCTTTCTAAAAGTAATTGTTCTGGTCAGGGTCACCAGACACAGAGAGCTTGGTGATCAGATTGCAACTTTTTGTGAGTAACCAGTAGAGAAAGGCACCCTTTCAACAATAAAAAGAAAAAGAAAAAGATAAAGGCACCCCCTTCCTCTGTGTGGACCAGCCCTTGCCAGGCTTACAGCTTGAAACATGCAGACACAGTGTGATTTGGATTACAGCCCCTCTTGCCACCTCAACTGAATGTCCCTAATTGGTCACAACTATACCTGGCACTCAGTAAACATTAGCTTTGATTATTCTGCTAAATGTGCAAGTTGACAGCCTACTTACAGTGATCCCTCTCCCCCCACAGCCAGTTCATCACTAAGTCCTGTCAGCTCCCCCTCCCAAATATTCCCTATTGCACATTTGTAGACCTTCACCACCACCACCCAAGTAGCCATCGTGTCTCCTTGGACCACTACAACAACCTTCCTGGTTATAGTCACTTTCCTCAATCTGCTCATTACAGAGCAACCGCGAGGATCTTCTCACAAGGTAAACTTGATCACGGAACTCCCTTGCATAAAAAGCTTTCCGATGTTTTCTTTTTGATCACAATCTGCATTCCAGAGGATGGCCTACCCAGCAGTGATGACCTTTCTTCAGTCTGTCTAGATCTCTGTGCTCCTGGAAGGCTTTCCTTTCAGCTCAGATGGCAAGCCCTTCCCCATTCTAAGAAACTTCCTCTGCCATCTCCTTCCCCTAGCTGTTACTTACCTCTTGGTTCCAGTTTAAATGTCCCTTTCTTGAAGCCCCAAGTCCTGTTTCTAATGACATCATTCACCTTCATGCACTCCTCTCAGAGTGTAATTACATGTTTCTGTGATGATTTCATTTCATCTCAGACTATAAAATCAGCTCCAGCAGGACAGGAGCCACATCTGCTTTGCTCATCATTACCTCTCCAGAGCCCAGCACAGAACCTGGCTCGCAGCAGACAATACATATTTGCTAAATCAATATTTTCCTCAGCCGCGTTGAGTGCTGGGGAATAGGGACCTGGCTGGTTACCTCCCAGCTGCTCCCTTCCACTCCCTGTTCTACATCCCTGGTCCTGTATGCTCAAAGAGTGTAGGTTTATTTTATTGATTGATTTTATTTTATTATTATATTATTTCTTGTTATTTTTTAACCCTCACTTGAGGATATTTTCCTATTGATTTTTTTTTCTAATTCTCACACAAGGAAATTTTAATTTTTTTTTCTTTATTGATTTTAGAGAGAGAGGGAGAGACAGAAACATTGATGAGAGAGAACATTGACTGACCGCCTCCTGCCCCCCACTGGGGATTTGGCCCACAACCTGGGCATGTGCCCTGACCAGGAATCAAACCGGCGACCTCTTGGTACATGGGTCGATGCTCAACCACTGAGCCATACCGGCCGGGCTCACACAAGGATATTTTTCCATTTATCTTCAGATAGAATGGGAGGAAGAGAGAGAGAGAAACATTGATGTGAGAGAGACACATCAACTGGCTGCCTCCTGCATGACCCCGACCAGGGCCGGGACCGAACTGCCCTTGACCAAAATCGAACCAGTGATTCTTTGGTCTGCGGTCGAAACTAACCACTGAGCCGAACCATCCAGGGTTTATTGATTGATTTGAGAGAGAGAGAGAGAGAGAGAGAGAGAGAGAGAGAGAGAGAGAGAAACATTGATTTGTTGTTTCACTTATTCATTCATTGGTTGATTCTCATAATTACCCTGACTGGAGTTCAAACCCGCAACCTTGGCATATCGAGGTAACTCTAACCAACTGAGCTACCCAGCCAGGGCATGTGTAGGTCCATTTTATTTATTTTTTATTTTTTATTTTTTTTATCCTCACCAGAGGACATTTTTTCCATTTTTTGTTCAGGTAGAGTGGGAGGGAGAGAGAGGAACAGAGAGAGAGAGAGAGAAACATCGATGTGAAAGGAACACATCGAGTGGCTGCCACCCTCACGACCAACCAGGGCCGGGGACAAACTGCAACCGAGGTACGTGCCCTTAGCGGGAACCGAACCCGGGTCTCTCAGGACCGCAGGCCGACGCTCTAACCGCTAAGCCAAACCGGCCAGGGCTGTAGGTCCATTTTAATATTGGTCAGAGTAAAACCCATTTAGGAAGGTCCTTGCATTACAGAAACATATGACATGCTTTTAAAAGCCCAGTCTCAAGGGTTTGGGTTCCCTGTGGCCATGTCCCTTTTCCTTTTCCCCTGAAGGGGAGGTGACTGGATCACTTAGAAATGAGCTATATTCAAACAATGAAGATTATTCACTTGTATCTTATTTTTGATTTCTAGCTTTAGCCATACTTTCAAAAAATCTGAATCCCATTACCTAAAATGCTAATTGTAATGAAAGTAACAATATATCCTAAACACTAGTCAAAGTAATTACTCGTCCTGTTATTATTTAAGTCTTTCATAATATAGATCCCAGAGGCAGCAACTGAAGAAGGCAATTAACAGGAGCCAGGGTCCTTGTGCATTCTCTCTGTGCATATGGTGAAGGGCATGGCCCATCCTAATGTCAAGGAAGGTTGTAAACAGAGAAAATTGGCCTGAATCTTGGGCCTAAATTCTTTTAGGAGTCGTGATACAAGAAGAAAAAGGAGAAACTCAGATCCCATTCCCCAAAAAGAACGTAACAAGAGGAAGTGGTTTATTTAAAATTTTTGGCCACATCTTTTCTCCCACTAGAATCAAGTTCTTCCTCTATTCACTTTTTCTTCGAATAAAATATTGCCCCCGTTTCTCATTTCCCTTGTTAAGGCATTCCTGTGGGATTAGGTTTATGACCAAACCAGCTTGTTGCTTCTGGTTCCTTAGCAAACTCTGCCATATGACCAAGGGCAATATTTTTTGTTGTTGTTGTCATGGCAACCGACATTTACATAAGCAAAATCTGAGGGGAAACATTTGTTTTGGAATGGATTGTGGTAAATTTCATCCTAATGGAAAGATAAAACACCACCTGATGGGTTAGCGGCTAGAATTTGGAACAGCAGAATGGACTGTTCCTGTTCGTTTTAATGAGATCTATTTGATAGGTACCACCTTTGGCTATCACAAAAACTTGTGAGCCTTGGCCTGTGTACTCAGTGGTTAGAGTGTCAGCCCAGGGACCGAAGGGTCTCTGGTTCAATTTCCAGTTAAGGCACTTACTTGTGTTGTAGGTTTGATTTCTGGCCCCTGTCAGGCTGCATTCAAGAGGCACCTGATCAATGTGTCTCCCCCTTCCTCCCTCCCTCCCTTCCACTCTCTAAAAAAAAAAAAATCAATGGAAAAAAACAATGAAAATACCCTGTGATACCTAGAACAAAAGGAATGAATGTGGTGATCTTTTCATTCTGTTCTTAATCACATTTTCTGTAGCAATTAGGATGTGAGTGTGTGCCTCTTTTTCTAAAGCAAAGGTTATTGATCCAGAATCTTTAAACCCTTATGGGATCCACGGATACATCTCATATGGAGTGTGGCAGAGACTGCTCACTCAATTCCGTTTTCTTCCTGTGCACACTGCTGGCCTACATTTCCCAGGCTACCTTATCATTACCTATGACTGTGTGACGGAGTTCAGCCAATGGCCTGTGCAGAAGTGTTTGCACCACTTTCCGGCCTGGCCTATAGAAACCTCCCACAGGTGCTCCTCCATGCTCTTCCTTTCCATCAGGCTGGGGTGAAGATGACACCCAGGGCAGAGCCTTCCTCCACCGGGGCCCTAAATGACTGCATGGAGAAGAGCCTCTCCAGCTTAGTAAGCAAAAAATTAACTTCTGTTCAACCATTATATGTTTTTTCTTTTTGGTACATGCCCCTCGCAGGAACCGAACCCGGGACTCTTTGGTCTGCAGGCTGATGCTCCAACTGCTGAGCCAAACCGGCCAGCGCAACCATTATATGTTTTAAGGACTAATAGTTAACAGCAGTTAGCCTACTCTGACTTATACAAAGAAGTTGGGGAGGTGAGAAGTTAACCAACTGGTAGGTTGTTATGGCCACAAGATGCCAAAGCTTTTTTTTTTTTTATTTTTTTTTTTTTATCCTCACCCGAGGACTTTTTTTCATTTCTTGTTCATATAGAGTAGGAGGGAGAGAGAGGAAGAGAGAGAGAGAGAAACATTGACGTGAAAGGGACACATCGAGTGGCTGCCACCCGCACGACCCAACCAGGGCCGGAGACAAACTGCAACCGAGGTACATGCCCTTAGCGGGAACCGAACCCGGGTCTCTCCGGACCGCAGGCCGACGCTCTAACCGCTGAGCCAAACCGGCCAGGGCTATATTTTTTAAATTTAACTGGACATTCTGTATGTCCATTTGCTAAATCTAGCAACTTGATCTCTGGCCTGCCCTTTCTAGAAACTGCTGCAGGGCTGCTGCTCTTTCCGCCAGTGGAATTGAATCCCTGCTGAACCATAAACAATCCATACGCGGACAGCTGGGCCAACCAGCTCATTCCATAGCTCGCATTCCTGTCATCTTTGGTAACTGCCCCAAGTGTGAGTTCCCCTAGTCACCTCTCATTTTGTTACTGGCATCCTCAAGCTGTTCTGAGTCTTCTCTTCCCTGACCATACGTACCTCCATTGTTGGACTTGACTCCATCTTTTATGCTCCCTGCCGTCCATCCTGTCACGCTTCCTACTCTCTTTACACTATTAACCAATCTTCCTCTCACTTATTAAAGATTTTGACATCCTCCACACAAGGTCTCTTAAGGCCTACCCTTAGAATTGACACACTGTCCATTCCACTGTATTCTATTATTTAAAACTCTTTTTTTATTGATTTTTAAAGAGAGAGGAAGGGAGAAGAAACTTTGGTGTTAGAGAGAGACATCAATCAGCTGCCTCCTCCTACTGGAGATTGAAACTGAAACCCAAGCATGTGCTCTTACCGAGAAGTGAACTGGCAACCTTCTGGTATGAGACGACTCCCAACCAACTGAGCCACACCAGCCAGGGCTCCACTTCATTCTGTTGTTCAAAGCAAGTCAGGAAGGCCAGCCCAGATTCAAGGAGTGAGGAAATAATAGATTCCACCTTTTTATTTTTGGTACTTGCCCCTAGTGGGAACCGAACCTGGGACTCTCTGGTCCACAGTCAAGGCCCCAACTGCTGAGCCAAACCAGCCAGGGCCCACCTTTTTTTTCTTTTTCCTTTCTTTTGGTAACCATCACCTGAGGATATTTTCCCACTGATTATTATTATTATTATTATTACTATTTTGTGGTACATGCCCCTAGCAGGAACCAAACCCGGGATTCTCTGGTCTGCAGGCTGACGCTCAACTGCTGAGCTAAACTGGCCAGGGCTTTATTATTATTTTTAATCCTCACTCGAGGATATTTTTCTATTTATCTTCAGATAGAGTGGGAGGGAGAGAGAGAGAGAAACATTGATATGAGAGAGAGAAATTGACTGGCTGCCTCTCCCATTACCCTAATCAGAGTCAGGAATGAACTGCAGCCAAGGTGCATGCCCTTGGCTGGTATTGAACCGGTGACCCATTGGTCTGCGGGCTGATGCTCTACTGCTGAGCCAAACTGGCCAGGACTTCCCATTTATTTTTATTTATTTATTTTTTAAATTTCTTTTTCTTTATTGATTTTTAGAGAGAGAGGAAGGGAGAGGGAGAGAGAAACATTGATGGGAGAGGAACATCAATTGGTTGCCTCCCACACAACCCTGACAGGGGCCAGGGATTGAACCTGCGATCCAGGTACGTGCCCTTGACCTAGAATTGAACCCATAACCCTTCATCCACGGGCCAGTGTGCTAACCACTGAACAAAACTGGACAGGGCTTGACTCTACCTTTTGATGGGAGGAGTTGTAAAGTCATATATACAACAGGAAACACAATAAGCACCACCTCTGAGGATAGTCAAATAAAATTTAAAAAATCAAACCTGACTCTAATTTAGCTATCAGTTCATAGGAAATATGAGGAATAGAGAAACAAGTTAAATAACACTATAAGAGCCTGGCCAGCCCGGCTGGTGTTGCTCAGTGGTTAAGCATCAACCCATGCACCAAGAGGTTGCTGGTTCGATTCTGGGTCGGGGCACATTCCCAGGTTGTGGGCCAAGTTCCCAGTGGGGGCATGCAGGAGGCGGCCAATTGATGTTCTCTCTCACTGATGTTTCTCTCTCTCTCTCCCTCTTTCTTCCTCTCTCTCTAAAATCAATAAAGGGAAAAAAAAGGAAAATATCCTCAGGTGAGGATTAAAAAACAAACAAACAAATAAATAAATAAATAAAAAGACTAAAGACCTTTAGAGGTGCCCTGGCCGGTTTGGCTCAGCGGTTAGAGAGTCGGCCTGCGGTCCGGAGAGACCCGGGTTCGGTTCCCGCTAAGGGCACGTACCTCGGTTGCAGTTTGTCCCCGGCCCTGGTCAGTTGTGCGGGTGGCAGCCACTCGATGTGTCCCTTTCATATCGATGTTTCTCTCTCTCTCTCTCTCTCCCTCCTGCTCTATCTGAACAAAGAATGAAAAAAAAAAAAAAAGTGTCCTCGGGTGAGGATAAAAAAAAAATAAAAAAAATAAAAAAAAAAAAAAAGACCTTTAGAGGTACTATTGTATTAGAAAGATACTCATGATATAGTAAGTGGAAAAGCAATCTGAAGAACAATATTATATCAGGAAGTTATTTTTATTTCTTTTAGTTCACCTTTTTAGCCTCTAAAATAATATGTAATTAAAGATATTTACACACATACACACACACAGCTGAAAATACCTACAACCCTAAGCAAAACTTATTTAACCTTTTTTTAAAAAAATGTTTTTGTACCCTGGCCAGTTTGGCTCAGCGGGTGGAGCGTTGGCCTGCAGACCAGAGTCCCAGGTTTGGTTCCTGCTAGGGGCATGTACCAAAAAAAATGGTTTTTGTTTTTGTTTTTGTTTCTTTTTGCCTCACCCGAGGACATTTTTGCATTTATCTTCTGATAGAGCGGGAGGGAGAGAGGGAAGGAGGGAGGGAGGAAGAGAGAGAGAGAATCATGGATGTGAGAGAGACTTCAATTGGCTGCCACCCACGCAACCCCGGGGTAAAAACTGCACCCGAGGTATGTGTCCTTAGCGGGAACTGAACCCGGGTCTCTCTGATCCACGGGCCGACGCTCTAACCGCTGAGCCAAACCGGCCAGGGCTAATCAGCCTTTTTAAAAAAAATCCTCACCAGAGGATATTTTTCCATTTATCTTCTTCAGATAGAGTGAGAGGGAGTGAGAGTGAAAGAAACATCAATGTGAAAAAGACGCATCAACTGGTTGCTTCCTGCACAACCCTGGCCAGGCTGGGGACCGAACTGCAACCGAGGTACATGCCCTTGACTGGAATCGAACCGGTTACTCTTAGGTCCACAGCCGAGAATCTCACCACTGAGCCAAACTGGCCAGGGCTAATTAGCCCATTTTTAAAATAAAAACACAACTTTTTTTTCCCAAATAAGTACTCAACTGCAAGATCCTGGAGGCAATGACTAATCATATTTTTTAACATCTTATTTCCTTCCTGTAGTGCTTAATACACTGCCATGTATCTGTGGATATTCTTCTCAGACAGGTCAAGTGAGTTCTTGTTTCTTTTTATTTTCTTTCTGTTTTCTTATTTTTTCCATCACCATTTATCAGTCCTATACCCTTCTGCACCTCCACCCATCCCCAGTTCTTGTTTCTTTTTTTTTTTTTTTTTTAATTTTTTTTTTTAATTGATTTTAGAGAGAGGAAGGGAGAGGGAGAGAGAAACATGGTCAAGAGACAATATCGACTGGCCACCTCCTGCATGCCCCCACTGGGGATCGGGCCCACAACCTGGGCATGTGCCCTGACCGGGAATCAAACTGGTGACCTCTTGGTGCATGGGTCGATGCTCAACCACTGAGCCACATTGGCCGGGCTAAATCAAATTCTTTAATAAAGTTGGGAGACTTGTACTTAAGGATGGGACCTAATGACCTGGTGATTGATTGTTTTTAAGGATTTTCTTCTTTTTTTTTTTTAATCCTCACCCGAGGGCATTTTTCCATTTTTTGTTCTGATAGAGTGGGAGGGAGAGAGAGGAACAGAGAGAGAGAGAGAAACATCGATGTGAAAGGAACACATCGAGTGGCTGCCATCCACACGACTGAGCAGGGCCGGGGACAAACTGCAACCGAGGTACGCGCCCTTAGCGGGAACCGAACCCGGGTCTCTCAGGACCGCAGGCCGACGCTCTAACTACTGAGCCTAACCGGCCAGGGCTTAAGGTTTTTCAATGGAATGTGCAGTAGCTGTGAGAAGTGCAGTACCATACCTGACAGCCTCAGTATAACACCATGATTTTTTAAAAATATGTTTTTATTGCTCTGGCCGGTTTGGCTCAGTGGTTAGAGTGTCGGCCTGCGGACCAGAGAGACCCGGGTTTGGTTTTTGCTAAGGGCACGTACCTCGGTTGTAGTTTGTCCCCGGCCCGGGTTGGTCGTGCGGGTGGCAACCTCTCGATGTGTCTCAATGTGTCCCTTTCACGGTGATGTTTCTCTCTCTCTCTCTCTCTCTCTCTCTCTCCCCCACTCTATCTGAACAAAATGGAAAAATGTCCTCGGGTGAGGATAAAAATATATTATATATATATATATATATATATATATACACACACACATATATGTTCTTATTGTTTTAGGGAAATACTTTACTTACTCTTACTGTATTCCATTCTATTCTATTATCAAGGATACAAATGAACAGCCAGATGAAGAAGCACATAAGTCGAGGTCAGGAAGCATCCCAAGCATAGGAGCTTCTGTCCCTGTGTGGTGGTGAGAGTGGATGCCCTCACCAACCTGAAGCTCTCTGAACCCCATTGTTTGTAGTTTTTACAGCTGTTCCTTTCCTAGGCATGATTCTGTCACTGGTCATTTGTGATGAACTCAATCTCCAGCCTCCGCCCATCCCTGGAGTTTAGGAATAAGTGAGGTTGAAAATTCCAGCTCTCTAATCATATGATTGGTTCCTCTGGCAACAACCTCACAACTGAAGCTCTCTAGGGGACCTGCAAGAGTCATAGCATAAACTCAGGTGTGGTTGAAAGGGGCTTACTATAAATAACAAACTCCTTACCTCTATTACTTGGTAAACAACCAGTGTTTTAGGAGCTGTGTGCCAGAAATGAAGGACAAAGACCAAATACATATTTCTTACTATATCGAGATATTACAGTGCTTCTTTTGACAGCACATATACTAAAATTGGAGCCATATAGAGAAGATTAGCATGGCCCTTTTGCAAGGATTACACGCAAATTCGTGAAGCATTACAGAAAGAAAGAAAGAAAGAAAGAAAGAAAGAAAGAAAGAAAGAAAGAAAGAAAGAGAAAGAAAGAAGGAAAAGAAAAAAGATATCTCCGTGTTTCTAGGAATTTGTTTATTTCATTTGTTATCCAATTTATTGGCTTACTATTGTTGATAATACTCTCTTAGAATCCTTGTTTCAGTAAGGTCGGTATAATTTCCACACTTTCATTTGTGATTTTAGTGATTTGAGTCTTTTCTTTTTCTTAATCTAGCTTTTTCAATTTTGTTGCTATTTTCAAAGAACCAACTTTTGGTTTGTTGATTTTCTTTTTTCAACCTATTTGCTTTTATTTATTTATTTTTTAAGTTTTATTGGATTGAATTCAAGCTTTTGGCAGGAGACTCTGGAGAAAGAGCCTGTTTCCTTACCATTTCCACCTTCTAGACTGTAGGGCTTTCTCTTCCTCCATCTTCAAAGATGGCATTGGCTGAATGGCTGGTTGAGATTTTCTCATGCCCTATCACTTTTTTTTTATCCTCACCCGAGGACATTTTTCCATTTTTTATTCAGATAGAGTGGGAGGGAGAGAGAGGAAGAGGAGAGAGAAACATCGACATGAAAGGGACACATCGAGTGGCTGCTTCCTGCATGACCCAACCAGGGCTGGGGACAAACTGCAACCGAGGTACCTGCCCTTAGTGGGAACCAAACCCGGGTCTCTCTGGACCGTAGGCTGACACTCTAACCGCTAAGCCAAATCGGCCAGGGCTCAACCTATTTTCTATTTTATTTGGCTTCATTTTAATCTTTGTTATTTGTTCCTTCTGCTAGTTTTGGCTTTAGTTTGTTCTTTTTGTGGTTCCTTAAGGTGTTCAGTTAGGTTATTAACTTAAGCTTAAGATACTTTTTCTAAAAAATTCCTCACCTGAGGATATTTTTTTTACTTATTATCAGATAGACTGGGAGGGAGATGGACAGAGAGAAACATTGATGTGATAGAGCCGCATTGACTGGTTGCCTCCTGCACGACCCGACCAGGGCCAAGGACAAACCGCAACTGAGGTATGTGCCCTTGACTGGAATCGAACTCACGACTCATTGGTCCTTGGGCTGACACTCTAACCACTGAAGCAAACCGGCCAGGGCAGATTCTTCTTTTACTTTCCTCACCCGAGGACATTTTTCCATTTTTTGTTCAGATAGAGTGGGAAGGAGAGAAAGAGAGAGAAACATCCATGTGAAAGGGACACATTGAGTGGTTTCCACCCACACGACCCAACCAGGGTTGGGGACAAACTGCAATTAAGGTAGGCGCCCTTTCGGAAACCGAACCTGGATCTCTCTGGACCGTAGGCCGACACTCCAACCACTGAGCCAAACCAGCCAGGGCAGATTCTTGTTCTTCTTCTTCTTCTTTTTTTTTTTTTTTTTATCCTTACCTGAGGACATTTTTGCTTGAGGGGGAGAGAGAGAGAGAGAAACATCAACATGAGAGAGACACATCGACTGGTCACCACCCACACGACCCCAACTGGGGCCAGGGACAAACTGCAACTGAGGTACGTGCCCTTAGCGGGAACTGAACCCGGGACTCTCTGGTCTGCGGGCCAATGCTCTAACCACTGAGCAACCAGCCAGGGCAGATTCTTCTTTTTTCTTATATTAATAATTTTTTTTTAAATTCTTACTGGAGGAAATTTTTGCATTCATCTTCAGATAGAGTGGGAGGGAGAGAGAGGGGAAGAGAGAGAGAGAAACATTGACGAGAGAGACACATCGAGTGGTTGCCACCCACACGACCCAAACTGGGTCCAGGGACAAACTGCAACTGAGGTACGTGCCCTTACGGGAACCGAACCCGGGACTCTCTGGTCCACAGGCCGATGCTCCAACCGCTGAGCCAAACCGTCCAGGGCAATAATTTTTATTTATTGATTTTAGAGAAAGAGGAGAGAGAGGGAGAGAGATATAGAAACATCGATGAGAGAGTATCGATTGGCTGCCTTCTGTGGGGACTGGGCCCACAACCTGGGTATGTGCCCTGACTGGGATCAAATGGTGACCTCTTAGGTTCATGGGTCGACACTCAACCACCGAGCCACACCAGCTGGACCTAAATAACACTTGAAATAAGAGATGGGTCAAAGAAGAAATAACAAGGGAAATTTAAAAATGCCTTGAGATAAAAACAAGCACAATAGCTCTGACCCGTGTGGCTCAGTTGGTTGGGCTTTGTCCTGTGCACCAAAAGATCACTGGTTTGATTCTGAGTCAGGGCACATGCCTGGGTTTCTGGCTTGATTCCCTGTAGGGGGTGTGCAGGAAGTAGGCAGCCAGATTGATGTTTTTCTTTCTCCCTTCCTCACCTCTCTCTCAAGAGTCAATAAAAACAGCGCTGCTCAGTGGTTCGAGTATTGACCCTTGAACTGAAGGGTCTCAGGTTTAATTCCCAGTCAAGGGCATATACCTGGGTTGCAGGTTCAATCCTCTCCCCGGTCAGGGGGTGTGAGGGAGGCAACCAATCCACGTGAGAGACACATCAATGTTTCTCTCGCTCCCTTCTTCTCTGTCTCCCCCCCCTCCTTCCCTCCCTTGCATATAACCTATATTTGCATATAGGCTACAGCAGGTTATGCCTACACCACTTCATTCATGTGGATTCAACACAGTGCTCAGTGCTCAGTGTGTGGCAAATTTAAGTTTTGCTTTTTGGAACCTTATAGGATTAAAAACATTCAAATGTTTGGTCGAAGCTGTGGATGAGAAATCCATGGATGAGAAATTTGTGGATAAGGAGGGCTGACTGTATTTGTTCAATTTCCAGTTTTCATTTTGTGATTAATTTCTAGTTTTTTTTTTTTTTTTTCTTCTATTTTTTTTTGTACGTGCCCCTAGCAGGAACCGAACCCGGGGCTCTCTGGTCTGCAGGCTGACGCTCCAACTGCTGAGCCAAACCGGCCAGAGCTCTAGTTTGTTTTTTTTTACATTTTTTTCCTTTTTTGATTTGAGAGAGAGAGGAAGTGAGAGGGAGAGAGAGACAGAAACATTGATGAGAGAGAACATCGATTGGCTGCCTCCTGCATGACCCCCAATGGAGATCGGGCCCACAACCTTGGCATGCGTCCTGAACGGGAATCAAACTGGCGACCTCTTGGTGCATGGGTTGACACTCCACTACAGAGCCACTCTGGCTGGACATAATTTCTAGTTTTTAAAAAGGTTTTATTTATTGATTTGAGAGAGAGGAAAGGAGAAAGAGAGAAAGAGAAACGTTTGATATGTTGTTCACCTATCTATGCATTCATTGGTTGATTCTTTTGTTTTGTTTTGTTTTTTATCCTCACCAGAGGATATTTTTTCATTTATCTTCAGATAGAGTGGGAGGTAGGGAGGGAGAGGAAAAAAGAAAGAAAGAAACATCAATGTGAGAGGGACACATCTGAAAGTGTTAGTAACGTTTTATTTATATTTTATTCCTCACTCAAGGATATTTTTCCATTTATCATCAGACAGAGTGGGAGGGAGGGAGAGACAGAGAGACAGAGAGAAACATTGATGTGACAGAGACCCCTGGCTGGTTTGGCTCAGCAGTTGGAGCGTCAGCTTGCAGACCAGAGAATCTCAGGTTCAGTTCCAGCTAGGGGCATGTACCAAAAAAATTATAATGAAGATGTGATAGAGCCACATCAACTGGTTGCTTCCTGCATGACCCAACCAGGGCTGGGACGAACTGCAAGTGAGGTACGTGCCCTTGACCAGAATTGAACCCAAGACTCATTGGTCGTCAGGCCAACGCTCTAACCAGCCAGGGTGGGTTAGTAACATTTTAAAGGGTAAAGTTAAAGCTTACAAAAGGTGGAAACTGTGAAAAATGTGTTGATTGTATGACCTTTGCTCAGCCTTCTGTTAAGTATGAATTTGACCTTTGCTCAGCCTCCTGTTGGGTAGGGAATGTCGAATTATCCGCAAAACAATCTATCACCCAGCAGATGCAGGACAAGATACCAGACCAGTCCAACTGCAAAGTGGACAATGGGTCATGCAGAGTACATCAGCAGGAACTGCTGGAAACTAGAAGCAGAGTATATAACAGAGTATATAACCTATTCTCCAACTCTTATTCGGGACTGACTCCCTTTTCGGGCTCAGCTCCCCTGCATCTAGGCGCATAGAATGAAATTGTTTTGCTCTACGTGGCCTTTCATTGTGGATGTGATCTCCCACTGGCTCAAATCTTTTAACATAACTGATTGCCTCCCACACAACCTTGACCAGGGCTGGGGATTAACCACAACCGAGGTACGTGCCCTTGACCAGAATCGAACCCGAGACTCATTGGTCCGAGGGTTGACACTCTAACCGCTGACCCCAACTGGCCAGGGCCATTGGTTGATTCTTGTATGTGCCCTGACTGGGGATCAAACCCATAACCTTGGTACATTAGGACAATGTTCTAACTAACTGAGCTACTGGGTCAGGGCTAATTTCAAGTTTCATTCCATCGGTGATAGGAAAAGATACTTTGTATCACTCCAATCTTTTAACATTTATTAAGGCTTGTTTCATAGTTTAACACATGGTCTCCAGTTTCTCAACTGTACTGATGAACATGAAGCTTCAGAGGTGAAATGCCTTGCTTGAGGTATAAATAAGTAAATGTGTATTTATTAAGTTATAGAATTAGGACTAGAAGCCAGATGTTTTTTTGTTTTGTTTTTTATCCTCACCCAAGGACATTTTTCCATTTTTTGTTCAGATAGAGTGGGAGGGAGAGAGAGAGAAACATCGACGTGAAAGGAATGCATCAAGTGGCCGCCACCTGCACGACCAACCAGCGCCAGGGACAAACTGCAACCGAGGCACGCGCCCTTAGCGGGAACCGAACCTGGGTCTCTCTGGACCGCAGTCCAACGCTCTAACCGCTGAGCCAAACCGGCCAGGGCTGAAGCCAGATGTTTTGATTCTCAGTCTTTTACCATTGAAATTTGATGTTTGTTCCAAACCTGGGGGTTGAACAACCCTGTTACAAGGGTTGCCTAAGACATAACAGTAGCAAAATTACAGTTATGAAATAGCAACAAAAATAATTTTATGGTTGGGGGTCACTACAACATGAAAAAGGGTCACGGCATTAGGAAGGTTGAGAGCCACTGGTTTAAAATGTGAAGGGGCTTAATTTGTAATGCAATAAGGAGTCACCCAGTCTCCTTTGTTGAGTCTTCTTCTTTCACCTCTCTCAAACATAGGTATCCTCCAAGGTTTTGTGTTGGGTCCTCTTCTACCTTTATACACTCTCTACCTGCTTCCGTGGCAGTTTCCCTTCAATTAGGAGTTGGTTCTAATTGGTTCCCCTTTCTTCCAATTCCATGCTGGTTATTTCTACCTGGATGATCTTTGAGAAGCTTAGAACCAACATGTGCTAAAGGAACCGTCTTCTCTGCATTCTATCAGAAAAATTTCCTAGCCTTGCTCTACTGCTGAGCCAAACTGGCCAGGGAGTTTTTTTCTTTTTTTTAAGTATTTTTTAATATTGACTTTTTTTTTTTTTTAAGAAAGAGAGGAAGGGAGAGGGAGCAATAGAGAGAAACATGGGTGTGAGAGTGAAACATCATCGATCAGTGCCTCCTGCATGCCCGGACTGGGGACAGAGCATCCATCCCTGGCTCATGCCCTCCCTGCCCAGGAATGGAACTGACAACCTTTTTGTGCTCTGGACAATGTCCAACCATCTGAGCCACACTGGCCAGGGCATATTCCTATTTGTTTGTTTTGTTTTGGTAATGATACTGCCACTCATTATCCCAGTGACTCAGGGTGGGAAAGTCATTTTTTTTTCCCTTCACAAGATCTCTCTACATTTGATTAGCTACAAACTCTTGTGGCTTTCTCTGTAGTACTAATTCTATTTGTCCTTTCCTTCCTATTTTCACTGCTACCATCTACTACCTCTCGTCTGCATTAGTGTAATAGCCTGATAATTTATCCTCTTCTTTAGTTACTATTATACCATACTTACTAATCTTTCTAAAGTATATGTTGTTAGATAAACAATGATAATATCATTCTCCATGCAAAATCAT
This sequence comes from Molossus molossus, assembly GCF_014108415.1. Lineage (NCBI taxonomy): Eukaryota > Metazoa > Chordata > Mammalia > Chiroptera > Molossidae > Molossus > Molossus molossus. The sequence goes on along the minus strand of NW_023425354.1, from coordinate 42,138,439 downwards.
CAAAAAATAGCTTTCTTGTGCCCACTGAATAAGATGCAAACTTCTTAGCTTGCCACTCATTCAAGGCTCTCATAATTTGGTTTCAACTGTTTTTGGTTAATCCTCACCCTAGGATATTTTTCCATTGATTTTTAGATAGAGAGGAAGGGAGGGGGGAACAGAGAGAAACACAGACTCTGAGAGAGAGAGACATTGATTGGTTGCCTCCTGCAGGGCCCCAATTGGAGCCAGGAATCAAACCTGCAACCCATGTATGTGCCCTTGACCAGGAATCGAACCTGGGACCGTTGGGTCAGTGGATCAAGGCTCTAACCACTGAGCAGTTGGAGCTTTGGCCTGCGGACCAGAGAGACCCGAGTTCGGTTCCTGCTAGGGGCATGTACCTCAGTTGCAGTTTGTCCGCAGCCCTGGTTGGTCGTGTGGGTGGCAGCCACTTGATGTGTCCCTTTCACGTCGATGTCTCTCTCTCTTTCTCTCTTTCCCTCCCACTCTACCTGAACAAAAAATGGAAAATGTCCTCGGTTGAGGATTAAGAAAAAAGAAAAGAAAAGAAAAAGAAAAAAACACAAATTAGCCAGGGAGGCTCCAACTTTTTTATTCCTCATTTACTGCAGACCTCACCACACAGTTTATGTTCTTTCCAGTGACTTGAGCTTCGGTCTTGGAACAGATGTATTGAGCACAAGGTGCTGGGAATCCACTGGGAAGCAAAACAGACCAGGTCCTTTCCCGTTCTGGCCTCTTCAAGCTCAACACCTTGCACTCCAGACTGGGCTCCCCTAACAACCCTGTTCCTCTCCACAGGGGGCCCAAAGGGAGAGACGAGGCTCCAGGGCAGGGGAAGAAAGAGACTGCTAAGTGCCAGGGTGAAGTTAAGGTGTGAAAACCCGAGCTCCTCTTCCCCTACCAACTACAGCAGGGCCCAGCTCTACCCCAGGGTTTAAAAAGTCTGCAAAAGGCCCAGGAGTGGGCTTGGCTGGGAAAACAAAACGTGGGAGGAGAGAAGTTGGTTTTGGTGAGGAAGGCCTGCCATTAAAAAACCGTTACAGCCTTTCGCCTTCTCTTGCTCCCTCTATTCAGGAGCAGTCCAGGGCGGCCTCGCTTCAGGCCTCCCTCATTCCCTCCGGGTCGCTCTTTCTTCCCGCAGTCACGGTTCCCGCCTCGGAGCTCCCGCTCCAGCTGAGCCTCCGGAGGAGGGGCGTCTAGCTGGTTCCAACCTCTTCGGGCGCGGAGCTCCGGGTCCGCCCCCCGCGCCAGTTGCCAGGGAGCGGTTGCCATAGAGCTGAGCAGTTGTCCGCGTGCGCAGGCGGAAGTCCCGGATTGAAGCGCCGCCATTTTTGCTGCTCGGACGCGGAGCGAGAGGCTGAGAGAGTCGGAGACGCCATCCGCTTCCATCCGTCGCGCAGACCCTGCCGGAGCCGCTGCCGCTATGGATGATCGGGAGGATCTGGTGTACCAGGCGAAGCTGGCCGAGCAGGCTGAGCGATACGACGGTGAGTTGGGGGGTCAACCGGGGGCTGCAATTCTCGGACCCTCTGCCGCCGCCCACAGAGGCCGGGAGCAGGAGACAAAATGGCGGCATCGTCTCCTAGTCTGGCCCGGGGACGTGGATTCGGGAAGCAGGAAATAGCCTGTGGTCTCCCGGAGCGGTGGGAGGCCCCAGGCCTAGGAATTTGACCCCTTCAGTGTCCTCAGCTGCAGACACTTGCCAACCAAGAGGCCAAGGCGATAGGGTAGAGGAGTTGGTTGTAAAATGGCGGCTGGGGGGGAGGGCGAGTCCCGGGGCGGGGGAGGGGAGGAGATGGCGGGTGCTGTCTCCGGGCGAGCCATCCTCCGGGGAGCTTCTGGCCAGCCTTCGGATGTGGAGAACAATTGAGCAGGGTGATGGGGGAAAGACACCCGCCACACGGGGGAGAGTGGCGACCGCGAGCTGTAGCGCGGGCGCCTTTCAGGGAAATATGGCGGGTGGGGGCGGTGGCTTTTCCCCGGAGGCCCAATGTGGGGCGGCGGCTGTGGAGTCTCACAAAGGAGAAGCCTAGCGAGCGGAGGTCTTCTCTGGGCATGTGGTGGGGGGCAGCCTTGAAGGAGGCGGGGGAAGGGGAGACGGTGGGAATCACTGCTGTTCATCCTTGGGCGGAGGCCAGCGGAGATGCTGCGATCGTATTTCTTTCCCGTAGGCCGGCACACCTTGTAGTGAGGTTTTTTTAGGCTTTACGTTCAGCCTCGCCTTCTTCTGGGGAGTTCTAGAAAAACCTCCCTCCCCTCCCGCTCCCTTTCCTCGGGCTTAAACCGGAGAGCTCCAAGTTCCTGTAATTATTTTCTGTCTCCGTAAACTGTGGGTTCTGGTGGATAGAACACTGAGCAGGAAACAAGGAGACCAAGAGTCTTAGCCCTTTTCCAGTGCCCGTGTCTCAGTCCGCCAGTTTGTGAAAATAATGACTGTGCTGTTTACACGCACCATTAGGGCAAGTGGAGAAAGACCTGTTGACAAATAAAGTTATTTCGAATATCGTTTAGTAACTTCATTTTGGTTGACTGCCCGGGTTTGGAATGCGTGTTGGGGATCTTAACTTGTCCTTATTGGGGATCTTAACTTATCCCAGTCATTCAGCTGGGGCTTGGGTTTTGGGATTACAAACATAGAGGGGTACCAGCAGATCCTGTCTTCTTTTCCCCCGTTTTGAGTAAGTGGTTTTATGTACAGATTTGAACAGTTTTTCTTTGTTCATTGCCCTGTTGCCCATAAAGATTCTTTCGTCATTTTCCAGAACTTGATCGAATTTGTGCATTGTGTCTGTTTAGGCAGTTCCAGGCTGCTGCTTTTTAAAAATTGCCCCTCCCCCCATTATGGACCTAGGTACTTCAATAATCCCCACATCCTTAAAAGGTAGTATAAAAACAAAAATCGTATATGTGGTTTCTCTGGGTTTAATGCTTTTGTGGGGTGAGACACGGATGGAGTCAGGTGCTATTGATGTTTAGATTTTTCTCAATTACTAAACCGTTTATTTTTCAAAATGTTATGTAGGACCGTTGCTTTCGTTGAATACCTATTTGTCATGTTAATAGCCGCAGGGCTAGTATCATGCATTAGGATTCAGGACTTTGAAAATTAGGAGAAAAGGCTTAGAACTCAAATTTAGGAAAGATTCTGCATTAAATTTCATTTCGTAAATCCTTAAATTGCTATTTGAACAAGGTTCCTGTTGGGAGGGGGAGGGGAATAGATGGGAAGTACAGCTCAAGGTCAGATTTGTCTTTATTTCAGTGTTTAAAAGTCAAACACATGTAGGTGTGCTTGTAATGGAAGTTTTTTCTTTTTCCATCTCATGCTTAGATTTCCCTCTTAATCTACCAGTGCCCTTGGAAGTAAACTTGAAATTACATTTGAGTGCTCTCTGTTCTGTAGGGATTTTAGGCTCTGAGTAAACTTGTGATTATCAAAAGGACATAGAGGAACATTTTTTAAAAATGTGTTTTAACAACTGTTTTGGAAGCTCATGATTATAGTTTCCAAGTAAATTGACTGTTCAGTGGTAATCACACTTTGGAATTGAGTGCTGAGGATTTTTGACCAAATCTCTTATTGGTTATTCAACATAGATCTCTGGAGATAGATCCAAATCATTATTTGTATACTTTTGGTGTCTCCTTCAGAATCTAAAGGGGAAAGGATATAGTCTACGAGGTGGAGAGGAACTCTTGTGATTGCTGGGTACAAGATAGAGAGGGATTCATTGGCAAGGAAGAAGAGGAGGACAATTATCAGAAATCAGACTCCACCTGTGACTACTCCTTCATTGGGTACAATAGTTCAGTGTTTGTAATGACAAAAAATGATCCCATAGTTTTAGTCATCAGTTTATCAAGTGTGGGGAGTGGAAGAAAGTGAGAGAGTGCATTTGAATGATTTGGTATTGGGTATTTGGATATAAATAGTGGCTTTTCTCATTCTTCCTGCACTCCCTTCATCATTCATTTTGCATGCTGTATTGAATCTAATACTTCTTTGTACCATCACTTAACTCTGTCCTGGGGAATTGGAATAAATTTATATGGTTTATTTAAAGGTACTAGAGGAAGAGCTAAGCTGTGTTTAGAAAAAGAACAATTTTGGGTTGCAGATAGGAAATACTGAGGTTTGGAACTAGGTCTGCTCACTTTGAAGATTATATCTAGCATCCCATTATTTAAGTCAGTAGTCTAAGGAATAGTTTTTATATCATTTGTGGACATTTTAAGGAAGTCTGTGATCTTTTAACATTCCTGAACTGTCTTTACTGCCCCAACCTTATGAATCACAATAGTACAGAAAAGTGGGGACTATAGAGGTGGGGGGGTACTTTTCATGTTTTCTGAGAGTAGAGGGGTCAGCATACACTATATTTGGGTTTGTGGGGTAGTTGCTGGTTTTGCCTTTTTTTCTGTTTTGTTAATCCTTACTCAATATTTTTCCACTGATTTTTAGATAGAGTGGTAGGGTGGGGGTGGGGGAGAGGCAGAGACAGACAGATATATCGACATCGATGTGAGAGAGACATCCATTGGTTGCCTCACTCCTGCATGACCCTGACCAACCTTGACTGGGGTGGGACCAAACCTGCAACCCAAGTACGTTTTCTTGACCAGGAATTGAACCCGAGACCCATAGGTCTGTGGGCCTATACTTGAACTGCTGAGCCAAACTAATAAAGTTGATGGTCACATTTGATTCACTCTGAATACATCAGTACCTGGAATACATCTGTTCTGCATTAACTACTTAGAGAGCGGTCCTTTTAAAATACCAGAACCTCCTCATCTGTAACTTATTCTGGTAGTCAGTGAGGGGTTTTGAATTAATTTCTTAATATATGGCTTGTTAGAAAAAATGGGTGCCTGGCCCTGGCCTGTTTGGCTCAGCGGTTAGAGCATCGGCCTGTGGTCCAGAGAGACCCGGGTTCGGTTCCTGCTAAGGGCACATACCTTGGTTGCAGTTTGCCCCCGGCCCTGGTTGGGTTGTACGGGAGGCAGTCACTCGATGTGTCTCTTTCACATCGATGTTTCTCTCTTTCTCTCTCTTCCTCTCTTTCCCTCCCACTCTATCTGAACAACAACAACAAAATGGGTATCTGGCTGGCATGGCTCAGTGGTTGAGTGTTGGCCTTCGAACCGAAGGGTCTTGGGTTCCATTCCCTGTCAAGGGCATGTACCTAGGTTACAGGTTTGAACCCCAGCCCCAGTCGGGCACCTTTGGGAGGCAACTAATCAATGGCTCTCGCGCTCTCTCGGGCTCTCGCGCTCTCGCGCTCTCTCGCTCTCACATCCATGTTTCTCTCTTTCTCCCCCTCCCTCCTTCCACTTTGTAAAAATCAATGGAAAACCATTCTCGGGTGAGGATTAACAACAACAAAATGTGTGTATTTAGGCCTCACCGTAGGGTATGTGTTTATAGATTTTGTTTTAGAGAGGAAGGGGCAGAGAGAAAGAGAGAAAAATCAATGTGAGAGAGAGACATTGATCTGATTGCCTACTATACTTGTCCCAACTGGGGATTGAACCCACAACCTGGATGTGTGCCCTGACCTGGAATTAAACTTGAAAACCTTCAGTGCATGGACAACAGTCTAACCAACTGGGTCACACAGGCCAGGGCAAGAGTTGTGTATTTAAATAGTAACAACAGGCATAGGATAAAAATTAAAATTCAAACTTTTTTTTTTTTTTTTATCCTCACCCGAGGACATTTTCCCATTTTTTTGTTCAGGTAGAGTGGGAGGGAGAGAGAGGAACAGAGAGAGAGAGAGAAACATCAATGTGAAAGGAACACATCGAGTGGCTGCCACCCACACGACCGACCAGGGCCGGGGACAAACTGCAACCGAGGTACGCGCCCTTAGCGGGAACCGAACCCGGGTCTCTCAGGACCGCAGGTCGACGCTCTAACCGCTGAGCCAAACTGGCCAGGGCTAAAATTCAAACTTTTAATTAAATAATGTCATATATAGAGAGAGTTTTCACAGCTTTCACAAAAGTTTATACTTATTATAACATTGACATAGGTAGGAAAAGAGTGAGAGAAACAAACACTGATTCACCACTCCACCTACTTATGCATTCCTTGGCTGATTATTGTATATGCCCTAACCTGAAACGTTGGCCTGTTGGGATGATATTCTAACCAACAGAGCTACCTGGCCAGGGCATGGCCATGCATTTCTTTTATTTTCCTCTACCCCTTTTCCTTAACGGATGTAGCCCTTAAGTTACTGGTGTAATTGTAAAACTTAGGAGAAAGGTTGGCAAGTGATTCACAGATGTTCTCAGATAGCTGACAAACAGAATCCATTAAGGGATAGTGAGGAACAGCAACAGGAAGTAGTTATGTTTACTTTTTTTTGAAATGGTCAGTTAACAGTTTGATAAAGTTCAATACTGTTATATCCAAATTGCATTGTCAACAATTTTATGGCTTGAACTCAATAACTAAATATTCATGCTAGTCACATTTCTAGAACAATTTCAGAAGCTCATTTAAATTGACCAATTATATGGTCCGGCCGGTGTAGCTCAGTGGTTGAGTGTTGACCCATGAACCAGGAGGTTGCCAGTTTGATTCCTGTTTGGGACACATGCTCAGGTTGTGGGCCCGATCCCTAGTGAGGGGCATGGGATGCAGGAGGCAGCCAATCCATGTTCTCTCTCCCGATTTTTCTATCCCCCTCCCTCTCACTTCCTCTCTCTCAAATCAATAAAGGAAAAAAAATAAATTGACTAATTACAATAACTGCCATAATAATAAAAGGGTCGTTATAATTTATCATCCAAATTAGGATACCCTGAAATGAAGAGGAACCAATTTATAATTGTTCTGTATGCATAAACTGGGATTGTCCTGAGCTGCATACTTGCCCCTATAGTCATCCTACTTTAAGACCACTTGTTACTACTAGTTGTCTCATTTAGATTCATAACAAACGTTTCCTAAGCTTTGTTCATCTCTTTACCACAGAGATATCTTAGATCTAAGTCCTTAGATTGGTTTTCTTCTTTCTCAAATGAAGTCAACATTTGGCAGAACGTAAGACAAAGGCACATGGGAACTGGAAAAGCCAGGGATACGGTAGTTGCTGAAAATAGAACTTGCTGGCATATGAACTAGTCAATCTGAGTGATAGTGTCAAAGCCAAGTATGTTGGTTTTATGTATGTCTACCTTGAGCTAGATCTGTGTTTAAAAATACTTGACTTAGGTCTTAGCAAGTGTCTATCCTACCCTCAAAATTTTCCCCCAAAATACATTTACTCTTACCCACAGCTTGCTATGACCATTCTGTTTATTTTTTTATTTTTAAAATTTTTTCTTGATTAATTTGAGAGAGGAAGGGAGAGCGAGAGAAAGAGACACATCAGTGAGAGAACCTCCTGCATGTCCCCCACTGGGGATTTGGCCCATAACCTGGGCATGTGGCCTGACTGGGAATCGAACTGATGACTGATCTGGTGGGCCATGGGTTGATGCTCAACCACTGAGCCACACCAGCCGATCATGACCGTTCTGTTCAGAACATCAAATCCTGTGTAGTTTAGAAAACAAATTACCATGATCCTGGTTTATTTTTTTTTTAAACTTAATCCTGACTTGATTGCCTTCCCCTGGTGATTCATCACATCAGCTAGGCAGATCTGTGAATGTTAGGATTGATTGTAATGGTGTCAGGCTTTGATCTAGCTAAAGCAATATGAAATATGTTTACTTTACCTCTTTGCTTGGTTTAAAGGAGATGTGACACTTTACACTATAAATAAGAGTTATGACCATTTCATATTTTGTAAGATGTGGTGTATTGGAAAGGCCTTGAAGTCATCTGAATTTCCTTATCTATAGAATGGGGATTAATGATACTTGCTTTGCTTGCTAATTTACAGGACTGTCATGAAATTGTGAGGTTTTGTAAACTGCAAAGAATAGTACTTGTCAGGTAGCATTATTATTTGTGAGAGATTCTCATTCAGTGTGAATGATAAAGCCAGTGTCTTTGCTACTGATCTGTTATAGTCATATTAGAAGGTAATCTACCTTTTTTGAGTTATTCTTTGCAAGCATATTCTCATGGGTTTAATCTCTAAGTTACATCTACATAAATATATATCTCAAAGTAAAATTCTTAATCTTGACTTGAATTTGCATACCCAGAAAGTGAAGGTTGTTCAAATTTATTCCCAAACAGTGTAGTCTATACTTTGGACATGTAGATCCTGGTATGTAGTTTTTTGATATTTATTCTGGGTTAATATTCAGGAGAATATAACACTTGTTATCTATGGATTTGGGGAGAAAGGTTTCATAGTATGAAAATGCAAAAGTAAGTCAGTGTTAAAATATTTGCATATTAGCAGTCTCAGATTACTGACTAGAAAAATAATCAAGATATAGCACTTAGCCCTGGCCAGTTTGACTCAGCGGTTGGAGCGTCAGCCTGCGGTCCAGAGAGACCCGGGTTCGGTTCCTGCTAAGGGCGCGTACCTTGGTTGCAGTTTGTCCCCGGCCCTGGTCGGTCGTGTGGGTGGCAGCCACTCGATGTGATCCTTTCGCGTCGATGTTTCTCTCTCTCTCTCTGTTCCTCTCTCTCCCTCCCACTCTACCTGAAAAAAAAAGGAAAAATGGCCCTGGCTGGTTTGGCTCAGTGGTTGGAGCGTCGGCCTGCGGTACAGAGAGACCCGGGTTCGGTTCCCGCTAAGGGCACGTACCTCGGTTGCAGTTTGTCCCTGGCCCTGGTTGGTCATGCAGGTGGCAGCCACTTGATATGTCCCTTCACATCGATGTTTCTCTCTCTCCCTCCCGCTCTATCTGAACAAAAAATGGAAAAATGTCTTCTAGTGAGGATTAAAAAAAAGGAAAAATGTCCTTGGGTGAGGATAAAAAAAAAGATATAGCACTTATGTTCACAGACAAGGTTCAAAACTATGGCAGTTGATGCTGAGTGTAGCTCACAGGAAGGAGCTTGTGGGTGCCGATCTCCCTGCTGTTGGGTTTGTACTGCCTCTATAACGGCAAATGCTGAATGCTGTTTTTGCTTTTTGCCTTTTTCCTAAAAGCTAAAATCCTCTTGGATTTCTTTCATTCAGTGAAAACAGGCCCTGCTAGTGTAGGTCTTTCTTAAAAGTGAATTGGCGTTCATTTGAACTTTGAAAGGTGAGGAGTACCTGAACATGTAACCAATTTTGTGAAATGTGATTTTATTTTATTTTTTTATTTTATTTATTTATTTTTTTTTATCCTCACCCGAGGACATTTTTCCATTTTTTGTAGATAGAGTGGGAGGGAGGGAGAGGAAGAGACAGAGAGAGAGAAACATCGATGTGAAAGGGACACATCGAGTGGCTGCCACCCACACGACCAACCAGGGCCGGGGACAAACTGCAACCGAAGTACGTGCCCTTAGCGGGAACCGAACCCGGGTCTCTCCGGACTGCAGGCCGATGCTCTAACCGCTAAGCCAAACCGGCCAGGGCTTATTTTATTTTTTTTAATCCTCACCCGAGGACATTTTTTGTTCAGATAGAGTGGGAGGGAGAGGAAGAGAAAGAGAGAGAGAAACATCGATGTGAGAGAGACACATCGAGTGGTTGCCACCCACAAGACCCCAACTGGGGCCTGGGACAAACTGCAACCGAGGTACGTGCCCTTAGCGGGAACTGAACCCCAGTCTCTCTGGACTGCAGGCTCTAACCGCTGAGCAAACCGGCTAGGGCATGAAATGTGATTCTAAAGTCTTAGTGTAAACCCTGGACAGTGAATAGGTTTTGATTAGTAGAAAGTTAGCAATTAATACTATTTAATCCTTAGTCATTTAAGGATTTTCTAGGACCTTGGAATGGTTATGAATACCTTGTGTTGTAGAAATATTGTGTCCTTGGTGGTTAGTCATTTAAGGACTTTGTAGGAACTTGGAACTGTGAACACCTTTGTGTTGTAGAAATGCTAAGTGTCCTACCTAAGAATTTGTGATTGATTTTATTTTATCAAAATAAGTTAAATTATAAATTAATTAGTAAATGTTTATACTAGGATTACCATGGAAATGTGAAAATACTTGTGTGCTGTTTGACTAGAAAATATTACTTAACAGCTATGAATTTGTTTTCATCAATTTTTTTCCAAAAGGTATTCATTAAACACTGGCCAGTTTGGTTCAGCGGTTAGAGCGTCGGCCTGTGGTCCAGAGAGACCCGGGTTTGGCTCCCTCTAAGGGCATGTACCTCGGTTGCAGTTTGTCCCCGGCCTTGGTTGGGTCGTGCAGGTGGCAACTACTCGATGTGTCCCTTTCAGGTCCATGTTTCTCTCTCTCCCTCTCTTCCCCCTTCCCATTCTATCTGGACAAAATATCGAAAAAATGTCCTCAGGTGAGGATTTAAAAAAAAGGTATTCATTAATACAAAATGTTTTCCTGTGTGGAATGAACATTTTTCCCTACAATTTTTATTCTTTTTTTGGTTAATCCTCCCCAGAGGATATTTTTCAATTGATTTTAGATAGAGTGGAAGGGAGAGAGGGAGGGGGAGAGAGAGAGAGGGACATCAACATGAGAGAAACACATGAGGGAGAGACATCGATTGATTGCCTCCTGCATGACCCCCACTGGGGCCAGCATCGAGCCCCAACCAAGGTACATGCCCTTGACTGGAATCCAACCTGTGACTCTGGTCCTTGCGCTAATGCTCTAACTGCAGAGCCAAACTGGTCAAGGCTGAAAAGTACTAACATTTTGATGGGGGGGGGGGGTCCTTAGCTGTTCAATAATATATCTGAATAAATGGTATAACCTTTCTCCTGAACTGTATCAGTATAAGGGTTATTTCTGGCAATTTTTTTTCTGATATATTCCAAAACAAAATTTTTTTTTCCCTCAAATTCTACAAAAATTATGAAAAGATATTTAGACTTTAAGGTCCCCCCCCCATTAGTCAGTATCTTAGGTCACTTACCTCCCCAACCTCTTACTTTCTGCTGCTACTTCCTCTGCACCACATGTTTTTGGTTCTATTACAGCTACTTCAGCTGCCTGATCTTAAATTCTAAGGAGAAATCTCTTAGTTTTGATGGAGTAAGGGGAATTCCCCGCCACCCCCTTATTTTGAGACTCATGGGGTAGATACTCTGCACTCAGAATTGTAGAATCTGGGTTAAAGGTTGTCTTGTTTTTTTTTTTTTGTCTAGCAGCAGCTAATTGGGAAGGTTTTAAAATTCTTTAGAAGGTTAAGCAATTTGTTTTTTCCTCTTTTTTTTTCACGTCCTCACCAGAGGATATTTTTCCATTTATTTTCAGATAGAGTGCGAGGGAGGGAGAGAGGGAAAGAGAGAGAGAAACATCAATGTGAGAGAGACACATCAATTGGTTGCCTCCCTCACGACCCCGACCACGGTGAAGGACCGAAGCACAAACAAAGTACGTGCCCTTGACCAGAATTGAGCCTGCAACTCTAACTCTGGTCCATGGGCCGACGCTCTAACCACTGAGCAAAACCAGGGAATGTAATTGATTTTTCTCCTCTGTTTGGGTTGATACATGTAAAGGAGAAGTTGTATATATTTGCGTGTTAAGATTTTCATGTTTTGAAAAGCCTTAGTATTCAGACTATTAAAAGTGAGTTCCAAGGCATATGACAGACACATATTGAGTGCCACTATGTATTGGGCACCGTTCTAGAAACTTGGGATTTATTGGTAAATAAAATAGACAAAAGATCTCTTTAGGGAGCTTATAGTGAATGAATGGATAAATGCTTTCAGAATAATTTTGTTAGGATGTACAAATAAAGAGTTAATTTGAATTAGTAACAACAATGGAGTTTGCTATAACGTAGTGCACTATATATGCCTGGTGCTGGTCTTTGTCTCATATTAAAGACTGTAGAAAGCTGCATTCTCTTTTCATTGACTACCTAATGTGGTAGCAAAAATACGGAAAAAGTTCTTTTTGTTTTTATTTAACATTTTTTTCTTTATCGATTATAGAGAAGAAGGGAGAGGGAGAAAAAGATAGAAATATCAATGAGAGAGAACATCTAGAGAACATCTATTGGCCGCCTCCTGCATGCACCCCATTGGGGATTTTGTCCACAACCTGGGCATGTGCCGTGACCGGGAATTGAACTGGCGATCTCTGGGTGCATAGGCCGACAATCAACCACTGAACCACACTGGCCGGGCTGAAAAAGTTCTTTAAAAAGTTATTTTCACTGACTCTGTGGTAATAATACCATCCCATTATTTGACAGCTGTGTCAGTTGCTTATCATTCTTTCAGTCTTCGAAAACAACCATGAAAAGTGGACACCACCCATGTAACAGATAAGGTTTAAGAACATAGGAAATGTGCCCTGGCTGGTTTGGCTCAGCGGTTAGAGCGTCGGCCTGCGGTCTAGAGAGACTCGGGTTTGGTTCCTTGTAAGGGCATGTACCTTGGTTGCATGGTCCCCGGCCCTGGATGGGGTTGTGTGAGTGGCAGCCAGTCAATGTGTCTCTTTCACATCAATGTTTCTCTCTCTCCCCCCCTCCCCCAATGGAGAGTCACAAGAGATAGTAAATTAAGTAGCACTGGACCAGAAAGTCATTAAATTGAGGGGAGGTCTCTCATGTCATTTTTTTTTTTCCTTTATTGATTTTAGAGAGGACGTGAGAGGGAGAGAGAGAGAGAGAGAAATATCGATGAGAGAGAACATCAGTTGGCCGCCTCCTGCATGACCCCCACTGGAGATTGGGCCCACAACCCAGGCATGTGTCCTGATTGGGAATCGAACTGTCAACCTCTTGGTACGTGGGTCAGTGCTCAACCACTGAGCCACACCGGTCGTACCATGTTTTAATTTTTGATTATTGTCCCTGTAGGCATGTCATTTAGTCTCAGGGCTTGTTTTTCTCATTTATATGGTAAGAGTTTTTTTGCCTTGTAATCAGCAGAGTTAAGGGCTATGGAAAAACACAAATTTAGCAGATTCTACAACTTTGGATTCTCCTGCCAACTCATCTAATAGAGAAACTTACTTAATAAACTCCCATTTTCCAAATTTTCATTTCTGTTCTTGTGTTGAATGAATTTGAAGGTTGAACTGTATGAAATTGCCAACTTCAATAATTTCTGACCTACAAAAATGAGCGTTTAATATGGTTCAACCTAATGTTAAGTGGTGGTTGGAATGCCTCAAGTTTTATAAAAATAAAAATTTTTATTGATATGATCTGTCAATGTGGCTCAGTGGATTGAGTATTGTCCCGTGGACTGAGGTCCCGGTTTGATTCCTGGTCAGGACACATGCCTTGGTTGTGGGCTCCATCCCCAGTAGGATGAGTGCAGGAGGCAGCGGATTGATGTTTCTATCCCTTCCTCTCTCTTAAACACCACTAAACATTAAAACATTTTTATTGATATTTATTTTTGTTAACCTCACCTGAGGATATTTTTTCCCCTTGATTTTTACAGTGGGAGGGGTAGAGAGAGAAAGACAGAGACAGAGACAGACAGAAAGAGACATTGATTACTTCTAGCTTTTTGCCCCTACTGGGGCCTGGGTTCGAACCTGTAACCCAGGTACGGTGCCCTTGACTGGGAATTGAACCTTTGACTCTTCGGTGCGCAGACCAGTGCTCTAACCACTGAACTACACTGGCTAGGGCAAAATAATTTTGATTTTTAGAGAGAGAGGAAAGGAGAGGAAAAGAGATTGATGATTGAAACCCAAACATGTGCTCTGACCAATCATTGAACCAGCAACCTTCTTTTGGGGGGGTGCATGGGATAATGCCCAACCAAGTAAGCCATAGTAGCCAGGGCAGGCCTCAAGCTTTTAAGGAAGCACCAGGATTATTGAGGGGATTGTATGTTAATACTTTACCTGAGGTTGATTTCGCTTTTTGTACTTACCTAAATTGATTTCATGTTTACTTTCTTTAAAATTTTTTTTTTCTTTATTGATGTTAGAGAGGAAGAGAGAGGGAGAGAGATAGAAACACCAATGAGAGAACATCAACTAGCCGCCTCCTGCACACCCCGCAGTGGGGATCAGGCCCACAACCTGGGCATGTGCCCTGACCGGGAATCTAACTGGCGACCTTGGCGCATGGGTTGACGCTCAACTACTGAACCACACCAGCTGGGCTCTAATGTTCACTTTCTAGGTCTGTCCATTTTTTCTTTGTATCAAAATAATGGATTCAGATTTGCTCAGTTTGCAGTTATTTTTTTGGTTATGTTATCCTCGCCTTAAGACATTTCTTTTTTTTTTTTTTTGCATTTATGTTCAGATAGAACCTGGAGGGAGAGGGAGGGAGAGGTGAGAAACATCGATGTGAAAGAGACAGACACATCAAGTGGTTGCCACCCATATGACCCTAATCTGGGCTGGGGATAAACTGCAACCGAGGTATGTGCCCTTAGGGGGAACCAAACCCGGGGCTCTCTGGTTCACAGGCCGACACTCTAACCATGGAGGCAAACAGGCCAGGGCATCAGTTCACAGTTCTTTTCTTTCTTTATTTTAAGGGGAGGGATTTTTATTTTCTTACTGATTTTAGAGGGAGAGGGAGAAAGAGAGAGAAACATTGATGAGAGAGAACATCGATTGGCTGCCTCCTGCATGCCCTCTACTGTGGATTGGGCCCACAACCTGGGCATGTGCCCTGACCAGTAATTGAACTGGTGACCTCTTGGTGCATGGGCCATCCTCAACCACGGAGCCACACCTGCCAGGTAGTTTGCAATTCTTTTAAAGCAGTACTTTCAGGGTTACTGTGTAGTACAATTTTTCCTGGAACTGTGCAACATAGGGACCCCAGATATTTTGACCATTTTGGAGAAAAGGTGGTACATGAAATACTGGTGGTCCCACCCTCCCCCAACAGAATTAATGGCTGTAATTTACCTTTGGATTTTGGGGGGTGGGGGTTGCTAGTTTACAGAATAAAGAGAATGGAAAGGCCCTGGCTGTTTTTTTTCCAAAAGAGAATTGGTCTTAGTGGTATACTTACAGTTGGTAGAATGCAGCTCTAACAAAATGCTTGGATTTATTAGATTATGCAGTAGTAATAAGCTTCCTTAACTGTAACCAGTAGAATCCCATTTATTAATGTGGAATTTTTTTCTGCTATCCTTTTCCCTCCCTCATTGTGAGATTTTCTTTTTAGCTTTGAAATCTGACTAGCCCGTAATTCTTCAACCTCCTAGCTCTTCCACATGGTCATTGAGTATGTTTAAATGTTATTCTATTTAGCCTTGGCTGGTTTGACTCAGCGGTTAGAGCGTTGGCCCATGGACGGGAGAGACCCAGGTTTGGTTTCTGCTAAGGGCATGTACCTCACTTGCAGTTTGTCCCCAGCCCGGTTGGGTTTGTGTGGGTGGCAACCACTCGATGTGTCTCTCTCACATTGATGTTTCTGTCTCTCTCTTCCCCCCTTTCTCCCTCTCGCTCTATCTGAAGATAAATGCAAAAATGTCCTCAGGCGAGGATAAAAAATATTTAAAAAATATTCTATTTAATCAACGAATAGAGAAATTAAACAATGTTGAGCATAAGAAAAACACCACTGCTCTTAACTCATTGATACCATACTAAAGCTTTATAAAGGGCTAAATAAGAAACTCTAGGAACCTAATGATACAGCAGTGTGGCCCTTTACCTTTTCTTTCATTGATTGATTGATTTGAGAGAGAGAGAAATATTGATTGATTGCCTCCTGCATGTATCCAACTGGGGGTCAAATCTGCAATGTAGGCACTTGACCTCCCTGGGAATCAAACCTACGACCGTTTGGTGTAAGAGATGATGCCCAACCAATTGAGCCACAGTGGCCAGGGTCCTCTACCTTTTCTTTATGTATCTTTTTAGTAGGTTATCTTTCAGGCGTAGTATTTGGGGTCATTGATGGAATGACTACGGGATACTTTGGCTTTTTCTTTTGAGAAGTGGCTGTTAAGTCAGTTTTTTTCCCTCTTCCTAACAATTTATTGTTAATATGCCCCTATGCCTTCATCTTTTACTACTGCAGCTTTTTTCTTAAGGCTTTTTTTTTTTAATCCTCATCTGAGGACATTTTTTCATTTATCTTTAGATAGAGCAGGAGGGGAGAGGGTGGAAGAGAGAGAGAAACAACGATGTGAGAGAGACACATCGAGTGGTTGCCACCCACACAACCCTAGCCGGGGACAAACTGCAACGTAGGTACGTGCCCTTTGTGGGAACCAAACTTGGGACACACTGGTCTGTGGACTGATGCTCTAACCGCGGGGCAAAACCAGCAAGGGCCCATTCTTGGACTTTTTAATCAGTGGGTATTATTGAGAATGTCTTGGGAATGTGGTCCCCTTTAAGAATGATAAAATAATTTATGATAATAGCTAAGATTGTGGAGTTTGCAGTCTAGTTTAAGGAGAACTGAGGCTTAAAACAACACTTATTCGTACCAAGTTCTGTGATAACAGGAATTTTAGAGAAGGGGAACTGAGGTCATTATGGGCTGCT
The DNA here is from genome assembly GCF_014108415.1 of Molossus molossus. NCBI lineage: Eukaryota > Metazoa > Chordata > Mammalia > Chiroptera > Molossidae > Molossus > Molossus molossus. The sequence continues at coordinate 42,121,944 of NW_023425354.1, read as the reverse complement.
ATGTCAAGGAAAACTGTCCTACATCCATTTGGATTTCTATGTGTGTGTTTTTATTTTTTATTTTATTTTTTGAGAGAAAGAAATGCTGATTTGATATTCCACTCATGTTTGCAGTCATTGGCTGATTCCTGTATATCCCCTGACCTGGTGATTTAACCTGAATCCTTAGCCTATCAGGACAATCCTCTAATCAACTGGGCCAACCCAGCTTGTGTTGTTTGGGTGTGTCTAATTTTGGAAGATAGGCAATCAAAGAAAAGGATTTTAACACACTGTTGACTTCCTGTAGTGTACCAGAGAATTTACTATGCAGTCTCATTTTACTTTTCATAATTCAATGAGAGGTAATCTTCAAAGTTATAGGTGAAGAAACAAGCTTATAGAGGTTAAGTGACACATAAGTCAAATAGCATGTAATTAAACATCTAAACTGAAGTGAAAATTTAATCTGAATCCATCTGGCTATAAAGCTAGTGTTTTTCTACCATACTGTTTCACAAAAATGTGTGTTATTTTTTGTCTAAGAAGAGTGCAAGGTAGAAACGACCGGAAGAGTGAAAGTGTTAACTAGAATAGAATAGAATCTCTTCAGGGAGACTTCCCAGACCTATTTTAAAATATGATTTTGATTTTTTTTTTTTTAAAGAGAGAGGGGAAGGGAGAGAGAGAGAAACATCAGTGTGAGGGAGAAACACTTATCAGCCACCTCCTGCACGCTCCCCACTGGGGATCGAGCCACAACCCAGGTATGTGCCCTGACTAGGAATCGAAGTGGGACACTCAGTCCATGGGACAACACTCAATCCACTGAGCCACACCGACTGGGCACAGACCACCTATGTTATTTCAGTACTCTGTTTCTTGCATAGTACTCAACATAATTTAGATGTCAATTAATTAATCTTGTTCACTTAAGCCATTGTTTAATGAAAAATCTCAGGAGTGGCTTCTAAACCTCGCCAAATTGTTTACTTTAAATTTTTCCTGCCCAGCTGGTGTGGCTCAGTGGTTGAGCGTTGACCCATGCACCAAGAGGTCACCAGTTCAATTCCCGGTCAGGGCATGTGCCCAGGTTGTGGGCCTGATCCCCAGTGGGGGGCATGCAAGAGGTGACCAATTGATGTTCTCTCTCATCAATGTTTCCATCTCCCTCTTCCTCTCTCTTCCTCTGTCTCTCTAATATATCAGTAAAGAAAAAAAATAATTAAAAAAATTTTTTCCCTATATAATTCCCTTTTTTCCCTTAATTTATCTTTATTGTTGAATGTATTACAGATGTTCCTCATTTTCCCCCTATTAACCCCCTCCTCCCCACTCTGCCCCCCTCCTGCCTTTCCCCACACTGTTGTCTGTGTCCGTTATGCATATATACATATAAGTTCTTTAGTTTATTTCTTTTTTTTTTTAATTTTTTTTTTTATCCTCACCAGAGGACATTTTTCCATTTTTTGTTCAGGTAGAGTGGGAGGGAGAGAGAGGAACAGAGAGAGAGAGAGAAACATTGACGTGAAAGGAACACATCGAGTGGCTGCCACCCGCACAACCGACCATGGCCGGGGACAAACTGCAACCGAGGTACGCGCTCCTAGCGGAAACCGAACCCGGGTCTCTTAGGACCGCAGGCCGACGCTCTAACCGCAGGTACGCGCTCCTAGCGGAAACCGAACCCGGGTCTCTTAGGACCGCAGGCCGACGCTCTAACCGCTGAGCCAAACCGGCCAGGGCCAATTTGTACTTCTTAATCCCTTCACCTTTTTTATCCATTCCCCCAAACCCCCTCCCATCTGGCAACCAACTAAATGTTCTTTGTATCAATGAGAATGTTTCTGTTCTGCTTGTTCATTTTGTTTGTAGATTCAATTGTCGATAGATATGTATTTATTGCCATTTTGTTTGTTCATATTTTTTATCTTTTTCTTCAAGAAGATCCTTCAAGTCCTGGCCGATTTGGCTCAGCGGTTGGAGCATCAGCCTGTGGTTCAGAGAGACCTGGGTTCGGTTCCCACTGGGGGCATGTACCTCGGTTGCAGTTTGTCCCTGGCCCTGGTTGGGTTGTGTGGGTGGCAGCCACTCGATGTGTACCTTTCACGTCGATGTTTCTCTCTCTCTTCCTCTCTCTCTCCCGCTCTATTTGAACAAAAAATGAGAAAATGTCCTTGGGTGAGGATAAAAAAAGAAAAAAGCTCCTTCAATATTTCATATAATAATAGTTTGGTGGTGATGAGCTCCTTTAGCTTTTTCTTGTCTGGGAAATTTTTTATTTTTATTTTTTATCCTCACCCGAGGACATTTTTGCATTTATCTTCAGATAGAGTGGGAGGGAGAGGGTGTGAAGACAGAGAGAGAGAAACATTGATATGAGAGAGACACACAGACTGGTTGCCACCCACATGGCCCCAGTTGAGGAACAAACTGCAATCGAGGTAGGTGCCCTTAGCAGAAACGGAACCCAGGACTCTCCGGTCCATGGACCGAAGCTTTAACCGCTGAGCCAAACCAGCCAGGGAATGGGAAACTCTGGATGACCATGGATTCTAAATGACAGCTTTGCAGGATAGAGTCATCTTGGTTGTAGGTTCTTGCTTTTCATCACTCTGAATATTTCTTGCCACTTCTGTCTGGCCTGCAAAGTTTCTTTTTGAGAAGTCAGCCGACAGCTTTATGGGAACTCACTTGTAGGTAACTAATTGCTTTTTTCTTACTGCTTTTAAGATTCTCTCTTTGTCTTGAACCTTTTGCATTTTGATGATGATGTGTCTTGGGGTTTATCTTGTTTGAGACTCTCTGTGCTTCCTGGACTTGTATGTCTGTTTTCCTTCACCAAGTTAGGGAAATTTTCTGCCATTATTGTTTCAAATAGGTTTTTATTTCTTGTTCTCTCTCTTCTCCTTCTGGCACCCCCAAGATGCGAATGTCGGTGTGTTTGAAGTTGTCCCAGAGGCTCTTTACACTATCCTAATTTTTTGGGATTCTTTTTCTTTTTGCTGTTCTGATTGGGTGTATTTTGCTTCCTTATATTTCAGATCGATGGTTTGCTTCTGTGCTATTTATTTATTTATTTATTTATTTTTATCCTCACCCGAGGATATTTTTCCATTTTTTGTAGAGATAGAGTGGGAGGGAGAGAGGGGAAGGGAGAGAGAGTGAGAAACATCGACGTGAAGGGACACATCGAGTGGCTGCCAGCCGCACGACCAACCAGGGCCAGGGACAAACTGCAACCGAAGCACATGCCCTCAGCGGGAACTGAACCCGGGTCTCTCCGGACCACAGGCCGACGCTCTAACCGCTGAGCCAAACTGGCCAGGGCTGCAAATTATTTTTTATTTAATTTAGTGCCTCCTTCATTTCTGACTGTGCATCCTTTATTTCTGACTAGTTCTTTTTAATGTTCTTGAGGCTCACTAAGTTCATTGAAGTTCTCACTAAGTTCATTGAGCATCCTTATAAGCAGTGTTTTAAACTCTGCATCTGTTAGGTTGCTTATCTCTATTTCACTGAGTTCTTTCTTTTTGGAGTTTTGTTCTGTTCTTTCATTTGGGACCTGTTTCTTTGTCTCCTTATTTTGGATGCCTCCTTGTGTTTGTTTCTTTGTTTCTATGTATTACTTAACTAGCTGAGACCAGATGCTGCTTGTTTGAAAGAATTTAGGAAAACCTGTAGAAGAATCCAAGACAGGCCAATCCTATGATAAAGCAACTGGCAACAGCTTGGGTGGGCCTCAACGTTGGGTGGGGCGGGGCTTCAGGGAATCACCAGGGTGGGGCAAACTGTGAGCCAGGTTGTTGGAGTCCCAGATATGGCTACTGTCTGCCGCCCCAGGGAAGGGCTCACCAAAGGAACAAAGACCTCCGACAGCACATCTCTCCAGCCTTCACTCCAATGCCAAATCAGTTTTTCCCCAGATGTCTCTGGTGCCTTTCAAGCTGCTTCTCCCATGCTGGAGCCTGGAGGATTCGAGTCTGAGTAAGTCCATGAGTGGGCCCTTTAAGAGGAGCTGCCTGGGGCTCCAGCCTTCCTCAGCCTTCTTCAGCCTTAGTTCCTGCTGGTTTTACAGCCACAAGTGATGGGGATTCTCTTCCTGGCACTGGAACCCTGAGCTGGACGCCTGGTGTGGGACGGAGACCCCTCACTCCTCAGGGAGGACCTTCCCAGCCTAGGTGTCCTCCTGATTTTTATCCACCACACATGGGTGTGGGACCAGCCCTTCCGCCTCCACTTCTACCAGTCTCCATGTGGCTGCTGCTTTAATTTTGTAGTTGTAGGACTTCCATTCAGCTTGATTTCAGGCGGTTTTGAATGATGGTTGTTCTGTAGTTTAGTTGTAACTTTGATGTGATTGTGGGAGGACGAAATACATTTTTAACCTTCACCGCCATCTTGATAGGAAGTCTGTAATTCTTTTCCAACACAATGTAAAGATATACATCTCATAACATTTTGCTGATTTTACCTAAATATAGCTAGTTATTACAGCTATAGCCTCTATCTTCAATAGGAAAATATAAGTGATTTTCCTGTTTTTCTTTTTTTAAATACAGATTTTTAAAAAGTTGATTTGGGTTGGGGGGGCACATTGATTTGTTGTTCCAGTTATTTATGAATTAGTTGGTTGTTTTTTGTATGTGTCCTTACTGGGGCTTGAACTGGCAACCTTGAGTTATCTTGACAATGCTCTAACCAACTGAGCTACCCAGCCAAGGCATACATTTCTCTTAAAGCTGCAAATCTCAGGTTTTTAGTAATCTTTAGATATTTTCCACATTAGTTACTATTGGAATTAAAGTAAATAATGTAATAGATTGAATTAGAATTTTGAGTAATGTAAAATTGTGTTTTAGTATCCTGTAGAGCTCTTAAGAGATTTGGGAGCATGGCCACAAGTGCAAAATAGCCTTTTTTTGTTGTTGTTAATCCTTACTCTAGGATATTTTTTCCATTGATTTTTTTTTTCTTTCTCTTTTTAGAGTGGAAGGGAGGGAGGGGGGAGGGAGAGAGAGAGAAAGAGAAACATCGATTTGAGAGAGATACGTTGATTGGTGTCCCTCGTAAGTGCATCCCAACTGGGTCCAGGATCCTACCTGCAAACCAGGTTATGTGCCCTTTACCAAGAATTGGTCCTCAGACCCTTTGGTGTGTGGGCCAATGCTAACCATTGAGGCATACTGGCCTTGGCAGTACAAATAGCCTTTTAATGTGATGGCATCACAAACTTTGGGCAGATATAAGCAGCTGAGTTATTATTATTTTGTTAATCCTCACCTGAGGATATTTTTCCATTGATAATATTTTTTTTCCAAAAAAAATTTTTTTCTTTATTGATCTTTAGAGAGAGAGGAAGGGAGAGGGAGGGGGGAGCGAGAGAGAGAGAAACATCGATGAGAGAGAATATTGATTGGCCGCCTCCAGCATGTCCTCTGACTGGGGATTTGGCCCACAACCTGGGCATGTGTCCTGACTCAGAATCGAGCTGGCAACTTCTTGGTGCATGGATTGATGCTCAACCACTGAGCCACACTGGTCAGGCTCCATTGATATTTAAAACAAATTTTTTTTTATCCTCACCTGAGGACACCTTTTGCATTTATCTTCAGATAGAGCAGGAGAGAGAGAGAGAGGAGGAAGAGAGAGAGAGAAACATTGATGTGAGAGACACAGCGAGTGGTAGTCACTGACACGACTCCAATCAGGGCCAGGGCAAACTGCATCCAAGGTATATGCCCTTAGCAGGAACCAAATCTGGGACTCACGGGTCCGTGGGCCGACGCTCTAACTGCTGAACCAAACCGGCCAGGGCTCCATTGATATTTTAGATAGAATGGAAGAGAGGGAGGGAGAGAGAGAGACATTGATTGGGCCTCCCGCAGAACCCCTACTGGGGTCAGGAATTGAACCCAACACTCTTCAGTTTGAGGGCTGACGCTCTAACCACTGAACCAAACTGACTAGGGCAGCAGCTGAATTATTTATGAGAAAACTAAAATCAAATTTGGCAGGGGTTTAATGTTTGGCCACCAAGATAAATTAGTTTAGCTGAGAATGTTTTGTAACCAGCTTAATCTGATGGGTTTATTAGAGTGTAGTTCTGTCAGAAATCATGTTCCATAGGGATCCAACTGAATTTCTTTGATGGTTAGCTGGTAATACCTACTCTTAAAATTGTTCAAGTCAAATTTCTTTTCCATGCTTTGTGGTACAAAACTGATGTCTCTAGCCCTGGCCAGTTTGGCTCAGCGGTTGGAGCATCGGCCTGCGGTCCCAAGAGACCAAGGTTCAGTTCCCACTAAGAGCATGTACCTTGGTTGCGGTTTGTCCGCGGCCCAGGTTGGGTCATGCAGGTGGCAGCCACTGATGTGTCCCTTTCACGTCTTTGTTTCTCTCTCTCTTTCTTCCTCCCACTCTATCCGAACAAATAAAAAAAAAGTGGAAAAATGTCTTCAGGCGAGGTTGAAAAAAATACTGATGTCACTAGTAGAGTATTTTTAGTACGATATAGAAAGTATATGAAAACTTTCTTAGGAATAAATTTACTATTTTTCTATATATTTATTCTTAAATGTTAACTGCAGAGTCTTTACTACCAAGATATTTGGTTGTCTTAGAAATCTATAAAATAGAATGTTGATTGTCACTGAATTGTGTATTAATTGATTATGTTTAGTGATTATTCAAGTTTTGCTTGGCTGATAATTTCACTCATTTCTTGGAGGTTGTCTTAAGTCCACCAGATCATTTGAAAGCAACATAACACCTGGACATTGACTTAACAGAACTGCAGAAATGCCCTTAATATTAACATGAGAACAGAGTACCCAAAAGAAGACTGCATCTGTTGTATAAATTTAGTCAAACATTTTTTGACTATTCTTAAGTAAAGATTCATCTGGTAAATTTCTCTTAGATTTAGTACCTTTTTTCCCCTAACAAACTTTTATACTTTTTAATCAAATACAATAAGAAAAATTTAACTTGGGACATTTTAAGTTGTTGCTGTGGTACCATTAACCATAGACAAAATTTGTGGTGTGCATTATTTGGTCATAGTTCCTATGTGTATTTGTGTTCTTTTAAATGTTTGTTTTTACTCGACAGCCTTTTTTTTTTTTTAGTGTGATTTCATTGTGCTAAAAAATTTTAAAAATGTTGAGACACTTGTGTTTCTGCTCTCTTTTCCCCAACTTCTTTTGTGTGTGTGTGTGTGTGTGTGTGTGTGTGTGTTAATACTCACCCCGGAATTTGTTATTCTGTTAATTTTTAGATAGAGTGGAAGGGAGGGAGGGGGGAGAGAGAGAGAGAGAGAGAAACATCGATGTGAGACAGACAAATTGATTGGGTGGGTGCCTCACAAATGACCCTGACTGGGGCCAGGGATCAAATCTGCAACCCAGGTATGAGCCCTTGACTGGGAATCGAACCCATGACCCCTGGTCAGTGGGCCCACACTCTAACCACTGAGCAAACCAGCCAGGACTTCCTAACTTCTTGTACTTAGGCATTAGGGTCATTCATGTAAACTGTTTTGGTTAATGAAATCGGAGCAGAAATTATGTGTAAGAATATATATAATTGTAGAGGCAGTGAAAAACCCTTTCCTGATTCTTATGTTTCTTTCCTTGCTTTTTTTTACAAGGGAAACTCAAGTATCAAATGATACAATTTCATGATGGTATACCCTCACTTAAACATTTGAGTGAGAAAGAAACCTTTGGTGTGTCAACCCTCTGAGATTTGGGGAATTTTTTAGTTTCCAAGCAAACTTATTCTATATCCTTTGGGGATACAGAGTTATCATAATACATGGCTATTGATTCTTTAGATAAAATTTAAAACATGTTTACTGTTTTCTGTGTTTCACTTTTGAGATGCTAAGTGGATTGATTATATTAAGGCTTCTCTACTTTCCAGAATCTTGGGGGAGGCAGAGTTGCTTAGAACTTACTTACTGGATTCTTTAAAGATGAATGAAATAATCCTTTGGCTGGTATGTTAAATATGCACATGCATATGAAGGATATTTTGTTTTCTTGGCATGCCTTAGAATAGGAATGAATCGTAACACTTCCCCCTCTGCAGACTGATTTTTCTGGCGGAGATCCTTTTTATTCCTTGATTTCTTTTTTTTTTTTTTTTTTTTTTTTAATTCTCACCCGAGGACATTTTTCCATAGAGTGGGAGGGAGAGAGAGAGAGAGAAACATCGACGTGAAAGGGACACATCGAGTGGTTGCCACCCGCACGACCAACCAGGGCCGGGGACAAACTGCAACCAAGTTACATGCCCTTAGCGGAAACTGAACCCGGGTCTCTCCGGACCGCAGGCTAACGCTCTAACCGCTGAGCCAAACCGGCTAGGGCTATTCCTTGATTTCTAAACTACATTTTTTGAGAACTAAGTATTGAGATTTTAAGGAAACATTTATCACATTAAGCTCTCTGGCCATCCTGAACTCTTTTATCTTAAGTCTCCTAATTCTCCCTTTGGTCTTCAATCTAGTTATTCTCCCAGTACTGCTGCTGGCACAGGTCTGGGTTTCAGTTTTTTATTGGGGACCCCACCCCCAAATCTAGACTTCAGGTTTTCCTTTGCTGCTATACTTCTCTATTTTCCTTTCAGCCCAGGAGAGAGAGAGAGAGAGAGAGAGAGAGAGAGAAAGAAAGAAACACACACTCTCTCTCTCTACATATGGTGCAAGAGCCATTCATTAAAAAAAACCTTTTTTTTTATTTTGAGATATTGAAACAGGAAGGGCCTAGGGTAGAAGAAGCAATAGGAGAGCGCCTAGGTGGGGCTGCTGCTTTGGCTCTGTAGAGATATTAATGGAAAGAAGTGTGAGCCAAGGCAGGGCTGTTGTCAGCTCACTGGAAAGTCAGAGAAATGGGGCCTTGGAGGCAAGTTCAGGGAGTTAGCCTGTGAGGAGCTGCAGTTACCCATTGCCCCTGGTTGCAAGTGTCATAGAGTTTAGGAGAAAGACAATTCACTCAAAAAGGGGATTTGAGTGGGCTTACCCCAAGGAGGTCATGCCAAGAGCCATTCATCTTTATATAGGCATCCTAGTTCTCAGTATTAATAGCTTCTTTGATAATCATAAAATGGGAACATTCCTAAAATCTAAACTGTTGACATTCCCCTGCTAAATTCCCCTTCCTTTTTTTTTAAATCCTTACCTGACGATATTTTCCATTTATATTTAGACAGGGAGGGAAGGAGGGAGAGAGAGAGAGAGAGAGAGAGAGAGAGAGCGCGCGCGCAAGAGCAAGAGCAAGCAACATCAGTGTGAGAGAGACACATTGACTGATGGCCACCTGCACGACCCCAACTGGGGCTGGGGACGAACTGCAACCGAGGTACGTGCCCTTGGCCAGAATCGAACCCAGGATTCTTTGGTCTAACCGCTGAGCCAAACTGGCCAGGGCAAGTTCACCTTTCTTTTATCATCAGGGATAAAATTCTTTTTTTCCTCAGCACATGAGAAAATGATTCAGTGTATTTGTTCTCTTCTGCTTGCTGTTCTACTGCAGAATGGCTCTCTGTGATTCTGAATCTTTTCTATTGTATTCTTCAAGTTTTTAGTTATTTTGTAAAACATCTAAGGTAATAGTCATGTAATAAAAGAAAACTCAATGTGAGGGAAAGATGGTGGCATTTTGTTGAAAAGTACAGGTCTTACTCTGCCACTTCTAATTTAAGATGTCTTTTGCTTTTTTTTTTTTTTTTTTATCCTCACCCGAGGACATTTTTCCATTTTTTGTTCAGATAGAGTGGGAGGGAGAGAGAGGAACAGAGAGAGAGAGAGAAACATCGATGTGAAAGGAACACATCGAGTGGCTGCCACCCGCACAACCGACCAGGGCCGGGGACAAACTGCAGCCGAGGTACGCGCCCTTAGCGGGAACCGAACCCGGGTCTCTCAGGACCGCAAGCCGACGCTCTAACCGCTGAGCCAAACCGGCCAGGGCTAAGATGTCTTTTGAAGAAGTGCTCTCATAGAACTATTACATTAATTTATCTTACGGGGTGAAGACTTATCTATATGTTAGTCTGGATGTATGCATATAAAATATATTTTGATAGATCCCAAACAAACAATTTCAAGCAACCATGCCTAATAGCTTATGATTGGTCTGGATCCATTTTTACTGAGATGAGTTTTATAATTATGAGGTGAGTTTTATGGAGAGTTTTACAATTTACATAGATACCCTTGCTCCCACCTCTGTATTTTCTCATCATGGTGCTGTGTTGTCCCTAACTATTTTTTTTTTTGCATTCTTTTCATTTGACATAGTGATTTGGGAAGCTTGTCTTCATGCACATTAAAATTAAATTTATTATCTTAAGTTTCTTCTCATGTTGAGTCTTCGGGGTAGGAGTTTTTTCAACAGTGCCCACCCAGTCAGCTGAAGATTCCATCTTCATCATTACCATGTCTGTTAACTGGATTACTTATCACTGAGAAAGGGACTTCACAGTTTCACACTTGGTTCATCTTAGTCTTTTTTTTTTCCCATTTAGAAAAGTTTATTGAACGTTATTCCTGCATCACACTCATTAACAAAAAAAACTGAATTTTTCCTGAAGGCACCCTGTCATTTCATAAGATCTATACCCTAATCTTTTTGTATTGAAAATATAAGTTAAATATGAAATTAGAAAAATGCAGCATACAAAACTTCATGCTGAGCAAAAACAAGTCCAAAAAAAAAGTTATCATACATCAATAGATCAGTTCCCATAGTATTTAAGATGTTTCCTATGTAAATCATACTTGAATACAATTTTTAGAACCATATTTAAATATACTTTGCATTTTGTTAACTGCGGCATCCACATTTGTCTCCCACCACATGATTTGATCCTTTGATCCAGCAGGCACCATCTGCGAAGTCCACAGATAGTAGCAAAAAAAAAATAAAAAAATAAAGCAGCTATCTCTCCAGATTTGAGAAATCTGGTCCACCTTTAGTATAGTTTCCTAAGATTTCTGCTCCACTGAAGTCAAAACCAGGATTTTCTAATGTAAGTTTTCTCTGCATTTGGTCTTGTACCCAAGGATCAGCTGCATATTCAGATTCTAGAAGAGAAGTCCAACAATTTGCTGCATCTCTTTTTGTCTTTGTAAGAACAATACGAACCATTTTTCTGTCCTCCAAAGTCCATGTTCCCTCATCAGCTATTGTAGAATCAAAGAGTTTGCCCACCAGCGCCACATGCCGGCTCTGCAGGTCGCACTGGATATCTTGGGCGCGAGTGCCTGGCTATACCTGAACTTCAATGAACACCTCCTCCAAGGTCTGGTACCACTGGCTCCACGGTGTCCCGCACGGAACCACCCCACTGCGCTCCTCAAATGGGGCCGACATACTCCAGCTGCCACCCAGCTCCAGCTGCATGCCCATCTTAGTCTTTTTAAAAAACTGTGTTAAAATATACACAATTTAGTATCTTACCCATTTTTAAGTGTACAATTTAGTGGTATTAAATGTATTCACATTTTTGTGCAGCCATCACAACTGTCTATCCCCATAACTCTTTTCTTGTAAATCTGAAAGCATTCTTATAAAACTCTCTTCTCCCTTTCTCTCATCCCCTAGCAACTAACATTATACTTCCTATTTTTATGCTTTTAACTAAGAGTACTACATGTAAGTAGAATCATACAGTATTTGTCTCTTGTTACTGTTTTTTCTTTCACTTAGCTTAATATCCTCAAGGGCAATTTGTGTTGTAGCATATTGCAGAATTTCCTTTTTTTTTTTTTTTTTACAGATAGAGTGGGAGGGAGAGAGAGGGAAAAAGAGAGAAACATCGACGTGAAAGGCACACATCGAGTGGCTGCCACCCGCACGACCAACCAGGGCCGGGGACAAACCGCAACCAAAGCACGCGCCCTTAGCGGGAACCGAACCCGGGTCTCTCCGGACCGCAGGCCAACGCTCTTACCGCTGAGCCAAACCGGCCAGGGCTCCTTTTTTTTTTTTTTAAGAAAAAATTTTAATTGATTTTTAGAGAGAGGGAGAGAGAAAAACATTGATGTGAGAGCAAAACATTGACTGGCTGCTGCTTACACACCCCCCTACCAGGGATGGAGCCCGAAACCCCAGGCATATGCTCTGATGGGGAATTGAACCTGCAACCTTTCTGTGCGTGGGGTGATGCTGAATCACCTCAGCCACATTGGCCAGGGCAGAATTTTATTCTTTTTTAAGACTGAATAATAATTCCATTTTGTGTGTGCATATGCATCTCATTTTTTTTTAACGCATTTATCCATCAATAAACAGTTGGATTGTTTCCAACTTTTAGCTATTATGAATAATGCTGTTATGAACATGAGTGTACAAATATCTTTTCAAGACCCTGCTTTCAATTCTTTTTGGTATGTACCCAGAAGTGTATTGCTGGGACATATGATAATTCTGTTAATATTGTTTGAGGAACCACCACCACAGTTTTACACACAGAGGTACCATTTTACACGCCCATCAACGGCATAGGTTCCAGTTTTCCTTGCCAAAACTTAATTTCTATTTATAGTAGCCGTGTGTGTGTGTATTTTTTATTTTATTTTTTGTGGTACATGCCCCTAGCGGGAACCAAACCCGGGACTCTCTGGTCCACAGGCTGATGCTCAACCACTGAGCCAAACTGGCTAGGGCAAAGAAGTTTGTTTGTTTTTTTGTATGTGCCCCTAGGGAGAACCGAACCCGCGACTCTTTGGTCTGCAGGCCTACGCTGTGCTGCAGAGCCAAACCAGCCAGGGCTAATCCTCCACTTTCTATCTTGTTTACTGATATACTATAGCAGATTAATCAGTAAGATAGCATACTAGATTCTCAGAATATTCTCAAATGCCTTGACTCTTACACTGTATTATGAGATTGTGCAGGTTCTCCTTTAAGGCATTGCATGTACAGGATTCAAGGTCAGATCATATAATAATACTACGCACTTCATATTTTAAAGGAATTTTTTTGATTGTTTTAGAGAGGAAGGGGGGAGAGAAACATCAGTGTGAGAGAGAAACATCGATTGGCTTACTGCTGCCCACCCCTACTGGGGATCGAGCCGGAAACCTGGGCATGTGCCCTGACCGGGAATCAAACCGGACCTCTCAGTCCATGAGATAGATGATTCTCAATTCACTGAGCCACACTCACCAGGTAGTACTTCATATTTTAAGTCTGTAAATGTAGTCTTGTTAGTTGGGAAGAGTTTATTATAGGCACTTTGCTAAAGTGTGATGACATAGGACACCCATACTAAATTCCCTTTATAGTTTTTTTGACTAGAGCTCAGACCTTCAGGATGATTCGTTGGGTCTCAGAGTTTTTTAGGTACAGATACAATGAAATTTTCTACTAAATAAAATGGGCTGCAGCAAAAGGGCCTATTGAAATTGCTGAGAAATGACATTAGAATCTCTGGTTCGCCCGGCTGGTGTGGTTCATTGGTTGAGTGTTGAGCCATGCACCAGGAGGTCTCCAGTTTGATTCCTGGTCAGGGCACATGCCCAGGTTGTGGGCCCTACCCCCAGTGAGGGGCATTTAGGAGGCGGCCAGTCGATATTTTCTCTCATCTATGTTTCTATTTCTCACTCTCTCTTCCTCCCTCTCGAAAATTAATAAAGAAAAATTATTTAAAAAAAGATACAGTTCATGCTCTCTTAGAAAGGTTATATTTGATGGGGGGAAAAAAAACACTGAACCTTTACTCTACAGAGAAATAGGAACATAGATTTGAGAGGATAGGGAAAGTTTGTTCACAGAATAGGGTGTTTGAGTTTGATCCGGAGGGTGTAAATGGTTTCCCAAGCAAAGAGGAAAGGTCATTGGCCAGCTGATTGATCAACCTTTACATAAAACAAACCCAAGATCTCTACAGAACCTTGAATTACTGAACATGTTTAGGGCAATGTGTGATGCCAAGGCCCTTTTCTTTCCATGGGGAATTACCTTCAGAGCTCTTGGGCTTAAGAATTTGGCCCTGGCCAGTTTGGCTCAGTGGTTAGAGCATCAGCCTGCGGTCCGGAGAGACCCGGGTCCGGTTCCCGCTAAGGGCACGTGCTTTGGTTGCAGTTTGTCCCTGGCCCTGGTTGGTCATGCGGGTGGCAGCCACTCGATGTGCCCCTTCACGTCGATGTTTCTCTCTCTCTCCCTTCCTCTCCCTTCCTCCCACTCTATCTGTACAAAAAATGGAAAAATATCCCCGGGGGAGGATTTAAAAAAAAAAGAATTTGTTTCTATGAGTACTTTACTTGGAAAGATGGTTGAATGTGGTTAAGAGCTCAGGCACTTAAGTTAGTCTGGTTTTACTACTTATTAGTTGTGTGACTTCAGGCAAGTTACTCTTAGCTTCAGTTTTCTGTCTTTTAAAGTCAGGGTTATGTGTTGTAACAACTGCCAAACATTTTTTTTTCATATTGGAAGAAATTATGGTTATGACCCGTGGTATGCTTTGGTATGAGGCATGTTAATTCTCTTAGCCATTACAGAGCCAGCTTGTTTTCCCATGGCTGATTGTTAACGTTTTGCTTTCACCCTGACCCTGGATCTTATTAGGAACTATAGAATTGGCCCTTGTTGCTAACTTCTGGTCAATCTAATAGCTGGAGATGTGCCCCTTTTTTAGATCTTGTACTCTGTCTTTTTAAAAGTACTATTGAAACTCAGCAGACTTGTTTTACCAGTTGGCAGGGACAATCTTGGGAGAATCAAGTTTATTGGGATGTTGATGTAGAGATATTAATGGCGTGGATATATCTATTCTCTACTAGGCATTGGCAATAAGCTTTTTGGAGATGTTGGGGTAAGGGTGTTAACTTTGTAGGTGGAAAAATGGGTTCTAAGCACAAACCAACCACATTTTAATGGATTAAGCTTTTGTGTCTGTTGTCATTGAAACCATTTATCTTTCACCTGTTCTTATATAAGGACTTATAAAAGGATTCCTATAAAGACATTTAAATCTGAGGCAGCGTGATTAAATCAAAACACAAGTCTGGAGTCAGATTGTCTGAGTTGTAGTTTATGAATTTGTGACATTTGAGCCAGTTTAACCTTCACATTCATTAGTTTCCTCATATGAAATGGGAATATTAGTACCTGCTTCAAAGGTCTGTTGAGAAGATTAAATGCATTGGAACATGCAAAGCATTTGCAGCAGTGCCTGACATGAGGTGTTTTGTTTGTGAATAAGTTTATTGAATGAATGTGTGACTACTTCAAAAGCAAAACCAAGAACCAAAGCTAAATTAAAGTCATGGTGTTGATTCTGTTTTTGGCAGTCCACTAACAAATAGAGGCAAGCTGGTTTAATGTAGTGAATGTCTAACTAGTCTATTATCTCATAGTGAAGGAGAGATGACTTGAAACCAAAAAGGCTTATCAGTAACAGTGGTGATTTTCCATCAGCTACCCATTGGCCCTGGCCCCAAGCTATCAAAAGTCCTAGAAATTCTATTTTATTGCCCAGACTTCATACACCAAACTGCCTCTGCATTCACAGGTAGTGATTCGACCATAAGTCTCAGTTCTCTGGTTTATAAGTTATGATCATACATAATGTAAACATGTTTGACAGTCTTTCCCATCTCAGAAACGTTTAGATCACATTTGATGAAATAGTTGTTGCTAAGATAATTTCATGAAATACTATTTGTGTTGTGAAACTTGTGTGAATATAATTGGGGTTAATCCTATACTGATGGAGGTTTTGAGACTGCAGTCATTCTAGATTTTTGGAAAAAGAAGAGCTTTCACAGAGTTTTTGGGGTATGTTTTCGTTCAGATCATGTCTGTTGCTGGTGTTAAAAGGATAAGGATGGTGCCAATATTATAATAGTGTCATTATAGTCCTAATTTGTACAAAACACTGATTGCAGAACTTTTAAGTGTAGTAGGAAGGCTCTTTTTATTCTTCTGACTCATGCTACTATCCCTTAATTTGCTGTCTTTTTTTTTTTTTTTTTTAATTTATTGATTTTAGAGGAAGGGAGAGAGAGAGAAACATCAATGAGAGAGAACAGTGTTTGGCCGCCTCCTGCATGCCCCTCACTTGGGGTCGGGCCCATAACCTGGGCATGTGCCTTGACTGGGACTCAAACCAGTGACCTCTTGGTGCATGGGTCGATGCCTAACCACTGAGCCATACCAGCCGGGCTTAATCTGCTGTCTTCAGCAATGGAGAAATTCCTGAAGATGAGGGGCTGAGTAATTGAGATTTCAAAGGAAATAATTCTTACAATTCAGCAATAAAAGGCAAATAATTCAGTTTAAAAATTGGCAAAACATATATTTTTCAAAGAACACACACAAATGGCCTAAAGCACATGAAAAGATGCTCACCATTATTAGGCATCAGGAAATGAAAATCAAAGTAATGAGATATACATACCACTTCACACCAACTTGGATAACTATTTTATTTATAAAAAATTTTTTTCTTTATTGATTTTAGAGAGGAAGGGAGAGAGAGATGGAAACATCAATGAGCAAGAACATAGATTGGCCGTCTCCTGCATGTCCCCCACTAGGGATTGGACCCACAACCTGGGCATGTGCCCTGACCAGGAATCGAACCGGCGACTTCTTGGTGCGTGGGTTGACACTCAACCATTGAGCCACGCTGGCCAGGCTGGATGACTGTTCTAAAAAAGGAAACTTAAGCACTGGCTGGGTAGCTCTATTGGTTAGTATTGTCACCATATACCAAGGTTGTGGTTTTGATCCCTTGTCAGGGCACATAAATAAGTGGAACAGCAGCCCTGGCTCGTTTGACTCAGCGATCAGCCTGCAGATTAGAGAGTTTAGGGTTTGATTCCGGTCAAGGGGCATGTACCTTGGTTGTAGTTCAGTCCCTGGCCCTGCCCGTGGTCATGGTTGTGCAGGAGGCAACTAATCAACATGTGTCTCTCTCCCCCCCCCCCCCCCATCCCCTCTCTCCTACTCTATCTGAAAATAAATGGAAAAATATCCTTGGGCGAGGATTAAAAAAATAAATATATAAGTGGAACAGCAAATTGATATATATGTTACCCTCCCTCACTCCCTCTTCCTCCCTCATTTGTTCTGTCCAAAATCAATTTTAAAAAGATTTTTAAAAAAAGGAAAATTGCCCTGGCCGGTTTTGGCTCAGCGGTTAGAGCGTTGACCTGTGGAACTGAGCGTCCCGGATTCAGTTCCTGCTAGGGGCACATACCTCAGTTGCAGTTTGTTCCCGGCCCTGCTTGAGGCTATGTGGGTGGCAGCCACTAAATGTGTCTCTCTCACATCCATGTTTCTCTCTCTCTTCCTCTCTCTTTCCCTCCTGCTCTATCTGAAGATAAATGCAAAAATGTCCTCAGGTGTGCATAAAAAAAACAAAAGGAAAACTTAAGCGTTGGTGAGAATCTGGAGAAATTGGAATCCTCTTATATTGCTGATGGGAATGTGAAAATTGGTGCAGCCCCTGTTACAAACAGTTGGGCAATTTCTCATTAAGTTATCATATGTCCCTGCAGTTCTACTCCTAGGTGTGTATATTTAGGAGACTAAAACATACATGTATCAATGTTCATAGCAGCATTATTTATAATAGCCACACACAAAAAAATCAACTCAAATGTCCATTAAAATTGGCATGTCCATATAGTAAGTGTTGACAGGTGCTGCACTATGGATGAACCTTGAAACATGCTAGGTGAAAGAAGCCAGGCACAAGAGACAACATATTACATGGTTCAGTTTATATGAAATTTGTAGAATGGGTAAATCCATAGAGACAGAAAGTAGTTTGTTGGTGTCCTATGGCTGAGGGAGTTGGGCGTAACTAGGAAGTGACTGTTAATGAGCATGAGCTTTTCTTCCTTCCTTCTCACCCACCCACCTACCTACCTACCTACCTACCTGCAATGAACTCCTTTATTACATGAGCTAAGATAGGAGGGAGGGGAATTTATTTGTTCTTCTGGGACTTGATTTTTCTAAGAAGTCTAGCTTCTTGCCCTCTGGCACAGACCTCTTCAGCCACATTGGCCTGGTCTTGAACTGATACCTGCAAGAAGTTTGCTCTGTTGATGGTGGCATTCTTTTTTCTTTCATATTTCTTCAGAATTTTTTTATTGTTTTTTTGTTTGAAATCTCTTCCTCTCTTAGAGGAGTCATCTTGGTCCCCGTTTTCTGCGCAGTGGCAGTGGATAGTGGAACTCAGAGCTGTCATTGAACATGATGCAATTCTTTTTTTTTAAAGTATGTTTTTATTTATTTTTAGGGAGAGAGAGAGAGAGAGAGAGAAAGATAGAAAAATTGATATGCTGCCCCCTGCACACCCTCCATTGGGGATCGAGCCTATAATCCAGGCATGTGCCCTGACCCGGAATCAAACCATTGACCTTTGGTGCTTGGGTCGACGTTGAACCACTGAGCTACTCCAGCCAGGTGACATGAGGGTGACATGAGGCAAGTCGTCTTATTTTTTTAATCCTCACTTGAGGATATTTTTCCATTTGTCTTCAGATAGAGTGAGAAGGGGGGGATGAGGGGGAGAGAGACAGACAGACAGACACAGACAGCCATTGATGTGAGAAAGACACATCGATTGCTTGTCCCCCATGTGACCTTGACCAGGGCCTGGGACCAACCGCAACCAAGGTATGTGCCCTTGTCTGGAATTGAACCCGAGACTCATTGGTTCGCGGGCCGATGCTCTACCGCTGAGCCAAACCGGCCATGGCAACAGGGCAATTCTTTTTTTTTTTAACTTCTTTTTTTTAAACTATTTTTTTAATCCTCACCCAAGGACATTTTTGCATTTAGCGTGAGGAAGAGAGAGAAACATTGATGTGAGACATATAGTGGTTGCCACCCACACGACCCCAACTGGGGCCAGGGACAAACTGCAACCGAAGTATGTGCCCTTAGCGGGAACCGAACCCGTGACTCTCCAGTTCACAGGCTGACGCTCTAACCGCTGAGCCAAACTGGCCAGGGCTATAGTCTACATATTTAAATCTAAGAGTCACTACTCATAAACTATGTCTTTTGAATGATTAGCATGTGATCACACCTCATCCCACGGTAATTGGTTCTGTTGTCTCCTGGGTGACTTGCTGCATCAATTTGATTAACTCTGGCCTGGGACTTTACAATATACACTAAGCCAAGCCATGCCCCAGCCTTGTGCATTTATTTACTCGTAGTGACTGGTGAATGTACCCCTTTACTAGACCTATTCAATGTAAATAAAAACTTACAGTAATACATATAGAAAACTTTTCTGTGAAATTAAACTTACCATACATACTTTTACTAACACAAATGTTTTGACATAAGTAAAACAGGCAAATTAATTTTTCAATTTTTTTAACATATACATTTGGTGGAAAACTCTTTTTTAAATGTTTTATTTATTTTTTATTTAAAGCAATTTTCAATTTTTTTTTTATCCTCACCCGAGGACATTTTTCCATTTTTTGTTCAGATAGAGAGGGAGGGAGGGAGGGAGGGGGAGAGAAAGAGAGAGAAAAAGAAACATTGAAACATTAATGTAAAAGGGACACATCGAGTGGTTGCCACCCGCACGACCCAACCAGGCCGGGGACAAACTGCAACTGAGGTATGTGCCTTTAGTGGGAACTGAACCCGGGTCTCTCAGGACTGCAGGTCAATGCTCTAACTGCTGAGCCAAACAGGCCAGGGCTTAAATAGGTTTTTTATGGATTTTTTTTTTTTTTTTTTTTAAAGAGAGAGAAGAAGGGGGAGAGAGAGAAAAATTGACACGAGAGCGACACATTAATCGACTGCCTCCTGCTCATCTGCCTCTAGGGATTGAGCCTGTAACCTGGGCATGTGCCCTGACTGGGAATTGAACTGGGACCTCTCAATCCATGGAATGATGGTCAATCTGCTGAGCCACACTGACTGGGAAGAAAACCCATTTTATTTTATTTATTTTTTTGTATTTTATTTTTTTTACTTTAATTAATTTCTTTTTGTTATAAATGTTTCTTCTTTTTCTGGAAAACCCATTTTATTATATAATGGACTTCTGTTTTTTTTTTTTATCCTCACCCAAGGACATTTTTCCATTTCTTGTTCAGATAGAGTGGGAAGGAGAGAGAGAAACATTGACATGAAAGGGACACATCGAGTGGCTGCCTCCCGCACCACCCAACCAGGGCCGCGGACCAACTGCAACTGAGGTACATGCCCTTAGCGGGAACTGAACCCGGGTCTCTCTGGACCATAGGCTGACACTCTAACCGCTGAGCCAAACCGGCCAGGGCCGGACTTTGGCTTTAATGGAGACCCCCTGGCCTGAATTATTCCATTATATCAAGGTTTTACTCTACAATACTTAGGACCCTAGAAAGTTCTTCTCATCCAGCCTCAAGGCGCTGTACTTATTGTCCCCTTGCACTGGGGCCAATCTTAGTGTTGGCACCAGGGCACCCCAGCTCATGTTTTCACTTCTTGACCCCCTGGTCTTGTTGCCAGTTGTCCTGAGAGATGCTGAAAATTCCTCTCTGGCTGGAAAGAGTTGGAGCTTTTCTTTATCAAGGGATGAAAATGTCCTAAAATTGATTGTGGTGATGGTTGCACAGTTCTGTGAATATAATACATTAAAACCATTGAATTGTATACTTTAAATGGGTGAATTGTATGATACGAGAGTTATAAATCAATAAAGCTATTTGTTAATAAAAGTGGATAGCTGCTGCTTCTGTAGCTGTACCACAGTCTTTTGTGCATTATTTTGTGCCTTTCTAATTGAAGGGGTTTATGTAACTAATTGAATATGGGAAAATAGAATATCATTGAGTGTTTCAAATATACCCCCCCCATTTAAAAAAATACTGAATCTTCATTGTTGAAAAATTTCAAAACGTAAGGATGTGAAGAAAATCTAAATAATCTGGAATAGTACGCAGAGACATAACATTGTTAAATTTTTGGTGGTTTTAGGTATTTGTGCATAGTTTTTCTATATATAATGTTGCAAAGCCTTACAATTTTAAAGAATTAATTTCCTTTTTCTGGCTAGTGTGACTCAGTGGGAGCCTCGGACATTACATCGAAAGGTGGTGGGTTGTGATTCCCCATCAGGGCACATGCCCAGGTTGCTGGTTTGATTCCTATTTGGGGCCAGTGCAGGAGGCAGGTGATGGATGTTTCCCTCTCACATCTCTCTCTCTCTCTCTCTCTCAAGTCAATTAAAAAAAAAAAAAAAAAAGGCATAGTACGTTTAAGTAAATTTTTTTTTTTTTAAATCCTCACCTGAGTATGTTTTTGCATTCACCTTCAGATAGAGCTGGAGGGAGAGGGAGGAAGAGAGAGAAAAACATCGATGTGAGAGAGAGACATCGAGTGGTTGCCACTCATACAACCCCAACCAGGGCCGGGGACAAACTAGAACCAAGGTATGTGCCCTTAGCGGGAACCAAACCTGGTACTCTATGGTCCGTGGGCCAACTCTAACTGCTGAGCCAAACCGGCCAGGGCCAAAGTACAATATTTAAAAAAAGAATTAAGGTTCTTGTTAGTATAGCTAGGCTATTTTTTTTTTTTTATTGCTCTGTTGGGAACAATTTAGAAAAGTGAATTGCTGGTTCACTTTTCTAAATTTCATTTATAGTTGGCATTCAATATTAGTTTTAGGAGTATAGTATAGTGGTTGGACATTAAAAAAATTTTTTTTCTTTATTGGTTTTAGAGCTAGAGGA
The DNA here is from genome assembly GCF_014108415.1 of Molossus molossus. Taxonomy (NCBI): domain Eukaryota; kingdom Metazoa; phylum Chordata; class Mammalia; order Chiroptera; family Molossidae; genus Molossus; species Molossus molossus. The sequence continues at coordinate 42,100,247 of NW_023425354.1, read as the reverse complement.
AGGGGGAGGGAAAGAGATAGAAACTTAAGATGAGAGAGAACATCGATTGGTTGCCTCCCGCTTGCCCCCCACTGGGGACTTGGCCCATAACCTGGGCATGTGCCTGACTGTGAATCAAACCAGCGACCTCTTGGTGCATGGGTTGATGCTCCACCACTGAGCCATACCAGCCGGGCAGTGGAGTCACAGCGGCCAGGCAGTGGTTGAACATTTAAATAACTTAAAGTGATTCCCCCATAAGTCTAGTGCCACCACCCACCTGGCACCATATATAGATATTACAATTTTATTGACTGTTCCCTATGTTACACTTTGTTACATCCCAATTACTATTTTGTAACTGCCAATTTGTACTTTCTAATCCCCTTCCCCCTTTTCACCCAGTCCCCAAACCCCCTCCCATTTGGCAACAATCAGTTCTCTATGAGTTTGTCTCACTTTTTTTTTAATCCTCACCTGAGGACATTTTTTGTATGTATCTTCAGATACAGTGGGAGAAGGAGAGGGGGGAAGAAAAAGAGAGACATCGATGTGAGAGAGACATCGACTGGTTCCTACCCACACAATCCCAACCAGGGCTGGGGACAAACTGCAACCAAGGTACGTGCCCTTAGTGGGGAGCGAACCCAAGACACTGGTCTGCGGGCCGACGCTCTAACTGCTGAGCCAAACTGGCCAGGGCGAGTTTGTTTCACTTTTGAGGCATGTTTGGTTTGTTGTTATATTTTTTTGAAACAGGTTTTTATTGATTTTTAGAAATGGGGAGTGAGAGTCGGCTGCAACCTGGGCACATGTCCTAGCCAGGAATCAAACGTGCAACCCTTTGGTGCCCAGGACAACACCCAACCAACTGAGCCACACTGGCCAGGGCTGTTTTTTTGTTGGTTTGTTTAATCCTCACCAGAGGATATTTCCTCATTTTTGTTCAGATAGAGTGGAAAAGGGAGTAAGAGAGAAACATCAGTGTGAGAGAGACACTTCAACTGGTTGCCTCTGCACAACTCTGACCAGGGCCAGGACGAACTGCAATCGAGGTACGTGCCCTTGGCCTAGTCCACCTGAGACTCATTCATCCTCGGACCAACGCTCTTAACAACTGAGCCAAACCGGTCAGGGCTGTTTGTTATTTTATTTTATTCTTTTTATCCTCACCCGAGGACATATTTTTCATTTTTTTTGTTCAGGTAGAGTGGGAGGGAGAGAGAGGAACAGAGAGAGAGAGAGAGAAACGGACACATCGAGTGGCTGCAACCGAGGCACGTGCCCTTAGCGGGAACTGAACCCAGGTCTATCTGGACCGCAGGCCGATGCTCTAACTGCTGAACCAAACCGGCCAGGGCATGTTTGTTATTTTTTTATAACAAACTCTAGTTAGAGTATAGATGTCAGCTTGAAAATGTACCCTTTTAGCCCTGGTTGGTTTTGCTCAGTGGTTAGAGGTTAGGCCCATGGACCAATGAGTCGTGGGTTTGATTCTGGTCAAGGGCATGTACCTCAGTACAGTTTGTCCCCCAGCCCGGGTTGGGGTTGTAGTGAGGCATCTAGTCGATGTGTCTCTCTCACATTGATGTTTCTCTCTTTCCCCCTCTCCTCTCTTCCACTCTATCTGATGATGAATAATAACAGTATTCTTGGGTGAGGAATTAAAAAGAAAAGAAAATATACCCTTTTATTTTACTGTTCCTAAATTTAGCTTTTTTTTTCATGACTAGGTTTTCAAAATCAATTGGCATTTTAAATGAATGCCTTCAGGCTCTTATTACCATACTCCCTGATAGTTTCTTTTAATGCTTCACAACTGCATTTTAAAATATCAGCTTATCGAGATAGAATTTATATATGGTAAAGTATACCACTTACTGAAATAAACAGTTTAAATGTCTTAAGTTGTAGCCTGGCAGGTGTGGTTCAGTGGTTGAGCATTGACCCATGCACCAAGGGGTCGCTGGTTTGATTTTCAGTCAGGGTACATCCCCAGGTTGTGGGTCAGGTCCCCAGTGTGGGGTATGCTGTAGAGGGCTAATCGATGTTATCGATGTTTCTACGTCTCTCTCTCTCAAAATAACGGAGACAAATTTTATAAAAAAATCTTTTTATTTAAAAAATGTTTTTAAGAGAGGGAGAGAGTGAGCAAAACATCTATTGGTTTCCTCACGTACACACTCTGACCAGGGACCTAAACCAGAAACCCAGGCATGTGCTCTGACCAGGAATCGAACCATCGAACTTTTGGTGCATTCTATAGATGGACATTTGGGTTGTTTTCATCTTTTGGCTATTATGAATAAAGTTGTTTTGAACATTTGTGTGAACGTATTTGTGAAGATATCTTTTCATTGCTCTTGGGTAATACCTAGGAGTGGAATTACCGAGTTCTTAAGGTGTTTAACTTTATAAGATATCTACTGAACTGATTTTCAAAGACCTTATCATTTTAATATTTCTGTTAACTGCCTTGGCCAATTTGGCTCAGCGGTTAGAGCGTCGGCCTGCGGTCCCGAGAGACCCGGGTTTGGTTCCTGCTAAGGCTGTGTGTGCCTAGGTTGCAGTTTGTCCCTGGCCCTGGTTGGGTCATGCGGGAGGCAGCCATTCGATGTGTCTCTTTCACATCTGTTTCTCCCTCTCTCTCTCTTTTCCTCTCTCTCCTTCCCATTGTTATCTGAACAAAAAATGAAAAGCTCTGGCTGGTTTGTCTCAGCGGTTAGAGCGTCGGCCTGCGGTCCAGAGAGACCCGGGTTTGGTTCCCGCTAAGGGCACATACCTCGGTTGCAGTTTGTCCCCGGCCCTGGTTGGTCGTATGGGTGGCAGCCACTCTATGTGTCCCTTTCACGTCGATGTTTCTCTCTCTCTCTCTCTCCTGCTCTCTCTCTCCCAGTCTATCTGAACAAAAAATGGAAAAATGTCCTTGGGTGAGGATAAAAAAAAAAGAAATAAAAATGGAAAAATGTCCTCAGGTGAAGATTTTAAAAAAAAATTTGTTAACTGATACTCCTAAAAAAAAAACGTTTTTTTGAAACATATTTTCCTGCGATTACACGTAATTTAACATGTCGTTAAGCAGTGTTTCATAAAGTTGCTGTCTGCATCATTCCTTAAGGTATGCTTCTGCTTAGTGTTAATGTATGCAAGAGGTACTTGTTAAAATGCAGATCCTTGGGTCTCATCACCAAAATTCTGAATCAGTAAAGTTGGAGAGCTACATGCTAATAACAGCATTTAATTATTTTCTAAATGCATAGTTTTTATAATATATTTTTTTCGGTTAGTGTTTATTGAACTCTTTCTGGTTCTTCCTTTGCATTCATCATGCATTTATTGAATTACCTATTTTTTCCTAACAGTTCCTGGGATCATCCAAGGTTTATCTGGGTCCCTTTCTTTGCTTGCCACCTAGTGGTGATAAATAGGAACCATCAAAATTTTTTTCCATGAATAAATTCATGAGGTGGTGGACTATGCTTTTAAAGGAGGGAGTATGTTTGCCAGCCCTGGCTGGTTTTGCTCAGCGGTTAGAGCATTGGCCTGCCGACCGAAGGGTCTTTGATTCGATTTTTTGGTCAAGGGCGCATATTTGGGTTGTAGGTTCAATCCCCAGCCCTGGTTGGGGTGGGGCAGGAGACAACCGTTGGATGTTTCTCTCTCTTTTTCTCTCAACCACTGTATCTTAAAACATTAATGGGAAAATATCCTCAGGTGAGGATTAAAAAAAAATGTTTTCTATATTAATGAATTTCTTTCCTCCCATGACTGTTATTTGAAAAATATAATTTATTTGCATTTGGAAATAATTTATTTGTAAGAAAATACATTTTAGAGCCTGTAATTTTTCTTTTTATTTTTTATTTTTTATCGTTTCCTGAGGACACTTTTCCATTTTTTTATTCAGATAGAGTGGGAAGGAGAGAGAGAGAGAAACATTGACGTGAAAGGCACACATCAAGTGGCTGCCTCCCACAGGACCCAACCAGGGCCAGGGACAAACTGCAACTGAGGTACGTGCCCTTAGTGGGAACTGAACCTGGGTCTCCCTGGACCACAGGCTGACACTCTAACCGCTGAGCCAAACTGGCCAGGGCGAGCCTGTGAATTTTTAATCTTTATCTTAAACTGCCAGCTCAATTATTTTTACTGGGAAATGAGTAGGTGTGCTTGCATTCCTAGTTATTTAGTATGAGAGAGATTCCTCCAAACCATACTATACTAGGTACTATTTGACATTGTTCTGACTCCATACAACTAATTCTCTTGTTCTAGACTCTTAGATCATTTTACATGCTTTTAGTTATTTTCTTAAAGCTAATTTTGATGATTGTAAAGATTATTTTGGTTAAAATTTTTATGTTTTACATTAGTTTGATAGAAAAAAGACCTGTGAAGGAATGTGTTAACAAAACTTCATAAGGTCTGATTTTACTTTTTTGTTATAGAAATGGTGGAATCAATGAAGAAAGTAGCAGGGATGGATGTGGAGTTGACAGTTGAAGAAAGAAACCTCCTATCTGTTGCATATAAAAATGTGATTGGAGCTAGAAGAGCATCCTGGAGAATAATCAGCAGCATTGAACAGAAAGAAGAAAACAAGGGAGGAGAAGACAAACTAAAAATGATTCGGGAATATCGGCAAATGGTGAGATTGTTGCCCTAGACATCTTTAAAGAAAAGTGCCTCAGGTGTTGGATGTTTTAGATCATAACCTAGTACACAAATGTATGCATATGTAATATATATTTCATTAAAAAAAATTTGTTTTGCCCTGGCCGGTTTGGCTAGCGGTTAGAGCATTGGCCTATGATCCAGAGAGACTTGGGTTTGGTTCCTGCTAAGGGCACATACCTCGGTTGCAGTTTGTCCCTGGCCTTGGTTGGGTCGTGTGGGTGGCAGCCACTCGATATGTCTCTCTCACGTTGATGTTTCCCTCCCTCCCTTCCTCCTTCCCACTCTATCTGAACAAAAAATGGAAAAATGTCCTCGGGTGAGGATTAAAAAAAAGTTTGTTTTTTTCTTGATTTTAGAGAGAGAGGAAGTGAGAGGGAGAGAGAGAGAGAAACATCAGTGAGAGAATATCGACTGGCCGCCTCCTACATGTCCCCCACTGGAGATTAGGCCTACAACCTGGGCATATGTCATGGCCGGGAATCGAACCAGCAACCTCTTGGTGTGTGGGTTGACTCTCAACTGCTGAGCCACACCGGCTGGACTATATTTTATATTTTAATGGACTTGAATCTTTTGCTCACCTGGATTAGGAATTACATGTTATAGAATATTTCAGGACAGAGGTGAAGATCTTTTTTTCCTTAGAAGCTGCAAAAGGTAATGGTCACTTTTGAGCACCACACAAGTAGATAATTAATTTAATCTTTGTTTTTGTTGTGGTAATTGCATGATGCTTGATGGAGTGACTTGAAATTACCACCCAGTGGAATTTAATAAACATTATTTACGTGCCTCTTCCACACCATACAATTTACTGGATGCTGTAGGTGCACAGATGAGAAAGATAGTTCTATCCTTATGGATACTCAGTCTAGTTGTTCTTTTTTTTTTTGTTTGTTTTTGTTTTTTGTTAATCCTTACTTGGGGTGTTTGTTTAATTGGTTTTTAGAGCGAGTGGAAGGGAGTGGGGGAGAGGGAAAGAAAAATATTGATGTGAAAGAAACACATTGATTGGCTGCTTCCCGCACTTACCCCAACTGCTGGGGATTTAACCTACAGCCCAGCTATGTGCTTTTGACTAGGAATCCAACCCATGACCCTTCCGTGCATAGGCCAGTGCTCGAACCACTGAGCACCACCAGCCAGGGCTGTTTTTGTTTTTCAAATAGAAAAATATCAGAGGGTGTTAGACATTATTTTATGAGGTATTGTTTCATATGGTATATGTGTGTGTATACATGTACATAAAATGTACTGTGGGTTTTGGTAAAAAAAAAATCTGATAGCTGTTGATGTAAGTGGTTGTCAAACAGGATGGTTTTGTTCCTCAGAGAACATTTGGCAATGTCTAGAGACATTTTTGATTGTCACAACTGGAGGGTGCCACTGGCATGTAGTGTGTAGAGACAGGGATCCTGCTAAATATCCTAGTGTGCATAGGACAAACTCCTACAATATGGAATTATCTAGCCCAAAATGTTCATAGTGCTGCTGTTAAGAAACTGATCCTAGTGGAAGAGATAGGCATACAACACACAGTATAGTAAGAGGAATTACAGAAGCAGGCACAAAGTAGTGTGGGGAGTGAGTTTGTTAAGGGGAGGACATGGGGGGTGAAATTCGGTTGCAGTTTGTCCCCGGCCCTGGTTGGGTTGTGCGGGTGGCAACTACTCGATATGTCCCTTTCACATTGATGTTTCTCTCTCTCTCTCTCTCTCTCTCTCTCTCTCTCTCTCTCTCTCTCTCTCTCTCTCTCTCCCCCCTCTCTCCCCCCCCTCCCTCCCCCTCCCACTCTATCTGAACAAAATATCCAAAAATGTCCTCAGGTGAGGATAAAAAAAGGGGGGGGGGATGGGAAACCACATTTATGGACTATTTCCAGCTTTAGTGGGCACTGTTCTGAGTGGGGAGATATATAATTGTATATGATATTGTATTTATTTAACCTTAAGTGATCCCCTATAAACGGGAAAACTGAGGTTCTGGTTGTAGTATCTCATTAGATAAGTTAATTAATGTAAACGTGTAGCACTTACTAAGTAGTAATCAGTGGTACCGTTTCATATCTGAACTATGAGTTTATGTCTTTAAGAGCATTTGTGTTGGCCATGGTGGCTGGTTTGATTCTCAGTCTGGGCACATACCCAGGTTGTGGGTTTGTTCCCCGGTCTGCACACATGTGGGAGGTAGCCAATCAATGCCCCCCCCCCCAAAAAAAAAGATCAATACAATAAAATATAAAAATTAGCCCTGCCCATGTGGCTCAGTGGTTAAGCATTGTCCCATGTACCAAGAGGTTGCTGGTTCGATTCCTGGATTAGGGCACATGCCTAGGTTATGGACCTTATCCAGGCGGTGGGGGCATTTAGGAGGTGGCTAATTGATGTTTTCTCTCTCATAGATGTTTCTATCTCCCTCTCCCTCTCTGAAATCAATAAAGGGAAAAAAAGAAGCATTTGACTAATAGCACATAGAAGTAAATAAGATAATTTCTATAACTTGAAAAAACTTTTCTCTGCTTTTTTTTTATCAAGAGTGGAAAGGGGGTTTTGAGAAAGCTGTATATTATGTTTAATATGGTTCTTTTCAAAACCAGAGGTAAAATGTGTGATGATTTACTATTTCTTTTTTTTTTTTTTATCCTCACCCGAGGATATTTTTCCATTTTTTGATTTACTATTTCTTACTCTTAAACAAATTTTTACCTTTTTTTCAGGTTGAGACTGAACTAAAGTTAATCTGTTGTGACATTCTGGATGTACTGGACAAACACCTCATTCCAGCAGCTAACACTGGCGAGTCCAAGGTTTTCTATTATAAAATGTAGGTTCTATACTGGAAGGGAAAATGTAAGATTAAATGTTGTCCCTCTTAGAATCATCACTTTTTCTATGTAGGTTTTCAGTTTTTACTTAAAAACTCTAATTTTGGAAGGATAGAAGATAGTTACATGGGAGGAGTGGTTCTCAAAATTTAAACATTAATTTTTGAATTCTCATTTGCAAATTCATTGCTAATGAAATATTACTATTGCTGCATTTATGATGGTCAGAATATTGCTGTAAAAATGTACTAGGTTTTACTTTACCTATTTACATTTGTTTGCCTGTGTGGGGTTTTCCCCCTAGTGACAGCAATTCATTATGTACTTCAGTCTTAACATTTCTATATGGAGGTTTCACTTCATGATTAACAAATTGTTGTGCCATTCTTTGGAATCACTTTGTTAATTATTTTTCTAGTCTTTCAAGTGATGAATTTGTTTATTTATTTTTTTAAGTTTTCAGTTAATGTCTCTAGGATTTTGCTTATATTTGACAATATGAAATCTCTATGGAGGAAAACTAAATAGACGAGTCAGTCATTCCTGAAAGACTTTTTAAAATTACTGAAGTATACCAGTTAATTGTTTAATATATTTTTCACATAGAAAAATTTTAACAGCAATTTTTTCATTTAAAAAGCATTTCTAATTCTGTTTTTCTGTTTGTGTTTTTTGTTTAGGAAAGGGGATTACCACAGGTATCTGGCTGAATTTGCCACAGGAAATGACAGGAAGGAGGCTGCAGAGAACAGCCTAGTGGCTTACAAAGCTGCTAGTGATATTGCAATGACAGAACTTCCACCAACGCATCCAATTCGCTTAGGTCTTGCTCTCAATTTCTCAGTATTCTACTATGAAATTCTTAATTCCCCTGACCGTGCCTGCAGGTAAGTTAGGGAGGAGAACAAAAGTCCTCACAATGAAAGTGAGAAAGGTTACAAAGGAGAATAACTACTTGATTTTTTCTCTTGTATCCTGGGGACTGCCTTTGTAGGTTTGGCCATGTGATAAAGCATTCTTTTGGCTCTCAGTGAAAATGCTTTGTATAAAATAAACCCACACTTAGTTCAAGACAAATTTACCTTATTTCACGAGGAGATCAGTTAGAATAATTATGTTGATGGGAGAAATTTGTGTTGATATATTAAAAAGAATCTCTAACTTGTTAAGAGAGTGGGAAAAAGGAATGAGTGATTATAATATCCTCATTTTTATATATTAGCTTTTAGTCTTTATTAGGTATATTTTTAATGTAATTATGCTTATGCTCTCTATACCATTTTGTATTTACTATTTTAACATAAACAGTGTTCCATTTCATTGATGTATGTATGTCAAATTATCTCTACTTTTTAATATAGTACCAATTTAAGGAATATCTTTATGTACATAGTTTTTAACTTAAAATTTTTTTTTCTTTATTGATTTTAGAGAGAGAGAGAGAGAGAGAGACGGAGAGAGAAACATTGATGAGCGAGAACACCGATTGGCTGCCTCCTACATGCCCCCCAACTAGGGATCAGGCCCATAACCTGGGCATGTATCCTGAATGGGAATCGAATTGGTGACCTCTTGGTGCATGGGTCGACGCTCAACCATTGAGCCACACCAGCCGGGCATAGCTATTTACTTTTTAAAAATGATGGTGAAATAACATGTAACATGAAGTTTATTATTCTAATTAAAAAAAAAATATGTTTTTGTTGATTTTTTTTTTTTTTTTTTTTTAAGGGAGAGATAGAAACACCAATGTGCTAGAGATACATCGATCTGCTGCCTCCTGTATGCCCCATACTGTGGGGTATCGAGCCCACAACCATGTCATGTGCCCTGACCTGGAATCCAACCGGGATCTCTCAGTCCATAGGACGACACTCAGTTCACTGAGCCACACTGGCTGGCTGTTCTAATATTTAAAAAAAAAAAATTTTTTTTTTTCTTTTCCTTTTGATTTTTTTTTAGAGAGGGAGAGAGAGATAGAAACATTGATTGGCCGTCTCCTGCATGCCCCCCACTGGGGATCAGGCCTACAACCTGAGTATGTGTCCTGGCTGGGAATCGAACCGGTGACCTCTTGGTGCATGGGTTGATGCTCAACCACTGAGCCACACCAGCCGGACTGTTATAATATTTTATAAGTGTACAGTTTAGTTGGCACCAGTATCCACAAAACCTTTTCATCACCTGAAGTAGACTATAACCACTAAGGGATAAATCTCCATATCCCCAACCCCCTGGTAATCTTTCTTTCTTATTTTTTAAATTCTCACCCAAGGATATTTTTCCATTGATTTTATTTATTTATTTGTTTTTTTAAAGAGAGAGTGGAGGGGAGGGAGAGAGAGAGAGAGAGACATCGATGTGAGAGACACATTAATAGGCTGACCTCCCGCACAACCCTGACTGTGGTTGGGGATCTAACGAACCTGAAACCCAGGTATGTGTGCCCTTGACTGGAAGTTGAACCCGAGACTCTTTTGTCTGTGGGCCGACGCTCTGTAACCACTCAGCCAAACTATAAGCTAGATAAAAGAAAAAGTTACCAACAAAATCATAAGGAAGAGAAAATATATTTTCTTCATTTACTATATACCTAATTATTAATTCTGATATTTCTGGGCTATGCATTTTGCAAGTTTTTACAAATTGTCGCAATTCTAAAAAAAAAATTCCCAGTATATTTACTGGGAGATTGTAAGTGCAATTCAAAACAATGTTATCTGTATTTGTCCTTTGTGACTTCACTATTCTTGAATATGTAGGAACCAAATAACATTCCATGAAAGGAGAGATTTTTCTGATGTAAGGTGGATCCATTTGAATGCAAACTAATAACTCATCTGAAAACATTCTGAGTCCTGGTTGGTTAAGCTCAGTGGTTAGAGCGTCGGTCCGCAGACCAATGAGTTGTGGGGTTTGATTCCAGTCGAGGGCACCTACCTCAGTTGTGGTTTGGTCCCTGGCCCTGGTTGGGGTGTGTGAGAGGCAGCCAGTTGATGTGTCTCTCTCGCATTGATGTCCAAAGCGCCCCCCCCCCCCCCCCAAAATCCCTCCTCCCCTAGAAGATAAATAGAAAAATATGCTCAGGTGAGGATATAAAAAAACAAAAATCAAAAACATTCTGAGTGGCTAGTTGAGTTAGCTGGAACAGGTGCATCTTAACTGAAGAAGCGATAGCTATCTGTTCTGCTGATAGTATTGGTTGAATCTTTCATCGTTATTCTCCAGTCTAGTTGTCCCCGTACATGGCTTCGAATTAAGTTACCTCCATACCTTTGCTCATGCTTTTGCTTTTAGTCTGAAGCATGCCATTGTGCTCTTTTCCTACCCATTAAGATTAATTCAAATTTGACTTCCCCTATTAGCTCCTCCTCATGGGTCCCTGAAGCACTTTCTCTAGAATAGCACATTCTTTTTTATAATAGGTATTTATGTGTCAGGCCTAATCCTAGATGTTTTAAGTTCATTTTGAACTCAGATTATGTCTCTTTCCTCTTTTCTGATTCTCCACCAGGGTCCAGCATCGCTTGGTGTACATAGCACACAATAAATGGATTTTGTTTCTTTTAAATTAATAGTAAATGACTTTTATGATATTTTCATGGTTTTGTATCCCCCCACCCGTTTTTGTTTTTAATTAAAAATGTGGGTTTTTTTTTTTAATTAAAAAATTGTTTTTAAATCTTCATTGATGTTAGAGAGAGGGGAGGGAGAGGGAGAGAGAGAAACATTGATGAGAGAGAACAATGATTGGCCGCCTCCTTCATGACCCCCACTGGGGATTGGGCCCACAACCTGGGCATGTGCCCTGACTGAGAATTGAACTGGTGACCTCTTGGTGCGTGTGTTTATCAACAACGCTCAACCACTGAGCCACATCGGCTGGGCTGTGGTTTTTTTATTCACATTAAATTCAACTGTGAGATACTATCCAAAATTTTATTTTTGCATTAAAACTTTATTAAATAAGTGACCGATGACTGGAACTTAGAAATACCTTTATTATGCATATATTTTGGTGATGCTTTAGTTTGGAATTTGGTCTATATAATCTATTTACTGATAGGCTTGTTGAAAGCATAGTAGGAAGTGGCGATGCTCCAAAAATTCCACTTAGCTCCAAAGTTACTAGATTACAAAATTAAGGAGGAAGTTAATTTTCATCAGTTACATGTGCTGTTCCTTTATTTCAACACCTAAACGCAAGTACTCAGTCTCACTATTACATATTGTCGAATAACTGAAGAAAAGAGTGATATTTAACTTACATAATTTTCTAACTCTGTTTTTGGACTTTATTTTTGTAATACATTTATATAAATACTTATAGGTTGGCAAAAGCAGCTTTTGATGATGCAATTGCAGAACTGGATACGCTGAGTGAAGAAAGCTATAAGGACTCTACACTTATCATGCAGTTGTTACGTGATAATCTGACACTATGGACTTCAGACATGCAGGGTGATGGTAAGGAAATTGAAGTTAAATGTGTCTCCATTGTTGGATATTTTTACTATTAGAAATTCTTTGGTATTTACATCAAGCTATAGTTTTCTCTGAACTAACCTCCAAACTATCAAAGTTTAATTACTACCTTTTCATGAAAAGATATCAAACTATATTTATCCATTCTGGGTTATAAGATACTACAGGGCATCTTTTATTAATATTTAAAGATTTAAAAGTCTTACCTCTAATGTTTGGTAAACTTAGTTTATCACTTCTCACACTGTTTTGAGAGATGGAGAGAAGAAGAACATTTTATCTTACTCAATTTTAGGGGGAGGTCTAATGTTAATTGTATTTGAATGTCACAATTACTGCTTTGGCTGTGCGGTGTCCTCAGGTTAAGCTAGATGGTATCAATAGATTTATAAAATAAGCATCTTCTCCTGAAACCTTTTATCTAAAAATGGAATGTCCTGCCCTTAAGTCCTATTTAATAAGAGGTCTGATGTAGTCTGTTTTTGTTTTATTAGAGTTTTTAGTAGTGAACAATTACTAGAGTAGTTTGTAGAACTTAAGATGAGGTGGAGGATTTACTGTTTATTCTAAATGTAGTAGAAGCCCAAATTTGTCACCTTTTTTTTTTTTAATTTTAAAGGAGATTTTATTCTGCTTATTTCCAAAGAATCATTTTCATACAGAGTAGATCATTGAAAAGGAGAAGACAGACTAGTGTGATATGACCATAGATAGTTTTACAGTTGGTGGTGGTGATGTAGGGAGCGGAAGCAAAAGGTTGTCAGTTTTAGCTGCAGGTTCTTTAAGGATGTTTTCTCTATATTGAAGCATATCTTGCATTGCTTGAGGCTAGCCGTAGTCTCTTGGTCAAACCAGCATGCTGTGGTGTCTTTAGAAACGCATTTATTTTTAAAAATATGTTTTAATTGATTTTTTTTTTCTTTAGAGAGAGAGGCAGGGAGAGAGAGATAGAAATATCAATGTGAGGGAGAAACACTGATTGGCTGCCTCCTGCATGCCCCCCACCGGGGATCGAACCCACAACCCAGACATGTACCCTGAGTGGGAATTGAACCGGGACCCCTCAGTCCCTGGGATGATGCTCAATTCACTGAACCACACCGGCCAGACGGAAGCATTATACTTTTTAAAGGTGCCTCTGAAAATGGGTATCAAGGCATATAAATTGTCAGTTCTGGAAGGATAGAGTCAGGTTTTAGACTTATCCTAGGTTATGGTGCTAAAGCGGGAATTGGGTGACTCAGCTTCTAGAGCTCACTAGCTCTATGAAGTAATTAGATATTTGACAAGGTTTTTCTTGAGATATGTAGCACATGTGATCTACTTGCATACTTTTCCGACAAAGCCAGATGGAGCCACCCATTACTTTGCAACACGGCACTTTAGGCAACCACTACCATGAATGTGTGGGATTCAAGACCAATTAATTTACCATCTTTGACCTAAAGACTTAAAGTTTGTTCCAGCTGTATAATTCTGTTGTATTCTAACAATAACCACTAGGAATTAGCCAAATAGCTGTGGACTCCTCATAGTTCCTTCAGCTCAGAGAGGACTAATATATCTACCTGTTTGAGAGGATAAAAGGAAAGCATATACAGAGTTTGACCTGGAACATTTATTTGAGGGCAAAAATATGAAAGGAGTTGACCTGGGTTGAAATGCTATTTCTTTTTCTTTTTTTATCCTCACCCGAGGATATTTTTCCATTTTTTTGTACAGATAGAGTGGGAGGGAGAGAGAGGAAGGGAGAGAGAGAGAGAAACATCGACGTGAAGGGACACATAGAGTGGCTGCCACCCGCACGACCAACCAGGGCCGGGGACAAACTGCAACCGAAGCACGTGCCCTTAGCGGGAACCGAACCCGGGTCTCTCCGGACCGCAGGCCGACGCTTTAACCGCTGAGCCAAACTGGCCAGGGCTGAAATGCTATTTCTTAAAGACATTTTTGATGCCAGCTCTTATAACTAAGTTGTTAAATAGAAATAAAGCGTATGTTTTCTAGTGCTACTCTTATTTATTATCACTGATAACCAAGAGTTGATTAATCACTCCAGTTCTTTTGTTTTTGTTAATCCTCACCCGAGGATATCTTTTCTATTGATTTTAGAGAGCGGAAAGATGGGGTGGGGGAGAAAGAGAAACCATCTATGTGAGAGACATCAATTGCTTGCCTCGTGCACGCACCCCAGCTGGGGCTGGGGTTCTAACCCGCAACCCTTCAATGTGCAGGCTGATGCTCTAACCACTAAGCTACACTGGCCAGGGCTCACTTCGTTTTTATACAGAACCAAAGATACTCTTTTTTTTTTTTTAATCCTCACCTGCGGACAATTTTACATTTTTGTTCAGGTGGGGGAGGGGAAACAGTAAGAGAGAGAAACATGGAGTGGCTGCATGACCCCAACCGGGGCTGGGGACAAACTGCAGCTGAGGTACGAGCCCTTAGCAGGAATTGAACCTGGGTCTCTGGACCGCAGGCCAACGCTCTAACCGCTGAGCCAAACCGGCCAGCGCCCAAAGATGCTCTTTTATTGTTTGTTGGGTGTCATTTTATGATACGGATATTTTTGTTATTGTTAATCTTCTCCTGAGGATATTTTTCCATTACTTTTTTTTTCTTTATTGATTTTTAGAGAGAGGAAGCTAGAAGGGAGAGATAGAAACATTGATGAAAGAGAACATTGATTGGCTGCCTCTTGCATGCCCTCACTGGTTATTGGGCCCACAACCTGGGCATGTGCCTTGACTGCAAATCAAACCAGCGACCTCTTGGTGCATGGGTTGATGCTCAACCACTGAGCCACACTGGCTGGGCTTTCCATTGATTTTTAAATAAGAGTGAAAGGGAGGGAGGGATGGAGGGAGGGAGGAAGGGACAGAGAAACATCAATGAGAGAGAGACACATTGATTGGCCATCTCCCACAGGACCCCAGCCAAGGCAGGTGACGAACCTGCGGTCTAGGTACATGCCTTTGACTAGGAATCAAACTCACTACCCTTTGGTCCCCGGGTTGACACTCTAACCTCTGAGCCAAACCAGCCAGGGCTGATATGGATCATTTTAAAACAGGATATTTTCTTGAAACTACTTATGTTTTCATAGTTGGGAAGGTTTTATTACATTAGCATATATTTATTCTAAAATTTTTTTTGAATCTAGTGAAATCTAGTTGCTTCAATTTCTTTTTACTTTGTAACTTGAATGGTTGGTTAAATTTGTTTGAAACAAACCAATTTTCATTTAAGAGCTTTATTATAAAATATTTGGAATTATGAAACATGATAGTTTAACACTGGAAAATCCAAGTAGTATATTGACCTTTTAGTACAATTAACAAACTATCTGAATTTATAAATTGTGTGGGTACTAGGAAATTATTTGCCAGTTTTGCTAAAAGGTAAAGTATTATGTAATGTTTTATTAAATTTGTTTTGTGACTTAGAATCAATGCTGAATATAGAATTGTGGTCATGGAATTGGCATTTCCCATGATGTTACCTGAATTTAGTTTAAGGATTATTTAGATGGTTTTCTCTTTTTTTTACTTTACTAACTAGGAAAAATGGTGTTAAAACTTTGAATTGAGGGTTGCTAAAGGAAATGTATGTGGCTCACAAGCGTTTACTTTTGTACACTTTTATGTTTTTTGAATGCAGAATATGTTATGTCTGTCTGAGTGTGTTGGGACATAATTCTTTAAAAGGATCACAACCTTTTCTCATGAAATGATTTCAGTCCTTTTTTCTTAACCTGTGATCAGAGGACTGTTTCATATGCAAATCCACAAGGAGGAAATGTGTGTTTTCTCTGCCTTCCATTCCTCTTCCCTAAAAATCTAGAAACAGTAGGCAAAGAAACACATATCCAAGGAAAACTTTTCTTTTGTATACCTATTAAAAGGATATTACCTCATCCTCTTAAAGGTAAAAGGAACAGTATTTCTTAGAGTGAAGTTTATACAAAGTAAAATGACCAAAATCTGACTCCCCTAAATCATTGATGTTTTTCTTTGTCCTGCTCTCTTGGTTTATTTTTCTTGTAATGTTGCTTTCA
The DNA here is from genome assembly GCF_014108415.1 of Molossus molossus. Classification (NCBI taxonomy): domain Eukaryota; kingdom Metazoa; phylum Chordata; class Mammalia; order Chiroptera; family Molossidae; genus Molossus; species Molossus molossus. Next base: position 42,084,222 of record NW_023425354.1, on the reverse strand, counting down.
TGTGATTGTTCTCCCTCCCTTTCTCCTTGCAATATAGATTCCTAAAGGAAAATCCAACTCTTCCTTTCCTAAAAACTACTTTGTAAGTCATTATCATGGCACAATGAATTCTGCTTTTAGTTTTGGTTCTTCACTAATCATGCTTGCATATCATCATCCTGTTGCTTACAAAACTGCCTGTTCTACATCCCAGGGTGCGAAGTCTTCTAAGACATTCATCATTTGCTATCCCCTGTCACCTTTGTGTGGGTGTGATATATCTGTCAATATTTTTATGCCAAAGTTACTTGGAACTTCTGGCAAATCTAATGTTTGCTTATGAGTGAATTAGAGTGTGTTCTAGTGTTGTCTGTTAACCATCTTTTGGTGCAGTATATTGCTGTTAAAAATGAGAGTGAATGTTCCTATCATTTCCTAAGTTTGAATACATTATTGTTCTTGGTGGAAGAACAGTTGGGTGGACCATCATTTCTTTACTCAGTAAATGTGTATTTTTGTCTTTCTTTGCATGTCTTGTTCTTTTTATGAGTCAAAAATCTTTATGTACCTTAGGTATTTTTTAAAGTCACATATTATTGTTAAACATTTTTATCACCGGAAATTTTAAAATGACAGACTAATCTTTACTTAACCCTTGTTGCTGTGATAGCATTTATCGGTTACCATGCAAGGTCTTCAAGACTGTTTAAAAGCATTCCTCAGGGTAAATGCTTTATGTGTGTAGGCAGCCAGTCTTAGTGTCATCGTCCATCCTGATTAAGTATTTGAACAAGCAGTATGAATGGATGGATGGTTTAAACTGTCATATTATGATTGTTGGATTAATTCATTGATTTTTAATTATTTTGATTTAAACTAGTAATATGTAAGAGTTATAAGTGGTTCGTTAAAGCACAAAAGAATGTAACTTTTACCTGTTTTATTTTTTAGCGAAAGCCTGCATGCTTCTTTGTTATGGCTGACTTATTTAATGCTTACTAATAGGTAGATGAATAGGCTGGCTTTTTATTGCATGTCATAGTGCAGTTGAAACTCTTCAGGCTAATTGTCATGTTCAAAGGGAAAAGAAAAATGGCATGAGAAAACTGGTCCAAATGCCCTTCTTTAATAACCTCAGTGGTCTGGTTTACGTCTAGAAGCTATTTCACTCTGGAGTGAGAAATCTGGTTATGGTTTGATGTGATTGGCCAAGATACCAAAGCAGGACCCTTTCTCCAAAACTGTAGAAGGCCTTTGGAGCATTTTACTGCTCAGTTCTCTTTATTGAAGTATTTTTGATGTGAAGCTTATGGATGAACTAGATTTTGCAAAAAATTATAAAATACTACTGATTCTTGATGAGGCAAGGTTATTGAGAAAAAGGGTATTTTGACACAATATACGTGAAAGCTTGAAAATCATTTTAATAATAGATTACCATGGCTGTCTACAAGAGCTTATTTAGCATAAAAACATTGATTATTTTACAGTGTGTCTGGTTTTTTTCTTCTTCTTCTAATTTTTGACCATTTAGGACTTTGATCCAGCAGTACCTCTTGGCTTAGGCATCTCAGGTGTCAAAAATGGTAGAAGTTCTTTGCTTGTTTGTGTTTAATACCAGTTGTAGCAAATATAAGGAGTCTTTATGTTTGGAATGATAACCTTTGTTTGTGACCATGATAGCCTAATTTAATCAGTATGAAATAATAATTAACTGGCATTCTTCTTTGCAGGTGAAGAGCAGAATAAAGAAGCGCTGCAGGATGTGGAAGATGAAAATCAGTGAGACATAAAAGCCAACAAGAGAAACCATCTCTGACCACCCCACTCCTTCCCATCCCACCCCCTCTTGGAAATTCCCCCATTGTCACTGAGAACCACCAAATCTGACTTTTACATTTGGTCTCAGAATTTAGGTTCCTGCCCTGTTGGTTTTTTTAAAAACAGTTTTCAAAAGTTCTTAAAGGCAAGAGTGAATTTCTGTGGATTTTACTGGTCCCAGCTTTTAGGTTCTTTAAGACACTAACAGGACTGCATAGAGGCTTTTTCAGCATTACTGTATTGTCTCCTGCCAGATGTGGCAAGGTCACCATTAGAAATGGGAATTACATTTGAAAGCCATTAGACTTCTAGGTGAAGCAAGCATCTAAGAGAGAGGTTAATCACACTATAGGGGCATATGTGATATCATTTTTCCTTTTTCTAATTGTTTAAATTGAATTTTATACAAATGTTTAGAATTAATTGGGTGTTAGCTTGAGGTGGTTAAAGGTTGTTTGGGGAGTTTGTTGTAATGGTTTTGTTGTAAAAAGTGTTTCAAACTCTGCTGAAATGTTGCTGAAAAGCATGGTGCTGGTAACAGTTCAACAATCCGTGGCTGCTCATTCTTGCCTACTTTTACTCTCCCTCTGAAGCAGGTTAGCATTGAAGGGTGGTATGGAAAAGCCTGCATGCGTGTTCAATTCTTTGTTTCTTCTCCCTCCCTCTCCCTGCCCCCCCAACCCCCCTTCGCTCGCTCAACCTCTTTTGTTCAGTATGTGTAACTTGAAGCTAATTTGTACTACTGGATATCTGACTGGAGCCACAGATACAGAATCTGTATTGTTCTTACTGAAACACAGCATGGAATTAACATTAAACTTAAATAAAACAAACCTAAATTAAAAATGCCAAATATTATTACGCCTCCATCTTTTATCTTTCTAAAATAAAATCTCTAGTCTAAACACATTGATGGTATTATTTGCCTGAATGTGAAAGATCTCTTTTTCTTTCATAAATCACTTGTCTGTTTCCTAAAGATGATGTATATTTTTGGCGGAGGGGAGGGGGTGACCTGTAACCTGGCTGTGAAGAACACTAAGTAGTCCAAGTCAATTCAACCCTGTCTTCTAAACCAGGTAGCAACACAGTATTTTATTTTAGTTATTTTTAATCTTTTTCTTTATTGATTTTAGAGAGAGAAGAGAGAGAGGGAGGGGAACATTAATGAGAGAGAACATCGACTGGCCGCCTCCTTCATGCCCCCACCTCCGGGGCAGGCGGGGGGCGGGGGGGGATCGGGCCCACAACTTGGACATGTGTCCTGACCGGGAATCAAACCATTGACTTCTTGGTGCATAGGTTGACACCCAACCAGTGAGCCATTCCAGCCAGGCCACAGTATTCATTTAAAGTACAAATGTGTATTTGATACATTAATTATGAATTATTTTCTAGCATGGAGTTTTGGCTGAATATCTCAGAATAATTCTCAGGCTGAGATCAAATTATCTCCCTCTATTTCCCCACTACCACCACCAAGGTCGGGGCAGAGAATAATATAATCGAAATCTCAGTTGATCTTGTACTATTAACAATAGTACAGATGTGGTCTCCCTTACTGGACACTAAGTTTTTTTCCCAGAGAGTGTCTGTACATCAATGTGTATAGATATTTTAGTTAATATAGGTAATTCTGTATTAAATTTAGTGAAAAGGGTTTCTTAGTTGGCTGTGTAGACTTTATTCAAGCAGGATGTTATGAGCATTTTTAAGGATGTGGCAGTCTTGGTATTGAGAAAACCTGCTCAAATAAATCAATGAAGTGTTTAAGAGTGACTATTGGTACATGTCTTTAGAAAGATCCCTACCACAGATCAGAAGATTGCAGAAAAGGTACACCAGCTTGCAAGGACAGTGTTACTTCTGTGACTTATAACTTGGTCAGGAAAGGTGGAATTTTTCAGCTCTAGATTTAGTTATCTTTGAACTGGAGTAACCATTATAACTTGAATGCAGTTCATTTGTGTTTTAAATATAATTCTTAGGGCTTTGATTTGTAGTTTTATTTATTGGTTTTTAGAGTAAGGGAGAGAGAGACATCAACTAGTCGTCTCCCACACGTGTCCTGACTGTGGGTCGAACCTGTAACCTGGGTATGTGCCCTATCTGGGAATTGAACCCGCCACGTTTTTGGGAGCAAGGGGTATTGGTGTATGGAAGGCTGCTTCGATTAAGTGAGCCGCACCCACCAAGGATGATTTTTATAAAAAGTTGGAAGACCCAAGTGTTTTCTGAAATGTTAGTACTAATGAGTTTATTCAAGCAGGATTCAGAGGTAGGTTTGTATGACTAAAGAGCCCATCCTCTTAATCGTTAAGCCATTCTACTTTTTGTTCCTTAACAAAACTCAGTGTTTGATTGAAAATACATTTTCTCTATCCTAAAGTGATCATTTAAGATAGGTGTATATCTTAATGATAACTTATGTTAGGGATCTGAGGTGGCTACTGTCTAAAGAGTCAAAGGCTTACTACCTAGATTTATTTTTCAATTTGTTTTTAATCTGTAGCTTAATTTATACATTTAATTAGTTTTTTTTTTTTTTTCCTACAGTTGGAGCAGTTCTTGTTTGGACATGTAGTAGTCAATGGTTATGGATTATCAAATTGCCTCAATGCTGTAGCAATTTACTAGAGAACCAAAGTCTTCCTACCTTAAGCTCAAACTCTTTTTTAGCCACTTTTTGTGGAACTATTTCTTAAATACACTACTTTTCAGCTTTTTAAGATATGCACCCTGTACGGTCTCAGTTACTGATTTGGGAAAGATCCTGGGTTGGTACCTTTGCACCATCAGCTCACTGGGGTTGTAGGTACAGACTTGGTATGTATAAGGAGGGTCGCAAATTGTTTTTCTTAAAGATTTCCTTGCATTTTAGACATTTGTATATCAAATAGTTAAAGTTAAGAATATGTACAACCTGGACACTGAGTGATGTCCAGGGGCTTTCTTCCCGTCTAAAACTATCTTTGACCAATTTTTCTAGTTAGATTAAAACTTCTGGCACTCAGTACTCATGTTTCCCTCTCATATTGTTTGTTTTTGGCTCTTCTACAAAGACCCTTTGCTATTTCAAGTTCTGGTGCTATATGTTTGGATAGGGCTTATTTCAGCACCTAAGACTTCTCTCCCATTCATTAATGACACATTAGTAGCCATGTTAAACAGGCCATAATACCTGTTGAACACTCAGAATTTGCTTTCAAAAGAATTGTAGGAACAAACCTTTAAAAACATTTTTTAAAAACAATTTCATTTGCATTAAAGAGATGTAAGCCAAAACATACTGCTTTCACTTTGGCAATTAGGTTATACTCTTGTGAGGATGTAGAGAAACACTGTTGGGAATTTTTAAAGTTTTTTTTTTTATTCAAGTGTAAAACTACATTAAAAATGTACAGTTTATTCATTTTGACACAGAACACCGTTTAGTGACTACTCAAATCAAGAAATAGAACGGAGTCAGTATCTAGGAGACTTCATGCTCTCAGTGATTACCCCTGCAACTAGTCACTATCTTGATCGCCACTGATCAGTTTTGCCTCTTTTTAAATTTGGTGTTAATGGAATCGTGCAACTTCTTTTTCTCTCTCAACATTGTATTTGTGGGGTTAGTCCATGTCATTACCTAGTAAAAGTGTGCTTCATGGCTTTAGTATTCTGTTGTGTTCATATACACTATGTATTCTGTGGATGGGCACTGGGTTACAGATTAATGGATGTTACAAATAATGTTGTGGACATTCCTACATATGTCTTTTGGTATATACATGTATACATTAATGTTGCATATATACCTAAGAATGGAATTATTGCAAAACAGTCCTGGTAGAGTATGATAGTCCCATTTACTCCACATCCTCACTGGCATTTAATAGGGTCACTATTTTTAGCTGTTGCATTCTGGTGAGATTGTCTAGTAGTATCTCATTCTTATTTAATTTGCATTTTCCTGATGATTAATGAGAACACTTTTATAGGATTTATTGGACATTTGGATACTTTATTAAATACTCACTTTTGTCTGTTTTTCTGTTGGGTTGTCATTGATTTTTACTAAGTTTATAATTTAGGAAGAGGATGTCTTTGCTGCTGTTAATTGCAATTACCTCCTCATTCTGTGCCCTGCTTTTTCATTTTAATGGCATTTTTTGATGAACAGGAGTTCTTAATTTTGATATAGTTCAGTTGGTCCACATTTTTCTTTAAGTGCTTTATATGTACTATACTATTTAAGAAATAGTTGCCTACCCCAAAATCATTAATTTTTTTTTTTTTATGTGCCCCTAGTGGGAACTGAACACGGGACTCTCTGGTCCACAGGCCAACGCTCCAGCTGCTGAGCCAAACTGGCCAGGGCAAAATCATTAATCTTTTATATTGTTTTTCTAAAAGCATTGTTTGACCTTTCATATGTAGATCTAGAATAGTCAAGAGTTTTTATTCATGATAATATTTTTTCCATATAGACATTCAATCAATCCAGCACCATTTATTGTTCCATTGGTCTATTTGTCCTAGTGCCGGTGCAACACTAGGTTCAAATAATTCAATATCTGGTAGTGGGTGTCCTCCATTTTTTTGTAGTTCAAGACTGTATTGATTATTCTTGGCACTTTGCTCTTTTATATACATTTTAGAATCAACTTGTCAATTTCAGTAATAGAACAGTAAGAAAAAACCTGTTGGGATTTTGACTAGGATTTTATTGAATCTATAATAAATTTGAGAATTAGCATCTTTATATAATTATGTCCTTTAATTCATCAATACAGTATATCCCTCCACTTATTTAGATCTTTAATTTTTTTTTTTCAATAATTTTTTTCTCTGTAGAGGTTTAGTACCTTTTGTTGGGCTTATTTCTAAGTATTTGATTTTTTGGTGTTATAAAAAGTTTAATTTTATTTTCAAATTGTTGCAACTTATAGCAATATTAATTGACCTTGTATTTCATGACCTTGCTAAATTAATTTATCCTAAGTATGATGTAGGTTCTGAGACAGGCTTTTAAGAGGATTATTTGACCCTATAAATGTAAGTTTTAAATGCATGTACCCCTTGCTTGTGTGTATATGCACACAAATATATGTAAAATATTTTCATTTCAGCATTATAGTAGCAAATTAGAAATGAACTAAATGCCCATCAATCATGGTACATCCTTACTACATATACTAGGTTGCTGTTATTTTAAAAATGAGGTAAATTATTTCTAATATAGAAAGATATTTGCATATAATGGTAAATGAGAAAAGTTAAGATAACATGTACAAAAGAGGAAAAATATTCTGTATGTGTATTTGCCTATCGTTAGCAAATTTCTGAAAGATATACTTAAAACTTTTCATTAAAAAACAGCTTTATTGAAATAAAGTGCATGCATATAAACTATACAGTTTAGCCCTGGCCAGTTTGGCTCAGCAGAGTGTCAGCCCACAGACCATAGAGTCCCGGGCTCAGTGTCCACTAAGGGCATGTACCTAGGTTGCAGTTTGTCCTTAGCTCCTGTTGGGGTTGTGTGGGTGGCGACCACCTGATGTGTCTCTCTCACATCAATGTTTCTCTCCCTCCCACTCTATCAGATCATAAATGCAAAAAAAACCAAAACCCCAAAACAAAAAAATTACACAGTTTAAGTTTTGGAATATGTGGACACCTGTAAAACCATCATTGTAACAGCAGCATTCACCGTCAAAAGTGTCCTTGTTGTACTTTGTAATTTCTTCCCTCATCCCCCAAGCAACCACTAACTGGCTTTCTGTTATTTTACCTCATTTTGCATTTTCTGGAGTTTTATATAAATGGCATGGAGTATATTCTTTCTTTTAAGGAGTTGTGTCTGGCTACTTTCACTCAACATAATTGTTTTGAAGTTCATTCATCTTGTATGTATCAATAGTTCATTCTTTTTGTTGTTGAGAAGTATTCTATTGTTATGATATACCACAATTTGTTTATTCACCTATTGATGAACATTTGGGTTGTTTATAGTTTTTGTCTGTTACAAATAAAGCTGCTATGAATGTTTGTGTACAAGTCTTTACGTGAGCATATATTTCCCTTTTTTGTATGTGGATAAAAGTAGGAGTGGAATGGTTGGGCAGTATGGTAGGTATATTTTAGTTTTTTAAGGAACTGTCAAATTGCTTGATGAAGTGATTGTACCATTTTACATTTCCACCAGCAGTGTCTGAAAGCTCCTGTTCTTCCACATCCTCTCCAGCACTTGGTATGGTCAATCCTTTAAAATTTTTCATTCCACTAATATGGTGGCATTTCATTGTGTGTTTAATTTGTATTAAAAATGTTTTTTTTTTAATATTTTTTAAATTGATTTTAGAGAGAGAGGAAGGGAGGGGGAGAGAGGGAGAGAAACATCGATTGCATGCCCCCCCTCTGGGGATCGGGCCCACAACCTGGGCATGTGTCCTAGCCAGGAATGGAACTGGTGACCTCTTGGTGCATGGGACAATGCTCAACTAGTGAGCCACACCGGCCAGGCTAATTTGTATTTTTTTTTTTTTATCCTCACCCAAGGATATTTTTCCATTTTTTGTACAGATAGAGTGGGAAGGAGAGAGAGAGTAAGGGAGAGAGAGAGAGAGAAACATCGACGTGAAGGGACACATCGAGTGGCTGCCACCCGCACGACCAACCAGGGCCGGGGACAAACTGCAACCGAAGTATGTGCCCTTAGCGGGAACCAAACCCGGGTCTCTCCGGACCGCAGGCCGACGCTCTAACCGCTGAGCCAAACTGGCCAGGGCTAATTTGTATTTTTTAATGACTAAAGATGTTGAACATCTATTTATGTGATTTGCCATCCATATATCCTATTTTGTGAAGTGTATGTTATAATAATGAGTCTTCTGATTCATAAATAAGGTATCTCTCTAATAGTTCAGGCCTTCTTTAATTTCAGCAATATTTTACACTATCTCACTTTTGTCAGATATATTCTTTATTTCATAATTTTTGATTGTGTAAAAATTCCTGCTTTTTAAAATTCAACTTTTGATTGCTTATTGCTAGTATATGGAAATAAAATTGATATTTGTGTATTATCTTGTATCCTGCAACCTTGCTAAACTCTCTTCTTAGTTCTAGTAGTGGTGTGTGGGGTTTTTTTTGTAGCTGTCATCAGATTTTCTTCATAGAGAATCATATTGGATGTGAATATAAAGATTTAACTTCTTCAGGCTAGAGAATTTTTGTTTATCTTTCCTGATTGCACTGGCTGGAACCTCCAGTGCAATGCTGAATAGAAGTGATAAGAGCAGACATCCTTGTATTGTTCCTGATCTTAGGGAAGAAAGCATTGTCTTTCACTATTAAGTTATGATGTCAGCTGAAAGTTTTTCATAGATGCCCATTATCAGGTTGAGGAGTTCACTAGTATTTTTAGTGTGCTGAGAGGAGTTGTCAGGAATTGGAAGTTAAATTTATCAAGTGCTTGTTCTGCATCTAATGGGATGGTAATATGGATATTTGTTTTTAGTTTGTTAATATAATGAATTACATTTATTGCCTTTTGGACATTAAAACCAATCCTGGGATAAACTCCAGTTCTATATTGTCCATTAAATTATTTTTGGATTTGGTTTACTAAAATTGTGCTTAAAAAATGTTTGCACATATGTTCTCTCTCCCATTTTTTTCGTGTGGGAGGCAACCAAAAATTTTTGGTGGCCTTGCTTCGGCAAAAAAAAAAAAAAATGTTTGCATATATGTTCATGAGCCTATGCCTGAAATTTCTGGGGTGATGAAATGTTCATAACACCAAACATTTTTCTTCTCTGGCACTAAGGACAAGATACAACAGTTGATAGTTATAGATCTTCAAGATGGAATGGAAGAACACTTGAATGGTAAATATGAAGGTAAATATAAAAAACCTATTTCCCAGTTTTTAAAAAAATCTTGTGTTTAAAGCAAAAACTAGGTTTATGTTGTGGGGTTAATAATATATGTAGGCACATCATATATGCTAACTGTATGACAGGAGTCAGCCAGAGGGTGGTAAGTTGTTCCATTTTATTTCCATTCTGATTTCAAAACTTATTACAAAGAACACTAATCAAAACACTGGAACTGGCATAAGGACAGACATATAAACCAATGGAATAGAATAGAGAGTTCAGAAATAAGCCTTTACATATCTAGTTTGTTGGTTGGTTTCTTTTTTATTTTTGTTAATCCTCACCCGAGGATACTTTTCTATTTATTTTTTAATCATTTTTATTTATTAATTTATTTATTCTCCCTGAGGACATTTTTGCATTTATCTTTTTTTTTTTTTTAATCCTCACCCAAGGACTTTTTGGGGTTTTTTTTTGCATGTATTTTCAGCTACAACGGGAGGGAGAGAGGGAGGAAGAGAGAGAAACATCGATGTGAGAGAGACACATCGACTGGCTGCCACCCGCACAACCCCAACCAGGGCCCGGGACAAACTGCAACTGAGGTATGTGCCCTTAGCAGGAACTGAACCTGGGACTCTCTGGTCCGCAGGCTGATGCTTTAACCACCAAGCCAAACCGGCCAGGGCTTCATTGATTTTAGATAGAGTAGAAGGGAGGAAGGGAGAGAGGGAGAGAGAAACAGTGACATGAGAGACACATTGATTGGCTGCCTCCTGCACGACCCCAACCAGGGTCAAGAATTGAACCTGAGACCCTTCAGTCCAAGAGCTGATGCTCTAAATGCTGAGCCATACTGGCCAGGGCAAGTTCGTTGGTTTTTTTAAAACAGAGCCTGAGGAAAGGACAATCTTGGACAAATGGTGCTAGGAAAACTGGATGTCCACATGCAAAAGAATGAAGTTGAACCTGACCATGAAAATGAGTGAAAAACAAACTTAAGGGCAAAAGCTACAAAACTCTTGGAAGAAAATGGGAAAACCTTCATTGCATTGGATTTGGCAGTGATTTCTTTTTTAAAATATTTTTTATTGATAGATTTTGGGGGGAGAGAGGGAGAAACATTGATTTGTTGTTCCACTCATCCATGCACTCATTGGTTTCTGCTTGTTTTTTAATCCTCACCTGAGGATATTCTTCCATTTATCATTAGATAGAGTGGGAGGGAGGGAGAAAGAGAGACATTGCTATGAGAGAGACACATCAACTGGTCTCCTCCCCCTTGACTCATTGGTCCATGGGCTTATGCTCTAACCACTGAGCAAAACCGGCCAGGGCATTGGTTGCTTCTTGTATGTGCCCTGACCAGAGATTGAACCTGCAACCTTGGCAGATAGGAATGACACTCTAACCAACTGAGCTACCTGGCCAGGGTGGCAATGATTTCTTGATATGACAGCAAAAGCAAAGAAAACAAAAAATTGTCTTTATCAAAATGAACTTTTGTGCATCAAAGGACACTATCAAATGAGGAAAAAGACTATCCATGGAATGGAAGAAACTATTTGTAAGTTGCATATCTGAAAAGGGGTTGATATCCAGAATATATAAAGATCCACAAGTCAACAAAAAGTCAAATAATTACAGAACAGGCCGACTTTAAAAGACATTTCTCCAAAGGAGATACACAAATGGCCAATAAGCACATGAAAAGATGCTCAACACCACCACTTAGTAGGGAAATGAAATCAAAACCACAAGGAGCTACCACTCCACACTCAGGATGGGTGTTTATAAAAACAAACAAAAAATAATGTTTTGGTGAAGATGTGGAGAAAATGGAACTGTGGTAGGAAGTATAATGTAGCTGTTGTGGCAGTTTGGTGGTTCCTCAAAAAGTTAAACATAGATTCATGTCCCAGCAACTCCATTCCTAGGTATGTACCCAAATAACTGAAAACAGGGACTCAGATACTTGTACCACAATGTTCCTAGCAGTATTATTCACAATAGCCAAAGGATGGAAACAACCCAAGTGTTCAACAGACGAATGGATGAACAATGAGGCATATCCATGCAATGGAATATTATTTAGCCATAAAAAGGAGCAAAGTTCTGATACGTGCTACAACATGGAGGAAACTTGAAAATATCATTTCAAGTGAGAGAAGCCATACATAAAACAACAAATACATGATTCCAGTTACACGCGGTACTTAGAGTAGGCAAATTCAAAGAGAAAATAAAATAGAGGATACCAGGAGCTGGGTGAGGGGCATTTATTTAATGGATACAGAGTTTCTGTTGGGGTTGATAAAGTTCTGGAAATAGATAGTGGTGATGGTTGTACTACTTTATGAATGTACTTAATGTCACTGAATTGTAAACTTAAAAGTGGTTACAATGATAAATTTGATGTATATTTTATAAATATATATAACATTGAAAATAAAAAGGATTGCACTGTACACTCAATTCTAATCCTTTGTTCCCTCCACTGTCACACCTTTCCAAGATACTTGTCATGCTCCCAGTTAAAATGGAAATGACTGCCAGACTTTCTAACCTTCAGATGGATCGTAATGGCATTTATTCACTCTTTGTTGATCATTTACGTCATCTTTTTTTTTTTTTCTTCAGTGTTTTGCTCTTGGCTGTTTACTAGCCTTTGCTTTTTTCAATGGTTTCTGCCATAGTATAGTGTGGCACTGGCTTCAGTCCCTTCTTTCCCTTGGTTGACACCTCCTTCCTTCTTTCCCACTGGCTCAGGGACTTCTTGTGAAAGACATATTTGATCCTGTGTGCCTTGCCCACAGCCATGGTGTTACTATGTGACCTCACCCACTGGCCCTTCAACCCATGGAGGTGAGTTGGAACCTGGAACGAGCCATTTCTCTCTGGAGAGGCTAAACTAAGAGTCAACAGTCATCCCCAGGTAGGTGTGGGGAACCAAGCTGAAAGCCACCAGACTTGGGGCTGAGGCCACCATTTTGGGTCATTTATGTGCTGATGAATTGGCTGAGCAAGTGTGCTGAGGCAAGAGGGTGCAGGAGGGTGCAGAAGGGGAGAGGAGAACCCAGGAGGCCCTCTTGGTTTCCCAGTTCTCTGATTCCCATGATGCAGTAAGTTTACATTGGCTCGCAGCTGGCCCCTGGGAAGCCACATCTTTCCCAAATAGATCTTGCCTTGCTGGGGCCAGGAGACACAGGGAAATTGGGCTTGTGACAGATGGGAGCCCACTGGGCAAAGATGAGTACTGCATTTGATTAATACAGACAAGGACCCAGAGTGAGCCCTGGGAAATCTTTCCTGGCTAGTTCTGGGAGCAAGGGACCTGGTGGGACCTGAGTCTTCCACTAGGGCCTGGTAACACCATCTGCTTCATCCAGCAGCGTATCGTAGAAATTAAGAGAGTATGAATTCTGGAGCCATAAGGCTTGGGTTCAAATCCCAGCTCAGCTCCATAATTACCATTGAGCATGCTACTCTGTTTCTCAGTTTTCCCATCTGTAAAGTGGGGATTCAAACAGTGTTGTAATGCTGAGGATTAAGTGAGTACAATTCTAGAGCAGTCGACTGTCTTACTGAGAGCTCTCTGTGCGCGTCAGTGCCATGAATATTGTAACTGGCACCTTCTCTCAGGTACCTTTTGTTTTTGTAGACTCCCTGCTGAAGCAGCAGAGGAACTAATTACCTGTCCCCAGATGGTCCTCTTGTTCTCCCTCTGTGCTCAGGCCTTGTGCTCAGGGCAGACATGTGGGGTTGCTGCCTGCATTGTGATGGAACATCTAGGGGGAGAGCAGAGTTTCTGGAGGAGGCTGCTCACCATAGCCTCTGCTTGTGCTGGAGCACCCTGGGGGGTTGGGGACTGCTCCAGGGTGTCCTCGTGAACAAGCAGTGTCCTGCCCAGGTCTCAGTGTCCACAGAGGGCGGTGCTACTCCTGGGAACCACGTGTGCCCAAGTCCTGCTCACCTGTCCCTGCCTCTCATAGCCCACAGGCTGAACTCAGCCCTGTCAGGCTTGCCCTTGGCGCGCCCTCATTTTGCACCCGTCTTAGACTTGTTCTGTACAGTTTTCCTGGCTGGGAGGTGGTCCGTTTAAGTCTCAGACAGAGTCTAGCACAGTGCTTGTTTATACATCGGCACACCTTAGCGTTAGCGATCAGGATTAATACTGCAGTGCTGGCTGCCCTGGACGATGAGTCTGCTGCCTTGTCCCCATTGCTTCTGGCCCTGTGCGTTGGGGACACGCCCCTCCTGGTGTGATTTGTTTCTAGACCTCTCTTCAGCCCCAGCCTGGAGCACTCTCCCTGGGGATTGGACACTAGGAAAGCCATACCTTTGGCCATCCTGGGCTGTCACTTCCCCCGGAGCCCTGAGTGTGCAGTGGAGCAGTGGCTGGCTTTCCGGACCCGTCTGCCTCTGCAGCTTCCCCGAGGCCTGTTCTTGCCATTCCTTTTCTTCCTTTGCCCCTCGGCCTCTCAGCTTTCCTTCTCTTTGTTTCTCCTCTCTCCTTCCAGTCTGCCTGCCTCCCTTTGCCCCCTCCTCTCATTCTCCCCCTTTCTCTACCCTGTGGTACTGGGGTCCTTTCTCATCTGTACTCCTCCAGGGGATAACAGGAATCTTGTGCACCTATCTGGGCTTAGACCCAACATATAATCACATGCTCCAGACACATGGATTTGGCTCCTTTCGAACTGTCCATGGTGGCAGCTTTCATCCATTCATTCTACAAATGCTTATTAGAGGGCTACGCCATGCTCAGTCCGGGCCTGGAGTTACTGGGGTAAATAAGAAAGATGTGGCCCCGACTCTCATGAGGTTAGTGAGGGGAGAGAGGAATGAGCAAATACACATGATTTTGTTAAGTGCCATGAAGGAAAAAAAAACAGGTGATGTGGGAGAAAATGACAGGTCAATGCAGGCCTCAAAGAGAGGTAACACTTGAGTTGGGACCTAGGTGATCGGAGCACTAGGCAGTGCTCTTTGTCAAAATTAACAGCTTCTGATCCTGGTTAACGTAAGCAGAAAAGGAGTGCACTGGAAGGAATGCATCCGGTAGTTCAGAGAATGGGTGGGAGGCCTGGAAAATCAGGCTGGCACAGAGGTGGTTGCTAAAGGAGGCTGGTGGCCAGAACCTTGACCAGTCATGTCTCGGCAGGCTCTGTTAGGACCCAGCTGCCACTGCTCTGGATACCGGATACCATTTCGACGTTGAGCCCTGAACTCATTGGCATACCACCATGAGACCTTCAAACAGGGACTGATCACCTGCTGCAGACCATAGGTTTGTTCTCTGCCTGGTGGCCTGTTAGAAACAGAATCAGCTTCCATCTCCTGCAGAATGAAAGCTGTCTTTATAAAGTCCTACTTGGTCTGGTCTCCTGTACCCCTGTATCCTCATCTATCACTCTTCCCTTGACACACCCTGCTCCAGCCACATGGGCCTCCTTGCAATTCCTGTCACTCCAAGCCTGTTCCCATCTATAGGGGCGTTGGCTGTTCCCTTCACTTGTAACACTCTTCCCCTAGTATTCCCATGACTCCCAACCTCACCCCATCCAAGTCTCAGCTTAGAAGTCATCTTCTCCAGCAGCTCCTCCGATCTCCCTACGTAAGCCCAATCAACCCAGCCCACATGGTTTCCTTACGCCCATTTCTTAAATCTTTTAACATATTATATTTACTGTTTATTGATTATCCTGCTGATAAATTGCCCGGAAGCCTAGACCAGTACTTGGTACTCAAGTTAATACTCCACAGCTGTTTGTGGCTGGGCGGTTGATAGCATGGCATGCAGTTCCTTGTGTAAAAAGTACTGGGACCCATGACTTGAATTATGGTTCTTTCACTTACCAGAGATTCAACCTCTCTGAACCTCAGTTTTTCTCATCTGTAACATGGGAACCTACCTCAAATGGATTCTTGGTGATGAGTCAATGAGAAAATGTGCTGCATAAGCCCCAGTAGCCATTTTCTTCTTTTTTCCTGCCGGCCCATTCAAATCTATTATTAAATGATCTTCCAAGCCAATATGATCGCAATGAACGTTTCCATTTACTTTGGATTATTATGTCATTATAAATATTAACAAATAAGACTTAAAAAGGACACCTTCGGGTAGGTCAGACGAAAGTACAAAAATTGAGTGTGGGGCTGCAATTTAAGGACGGTTTCTGCAGCCATCACATGGTAGCAAAACGGTGTTAAGCAGTGCACGAGAGTCTGCGTCGACGACAGCCAGAGTCCATGCATCGAGAGGTTCTCGGTTGGGAAGGAACGAAGACTGGACATGCACGGGCCGGGAGGTGCAGTTCCTGCTCTCGCCACTAGAGGTCAGGAGATTACCGCTTCAGGGTTGGAAGACGGGCCCGTCGGGGATTGGCTAGTGCTGGCGGTGGGTGGGACACCAGGAAGGGAGGTGGTGGAGGTGGATGCCTCGCAACGGGAGACCCCCATTACTGACACCTGACTTTGGAATGACTTTTTTTTTTTTTGGTGTCAAATTTCCCATCTTTGTGGATCTGATGGATCAGAGGAAAGATGCCAGTTTGGGGTCAAAGGCAGAGCTTTATAGCTTCTTAAAGAGCTTTTTCTGTAACAGAGACAATCTGCAAGTGGTCTGGAACAGTGCCAGGGTTTTGGTGAAGGTCCTATCACTCCCTGGAGGCCCTCCTGCCCAAGCGCCCCATCCTCCACAGAAGCCCTGCCTCCCTCTGGTCAGCTGGGACCATCTTTCAGGGCCAAGGCTGTATTTGCACAGTCTGGGCAGTAGAGGGCCCTGGACTGGGTGCTAGGAGTCCTGGGTCCTTGTCCCAGCTGGGCCTCAGTTTCCCCAGGTATCTGATAAGGAAGTTGTAGTAGGTAGATCACAGCCCCTTCTAGCTTTGCCATCCAGAATTTCCATGTCTTCACAGAGAGGCTGTGAGTCTCCTCAGAGGCCCTCCAAAAGGCAAAGTTAGGAAGATACCCAGAGCTCACCCAGACACAAGGGTTGTGAAGATTCATTAAGACGGCACATGTAAAACTCAACACACACAAAGCCTTCTTAAGGATGGAAAACCAAGGGTCCATGACCAGCGAAGGTTACCAGGTGCTGTGTGAGGACTGGCGTTCCAAGTTCCCTGCAAACTGGGAAAAGGCTGATGGGCACTTGGTGGGATCCACATCATCACCCCAGGCCTCAGATGGTGGTGTGCTTTGTGTTTGCAGCAGAAGGTCCAACCCCTGTGCCCCCGGGAGCCCTGCTGCCAGTGTTGGTGTGTGTGGGCAGCAGGCGGGGAGAGCCCTAGGCCAGCAGCTAGCAGGACCGCTGTGTGTGAGCCCAGCACCTTACTGCCCCTGAAGTGTGGGGCCCAGGGCTCCGGGCGGGGGTTGGGCAGGGGCCTGGAGCTGGTCTGCCCTAGCTGTGGTAAGGCTGCAAAGCCTTGGGCAGGTAGGTCATTTCCCTCTCTGGGCTCCCTTTCTCGTCAGTGCAGTGATGGCTGAACCCGTAAATGCCTTGGTGATGCATCTGTTCATCCAGGATTCCTGAAGACCCCTTGCTAAGCAGGAAAAGTCTGGTGCTTCAGACCTGGGCCCCAATCCCTCAACCCCCTTTTGGAGACCCTGACTCAGGGTACAGACCGGTGTTTCCTCTTAGCTTCCCCAGAAACAAGGCCCTGGACTGTTGCCCAGTATTCCTGAGAGGGACATCAGTGGCCACAGTAGGGCCAGAATAAATGGGCAACCATCTGGGGTCCCCCCACTACTCAGCCCCAAGCCCAGAAGGCCTAGGTGGGGGCGGGGGTCAGAGGAAGAGACCAGGAGGGTGAGGACAAGGAGGAATCTTTGCTTCTTTTCATGCAAAACAGGGGACCCTTTTCTGTTCTGACTACAGCTGACCTGACGCTGGGAAGAATGAGAGGCAGGATCCATCCTCCAGATTCCTCAGGAGGAGAAAATGATCAAAGGTGAGCAAATGGGCTGAGGACTGAACTTGACCCTGCACCAACATCAGTTTCACAACAGGGCTGTCACTTCCTCCACAGCTGTGAGCCCAGGCTGGCCTGGCAGCCAGGGATGGGGAGGGAGCAGGGCTGGGTGCCATCACTCCTGGGCCCCACTCCCTTCCTAACAAACCCTGCCCCCCAGAGAAACCCCAGGTCCCTCACAGTGCCCCTGACCCAACACCCCTCCCTTCCAAGCCTCTGCAGACCATTCCCACTGCCTGCACTGCCCTTCCCCTGCCGAGACCCCACTGCCCTTCAGGCCTTGCTGCAGCAGGGCCCCTCTGGGAAGCCCTCCTGCCCTCTGCGTCCCCGCAGTCAGCAGAGTGCATAGCACTGGCAGGTGGGCCACGCTGGCCTTGGCATTCCTGACCCCGTTGTCATGGTTTGTTTCCAGCTCCCTGACTAGCCGGGGAACTCCCTGAGGGCAGGCCCTGGGTTTCATTTATCCCCAGGGGCTTGTGAAATAATCGAGGGAAGAATTTGCCAAGAGCCCACGTTCACTGGGAGCTTCTGGGAACTTCACTAGACTCCTGGCTCTCAGGTCAACTTTCTTCCACCCTCCCAGTAATGCCAGAGATGGACGGACGAAGGCAGAGTCCTGTCCCCAATCTCCTCCCCCACGCCCCTCTTCCTAGCGTCTCTCTCCGGAGTTCCCACTGGCCCCACCAAGGTGCCCTGCCCTCCTGTTCTCTCAGCCTGGGTCCCCTGTGACTTACTGCTGACCTCTAGTAGGGTTCTTGGCCCCTGGGCAGCCGCATTCCTGTCCCCGGGGTGGGTGCTGAGGCCAAGCTCCTCCCCCGCCTCGGGCCCCCTCAGGCCCTAGGGGCTGAGAGCAGGCCTGGCCCTGGTCCTTCGGAGTGGCTGGGTCCTCCACGGCCTCCAAGAGGGGGCTGCAGTGGTCCTGTGTCCGAGTAGGTGTCCTGGATCTCCCCCAGTGTGGGGCTGAGGCCCTTGGTGGCAGCTGAGGAAGCCCAGGGCCAGGCCTGTGTGGGGCCAGTGACAGCAAGGGCAGGTGCAGTGGAGGGGGGCCGCTCAGTCGCTGAGCACGGCCCCCGGGAGTTCGTTGGTGAGCGTGTGCCAGCGTTCAATCCGCTTGTCCTTGTTCTTCAGGCAGTCAAACCAGTGCTTCAGGC
The DNA here is from genome assembly GCF_014108415.1 of Molossus molossus. NCBI lineage: Eukaryota > Metazoa > Chordata > Mammalia > Chiroptera > Molossidae > Molossus > Molossus molossus. Next base: position 42,065,433 of record NW_023425354.1, on the reverse strand, counting down.
GCTCGCCCTTGGCATTGATGCCCAGAACCACACCACCTGCAGGAGGGGAGTCGCGGGGCAGCCAGGGGCCTGGGGCAGGTGTTCCCATAGGTCCTCCCTCTGCAACCAGTGCCCCCACCCCCTCAGGTTCCACGCTCCACCTTGCCCACTGGCTCTAAGAGTGGACAGGGGTCTTACTGCCGTGCCACACTCCTGTCCCCCAGCCCAGGGCCCGGGGATCCTGCCCTCCTCTACCCAGGACCAGAGCAGTGCTGGGCAGAGTGCAGTGGCACATGTTAGGGGCCAAGGCAGGGGGACAAAAAAGAGCAAGAAAGGGCCCCGGCGGCTCTACTGTGCACAGCTACCAAGCCCACCAGACTCCATGTGACCTGTCTCTTCCTGTTACACAAGAGTCGGGCTGGGTCATGTCTGAAGCCCTGCATGTGGGGGCAGGTGGTCTGTGGCCCCAGATTTCCCGAGGCCAGGAAGGAAGGGCTGATTCAGGGCCACTGCCCTTCGCTGAAGCCAGAATGAGCATGTGGCCAGATGGCATCGTCATGTCCTCTTACCAATGAAGTCGTTGGACTTTCCAATGTCATAATCCCAAACGGTGACCTCCAGGGTCTTCTTGGCCAGGTCCCCATGCTTAATCTCGTAACAGAACTCCTGGTGGCCAGAAGGGGAGAGTCAGGGCTAATGCCACATGGCCAGGAGGGCGCTGAGGTATGGTGAGGGCATGAGCTGAATGGGGGATGGTGAATGGGAGGGTGGCCGGTGCATGGCGGTAGGCAGTGGTGGATTTGCGTCCAGCTTGTCCATGTAGGCCTGAGAGCCTGGCCGGGTCCTCAAGGTCCTCAGGGTCCTCAGGGTCCCCAGGGTCCCCTTCACTCCAGCCTACCTGCCCCGTGATCACTGAAGTCTCTCTCTCAAGATACCCGAGAGCCTCCTTATTGCCAAATCGACTCACATTTGGCAGCCTCGGTGTACTTGACTTCTCCGGTCTGGCTCTGCTGACCACTCCCTTCCTTGTGGACCCCTCTCCCCCACTGTTCCATGGTGCTCTGACACCTGGCACCCCCTCTCCGGAAGCATCTGTCTCAGCCGCCTGTCTGCCCCTGCGTTGCTCAGGCTCTGCCCGAGGCCCCTGTGCGCCTCGCCTTCTCGCTCCTCACCTTGATCATGCTCCCTGCGTCTCCCCCCAGACCCCCACTCCTGCACTTTCAACTCCACACCCACTGTGGCCACAATCCCGTCAATTCCATCCTCTGAGGTGGTTCTAGGTGTGGCTTTGGGTGGGTGCCACCGTGGCCTGGTTCAGCCTGCCCTGCACCTCTCCCCTGCCCCCCATGGCTAGGGCTCGCCTGTCAGCTTCTGCCCACCCTCTCTCCCCCCTCTCGAAGCTGTGACCCCTGAGAACCCGGCCCCTCTGGGCCCCTGTCCCGGCAGAGGGGGAGAGGATTTCCTGTAGCTTTGCCAGCCCCTGTACCTCGTTGAACTCTGGGTTCAGGGTCTTCTTCTTTACTGCTGTCTTATGTTTGGATTTCTTGTCCACATCTGGCTTCAGGTATCTGGAATTATAAGTGATGGGTAGGCAGGCAGAAGCCGAGGAGAAGCTGTGGGGACAGGTGGAGCCGCAGGGCTTGGAAGAACGGTCTGTCCCTGGAGAGGTACCTACGGGCCTCCCCGTTCACCTGATCATCAGAGTCCCCAGCACTGCTGTGGCAGAGGGCGGTCGGCCACAGGGGAGGAGCACGTGACTCCCTGGTCAGCAGGACTGTCCACGGGCCCTTTCCTGGAGTTAACTGTGGAGTCCTCCGTCCCTCTGGAAAGAGGATGCTCCTTGCTTCTGCAAGTCTAATTTTCACCAAGCTCACATTTGTCACCAGAAAACATTTTTAGCAGAGTTGATCCCTTGTCAGAGCTTTCTTTTTAAAAATAGATCTATTAAGATATAATTCACATACTAGAAACTTCATCTTTCTGAAGTGTGAAATACAGTGGTTTTTCGTATATTCCCAGAGTTGTGCAGCCATTGCTGCTGCCTCCCGGGAGCTCTGTGCAAGGAAAAAGGCCTTTTGGGCAGTAACAATGACACTTCCCAAAGGGAGAGGGGAGCCTGGCTTGTCAGCCGGCTCCTCCGTCGGCCTGAGCTCCTTGGACTGCGATGCAGCCTTGATGTCTTCATGTGAGCTCGGGGAGGCAGAGGGACTTGCCCACGCTCAGCACAGGGCTGGTGTTCTGAAGCCAGGACAGGAGGCTCAGAGCCTCTCATCCTGTCCCTGTGTAGATAATTATCAATGGCTCTGTCTCTGCTGAGGGTACTCCGGGGGTGAGGACCACATCTGTCTCACCTACCACCAGCTTCCTGTCACCCATCTTAGTGCCTGGCACTGGGCAGGCCAATAAACATCTGTTGTCTGAATTACTGAATTCCTAGAAGTAAAATTACCCACCCAAAGCCACGCACAGGTCAAGTTTCTTCCTTCATTTTGCCAAATCGCCCTCCAGAAAGGCCATACAGTTGACACCCAGTGCCCTTGACAAAGTGGAGTACCAGCACCTTAAAATCCTTGCTGGGGGTGTCAGCATCATGGTGGAGTGAGAAGACTTCTTTGTTTCTTCCCTTAAATTTACAGCAAGTCGGACCACTATAACTCAGCAAAGGATCCCTGCTCAACACAAAAGCACAGAACCTCTGAAGGTGGGCACACTGGGATGAGCAGGGGGCAGGACGGGGATGGGGCCACAGTGACTCCAGAGTGTGACAGCGAAGCGAGGTTGGGCTGCAGCTGTCACACTACGGCCTAGAGTGTGCGAGGGACAGAGGCCGTGCTCCCCCAGGAACAGGACCACTCTTCCCCTCCCCATCACGGCAGACCCGGCAGAGGCGGCTGGGAGGCCTTAACCAGCACAGCAGGACCAACAGCCATCGCTGGCAGGGACTGAGCTGGGAAACGCGGACTCGGTCCCTCTACTCCGCCCGTCCCAGCAGAGCCCAGCAGAGGCGGTGGAGAGGCCTTCCCAAAACGGTGGGGGCCCGTGACCCAGAGTAAAAGGGAGGTAGTGCTGGGAGCGCGCAAAACCAGTTCCCCACCGCCCCCCACATCCCCCATCATCCCAGTGGGTACGTGGCATTTCCCTAACCGAAGCAGTGCCGCTCCAGTAATCCCAGAGGCCCAAATCATGCAGGTAAGAGAAAATAAAAACTTGTAACACTGTCTACTGGGAAAAAGAGAAAGTACCCTACCTATTGACCTGCTGAAATTGTCGAGAGCAAAACAGTGTCTAGACAAGAAATGAGTTCACTAACGCAGATATGTGGGCAAACAATCCATCAGATACCGCAAACCACCAAGGTAACGTGGGAGCACAGAAAGAAAAGAAAAAGCCTCCAAAACCTCAAAGCCATGGAAGACCGTGGCTTAAATGGCAGACAAGTTCACCTTGCAGTTGTGAAGAAGCGCAAAGAGGCACATGAGAACTCAAAGGCAGTTCAATGGGCTCAGGAATAAAATCTATGAACAAAAGGAATCCTTTACGAAAGAGAATGAAACTATAAAAAAAGAACCACGTAGCCCTGGCCAGTTTGACTCAGCGGTTAGAGCGTCAGCTGGCAAACCAGAGAGACCTGGGTTCGGTTCCCGCTAAGGGCATGTACCTCAGTTGCAGTTTGTCCCCGGCCCCAGCTGGGGTCATGTGGGTGGCAGCCAGTTGATGTGTCTCTCTCACATCGATGTTTCTCTCTCTCTCCCTCCCTCTCATTCTGTCTGAAGATAAATGCAAAAAATGTCCTCAGGTGAGGATAAAAGAAAAAAAACTACGTAGAAATGCCGGAGCTGCAAAACTCAGTAAAGGAGATAAAGAGGGCATCAGAGAGCACTGGAAACAGAGTAGACCACGTGGAAGAGAGAATTCGAGAGCTCAAAGACAGAAAGCTAGAAATGACTCAGGAGGAAGAAGAGGGAGAACTGAGTTTAGCCAATGAAAGAACTCTACAAGGACTATCTGCCTCCATCAGAAAGAGCAACGTCAAGATAATGGGTATAACGGAAGGCGAAGAGAGGGAGAAGGGACAGAGAGTCTACTGAAATACTGGGTGAGAGCTTCCTAAGCCTATGGAAAGAACTGGACTTTAGAATAGAGGAAGCCAACAGAATATCTGATTATATCCATACAAAAAAACCTTCTCCAAGACACATTTTATTCAAACTCAAAAATTAGTGACCAAGAATTCTCAAGGCAGCCACGGAAGAAAAGACTGTAACCTACAAAGGAAACCCGTTAGATTATCATCACATTTTTTTCAGTAGAAACATTACAAACCAGGAGAGATTAGAAGAAAATATTCAAAATATTGAAAGAGAGGAACCATCAGCCAAGGATATCCAGCAAGGTTATCCTTTAGATCTGAAGAGGAAAGAAAAGCCTTTCCAAACACACAAAAGCTGAGAGAATTCACCACCATGAGACCTGAACAAAGGTTGAAAGAAGCTCTTTCAGTGGAAACACAAAGACAAAAATACACAGAACTTTAATCTTGGCTAGTGTGGCTCAGTGGATTGAGCATCTTCCTGTGCACCAAAAGGTCACTGGTTCGATTCCCAGTCAGGGCATCTGCCTGGGTTGTGGGTTTGATCCCCAGCCAGGGAACATGCGGGAGGCAACTGACGGATGTTTCTCTCTCTCCCTCTCCCTTCTCTCAAAATTCAATAAAAACATTAAAAAAAAAAGTACAGAACTTTGAGTAAAATGACTAACAGACAGAAGGAGGAAATCGCAACTCTACCTCAGAATAGGATTTTATTTTTTAAAATAAGTTTTTATTGGTTTTTTAGAGAGAGAGATAGAAACATCAATGTGAGAGAGAAACATAATCAGCTCCCTCCTGCATACCCCCTACAGGGGATCAAGCCCACAACCTGGGCATGTGCCCTGACTAGGAATCAAACCCAGACCTCTCAGTCCATGGGACCACGCTCAATCCACTGAGCCACACTGGCTAGGCAGAATAGGATTTAAAACAATCATAAAGGTTACAGGGGGAAAGGGGGCATTAAATATAACTATAACTGCTACAATTTGGTAACAAAGGTACAACATGAGATAATTTGTAACAACAAAACCATAAAAGGGGAGGGAGAAAAGGACAATGTGTACAGGTGAATGAAGATAAGTGTCAATGAGAAGAGGGACTATTGTGTGTATAATACACTGTACACTAAGCTAATGATAACCACACAATGAAAATCCAGAGCTGACATGAGAAACAAAAGAGGAAAAAAAAAACCATAGAAAACTGCCAAACTAAAGTAGCAGCTGTAATCGTAAGGGAAAAGAAACAATGGAAATACAGAGCAACCAGAAAACAAAAGATAAAATGGCCATAAAATCCTCATATATCAATAATCACCCTAAATGTAAATGGACTGAACTTACCTATCAAAAACACAAGAGTAGAGAGATGGGTTTAAAAACATGACCAAAGCCCTGGCTGGTTTGGTTCAGTGGTTAGAGCATTGGCCCGAAGACCAAATGGTTGCAGGTTTGATTCTGGTCAAGGGCATGTACAGGGGTTGCAGGTTCAATCCCCGGCCCCGGTCGGGGTCATGCAGGAGGCAACCAATCAATGTGTTTCTCTCTCTTCCCCTCCCTCTCTCTTCCTTCCACTCTATCTAGAATCAATGGGAAAACAAAAGAATCCTCAGGTGAAGATTAACAACAACAAAAAGACCCAACTATATGTTGCCTGCAGGAGACTCAGCTCCCAAGACAAACATAGGCTCAAAGTTAAGGGGTGGAAGATGATCTTTCAAGCAAATGGCTCCAGAAAAAAGTGGGGGTGTAGTAGTACTCCATCAGACAAAATAGATTTCAAGATAAAAGCTAACAAGACAATGATGAAACATTTTATAATGATAAAGGAAACAACTCATCGTTATATTAATAACACTTATTAATAGATATGCACCCAACCTGGGAGCACCAAGATATAGAAAGTAATTTATAACAGACCTAAAGGGAAAACTGACAAAAATACAATTATAGTAAGGGACATGAATATCCCATTGACAGCAATAAATAGATCATCTAGACAAAGTCAATAAGGAAATGTCGGCATTAAGTGACACATTAGACTAAATGGCTTAATTGATATTTATAGAACCTTCCAGTCCAAAACGGCAGAATACACATTCTCCTTAAGTGCACATGGAACATTCTCAAGGATAGACCACATATTGGGGGCACAAAACTAGTCTCAATAAATTTAAAAATGAAATCATACCAAGCATATTTTCCAACCACGATACTGTGAAACAAAAATTAACTACGAGAAGAAAGCTGGAAAAACCACAACATGCTACTTAACAACTACTGGGTCAAAAGAGAAATAAAGGAAGAGGTCAAAAGCTACACAGAGACCAATGAAAATACCGCACACCAGCTTTTTTGTGATGCAGCAAAAGTGATACCGAGAGGGAAGCTGACAGCTGTACAGGTCTACCTAGAGCAGTGGTTCTCGACCTTCCTAATGCCACGACCCTTTAATCCAGTTCCTCATGACCCCAACCATAAAATTACTTTCGTTGCTACTTCATAACTGTAATTTTGATACTGTTATGAATCGCCATCGGAAGTATGTGTTTTCCAATGGTCTTAGGTGACCCCTGTGAAAGGGTCGTTTGACCCCCAAAGAGGTCAAGACCCACAGGTTGAGAACTGCTGACCTAGAGAAACAAGAAAAATCCCCAATAAATCTTGTAACAGTACACCTTCAAGAACTAGAAAAAGGCACTGGCCGGTTTGGCTCAGCAGTTAGAGTGTCGGCCCGTGGACCAGACAGGCCTAAGTTTGGTTCCTGCTAAGGGCACGCACCTCGGTTGCAGTTTGTCCCTGGCCCCAGTTGGGGTTGTGTGGATGGCAGCCAGTTGATGTGTCTCTCACATCGATGTTTCTCTCTCTCTCTCTCTTCCTCCTGCTCTATCTGAAGATAAATGGGGGGTGGGGGGGAGTCCCCGGGTGAGGATAAAAAAAAGAACTAGAAAAAGAACAAATGAAGCCCAAAGTCAACAGGAGGAAGGAAATAATGAAAACAGTGCAGAAATAAATTAAACAGAACAAAAAGAAATGTCACTAAGGAAAAAAGACTCAAACAAGGAACATCAGAAATGAGAGGCGGTACGGCGGACACCACAGAGGTACAGAGGATCGTACACGAATCCTGTGAAAGGCTACACCCCCCAAATTTGATAACCTAGAAGTGAACCAATTCTTAGAAGTAGACAAATTTCCTAGACATAATGATGAAGAAGTAGAAAACCTGAATAGACTGGTCACTAGTAAGAATATTGAAACAGTAATAAAAAAACCTTCCAAGAAACAAAAGTCCAGGGCCAGATGGCTTCACTGATAAGTTCAACCCAAACATCCAAAGATTTAATACCTCATCTTCCCAACCTCTTCCCAAAAATTGAGGAACAGAGAATACCTTCCAACTCATTTTACGAGGCCAACATTACCTGATACCAAAACCAGGGAGGGACTACACAGAAAAAGAAAATCACGGGCCAATAGCACTGATGGACATAGATGCAAAAATCCTGAACAAAATACTAGGAAATCAAATACCATACATTAAAAAAATCATACATCATGATCAAGTGCGGTTTATTCTAGGGATGCCAGGATGGTCCAATATCCACAAATCAACTAATTTGATATACTACATTAACAATAACAAAAAAAGATATGCCCAGGCAGTGTGGCTCAGTGGATTGAGTGTCATCCCATGGACTGAGAGGTCCTGGTTTGATTCCTGGTCAGGGCACATGTGGGGGTTGTGCTCGATCCCCAGTGGGGGCGGGGCATGCAGGAGGCAGCTGATCAACATTTCTCTCTCACATTGATGTTTCTATCTCTCCTTTTCTCTCTACAAAAATCAATAATATTTTAAAAAAAATAATCATATGATCGAGTGTCAATAATTTAAAATCACATGATCCTGTCAATAGATGCAGAAAAAGCATTTAACAAGATAAAATATCCACTTATGATAAAATTACTCATAACATGGGTATAGAAGGACAGTACCTCAACATAATAAAGGCCATATATGACAAACTCTCAGCTAACATCATACTCAATGGTGAATGAAACACTGAAAATGTTTCCTCTAATATTAGGAATGCAACAAGGATGCTCACTCTCGCTACTGTTATTCAACATAGTACTGGAAGTTCTAGCCAGAGCAATTAGGCAAGAGAAATAAATAAAAGGCCTCCAAATTGGGAATGAAGAAGTAGAACTGTCACTCTGTGCAGACAACATGATTCTATTTATAGAAAACCCAAAAGACTCCACCAAAAAACTATTAGACATAATAAACAAATACAGTAATACTGAAGGATACAAAATCAATATACAGAAGTTTGTTGTATTTCTGTATACTCACACCAAAATATTAGAAAGAGAAATGAAGAAAACCTCATTTATAATCACAATAAAAAGAATATAATATCTAGAAATAAACTTAAAAAAGGAGGTGAAGGCCCTGGCCGGTTTGGTTCAGCGGTTAGAGCATCGGCCTGCGGTCCTGAGAGACCCGGGTTCGGTTCCCGCTAAGGGCGCGTACCTCGGTTGCAGTTTGTCCCCGGCCCTGGTCGGTTGTGCGGGTGGCAGCCACTCGATGTGTTCCTTTCACATCGATGTTTCTCTCTCTCTCTCTGTTCCTCTCTCTCCCTCCCACTCTACCTGAACAAAAAATGGAAAAATGTCCTCCGGTGAGGATAAAAAAAAAAAAAAAAAAAAAAGGAGGTGAAGGACCTATATATTGAAAATTATAAGACACTGCTGGAAAAATACTAAGGAACCCAGCCGGTGTGGCTCACTGGGTTGAGCATCATCCCATGGACTGAGGTCCCGGTTTGATTCCTGGTCAGGGCACATGCCTGGGTTGCTGGGTCATGCAGGAAGCAGCCAATTGATGTTTCTCTCTCACATTGATGTTTCTATCTCTCTTTCCCTTCCTCTCTAAAAAAAAAAAAAAAATCAATAAAAACATATTAAAAAATATTTTTTGAAGAAACAAAACTGAAGACACAAAGAAATGGAAAAATATTCCGTGTTCATGGATTGGAAGAATTAATACCTAAAGCAATCTACAGATTTAATGCAATATCTATCAAAATCCCAGTGGCATTTGTCACAGAAATAGAACAAAAGATCTTCAAATTTGTATGGAACTACGACAGACCCTGAATAGCCAAAGCAGTCTTCAGAAAAAATAATAAAGCCAGAGGTATCACACTCCCTGACTTCAAACTATTCTACAAAGTGACAGTAATCAAAACAGCATGGTGCTGGCAAAAAACCAGATACACAGACAATGGAACAGAATTGAGAGCCCAGAAATAAACTCACACATTTATGGGCAACTAATTTTTGACAAAGCGGCCGAAAACATGCAAAGGAAAGTCTCTTCAGTAAATGGTGTTTGAAAAACTGGAAAGCCATCTGCAAAAGAACAACACTAGACTGGTATCTGACACCATACACATACTCAGTACATGTTACTGATGATCATTACCATTGTGGTTACCCTGACTTTTCCTATCATACTCTGAAGAGCTGGGTTTGGGGTCAATTTTCAGCCTGGAGAACTGAGGCACGTGCTATCTGGGGTGAGGTTTATAAAAACAAGGGCGCTGACAAAAGGTCCTGCCCATCCAGCGTTGCCCCTCAGCACCTACACCTGGCACTTCCATTGCTGAATCTCTTCTCAGTTCACAGGTGCCCTCCCTCGGGACAGAGGATCCAGTCTCGGGGGCACCCTGCCCCGAATCGAACCTGTGCATTTATTTCTCCTGCTTTTAGCAAGAAGAGGCCCACGGTCCATGAAGGGGCCTTTTGGAGACAGGAAACTGCAAGGAGATGTGAGCAGCAGCCCCCGTCTCACCGGTGGAATTTTACCAAACGTGGGCGTTTCTAGGTTGCTGTGGGATCACCAGGGGAAGCGCATGGGGCTCTGGTACAGGGAGCCACCCACAGACCCGCCTGTCTTTGAGAGGCCACGCTGACCCAGCCTGTGGCTGGGTGGTGGACACAGCTGCTATGGGCCAGCAGCCTCCACACCTGTGGCAGGGAGGAGTCCCAGGTGCAGTGGACATGTCCTGCCAGGGCCACTCTGCCTGGCCGTGTTGGCTGGACCAGCTGTCACACCAGGTAAGACCCTGCTTTTGGGATAACCCAGCACAGGACTCTGGAGTTCCTGTCAGCCTGGCAAGTGGCCACTGAGCCCGATTTAAAAATTTTGCACCATTTTGGCTTCAGACTAGTTCCTGCCATAAGCGAACCCTCGCCTCACAGGTGCAAGGGTGGCACCTTGCTCCCCGTTCCAGTCCCTGCCCCTTCTGTCCTCCGTCCACCACCTGTGAGACCCTCTGCAGGGTTTGAGGCATGGCCAGAAACAGCATCACACTGTGTGCACCGTTCTGCAGTTCGCTTTGGGCTTAGCATGTTTTGGATAGCTGGCCGTGTTCACTTAGTCCTAATTCACTCATTTTTGTTGTTGCTAATCCTCACACAAGGATATTTTTTCCATCGATTTTTAGAGAGCGTGTGGAAGGGAGGGTGGGGGGCAGAGAGAAACATTGATGTGAGAGAGAGACATCGATTGGTTGCCTCCTGTAGAACCCTGACCATGGCCGGGGGTGAACCTGCTACCCAGGTCCGTGCCCTTGACTGGGTTTTGAACCCATGACCCTTTGGTGTGCAGGCTGACACTCTAACCACTGAGCACACTGGCTAGGACCCAATTTCCTCACTTTAACTGCTTAGTTCTCCACTCAATGCACATGCACGTTCTAGGAGTCGCTTCCTCGCTGATGAACGCGTGGCTATTTCCATGTTATGCTGTGATGAGCGCTGCTGCAAACAGCTATCCACCCAGGTACGGTTTCTAGGATACAAAGAAGGAAATGATGCAGCCACAGGGCGCACAGGTTCCTAGTTTACGGAACTGCCGACTTCCCAGCCAGTGGTCATACCGGCTCCTGACTGTCTTCTGAGTGGTTAAGCACTTCCCCTCGCTGTGGTCTCTAATCCGCTGTGAAGCATTGTTTTGCTAATGGTTGACGTTGTGGCCAATTCGTTGTTTTTTATATGGAGAATGAGTCGTCCCTACCCCATGTGCCTTGATCCTGGTCCCCTTTCCATTCCACCTGGGTGCTGCTCCTGGAGCCTGGTGGCACCGGATTTAAAAAGACATAACAGTCCTGGCCCGTTTGGCTCAGCGGTTAGAGCATCAGCCCCCAGAGCGGAGAGTCCCGGGTTTGGTTCCCCCTAAGGGTGCGTGCCTCAGTTGCAGCTCGTTCCCCAGCCCCGGTTGGGGGGTTTGGTGGGTGGCGACCAGTTGATGTGTCTCTCTCACATCGATGTTTCTCTCTTCCTTCCTCTCTCCCTCCCACTCTATCTGAAGATAAATGCAAAAATGTCCTCAGGTGAGGACAAACAAATAAATAAAAAGACAACAGCTTTGCTGAGAAATAATTCACATGCTGTACAACGCACCCTTTTCAATTACACAATTCAGTGGGTCTCAGTGTAGTCAGAGTTGTGACATGTTTATCACCCCAGAAAGGAACCCAGCGCTCTTTGGTGGTCGCTCCCCATTTCCCCCTGACCTCCCGGCCCGGCAACTACTGATCTGCCTTCTGTCTCTATGGATTTGCCTGTTCTGGACATTTCACATAAACAGAGTCATACAAAGTGCTGCCTTTTGGGACTGGATTCTTTCACCTATCATAATTTTTATTTTTGTTAATCCTCACCCAAGGCTATTTTTCCATTGATTTTTAGAGAGAGTAGAAGGGAGGGAGGGAGAGAGAAACATCGATGTGAGAGAGACACATTGATGGGTTGCTTCCCCCACACACCCTGACTGGAGCTGGAGATCGAACCTGCACCCAGGCACGTGCCCTTGACCAGGAATTAAACCTTCAACCCTTCGGTCTGCGGGATGAGGCTCTAGCTGCTGAGCCAAACCAGCCAGGGCTAGCATAATGTTTTTCCATGTTGTAGAATCAATCAGTATTTCACCCCTTTTCATGACCAAGTAATATTCATGGTGTGAATACACCACATTTTGTTTATCAGTTGATGGACATTTAGGTCGTTTCTACCTTTTGTCTATTGTGAATACTGCTACGTGAACATTCATGCACGAGTTTTTGTGCAGACAGATGTCCTCAGTTCTCCTGGGTGCACACCTAGGAGTGGGGCTGCTGGGACCCACAGTAACTCCGTGCTTAACCTTTTGAGTAACTGCCAGACTGTGTTCCAAAGCATCTACACCATTTTTATCATCTGATTTAAAAAGTGACAGTAATATGATAGTGACCAGTGGAAATAGTGGGCCCAGAGTCGTGCCACATGGCAGCACAGCCTCCCTGTGGTGTCAAGACATCCCTGTGGCCTGTCACCTGGACCGTCTCCCTGTCCCTCGCCAGGCCCATCTCAGCTGCTCTGCTCCGCCGACCGAGGAGGAGCACCTCCTGCTGAGCCACACTCCGCCCGAGCCCCACCCTCTGAGAGGCTCTCTGGGCAGCAGACTAACATCCCTCTTGTTTGTGGGGGCCCAAAGCCCCAATGGGGGTCACCGCGACACCTGCTTCATCCCCATCTGAAGGGCCCCCAGCTCCTGCCTGCCTCTCAGATCTACGTCACAGCGCATCTGGGCACAGGTTCACGACTCAGGGGCCAGGTCACCTCGCACGGCCCCCGAGCTAGTGTCTCTCCCCAGTGCCACCACAAGCTCCTGATGACAGGGCTGGGCACAGGTGGGCAGCACAAGTCCTGACGGAGTTCCTTGTCCGGATCTCCCAGCCTCTTGGCATGGGCTGCCCCCTCCTGGGCCCTGTGGTCACAGGAGGCCTGAACGGGCATCAGGCAATAACTACTCTCTGTCTGTATCACCCTGGGCAGCCACTCAACTTCTACTGGCCTCAGTTTCCTCATCTGTGAAATGGGGCTGGCCAGACTTAACCCGTGGAGTCACCAAAGGAGCACAGAAGAGAATCCAGCCCGTGGGCACCGTGCCCACTGCGCCTCCGGCGCTCCCTTTCTGCTGGCCACATGGACTGGTCTTGTCACATGGACCTCCTGCCCGAGACAACGGCCTGGCCGCACACTCACGTTTTCACGTAGGGGTCTGAGTAGCCGTTGGCGTCCATGGCGGCCAGGTGAGCACAGCGCACGATGCCGACCAGCAGGCCCTGCCTCTGCGAGCTGTACTTGAGGGAGATGAGGATGCGGCCCCGCTCCTCCAGGGACTTGTCTTCCGTCTTGTCCACCTGTGGGGCGGGCAGTCACTGGGCTGTCCTCACCTGCTCCCGTCCCTTCCCCAGCCACGGGCTACCAAGGCCATCCGTGGGCCCAGGACAAAGGGAGCCTGCGGATGGTGAGGGGTCCCCCTGGCCCCAGCTCCCCTGAAGCTGCTTCCTGGAGCCTCTCGGGGGTGCAGGGGGCAGCCCCCTTGGGGAGAACATGGAAGACAGAGCTCTCACACATTCCCAATCCCAGGAGGAGCCGGAAGGCAGGTGGTAGCTGCCCAGGTCTGTGCCCACCTCTGGGGTCAGACCTACACTGTAGGCTTCACTGTCTGGCTTCCCCACCCCAGCCAGCCCATCGTGCTCCATGCCTCACCCTTGAGATCACCCTGAGATCACCGTTTCCACGTTCTGCCTGCTGCTTAGGTGGACCCATCTCCTTTACCTTCTGTCCACCCAGATACCCGGCTGGAGCGCCATGACCCCAAGGGGCCCTCTGCCAGGCTCCTCTCTCACAGTCTCAGCCTTGTCCCTCTGCCTGAGACTGTACTCCGCCTAGCGCTAAAAGGATGCCCTGCAGGGGCCACGCCCACCCCTCCTTGGAGATGGGGCTCTGCCTTCCCCCTCCCCCTCCCACGCCCAGCACAGACAGGGCTGATGGACCACTGCAGTCACCAAGAGCAGGATGCTGCCTCCGCATCCCTCTTAGCATGGCGCTCAGGCAGCCTGGGGTGTGGACCAGACCAGGTGCGCACGAGTCAGCTGTCTGCACCTGGCCTAGGCCTTGCTAAACCACGGCTTGTGTGCCAGTTTGTGTGCTGTGTGAAAATTAAACAATGTAAACGAGCATGGACACTTTCGCTGTCTTTCCAGGGGTATGTGTCCTTTGGGTCATTTCACATGAAGACCGTTAAACTGGGTATTGTTCAGTATTTACTGAGAACAGATACGTTCTCAGACTAAAATCTCAAATGTAGCATCAAAATGTATCTTTACTGCCAGAGTGGTCAATTCTTTTTTTTTTTTAATCCTCATCCGAGGACATTTTTCCATTTTTTATTCAGATAGAGTGGGAGGGAGGGAGGGAGAGTGGGAGGAAGGGAGAGAGAGAGAGAGAAAAAAAAAACAATGTGAAAGGGACACATCGAGTAGTTGCCACTCACACGACCCAACCAGGGCCAGGGACAAACTGCAACCGAGGTCCATACCCTTAGCGGGAACTGAACCCGGGACTCTCCGGACTGCAGGCCGATGCTCTAACTGCTGAGCCAAACCGGCCAGGGCCAGAGTAGGCAATTCTAAACTGTACTCCTGTGGGGACCCTTGGTCCTTGAAACTTAGCAAGGTCAAGCAAAACCCACATCGTGCCCATGCACAGGCATGTGCACTCACCCATCCGCGTGCACACTCACACACGCATTCCACACACATGCGCCCACACATGCATATGTATTCACATGTAGATACACGCTAACACACACACACGTGCACTCACACCCCCATACAGTTGCTTATTTGTGCCGGGGATCAAATCCCAGGAACACAACTTGTAGGAGTTGACGTTGCCTTTTATAAGTGACATAGATCATCTGGAAAAACTGGGTTACCTGTGGTTAGTGACTAATAATAAAATAAAAAGGTCATATCCATCATACGAATGTCTGTGAGTGGGAGAGAACGTGAGGAGGGAATAACATTTGATTGAGTTATGCAAGAAGACAGAGCTGGGGTTCTGGCAGGGAGCTCTGGCCTCAGGCTGGCTGCTCCCAGGGTCTGCCCCTGGCCAGGCCACGTGCAGGAGCATTTGTCCAGGGCCCAGGCCCCGCCCATGGGGACAGCCACCGGACTCTGTCCTCTGAGCTTCCCTCTTGCCCAGGAGGAGGAATGCACCCTGAACACGGGGCTGTCAGAGGATCGAGGTTTCTCAGCACCTGGGTCTCCTGGCCGAACCCTCCCACAGCGGGGGTAGAGCTCAGAGACACACGGTCCGACTCAGAGAGCTCAGCTGTGGCAGACGGCCGGGGAGCAAAATCAGTTTCGACATCATTTTCAAACAATTGCAATTTCTAGGAAAGAATTATTTTCTGTCTCCTCTGGGTATCTCATGGCTAACATGTTCCAGTTGAGTTCCTGTGTCCCCAGCTGCTCCTCCCAAGGTCCTCTGCATCCCAGTTAATGACCCTTTATCGTCCCAGGTGCTCGGGCCCCCATGCCCAGGAGCGCAGACCTGCCAGCTCCCCTCCAGGCCCAGCAGCCCTCCCCGCCTGCTGCTGCCCTGCCGGGCTCGGGTCCTCACTGCTCTCCCCTCTCCCCCGCTCCCCCACTGTGAGTCTGGAGAGCCCGTTAACATGTAGCCGGATGCCCTCGCCACTGCCCAGCACCCTCCTGTAGCCCATGCCCCTGGGCGAAGGCCCGAGTCCTTCCTGGCTCCCTACCCCCAACCTCTGCTCTCTCTCTCTTTTTTTTATCCTCACCTGAGGACATTTTTCCATTTTTTTATTCAGATAGAATGGGAGGGAGAGAGAGGAAGAGAGAGAGAGAAACATCGATGTGAAAGGGACACATCGAGTGGCTGCCACCCACACGACCCAACCAGGGCCGGGGACAAACTGCAACCGAGGTACATGCCCTTAGTGGAAACTGAACCCGGGTCTCTCTGGACCGCAGGCTGATGCTTTAACCACTGAGCCAAACCGGCCAGGGCCCAACCTCTGCTCTCAATTCCTAGGATACCTCCCCTCTTTCTTTGCCCCACTCAGTGGGCTTCTTGCCTGTGCCTCCAACAGGCTGGGCACTTCTCACACAGGGTTTTGCACCTGCTGTTCCCTGCAGTTTGCCTGGCGGGCCCTTCCCGGAGCACACATCCACACCCCCAGCTCCTCTCATGCTTTCCTTCTCGGCCTTGATCTCTGTCTGACACATGATCCAAATGGACGACTTATCTGTTTTGGGTCTGTCTCCTGCTCACGTTCCAGGAGAGCAGGGATTTCTGTCTGTCTCCCCAGTACCTGCAACCATGCCAGGCACATAGTATGTGCTCAATAAATGCTGCTGGCCCTGGGTCACCGCAGGGAGGGCCCGGGACAACCTGCAGAGCGCTGTGGCCACTCACCGGCAGCTGCTTCTCCAGGCAGATGCTGAATGTCTTGGTGTGGTTGGGCTTCAGCTTCTTCAGGGGCACTCGCGTCTCCCCGATGAACTCGTTGTGGCGGAACTTGTCCTCGTCGCACACGGAGATCCTGGAGGGCAAGGGCATGGCCAGCTCTTCAGACACAGGTGCTCTCGCTGGGCTTCCAAGTCAGTGGGGTTTCGCAAGTGGCAGGTGGGGCGTGGATAAGGCTGGGGTGGGTGTGGGTGGGAAGGGAGCCTGTGGCCCGGGACCCTCACCCACCGCAGGGTCTTCCGAATCATGTCTTCATCCGTGATCCCGTAGTAAGTGAGGGTCTCGTTCCACGTGGGGTTCAAAGTGTTTCGGAGAGTTTTTGTTCTGAGCTTATTTGCCTGGAGAGAGAAAACAAAACAAAAAACCCCCAAACAGAACGATGCGATGAGCACAAAGGAGCGTGGTGGGCAGATGAATGGCCCCCTGAACCTGTGAGATGTTCTTACATGGCACAGGGGAATACGGTTGTTAATCAGATTTAAAACGGGGGGATTATGCCCTGGCCAGTTTTGCTCAGTGGTTAGAGCATCGGCCCGTGGACCAGAGAGACCTGGGTTTGGTTCCCGCTAAGGGTGGGCACCTCGGTTGCAGTTTGTCCCCGGCCCTAGTTGGGGTTGTGTGGGTGGCAACCAGTCAATGTGTCTCTCTCACATCGACGTTTCTCTCTCTCTCTTCTACCCTCTCCCTCCGGCTCTACCTGAGGATAAATGCAAAAACGTCCTTGGGTGAGGCTTAAAAAAATAAAATAAAACAAAACGGAGATTATCTAGGTGCCCTGGGTGGGTCTAGTGTAACCGCAGGGTCCTTAGAAGTGGGAGAGGAGAGGACCACCGGAGGGAGATGGGACAGGGAAGAGGTCGGAGAGAGGGATGAGATATGGTCCCTCCCGTAGGGCCCCCTGAAGGGACCGCAGTCCTATGACACTTGGTGTAGCCCAGTGGGACCTCTGTTTGACTTCTAAGCTACAGAACTGGAAGGAATTTGTGGTGTTGGTGGTAAAATGGGTTCCTGAGTCCTAGCAAACTGAACGGGGAGGCTCTCTGCCTCCAGCCCCTGGGCTGGGGGTTCAGGAGGCTGGGGGTGCTGCTGGGAAGCCTGGCTGTTGGGCTGGATTCTCCCCCTCACACCTCCTTGCCTTTGCTCCGGCTGTCCCTCTGCCCGGAACGCCACCTTCCCCAGACAGTGCCCGTGGGTGGCCTGTGCAAGCTGCCGTGTGGCCTCCCTCCTTCCCCGGTGCTCCTGTTGAGTGCGGACCCTACACTCCCTACCTGTCTGGCCCCCTTCAGGCTGGGAGCCCCGACTCCCACCCCGGCCCAGGCTGAGGTCAGACAGGCCTGGGTTCAGGGCCCAGCTCCAGCCCGTACATGAGCTCTGAGCTCGCGGGCCACTCCCGTGTCAGGCTCCCCACTGGGAGAGGGTCCCCTCTGCTCCCAGGAAACTTCCCGGTGGGGACCCCAGAGCTTAGCCTCTGAGCACTGCGACTCTAGGTCCCAGGAGTCTAGGAACTAGGGTCACTGGGCACAGCCCTGGTGACATGGCCCTCAGCCTGGGAGTCCTCACTGCAGCGTGAGGACATGGAGGCCGGGGGTGTCCCCACCGCTCCAGCGTAGCTGGGGGGCCCCGGCATTTTCCCACAGTGTGCTCCTGGGTGGCTCTCCCGGCTGGTGGCGAGCCTCGGCCTGCACACGGGCCCCAGCAGCCGGCGACTCAGCGGGTCAGCACTGCCGAGTTGGCCGTGAAGAGTCCCAGCAGGGGCCGGGGGCCGGGGCCTCTGCCCAGGGGTAATCCATGAGCGACTCATCCTCCCTCTCGGGCCCCTTGAGGGTCAGGAAGGAATTCCCGAACTCTTGGCTCCAGAGAAAGAGGCCAGGACGAGGACACCGGCCTCAGGGCTGTGCTGCTCCCGCTCCCATGTCCTGTGCCCACCCCCCAACTGGGCTCCACTTAGAAGCAAAGCTGCTGGTCTCTAGTTGAGCCCCTGTGACGGGGCCTGCACAACCCACCCCTTGAGATGTCTGTGGGGCCCAGGGCAAGACCCCAATCTGAAAAGACAATGTGACCTTCCCCTCCATGAAATAGAGAACAAGACAACACTGAACTGGAAGACGCACGAAGGGAAGTCTGCCAGACTTTTCATCTTCCGGTGCTGAGGGTCAGCTTGGTGCTCTTGTCTCATAGCAAATGTTTGCTAAACACTTTTTCTCTCTCCTTTCCTGGAGGCACCACGTGCTTGTCTGCCTGCTGCGGCATCTGGCGTGGGAACGTGGGTTCTGTGGTCAGAAACATTGGGCAGATGCTGTCCAGTCAATCCCCCTTGTGGGGCATCACAGAAAAGCCCATCAACACATGAAAGGTTCTGATAAGTCCTGCAGTAAAGACACCTATTTAACAATGTTTCCCAAAGTTATCGGACCACAGAACCCACCCCCCGCTTTTAAATATAATATTAACCTCTAGCTAAGATGGCTTCTTATAAGGCGCCGGCCTAGAAATTCTCTGGAAGGTTTCCCCAACTCAGCAGGCAGGTAGTTCTGACCTGAGGTTCCCGGGAGGTCTGAAGGGTGTGGAGCTGAGTGGGTGCTCTGGGTAGGGGTGAATGGCTGACGTACATCAGCTTGTTTGGGCTCAGGGGATGTGAAAGCTGTGGGCCTCCCTGGCTGCCCAAGCCCAGCCTGGGCCCCTGGCACGGTGGGCAGAGCTAGCCGGCAGGCCCAGGGCAGACCCCCTACCTTACTGGCTCCTGGCAGCAGGTGCAGCTTGACATAGGGGTCCGCCAGCCCGTTGTGGTCCATTGGCTTCAGGCCCTGAGCAAGGAGAACAGCACAGGCTGGAACCGGGGGTTGGGGACACAGAGCAGGCAGGGCTCCAGGCACCTTTGTTCCCGACACCTGGCTGGGTCCATTCACGACCCCCTTCACAGAGGAGCCCTGGCCCCACACTCTGAGGGTGGGGGAGGGGGTGGCTCAGTGCTGCTGTCATCTCCCTCCCCCAGATGTCCTGGCCCAGGGCAGGGGTCACGGGGCGTCTGTCAAAGCGGCCTTTCTCTTTCTAGTCTCCTTATCGTGGAGGCCAGGTGACTCACCTGTCTCTGAATGAGGCCCTCATGACCCTGCTTTGGTCAGGCCCTTCCTTCTTCCTCATTCCCGTCCCCCCACTCCCCAAACAAAACTTCCCTCACTGGCCATCTGTCCACTCAGCCCTGGAGCCCAGGCTGTCGCTCCCTGGATCTGCCACAGCGCCTGTCTGTCTGGGTCTGTGGAGGCCACACAGCTAGCTGGCTGGCCACGGAGGTCCCTCCACAAGATGGCAGCCCTCACTCACTCTGACGGGTCGGGAACCGGGACAGACAGGGCGTAGCTGACCTCCCGCCTGCTCTCGCCGAGAGAGCTCTTTTCTCCCGGGAGCAGGCACAGGCATGGAGGCACGTGGAGGCCGAGCTGGCCACCCCGGGACACCATCCAGAGGTGAACTGCCGTTTGCTCAGGACCAGGCCCGCCTTCAGGGACGAGGAGGCCCCCCTCCTGCCCCTGCGCCCGGAGGGCACCTGCAGCCACCCACTGCTGTGCTTCTGGGAAGGGGCACCCGGGCTTCAGAGCCAGGCTTCTAGGTGCCCAGCTAGGCCCCGGGCCAACGTGGACGATACTCACCCCTGCGATGGCTGTCCAGGTGTGGTGGCCCCAACCGGGTGGGCACAGCTGGGGCAGTGGCAGGCAGCCCGGCCCCCTGGGTGGGCAGAGCCACGGCAGGGAGGGAGGGGGGAGGGGCAGAGAAGCTCGCAGGCTGGGAACTAGGGGGTCTGGGCCCGGGCAGCTAGCTCCTTGCTCTGAGCCAGGCCCGGGCCCTTCCATGACTACTGGGAGGTTCTCCTGGCTGCACTGCCGCCCTTACCTTGCGAGAGAACATCAACCTTGGCACCTTCCTCCCAGAGGGAGCGATGGGCAGGGGGACGAAGGGAACAGCATGGCTGAGAACAGAGCTGACGTGCCAAGCCCGAGGGGCAGGACCGCCCACAGCCCTGACCTAGAGGCCCCGACTCTGAGATGAATCCCCTGCCTGGAGGGCCTCAGGGCCCAGAGTGGGACAGTGGCTTCCTTCCCTCCCTCAGCTGCCCCCTCTCCAGCTCCGGGCCTCTGTCCCTTGAAAGCCCCGCCAGGCCTTCATCCGCTCCTCCTCCTCCCCTTCCTTGGCTTCTGCTCCTTCCTTAAACACCTCCCTCTGCGGGGCTTTTAGGGCAGCTGAGATTATTTAGGCAAAAATTCCCTCCTTGCCCTGCTCCCACACAGCAGGGACACCACCGAGCCTGGACAAGAAACAGGGGGGCAGGACTGAGCCCCTCCTCCAGGACGCTGGGCCTGGGGACAGCTGCGGCCTACCTTGGCCTTGCTGATGGTGCAGTGGAGGGCGTTGCTCTCCTGGTCGTAGAGGAGGCTGAAGTCCAGCGTGCCCAGGGCGGCTGCGGAAAGAGGAGGGCTCAGGTCATGCATCGGTTGCAGGGCGAAGTGTCCCCCACCTCTGTGAGGTCGGATGAGGTGCCAGGGCCCACAGTGACTGCCACTAACTGGTACTACTGCATGCCAATCCCTCCCCCCAGCTTCCCAGTTCTGCCAAGCCTGGGAAGTGAGCAATGTTCTCCCCACTTTCTAGATGAGGGTCTGAGGCTCTGAGAGGCCAGGTCAGTCCCCCCCAGTCATTGTGAGTGGGGGCCCCAGAGGCAAACCCAGGTGTCGGCTGCACGGCCCAGGCCCTAAGCTCCACGCTGTGCTTCCTGACTGTGGCTGGCCCGGGATGGCGCCTACACGTCCTGGGCACTCCGCTAAAGGACTCCTGTCCTCCTGCCCTCCTTGAGCCACTGACAGTCTAGGCTCCGGCCTCAGTTTCCCTCAGCCATTAAATGTCACAAGATTTACTGAAAGGCGGAAGAGACAGGGCTTTGCCAGGCTGCAGGCCTGGCCGGCTGATGGGCTGACCCTCTCACCCACCTCCCGGCAACACTCAGGGTACAGCTCCCTGGTCTCGGGTCCCTGGGGGCCTGGGCAGGCTTTGAGGCGCCAGCTGCATCCTCATGCTGTTACCATCAAGCCTCTTATGGCAGCAGGCAATTCCCAAAGGCTGAGCAGAGAACGCAGCAATAATTGGGTGCAGCTGCCACCCTCGGGGGCCGTCATGGCAGCTGGGGCCTAACATGCCAGCGTGGCTCCCAGCATGAAGACGAGAGCTGTGCGGGGCCGACCTCGGGGCCGGTCTCTGGGCAGCAAAGGGCACATTCACAGGGTGTCTTTAGAAGCCCAGATCCTGCTTGCAGGCTGCTGGGCTGGTCGATCGGCATCACTCGTTCATTTCTTACCAAGTGTCTACAATATGCACACTCTAGAGATGACGTTAATAAGGCATAGTTCCTGCCCTAAGGAAAGCACAGCTTAATGGGAGGAACGGATGAAAAGACTTTGCCACAACAGAGCCTGGTGGGCCGGGAGCAGTGGGGTGTGCCTGGCCTTGATGTTAATTGCAGCTATCAGGAAGGCTTCCTGGAGGAGGTGATGAGTTGGCCAGTGCACAGTGGGGCTGGGGAAGGGACATTCCAACCACAAGCCAGCCGCGGGGGTGGGGGTGGGGGGAGGATGAGTGGCTGGAGTGATGCGGGGGAGGTCAGGGCACCCAACATGGGTCTATATGAAACTATGGCCCACTGGCCAAGTCTGCCACACTCGTCCATTTACATCTGAATCACAGATGCTTCTCACTCTAACAATGGCAGAGCTGAGTAGATGTCACAGGAACCACAGTGCCCACAGATCCCTGGGCTCATATGGGGCCCAGGCCTGGCAGTTTTGGAGGTGCAGAGAAATGGGCAAATTAAGGCCTGTGCACATGGAGCTGCCCTTTATTCTGAGGTGGTGGCACCAAGGCATGTGTCTTGCTCCCCAGCTCCTCACACAGGACGAGGCACACGGATCTGCATCTCTGTCCTTGCCTGGGGGCACATGACCCTGGTTCAAGTCCCGGCTCTGCACTTCCCTGCTGTGCGACCTCTGGCAGCTCATCTGGCCTCTCTCTGCCTCAGTTTCCTCTGCAAGATGGAGACACGCTAGTGTCCCCCTCATAGCATTGTGCTTTAATACACAGCTGGGATACAGAGAGCGCCCAGCAGATAATTATAGAAGGAGCAGACCCATTTAGGTGACTTTTCTGGATAACTGTAGTTGCCCCCCTGAGACACCTTCTGGAATAAACTCGTTCCAAAGTGGATCAGTCCCCGCCCAGGCTTTGTGAGTGGAACATACAACTGCTCACTTATCCTTTTCCGAATAACCTGAGTCATTGCTATGATGATGACGGCTGTTCTGTGTCACAGCCACAGCACAGACACCGAAGGGGGTGTGAGATGATTCCGCCACCACGTGACCCCAGGTGGCCACTCATTTTGAGTTTTTTCTCATTTTCCTGCCTCCTGCTTTGCCATCAGCTTGAAACTCCTGTTAAAGTACTTACATCTGGTACGCAATCCTCCCTCCTATTCAATAGCTACTTGTTTATTCTATGAAACTAGGTGGGAATACTTGTTAGAATTGTGTCCAAACTAAGAGTCAACACACCTTGAATGGAGCCTAAGAGACTTTGTCCTGAGTGGACTGTATTGCTTTAAGGGAACTGTATCTGGCCTCCTGCTGCCTGTGTTTGTGGCTCCCAAGGCCGGTGGGCAACTGCGGATGCTTTAAGTGAGGCCTGCAGCCCCATACCCCTAGCAGCTCTGCACAGCCACGAGCCTGCCGTTCTCCAGCTCTGGGCTTTTGTAATAATGTTCTCCAAAGCTGTTGGCTTTACATGACCGTCATTTAGTCTATTGTTCAGTGCAGGCCTATCTGTGGCTTGCTATCCCCCAGATATTAGCCTCCCGAGAGCAGGGACCATGCCTCCGCCATGCCTGGGACACCAGCAAAGAGCAGATGTTCAGTCCACATGGCCGGTCCAGTCAAACCGACCCTCTCTCCAGCTGCTCTCTGATGTGATGCGTGCATGTTGAAATGCACACTCCATCATCTCTGCCCGGTTTCCCAATCCCAGAGAAGGCCAGCCAGGGAGAAGAGGGCCGCCCGCCCCCCCCCCCCCCCCGGGAAACTGCAGGAGAGAGAAGCCTTTTCCACTGGGTCTCCAGACATCCCTGTTTAAGGAGGGCCCGAGCTGCTCGGCAGAGCTGACACACCTGTTATCACTTTCCGGGAAGGCACAACATGCCTAGTGCCGGAGCTCTCTTAGGGAGTTTCTAGTCCAAAGCCTTCATGTCTCATTCACAGAAACGAGGCTCAGAGAGGGGAGGTGACCTGTTCAGGGTGGCACAGCAGAACTGGACACAGAATCTAGGCCTCTTCATTTCCATCCTGATAGATCCTGCCTTAAAGCTCGAAGCTTCCACATTTTTTGTCTGCCACTTAGCTGAGCTGAAATCTCAGGAGGATGCTTTGGAGAAGAAAGAGAGAAAAGCAGAGTCGCTCTTGGGGACCACGAAGGGTGTGGCTGTGCCCTGCAGGGGGGCCTCTGAGTTGGAAATGCACCCAGGGCGTGTGGGTGGAGAGGGCCCTCAGGGCAGGTGGAGGTGCCTGTCTGTGAGCCACTGGGTCCTGCCCTTGGGTCACTCAAATCACATGTCTTGGCTAAAGTTTGCATCCTTGGAAAAATAATGAGGGTTGGTCACTAATGGGCCTTTGAGAGTTGTCACCCGCTTGTTGATAATTATAGAGCTTTAATGGGGCTAATTCAGAGAAAATCAAGCTCGAGCCCCTGTCGGTTTCTCTAAGGCTGAACATCCCTCCACTTTGCTGATGTAGACTGACAGCATCATTTTGACCTTGGTTTGCACCTGGACTTTCCTCGCCCGTACACCCTTGGGGATAGGAAATCTACAGCTTTTGTTTTTAAGAAAAACTTCAGCCTCTCAAATAGTTTTCTTTTAATTTTTTTAAATAATTAATTCATTTCTGTTATAGATGTTCCTCCTTCAAATAGTTTAAAAAATCTATGGCAAGGGCTACAAATGATCAAGCCTGAGTTGAAAGCATTTCGTAGCTGGGGAAACTGAGGCACTGAGCTGGACTCTGCGGGGGATGCAAAGAAGAATGAGCCATACATCCTGCTTCCCAGGAGCTCAGAGGCAGAGGTTAGGACTTTTATAAATCTATTCAATCCCTGTTTTAAATTGTTCAAGGGTTCTCCACTGCCTCCTGGACTCATTTCAAAGTCCTTAGTGTGGCATTCAAGGTCCTCTGTTCCTCTGATATGATGGCTTTGGCTTCGTCATAAAATTTTCCCCTTTTCTTCAGCCACTGAACCTTACTGTTCTGCCTCTGCTGGGCTGTTCCCTGAACATCTGGACCTGAGCACACGGCAGTCCCTCTACCAGGAGCACGCCCCTCCCTCCCTCCCTCCCTCCCTCCAGACTCCGAGTGAGCCTTCTCTGTGGGTGAACTCTGCAAGCCAGCGCTGTGCACTGGGTCCCTGCCTCTTGTCCTCTGCTGGGCTCTTTGTGCATTTTGATTTCCATAAACTCCCTGATGTCAGAGTTGATGTCTCAGGCATTCTTGAATCCCCATGCCCAGCACAGTGCCCGACACAGAGATGGTCCTATAATGTCGAGTGCATAAAAATATGGTCCAGGCAGAACATGGCTGGTTCAAAGGAAGAAAAATCACTGCCAGTGGGGCCCAGGGAATGGCCCCAGCTGAGGGCCTTCGGGCAGGCCCAGCGGCGAGTCCCCACTCCTTTTGTGCTCCAGGCCTCCCTGCCATCAGTCCTGCCCTAGCCCAGGCTGAATCCTGCAGGGCAGGTGTAAACATGGGCACACAGTGCAATTCTGGCCAATGAGGCAGAGGATAGGTCTCCTGGGGACTCTGGGAGAGATTTCCTCACTTTAAAAAAAAATTTTTTTTTCCTTTATTGATTTTATTTTATTTTAAAATTATTATTATTTTTTCCTTTATTGATTAGAGAGAGAGAGAGGAAGGGAGAGGGAGAGAGACAGAAACATTGACGAGAGAGAACATCGATTGGCCGCCTCCTGCATGCCCCCTACTGGGGATTTGGCCCACAACATGGGCATGTGTCCCGACTGGGAATCGAACCGGTGACCTCTTAGTGTATGGGCTGATGCTCAACCGCTGAGCCACACCAGCCGGATGAGATTTCTTCACTCTTAAACTGAGACATGGGATAGGAAATGGATCTTTATCAAAGTTAGGATCTTATTGTTACATGTGATGGCTGGATCTGTAGCAGCCACCTTGGACCATGAGGGAGGTCAGCCTAAGAGGACATGAGCATGATCAAATAGAAAGACAAACAGAACCATCACTACTGATGTGGCTGATGAATTGCTGCACAAATCTACCCCGGTACCACGGACCTCAACAGTCCTCAGTGTTTAATGCATTTTGAGTGATCTGTTAACTTGAACCCAAAGCATTCTAGTCATTACAGTTTTGAAGAATGGACTGGGTTTCCACGGGTGGAGAGTGGGTATGCAGGGTAGAGGTACATAAAGAGGGTGGGCCACAGGGCCCATGGAGGGCAGCAAGCCTCGGAGTACCACTCAGGCAGGCACGCTGTGGACCACTGGGGGAGGGGGGCACGTCTAACTCCACCATTCAATCAGTGAGTATTTCCCCCATCATCGTTCCTCGATTAGATCAGTTTGGAACATGCCACCTTTGTGCTTGTGCCTTGAGGTGACTTAATAAGGATGAGCTTTAAAGAGAAGGAGGAAAAGGCCGAATAAATAAACAGCACTTCGCTCTTGGCCTTAGACAACAGAGCAACCACCCCCACTTCTTTTTGTTAGAAGAGAGATAATCCAATAATTAGGGCAGCAAATAGCATAGCCCTGGCTGAAGCTGTAAAGAACCATCTGGCTTGAATCATTTAGGCTTATCCTAGGGATCTGGCTGTCAGAGCCAAGAGGGGCCTGTGGCCGAGGGTACTGGGTGGAGAACAATTCTGCCCCAGAACTTGGTCCCTCTGTGGGCAGGAGCCGAGATTTCTGTGCTCCCATGCCTGGGGTGTTTGCTCAGCCGCTGATGGGATCCAAGCCCAGGGTGGGCTGCCCCCTGAAGGGAATGGGGGGTCCAAGCTGGCCCTGGCTCAGCCACACTCCGTCCTCTCTAGCTCTTCTCAGCAGAGTGCCCTGGTGAGAGGGGTGTGACCAGCTCACAGTTCAGGCTGACAAGGCTGTGTCCAGGACTGCCTTGTCCCGCTGACCCCACGTGCGTCTGGCCCCTGCTGGGCCCTGAGCTCTCCGGGTCCAGGGCCCCAGCCCTGTTGTCGGTGCTGCCAGGGCAGTGCTCCGTGAAGGACTGCTGAGATGATGGGCTGGAGCTGTGGTAGTGGGCCTGAGTTCTGGACTTTCTGGTCCCCTCCTTCCTGTGGTTTCAGGGACAGCCAAAATAAATGTCCAAATTTCTCACCTCTTTGTTGTATTTTATCCAGAGGACCCTTGGTGCACTTGGAGGGCTGCCTGAAGCTCAGGCAGAAGCCCTTCCCCCTCCCCCCCTGGGGTGGAAGGAAAGATACTGAAAACAAAAACAAGTTCCCCATCCTTTCTTCTGTAGGTGACTTTGGATTCAGAGCATCCAAAGGGGCGACTTGGGTCCCTGTTAGGGCCTGCCCAGAGGCACAGCAAATGGGGGTGCGTTTTGCCCAGGGTGCCAGGAACTGGGGGTGGGGAAGATCCAGGACACAGGCCCGAGGCCAATAAACTCTGGCAACCCAATTTCCCCAAGCTGGCAGAAAAGTCGGGGAGAGGACTGCTCCCCAGCCCCATGGGGAGGTGGGGTGGAGGGGGCAGGGCCTCAATATGCCAGCCTCTGGCTGCAGGGCTGTGGTCCAGGCCCAGAGAAAGTGCAGAGAAGGCAATTTTCCCACACAGGCCTGGGCTCTGACCCACCTCAGCTGATGGGCCTCCTTAGGTAGGGGAGGAGAGATCTGCCACCCCCTCCCTCCTTCACCTCCGGAGTGCTGATAACCCCACCAGCAGCTTCCAGAGGCACATTTTACGCTGGGGGGACTCCAGACCCCCAACGCGAGGCCCTTGTGAGCATCCAAGCCAGGCGCAGCCAACCTCGCTGCGTTGCGCGGGGGGATGGGGCCCCGTGGGTCTTGGCGATGCCCAGAGTGACCCCAGCTCCCAAAGGTCCACATCCTGGGCAGGGCTGGCGTCTGACGCCGGTTTTCCAGGTCCGAGAGTGACGCGGCCGGGGCTACAGCTGGGGTGGGGGTCCGGCAGGCAGCGCTCCCCTCTCCCCATTCTCATCCCGCTCGAACCAATTCAACACCGGGCAGCGACCTCTTCAGCCTCCGTTTCCCCTCCAGGCCGGGTCGGGCGGGGCAGGCGCCGTCAGAGACGGGAAAGGCGCCAGGAGCGCCCGCCGGCCGGGCCTCGGCCCCCGGGGATCCCGGTGCTCGCCTCCTCCCTGGGGCTCAGGGCTCAGCCCCTCGAGGAGGAGGCGCGGGCTGGGGGCCCTTCCTGGCCGGGGAAACGGGCGTAACAGGTGGGCGAAGGTCGGCGGCCCAGCGAGCGCGGCGCAGGGGTCCACAGACGCGGGAGGAGGAACCGCCAAGGTTTTTACAAAGGACAAGCGGCCCCGCAGTCCCCTGGTCCTCGCCCCGCGCGCCAGCAAAGCCGCCGCACTCTGCGGGCCGCCGGGCCCATCGGGAGGCCGGCCGGCCCCCGCCCCTCCTCCTGCGGCTCCAGCCCGACCCTCGGCCCAGCGGCGGCCCGCGGCAGGCTCAGGGCGGTGAGCCACCGCGCAGGCGGCAGCAACTGGTGTCTCCCCAGGGCGCAGCTCCGCCCTTCCCGGGAACAAAGCCGCTGCCCGCGCCGAGCTCCGGCTGCGGGCCGAGACGGGGTGCGGCGCGGGCTCCAGGGAGCCGGACCTCGGGCATGGGACACCCCCAGGGGGCGTCCTTAAACTTCTCACCTCTCCCGTCCGGGCGGAGGGAGGTGTCGGGCCAGGTCTCAGGGCGCGCGGAGAGCGCGGCGAACGGGCGAGGGGGCCGCCGCCCAGCGGGGGTGCGCCGAGGGGCGCGAGAGACCGCGGCGGGGCGAGGGCCGCCCAGGTTGGAGAGCACGCGAGGAGCCGAGCCGCGGGGAGCGGGCGCGAAGCCGGCGGATTGGAAACTTACTGCAGTCGTCGGACTCGTAGCCGTCGGCGCCCAGCTCCTCCTCGGGCGGCTTGGCGGGCGGCCGCGCCGGGCTGGGGCCGAGGTCGGGGCCCGGGCTGGCGCCGTAGGCTCCGAAGAGCTGGTCGACGTCCTCGTCGTCGTCGCGGGCGCCGTCGGAGGGGCTGCGGTGGCCCGCACTGGCCGCGGCCGGGCGCGCGGGGGCGTCCAGGGGCGCAGCGGCTTGGGGCCCCGCGGCCGGGGGCAGGCCCCGCGGGAAGCGGGGGAAGTAGTCGGAGATCTGCTTGATGGGCCGGATGGGGCCGGGGCACACGTCGATAGCCATATGCTCCTGGATGCTGATGGTCGCCTTCTCCCCGCGCCGCCGGAGGGTCATGCAGGCAGCGCGGTCCCGCCCGGGCGCGGCCCGGCCTGGTCTGGCGCGGCCCCGGCCTGGGGGCGGCTCAGCAGGCCCGGCGGGGCGCGGAGGAGGGTGTGGGCAACGCCGGCGGCGCCCCCAGGACGGCCCTGACTCGGCTGCTACCTGCTTGGCGGTGGCGGGCGCGAGTGAGTGCCAGGGGCCAGCAGGCAGGGGGCGGGCCCAGCCCGCGTCACCCGGTAGCAACCAAGCAGTGTGAGTGTGCGGGCGGCGCGGGCTGCGCGGGCGGCGCGGAGCCGAGCGAGCCGAGCCAGCCGAGCGGCGCCGCACTCACTGGCACTCACACCGGCGCGCACCCCGGCCCGGGACCCCGCGCGCGCACACACGGGAGGGCAGGGCCGCCTGAGCGCCTTCCACTCACGCACGGTCACAGGACAAGCAAGGAGCTGAGCAGGGACACGCAGGACGCACACTCCGCACGTTCCCGCCCGTGCCAGCACTTGCTGGGTCCCCTTCACTCTCATAGGACACACGCAGCTGTGCAAGGACATTCCAAGCACACACAAACGTGTGTAGACACTTGGCGGAAATGTCCACTGGCTCATATCTGCAGGACACTCCCTACACACATAGGTATCCATACAGAATTGGTTGAGTACACCCCCGAACATAACACACAAACACATGGGCATAGAGGTAGTCAGGGGACTGGGCATGCCCCCAAGCATGCCTAGCAGGGCACACAAACACACCATAGAAGTGATGAGGGATTCTGCACACACAGCCCCATACACACATCTAGTGGGATACACAGCCACACTCCTAGGAGTGCAGGCACAGGCTGCTCACACACTAGCAGGGCAAGTACATCCTCAGCTGTCCAAGGTCATTGTTGGCACAGTCTGTTCACACTTCCTCTCAGGTCACATACAAACATTCTGTAAACTCAACTCAGTCCTTCGCTTAGCCAGTGCGTAGTTGAAGGGACCCATGGGGACAGGGTCTGTGGGAGCCTCCATCACAAGCTGTGGTCAGGAGGGGTGTGAAGGCAGGCAGGGCCCCGGCAGAGGAGCCCTTCCCAGGGAATGATGGATGAGGCAGAGGTAGAGAGGCAGGGAGTGGTCTGCCCATCCACTCAGGCCTCACTCACGTGATCAGATAACTAAACAAATCCCAGACAGCCCAGCCCTGGCTGCCGGTCTGCTTTCCGGAAACAGAGCTCTGTTGGGAAGGGCTGTTGCTTATACAGGTGTGCCCCAGAAAGCCCTGGGCATGGACAGAATCCTGTTTACTCTCTGGTTCCTACTGACAGATCCGAAATGCTTATCTTCTTGGTTCGGTCCTATCCTTGAGTCTGAATGAGCCCCTCCCTCCACCGTAACCCCTGTGGAGGGGTGGGGAGCAGAGAGAAAGGAGAGGAGGCCTTGTCCTCATCATCTCCAGCTGCATCATTCTGGCAGACCATTTGATCTCTCTGTACTTCAGTTTCTTCATCTGTGAAATGGGGCTAATTCAAACGTCACAGCCTTATGGTGAGGCCCCATCTGTCACAGAGTATGACAGATAAGAGGTGCTCAACAGGGTGGCTTTTCCTTCTCCCTTTCCTTGGGAGATGAGACCCGCTGGTGAGAAATGATGAAGAACCCTATGTTGTTTCATGGTAAGTTCTGCACTGGGTAGTGATGGTCACTATCCGTCGCTGAAAGCTATGGTATACCATGTCAAGATGTTTGAAGATGTCATCTCATTGATTCCTTACACCACCCCATGATGTAGGCAGGATTCACTGTTCCCCTTTTGCAGTGAGGAAAGTAAAGCGGGGGGACTGCTGGCTGGTGGCAGAACTGGCGTTAGAATCCAGGTGTCCCGCGCGGCCGGTGTGGCTCAGTGGTTGAGCACTGACCCATGCACCAAGAGGTCGCTGGTTTGATTCCCGGTCAGAGCACATGCCCAGGTTGTGGGCCCAATACCCAGTGAGGGGCGTGCAGAAGGAGAGCAGTCGATGTTCTCTCTCATCGATGTTTCTATCTTTCTCCCTCTTCCTTCCTCTCTCTCTAAAATCAATAAAGAAAAACAAAAAAAGAATCCAGGTGTTCGGACTTTTGAGGCTTCCTCTGCCCCTCCCTGGCCTCCTCCCCACACCCCTATAGGGCTCCAGGGATCAGAGCACAGCTGGAAACGCAGGTAAAACCTTGTTCCCTGAACCTTCTCCTGAGGCCTCTTGCATGGGGACAGCCCGACCTGAGGAGGAAGAAAGGAGCAGAGAGGGCCAAGAGCACGCAGGGGTCGCAGCGGGAATGGGCCAGCCCGAGGGCTTCCTAAGCACAGTCTGGGATCCTGATGGGAGAAAAAGTCAGCCTTCCAAGACTCAAAGGCCAGGGGAAGGACAGGAGAGCCTGGAAGTGGGTCATTTCCAGAAATGCGTGTGGGGATTAGCCCTTTCATAGGCACAGAATGGCTTCTTCGCCAGAGGTGGCTGCGTCACCAAGTGATTACGTAATGACACAGGGTGTTAAGACACCGACACTGAACCATCATTTCGCAATTTTTTTCCTTTGGGAATAAGGGAGTGTTGTCATCATCTTACAGATGGAGAAACTGAGGCTTCAGAACAGTAAGCGACTGGGAATGAGAGCTTAGATTTTTTCTGGCCCCTGACCCTGTATTTTAAAAAAAATGTTTTTATTGATTTTTTTTTTTTTCCTAGAGAGAGAGGAAAGGAGAGGGAGAGAGATAGAAACATCAATGCAAGAGAACATCGACTAGTTGTCTCCTGTACGCACTCTGGGGACAAAACCTGAACCCTAGGAATTGAACTGGCAACCTTTTGGTGCATGGGATGGTGCTCAACCAACTGAGCCACACCAGCCAGGGCTGAATCTGTGTTCTTTTTTTAGAAATATGTTTTTATTGATTTTTTTAGAGAGAGTGGGAGAGAGAAATAGAAACATTTATTGGCTGCCTCCTGCATGCCCCCCACTAGGGATCGAGCCCGCAACCTGGGCATGTGCCCTGACTGGGAATTGAACCGGGACCTCTCAGTCCATGGGACAATGCTCAATCCACTGAGCCTCACTGGCAGGGCTGAATCTGTGTTCTTTTGACATCAAAGCTATACCCATGTTCACTGAGGGCGGACACAGAATGGGGGCTGACAACTCCATTCTGCTGCTTGACCTGTGGGTCTGGCTTTTTGGAGAATCAGTTCATGGCTCTTGGTTCTGCAGGTACTCCTGGGAGGGTCTAGAAGGTGTGGGGCATAGGGCTGAGACTCCAAAGCACAGAGCCAGGGAACCCGAGGATGCCAGCTGGAGAAACACTGGGCCATATGCGGGGCCGACCTCTGGCACGTGGTGGAGTTGAGAACCACTGTGAGGTCCGAGTCTGTCTAGCTCTGAGCCCAGCTGCGTTGGGTAGGTCCCCAGGAGGCGTAGAATTGGTGTTAGCTGGGCAGGTGGGCAGTTTCTAGAAAGAGTGTGGGCTGTGGAGTCAGGCAGACTTGGACTCAAAAGCCAGTGTCTCCCTCCTCCTGTGTCTGACCTGGGCAAGTCGTGACCTTAGGCCCTCCATGTCACCTGTGGAATGGAGGCCATGAACAGCCTCACAAGCACTGGAGGTGGGGACGGGTAGAGGGTGCATTGTGTAGTGCCTGGCACGCAACAGGCAGTCGGTGTGCTGTAATGTTCTTGCCTCTGCCTTCCCGGTGCCAAGCACCATCATCTGCCCTGCGCTCCCTCAGTTTCTCCACCAGTGGAGTGCAGCTGGCTGCCCCTTCCCTGCCAGGTGAGGACGCAGGGGGAAAGTGTATTGGCAAGTGAATATACTTGCCAAGGCTGGGGCACCACTGGGCACGTGTGGGGATCTTTAAGCAGCTGGACATGTCTAGACCCCTCATCAATCATGTCACCCCTCATCCCCGTGCTGGGTGGGCAGCTCGGCACTTTGGACTGGCCCTTGGTCAGGAACACTGCGTCCTCATTTGCCCCCCACCTGCTTCCCCCATAGGCTGCTAACCTCCCACCCGCAGACACACAAACGCTCCTGTCTAATGAGCTAGATGTGGGTTCTGGAAGGATGCAGAACACCCATTAATAATGCAGATCCCACTGACTCAGACATGTTCGTGAAGACTCCGGGGGCATCTTATCAAACACCCCTGGATTATTTTTATGCACAATTATTTTTATGAGTATCACTGGGCCAGAAGGTGCTGGTGGTTTAATACAGCGCTTCTCACCTGCTTTGCTGCCTCCACACTGTTCAATGTGCAGCACCTGGGGGGGGGGGGGTGCGTCAGCCTCTCTAGAGCGCATTGGCAACGTCCCAATGGGGGTCTGGTACATATTCCTTTGGCCATTATGGCCTGTTTCCTGGCTGAGAACCACCCATTAAAGCTCTTCCTTCCAGTAGGCGACAGGCCTTTTGGAGGAAATGACCTTTACCCTGCACTTAGCGGGATGTCCTTGGCTGGCACCTCTGGCTGGTGTCCGCGCTCCGGGAGGAAGGGCCCTCCCTGGCCTAACGTGTGCCCCCAATTTCCCCCCTTCCCGGAGGGTGCACTGACAGAGCTCTTGGCATGCTGTGCGGACAGGACCTTCTCTATCCTAAGAGCCATTTCTAACCCAGAGGCGGGGTCAGTGGAGGAATCCCCAGCACTTGCTGGGTGATGGAATGGGGCACCTGTCCACTCATTTCTTTATAAGTCCCCATTTAAACACACATTTATTGAGCAGCTACCCTGCGCCGAGCCCGGTGCTGCCTTCGGCAGGGGCCCCGGTGATGCATGAAGCCCATTTTCCTTTAGATTCTAATGACATAGGGCAAAGCAGGAAGGGACATGGGAGCGACCCCTGTGGCGGAGCGCTGCCTCTTCCGTGGCCTAGACCGTGGCCTAGACCGTGGCCGGGCCACGGCCAGCGTGAGCCGGTCGGCGCGAGTTTGCAGCATAGCCTGCGTCGGCTGAGAGGCGAACTTGATGTATGAAGCGATATTAAAAATGCAGCTCTTTCTGATAATTTATTATGCACATTCTCATAAACACATTACACTCGTCACAGTACATTTACTAGCACTAGTCCTACCAGTGGGGAAAAGTTAACACTTACCTAATGATGCTGTTTTGCAGAAGGCAGATGCTCTCGGAGCAGCTGTGATGAGCTAAATGGCTCCAAGAGATGCCCCTGCCCCCAGGACCCTCCCTGCCCAGTGGTTTGCAGACCACAGGTCTGTGAGCCCCTACCTCACTTACCCCTCTGGCTTTCCACAGGAGGACACTGAGGCCTACTGAGACGGAGCACCTGGCCCAAGGTCACACGAGGCAGACCTGGAACTCACACTCAGGGTTGAGCGCAAGGACCGTGGCTCCCTGTCCCACCACACAGGCCATGGTCGGGGCTTGAAAAGAGGCCAAGGTGAGAGGCTCACCTGCCAGGAGGGGCTCAGCCCCGGATCAGGCTGCCTCCGCCTGGAATCAGAGGCCAGGGAGGGATAATGCGAAAAGCTTAGGGGAAGCTCCAGAAATAACCCGCTGGGGGACAAGGGGTGGAGCCTGAGGCTTAGGTGACAGCATGGCTGAGGCAGTGCCCCCCATAAGAGGCCTGGGGGCCACTGGAGCTCAGGGTCTGGTTCCAATGTCTTCGGAACTGGGGCGAACGTCTGAGCATTATGAACAGGTTGGGGTGGGCAGGAGCTCTGACTGGCAGTTTTGAAACCCAGGGCCAAAAGCCACAGATGTTCCCTCAGACAGCTTCGAATTACTGATGCAATTTAGAAGATATTAACAATGCAAATGGTGGTTTCTAATTTTAACTCATTTTACTTCTTAAATTTATGAAATATTTCAGTCATACAAAAAGGCCTAGGGTATGATGTAGACTGCCCACACCCACCAACTAGCTTAAAAAATAATTACATGTTCCTCTAAAAGCTAAGCCTAGAATTACCATGTCATCCAGCAATTCCATGCCTAAGTATATACCCCGAGGAATTGGAAGTAGGGACTCAGACACTTGTACACCCATGTTCACACAGCATTATTCATAATGGCCCAAAGGGAGACATCCCAAGTTCTCCAAGTGGAGAAACAAATGTGGAACACAGTGAAATATTAGTCAGCCCTAAAAAGGAATGAAGTTCTGATAAATGCTACAATCTAGATGAACCTTGAAGACGTGTTAAGTGAAATAAGACAGATACGAAAACACAAAATATTGTATTATTTTACTTATATAAAATGCCTAGAATAGATCAATTTATAGAGACAGAAAAAACAGAGGTTGACAGGGGTTGAGGTACGGGGAGGAGAGAATGGGGAGTTATTGCTTAATGAGTACAGTGTTTCTGTTGGGGTGATGAAGATATATTTTTGAAAGAAATAGTGGTGATAGGTGCACAATATTATGAACGTAAATAATGCCATTAAATTGTACACTTAAAAATGATTTTGTGTTATATTTTACAATAACTAAAACAAGACATCACAAATGCATTTGAAATCCCCCAATAGTCCTCTTCCATCCACTGCTTTCCCCAGAAACAATTACTGTTTTTTAAAAAAGAAATGTTTTTATTGCTTTTTGGAGAGAGAGGAAGGGAGAGGGAAAGAGAAAGAGAAGCATCGATGAGAGAGAAACATCGATTGTCTGCCTCCTGCATGCCCCCTACTGGGCATCGAGCCCACAACCTGGGCATGTGCCCTGACCAGGAATCAAACCTGCAACCTCTCAGTGCGTGGGACAACCCTCCAGTCAACTGAGCCACACTGGCCAGGGCACAATCACTATTTTGAATTTGATAATTATCACTCCATGCATTCATTTTTACATTTACTCCAGATGCATGCGTCTATAAACAATATATGGTATTGTTTTGCATGTTTCAAAACTTCATATCAATGGTAGCATACTCTCCATATACTCATTCAATTGATTTTTTCACTTACCACTGTTTGTGAGATTTATTCCTGCTGATGCATGTGGCTACAGTTTTTCATCACTGTATAATATTCCACTTTGAATACATCACAATTTATTTCTCCTTTCTCTTCCTGTTGTACATTGAGGCTGATTCCTGCATGTTGCTATTATAAACCTGAGGCAATGGATATTCCTGTCTCCTGGCCCACATGTGGGAGAGTTTCTTTACAGGGACTTGGTGGGTCGAAGGACATGTGTATCTTTAGCTTGACCAGACAGTGTCAAATTGCTCTCCAAAGTGGTTATGACCCTTTCCATTCCCACCAGCCCTGTGTAAGGGTTCCAGTTCCTCTGCTTCCTCCTAACACCTGGCCTCACCAGACTTTGAATTTTTGCTGGACTGATAGATGTGAAAGGCATCTCATTGTGTTTAATTTGTTCTTCTCGCTGACCAGGTGTTGTAGCATTTTTTTTCCTACTAAGGGCAGGCATGTACTGCCAACAGATACATGTAGCAAATTGAAAATTGAAGAGGTATTGACACTCTGATGCACTAAAATCTTTTTATTTCAGGCAAGAGGCATGAGATAGTGTGTTCCCGTTGTATAAGTAAAAGGATATACACACTCATGTATCTTTCTATATGCATAAAGTATCTCTGAAAGAATAAATGGGAAACTGATAAAAAGAGTTCATCTAGGCCCGGCCAGTGTGGCTCAGTGGTTGAGTGTCAACCCATGCACCAAGAGGTCGCCAGTTTGATTACGGGTCAGGACACGTGCCCAGGTTGTGGGCCAAATTGCCAGTGAGGGGCATGCAGGAGGAGGCCAATCAATGTTCTCTCTCATCAATGTTTCTATCTCTCTCCCCCTCTCCTTTCCTCTCTCTCTAAAAATCAATAAAAGAATAATTCAGCCCAGCCGGTGTGGCTCACTGGTTGAGCATCAACCCATGCACCAAGAGTTCACTGGTTCGATTCTGGGTCAGGGCACATGCCTGGGTTGTTGGCCCCATCCCCAGTAGGGGGCGTGCAGGAGGCGGCCAATGGATGTTGTTTCTCTCACATCAATGTTTCTTTCTCTTCCTTCCTCTCTCTAAAAAAATCAATAAAAACATTTTAGAAAAGAATGATCTTTAAAGTTCTCATTACAAGAAAAACATCATAACTATGTATAGTGACTAGACTTATCGATCATCTCACAATATATACTAATATCCAATTATTATGATAGACACCTGAAACTAATACCTGTCAATTATACTTCAATACAAAATTATAATTATTTAAGTCACTGACTCCCTGGCCCCTGAGACAAGTCCTAATCCTGGCTCCACAGTGAGGGTGGTGGGAGCTGGGAGCCAGGACTTGGGTCCCCCAGGCAGGGCTCCCCACCGGACGGGCGCTGTGACTTCCACAGGGCAGAGAGGCCGGCTCCCGAGTCCTTCCGTTGGCTGAGCACTGCCTAGCTCCCCACCAGGACTTCTGTCCCCGTTGGTCTGGGGCCTGGCGTCCCACACAGCTCTGAGCGTGCTGCCCACGCTTCCTTCCGCTGCTGCCTTGCTCTCAGCCTGCTCCGAGCAGCGGAGATCCCCGAGTCTCTGGAGACAAGACCTCTGGTGACCTGGGCCTCCCCCCACTCCGTTCTCCCAAATCCCTTTGAGGCTTCTGCCAACATGCTGAGCTCCAGCCCCCCCACACCTCCACCCGTTCCCTGTATTATGGTGGTTCCTGATTCCTTTGCAGCCAACACAAGGGCACCAGTCCTGGACCTGTGGGCCACCAACCACCTCCCGATGACTTCATTTCAGCCACCCCCGGCCCTGCCGTGCCTGTGGCCATACTACTTCCGAAGCCACCTCTGTAGCTCAGGCGGGGTGAGGGGATCAGACCCCGAGGCGGGCCCCCAGTCCACGGCACAGAATGTCATTCACTTCCTCTCCTCACCCGCCGGGCCAGGCATCTCCACGGGCTCTGAACCCTTCGGGAGTCCCAGGGTCTGAGGAGCAGTTTGAAAACCTCTGCCCCCCGCGAAAGCCCACAGCACAGCCGAGCAGGCCCTGAAGTGGCATTCCCTAAGCTCTGTCACTGGTGACCCAGCTCCTCGGCCGAGCCCTGCGTCGTTATTTACTTAATGTTTCTCTTTAAAAAGCACCTCACTTAAAAAATGCTTTCATGCCAGGTTAGCTTCGTCCTAACAATAATATCTGTGAAGGGGATTGATGTGCTGGGTATTTTTCTCTACTGCACATTGCAATCAACATATAATTATTGCAACAAATATATTTTATTAAGTAAATGAGGTTAAGCCAATTGCCCAAGGTCTCATCACTAGAAAGAGGCAGAGTCAACATTTGATCTGAAGGGTCCTCACAGCCCATGCAGCCCCCTCCCACGGCGCCGCCCAGAGCCCAAGACACCCACACCCGGCCCATGCCTCGCCTGCTGCCCCCACCTGGGGACCGCCCGGCGCACTCCTATGCTGCCCTCGGAGCCCTGCTCAGGCATTATTCCTTTCTGAAGCCATCTCAGGAGTTCTTCCCACCAGGG
Organism: Molossus molossus; assembly: GCF_014108415.1. Classification (NCBI taxonomy): domain Eukaryota; kingdom Metazoa; phylum Chordata; class Mammalia; order Chiroptera; family Molossidae; genus Molossus; species Molossus molossus. The sequence continues at coordinate 42,026,984 of NW_023425354.1, read as the reverse complement.
CCCCTCGGGACAGTGTCTGTGCCACATCACAGGTCTGCATGTCTCTCTAACAGTGTCAAATTTCTTGTGACCTTGGGGCACTGCTTCATCTCTGTGGCCCTAGAGCTGTGGGGTCAAACTCGATGTGCCTCCCAAGCCCCTGGGGAGCTCAGGCTGCAGGCCAGAGTGGGCCCAGGAATCACCTATGTCCCCAGGGCGGTGGGACAGGCAGGCCTTCCACCAGCACAGCATAATCTTCGTTAACATGGAACCCTGGGCCAGTGAGGTGACTGTGAGGGAGGGCCAGGGCTCCGGGCTGTGTTCCCCCTGTCTGGAGGGAAGGTGTTCTACCCTCTCCCGCCCCCTAGAAGTCTCAGAGCGTGGCCTCTGCTCAGGGCTGAAGCCCACCCCAGTTAGGCCAGCAGAGTTTTCCTAGGGCTGCTCCCTGGGCCTTGCCTGGGCTCTGGTGGCCCAGGTGGGACTGTACCTCGACCCCCCCACAGGGCCGCGGCAGAGGATACTTAGACCTGAGGAGGACCCTATTGCCTCTCCGTCATAACTCTCCCTGCCCAGGCCCGCTGATATAAGCCTAGGTCTCCTCGGGGCCTTTGCACAAGCCAGCAACTCCTCCAAAATACTCATGCACCAAATCATATTATGGGGGCTCATTCTCACCTTTTATTTTATTTTATTTAATTAATTAATTTATTTATTTATTTATTTTCCTTACCCTAGGGCATTTTTGCATTTATCTTCAGATAGAGCTGGAGGGAGAGAGGGAGGAAGAGAGAGAGAGAAACATCGATGTGAGAGAGAGAGACACATGGACTGATTGCCACCCACACAACCCCAACCGGGGCCGGGGACAAACTGCAACCGAGGTACGTGCCCTTCGCAGGAACTGAACCCCGGTCTCTCTGGTCCACAGGCAGACGCTCTAACCGCTGAGCCAAACCGGCCAGGGCTCATTCTCACCTTTTAGAGCTCAGCTCAAGGCCATTTCCTGGAGAGGCCTGACAACCCCACCAAAGCAGCTGTGCCCAGGACCTGTTTGTTGTTTATGTCCTCGGGGGCAGGGACCTAGCACAGTGCCTGGCCCATGGTGGGTGGCCCTCAGTTCAACCACTGTTGAAGGGAGAAGTCTGAGCACATAGCGGCCTGGCCCAGCTGTGGCTGTCCTGACCAGGGACCTCAGGGTCACAGGTAGGGCAGCAGGATGGAAGGAGGGCGGGGCCAGCAGAGGCCCCACCCCCACCAGCCACTCCTCCCTGCCTGCACAGGCTCCTACTCCAGGCAGGCTGGTGGCCTTGGAGACAGCAGCCTTTAGAGGGAGGAGGGGAGAGCGGAGGGTCATCCATCAGCCAGAGACGTGGAGAGCCTGGTAAATCAGGGACGCTGTCTGAGGCCCCTCCGCCACTGTCTGCCTGGTGCTCCAGGCGTCTGGGAGCCGGGAGGCAGGCTGAGGGGCCGCTTCAGCCCAGCTGCCGCCTTGGGGACTGGGGACAGCCAAGGCAACTCCAGGGCCACGGTGGTTGAAGAGGGGGGACCAAGACAGTGTTCCATGCCCACCGCCTCCCTTTTTTTCAGGCACTTAGGTGTGTTACCCAGAGGTGGCCAGTGACCTTACATAACCCTCATCTCCTGTTGCAAGGCAGGTCATCATTTTGTTTAAATTCTTTTGAATCTCAATATACAATAGTATAGAGATGAATAAAACACACCAAAAAAACATAACCACCAAAATGAACATTGTCATCTTTCTTTAGAGAGGTGTTTTTACTTTAAAAATGCGAATTATAACATAGAAATTTGCATAAAACACAGATGCACAGTGCAATGCAGTCATAAAGCATGATCACCACCACATCCTCACAGAAGCCACGGAGGACGCAGCCACCCCACGGAGCCGCCTGCGACGCGCCGTCGCGTCCAGCTTCCCCTGCCCGGCTTATTCTGACTTTCATGGTTTCCTGGTCTTTCATTTTTATTTATTTTTTTAATCCTCACCTGAGGATATTTTTTTATTTATCATCAGAGATGATAAATCTCTGGGAGGGAGGGAGAGAGAGAGAGAGACACATCGACTGGTTGCCTCCCGCACGACCCGACCAGGGCCAGGGATGAACCGCAACCGAGATACGTGCGGAATCGAACCCGAGACTCTTTGGTCCTTGGGCTGAGCCAAGCCGGCCAGGGCGGTTCCCTGGTCTTTTAAAAATATAAATACAGAAAAGACATCACAGACAAAAACGTCCCTTCCTGAGTGTCATCCCCACCCCAGGGGGAAGCATAATTACGAACCTAGTATCCGTCATTCCAGGCTCCGTTTGGTATTTTTACTGTGCACACTTGTGTGAGAGAGGGACTGTTTTACATGGTTTGAAACTTTTCCGAAGTGGCATCAGCACCGCACGTAGTATTCTGCAACTTGCTTGTTCACTTACCCCTAAATGCTTCATAAAAACAGCTTTACTGAGGTATAATTTATACACTATCGAATCCAACCACAGAAAGTGTATGAGTTAATGATTTTTAGTCAACTTACAGAGTTGTGCAACCATCAGCAAAATCCAATTTTAGAACATTTCCATCCCTCCTAAAACGTCTGAATGTTTTTGGTTTTCTCTCTTTTTCTCTAAATGCTGTTGATGCACCTTTTAATAACTGCTCCTTAACAAGCTCCTACTTCGTGCCAAGCGCCGTCTGGGAGCACCGCACACGTGGCCCGTGTAACCCACCTCTGGAAGGTGCGTGTGCTGAGACCGTGCCGGCAGGGGGCGCGGGGACACGGAGAGGCCGAGACACCTCCCAAGGTCACAGTGCTAGAGACCAACAGAACAGGCCACGGGCCCAGCCCTCTGAGCCCAGCGCCTACACTGAACAGCCCCATACACAGCGGCTCTGAACCTGTGCGATGCTCCTGCTCTGTCGTGTCAGGCAAACACCCCCCTGAGGAGAAACGGAGGCTCAGAGAGGCCAAGTGACTTTCTGGGTGTCCCTGGGATGGGAAGCAGCAGAGTTGGGATTTGAATCCAGATCTAAGTGATCCCCAGGCTCCTCAGCCTTTCTAGTCCCGCGTGCTGCTTTTCTTTTTCATTACAGAAAAGGGAAAAAGGGAGAGACAGGAGGGGGTGGTGGAAAGGGAGAGAGAGATGTCAGAACCACCTTCTACCTCCTTTCATGCTCATCATATGTGCACGAACACACTGACACACCTGCACATGCCCTTGTACTGGTGACACACACCTGCACACACCGTACAGGTGCACATCCACAGTGCACACATTCACACTCGTGAGCGTGGTGTATGTACACACAGCTGTGCACACACTCAGCTGACCAGGGTTGGTGTTCAGAGGTCCGTTGTTGCTCAAAGTGAAGAGACTGTGAGTGTGTGTGTGTGTGTGTGTGTGCATGTGTGCGTGTGTGTTGGGAGGTGGGGGGTTCAGTTTTGTGGGCTCCCCTGGCGGCTCCTTTGCCAGGGTCCTGGCCTGGGAAATGCCCTGTCACGGGCAGGGTCCCTGCTGGGAGGGCTTGAGCTCTGGACCCCCCGCCTCTCTTCTGCCCAGCCTGCTGAGGGCCTTTGCTAAATAAAGTTTCAGCGCCAGGGAAACAGCTGGGCACGATCTCTGGGGACATGGCTGAGGAGCCCAGGGCCAGCCCAGCCTTGTGTTGCCAGGAGTTGAATTCACGTGACTCTACTCACTGGCCTGGATGCTTCTTGTCCCCAAAGATCATCCCCATACCTGGAGTCGCTGGGACCTGCACGGACCTGTGAGGGGTGGGGGAGCCTCCTCAGAAAAGCAATAGCAGCCTTGGCGGGTGCAGCTCAGTGGTTAGAGCCACGGCCCTGTGCCAAAGGGTCGTGGGTTTGATTCCCACTCAAGGGCATGTACCTGGGTTACAGGTTTGATTCCCGGAGCCGGTCAGGGTGCATGCAGGAGGCACTTGATCAATGTGTCTCTCTCACATTGATGTTCTCTCTCTCTCTTTCTCCCTCTCCCTCCCTCCCGTCCTTCCACTCTATAAAAATCAATGGAAAAATAAATCGTTGGGTGAAGATTAATAAAAAACTAAAAAAAAAAAAAAAAAAAAAAAAAAAGCAGTAGCAAATAAAGAGTGAGCACACACTGTGTGCCAGACGCTTGCCCTCAGCCCAGGTCTGTGAGGTGCCCATGATCACCGCCACCACCACCTGACCAGGCCCCTGGGGACACAGGTCCTCATCCGGGCCCTGCGGCCAGCCCTAGGTTCCTTACTCCCCACCCCTGAGACCGGAGAGCTGGACTAACAGAGCGTTTTCTACGTCTGTTCCCCAGAGCTCCTACCGGTGGGGGCAGGGAGATGGGGAGCCCCAGGGGGCAGTTTGGGATCCATCCCCATTCCCACTGCCCACACGGCTCTCCCCTCTGACCCAGTCTCTCCTGGGATCCGCGGCAGGAAGGAGGCCAAGAGCAGATGGAAAGGCCGCCTGTCTGGATCCTCCACCCCAGGCTGCCCTGCCCCACACTCTGCCTCTGGGGAGGGAGAGGGAGCCTCCACCAGAAGGCAAGCAGGTGGTGGGCCCAGCTGCGGGGGAGCTGCCCCAGATATCAGCCAGAAATGCACAGGAAGGGGAGATGGACACACACACACATTCCACACCCTAGTGCACACAGACACAGAAAGATTCAACTGTTTACAGAATGTGAGACTGGTCGGTTCAAACTGCTCATCCACGTGCCGGGAAAAGCTCTGCGGCGGGCAGGGGAGGGGTGAGACCGAAGGGAAACCGGCTCTGGCCTGGCCCAGACCCCGGGGGAGAAGGACCCCAGCAGGCCCTGCCAAGGTTGTCCCCTGCAGAGAAGGGCCTTGGGGCTCCCGCTGCCCCATCCCTGTTCCTTCCCTGCACCTGGCATGAGACTCTGCAAACAGCCAGGGCTCTGACCTGCACACGCCCAGCACCCCACCCCACCCCAGGCTGCCTTGTGCAGAAAGCCAAGAGGAGCACGGTCGCCCCATCAGAAGCATGAAGAGGTAACGGGGGAGGAAGGCAGGCGGCGGGAGGGGAGAGCTGGCAGAGCCCAGGGGAGCCCAGACAGGCTGCCCCTGGTCCTCTCTGAGACAGGCGGCAGCTCCGAGCTCTCTCTTTGATGCAGACCCCAGGATGTCGGCAGGATCTTCAGTGCCAATTACTGGAGACATAATTCTGCGTGCTCATCCCCTGCCTCTCAGCAGATGCTCTTTGGGGACATTTTAAGTCTGACTGTACCTGCTGAGCTGCTGACAAGTGACGCCTCTCTCACCCTCCCTCCCTCCCTCCTCGCTGCCATCCACCTCATTTCTCCCAGGCTCTCTCATGGGGAAAAGGGGACCAGAAGCTGGGTGGCACCCTCCCTGGGCCCGAGGCAGGGGCCTGCTCCGGTCAGTCCGCTGCACCCGCTGCCTGGCTCTGCTTCTAGATGGGGTGCGGCGGAGCTGTGTCCCTAGAGTTCATCTTCCCCACTGGCTCCTTAAAGGCAGGAGTTGTGTCTTATAAACTGTCCAGAAATATTGCTGGATTGATAGATGGGTAGGTGGATGGGTGGAGGAATGGGTGAGGGAGGAAGGAGGATGGGTGGAGGGACGGATGGACTGAGAATATTGAGCAGATGGATGGAGAAATAGGAAAATGGATATTATGTGTGGACCAGCATGCTGAAAGACATATGAGAGGATGGACAGAAGGATGGACGGCTGTCCTGAGGGAGGATGGATGGATGAATGGAAACAGTCCCAGTTCAGGGTCCATCTGCTCTCCACCCCCAGGGAAAGGCCAGAGTATCTGGAGCCAACACTTCCCACAAGCTGTGGGGTCCCCTGCCTGGGGCTCACTCAGTATAAAGCCACTGATAGGCCCCCCAGGAAGAGTGGACGTTGAAGCCCTGGCTGCTGAGGACCCAGTGTTAGCACCCTGCCTGGGCTCCAGGCCGCACCGCCCGGGCGAGGGAGTAACAGGTCTGGCCGGCCGTCTGGCTGTCCACACACTCCCTGCGCCAGAGCCCACCCGCCTGGCTCACCCTCCCGGCCAGGCCCCTGCGTAGGGGCTGTGGGAGGTGTGAGGGCCGAGTCAGGACCCTAGCTCCGAGCGCCCCGCCTGCTTCAGCAACACCCGCCCCCCCGGAGTTCATACCACGTCTCCTGCCCCCGCCCTAAAGCTCGCGATTCTGCCCATCAATACGGCTTCTGCCCATCAATACGGCTGCACCAACAGAGCAGCCCCGAGAGGTTCTGCAGATGGGGATTAACTGGTTTACTTCACATGTTAATTAGCCAACCCTAAATATGTATGCAGATCAGAATTTAAATTAATTCACACAGAAGTATTTTTAAATAAATCACTGAACTGCACCTCTCTCCTCCCTCTCCTCAACCTGCCCCCGGCACAGGAGTGTGGACAGGTCGCCCCGGGGACAAACTGCAACCGAGGTACGGGCCCTTAGCGGGAACTGAACCGGGGTCTCTCCGGACCGCAGGCCAACGCTCTAACCGCTGAGCCAAACTGGCCAGGGCTAGAAAAACACTTTTTAAGGCTGATTGTGGACGATCCTGAGAACACAGTTCAACCGGGGCCAAGGCAACCAGAGCTATTAGAAATGAACAGGAATTTGGAGGAAGAGAGGTCAGAGGGTGAAGCCAGAGACACGGGGCGAGGCAAGGGGTCCCCAGTGAAGCCCCCACAACCCCGTGGGGGTGGCTGAAAGACAGTGATGTTTGCACGGCAGTGATATGAGCCTCCCCCACCCCACCCTGGCCGTCCAGTCTCCTGCCCACCCAGAGCCTTGTGGTGGGGGACTGGGGACGACGGGGCCGAATTACACATTCGAATCTCTGTAGTTCGGAATCTCGTATCTGGAGACTTAGATCTACCCCCAATACAGAATTAACTCAGCCCAAGCCAGACTTCAGAGGTGACTCAAACGCTCCGGGCCTTTGCAGAAAACTCAGCACATACTTCAGCTTTCCCCACGACAGCCAAGTGGACTCTGAAGACTCCTTTCCAGGGAGTCTGCAGCCAGGGGGACCCACCATCCAGTCCCCACAACCAAGGGGTTTCCCAGGAAGTAGGCCTTCCAGTGCCAACACCAGGAAGCTCCCAGGCCAGCTGGAGGAGTGGGGTACCCCACACGCTGACATCTGGGTGCCAGGGCTGGGTGCCTGACCGAGCTCCTCACACCCGTCCCCTCAGTTAGTCCTCGCAACACGGGAGGGAGACATTCTTTTTTTTTTTTTTTTTTATCCTCACCTGAGGACATTTTTCCATTTTTTTGTTCAGATAGAGCGGGAGGGAGAGAGAGGAAGAGAGAGAGAGAGAGAAACATCGATGTGAAGGGACACATCGAGTGGCTGCCACCTGCACGACCAACCAGGGCCGGGGACAAACTGCAACCGAGGTACATGCCCTTAGCGGGAACCGAACCTGGGTCTCTGTGTACCGCAGGCCGACGCTCCAACCGCTGAGCCAAACCGGCCAGGGCGGGAGGGAGACATTCTTGTCCCCACTTCGCAGATGAGAAAACCGAGGCTGGGAGAGGTTAAGCAACTTGCACAAGATAACACAACTAGCAAGTGGCAGAGCAAGGATTTGAACCCAGGTCCCTTCTCTTAAGCTGTGTGCTCATCCACATGGTCTCCTGAGGAGGCCCCACTTGTGGGAAATGGAAATCAGCAGCCTCACTCTGGGCCGCAGGCCAGGGCCCGGGTCTAGGCACCCTCCCTAACCCTAACCTCCCCCATTCCCGCCAATGACTCTGCCTTCCCGCAGGCCTCTGCCACCCCCACCCATCGGCCCAGCAGCCCTGTGAACTCCACCACACACCCACCTCTGGAATCAGAAACAAAAATGTCACCCCTTCCTGCTCTTGTTTGCAGCCTCAGTACCCCCCTTCCAAGCCCCGCCCCCCTGCCAGACGCTTCTCCCTCACCCACTGGCTCCTAGAGCAGAGGCAGCTCTTGCCACCCAGCCCAGGGATTCCCAAGCTGGGAATTCAAACAACTCAGCACGGAATAGACTCAAACAGCGTCAGCTAATGGAAATAACAAGATGATAAATTATTCCAGGGAAAGAGCAATTTCCCTTATACCTTGCTTGACTCAGAAAACACTATGATCGCAGTAGAAATTGGAGGTGTCAGAGCTGGTGTCTGGGGAAAGAAAAATGAAAGCATTCTGCTTGCCGCTGTCAGTGCTGCCCCAGGGTGGGGGCGCGTGGGGGTAAGAGAGTGTGTGAGGTCCGTCCGGGGCCAGGCCACAGCTGGCCCCAAGCAGGCCTGTCCTCCCTGGAAGGCCCAGGCAGCAGGACCTGCCGCCAGCTGGCTAACGAGGCTGGGGGGCCAAGGGCCGAAAGCCCAGGTCCTGGAGTCACACTAAGCTGTGTTCTCTTCCCAGCTCTGGCACCAGCTGGCTGTGTGACCTTAGACAAGTAATGTGATCTCTCTGAGCCTCCTGGAGATAACAGTAATGAGGATGGCGTGATATAATGTATGGCACATGCTCCGAATGGTGCCTCGTTCATGATAAGGGCAGCAGATCCCCTGGCTTCCCCCACCCCCGGCTGTGCCCACTCCCCATGACCAGAGAGGGCACAGAGCCGCAGCAGGGGACAGTGGGCACTGCCGTTGAACACGTGGCCCTGGGACCATGGGATTACCAGGTCCGCCCCCAGGGGCAGCTCCCAGAGGCGAGCTCCTGCCTGTGCATAGCAGGGGCAATTCTGGGGGCTCAGTCTGACCCCCACCTCCCACCCAGCCAAGGCTCTCACCTGCTCTCCTCTCGCTGAAGTGTCCAGAGGATGAAGGGCACCCTTTCCCTTGCCTGCTTGGATTTAGTTTGGCTTTTATGAGAGCTTTCAGCCAGTTTTATGAGAATCTCTCTGAGATGTGGTAAGAGTGCCTGACTTCTCCAGATGAACATGTAGGCGCCTTGGAAACTGGGCTGGACCATTCAGGGTGCTGCGGGGGTGGGAGACCTCTCTGCCCCCACACTGCCCAGCCCCAGGGTGTCGGGGCTGCCTCCCCCCAGCTGCTCCCGTCAGCACACCAGCCTCCCTTCACTCTGCCGCCATGCCCGGGAGACCCCGCTGGCCCGCAGGGAGATAAACGTGACCAAGTCACTGTTCTGAAGACATTTTTCTAGTTCAAAGGCCTTTGATTCCTTCCTGTCCCGGGAAGTGGCTGAACTCCCGGGCTGAAGCTCCTTGATGTCTGACTGCTGGAGAAGAAAGTTTTCCTCTGCGTGGTCACCTCAGTCCGAAGTTGGAGCTGGTTGCATATGGATTTCCAACATCCTGGCTAGGTTTTCCTCAACCGCATGGTTTTGGCAAATACCAATGTGAAACCGGAGATGGAGACAGAAGTCCCCGTTCCAGGCCGAGATGGGCCGAGTGGTGAGCACCCCAAAGAGGCCCAAACTTTAGGGATCCATAAACCAGAAAACCTCCCCCAGATTTGAGGGCTGGCATGCTCACATTTTTATCTTGCCCAGTAAGAATATAAAATCATAATCACCCTAGAGTTTCACCCTCACTTCAGAAAAAAAGAAAAGAAAAAGAATCGGGAAAAGGACCATCTATTTTAAGAGAAGGGAGTTTAACTTTGTGGACAACGGACAACGGTGTCCTCTGCTTTTCCTCCTTTGCCATAGCTGGGTAAAGTCTTCATCACCAACACGTCCATTTACCAGCTTCTGCAAAGCACCGAGGCTCGGGGCTGGATGCCAGACTCCGGGGTTCCAAGCTCGTGATGGCCATTGTGCTGTCGCACTGGCTGGGCCTGGTATTTCTCTTACCGGGTGGCCAGACACACAGCTAGGTTTGAACCTGGAGCCCACCTCTTGTTACCTGTAGGATCCTGCAGAAGGCCCTGGTGCCTCAGTTTCCCCAGAGGGTTTGAGAACTCTCCCTGTCATGCCTTGACTATAGATCTGGCCGTACTCACAGGGTCTGTACCCAGAAGGAACAGCCAGGCCAGTCAGGACCAGCTAGCTACATAATTTGCAAGGTTCAGTGCAAAATGCAAATTGAGGCCCCTGCCCAAGATTATTAAGAACTTCGAGATAGGGACAGCAGAGCATTAAGCTGAGCTTTGCCCACGGTCTTGCAGGTACCCACGGGGCCAGCTCCTAGGCCAGTGCGCCTCTAGCCACGGAGGGAGCAGCTGAGGTCCCTGGGCTGCTGATGTTCCCATGCCACGAGGACAGGGCACAAAGAGACACAGGGCAGCCTCCTGCTTTAGCAGGAACAGCAGGCAGACCCTCGTGCTCTGCTGGTGGAATGGGGGGTTACTGCTCAGTGGGGACAGAGTTCAGTCTGAGATGATGAGAAAGTTCTGGGGACAGATGGTGGTGATGGTTGCACAACGATGTCAATGTACTTAATGTCACTGAACTGTGCACTTAAAATGGTTGAAGTGGGGAGATTTATGTATATATATATTTTTGATCCTCACTTGAGGACATTTTTCGATATTTTGTTCAGATAGAGTGAGAGGGGGAGAGAGAGAGAGAAACATGGATGTGAAAGGGACACATCGAGTGGTTGCCACCCACACGACCCAACCAGGGCCGGGGACAAACTGCAACCTAGGTACGCACCCTTAGTGGGAACCGAGCCCGGGTCTCTCCAGACCATAGGCCGATGCTCTAACCGCTGAGCCAAACCGGCCAGGGCAGATTTATGTATATTTTGATCACAGTAAAAATAATTTTAAAAATGGAAAGAAAGCCCTGGCCGGTTTGGCTCAGCGGTTAGAGCGTCGGCCTGCGGTCCTGAGAGACCCGAATTCAGTTCCCACTAAGGGTGCGTACCTCGGTTGCAGTTTGTCCCCAGCCCTGGTTGGTTGTGCGGGTGGCAGCCACTCGATGTGTCCCTTTCACGTCGATGTTTCTCTCTCTCGGTTCCTCTCTCTCCCTCCCACTCTACCTGAACAAAAATGGAAAGGTGTCCTCGGGTGAGGATAAAAAAAAAAAAAAAATGGAAAGAAAGCCCTGGCCGGTGTGGCTCTGTGGGCTGGGCATTGTCTGGGCACTGAAGGGTCACTTGTTTGATTCCTGGTCAGGGCCCAGGCCCAGGTTTCAGGCTTGATCCCTGGTTGGGTGCCTCTGGGAGGCAGCAGATGATGTTCCTCTCTCTACAAATCAATAAAAAAGCTTTAAAAAAGTTACAAGAAAGGCAGGTGTATGGGGGGATGAGCTGGGGGCTGTGGACGTGCCGCTCCTCCTCCTGGGTTCAGAGGTGGCGCCCACAGTCCTGGAGGAGGTGCGGGTCAGTCCCCAGCCAGGCCCCGGCTGCAGAGGCCCTGAGACGTTCCCAGAGTGACGGAAGCTCCTGGAAACTGGAAGCCAAACCCATTCCTGCGCCTGCCTGTCGGTGGCCTGAAAAGACAGCGGCTCTGGAGTCCTGTGAGGAAGGGTTCATAAGAGCACGTGGTGTTCAGACACACGGGGCCACGGGCACCAGACAGGGCCCAACATGGGGCAGAATCTCTGTGCAGAGGCTGGGCTTTGTTCTCATGTGACATTAGCAGTGAGAAATGCCCCAGTGGGACAAGGGCTGACATGACCCTGTTCATCTAGAAGTTTTCATCTGTGCTACCCTTCGTCTTCTGTCTGGTCCGGATCCCTCCACCCTCAGGATCCTGACTTGTTCTCCCAGCAAACCCCACCCCACATCGAGTACAGTCTTTGGCATCCAACTGCCCTGCATTCAAATACAGGCTCTCTTGATCTCGATCGCTCTGAGCCTCAGTTTCCTCTTCTGTAAAATGGGAACAACAGGAGTATCTGTCTCCTAGGTGGGGGAGGATCCCTAAAGCTTGTAGCAGGTGGTTGTCTCAACAAATGGTGGCCATGATGGTTATTACGCAGCAAAATGCTGCACGTCTCCCTGGCCTGGCTCGCGGCATTGAGGGCTGTTGGTTGTCAGCACACAAAGCGGTGCGAGGAGGCGGGGTAGCGAGGCAGCCGGGAAGGCGCTGCCTGGAGCCCTTGCTGGGCCTCCCTCCCGGCGCAGCCTCCCTCTGCACGGCTTGCCGCACCCTGCATCGGGGAGAACAGTCTACTGGGGATGCAGGAGCAGGCAGAAACCCAGATTGCAGGCTTCGGGGGACCTTGAGAAGCAATGCCAAAGAGTGGGCGTTTTTTCACTGGGAAAGAATGACAGCCCCCCTCCCACCCGCCCCCTTTGAGCGGGGAAGTGGCTCACCTGCTGGGCCTGCGGATGCTTTTTGCTCCAGGGCTAAGGAACAGCTGGGGCAGCACATTTGTCCAGGGGTGGACTCCACCAGAGATTGGTCCCCTTGGCTGTGGGGGCTGCCAGCCAGGTCCTCATCACCCGCCCGCCGCTCCCCTGCCTGGGTGGGTGTGGGGATAGCAGTCCAAGGAAATGCAGGCAGACAGCTTCCACTAGATCAGAGGTTCCTGTGTGGTGTCCCCACCAGGAACATCGGCATCCCCTGGGAACTCAAAAATGCACACCCTCTGCGCCACCCTGGACCTCTGAGCCAGCAGCTGCAGGGCGGGGTCCATGACCCGTGTCTTAACCCCGGGGTAGGGCAGGGGCCATGTCTGTTTTGTCTACTACTGAACCTCAGCCTCTGACACTGCGCCTGGCAGCTGCCCAGTGGACGGAGCACTGTGATCCCCAAAGGAAGAGTGCGAACATTTTCGGTGCCCCAGGCTCCACGCAGCCACCACACTCACGTGCTTACGTCACGTAACAGCCCCTGGACACCGGTCTGAATTCGAGGTGTTTGATTTCTACAATAACCCTCTGAGGGAAGTATTGTCCCCATTTTACAGAGGAGGAAACCAAGGCTCAGAGGAGTACCCGTAAGTCCGGGACGAAGCAGGGGAGCTGGGATTTGAAACCAGCTGTCCCAAGTTCACGAGCTTCCCACCGGCTGTCTCTTTTAGGGACTACTTACTTGGCTTATCTGGTATTTGGGACAAATTAATTCCTTTCTATACTCTCCGATTTTTAGAGATGACAGAGAACACCCCTCATCTCCCAGTTCCAAAAGTTAATTTGTAATTTGGTTGTCTGAGAGGCAGCATTTTTGTAAAGAAAAGATTTCTTGGTTCCCAAACCAGGCTACAGAAAGCTCTGGACTCACCCTGGACGGTCTTGCTCAGCGGTTAGCGTGTCCGGCTGAGGACCAAAGAGTCTCGGGTTCGATTCCGGTCAAGGGCACGTTCCTCGGTTGGGGTTTGGTCCCCGGCCCTGGTGTGGGTCCTGGGGGAGGGAGGCAACCAGTCGATGTATCCCTCCCACATTGATGTTTCTCTCTCTCTCTCTCTTCCCCTCACACTCGAGCTTAAGATAAATGGAGAAATAGCCTCAGGTGAGGACTTAAAAACAGAAGCTCTTGATTCCTGGCAGCTCCCAGACCCTCGTGGGGGATTGCCTCTCCCCACGAAGCCCAGGGCTTCCTGGGTGAACTCTCGATGAAACCACTTCAGAATCCCAGCAGCCCTGGGACACATCTCCAGGACTGGCATCTGGGATCCACTCTGAGGGCTGATGGGATTGGGCTGGGGCTGGCCCAGGCACGGGTTCTGGTGGGAGCTGAGCAGGGGCTGTGCTGCAGCAGGTCCGAGAGGTCTAAGCGCTTTGGTCCCGGCACAGAGGTAGCTTGGAGCTGGGAGGCAGAGGCACCAGCCCCACAGGCCTCCTGTTTGGATAGAGAGGCTCTGGGGCGCTGTATCCTCGGCCAGGCAGGTCCTCATCGCTCCCTACCTCACTCACCTGGTCCCTCAGGGCTTCCCTCCGCCCCAGGGGTTTATTCCTGAGTTGATATGTATTTTCCATGCAAAAAAAATCTTGTGGTTAGAAATGTAATGTAGTATATAGTTTAAAAGGGGCGAAGTTTATAACATAGGGTGGCAATCCTCTGTCCCCCCTCAAATCCCTCTCTAGGCTTTGTTAGAACTCAGCCACTTCTGGTGTTTACCTTCATATTGAAATCTCAGGCTGACTCTATTTCTTGCTTTTTCAGTTTTATATATCATATATTATGATATCATATAAAGTGTCCCCAACGCACATATGCTTCTTATTCTTTTGTGTCTCTTGTGTATCTCCTCTGATCCCTTGCTCCAGCCTGGGCTGGCTGGCTGGCCTTGGCCACTGGCATCGTCCTGGGGCCTCCCTGTGCCCCTCTCCTGTGTTGGATCTCCGGCATCCTGTGTGCCCGGTATCCTTTCCTGCGTTTCTCCCTTGTTTGGTTGGAGCATATCCTCTAGTAGCTGCCCGAGAAAGAATGTATGGGAGGTAAATTAAAAACCACCACCACACATGTCTGGAAATATCTTCATTCTACTGTCACTGAAATTTGGCTAGACATAAAACTGGAGTAGAAATCATTCCCTGTCAGAATTCAGAAGATGCTGCTGCACTGTACTGGCTTCAAAATCTGCTTTGAGAATTTTTTTTTTTAAATCTTCACCTGAGGACATTTTTTCATTTTTTTGTTCAGACAGAGTGGGAGGAAGAGAGAGAGAAACATTGACGCGAAAGGGACACATTGAGAGGCTGCCACCCGCACGACCCAACCGGGGCCAGGGACAAACTGCAACCAAGGTACATGCCCCCAGCGGGAACCGAACCCGGGTCTCTCTGGACCACAGGCCAACGTTCCAATCGCTGAGCCAAACCGGCCAGGGCTGCTTTGAGAATTTCAATGCCATTTTAATCTCTGGTCCTTGTTATGTGACCGTTTGCTTTTTCTTTGGAAGGTTTTTGGACTTTTTTTTCCTCTTTAGGATTTTTATCCCGGTGTCCTAAAATTGTATGATAAGAAGGCTAGCTGTAATTCCTTAAATTTTTTATTTTGAAAGACTTCAGACATATAAAAAGAATACAAATATAATAAATACAGGAGTGGCAAAAGTACGTTTATAGTTGTGAGTGTGCAAAACAATTTATTCTTTCTTTTTAAAAACTTGATTTTAGCCCTGGCTGGTTTGGCTCAGTGGTTAGAGTGTCGGCCCAAGGACCAAAGAGTCTCGGGTTTGATTCTGGTCAAGGGCATGTACCTTGGTTGTGGTTCGGTCCTCGGCCCTGGTGGGGGTTGTGCGGGAGGCAACCAGTTGATGTTTCTCTCTCTCTCCCCCCCCTGCCTCCCACTCTATCTAAGATAAAAAAATGGAAAAAAATTGATTTTAGAGAGAGAGGGAGAGACATCAATTTGTTGTTTCACTTACTTGTGTATTCATTGGTTGATTCTTGTATGTACCCTGACCTGGGATCGAACCTGCAACCTTGGCATAATGACACTCACGAACTGAGCTACCCCCTGGGACCAAATAGAGGTTATCTGTGTATTATTTATTAATTATTGTATTATTTTCCATTCAAATGACTGTAAATCTACTTTTGCCCACCTCTGTATAATATATAAAATATAACATATATATTACAAACCCACCTATCCGTCGTCGAGATTACTAAAACATTACTGATAAAGTTGAAACCCCTCCTTCATTGCATGTCTTCTCCAGCTGTATCTTGAAATCTGTTGTTTATCCTCCCTCTGCATTTCTTTATTCTTTCACTGCATCAAATATATGTTAATAGATAACACTGCGTGTTTAAAATCTCTACATAGACGGCGTCACGATGATTTACATTTCTCCCTCTGTTTCTTTGCTCAGCGTTGTGCGTCATCCACGCTGAGTGTGGCCCCTCATTTACATGGCTGCGTGACAGTCCACTGTTCGACTGGACCACAATTATGTATCTATTCTTCTGTCCCTAGGATGTAGGCTGTTTCCAATTTTTAGCTGATGGAAAGGTACTGCTCCAAACATTCCGTGCCCGTCTGGGGCCCACAAAGAAGAGCTTCTATAGGGAGGTGGTTCTTGTTTCTGCCAGCACGCTGGAGTCATCTGGGGACCCTCAAAAATCCTGATGTCAAGGCTGTGCCCCAACATGATTAAACCAGAATCTCTGGGGGTGAGTCCGGCAGGACTGCTTGTGCAGCTCCCCAGGAGCAGCCAGTGGTGACAACCACTGCGCTAGACCTGTGCCTCTCACAGTGTGGACCTCCAGCGGCCGCGCGGGCATCGGCCGGAGGTCGTCAGGCGTGCGCTCAGCCCCTGGCCCAGCCCCGGAGAGTAGCATGTGCTTCTGCAAGGCCTGCGGCGACGGGCATCACGCAGCCGCCGCGGGCCGTGTGCACCTCCGGCGGGCACTGCCCCCGGCTGCTCACGATGGCGGCGGCCGTCCACATGGCTGCGGTTTTATGTCACTGCGCCGGGCACTTGGTGGCTTCTTTCCCTAGGGAGCTAGTTTCCTTTTGCCCTAGGAAATGTCCTTCTATCATTTCTTCAATGATTTTCTCTCCTGTATTTTGTGTTTTTGGTTTGAAATGTCTATTAGTTGGACGTCGGACTTTCCGCACAGCTCTTATCTTTTGGTTGTCCGATCGCGTGGCTTTTCCTCCTACTTTTACATCTGTGTGTGTGGTGTGTTTTGTTGGGTAACACTGCATTGAAAGCATACAGCACAGCTAGTTATGCATTCCTCTGTCACCATCTCTCAGTTCCTTGAACGTGATGCACTTTGTTCTCACATCACTCAGGGACCTCAGACACTCTTCCCTCTGCCAGGCCGTCTGCGTGGCTCCCATCACGGCCAGGTTCACTCCTAGTCATCAGTTAGGCCCCAGCTTAAAGGTCACTTCCTCTGTGAGGTCTTCCAGGGTGTGCCAATGTACATTAGATTCTTTTTTTTTTTTTTAATCCTCATCCGAGGACATTTTTCCATTTTTTGTACAGACAGAGTGGGAGGGAGAGAGAGGAAGAGAGAGAGAGAGAAACATCGATGTGAAAGGGACACATTGAGTGGCTGCCACCCGCACGACCAACCAGGGCCGGGGACAAACTGCAACCGATGTACGTGCCCTTAGCGGGAACCGAACCCGGGTCTCTCCGGACCGCAGGTGGACGCTCTAACCGCTGAGCCAAACTGGCCAGGGCAGATTCTTTTTTTTATTAGTTTTTATTTTATTTTTTTATCCTTACCCGAGGACATTTTTTCGTTTTTTGTTCAGATAGAGTGGGAGGGAGAGAGAGGAAGAGAGAGAGAGAGAGGGAGAGAGAGGGAGAGAGAGAGAAACATGGACATGAAAGGGACACATCAAGTGGTTGCCACCTGCACGACCAACCAGGGTTGGGGACAAACTGCAACCGAGGCACATGCCCTTAGCGGGAACCGAACCCGGGTGTCTCTGGACCGCAGGCAGACGCTTTAACCGCTGAGCCAAACCGGCCAGGGCTCTTTATTAATTTTTAGAGAGCGGAAGGGAGAGGAAGAGAGAGATGGAAACATCGATGAGAGAGAACATTGATTGTCTGCCTCCTGTATGCCCCCGACTGGAGATCGGGGCCCACAACCTGGGCATGTGCTCTGACCAGGAATTGAACCAGTGATCTCTCAGTGATCAACCACTGAGCCACACCAGTCGGGCTACATTAGATTCTTTTTTTTTTTTTTTGCATTTATCTTTAGATAGAGCGGGAGGGAGGAAGGGAGGAAAAGAGACAGAAAACATCAACGCAAGAGAGACACATTGACTGGCTGCCACCCACACAACCCCAACTGGGCTGGGGACAAACTACAACAGAGGTACGTGCCCTTAGCAGGAACTGAACCCAGGCCTCTCTGATCTGCAGGTTGATGCTCTAATTGCTGAGCCAAACAGGCCAGGGCTACATTAGATTCTTACACTAGATATTTTCTCATGGTGCCACAGTATATAATTCTACAATTACCTGCAGGAAGTCTGTCTTTCCAAACACCTGTAAGGAGCCCTGTGAGAGCAGGGACAGTATCTACTGTTTCCCCAATTATCAAACCACGATGTTTGGCCAACAGTAGGTGTTTAATGCTTATTCGACTCTTTTCTTTGTTTCCATTAAAGATCAAATCCCTAGAGTTGCTTTTAAATTTTTATTGGGGGGGAAATAAAGAGGCATTTTGGGCAAAAGTGGAGGCAAATATATTCAGAGGTGTTTTTGTGTTTTACATTCTGGGAGGTTTTCTCTCACCTTCCATTCCTTCTCATACATTTTAAAATTTCGATTACATTTTAATTTTGAAGACTTTTAACACTTCCTTTTAAAAAATAACATTCTTTTTCCTGTTTCACGGGTGACTTTTTTAGAGGGTTGTGCTCTGACCCCTTTCTTCTGTGTTTCGGAGTCTCTGTATTTTGGTTGTCGGTTCTGGTCCGCTGTCGGTGCCCTTGGCTGTTCCCACTGTGAGCGCAACACAGCAGAGCTAATGGGAAGCTGTCTGCGTGGGCAGGGCTGGTGCTCCGGGCCTCACGGTGTGACCGGGCAGCCCGGGAAACCAAGCGTCGGGCCTGTCCATCTTTTCTCATCGTCCAGTTTCCAGAGAGACATTCAATAACGTCCTGCCTTGGGGGAGGGCAGATGGGCAGTAGGCCCAGCTGTTAGCAGGGGAAGGGTGTGAGGGTCTCCCCATTAACCGCAGCCTTACCTCAGCCGTTGGCTGGCTTGGGGTCCCACCTTGGCCGGCAGTAAATCTGTCTTCTGCCAGGGTCAGGGACTGGCAGGGCAGTCACAGGCCCTTGGGCTGGGAGGAGGGACCTGGGGGGCGTCTGCCCAGTTCTTCCAAGTAATACTATCTCACACTCATCCTGAACTTCCACCCGAGGGACACCTGGTCCCTCCAAGTTCTAAGCATCTGGGGGGTTCTGTGGTGCAAACGGCTGGCTCTCTCTTGCAGATGTGTTGGGGAGTAGCGGAAGCTGGCGCTAACCTCCAGGCTCTGTCTCCCGAAGTTTCCAGACCTTTCCTTTGCTGCCGTCCCCCTGCCTCTTTCGGACTTTGAGGTGGATGCCATTTTCACTCCTTCATGGGGTTGGGGGGCAGAGGAAATACGGTTCAGTCTATCATGTTTAACCAGAAGTCCTCATCCATTTAAAAAACATTTTTACAGTGTACATGGAAGTCTGTACAACCACTTGGTGTCCTGGTAATCAATGTACCGCATTTCCCCATCCATTTCTCTGCGGACGCCTCTCAGAAGCCCAAGTGATTGTGGTCTTTTGATCAACACGCTGGCTCAATGCAAATCCTAATCTTTATTTTTATTCTGAAGCATCACTTGTCACAGGGAAGCAGTGAGTTTTTTACCATCTGCTGGTAGAAATGGCAAAAAAGCTAATGGTGGGGGCCTGGGGGCCTGGAGAGGAAGGGCTGGAGGAGGGGCAGTGGGCGGTGGGGTGGAAGGACGAGAGGGTACTGTCCACACACACACACACACACACACACACACACACACACACTCTCCCTCTCTCCCGGGCACGGTTTTCCAGGAGCATTTGCCCGTGCTTTGAATTCAGTATTTTTCATGCCAAACTGAACCTACTGGGGAGAAGTGAATTAATGGCTTAGGGGAGCCTTAGGCCCCAGCTGGGGACTCGGCTGAAGGCAGCTCTTCAGTGAGTGAGTTCATAGTCTTCACCAGAACCCTCTCGCTGCACAGCTGGGGAGAGGCGGAGAGAACCTGGGGGCCAGGGGAGGGTGCTGCTCCCACCTCCCGGAGCCACAGCAGAGGGACGGGGGGCCGAGTCCCTCATGCCACCTGCTCTGGGCCCCACCCCTCCTCTCTAGGGGCCAAGCTCAGCTCTGAAGGGTAATGGTCAGGGCTGGACGTCTTCCTTTAACACACATGGAGAGAGCCAGGCCCGCTGAAGCTGCAGTGCACGCGGGCCCACAAGGGGTTCTGAAAGCCCTTCCAGCCCAACCCAAGAGGAGAGCCAGCTTGAGATAAACACGGGTAGACGGAGGGGGCTCCGGGGGCACAATAAATAAAGGTGAAGACAGTGGAACGCTGAGGGGTGAGGAGGGCTCCCAGCAGAGCAGGGTGCAGAAAGGCACTGGGCGGGAGAAGCAGCCTTAGCCTCCCAAACACTGGTTCGTTGAGTCAGAGGTCACCGGCAGGGTGGGATGAGCCTCCAGGACCGGCGGGAAGGAGCCAGGAAGGGAGTGGCCCCGGCGCTCAAGCTCTTGCAGCTCCGAGCCCGCACAGGCCCAGCCCAGGTAGGCGGAGGGTCGCGGAGGCCACTTCAACAGCGGGGACTCGCCCGGGTGTGCCTTTTGCCTTTGGGGGGAGAAAAAAAGTCCACTGTAAGGTGAGCAGAAGCAGGGGACTTCCCTGGTGACAGTGTGGCCTTTGGGGATGAAACGGTGGTGACAACAGGGAAGGAGGGCTCCTTGCTGGAGCGGCCCGGCCTGAAGCCGCCTTCCTGTGTGAAGCTACTGGAGCTTTGGGGGGGGGGGGTGCGCGGTGGGGTGGCGCCTGCGCAGAACTCTGCCCACTGTGCGTATCCTGGTGGGCAGGCCATCCACTCCCCGTGCTTCAGTGTGTCCCCCGAAACCCAGGTGATCAACACAGGTGATCTTCGGATGCCACGGGGGCAGACAGACCCGGGAATCTAAAACTCTCCTCCAGGCCCATCCTTTAAAGTTGTCGCAAGTCCAGGGCCACAGCCCCCCCTCCCCCATGACCAGAACCCCCTAGGGCCTGCTGGCGGGGCCCCCCGGGCCCTGCGGCTTACCCTCCCCGCAGCCCCGCGAGGGACAGGATGTGGTCCCCGCCTCAGCAGCAATGGAACTGGGCACAGAGGCAGATGTTAGGTTGAATTATGTCGAATTGCCAGTATTTGACTATTTTTGATCTATAAAAACGCAATTTCATATGACTCAACCTGCTTCTTGCCCCAGTCCCCATGGCTATGGTGGCAGGGCTGGGACTAGAACTCAGGCCTGCCTGATTCCAGACTGTCCCTGTAGGGGATTCAGGAGGCTAGAGGGTCCCCTTCTTGGCCATGCCCCCTGCTGCCGCGCTCACATCCCTGCGGCAGCTTCTCAGGACCTGCAGGTGGGGAAGGAGGAGGGTGGGGGTGGGGAGGGCGAGCCTCCCGCTGGATTCCGGCTGCAGTGCACCCAGGCTCCTGCCAAGGAGCTGGGAGACTAGCTGCCACCCACTACACGCATGTGCGTGGATCCTCTGGCCCCAGGGGTGCCAAGTCCAGCTGGGACTGCTTTCTTGAAAGACTAGGGGCGGAACATCACTTGCACAGTTTTCTCTGGCTTGAGTGTGAGGAGACCTCCCCCCACCTGCCCCCATTGTGGACCCCCAGCCGGCCAGGCAGGGGACAAGGTGGGAGCTTGGATGCTTGCCGTGGGGCATACTAAGCCTCCTGCCTGTCCCTCCAATAGACAGAATTTGATTGGCAGTGCCAGGGCAGGCCGGGCTCCATTGCCAATAGCTTCAGCGGTCCCAAAGCCTTCCTCTGACTTGGGCCTGCCCAGGGCTGGGCTGTTTTGGGTGAATTGCTTTGGCTTCCTCAGCTACATGGTGGGTTTCTGGAGTTCAAGGACTGTCCCCCACCACACCCAGCCCAGGCTGGGCACACTACGGGGCTTGGCGAGCACTGGACAGCCTGGAGCATAGCAGGTGCTCTCGAAACGGGAGTACCTGACTGTTATGGAGATGGGGAAATGAAAGACTACACATTTTATCAAGCTGAGGATGTAACAACCACTGTTACAATCACTGACAACAGACGGGGGATGATTACCATGATTAATTTGGGGTTCCTCTCTATTCATTGCAGGCAGGGCGGGGCCTGGCACCTCTGTTCGCCTAGGGCAGTGGTCCTCAACCTTCCTAATGCTGCGACCCTTTAATACAGTTCCTCATGTTGTGGTGACCTCGCAACCATAGAATTATTTTCGTTGCTACTTCATAACTGTAATTTTGCTGCTGTTATGTCTTAGGCGACCCCTGTGAAAGGGTCATTCGACCCCCAAAGGGGTCGTGACCCACAGGTTGAGACCGCTGTCCTAGAGCCTGCCCAGAGCTCAGTCAACATACAGAACTGAAAACCTCATCTGGCGTCGAGTTTGGGGGACTGAGTGGGAAAGCTGAAGGGGGAGAGGCAGTGGGGGGGGGTTTAGAAGAAGAGGCTGGGTACTCACTGGGGCCCTTTGGGTCCGGACAGGGTGGGGTGCCCCTCTGTGGGTCTGCAGAGCCTGTCCCGGGCTCGCTGGCCAGGCTGCTCTGGCTCCCTGACAGGTGGCTGGGTGGGCGGGCGAGCTCCATCTTGGGGGACTCCATGCGGCCGCCTGCAAGAGACCATGTGGGAGCCCAGGCAGCTCAGTGCTGGGCCCTCTGGACCTCAAAGTGAGACAAGGATGATCTCAGTCCGACAATGAGCTGATGTAAAGCCTGCTCATTTGGATTTGTGATGGGCGTCTACGGGACCGTCTGCCCAGAGCCCCTTGCCTTGGGAACTACCCCCTGCCCCCACATCGCTGCCTTGTTCTAGTGTGACCCCACCCTCTGGCCACTGCTGCTGGGTCCACCATATACAAAGGCCACTGAACGGGCCCTCAGGTCGTTGCACTAAGGAGCAGGTAAAGTCACCAACATAAAAATCAATGAGGAGGAGGAATTTCCTTGCCTTCAAAGAATGAGGGTGTGGGTCGGGGAAGGGTTTCTGTTTCAGTGAACTCAGTGGGTTATTAGTTGCTGCCTTTACAAGGATCCTCACTCCGATCCGTCTGCTAGCCTGTGCCCGGCCAAGAGCAGAGTGGGGGCCTGTAACCCTGCTCCATCTTTTCCTACCCACTAGACCCGCTTGGTCAGGGCTGGGAGTCGGCGTGGAGGGGGGGAGAAGGGGAGAACCCGCCCTGGAAACCACGGCTGGCAGTACGTTTCCTTACACTTTCCTAAGACGGCATCTCTGGCCTCAGGGGCCCAAGAGAGCATCTAGTCCAGGGACAGTTTTTACCATCTTCACCTATCGACACTGACCCCTTGGAAAACTGCAGAGGAGGACCCTGGGGCCCCGCCAGGCTCCGTGGGGAGCGGATCACGATCAGCTGGTGACGCCTGCCACAGGCACAGGCGCGGGGGTGCGAGCCCGGGTGCCAGGCCCTGCCTCTCCGATCTGTCATCCCCAGGAGTCCCTTCCACACCTGGCTCTGCAGGAGGTCGCCCAGCCTTGTCCAGGCCGGCACCCTGTGGCAGTTCAGTCCAGTTTGGGGCAGTTAGAAAGCTTTCTGATGCACCGAAGTCAGCCCCCCCGAACCAGCTTTCAAATATCCCAGTTCTAAGCTCCGGAGCAACCCTGAATGAAGCCGGTCCTTTTCCCGGGAAGACCCTCGTGTGTTTAAAGGGGAGGAACGTGCCCCGCAGGCCTGTGTGCCCAGCAGGGTCACAGCGAGCTCCGAGACGTCAAATTCAGGAGCTCTGGAGACCACACGCTCCCTCCCCTCGTGCTAACTAGTAGGAAAGAGAAGCCCAAGCGGTCCTAGCGCGTAGCCGGGTCCCACGGCAGTCTTCCGGCAGAGCTGAGCTAGTCCAGGGGACGCTGGGGCTGACTCCGGTTCATCATTCACGAGGCAGAGTCTCACTTGGGATGCTCACAGGGAGCTGGGGGAGGAGGCCCCGGTGTGCAGGCCGAGGGCCAGGGAGGCCACCGGAGCTACCCCCGCCCCCACTGAATAACCCCGAGTCTCCTTTCCACCCTGCTCTTCAGGGGTGCTTAGACGGGAGCTCATAAGTCGCCCCAGCCCCAGGCCCACTTCTCCCGGCCCAGAACAACTCCGCGGACACCTGCTGGGGAGCGGACGCCCGCAGAAGCAGCAAAGCCACCTGCACCCGGGGCTTCAGAGACCAGCACTGGGCTTCCCACACTTACCTGACTGCCCCCCGGGTTTGTCGCCTTTCAAGTCTCTGACCCCCGTCGGCGGGAGCCTGTCCTCTAGGCTGGAGGAGCTGAGATCCGAGTCGCTGTCACTGTCACTGTCACTGGAAACCACTGGGAAGAACAGACACCAGCATAGGAGGTCACCCCTACCGGCCACCACCAGCAGGCATGTTACCAGGGCAGGCCTCCCTCCTGCCAGGACAAAGTGGCATAGAACCTCAGGTGGCCCATGTGTGTGGGGCACGGGAACAACGGCTTGGGGGTGGGGACAGCAGGCTACTCCTTTCTGCCAGTCGAAGAGGTGAGTCCTGGTATGCGGAGGCTGGAGCTCGGGCCCAGCATGACCAGTGCCAGCAGGGAGGGCTCACCCCTTGGCCAGCCATCTCCACATGTCACCCGCTCCCTGGGGTGGAATCGGAAGCCTCTCACTGTGGGAGGGGCCGGTTACCCCCCTGGTGAGGGCACAACCCCTCTGAGCCTTGCCCTGGCCACGCAGAAAGGCCCACGGCGACGCTCTGGGGCCGTGGGAATCGCAGGCCTCGCGGGCCCGGAGAGACGCTGCAGGCCCCTGTGCTATACATGCCAGCTCACTGAGGCTTCGGAACAACCCTGCCAGGCAGGAAATAGCATTATCCCCATTTTACAGGCGAGGAAGTGGAGGCACTTGCCCAAGGTAGTACGTGGACGAGCCAGGATTTGAACCCTGCAGTCTGGCTCCACAGCCTGTGTTCCTAACCACTCCGATTCCTGGGAGAACCGATCTGGGAGCCGGCAGGCCAGGGTGTCATCCCACTTCACCCGGTAACTTAGTGGGGTCTGTGGGTGCAGGAGGGAGCCGGGCTGACGGGGCTGGAGTCCCAGCAGAGCGGACAGGAGGGAAGCCCTCACAGTGAACACCCACTGCGGTAGAAATCCTCTTTTCTGGACCAAATAGGACCATATTTGTCTGGCTTGTCACCAGTGGGAGTCATAATACAGGATATACTCATGTGCTAAACATTCTGTTGTAATTTTAAGCATAGAAATGTACATCCATTCGCCAGTCGTTTGATGTAGAGCTTGGGAGCCTCTTGGGACTGGGTCCACACGGCCTTGTACGTCTGAGCTGTCCCAGGTTCGCACTGGAGCAGGGCTTAGGGCAGAGCAAGAATCCCCCACCTTTCTGTTTCTTCCTCTTGCTGGTTACAATGGTCCTGCCCTGGTCTGATTCAATAGCCATTTTAGAACAAAACAAACTGATGAACAAAAGAGACCCAGAGACATAGCACTGAGGTCCAGACTGACAAACCTCAGAAGAGGGAGTTGGCGGAGGAGGGAAGAGATAACCCACAGAACTTATATACATGTATGTGTAACCAATGAACATAGACAACCATGCTGGGGACGGGGTGGGGGTGGGGGCCAAGAGGAGGGTGTCAGTGGAGGAAAAAGAAGAAACATCTGTAACAAAAATAAATAAAAAAAAATAGCCATTTTAAGCAAGTGGCTTCTATCAAGACTTCCCAAAGTCCATATATATATATATATATATATATATATATATATATTTTTTTTTTTTCCCTTTATTGATTTTTATAGAGAGAGGAAGGGAGAGGGAGATAGAAATATCGATGAGAGAGAACATCGATTGGCTGCCTCCTGCATGCCCCCCGCCTGGATCGGGCCCACAACCTGGGCATGTACCCTGACCGGAAATCGAACCAGCGACCTCTTGGTGCATCGGTCAACACTCAGCACTGAACCACTCCAGCCGGGTGCCAACGTCCTAGTTTTAACTTTTCGTCTTTTCTGACTCTTCTCATCAGTTTACATAACATTTAATTAAATGATGCAATTCTAACACCAAGTACAACGGTCCAGAAAGGTTTGGATTACAGCAGCAGCTCACAGGTGACTAACTCGGCCGACGGGTAAGCGGCAGTGTGTGCAATGCGCAATGCTGGTCACGGAGGGAGGCAGGAGCGGCTGAGCTCTTTCTGCCAGGCACTGTGCTAGGTACCTAACAAACATTATCTCATTCAACTTGCCAAACAACCCTGTGCCACAGGGACCCCTTTGGTGGGAGATGACATTGGAGAAACAAATCGATCTACACTCAGGGTGGCTGAGAGGTTTCATCTGATGCGCCAGACCCCGCCTGGAGCAGCGTGCAGAGAAGCCTGCGGCCGCATCAACACCCAGCAGGGGAACCTGGGCAGTTAGGGGAATCCCGGTGGGTCCTGCAGGGGACGTGGCAGGACCCCCCACAGGCAGCTTCCACCTGTATCTCGTGCCTCTGGAAAGCCTTCAGGCCTTCCGCCTGTGTCACCTGCCAGCAAAAGGGAGTCACAGGTCACAGACCAAGCGACCAGAGGACAATCTAAGAGATTCTCAACCCTGTGTTTCCATAGCAGGGGGGCTGGCACACAGCGAGTGCCTTGTGAAGCCCGGACGACGAATCGGAGCCTCTCTCTCCCTTATCCCCACGTCCTGACAGTTTCACCTCTTAAACAGTCCTCGAGTCCATGCTGAGCTCAAAGCCTCACTGTCTTCAGCCTGGGTTCCTGTGATAACTTCCCACCTGGCCCCACCTGCAGGCACCTCTCCCCCGCCTCCCTGCACAGCTGGGGGTGCTTCAGCTAACACCCAGGTCCTAGCAGACTCTACAGGATCACGCCTGGGCTCCTGACCTCTGTCTGCTTGTCCAACCTCATCCCATACGACTTGCTTTCCTACCCCAGGCTCCTCCAGCCCCCACCAGTTTGGAGCTCCTGCCAGTCTGTCAGCCCCTCCTACAGTGACTCACTTCCCTTTGCCCTGTACCTACCCATCACTTCTCTCCTGGCTCAGGCAGGTACCTCCACCTCTAGGAAGCCCTGCCCATCACCCGTGCCCGATTGGCTGAATGCCCTGTGCTCTCTGCTGTGATCACACCAACCATTCTGCTGTACATGGCTGTGCGTGCGCTTCTCCCTACGGAACCGAGGCTCCTTGTGGGCAGGGGCCAAGTGGCACCCCAAATTCAGGCCGGCATGCTTTCCTTCTGCAGAGCCTGGTCCACGTGGGTGGGGCAAGAGTGATGCTGAGCTGATGATCCCCAACTCTTCCTTCTCTGCTCTCAATTCTGCCTTTTCTTTCCCTCCCCTGCCCTCAAGGATACGGAATGAGAGGGACTGGGAGGCTGGTGTTCCACACGCCCCTCTCACAGTATTTCAGAAGCGCAAGGAAAGGCCTGACCTGCTTAGCA
The DNA here is from genome assembly GCF_014108415.1 of Molossus molossus. Classification (NCBI taxonomy): domain Eukaryota; kingdom Metazoa; phylum Chordata; class Mammalia; order Chiroptera; family Molossidae; genus Molossus; species Molossus molossus. The sequence goes on along the minus strand of NW_023425354.1, from coordinate 42,000,014 downwards.
ATTGCTCTGCAGGTCCTGGACTGGGTTTCTTTGATCGCGATTCCACCGAGACCGGGCTTAATTGGTGTCGGTTCTATAAGCATTTACGTATTTTTGACTCACTGACTGACTAAACACCAACCCCGTGGGCCCTGAGACAGAGTGGGAGACAGGAAGGAGGCAGCTGCAAAGGACCGGGAGGCTCTGCCCCTGCCTCCCCCAGCAGCAGCGGGCGGGGCCCACAGCCCGGGAAGCAGGGGGAATCCCGTGGGAGAGCGATGGATCTCTCGGCAGAGGTGCTTCGGGATAAGGGATAATCCAGCCGTCCTTTCTGACTCGAGTGTTCTCTCTCTTCCTTTCTGACTCGAGTGTTCTCTCTCTTCCGTGCTTGACAGGCAGGATCTTCGTAGACCTGGGGCGGGGGCCGGGGGCTCCGCGGCCTTAACGCAATGCCAGGGTCCTTTGGTGCTAATGGGCAGATGCCAGAGGGCACAACCTACCTATTCACTCAAAAGAGACAGTGGGGAAGGATGTCCCAGGACCAGGTTACAGGGGTGAGCTCATTTGTCACATTCCTTCGCCCTCCTCTCCTCGTCATCTGTCCTACCCGGTCACTGTGCTGGGTAGGGAGCGGGCGTGGGTTTAGATGGCACGGAGACCATGCCAGGTGACATTGGGAGAGCAGTTTTTGTTGTGAGGGATATGTCTTGTCTCAAGCAGCAACCTGGAGGTGGGTTCGGGTGCCATATGCTGATCCTAGGTCCCAAGTGGTGCCGATGATGCACGAGGTTTCCAAATAAATAAGACCTCCAGTTAGTCAGTTGGCTTGTTCTTTGTCTCCTTTATAGACCCCAAAGGGTTTCAGGCACAGAAGGGGCAGACAGCCCCAATGACAATGAGCTCACAAAGGCGTCACAGGGCAGAGAAGCGGCCAGCCGGCAACTCATTCCCTTCGGATGCACCCTCCTTGGCTCCAGCATCCCTGCTCGAGGTCTGGGATCTGGAGCCGGGGCCAGGCCTCGCTCCGAGGGCTCCGTGAAACCCGAACCTTGGCGAATTTGCCATTCAACAGCGGTCACCGCCTCTCTCCCTGCACGGCAGCTGCTATCGTAAATCTTCCAGGTCTATTAACAAAGCGTTTAGGCTCATAAATCTTTTGGCCCTCGCTCTTCATCCTCAAGAAAACACTGTGTGTCTCAGGCTGATATTTTTCTCCTCTAATTCCCCAGAGGTTTAGTCTGGGATGAAGGTTCGCCGATGAACGCTGGTATTCTGCCCACACCTGATTTTTCAGAGTGGAGACGGGAAACACCAGGAGGAGGACTGCCCATGAGCTTCCCCAAGGAGGCATCTCCACAGGATTCACCTGGGCTTTGCCATGAGGCAGGGAGGATGGAGGGCCTTCCATTCCAGTGGCCTGAGCCCCTAGATCACTTGCTTGGGGACCTGGCATCCGCAGATATTCCCATCATGCCCCAGAAGAGCTGTCTGCTGCAAAGGATGAAAACCAGCACCAGCCATGCCCCCCCGCCCCCACTTACTCTTGGACGGATTTTGAATTTGACTGTCACCATGGAAACTCAGAGTTTTGGCACATGAAGGTGGGGGGAAGTCTTCCCTTTTGGAAAGTCTTTCCAGACTGCCCAAAAGGACAGGTGTGGCAGCTGCAGTCCTGTGGAGACATCTTGCCTGGGACGGTCCAGGGGCCTGGCAGGATACTGGCCACTTGACCTCACAGCCTTGCACTGGGATTCGGGGGACCTGCTTCCTAGCTCTGCTCTGCCACCACCTTTCTTTGTGACCCTGGGCACCTCTTAGGGTTTCATCACACACAGAAAGAGACCAACCTGGACAGCTTCTGGGTCTGAATTCTAGGATTTGCCTTCGGGTCAGCTGTGTTCCACCAGTGACGAGACCCCAAAGTCCCTCTCTGGCTGAGAGGTGGGGAGACCGGGCCACACGACATTCGCCAGCGGCACAAGGGCAGCCTGGGAGCTCGGGAGACACTTGCGGCTGCTGCTCTGCGCAGAGGCTCCCAAAGCCTCCAGAAATTATGAGAATTAGAGAGGAAGAGAGATATTTTTAGCAAACATTCCGCCAAGGTAAAGCAGATGGTGGAAATCTTTTCATACTAAAAGCAACAAAATGTTTTTAATATATAGGAAAGATAATAAGGCCCCGGGGAAGGCATAGACATCCCCAATTGGCCACACCCAGAGCACCAGGCTGGCGCGGCCGCAGAGAAGGGGCCGAGAGCTGTCCCCATCGAGACCGGTGAGGGCGGGGCCTGCAGCCTGAAATTCTAAGGAGATGCCTGGCAAGTCTGGGCCTCCATTTGGTGGCAGCGAAAGGGAAGTGTGGGGTGGTGAAGAGACTGGCTCCGAGCCTGACAGACCCAGGTTACGTCCTGGCTTTGCTACTTCCCAGCTGTGTACTTCTGGGCCCGAGTGTTCACCTCTCTGTGCTCAGCAGGTCCACCCGTGGAGTGGGGGGATGGGTCCCTTTCTGTGTTGCGAGCATTAAAAGAGGTAACACAGGCGGTGTCTGGCACGTGGTAGGTGCCTGATGAATGGCAGACATTTAACTTGAGGGGCATCCTGAGCTCACCCCCCACCCACTTCCTGGCGTGGGGCCGGCCTCTGGGGTCACCATGTCGGTGCCCAGGCCAACCTCACAGGGGTGGGCTCACTTTTTCCAAGGGAGCGCATCTTCCCAAGTTGTGCCCCAGGCAGGCCAGTTCATGCCCTTCCTGGGTTTCTCTCTGGGCCCTTTTCCTGCCAGAGGCAGGGGCCTCGAGGTGGGAGAGACCCTGCTCATGCCCAGGGTGCAATTCTGGCTCTGGCCTGATGCTCCTGGAAAGTCCTTTCATCTCTCTGAACCTCAATCTTCTCATCTCAAAAACGGAGATAGTAACTACCAATAAAGTAAGATCAAGGAGAGAGGGCATTGCAGGTTTAAAGAGTTACACAAGCCCTGGCTGGTTTGGCGAAGCGGTTAGAGCGACGAGCCTCGGGCCAACGAGTCACGGGTTCGATTCCGGCCAAGGGCACATACCTCAGTTGCAGTTCGTCCCTGGCCTTGGTCGGGTCGTGCAGGAGGCAGCCAGTTGATGTATCGCTCTCGCATCGATATTTCTCTCTCTCCCTCCCTCCCTCTTCCTCCTCCCCACTCTATCTGATAATAAACAGAAAAATATCCTGGGGTGAGGATTAAAAAATAATGCTAATAAATAAATCAAAATAAAAAGCTACACAAACCTATAAATATAAATATACATATATATATATATTTAATCCTCATCTGAGGATATGTTTTTATTGATTCTAGAGAAGAAGGAAGGGAGAGAGCGGAACGTCGACATGAGGGAGAAGCATCCCCTGGTTGCCCCCATATGTGCCCTGCCCAGGAATCGAACCTGCAACCTTTTTGGTGTACAGGACAATGCTCCAACCAGCTGAGCCGCTCGGCCAGGGCAAGCCCATAAACGTTTAGAAAACCTGAATCCAGTTCATCCTCCAGGCATCATCTGAATCAGGCCTCTACTGGAAAGTCTGTCCGGCCTCGGGAAGGAAGGGTGGGAGACAGGCCCTCATTCGCTCTCCCCACAACTGCCAGGCAGCTCTCCTGGCTCCTCTGACACCATCTGGCACGGGATTTCCTACACATGCCTGCCTTGACTTCCCCAAATGTTCCTGGAACCAGTCGTGGGGGGCTGCATCGGCACCTTCCCTCAGCCCCCCACGCGGGGCCTTGGGCCAGCCGCCGCTCGGTCCTACGTGCTGACTGTCTTCTGAAGACCCCTCCCTGGAAAGGACAGGCACCGGGCAGAGACAGGAGGACCGGACGGCGGTCAGCACAGTGGTGGTGAGCCAGCTCCGTCTCCAGAATGGCTGGGCTTTCTCCACACCCAGCAGGCGCCTCCTCACAGCCTCCCTCTGAAGGACACTCGAATGGGATGAGCCAGGCAGCGGGCGGCCTCCGCCTGAGCCAGGGACAGGCTAACGGGGGAGGGGCTGTCTGAGGCCAGTTGCCATGGACACAGGATGAGTGGGCCCTGGGGGGGGCGGGGAGAGCACTGTTCACACTGAGCCTGTTCTTCTTCCAAACCCAAGCTGAGGCCCTGCCAGAGGAACAGGTTCTTGCTTTGTTTTGGAAACTCTCTTCGGGGTCCTGGAGAGTCAGGGCCTGGACTAGGAGAAAGGTGGCCCCAAAGCCGGGGGCCTGTCCCCAGGGGGATGGGCCAGGTGGCAGCCAGGGAGGCGATAAGCCCCCCTCCCTGCCTGACCACCTTGAGCCTCATTTCTTCATCTGTGAGGTGGGAAGGGTCACAGGGAACCCTTGGTTCCCCTTCCAGCCTGCCAAAGGAGACATCAGCAGGGACATCCCAGACCAGGCTAGGAACCGAGAGCTGGAGCGTGAAGGATTTTCTGTGTTTCTTTTTTCATTCACCATTGATTTTAATTAACTCCCTCCTTTGGGCTCACAGACAGGAGGCACCAGATAATGAAGACAAGTCCTCAGATCAATAGTGATGTGGTCGCCAGCACTGAAATCCTGTGGTCCTGTCCTTGCTTAAGGTGCTCCAGATAGAACAGAAGATGATGGATGGAAGATAAGAATAGCTCGCTTCAGAGAAAACATGATACTCTGAAGGAGAGCCAACGCGTGTTCAGGGAGAGAGGAAGTCAGAGAGGGCTTCCTGGAAGAGGTGGAATATAAAGATGGGCTTGATTTATAGGTAGAAGTGCTGGGGCCGGTGTGGGCCCAGCATCCCTGACAGAGACTAGGAAAGGCAAAGGCCAGAGAGAGGCTTCTCTGGGGCCAGGACAGCCCTGCCGGCTCAAGAGAAAGGCTTTAGGCTCAGGCATTTAGGGGACAGGGGCTAGTCTGGTTTAGGTGTGCTCTGCATTGTTTCTCTCTGGCAGATTATTGCTTCTGACTTATGGCAGAGATGGACCAAGCAAGTGCCTACCTCCTGCCTAGTCTTTGCTGGGATGCAAAATGTGCCTTCGTTAGTTCCTGGACTCGGGCGCTCTCTATGTCTTTGTCTTACTTTGTTTCTTTGTGCTTCTTGCCAATGTTTAAAAAAAAATCTGTGCCTTTGCGTCTCTTGTCTCACTTTCCCTCTCGTGAGTCTGTATGTCTCTGTGTTCTGTGTCTTCTTGGATTTGTCTCTTGGTTCTTGCTCTGTTCTTAGTTTCTCCCACTCTCCACTGTCAGCTCTCTGCATCTGTCTGCGTCTGTCTCTTCCCCCAGGCTCTCTGGTACGTGCCTTCCGGGTACGGCCTTCTTAGGCTCTGGGTTTGATGCTCAGGTTCCCTCACCTGGGGTGGAATCAGCCCCTGCTCCGCCGTAGGGTCTGTCTGAGCTGGGGTGTGGGGATGGGCGCTGGGTTCGCCTGGACCCTGGGGCAATCGAGGCAGGGGAGGCCCTCCGGGATGGAGATCCGTGGGCACAGAGAGCCTCCCGCCTCCGCTGCTGCTCCTGGGCCCGCAGTGGGAGCCAGCCTAGCCCCAGCTGAGCACGCCTTCCCGGTGATGGACAGGAGGCCCTGGGAGGGACTCGCCCGCTGAGTGGAGCCAGCACTGCTGTCTCCTAAGCTTATTGGAATCGGATAGACAGGGCAGGCGGGTCCAAGTCTATTCACTTCACCCAGGTCCCTAAAGGCTGATAAATCTAGAGTGGGCGGAATTAAGTTGTAGGCTTACTTGGTGAGACAGGTGAGCGGCGGGGGAGGGCGTGCTCTACGGCCCAAGGCGGGGATGAGCAGGGCCTGGCACTCGTGAGCTGAACCGAAGCCAGAGGCTGACTTGGGGGGCAGGGTGGGCGGTGAGTTGGGCCCTCTTTCCCATTTCAGCTCAGACCAGGCAAGGAGCCCCCAGACCTCACTTTGCAGCTGGAGTCAACCAATCGGCTGAGGCTGTCCTCAGGTTTGGGCAAATCTGAAGTGACAGCCATGCCCCTGACCTCAGTGGTGTGGCTAATGAAGCCTCTGCTCTTGGGAAATGGATTCCAAAGCAGCCAAGACAGGCAGGAGGCTGCGGGGCAGGGGTGGGCCCAAGGCAGTTTCTTGAAGCCCAGCGCTTCTGGTCCGCTTCTGGTCCGGGGCGGCCCCCCGTCCATACCTGCCAGCATTGGGCTAGTGTTTGGCTTCACCAAGGACGCTGAAGGTCAAGACCATTAGTATGCATGGGCTTCTCCTTCAAAACACAGTCACACAGGGTGTGGCCAGGCCGCTATTGCCCTGGGACGCAGGGGAAGGGCAGTTTCCTGAACGCTGCAGGGTTTCTCTTTCCGTCCATCCAGATTAGAGTGAGGTATTTGACCTCTTCACACCTTGGTTTCCTCTTCTATCCAATGGGATAATGGTGTGCCTCCCCTGGCTGCCAGGGGCTTATCTAAAGAGTGGGTGCATGGTACCTGGCACAGCCTCTAAGGAGCCATCCGCGATCCGAGACCCACGGCAGCTACGAGTGTTGCTGTTTTATCCGTCCACTCGGCACCGAGGCCCGAGGCCAGCTTCCCGACCTGCACAGGCCAACAGGCCAGCGGGCCCAGGCCCTCGGCTGAGCCTGGCAGACAGGCAGCTACACGAGAAGATCAAGGGCTGACTGACGGTCAGCGTTCGCCCCGGTGGGCCACAGTGGGCTCCGGCGTCCCACGCCCTTCTCCTGCCCCCGGTGGGCTGGACGGCAGTTTAGTCCCCCAGAAGGCTGGCGGAAGCCACAGCCAGGTGTCCGACTATGACTTTTTTGTTCCTTTGTTTTCTAGACCCCAGCAGCGGACCCACACCGTGAACACCCCAGTCAGGGTTTCAGGCGCCACGCTGGCCACACAGCGGCCTTCGCAGGTGGCTCAGGACGGTCTCTCCCTTCCTCCTCTCTCCACAGTGCTTTCTGGCTCACATGTTTTGTGTGTGTATTTGGTGGTTTCTATTATCTTTATACACATATAAAAAAATTCTCAGGTACTTCCAGCTCCCCAGGATCCTAGAACCCACACAGGGAGTAAAAGAGCCGGAGGCAGAGAAGGCGATAACTAGGCGGAGACGATCGGGGATAGGACTTTGAAAGGAGGATTCACTGAGCTCATAAGCACGCAGAGACCACTACACAGCAGTGTGCAGGGGGCGGGGAGGGGCGGGTTTGATGGGCGTTCACTGGCGGCACCAGCAGGGCCGCTTGCACGCGTGCATGTGGGTGTGGGGGGGCAGTGCTGAGACGGGGCTGCTCTTTCCAGTAGAGGCGGCCTGAGTATGACTTGGGAGCTGCTTTGCCACCTGCCAGAAATCCCTCCATGAAGCTTCATCCCTTGGCTTTGGAACAGTAAGATACGAGAGCTGCAAGACAGAAGACTCTCTGTCCCAGCCCCTTATCCCCATCCTACTCCTGGGGAAACCAAGACCCAGAGAGGAAGGACTTTAAAAAAAACTCAAGTTTTCCTGCCCGGGCATCAGTTCTGCAAGGCCTGACTTTTTTACTTTTTAAAATCCTCACCGGAGGATATTTTTCCATTTATCTTTAGATAGAGTGGGAGGGAGGGGGAGAGAGAGAGAAACATTGATGTGAGAGAGATACATTGTCTGGTTGCCTCCCACACGACCCTGACCAGGACCGAGGACCAAACCATAACCGAGACACGTGCCCTTGACCGGAATTGAACCTGTGGCTCTGGGGTCCTCGGGCTGATGCTCTAACCGCTGAGCCAAACCAGCCAGGGCTGACTTCTTAAGCTCTTATTGGCGAGGCCCTGGAGGTGCTGGCGCAGACGGCACAGATCCACTATGGGCAGGATTTGGGGGGTCAAAGTCAGGAGTAGGGACACAGAGATGGGACATGGTCAGCTCCTGCCCTCCACTGGTCAAGTGGAAGGGTCAGTGAGGGATGTGGACTGGAAATGAGAACCCTTCACTCCCACAGAGAAGTGTGCCCACTTTTCTTGCAACAGGTGTCCCTGCTGGTCGAACTTCTGTTCTCTCCCTTTCCATCGGGATGTGGAAACAAGAACTATTTTGCTTTCTTCTTAATAACCCCATAAAGGTGATGATCACAGAGTGTCAGAAACAATAGGGAGGGGTGGGGACTGTGGCAAACCAGACGGCAAGCCCTGTGTGAAACGGGGGAGCTGCTACTTAGCCTGTTCAATTTTTCCAGGTATTGGCAGATCTTCTGATTTCAAAAGAGGAACCAGAACTACTGCATATTCTTTTAAATGAGAATTATCCACATTTAAAAATATGTTTTTGTTGATTTCTTAGGGGGAGAGAGAGAGAAACATCGATCGGCTGCCTCCTGCACACCCCCTACTGGGGATCGAACCCACAACCTGGGCATGTGCCCTGACCGGGAACTGAACTGGGGCCTCTCAGTCCATGGGAGGACGCTCAATCCACTGAACCACACTGGCTGGGCAAGAATTCTCCATATTTTAAAAAGCTGTCAATGGATTTAGAGCAGAGAGCGAGATCGAATCACTGCTCCACCAGTTTGCGACCTGTAACAGCAGCAAAGGTCCAGCCCTCCTGACAGATGGAATCCCACCTTTCCACATGGAAGCCCTCCTGCTCCAAGCCTCAGCCAGCCCGGCGCCCCTGCACACACACTCCCCTCTGCTCCTGAGGCTGCAGGAAGCTCACGCACCGCGTCCAGGCTGACGTGACAGAAACGGCCAGTCCAGAGCCTGCTGGGGAAACACTGGGCTGAGTGGGGGTGGGTGGGAGAGGGCAGCTCAGTGCTCTGAGGAGCTTCGGAAATGCTAATTCCTCGGGAACGGAGAAAGAAGGAAAGTGGCAAAGCAACAGCTGGCTCTGGGCAGTGAGCAATCCTGTCTGAAAATAAAACATTTTACAATCCACAACTGTGGCTCATTAAGAATGAATGGATCTACTGGTATAAATAGCATGCTGCGTTAAGAAGTCAGGAAACAGCATATGCGTTTGATAGAAAAACGGCTGCCTCGAAACTGCTTATTAGCTCAGTCGGCTGCAGCTCTGTGCTAAATAGACAGAGGCCTTGGGTTCAAAGCTTTTGTGGGCCATATGGCTTTTTCCATCTCGGACCATAGACTGTATCCCCATCCCCCAAGCCCTGGTTACAATATGGGGGCCTAACTCTGGATACACACTAACAAGCCCATAGTGAGTTCCTCAACCCACTTATCTAGCCTCTGCTTGAATGCTCTCAGTGACAGGAAGCTCACTACTCTGTCAGATACAAAGCACCCAATTCTGTGGTTCCATGGCTATTGGGCAGGAGACACATTTCCCCTGCTCTGTCCCAGCTCTGCCTTTGGGGAACGCAGCCCTAACTGGCCGTGCCATCTATTATGTCTAACGGGGTACATGCTGGATGCCGAAAAGGCAGCATAAGCAGAAACAAGCCAGGCCAACCTGCTGCCCCTGAGGGGGTTCCTGAGAGTGGGCAGATGCGGAGACCGAAGGGTATGCAGACTTGCTGGGTACAAGCTGCTGAGCAGCGAGGGCTGGGGAGTGGAGCTGACCCAGAAGTTCCCCGAGAAGCAGAAGCTGCCACCATCCTCCTGCCCCCACAGCCCTCGCAAGCCTTTGTCTCTGCCCCTGCTTCTGGGAGACCTTCCTCAGCAGCCTATCAGCACCCCCTTACTTGAGCTGCCCTCAACCTCTGTTCCTGGCAACCAAAAACCCTCCCACCAAGTCCGAAAGAAGAAAACCAGTGTATGGGGTGACTTGGGCAATCGCTTTACTCTGAACTACACTCGGAGGGCGCAGTGTGGGCCAGGATGCAGAAGCCGGGTGCCAGGCCCTCTTGGCCGCAGCCTACGTGACCTTGGGCAGACTCCCCTCCTCATCCATCACCAAGAATCCATTTTGCTGTCTGCAGCTGCCCCTTGGGCTGTTCTGCGCACCAGATGAGATAATGACGGTGAGTCACAGAGCTCTGGCTGAGGCCAGCGCAGCGCCCAGTGACTCGGCCTCTCCCGGGGGCAGGGACGGTGGCGTGGGGGTGAGGAGGTTAGCCCAGGTGTCATTCGGGAAGGGTGACCCCAGGTACACATTTGTAGGCTGGTCTGCAAACGGAACCACAGTTTAGAATTTTAAAAGAGTTGTTTAAAATCTATCGGACCAACAAAGTGATAATGAAACTCCTATTGTTCTTAAAACTACTCAACTGGAACAAATCCAAGACTTAAGTACTTTTCTAGAACAGGCCTTGGGGTGGACCAGAGTGTAATCTGTTCAAATCCGGCCAGAAGCCTGTGCTCCGCTTAGGGGGTGACTGAGGCCAGGGGGCGGGAGGGTCCTGCAGAGGGCACTGGGGAGGGACTGTGCCACCCAGGTCTCAAAGGAGATGGGAAAGTGAATCTGCCTCACGGCTATGGGAGCTCAGGGCACCTGCCTGTGCTCAGACGGGGGAGGGGAAAGTGGAAAGGACTTCCCAATCCGTCAGGCCACAGGACAGTGATGACAGCCTTGGATGATGGCGCCCTCCCCTTCCCGGCCTCAGGCCCACTGGGAAGGTGAACTCAGCAAAGCCGCACTGATCCAGGGGTCAGTCTCCTAGGAACCCAGCTCTCCGCTCCCATCTAAGACGACACACGTCCTCCAAGCCCTCTGAACACTGTATGGACTCGAGGCCTGGGCTCCAGTCCCCACTCCCATTCAGGTGCTCAGCCACAGCTGGGAAGGCAGGGCAGACCGGCCACCGAGCAGACCCAGGCAGCGCTGCTTCCCGGTCACAGCACTGCGGCTGAGGACAAGCAGCAGCCCCGTCATATTACCTGTCCCTGGCTCTGGAGGCAGAGAAGCACAAGGTCCTATCTGAGCCTAATTTCCCCAGGCAGTGACTTCGGTCCAATCAATTCAACTCTCCAGCCCTCATAGCAAGTCAGGCTCCTCCTGTGAGTTCTGTGCCCCTTGCCTGCTTCTATTACAACAAAAGGCTGCAGAAGCTAGAGGCTGAATTTGCCAGCCTCTCCTTTGACAAGGAAGCCTGATCTTTCTTCCTTTCTTCATAGCGATGGCTGGAACTGCAGCAACCATCCTGGGACCATGAGGGAGAGAGCAAGTCTTGTAAAGACATCTGTCCTGACGTCACTGAGCTGCTGAGCCAATGCTGCAGCTGCCTTTTTCTCAGCTTTCTAGTATATGAGGAAAAAACGTACTATGCCACCCAAATATGCAAGATATGTGGTTTCCCCCACCCTACTCCTAACAAATATCTCTCTAGACACAGCTCAAGGGTGGGAATCCAGGTCAAAGGAAAGAAGCCTGCAGAAGAGGTGGGCCCAGCTCTGAAGGGATTAAGACCCGTGAGCCCCATAGTACTGGTTCCACTATTTCCACCCTATATTTCACAGGGGAACAAAGACACCTGGGAGTGTGCAAAAGTGGACTTTATTTACTGCTGTCACAAACCTGGAGCATGGAGCACACACTCCAGGGGACTGATCGGTGGGAGGGTGGAGACCCCTCCCCAGAGGTAGCCAGGTCAGGCCCAGGGCCAGTCACCAGGAGAAACTCAGGTCACTCTGTTCCCACCCGATCCTGAAGACAGAGTGAATGTCCTGCTTTGAGCAAGCTGGTAGGGGGCTCACCAAAGGGGCCTGCAGGCAAATCCTTGGCCACATTCAACACCCAGTGCCCAGAGGAGAGAGCAGCAAGTTCAGGTAGTCAGTCCACCTGTCCCACGGGTACCAGTGTCACCAGCTCTTTGAGAGAACTGAGGGAAAAAAACACGGCTAATCTTTCTCTAGTCCATTCATTGTGTCCTTGTCAACGTTTAGAGAGGTAATCGGTCTGCAGTGTTTCTGGGTGCACATGGAATGGGAGGGGAGTCTAATTGTACTAGCTCCAGTGGTTAAATAAAACCTGCTCTTTTCCCCACCGAACTGAAAAGCTACCCGGGTTCAGCTTCCACACGCTCTGAAGTCTGTTATTTCTCTAGTCGGTTCCACTTATCTGTTTATTTCTTCTCTTTATTCTGGTGTCAATACCCTACTGTTCCTATCGATTACAGTAACTTGATAGTAAGCTTTAACATTTGGGCAGGCAACTCCACCCACTCCTCTTGGTATTTTAAAAAAAAAAACAAAAAACAAACCATTTTGTTAAATTTTTCTTTAGCTTCCTTATGATGTTTTTTTTTTTTTATTGAAATATAATTCATGTATCATAAAATCACCCTTTGAGAGTACACAAGTCATTGGTTTTTAGTATGTTCATAAAGTTGTGCAACCACCACCACTATCTAATTTCAGACATTTTCATCGCTTTTCAAAGAAACCCTTTTCCCCGTGTCCTCTCCAGTCTCTGGAAATCACTGGTCTACTTTCTGTCTCTCTGGGTTTGCCTGTTCTGGACATTTCATATCAGTGGGATCATACACGATATGGCCTTTTGTCTCTGGCTTCTCTCAGTCAGCATAATGTCTGCAAGGTTCATCCATGCCGTAGCCTGTCAGGACTTCATTCTTTTTAAGGCCGACTAGACTCCACTGTACACCACTTTTTGTTTATCCAATGGATAAAGAAAACATCTGAGCCCAGCTGGTGTGGCTCAGTTGGTTGAGCATTGTCCATGGACCAAGAGGTCGCTGATTCCATTGCTGGTCAGGGCACATGCCTGGGTTGTGGGTTCAATCCCCAGTAGGGGGCGTGCAGGAGGCAGCCGATGAATGTATCTCTCTCACATCAATGTTCTCTCTCTCTCTCTCTCCCTCCTTCTCTCTAAAATCAACAAAAACATATTTAAAAAGAAAACATTGGAATTCACTCCTCCCTAAAAACTCCACTGGGAATCAGTTGTTACGCTTACTAACTAGGAAAGAATCAAGATTCTTATCTGCCTCTGTTCATGTCTTACTTCTTGTCTGGTGATAAGATTCTATAATTTTCTTCATGTTGGACCTATAATTAATTCTCTTGAAATTTTTTGCCTAGGCATTTTATAATTTTTATTGCAATTATGAATGGATTTCCCCATTTCTACTTCTAATTAGTCAGTATAGAGTAAAACTACTGATTTTTGTGTGTCTACACTATTGAGTTACTTTGTGTCCCATCACTTCCCCAATTCTCTTATTATTCTAGTGGTTTTTTTTTAAATCCTCACCTGAGGACATTTTTCCATTTTTTGTTCAGATAGAGTGGGAGGGAAAGAGAGGAAGAGAAAGAGAGAGAAAAACATCAATGTGAAAGGGACACATAGAGTGGCTGCCTCCCGCACGACCCAACCAGGGCTGGGGACGAACTGCAACCAAGGTATGTGCCCTTAGCGGGACCGAACCTGGGTCTCTCTGGACTGCAGGCCGATGCTCTAACCGCTGAGCCAAACCAGCCAGGGCCCTAGTGGTTTGTTTTTATAAACTCTCTTTGGCTTTCTTGGTTTACCATTACATCATCTGCAAATAAGAGAATTTCTTCTCTTTTCCAACAGTAAGAGATTATTTTATTTTCTTGCCTTATTACATTAGTTAAATACTATAAAATACTATGAACGATGGTGATGATGGGGTATTTTTTTTTTATCCTCACCTGAGAACATTTTTTTTTTTTTTTTGCATTTATTTTTAGATAGAGCAGGAGGGACAAAAGGGAGGAAGAGAGAGAGAAACATCAACGTGAGAGACACATACTGAGTGGTACCACTCACACGACCCTAACAGGGGCCGGGGACAAACTGCAACCAAGGTATGTGCCCTTAGCGGGAACCGAATCTGCTCCACGGGCTGACTCTCTAACTGCTGAGCCAAACCAGGCAAGGCTGGGGTATTCTTGTTTGCATTTTGATAGAACATGGCTTCAGTGTTTTATCAGTTAATATGATATTTGGTGTTAGATTTTTCTCTTTTTGGTAAATTTATCATTTTAAATAATTTCCTTTTATTTTTTCATCCTTACCCAGGGACATTTTTGCATTTATCTTCAGAAACAGCAGGAGGGAAAGAGGGAGGAAGAGAGAGAGAAACATCGATTGGCTGCCACCCATACGACCCCAAGTGGGGCTGGGGACAAACTGCAACTGAGGTACGTGTCTTTAGAGGGAACCGAACCCAGGTCTCTCTGGACCGCAGGCCGATGCTCTAACCTCTGAGCCAAACCAGCCAGGGCTTTCCTTTTATTCTTATATTCTTAAACTTGGAGAGGAAGACATTTCAAAGCAAGACAGAAAACCTAGGAACCACAAGGCCAAAGAAAGACATGGCTGACTTCACAAGAATTAAGAAAACATTGTTTTTGAATGGATGGCAAAATACTATACAGAATGTAACATTAAGAAGAAAAATATCTGCAACCCATTTAGTATCCCTAACATATCAATAAGAGAAAATAATTTAATAAAAAATGAGCAATGGATTTAAACAGGTAATTTTTAAAAGAGCAAATCTACGCCCAGCTGGTATGGCTCAGTGGATTGAGCATCGTCCCATGGACTCAGAGATCCCTGTTTGATTCCCTGTCAGGGCACATGCCCAGGTTGCAGGCTTGATCCCCAGCAGGGAGCGTGCAGAAGGCAGCCGATTGATGTTTCTCTCTCACATTGATGTTTCTTTCTCTCCCTTCCTCTCTCTCTAAAAATCAATAAAAACGTATTTAAAAAAAAGAGGAAATCTAAATAATCAATAAATAATAAAGATAAAAAGAGATACTCAAATGTGCAAATTAAAATAATAAAATATCATTTTCTATCTAATATACTTGCCAAAATGATAAATACCAATACTATTCATGGCAGACAACGATGCAGGAATAAATGAGTATAAAAGGCGGTAATATTTTTGGAATATAGTTTGGCAATGTCTACTGAAATTTAAAATACACAACCCTATTTTTGGAAACCTACCCCATGGAAATAAAAGCATCATATACACAGAAGAATGTTTCAGTACTGCCTGCAGTATGAAAAGCCAGAAACAATTTCAATGTCTATCAATAGGTGAATAATTAAGTAACAATAGAGGATATAACGAGATTTTATTCAGCCATTAAAAATAATAAGATAAAATCTATATCTATTGATCTGGAGCGATGCCCCTGATATCTTTTTAAGTGAAAAAAGCAAAAACAAAACAAAACAAAAAAGTAACCCTATAGTATATGTTTGTAGGAACAGGGAGAAAGAGAAAAGGGGTTTGTTTGGAGATGATGACAAGAGAAGAGATTTTAATTTTTCATACACTTAAAAAAGTTACATAATATTTAAAAATATATTATGTATGCCCATGTAATTAAAAATTAACAAAGGAAATTTAAAGAAGGAAGAAAAGGAATCTACCTCAGACACATCAATACATTTCATTTGATGTGTTGTGGACTGAAAAGTTCATGGCTTGTCTCTATTGATTATCTTTCCTCCTCTATAAGGTCAGGAGAAAGAAAGTAGGGTGGGCTGGAATGGGGGGGAAGCTGGGAGCCACAGGTGTATCAGCCCAAGGGCTGGGAGAGGGAGAGGGAGAGAGACGGAGGAACAGGGGCTGGGGGTGGGGTGGGGAAGAGGGTCAGAGAGAATGCACTGGTGTCAGGATCAGCTTCTGTGCCAGGGAGCAGGATTGGGGGCAGAACGGGGATGCTGGCCCTAAGGTCCCTGCAGGCATGAGAATCTCCTCGCGAGAATGGGGTGATTTTAACATTATTTGAGCATTTCCTGGGGCTGTCCAACAGACCGCTGGCCTCGAGGAGCCTGCAGACCCTAATGAAACCCCTCCACAGGTCTTTCAAATATCCTGGAGCAGGTGGGTGGTTCATCAATTCATCTACTAAGCATCTATCCCGAGCCTCTCCCAGGCTACATGCTGAGAAATTGGCCCGTCAGGAGAGCCATGTCCCTGTCCACGTGCAGCTTGCAGCGTGCTGGGGGGACCACACCCCATGCTGGTCACTATTTCCACCTGGCCTCAGCTCAGGTTGGGTGGAATGAGGTGTTATGAGCCACAGGCTTACCAGACAGGCTTTGCCCTGGATCATGCCCTGGGCACTGCTGATGGTGGGGCCGGATGGGGAGAGACACTCCTCTGTGGAAAAACACCACTGGGTCCCCAGTGGGCAGTGGTCTGGGAAGGCCTGGGGACGTGCCTGTGCCCACTCCCCAGGCTGCTTGTGGGGCTGTCTGCTGCCAGGAGCCCGGCAGCTTAGCGAAACCAGCCCGAGAAGGAATCCAGACGGAGGCAGCCGCCCCTGGCACCTTGGGGGCTTCCTAGAGGCAGACATGGCTGAGTCCTCCCAGGGGCTGCACCAGACTTGACCTTGAAGCCACGTGAACCAGGACGCCACAGAAGGGCTAGCTTGGGGCTGCCTCCTAGAGGGTCCCCCTCTTGCCCTGACTCAGGACCAGCTGTTAGAATGTAAGTGGCCCAGGCCTACAGGCTCCCACAGTACCTGGGAGCCACCGAGAGCCCCTGCGAGTGCACAGCTCTCCCAAGTCAATCAGAAAGCACAGGTCCTGCCCTGGCTGGTTTGGCTCATGGACTGAAGGGTCTTGAGTTCAATTCCAGGTCAAGGGCACATACCTGGGTTGTAGGTTTGATCCCTGGCCCTGGTTGGGGTCGTGCAGGAGGCAACCAACTGATTGTCTCTCTCACATCAATGTCTGTCTGTCTGTCTGTCTGTCTGTCTCTCTCCCCCCCTTCCTCCCTTCCTCCCTTCCAGTTTATCTAAAAAATCAATGGAAAATTATCCTCAGGTGAGGATTAACAAACAAACAAACAAAAAGGCACAGATCCTGGCTTCTGCACAGGCTCATCGGAGAGGACAAGCGCAGCACCCAGGGTCGGGCTGAGAGCAGCTCAGGGACAGCTGGCCTGCTGGTGGCTCTCTAGCACCCTCCCTGCAAACGCCGGACACTTGGCTTCCATGGCACTGAACCGCTCTGCTCTCCTCCTTTGCCTCCTCCACCAGCTCCTGTTCTTCCCTCTCCCCGACTGTGGGTTTCTCCAAGTCCAGTCCCTCCCGCCACATGTACCCCAGACATCTCCTGGGCCTCCACAACCTGCCCAGGGCCATCAGCCCTCACCGTCCTGCTGTCCCTGCACGAGACACATAGGTCACCTACCAAGCAGAAGGGCGACCTCTTGCTGCTCAGCACTAACAGGGTCATCGCAGGGCTGCGAGGTGCCTGGCCGGGGCCCGGCCTGAGGAAGCGCAGCCTTTGCTCTGAGAGGCTGGCGGGCCTCCAGCCTGGTCTGCAGAGGGGCAGCCACATGGCCTGGCCTCAGCGCAAACTTGGTTAACAAGCGGTGCCCACTTGGAGTGAATGGGCCACTGGCTTCCTCACTCACGTAATTAAAAGGCCATCTGTGCCTGTGTGGCTGAGGAGACAGAGTGTTTGTGTGCACGTGTGCGTGTGCTTGTGCATGAGTGTGTGTGCGCGCGTGCGCGTGTGTGAGTATACGTGTGTGCGCGTGTATATG
The DNA here is from genome assembly GCF_014108415.1 of Molossus molossus. Classification (NCBI taxonomy): domain Eukaryota; kingdom Metazoa; phylum Chordata; class Mammalia; order Chiroptera; family Molossidae; genus Molossus; species Molossus molossus. The sequence continues at coordinate 41,982,654 of NW_023425354.1, read as the reverse complement.
TGCATGTGTGTGTGTGCATGTGTGCGCGCGCACAAGCGTGTGCATGCGTGTGTGTGTGTGTGCCATCGTGGGGCTGGAGCAGACTGGGCAGTGAAGGCCTCTCTGGGTGGGGGCCTCAGGGCCTCCTCTCAACCCACCTGAAGCAACACTTTAAACCTGAGAGTGTCCCAGCTTCTGTTTTCACGGCTGTGTCTCTCCCCTCAGTCTGAGGGACACTGACTCACCCTGACACGGCTGGAACCAGAGAAAGCCCCAGCTCTGCGGGGGGGAAACAGGAAAGAAGGGAAGAGGGAGCCATTTCTCCCACAAATTCCCCCAGGCGCCGTCCAAGGCTGGCCAGCCACAGCGCCCCCCTCAGGCCGGTCCCTGCAGAGCCTGCCCCCCTCACGCCACCTGCTCAGTCTCCACCCGCAAGAGGTCGCTGCATGGGCTCGGCTGTGGCAGTGCGGCAGAGTGGACAGCTCACGGGCATGGGCAGTGCCCACAGTCCCCGGGGCCAGCGAGGGAGCCCGCTGCAGGAGAGCCAGAGAGGCGAGGAAGAGGTGTCTGGAGAACCGGCCGGGCTGTTAGTTGCCGGTTATGTTTGGAAGGGCCGACCTATAGGGAATTTTTACCTGCTAAGTGGTATCTTTTGCTAAACTTCACAATTTTATAATAAACACACCACACTTTTGTAACAACAACAACAACAAAGAGGCCAAAAGGTATGAAGATAATCAGCTGCCAGGTCATAGTCCAAAGGCAGACGCTCGCGGGCCCCTCGGAAGCAGCTGCGTGTCTATTTTCTTGGGTCTAGAAACCAGGAAAACCTCTGGCACCAGGATGAGCTCCTTGTCTCTCTGGCCTTATCTCATTCGGGGTCCTCAGTCCCTGAGTCTTGGGCTGAAACTCAGGCACTTTGTGGCAGAAGGAGCCAGAGCCTAGAGGGCAGGACCCTGCCGTTTGGTCCCAGCTCTGCCATCCACCAGTAAGACCTTCCTTTCTCTGGGCCTCAGGCTACTCAGCTATAAAATGGGGCTACTCAATACCCACCCTGTCTACTTGTGGAGCCTGTTGTGAGACCAAGACCTTTGCAAATAAATCTGTGCAGACACCTGCCATGCCAGGTCCTCTTCTAATTACCCTTGGGGTGGAGCTCCCCTTGTGATGCTGGCCACCTGGAAGCACCCACATCAGTGCAGCCACCACAAAAACCAAGGCGCCCCGGGCACAAGGTCACTCTTCTCATTAGGACCAGGGAAGCCAAGAGTGCCCCCTTATTGAGACACAAGACAAGGGCAGAGAAGAGATGGTACGGGCCTGCTTTGGAAAGATACATGTTCATACTTCGCAAAAAACCTCAACTGACATCACATTTCTGCAAAGATCCATAGTGCTGTTCACGGCATCGCCCCCCAACCAGTGCTTGTTTGTGAAATGGCCCATCAGGTTGCAAGCAATCACTGTGCTGAGGTCCAGCCACCCACGTGGGTGCAGGCGGGGAGTCAAGGGCACAGAGAGGGATGGAATACCAGTATGAGCCATGTGGAGAATGTGGCAGGCACTGGCCTGGTGCCTGTGGCACTGACTGGTGGTGGCCCGAACGTCAGCTGCTATCCGGGGCAGGGGGCAAGGGGACTCACCTCTCCCACGGGCCCACGTGTAGACTCGACTGGTCTCAGTGCTTCTGGGAGCTTGCTCAGTTGGCTCCACAGGCAAAGGTCGTAAGTGGGGGTCATCAGCCCGGCCAGGGGTCTTCAAGGGCAGGATGTACTTGGGGAGCCCTTTGTAGAACCAGGCCCCCGACCTCTTCCAGACCTGAGGGAGGAGACACCTGCTTAGAGCACTGGATGCAGGGAAGCCCCCTGTACCATGCTCCCACCAGGTCCACCCTCCCCTCCTGGTGCCAAGTTGGAAAGTGCTCAACAGACGCCACCTTCGCTCCTCCTGCACCCCTGCCCCTGGAGACTGGAGGCTGCAGGCAGAGGCGGGCGGGGCCCCGCACGGTACTGGGCACTGGAAGCCATCTGGGGAGCAACTGGAGATGAGGTCCTGTGCAGCGGGCACAGGAGGGCCCGGATCTCAGAGAGCCACGGAGTAGAATTCGGAGCAGCCACTGAGATAAGGCCCCTGAACTCAATGCCCCCTTCAAACAACACCCAGGGCTCCCTAATCCCTTTTCTGCTGAAGGAAATACACTTGTGGCCTTAGTGAGAGGGGAATGTGGGAAGGAATGCTGTGACTTTTTCAGGCAAGAGGAAGCCTCGGCAGTTTGAGGCCTGGATCTGCCAGCCAGCAGCTGTGAGGTTTGGACACATCCTGACCCTCAGGCCATTACCCGGAGGCGGACGTAGGAACTGTGCCTGTCTCACAGGGTGGCCATGAGGATCAGACTCGTAAATGAACGTAGGTCCATGGCCCAGTGCTGGGCACAGAGCAGCCACTCAGCGGACGGGATGCTCATGATTGTCACTGTCCCCCTCCTCCTATCATCTGACAAATGCAGACCAAGTCCCCTACTTAAAAGGGAGAATTTAAAATCAGAAGGCCGGCCTTGGCCAGTTTGGCTCAGCAGTTAGAGCATCAGCCCGTGGACCAGAGAGTCCCGGGTTCTGTTCCCGCTAAGGGCACGTATCTCGGTTGCGGTTCGTCCCTGGCCCCGGCTGGGGTTGTGTGGGTGGCAACCACTCGATGTGTCTCTCTCACATTGATGTCTCTGTCTCTCTCTGTCTCTCTCTGTCTCTCTCTCTTCCTCCCATTTTCCCTCCCACTCTGAGGATAAATGCAAAAATGTCCTTGGGTGAGGATAAAAAAATAAAATAAAATAAAATACAAACAGAAGGCCAGAGTGTCCCCAAAATTTCTCTGCGTCATGTTAGTTCTGTGGGCTGTTAACAGGGGACACTCAAAAACAAAACAAACAAGAAGCAAAGGGTTCCTGATGACGCACACTGTGAAGCACTAGGTTAAACCAACTTCTGTTACAGCGGGAATTCTCAGAGCCTTTAATATGCTAATGTGCACAGGGTTCTCCAACAGGGCAAAAGAACACACAGTGTTTCCCACTTGGAACTGACCCGGCAAGCTTTCCTAGAGAAACTCAACCCAGGTGATGGGTCTGCGTAAACTCAGCACTCAGCATTGACTGTTTACTTGTTGAGTGATGGGCATCTATTTCTCCAAGTGGCCAGCAGTCACCTCTTTATGCTCCAGAGTGCTGGGTACAGGACCAACGTCCAAAGCCTGTCCCTAGCACAAATCACGCATCCTACCCTCCCAGCTACCCTCTGCAGAACAGCCTGCTTTTGTGGGGCTCCTGAATAACAGAACCTGTCTGGTGGGATGCATGCTTCGTGGAACCCGTTTCGGAACACCCTTTCTGATCCCCTCACAGCCCTCTTACAGTACACATGCACATGATATAAAATCCACAAAGCACACAATTAAAAAGTCTCCTCTCTTCTAATGTTTCCAGATCTTAGCTATAGTAAATAGTGCTGCTATGAACATAGGGGTGCCTATATTCTTCCTGATTGGTGTTTCAGGCCTCTTAGGATATATTCCTAGAAGTGGGATCACTGGGTCAAATGGCAATCCCATAGCTCCGGTGCCCATTAGTAGATGAATGGATAGAAAAGTTGCGGTACCTTTACACAATGGAATACTATGCAGCTGTAAAAAAGAAGGATCTTTTATCCTTTGAGACAGCATGGAGGGACCTGGAAAGTACTATGCTAAGTGAAATAAGCTAGTCAGAGAAAGAGAAGTATCACAGGATCTCACTTATATGTGGAATCTAATGAACAAAACAAACTGATGAACAAAACAGATCCAGTGACTTGGAAGCATAGAACAGACTGAGGAATCTCAGAGGGGAGGGGAGTTGGGAAGAGATTAATCAAATAACTTATATGCATATATACAGAACCCATGGAAACAGATAGTAGTATGGTGATGGCCATGGGGTGGTGGGACTGGGGTGGAGGGGGTCCATGGGGGATAAAGGAGGAGACATCTGTAACATTTTCAACAATAAAGATAATTAAAAAAAACTCTCCTCCCCCATCCCAGAGGCACCAGATGATAACAGTTTTTGAGAAAGCTCTATTCTTATTCCCACTTTCCAGATGGAAAACTGAGGCTCTGACAAGTTAAGCAACTTGCCCAAGGCCAACCTACTATTCTGTTGGCCTCTACTCCACACTGGAGGCCATACAGTCTCATCCCAAAAGTTTATAGATACAAAGTAGATGCTCATTAAATTGTGGCTGAATGGTAAGTAAATCTTCAGTGGGCTCTCATCATAGACACTAAGTGTCCTGCAGACTGGACACCTAGAGGGGACGGAAGTGCCAAACAGGGAGATAAAACCAACATAAGTAGCAGTTACCAAGACCACTCTGTCCCCACAGAACTGTTGCATAAATCCTGAGAACAGGTGTCCCAGCAGGGGGCAGTTGGCCTCCCTCTATTAAGGGAAGGCCTGCTCATCCATCAGTGCTGACTGCCTGCCCTCCCCTGAGCACCCCAGCCTCCTGCCCCCCAACATGGGCTGGGCCTCCAGGTGGGGGGACCAAATGAAGCAAGCCCTTGAACGCCATGTGAATAGTGGGGCCTGGGTTGGCTTAGGACCCGCACCACACTGCCTCGCCCACCCCTGCTATGGAAACTGCTTTGTCTTTTTTTTTTTTTTCCCTTGAGAAGAGAAATACATACATAAACTACAAAATTAGAACAATAACAAAAAAGTAAAATGAAGAAACTTCAGGGGGAGAACAGAGATGGTGGCGGAGTGAATGGAAGCTACACAGACCGTCTCCCAGGACCAAACTGGAATTACAACTAAAATAAAGACAAATCATTAGGAAAAACCAACTGAAGGGTAGCTGGAAGAGAGCCAGTACAACAGGGACAGAAAGATAATGCCAAATTGAGCCCGATAGGAACTGCGGAGGTGTGTGGGGGTGGGCTGGGAGTTCACGGACAGCGACGAGAGCCCTATTAGCGGTATGCACTTCCCGCTGAGAAAGTGGGTTTTTTAAAAAGCACCAAATGAGCTATAGCCACTCACCTTGGGCTCTGGCAGAGGAAGGGTGGACAGGACTGGAACTGTGTAAAGAGTCCGAGGCTCCTGGCTCAGGAGAGAGCTGAGAGCTGGATGGGAGGGCACCAGGAGTCTTGTACTGAATCACTCCCTCACAGGACAGTAGACATATTACCCAAAGAGCTCCTTCCCAAAGCCCTGGGGAGAAGCAACGGCCCCCCTACAGGAATTCAACACCACCAGGTCAGGCCACAGAAATGCAAATTGAGGCTTATTAACATGTAAAGTCTGATAGTGAGCAAGTGCTCCACCCGCTGGAAATCCTCTTACACCTGAGGGATTTTTCATTCAGCTGATGGCTACAAATCAAGGCTCATCAAGTAACTGAAACTAATAACCTCCATGCAAAAAGCTAACAGATAACTGAATCTTTCCTTGGCTTGCAAATCTACACAGGAAAGTAAGACTTAACATGGGTCCTCCCACACTTATCCGCCACAATCGGCGGAACACCAACACCCACAGGGAAAATTTGGCAGGCTCTAAAACCCATGGAGACAGCCAAAATGGTGATAAAAAGAAACAAATCCCAAATGAAAGAACAAGATAATTTGACAGGAGAAGAAATAAATAAAATGGAATTGAGCAAGATATCAGAGGGAGAGTTCAGAATAACATTCATGAGGGAGCTTAATAGCATAGGTAAAGATATAGAAGCATTGAAAACCAACCACTTGGAAATGAAGAATGACATAGCAAAAATAAAGAACACATTGGAAGAAATAACCAGCAGAACAGAGGAAGCCAAGGACCAGATCAGTGAATTAGAACACAGGGTAGAAAAAAATCACCCAATCAGAAAACCAAAAAGAAAAACAATTAAAAAACAGGAAGATAGCCCAAGAGAATTGTGGGACAATATGAAACATAACAACATCAGCATCATAGATGTGCCAGAAGAAAAAGACAATGAGCAAGGGTTAGAGAATGTATTTGAAGAAATAGAGACAGAAAACTTCCCTAGCTTGGTGAAGGAAAAAGGCATACAAGTTCAAGAAGCACAGAGAGCCCCAAGTAAGAAGAAGCTAAAGAGGCCCATACCAAGACACATAATAATTAAAATGCCAAAAATGAAAGACAAAGAGAATCCTAAAGGCAGGAAGAGATAAGCAACAGGTTACCTACAAAGGAACCCCCATAGGCTATCAGCTGACTTCTCAGAAACACTACAGGCCAGAAGGGAATGGAATGAAGTAATCAAGGTAATGAAAAACAAGGATCTGAACCCAAGACTACTCTATCCAGCAAGTCTATCATTCAAAATAGAAGGTCGAATAAAGAGCTTCCCAGACAAAAAAAGGCTAAGGGAATATATTAACACCAAACCAGCACTGCAAGAAATGCTAAAAGGACTGCTGTAATTAGTAGAAGAAATAGGAAGAAAAATATAATCACAATAAACAAAAATAGTAGTAAGTAAATATCAATAATAACCTTAAAGCCCTGGCCGGTTTGGTTCAGCAGTTAGAGCGTCAGCCTGTGGTCCAGAGAGACCCAGGTTCGGTTCCCGCTAAAGGCATGTACTTTGGTTGCAGTTTGTCCCCGGCCCTGGTTGGGCCCTGCAGGAGGCAGCCACTCGATGTGTCCCTTTCACGTCAATGTTTCTCTCTCTCTCTCCTTCCCACTCTATCTGAACAAAAATGGAAGAATGTCCTCGGGTGAGGATAAAAATAATAATAATAATAATAACCTTAAATGTAAATAGATTAAATGCTTCAATCAAAAGCCACAGCGTAGCTGAATGGATAAGAAAACATGACTCATATATCTATTGTTTACAAGAGACCCACCTCAGAACAAAAGACTCATATAGTTGAAAGTGAAGGGATAGAAAAAAAATTTCCCAGCAAACGAAAAGGGAAAAAAGCTGGGGTGGCAATACTCATATCTGATAAAATAGATTTCACAATGAAGTCCATAACAGAGACAAAGAAGGTCCAGTACACAATATTGAAAGGATCTACCCAACAGGAGGATATAACCTTGGTAAACATATATGCACCTAACATAGGGGCACCAAAATACATTAAAAATCTTCTGGAGGACTTCAAAGGAGAAATCAACAGCAATACAATCATAGCAGGGGACTTCAACACCCTGCTCACATCACTGGATAGATCCTCTGGACAAAAAATTAACAAGGAAACAGAGACTCTAAATGATGCACTAGGTTGAATGCATTTAACAACTATCTACAGAGAATTACACCCCAAAACTGCAGAATTCACATTCTTCTCAAGTGCACATGGGACATTCTCAAAGATAGATCACATGTTAGGACACAAACTAAGTCTCTACAAGTTCAAGAAGATCGAAATCATATCAAGCATCTTCTCAGATCACAATGACATGAAATTAGACATCAATTATAACAAAAATACTCAAAAACATTCAAACACATGGAGGCTAAATAGCAATGAATAGGTTACCAAGGAGATCAAGGAAGAAATTAAAAACTTCCTGGAAACCAATGAAAATGAACACACAACAATGCAAAATCTATGGGACGTAGAGAAAGCAGTCTTGAGAGGGAAGTTCATAGCACTACAGGACTACCTCAAGAAACAAGAAAATTTTCTTTCTCTTTTTTTTTTATCCTCACCTGAGGATATTTTTCCATTTTTTGTTCAGATAGAGTGGGAGGGAGAGAGAGAGAGAAACATCGACATGAAAGGAACATATGGAGTGGTTGCCACCCGCAAGACTCAACCAGGGCTGGGGACAAAGTGCAACCGAGGTACACGCCCTTAGTGGGAACCGAACCCGGGTCTCTCTGGTCCCTGGGCCGACGCTCTGACCACTGAGCAAAATCGGCCAGGGCAAGAAAAATTTCTAATTGACTTTCTAACCCTACAATTTAAAGGACCAGAAAGTAAACAAAAAGAAAAACCCAGAGCAAGTAGGCTGGAAAGAAATAGTAAAGGTCAGAGCAGAAATAAATGACATAGAAACTATAAAAACAGTTCAAAAGATCAATGAAACAAAGAGCTGGTTCTTTGAAAAGATAAACAAGATTGATGGACCCTTAGCCAGACTCATCAAGAAATAAAAAGAGAGGACCCAAATAAACAAAATCAGAAACGAAGAGAAGAAGTAACAACTGACACCACAGAAATACAAAGGATCACTAAAAAATATGAAGAAATATACACCAACTAATTGGACAATCTAGGTGAAATGAAAAAATTTCTAGAAACACAGTCTCCCAAAACCAAACCTGGAAGAGATAGAAAACCTGAACAGACCAATAGCAACTAATGAAATTGAAGATGTAATCAAGAAACTCCCAGCAAACAAAACCCAGGCCTGGAAGGCTTAACAGGGGAATTTTACCAAACATTCAAGAAGATCTAACACCCATTCTCCTCAAACTATTCCAAAAAATCCAAGAGGAAGGAAGACTTCCAAACTCACTTTATGAGGCCAGCATAATTCTACTTCCAAAACCAGACAAAGACACTACAAAGAAAGAAAACTACAGACCAATATCCCTGATGAACATAGATAGACGCCAAAATCCTTAACAAAATATTAGCAAATTGGATCCAGCAATACATCAAAAAAATTATTCACCATGACCAAGTGGGATTCATCCCGGGGATGCAAAGCTGGTACAATATTTGCAAATCAATAAATGTGATTGACCACATAAACAAAATGAAAGATAAAAACCATATAATCATATCAATAGATGTTGAAAAAGCATTCAACAAAATCCAGCACCCATTTCTGATAAAAATGCTCAGCAATGTGGGAAAAGAGGGATATCTCGACATAATAAAGGCCATATATGAAAAACCTACAGCCAACATCATACTCAATGGGCAAAAACTAAAAGCATTTCCCTTAAGAACAGGAACAAGACAGGGATGCCCACTTTTGCCACTCTTATTTAACATAGTACTGGAAGTCTTAGCCACAGAAATTAAACAAGAAGGAAAAATAAAAGGAATCGAAATTGGAAAGGAGGAAGTGAAACTGTCATTATTTGCAGATGGCATGATGTTGTACATAGAAAACTCTAAAGACTCCATCAAAAATCTACTAGAGCTAATAGCCCTGGCCAGTTTGGCTCAGCAGTTAGAGTGTTGACCTGCGGTCCAGAGAGACCTGGGTTCGGTTCCCGCTAAGGGCACGTACCTCGGTTGCAGTTTGTCCCCGGCCCTGGTTGGTTGTGCGGGTGGCAGCCACTCGATGTGTCTCTTCACGTCGATGTTTCTCTCTCTCTCTGTTCCTCTCTCTCCCTCCCGCTCTATCTGAACAAAAAATGGAAAAATGTCCTCGGGTGAGGATAAAAAAAAAACAACAAAAAAAACCCTACTAGAGCTAATAAATGAATTTGGCAAAGTAACAGGATACAAAATTAACATCAAGAAATCGACAGCATTCTTTTTTTTTTAAATACTCACCCGAGGATATTTTTCTATTTGTCTGCAGATAGAGTGGGAAGGAGATAGAGGGAGAAAGGGAAAGAAAGAGAAACATCGACATAAGAGGGACACATTGACCAGTTGCCTCCCACATGACCCCGACCAGGGCCAGGATGAATGGCAACCAAGGTACGTGCCCTTGACTGGAATCGAACCTGGGACCCATTGGTGCGAGGGCCGCCGCTCTACTGCTGAGCCAAACTGTCCAGGGCTGGACGGCATTCTTATACACCAATAATAAACTCATGGAAAGAAAAACTAAAAACTAAAAATCCCATTTACCATTGCAGCAAAAAAACTAAGATACCTAGGAATAAACTTGACCGAAGAAGTAAAGGACCTGTTCTCAGAAAACTACAGGTCATTGAAAAAAGAAAAAGAGGAAGATATAAAAAGCGGAAGCATATACCTTGTTCATGGATTGGAAGAATTACCGTCATTAAAATGTCCATACTACCTAAAGCAATCTATAGATTCAATGCAATCCCCATCAGAATACCAACAACATATTTCATGCAACTAGAACAAATACTCTACAAGTTTATATGAAACCAAAAAAGACCCCGAATAGCCACAGCAATCTTGAAAAAGAAGAACAAAGTAGGAGGGATCACAATATCAGATATCAGGTTATATGCTACAAAGCCATTATAATCTAAATGGCCTGTTACTGGCACAAGAACAGGCATATAGATCAATGGAACAGAACAGAGAACGTGGAAATTGACCCAAGAAATTATGCTCAATTAATATTTGACAAAGGTGGCAAGAGCATACAATGGAGTAAAGACAGCCTCTTTTTTTTTTTAGACAGCCTCTTTAATAAATGGTTTTGGGAAAATTGGACAGCTACATGCAAAAAATGAAGCTAGGCCACCAACTTATACCATACACAAGAATAAACTCAAAATGGATAAAAGACTTGTGACTCATGAATCCATAAAAATCCTAGAAAATGTAGGCAACAAAATATCGGACATCACATGCAACAGAATTTTTCACTGACCCAATGCCTAAGGCAAGAGAAACAAAGGAAAAAATTAATACATGGGACTACATCAAACTAAAAAGCTTCTGCATAGCAAAAGAAACAACCATCAAAATGTAAAGGGAATCCACTATATGGGAAAGCGTAATTGCCAAGGATACATCAGATAAGGGGTTAATTTCCAAAATATGTAGAGTATTCATACAACTCAACAAAAGGAAGACAGAGAACCCAATTAAAAAATGGGCAAAGGACCTAGATAGACATTTCGCCAAACAGGATATACAAATGGCCAAGAGACATATGAAAAAATGCTCAATGTCACTAACCATCAGAGAGATGCAAATTAAAATGACTATGAGGTATCACCTCACACCTGTCAGAATGGCTGCCATCAACAAATCATCAAACAACAAGTGTTGGCGAGGGTGTGGAGAAAAGGGGACTCTAGTACACTGCTGGGGGAAATGCAGACTGGTGCAGCCACTATGGAAAACACTGTGGTGTTACCTCAAAAAATTAAAAATGAAATTGCCATTTGATCCCACTTCTAGGAATATATCCTATGAAGCCTGAAACACCAATCAGAAAGAATATATGTACCCCCATGTTCATAGCAGCACTATTCACAATTGTTAAGATCTGGAAATAGCCCAAATGTCCATCAACGGATGAGTGGATAAAAAAGCTGTGGTACATGTACACAATGGAATACTGTGCAGCTGTAAGAAAGAAAGATCTCTTATCTTTTGAGACGACATGGAGGGACCTGGAGAGTATTTTGCTGAGCGAAATAAACCAATCAGAGAAAGACAAATATCACATGATCTCACTTATTTGTAGAATATAATGAACAATGCAATCTGATGAACAGAATAGACCCAGAGACATGGAAGTGGGGTATGGACTGACAAACTTCAGAGGAGGGGAATGGGGGAGGGGTAGATAAACCACAGAACTTAGGTGCATGTATGTGTAACCAATGAACATAGACGACAATGCTGGGGGCGGAGTTGGAATTGGGAGGAGGGTGTCAATGAGGGGAAAAGGACAAACATCTGTAACAAAAATAAATTAATAAAAATTGTAACAAAGCCTTGGCCGGTTTGGCTCAGCGGTTAGAGCGTCGGCCGTGGACCGGAGAGTCTTGGGTTTGGTTCCCACTAAGGGCACGTAGCTTGGTTGCAGTTTGTCCCCAGCCCTTGTTGGGGTCGTGTGGGTGGCAATCACTCGATGTGTCTCTCTCACATCAGTGTTTCTCTTTCTCTCTTTCTTCCTCTCTCCCTCTCGCTCTATCTGAAGATAAATGCAAAAATGTCCTCAGGTGAGGATTAAAAAAAAAAAAAAACTGCAACAGAAACAGAAACTTTAGGTCTGTATTGTGAATTCTTTATACCCTTTTCTGAGCCTATACACACTTTATGTCTTTTAAGAAGAGCAGCATTACGTAGATCAATCTGTTTTTGCCCCCACTTAACTATGTATCATAGCAGCTGTTCTGTGTTAATAAGTAATGGTCTCCACCATCATGTTTTAATGGCTCCAGAGTTTGGATTTGTTAAACTTAAACGAGCCCCTCACTGATGGACACTTAAATTGTTTCCAATTTTCACTCTTGTGAGCATCATCTCCTTGGGGAACATTCCAGGGAGTGGAACTGCCAAGTCAAAGGACATGCGTATGTTTCTTTCTTTCTTTTTCTTTATTGATTTTAGAGCGAGAGGAAGGGAGAGGGAGAGAGAGATAGAAACAGAGAACATCGACTGGCCGCCCCCTGCATGCCCCCCAGCGAGCCCTCGTCTCAGCCTCCACGCGTTTCCTGCGGAGCTGCGGCTGTCGTGCCAGCTCGTGGGTGTGCAGGCTTCTTTCACTTTTAATTTTAAAATGTTCAACTGTGTTAAAATACATATAACACAACATTTACCATTTTAACCATTTCTAAGCATACATTCACAGTGTTGGGTAGCCAATCTGCAGATGTCTTTTTATCTTATGAAACTTAAATTTCTACCCATTAAACAACTCCCCATTCCTCTCTCCCAGCAGCCCTGGTGACCATGTTCTACTTTCTGTCTCTATGACCCTGACTATTCCAGGTACCTTATATAAGTAAAATCACACAGTCTGGCTGGTGTGGCTCAGTGGCTGAGTGTCGACCCATGCGCCAAGAGGTCGCCTATTCAATTCCTGGTCAGGACACATGCCCAGGTTGTGGGCCAAATATCCAGTGGGGGGCATGTCTTTTTGACATATGTACATATGTCCTCAAGGTTCATCCTTATTGCCACATGTGTCAGAATTTCCTTCCTTTTTCAGGCTGAATAATATTCCATTGTATGGATATACCACATTTTGTTTATCCATTCATCCGTCAATGGATTCTTGGGTTACTTCCACCTTTTGTCTGGTTCATTTTTATCTGTCTCTCCCACTAGGATCTACCACAGAGGGGAGGGATCAGGATGCTTTTGCTCCCCACTGTATCTTCAAGCTCCTAGCACACTCCTGACATAGTAGGTGCTCAATAAACACTGCTGAATGGCTGAATTGGCAGCATGGGTTGTTTGCTAGAATGTGTCTCAATCCATAAAATCTGCTGCCTTCCTAGGGAAGTGGCCTGAGAGTTTCATCAAAGTTCTTGTAATTAATCAAATGAATTTACTGTTTGAGAATAACAGAGGAGTGAAGAAGAAGTGCCCAGCAGGGCATGCCAGTGCCCAGCAAGCTCCAGTGAACCTCCCTGACCATGAACCCCAGTCCCTCTTCCAGCACCAGTGAGACCCACAGCCCCCTCCCCCGCTGCCTCTGCCCAACCTGGTATATAAAAACCAGGGGCACCCTGGCCGGTTTGGCTCAGCGGTTAGAGCGTCGGCCTGCGTTCCAGAAAGACCCGGGTTCGGTTCCCGCTAAGAGCATGTACCTCGGTTGCTGTTTGTCCCCAGCCCTGGTCGGTCGTGCGGGTGGCAGCCACTTGATGTGTCCCTTTCACGTCGATGTTTCTCTCTCTCTCTCTGTTCCTCTCTCTCCCTCCCACTCTACCTGAACAAAACATGGAAAAATGTCCTAGGGTGAGGATTAAAAAAACAAACAAACAAACAAACAAAAAAACCAGGGGCCCCACGGTATCAGCCTCACCTCCTTTTGCAACAATAACCTCCACCCCTACCCTCTACCTAAAAAACACTGATCAGCCAAGTGCTTTTGAAAAACAGGATAAAGAACATAGGATTTAAGCAATTAGGTTGAATTGCATGAAACTGCTGATAGTCAACGCTTTTTTAAAAAAATGTATTTTTTTTTTCTTCATTGATTTTAGAGAGAGAGGAAGGGAGAGGGAGAGAGAGATAGAAACATCGATGGAGAGAACATCGATTGGCCGCCTCCTGCATGCTCCCACTGGGGATCGGGCCCACAACCTGGGCACGTGCCCTGACCGGGAATCGAACCGGTGACCTCTTGGTGCATGGGTCGATGTTCAATCATTGAGCCACAACAGCCGGGCTCAACCTTTTTAATGGTATTCAGTCACCTTTGACCTATAAACCCCTGCCAATTTCATACAATTCACCTCGATATTTATGCTCAGCAGAGGCAGTGGTCCCACGGGTCTGCCAGGCCTGCAGCGCCTCCCCAGGGTCCAGCGGGCAGGTCAGTGATTCCGAGTCTGTCTGCTTGCCTTGTGTTAGCTCTGGAGCCCAAGCGAAGGCCTGATGCCATCATGGTGGGCAGCGACCTGACCAGACCAGACTGGCTGGTGGTCTGGACCACCTCAAGGAGCAGCACTTTTGAGTTCTTGGGGCAGGGGACACAGGTGCATCACCCGGTATAGAGGGCACACCTGGTGGAGGCGCATACACACACTGTCAGTATTTGGGAAAATGCCTTCCACGTGGGAGAGCAGGACTGGTGAGGGAGGCATGAGGGGTCCTGGCTGGGCTGGGTTCTGAGCAGCCGCCCCTCCCCCCTCCCCCCATGCACGTCCTCAGGCCTTCTCTCGCCTCGATGCCCATCCTCACCCTGCAATATACACAGCACTGGCTTTTTTTTTCCCTAAATCCTCACCCAAGGATTTTTTTCCATTGATTTTATTTTTTATTCTTTTCCTTTATTGATTTTAGAGAGAGAGGAAGGGAGAGGGAGAGAGAGAGAGAGAGAGAGATATCAGAGAGAGAGAACATCAACTGGCCGCCTCCTGCATGCCCACCACTGGGGATCCGGCCCACAACCTGGGCATGTGCCCTGACCAGGAATCGAAACGGTGACCTCTTGGTGCATGGGTCAACGCTCAGCCACTGAGCCACACAGGATGGGCATTGATTTTAATTTTTAGAGAGTAAGAGGGAGGGAGGGAGGGAGGGAGAGGGAACCGTCAATGTGAGAGAGACACATCAATCAGTTGCCCCCCACACAACCCCGACCAGGGCCGGGGCCCAAACCTGCAACCCAGGTACGTGTCCTTGACTGGGAATCAAACCCAAGACTCTTCAGTCTACGGCCCACACTCTAATTACTAAGCCAAATCGGCCGGGGCCAATAGTAGCTTTTAATCACATGGTGTCTGCTCCCTGCATCCAGGCCCATCACCCACTGTCTGCACCTTTGCCCGGTTCCCCCCGCCCCAGCACAGTGGCAGGAACAGCCCCCCATGGGACTTACCCCCCACCCCACCCTGTCTGGGCCACAGAGCAGGAAAGGTTCACTATCTGAAGAAGCTGCGCGGCTCTGCAAAGCCCACTCTGCTCCCCACGTGTGGTCTGCTGTGATAAGGCCCGCAGAGCAGCCGGCTTTGAAAATGCCAGTTAATGAGCGAGGACCCTCACTTGCCTGCCGTGGCCAATGGCATTAAATCCTCCCCTGTAGCCCGGCTTTGTGTTCTGCTTCCAGGTTTTCATTCCGATTTCAGCTCACGGCCAACCTGACTGCAGATACTGATGGATATTAGCCAAGCTGTTCCCAGGGAATTTTAATTCCAAGATAACAATCGCTAATCACTAGCATTTCCTAGATGGCTGTGGCTGGAGAAGGTGGTAATTGCCAGGCCCGACTGACAAGAAGGGGAGGCCTAGGGGACCAGCCACTGGGGAGGATGGGGGAGGGCAGCTGACCCCTGTCCTGGTCTGGTGCTCGGCCCCTTATGCGTGTCTCCCCACCTCCCAGGCAATGAGGACTGCACCTGCATGAGCTCAGGTGAGCGGTCCAGGCTCTGCACCCCTAACCCACAGGCTGGAGCATGGGGACAATCTGTGGCCTTTGCACACTCTGTTCCTTCCACCTGGAGTGCCCTTCATCCTGGTCTTCATCGAGCAGTGACACTTCCCCTAGGAGGCCTCCCAGGCCCGGCCATGTGCTGGGGGAGGGGGGCACGTGGAGCTGCTGGTCTAGCGCTTCACCCAGCAGGAAGCAGGGAGCTCTGCAGGGCCGGGGCTGTGCCCGCGCCAAGGCTGTATTCCCAGGATCCAGCACAGAGCCTGTACATGGCAGGCATGTTACTGACTGAAGACAAACAAAGGAACTGCCCCCAGGGGACAGAATGTGCGATTCTGTCTTCAGGGAGACCATGTTCTGTCTGCCTAACAAGCTGCAGGTGGCCCGGTCTTGAAACACCACCTGTTACAGAGGGGCCTTCTCGTTTACACTTTGGTCACTTTAAAAAGGGTCTCTTAAAGGGTCAACCCACCTTGGCAGAGAGGCAGCGTGGCCCTCCCTACCCCGTTATGTGAACAGAGAGAGAGAGAGAGCGAGCTGGCCTCCCAGGAACTCTAACAGCAAGCTAAACTCCGCAGCATGGCCAACAAGACCCCAGAACTCAGCCAGGCCCCGCCTCCCTCGAGCCCGGCTCTCCCCTCCTCCCGCCCCCACACTCTGACCAGCCGCTCTCATTCCCTGACCACACTAAACTGTCTCTTCCTTCCAGGCCTTTGTACAGGCTCTTCTTTCTCTCTTCCCTGAGCTGGGATACGGAAATCCAGCCTTCAGGAAATTACTTTAATCCAGGAGCTTCCATAGAAGTCTCACAGTACAATGCACACACTGCCTATTTGCAGTCTATTTCCTACTCCAGATCAAAAGCTCCACGACGAAAGGAGCCTCCCAGGCACCCAGCACACACTAGACACCGAACAAATGTCTGAGATCCGAGATGACAGAACACATGTCCCAATTCCAAGGCTTTAAGTGACTCAGGTTGCCTAAGAGCAGCGCTGGCTCTCAGAGGGAGCTACGGACTGAGCCGTGCCCACCCCCAACCCATATGTTGATGCCCTAACGCCCAGTGTGATGGTATTTGGAAATGAAGCCTTTGGGAGGTAATCAGGTTTAGAGAAGGGCATGTGGGCGGGGCCCCATGATGGGATTAATGTCCTTATATGAAGAGGAAATCACTCGGTCAGTGTAGCTCAGTGGATTGAGCACTGTCCCATGGACCGAGAGGTCCTGGTTCGATCCCGGTCAGGGTATGTGCCCGGGTTGCAGGCTTGATCCCTAGTAGGGGGCGTGCAGGAGGCAGCCGATCAATGTTTCTCACATCAATGTTTCTATCTCTTGCTCTCTTCCTTTCTCTCAAAAAAATCAATCAAAACAGATTTTAGTAAAGAAGAAGAGGTGGAGCCCTGGCTGGTTTGGTTCAGTGGTTGGAGCGTCGGCCTGCGGTCCTGAGAGACCCGGGTTCGGTTCCCGCTAAGGGCACGTACTTCAGTTGCGGTTTGTCCCCGGTCCTGGTCGGTTGTGAGGGTGGCAGCCACTCGATGTGTTCCTTTCACATCGATGTTTCTCTCTCTCTCTCTCTGTTCCTCTCTCTCCCTCCCACTCTACCTGAACAAAAAAAATGGAAAAATGTCCTCGGGTGAGGATAAAAAAAAAAAGAAGAAGAGGTGGAAATCAGAGAGCTTGCTTCTCTCTGTGAGAGGACACAAGATAGCAGCCACCTGCAAGGCAGCAACCAAATCCGCTGACGATCATGGGGGTCCAGACTCCAGAACTGTGAGAAATAAACTCCTGCCAGTTAAGCTGCCCTCCTCGCAGGCAATGGTATTTTGTCACGGTAGCCTGAGGGGACCAAGACAATGAGAGAAGCTGCCTGGGAAGTTTTAGTAGATTACACATGGCCCCAAATTATTTTCCTCTCCTCCCATGAAGAAGTGGAGTCTATTTCTCCATCCCTGGAATCTGGTCTAGGCTTGTGACTTGCTTTGGCCAGCAGAGTGTGGCAGAAGTCACATGTGACTTCTGACCAGGCCTCATGAGCCCCAGCAGTTTCCCTCCTGACCACTGGGAGCGCTGCTGCCGTCGTGTGAGAGCCCAGTCCAGGGAGCTGGAGGACGGGACGCCACACGGAAGGGAATGAAGACACCACTGCCAAGGGCCAGAACCGACTGCAGAGGAGTGAGCCATCTTGGGTCTCCACCCCCGTCAAACTGGCAGAGCCTACAGCCCCTGAAATGACCCCAGGAGAGACCAGTAAAAGAACCGTCCTCTGGAGTCCAGCCAGGCTGCAGAATGGTGAGCAAATACAGGACTGGTGTTTTAAGCCAGTTAAACCTGCACATTTCTGGCAGGACATCCATCCTCTATTTAGACACTTCTAGACTTAAAAAAAAAAAAAAATCAGTTATGTTGCTAATTAATTTAAAGTAAGCAAGTTAAATTCGGGGACTTAAAATATATAGGTTCATTCCTCAAATAAGAACATTCTATGAAAAAGGAACAACCATGCAAAAATATAAAAATAGAAACTAAAGGCTGGAAGATGAAAATGAGGAAATTTGGAATGTGGAATAAAAAGCTGAAGGAACAGAAAAATGTGAAGGAAATGAAAAGATACACAAATGCTCAACTTGAAGGGTCGAATTCCTAACAACAGACCTTCCCAGAAAGAGAGAGCAATAGAAAAAAAAATTCCTGGAGCTGAAGGACATGAGTCTTCCAATTAAAAGGTTTCTATTGAACATAAGGCAGGAAAAACAAAGAAATAAAAAATCAATAGACATCTATTCATATAATCAGCTATAAAGAGAAAAAGAAGAATCTGGAAGCATCCAGAAAGAAAAAATAGCTGAGAGCTACAAGGAACCCAGAATCAGAACAGCATCAGACTTATCATTGGCAACACTGGATGCTAAATAACTCTGCATCTGGAATCTGTCAGTCAAACTATCAATCACACACGAGGGCAGAATAGAGACATCTTTGGACTTGCAAAGACTCCGTTTCCCTTGCACAGTCCCTTTTGAAGAAGTTACTTAAGGATGGGCTCCAGCAAAACTCAGGTGAAAAATAAGAAACAGGAGGACAGAGGACCTTGCAAAGAGTGTCTCCAGCTCAGGAGGCGAGACGAAGGGAAATCCACGAAGACAGCCTTTAGGAATCAGTGCAGGCTGGAGCCGGAAAACGGTCTGCCAAGAGGAGGCCTGTGCAACAGAAGGCAAAGGTAAGGAGCTGCATAAAAGGGCATAAGGTTTCATGATTCTTACGAGAAAAAAGGACAAGAACAAACACCAGGGAAAACTACACATCGTTCCAGAAAGTCACGGTCCAAATACTGGGTAAATTAAAACATGACATGGTTTTAAGAAAGGAAGAGTTAAAAATGAATCCATCTGATCATGACACTGGGGCATTTTCCTTTGTGTGGTCCGGGGGTCAAGGAGGTTATCAAAATGTGACCCTCATAGACTATTTGACCTTGAGGTGCTTAATGTTTATAAAATAATTAAAAATGTAATCCTGATAATTATTGAGCACTTTGCTTCAAGCACCATTTAAAAAATTTAATTTATAACAATGTATTTAACTCTCACACGAGGTAGGTACTATCATCGACTCTATTCCACAGATGTGGAAACTGGACAGAGAAAACACGTGCCACAAACAGGGAAGAACAAAACTGGAACCCAGGCAGTCTGGCTCCAGAACCTGCCCTCATACAAAATTATAAATAGGCCCGGCCGGTGTGGCTCGGTGGCTGAGTATCGATGCTTGCACCGAGAGGTCACCAGTCCGATTCCTGGTCAGGGCACATGCCCAGGTTGTGGGCCTGATCCCCAGTGGGGGGCATGCAGGAGGCGGCCAATCAGTGTTCTCTCTCATTGATGTTTCTATCTCTCTTTCCCTCTCCCTTCCTCTCTCTCTAAAATGAATAAAGAAAAAATATTTTAAAACTCATAAACAAGTTTGCTAAATTAAATGCTATTTATTGATATTCAACTCTTAGAAATGACCTAGAGACAAAGTGTTCCGTGTTTTCCTAGGCTCAATATTTGTCCACTTGGCATCTATTAATCACAGGGTCAGACTAATGGCTGAAGTTGTAGCTTTTTCGGGCACGTGAAAGAAATAGTACAAATCCCCCAACCTATCCTGAGTCCACACCCCCAACCCTCTTGATTGAACTCTCACACGCCAACCAAATAGCCCTCCCACCCTAAAATCAACCCAGTACTAGACAACTTGGGGGCAGTGCCGAGGCCCCAGTGCGGGCTGGAACTATTCAAACTAGCCAACCCTAAGGTATTTGCCCTGCGCTGCTTTGTCTCTCCTGCAGAAACCCCAATAAAGGCCATGCCCAAGCTTTGCCTTCACTCCTTTCTGCCTCCTGACTGAACCTGGGTGGCATGGCACGGCCCCTTCTCTTGGGAACTATAAGCAGTACGTGCTTTCAATGGCATTAGCCTCTCCCTGTTGTCACTTGGTCACCTTTGTAAATTAAGACCCAGGCACAAATCGCAAAGCAGGGAAGAATTAATTCTACCTAAGAATTACATGTACAGTTCCGGCAACTTATTAGCAAAAGTGTAGACTAGTAACAAGGGGGGGGGGGTGAGAGCCTGGGAGGGCAGAACAGAGGCATTCAGACCCACCACTCACAGGGAAGGTGTCGAGGTGGGACCGTTCAACTGGATGCAAGAAGAAACAGGCAAATGTTATATAAAGGTACACATTTAATCAAAGAGCTAAAAATAATCAAAGTATAAGAACTAGGAGAAGGGGAAGCAGAGTGGTCCACGCCAGCCAGCTCCTCGCCTTTCGGAGCACGGAGTCAGTAGAGGGTAGCTAAAGTTGCTAAGCTGATAAATCTAGAAAGTCAAGGCACGAGCCAGCTTCTGAACTAAAGCACCTGGTCTGGTCTGTGCGTGATGGGCTGGGGGAGGGAGGGGCCAGGTGGACGAGCCGGTCTCCAGAATAAGCCCTTTGCCAGGGAACTGAACCTGCAACCCTTCGTCAGCAGGCTGGGGCTCTAACTGCTGAGTCAAACCGGCCAGGGCCAGGAAAGTTTTATAAGAGTTTATTTGAGCCAAATTTTTGAGGACATGCCCTGAAGCAAGAGTCCGAGAAGAACTGAGCAAGTGCTCCAGAGAATGGCAGTTCTGTGGTTCCTTTTACGTATATGTATTTAGAATCAAAGGAGAAAACAGAAGGAAGGCACGCAAAGTCCATCGGTGGTGGATTAAGGTGTCCGCAGAAAGCAGAGCAGGGAAACTCCAGGGTTGGAGAAAAAGCAAAATGGAGAAACACATACGTTTACACTGGTGGGTATAGGATACTTAATAATGAACATTTATAGTACACAGAGGT
This sequence comes from Molossus molossus, assembly GCF_014108415.1. Taxonomy (NCBI): domain Eukaryota; kingdom Metazoa; phylum Chordata; class Mammalia; order Chiroptera; family Molossidae; genus Molossus; species Molossus molossus. The sequence continues at coordinate 41,961,584 of NW_023425354.1, read as the reverse complement.
GATATTCGGGGAACAAGATAACAATGAGGGTTCTGTGGTCTCCAGGTTTGGTGCAATGAGGGTGCCCTGAGGGATCTGGAAAAGGAGATTACTCTGACATTTCAAAGGAATATTATCCTAGATGAATAAGAACAATGGATTGTTTGTCTTCCCATTGGATCTGTGAACAATCCAATTAAAAAATGGGCAAAGGACCTAAACAGACATTTTTCCGAAGAGGCCAACAAATGTATGAAAAAATGCTCAAAGTTACTAATCATCAGAGAGATGCAAATTATAATGACAAAGAGGTAGCTTGTAGTGGAGCAAGATAAGAAAACAGTCAAATTATGGTTAGTTTGAAAACATTAGCATGAATTCATAACACGGGCTTTTCTGTCCCTGAAGAAAAACAAACTCCCCCTCGGATGTCACTGTACCCAGCTCATCTCCAGGAGTCAGGACTTTGACAATGGGAAAAACCTGGATGTTTTTCAAAGGGGACCAGGGCTTCCCAGGAATAAAGCCAGGCGGTGCTGGATCCCTGGGAAAACAGGAAGGTCCTTCCTGTCCTGCTGTTGGTTGGAAGGGATGCTGCCCTCAGACAGCTGGGCAGTACCCTCTGACATGGTTTTGTGGTGACAACCTCAGTACGAGAAGCCATGATTTCAGCCAAGGACAACAAGCTGATACCGAGCAAGGCAGGTAGACGTGAGATGTGCTAATGTAGCAAACATTCGATTTTAGTATTATTTTATGCCAGAAATACTCTCTGCTGCTCAAACCAAATCGAGGCCACCCTACCTTAAAGTTCTGACGGACAGCTGGGTTCCCTGCTGCCATACCCAAGGGCGATGGAGACTCCGTTTGCACAGCGTGTGTGACTCCGGCATGGCTGTGACTATATGCTTGTTCAGTGGGGCAGGAAGCAGGTATCTGCAGCCACACAGAGGCAGCCCAGGAAAGACTGTGGCATCTGCCATCCTAAATGCCTATGAGGGCACCTCCACCTGCCCCTATAATCCAGAACATGGCTGGGATTTGTATCCCAGAAAGGTACTGTGGATCAGCAAAAAAACAGAAAAGAGAGATAGGCCCAGTCTTCCTAAAAAATTGTTCAAAAGTATAGTTCAGTGGACCAACAGATGAATTATAGTAAAAAGCTCCAGAATCGGGGGGGGGAGGGGAGGGGCTCATGATATCAGAAAGTTCAGTGAACAATGAACCAAAGTAAAAACAGTATTCAGTCTAAATAACTTATGTAACTACAACTACAAAGTAGGAAAGATGTGAAAGTGATGCTTAAAAAGTAGATATAAAATAATCAGTTAACGATAATAATCTGACCCAAAATTCCTGATTGTCTCAAGGAAAAGTAAGAAGTGTCTGGAAAAAAGCGTCGGGTCCCCCTCCTCAGGGCAAGGGGCTGGGCATAACCTCCGTTACAGGTAACAGACACTTCTCTATTACAGCGTGACTCGACAAATGTTGGCTTGAAAATGTTAAAAGTTATATACGCACATAGACACCCATTTTTCTATCTGCCTGAGACAACTAACAGAATTAAAACCAGGGAAAAGGTTTGTCATACAGAAATTCTTGATTTTCTGATGGGTTTCTTTCCTTTTCTTTTCCTTCTGCCCTCTTTCCCCCCCCCCCCGCCCTTCTTGTTTTGTTCTAAAAATCTTTGTTGTTTTTAGCTTCTTTCCGGTTGGTGGGATTGCGTTCAGACTCCCCGCATGGCTTGCTTCCCCGCTTCAGAAGGATGAGGCCAACGAACAACTTCTGCAGAGGCAGTGAGGTGCTCATTCACGCGAATGACGTTAGTCCGCCCCTCCTCTGCGTCAGGACTGGGCGAGGGACAGGGAAGATCGCGTGTTCTTGGAGATGGGTGGCCCTGTGGCAGAAATCCACGGAGGGCAGGAGTCCGTGGCTCCGTTCTCCACCGCCCGGAGCTCTGCCTTCAGGCGCTGTCTGCTCCGGTCTCCCCGTCCAGGTTGGAGAGCACTAGTAGGCACCCAGGGTCCACCACGGGCTTTGAGAGGCACCGGGGCAGGCGGGCCCGGCGCCCTCGACGCCATTGCGCTCCGACTCTCCACTAATCCCTTCCGGCGCCTAACTCAGAACCCAGGAGTCAGCAGAAAGCTAAGTGAGAGCCCTCCCAGGAGCATTGTGTATTTGCATTTTAATGGAATAAAATAAATCCGGGCGTGTGTGCTTGTGCGTGTTCGTGTGTGTGCATGCGTGCATGTGTGTGTGTGTGTGTGTGTCCCTGAGCCAGGAGATGGGCTGGAAATGGAGCCCCAGCAAAGGCTGAGTGCACCTCTGCCCTCTTTTCCAACGCGCCAGGGCAGCCCCTTGCTCAGCCCCAGAGCCCGAGCCCTCCCCAGGGCCTGAGCGAACTCCCCCTGCACGTCCAGGGGTTTCCGAGCCAGCAGGTCAGTCCGGGAGGCAGGCAGTTGGCAGCACAGTGGAAAGGAAAACATGCGATGAGAAAGAAATACTCTGTGGGGACTGTTTTCTTGACAGATAGTTTAAACACTTTGGCGAGATTGTTTTAGAAGCAGGGGAAATGCTTTGGCTCCCATTAACCCCTGGGGGGGGGGCTGGATCCTGCGGGGTGTCCGCACAGTGGCCACCGAGCAGCATTTGCCAGCGTCAGAGGGAGGTGACGCCCCGCCTGGCTCTCCAGGGCTGCAGGCCCTGTGCCCTGGGTCAGGGAGAACCTCTGGGGCGCAGGCCAGCCTCCAACTCGGCCTCACCCCCTCCTCACTGCCCATGTTCAGGGTCTGTGCCTGAGGGGCGCCTCTGGTCGCACACGCCACCTTCTCCCTTTGTCCAGAATGGTCTCGCAAGTTCCACAAACCCATGCAGGCTAAGGACGCTTCACTACTGGTCTTAACTGCCTGCTCCGTGGGCATCGCACGCACCCTCCCCTCGCTCCTCACTGCATGCAGCGCGGATCCCTTCCAACCCCAAACATTTAATGATCTTCCCAGTTCCCACACACATCGGAGAGGGCGAACGTGTGCTGGCGGCGCCTGGCTGCGGGCCGGCCTCCCTCCCAGATGGAGCGGGCCGCACGCAGGAAATGAATGGGCTGGATCAGAAATTGGACAGGCCGATTATCCCCAGCCAGGTCTTTTCAGAAGAGCGTTGTGATTTTGATTCAGTTCCCAGAACAACAAACATCCGATGTTTAAACACAGTCTCAGAAACATATTTCAAAGCCAATGTGAACCCATTTCTGGGCTGACCCCCACTCGGCTGGGCAAGGGGCCGAGCCAGGGATGGTCCCCAATCCAACATCGCTTCATTCCCAACTGCTCCTGCTCCTTCCTGGGGCACACCTACAATTCCGAGGGTCCACAGCTCGCTCCCTCCTCCAGGTCCATCACTGTCTCCCTTACCGGTTTCTGCTCTTTGGGGGCTTTCCCCTCTGCATTCTGGGGAATTTTTAAGGTTTTTCTCCACTTCACTACTCAAGCTTTCTTGGGGTCTGATTTTAGTGGCCCCCTGTTATTTTTTGGGCATGTGCGTGTGGAATCTAGCATCCACAGGAAAGTGTATGAAAACAGTGATGAGCTGTGAGCTCATCAAGAAATGAACTATTACCAAACCGGAGAAGCCCCTGTCAGCCCACCCTGCCTTCTGGAGGGAGCCACCATCCAGAACATTTTTCCTGGAATTTTGCATAAAGCAACCTCAGGCTCTTCTATCTAAAAAGACCACTTATGTGTGCATTCCTAAATAAACTATTATCACCTGGTTTTGAACATATTTTTGAATCATGGTGTATTCTCTGGTGACTTGCTTTTTTTCCTTTTGCTCATTGTATTTTAAATCCATCCTTTGATGAGTTTAGCTGCAGTTTCTTTTTCACCGCTGTATAATATTTCACAGCCCATCTATCCGTTCCACTGTGAAAGGACACTGGGGTTGTTTCCGGTTTTTTGCTCTGACAAAAACTGCTGCCACCTGCACTCTTGGTCATGTTTCCCAGGGAGGACGTGTGAGAGTTTCTCTAGGGTGCAGCTAGGAGTGAGGTACGAGGACGAGTGTCATGCATAGGAGAGGATGCTCTTTTTTTAAAAAAATGTTTTTTATAGCTTTTTAGAGCAAGAGGAAGGGAGAGAGAGAGAAACATCAACGTGAGAGAGACGCATCAATCTGCTGCCTCCTGCATGCCCCCCGCTGGGGATTGAACCCATAACCTGGTCATGTGCCCTGACTGGGAATTGAACCGGGACCACTCAGTCCATGGGATGATGCTCAATCCACTGAGCCACACCAGCCGGGCTGAGATGACACTCTTGAGGTGCCAGGTGCAGTGTGGAGACAAACCAGCTGGGACTCCTACTGAATGGGCCTCTCTAATTTAATACTCAAATGGGGGGCAGCAGGAGCTGGCCCGTGACCGTAACACAGCCTTCAAGTCAAAGCAGGGCTGGGAGCAGCAGGCAAAGTTTGTGGGTCAAGGGGACAACCAGCAGGTGCTGGGACCCAAAGCCAGGTTCAGAGATGCAACTAGATAACGGTCAGGGCCAGGCTGGGCTTCGGCGGTGGGTGTGTGACCTGGTCTGGGATGTCACAACTTACAAACTCGGGGCAAGAAGAAGGGGGGCAGGGACCCAGGAGCCACCCAGAGAGCTGGCACTACTTTGACCACTGAAGGGAGACAGGCTAAAGGGCTGCCTCCCTTCACCCAGCCCATCTTTCTCCAGCCTACGGGCTGCCCTGGAACAGGAAGGCTGAGGACTCCTTCCTTTCCAAAGGCAGTGGCCGCCGGCTTGGTAGAAATCGGGAGGAGGAAGCGGGTCTAGTGGCAAGAGCCTGTCAGACAGCCCAGGGTCAAATCTCAGCTCTTCTGTGCCACCCGGGACTCGTCACTTAGGTCCCAGAGCTTGTTTGGCTGGAATATGGGGACACAGCCCTACACCTCCCCATACCAGGGGGTGTTCTTTGTCAGAGGGATTTTCTGGTGCCGCAGCAGGACAGGTCTTGAGTTATTTCTGTAGGAAAGGAAGGGGTGGGTTTTTCCAGGGCTGGGCACCACCTCGGAGCTTAAATACTTCCTACAGGAGGAGCCACACTCTGCTCCCGGTCTCCAACCTCCAGACAGCGGGCTAGGGAGAGGGGCAAAATCCTGCCAGCCGATGTCATTGGGCATCTGTAAAAACGAGCAGGGAACTCTGATGATGCAAACTTTTATTCAAATTAATGCAAGATTTCAGAGATGTTTTCTTCCCAGCTTTTCGCCCCTCCGCAGGGGCAGGAGCAGGAGGGTGTCATAGCAGAGGAGAGACGGGTTGTGAAGGCCCAATGGGGAGAGGGTGGGGAGGGGAGCTGGGTTGTGGCGTCAGGATGCTGTCACACCAATAGGACAGTGAAGGCGTGCCACACCTTGTGATTCTCTCTTTTTTTATCGTCACCCGAGGACATTTTTGCATTTATCTTCAGATAGAGCGGGAGGTAGAGAGGGGGGAAGAGAGAGAGAAACATAGACGTGAGAGAGACACATCGACTGGTTGCCACCCACATGATTCCACCTGGGACCGGGGACAAACTGCAACCGAGGTACGTGCCCTTAGTGGGAACTGAACCCAGGTCTCTCTGGACCACAGGCCAACGCTCTAACCACTGAGCAAAACTGGCCAGGGCCAGTATCCCCCCCTTTAAAAAAAATATTTTTATTGATTTCAGAGAGAGGAAGAGAGAGGGAGAGAGAGAGAAATATCAATGAGAGAGAAACACTGATTGGCTGCCCCCTGTACACAGGGGATTGAGTCTGATACCTGGGTATGTGCCCTGACGGGGAATCGAACAGGCGACCTTTTGCTGCATGGGTCGACGCCTAACCCGCTGAGCCACATTGGCCAGGCAGTATCCCTCCCCCTTAAAATTGTGGTAAAATACACATAACACAAAACGTAGCCTTCCAACCACTGTTATGTACAGTCCGGGGCCCTAGGTACATCCACACTGATGTGTGACTGTCCCCACCGTCCATCTCCAGACCTCTACATCTCCCCAAGGGGAAACTCTGTGCCCATGAAACACTAACTCATTCCCCCGCCTCATCCCCTGGCAGCCACCATTCCATTCCTGCCTCTGTGACCTGACTGCTCTGGGCACCTCGTGTAAGTGGAACTGTGCCCAATGTGTCCTTTGTGACGGGCTCAGTTCACTCAGCATCGTGTCCTCAATGTCCTTCCGGGCAGCATGCATCAGAACTGCCTTCCTGTCGAAGGCCGAACAACATGAATAACAGGCACATAGCTCATTTTGTGTATCCAGTCACCCAACGGTCCGTGCTTGGGGTGCTTCCCACTTTCGGTTATTGTGAATGATGCTGCGACGAACAAGGGTGTGCAAATGCCCGTTTTGGTCCGTTTTCAATTCTTCAGGGTACTGACCCAGAAGCAGAATTGCTAGATCATTCCTTTCCTGAGAAACTGCCACACCGTCTTCCACTGTGGCTGCGCTATATTACGTTCCCACCAGCAGTGCACAAGGGTTCAAATTTCTCCACATCCTCCCCAACACTTATTATTTTCTGCTCTTTAAATATTAGCCATCCTCACGGGTGTGACGAGGTAGCCGGTTGACGTTGAACACAGCAGCCTCCCCCCACCCTGCCTGCACTCAACACTCCCAATCCCTCTGCTCTGTTCTTCCCGTTCGGCGCCGAGCACCCCAGACACGTTGCTCGTCTAGTGGTTGCGTCCACCGTCTGTTCCCTCTCTCCTTCCCCGGCCCCTGCTGGACTGTAAACTCAAGGCAGAGATATTGGCTGTTCTGTTCACAGCAGTTTTCTAAGGGCCTAAAACAGTGGCCAGCACACAGCAAATGCGCGATGACGATTATATAAATGAATGAATGAATGAATCGAAAGAGTTGTTAGAAGGCGTTGGGGAGGCAGACACACCTGGCTTCAACCTTTGGCTCCAGGAATTATTACCTGGTGTCTTTAGGCAAGTGACCTTTCTCTAAGCCCCAGTTTCCCCCTCTGTCACACGGGGCAATTCTGAGTACCTCACTGGGCTCCTGTGAGGGTGAAGCCAGAGATTCACCTCCTGGCCCGTAGTGGGTGCTCGGTGAATGTCCACTGCTCAGCGGCAGGCTGGGCCTCCGGCGAGCTGGGGTGGGCCAGCTGGCTCGGTGGGCGGGGCACGGGGAGAGAAAGGCACTTCCCTCTTGGATGGGACAGCATCTCAGAGAGGCGAGTTCTTTCTCCAGGGCACAGACACGGACTCAAGTAGGCACCCCAAACCAGGGGCAGGGACGGGCTGGGAGACCGCTCTGCCCCGCCATGGGAGGAAGGGGGACTGCTTGGCACCAGGGGCCTATTCCTCCTGCCACTTCCACGTGTGTGGGAGGCCAGGAGCCTGCGCTGGTAGTGGGTCTGCTTGGTAGAGCTGTGGTGCGTGGGAGGTGACCAACACACTGAGGAAGTGTGACCATCCGGGTCCCCCAGGGACGCCCCAACAGCAGCCCAGAATGAGCTAGACGCAGATGGCAAGGAGCTCAGGCGGCCACCCCCTCCTGACTGTGCTCGCGGGCCTCCGGAGGGGGCCCTCCGGCAAAGCTGTTTGCAGCAAAAACCCAAACTGCAAGTAACAGCAAGACCATGGAAAACCAGCGTGGGGAAGCAGATGGCAGCCTGCAACGAGCCCAGGCTGCCCGCGGCAGGGGCAGGTGCCACAGGGGTGCTGGGCTCGGCTGGCATGGCAGCTTCCCACCGGCGCTGGCAGGGAGTGCCGGCCCCGCTTCTCCGGCCTCCTGCAGGCCTGAGCCAGGGTGGACTCCCCCAGGGGCCCCAGCTGGGCTACGGGTCACCCTCCAGGCTGGGTGGGTGGGAGATGACTTACGGGCTCCACAGGAAGCTGCTTTCCTACTTCACAGATTCCTCTCACAGTCAATCAACAAGGAGAGGGGCCAGGAGGCAGGAATACAGGCCGAGCATCCGTGAGCATCCGTGGGCACCGTGGGACCCCAGTCAGGGCCCTCTGTGTCAAAACTTCAAGAAATCAAAAGCCCCCTGCTGGGAAAAGCTTCTAAAGTGCCCGGAGCAAGAAATCAGCTTTACTTTTTTGCAAATGTCTCTTTCAATTAACACACATGTCCTGAGCACCTTTTGTAGGCAAAGCACTGCAGAAAACACGGGCAGTGTTGACGCCGCTGGGCCCGTGGACCTGGGAAGGCCCAGCCCATGCTGAACGGAGAAGAGCCCTCTAATTGTATTAATCAGCTTTCGATTACCTACAAATTGGCCTTCACCCCTTTCTAGCTCACTCCCCTCAGAGAAGCCTTCTGACTCCAAAGATACCTTTTAGAGGCTGGAAGAATGCTTTCTAGAATCCTGGGGAATCCAGATTCCAATGAACTTTCCCACTGATGTCAGTATAACTTTGAATGAGTCACTGTGTTTTTTGTTTTGTTTTTTAAATGAATGGGATTAAAGGCCAAACAGCAAGTGAAGGGAGTTTCCAGCCTGCCACACCCTGTGTTTCGAAGCCCCCGATGCAGCACTAACATGCGTGAGGGTGTGAGGAGAAGGGGCACCGGGACCCCAGCACCGGAGGGGTCTGATGTCGGCCGACAGCCAGTCTCAGCTCCCACGCGGGCAGGCGGGCGGCACGAAAGTGTCACTGCCCACCTGGGCCCTGGCAGGGATCAGGGTGCAGGGTCCGAGCCCCTTTCTGGCCAGTCTTCCTGGCACGGCATGCCTGCGGGTTTCTGGTGCCACACAGGAGTCTGTCCTTCCTCCTCCAACCCTGTCTTTATTCTTGGGATAAATAAGGATAAAGAAAGTAACAGCCCTGGCCAGTTTGGCTCAGCGGTTGAGCGTCGGCCTGTGGACCAGAGTCCCGGGTTCGGTTCCGGCTAGGGGCACGTACCACAAAAAAAGAAAAGAAAAGAAAGTAACAAGCCAGGAGTGGGAAGGAGCTGGACCGAGAACTGCATCTGGGAAGGAGCATTACTTTCAGTAAAGGTCATAGTGGGAGAGCAGGGAGAGGCAGGAAGAACCAAGGAAACAGCACAAACCAGGGGCGGCAGATTTCCATGTCCTCCCTAGGTCCAGTCACCAGGGGCCAGGTCACGGGAGAGTCGCAGTGGCTCCCTGTGGAGCAGAGCATCACAGGTGAAATCCTGGGCCAAAGCAGAGGCTGCGAGAGGCGTGCGTGCTGCGCCTGGTAGACCCCGGAGCTCCCAGAGGCTGAGGCACATACTTGCACCTGCCACGCTCTGCACAAAACACACGACACCACCACAGTCAGGCCAGAAAACATGGAATCCGTGATGTGGAAAAAGCCTTAAGATTTTTCAGAATGGAGGGGGAAATTAAAGGAGTTAAAATTGACTGTGTAGAAGACAATGAAGACAGAAGACAGGACGGAGCGCAATCTCCATGTTAAAAGGGCTCCCGAGAGAAGAAATGAGAATAGTCGGGAACAAAGTAATAAGCAAAAACATAATTGAAAAGCTTTCCTGAATCAAAGATCCAAAAAGGTTTCTTCTACGCAACAAGCAATGAAAATGCAAAGTGGGTTACAGTTGTTTGTATGGAAAATAATACAACACTTATTAAATAACAATACAAGAATGAACTGTGTTTCATGTACTCATAACTGTAAACCTACCCACCGTGTGTGTGTGTGTGTGTGTGTGTGTGTGTGTGTGTGTGTCACTGCCAGGTTATTTAAAGGGGAATAAAAGCATAGGTCTGGCTTCAGGCTTCTCCCCATGTCTGTTCTTGCCTTGAAAACAACTTTATGTTGTACACTATGAGGTCCTATATCCCTGCCTTCTCTTTCTCTCAACCTGGTAGTCAAGGGTTTAACTGAATCGCTGCCTCTGCTGCATGCATCCTTGGGACTGTCATCTGGTTCACAGGTCTTCTTGGGGTTCTTCAGGTGTGCCTGATATACTCTTTAACCAGTCCACTGAGGACAGTTTCTCTCATTCCCTGTTTCGCTTCTTTAAATCTTGAACACATCTCAGAGTGTATTAATTTACCAGCAAGGAAACCAGGAAAGTGCCTAGAGACTCCTGTTCACAGAAGGAATGGAGATGAGGTGGGGTGGGGAATTGGGAAAATGAATGCTTGCATAAGCAGCAAGTTAAAAAAGGCAAGTGGCTAATTAGGTGAAGAGTGTAGTTTGGTGTGGTCACAAAAACATCATATTCATGCTCATCAGTAGAGTGGAAATCAGGGACCAGTACTCCAGGCTGTTGGGAGTACCCACCAGGGATCAAACAAAAACACATCAATAGGAAGCAAATGATAAGGAAATATCTGTGTCTGTTAATGAGAATGGCAAGGTCTATTGCTCTAAAAATTACTGAAGTATGGTTCAACTGAGTTTTAACATTCTTTAACAACATTCATTTTCAGGCATGAAATGGTTCATTTGTTTCTTTTTCAAATCGGCTCATTCTTTTTTCAAAGGCCCTGTTTGTTGAATTTGGTTTCTATTCCTTTGTTCATCTCCTTTAATTAATTTAAAAACCTTGTGGATCTTTCTCTCACAGGTTCACTAGCATCTCTAGTTCCCTTGGTACCGATGCTCTCAGTTCCCTTTGCTGCCTCTCCCTCATGGCGGCTCTTTTCACATGTGGTTGGTAGACAACAGGGGCAGATCCACAGAGTTGAGGGGGAAAGATTATGAACAATGGTATTATCAATCACGTTATCTTCTTTGTATAATGGCAACAGCTATTATCACATAGCAAGACTTATTTAAAAAAGATGAAAAATGGCCCTGGCCTGTTTGGCTCAGTGGTTAGAGCATTGGCCTGCAGACCAGAGTCCCAGGTTCGGTTCCCGCTAAGGGCACGTACCTCAGTTGTAGTTTGTCTCCAGCCCCGGTTGGAGTTATGTGGGTATGTGGGTGGCAACCACCCGATGTGTCTCTCTCACATCGCTGTCTCTCTCTCTCTCTCTTCCCCACCTCTCTCCCTCTTGCTCTATCTGAAGATAAATGCAAAAATGTCCTCGGGTGAGGATAGATAGATAGATAGATAGATAGATTAAAGAAATAAAAATAAAAAGATGAAAAATGCCCGGCTGGTGTGGCTCAGTGGTTGAGTGTCGACCCATGCACCAGGAGGTTGCCAGTTCGATTCCCAGTCAGGACACATGCCGAGGTTGTGGGCCAAATCCCCAGTGGGGGGCATGTAGGAGGCAGCCCATCAATGTTCTCTCTCATCGATGTTTCTCTCTCTCTCCAAAATCAATAAAGGATAAAAACTATATACCAGCTATTCATAAGATAAATCAACAGTAATAAGTCAAGTGTCTATAATAAATAGAAACTATAGCCACCGAAATTTATTGTTCCCTCTAAGAATCCATTCTAAGGATAAAATCTAAAATGTAGTCAAGAAGCTATGCACACAGATATATATTGCAGTTATGAATAAGGGGGGAATATTTAGATGTCTTAAATTAGCAGAATATCCATATGACAGAATGTTTACGAAGAGTTATTGGTTACACTGAGAACTACTTGCAATATATGTTAATTTTAAAACATGGGCTCAACAATATAAAGGAAAAAACCCCAGAAGATCAGAAGTAAAAATTTTTTTTTTATTTTTTATCCTCACCCGAGGACATTTTTCCATTTTTTGCACAGATAGAGTGGGAGAGGGAGAGAGAGAGAGGGGAAGAGAGAGAGAAACATCGACATGAAAGGGGCACATCGAGTGGCTGCCACCCGCATGACCAACCAGGGCCGGGGACAAACTGCAACCGAGGTACATGCCCTTAGCGGGAACCGAACCCGGGTCTCTCCGGACCGCAGGCCGATGCTCTAACCGCTGAGCCAAACCGGCCAGGGCAGAAGTAAAAATTTTAACAGTGATTAGAAGGTAAGATTATGTCTATTATTTTACTTTTTTTTTTACACATTGTAAATGTCAATGATCCATATTAATATTATAATAAAAAAAAGAGTAAAATATATATTTTTTAAAATGAAAACTTCTAAAGGTCACAACAATCAAGAACGTAAATATCTGGGGTAATATTAAATAAGAGAGATAAAATGTCATGATACTGACTCTGACATTATAGTCTACAATTTATTTTCAACACAGCAGCCAGAGTATCCTTTAAAAAGAGAGGGAGGGCCTGGCCAATGTGGCTCAGTGGATTGAGCATTGTCCCATGGACTAAGAGGTCCTGGTTCGATTCCTAGTCAGGGCACATGCCCAGGTTTGGGGCTCGATCCCCAGTAGGGGGCATGCAGGAGATAGCCGATCAATGTCTTTCTCTCACATCGATGTTTCTCTCTCTTTCTAAATCAATAAAAACATAAAAATAAAAAAGAGAGGGAAGTTTCAGGTCATGTCTCTCCTCCACTCCGGACCCTCAAAGGCTCCCCATTTCACTCAGAGTAAAAGCCAAAGTCCTTACAATGGACCAACGTGGTCTGACCCCCTGCCACATCTCCGACCTCCCCTCTGGACCCTGACTAAAGCCAGCCATACGGGTCTCCTTGCTAGTCCTCAAAATGACCAAGCACACACCTGCCTCAGGGCCTTTGCACTCACCACACCCTCTATTTGTAATGCTTTCCATCCCTACGGCCACACGTCAACACCGGACCCCCCCCCCCCCCCGTAAAATAACAGCTGCCCACATTGCTCCCAGCGCTCTTCCTGCCTTTACCCTGAACACTCTATCACCACCTGCGACACGGTAGCATTTACTTTACTGTGTTTGTGGCCTCCTGCCCACGAGCAGAGTTATTTTGCCTGGCACACAGAAGATGCCCGATAAACATGTGCCGGGTGCCTGAATGAATGCACACGCATTAGAATGTCAACCTCTCAGGAGCAGAGGGCAGACCCACACACCGTGGCACCACGCAAGGGCAGCAACGCCAACCTCACGGCCCAGGGACGTTTAACCAGCGTTCATCTCACTCCAGAAAATTCCTGAAAGCACAGCCGGAGATGATGGAAGTGAGCATCCGAAAGAAAGAAGGATGAGCATGTTTGGGCCGAGTGGTGTGAGAGTCTCCACCAGAAAATTCAAGTTCTTCCATCAGGACCTGGCTTCCTCTGCAGGACGGAACTCCTAATTTTTATCACAGATTCAGAACCAGCTGTATGCGGCGTTTAAAATGACATTTTAAACGCTCTTTCTATTTAGCTAGCTCTTTGTTGTGATTAGATCTCTTTCTAACTTAAAAAAAAAAAAAAAGGCATTAGGAAGCCAATTACCCTGTCATTCTCCCACCCCAAAAGCAGGCAGGAAAGGCACACCTGGGTATGGTGCCCACAGGCACCCAGACTCATAGACATGCACACGTATGGCCCATCCACGCACCCTGAATGCCCACAGTGTGCCTGGTACCGCAGAGACGGAATGCAGCATTCATCCTGCTAGGTTCGACTGGCCTCTGGAAATTCAAGGACAAAGTGATAGCATAACGCACAGCCTCTCATTTGTTGCCTTAAGAAAGATAAGAAAATTCATGCTAAGCTATTTCAGATGTTCTGGGCAACGCAGTGCTGTGGAGATTAGGACGGGCTCGGCCCTGCACGTGGTATCTCGGGACTATCACGGACGCGAGGGGAACTCGTGGTGGGGACGGACGGGGACGCACGGGGCTGCACGGGGCCAGCTGCCACCGCAGCTCGCTGCTCAGTTATTCCACTGGCTACACTCGCCTTTCCTTTCATCCGCCTTCTTTTCCGTGGCGGCTCCTTCGTCGCTGTCCCCTAACAGCTCAGCTGTGACTGTCCTTTCATCCTGCTAAGGTGTCTCCCACAAGACACCGCTTTGAGGAATCCCCTCTCATAGGTAGCTGGGCCCGCTGAAGACCGGAAGAACCTCACGTTCAAAGGGGGCGTCTCGGGCGGCAGGGAGGCGGCCTCTGGGGTTCAGAGCAGCTGTGCTGTGCCAGGCACCGCGCGCATCACTCTGGACTCGCAGCCACCTCGCTGAGCTCCTGGAGCCCCTCTGGGAACAGAGACCACTGTCTGCAGCCAGGGATGAGCAACCCGGCCTCTAGGCAGACGGAATGGCCGTTCGCCCGCTGGTCCCTTCCCCGTTGTAAAGACACCGCAGTGGCAGAAGAGAATGCTCTAAACACAAGTCTACCCAGCTGTGTTCCAAAGCCAGACGCTGATCTCAGTGGATGAGAAACTCCGCATGTGTCCTCCTCGAGGAGCTGAAGGCCCAGCTGCGGAGCGTGGTCCCGAAGCAGGTGGAGGCACTGGGGAGCACGGTCTTCCAGGGCACAGGGACTGAGACTGAAAGTGCCCCACGACAGGGGGGGGACCAGAGCCAGAGTCACTGAGAATGGGGGCTGGGGAAGGGATTTCCCATCTGGGAAAAGAGACCGAAAAGAACAGAGTTCCTCCCTCCCCCTCAGACTAGAGCTTACCTGAGAATAGGAACACTGAGGGGGGCTGGCAGCAGCACCCACACAGCCAGGGCCTTGGTGATTGGCTCTGGGAATAATCCCATTAGCACCATGGACACAGCTCACCACTAGCCCAAGACACCTGGCTCTGCACGGGGCACGCAGGACCTGGGTGGAGGTGACGGGCAGGGAGAGAGAGAGGGAGGAACGGATTCCTATTCAAGAGGAGCATACAAACCCAAATAATTCCAAAATACCCAAGGAAAGCTGATGCTAAGAGAGGTCATCGACACCGCTGACAGCTGGGAGACAGTCCCAGAGATTTAGTGAACTGGAAGACAGTACGAAACAATTTACCTAGAAAGCATTCCAGAAAGATAAAGAAATAAACAGGAGCATTGGGAGCCACGGAGGATGGAGAAAGAGGCTCCACGAGGTCGCCAACAGGCTCTCCGGAAGGGGAGACACGGACTAGTAGAAACAGCAATATTCTACTAGCCGGGCTGAGACTTTCCCATAACTGGAGGCACTTGATGGATTCTCAGATTAAAAGCACACACCAAGCCCCAAGCAGGATAAGTTAAAAAAAAAAAAAAATCCACATCTGGCATCCGGGGACAGAGCCCTCTGTCAGGCTCATTCTGTCCCCACCACCCCTGCCCCATGACCCTCCCCATGAGCTGCTTGCCAACGTCCTGCTCTGGTCTGGCCCCACTTCCGACCTGGTACAGTGAGAAATGCCCTGAGTTTGGGGTTAGGAGATGCAGGCTCAAGCCCCCCAGCTGTGACTGCCTCACTGAGCCTCAGTTTCTTCCCCTAAAATGGGGTTGGAACCAGAATTCTAGACCCTTAGCCCCAGAAGGGACTCTGGGGGACATCCTTACAGCAGACCACAGCGGCGTGTGTCTCCAGCTCCCTCACCAGCTAGCTGGGTGCCCACAAGTCAGTTAACCTCCGAGTCTCCGTTTCCCCATCAGTAGAAGGATGAAATTAATTCATACATGTGGATAACTGAGCACAGTGCCAGGCACACAATAAACGTTCAACTGGGGGCGGCCACCACTGTGGCTATAACAACAGGCCACTTCCACCCCCAACGCCACATGACCAACACTCAGTGTGCGGGGCTTCCTCTGAAGCCACAGACCCCAGGCATCGCAGAACCAGGGCCCACCGCCACCTCTGCACTGTGAGAACGGGCAAGCCGGCAGGTGACCCTTCCCACCCTTCTCCCTGGTCACCCCCCAGTAGTTCCTCCTTGACCTCCAGAGAAATCCCTCCCGGTGACCAACCATGAACTTCCCCCAATCAGGATGGGCTCAGCCCCAGCCCCAGTGCCCCCCCCCCAGGTTGCCCTGGGCACCCTACCTCTCTCTGCTCACTGCAGATCTTACAAAGCCACAGGGCCCGCTTCTGGCCAGGGCAGGCCTCGATCCCACACTTGGTGCAGACTTTCTACAAGAGAGAGGACACAGGAAGGTCAACGCTTCAGCTGCCTGCTCCTCGGCTCGGGGCTGGGGAAGCTGTAACGGAGGGACCCGTGGCTTTATTCTGCAGGGATGGCTTCTGCTTCAGGCCAGAAGGGTAGCAACCCTAGGACACAGGTCACCTAAAACCCGCAGGTGGCTCTGGGCCACAATGGATGTGCCCGTCCATGGATCTCCGTGATCTAGATTCACCCCCACAATTACATTCTGTTGGGAGCACGTCAAGAATAAGCTTGTAGATTTTCCCAGGGGCACACGCTCAACAGCAGAGAACTGGAAACAACCCAAATGCCCGCACCAGCAGCAGAGTCAAACACACACAACAGAATAGGCTGTGGCCTGGGCACTGCAGCCTGCAGCCTGCGTGCATCCCTGCAAATATGGGCAGGAATGATGTGATGCCACAAAGAAAACGCGCATCTGTGCACAACTGTGCAACACAGTCACGTGTGTGCCTGAGCCGGTGAGAAGACGATGTAGTGAGAAATGCCAGTGCCAGCTGGAGCACTTACTTTATGCCAAGTCCCTTCATTGGACGATCCCGGGAACCCTATTCCCTAAGCATCAGGCCCATTTTACAGGTGAGGCGTCTGGGCTCACCGTAGTTGTGATTTGCCAAGTTCACCCTGCAAGTGACGAACTCAGGTTTGACTCCAGAGCCGTTCTGTAATTTCCCCGGACACCTCAGGAGCCAGAACCTCAGGTCTGCAGAGTTCTACCTTCTCTAGCGCTGCTTAAGTGCATAACTTCTAAATACACGTTTTGCTTCCCTGAAACGCACAGCAACACCCGGTGGTGGGAACGGCCAGATGAATGAAATGCGCCAGAAGGCAGGGGGACCTGGCGGGGCTGAGACTTGTTCCTGGCTAACCGGGCAGCGTCTGACTTGGTGACAGCAGGTCCTCCTCGGAGAACTGTCACACAGGGCTCATCTATGTTTCTGCCACGTGGAAGCTGCCCAGTTCCTGCAGACAGAGGGTTCGCTCCTGCCCGCCCACCTGCCCCCCCCCCACCGAGGGAAGGCTGGATCTATTGCTTGGCCTTTTCTGCAGGCTGCCAACTGAGCGAGGAGCACACCTCTCCACGGAGAGGAAAATGTCAGCAGCTTGGCTTCCCGGAGCCTGTGCTCACCGCCTGATTGGGCCGCTGAGCCCGGCGCTGCAGGAGGCGGGAGGCAGATCTCGGCGGAAGAGAAGCTCTGCTACATTCTTAGGGGGATGCCTTTGCGCTCACCCAGTACTTAGGCAGGAGAAACGTCACTTTTCTTCTGTTTCTCCAAATGTAATCTTCTCCAAATTCCCAGTTCTCTGGGCTGGCAAGAAAGTCTGCCCCAGTCGTGATGGGGGCCCCTTTCCAGCTCCTGTGAAGGTTCTGGGCTTGGGGTCTTCCGAGGTGCAGCACATCCGGGTGAGCGTCCCCTGTCGGGGTGCCCACTGCTGTGCTGCTCTCCCTCTGAGCTCCCATGGTCCCTCAGAGAGGGAGGGGCCCAGTCACGTCTGTGCCAGGCCTGGGTTTGGGATCAGTGCCAAGCTGGGGCTCAGCCTCTCCAGGGGCACAGCAGCCTGAATCCTGCAGCCCTGCACCACCACCTGTGACCTGGTCTGGAGATTCCCTCTTTTCCACTAGAGCTCCTCCCAATACCCCTTCCAGTGCCCACCCCCAGCTCTTCTACCTCTAGGACTGGCCTCGAGAAACGCACACGGGCGTCTCCTCACAGGTTGAAGAGGGAGGAAGGAGTCACTGAAGCCAGGTGGCTGTTTTCCTTGCTAATTCCCACTATCCGGAGTAAATACACAGTGTGGCCCTTCAAGAGGTGAGATTTTCCTACTGAGTTTTCCACATGCTTATTGGGTTTGGCGACAGCTGGCCTTCCATGCACACGGGGTGCTCTGCCCCCTCCCAGGGGAATGGCGCCGGGAACGAGGAGAGAGCAGGAGACCAGTCACTGCCATTTCCTGAGCACGTATGTGCCAGGCAGTGAAGTATGAAGGAGGCGGGAGTTAGGATCTCCATCAGGCAGCTGGGCAAACTGAGGCTCGGAGATGGTCAACAGCCTGAGACCAGCCAGTTAGGGACAGTCAGGGTTAGGAGGCTCCTTCTTCCAGACCTCCGGAGAGCTGGGTACTACCCTCCCCCGCCCGGTCCCGAGCTGGTGTCCATGCTCTCCAAGGAGCTGGCTCATGTGCCTGGGAGTGTGGCTGATGATTCACAAATGAATGGACAGAGACGGGACAGGAAAGGACCTGGGACAAGGCTTTGCTGGGGACGGGTGTGTAGCCGCATGTGTTCATCAGCTCCAAGACATCAGTTCTGGGAGCCAAGACGGGCTGGGGAGTCTGGCTCCGTCCTCCTCGATATTTCTCGGGAGGGAGGGAGGCAGCCGCTCTTCAAAGGAGAGGGGTTTCCAGCTGCGGGCAGGGAGCCCAGGCCCAGCGGCCTGCCCAGCAACACTCCGCAGGCTTCCCCGCAGCTTCCCTCCCTGTGGCCGCCCTGCCCTACACAGGGGTGAACGGCCGATGGTCATGCTGGGTGTGCGTACGTGTGTGTGCGTGTGCATGTGTGCGTGCGTGTGCGTATGTGTGAGAGTGTGCGTGTGTGTGTATGTGTGTGTGCATGTGTGAGAGTGTGTGTGCGTATGTTTGTGTGTGCATGTGTGAGAGTGTGCGTGCGTGTGTGTGTGCATGTGTGAGTGTGCGTGCGTGTGTGTGTGCATGTGAGAGTGTGCGCGCGTGTGTGTATGTGTGCATGTGAGAGTGTGCGTGCGTGTGTGTGTGCGCGTGTGCATGTGTGAGAGTGTGCGTGCGTGTGTGTGTGTGTGTGTGTGTGTAAGGGTGGCATGTCCCAAATGTCCCCCCCTTCCTTTGCCCTGTGCAGCGCTGTGGGGGCCCCGGGGGCATGACCAGGCACACCCTCGTCGCCCGTGCACAGCCCTGTTTTCAGGCTCCCAGTCACCACGGGTGGAATCCGTGGTCAGATCCCACATCCCTCGGATGTGCAGCGTCTCTGGCTGGGGAATCCAGGCCAGCAAAAAGATAACATGCTCCAGTTCAAGTGATACATAATTGCCACTCCAATAAACCTCGAATCAGTAAGAGAATAATGAGCCTTTCCCCCTATGGATTTGGTCTTCATTCCCAGGTTCCAAAAAAGAAAATTAAGCAGGTAGATTTTAAAAAGCCAGTGAGAGAGAGTGTGAGCCAGCTGCGACCTTAAGTCAGTGCAGAGGGAACACGGCTCAGCCGTGTCAAGGACAGTCCCGGGGCCCGGGGGTGGGCCCCTGCTTCCCTGCCTGAGATGAGCTTCCATTGAGGGGAACTGCCCTGGGCAAGTGGGCACTGGCTTCCCTGGCATAGCTGCCTCATGCTTTCCACAGCCTGGAACTGTGTCTGTGTTAAACAAACCAAGTCTGGCTCCTGGGCCTCATTCAGAGCAGAAGTGACAAAAGTCCAGGCCTTGAGTTGGCACATGCAATCTCCTCAATCCTGTCTCAGGCACTCCGTGAATTCCTTTCGCAAACATACACCCCAGCCTAGAGCTCACACGGGGAAGGGGACAGCTCAGGGCACAGGCCACAGGACATGGGCTTTGGGGCAGGACAGCAGAGCCTGCCGTTCAGATGCAAACTTGGATTGTTACTAATCTCCCTGAGGCTCATTCCCTCATCTGCAGGACAAGGGTAACAGGCAGACTCATGCACAGTAGGAGGATGAAGGGAGAGGAGTCATGAAAGTGCTTAGCACAGGACAGGGTGAAGAGTGGACAGTACCCACCACCCTTTCCCACAGGCCTGGATCCGTAAAGGATGCCAGCACCCATCGATCATACAAGCCCAAACCCAGAATCACCCTCCGCCCGCACTCTCCCCCACTCCCACCCAAATAATCCATCTCCCCAAACTTTAAATCTCGAACAGTCCAGTCCCCTCTGTCACCCTCCCCGATCCAGGCTGCTGCCATCTCCGGGGCCTCCCAGCAGGTCTCCTCACCCCCACTTTGCCAGTCCCCAGCTGGTTCCTGACACGGCAACCAGAGTGATCTTTTCAAGATGCAAATCTAATCATGTTATTTCTCCCATCCCTGCCAGCCTAAAAGCTTTCAAAGACTTCCTGTTGCTCTCTGGATGAAGACAACCCCTTTCACACGCTGTATGGTGGCTGCTCAGGCTAGACTCTGCCTCCTCGCCCCTCCCCCTGCCCCGCGGCTCTGAGCCCCAGCCCAGCGGGCCTTTTTGCAGCCCCTGGTCCTAACTGCTCTTCCTGCTCCGAGACCTGGGCATGTGCTGCTCCCTCTGTCTGGGATGCACGTGGTCACACTCTCTTCATTAACCTATGTATCCTTCAGACCTCAGCAAAAGCACCACTTCTTCCAGGAAGCCTTCCTTGACTTCTCACCTGGTCGGAGCCTCCACAATAAGCCCTTGCCTCTTGTCCTCAACCATCAGGAATTTATCCTCATTCGTGTGGCCCTATGACGACCACCACTCCCCCACCCGGCTGTCAGCCCCCCAAGGGCAGAGGCCACGTCTGTTCTGCTCCCTGCCCAGTGCTTGGCGATCATGAATATCTGCAGAGTAAATGAGTGAACAAACAGCAGCTGCTTTTAGTGTGATACTTGAGAAGGCAAGATGTGGTCCCTCCTGGAATGCGCCAGTTATGGGGGAGATGAGACACACAGAGACACGGAACACTCAGTGGCAGCACAGGGCAGGGGATGGGAGAGCCTGCCCACGGGGTAGTGTCAGGGGGGTGGGGCTGCTGGCCAGGCGGGCCTCACTCTCAGGTTGTGTTGTGCAAATCCAGGCTGGCCCAAACACATGAGAAAGGACACTGAGCGTCCTCTGTTAAGGGCTGCACCCCACATGACCCCTCCTGCCTGCCCCCCACCCTGGGGTGCTCCCTGCAGGCCGCCTATGTGTGCAGACTCATTCCAAGGCCTGACGGGACTCCCTGGAGCGTCCCCACTGTGATCTACAGCTCCGCCTTCCCACACCACAGCCACAAGGCAGCCAGCACAAGTGCACTCTCTGCGAGGTGCCCGGGTGCTCAGGCCCCTTGCTCCCAGGCCGGGCCTTCACACCCTCACGGCGAGCCCCGGCTCCACAGGGGGGTCCCAAACTGAATCCTGACTCTGGTCAGAAGATCAGAAGGGAGGGCGTGCAGTGCCACTCAGGGCTGGGAACGGAGCCGCTGGCACAGAGACCCCAGTGCCTCTCAGGAGCCGCGGTCTGAGAACATTCAGTAACAGGGAAGCAGCCGTGCACCCGTCGCCCCGAGGGCTTCGCGGTATTACCATCTATCACACAGACAGAGATGTTCGTGCCGCGCAGTCAACCAAAACCAGATGAAATTGTGCTCAGATGTTCCGTACAAGGAGGCCGGGGAATGCACGCGGCTGGGCTGCAGAAATGAATGCTAACGACGGTTAATTTGAAAATACTTGATGCTTTAATTCAACAAACGTTCAGTCGATGCTGGATGTAAGGCACTGTCCCAGGAGTGACAAGGACGAACGAGGCACAGCCCACTGTCCCCGAGTGTCCCATCGAACCGGAGTTTGTGAACTGGCAAGACTCATTTGGAAAAGGACCCTCAAGAGTTCCAACCAACCGACATTTGTAGTGAGACGGTCCCTCTGGGAGCCATGCTGAAAATGGTGCTCCCAGCATGCTCCCCACCCCAAAGTAGGGCAGAAGAGGCTGCATACAAAGGCTGGCAGCACATGCAAGAAGCAGTGTGAAGCCTGACTGGTGTGGCTCACTGGCTGAGCGTTAACCCATGCACCAAGAGGTTGCCGGTTCGATTCCCGATCAGGGCACATGCCCAGGTTGTGGGCCCGATCCCCATTGGGGGGAGCATGCAGGAGGCGGCCAGTCGATGTTCTCTTTCATCGATGTTTGCATCTCTCTCCCCCTCTCCCTCTCTCTCTCAAATCAATAAAGAAAAGAAACAACGCGTGTGCCTTTCACATCCTGTGGCGTGTTCTCATTGCTAGAGATCAAATCTTCGACAAGGGAAAATCTGCCTGTTTTAGGAACAGCTACGCAGCAGTGACGATGATATAAACAGAAAAGTGAACACAATCATGACAAAGCGGCACAGGTCCTGAAATGGAGCAATATTCACAATCAATTAGGTTAAAAAAAGCTTGTTAGGAACAGCATGCGCTGGGAAATTCTCCACCACGGAAACAGGTTTACGTGCCTGTATTAGAAGTTGATATATGCCCAGAAAGATATCTGGAAGGATATTAGCCAATGTGTAAATCAAACTGTGCTAAGTCAGAATCTACCTTAAATGGATCAGCAGAATTCCTATTTAAAGGAAGCTATGCTAAATGCTTTGGGAAGTCACTCGTCCCCCAACTTCATTTTTTGACTAGCTCTGGACTTGTGTGTGTCAGGATGGATGAAGAAGCTGACGTACATGCACAGATAGGTGGGAGACAGATTCTTGGTTGACTATGCTCAACAGTAGGCAGTCAGCCCTGCCCCCTCCCGCCACGGGGTTGCGGGGCCACTGACCCCTCTGATCGGGGCTCAGCCCCACTCATCACCCAGGCTTGGAGGTGCCTCCCCAGCCTGGGGGCCAGGGGGCTAGAAATGGCCTTGTGGCCATAGGTTTAGTATCCGGAACCCAAGTCCTGCAGCCAAATGACTGTAAATAGTTTAGATATTGATGTACATATTATAGTTATAGACTTCACTGAGCACTGACGCTACGCCAGGCACCAAGCTAGGTGTTTTATGTCGAATCTCATTTAATCTTCATAACCACCTTAGGAGGTGAGTATTATTATCCATTTTATAAATCAGGTAATCTGAGGCTTAACGTTAAGTCACCTGACCACAGGGAGGTGGGATGGGAACCCCATTTGAGCCCCAGACAAGAGACTTTTCCAAGCGGTCACCCTCCCCACACTCCAAATGAAGGCAGGGCTGGCTCCCGGGGCCTCGGCCCCTCCTCCAGAACTACAGCCGGACAGGGCACAGCCAGGACCCTCCTTCCATTCACTGAGACACAGCCTGGGGGCCAGTGGGGCTGAGGACACGGTAACCTTAGCCTTGACCCCTGCGAATACCGAGTCACCAGGACCAAAAGACACACAGCCTTCATGCTGGTCACCTGCTGCTTGGTCTGAGAAAGAAGCCAGAGGCTGCCAGAGAGGAATTTCAGAGGAAGACAAGTCTTCGGCGCTTCCTGTTCTAACGCCCACCAGGGAGATGCCAGCCTTCCTCCGCTGGACTGCAGCGAGGGCGAGGCCTCTTCCATCACTCAGGCTTCTGGGAGCTGCCCCACCACCTCCGAGCAGGCCCTTCCCCTCCCTCGGGTGCTGCTGCTCTGGGACGGCCCAAACCCCAGGACTGTGAGCCCCGCACCCCTCGCCGCCTCTCCCAGGGGAAAGCGAGCGTTGCAGATTCCAGGACCAGCTTCCAAAACACCTCCTCCCTCCACCTGCACTCACTAGTCAGTCGGCACCACGTCCTGGGTGGAGAGGAGGGTTAAAGACGCAACAGAAGCAGCTCTTGATTATGGCCATTCATGAGCGCATGAGAAGAAATCATGTCTTGCATGGGTTTTGGGTCATCTCTGGGCTTGCGCCCCACTGCGCGTGTCTGATGGGGGAGTGGGGGGCTTCGGGCAGGATGGAATGACCATGCTGGCTGGGGTTCGGGGCGGGGGGCAGCTGCCCACCCACCAGCCCGTTAACTCTTCCTGGTCCTGGTTATCCTCAGCATCACCTCCAACCAGAGACTGTGCTCGGTTTTTGCCTCTTTTTCAGAGAACATAGGAAACAAAAGAGGTGTGAACTGTCTCGATGGGGCCCAAGGGGCACAGGTGGAGGCAGCCCTGGTTTCAAACCAGAGCCGGGCAGAGGAGTGGAGACGGGTATTTAATCTGAAGCTGAGAGGAAGGTTTTAAAAAGCCAGCCAGTCTAATGATGTGGATTAAAGGGGGACCCCATGAGCCACGGCACTCAGTCTCGAGTTAATTCATCCATTCAAGGCATCTGCGGAGAACACATGGGCACCAGGTACGTGCTGTGTGAGGTGTCGAGGAGTGCCTGTGACACAGCCCCCAGGGGCCAGAGGCACACCAGTGCTGGCCTGCGCACACGGAGCAGTAAGTGTGACCAAGGTGCTGACGCAGGACCGCGGGCACACAGAGGATGGTGCACGTAGACACGGAGGGACGAAGGGCTGGAGGAGTCAGCCAGGACAGTCCCAGAGCCAGCCCGGTCTCAGGCAAGGGCCGGATGGCCACCCGAGGCTGGGGGAGCCCCTCGCCTGCAAACATCGCACTAGGGCCAGCAGTGTGACTCCACCTGGGGTCCCCCCCCGCCGTCGGAGAGGGTGACAGGACCTCCGGGGCCCGAAGATGGGACATGTGTGGTGGGAAAGCACATTCACTATTATAGCCTCTTTTTTCAAACACAGAATATTGTTTTGAAATGTCAAAGTGGTGTTCTAAAAGAACGTGGGAAGTCTCCCCATTTATCTGAAGGGAGCCTGGGTTGTGAAAGGTGCAAGTCCTGATGGAGGAGGAGCCCCACCAGCTCCCGGTCGGGAAGCGGCGTGGGGACTGCACGCTTGTCCTCACAAACACCTAAGGGACCTTTAGGGTCTCGTGGGGCCTGTGTGGGGATGGGTGCCTCTCCCCAGGGTGAGGTGAGGAACAGAAGTCAATGTGCGGAAGAGCTGGCCACGCCTCGGAGAAGGGTCCCGTCAGGGGTTCTGGGACACGGCCCTTCTGACCTCTCCCGGCCTGGTGTGCACCTCAGGGCCCACCCCGGCCAGCCCCGGGCCAGCCCGCCGAGGGAGGAAGGACCCGTGGTAGACAGAGTTCCACCACCCTTGTCAAGCTTTCCGTAAGTTCTGAACACGGCCTGCTCCACCTGCTGGCTCCAAGTCCTGGGGCCAGACTCCTGCAGCCCTCCTTAGGTCCTTCCAGCCCGAAAGAAAAAAAATCTCAGCTTCTGCGCCTGACCGCCAGTCTGGGCTCCTGGAAGGCACGGAGCCTGAGCTCCATCAGAATCACTGCGGGATGCCACTCGGACCAGCGCCTCCCAGGACGGCCACGTCACACAGCGGCCTGCACGCTCCACCTCTGCTCTGGCTGGGGGTCGGGGCGGGGGAAGGCCCCGGCTCACATTCATCTCACTCCTTGCTTCATGGTTACTTAGAGTTACAACTCATGATAATGATAATGCTACCATTTATTGAGCACTTATTCCATGCCTGGCACCAGGCTCAGTGCTCAACACACATTATCATGATCACATTTAATCTCATTTACATTCACAATGGCCCCTGGAGGAAGGTTTTATGATCTGAATGGTGTGGATGAGGCTATCGGAGGCCCGGAGATGTGGGTGGCTTGACTGACTTAATGTAATGAAGAGGTGGCAGAGCCGGGATGTGGACCCAGGTCCGTCATCATAAAAGCAAGAGCTTATGTAACATGCACTGTGTGCTGGGTACAGCAGGAGCGCTTCACATGAATTATTCTCTTAACAAGGGCGGGACTGGGGCACACAGCGGTGGTAATCCGTCCAGGGTCACACAAGGGCAGTCAGTGGAGGGCAGACCGGGGTCCAAACCCCGATCTTACCTCTCGCTCATGTTCTCTATGACCCCTACACTGGCTGAGAAAGATGCTCATTGGGACCAGGAGACAGATGTCACCAGAGCAAGTTGTTCTATGGACAGTGGTGGTCTGAAGAGGAACGGCAGCCGCTTTTCCAAGACAGACACTGGCCCTGCCCGAAGCGTGAACAGGGAACTGCCGGCCAGACGCAGCCGGCGTGTCTCCAGCCCTGGTCGTGTAACCCACTGTTCTCGGGAAGCCCTGGGGCCCGGCCCCCCACAGAGGATTCTTCACCCACAGGCCTGCCTGCCACCTGGCAGTCACCCGGTCCAGCCTCTGTGAAGGAGCCTGCTTCTCAGAGTAACAGCAAGGAAAAAGCTAGATCATTTTGCGTGGGGTTTTTTTGTCCTCGGGTCCAGTGCCCTGAAAATGCCCTGCCTCTTTCCGCAGCCCCTGAGCCAATGGCTGTGCACGAGCCTGGCTCCTTGGGGACTGCCACGAAGCCCCACTTGGAGGGAGGACGGTGCTGTGGTCAGCACCGGCCCCGCAAGGAGCCCCGCCAGGTCTGCCGAGAAGATCCTGGCTCTGAGACTCTCCAGTTCCAGGGTGTGTGCCCAGTTTCCCAGCCTGCCCTCAAAGCCCATGAAACCACAGCCCTGCTTGTCAGAAGGCGAGGCAGGAGCCTCTGGCTGACCTTCCACCGTCCCTTCCCCTAGAATTGGATGAGCAGCAACTTTAGCCGCAGGGCGGGGCCTGTGAAGTCAAAGGCATTCAGCAAACACCTCCTAAGGCCCTGCACAGGCTTGGGGCAGAAAGACAGGGGACCGGACGCACACACGCAGGCTCGGCCCCACCTCCCTCCGCAGCCGCGCCAGCCCATCGTGCCCCCCGACAAGCCTCACTGTCTGCTCCCAGCACTCTAGGTACTTCTGTGTCTCCATGCTTTCACCCAGGCTGTGCCCAGGCAAGTGAACTTCTGTGTATCTCTCCTCCATGACGCCTTCCTTGACACCCCTCACCCCAAGAACTCCCACCGGCGTGCTCCCACAATGAGACACGTGGGGAGCAGTGCTGACTGCATCATACGGAAACTGTCTCTCTAGTGACGACGCACGGACCCTGCTGGCCAAAGTCAGGGGGTGCTCCCACGCCCGCTCTGCCCCCACAGACTCAGCACGGGACGTGGCAGCCCCTCGGCAGCCCCACCTGTTGCAGAGGCCAGCACTGTCTTCTCTGACTCCCAAGATCATCCTAACTCTCAAAAGGTCAGTTTATGTGAAAATACCTTCCCTTCTCCTCAGCCCCTCCAGGGCCTAGAACACAGTCAACACCCTCGAAGCCAGTAAATACTGTCATTGGAACTTTTTTGTTTGAAAAAACACAGCAGACTAGACAAACACCCTCAGGCTTCTGAACATTCCGGTAACAGCAGCAGCACAGCTAATGATTAATTAGGGACCCTGGTGATATGCAGGAACAGAACCCCAAGGACAGCGGTGACAGGTGCAGTCAGGCCTGACCCTCAGGCCTCGGAACTCCCAGCCCAGGTGTTTCGTTCACGCTGCTCAAGTCGGCAGCTTGTGGCCCGGGAATGGACTGAGGGCCCTGGACACCATGTGGAGGTGGTCTGACTTCATTCTGCAGGCAGTAGGGAGCCACTGAAGACTCTGGGGGGAGGGCAGAGCACACTGATCAGAGCCGCACTTGAGCAAGATGAAGAGCAGAGGAGGATGAGCTGGAAGGCTAATGAGACTCCCCACAGGCAGCTGGGGGCCTGGCGGAGTGGCCATGCGGTGGCACCCAGGTGCTCAGGCCTCGCTCCCTGGAGGGCCCAAGTACCTGCTGTCTGCGCCTGGACATTCAGCATGGCAGACGTGGTTCTCGGGCAGAGGGGTCTCTGGAGGGCCTGGCAGATCATTAGCCCTCCCAGCCTCCTTTCTCCATCTGTAACCTGGGAGAGTTACCCCTCCCACGAAGGCAGGATGACAGGGTGAGGAAAGGGTCTGTGAGGGAGACAGTTAAGACCCCCAAGCTGCCTCTGAGAAGGGCCTGACTCCTTGATGTGGAGGCTGGGGCTCACGGCAGCCTCTGAGAAGCCAGCTCGCCCTCCCGCCCCTCCCGGCTGCCCCCTCAGCAGGAGAGGCACGCTGATGCCCACACTCGGGGCACAGAAGGCTAAGTGCACCTCGAGTTAAGGTCAGCGAACAGCGCAGCGGGACAGGCTGTGGCAGGGAAACCGGGCGACCTGAGAGCAATGAGGAAGTGTGGCATCTCGCAGGACACCCGGTGAGGCAGGGCCTGTGCAGCTCCCGCCACGCCACGGACGGGAAATGTCATTATCTGTTATTTACCACAGCACAGGACAAGGGGCTGCACACAATTACCGATCCTGGTAACAGCTGCTAAACAGATTTGCCAACACTGCTTCCTGCTGCCTGCCTTCTCTAGAATCCACAATGACCAGACCCAGGGAGAAGGGCCACTCAGCTCCGAGCAAGGGGCCCGAGCGGGTCCCCACCGCTGTCTCAGGGAAGGAGCCCACTCCCACCCCAACCCCCACCTAGGCCATCAGCCGGATTTGCTCAATCAGCGAGGGGCTGGCCTCACAGTGACTCTCATCCATGACTCAGCAAACAGGAACCCCCTGCAAGCCCCCTGATGTGTCCAGGGTCTTCCCAGCCATCCCCAGAGGTATGACAAACTAGTGCAAAGCCCTGGGCCCACTCTGGGGTGGTGGTGGGGGGAGTTTGCTTCCCCCTGCTATGGATGGTCAGCACTAGGGACTACAATCCCTTCCCCAGAGTTGGGGGCAGTTAGTCAATGGCTTTGTACCCAATTGGCAAACTGGCACCGAATGTCATCTTCCTTGAGGAGGGGTCTCTGATAAGTCTTCAGCTCTTTTTCTCCCAAAAGAGTATGGGAGCAAAGTTCTGAACTGAGACGTAAGTCCCTGGCTATGTCCCCAGGAGCAAGTCATCTCTTAGAGCCTCAGTTTCCCCACCTGGAAAATGGGTATAATCACCCTCTTTGGCCTACCTACCTCTGGGGGGCTGTGAAGGGTATATGGCATCACAGAAACATCAGAGACAGAGGGGCGTCTCATAAGCACATGCCATCCCCCACACTGGCTGCCCCCTAAGAGGACAGGGACTCAACCACAGCCTGAGACACAGAGATTTGGAAAGCAGACCTACCATTGTCTTAAAACAACAATACACCAAGCTCAGTCTAGCCCGTGCAGCATTACTGCCCAGGCCCCACTCCTAGGCCTGCTGAACCCCACCGATCAGGGACGGGCAGCAGCCACAGCTGTGAGCTAGAACTTACTTCTCTGTGCCTCTGGAACACAACTTGGCTCATTGTTTTATTTTATTTTAATTTTTTAAATCTTCACCCAAGGGCATTTTTCTATTTATCTTCAGGTAGAGAGAGGGAAAGACAGGGAGAGAGAGAGAGAAACATCAACGTGAGAGGGACACATCCACTGGTTGCCTCTGAGTCTTGTCACCAGAGGGCCTTGAGGTTCCCCAAGCTCACCCTCTTCAGCTGCCTTTGACCTTGAGCTGAAGGTCAGTGGCATGACGGATGAACAGAATGGCCTCTGGACTACACAAGGTGTGCCTTACTGGGGGCGTTCCGGTCGTCAGGCTCCTGAGCAGGCGGCGGTTCCAGGATGCTGCGTGGTGTCCCGTCCAACCCTCTGATCCGGCAACAGCAGCTGAGCCAAGTCCGGTCAAGTCCGGGTGACACAGCAGCCAGAGCAGGCCCTCGGGGACGGCGAATTAAGTGACTTTTTCCGGGGATTTAGAAAACATCAGTAGCTGAATGAAAAATCCACCTTCATAGTGAGGCACGAGCACTCGTCTTCCGCATCTGAAGGAGGAGGAAGGACGCGGAGGCCAGCCAGGAGGCAGCTCCGAGGAACCGGCTATTGCTCAAGGATGCCGCTGCGTCCGTGGTCACGCCGAGGGACAGAGGCCCTGAGAGCTGGGACTGGAAAGGGAGCGGGGGTCATGGGGTCACACTCCCATTCAAGAGGGAGAACCTGCAAAAAGCTGCACCCTCCCAACCCTTGGGCACTGTTGGTGGGAAGGTAAAATGGTGCAGCCGTCACGGGGGTTGGGGGGGAGGATGACAGAAACGAGACAGAACGACCACATGACCCAGCGACTCCACCTCTGGGTATACGCCCGAGAATCGAAAGCAGGGGCTCGAAGAGACATTTGCACACCTGTATTCTCAGGAGTACCAGTCACCACAGCTAAAATGCAGAAGCAACTCAAGTGCCCGTTACCATGAACGGATCAACAGAATGTGATTCCTACCTACAACACAGTATTATCCTTAAAAAAGAAGGAAATTCTGACACATGATACAATAAGGATGAGCCTTTAAGACAGTACGCTAAGTGAAACGAGTCAGTCACAGAAAAACAAAGACTGTAGCGTAGGAGTTCGCTTTATATGAGGTACCTAACGCAGGCAAATGCATAGCAACATTCAGGCTGCTTCTGAAGGTCTTGGGAAAGACCTTTCCTCCCCCACTGGGGTGAGGGCAGTCAGAGAGCGACTGCCAGCACCGGACAGAGCGCGGGGGAAGGGCGGCCTCTGACAGGGCCTTCCGGGTGCTGCTGGGGTCCCCAAAGTCATCGCCATGTTGATATAGGCACCTACTCCCTCACCTTCAAGTGACTTCTCCTGTGTTCGTTCTCTCTCTCTCTCTGTCTCCTCCAAACTATGTACTACTGTGCTTTTCACATTTCAATCTGAAGTCATTCCGGAACTGAGTTTTGTGCGTGGTGTGAGGTCAAGGTCAAGATACATTTTTTCTTTATTTATTTTTTATCCTCACCCGAGACATTTTCCCATTTTTTGTTCAGGTAGAGTGAGAGGGAGAGAGAGGGGTAGAGAGAAAGAGAGAGAGAGAAACATCAACGTGAAAGGGACACATCGAGTGGCTGCCACCCACATGACCAACCAGGGCCGGGGACAAACCGCAACCGAGGTACGTGCCCTTAGCGGGAACCGAACCCGGGTCTCCCTGGACCGCAGGCCGACGCTCTAACCTCTGAGCCAAACCGGCCAGGGCAGGATACATTTTTTCTATATGAATATCAAATGACTTTGCATTATTTATCCATGACACCATTCTTTACCCACTGCATAACAGTGTTCCCTTTGTCATAAATTGCACTATTTTCTCTCATTTTTGTCTCGGGTATATAGAAATATCAATTTAAAAAATATGTTTTATTGATTTTGAGAGAGAGAGGAAGGGAAAGGAAGAGGGAGAGAGAGAGAGATATCAATGTGAGAGCATAATATAGATCAGCTGCCTCCTGCATGCCCCCTACTGGACATGTGCCCTGACTGGTAATTAAACCAGCACCCCCAGATGCACAGAATGATGCCCCACCAACTAAGCCCCACCAGGCAGGGCACCAATTTTCCTGTACAATGAACTTGTATACAATAACCTTGCTAAAGTCACCTACTAATGCTAGCTATTTGCATTTAGATTCTTTCAGATTTTCTAGTTACATAAATATGCTATGTTCATGGCTAAGGACAGTTTTAGCTATTCTTTTCCAATCCTATATCATACATTTCATTTTCTTGTCTTATTGCATTGGCTAGGCCTCCAGTACAACATTGGATAGAAGTAGTGATAAAAATACAAAGAACTTGTCTTATTCCCATTTTTTATAAAAAGTTTTCAATATTTCACCATTGAGTATGATGTTTCTTCTGTTCTTTAGAAAGAGATCCTGCTTCTCCAAGGAAGGGAAAGCACACAGCGTGAATGCTTTGGTCTGCAGGAACAGAGGGGCAGCACAGTACAGCGAACGCCCCTGGGGGACCCAGCTCCCCACTACCCAGCCAGATGACCCCAAAAGGCTACATTGCCTCCACTGAGCCCCTGCTCTCCATCTGTGGCTGGGAAGCAGCCTCAGTTTCTCTTACAGCTTTATCCCAAGGACCAAACAGGGTGACTTATGAAAGTGCTTTATAAACTCTAAAGGATCTCACAAGGTGAGACCATGGCCTCAGTGTTTACCGTTGGCAAGAACCAGAATGGCTGGGGGAGGGTGCAGGAGACCCTGACCCACAGTGTGTGTGTGTGTGGGTGTGTCAGGGTGTGTGGGAGGTGTGGTGTGAGGGGAGTGGGGG
This sequence comes from Molossus molossus, assembly GCF_014108415.1. Taxonomy (NCBI): domain Eukaryota; kingdom Metazoa; phylum Chordata; class Mammalia; order Chiroptera; family Molossidae; genus Molossus; species Molossus molossus. The sequence continues at coordinate 41,929,981 of NW_023425354.1, read as the reverse complement.
TTGTGTGGTGCAGGGGAGGGGGAGGGGGAGGGCAAGGGGAGGACAAGAAGCAGAGGAAAGGTCTGCCACTCAAGGTCCTTCGCCACCACCCTGAGCCAGGCCTGGGGCTGAGACCTTACAGCAGGAGTTTTCAAACCTAAAGAGAATCAGAACCCCCTGGAGGGCTTGTTAAACACCGATTCTGCCCCCACCCCCAGAGTTTCTGAACCGAATGTGTATGTCCCCTCAAATTCACATGGTGAAGCCCTAACCCCCAATATGATGGTGTTTGGAGGTGGGGCATTTGGGAGATGATTCGAGTTCGATGAGGTCATGAGGGTGGGGCCCCGGTGATGGGATTAATGACCCCAGGTGACTGCCAGCTTCCCTACTGGGGGTCTGGGCTGAGCCCCTCACAAACCTCAGAGCCTTGAGCAGGTGGCAGGTTCTGGCCTGGCTGCAGCCTGGCCCCTTCCCTCCAGCAACCCCGCCCCCCCAATCCTGAGCAGAGGATGCCTGACCCCTCCCTGAGCTGGACTTCCTAAGGCTCATCCCTGCCCACAGGACTCAGCACACATCACCGAGACCACCGTTTCGTGGGCAGCCTCCTCTGCACTCACCACGAAACACATTGTGGCTGAAACCAGAAAAAGTCCTATTGCTTCCCCTGCACTGTGACGGCACAATTCTGGGTCAGGCGGGTCCTCCTGCAGCCCTGCCCAGCCTCCCATCACTGGTGAAATCCGACTGTCAATTAAACAGAGCTGGCTGACAAAGATCCTAAGCAACTAGGAGTGCCAGGCCTCTAATGAACCAGCTGGCCCCTATCCCTCCCCACCACAGCCCTCCCCTAACGAGGGCAGGAGGCCCGGGCATGCGGGGCCCAAACATCCAGTGGCCAGCATCACGGGTTCCACCCACACACGTTAGCTCCTGGCTGCTGAGCCCTGCCAGGGTCCTTGCAGGAGACAGCTCCGTGTGGCCAGGAGCACCCGAGCATCTGCCCCTCAGGCCTGGGTCCGGGCACCTCCCATATCAGAGATCTCCCCAGCAGCCGGCCGAGGCCACACATCTGCGGGACGCAGGGCTGCCGCCGCCGCTGCAAAAGGCGAGGAGGTAGAAAGTGGAAACAAAGAGAAGCGGCCCAGTAACTGGTGAACCCAGAGCGGAGGGCTCCTGATGCCCCCAGTTAGGCCGGGACCCTGTTCGAGCTCTCTAAGGCCCCAGGGCGGCCTCCGTAACCCAACCACATCGGTAATGAATCATCCCCAGCCCGGAGGCGGGGATCTGTGTGTCTCTGCACCACAAGCCCTGTGCCTGCACCAGGCCAAGGACAGCACATCTGGGGGATGAGTGCATGGCTGACACTGTCCTCCCTCCCGGACGCCAGGGAGCCCCTGCAAGGGCTAAAGCTTCGCTGGGGCGCCGAGCTAGGCCTGGGTCTCTCTGATTCTCCTCAGTGGTCAATGCCCAGCAGAGGGGCCGCAGGGTGTCTGTGTGATATCTTGGATCATCTCCCAGGAGCCCTGGGGCCCTGAGGACCTGCCCACTCTGCTCAAAGGCAGCTTGGCCCTCAGAGAACACGTCCTGCTCACAAGGCCCGTCTCCTACGCCGAGATGCCCCGTTCTCGCCTCCGTCCCCCTGTTCCTAAGTCAAATCCGATGTCGTCTCCTATGTGTTTTTCTTCTTCCAGTGCCCTTCTGCCTGCCCTCAGGGCAGCCTCACAGCCAGGGCTCGTCTTTCCATGCCACGCTCCCTGCCTGGGATGCCCTTCCCTCTGCTCTCCGCCTCTCAGAAGGCTCCAGAGCCAGCTCCTCCAGGCAGCCCTCCCGACTGCGCTTAGTCCTGGAAACCATGGTCCCAGCGATGGTCAGCATCACTCTAGACTCTAGAGTCTAGAGAATAGCGTCTTCCCACTTTGACCACCAGGACCCGAGGGAAGTGACAGTGTTGGACACTTGTCCTTTTGGGTTCCCTTAACTCAGAATTCGTCCACAACAGGCTGGAAAGTGATCGAGTGTTAAGTGTATACGAGGAACTTGCACAGAAATGGAGGAGTCTGGCGTCACTGCTCACTCAAGACACCCAGCGCTGGAGCTACGGAAAACACAGGATAACGGGAACTCCAACTTAAATCCAAGAAAACGTGAGTTCTAACAAGGAGAATGTGGGGTGCTATGGGCTGAGCTGTGTCCCCTGAAAATTAAAATGTTGATGCCCTAACCCCCAATATGACTGTATTGGAGGTAATTAGGGTTAAATAAGGTCCTGAGGGTGGGGTCCTGATCCGACAGCACTGTGTCCTGCAAGCCAAGCTCTCACCAGAAACTGGACTGACCAGCACTGACCTTGGACTTCCCAGCCTCCAGAACTAGAGAACATAAATTTGTTTTGGGGGCTGCACAGTCTCCGGTGTTTGTTGTGGCAGCCTGAGCAGATTACCACGTGGGTGTCACTAACCCTCTTCCGAGATATACGAGCGCTAAGTGCCATTCTGTATACACACGGGCAGCTTACTAGTAACAGCAACAAGTATCCTTTACTGAGTGTTCGCAAGGGGCCCGACACTCTGCGAAGGACTTACTTCCCTGCCTTTGCTCATTTGCTCCTCACAGCCAGCCAAGGAGGACATAAGCTTTCGTATCCCGTTTACAGATAAAGAAGCAGAGGCTGAGACACGTTAAGTGACTTGTACAAGGTCACTGCACTGTGGCTAAGCCGGGAGCACAACCCAAGTCCATCCGCATGGGAACGGCACCTACTGGCAAGCCCAGGAGGAACACCACCCGCTCATCGTGCCGGGTGGACCAGCTGACCCTCGCCCAGCCACAGCCTAGGACCCTCTTTCCTCCCCAGGCCTCAATCACGCCCGCTAACCCTTCCCCGTCTGCTTAGAATACACCGAAGAGCCGGATTCTCTCAGCATATGGCCCCCGTCGTCTGCTGCCTTGTTCCCAACCCCGTCATCTCCCAGGGACGCCATCGCCATCTAACTCGTCTCTGGCTCTCCCTCCACGTGCCCTGCCACAACCAGACAGCAGCTGGGCTCACCCCTTACACACAGATCAGACCACATCGCGGCCCTGCTTAAAATGCTCCACTGGCAGCCCATTCATCTGGGAATCAGATCTCAACCCCTGACCTTGACTCCTAAAGCTGTGTGTGATGGGCCGTGCCCACCTCTCCCCCTCTCTGCCCCAGACGCCCTCGTTGGTCCTGGAACATGCCCAGCTGGTTTCTGCCCCAGGGGCCCGCGTGCTTGCTGTTCCCTCTGCTTGGAGCTCATTCCACCCAGAGCTGGCTGCTGCTTGTGTTCAGGTCTGTGCTAAGAGAGGCCTCCCAGTCATCCTCTGTCACACTGTCCCGTTCTAATCCACTGCAGAGCCCTCAGACTCTTTGACATTGGTTTTTGTTGTTGTTGTTTTTGGTACGTGCCCCTAGAGGGAACCGAACCCAGGACTCTCTGGTCCGCAGGCTGACACTCCAACCGCTGAGCCTATTTGACTTTGTTTTATGTTTATTGGTTTGTTTTCTCTCTTCTCCCACCCTTGAAAAACAATCTCCATGAGAACAAGGATTCTGTCCATCTTGTTCACGGTATCACCAGCACCTGAACAGGGCTTGCGCACAGTGGACCCTCTGCTATTTGCAGAATGAATGAATAAACAAATGAATAGCATAGTCTTCTTAAGGATGGATAATGACACCCCCCGCCCCCAGTGCCCCTCATTCAGCTGGGCCCTAACTAGCACGTTCTCCTCCCACCTGTATCCAGGAACAAGTCCCCTCAGAAGCTCAAAGGGCTCCTCACCTTGCCACGCAAGCCAGGACCAGGTCCCCAGCCTGCAGCTAAAGAATAATAATTTCAAATGGAAATGTCCTCTGGACCAGGCCCGTGGTACAGGGTATCGTGGGGTGGGGGTGACAAGAGTGTCTGGAGGAGCATTTCCCCCCTCACATTCAGCTGAGGTCCTCCCCCAGAACAGCCGCTGTGCCCAGAAATGGCGCTCCCAGGAGCAGCTGGCACGAACCCTTCAGCAGCCGAGCTCGGCGGCAGAGGCCCCAGATCTTTCCAGGGGAAGGAGACAGGCTCTGCTCCCTGGTCATGGGCCAGCAAACCTGAACATGTACAGCAGTTCTGGGGCTGAAGGGCAGAGGAGGAAAGAGGCTGCTGGGCCCCACTCCCCCGGGCAGAAATCACAAAATATAACCCCACCTGCTCAGGTGCCAGGGGCAAGACGTTCCTGGTCCCTGTGCCCAGCACCTATGCTGGCATCTAGTCCAGGGCCTGTGGAGGACTGCGGGAGGAGCTGGCACAGGAGTGCCCATCCCCTCCCTGACACCCAGGCACCTGCCACACCTGCAGTGCTCTTGAGAACCTTCCGCAGTCCGTCGACATTCCTCAGCCAGGTCGCCACATGCCCCAGAGCCAATCATCTTAGCTGAAACCCTGGTTTTCCCACTTAGTAGTTGTGCACATTAACCTCTTTGCACCTTGGTTCTCTTACCCAGCCTCTGAATGCCATTGAAAATGCCCTTGCCGCCCTGGCCGGTTTGGCTCAGCGGTTAGAGCGTCGGCCTGCAGATCAGAGAGTCACAGGTTTGGTTCCCGCTAAGGGCACGTACCTCAGTTGTGGTGTGTCCCCGGCCCTGGTTGTGGTTGTGTGGGTGGTAATCACTTGATGTGTCTCTCTCACATTGATGTTTCTCTCTCTCTCCCTCTCTCTTTCCCGCTCCATCTGAAGATAAATGCAAAAATGTCCTCTGGTGAGGATTGAAAAAAAGAAAAGAAAATGCCCATGCCAAGGTTGCCAATGGCCTCCAGTGTTTGACGTCTTCATATTTTACAGCCCTGTCAGCTCTTACCACCCACCCCACCCCAGTGTTCTATCTCCTGTTACATCTTCCCAGAGTTATTACTCTCGAAATCTTAATGATTTGATCATTTTTTGTCAAATTTTGGGGTTCTCCCACACAAGGTATTCTCAAGAGAGAAGGTTCTTTCTCTCTCTTGTTCATCAGAATGACTCCAGGCTTAACTCAGTGACTGGCTCATGGAAGTTGCTTGAGGATGATCTCAGGAAAATTAGACTGGGAGACTGAAAAAGCGAGAGACCTGGGATGTTGGAAACGGTGTCTCCAGCCCAGGAGCCAGCACAGGGCAGGCCCCGATTACGGCTGTGCAGCAACGTCTAAGCTCAAGCAGGAATAAGAACCCAGAAGGGTTTCTGGCGAGAGAAAAAGTAGGCTCCATGGAAGAGACGCTAAATCATCTTGAGGACCAGAAGGCACATTACTCTTTGGTCAATGAGAAAAATAAAGGCAATCCAGAACTCTAGGAAAAACAAAATTTTATTGTGAAATGTATTGGACTCATATGAAACAATGTAGGACGTGGCACTTAGTACAATCAATGGAGTATAAGAACGGAGAGCCCTGGCCAGGTGGCTCAGCTGGTTGGAGCGTCATCCCGTACACCAAAAGGTTGCGGGTTCGATTCCCAGTCAGGGCACATGCCTACGCTGCAGGTTTAATCCTGGTCAGGGTATGTACAGGAGGCAACCTATTGATGTTTCTCTCTCATTTTCTCTCTCTCCCTCCCTCTCTAAAATCAATAAAAACATATACCCAGGTGAGGATTAAAACAGAAAAAAAAAAAAAAAAAGAATAAAAGAAAATGAGAAAACTCTTTATTTAACCTACTGCAAAGATTATTCTCATTTGAGTGGCCAAGGACCAAGAGACCAGTAGCACAGGAAGTTCAATCCTAGATACAATTTGGCTCTGAGGAGAAGTGTATTTACTTAATAACAACTAATAACATTTACAGAGTACTTAATGTGCCAGATGAAGTTTTAAGAGCTTTGCATATAATATTGCAATCCTCATAACTCTCTAAGGTACATATTATGATTATCCCTATTTTACAGATCAAGATGATGATAAAACATATTAAACAAGTTTTCAGAGGTCATATGGCTAGTGGAAGAGCTGAAGTCACTCCGGGGCCTGTGAGACCCAGAGGTCCACTCTGCAGGGCGGGCCCTAGAAGCCAGACCATTTGACCTTCTGGCCAAGCAGCATAGGATATCACGTGCTCACACGTGTGCACACAAACACACACACTCCTGGGAGCCGGGATGCAAAGCCACAGAGCTTGTCCAGCAGCAGAGCTGGCCCAGGCCGGGTAGCCAGAGTGGCGGGACCAGAGCGGGGCCTTACCTTCCGACAGTCTTTGCAGAACACCGACGAGCTGCCCAGGTAGCCCAGCACCTCTCCGCAGAGCAGACACTGGGAGAGGCCGTTCCCCATCACGTTGCGCCGCATGGTGTCCAGCCGCTCCACCAGCCGCCTGCAGCACAGGGCGGAGTCAGATGGAACGTGCTTCCTGTCCCAACCTGACCACTGCCCGGACACCGCGGCCACGGGCCCCACACGACACCACGCCCCACGTGCTGTTCCCTCACCTGGGGTACTGCTCCCTGCCTCGCCTCTTCCCCCGGCTACACCTCTGGTCACTCGTTAACTCACTGATATTAATTGAGCCCCTATGATGGTGCCAGGCGCTGGGAATATTGTAGGAAACAAGCCAGAGATGGACGTGGTCTCTGCTCTCATGGAACTTATCTTCCATAAAGGGAGGAGGGCCAGAAACAGAGACGAGCAAACTGACCTCAGAGGGGAAAGCATCACGGGAAAAAGTAAGTGGGCAGGGGAAGGAGACGGGGGGGGGGGGCAGGGGCACGTCTGAGGGTGACCAGTGAAGTCCTCCCCGAGGACGCTGAGCTGAGAGCTCAAGGATGACGAGGACCAGACCACGTGAAGAGCCAGGGGGAGCAGTCCAGGCGGAGGGAACAGCCTGGAACGTCCGGTGAGAAAGGGCCAGCACGTCAGGGCGGTAAGAAGGCCAGGTGGCTACCGCTCTGTGGGCACGCGGGCAGGAGCCGGGATAAGAGGAGGCTGGAGGGGTGCGGAGGGCCGGATGACGTGGGTTTTGTGGGCCGCAAAGAGGAGTTTGGATCATTCTCTAAGGTCAGGGCACGGCTCCTGAGGAGTTTCAGCAGAGGAGTGACTGGATCGGGTGACAGATAAAAGCTCACTCAGGATTGCGGGGGAGCAGGGGGGCCTGCATGGAGGTGGGGAGGCCAGCGGGAGCTGCTGGAAGGCCCCGGGCAGGAAGGTGGAGGCTGGCCGGGCTGTATTTCAGAGGCAGCCCCGACGGATGTGGGTGCGGGGAGGTAACAGAGATCCAGGATGATGTAGAGGCCTCTGGTTTGAGCAACAGGGCAGATGAAGAAGCGGGAGAAAGAAAAGGAGCCTGTCTCTGAACCTCGGATGTGAGTGTCCAGGAGCCGTTCCTGAACCCCACTAACCCTGGGGCAGGTGCCTCTCCTCGCGGGCCCACAGCCTCGCCCCCTGTGACCTGCTCCAGGACGGCCACACTGTGAGCCCCACGGCACCCGCAGCACTTCAGGGCTGTCGGCAGCAGGAGCTCCAGTGCCCAGTGGCCACGCGGTGAAAACTCTTGAATGAATGGAGGACAGAGGAGGGGTACCTTATCTCCCCTAACTGTCCCTCCCCGCCCCCCGACGGAGAAGGATGCTATCTCCCCCATTTTAAAGATGAGATGACTGAGGCTCAGAAATGTGAAGTCACTTGCCAAGGACACGCAGCTCTTAAGAGGGGGGGCCTGAGTCCACACCCAGGCCCCGCTCTCGGGGCAACCTCGCTCTCCCGAGGTGATCAGATTCTGCCAGGGAGCCGAGGGCGAACAGACTGGCATGAGGCTGCCTCTAGTAAGCACTCCTGCCTTCCACAGGGGTCACCGTCCTTTACCCAGGGACCTACAGGGTCTCTGGAGCAAAGCCAGCTTCAGCCCTGGCCTGACCCGCTTGTTCTCGGGGACCCCTGTCGGTAGGACCCCGTGCCTCCTAACTCATGGAACACACAGGATGCACCTATCTCCTCCTTCTGACTAATCTGAGGCACTGCCTTCTGGGGCCTTCTGTGCCCCTGCCAGACCCGGGGCTCCCAGAGGGCGCCAGTGAGCAGCACAGGGAAGGCCAGGGCGGAAGCCCAGGTGGACGAGGGGGCACAAATGCTTCCACTATACGGCGGGGAGCCCACGTGAAACACCCCCCACTGCTCCCTGCACACCCTCCTGGGTGTCAGTCGTCAGCTGGGGGGTCTGCAGAGCACCCTGCAGGGCCCTGGGCAGCACAGAGCCAGAGCCAGGTCAGGAGCAGGGACAAAAGCAAGACGAGTCTCTGATCTAAGCCCTCTGTGAAATACAGTGATAGTAAAAGGTCAGTTCACTGAGGCACATACACTGAACTGCCTGGACAGCAGTGACCTTTGTAGCAGTGCTTCCACTGTCTAGACCTCTGTTTCCACAAAGCCCGACTTCTTTAAATGATCACATATTTACTAGAAAAGGATAAACAGAAGCCGCACAGGGAGATCAGAATCAAATTAAGTCCTGCCCACTTGTGCTTTTCTGTGTTTTCCAGACTCTCGAGGAAGTGTGAATTGCTTTTGTCACTAAACAAGCAAAGAAAGACCCAACAAAGCTGTTTGAAGACAGCGTCTCGTCAGCTCTGGATGCTGCGGGCCAGGGGAAGAGCTTAGAACAAGGTGGACAGTGGCTCCTGCTGGAGTCTCCCGTGGGCCCTCCAGGGGCAGCCTCGACCTGAATCCCTCGCTGCTGAACCACGGCTGCAGAGCTGAACGGCCCCAACACACTGCACCTCACTCACTCACGCCCACAGCCTGGGCCCCCCAGCAGCCGCTGTCCCCATCTTACAGGTGGGTACACTGAGGCTTCGATGGGCTGGGTCATGTGTCTACCCTCCACGGGTGTTCAGGCAGAGCTGTCACCCCAGTGGTGGAAAGCCAGCCCTAGGACGAGGGTGCCAGATGCCCAGCTCGCTGGTCCGCTCCTGACCCAGCCTGGAGCGCTCACCCGATCCTCTGCTGCTCCAGGACGTCCAGCCGCTCGGCCCTCTGGATGACCTGCAGGATGGCCTCCACCTCGGCGGGGCTGAGGCACTGGCTCTTCCTCTGCTTCTCTGTCTGGTAGGTGTGCACAGACCAGCCTGTCTGCAGCCTTGACAGAGAACAACACGGGCTTTGAGGCCACCCCGTGCAAACCCCAACACCCCTGCCATGCCCCCAAAGCCCCCTGAGAACAGTCTGGGAAGGCCCAGCTGCTGTGTCAGGGGACAGGGAGATGCCAGGCTCCAAGTGCCGGCTCTGCCACCCACCAGCTCCTGGGCCTCGCAAAGATGGCAGCACCACCTTAGCGCTGCGGGGACAGGAGCATGGAAGGAGCCCGCTGTACACATGAAGGCCACGACCACGCGCGTGAGGTTTGCAGGGAAGAGCGCAGAAGGTGATCAAGAGAAGAATGAAAACCTAGGTCTGAGTCAGAGGATAAAGTGAGATGGAGTTTACTATGGAACAGGAAAGAACTGTAATCAGGTTTAAAATAAACCTTGCGGCCCTGGCCGGTTTGGCTCAGTGGTTAGAACGTCGGCCCACAGACCAATGAGTTGCGGGTTCCATTCTGGTCAAGGGCACGTGCCTCAGTTGAAGTTCATCCCCGACCCTGGTCGGGTCGTGTGGGAGGCAACCAGTTGATATGTCTCTCTCACATCAATGATCTCTCTCTCCCTCTCTCTCTCTTTCTCTCCCTCTTTCTTCCTCCCTCCCACTCTATCTGATGATAAATAGAAAAATATCATTGGGTGAGGATTAAAAATAATAATAAAATAAACCTTGGAAATAAAAGGGATTGACAGCATTTTGAGAACAGAGGGTTCAAGAGCAGGAGGGTGACGGGCTGCATGAGAAGGGTGGTCTGGGCAGGCCAGGAGAGTGGGCGGGGCCTGGCCCACGGGCTCCGCCTTCTCCAGTGACATCTCTGCCTGGAGCTAAGGGGAAGGACTCAAACCCCTTCTGTTTCTCTGGAGGGGGCGGGAATGGCAGCAGCAGACTGAGCCCCCTCTCCCAGCCCTGGGTTCCAGCTTCTCCGAGACATTCTGTGCCAGGTGCCAGGGAGAGAGATGGACAAGGGGCAAAGTCACCCTGAAGAACTACAACATGCTGGGAGACAGCTGCTCAATCAATCACCCAAATATTTATGTAATTTATAATATTTAATGTAAACTATAATATGTAATATAAAATATTTAATGTAAATTATAAGAGCTACTCACTCAATGCACATTTATTGAGCATCCACTGTGATGCCAGGCACATAAGGTGCTGGGGACATGCAGGTGGGTGGGACTTGCAGGTGGGTGGGACTTGCAGGTGGGTGGGACTTGCAGGTGGGTGGGACATGCAGGTGGGTGGGACTTGCAGGTGGGTGGGACTTGCAGGTGGGTGGGACTTGCAGGTGGGTGGGACTTGCAGGTGGGTGTGAGGAGGATGTACAACCAGGGAAACTAACCTAGCCATTTGGGGGGAGGACACAGCACCAGCACCGCCACCTGTCCCAGCAGGCACAGCTACCCAGCTCACTCTGGGCCCAGTGCCGGCCCAGGCTCTGCAGACCCCTCCCACTGGACCTCATGTCATTCGGCAAGGCTGGCCTCCCCGTCTCTCAGAGCCAGGCACAGGGAGGTGGCTTTCTAAAGGCAACTCGGGAGTCGGCAGGCCTCCTGGCCAGGGGAGCTCCTGTCTAGTATCTAGCTGCTGCCAACAGCCAGGCTCCCCCAGGGCATCCTCCAAACCTCCTTTCCTGTCTCCGTCTGATCACCCACTAAGCTTCGCCAAGTTACATTCTCTCATTTGAATTGTCCCCAGCTCTCTACCCACCCCATCAGGCCCCACTCCCACTAGCCATGGCGGCCACCGAGCATCATGTCCCCTGCAGTGCCCATCCACACAGCCAAGGAGGCCCACTCAGGCTACCAGACGTAGACGGGCTGCACCCCCCGGGAAGAACCTTCAGTAGTGCCCAGTGCCATCTGTATGTACCCGTAGGGTGCCCTCGTCCCTCGACTCCCCTGGCCTCGCATAGTGTGTTACCAACAACTGCTCCTACGTCCCCACGCTCTGGGCTGCACACTGCTGCAGGCCTTTGCTCACGCTGTGCCGCCCACCCAGGGAGCGTGCCCTCTCCCTAAACCCCCTTTCCACGGGCTCACTCCTATTCTTTTAGACATGATCTTCACCAGAGGGCTTTTCCTTGATCCCAAGATGGGTAAGGGTCCATCCTGTTTTCATAAGGCTTGGGCATAGCTCCATCACTGGGTTTAAACATGTTTTTGTTGTTGTTGTTAAATCTCACCCAAGGATATTTTCCCATTGATTTTGAGAGACAGTGCAAGGGAGGAAGAGAGAGAGACAGAGACAGAGACAGAGAGACAGAGACATCAATGTGAGAGAGACACACTGATTGGTTGGCATGACCCCAACCACAGCTGGCTGTCAAACCTAAAACCCAGGTACGTGCCCTTGACCAGGAACCAAATCTGCGACCCTTCGGTGCACAGGCTGAAACTCTAACCACTGAGCACACTGGCCAGGGCGTAAACATTATTTTGAGGGAAGCTGGGACCCTCTATGCCCACCTCCCAGAATGTGAGTCTCTGGAGAACCAGGCCCTGCCCCATCTGGCCCCTGCCCACCTCTACATCTTCCTTTTACCCCATTCACAGCCTCACTCACTCTGTATTCACGTCAACACTAGGCTCTCTTCGTGCCATGTTCTTTCTACCACAGGGCCTTTGCACACACTGTTCCTTCTTCTAGAAGCCCCTCCCTTATATTTCCATCTAACATTTACCCCTCCCCAGGACTCAACATAAGTATCACTCTCAGTGAAACCTCTCCCGATTTCCAGATTAGGTTAGCACCCCTTCCACCCCGAGTGCTGTGTCCACTGTTAAAGCACATGGGTAATTACGTGTGTAATGCTCACTCCTACCCATTAGTGCCTTACGACAAGAGACCACGGTGGTCTTGCTCGCTGCTGTGCCGCCAGTGCCAGGCCCACGGGAGGGGTTTGGAAAACGTCTGATGGTGGCTGAAGGACAGAGGACAGACCCAAGCTAGAGCCCCGGGAAGATAACCGCCCCAGGCTTCCCAGAGGGACCCTCAGCACAGTGCCTGGATATGGAGATCTTAGTACTCTCCTTGGCCCAGCCTGGCATTACAAGGCAGAACACCCTGGGGAGGAGATAAAAGCATTTGCTCCTCTGAAAGGTGCTAAAACAGCGTCTGGCTGCTGCTGAGTACAAGACAAGGTCAGCAAGAACTGAGGGAAACGCCGGAGGGGTGGCCGGGGTTCCCACCGGGCCCTGGTACCAGAGCACAGCTCTCCCGGGCTCCTGGCACCCAGCCCGGAAGGACACATCCTCTTGTCTGGCAGAGAGGAGAGAGGGAGAGGGGCAGGTTCCCTCCCTGGTCTCTTCCCCTGCGGGGACTGAGCCATCCCAGTGAGAAGGACAAATCAACTGTCGTGCAAAGATTCCTGCAAATCGTGCAGGACTCCACTCCTCTTGGGCATTTCATATTAATTTCTCTCTCCCCTTTGATGTTTCAGCTCTGTGTCCCCGCAGGCTCCTAACATCTAATTGCAAATTTTTTTAATTCAGTCCCATTTGGGAAATGCTGGCTCTGGTAATTGACACAGTTTGACAGATGAAGGGGACTCTTAGGCTTAGCTAACACCAGGGACCCCCAATTCCCTGGAGAGATAAGGAAACGGGGAAGCATCTGTGAGCCCCGGGTCTTCAGCCAAAGGGGGACAGCAGGTAGAGACAGACTAAGCAAAATGGAGCTGAGGGGTCACCAGGATGAGAGACAACACAAAAACCAGGACCCCAGGGAGACAAGTCAGAACCAGACAGACCCTGACAGGAGCGCGGAGGAGCCCTGGGGCCCGAGGCTGGTGGTGTTTGTGACAGCGGATGCAGCTCTTCCTTCATCCCTCTCTCTGCCTTCACTGTCCTGTCTGTCACGCCTGCCACTCAACTGTGAAGTGTGCCTCCAGAGATCAAAGGCTCCCTGCCCCCAGGGGCTGAGGCACTGAAGGCTCAGTGACTGGGATTTATGCTCTGCACGGAGAAGGCAAAGGCAGTGGCCTGGCTCCCCACCGCCTGTTGCCATCGGAACACAGGTGCGGGAGTCAGAGGAGCCTGGTGCGGTCCTGGCCCCGCCGAGGAGCCCGGCCTCCCTTTCCTGAGAAACGCAGATGAAGGCCATACGGTGGCTACATGTGTGCCCGGCCCAGGGCATGGGGCATGGTGTTTCTTAGACAGGCACTTGCCTCCCGACCTCTCTCTGGGTCCCTGGGACCGACTCTCGCCAAAGCAAGGAGGGGAACAGGGCCAGGGGAGGGAGGGAGGCCTGCCAGCCCCAGAGGTACTCACTTGGCGCGCAGGGCCAGCTGCCGATCGTTGGGGCACACCCACTGCTGGCTCCCGCTGCCGAAGATGGTGGCAGCCATGCCTGGAGCGCCCAGCCACTGGGAGTCACATCTGAGGTGAGAGGAAGAAGAAAGAGCGTGTCACTGGCCCGGGTGCCGATGGCAGCAGTCCCCCGGGCTCCACAAAGCGGCACTTCCAACCCATCCCTACACCGTTGCCCGAGGCCTGGAGTCCATCAGACTCACTCCTCCAGCTCCTCCAGCTGAGTCTGTTCCCTCCCAGCTCCTTTTGAAAGAAGGGGCGACCGCATTTTCAAAGTAGCTGGCCAGCCTGGGGGTGGCGGGGATTTGATCCCTGCACATCGTCCAGCAGGAGGGACCTGGGCTGGCGCACAGCGGTGGCGGGGGTGGAGATATGGCCAGGCAACCTGGGCAAACCCTACAGGCCCCCAAAAGAGGGGGACCTGAGCAGCGGCCAAGGCACATGGGTGTGCTGAAGCCAGGCGCCCTCCTCAGCTTTGCCAACAGGCCTTCATAGACTCTGCTCCCCAAGAGGTTCCGCCACAGCCAGCGGTCACAGTGCCCGGAGGGCAGAGGCAGAAGCAGAGCTGCCGCCGGACCGCACCCTGCACAACTGCAGGGGACATGGTGCAAACTGCACCCTCGGGGCGCCTGCCGCGAGGTGACCCTGCTCCAGAACCTCCTGGTGGTTTAACGTCTATGGCCCGCATACGCCTTTCTCTTCGCCACCAAGGACGTGTGTTAGAGGGAGAAAAAGGAGGAAAACAGACAGAGATGCTTTTGAGGGAATCGACCCAGAGCAAAGACAGGGACTGTACTGAGTTATCCACACTGCCCTGATCCAATCCCTCCAGCCCAGTGGTTCTCAAACACAGGGCTTCTTTTCTTTACACTCCTAAAAATGATTGAGGTCAGAAATTAGTCTTGGCAGTTCCTCAAATGATAAACAGAGTTGCCACATGACCCAGAAACTTGTTCTAGGTATGTACCAAAGAGAACCGAAAGCACACATGCACGCGAAATCTTGTACACGAATGTTCGTAGCAGCATTGTTCACGCTAGCCAAAAAGTGGCAACAATTCAAAGGCCCATCAACTGATAAACTGATCAAATGTGGCTCACCATACAATGGAACATTATTTGGCCATAACACGGGCAACCATTAAAAACATTTTGCTCAGTGAAAGAAGTCAGTCACAACAGACTACATATTGTATGGTTCCATTTATATGAAATATTCAGAATAGGCAAATCTAGAGAGAGAGAGTGTAGATTAGTTGCTGTCCCCGTTGGGGTGGGGGAAGGGAGGAGGGGGAATGCCTGCTAATGGGTTCAGGGTTCTTTTGGATGAAACTGTTCTGGGGTTTGATAGTGGTGATGGTTGCAGAACGTTGTGAATACACTAAAACCACTGAATCATACCCTTCACAGGTAAATTTTACGGTAGGAGAATTATATCTAATTAAATTGGTTTTTTTTTTTCACCCTCAACCAAGGACATTTTTCCATTTTTTGTTCAGATAGAGTGGGGAGGGAGAGAGAGAGAGAAACATCGACGTGAAAGGGACACATCGAGTGGTTGCCACCTGCACAACCCAACTAAGGCCGGGGACAAACTGCAACTGAGGTACATGCCCTTAGCGGGAACCGAACCCCGGTGTCTCTGGACCACAGGTCAATGCTCTACCGCTGAGCCAAACCCGCCAGGGCTCATTAAATTGTTATAAAAATTATTGAGGATGCCCAACCAGTGTGGCTCTGTGGTTGAGCATCAACCCACGCACTGAGAGGTCGTCAGTTCGATTCCCGGTCAGGGCACATGCCCAGGTTGTGGGCCCCATCCCCAGTGGGGGGTGTGTAGGAGGCGGCCAAACGATGTTCTCTGTCATCGATGTTTCTATCTCTCTCTCCCTCTCTCTCTAAAATCAATAAAGAAAAAAATTTATTTTTAAATTCTCGAGGACTCCGAGTGATATGCATTATATCTATTGATATTTATATTAGACATTAAAAGAGAAAAAAATAAATTCATTTAAAAATAATAAACCCATTAGACATTTACATGTTTTTGTTTTTAAAGAACTATATTCTCAAAGCAGAAACCCTGAGTGGAATAACAGCATTGCTTTACATTTTCACAAATCTGTGCAAGGGTCGGCAGAGCAGACAACAGCTGGATGCTCATATCTGACATTCCATTCAATCTTCGCGACATCTGGTTTTGTTAAAGTGCATGAAGGACATCCGGACTCTCGCGGACGCGTATTCGGGTTGGGAAGGGAGAAAGAAGTCTTTTCATTGCCTTTCCTGACCACTGTGGCCATTCTTCCACCCTGCACCCAAACTCAACAGTTGGTTGTTTCTTAAAGACTAGTGGCATCTGAAACCGTATCATTCAACTTGTCATGTTTGTGAGATAATGAGAACAAATGTCTTATTATTTCTTTAATTTTTTTTCTTTATTGATTTTAAAGAGAGAGGAAGGGAGAGGGAGAGAGAGAGAGAAACATCGATGAGAAAGAACATCGATTGGCCGCCTCCTGCATGCCCCTCACTGGGGATTGGGCCCACAACCTGGGCATGTGCCCTGACCTGGAATTGAACAAGTGACCTCTTGGTGCATGGGTCAACACTCAACCACTGAGCCACAGCGGCCGGGCTTAATATGTTTTTATTTATTTTTTAGAGAGAGAGGAAGGGAGAGAGAGATAGAAACATCGACATGAGAGAGAAACATTGATCAGCTGCCTCCTGCATGCCCCCTACTGGGGACCAAGCCTGCAACTTGGGTATGTGCCCTGACTGGGAATCGAACCGGGACCTCTCAGTCCATGGGACGACACTCAATCCACTGAGCCACACTGGCCAGGCCAAATGTCTTATTATTAGTATGAAAATTAAGTTTGATCTTGTAGATCCCCCTGCCCTGTTGGGAACATCCAGCCCATGGTTTGAGAAAGGCTGTTCCAGACCAATGTCAGTCATTTCTGAAATGACCAGCAGGGGGCAGCGTGCAGACTGCAGCTAACTGACCCACACAGAGACTGAGCCCACCACCTTGATGGCAAGGGTCTGTCTCTATCCCACTCAGCCAGCACATTCAGGCACCTGCTTTCCACTGTGGACTGCCTCAGGACAGAGACGCGTGTGGGGACCCCACGGGCAGGCCCACACTGGGGTGCCACCAGCAGCAGAGGCCCCCTCAGATTTAAAGTCTTGATTAAATGAGGCTAACATTCAATCCAGGAAAACACAGATGGGGTAAGAAATGAGACTCATCGACTTTAAACAGGTGTCTCACTTCCCACCTAGTGCACTGTGGATTGTTTTGTGTTGTTTTTTAACTTCTGTTATCTTGTGAATAGCACAGTCACACTGCTGGGTGGGTGTGAAAAGCGTTACTCTGCTCCAAGTAAACATTTAAAATATACCTCAACTCAGTAGCCCTGTTTCTTTATTATTATTTGAAAAACACAGTAGACCCTCCTATCCTTGGGACACATATTTCAAGACCTGTAGTGGATACACATACATTTTTTTCCTATATACACATACTGTGATACAGTTTACTTTACAAATTAGGCACAGTAAGAGATGAACAACAATAACTACTAATAAAACAGTTATAACAATATACTGTAATGAAAGTTATGTGAATGTAGTCGATCTCTCTCTCTCTCAGAATATCTTATGGTACTGCATTCCCTTTTCACTTAAAAGGAGCATCTTACCACTTCTCTTGGGCATCTCTGAATTGCTAGCATCCCTACATTTGCACTTTGGGGTCACTGTTACGTAAACCAAGGGTTACTTGCACAGAAGCACTGCGATATTGTGACAGTCGATCTGATGACCGACACAGCTACTAAGTGACTCACAGCACGGAAACACTGGATAAAGGGACAATTCACATCCCGGGCAGGACAGAGCAGGATGGCACAAGATGTCATCACACTACTCGGAACAGCGCATCATTTAAAACATGAATTGCTTATTTTGGGTATTTTCCATTTAATATTTTCGGACCGCAGTTGACTATAGGTAACCGAAACTACAGAAGGTGAAACCGCGGATAAGGGGGACTACTGCATTCTGGGAGCTTCAAGTAATGGAAGTGATGGTCTCTCCAGCTGGGAGAGGTGTGCCCTGGGTAATCTGGGTGCCCAGCAGCCACCTGTCCGTGCCTCACAGAGGCTGCTGGTCCTGCTTCGACCTGCAGGGGCCTCCACATCCCAGGCCACTGCTCCCAGGACTGGAGGGCCCTGAGCCTCCTGCCCATCCTGGGGCATCTGGGCGCCTGGAGTTTGGAGTGGCCCCTCCTCTCTGCCAGGCATCCCCACAGAAACAGGGAGCACCGGGACAGGGGGTGACCATGGAGAGAGGAGCAAGCCAGGGAACCTCAGGGTGGGAAGTCCATCTTCTCCAGAAGCTTCTGAATCAAAAGGGAGCCAGGAAAGGGGAGGAGACAGGAAGAAAGAAAGGGTCCAGTGCTCTCATGTTCCAACCATCACCTCCTTTATGGTGGGACAGGTGGGGTCACCCAGGAGAGCCAGCCGCAAACAGGCAGAGACACAGCAATTCCTCACAGGCCCAAATGAATCTCTAGGGGATGGACCCCATTTTCACCTTTTGAGTCACTTCCTAGCGGGGCCAGGGTTTGAGGATCGCTGGCAAGGGGGTCCCCAAACTAACATTTATCTGTCCCCTGACCCACTTGAGGGCAATTTCTTTTCTTTGTTTTTTTAAATTTGAGCCAAAACAACTCTGTGGCCACCCACAGGGTACTCTGTTCTTCCTGAATCAAATGATTGTTTTTTTCTGTTCGACAGAAAAGAGAGGTTAGGACGCCGAGAAAAGGTCACAGAGCTGGCTCTGCCAGTCTACGAACCCTCAACCGATATTCCCTTTCTGCGCCAGGGACCTTGTGCCGAAAGTGCAGAGCGGAGGGTTTTGGAGCAGGGTGGAAGGAGGAGAGAAGACTCAACTAGGAGAGAAAAACCCACGAACATCTGGCTTTTATGTAAACTTACTGGAAGACCAGGGACAAGTCAGTTAGCTTTCCTGGGCCTCAGTTTCCTCATCGGCACCCAAGGCCGGAGGGAAGCGAGGTGGCAGGCAGGGGACTGACGAAGGGTCCTGGGGCGGGTGGCTGGGCTGCTTCGACCTGGGAGGTGGGTGAGCCCTCACCCCAGCCTGGTTGCGGGGGGGGGGGGGGGGCGGTACATGCCCTCCCCCACCAGAGCATTCATGGAGCTTCAGGGAAATGAGCCCAAGGAGTCGAATGCTGCGGTCCAGGTGGGTGAGAGGATGTCACCTCCCGGGGCCCGGGCCATGGGCACTGCTGGCAGGGTCTTCCACGACGCCAAGTATGTGGCTGAGCACGTTCACAGGGGCGACTGTGAGTGAGAACTCAGGCCCCCACCCAGGGGCTGCTGGGCTGGGGCTGGCATCTCAGAAGGCACAGCTGCCCTTGCCCACACAGAGAAACCTCGGGACAGATGGCGGGAGAGGAAGGGCAGCTTGAGGAGCCATATTTTAGGAAATTGCCAACGAAGCCAGCTTACGTTCTCTAAACCTCTGCTGCCTGAGCCGGCTGCCAGCTCCCCAACTTGCCAGCCAACCCGTCCCCGGCTTCTCACACCCCCTTGACCAGGGGCTCCTCTGCCAGACTGTGCCACCCCCCACACCCCGCCTGGGTCCGCTACCATCGGGTGGGGCCTCGAGGAGGAGGGGCAGGGAGGCCTCCCCAGGCCCTGCCCTGCGGCCCGCGCCCTCTAAGCGCTGCGCCCTTACAGCCTCTGAGGAGCAGTCCTGCGGGCTGAATATGGATGTGCCCCTGTGTTAACAAATGCCGACCCGTCTTGGACAGAAATCAAATGACGAGGGAACAAAACAGAGGCCTAAAGAAGCCAAGTAACAAGCAGGGAAGGAGGACGCACACGTTCACAGGGGAAGGATGGGGACGGCCCAGGGCCTGGAGGGAGCAGAGCAGCGGGGCTGGTGGAAGGAGGGCCGCACAGGGCTCGTCCTCCTCTGCACGCCAGGCGGGGGCGCCGGCCAGGCCTGTCTGATCCTCCCACTGTGAGAGGCTGAGGAAGAGGGGTGTGCATGTGTGTGTGCTGTGTGTGTAGCATGTGTGGTGTGTGCAGGGGTGGGAGTGTATGAGTGCGAGTGTGGTGCATATGTGTGTTGTGTGTGTGATATACAGAATGTGTGGTGTGTATGGTGTATGTGGTGTGCTTGTGGTGTGTGTGTGGTGTGCGTGGTGTGCGTGTGGTGTGGTGTGTGTGTGGAACGTGTGTGGTGTGTGTGTGCTACGTGTGTGGTGTGCGTGTGGTATGTGTGTGGTGTGCGTGGTGTGTGGTGTTTGTGTGGTATGTGTGTGGTGTGTGTGTGTGGTATGTGTGTGGTGTGTGTGTAGTGTGTGGTACGTGTGTGGTGTGTGTGTGGTACATGTGTGGTGTGTGTGGTAGTGTGTGGTGTGCATGTGGTACGTGTGTGGTAAGTGTGTAGTGTGTGTGGTACGTGTGTGGTGTGTGTGTGGTACGTGTATGATGTGTGCAGTGTATATGTAGAACGTGTGTGGTGTGCGTGTGGTACGTGTGTGGTGTGTGTGCTACATGTGTGGTGTGTGTGGTGTGTGTGTAGTGTGTGGTACGTGTGTGGTGCGTGTGGTACGTGTGTAGTGTGTGTGTAGTGTGTGGTACGTGTGTGGTGCGTGTGCTCTGCTGGGGAAGGAAGCCGATGCTGGGGGAGCTGAATGCTCTACCTGAGAACCGGCCCCAGCGGTCTTCCTTCTTTGAAGTGTTTCCATCTCTCCTGCTGTTAGACAGTGGGGGCCCTGTGTCCTTTCTCTCCATCCTGGCACCAGGCCTGCTACAAAGTTGGTGTTCAAGGAATATCTGTTCCATCGCGAGGATTTCATCAGAGACGCCTCTCCCAGACCAGGAGGAATTCCGACAACAAGCTAGACGTCAGGGCAGAGATGGGCTCTAACCACCCGATGTGACTGCTCACTCACAGGCAGGACTCCCAGGGGTAGTCAGTGCCCATGAGCTCCGTCTGACAGCTGAGCAGCCCCCCCCGGGGCCAGTGTACCCATGAGGCTCCAGGTGCGCCTGCACCCCTGGGTGAGACAAGCCCAGGAGGCTGCATCCTTGAGTGCATCTAAACCCCGCAGCTCGGGGCTCAGGGGACCATACTGGAGGCATGGTGGGGGGGATGTTCGTGAGCCCAGGTAACTTTCTGTGGCAGATCTGTGAAAACGAACACATTTTTCCAGGGAGACCCAATTCCCGTCTCCCTAAAGTCAAAAGCTTGTCACCCTGGGTGTTAATCACTGCAGGCAAATGCTGTGGTCACAGCCAACTCTTCGTGGACCAACAGTCATACTAAGCCTCCTGCGGTTGTCTCCTGGGCACCGCAGACTATTAGAAAGAGAAAACACCCTAAAGTTGCTCATCACCCACCCCCAGATGAGGACTCAACATCTTAATGTAGGAGCTTCCCATTTTTCCTAGGTACTTGTGTACAGATTTTAAATGAAATTTGGTTCTTATTACACACACCATTCACTCTGCTTTCTTATCACATTACTAGAAGTCCTCAGAAACATGATTCTCGATTGTAACTCAGTGTTCCGGACACATGATCATTTTCCTGTTTGGAGGCACATAGATTATTTCCAGTTTTGTTCTGTTATTTTCAATACTAAAATGGATGTCCTGGGAGATAAGTCTTTGTGCCCATCTCCGGCTCTTTCCTTAGGATAAGTTCTCAAAAGGGAAAGGAAGTGTACTTTTCATGCATTTTTGAGACTTACTATAGTAATGCTCCCAGCCACTCAGAACTCGCAGCTGCAGCCTCTCCAAAGTGTGCCTACGATTGCTCACGACAAAAAGATCTGCTAACATGCATTTTGTATTTTTCTGGTCAGAGCTCAAAGATGGAAGGACTTATCTGTAAATTTCCAGTAAGTTTTCCTAATGCACAGTGCTCTAATCACTAAAAAAAAATGGCCTCCTCTCCACACATTCGAGTCGACTTAAAACAAGGCCTGTCCCCGCTAGCAGATGGGGGGCTCAGAATCTGCACAGGGGGCACCGGCCTTAAACCCTGTGAGCGGGCGGGCGGTCCACTAACACATCTACAGCCCCTCGACCTTCTCTGTGAAGGGTGGGGGTCTCCGCCTCCACCACAGGCTGCAGTGAGGATAAACGAGAGCCGACCCCACATCACACTGACCCACGAACACGCCGCTGTTTGACACCAACCCTCCCCCCTTACCACCACTTCGGCACAGTGTGGAAACACAGCCGGCAGCAGTCTCTAAGAGATACTGGACTTCAAAAAAGGTCCCCGGAGGGCAAAACCACCTGCCCGCAGAGAAGGATTTCACACTCCACGGGGTCTGCCCACCTACCAGGGCCAGGACGGGGCAGAGGCAATGCCCCCGCAGGGACAGCTCCTTTCACCCCGACCTGTTGGCTGGTGTGGCTCCCTCTCCCACCCTCGACCCTGGCATTTCCCGTCTCCTTGACTATTTCTGGGAAACGTTCACTGACAAACTGCACCGCTGGGCCCTCTCCCCGCCGGCTTGGTGTGGGTGGGCGGCCTCGTGGGAGGAGAAGACATGGGAGGGAGAGGTGGGCGGCAGGGAGGGCTGAAGGAAACCGCAGGTCCAGGAGGGGACACCGTGTGCAGAGGCAAACACGAGTCCCCACCTGTGCTGGACCCCTCCACGAGCGCGGGAGGTTTTCTCTGGGCCGCGAGCCCTGACGGATGAAATGCGTGTCCCGGCCCAGAGCGGCGGCCGACCCACAGACTCAGCCATAAGTGAATGCACACGGCCGAGTTCGCGGTGGTGGTTATGCAGCATTATCGTGGCGACATGTCACTCTTACAGGTGGCATTTGGTCCACAGAATCCCAAGCCTGCCCTCTGTATCTGGCCAAACCCCCTCCCAGAGCTGTTCGGAGTTTGCTTGCCAGGCTTGTGAGCAGTGGAAAGGCCAACAGGGGACCCGGGAGGCGAGCAAAACCGCGCCTGCTTCCCAGCCACGTGCCGCAGCAGGAGCCCGAGGAGGGGCCTGGGGAAGGCGCGGGGCCTTCTGGGCGCCTGTGGGGGCTGGGAAAGAGGCTCATGCTCCTGCCGAGCCTGAGCCCGTTAGTCACGCCTGCCCTGGGCGTGGGAGGGAGGGTGGCCGCACACTCGCCAACGCCAAGCTTGCCATTCCAGACAGGTAGCTGCGCAGCGGCCGGGGGCAGGGGAGCGGGTGAGGGCCGAAGGAGGGAGGAAAAGCAGGGACAGATATGAAAGAATACTTGCCACCAGCCAGTGCTTCCTGAGGCCTCAGACACCTGTGAGAGCCCACAGTGCTGCTACACCCAGGCATCAGTATTCCAGGGAACCCTTAGCAACGGCCCTGACATCTGTTCTGTTACTATGATACGGGAAACACGATAATAGCAGCAAGATAAGGTGAGCCGACACATCAACATTTCCGCCACCTGTCACCCACCCCCGGAGGATGAAAGACTCAGACACGAAGCCCGAAGGCCTGTTTGAAACCTGAAGGAGCCTCTCTGCCTCCCAGCTGATTGTGCACTTATGCACCAGGCAGGGCTCGGGGGTTCAGGAGACGAGAGGAGCCCCAGGGAAGCTACTGCCTGACAAATGTCCCTGGAACTCGCCCTGCCAGATCTGCTTCATCGGGTGACTCTTCCCTCCCCCTCCCAGTTTGATTCAATCAGCCTTTGGACCTCCAGGGCTCCCCTCGCCCCCTTCACCGGCAGCCAGAGAGGTCATCCTTAAATTAAAGCCTAGCGCAGGCCACGCTTAAAAACCCCTGCTTTAAAACCTGCAGAGGCTGCCCTGGCTGGTTTGGCTCAGCGGTTAGCGCGTCGGCCCACGGACCAATGAGTCCCAGGTTCGATTCCGGTCAAGGGCACGTACCTTGGTTACAGTTCATCCCTGGGCCTGGGCCTGGCCCTGGCTGGGGTTGTGTGGGAGGCAGCCAGTTGATGTGTCCCTCTCACATTGATGCTTCTCTCTTTCCCTCCCTCTCCCTCACCCCCACTCTATCTGAAGATAAACAGAAAAATATCCTCGGGTAAGGATTAAAAAAAACAACCTTCAATGGCTCCCCACCGCCACAGGAAAATACCCAGGCTGTACTCTAGGTCACCCATGAGTAGGCCCAAAGTACCTTCCAGCGTCACCTGCCACCACGTTCCTCCACAAAACTCATGCTCCAGTCACCAGGAACTCGGACACACTCTGTGCTCGGCCTTGTCTCCTGGACTTATGGGAACCTTCCTGCAGCCTGTCCACCTGCAGGGCCCAGCAGCCCACCCTGGGAACGCTCCAGCTCCTCCCCCATCTCCCTTTCGAAATCAACCCCACTGCCTCCCCCAGCACTGCATTCTGCCTTGTATCATAGGGGCACTCTCCCTTGTCCCCTACGGAGGCAGCAGCTCTCAGGGTGCATCTTGGTGGCCCTGGGCTAGCACCAGGCCCGAAGCATGACACGTGTCCAGCACATTCTCTAACTTTCAAGAGTTCGCCACAGCCCAGGGACTAATGCCTGGCCGCCCCGGCCTGGAATGTGAGGTCCTGCAGTGTGAGCTCTCACTCCTTAACCTGCCTTCCTCCCAGCCACACGCCGGGCGTGCACCGAGCAGGGCTCACCTGTGACACCTGCCTCTGCAAAGTGACACCAACTGAAACCACGGAAAGCTAGAAAGGACTCCAACTTGAGGAACAGTCAAGAAAGGCACCACTGGGCACAGTCAATGTCTAAATGACAAAGCACCTGGAAAGGGCTATAGCAAGGTGCAAGAAGCGGACCCAACCCTGACTGGAGCTGCTCATTGGTTAGGGTGTCGGCCTTCATACCAAAGGGTCACAGGTTCCATTCCCAGTCACAGGCACGTACCTGGGTTGCAGGTTCGATCCCCAGCCCTGGTCGGGGTTGTGTGGGAGGCCACCAATCGATGTGCCTCTCTCTCTCGTTCTCTCTCTCTCTCTCTCTCCCCCTCTCTCTCTCCCCCTGCCCCTATCCCTTCCACTCTCTCTAAAAATCAATGGAAAAATATCCTCGGGTGAGGACTAACAAAAGAAGAAGAAGAAGAAGAAGCGGAACCAAACATAGGCGTTCTGACAGCACAGACACTGTGCAGACGTGCAGAGCTCATGTTGAATGGAGCGGGCTTTGGGATTAGTGGTGAATTTATTTAGTGATCCTTTTCTAAGAAGCATTTAGTAAGAGTCAGGCCAAGGAGGGCACCCTCCCTGTCCTGGGCCTCCTGCTTAGATTCCTCCTCCTGGGTAGGGCTCTCTAAAACCCTACGGCCCCTGCTCCGAGTCCTGCCTCCTTTTTCGTCTGTGCCCTTGGAGAAGCAGTCACCTGGACGCCCCATAGCCCGTTTTGCGGCACATCCCTGCTGGGTCACAGAGCCAAGCATCTGCTGTTGTCCTCAGAAGGACGAGCAGCAGCCACTTTTGGCTTCATTACGCTCATGCATTCAACAAACATGCACCAGGCACCTGCCTGGCATCTCAGCCGCTGGGTGACCAAGGGTCATTTTTTGCACCCCCAGAAGACCTCCCGGGGTGCACAGCTGGGAGGCCTCACTTATCACTGCAGGGTCTTCCCCTCCCCAGGAGAGTAAATCCTTACCTAACACCCATTCCGGTGGACCCAAATCCCTGCCTGTCCAGTCAAACTGAAACCCTTTCCCACTACCAGGCTGAAATGCTGTGCACAGCCTCCAACCCAGAGGAGCCCGAAGCATTCCCCTCGTCCCCTCGTCCCCTCTCCCTTCCAGGGCCAGCCCTCCGATGTCATCGGCCACAGACCCCGCCTGTGTGTCCCAGAGGCTCCACTCACTTCCTCATTCCTGAAAGGCCTGAATCAGGGCAGGGAGAAGCCCCGAATCAAGGTGATCACAGAGTTAAGGATACGGGGTAACCAGACTTCTCGGGCAAGGGTCAACTCGGGAACACACAGGAAGGAGGGAAGACGCCCAGGCCGGCCACGGGGCCCAGCGTGTCCCCACTGGACACACGAAATCAGTCTTCTAATTAGGGCCTCGGTAACAAATGACCACAAGCTTGGAGGCTTAAGGCAGTTCTAGAGCCCAGAAGTCCAGAACCAAGATGTGAGCGGGCAGGGTTCTCTCCGAGGGATCTAGGGAAGAGTCTGCCGGGCCCCTCAGCTGCTGCCTTCTGCCGGCCCTCCGCAGCCACCCTGGGCTTGCACTGGAGCGCTCCAACCCCGGTCTTCACCTTCACTGGCCTTCTTTCCTCCGCCCCTCCATGGGGCCACGTCCCTGCATCTCTTGTCTTCAAGGGCCGCCTTCCCTCTGTGCCTCTTCTTACAAGGACACTTAGCACATCAGATTAAAACGAAAGGAGATGCCAATATGACCTCATCTTCACCAATTACATCTGCAACGCTGCCATCTCCAAAGGAGGTCACGTTCGGAGGTTCTGGGTGTTAGGACTTCACAAACCTTCTGGGGGACACAATTCACCCCATTGGACAGGGGGAAAGCAGGACCCAGAGCCTCACCTTGGGGGTGGGGACAGCAGGCACAGCGGAGCCCTCGAGTGTGTGCGTGGATGTTTAAGCTGTCCTAAAGTGCCCCCTGGAGCTCCTGGGTGCTGAGGACCAGGGCAGGGTCTGAACCGCAGGCAGGGAGCTGCCATGCTGGATGGAGGACGACCTCCTCTGGGCACTGCGACCTCAGAGTTCCCAACAGGCGGGCCGTGAACTTGGATGGGAGCAAATCATCTCTTTATTGTCATTAACCTACAACTGAAATTTTCTACTTCTTTTATTTACGAATATCAGCAACACACCACAGCATTATTAGTACCTGTGCCTGGGTCAACAACGGAATCTCAGCGACTTTTATATCACAATACAGAGTTGCAGATATGCCAAAATATTATTTATGCTCATCATTACTTTTAAATTGTAACAGTTACTAGACCTACTGCAAGGCTGTTTACGTAATGCTTCAATGAAGAAGCACACAGATTGCTATATCAAAAGTGGTTTTTTTTATCCTCACTGAGGATATTTTTCCATTTTTTGTTCAGATAGAGGGAGAGGGAGAGAGAGAAAGATCGACGTGAAAAAGACACATCGAGTGGCTGCCACCAGCACGATCAACTAAGGCCGGGGACAAACTGCAACTGAGGTACGTGCCCTCAGCGGGAACCGAATCCGGGTCTCTCCGGACCGCAGGCTGACACTCTAACTGCTGAGCCAAACCGACCAGGGCTCAAAAGTTTGTTTTTTAAAAACATATTCTGATAACTGTAAGTCAGTACAATTGGTTTCTTCTGGAACCAGTTTATACATTTAAAACCATTATTTTGAGAAAGGTTCCATAGGATTCACCAGAATGTCAAAAAAGGGGTCGACACACCGAAAGAACAGGAGATGGAATCTGAACTCGACAGCAGGGTTATCAGAATGAGTCAAGCCTTCGGGTAGGCAGGTGTCCGTGCCCCAGGGAGTCTCTGCTCAGCAAAGGTCTCCGTCCTCCCAGGGCCGCCAGGCACCTGGCCTGGGGCACGCAGGGAGGAGTGAATGCTGTTTGCCTTTTAGTGCCGAAACACAAGTCTTTTTCCATGTTTGCAATTTGCGTGTGCGTGTGCACGTGTGTGTGTGTAAAGTCCCAGGCAAACAGGATTTTTGCAAAGAAAATCTGATTTTCGATCACACCCACGAGCTGCTTGTTGGAGGCACCCAAGAGAAAACGCTCTATGAAGCAGAGAAGCTTCTGGAAGAAGACAGACCCACCCTTCTCACCTGCTTGGTAACGTCCCAGTCCTCAGGTATGCTGACAGGCAGCCCTCCAGGTCCCCAGGAGCCGCTGCCCACACTGCTGGCTTCCCAGTGGCCCCTGCACAGCCCCCTGGGAACACCAGCTCTCAGGTGGCTCTGCGGGGCCCTGCCAGGGACTGCATCCTCCTTCCGCCCGCGTCGGTGGAGCTGGGCAGAGACCCTGGCCCTGGCTGTTTGCTCAAAGCCAGTAGCCACGGCGACTCCCAGCTGACCCGGCCTGCTGTCTGCGGGCCAGCTGTCCCCGCTCCTTCATGGAAATACAAACAGACGTTTCTCTGTTCCGACTCCAAGGTTAAGTACCGTGCTGCCTGGAGACCAGCTGTCAACTTCTCTGCACACGCCCTGCTCCGCTAGCACAGGTGACGACCCCACACAAGTGGGGGCGCCCGCTGGAGGGAAACTGAGAGTGAGAGGGGGCACCCCCAGAACGTGGTATGGTACAGAGAAGATTAGCAGGAGAAAGGCTGACAGAACCACTAGCATTTTGCCCGGGGTTTTCAAAGCTTTTAGGAGGAGCCCACAAATTAAAACATGCCTGTGTATGCCCAGCTTGACCCTGAGCTACCAAACGGGGAGGAACAGCAGCCAGCTGGGCAGGAAACCAACTGCCTACCTGCTGGGTGCCTGCCCCAGGCTGACCACCTGACGCTTATCACAATCCCGAGAGGATGGCATGCCCACCTCTCTTCCAGAGGAGGGGCTCAGACCCAACTTCGGGAGGCAAAGCGTCTCTCTCAAAGCCACCCACCTGGCCCTTGGTGCTCAGGTTGGCTCAAATGACTGGGCCCAGGTACTTTCTATCACCCTCTCTGCGTCCAAGGAGCCCTGGCTTCACCATTTGGCACCAATGGAAGCAACAAGCCTGGGGGTATTCTCCAAGCACCTACATGTTCCCGGAACTCAGGAGTGTGCCGGGAGTTCACAGAACTGAGACCAGCAGGAACTGGCCACCCAGGAGTTCCGAGAAGGCTCCCTCCCCGGCATCTTCACAAACGCTCACTCCTCACCTCTTCCCAGCACGTCCCGGTGCCCGGTGCTTTATGAATATGTCTGACCGCTCCCGCTGGACCAAGTGCTTCCTGAATGCAGGACACACCTTGTGCCTGGATGATACTCAAGACAGGTGCACTGGATTAGACTCGACAGGCCAGAAATGAGCCCATACATCAATGATTAACTGATTTCCAATAAGGGTGTCAAGACCATTCGACGGGGAAAGAAGAGTCTTTTCAACAAACGGTAAGAACAAAGTTGGACCCTGACATCTAAAAAATTTCATTCTAAACGGATCAAAAATCTAAAGGTAAGAGCTAAAACTGTAAAACTCTTAGAAAAAAATATGGGGTGAATCTTCACGAACTCAGATTTGGAGGTGGTTTCTTAGATGTTAACAACAAAAGCAAAAGTAGATGAACTGGACGTCATCAATATTAAAACTGCACCAAATGACACTGTCGAGAAGGTGAAAAGACAACCAGCAGTTGGGGAAAATACCTGCAAATCCTGCACCTGATAAAGGTCTGGAACCTAGTAAATATACAAAACTCTGACAGCCCGGCTGGTGTGGCTCAGTGGTTGAGCGTCAACCCATGTACCAAGAGATTGCTGTTTGGATTCCTGGTCAGGGCACATGCGCAGGTTGTGGGCCCGATCCCCAGTGGGGGGCATGCAGGAGGACACCAGTCGATGTTGATGTTCCTATTTCTCTCTCCCTCTCTAAAAATTAATAAAGGAAAAAAAAAATCTTTAAGAAAAACTCTGACAACTCAATAATAACAAGATGACTCAATTAAAAATGGGCAAAGGAGCCCTGGCCGGTTTGACTCAGCGGTTAGAGCGTCGGCCTGCGGTCCGGAGAGACCCGGGTTCGGTTCCTGCTAAGGGCGCGTACCTCGGTTGCAGTTTGTCCCCGGCCCTGGTCGGTTGTGCGGGTGGCAGCCACTCGATGTGTCCCTTTCACATCAATGTTTCTCTCTCTCTCTCTGTTCCTCTCTCTCCCTCCCACTCTACCTGAACAAAAAATGGAAAAATGTCCTCCGGTGAGGATTAAAAAAAAAAAAAAAATGGGCAAAGGAGACGAGAAGACATTTCTCTAAAGAGGATATAGAGATGCCCAAAAGCACATGAAAAGATGCTAAACATCATTAGCCATCGGGGAAATGCAAATCAAAACCACAATGAGGTACCACTTCATACATACCCACTAGGATGGCTATAACTTAAGAAAATGGAAACTAATAAGCACTGCTAAGGATATGGAGAAACTGGAACCCCTGTACATTGTTGGCATGAATGTAAAATGGTGCAGCCACTGTGGAAGTTTGGCAGTTCCTCAAAATGTTAAATATAAAATTACTGTCTGACCCAACAATTCCACTGGGTATATACCCAAAAGAACTGAAAATAAGTGTTCGAACAAAAGCTTGCTCACAAATGTTCATAGCAGCACTATACACAACAGCCGAAAGGTGGAAACAACAGATGACTGGATAAACAAATAGGGTAAAAACCATACAGCGGAATATTATTCAGCCATGAAAAAGGACAAAGTCCTGATTACTGCTACAACATGAAAGAACCTTGAAAACCTCATGCTAAAAGAAGTCAGTAACAAAAGAGCACAAGCATATGATTCTATTTCTATGAAATGTCCAGAATAAGCAAATCTCTAGAGACAGAAAGTAGATTTGTGGTTGTCTGGGCTTCCTGGGGAGAGAGCGGGTAATGAATAGCTAAAGAACATGGGGTTTCTCTTTGGGGTGATGAATATGTTCTAAAACTGGCTGTGGTGATGGTTCTATCTATCAGTACTAAAAACCACAGAATGGTATACTTTAAATGTGTAGTATGTGAATTATATTCAATAAACTGTTTAAAAAATCATGGAGCACAGTGAAGAATGAACCTGGGGTCTGAACAGGGCAACCAGGTACATTCTCCAAGGGACCAAGAGCTGACCACATACATTTTACCATCAACCTCAGATGACAGGGAAAGATTAAGTGCAAATTAACCTCAATAAAAAAACAACAACAACATAAAAACAAAAAACAGATGGTGCATTTGTGAAAACTCCATAGGAGAGGGGCAGGGGGAAGAGAGAGAGAAAGAAAGCAAATATGGCCAGATGCTAAGAACTGCTAAATCTAGGTGAAGGGACAACAGGTTTTCTCTGTATTACCTATCTGTCCAGCTTTTCTTTAATGTTTCAAAACTCTCCCAATAAAAACGTTCATAATGTACTCTCAATGGCTGAAGCTCAAACCATCTGAGCAACAAAAGAAATAACTATTGTATTGGATTATAACCCATAATAAGATAAATATCTATGCATCTTTATGATAAAAATAATTGAATAAGTAAACAGGGAAGAGGGGCAGCTCTCTCTTACTGAAGAGTTTGATTAGTCGACGCAGAAGGAACGAAGGAACAGAAGAGTCACCGTTAAAACCCCACTGTAACAACTACCACAGACAGATCCGTGGGCGGATGGATGTTTGCATAGCCTCAAAGTATCTCCCCAAGATAGTTATTACAAAAGAAAAAATAGAACATTACAGGGCAGAAACAGGCAGACGTTACCTTCACAAGTGATCGAGACTCACTAGAGAATGGACAAACGGACACGGTGCACCCTCGATACGACGCACAGAGGAGGACACGATGTCGCGCCCGCAGGATTCTCCCCAGAAATGCCCAGCCCCGATCTAACCACAAAAAAAATCAAACAAACCCCAACTGAGGGACACTCTATGAAATACCTGGCCGGTACTCTTCCAAAATGTGAAGGTCGTGAAAGACAAGGAAAAAATGAGGAGCCAGTGTACTGTTCTGTGTCAACAGGATATGCAAGGGGGGAGCGTGGTCAGCAACTCTGCACCATTTTTGCAACTTTCAAGTAAGTCTAAAATTATTTCTAAATAAAAAGCTTTTAAAATTCTTGTAATTAAAAAACACCTTTGCATTAAAGGTGTCCATTGTTTGGAATCACTTACGCTAAGGGATACGTGCTGTGATGTGGCTGGATCGGATGGTGCCAGCCGGGGCGCATCCTCTCCCTGCCGGAAGCAGTAGCGACTCCCACCTGGGGAAGGTGAGGGGGACCCCGGATGTGACTGCGGGGTCCCCACCCAGGGCATCTGGGCTGGAGGGAGCAGGCATGCTGAGGAAGCAGTGAGCCTGTCTGCCAGGCTCTCTGCTTATTTCTGAGACAAGGGAAGGCTCCACAGAGGGGAAAAAGGACAATAAGTCAGAATTGAGAAAACGAACAGGGCAAACGCGGCCTTCTTTGTGTCGAGCACTTTATATGACTTACTGTTTGAAACGACTGCATTTGATATTCTGTGCTTTAAAATGACACGGATGATATATTGAATAACATTTAAAATAACTTTCCAGTCTACTCAGTAGCTTACTTTAACTAGTTTCACTTTAACAGCGAGTAGGATCACTCAGGCGCCTTCCCCTCTCCCATGAACTGGGTAATGAAGACCACCCTTGCTTGTCTCCTCACCACCATCCACGCGTTAATTTGTTCGCTCCCAGAGCACGGTGGTGTGCTCACTGACCCACCAGCCGCCGGGGACGCTGACTGGCTTCCAGGAAGGGAAAAGACAAGCGTGGTAAAAGGTTAATCATACAATCTAAGTGGTGGGTGTGTAGGTGGTTGCGGTAAAATTCTTTCAATTTTGCTTTATATTTAAATTTTTTCCTAGTAAATTATTGTTTTAAAAGAGTAAAATTACAAATGGGTATTTTGGGCACGTTTGAAATTTCTCTCCATAGCAATCCCCGAGGGCTTCACGGAGGAGGAGCGTCGGGTGGAGGGCTAACGGGAACAGGTCGGAACTTGGCAGGCACGAGGCAGGCATTTCAGGAAGAAAATCATCCTGGTAGAACTGCCAGAAAGAAGGGGACTCTCTGGACAGTAACGCAGAGCTGGACAGTAACTCAGAGAACAGCTAGCTAAGGTCACAATTAGGACACAAGGCTCCCGGGCACCGACGTAGGTTCGGTGGGATCAGAGACCTTGGAACTCCTGGGAGCACATGAAAGCAGCAGAGTGCACCTTGCTTCTCCATTTTCATCTGAGTAAGGCTAATGACAGAGGAACGTGAACACGGGTCCCCCCAGCCCCTACACACACACATCTCCCAACATCCGGGGCAGGAGAGTGGCCACAGACAGCCAGCCCAAAGGCGAACCGTCCCTGCCGTCATTCTGTGCCACATATAATATTTCAAACAATGCTTATCTCCACCCTGGGATACCCTCCCAAAAGTATCTCCCAGGAAAGTTGTGTTCAGAACTTTGCAAACCCCAGTTTTATATAATAACAGCAGTAACAGCAGCTGATACGTATACAGCACCTTGCCTGCACCATAGCTCATGTAACCCCCAACACAGCACTGTTGGGTACATCAGTGACCCCAGTACATGCACGGTACAGTCCCACACCCAGACGGGAAAACCGACAGTGAGTTCTCCCGAGTTACGTATCTTGTCCACAGTCTCGCTCCCGCAGACAGTACCGGCGTGCGAGTTTGGAATCGGGGTCTGCTACTTCCCGCTGTACAATTTGGGGACTAGTTAAATTCCCCCACACCCTGTTTTCCCTTGTGTACAGTGGAGAGGAGAACAGCTCCCTCAACAGGTTTTGTCCACGGTGAACTCGGATAACAGAGTAAAATAACCAAACACAGTGCCCAGCACACAGTAGACCCATCAGGAAAAAAATCCTGATTAAAAAAAAACACCCAAAACCTGCTTTTTAAGTCAAGCCCATCTCTGAACCTCTGGTCAACTTCTCTGCACTAGAAGGAGGAAATGGGAGAGTTAAACAAAAAATACCTATGACCCAGATGACCACAGGCCCAGGGGTGAATGGAATCTTGGCCTGGGGCCCTCGGCCAGGCTGCCGGGGTCAAACTGTAGGGCAGGAAACGTGCGCTTCCTCCTGCTCCAGGAACGCCGTGCTCCGGCCCGACAGCGCTTCCTGCAGCTGACCCCGCCCACTTCCCCCAGAACATTCCACACTGAGCCAGGAGACACCAGGAAGAGGCCAACGGGCTCAGCTGGAAAGATGGGCACCCCCTTCCAGGCCACCTCTGACCTGCGCCCTTGCCTAGCTCCCACTGCCTCCCCACAGAAAGACCAAGGATTGGCTCAGCCACCCAGACCTGTCTCTCCATTGTCTCCAGGCTGCCCACTAGAGCCTGTGGGTGGGAGTCGGGCTGGGTAGCTGGGCTGCTGGTCCTCAGCCATGGCCCTAGTTTGGCCTCTTACTCTCTTTCCTTAGGCCCCTGACTGGTCATCCTGCTTCTAGGCTGGGTACCCACTACAGAGAAATGAGTCACTTCAAGGACAGTCATATACCACTCCCCTCCTCAAGCACCTTCAATGGCTCCCACTGCCCCCTGAACTAAGTTCAGAGACTACACCCTGAGATTCATGGTCTTCCTTCCTCAAGAGAGTCCAAATTCACCCTCCAGTCCCCACAAGACTCATATGTTGGAACCAAAATGGATTATGCACATACATTTCTTAAGTCTGTAAATATAAATTCCCCTCTCCCACCTCCACCTCCTGGATCCTACTCCTCCCCACCTCCACCTGACTCTTACATGAGCCCTTTCCTTTCCACGTCTCTGAATTCCTCCACAACGCTCTTCCCAAAGTTTGGGTACCGGCATGCCACCTGCCATCCCCACATGGACTCCATAATGTTCTTTTTTATTTTTTAATCCTCACCCGAGGATATTTTTCTATTTATCTTCAGATAGAGGGGGAGGGAGAAAGGGGAGGAAGAAAGAGAGAGAAACATACCGATTTTTGCATTTATCTTCAAAATGCAAAAGTGGGAGGGAGAGAGGGGGGAAGAGAGAGAGAGAAACATCGATGTGTCTCTCTCACATCAACTGGTTGCCACCCACACGACCCCAACCCAGGCTAGGGACAAACTGCAACCAAGGTACGTGCTCCTAGCAGGAACCGAACCTGGGACTCTCCAGTCCACAGGTCGACGCTCTAACCGCTGAACCAAACCAGCCAGGGCCAATTCACTCTTTTACTTACATTTATTTTCAAAGAAAAATGTGTATCTCGCCCTGGCCGGTTTGGCTCGCAGTTAGAGCGTCGGCCTGCGGTCCTGAGAGACCCGGGTTCGGTTCCCATTAGGGGCACGTACCTCGGTTGCAGTTTGTCCCCGGCCCTGGTCGGTCGTGCGGGTGGCAGCCACTCGATGTGTTCCTTTCACGTCGATGTTTCTCTCTCTCTCTCTGTTCCTCTCTCACCATTCCATTCTACCTGAACAAAAAATGGAAAAATGTCCTCGGGTGAGAAAAAAAAAAATGTGTATCTCCACCATAAATAGAAAACCATATCATCTGCCATACACAGAAGGCAAATGAAGAAAAAAGTTATGTTCTAATATACATGAAAATATTTTAAATGCTTATATTTATAATACACTGAACATCACTGAATAACAGACTCCAAACCCTCTCTCACACGCCAAGCGATGCTGCCTTGCGCTTTAGTTTTGCCTCCTTCTCGCCCTTGTTTTTTCTGGTCCTGTCTTAGTTATCTGGCGACTTGTCACAGTCTTGTCCTGGTTCACCCCAACGAGCACTTGAGGGCACAGGTCCTGCAGCCCCTCATACACATAGCATGACATGTAGTAAAAACATTTATGGAACAAATGCCCCAATTTGCTCAGTCATATTAACATGGTGCCATTCTCTGCCTGACCCCAGGCCCACCTGCTGTCCAACTTTCTACCAAAATACACCTGCCCTCCGCATACCACCCCCAAATCGATCCCTGACCACTGGGGTCTCTCGGAGCATGGCACAGAGAGTGTAGCGACTCTCAAGGAGGTGCCTGGACGGTCCTAGCTCTTCAGAGTTAGAAGCAGCAGGACCCGGGGCAACAGAGAAAAGCAAGTCTCCAGTCAACCATTAACCAACACTCTCCAGCTGACACACCCTTCCCGGGAACTAGCAAAGTTCTGGGGAAACCCTGTGTGAACTGGGCCCTGGCTCCAGGAAATACAAAAGTCACCTTCCTGTCCCCTCGGAGCCAGAGACCCCAAAACACCTACCAGGAACGAGGGGGCTTCTCCGGGGCCTGCCCCTGCTGGTGCAGGAGGAGGCGGCCACTCTCCCGCCCACACGCAGTTGCCAGGGGCGACCCTGATGAAGATCTGAATCACTCAGACTTGAGTCAATAAGAGGCAGCTACCAGGAAGGCCCAGCTGGAGCCAAACCAAGGCCTGGATTCTGCTCGGTGCAGGAGGCCCAGCCAAGGCCAGCCCACGGCCACTTCGCTGGCGACCGATTCCCCTGACAACACGGTCATCTAAAAGTGCACAGGCACAGGACATTTCCTGTTAGAGGGAGGCCTCTGCCGGAACGCTTGCATCCTTTTTGGTGTGACCTTTTTAGTCTGGCCACTTGCAAGGATTTGTCGTTGTTAGAAAGGGTACATTTCGTGGAAAGGCAATTAAAACATTCATTCCCGGCAGCAGACGGCACAGCAGCTCCTGGGGGGGACACCCACCCAACTGAGTGCGGCTCCCAGGGAGAAGGTAAACTGGGGCACAGATCACGTGACCAGTGGCGCCAACATTCCCTCCCCGGTGCAGCTCCAGGAGGACGGGGTAACGAGGGAGCTTCTGCGTAGCTGGGGAGGGCTCGCTTCCCGACACCGCTGTCAGGGAGAAGGTGGACGAGGATCTCCGTGTTGACCTTTTCCCAGTGCAAACAAGCTACTGACGGAAAACATGTTCTAGTGATAAGAGAAACACCACATCTGGCAACCTATCCCCCACGGAGGACACAAGCAGGTGCTACCGAGAGGGACGATGGACAGAATCACAAAGAGGTTCCCAAACTGGGTTCTAAGGAACCCAAGGGGGTGTCATGCACCTCTTTGGGGGCTGCTGACATGGAATAGGGAGGAAGAAAGGTGGGGTGTATTTCCACCCAACCTAGAGCAACTCAGCTCTTGTCTGCTTCATGTCTCGGACTTGTAGAAAAGATTTCACTTACAGGAAAGATTCTGTGTCTAAAAGTGTTGAGGAGCCCTGGCCGGTTTGGCTCAGCAGTTAGAGCATTGGCCTGCCAACCAGAGAGTCCCGGGTTCGGTTCCCGCTAAGGGCACGTACTTCAGTTGCAGTTTGTCCCCAGCCCAGTTGGGGTCGTGTGGGTGGCAGCCACTCGATGTGTCTCTCTCACATCGATGTTTCTCTCTCTCTCTCTCTCTCTCTTTCCCCCTCTCTCCCTCCCTCTCTATCTGAAGATAAATGCAAACGTGTCCTCGGGTGAGGATAAAAAATAAATAAATAAAATAAAATAAAAATACAAGTGTCGAGGAGTGCTGACGTGTGGCGCAGGCCACCTCTGAGTTAGTGGAAAGCGGCCACCACAGAGCCAGCTGGCCCTTCCCCCGGAGTCTGCGCTCGCGCAGGAGAGCAGCGGGGAGGAGCCGCGGGTCCAGCCTGGCCCTTTCCCTTCCTGGTGGGCCCACAGCTGGCAAGCGCCCCCGACACCCAATCGAGAGGAGCCTTAGGCTAAGTCAAGCATCTAGAAAAGAGACCCGAACCTCAGCAGGAACAGGGGCCGAATGCAGGCGCCAGGCCAGAGCTGTGGATCCAGGGACTGGCGGCCGGAGACATGAGAAGTGGTGCCCGTAACTGGAGGTGACCTTGGACAAGTCCCTGGGATAATCCCAGTGGGAACAGGCTGGCTCGGTTTGGAGGTCCCGGCTGGACCAGGCCTGAGGGCGTGAAGAGGCCCGAGTGTGCCTGCTCTGCACAATCGAGACCGACGGGCATGCTGGGCGCTGCTCACAGGTGCGCCCGTGCCATGGCCTCCAGGGTCCTGACAGCTGGTGTACAGGCCAGGGCTCTGCTGGCCTGTAGCAAACGTACCTGCGTCTGCCCAGCATCTCTTCGAGAATGATTCCCCTTCCGGGCCAAAGAAACCATGCCCAGTCCTTCTAGGTGGGAGAAACCCACCCCTCACTCCTCTTCCTCACTGTGAATGTGGCCGGGGCCAACCAATTAGAATATCCCCACCCCCTGGGCACAGTGCCTGGCTCAGGACTAGGTGTGTGACCCGGGCCCTCCCTAGGCTTGCACCAGAGTTACTGAAAAACACACTCTCCCTCTGAGAACAATGTTGGCTTGGGATGGCCAATGGCCACCTTCCCACCACTTGGAAACAGCCTGAGAAGGAAGCCAAGTGGAGCTGAGAGACGAAGGCACATAATCCTGACGGCATTGTCCACTGCTGGATCCAGCCATACCTGAGTCACCGTTTTGATTCCCAAGGTGCCAGGTCCACAGAGTTCCCTTCTTGCTTACGTGAGTTTGAGCTGGGTCTTTGTGATTTACAGTCGAGGGTCCTAAGTCAGTCACCTATCCAGAAATGGGAAGGGGTAGGAATGCAGCACACCTACTAACTCGAGTGAGCCTGACATTTTAACAGAAACCATCTGAGCCCTGCAAGCGAGCTTCCTGCCCCACTGCCCCTTTGGAAATTTGTGCCACCAGCAGCCTGGTCCAGAGATGCCAGGGAGGTGGCTGCTTTCCTTGGCGGCACCCAGTGTTCACCCCCAGGTTGACGCCGACTCCCCGGCAGCAGCCACGTACCCGGATGGAGCCCCTCCACTGTGGCTTCTTCCACGGCCCCTGGACAGTGTGGCAGTCCCTCCTCTCTGTCACCAGGTGTGAGCCTCTCCCTTGGCACCCACTCAAACCACTAAAGAAAGTTTATCCACTCGCTCATGTCCCCAGGATGCCTGAGGCTGTGCCAGGTCATCCCAGACCCTGGCCTGTTTACCAGGCTCCACTGTCCACCGCTGACCGCTCTCGGCTGCTGGTCCTCAGGTCTAAGCAACCAGAACAGACACGGCCAGGAAGCCCTGCACGCTGACGGGGGCCCCTCCAGCACTGACGGTGGGCAATGTGGGCATCATAGCATCTCTCAGTCCAGCACCACCCTGTGATCCAGGAGTCAGAGTGACAGCTGCTCTCTCCTCACCCTCCGGTCAAAACCAAATTGCTTAATAAATCCACATGTGAGATTTGCCCGGAGGAGGCCAAAAGGGATAAACTAAATGAGCCATACATAAAAGAAGGTAATTTGATAAATAGGAAATAAAAGTTCCCTAGATAAGTGACTGAAAAAACACCTTAAAAAGCTCAAGAGGCTGCCCAGCCGGCGTGGCTCAGTGGATTGCATGTCATCCCACAGACGGAAAGACCCTGGTTCGAGTCCCGGTCAGGGCACATGCCCGGGTTGCGGAAGACAGCCGATCGATGTTTGTCTCTGACATCGATGTTTCTCTCTCTCTCCCTCCCTCTCTCTCTGAAAAATCAACAAAAACATATTTTTTAAAAAGCTCAAGAGGAAAGAAATTAGGAAAACAAATCTCTATATGGGAAATGCAAGCTTACAATAACATGCTACAAATATGATCAACACGTTCTATTTTAAAGTTAGAAATGTGTCAGCAATGGTGTTATTCGGTGAACTAGCTAAAAAAAAAACCCTTTGGAGAGCTGGGCCAGGGCAGCTTGGGTGAGGGCGAGCTGTATGGCTGGGGCTAGTCTGGGGTCCTAGGGCTGGAGCCTGCCGGAGTGGTCCCCGAGGGCTAACAGGCATGGGAGAGGCACAGTGTAGACGGAGTCCAGGGCAATCACTGTGCGTTCTCCCCAGGGATGGCCCCACCACTCCGGGACCAAGGGTTCAGATTCTGGATTTCCTCAGCTCTCCTCTAGCCTGCCCCTGCCTGCCTGGGCCCCTCTCACCCCACCCCTGCTCCGCTCACAAATCTGCTGCCAAAATCAAGCCTGTGGGCCAAGCTCCTACCGTTGGCTCAGACCCAGCTCTCCTGGTGTAGCTGCTCCTGCTCCCCAAAGAGCACCCCAAGTAATTCTGCCTTTTCTCCCCCCACCCCAGCTCTGCCCCTCTGCTCCTGCTGCCCCCATGGCCCCAGATGTCCCCTCCCCACCTCCTCCTTCCAGACCCACCCAGGTGCTGGAACACGAAGCCGTCATCTCCCTTCCCCCTGGAAGCAACCTCTCCTCTGAAGTCCCTGGCTCCCCCCTCCCGCCCCTCCCTTCGGCACCGAGCATTCGCCACCTGATGTTATATTTGTCTTTCTCTTCTCCTGGGCAGTCTACACCTGCTTTATCTTTGTGCCCTATTTATTCCCTCCTTCTTTCCTTCCTTCATTCATTCCACAAATATGTACTGAGCGCCTATTACATGCTGGACGCCGGGCGGGGACTGAGGGTACAATGATGAACACGTCTTGGGAGGCGGAAAACACTGAGCAAACAAACATAAGTAAATGTATCAGTACAGGCTGTGATACGGGCCGTAGGAAAGGTGTATCTCTGAGGACGTCAAGTTAAACTGGGACCAGAGAGGCGAGAAGACGGTCAGGCACCCCTTCTCGGAAGGTAATAGGTGTTCGCTAAGTATCTGTGGAAGGAGTGGGTGACTGTAAGGAATCCCTAGTGTGTCCCCTGTCTCTCCAGACAAACTTACCCCCTCTCATCGCCCTGATAGGTCACTCCAACGGGTACCCAGAGGGGTTTCACAGCTCCAGTGTTCAACAGGACATGTCCACCTATGTCACCCCTGCAAGGGTGCTCGCCACAACTCAACGCAGCTCTGCTCATGACTCCCCGCCACCGCCACCCCCCCCCCCCCCAGCGCTGGGCAGCAGGTGGGTTTCGTCCTGTGTGCCGACTCCAAATCCCTGCCTGGGCTGCCTGGGACACCGGGCTGTGACTGACCAGCGACGTCCACCGCAGGAGCCCGAGCCGAGAGCAGAGCCTGTGCCGCCGATTCCCTTACTGCCCAGGGCCCCGCAGATGACCACCCAGGCGAGAAATTTCCTCCAGATCTAATTGCCTGGAAAAGCACTCAGCGTCTGGTATCCTTTTCATTATGGGCCACATGAACCGTGTACATAATATTTTTTTCCTGCTTTGATTGCTAATTAGCTCAGAGCTATATCTGTGCTTCAAATATAGTAAACTGTGTATAGCTCTATGGCCTGAATATGTATTCTAACTCTCTCCCTGATTTTGACCTCCTAGTTAATCTGCATTTTTCCTCATCTTATTTTTATGGGTTTCTATTTAATTCCATCATACACATACATACAGATACATGCAAACGCATATAAAATGTCTACATATAGTTCTGGCATATAGTATCTACTTCATCTTTTTATTATAAATATACATTTCTATATTTCTTATTTATCCAAGCAATAGACATATATTCTTGTGGGCACCTTGATTCCTCTATGAAATAATATGAGGAAATTAAGGAAGGGATGGATGGATGACAGACAGAAAAAAAACAAACAAAAACCCAGGAAAAATAAGATAGTCTCTGCCTGAAAGGATTCAGAGTATCACGGCACTCAGTCGTGAATAGAGTCTGGGATTGGAGATCAGAAGCCCGGCTTTTAGTCCCTGCTCTGACCAGCTACGTGACTGTGAAGGGAAAAAGATGACTTACGCACACCCTTCCCACAGCTAGGCAACACATCTGAAACAACCTGCCCGACTTCACTTGGCTGTAACCAGAATTAAACGGAGAGGTGCATGCCTGCTGCCCAGTGGCGAGGCACCGGCTCTGTGCCCGCCACCCACTGGCATCGTCCTCAGTCCCGGGAACAATGTTCTAGGCAACCAGCACACGGCTGTAAAGGAGACGCCAAACCACGTGGCCTCCCACACGTGCTGCAGGAATTCAAAGAGAAATGAGCCTGCAGAGCTACATCCGCCTGCAGCCCTCCTGGTGGCCCCTCGGATGTCTGACAGCACTGTGACGGAAGGACTTCAATTTCCTGCTTCTCACAGCAAGAGAAACGGCCCCATCCAGGGTCGGCCACACTCCTTAGGACTGGGAGTGGCTGCCGCTGCACAGAGGGTCTGGGGCTTCCCCCTCACCTCCCTGCCCCGCAGCCCCGACCACGGCGTCCCCTGCACACCAGCTGACAGGGAGGAGCTGAGCTGGGAACAGTGGGCTGAGTGAGGTCACGGCAGCTGACCCCCACACAGGCCTCCCACTGACGACTTCTCAGACCCCTCCTGGTCCCCAATCAGCCCATTCATTCCCCAATCACCAGGGCTTCCAGGTGCCTGCATCAGCACCACTGGGTTTCAAACAGCAGGTGAAAACGAGGCAATGACAGTAACTGGGGTGCTTTTCCAGACGTTTCCAGCAGGGCATGGGAACTAACCGTTCACGATGGCGGTGAGACTAGTACTAAATTCTGGACTGTTCCCTCCCTCTCTCTCTGAAAAATCAATACAAACATATTTTTAAAAAAAAGCTCAAGAGGAAAGAAATTAGGAAAACAAATCTCTATATGGGAAATACAAGCTTACAATAACATGCTACAAATATGATCAATACATGTTTTATTTTAAAGTTAGAAATGTGTCAGCAATGGTGTTATTCGGTGAACTAGCTAAAAATTCTGGATGTGAAGGGGGAGGGGAATGGACAGTCAGAGGGCAGAATAAGGTCTCACGGAGTGTACCCCTAGGCGAAGACGGATCCCAGGTGGCAAGTTACCCCGAGTGGGAGAGGGACTCTGACGTAACTGGCATCCTGTCTGATATCCCCTCCTCTTCCTGGCTTTGCAGTAGTTGCTCAGTTGTCCAGCCCCCTTGGGCCCAGCTAACTCTTCCAGGGGTGCACCCAGCCCAAGCTGGCATGTTGAGGTCTCCCCCTTGGAAATCCGGGAAATGGGCTAAAGACTGAAGTCTCAACTCAAGCACTCTCTGGCTCAGCAAGATACAAACTAAGGAACTGACAGAAGGGACATTTTGCCCTCGCGGAAATGCCCGTGACAACGAAAGGTGGTCTTCTGTGGGAGAAAGGAGAGGGGTGCAAAAGAAACTAAAGCAAAGACAAGGCAGAGTCTCACGGGTTTCCCGCTGTTAATTCAGCCCTTCCGGGAGCCTGGGCTTCTGTGAGATACTTCTGTCATTCTGTCTCTACCGTTTGTGGCTAGGCGAGCCCCTAGTTAGCCACGGGTCCTAGCTCGCCCGATCAGCGCAATGTCCACTCCCAGCCGCTCCCCCGTTGAGCAAGGAGATCTGACTGAGGAGATCAGTCTCCCTGGGCTGACAGAATACCTGGGGGCTCCTCTCAGCGCCCAGTGGACAGCAGCGGTTTCGGTGCCAGAGGGACCTAACCTTGAACAATAACCTCCCTGAAAAGCAGAATCTTCTCACCTGGGCTACTGCAGATGCCTCCCCAAGTCCACGGCTGAGCCTCTCCCATCAGCTCTCACATAATCACAGTGGGCTCTTCAAAATGCCAGCCCCCTGTCCGGGAACGCCCAGGGAGAGCCTCCAGGGCTTCCTACTGCTCCAGTGCTGAACTAACACCTCAGCCCTGGCCACTTTGGCCAGCAGTTAGAGCGTCAGCCTGTGGTCCGGAGGGTGGCGGTTCAATTCCCAGTCAAGGGCACGTACTTGGGTTGCGAGTTCAATTCCTAGCCCCAGTAGGGATTCAGCAGGAGGCAACTAATTGATCTCTCTCTCTCTGTCTCCCTCCTTACCCCCCTTCCACTCTCTCTAAGAATCAATGGAAAAAATATCCTCAGGTGAGGATTAACAACAACAAAAAACTAAAATCTTACACACACACACCCCCAGCCCACGTAGGGCCTCTGTCTTTCCCTTAAGACACCTCACTCTATCCCCTGATACCCCTGCTACGCCTGCCTGGGGAATGCTCCCCCAACCCTGCTCTCCCAAACCCTTTGCCTAATTAACTCTATTAACACCGTTATTAAGATTTTATTTACAAACCACAAAATTCACTGTTTCAATTCAGTGGTTTTTAGTATATTAACAGTTATGCAATCATCAGCACTATCTCAAGAACACTTTTTTTTTCAATCCTCACCCGAGGATATTTTTCTATTTATCTTCAGATAGAGTGGGAGGGAGGGAGGGAGAAAGAGGGAGAAAGAGCGATGTGAGAGAGACACATCGACTGGCTGCCTCCCACACAACCCGACCAGGGCGGGGATGAACTGCAACCGAGGTAAGTGCCCTGGACCAGAATCAAACCCGCGGCTCTTTGGTCTGTGGACTGATGCTCTAACTGCTGAACCAAACCGGCCAGGGCTATCTCAGAACACTTTTATCACCTCAGAAAGAAACCCTGCACCCATTAGCAGTCCCTCCCAATCCCTCCCATTCCCCTACCCCTGGAAACCACTAATCTACTTTCCGTCCTATGAATTTGCATATTCTGGACATTTCATCTAAATGCACTCATACAATAAGTGGCCTTTTCTAATCTTTTCCATTTTTTTTATGCTGTAATCTTTATTATTTTTTTTCCATTTGCTTGCTTTGGATATAGTTTGTTCTTTTTTTTTCTTGTTTTCTTAGGGTGGAAGGTTACTGACTTGAAGTCTTCTTTTTTAATACAGAGCTTTATATCTATAAATTTTCTCCTAAGCACTACGTTAGCTGCATCCCATACATTTCAATGTGTTGAGCCCTGGCTGGGTAGTTCAGTTGGTTAGAGTGTCATCCCAATAGGCCAAGATTGCAGGTTCGATCCCCAGTCAGGGCACATACAAGAATCAACCAATGAATGCATAAATAAGTGGAACAACAAATAGATCTCTCTCTCTCTCAAATCAATTAAAAAAAAAACAAAAAAACATTTCAATATGTTGTATTTTCATTTTCACATATCTTAAAGCATTTTCTAATTTCTCTTGGGATTTCTTCTTTGACTCATTGGT
The DNA here is from genome assembly GCF_014108415.1 of Molossus molossus. Classification (NCBI taxonomy): domain Eukaryota; kingdom Metazoa; phylum Chordata; class Mammalia; order Chiroptera; family Molossidae; genus Molossus; species Molossus molossus. Next base: position 41,885,929 of record NW_023425354.1, on the reverse strand, counting down.
TATTTAGGAGCATGTTTACGTTCCACATATCCATGAATTCCCCAAATTTCCTTTTGTTATCGATTTCTAATTTCATCCCACTGTAGACAAAGAACATACTTTGTATGATTTCAATCCCTTTAAATTTATTGAGGCTTATTTTATGCGCTAACACATGGTCTCTCCTAGAGAACATTTCATGTGCACTTGGGAAGAATAAGTATTCTGCTGTTGTTGAGTGGGGTGTTCTACGTCTGTTAGGTCTGCTTGGTTTGTAGTGTTGCTCTTCTGTTTCCTGGTTGACTCTCTGCCTACCTGTTCTACCCAGTATTGAAGTGGAACCTTGATGTCTCCAACTATTATTGTTGAATTGTGTATTTCTTGATTTCTGTTAGATTTTGCTTCACATATTTTGAGGGTCTGTTGTGAGGTACATATATGTTTATAATTGGTAGGTTTTCCTGATAGATTGACCCTTTTATCATTACAAAATGACCTTGTTTGTCTCTAGTAACTGTTTTTTTCTTCAAGTCTATTTTGTCTAATATTAATACAGCCACTTCAATTCTCTTTTAGTTACCACGTGCATGGTATATCTTTTTCCATCCCTTTACTTTCCACCTATGTTTATCTTTGAATCTAAAGTGTTTCTTCTACACAGCATAGAGTTGGCTTTTACTCCATTCTGTCCATCTCTGCCTTCTTCTTGGAGTGTTTAGTCCATTTACATTTAATGTAATTACTTATAAGAGAGGATTTATGACATTTTGCTATTTGTTTTCTATGTCTTATGTCTTTTTGTTCCTATAGTCTTTCATTACTGTCTTCTTTTATGTTGAATAAGCATTTCTAACATGCCATTTTAATTCCTTTTTCTTACATATTTTTAGTTATTTTCTTAGTGGTTGCTCTAGAGATTTCAATTAACATTTTAACTTAAAACAATCTAGCTCTGTTAATATCAACTTAATTTCAATACATACAAAAACTTTGCTCTAATATAGCTTTGTTTCCTTTCCCTTCCATTGTGTCATTATGTTATACAATTACATCTGTGTATATTATAAGCCTGCCAACACAGGTTTATAATCAGTGTTTTATACAGATAGAATAAAAGAGTTACAAACAAAATACATTTATACCTTTAAAGGTGCTCCTTATTTCTTCATGTGGATTTGAGTTACTGTCTAGTATCCTTTCATTTCAACCTAAAGGACTCCCTTTAGTATTTCTTATAGGGCATGTCTGGGAGCAGAAAATTCAGTTCTTATTTATCTGGAATTTTTTGAAGGATAGTTTTTCCGGATATAGAATTCTTAGATGACTGTTTTTCTTTCCTGTTTTGACTATGTCATCCACTGCCTTTTTGCTTCCATGGTTTCAAGTCAGAAGTCAGCTGTTAATCTTAGTAAGGCTCATTTGCCTAATTAAGCCTTACCCTTCAGTTCTGAGCTCAACTATCTCTTTCTCCCAAACTAGGTCAGGCCCTTTTGCACATGCCTCCTGTACTTCTCCTTTGTAGTGATCACAACTGCAAGTAAATAACTAATGACAAAAGTAGCTCTTTCGTGTTTTTTTCTATCACTAGAATATAAGTTCCATAAGTCAAGAACCAGGACTGCCTTGTTCACCACTGAATCCCCAGAGGGAGCATGTGCCTGGCACACAGTAGCCTTTAAAAGAAATATTTACTGAGTGAATGAATAAAGCTTAGCTTAAAGTAGGCTAAAGTAGGTGTCAATTCTTCACCTCTTGTAATAACATGAAATAGCCACACACTGCCATGACCTAATGGTGGGCAGTGGACTTCTCTGCCCCTTGGCTAGGGATTGGTCACGTGGCTTGTTTTGGCCGATGCATGTTAATGGATCTGATGTGAGCAAAGGTGTGCTCTCTTACCTTCCCACCTGTCACCATAACACAAATGTGCCTTGGTGGCCACTGGTCCAAGTGGGATACATGAAACAGACCTAAACCCACTCAGAGCCTGAAACCAACCAAGTCCCACTGAGAGCAGCCTAAGAGCCAAAATTCACTCAGCCCAAAGACATGTGGGGGCAAATAAATGCTTAGTGCCATATGCCAGTGGGTTTGGGGTCCTTTGTTATGTAGCAACATTGTGGCAATAAATGATTGAGACACATGCCCTGGCAACTTCAAAGACTGAGAGAAGTCCTGGGGTAGGTCTTACATGTTGTCCTCCACACTGCCCACAGTGGGGTCCAGATCGATTCTATGGGCAGATCCACACCCCTCCTCCAGACTTCCAGGATAAACTTCCCAGACTTCTACAGTCCCACAGCTAGGAGACTCCTCACTAGCAGCAGCCTCCTGGAGCAGTCCAATGTGTATTAAGCACCCATCTAGTGCCAGGCACACAGTAGGTACTTAATAAGAGTTAGTCTTTTTCTTCCTCCACCTGCCCTCTCACCAATTCCAACACTAGGCCTAAAAGCACACCTTCACAGGCAGAAAGATCTGCAGCATTCCTCTTTGCTGTGAGGCTAGGGAGGGATGTGCACCCTAACCTTCCCTAGGGGCTCGGACTGCCTCAACTAATCCCCCAAACTCAGGTAAAGAGGAGGGTACAGGGACATAGGCAGGCAGAGCATTGTAACTATGACTCAGTGTGTGATCTACAAGTATATTTATTCATTTTAAATATATAACTACCTATTTCAAGGAGAGCTTGAGGCAGCTTAGGAGCTAAATGAAACAAAAAACAAACAACTTAAGGATCAAAGAGAACAGAGGCCAGGCAGAAAGAAAGAGGAGATGTCATCAGAAATCTGATGATTAAACTGAGCTACACATCTGACTCTCAGCTTTCCAGCAGCCACAGAAACAAGGCAACCACGTGCAATACAGAAGTCAATATAAATCAAAGCAGCAGCCCTTGGGTCCAGCTGGTGTGGCTCAGTGGTGGATTCCCGGTCAGGACACATGCCCAGGTTGAGGGCCTGATCCCCAGTGGGGGGCATGCAGGAGGTGGCCAATCGATGTTCTCTCTCATCGATGCTTCTATCTCTCTCTCCCTCTCCTTTCCTCTCTCTCTAAAAATCAATAAAGAAAAAAATTGTTTTTTAAAAAGCAGCAGCGCCCTGGCCAGTTTGCCCAGCGGTTAGAGCATTGGCCTGTGGTCCAGAAAGACCCGGGTTCGGTTCCTGCTAAGGGCACGTACCTCAGTTGCAGTTTGTCCCCGGCCCTGGTTGGGTCATGCAGGTGGCAGCCACTCGATGTGTCCTTTTCACGCCGATGTTTCTCTCTCCACCCCCCCCCCCACTCTATCTGAACAAAAAATAAAAAAATGTCCTCAGGTGAGGATAAAAAAACAGCATCAACCCTCGAGTCTGAGTGTGAGCCCCAGTCACATGGAGCTCCAAGCCAAAAGGACACGGGTCAGGCCAAACTGGGAAGATAGCAACACTAACAACAATGATAACCACCGTCCACATGGCATGCCCTGTTCTAAATGCTTTGTCCGAGACTTCTCATTTAGTCCTCATGACAATGAAACAGGTACTCGTACTACTTCCATTTCACAGATAAGGAAACTGAGGCCCAGAGAGGCAAAGGAACTTCTCAGGGCCACCGAGTGAGGACACGGTGGGGCCAGGATGAAAATCTGCAACTCTGAACCCAGAGCTTGAGCCCTTAACCACTAAGTAATCCAGCTTCTATTTTGCTCATGCTGGACCCACCCACATCCTGCAGACCCTGAGCACTGGGCCTCAATCCTCTTCCCTGTTGCGGTCCCATCCCCCACACTTCTGAAGGGCTTCCTCCTGAGACATCACTGTCACTGGCTTATTAGCCTGTTTGTGAGGAACTATTGCCTCCTGGTGAGCCCCCTGCCTGGATTCCCCCTGCCCAGCTCTGCAGATGCATCTCACCTTCCTCCCCCCATGAAACCAGCACATTCTGCTTGCCACCCAGCCTCCTCCAAGTGCATCACTTCTGGCTCCTGTCTGCCTCAGTGTGCTGTCCACCCTCGCGCATGTCCCAGGTTCCAACACTGACACTCAGACTCCATAGCAGTTCCACACCAGTCAGCAGAGCTCACCGCTGACAGGAGCACGCAGTGAATGTCCTCTAAGGCAATGACCCCTGAAGTGCAAACCGTCCACCCCTGACTGACTGCTGTGTGAGCCACGCTCTGAACAGCGGGTCTACGAGGCGAGGTCGGCCTACATGGAGTCCTGGCTGCCCCCTTGGCCTGTGCTCTCTGCCCTGGATGTAAAGAGTGACCTGGTTGCAAAGTTTCAATCCTTTAAAATCAACTGAGATTCCATATAGGGCTTTCTCACTTCCCAGTTTCCCCCTTAGCTAAACAAAGTATCCCCATCACCCTGTCAAAGGTAACCCCGTTCACCACATGACACCCAAACCGGACGATGGGTTTGTGGGAAGTCTGAGGCCATCCCAGCCCACAAGATACTGTGAAATGAGGAGAGGCACCCGCCCCTTCATGGAAGGGCACCTCTTCCACCTGTCCGAAAGTCACCACACTAAACTTAAATGCTACAAGATGCTATGCATTCCCTTGTTGGAAAACCTCCATCATAAACCACACAAACGGAAGCCCTCTTCCTGCAAACATAACTTTGGCAGACCCAGCATGTCCACAGCCACCTGTGTCTCTGGCCAAGCAAGAGACCCAAACAGCTAGTTATCTGCTCTGGGGTACCCTTGAGATGGGGAAACTTTATAGTAAAAAACCATGTCCTGCCCTGGCCTGTTTGGCTCAGCAGTAGAGCGTTGGCCTGCGGTCCCGAGAGACCCGGGTTCGGTTCCTGCTAAGGGCATGTACCTTGTTGCAGTTTGTCCCTGGCCCTGGTTGGGTTGTGCAGGTGGCAGCCACTCAATGTGTCCCTTTCACGTTGATGTTTCTCTCTCTCTCTCCCCCTCCCACTCTGTCTGAACAAAAAATGGAAAAATGTCCTCGGGTGAGGATAAAAAAAAAGAACCATGTCCTGGCCCAACTGGTGTGGCTCAGTGGTTGAGCATCGACCCATGCACCAGGCACCGTTGGATTCCCAGTCAGGGCACATGCCCAGGTTGTGGGCCGGATCCCCAGTAGGGGGCATGCAGGAGGTGGCCAATCGATGTTCTCTCTCATGGATGTTTCTCTCTCTCTCTCCTTCTCACATCCTCTCTCTCTAAAATCAATAAAGAAAAAAAAATTTAAAAAAGAACCATGTCCTGTGTCTGCTGAGCTCAAGTCAAAAGTCTAAGAAGCCCAGAGTGGGAGAAAGGTCTTCACAGCTAGGCTGAGGCTTCTGTGAAGGAGGGAAACCGGCAGCAGGATTCGAACCGGTGCAGAGAGAAGATCAGGAACTGGCTCTGGAGAAAGGCCACAGAATGACAACAGGAGAAACACAGGCAACCTGGTGGCTGCTCCGAGGTGCAGCCCGGGCTGGTTTTGAGCGTGTGGGGTTAGAAAGCATTTCACATTCATCTCCGACCTTTTCTTGGGGAACTTCACCCATGGCACCTTCCCCTCGATCAAATACTTTCCCAGAACCTGACATTAATGAGGACAAGCACTGTGACAACTCAGAGACCAGTCAAATTGGGCCGTTTCCTGTCAGTAACCTGTGTGATTCGACGATATTAAAAAAGAAACAAGGAGAGCCCTAGCCGATGTGGCTCAGCGGTTAGAGCGTCGGCCTGCAGAGCGATGAGTCGCGGGTTCGACTGCGGCCAAGGGCACACACCTCGGTTGCGGTCGTCCCAGCCCTGGTCAGGTCGTGAGGGAGGCAGCCAGTCGATGTGTCTCTCTCATATCAATGTGTCTCTTCCTCTCTCTCCCTCGCCCTCTCCTTCTCCCTGTCTCCCACTCTACCTGAAGATAAATGAAAAAATATATATATATCCTAGGGTGAGGATTAAAAAAAAAGAAACAAGGAGAGAATTCATTTCATTTTTTACTTTTAGTATCTATTTTACTTTTTCGTGGTGTTTATTTTCATGGATTTATGCACTGGGAAAGTCTCTGGGTCTTTGCTTTTTTAACTTTTAAATGAGTTCCCACTTAGGGCAGAACAATTTCAATGTTGAGACTTCTTAGGCAAACGGTCCGAGGGACGGCACCGAACGCTCCGTCATCCGACCCCTGAGCTCCACATCAAGGGGCAGGAAAAATGAACCTGGTTTCCAAAACTGAAGTCCAGAAAATAATACACTCCCACAGTTCACCTTTTAAATTAAGTCAATGTTCTCCATTAACTTTCCATGGGGGACCAATAGAAAACTGTTCCCAAACTGGGACCTAAATTTAAAGTTAGGGGGAAAAAAACAACCGTCATCAAGCCCAACTCTGAAGTAGCTTTGCTGCAAACTGTTAGAGTTGGATGTAAAGTGGTTACCTCTTTGAGGGTCCCCTCGTCAGCCCAGGAATGCAAGTGTTCTAATGTAAAAACTCCGGGAACTGGTTGAAGACAGCTTCTGCCCTGAGTTTTAGCAATATGAGGAGCACACTCTACTAAATTTTTGGAGCTAGTGCTTGGGAACACTGTATCCATCAGGATTCTTTGGTTGCAAGCAACAGACACCTGATCCGGCTCAAATGAGCAGAAAGGGATTTGCTGGAGGGATACCAGGTAGCTCAGAATGGATGAAAAGACTGAAGATCTGGATGCAGAAGAAAACAGAAACCCTAGTATCCTTCCCGTCTTGCTTCACTCTGCTGGAGTTTCAGGTCCCAGGGTGGACAGCCCAGCTTGGGGCAAGGCCCCACCCCTGGACCTGGGGGATGGCTACATGGCTGTGTTCCCTAAAGCAGGACACTTAGGATCTCGGCAGTTTTCTGAATGAATCTTACGCTTCAATAAAAGTTACACCTAACCCATGACTCAGAAATTCCACTTCTAAAATAAGTAAAACATGTAAGAGAAATAATATATATACGAGAAATAAAAACATATGTCAACAAAAAGATTTATGGCCCACTCCACTTATAACAGCCCCAAACTAAAAACAGCTCTGTCGACAGGTGCATGGATAAACAAACTGGACACGTTCACACAATGGAACACCTCTCAGCAACAAAAAAGAAGCAACTACTGCCCTGGCCGGTTTGGCTCAGCAGTTAGAGCATTGGCCGGCAGACCAAAGGGTCACAGGTTCGATCCCGGTCAAGGGCATGTGCCTCGGTTGTGGTTTGGTGCCCAGCCCTGGTTGGGGTTGTGCGGGAGGCAACCAGTCAATGCGTCCCTCTCATCAGTTTCTCTCTCTCCCTCCCTCCCACTCTATCTGAAGCTAAATAGAAAATACCCTCGAGTGAGGATGAAAGAAAAGAAGCAGCAGCAACTACTGAAACATACAACAGGGATGAATCTCAAACACTATGTCAAGTGACAGTGAAAGAAGCCTTTTACAGAAGAGTACATACTGGATTGTTCCATTTCTATGGGTTTCTAGCACAAGCAAAACTGATACATGGTAGGAAAATCAGAACAGTGGTTAATTCTGGGGGAGTCGGGCAGGGATTGCCTGGGGAAAGGCACGAGGGAACCTTCTGGGGTGACTGTCTTGTACTCGACCGTGATAGGGGTTTGGGTTGCACAGATATGTGCATTTATTTATCTGAGCTCCTTGAATGGAAAACATAAGATTTGTGCATTTCACTGTATGCACATTTTACGACAAAAGAAACATTAAAAAAATTGGACTTTAGGTAATGATAAGCTTGCCGACTTAAGCTCTGACTGTTTTGTTCATCACAAGATGCTATTAAGATAGTGAGAAAGCCAGCCACAAATTGAGAGAAGTATTTGCAACACATAATAAGCAAAGGATTAGCACCAGAATGTGAATATGAGAAAGTCTCTTATGAATCAGTAATAATCTAATAGGAAAAAATGGGTAAAGAAAAGTACAGGTGTATAAATGAGGAAACACAAATAGTCCATAAACGTGTTCAACCTAAAAGGTAAAGAGATTAAGAAGTACAGATTGGTAGCTGCAAAGCAGTCACAGGGATGTCAAGTACAGCATAGGAAATACAGTCAATAATATGTACGTTGCCAGGTGGGTACTTGAAATATCAGGACAATCACTTTGCAAATTACGTAATTGTCTAATCACGATGCTGTACACTGGAAACGAATATAAAATAATATTGAATGTCAACTATAGCTGAAAAAAAAGAAAACCATATTCAACCTTAACAGTAGTCACTGAAATGCCAATTTAATTAATTAATTAATTTATTTTATCCTCATCCAAGGACATTTTTGCTTTTATCTTCAGATAGAGTGGGAGGGAGAGAGGAAGGAAGAGAGAGAGAGAAACATCCATGTCAGAGAGACACATCGATTGGATGCCACCCAACCGGGGCCGGGGACAAACTGCAACCAAGGTACGTGCCCTTAGTGGGAACCGAACCCAGGACTCTCTGGTCCGCAGGCCGACGCTCTAACCGCTGAGCCAAACTGGCCAGGGCTCAACCAACATTCTTATGGATTAGCAAAAAGTAAACAAATGTTAAATAAAATGCAGGTTATAAAATCACTTACATAGAATGATCTTAAATGTTAAACATTAAACAGTGGTTATCTCTACAAGCTGGGAATTGCAGATTTTAATTTTCTTCTTTGCTTTTGTGTGTTCTCTAAATTTTCCACCATGAACATGAATTACTTTTATAATTTAAAAAAACGGAAGCACTATGTCACACTCAAACAACATCCAGGACAGAGAGTCCAATCCCGCGGAACTTTAGAAATGACTGGCAAGCCAGGTGCCGAGCCCAGCCCGGAGTCTGCCGTGCACCATCCGTATCACCCTAAACAGGCGAGTGCTTCTCCCCAGGGGCAGACACGATGGGGACCTTACACTGGTGACAATCCTGCCCCACGGAAAAGGGAAGACTTATTTGAGCTGGCTCCAAAGGGACAGGATAGACTCAGGGGTAGTGCGATAACGAGGCAGGTATCAGTTCAAAAGAGGGAAGCACTTCTGCCTGTGGGGGCCGTTCCTACATGCAAAACCCCACACACGCGTGTCTCCTGGCAGTCCGTCCATGTCTGAGACGCGTGCAGGGAGGTCTCTTCTATCAGGAAGGGGAGTAATCTAGACAGTAATTTTTAATTATATAAGTACTTTTCCCTTTAAGAGTTTAAAACAGGTTGTATACTTAAAATGAGCGAATTATTTGAGGTATATAAATAATACATCCATAATTTTTAAAAATATCACAGAGAAGGCTAATTACTCTTTGACACACATACACACACCCACACACAACCCCAGTCCTCATCCCCCTTCCCTAGAGATAACAGCTGCTATAAGTTTGGAGTGCATTTCTTCTATATGCTTTTACATGGAGGTGTTTTATATACACCTGTGTTCATATAAAGTAGACATAGAAAGTATGTCCTTTCTCCAAAGGGCATCATCGTGTATTGATCACTTTGAAACCTGCTTCCTCCACCTCACAGTCTTAGAGAGTCATCTACGTTATTATATAAAGATCTCGTTCTGTTTCAAAACTGCATAGTATTCCCAGGTATGAACATTTGCGTTTATGTAACTATCCCTTCACCAGCGAACACGCGAACCATGTAGTTTTGCACCACTGCAGACTGCCACAGACCGTCCCCGAACGTTCCCCCTGTGCACACGTCAGGGTTTCTTTGGGGCAGATCCTGCCTGACAGGTAAAATCCCTGTGCTGTAGGGCAGGTGCATGTTTTTATTTTAACAAGTCCTGCCAAACTGGTGTCTGTGGTGAAGTCCCTTTCCAAGCCTCAGGTCCCATGGCTTTACTCATCTGATCTCTGCGAAATGTCTTCTCGTCAGTGACAGCCCAGCATTTTGGCCTACGTGGCATCTTCTGAGCCTTGGTTTTGTTCCATCACTTTTCCTCACTATTCAAATCATCGTCCAACAGAGAGATGGGCTGTCCTGGTCCCTGGCAGCACCCAAGCTCAGGCCAGGTGGCCACCCACCCAGGCTACTCATTGAAGAGACTCTTGAGCGGGGAGGAGGCCCTTTTAATCCCAAGACCCTGCATCTCTGTGATCAGAGGATGAGTGAATGAGAAGGGGGTGGGGACTGAACAAGGGACAGAATATTGACAATCCTTCATTCTCCTCACCAGGTGAATCCACCACCCACTTCTTATTGATCCCACAATGGTCACTGCAACACCCAACTGATTAACTGTCCATGGTTTACTAAGTGCTTTCACATAGGTGCCAGCTCCTAGCAGAGACCTTGCGTAAGGCGCCGGTATTTTTAGCAGCGTACAGCTGCCTGAGAAGGGAGGCTGCTCCCCCAGTGCACGCTGCTACTCCCCAGGCTGGCGCAGTCCCTGAAAAGCCATGTTTTGCAGGCAGCTCACTGCTGTCAGAGGGGTGAGATTTGTGCAGATCTGTATTCTATCCACAGTCTGCAGTTTCTCCAGGCCAATCTGACGTCCCACAACAAGCAGACGGCTATACACATCACCTCCCTTACCCCCAAGCCTCACAGCAGGGAGCCAAGGGCAACTTCAAAACCCAAACCCAACGGAGTATAGGGGGAACTGATGCTGGCCCGGCTCCCGCATCCCCAGAGCTGTCGTCCCCTCGAACTTTGGTGCCCACCCTCATGTCACCTCCCAGCTCTCTCAAGAAACCTGAAATTCCAGGTACAGTGAAGTCAAGAACGTGGCCCCCAGCTCTGGCTGGTGTGGCTCAGTTGGTTGGACATCGTTCCCTGTACCAAAAGGTTGCTGGTTCAGTTCCCGGTCAGGGCACATGCTGGGGTTTCGGGCTCGATTTCCAGTGTGGGGCATGCAGGAGACCACCCATTGATGTTACACTCTCATGTCCATGTTTCCCTCCTTTCCCTTCTTCTCTAGAGATCAATAAACTATTCTTTTTTAATGTATTTTTTTATTGTTGACTATATTACAGATGTCCCCCATTATCCCTTTTGCCCTCCTCCACTCAACCCCCCACTTCAGGCCTTCCCACTATTGTCTGTGTCCATGGGTTGTGCATATATGCCTATATGTTCTTTGGTTAATTTCTTCCCAACCCCTTCCCACCCTCCCCACTGAGATCTGTCATTCTGTCCTATGCCTCCATGTCTCTGGACCTATTTTGTTCGTCAGTTTATTTTGTTCATTAGATGCCACATATAAGTGAGATCATGTGATACCTGTCTTTCTCTGACTGGCTTTCTCTTCGCTTAGCATAATAATCTCCAGGTCCCTCCATGCTGTCTCAAAGAGTAAGAGCTCCTTCTTTTTTACAGCTATATAGTATTCCATTGTGTAAATGTGCCACAGCTTTTTATCCACTCATCCACTGATGGACTGTTTCCAGATTTTAGCTACTGTAAATTGCACTGCTATGAACATAGGGGTGCACATAATCTTTCTGATGGGTGTTTCAGGATTCTTAGGGTATATTCCCAGGGGAAAAAAAACAAACAAGAATGTGGCCCCTATACAGGAATGGGGTGTCTATATTCATGTCCTGGTTTAGGGTCACTGCTGCCCTTTTCCCTGTTGCAGTAAATTTTGACACACACAGAGAAGTCCATGTACCAAAATTAATGAATTCTGAGACTATAAACACACCTCTATAACCAACACCCAGATAAAGAAAGCAAACAATGCCAGCCTCCCAAAGCCTTCCTGGTGCCTCTGGGAACCCACTACTCTGACTTCCAACATCTTATGTTCATTTGCCTTTTGTGCACTTTGTAGGAACGGAATCACACAGTCCGCGCGCTTTTTCCTCTGGCTCCGGCACCCAACAGTGTTTGTGTGGTTCATCCGTGTTGTTCTGCGTGGTAGATGGTTCATTCTCACTGTGTTAGACTGTTCTACTGTGTGCACTCACCCCAATTTACCTGTTCATTCTACTGCCAATGGATGTTGGGTGGTTCAGTTTTTGTCTATTATAAGCAGCACTGCTATGAACATTCTAGCACATGCCTTGTCACTGCAGTCTTTTGCCCACCAGAAGATATAAAGAGTTGTAAAACTATTTTCTTTTTTAATCCTCACCCAAGGACATTTTTCCATTTTTTGTTCAGAGGGGGAGAGAGAGAAAGAGAGAGAGAGAGAGAGAGAGAGAGAGAGAGAGAAAGGGGGGAGAGAGGGAGAGGGAGAGAGAACCATCAATGTGAAAGGGACACATTGAATGGTTGCCACCCACACAACCAAACCAGGGGTGGGGACAAACTGCAACCGAGGTACGTGCCCTTAGCGGGAACCGAACCCGGATCTCTCTGGACTACAGGCCGATGCTCTAACCACTGAGCAAAACAGCTAGGGCAAGAGTAGTAAAACTATTTTTTAAATGTATTGATTTGAGAGAAAGAGCGAGGAAGAGGTAGAGAATAAAAGAGAGAAGACAAACATCAATTTGTTGTCTCACTCATCCATGCACTCATTGATTGATTCTTTTTTTTTTCTTTATTAGTTTGAGAGAGAGAGGAAGGAAGAGAGAGAGAGATAGAAACATCGATGAGAGAGAACATCGATGGGCTGCCTCCTGCATGTCCCCCACGGGGGATTTGGCCCACAATCTGGGCATGTGCCCTGACTGGGAATCAAACCAGTGACTTCTTGGTACATGGGTCAATGCTCAACCACTGAGCCACACCAGCCGGGCTCATTGCTTGATTCTTGTATGTGCCCTGACCAGGGATCAAAGCAGCAACCTTGGCATATTGGGACAACACTCTAACCAACTGAGCTACCCAGCCAGGGCAAAAGTTGAAAAATATTGCTTTAAGCCTCAAATCTTAAGAAAGCCAATCTGTCCCACCTCTTCAATTGACCCTTTCTTTCTTTAAACATAGTCCTTCCAATAACATAAGGAATATTACTGGCCGTAGGAGTTAGACTTCCTAAGAGTAAAGCCCTATTCTACCCCTTAGTTGCTGTGTGTCCTTGGGCAAGCACTTAACCTCTCTGTGCATGTTTCCTTACCTGTAATGGGAATGCAAATAGGTACTTCTAAGTTCACTTGGCTGAGGATTGAATATGGAAACAGTGCCTGCACACAGGAAGCATCATCAGTGTCAGTGGTACCAAGGCACCCTCCTTTGGGTGGTCCTTGCCCAAACAGCTGAGCAAGGCCCTCACACAGAAAGAGACAGAAACTGAAGACAAAACAATTGTACCACCTCTAGCTGGAGCAGAGCTGCACCAAAAAGCCCTCCCCACACGCCAGCCCCCTCTCCCCCTCTGCCCCCGCAGTCATCAAGGACGCCTGGTGGCCATAGCTGCTGTCCTTTTACCCACAGGGCACTGGATTTCACTATAAATGCGACCTAGTCCAAGGGCACCATTCTGGGGTCATTAGTAATGACTGTGTGCCAGCAGCCCAGTGACAAGCTGCTAGGCACCAACAGTGCCCAGAAACTGCTACCTGAAAAAACAAACGTTTTAAACGCTCATGCAGAAGGAGAGTGGAGAGGATTATTTCATTTCTTTAGGTGACAAAGATGGAAAAAAATCCCTCGAAGCATGTAATGCAGGGACCTAAGAGCAAGAGACTAGGGCCTCGCACTACTGGTTGCCATGGCAACTGTATTTCACAGCAGGAACTCATTTTCATATGACAGTGACCTGTGGAGGAAAGGGAAGGACAGCTCTTAAAGAAACTTAGTTGAACAGGAAACTGGGGTGGGAGGATTGATTCTGTTTACCAAAAGGAGCATTTCAAAGTACTACCTTAAGGGGCCGAAATGACCTGAGGGCCCCTAGAGATTCCCTGTTCTACAATTCTTACTTAAGACACGGACGCGCGCGCGCGCGCGCACACACACACACACACACACCCCTCTCTCATGCACCATGCTTGGCCTATTTCAAAGGCCTCTGGGGCAGATGTCACTGGTCCCACCATTAACCATCTCTGGATGTCACAGGGTCCCTGAGTCACTGGTCTCAGTATTAACCATCTGTTTCGTGACAAAGTCCTTTCCTGGAGTCCAGCAGTGTCCCAAGCAGCCCACTGACCAAGCTACCAGGACATCCCACACACAAGTGCCAAGAGGACCTGTAACACGCCCTGGACTCAAGCATACGCTTTCCTGGAGAAATAGCAAATCGTAATATTGAAGAACAGCCCCGGGCATCAGACTTGAGTTCCAACCTCTGCTCTGCCCACCTACAAGCTGTATGGTTTAGGCAGGTGCAGAGACCTCTCTGGGTCTGTGTCCTCATGGGCAGAATGAAGACAATAATCATAGCTCCTACTCTTTTGGGCATTGGTAGGGTACCACGCATGAAGAAACGCCTGGAAAACCAGCACACGCCCTACACGTAATGACCGCTCAATAAACAGCAGTTACGATTCAGAGCTAGAAAAATAACTCACATCCATGATCTGATTGGAAGCGAATAGCAGAGAACAAGGTATTAACTTGGGTGGCACCAACTGTAATGAATCCATCAATAAGCCCAGCAGGGGGGCAGAGCAATGGGATCTGGAGGGCTGGGCCAGCCCAGCAGGGAGGTGGAATCCGAACCACTCGGAAGGATGACGGGAGGTGTTCCTGGAGGTTTGGAGGAGGGAGTTCCTGTACTGAGTGCCTACAGAGTACCCATCCCGGGAACCAGGAGGAAGGCAAGAGGCTTCAGTGACACAAAGGGACCTGCGACTAGCAAACAGACAGCTGTAACAGTGCACGGTGGGGTGGGAAGGCCAAAAAGGGAGCCCAGTGCAGCTGGGACAGGCTAAGCTTTCCCAGGTACAATGGCATCTGAGCTGGGTCTCAAAGGGTAAGGGCAAGAGGCCTGGCTAAGGGAGCGAATGGAATAGATGCGGGAACTGAGAACTGGTTCTGAAGACTGAGGCCACATGAAGGAGGGGCCACACGGGTAGATAAACGAGCCAGCATTGGTGGGAGGAAACCCAGAGCTTCTGAAGATTTCTTAGGGGACATGGCTCAACGACAGGGCAAACGCACTAGTCAGGGACCATGAGACCAGAGGCGACATGCCCAATGGACTGTGGGGACTGGAGAGGCCTCTGAACTCTGGCCTGAGATGTTCAAGGCGGGGGAGGGGCAGAGACACTTCAGAGAGAGGGAGTGTAACAGAGGAGGAAACCGAAGCTGAGTGAGGGCAGTTGCCTAGCAGAAGGAGCAGGGCAGCCTCGGACCTGCTGAGTTTAGGGTGTCGCTGGGCACCCAAGGAACCAGGACTTTAGCTGGACCCCAGAAGGGGAGTTCCCTGAGAAGCTAAACACCAGGCCTCACAAAATGCCCCAGAAAAGAGGAAAGAGGGGTCAGAAGAGGAGAAGGAAAAAGGAGAAATAAGAACAAAGCCAGGAGGGAGGGGTGCCCCAGAAATCAGCAGAGAAGGTTGCAGTGAGGACACATGCACACAGGGGTCCACTTCCTGGGCAGATGGACAAACAGACAAAAGAGCAGTGTTTAAAACAAGATGACTTTCAGGGAAGCAGTTACAGCAAAGTGCTGGGGCCAGCAGCCAGGCCGCTGAGGATTAAGAGGGGTGGCGAGGAGCTGAGAGGGAGGCAGCTGGTGCAGGGCACTTGGGCAAACGTGACAGAGAAATAGAGGGAAGGAAGCCAGGGCTCCCATGCATGTTTATTTCCCTCCCAAAAGATGGGAGGCCAAAGGGTGTCAGAGGAGGGTGGAGGGACATGAAGACCTGGTTAAGGACACAATCTCTCAAGGTGTGGGCGTGGCCAGGGACACCCAGACTCCTCCAGCCCTCAGACTGCTGGAGCCTCACAGATAACCTGATCAATCCCTCTGGCCCTGAACCTCACTGAGGATGGGCTTCCCCCGTCCACATCACACATCTCCTGGGGGGCAACCTCTGGGGTGGGGCCTATCAGACCACCCAGGTGGGTAAATCGGCTCCTCAGCCTCTGGGCAGCCAGGCTGCTGGGGTCAGAATTCCCAGACTTCCCAGCAGGGTCCTCCCTGCAGCCCGAGAGAGGAGGCTTCCACCCTCCCAGAGCGGGTGTCATGGGCACCTTTGTGAGCCAAGAGCCTTCATGCTGAAGTGCACAGGATGGATTGCAACAGTACCTTCAAACCTTCTGCCTGGGAAAAACAGAGGTGGCCTGAGTGTCGGCAGCGGGTTTAGGGAGCACTGAAACCACACCCGGGGCATGCTCTCAGGCTGGAAGAGGTAGGCGAGGTGAACGGAGGAAACTGGCCGGTGACAAATTCCCCCATCCTGGGCACCTCACCATGGGCGAAAGTTCAAATGTCCCGGCCTGGGCCCGGGCCCGCCACGGCGCCCCGCGCCAGTCATCTCGAGAGCGGGATCCTCACCAAAGGCCAGGCGGAGGGGAGGGGGCGCCGGGCGCCGGCGCGGGCACGGCCAGCCAGCAACACCCGCGCTCCCGCCGCACGTGCGCGCCCCAGCGGGCGCTGGGTGAACCTCGCACTTGTTGACTCGCGCGCCCGCAGGCTCACCCCAGCGCCGCCTGGTGTCCGAGGCCGCCCTCTCCTGCCCTCGCGCCCTCTCCCCTCCCCCACCCGGCCACCCCCGCGGCCCCCACCTCGGGGCGCACCACGGGCTCCCCGGCGGGGCCCCGGCGGGGCAGCGGCCGAGACGCAAAGCGCCAGCCGTCCCAGGGATCGGTCCAGGCGCTGCCCGCGTCCCGCCGGCCCGGGGCTCGCTCCCTCCCTGGGCTCAAAGAGCTCCGAGCTCCCGTCCACCGCGCCGGGGCCACCCTGCGCGCCCCCTCGGCCCCCGCCACGGAGCCAGACCAACTCCCCAGCCCTCGGGGACTGGGCCCGGCAGGGGTGGGAGGGCCCACTTTAGCCAGACTTACCTGCGGGCTCGGCCCGGCCGCCTGGCGCGCGCCCTGGCTGCCCCCTGGCGGCGGCCGCGGGACCCGGGCGCCCGCCCCGCCCCGCCCTTCTCCCACCTGGAACCTATTGCCACGGGCGGGAGAACCCCGGCCTCAGGTCACCTGGTGGGCGGGGCCCCTCCCAATGGATATCCTCGGAAGGCCTGGTCCCGAAGGCCCCTTATTATTGGATAACAAACATCACTCTCTTTTCCCTAAGCGGCTTCAAGTGCTTACTTTCTAGCACTACAGGATCCTAGAAGCTCGTTCTGTGTATTTCCTGCCCAGTCCTAGAATCAGCCGTTTCTCTGAAGAGCCTTGCTTCCTTTTCCTGGGGAATAGGATTAGAAACCAGAGCTTCCTTTTCCTGGGGAATAGTATTAGAAACCAGAGCTTCCTTTCCCTGGGGAATAGGATTAGAAACCAGAGCTGGGGGCTGGGTATGCTCTTTGCTACTGAAGCCATTGCGTTTTATCGTTAAATCACCTACAGCAGGCCAAGGAACTTAGACCTCCCTATCCCATTGAGTGGTCTTGTCTGCTTATTCTCTGAGGTTTGGGACCATGGCTTCAGAGACCGGCCTTGGACCCCAGGCCCTGGAAAGGAGGTAGGCAGTGAGAAGGCCGTCTCAGTCCCCAGGTACACTGGGGAGGCCTCAGAGTGACCTGCAGGTCAAGGCCAAGGTCTGGGTGCTGTAGATTCGGCTGAGTAATGAACATCCAGCCAGCGGTGGCTGCGGGGTTGCAATCTAGAAATAAATGGGCCCATGAAAAATAAATAGCAACAGGAGGCAGGGCCCAGTAGGCATGGTGACTCCGGAGTTTCTTGGGCAAGAGGGCATTACTGTGGGTATTTGGCTAAAGAAGGCTTCTAGTTATGTGTTTGAGAGATGTCTATACTTTTATTTTTTTGAGATGTTTATACTTTTTAAAAATATTTTTAAATTTTATTTATTGATTTTAGAGAGGAATGGGGGAGAGAAACATCCAGTTGTTGTTCCGCTTACTTATACATTCATTGGTGGGGTTGCTTTTTTGGGAGGAGGGGTTAATCCTCACCCTAGGATATTTTTTCTATTGATTTTTTTTTTTTAGAAAAAGTGGAGGGGGGTGGTGGAGAGAAAGAAACATCAATGTGAGAGAGACACATCAATTGGTTGCCCGAACCTGCAACCCCAGTACATGCCTTGGACTAGGAATCAAACCCACAACCCTTCACTGCTCTGGCCGATGCTCTAACCACTGAACACACTGGCCAGGGCCATTTGTTGCTTCTTGTTTGTGCCCTTACCAGGATCACACCTGCAACCTTGGGTTATCCGGAGGACACTCGAACCACCTAGCGATCAGGCCAAGGCCCTGAGGCTTATACTTTAAACCAGCTTCTCAGATGTGCCTTGGGGCGTCTGTGTCAGAAACACCTGAGGGCATGTTAAATATGCAGTCACAGGCCCTAGTATTAAATCTGGAGGTGGGGCCTGGAATCATGTTCAACGTGTTCTCCCAAGAATTCTGATTGCACCGAGGTTGACCTTTTCAAAAGCACTGAGAAGTCGACAGTCAGGAGGCCCCTGAAGAGAGAATCTATCTGCTCTCCTGCAGGTACCACCCTGACCCCACGCTGCCTTTGGTGCTTTGTTTGGCCATGTGTGGAACATTGGAACAAACATATGGCTCGTTTTTGAGGCTCTAACAATCTCAGCAGGAACAGCCCCATTGACGTCTCCCTTCCTTCTGACAGAGACTCTCCTGGGCCAAATTTTAGTCAGGTTTCTCTGAGCCCACTTCTCGACTAAGGCTTTAACCTTGGCCCGCAATAACTGCAACTCAACACAACGATTCTGTCCACCCCTCAACACACAGAGGCTGGAAAAACCAAGCTAACACTGTGTCTAGCAGCCTAAGGCCTCCCTGTCCCTGGGATGACCCAGCCCCACCTTGAGTTCCTATCTGAAAACAACTCAAAGCTTCCAAAACAATTTATCATTCATTCCAGGCGACATCTGTGCTAGGCCCCTGACCTCCATTTTCTTAGAGCATTTATGTTTAAAAACTTAATTTTGTAAATTTTATCTCCGTACTTTGAGATGTACATGTGTCAATGGACAGGGACTGGCCCAAGTAGGGTGCAGGTTCTTGAATTCATGCAGGAAAGATGTCACAACATGAGTCCAGGTAATCTTTAGAGTGTATTTGTTAGCCTGGCCCGTGTGGCTCAGTGGGTTGAGCGACATCCCATGGACTGAGAGTTCCAGGTTCAATTCCTGATCAGGGCACAAGCCTGGGTTGCAGGCTCGATCCCCAGTAGGGGGCGTGCAGGAGGCAGCTGATTGATGTTTCTCTCTCACATCTCACATCGATGTTTCTCTCTCTCTCCCTCTCTAAAGAAATCAATAAAATCATATGATTTTTAAAAAGAGTATATTTATTAAAGCTGGGGACAGTGAAAACACAGGAGAAAAGAAAGAGTTCACACCTGAGATAGGCCTGGGCTTGCTCCAGAGAGAGCCCCCTTTGTGCTGAGAGAGTCTTTGTCTTTGTCTTTGTCTTTCTCTCTCTTTTGCAGGTTGGGACCCTAGGGGACATCTCAGGAGGGTTTCAGCAGAATATTAATCAGCTTTCTAGGTGTTTTTTAAAAATATGTCGATGTACCGCCCTGGCCGGTTTGGCTCAGCAGTTGGAGTTTCGACCTGCGGTCCAGAGAGTCCCAGGTTCGGTTCCCGTTAAGGGCACATACCTCGGTTGCAGTTTGTCCCCGGCCCTGGTTGGGTTGTGCGGGTAGCAGCCACTCGATGTGTCCCTTTCACGTTGATGTTTCTCTCTCTCTCTCTCTCTCTCTCTCTCTCTCTCTTCCTCTCTCTCCCTCCCACTCTATCTGACCAAAAAAATGGAAAAATGTCCTCAGGTGAGGATAAAAAAAAAAATTAAATACGTCGATGTACCAAAATGAGCGCATAGAGGGACCAGGGGCATTTTCTGGTCAGCTTTGCCTCTGTCTTGGATTTGTTTGACTCTAATTGGGTCTTTTGTTTATTCCCTGACTTTCTTCGTCCTTGGGTTTGGCTGGCACTAACTGGGTCTCTGTTCTCTACCTCCCTGACCAGGGTGATTTAAGCTATTTCCTCTGTGGTTGGGGAGGAGAGGTGTAAACTATCTGCTCTCAAGTGTCCTTGGTTAGGGAAGGTAAGATCTTATGATTTACTAGCTGACTATAAATTGCTTGACTTGTCTGGCCCTATTTGTCTAACCATTTGTCTTAGTTTCCCTTTTCCCACTTGTCAAAAAAAAAAAAAAAAAAATTCTCCTAACATCTAAGTATCTTGCTTCACATGTGTCTCCCAGAACCCAGAAGTGTCTTTCTGAAGGGCTTGGGAGTCAATCCTTCAAAGTGTAATTTTATGTTAAAGAAGTTCTATATTAAAGAAGTCTCTTGGCCTTGCCGGATAGCTCAGTTGGTTGGAACGCTGTCCTGATACACCAAGGTGGTGAGTTCGATCCCCAGTCAGGGCACATACAAGAAGCAACCAAAGAAAGCATAAGTAAGTGGAACAACAAATCACTGTTTCTCTCTGTCTCTCTGTCCCTGAAATCAATACATTTTATTTTATTTTATTTTATTTTTCAATATTTTTTCTTTATTGATTTTATTTATTTACTTAAAAAAAAATTTTATCCTCACCAGAGGACATTTTTACATTTATTGTCAGATAGAGCAGGAGGGAGAGAGGAGGGAAGAGAGAGAGAGAAACATTGATGTGAGAGGGACACGTCGACTGGTTGCCACCCACACTACCCCAACTGGGGCCGGGGACAAACTGCAACTGAGGTACGTGCCCTTAGCAGGAACCAAACCCGGGTTTCTCTGGTCTGCAGGCCGAAGCTCTAACTGCTGAACCAAACCGGCCAGGACTCTTTATTGATTTTAGAGAGAGAGCAAGGGACAGGGAGAGAGAGATAGAAACATTGCTAAGAGAGAACATCAATTGGCCGCCTCCTGCATGCCCCCCACTGCATGTGCTCTGACCAGGAATCGAACCGGTGACCTCCTGGAGCATGGATTGACGCTCAACCACTGAGCCACACCGGCAGGCCGGGCAAAATTGATACATTTTAAAAGAAAGAAATCTCTTCCTCCTACTGCAGCAGTACTGAGTAAAATCTGTCTTTCCCACCATTAACTAGTGTCCATCTTTGTTCTTCTTTCCAGGAATGTTCCTGGTGAGAGGGAGCCTTGGAGTTGCCACCAACAGCCTCTGGGACTCAAAGTTAAATAGCAGCCCACAAAGACAAGCATGAGGACAATTGTTCAGCTGTCATCCAACAAGGCCCAGATCGAGGATTTTCCCTTGCTTAGGCAGGGAGACAGCAGCATAAATCAACAAAAACTAATACAGGAAAAAACTTAGATCTTCGGTTCTGGGAATAGCCTGGAGGTGTAGACACAATGAATTAACATTCTAAAGGACACTAAAGTCCAAAGAGAGGCCCAGCTTCCTCGTTGTCCAGCACTTTCGTACAGATGGGGTGAGGAAGGGGCCGTGCAAACAGAATGTTCAGTGGGTGGGTCCCGCTCCCTGGGGCTTGCAGTGTGAAGGGGCCTGCAGCGATGGCCCAGACGTGAACAACAGATCATCACACTCAAGGAGCACGTGGACCCTGTGTAGTCACTTTGTATGCATCATCTCATAGGTATCATTTTTGTCCCCTAAGCTTACTTACCCAGGCTGGGGGGAGGGGGGCTTGAAAGAGGCCAAGGGCCTGGTGAGGGCTGTTTGTTTAGGGCCACCCAGTGAATGACAGGTGTCATTTCAATGCTTGCAGAGTTACAGGAAGGGAAATACTTCAGGAATACCCAGGCATCCACCGCTGGACCAGGCTGAGGTAGTCACTGGATCACTGCCTTGTCAAGGCAGAGTCCTACGGCACCGTCCCGGCTGCTGGGGGCTGGGGCAGGGCCTTCACAGGGTGTCACTCTCGTTGGCTTTTGCAAAGTGCCTAATATGTTCTGAAATCCGTGTTTTCAAGGAACAGATGTCATCTCTCGGGATCAGCCAGCAGTCGAGAATGTCTCATCGCTGATATTGCACCCAGGCCATTTTGGCTGTTGGTCTGAAGTTCAAAGCAAAGCAGAACAAAACAAAATACACACTATATATGCACTAGGAACTGTGTTAAATGTTTTTCATTTAATCCCCTCAACAACCCTACAGTATAGGTATTCATTATCGTGACTATTTACAAGATGAGAAAGCCAAGGCACAGAAA
The DNA here is from genome assembly GCF_014108415.1 of Molossus molossus. Taxonomy (NCBI): domain Eukaryota; kingdom Metazoa; phylum Chordata; class Mammalia; order Chiroptera; family Molossidae; genus Molossus; species Molossus molossus. The sequence continues at coordinate 41,863,897 of NW_023425354.1, read as the reverse complement.
GGTGACGTAATTACCCAAGGTCACACAGCAAACAACTAGCAGGACTAGGAGTCAAACCCAAGCAGTCGGGTTCCAGGGCCCATGCAAGTATGGGGAAGGAAGTCACTTTCCTTTACCCTCAAGGTTCTTCTGGCTGGACCTGAAACCAGACAACGAATGGGTCGGGCCGCCTGTCCCTACGTGAGCCAACTAAGCAGAGCGGAGACGGGTACGAGCATTTATTCCGACACCGCCTGCAGTAGGGGAGAGAAGTGGGTCATCCCCGAAACGTCTGCTCTGCACTCCCTCAGTAGCTGGTTGTTTATGTGGGGTCGCTCTGCTGGGAAGAGTAGGTGGGCTCCAAGGTTGTTAGTCTTTCTGGGAGGTACACTCCCGGGGTGCACAGCTCCCAGCCGGGTCAGAACGGGCTTTCTGTGATCAGAACAAAGTGATCGTGATAAACAGCAAGGCTGTTCGGCATTTCTTATGACCATGGCTAGTACTCCACTATGATTAGTTCTCTATTATCTGTTATTCTCTCCTGCCCCTTTCAGAACCTACCCTCGGAAGTGAACCCCCACACAAGTAACCAGGACAGACACAGCCAGAGCGGAGGCTGGGTCCCTACCGGCCTTCCTTGCTGGAGGCCTTGGCCAGCCACGGGGCTTCTCCACGCCCCCGGCATCCTCCTTGTCCAGCTCTCCCTCTGAAGCCCCAGCTCCTGCATAATTTGGGGCCACTTCTAACAGATTTTTTTTTTCAATGCTGAAAATGGGAGATAAGAGGCTGGCACGTCGCTGGGCCCTTCCACCCTGCTCTGGTGGCCAAACACACCAGGAAGTCCCATGCGGAGCCCATCAGGTGGAGAATGGACACCGCAGAGGTAACACTGTGGCCTGAAGGCCTGGTGGGGAGCGAAAGGACGAAGATCCCCGTGAGTTCGCTCAGACTGCCTCAGTCCCACACATGGATGGCTGAAACAGCAGAAACTCCTTCATCATCATTCTGAAGGCCAGAAATCCGAGATCAAGGTGGCAGCAGGGCTGGTTCCTTCGGAGGTTTCTCTCCTCGGCTCGCAGACAGCCCCTTCATGCTGTGTCCTCACACGGTCGTCCCTCTGCGCCCGTCTGTGGCCCTAGCTCTTCTGATACGGACACCAGTCACACTGGATTAGGGCCCACACTAACCTCCTCACTTTAACTTATTACCTCCTTACAGATCCTGTCTCTCAGGACAGTCACGATGGGGGTGCTGGGGGTTAGGACTTCAATGTGAATTTGAGAGGGACACAGTCCAGCCCATAACAGGATCCTACGGAAATGTACAGGCTGCAGTTATGGGAGGTTTTGAACTTCTAGGAGAAAATATCTCAGACATAGCGAAAGGTATAAAGAATAATATAGAACATATGAAGCACCCACTGCCCCCTGCTCAGCCTAAGAAGTGAAATGTTTCCAACACGGGCAGCCCGTGTGACCCTTGCCATCACGACTCCTCCCAGGCACTTCTCCGTCCCCCACATTTCTCTATACGTTACTACATGCCCATGTCCTTAAATACATGTAATACTGTTTGTGTGTGTTTGAACTTTATATGAATGGGAACATTCTCTATTCTCTTTTTTTATTGAGAAGAAATTCACAGAACATATGATTGACCATGTTAAAGTGTATGATTCAGTGGCATTTAGAGCCTTCACAATGTCGTGCAATCCCCATTCCATTTTAGTTCCAAAATATTCTCATCACTCCATAAGGAAACCTCCTATCCATTAAGTAATCCCTCCCCATTGCTCCTCCTCCCACAAGGAGCGGGGAGCCACAGATCTGCTTTCTGTCCATGGACTTGCTTGTTTGTCTTCCTCTGTAACTTACTTTTTTGCTCAGCCTTTGGGAGATACCATTGTGGCCAGATTTGACCATAGGTTATTGTTGTTGTTTTTTATCCTCATCCGAGGACATTTTTGCATTTATCCTCAGATAGAGCTGGAGGGAGAGAGACAGCAAGAGAGAGAAACTTCGATGTGAGCGAGACATATCACTGGTTGCCACCCACACGACCCTAACCGGGGCCGGGGACAAACTGCAACCGAGGTACGTGCCCTTAGCGGGAACCGAACCTGGGACTCTCTGGTCTGTGGGCCAAAGCTCTAACCGCTGAACAAAACTGTTTTTTGTTGTTGTTGTTGTTTAAAAATTCTCATATAATATTTCATCATGAGACTCAATCACAATTTTTTAAAAAATTTTATTGATTTTTTTAGAGAGAGAAAGGAAAGGAATGGGGAGATAGAAATACCAATGAGAAAGATCATCCATTGGCCGCCTCCTGCATGCCCCACACTGGGGTTTGGGCCCACAACCTGGGCATGTGCCCTGACCAGGAATCGAGCCGGTGACCTCTTGGTGCATGGATCGACACTCAACCACCAAGCCACACCAGCTGGGCTCAATCACAATTTTTAAAAATTCTTACTTCTGAATATTCATTTTTTTTTTTTTAATCTTCACGTGAGGACTTTTTTCCATTTTTTGTTCAGATAGAGTGGGAGGGAGAAAGAGGAAGGAAGAGAGAGAGAACCAGCAACATGAAAGGGACACATCGAGTGGTCTAAATATTCATTTTTAAAATCAATATGATATGCACGTAGTAACAAAATCAGCCATCAGAGAAGAAGATAGAATGAAAACTAAGTGTCTCCCCCTCCTTCCAAAGAGACAACCCCTTTACCTGTTTCTCAGGCATCCTTTTAGCACCAGGTGTATACATACACATGCCGTACACTTTTTTTTACACGTCATTTAATAAATATTTATTGAGTGTTTGTTGTATGCCAAGCGCTGCTTTAGGTGTTGGAGGTACAGCCATGAACGAAACAACGTTTCCAGATAATACATAAAGAAACAACGAGATGTGTAAGTCCAGTGGTGATAAATGCTGTGGAGAAAAATAAAGGACAGTAAGGGACACGGGAGGGGTGGCCAGGGAAGGCTTCTCTGATAAGATGACATTTGATTGTAAGGGAAGAAAACTCTTTTTCCTTCCATCCTCCTGGGTTCAGTGGCTAGGGGCCTGTGAATCAAACTGGTAGAAGATAAACAAGAGAAAAAAGTTTTCATTGCATACACACCAGTGTTCACACACACACACAAATGTGGCTCAAGGAGGGGGCCACTGGAAACAACCCAAGTGTCAACTGGATGAAGATGTGGTGTACACACACACACACACACACACACGAATACTACTCATCCAAAAACGAGATGGAATCTTGCCATTTGCGACAGCATTGATAGGTCTTGGGAGTATTATGCTAAGTGAAATAAGTCAGATGACAAGGATAAGAACGGTATGATTTCACCATATGTGGGACAAAAAAGTAACAAAGAAACGAATAGATACAGAATATGGGACAAAAAGTAACAAAGAAACGAATAGATACAGACAACAGAACAAGGCGGTTCCTAGAGGGGAGAGAGGGTGGGGGGCGAAGTGGGTGGAGGGAGTCAGATGCGTGGTAAGGGAAGGGAAGGAGACTTCAGGTGGGGAGCACGCAGCAGAGCTCACAGACACTGAATTATAATCTTGAACACCTGGAAACTATATAATGTTATTAATCAATATTACCGCAATATGTTTGATTTTTTTTTTTTTTCACATTAAAAAAAACAACAGCCCCAAATAGGCCAGTCTGCCTCAGTGATTACAGTGTCAGTCCACAGACCAAAGAATCGCGGGTTTGATTCTGGTCAAGGGCACGTACCTCAGTTGCGGTTCATCCCCGGCCCTGGTCAGGGTCATGCACGAAGCAACCAGTGAATGTGTCTCTCTCACATTGATGTTTCTCTCCCTCTTCCTCCTCCTCCCCCTCCCCCTCTCCCTCTATCAATAAATGAAAAAAAAAGAATCCTCAGGTGAGGATTAAACAAACCCCGAGGAGGCCAGATGATGAGGCTTATATACCATCTCGGGCTAAACAAAGCTGGGCAGGGCAGCAAGTCACAGGAAGGTGACCGGGAAAAGCATGGTAAAGGCGGTTGTTGAACAGGGTTTGTTAAGCAGACTGGAGTCAGGGTCTTCTCTGAATTCAGAGCCCTCCTCCAGGTATGAGAGAGCTCTACAAATGGAAATTCCCTTTATAAATGCAAATCTCTGTACAAGAGGAAAACAGGTGCTCTGCTTTAAGAGCTCTTCCTGTATCTGCTGGTTCTCTGTGGCCTTTAGCGCAAACTAATCCATATGCCAAAGCGGCATATTTTGGGGTGGCACATGCTGGTACCCTTCCCAGGGAAGGCATAACATCTCGAACACGAGTGTGTCGTGGGGGAGGGAGTAGCAGGTGCAGAGACGTGAGCTGAGATGCCCTTAGCTGACACGCTGGACAGTGAGGAAGGAGGTCAGTGGGGCAGGAGGGAAGTGAGGGAGGGTAGGAGGTGTTAGCAAACCCTTTTCATCCTGCTTCACCACTAACACTCTTGGCCTTGGTCCCAGATCAGCCTAAACCAAGCTGCCTCACTCTGTTTCGGGAGCCCTTGGGTGGCCCACCGATGGACACCGCGCAGTTCACTGAACTGGTTGTAGGGTTTCTCTTTCCTTTTTTCCCTGAAGTACTATGAAGTATGACGTGAAAATCAGGAAGTGTTTGGAGTGGCTTCTGAAAGGAGGAAAAATGAACAGCAGGCCTGTTCTTAACAGTTGCAAAGCCTGGGGCAAGAGTAGAAAGGGAGGCCCACGTACCATATGTCTAAATAGTAAAAGTTATAAATTAAATTGACATACTGTTAAATAAAATATGTACTATCTTCCTACCTTGACAAGTAGGCCTCCATAACAGTCTGGAAGGCCAGATCTGAATCTTGCTCTTCGGGCTCTTGGGGTTCTGTGCCCAGCCCATGGCCTGCTCCCTCCTCTCCCCAGTCCTCCCTCCTTTCTACACGAGGAAGACCTTTCAATGCACAGGTCTGGACGCCTCAGCCAGCCTGCTGGGTTCCCATCTATACTGCCCTTGGCCTACAGCTACTAAGGAGGATGCACTCAGGAAAGAGGCCCAGAGAGGCCCAACCAGCAGGCTGGGGACATTGGAGCAAGAAATTTCAAGGTGTCAGGTACTCAGACTGTGGGCTACAAGTGGGGAGGTGGGAGATGGCTGCTGGGTGGACAGGACCCTTGACTCCACAGACGTCCTGTCGCTTAGGGAGGGGTATAGCTGGGGCAGAGTCAGAGCAGGGTTCTGTGAAGCACAAGGTCCAGAGCAGGGTCCCCACTTGCCCGTCTAAGGCTGATGCTGCTGAAGAGTGGACACTGTGCATCCGCCTTGGGGAAGAAACTGGCAGCGTGGAGAAAGTGGGGAGGACAGAGCAGGGACCAGCACCGTGGCCAGCTGGACAGGCCCCGGCTGAGCAGGCAGCAGGAAGAGACAAAGCTGTAAGCTCTCCCCAAGGTGTGCCCGTATCAGCGCTGAACTAAAGGGAAACCCTTGGTCCTTAGTGAAAAGGAAACCTTGGCTTTTACTTGCTCAGAACAATAACATCCAATTAGACCACAAGGAGAAAGTTTAAATAAGGAAGCGACAACACACATTGAAGAGACTATGATCTCTTCTGTTGGTCAATGAACATCACTGTAAAACCGATGGCTCTCCTGGCAAGATTTGTAGAACTAGGGATGGATTCCAGGCCCCACTTGGTGGCTAATTAGCATTAAGAGGTTGAGCAAGTCACTTTGCACCTGTCTGTTCACTCATCTATCAAGTAAGAGAGTTTATTCCTTTGCTGGATATGAATTTTCTCTTTCAAAGCTGACTGGCTAGCTCAACATTAACCTTGATCAACCTTCACTAAAATCGAAAGAGAAATGGTCAAGCTGCCTCCTGCCAGGTGGGTATCCAGGCAAGGAGGACCCGCTGAGAGGGAAGACAGGCACCTGTCTATAAGCACATGTTGAGTAGGGCAGGGCATCTGGAAAGCAAACCCTAGACATCTCCACTAGCAGGTGGTCATTTGCACAGAGGACTTCTGTCATTTACATTTCACTAAGCTCCTAGGGACAAAAGCAGACAGGCAAGGGGTAGATTCCAAGCACTCGCTATATGCAGACTGTGCCGGACATGTGTTGGGGGCATTGAGAATGGTACCAGGTGTTAGACCACAGGGGTCAGGCCAGACCTGGGTTTAGCCACCTTGGTACTTGAGTTCTGGCTAGGAAAGAATTCACAGCCAAGACTCAAACTATAAGAGAACATTTATTTAGACAATCACAGAGGTAGAAGAAGTGATTCGTAGAAGAAATGGGCTTAGGAAACAAGCTGTAGAAGGGTCCTTGGAGCTTAGAAGTGAGGAAGGTAAAGATGACATGCCTGAGGAGAGGGGGAGGGGGAGCAGACCTCAGCTGGTCCTGAGGTCCGCTATGGGGTCACCGGTCTGGTTTTGCTGCTTTTCTGGCCCTGGAGCTGAAATACCACTGAGGCCTAGATGTTATCTCTAGGGAGGAAAGGTCAGGGGGTCCAAACTGTATGACCAGTGATATGCTAGGGGAGGAAAGGTCACCCTGGGGACGAGGTCCCACCCTAGTTATTCCTTGCTAGGCAGTTGGGGCTTCCCACCCTGGTGACCTTGGCCTGGCCCACTGTCCTTGTTCCACTCATGTCTGTCTAGCTGCCTACCACACTTAGTGGATGAGAAGACTGAGGACACACAGAACAGCAGGGTCCCTACAGAGCAATGTGTGCCTGTGTGTGGATCAGTACTCATGACTGCCACTATTGAGTATAAGATGGAACCCCCATCCAAATCCCAGCAGACTGTTTTGAAGAAATAGACAAGATTTTTTAAAAATGTATATGGAAAAGCCAAGGCTCTAAAACAGTCAAAATAATCTTCAAAATGAACAAAGTTGGAAAACTTACACTACCTTATATCAAGACTTACTATAACCCTGGCCAATGTGGCTCAGTTGGTTGGAGCATCATCTATGTACCAAGGGGTTTCAGGTTCGATTCCAAGTCAGGGCACATACCCAGGTTGTGGGTTCAATCCCCTGTCGGGCCATATTTCTCTCACATCGATGTTTCTCTCTCTCTCTAGAATCAATGAAGCCAGATCCTTGGGTGAGGATTAAAAACAAACAAAAAAACTTATAATAAAGTTACAATAACCAGGACATTGTGGTATTGAAACCAGAAGAAAGGATCCCACTGCCCATCATTACTAGAGTCAAATAAGTAGAGATGAGGTTGAATCTTTGTGTTGCTTTTTTAAAAAATATCCTTACCCGAGAGCCCCGGTTTGGCTCAGCGGTAGAGCATTGGCCCACGGACCAACAAATCATGGGTTTAATTCTGGTCAAGGGCACGACTGGTTGCCTCCAGCATGACCCTGACCAGGGCCAGGGACAAACCACAACCGAGGTACGTGCCCTTGACCGAAATCGAACCCGAGACGCTTTGGTCTGCTGGTCGGTGCTCTAACCACTGAGCAACAGGCCAGGGCTGTGCTGCTTTTTTATTATTAAGTTGGCCAGTGATTTGAGATAGCGGCAGGTGCAATACTCTGGAAAGACCACTCTGACATTTAATTTCAAGCCAGCCCTTATATAGGGTTAGAGGGTGGGAAAAAATTTAAAACAAGTGAGTTCTCACGGTCTGCTTTCTATCATTGTCCTTGCAAAGATTAGCCTGAGAACTCTGTCTCCCTTTAGATAGGTTCTGTCCTTAATCTGCACTTAAAATGTATCTTCTTTTCTGAGTAATGGACCCATCTGGGCTTCAAGGCTGCCTTATGTTTATGGCCCTATTTTTCTTCTTGTAACGTCTCCAGTTTCCCAGGGTCTGTAAGAAAAATCTCTTTTCAGTTGTTAGTGTAGTGAATAGCTATTAAACAACTGTAATTCATTTCTATTATGTGCCCCTCCCCATCAGTATTATTATAGAGAGAAAGATTGATGGAAGGAACAGAATCGAGTCCAGAAATAAATTCACACATATACAGTTAATTGATTTTCTCCAAAAGTGACAAGTAAGTTAATAGGAAAAGGGATGGCCCTGGCCAGTTTGGCTCAGCGATTAGAGCCTTGGCCCCCAGACCAAAGAGTCTTGGGTTCCTTTCCGGCCAAGGGCACGTACCTCAGTTGTGGTTCGTCCCCGGCACCGGTTGGGGTCATGCGGGAGGCAACCAGTTGATGTGTCCCTCTCACATCCATGTTTCTCTCTCTCTCTCTCCTTCCCTCCCACTCTGAAGATAAACGGAAAAATAACCTTGGGTGAAGATTAAAATAAATAAATAAATAAAATAAAAGTGCTCAAGATGATCAGTCATCAGGGAAATGGCACTTAAAACCACAGGGGAAATACAACTTCATACACACTAGGACGGCAAAAATCCAAGATTGATGTTCCACTTATCTATTGTTACCCAACTAAATCACACTAAAATGCAGTAATTACACCATTAGGAATTCAGGAAAGGCTAGGGTAGGGCTGGCCTGGGGGTCTCTCCCGCTGGGGGCTGGAGCAGCTGGGGGCACCTGCCTTCACAGAGTTTCAGGGTCTCTCCATGTGGTCTACTTGTTCCCTTACAGCACAGTGGGCTCAGGGTATCAGGAGGCCCTGGTCTCCAGGAGCAGGTAGAACAAAGTAGTGCTGCAGTACCTTTTGTGACCTAGCCTGCAAGTCACAGTGTCACTTTCACCGCATAGTATTAGTTACAAGTGAGCCAACCAACCCACTCAGATCGAAGGACAGTGGCGTTAAGACTGTCTCTTGATGTGGAAATGGCAGAATTCTAGAAGAGCGTGTGGGATGAGAGACGTTATTACAGTCATTTTTGGAATATCTAATCTGTGGTGAATAAACCTGAAAAGACAAACCAGGCTTTGCAAGCCACACTGAAGTTTAATCTTAATAAGAATTGTGATGGGGACCCAACGGAGGTTTCTAAGCAAGAGAGTGAAATTATCCCACTGTCTTTAAAAATTAGTTCTAGCAGCTGTGCAGGTACAGAATTTGTGGGGAGGGTTTGGAAGTAGAGACCGTGTGGGGGTTGTCCAGACGTTGAAGTGGCAGACGGGGCGGTCAGCCCCTGCCTGGGTGAGGACCCGGGGTTTGGGGGGAGTGGCGGAGAGATCAAGGCCGCCAGGTTTCTGGCCTGTCCAGCTGTTTTGTTCACTGCGATGGAGAACAACGAAGTAAGTTTATTTTGGACACATTGGGCTTGAAAGGCCAAGGCAGATGTACGAGACTGCAACTCGGATAATAAAATTTCAGGAGAGAACAAACAGCATTTTACAAGGCACAGGGACACACGAGATGAGTGGCAGCCCAACTACTAACCTCTCTGGTCACTCTTCCCCGGCACCTCGCGGACTGGGCCAAGGGCGCAGACTGAAACACGCATGCGCACACCTAGTCCCCAGGCGGCACCTGGGCGGAAGCTTTCCGATTGCGCACGCGCGCTGTGTGGCGGTCGCCAAGGAGACGCGTGCCTGGCCAGGCATTCGGCGCCTGGAACCCCGAGCTCGGCGGCAGCGGGACTTGCGCTGTGCCCCCGCGCAGGTGGGGTCCAGCGGGCGGATGGACGGCCTTGGTGGGGCCGGGGCATCGAGGTACTGCGAGGATGACGAGGGGCTAGAGGGCAGCACTGCGGGCACGAAGGGTTCCAGGCTGCCCCCCATCTCCAGCAGCGCCTCCGAGCCCACCAAACGGAAGGGGAAGAAGAAAAAGAAGAGGAAAAAGACCGAGGGGTCGGGCAAGGGGGATGGTAAGAGGAACAACTAGCTCGGAAGCCTCAGCCCCTGTACCTGAGCTTTTTTTTCCCCAAGGTCGCCCACCCGCGTCCCTCACAGAAACCCCCATCTACCTGGGTGGAGACCAGTCCAGACCAGAAACAGAAACTCCCACCCCCACACACACCACGTATCGATGCACAGTGAAGCCCCACCCTGCTCATAAAAACCATCCATGACCATAGAAACCCGGCCCCAAAGAGCACGGAGACCCCAATCCTGCATCCAGAATTCTCAATCTCCATGGAGACCCCCACCCGAGATACCCAGCATTATCCTGCAGAGTCTCCCAGCCCCACACAGCACCTCAACTTTACAGACACCTCAGTTTCCTAATCCCTCAGCTGGGTGGCAATCCTAAACGTCCATACCTTCCCCACAGAAATCTCAAGCCCTCCTACAGGGATCCTTTCGTCGTCACACAGACGTTCCCCAAGCCAACGAGACCAAGGCACTAGAATCAGACTTCTGCCATCTGCCTAGAGACCCTCCTTGCTCCCTCATTCCTCGGGGGTACCTGGCCTCTGGATGTTACTGCAGACACCCAGTTAATGTATATAAAGTAGTGTCCTCCCCATAGTGTCTGTCCCCCACTGCCCTGTCCAACCAGGCCAGCCTTCAACGGCACACACGTCGCCTCAACCACTGCTGCATACTTTTATAAGCCCAAACATCCTCAACAACACCTCCTCATGTCAATATAACCACCAGATAAAATGAAAGCACAGATACCCATCAGGCACACTCATTCACAACCTACACACATGCAGATACTGTTTCACACTCACATGCATAGACCCCTTCGCACACAGTTCCTCACACACATACAGCTGTATGCATGCAGTTCTCACTGCAGTCTCCTCAAGGACACGTCAGCCTTACACACGCCAAACCTGCCACAAACCCACAGAGTCCCTGCCTCTCGCCGAACTCCTCTCATAGAACCCCTTGATTTCTTGACAAAGGTGCTGAGCTCCCACTTTATGGCACAGTGACATAGAAGGCTGTCTCCACTGTCACCTGTGTGGTCCCCCTCCAGGGTTTTAGCTGTCTGGAAGGTGGCTCTCAGTGACCTTGGCACAGCAGCCCTGACCTCTAGTGTGGCTGGTCCTGGGTTCAAGGTTCTGGGCTCTGGTCCTTTGTGTGCAAGCTGGAGGCAGAAAGAGTGGCAGCCTTCCCCGTGTCAACCTTGAAGTTTGGGGAAGGAAGCAATAGGACGATTATAATTACTTCTTCAGGTGGAATTATAATAAAAAGGCAAGAAATCAATTCTGGAGGTTAGGTCCAACAGCCCTGTGTGTGACTGCAAAACCAAATTAGGAAATTTCTTGCCTTTTTGGCTTAGCTTCTGACTCTAGAAATTACAGTGGTATGTACCTCATACTGTCAGCAGGAGACACCAAATAGTTTTGGGGGAGTAGAAAGGTAGAGAAATGTCAAAAGAGGATTTTTTTTCCTTCTTATTTTTGTTTCTTTCTTGAGGGGGATTTTCCTCTCCCCTCAAAAAGAAGGATAAGCTGATGAAAGAACCACAGCTTATGGTGTTTTATGTGTGTGTTATATAATTCAGGAATGCTTATTAATGTAAAAAAAAAAAATCAGTGCAAGCCACATAACAGAAGTATTTCCTGGCTTGGCATAACACTGCTTTCCGCAGTCAGATGTAGGAAGTGTTTCTGTTGTTCTCCTTTTCTCCATCGTAAAGAAGTCTAGACTGGGGTAGAGTCATAGACCCCTAGAACTAGCAAGCATCTTGGTGAGCATGTGGAGTGGGGAAGTGGGGGCAGCGTGGCACAGTGGAAAGAACAGGGCACTGGGGTCAGGTCTGCATTCGCGTCCTGGCCCTGCCACCAGCTATGTGACATTGGCAAGTCACTGAGACTCGGAGTCTCAGTTTCCTCACCTGGAAAATAGGGTTGATAGACTGTATCCAGGGGACCTGACTCATAGTACACGCTCAACAAGTGGTTCTTCCCTCCCCATATAGCTGGTGGAGTGCGGCCAAGGCTGGTGGGCTTGGGCGCCTGAGCCCTAGGTAAGGAGGGGCCTCCACTTCCCACCCGCTTATATCTTTGGTGAGTTTGGCATCATTCCCGAGCAGGGTGAGGGCAGGTATCACCACACATGCTAACACTGCTCCTCTGCTCAGCAGATAAACATCAGAGTCGAGGCCTGAAGAATCAGCAGGTGTCTTCCTCTTTTCATGACGTCTTAAGTCCCAGCAAAGATCATGGCCCGAGGCAAGAGCACAGACAGGACAGAGACACAAACAAGCTCACCCCTCCTCTCTCCTCCTCTTTAAGTCTCCCCCACTCTGCCGAAACAGAAGAGAACCTTTCCAGCCAGATCAACGAGAGCCTGCGTTGGGAAGGAATCCTCGCCGACCCAGAGGCAGAAAAAGAACGGATTCGCATCTATAAACTGAACCGGAGGAAGCGCTACCGGATTTTGGCCTTCAAGGGCTTCCACTCCGACCCCTGTGCCGACCCCTGTGCCGAGGAGACACCGGAGAACCTCGCCTACCTCTCAGACAAGGACGGCAGCGCCGGCAGCAGGCAGCCCTCGTTGGAAGCTGGCCGCCCCAGTCCCTACTTCGAAGGCAACCTCACCCCGAAGCTCCCACACTACGATTTAGCTACTCCTCTGCTGGAGTGAAAATCCACCTGTGATACTGACAGGCTTCTCATGTACCCTCACCACAAGTTTCTGTGTTAGAAGAAGAATAAAGGAAATCAGACCTACATCGGAAGGAAGCAGATGTCTGGTGTGTTGATGAAGCCAACCCCTCCCTTCACCAGGGTGCCCTTAATTGCCCGAAAGCCACAGTCCCTTCACATAAGCCATTCAATGAACAACGTTCTTGATAGAATCTCCTTTTTCTCAAATAAGCTGGCAACTCTTTGTTAATTAATTTCTCATCACAGTTAGATGCCTGTAACTTGCCTCCCTCCCCACACACAAAAAGAGATAGTGTGCCGATTATATCAATTCTAAACCTTACATGAATTTCATGGGGAAAGCTCCACACACAGCATGCTTCTGTGGGCTCAAGGAAAACGCTCCAGATATCCTGGAGCCCTCTTCTCTTCTCTTCTCTTCTCTTCTCTTCTCTTCTCTTCTCTTCTCTTCTCTTCTCTTCTCTTCTCTTCTCTTCTCTTCTCTTCTCTATTCTTTTTATTTTTTTTGGTACGTGCCCCTAGCAGGAACCGAACCCGGGACTCTCTGGTCCTCAGGCCAACACTCCAACCGCTGAGCCAAACCGGCCAGGGCAACACATTTTTTTTTTTTTAATTGAATACACTCCCTGCCCTGATGTGGTCTTCAAAATAAGTGAGTTCCAGCCCTGGCCGGTTTGGCTCAGCGGTTAGAGCGTCGGCCTGCGGTCCAGAGAGACCCGGCTTCGGTTCCTGCTAAGGGCACGTACCTCCGTTGCAGTTTGTCCCCGGCCCTGGTTGGTCATGTGGGTGGCAGCCACTCGATGTGTCCCTTTCACGTCGATGTTTCTCTCTCTCTCCCTCCCACTCTATCTGAACAAAAAATGAAAAAATGTCCTCGGGTGAGGATAAAAAAATAAAGTAAAAATTAAAAAGTAAGTGAGTGCCCTGGCCTATTTGGCTCAGCGGTTAGAGCGTCGGCCTGCGGTCCAGAGAGACCCGGGTTTGGTTCCCGCTAAGGGCGCGTACCTCAGTTGCGGTTTGTCCCCGGCCCTGGTTGGTCGTGCGGGTGGTGGCCACTCGATGTGTCCCTTTCACATCGATGTTTCTCTCTCTCTCTCTCTGTTCCTCTCTCTCCCTCCCACTCTACCTGACCAGAAAATGGAAAAATGTCCTCAGGTGAGGATACAAAAAATAATAATAAGTGAGTTCCAGAATTTCATTCCTGGGAGGTCATTAGGAGAAGTCTGAAAAGGAATATTGTTCCTCTTATAAACATGATCCTCCCCTAAGCCCCCAAAATGGCATTTTAAGCAAAGTTTTAAACAGGTCCTGCTATACTACTTGTCCAAAGTTAATGTTCTTCTCGTCCACAAACGTTTAACCGTGTGTCCTCCTAGCCTGGGTTCTCCCAGAAGCAGGCCCTGCAACAAGGACTTGGATGCGACAAGGAAGTGGATTGTTTGGGAGGTGAAGGAAAGGTCAGTGGAGAGGAAACGGAAGGACAGACAGCCAAGCCAGGGACACTATTACCTACTTCCATGCAGGGCAACTGGGGCTTAATCCCTCGGGGAAACACGGCCAGAATTAACCTGCCTGCCTGCCTGGGGCTGAGTGCCGGGCCTGGGGGGTGTTCCTGCCTGGCATTTCCAGCCCGCCACACCTGTGGGCCTGGAGGCCTACCTCAGCTGGGGAACTCACCCTCAGACACAAAGATGCAGACCAAAAAGTCCAAGCCATGAGGGTGGTCTTGGCGGTAGCACCGGCCACCTGTGTGCAACCAATGCAGGGCCCGAGAGGGACCGAGTGGAGGTTTAAGATGAGGTCCCTGCCTTCCAAGGAGCAGGATACTAGGAGAAGTTGGAGGGCAACACAAAACACCACAGACCACTGGAAAGTGGTCTGCTTGGTCCCTGCTGGCCCCCAGCTGGCAGAACAGGCCCCTTCTCGCCCTTCCTTGAAAGGCCAGTCTCAAGGCTTTCGCATATGGCCATTGCGCCCTGGCCAAATGTAGCGAGGGGACTTCTGGAAGAGCTCTGTCCTCCCCGGAAAGGAGGTCAACAGCCACCCTGGCAGGGTCCCTGCAGCAGACAGGAGTGCCCTCCCCGTGCTGAGGCCTGTCTGCTGGCCGGGTTGATGAGTGCCTGCGGACTCAAGGGACGAGGAGCAGGGGCTTCTGTGTGGCTCCATGGGGAGGAAGAGAGGGCAAAGGCACCGCAGGACCTCACCCAGCACCCCAGGGCTCAAGGTAAAGACAGCGGAGGGTGGGAGAGCTCCTGTGTGCTCTGGGTCACCCTTCGTGGCTGTGGGTGCAGTGCATGGAGTCTGAGGGTGCACCAGCCGCAGGATGCCTTCCTGGTCACTCTACATTATCTTCCATTGGGGGTGGGGTAGGGGTGGCCTGGGCTCGCCTTTCTGCCATGAGATATTCTGCGATAGTGGTTCAATTTAGGAGATGTGACAGCACAAAGAATTTATCTCCTTCCCATCATATGCTAGCTGTGTGACCTCAGGCCATTTGCTTAACCTCTCTGAGCCTCAGTTTCCACAGCTGAAAACAGAGATGCAAATATCTATCTCATTGTTGTGAGAATTAAGTGCCGTAATTAGATAGATCGTATAGCATAGTGCCTGGCCCCTAGTGAGAAGCACTGTGTTGTGAGTATTGGGCAATGGTATTTTAGGTTGAGGTAGTCACATAGCCACTGGAGAGACTGTCCTGGGTGATGGTGTACAGGTCACCTCATCAAAGGGTGAGCTTCACAAAGAAATGTGCCTTCAGTGGTTGGCTGATAGATATGATATCATTCAGATAAACCACAAAACAAATTACAGGGGTCTGGAGCAAGAGAGAATGTAGGAGGAATGAAGCAAAAGTCTCAAAGTCTCTGGGGATGGGGCTTTGGGCCAAACAAGAAAGTGCCTACTTGTAGCCTGGAGCCAAACGGGAGTCTGTACTTAAGACATGAATAGAGGAAGGGGTGCAGTTAATGCTCCCACAAGCACAGAAGTGGCTCCAAGTCAAACCACTGCTGGGTTAGAAGTTTTAAGTATCTTTCTCACACTCAGGCTGTATCAGTGAGGACTCTTCCAATGGCGAGGAATAGAAAACCCATGAAATGCTGGCTCACTGACAAAAGGGAGTGATTGACTTCTAAAGCCAACAGTTCAGGGTTAGCTGTGGCTTCAGGCATGGCTGGATCCAGGTGGTCACACTGGGTCATCAAAATGTGTCTCTTTCTCCATGTCTTGCCTCTGCCTCTCCTGTATTAGCTTCATGTTCAGGCAGGTTCTTGTAACAGGGTTGCAAAGAAGGCCACTGACATTGCAGTAGTTCTTTGAAGAAAAGAGAGTCACCCCTGTGTTACTATCTAGTGCCCATATCAATCCCACAGAATGTCTCTGGGCTGGCACGGGCATGTAGCCATCACTGGACTAATCACAGTGGCCAAGGAAATGGAGTATTTGTTGCACAGACCTAGAGTATAAAGGAGAAGTGAAGGAGATGGGGGCCGCCCCGCTGGACACAGGTACCGCACAGACTGTCATAGACTCTGCACAGAAGCTACATAGACTGCAGAGCAATTCCCTAAAGAAATGCAAGGTAGACAGATTTGTCCATTACCCTCCAGATGAAGAATGACTCCTTTTTAAGACTCCGACCAGGGGTCCTGGGGGTGGATTGCACAGCACGAGTTAATTTCAACTGGTGTGGCTGGACTGCACACTTAGCTCCAGAACTGCTGACCCTGGCCACCCCATGGACTCTGTTAACTAAGGACGAACAATGTCCTGCAACCGTGGCTCCTCAAGCTGCTCTGGCCCAAAAGGGATCAGCCACACCGACTGTTTAGTGAGCATAACTGGGTTCATGTTTTGCACCAGGTCTTGGTGGAGCCCAGGGGGTGGGTTTCAACCTTTAAGGCTGGTCACATAGCCAGCATGTGCCCACGTGACCAGCTCGCTGTAAGCCACGCCCACCGTGAGCAGACGTCCGGTGGGAGACTTGGGAACAGCGCGTTCCAGTGTGAGCCGCATGAATATCCACTGTGGACACCGCAGGGAGACAACTTCCAGGGTGTAACAGCTTCCGTGGGGATTGGTGACGTCCATGTCCCCCGTGATCTCTGCCTCCTGCGTTCACACCCTCCCCTTGAGTAGGGGCTGAACCTATTGACTAATGAATAGAATATGACAAAGGTGAGGGAATGTCACTTCCAAGAGGAGGCTACCAAAAGAGACTGTTTGGCGAAGGAGGGAACAATGAATTGGTGGAACACGGGTGGAGGCGAGGTGGAACTGTTCTGTGTGGTGCTCCTGGTGGACACATGTCATTATACATTTGTCCCAACCCACAGAATGGACACTAAGAATGACTGCCTCCTAAACTGTGGACTTCAGTTAATAGCAAAGTGTCAATATCGGCTCATCAGATGTAACACATGCACCACACCAATGCAAGATGTGAATAATAGGGGAGCCGGGAAGAGGGGGAGCACCTGTCGAGGAGGTATACCGAAATCTTGGTAATTTCTGCTCAATTTTTCTGTAACTCTAAAACTGCCCTCAAAATAAAGTTTATTAATTAAAGACAGACAGACAGACTGTGGCTCCCATTTGGCACCCACTCTTTTTCTCTCGCCCTTTGGCAGGGCTCTTGTTCTGGGGGGCCACGGAAGGAAAGGCCCACATGGCAGGAACTGATGCTTCCCGCCAACAGCCAGTGCGGACCTGAGGCCGCCAGCTGCATGTGGGTGAGCTTGGGAGCAGGTCCACCCCAGGTAGCCTGGAGAGACACCCAGTTAATCTATACCCAGACCCCTGAACTACAGAAACTGTGAGATTATAGTAAAGTTGTTGTAAGCTGCTAAATTTTGGGGTGATTTTGTTACCCTATAACAGCTAACTACAGTTGGCCTCTTCCTTCACCATCGGTTGTGCCTCTCAGTGAGCTGTCTCGCCCTTGATCTGAAAAGGGGAAAACCCAAAACCTGCTCACAAGAAGCCATATGTTGCCCTGGCCAGGAGCTCAGCTGGTTAGAGCGTTGTCCTGAAATGCCATGGTTGTGGGTTCAATCCCAGGTCAGGCACATGTAAGAATCGGGCATAAATAAGTGGAACAACAAATCAATGTTTCTCTCTCTTTCTCTCGCCCCCCCCCCCTTCCTCTCTCTCTCTCTCAAATCAATTTTTAAAAAAGCCATGTGGGTCTGGCCAGTGTGGCTCAGCGGTTGAGCACCAACCCATGCACCAAGAGGTTGCCTGTTCGATTCCCAGTCAGTGCACGTGCCCACGATGGATGTTCTCTCTCATCGATGTTTCCATCTCTCTCTCCCTCTCACTTCCTCTCTCTCTAAAATCAATAAAGAAAAAAAATATTTTAAAAAGATTTAAAAAGCCATGTGTTATCTGGGCACCACAGACACCCCATTGCCAGTGGTCAGGGGAGGTTTAAATTTCTTTCCAGAAATGATGCTGTGTCCTACAGGGTTGAGGTGGCTGCTGCGTGGGTTAAGTGCTAGATAAGACTGAATGACTTCTACTCGTTATGCTTCAGAGCTAGAGCTGTACAGAGCCATTCGTATTACATTGTCATGGCATCTGTTTTGTGGCCTGCCTCCTCCCTTGTACTTATATTTTAGGTCATCTTATAGTTTATAAGTTCTTCTATTTCGTTTGTTCCCCAGTCGAGTTCCCTGAGCAGTGAGATTGATTTCCATTTTTCAATTTAGGCTTAGAGAGAAGAGGTGACTTACTCAAGTCACATAGCTTGTAAGAGATTTGCTTTAAGGCCCCAATTGTCTCTTTTCTAAAATTGATTTTAGAGAGAGAGAGATGGGGGGATGCAGAGAGAGAGAAACATTGATTTGTTGTTCCACTTATTCATTCATTCGTTGGTTGCTTCATGTATGTGCCCTGACTGGGGATCAAACCCAAAACCTTGGCGTATCGGGACGACGCTCTAACCAACTGAGCTACCCAGCCAGGGCCCAGCTGTCCTTTTAGGAAACATTTATCAAGCAACTGCTAAGTATGGTAACAGTGTTCATTGCTCAGGCTCCTCAGCCGTCCAGACAGGGTGTTAGGCATTTAACACACATGCTCTCCTTTCATCTCCACAGTCTTTGAGGTAGGAGGGTGTTACGATGCCATTCACACGTGAGGAAATGAGTACAGATGGGGTGACTTGCCCAGGGTCACACAGAAGCGAAGGGCAATTAATGACTCTGCCGTGGTGCCTCCAACAGGCTCCCAAAGTAGGTGGGAGCCCAGCTGCACATACTCCTAGAGGTTAACCGCCAACAGAAAGAGACAGATAAAGACAGCGCGTCAGTGGTAAGGCAGGCGGGGTGTTGTTGGGAGGAAGGGGTTGCTCCTGGGGCCTGTGGGTGCAGACAAGCTTCCTGGGGAGAGAGGGCCAGGGGAGCTAGAAGGCCCTAGCAACTGGGCTCCAGAGGGCCCTGGGGTGGTGGGAAACACTTTGTCAGGCCTCCTAGCCACACTGTGTGCTTCCTCATGGTCAAATCCAGCCTTTAAAACTACTGACACGTCCCCCTCTGATCATCACTGGGGAGGGTTTAGGAAGGGTTCTACCTCACTCAGCCATCCCCACTTAATCACAGCCCCCGGCCAGCGCTCCAGCCTGCAACCGCGGCCCATGGCTTGGCATGGAGGGTGCTGCCCACGGCCTCTGCTCAAAATGCGGGCCTGGGACCAGCAGCCCAACTCGGCCTGGAGCTTGTTAGAAACTCTCCTGCTAGCCAACTCTCAGCCCCACCCAAACTTCCTGAATCAGACCCTGTAGTTTTAACAAGATCCCTGGGTGACTCATATGCCCATTAACATTTGAGAAGCTCTGGTTGTCGGGAGACAGTTCCCCCCAGGTCTCTCCCATGTCTGTACATCTTGTGAGGAGAGTCACCTCTGTTCCAGACTGTCTTCTGAAGGATGTTGGTATGACGAACAGCCTTGGGAGACAGGACTGTCTCCCTCCAGAGCACAGGGCAGATTGCTTACTACTCATTATAAAACATTCCAGTTCCTAAGCTCCGAGTTCCTCTGCTGTAACACAGCCCTTATGTCCCGGTGCCACCTGGCCCTCTTCACATCACCCTCTGGGAACAGGCTCGAAACCAGCGCAAATGCTGATGCTCTAGCTGTGGCCGTGACGAATAAACTGTCCTTTGTCTCTGACCCAAGAGTCTCGTCTCTCTAGCCAACATCCAGGAAAATGTGGCAGGCTAATTTGTTAGCTTGCAAATAGCATAAAATCTGACTCTCTGCAGACCTCCAGCCTCATCTCAGGGACAGACAGACTAACCATTCCACTCTGTTTCTCGACTCTTAAATCACTCGAAAGCTGTACAGTCGGGTTTTACTTTTCAGACTACACAGGAAATGCATATGTATCACAGACAAATTAGAAAACACAAATAAGCAAAAAAAGTATTTTATTTACTTATTTATTTTTTATCCTCACCCGAGGACATTTTTCGATATTTTGTTCAGATAGTGGGAGGGAGAGAGACAAACATCGACATGAAAGGGACACATCGAGTGTGCCACCCACACCACCCAACCAGGGCCGGAGACAAACTGCAACTGAGGTACATGCCCTTAGCGGGAACCGAACCCGGGTCTCTCCGGACCACAGGCTGACGCTCTAACAGCTGAGCCAAACCAGCCAGGGCAAAAAAAAGTATTTTAAAACACCTAATAGTCCCTCCATTCAGGGAGAGTTGTCCTCATCCGTTTGGTATTCAGGCTTCCAGTCTTTTTCTATTCATGTATATCCACATAGGGAAACAAAATTAATGGGGTAATAATACATATGTTGTCTTTTGATGGTTCTCTTAAAAATATAGCATGGACATCTGCCCTGGCCGGTTTGGCTCAGCAGTTAGAGCGTTGGCCAGCAGACCAAAGAGTTGAGTGTTCGATTCTGGCCAAGGGCATGTACCTTGGTCGCGGTTTGTCCCAGGCCCTAGTCAGGGTTGTGTGGGAGGCAACCAATTGATATTTCTCTCTCTCTTCGCCCTCCCACTCTATCAGAAGATATTTGAGAAAATATCCTCGGGTGGACATACTTTGTAATGCCTGCCTAGGATTTCACTGTACAATCTATTCAATCCCTATTAGTGGACATCTACTTGGTTTCCTATTTTTGGCTACACTAACAACTTTGCAAGGAACATCCTTATACAAACATTTTGGTGCAATTTTCCAGTGAGTTGGGTACATTCTTGGGTGTGAAAATACAAGCCAAGAGATAATTAAAACAATAAACACTTACATAGCTGTTAACTAATACTGTTCTAAGCAGTTCATGTTTATTACCTCATTTAATCCTCACATCTGTATGGATAAACTAACTCTTGCTACCCCCCATTTTACAGAGGTTTTTTTTTTTTTTTTTTCATAGTTTAGAATATGTTCTTTATTTTTTAAATTAGACACACATGCACATGCTCTACAAAAATGGGCTCATACTGTCAAAATGTTTGATCTTTTTTTACTCAATAATATACAAGTTTTCGTATGTCGACAGGTACACTTTGCTGACAACTTTTTAAAAAATTTATCTTTATGGTCAATGTATTACGTATGTTCTTCATTTTTCCCCCACTGACCCCCTCCTCCCCACCTCCCCACCCCCACCCCTCTCCTGCCTTTCCCCACACTGTTGTCTGTGTCCATTGGTTACGTATATATGCATATAAGTTCTTTGGTTTATCTCTTCCCACCTTCCACCCCCCCTTCCCTTTGAGGTTTGTCAGTCTAACAACCAACTTGTACTTCTTAATTCCTTCACCTTTTCACCTGTTCTCCCAAATGCCCTCCCATCTGGCAACCAACAAAATTTTCTCTGTATCTATGAGAATGTTTCTGTTCTGCCTGTTCATTTTGTTTTTAGATTCAATTGTCGATAGCTATGTATTCACTGCCATTTTGTTTGTTCATATTTTTTATCTTTTTCTTCAAGAAGACCCTTCATCATTTCATAGAATAATGGTTTGGTGGTGATGAACTCCTTTAACTTTTTCTTGTCTGGGAAAGTCTTTATCTGGCCATCGATTCTAAATGACAGCTTTGCAGGATAGAGTAATCTTGGTTGTAGGTTCTTGCTTTTCATCACTCTGAATATTTCTTGCCACTCCCTTCTGGCCTGCAAAGTTTCTTTTGAGAAATCAGCTGACAGTCTTAGGGAACTCCCTTGTAGGTAACTAACTGCTTTTCTCTTGCTGCTTTTAAGATTCTCTCCTTTTCTTGAAACTTTTGCATTTTGATGATGATGTGTCTTGGTGTGTGCCTCTTGGGGTACATCTTGTTTGGGACTCTCTGTGCTTCCTGGACTTGTATGTCTGTTTCCTTCACCAAGTTAGGGAAGTTTTCTGCCATTATTGTTTCAAATAGGTTTTCTATTTCTTGTTCTGTCTCTTCTCCTTCTGGCACCCCCAAAATGCGAATGTTGGCACGCTTGAAGTTGTCCCAGAGGCTCCTTACACTATCTTCATTTTTTTGGATTTTTTTTTCTTTTTGCTGTTCTGGTTGGACGTTTTTTGTTTCCTTATATTTCAACGCGATGGTTTGCTTCTTGGCTTTATCTACTCTACTATTGAATATGTGTAAATTATTCTTTATTTCAGTTAGTGCCGCCTTCATTTATGACTGTGCATCCTTCGTTTCTGACTGGTCCTTCTTTAAGCTCTTGAGACCCTCACTAAGTTCACTGAGGTTCTCACTAAGTTCATTAAGCATCCTTATAAGCAGTGTTTTGAACTCAGCATCTGTTAGGTTGCTTATCTCCATTTCGCTTAGTTCTTTTCCTGGAGTTTTGTTCTGTTCTTTCATTTGAAACCTGTTTCTTTGTCTCCTCATTTTGGCTGTCTCCCTGTGTTTGTTTCTGTGTATTACTTAACGAGTAGTATGGGGCTCGCTGAGACCAGATGCTGCTTGTTTGAAAGAATTTAGGAAAACCTGAAGCAGGATCCAAGACAGGCCAATCCTATGGTTAAGCAACTGGCAACAGCTTGGGTGGGCCTGAAAGTTGGGTGGGGCGGGGCCTCAGGGAGTCGGCAGGGCGGGGCCACCAGTGTGAGCCAGGTTGCTGGAGTCCCAGATATGGCTTCTGTCTGCCGCCCCAGGGAAGGGCTCACCAAAGGAACAAAGGCCTCTGACAGCACGTCTGTCCCGGAGAAAGCCGCCTCTCCAGCCCTCGCTCCAGTGCCAAACAGCTCAGTTCTTCCCTGTGTGTCTCTGGCGCCCCTCGAACTGCCTCCCCTCCGAGCTTAGAGGGAGAGAGTCCGATAAGTCCGTGCGCGGGCCCTTTAAGGAGCTGCCTGGGGTTCCAGCCGCTTCAGCTTCCCTGAGCCTCAGTTTCCGCTGGTTTTTCCAGCCAGAAGTTATGGGGATTCTCTTCCTGGCACTGGAACCCTGAGTGGGACACCTGGTGTGGGACGGGGACCCCTCAGTCCTCAGGAAGGACCTTCCCAGCCGAGGTGTCCTCCTGATTTTTATCCACCACACGTGGGTGTGGGACCAGCCCGTCCGCCTCCGCCCCTCCTACCAGTCTGGATGTAGCTGCTGCTTTAATTCCGTAGTTGTAGGACTTCCATTCAGCTTGATTTCAGGCGGTTTTGAATGGTGGTTGTTCTGTAGTTTAGTTGTAACCTTGATGTGGTTGTGGGAGGACGTGATACCATGGTTACCTACACCGCCACCTTGACCAGAAGTTACAGAGAGTTTAAGGGACTAGTACAGCTAAGAAATGATAGTGTTAGTTTGAACCCAGGTGGTCTGGTGAAAGGATCCAGAATATGCCACAGCAAAATATGCCACTGTGGCTTAAGGATTCTTTTGAGCTGAAGGTAATTGAGAATCAACAGATGGAGAAGTGTCTGTTCTCCCTGTCTGCGTTCAAGCAGGACACACATTTCCCTTTGTGAAGGTGGCGTAGATTCCCACCCCCCGGACCAGAATGAGGAGAGCAACTCTGATCACCAGAACAGAGAGCCAGCTCCAAGATGAGTTTACATAAACAGACCTTACTAAAATCACCCTTACCTTCCATTGGTTTCCCCAATATATTTCCTACTTACTGTCCCACAATTTCTTGGCCCTAGAAACCCCAAATCCCTTTCCTTTGTCTAGTCACTTCTCCCCAATTTATCACCCTTTGTTAAAATGGTATATAAGCTCCCAAGTCTAACTAGTTCTTTGGGTTTTTACTTCTTTTCTGTGAAGCCCTCGTGCACATAAAAAATTTAATATCAATAACATTCGTACACCTTTTCTCTTGTTAATATCTTTTGTCTGTTTAATTAGTCCAGGAAATGCTCATGGGTCCTCTGGTTCCATGAGTTTGGAAAATGCTACATACTAAGAGTTTGAAGAATCTTAATGCACATTAACATATCAAAGGCTATCATACAGCAAATAGTCCCTTCTTCTCCCACATCCAAGGGGGAAGTATGGTTCCCTGTCCCTGGGATGTTAGGTTTGGTCATGCAACTTGCTTTGGCCAATAGAACATGGGTGGAAGTAACAGGGTGTCAGTGAAGAATTTAAGAGGTTTCTGCTTGTTCCTCCGGTATTGTTTGAACTCTTCCATGAAAAGAATGTGCCCCAGGTAACCTCCCTAGCCAGCTCCAGAGACAAGAGGTGCAAAGCTGAACTCAACACCTAGCCTTGGACAGAGCTGCTCTATGGGACCTATAAACGTGTAAGCAAAAGGTAACTGCTGCCCTGACCAGTTTGGCTCAGTGGTAGAGCGTCGGCCCTCAGACCAATGAGTTCCGGGTTCAATTCCAGTCAGGGCATGTGTCTTGGTTGCGGTTCGTCCCTGGCCCTGGTCAGGGTTGTACAAGAGGAAACCAGTGAATGTGTCTCTCTCACATTGATGTTTCGCTCTCTCTCCCTCCCACTCACGCTGATTAATGCCCTGGCCAGTGTGGCTCAGTTGACTGAGCATTGTCCCATGCACCAAAAGATGCCCAGTTCCATTCCCAGTCAGGGCACATGCCCAGGTTTCAGGTTTGATCCCCTGTTGGGTGTCTGTGGGAGGCAACCGATTGATGTTTCTCTCTCACATCAATGTTTCTCTCTCTCAAATCAATAAAAAATATATATTTTTAAAAAGCTGATTAATACAAGGGTTCCTAGAAGCCCTTCAATAAATATAATTAGCACCCGAGGACATCTTTGCAATTATCTTCAGATAGAGCAGAAGGGAGAGAGGGAGAAAGGGAGGGAAGAGAGAAACATCGATATGACACAGAAAAGAAAAGTATTCGTATTTAATTTTGGAAAGAGGCATTTCTTGTGGTGGGATTTGTTACCTAATCAATAGAGTCATTCACTTCCTAAATTTCGGGGAAGTATACCAAAAAGCCTTCCTAACATTTATCAGGTTACTATTAATTACACCTCCTACTTTTTCTCTTGAGGGCACCAGTTTAATCTGACATACTTAGAAGGGCATTTTTTAAGGGAAAAGCAAAACATTATTAGTTTCAACACACTTTTGCCTCTCTCTCTACACACACACCTACCACGAACATAGTTATAACTTCGATCTTACACACCTTAAATATTTTTCCCACAAAACCTTGGAACTGTGGATTAGCTCTTTTGTTTATGAAAAATTTACACCATATACCTAATCGGCAATGTGGGGCGTCACTGTCATCCCAATCAGCCGTGTTAGACTTAATTTCTGTTAAAAAGAGACTGGCTTGGCCCAACCAGTGTGGCTCAGTGGTTGAGTGTTGACCTGTGTGCACCAAGAGGTCGCCGCTTCGATTCCCAGTCAGGGCACATGCCCAGGTTGTGGGCCAGGTCCCCAGTGAGGGGCATGCAGGAGGCGGCCAATAGATGTTCTGTCTCATCGATGTTTCTATCTCTCTCGCCTTCTCCCTTCCTCGCTCTATAAAAATTGATAAAGAAAAAAAAGAAAAAGGAGACTGGCTTGCTCTGGCTGGTGTGGCTCAGTGGGTAGAGTGTTGGCCTGCACACCAAAGGGTCTCAGGTTCGATTCCCATGCAAGGGCACATACCTGGGTTGCGGGTTTGATTCCAAGCCCCTGTTGGGGTGCATGTAGGAAGCAACTAATTGATGGGTCCATTGACTTCTCAGAGAGAGTGGAAGGGAGGGAGGGGCCGAGAGACAGAGAAACATCGATGTGAGAGAGACACATTGACTGGTTGCCTCCAGCACGCGCTCTAACTGGGGCTGGGAATTGAATCCACAACCCAGGTATGTGCCCTTGACCAGGAATCAAACCTGCAACCCTTCAGTGTACAGGCCAATGCTCTAGCCACTGAGCCACACTGGCCAGGACAAGATGCCTTTACTTTCTATATTTCTCTTTTAAATCCTCACCAGATATGTTTATTGATTTTTTAGAGAGAGGGAGAAAGAGAGAGAGAAACATCGATGTGCCCCAACTAAACCCAGGTATGTGCCCTGACAGGGAATTGAACCCACGACCCTTTGGTGTATGGGACAATGCTCCATCCGAGCCACACCAGCCAGGACCACTTTTGATAGTTCTTATCAATCCTCTCTTTGCTTGGCCCAAAGCGACTGTCCCTCAGAGAAGACATTGGGCCGAGAGCGAAGACATGTGGGTATCACATGAAAGTGTCATCACTCCAACTGCCTCACTTCAGGAGGTGCTGGAAGTGAGAACTTCCCCACACAGGCTGACCTTGCTTCCACCACCATGCTTCATCCCTGACAAAATGGTGTGTGGCACGTTGAGCGACATGAAGCCCTAGAGTGGGGGCCTGGGACCCAGACCGATGTTTCTCACTGTTCTTTTGTCTAGTACCTACAGGTTTTACCAGACCAGAGCAACATCCCCCAATAAAATCAAAGATGGGCCCTGGCCGGTTTGGCTCAGCAGTTAGAGCGTCGGCTGCGGTCCAGAGAGACCTGGGTTCGGTTCCCACTGGGGGAATGTGCCTCGGTTGCAGTTTGTCCCCAGCCCTGGTTGGTTGTGCAGGTGGTGGCCACTCGATGTGTCCCTTTCACATCGATGTTTCTCTCTCTCTCTCTCTCCCTCCCACTCTATCTGAACAAAAGATGGAGAAATGTCCTCGGGTGAGGATAAAAAAAAAAAATCAAAGATGTTTAGACTAAGACGTGTATTTTTCCTGCAAAGTGGGAGACAGGCCTTTTGAAAGGGGAGGTGGGAGGTGGCCTGCCTTCACTCAGCCACATTTTCAGGGCAGATCGGTCTTAGGAAAGAGTACACATCGGATCTGGGAACAAACTCCTTGAAACGCTCTGTGCCCAGGGATCCCGAGGAAAGGCCTTCTCCGGACAGACGTATCATTCCATTAAATTACAATCACTTCTTAAAAAATTTTAAGACAAAGAGCTGCTTTTCTCTTTTTTCTTAACCAAAACATTATAATTTGACTTCAAAAAAGAGAAGAACCTCTAAAGGGTTTTTTTTCTTTTAAGATAATTTATTGTTAAGTGAAGAAGTCACAAAGCAAAATGGAGTGGGACACATGTCAAAGATACATTTAAAAGATTGTGTTTGTCACATACTATCCTGGGTTTCCTAAGGTTCGAAACAGAAGTGTCCAATGAGAAGCGAATCATTCTTTTTTAAAAGGTCTGAATTCGAAAAGAAAATAACGTTTTTTTCTGAAAATACAAATCATCCTTATTACATGAAAGCCATAACGAGAGCCTGAGAAGAAAGACTTTAATTCATAAGTAAACTGTATCTCCCAGGTACACTTAGGAATGTCTGGTTGTGACGAGTGAGTTTCGAAAATCATTGCTTCCGCCTTGCAGACCAACACGGGTCTGTTGATCGATGTCACTTATCTGCCCTGAGTGTCCCATTGTGTCTTCCCACGCTCCCTTTTCTGCCACTGTCTGCCAAGCAGGTTTGAAGAAGAAGGACTAGAAAGAGCTAAAGCTGGTTCCCTAGTGAATAACTTAACAAAATAAAACCTGCTTTTCCATTCGCATTCCACATTCACAGTCGCTCACTTCTACTTACTTTACTGATATAATTCAGATCCTCTCCCCACCTAGAAGGATTTGCCTGAACTTAACCCAATGCCCCTAAACAAATCCCATGTGGACATCTCAGAGCATTGCTGTGGTCAAAGGCCATGTCCTCCAGCCCTTGTCTCTCCTGGCGTGCTGCCCACGACAGTGTCCTGAGCTCACTCAGGTGTCCCCGTTGGCCAGATCAGCGCCTTGGGAATTCTCTTAACATAACTTAAAAATTACATTTACCACTTATCTTACGTGACAAGATTATGAAATTGGACAGAAAAAATTCCATTTTGATCATAAATGCCGTGCAATTTGCTTTTCCAAACACGGGGAGCATTTGTTGCTCTGCATGATTAAGATCACAGGGTCCCAGAGCACCCCTCTGAGGGGCCGCCCGCTGAGCCCCACCCTGGCCAGGTCAGGCTGGCCCAGCTCACAGCAGGTTCCACGGGGGATGCTTGCAACAGTCAGGAGCCCGGCAAACTACACATTGTTAAATCCGAAGAGGACACCAGACACTTTGGCTCTGTAGGCCTCCCATGACTTTAAATGAGCATGATTATCATCACACCTGCTCTCCTCAGAACAAAAGTCCCTGCTGTGGCTCCAGGGTACCCACAGAGCTATCAATGCTGCCTTAGCAGAAATCCCAGAAACAGCAGGAGTCCGAGTTTACAATACACCATAACCCTCGAGCACTTGACATAATTTGGATGTATTCAGAAGAAATATTCACGGTTTGTTCTTTCCAGTACTGGAAGAGAAAAAGCCATCTGCCACTTTCTTCACTGAACAACCTCAGGGATTGGCAGGGAGGAGAAGTAAGGGTTGGGGTGAGGCAGGGCTGGCAGAGGGAGAAGCCAGAGGCAGGCTGGCCCACTGCACCCGCCTGGTCCAGCTGCCGTCCCTGCCTCTGTGGCGGGTTCAGCCAAATTCACCAAGTTTCTTCAGTGCACACTCAACACCATGGGCATCTCCTATGCTAAAATGAACACTTAAAAGAAATGTGTACCATCACAACAGCGTCCAGGTTTTGGAGTTGGACTGATAACCTCAGTCCCTACTTTGACTTCACCTTTTGCTTCATTCACTGGGGGAGGAGGGCGGGGCGATTTCCTGGCCTTTGGTCTCGACCCAAGGCCCTGGCAGAATTCCCCTGCCATGCTAACACAGAGTCCTAGAGCACCTGACCCAGGGTCCCCGGAGAGGACACCCATCCCGATGAATCAGATCACCAGTGATGTCTACATCTGCCTCCTCCCAGGTGGCATCAAGTCCCCGGGGGGGCCCCAGCTCCCACTGTGAGTGAAGTCCCCCCAAGCTTTTTCCTAAGCACTCTTTGAAAACGCCTAAGCACTCGTGTTTTGCCTTATGAAAAAATAGAAAAGTATTTGGAAACCCCAAAATACACATCAGGAGAGTTACAGAAGCCTGCGGAGACGTCACCCAATGCCGAGGGTGCCAGGCGCCTTGCCAGAGCCTCAGAAGCACCCGGGGGGAAGGAACCAGAGGGGAATCCACGGCCCCAAACTCCGCCTTCAGTTGACCCGACCCAACCCAACCCAAGAGGTGAAAACAGGATGAACCTTTCCTTCCTTCCTTTTTTTTTTTTAAAAAAACAAACCCATCTTATTCTGAGGCTGGGGGTTTTTGAGAAGATGATGGAGAGGATTCTAAGCGTTTCAGTGAACAGGAAACAGACAGGGAACGACTCGCTCTGCACACATTGGGCCCATATGGGCTCACAGCTCACTGCTACAGCACCGCTCTCCTCGCGGTGAAGACACCCGGGGCTGATTTCTCCAAACTCACTTTTTCCGAGCCCGAGCCTTGCCCGCCCCCCGCAGCACACTGCCCAATGGGAGAGGCGCTCCCTCCCCCCATTTCCAATCGTGGCCCTTCCCTTTAGCCCAGTCCTCTGACCCTGGGGAGACCTTGCAGCAGCACACTAGAAATACTCTCCTTTGCAAAAACAATTTTTAAAAACCTCTCAATTATCACAAGATGCGTGACATTTTCTCTTCCCCAGGCTGGGCTTAGAGGTATCTCTAGGTTAGATTCCGGGGCGGGAGGGCGGGAGGCGCGGAGCCGGGCCCACGCGGCCTGGGGCAGTCAGCACTCATCCGAGAGGTACTCGCTGCCCAGGAACTCGGTGGCCTCGAGCTCCACGCTGGACAGGAACCTCCTCAGAGTCTTGCGGCTGTTGTAATCCACGGTGGTGGTGTAGACGGTCTTGGGGTACTTGGGGTAGACGATGGTGGTGCTGAGGAAGCGGGTGGGCTTGTGGCGGGGCTCGAAGCGCAGCTCGGCCTTGTAGTTGCGCCACGTGCAGTTGGGGATGCAGGTGACCGTCTGGCTGCAGGAGGCCACCGCCAGGCCCAGGGGCAGGCGGACGTCGTCAATGAAGTGCCGCTCCGAGTCGTACTTGACCGAGGAAGTGTACCTGGGCGGGAGACCAAGGCAGCGTGATGAGCCCTCTGAGCACTGGAGCCCCTACTGTGCAACCTGGGACCTCTGAGGGGTGCAGACTTCAGCTGTGGCCTCTCTAGTCAGAAGCATCAGAGTTAAAGCAGCACTTACTGCCTGGAACCATTCCAAGTGCTTTACTTCCAGGACAATTTAATTGTCCCAACAACTGTGGGAGAGGAAATGGAGGTGCAGAGGTTGAGACCACAGGGGGAGGAAGTAGAGGGGTCTGGGATTGAAATGCAGGGGCAAGATTCCAGGGTTTACCTCGCACTCGCTGCTTCTCCCTGTAGGCAGCAGCCCCTGGACTCTGTGGCATTTACTTAAGCTATGACAGCCTGGTCAAGTCACTGACCTTTCTTCTGAACTTCTCCAAGCCTCAGTTACCTTTCTCTGTAAAAGGCGCCCAATAAGAACTGGGTAGAATGTTCACATGGCAAGTGCCGTCGGTGGTAATTATTATATAACAACTTGAATTCTGCTGCTATACTGGGGTAAACAGTTACGCTGTCCCCTGAAGTGATCAATTAGCTCTTTATTTTTTTTTTTAATTTATTTTTTTAATCCTCACTCGAGGACACTTTTCCATTTTTTGTTCAGATAGAGTGGGAGGGAGAGAGAGGAAGAGAGAAACATCTATGTGAAAGGGACACATTGAGTGGTTGCCACCCACACAACCCCAACCGGGGCCAGAGACAAACTGCAACCGAGGTACGTGCCCTTAGCGGGAACCGAACCCGGGTCTCTCTGGACCACAGGCTGATGCTCTCTAACCACTGAGCCAAACTAGCCAGGGTTCAATGAGCTCTTTAAAGAGAGTATGAAGGAACCCAGAAATCCCGGATACTGGTTCTGAATGCTCAGTGATACCAAGTACTAGTATTTGGTCCACCTTGGCCTTCAGTTTGGAGACCCCTCAAAGCCAGGGACTCTGAGACCTGACCTTATCAATCAAAGCCAAATACAATCTTTTTAAAAATATGTTTTTATTGATTTTTTTTTTTTTTAGAGAGAGAGAGGTAGAGGGAGAGAGAAACATTGGTCAATTGCCTCCTGCACACACCCTGACCAGAGATTGAACCTGCAACCTGGGTATGTGCCCTGACCGGGAATTGAACTGGTGACCTTTTGGTACATGGGATGACTCTCAACCCACTGAGCCACACTGGCCAGAGCGCCAATTACAATCTTGATTGCCATCAAATAAACAAACATCGATATTCCTCAGCAGCTACTTTAATTTTTTTAAAGTCCTTCTTTAGTAATTTGGGAATTAATTTTTTTTATGTAAGCAAAACATTAGTTCGTTTTCCTGTAGAATTATTACAGCCTCAGAAGTACTAAAATATACATGAGCATCACACAGACATGTCTAACGGCACTGCCCCCACGGCTCCTCCACACTGGTCAGCATTCTTTTCAATGAACCAGAGGGAACCGCCTATTCTCCTTGGGCAAGTAGGTAAGAGGCTGGTGAAAGCTAATGTCATGAAGTCATGTCCTCATTTTGTTCAAAATACAAGCTCTGCAGGAATAAAGGGCTGAACTGCTCACCTCCAAAGTGGTGAGCCTCCTTTGTTCCACATCAAAGGGCCCTTTGTGTTAAGGCAACTGAAACTCCAGCTATAAAACCACCAGCTCCCCAAAGTAAAGTTCCTCTCTCTAAAAAGGCCGATCTTGAACAGAGCCTCTCAGTGAATCTCTGCCCCCAGATAATCCTGGATGAGATAAATTCCCAAGGGGAGGATGGTACTTTCCCAGTGAAATTATAACATAAAACAAGGCAACAGCACCTTGAAGCAGGGTTAGGAGGTGGGGTGGGGGCGGGGAAACGGGGACCAGCTTTTGGAAGGAGGAATTAGTTTATTAGAAAATTTTAAACATCTGATGGCCATGGCACATGAGGTACGAAAAGCAAGTTGCAGGACTTCACGTGTAACATGATCTTGTTTTTATTTTTAAAAGCGTGTCTATATATTTAACTGGTTAAATGCAGAAAAAAGATCAAAAAGAAGGTCCACCAAACTATGACTAGTCTTTGGCACACTTTTGTGATTAACTAATTTAAAAAAACCCAAGCATTGATTTCTGGAATAAATAAAAAAAAGAAAAATTTAAAGATAAGATACAATTTTAAAAATAATAACAAAATAAAATACATTCAGAACCTGCTATGCTTACCTTACTTCCTTCAGTGGTAAGGGGTCAAACTCCACTCCTTCGCCGAAAGACAGGGGGCATAACCTCAGCGCGCAGGCGGACGCCAGCGGAGTGGGGAGAGAAGCTGGGTTCTGTGAGGGTGGAGAACACAGTTAGATCACAGGCCAAGCTGAAATCTCCCCCAGAGAAGGTCCTGGCTCTGAGCCTCCCGCTGAGGGCCCCAGTGAGACTTGTGTCCTCCATCCTGGGAATAATGCCGGAGAAGGGCTGACCCACTGCATGGAAAGAGCAATGGACCAGGAGCCCAGAGGTCTGGGTTCAAATCCCCGGCCTATCACGAATGTGCTGTGTGTCCTCACAAGAGTCGCCTCACACGCCCTCGGAGACCTTATCTGCACACCAAAGGGGTGCCCCTTTCCACACTGAGGCTGCGAAAGGCTGAAAAGAGGAAACAAACACAAGCTCAGCAACATCACCATGGCCAGACCCAGTGGCTGCTGCACGTCCTGCAGCAAGGCGGTCAGGAAAGCTCAGTCAACAGGGGCTCCACTAAGCAGAACCCTCAATTATGGTCCCCCAACCCTGTCATTGTCTCGGCAACACTTTAGAAAAGGCCAAAACAAAATAATTCTACCGGGGATATTTTTTTCTGCACTGTAGATTCACTTCCCCCGCCTCCTCTGCCCCTGGGGAGATCAACACCCAACCAAGACGGAGCATCTGCACCCTCGCTGGTAAGGTACACACCAGAAAGTTCTCTGGGTCACTTTCCACTATCCAGAGAACTCGAAGAGCTGAACTGCAGGCCTAAAGGGTCACTGGCTTCCAGTCTGGTCAAAGCTTTGGACCTTCTGACTCATCAAGCAGCTGGGTAAGAGGCAGCTCCGTCCCAGACACAGGTGTGAGCGGACTCGCACCCTGTGTTAACTGGGCAGCGGAGAGCAGCTATTTGGGTACCCGGCTTTACTGGGGACTCTCATTTTCTTTTTTTCTTTTTTTTTATCCTTACCCAAGGACATTTTCTGATATTTTGTTCAGATAGAGTGGAAGGGGGAGAGAGAGAGAGAGACACATCGGCGCGAAAGGGACACATCGAGTGGTTGCCACCCACATGACCCAACCAGGGCCGAGGACAAACTGCAACCCAGCTACGTGCCCTTCGCGGGAACCGAACCCGGGTCTCTCCAGACCGCAGGCCGACGCTCCAACCGCTGAGCCAAACTGGCCAGGGCTGGGGACTCTCATTTCCTTTGCCTAATTTGAGAGAAGGATCCAGGGTGTGCCAGTGGCAGCCCCACCCCCACACCTTCCAGGACAGAGACAGTAACAGACATTTCTAGAAGGTTGGCTCTAAGACACTGATCCCGCTACCTGGCCAGGACAAGGTGTCACTGGAGGTGTGCGCTGGAAATACAAAAGCCAAAAGGGATCGGGTGAGGTCAGGGAGAGGATGAGGGTCCAGCCCCTGAACTTGGGTAGAGAGCTAAGCCTGCTGGGGAGGGGCCGTGGCTGAGAACCAAGGTCAGTGGATGGGGGAGGGGTGAGGTGTGGGCATTGGCTGCCGCAGAGCTTTTGGAAACAGCCCCCAAGTGGTGACAGTGGGCCCTGCTCTGCCCCCAACTGTCTGGCTGCCACACATTCCCCAACAGCATCTTCCAGACAGTCCTGGGCCGCAGGACGACAGTCATAAGAATAGGTGGGTGACTCTCCAACACTCACATTACAGCCTGGGTTCAGGTATCCACACAAGCACTCGGTTCTCTTACCCCTGCTTCTCTGCTCTCCCCCACCCCTGCCCACCCAACAGACACGCCCAGGGTGCAGGCTGGGGTGGAGCAGGGCAGCGGGCATTATGACAAACACATGAACAAGGTGCCACCAGGGAAGGGGGATGAAGCCACAGACTCTAGCATGGCTCTGGGAAGCATCAAGGAGGGGACCAGCTGGGCACTGCAGGAGGCGAGCAGGGCTCTGACAGGCGGAAAAACTGACTGGGTGCTGAGAGAGTAAAGGGGGTGGGCTTGGAGAGAAAGGCCTGCCAGGTGGAGGGAGCAGCATCAGAGGCACCAGCCTGTGCTCAGGGGATTCTGAAGATGGGGCTTAAAGGGCCAGATCCATCGCGAGGGCTCTGAAGGACAAGTCGAAACTAGTGCTGGCTTCCAATGGAGAGGAGAGACTGTACTGATGTCCATGGAGAGGCAGGGCCGTGGGTCAAGAATTCCACGCACTACCAAAGTGTGTGGGTCCTGAAGGAGCAGCGGCTGCCACTACTCCACTCCAGGGGACAGGGCTGTCCATACGCACCCCTAGGGCAGGGCTGGGCTGAGAACCCCACCCTGAGCTTTGACTGCAGGCAGGATGTGGCCTCCCCGGAGCCTTAGGTGAAGGCAGTAAACACCATCACCTGTGCGAGTGCTAAGGCAAAAGAGACGCTTGCCTTTAACTAAAACTTAAAAGAAAATAAAAGGATTCGTTTTTGAAAGTTTCCTTTCACCTAAAGGCCTCCCACACATCATGTGCCAGATAGGGGTTAGGCGGCAGGAGACCAGAGGCTCATGGGGTGACCCTTTTTAAGAGGTCCCTCCAAGGCCAGTAACATAGTCCCCAAAGGCTGGCCCCGTTTGCTCTCCGAATGGGGGAGCTGGGGAGCCAGAGCACACCCCTCTCCCCAAGACCAGCGGAAGGATAAGGCCCTTGGGGGCCAAGGCTGCGGGGGCAAAACCCGGGAGGGAGGGCCAGGTCCGCAGTCCGGGGAAGGACGAGGTTTCCTCTGTGTCCCGGGACCCCCTCAGCCCGCCCGGGCAGGAATGTGGCGGAGCCGCAGCCTTGCAGCCCCGGGGGCCGCCACCCCGAAGGGAGGAGGCGGCGGCTCTCCTCTCCCGGGGCTCCCGCGCCTCCCAGGCGATGACAATTTTCCAGCCACCGGCTCCAGCTGGCCAGGCACTCGCAGCGCTCCCGCCCCGGGCTCCCAGCTCTGGCCACGCCGTCCCGACGGGCGGGTGGCGGCGCCGACAGTGCGCCCCGAAAGGGGCCGCACGACCGGCTGGTGGGCTCCCGGGGCCCGCTGTGGGTGGGATGGAGAAGGAAAGGCCCGAGGGGTGCCACTCACCGGGACCGCGGGGGTCGCTGCCACGTCGGGCTCCAGCGCTCCAGGAGCCGGGGCGCGATCCCCGCCGCCGCCGCCGCCCCCGGCCGCCGCGAGCCCCCAGTGGCTGGGGCTGGGGCTGGGGGGCAGCCCCGAATCCGGGCTGTCCAGGACACCGTCGCCCTTCTTCTTCGTGTCCACGAGCTCGGGCACATCCTGCAGGTTCAGCCGGCCCACCATGGCTCTGCGAGCGGCGGGGCCCGGGCCGGGGCCGCGGACGAGCGAGGGGCGCAGACGCGGGCCGGGGCAGCTGCCCGCCCGGCCGCCCTGCCTGCCCACCGCCCGCGCGCCGTCCGGGTCTGGCCCGCCGCCTCCGGCCCGCCCTCCGGCCCGCCCCGCCCGCCGGGCCGCCCCGCACGGGCCGAGTCGCAGGGCCGGGCGCCAGGGGCCGCTGCGCTCCCGCGGTGAGCCGCCCGCGCTGCGCTCCGCCCGGCCTCCCAGCCGCCCCGAGCCGCGGATCCCAGCGCGCCGGGGGCGCCGGGCGGTCCTCCCGAGGGCCCCGGCCAGCCCCGTCCGGCCCCGTCCGGCCCGCACCCGCGGCAGGTGGACACGGGCCCCGACTCGCCCGGGCCCCCGGCGGCGCTGCCCCTCGCCCTGTCCCGGCAGGGCCCGGCCGGCGCGATGCCTCGAGCCCTGGCGGTCTGGGGAAGCCCGAGCAGCGCCCGGGCCTGCAGAGGCTTGGGAGCCGGAACCCAGCGAGCAAACAACTGGAAAGTATTAATAGTTAATGCACTTCGTATGGCGCTAGCCGCCTCTCGGCTCCGCGGGGCGGGCTCTCAGTCTGCCTCTGGCTCTCATTTCTGCCCCGCAGGAGACAGGGCCTACTCCGCGTATCCTCAGGGGATCCCCGCGGGCACCTCGCTCCCTGGCCTCGCTCCCGAAGAGCCGCTGAGGCCACAGCACGCAGGGGAAGTCTGCCTGCCGTGGGCGGGCGAGGACGGGCCTGCGAGACGGGCTCAGCAGGCTCCCGGGAGCTGAGGGGCCACGGCTCCCTGGTGAGGGCCGCAGCTTTGGCTCATAGGAGTTCCCTTCTAAAAACCAGACGGGGGGGGGGGGGTCTCCCCTCCTTTTGAATTCGACAGAGAGCCTATCTGAGTGGGAACTCGTTTCAGTAGCTGCCAGCTGTAGACCTGGCTGTTCGCACACCTAGTACTTTCTCACCGAGGCCTCCATGAACAGCGGTGAGAATGGGCCGGTCCCGCCCCACCCCCACCAGCCACCCTAACCTGGCTTGTCTTTGTTTTTTAATCCTCAACCGAGGATATTTTTCCATTTATCTTCAGATAGAGTGTAAGGGAGGGAGAGGGGGTTGGGGGGGAGAGAGAGAGAGAAACATCAATGTGAGAGAGACACATCCATTGGTTGTCTCCCCGCGACCTTGACTAGGGCCAAGGACCAAACCGCAATCAAGGTAAGTGCCCTTTGACCGGAATCGAACCCTTGACTCTTCTGTCCGGGGGCTGACGCTCCAACCGCTGAGCCAAACCAGCCAGGGCTAACCTGGGTTTTTTGTTTTTTTTTTTTATCCTCACCTGAAGATACTTTTCCATTTTTTGTACAGATAGAGTGGGAGGAAGAGAGAGGAAGGGAGAGAGAGAGAGAAACATCGACGTGAAGGGACACATCGAGTGACTGCCACCCGCACGACCGACCAGGGCCGGGGACAAACTGCAACCGAAGTACGTGCCCTTAGCGGGAATCGAACCCGGGTCTCTCAGGACCGCAGGCCAACGCTCTAACCGCTCAGCCAAACTGGCCAGGGCTAACCTGGGGTTTTGATGGGTGTCCAGCTAAGAGCCTCAAGCTAGAGCTGCGCCCAGACCTAGCTGGCAGGAGCCAGCTCTAAAGAGGAGTCTGGGGTTAAGGGGCTTCCCCCAGCTAGATAAGAGGTGGGCTTTGTGCATGCCCCACGATGGCAGGCCCGTCTGTGTCCTGGCAAAAACATAGGATACTTGTCCTGCTTGCAGCCTGTTCAAGTCAGAGTTAGAGCAGATAGATGTTAGAGATCTGTTGGCGAAGCTGGGCCTTCCTATCCTCCTCACTTATCATTTTCAGATAAGAAAACAGAGAAGGGACTTGACTTGCTTCAAATCATGTGCAGTTCGTACAAGGCAGCTTGTCTCGGATGATCTCCTCCACAGAGATAAAACCTGGCACCTGTCTGTGTGCTGGCAGGTTGTTCATTCATTTAGGGCCTGCGGGATCAGATTAGAAAGTCACAGTCCTGGATCAATGCTTAGTGCAAGGACATACTGCAAGTAGTAGGTCTTAGAGGTTGGGCTAACTATACAGCTACACCTCCCTACTCCTGTTGATCCCCCTATCTGGACATCACAGGGGAATCAAAGTGCTTCTGGGGTTGTGGAAAGAGTGGTCTGTCGGCAGTAGGAAGACTTGGTGCCCTGGAGGGAATTTGCCCACCAGCAGACCCTGACAGCTCTTCCTAAGCCTGGCCAGGTTGGGAAAGGTATCAGGGAAGATGGCAATTGCTCCAAGGTGGCGGTGGCCTTCTAAGTCATCAGCATGGGAAGAGGTGGAGGACACGACGGAGGAAGGTCAGTTTCAGCCCCCCTCTCCAGGGTGGACTGTGGAGAGCTTGGGAGGCATTTCCACCTGAACCTGCTAAAACCAGAGCCTGAAGGGGGTGCCTGACGGCTCTGCATTGCCACCTTCCGAGGGGATTTGTGAAGGGCTGGGATTGTCCACCTTCTGCCAGAAGATCCAGGGACATCGCAGCTGCCAAGGTGAGTAAGGGGGTATGAAGCTGTGGAGGACAAATCGAATGACATCCTTGAGGCACTCCTTTCTCCCTGGCACCGGGTCATTAAGCAGCTGGCCCGGGCGTTTACATGGGTGTCTTGGCCCTCCGACTGGACCCAAGAAACATCCACACATCGATCTCCATCCCGTGAAAGTTCTGTCTGATCCCCAAGAACAACCTCCCCCCGACTCCAGAGGGCACCTCGGCAATCCTTTTATTAATTTTTTTGTTAGTCCTCACCTGAGGATATTTTTCCATTGATTTTTAGAGAGAGTGGGAGGGGGGAGAGAGTGAGAGAAACATTGATGTGAGACACATCGATTGGTTGCTCCCGCACAACCCTGAATGGGGCAGGGATCGAACCTGCGACCCTTTGGTCTGAGGGCCAATGCTCTAACTACTGATCCAAACTGGCCAGGGCTCGGCAAACCCTTTGAAGAATGTCTCCAGAGGACATCCTCAGACCTCAAGCTGACTGCCAAGGAGCTCCTGAAACATAAATCGATCACCACCGTGGCGGCCTCCTTCCTTACAGAGGAGCCCACCCAGCACGGACGCACACGCAACCTGACTGACACAGCAGCAGAGTGGGGACCATACACACTCCCATGAACCCCTCAGCTGCCCCTCCCCCAATAACCTGCACCCAAGTCTGACCCTCCACGGCTCCCAGAATTCTGTAGAGCCAATCAAAAGATAATGAGGAGAAAACCCAGGTTTGTCCCCTCTTGTCCAGACGGTCATCGAAGAACTCGAAAACAAGCCCGAGCTGACGGGAAGCTCCATGGCAACCAAAGAGCAGGTGGAGAGCCCCCTGGCCCGGCCAGGCCCCCTGCCTGCGCCAGCACCTCTGAGCCGTCCCGGCTCCCCTGGTGGAGATGGACAGAGGGGTTCTCGCAGCGGGGGCCATCCAGCTTCAACCTGCCCAGGTTTGCTCTGGGTGGGAGAGCGGGGGACCTCCTCTGTAGCTAGTGGGAGCCATGCAGCCCCAACCCCGGAGGTCGGCTGTTTCTCAGCCCTGGTGCTTTGGAAGAGCCGCACCGCCGGGGCTCATCCCTGTGCTCCATCGCATTCCAGATCATTTTCCAACAGAAGTATCTTTTTTTATTTTTTTTATTCCTCACCTGAGGATATTTTTCTATTTATCTTCAGATAGAGTGGGAGGAAGAGAGAATGGGAGAGAAAGAGAGAGAGAAAAACATCAACATGAGAGAGACACATCGACCGGTTGCCTTCTGGATTAACCCCGGGCAGGGCAGGGAAGAACCGCAACCCCGGTTTGTGCCTGTGGCCAGAATCGAACCCACGACTCACGGGTCCTTGGGCCAATGCTCTAC
Organism: Molossus molossus; assembly: GCF_014108415.1. NCBI lineage: Eukaryota > Metazoa > Chordata > Mammalia > Chiroptera > Molossidae > Molossus > Molossus molossus. Next base: position 41,824,594 of record NW_023425354.1, on the reverse strand, counting down.
CACTGAGCCAAACCAGCCAGGGCCCAACAGAATTATCTTTAAAAAACTCTAACCAAAGACCAAGACAACAGATTCCACCTTTACCCCTCCTGGTTGGGCTTGAAGACGGGCCTTTGTCTGAGGAGCAGCTGGGGTGCACCTAGAAATCAGGGGTGAGTTGCCCAAAGAGTAGCCTCTTCCAAAGCAGCCCTTTCAGAGTGGCCGCCGCCCCCCTGCCTGGATCAGAGACCAGTGTCCTCCTCGGACCGGGCTCCTGGCTTCAGGCCTTTCCCAGCAGGCTCCGTGGGACAAAAGATGCCCAGCAATGAGTGCCATCCTGCATCTTTACACCAGATGAAGCTGATGCCTGCACGGGGGTCGAGTCAGACAAGAACAGGGCAGGACCCCCCCACAGCTGCTGCTTATTGTTTGGGAGCAGCCTGTCTGCAGTCAGCGCCGCCAGACCGCGGGTTGAAAACACTGCTGTCTCTGGCCTGCTGGCTCGCAGCCGGTGCCCATGGCCCCTTGCAGTTCGGCCCCCGGGGCCCAGGGCCTGGGGGTCATGACTCAGTGGATTCGCCCTAGTGCCAAATCAAATCTCCCCTTTCCTTCCCGTGCACCCGGGTCACCCAAAGTGCTTTGAAAAACAGAACTTCATTTTCTTTCCTTAAGTATTTTAAGATTAAGGTTATAGTTTTCAAAGAACATTGAAAGGGACCTGTCATATTCAATAAAGGAAGGAACTGAATCACAAAGACGTACTGGGGTCCTGGCCAGCATGATTTAGTTGGTTGGACGTTGTCCCAGGTACCAAAAGGTTGCAGGTTCGATTCCTGGTCAGGGCACGTGCCTGGGTTGCAGGCTCGATCTCCCGTAGGGGGCGTGCAGGAGGCAGCCGATCGCTGCTGTGCTCTCACATCAATGTTTCTCCTTTCTTCTCCCTTCCTCTCTCTCTAAAAATAAAATATAAGATGTACTTGGACGCGACAGAGCCAGCAGGAGTGTGCACTCTGAGTCCCTGGAACTCACAGAGGCGTCATGGATCCGAGAGGGCCAGGGGATGCCGGTGTCCTGGCGTAGCGACTTCAGAGCAAAGTGGGCCTTGGGGGGAACAGGCCAGCTCCTGTCCTGAACTCTGAACTGGGAGACCAGCAGGTCAGGTGGAGACATGGGATCTGGCCCAGCCCAGCTGGCGACACTAACCCAGATCCCCAATGCAGCGTAGGGTGAAGTCAGGTCGATGTCCCCTGTGTGGGAACCCCGTGACCCCAAATATAGGCTCCACCCTCGAGGCCTCCTATTTGTAAGCTGAGAGCTATTCTTCCAAATGCTCCCTAGTTACACAGAAAAGGGCCGTGGCCTCTGCAAAATGAAACCCAGATGGGATTTTGCAGAGCTGGGGCACATGGCCTCCTTGGAACGGCGTCCACGCACTTGCACTCCTGGCCCCGTTCTGCAGATTCACACCGGACAGGGACTCGCAGCCCAGAAAAATAGCCTGTAGTTGAGCAATTGGAGTTAAGACCCTTGGCTCTTTGGCTGAGAGGCGTGACAGAAGGGTGTGCTGTCATTATCCCTGGGGAACAAGTGGCTGGTTGCGTGGCCACACTCCAAAGGCAGCCTCCAGACTCCACGGTGTTTCAGGACCACCTGGGATGCGGTGTAGGGCCTGCGTGGGAAGGGGTGGAGCCAGCTGCTACACAGTGACCGGCTGACCTGCTGTGTCCTTCCCGGAGCCCCCTTCTCTCCCCCCAATTCAAAGCGGAATACACACAGGCAGGAGGCTCTGTGGTTTGCAGCTCTGTACTGTTGGGAACTCCTACTTGCTGAAGACATTTACATGCCTTTGAAAAGTGTTTTTCAGTTTTGAGTCTTTCTTGAAAATTGGCCAGGGGCGGGGAAAGAACGTGGGGTGAGCAGAGAGGTACCAAAGGAAAATTCTCGTGTCTCGTGTTTTCCCAGGCCGTGATGGCTGGCGGGGGTGTGGGGTGGGGGTGGGGTTCGTTGTCATTTTAGTGCCTCTTGCCCTGAACTTTTGCAAGATGATCCCAACCACTGACAAGTGTTTCTGGAAACCTCTGAAGGTGTCTCTCATGTGTCCATAAATAAATCTGGTCCTACATAAGGGATGCCTGCTATGGATTTTCTTTCCCTTTCTCTGCACCACTACCCCAGCTTCTGGTTCTTCTAAGTTGCATGACAGTTTCCCACCGCGGCCCAGCGACGGGCTGTCCTTGCTGAGACCACGGCCAGCTTCCCCAGGCACGTAGGAGAGGCTGCAGTCATGCTGCTGTGGGCACCACCCTTTGCCCTGTGCCAGGTGCTGCCCAAAGCCCCGGGGAACTGCTGCCAACACTGGTGGCGGGGGAGGAGCCCGAGCTGGGCTGCCATCCCAGCTGGTGCCTCTGCCGCCCTGCAGGGTGGTCCTGAAGCTGTGCGGCTTCCTGAAGGCCTGCCTCCCACCCTGGGATCCAAAGTTAAACCCTGCAGGGAAAGGCCAAGAGATAAACAGTAAAACAAACACAATCCCCTTTGAATCCCCTGTCCGCCAGCCTGGCCTGTCCTTCTGGCCTTCTCTTGGTACCTGGCCACTGGCTGTTAGTTCTCCTTTTGTGCTTGTAGCGGGTATTGTTCTGTGACTCTGGGCTCTGGCGTACAGAAGGTGAAGAGGTGAAGGCTCTTTTCATTTTTTTAACTGAACTCAATTTAGTTCGCAGGCCTCCGGTTTGTCGCAATATTGGAAAACTGTCTTGCTAACTCAATGTTGTTTCTTATCTTCTGGGAAATACTGGTTTTAGGGAAATGATTACCCTTATCCATCCCTTTTGCTTGGCCTCTGGCGAGGCTTATACAATGTCACGGCAGCGAGGGTGGGGTGGTTGCCGGTGACCGGTCCCTGGTCATCTTCCTACCCACCTGGCTTCTGATGAGGGCAGCGTGTTCTGCTTGGCTGTGGCAGGCCATCCTCTGCTTTTGGTGTCTGCGTGCCAAACGTCCTGCGTCCTGGTCGTCCCAAAGAAGGTCCCTTCCAATGAACTGGCTCTCGCACTACCTCTGGAGGCTCAGGGAGCGTTGGCACCACCACCTGCCCGTGCTGGGTGTGAGGGACTCGGTGACGCACACCCTTCTTCAGGCCTGTGTGGGTGACAACCCTCTCGGACACGGTGGTGCCTTGTTGGACACAGGACTCCTCCATGGTGATTGCTGGAAGCCAGCCAAGGGTTTCTAGACCAGGATTTCCCTCAAATTTATGGGGAGGGGGGTCTCTCATCTTGGAGCTCAGCCCAGAGTGGTGAGGTTCCAGATTTTTTTCCCAGGGGCCTACCAGCTTCTAAACCAAGTCCTATTCCCGGTGGTTTTTCTTATCTGCTGGTCATTCTTTTAAGGAAAAAAAAAATGTTTAAGACAAGATGCACTGTGCCTGTGATGATGGTCTGGGTTGTATGCAAAGTCCTCCTGAATTTTGGCTCTTAACACTTACAGGTACACTTTCAGACTACGGAGCAACAACAAAACAAAACATCTCTCCAACCCTCTTGCACTGACAGCCAACAGCTTTCAAGCCTCTCTTCGCTCCTCTAGAATCGCAGAAGTCTCTGCAGGAGCTCAGAAGCTAAGGATGGAATCCTTGTGCCTCTGCCACCAGAGGACAGTGCTTCTGCTGGAGTGATGGGGAAGGGCTGCAGGAAAAGGAGAATGGGAAAGACGCCCAGTTTGATATCCAACTCTCACCTCTCCACGTGCACTCAGGTGGCCCTGGCCTTCATGAGCAAACCCACAAAGCATGTCGTCCAGGGGCCCCGGCCTGGAGGGAAGCCACAGGTCTTTTGCTCAACAAGAAAGCTTTCTTGCGGCAAGACACAGTACCAGTGGGGTCACGTTTGGTTTTGTGCAATGTTCTCATAGAACCAAAGGGGAACTTCGGCTCACTGGGTTTCCACAGAGCTGCAACTGCATCCTTAGATCGAGAAACAGGAAAAAACATCGAGGGCGAGGGAGGATGTGGAGAAGTGGGCTCACACACGCCACTGGGGCCAGTGCACAGCAAGACGGTCTTTGCAGAGGGCGTTCTGGTGAAAGCTAGCAATGTTTCAAAGTGCATGCCTTTCATCTTGTGAAATGGGAACACAGCGATCTAGGGGAGTATCCTACAAAACAGTGAGCACAAGTAAGCAAAGATATGTACAGATTTTCACCGATGATGCCTGTGGACCAGAGTCCTGGGTTCGATTCCGGTCAAGGGCACGTACCCCGGTTGTGGTTCATCCCTGGCCCCAGTTGAGGTTGTGCGGGAGGCAACCAGTCGACGTGTCTCTCTCACATCGATGTTTCTTTCTTCCTTCCTCTCTCCCTCCAGCACTATCTGAAGATTAATGTAAAAATGTCCTCGGGTGAGGATTAAAAAAAAAAAAAAAATGAATGAGCAGATCTATATATGCGGAGGAAAAAGATGCCCAAGATATGTTGATTAGCTGCAGAAAAATAAACAAATATGCCTATTATTATTGTCATTTGCAAAGTGCTCCCTCCCCCACAGTATAGACACAGAGAAAGCCTGGAAGGAGAGGAGGACCTTTGATACATTTCCATATTGGTTTAACTGGTTAGCATGAATACTCATATTGTACTTTAAAAATTAGTGTTATGATTGCAATATTTTATAAGGCAAAGAAAAACAGAAACGGTAGGGCAGAGATGCTCAGAACCATCCCTGTTGCCAGTTCTGAGTGAGGAGGAAGCCCTGTGGAGCAAGGGCTACACCCGCTCTCTGAGAAACACTCAGAGCAGAGGACTCGGGGGCCCAGCCAGGAGGCCACGGAGAAAGGCTTTCACATCCCGAACCCCACCTCCCAGGCCTTCCTGAGAGTCTTGCCTTGCTGGGGCAAGACAGATTTTTTTTCACCTTATTTCTGTGACTGTTGTTCATGCAATGATTAATAATTAAGAAAAAGAAATTCTTTATTGACTTTAGAGAGAGTGGAAGAGGGAGAGATCAACATCGATGAGAGAGAACATTGTTTGGCCGTCTCCTGCACGCCGCCCACTGGGGATCTGGCTCACAACCGGGCCATGTGTCCTGACCGGGAATAGAACCGGCGCCCTCTTGGTGTCTGGTTCAACCATTGAGCCACACTGGCCAGGCAAGAAAAAATTTTTATGATGAACTAGCCATGTTGATTGGCAAAGAGAGTTGAGGCTGAGGAACTGACCTGGGCCCCTTGGCTAAGGCGACTAAACAACTGCATTTTTATCATCAGTGCACCTTGGTATTTTTCCAATAACAGGTTAATTACCCCTAGAAGTAAAGGAATTTTGCCTAAGGTCATAGTTGCCCTACATGTTGGGAGGTATCTTGCAGTCCAAGTATCAGAAACTGAAAATCACGAGCCCACTGTTTAATGCTAATTTTGACTTCTGTAATCACTGTCACACCCACTATTGTACCTGTCCCCTGAGGGGGAGCCAAAAGGGAATGGGGCTTCTGTCTTTTTTTTTTTATCTTCACCTGAGGACATTTTTGCATGTACCTTCAGATAGAGTGGGAGGGAGAGAGGGGGGAAGAGAGAGAAACATCAATGTGAGAGAGACACAGAGTGGTCGCCACCCACAGGACCCCAACCAGGGCCGGGGACAAACCGCAACTGAGGTACATGCTCTTAGGGGGAACCAAACCCGGGACTCTCTGGTCCACTGGCCGACGCTCTAACCGCTGAGCCACTGGCCAGGGCGGGGCTTCTGTCTTTAAAAGCGGAGGAGCAAGAAGAATTGAGGCTGCTGATCTGAGGGGAGACCATGCCCTCCGCAGCCCGCCGGTGAAAATAAAGTGGTCCTTTATAATTCTGCTGTGCATCTCATCTCGCGGACACATTACAACAGAACCAGGAAGGAGAGGTGGTGCCATTCCTGCAGGGAATCGAAGGACGGGAGTTGAGTCTAACGGGAGATGTTACCCATGAGTTAACCAGGGGACATGTGGACTGGAGTCAGATGTGGGGAAGGGGGAGAACTGGAAATCTGAGAAGCCTCAGAAGGCACAGCTAGTATTTACACCTGGTAATGGGCAGATACATCCCCTGGAGGAGCCTGGAGTGAAGGCCACAGGGGGCCTAGGGCCTGAGCACCTGTAGGTCTCAGGACAGGAAAGCCAGCGAGGGAGACCGAGGAGTATTGGAAAGCAAGGCATTAAGGGGGAATTCCCAGGGGGAGGGAGACCCATCCCATAATGGAGAGTGCAAAGGGAATGAATGTTCACCAACCCACAGGACCCCAGCCAGGGCCGGGTCGTCAGTGACCTTCAAGAGAAGTTTCTGGAAGGTAGCCGAGAGGATACTGAAGAAGAGGGAATGCAGGAATGAGGGAGGGCGGGGCAGCTGCACACCTCCCTGAATGGGAACAAAGTCTGCGGGAGGAGGGCCGGGAAGGAGAGCTGGGGGGGTGGCCAGCCAGCTGAAGTGGGAAGAGGGGGGACACAGCTGGCTTAGACGTTGTCCATTGTCTTTCATCGTGACGGGTCTGTCAGCAAGTAATTGGAACTTTCAGGGCCACATTTTCCCAACTGCAAAATGAGGGAATTTGACTTAAGTTTTAAAAACAAATAAACCAACATACAACCCAACGCTGATGCTCCAACTCAGAGTTTCTCACCTAGCGAGTTAGGCCACTGCTACAGTGCCCAGCAAATGCCCACGCTGATCCCCTAGCCCTGGGGCTGTGGGAGGTACAGGGCAGGGGGCCGACTCTCCAGTCCCCAGGCCCGTCGCTCTGCCCCCCACCTCCGCAGCCTCTGCAATTGAGTTGCCCAAGTGTGAGGCAATGGGAAAGCAAGTTACCGTTCTCATGTTTTAGGTGGTGAAAAGGTTGGGGGCATTGCAGAGTGCAAGGCCACCCACAGGTTTAGGATGTGGGGCTTGTGGTGGTTTTGAAAGGACGGGCTTCCTTTCCAACATTGCCCAAGCCCCCTCCGCCCTCTCCAGCGGCTGTTTCCTTCTGGAACGCAGCTGCCCGGCACAGGCTGGGGGCCAGTTCCTTGCTTTCGATTCTTCCTGAAGGCAGCAAGGATCAGCCCAGGAGGTGGCCTCCACGGCTGTCGGAACAGGATCTGGGGGACAGTTTAGGTGCGTTGTTGGATGGGTGGTGGATGTCAAAGATAATGGTGGTTTCCTGTACAAAGGTGACACTGCCTCCCCTACCCCCTCTAAGGTCAAAAACCATGCGCATGAGCTGTCCCTTGGGGCAGCAGCTTTGTGCCAGGGCTGTTTGGGCCATGTCGACCCCAGGATACAGTCCTTGTCACACCTGTGTAACTGAAGGGTATCTGGGCTTGAAAGAAGGGCTGTTTATTTATTTTTTTCTTTAATCCTCACCCAAGGATATGTTTAGAGAGAAGAAGAAGAAGAGAGAGAGAGGGGGAGAGAGAGAGAGAGAGAGAGAGAGAGAAATCATCAAACAGTTGCCTCCTTTTGGTGTATGTACGATGCTCTGACAAGTCACCAGGCCAGGGCAGAAGAGCTGTTTAAAACAAACAAAAAAAACTATCTGCAAATTCTTAGCTGCATTAAATCGAGATTTCTCTAGTCTATGCAAACAAAGCAAGACACAGAAATAAATTGGATGCTGGGGTTGATAATATATCAATTCTTATCCATAAACTTAGATTTAAAATGCTCTCTACTTATTGAAACCGTTTCAGTGTTCTCACTGATTTGCTTTGAAAGATATTTGAACTCATAAAATACAGTAATAAAATACTTTTATCTGTTTTTATAGAGCAAGAGTCCCACATAACATTGTGTCTCATAAACTGAAAACCGCTGGTATAGTGCAAAGAGCATGGATGATGGAACGAGACCCGAGTCAAATCCTTGGCCCAGCCACTCAGGACTGATAAGCTATGGGCACATCGCATGCCATTTGCCCGCCAGGCCTCCAGGTCTAGATCTACAAACTGGAGCCAACCATGCCTACTTAACAGGGATTTTTATCTGGTGAGATATCATGTACCTGAGGCAATACTGTCAGTAACACTCCCTCTCTCCCTATCCCCCAGTGTACAGATAGCACTGAATGGCCCAGACCCCTCAGCCCCCTCCTGACAAAGAAATGGTCTGCATGCCAGACAGTCCCTGGGAGGTGCTAAGGCCCAGGGCTAAACCGGCCTGACCTTAACCAGCATCAGCGCCCTCCACTGACAACAGAGCCAGCCAACCTCGGGACCCTTTCAGAGCAGGGCCAGCCACACGCCGCCAGCAGGGGTATGAGGTTGTGGGGTGTCTCCGCGTGTGAGCTTTTCTTTCCACAATGTTGGATGTTTTCTCTGCTCGCCTGCTAACGCTCCTCAGTGGCTGCTCCAGCAGCCCAGTGACAGCTCCTGAAGGGGGTGAGGAACCCCTGTGGGCTGTGGCCCTGTGGCAGCTGGGTACCCCCTCCGAGAAGTCCTTCCTGTTCCATGGGCGCAAGGCCAAGCCGAAGCTGGCACTTCCTGCCACTTCACCTGGTACCCCTGAAAGTTGTAGCCCACTTTGCAAATCCTTTTCTTGGCCCCAAAAGTTGATGGAGATTTGTTGAGAAGCTGCTCTTAATTTCTCATTTGTTGAAAAATGACCCAAAGCAGGAGGAGGCCGGTAATTGTGCAAATTCCATTTGCTTATTGAGCAGAAGCTACCAGATCCCTCAGATTAAGTGATAAACATTCCTAGGGGACAAGGCACGGAACAGTTTTCATTTTAATACTACTGCATTGCCCAGGACTCCGGCATCACTAACCCCAAAGGGGACTGGGAGGGCCAGCTGACTGCAGGGATCCAGCCGGCCTTGGGAAAGCTCTCCGCTTCCCTGAAGGGCAACTGTAGTCATCCAGATAGCGGGTCAACCTCAGGCTTCCCCGCCTGCCCCAAGATCATCTTGCTTAGAGATTTTGGGGCATTGTTGGTTAAAAAAAAAAAAAAGAGTTCAGTCAAGAATTTTATCCTTGCTAGGAATGGCCACTTGAAGTCTGGTCTGGGGACACCAGACACTGTATCTGAAAGAAGTTTTTTGGAAGGAAGCCTTCAGCAACCCTCCTCATTTGCATGTAGAGGAAAGGTGCCGCGTTTCCCACAAGGGCAGCCCAGCCGCCACCGCTGGGAGGGAGGACGCGCTCGTCTTGGTGTCCGCGGGTTCATCCCTCAATGCTACGGGAACGGCAGCTGCCAGGGCAAGAGGAAGAGAGGATGGAGAGCCTTTTCAAAGTCTCGAGCAAGTTGGATACCATAATCATGACCTAAAAAGGCAAAGACTGGACATTCTGATGCTTGCTTCGATGCAGCTTGGTTCAAGCCTGCCAGCCACCTGGTGTTACACACCCACCACCCCGTCTGGCCAGCCTGTGGCTCGGCTTGGTGAGTGACAATGAACACATCACATCACATACTGCTTCATGGCTTCCAGAGATGTGCATACGACCTGGTCTTGTGTGAACTTCATAGCCCAATTGATTATGATCTGCTTTCACAGATTTTTTTTCATTTTTTTTAAAATTAATTTTCGAGAGAGAAGAAGGGAGAGGGAGAGAAACATTGATCAGCTGCCTCCTGCATGCCCACTACTGGGCATCGAGTGCAACCCAGGCGTGTGTGCTGACCAGGAGTTCAACCAGGGACCTCTCGGTGCTATGATCAACCACTGAGTCCCACTGGCCAGAGCCCCCTTTCACAGATCTTAAAAACTGAGGCTCAGAACCAGACTTGCAGACCAGGTGTTCTGGAGGAGCCTCCGATCCCAGGCTGCTTTTGTTCCCAGTGGACACGTCTTCATATCCCACAGCTGACGCCCGGCTGTGCAGGCGGAGACCTCGCGGGTAAATCCGCTTGCCTCGCTCTTCCAGGTGGGTTATATGAAGAGTTTCTTTTCTCACCAGATCCATCCCTGGCTACTCTGTTAATGCAGGGAGCTGGTGAAAATCAAGGATGGAAACTCGGTAATGATCCCGAAGCCAACCTAATGGAAGCGCTGCAACAGATTTTCCACTGCTGGGAGAAGCATCAGACTTCCCCAGAAGTTCAATGCCCACCCAGTTATTAAGGAAACAGGATTAACTTACTTCGTGCAGGAGAGAAATCCCTTGGTAGTCACATGGAAAAGTAGACCGTGATTGGAACCGTGAGGCGGAGAAAGGAGTCAACAGGACAGAAACTCAGAGCGCGAGGTTTCCAAATTAGCAGCAGCGCACTTCAGATGTTCCACCGCAGCGGGTCGCGCCAGGCCCCGCCGGTACCTCGCGGTGTTCTGTGCACTGCCTCCTCAGGCGTCAGGGAAGGGGCACATGGTCACCAGGGAGAAGGGCAGACGCCCAGAGGGGAGCCCAAGGTTCACGGGCTGGCTAATTCTTTCCTATAGTCCATTCTGTTTTCTGTCAACAGTAAGGAAATACATCCTAGCAAATGACATCCAGTAATGCTTTAATTAACTGCAGTATTTCATGCTCCAATATGCACCAAGAAATTACTTCCAGATGGGGAAAATGAAAGCGATTTACATGAAAAAGCAATCTATTTTAAGGAAACGGATCTGTCCCACAGGTATAGGACTTCCAGGGTCCGGGAGGCTATCTACTCTGATAACTGCAAGAATGAGACTGGAAATTTTTACTTACTATACAAAATACAACGGTGTTCTTTACCCCGCTGGCTTCGCACTTGCCCGGTTTCCAAGGCATTGTTCGGGTGGCCCAGCGCAGTGCTCGTAACGTTATTTTTAGCCATTGCACTTGGAATAGACACAACGTGTGAAACACACTTTCACCCTCGAGCAAAGCTGGTTGCTTTGGAGATTTCGCTTCCTGGGAAGAGCAACTGCACCTCCAGCTGTGAGCGTCGGCATTTTCCTTAACATCCATGGGCAGGGCACGCGCGTTCCCGTTCCCTCGCCCCACGCAGCTCAGGGTGAGCTGGTGTCACACCCCTCGCATGGGCAGCTGCCTGACCTGCTCGCCGCCCGTCGCCCCACCACCGTCACCCTGGTCTCTGGCAGTCTGCTCTTGGTCCTCTTTGGTCTGCGCCAGGGAGTCACCCTCGCATGGGAAAGGGGGCACCGTTTTCGGGGTGGTGGGCAGGTCCCAGGGACTGGGTCTTTGTTCTTCAAGAGGGAGGAGTGGTGATCGTTAGCCTCAATGAGCACTGATCTGGGGGGCAAAACACCCTCCCTTGGTTCCCGGTGAAGATGCAAACAGCGCTGTCCCCATCCTGGGCACCTCGAAGCCGGCTCTCAGAAGTCTCTCCACAATAAGAGCAGCAGTGAACTCTTTATCAGTTGTAAATGACTCATATTTATTTTAACCACATAAAGTGATTTCAAGGCTTTTATAAGGGGCTACAGAAAGAGGAATGAACAATATCTGAGTCTAGCTCTTAATAACAGTAATTAGCTACCATTTTTAATCAATGTCTGCTTCTTTATATATGTTATTCCAACATGACAGTAATAAATAAACCTTCCTTTGGGGGCTGGCTCATCAGAACGGGACGAATCCCCGTCAGCATGGGACAGCACAGTTTCTGGCAGGGTCCCGACTAGCCACACGAGTTACATGAAAGCGGCTGGCTATCAGCAAAGCGTCTTCACCACGGCGATCACAGTTTAATTGTACAGTAATTTCACTTGCTCAGAGAGCCGGCAAGTTACACATTTATGAAAATGTCTACAGGAACCGTTCGATACAGCTAATTTCTCTCTACTGCAATGGTTCTTAATGAGGAGGACACATTACAATCACTTGTAGGACTTTTCAACCTTATGGCCAGGCCCCTCCGGACTTACTCAGTCTCCAGGCAGCTGTATCGGTGACAGGAGCCCCGTGACCTGGAGGCACTCCCTCCGCTGAGACCCATGCTCTCCTCTGGGGACGCACTCGCAGCGCTCGGGCCCCATCAGTGAGACATTTAACATGCAGCTTCTGCCGACATCCGCTGACTCCTTGGAGGTTACTGACAGTATAATAAATCAACAGAGCAACTTCCCTGGCTGTAACCACCAATCAGCGGAACACAGGGCTTGACATTTCAATGCCACTATGGAGACATCCAGAAAATGACTCCCCACGAACGAACCAAAAAGGAAGTATGGATCTGAAAACACTGAGTGGCGAGAACCAGGTGCAGCAGCCCCCGGGTTTTCCTGGCTTCCCAGATCGATGACAGATGGCTGCAGTGAGCGTGCTGTTTGGAGACCGGCCACTGTCCCTTCTCGCACAAGCGGGCGGAGGACATAACCTCCCTTGGTGCTAGCCCGTTAACCTCCCCGGACAGACGCGGGCACCCTGAAATCCCTCGGGCTGCCTCGGCTCTCCCCTCCCTCCCCACAGGCCTGCACTTTTCCTATTGAGCCATCTTTTCCTAACTGAGCTCAGCTAAAAGCCACACCTCTTTCTTCCACCATATCCTCTCTCCTCGGTGTTCCTGAGTCTGAGATGCTCACCACATGAGTCAGACCGACCAGCAGGAGTAGGCTGGAGGCTGATGGAGAAACGAGGCCAGGAGAACGCGGGGCCGATGGGCTGAGTGGGGGCGAGAGGCCGACAGAGGGAAGGAGCAGGCGCCGAGGGGTCACAGGGGGAGGGCGGGAGACACGTCGGCTTCTGGGCAGGTTTTCAAGCCTTCACGTTTCCCACCTGACGGCTGTCACAAGTTTCATGAACGTTTAGGAAACGTCCTCTAACCTGAGTGTCATCTGCTGCCCCAGCTTTATCCTGAGGCCTGGTCTGGGCACTCTGTCAGAAGCTCACCTTCCTCCTCAGCCTCGCTCTACCTGGCCGACAGATTGTTCCTACTTCCCGAACCTGCGCTGTGACTCCGGGTCCCTGCAGCCGGGTCACAGCGGACGAGGCTTGCTTTCCAGGGAACAGGGCCACTGTGACCGTTCTCCTGACGCAGGCTGACGGGTGGAGCCCGTGAGGCAACTCTCCTGCGCAGCTGCCTGGCCCCGGGCCGCGGGGGCGCACGGGCAGGCCAGGTTCTGAGGCGGTGCTCAAGGTCAGTGCCCGGTTCCCAGGTCCACGGACCTGGGCTCTTTATCACTGGTGATAAAGTAACATGTCCGTCTGGCACCATACATCGCCTTTGCTGGTTTCAGATCAATTCTACAGTGTTTTGGATTTGAGGACGAACGGGTAGGAAGGGAGTTAGAGGGCACAGGCGTCCTGGGCTGCAGATCAATTCTACAGTGTTTTGGATTTGAGGACGAACGGGTAGGAAGGGAGTTAGAGGGCACAGGCGTCCTGGGCTGCCCATCGCTTCATCGGAGGAGAACGCCGAGGACAGTTTCTAGGAAACTTCCTGGTTTCCCTTCACAGAGGGCGCTCCCTCCCCTAAGTCAGGCGCAGGGTGGGAATAAAGAAATGGAGAAAATACCTCACATCACACAGCGAGTGTGCCAAGCTTAGAAGCCTCTCTCCCAGTCAGATGTGGGTCTGCCCCACACCCAGGCCAGGAGCCCATGGCACAGAGGGCACCTGCGTCCGAGGCCCGGCACACACGTCCCCCCGGGCGGGAGGCACAGAGGCATTGTTTCTGGGATGCACACAGAGAGGGAACCGGAAATTAATGAGTCGTGAGGATACAGGGAGAGATGGGCCACGTCGAAAAGCACCAGAAGCAAAGTATGCTCCCAAACTGAGCTTTACGTGGAAGCGAGCGCCTGCTTCCAGGTCCTTCATAAAGCAAGGCTGGCTTCCTGCACCTGTACCTGCCACTTCATTCACTCGGGCCTAGCGCCAGCCTCAAGCAGCAGCAGATGCAGGAGGGTGAGATCCAAGCTTTGTCACCCAAGCTGCCCAGAAGGCGCATGTGAGGAACCCACGTGCCAGAGAGTGTGACTGCAGAGGGAGGGAGGCTGCGGAGTCCATGACATTGGGACCGTGGAGAGCAGCCCCCCACCCAGCGCTGCCTCTGCCGCAGGAACCAGAGACCACTGAAACTGCCTTGTGACAGCCTGCCCCTTACCTGGCTTCTCCCATTAGGACAGGGATTAAGAGAGGGAATGAGAGACACACATCAACCACCCAAATGTCCCAGGAAGTTGCAACACTGACCATCTGAGTCAGGGGGAGCACAGGAGGGGTGGGGGCTTCCAGGGAGCTACGCTCCTACAGTCTCTTTTTAATTAGTTTCTCCAGTTTGCGGATGCGAGAGGATTCCTGTTCCGGCGTGGGAGCCAGCAGCGACAGGGAGCTGGCGCCCTCCGGCCCGGCGGGCGGCGTGGGGAGCCTCTGGCGGAAGAGCTCCAGCATGCTGCTCTGCTCGCTCCTCTTCAGTCCCTGGGTGGAGAGAGAGCACAGTGTGAAGTCTGGCCAGGAAGGCCTAAGGGGCAAGTGCAGCATCTGGGGTGCTCTCAGCCGAGGGCTGCAAACCGCACAATACTCTGGGCTGACGGCTGACACTCAGCAGAGGAAAGAAAGATAGAAGGGTAGGGGAGGAGGAAGAAGTTGAGAGAAGAAAGGACATGTAAACAGGCCGGGGAAGGTAAAACTTTCTTCAGTCCATTCCTTCCACTGAGCATGGTTCTCGGTGGGGCATGGAGCAATCAGCAAGTTCACATGCCTGTATCCTCCTCCTCACAAGGCCTCTTGGCATGCGGTTTGCGGCAGGGGGCCAGGCACGTGCACCCCGAGAAAGCTCCCCAGGGCCCGTGTCCCACTCCCCCCTGTCAGGAACCACTGGGGTGAGAAGCCCGTGCATGTGGACAACACAAGACCCTGAATTAACCTTCATGTCCAGTATCTTCTGGAAGGTTTCCGTGTTGCAGTCCGTGAGGAGTTTGATGTAGTTGTCAACAAATACCACCGAGGGTTCATGAGGGGCCATCACAACCTACAAGGGAGAGAGACAAGAGCAGGTGCCCACGTCAGCTCACGACTGGAGGGCCCGCCGCACTGTGAGCTGCCCACAGACAGAGAGACAGGCTTACAGCAGCAGCAACCTCAGCCGTGGGAACCCGACGGGAACCCATCGCCACGTCAGTTCAGTCAATGCTCCTAAATGTGCTGAGTCACAAACACCACCTGGACTGCTTTTTATGTGCAGATTCCCGAGTCCTCCTCTGAAGATTCTGAGGGCCTGAGTGGGGTCCCATGTGATTTTTAAAATATCAGGACCATTTTGGAAATGCTATGTTTAGAGGGTTTCCTGTTTGAGAGGTTTCGTGGTACCTGCTCCTTGTGTCTCGACATATCATTGTTCCTGAGGACTGGTCAGCAAAGGCACCGATTTAAGTAGATTATCTCAAAATCCAAACCCCTAAAAGCTGCCTCACTCTTTTCAAGACTCAGAGTCTGGAATTTCATTTAATTCCATTCAAGCAACATATACGCAGGAGGACGGTGATGGCGTCCCGATGCTCACATTCGTTCCCACTTGGTTTGGAAATGCAGTGTCTGACTCTCTTCCTCCAGCCACTGGCTTTGTTTTGAATTCCTGAGCATGCAACTCAGAGCGGCGAGGAGTAGTTCAGGCAGAAATTCTCTGCAGAAACGTCTAAATGTCATTCTTTCATTTCAAAGCACAACATTCATGAAACAAAGATCGAGTCACATTTTTTCAATAAACATGAAACTTGAATGACTTTTTCAGCCATTAGAATATACTCAAGATTGTTTTCCTGTCAGGGAACAAAATCAAGGTCGTTTCAACATGTGTTTGCTATCACACTAATCTGGGAAAACTGGTGTTAATTATTTCATAAATATTTGTACCTAAGTACACATCCACTGAGGGAAGTGTTTTATTATACTTAGGAAACATGGAGAAAATAGATGCTATTTGGGAAAAGTTTAAAAAGAAAAAGGAAAAACATTCCCTGCAGAGATTTCCAAACTCTGCCCGTGAACCAGCTGCAGCAGACAAGGATCAGCGCTGCTTCCAGCTCCTCAGGCCACAAGCGCAAGGTCTGGGAGGACCCTCTGCTGGCCCCACGGCTGCCTCAGCTCCCACTGCTCCTTCTTCCTCCTGCTGTCACCAGGTCATTCTGTTTGGGAGACAGACCTGAAGAGCCTGCAGGCCCAGGAAATGTTAATTTCATGATAGTTCCATTGGTTCTCTAGTTTTGTCCCTTCTTCTCAACAAGTACAGGTGAAAATCAGATGCAGGTGCCTAAAGCCTCAGGCATTCGCGACATCACCCCCCAGATAACAGTTTGTTCACTGGAGGCTTAGAAAGCCCATTGCTGATTGAGCCAGTTACAGAAACATCTGTTCGGCGTTCTTGTGAAGTTGCCGAGTTTGGAAAGCCGAAGCGGCTTATGTGAAAGGGAGTGACTGACAGGTGGGCTGGAAACTCCTGCTGAGAAGCAGAGACCCTTAACTTAGACACTGATTCGCGGAGATACCCTGCCTAATTTCCAACCTCGGCCCAATCTCATTACAAGGGAATCCTATGACAACGGAGAATTCATTTGTCAGGAAGATTTACTGAGCCCCAAGGAACTGTCTACTGATTTTCAACAATGTCTGATTAGGCTAAAATCTAGTCCCACCAAAGAATACGGACGATCCTTTGTGACCTGTGGGGACAGGCCCTGATCTGTGCTTCAAAACCAGCCCCTTTAACAGGAACCCAGGAAGACACAAGCCCACCTTGAGGATCATCTCCGCCCGGGTCATGCCTTTCACAACAATCTTGGTGTAACTGGCAGGCGCTTTCCTCACCACCTGTGAGCCAATGGAAGGTAGATCGAGCAGGACCATCTTCAGGGAATGGGTGTCCAGCAGCAGCTGTGGGAGCGAAGCAGAATCGTACTCGTCACTTCCTATGGACACAACACCTAGTGCACCCATGCCGATTGGTAACAGTTCCCTGATTTTTTTTTTTACTTCCTCACCCAAGGGCATTTTTCCATTTATCATCAGCTAGAGTAGCAGGGAGGGAGAGACACAGACAGAGAAGCATCAATGTGATAGAGCCACATTCCCACACGACCCCACCAGGGCAGGGGGTGAACCGCAACCGAGGTGCATGCCCTTGACCAGAATCGAACCCGAGACTTATTGATTCGCAGGCCGATGCTCTAACTGCTGAGCAAAACCAGCCAGAGCCATTTTCCTGATTTTAAATGTAATAATTCTCACTAGAGAAAACTTAGAAAATAAAACAAATATAAAAGGAAAAACATTAGTTATAATGCCCATCACCCAGGAAAAAAAATAACAAGAAGCCATGGTAAAAATTTGGTATTATTCCTACCAGTCTGTGTATATGTATATAAAAACTAGAATTACACTGTACATAGTTTTATGACCTGTTTTTTTCCATTCAATATAAGAAATTTTTGAATTCTATTTTTCCATCTTAGCAGTCTTTCAAAATAGCATGATTTATGATGGCTATACAGTACTCTGTGTGTGTGTGTGTGTGTAACTTTAACATATTTAACCATTCCCTTACAATTTGTATCTAGATTTTTATTTTTATAAATAATGAGTGCTGTGCTGAACGACTTTGTACATGTAATCCCAGGTCTATCAATGGCATTTCCTTAGGGGGCAGCCTTTGGGACAGATCAAAGCAAAGGACATTTTGAGGCTCTTGATACATATCTTGAACGGCTTTCCAAATGGAACGCACCTACTCACACCTGCCAGTAGTGCAGACAGCACCCTCACTGGCACTGAAAACTGATAAAAATCTCGCTTATTCAACAGGCAAAAATGGTACCCAGTATTGCTGTATTTTGAATTTCTCTGAATGCTAGTGAGGATATAGAAGATTAAACCAAATTTAAACACTTGTCTCTGAGAACAATCTGCCCTTTTTGGTTGTTGTTTCTCTTCAATGCTAATTGTTTGGAAGGATATTAACTTTCCTGATTGCCAGGAATGATGCTAGAAATGTTTCACCTCAATTAGTCTTTAAAACACCCTGGCCTGTAGGTGTTTATGGTTCCTATTTTATAGATAAGAAAATCAGAGATCCAGAGGTTAAATAACTTGCTCAAAGTATCTGCAGGATGGATGGGGTCAGATGAGGAGGTGGGCAGGCTGCAGGGCCCTCTCCAGCTGCCCAAGTTCAGTGGCCCAGGGCAGTGCTGGCTTAGGTCTCACCCTGCTTCCTGCTCACTCCAGGTGTACTGCTCACCGGCGGCTGCTCTTGGCAACCAGGGGGCACCGAA
Source organism: Molossus molossus (assembly GCF_014108415.1). Taxonomy (NCBI): domain Eukaryota; kingdom Metazoa; phylum Chordata; class Mammalia; order Chiroptera; family Molossidae; genus Molossus; species Molossus molossus. Next base: position 41,806,483 of record NW_023425354.1, on the reverse strand, counting down.
ATGGCTGAAGCCCGTTCAGAGAGTTTATGAGAATGGAACACACGTACACCAACCAGACAAAGGCAGCAGTGGAGTGCCAGTCCCACCACTACCACCGCCGCAGCTCTGGTTCAGGACGAGGCTTGCTGTGTCTGCCGTGGCCTGCTGCTCTCAGAAAGCCTTGCATCATTCCATCAAACAAGACCACTCGAGGCTGCAGGATACCCGCATGCCCTCATTCTGCCTGTACTTTCCTATGGACAGGAGAAGTAATGACTAAAGACAGACACTATGAATGGTCACAGTGATTATAATATTGATAATGGCATAAAATTTGGAGAATGTATCAACGTTTTTCTTGGAATAACTTAAATGGAAATATTACTTTCAAAAGATGGTGAGGTATTGACAAACTGATTCTAAGGTTTATATGGAGATACAAAAGACCCCAAACAGCCAACACAATATTGAAGAAGAAGAACAAAGTTGGAGAACTGACATCACCCTGACTTCAAGACTTATTATACAGGTACAGTAATTAAGACAGCATGGTATTGGTAAAAGAACAGACAAACACATCAATAGAGCAGAAGAGACAGCCCGGAAATAGACCCACACAAATACAGTAAACAAGTCTTTCACAAAGGAGCAAGGCAATACAACGGAGCAAAAACAGTCTTTTCAACAAATGCTCCAGGAACAACTGGACAACCACATGCAAAAATGAAAAAGAACAGACTTTACACCCTTCTCAAAAATTAATTTAAAATGGATCACATAGCCCTGGCCAGTTTTGCTTAGTGGTTAGAGCGTTGGTCCACAGACCAAAGGGTCATGAGTTTGATTCTCGGTTAAGGGCACATATCTGGATTGCAGGTTTGATCCCCAGCCCTGGTCAGGGTCATGCGGGAGGCAACCATTTGATGTGTCTCTCTCACATCGATGTCTCTCTCTCTCTCCCTCTCCCCTCCTCCCTCCCTTCCACTCTATCTAAAAATCAATGGAACTCTGGCCGGTTTGACTCAGCAGTTAGAGTGTCGGTCTGTGGTCCAGAGAGACCCGAGTTCGGTTCCTGCTAAGGGCACGTACCTTGGTTGCAGTTTGTCCCTGGCCCTGGTTGGGTCGTGCGGCTGGCAGCCACTCGATGTGTCCCTTTCACATCAATGTTTCTCTCTCTCTCTCTTCCTCCCTTTCCCTCCCACTCTATCTGAACAAAAAATGGAAAAATGTCCTCGGGTGAGGATTAAATAAATAAATAAATGGAAAAATATCCTTAGGTGAGGATTAACAGCAACAACAAAATAATAAATAAAATGGATCACAAACCTAAATGTAAAATACAAAACTAGAAGATAACATAGGAGAAAACCTAGATGACCTTGGGTACGGTGATGACTTTTTAGATATAACTCCAAAGACATGATCTATGAAAAAAATACTTGATAAGCTGGACTTCATTAAAATGGAAACCTGATGTTCTGCAAAAAACAATGTCAAAGGAATAAGAAGACAAACCACAGATTGGGAGAAAATATCTGCAAAAGACACATCTGACAAAGAATTGTTACCCAGCAATCCTGCTTCTAGGTATTGACCCAAAGGAGTTAAAAACTTATGTCCACACAAAATCCTGTACACAGAGGTTTTTAACAGCTTTATTCATAATTGCTTGAACTTGGAAGCAAACAAGATGCCCTTCAGTAGCTGAGTGGATAAACTGTGGTACATCCAGACAATGGAATATTATTCTACTCTTAAAAAAAAAGAAAAAGAGCTATAAAGTCATGAAAAGACAGGAAGGAATCTTAAATGCATATTGCTAAGTGAAAGAAGCCCGTCTGAAAGGGCTACACACTGTGTTTCCAAGACATTCCAGAGAAGGCAAAACTATGGAGACAGTAACAAGATCAGTGGTTGCCAGGGGTTGGGATGGCGGATGAGAGGAAGAGGTAGAGCACAGATTTTCAGGACAGTGACACTACTCTGTATGGGGCTATAATAGTGGACACATGTCATTATACATTTGTCCGAACTCACAGAATGTACAACGCTAAGAGCGAACCCTAATGTAAACTACAGACTTTGAGTTAATAATGATGTGTCAGTGTGGGTTCATCAATTGTAACAAATGTGCCACTCTGGTGGGGATGTTGATAATGAAAGAGGCCAAGCATGTGTGGGGGCAGGGGTATATGGGAACTCTGTACCTGCCCTTCAATTTTGTTATGAACCTTAAACTTCTCTCTAAATAAATAAAGCCTCAATTTTAAAAAATGGTGAGGAAGGAGTAACCTAATGCAGTCATGTGGCCCATGGCCTAAACTCTGTAGGTCAGTCACCTGCAGACCAGGAAAGTGCTAGGGCTTTTGATTTTCTAGATTTCCAGGGATGAAAATTCTTACTTTCCTAGTACTGGTTTTTTGCAAAGGCTGTAGGCTTACAGAGAAAGGTACCCAAGCGTGCGGAGGAGAGACGAGCGTAGACTGCCCGAGGCCTGTACAAAGAGCTGGACATCAGAATACCTCCCAGACCCACACTGGCACCAATCACTGCCCTTCCTCAGAGGTAACCCTCTACAAGCCTCTGAAGAACGAGTATGCTAATTCCAGACAGATCAAATACCTAGACATAAAAAGAAAAACTTTAAGAAGAAAATAGAAATTATTTTTATTACTTATGGGTAGAGAAAAATGTGAAACACAGGAAAGAGTGAAAAATCTACTTTAAAATAAGTCTATATCAAAAGATACATAAACAAGGTAAAAAGGCACACACCTGAAGAGAATGTCTACAATATTGGCAAAAGCAACAGTAACAACAATAGCGGGCACAGATCTGAACAGGCAATTCACAAAAACAGAAACTCAGGTGCTCACAAGGCGTGTGAAATGATAGTTAACTTTATTAGCAATCCAATAAATGCAAATTAAAACCACAACTGAATACCATTTCATACTCATCAGACAGGCAAAAGTAAAAAGGTTGATAATACCACGTGTTGTCATGGATGTGGTATAATAAAAGTGATCCTTACAATGAGAGTATAAATTAGTGAAAGCATTTTGGGGAAAGTTCAATTCTATCTATTTATCTACCTGTCTGTCTGTCTATCTAGTTATCTTTTTTTACTTGAAGATGTGCATCACCCACAATACAGCAGTCATACTTATATCCTTTAGAGAAATTCTTGCCCATGTTAAAAAAATGTTTCCTGCATCCACTGTCTGTAAAAGCAGAAGGCTGGAAACAACCTAAATGTCCATCAGTGGTGGAATGGATAAACAAAGGGTGGCACGTGCGTGCAATGGAATGTGATACTGAAGTTAAAACGAATGAACTCAAACAACATATATCAACATGGATAAATCTCAAAAAACATGATGTTGGGCAAAAATAAGCAAGGGGGGGAAATAGTATATATAGTACCATTTTTATAAAGTTCAAAAATATGTGAAACAAAATTATGTATCATTTGTGAATATATATGTAACATATCCAAACACATATGGGAATGATGAAAATCAAAATCAGAAGCGCAGTTACCTCTGGGTGTGGAGGGAGGGGAATGGCAAGCGAGGGTCCCTGCGGGGCTTCAACAACAACTGTAATGATTTACTTTACATACAAAAGATCCAGAGCAAATGCGGGAGCATGTTGAGATTTGACAGAGTGGTGAGCTGGTATGCTTGACATTATTTTCTCTACTTTTATTAACTGGAAATATTTTTTTTTTTTTTTTTTTTTAAGTATACTCTTTGAGGCCTGGTGAGGATTCAACTTTATCTTCCACATGGCAAATTTTCAGATCCTTGTTAAAATCAAAGTCATGTCTTAGCATTATTTGTTGGTAGGAAAGAAAAATCAATGATTATATTTTAAAACATATGGGGATACTTATTTTTTTATACTTTCTACCTCCCAGAGATATATTATACGCATAAAAAATTACATAGACTTCAGTGAAAGAAAGAATTCTGAATGAACCAGACATAGTTTTCTACTGTCTCCCATATCTTGAGATAAGACATTTTCAATACTTGGCCAGTCAATAAAATTCTGTCCACACTAGACAGCTGCAGAGATGGAAACCTTGGTCTTGGGGTTTACAAAACGCACTGCAGTCAGAAAAGGCAGGAACTAGTCTGACACACTTAGCAGATATCTGGGAAGTCAAGGGGAAAGGCCCCATTTATCACGAGAACCTACTGGTTTTCATCTTTGAAAATAGCTAATAGTTCATCTCCTTAGGCATGAGGCATTGGGCAAGAGGGGGCCACAAGCCAAATTTGTTTGAGCCCCAGGGATAATTTTTGGGGTGGTGTGGCTCATGTTGCTAAAGGGCTACTGGGGTACAGGGCTTGCCAACATACTATGCTTGGGAAAGGTCACCATTACCCAGCAATGGAAAGCTGTGAGGTGTTTACTTCTTTCATATATATATAAATATATATATATATATATTTATATATATATATTTATATATTTTTTTTTTCTTTATTGATTTTAGAGAGAGGAAGGGAAAGGGAGACAGAAACATCTATGAGAGAGAACACTGAATGGCCGCCTCCTGCATGTCCCCCACTGGGGATCGGGCCCACAACATGGACATGTGTCCTGACCGGGAATCGAACTGGTGACCTCTTGGTGCATGGGTCTATGCTCAACCAGTGAGCCACACTGGCTGGGCTTGTTAGAGGGTTTTTTAAAAAGTAATTTTTCAACTTTATTGAGGAACTATTGACAAATATAATTTTATATATATATATATATATATATATATATATATATATATATATTTTTTAAAGTGTACAATGTGGTTATTTGATATACATTGTGGAATGATTACCAAGATCAAGATATTTAACTTTGTGTGTGTGTGTGTGTGTGTGTGTGTGTGTGTGTGGCGAGAATGCTTAAGATCTATTCTCAGCAAATTTTCAGTATATAATACATATTATTAATTATTGTCAGTTATATATTGAGTCCTCAGAACTTATTCATCTTATAACTAAAAGTGTGTACCCTTTGACCTACATATCCCTATTTCTTTCTTCCCCAGACTCCAGCAACTATCACTCTATTCTCTGTTTCTATGAATTTTATTTTTTTAGATTCCACATATAAGTGAAATGTTAAAAGTTTAAACACACATATCTTTAGCATAAGAACTCTGTTATATGTATTACAAATGGCGTCAGCAAAGAGCTGGGGGAGGACAGGATGGAGAGTCAGTGTCTGCTGGGGATGGAGCTTCAGCTTGAGGAGACAGAAAAGGTCTGGAGGCGGACGGTGGGGACGGTAGAACAACAATGTGAATGCACTTAATATTACTAAATTGTACACTTAGAAACGGTTAAAATGGTACGTTATAAGTTTCGCCACAATAAAAAACATCCATGTGAGATATAACGATAACACAAAGGTCAATAAAATAACTTCATGGACATGAACAATATTGCACAAAATTGTTTGGACTTCATAATATGACAGACCTAGGAGGGGGTATGAGAGTGTCTGGTTCAGTGCTCTTTTTTTTTTAAAGATTTTGTATTGATTTATACAGAGAGAGGAAGGGAGAGGGAGGAAGAGACATCGAGGTGATGGGCCGCCTCCCACACGCCTCCTATCAGGGATCGAGCCTGCAACCCAGGCATGTGGCCTGATAGGGAATCGAACCAGCAACCCTTCAGTGGTGCATGGGTTGACACCCAACCAACTGAGCCACACTGGCCGGGGCTGGTTCTGTGCTCTTATTTGAACACAAAGAAACTGAGCGGAGGTGGGACTGGACCCAAGTCTCAGGGTTCTTTTCCCTACACCATAATGTGCTGCTTCCTCTGTGGTAAGTTTGTGTGAATGGGTTCCATTTCTGCTGTGCGCTCAGTCATGGAGAGCATGGCCATAAGACTAATTAATGACCCTGCAAATCCCACAAGGTTCTCTGAAAATCACAAACAGGCAAGAAGCATTACAAATAACTGGTATGGTTCAGTTCCACATGCCCTTGCAACTGCTCAAGAGGACTCTAGGGCCCAAGATAAATAATTCACTTCATACAGTCACCAGGAAGAGAATAAAGAGCAGGAAAATGTCTCCTTCCCTATTTTCAGCACAAGTATTAAAGTAGAATCTAAATTTAGGATCTAGTACCTCTGTGGCCAAGCAGAGGCAGCTGAGATTAGGCTAAATCTTAGCTTTGCATTTCACAGTTTTTATTAAAGCTTGGATTACAGCCACTACACGACCGGAGGCAGACTCTATTTCAGTCTATGAGCATCTCTTTGTTAACTTCGTGACTCCTACGGTTCTGCTGCCTGAGGGAGAGCACCTCCCGCTACATGACTGCTTGGGTTTCTGAGACCAGATATTCAGGGCTAAACGTGGACTTTACATGGGGCTCCTCTGAGGGCCACACTGCCGTTCAGCCCCCTCCCCCCCCACCACGCCCTCTCCCAGGCTGGGCCCAGGCTCCTTATCACCCGCTCATATTTGTCTGAGAAAGTAACACTCTACTTTCACAGATGGTTTTCTCATTCCCGTTTCAAAGCAGGAGTCAAGACGGGCTAAACTGTTATTTTTCTGAAGATAAGGGCTTTGAGTCTGAGATGATTATTTCAACATTCTTTTAAAGAGAAAATCTGGGGAAAATAGATATAATATTGGATTTATGTGACGATATGAAAATATCACGGTTATCAGACACTAAATCAGCCAGCAAGGCTGGGGCAAAGCTGCGCTCCCCTGAACACATGTTCCCAATGAGTCACCTTTGTGCTCCAGTGGCTTCATCATGTCTAGAGACAGAAACCGAGGATGCTAAGGCTTCTTCCAGACACACTGATCGTAATCGCTCGCATCCTCTCTGATTACACACAATAGTAAGGAGAACAGAATCAATTCCCAGTGAACATGTGCTAATGAGACAACACATTGGGGCATCAGGCTGCTGTTTCCAACGGAGACTGATAGTTCTATGCTTATGACATGCAAGTGTCAAGAATTTCAAAACACTGAAATGCTCCGGTGTCTGAATCCACGCAACCTCCAGGACGTTTTCTGAGACAATACGGGTGTGGCAAATGTAGGTTTACATTTGTGAGTACATAAAACAGAGTGTATTCTTGTGTTATTACTTATTTTATTTACTTATTTATTTTTTTAATCCTCACCCGAGGACATTTTTCCATTTTTTGTTCAGATAGAGTGGGAGGGAGAGACAGGAAGACAGAGAGAGAGAGACATCGATGTGAAAGGGACACATCGAGTGGCTACCACCCGCACGACCCCAAACAGGGCCGGGGACAAACTGCAACCGAGGTACGTGCCTTTAGCGGGAACAGAACCCGGGTCTCTCTGGACCGCAGGCCGATGCTCTAACCGCTGGGCCAAACTGGCTAGGGCGTGTTATTACTTATTAATCATTGTATTATCACTGTAAACCTCCTTTTGCCCATCCCTGTATTTCTGACTGGTTAAAGGTGGTCAGCCAGACAGTTAGCGGCAAACACTGGCTAGATGTTACTCTGCAGAGAGACGGGCAATGACAGCAGAGACTCAGCATGTCCCCAGTCTGAGGAAGCTTACCTTGCTGAGAGCTGGCATTTGCGGAGGCCTTCCCCTGCGCAAGACACCGTACCCAGCGCTGTATGTGCATTAGCTATTGAATCCCTGCAACTACCCTGTGAGACGGTACTAGGATTGTCCCCATTTGATAGATGAGGAAACTAAAGTGCTGGGAGGTTAAGTAACTTGTCTAAGGACGGACAAACAGTTGCTACGTCACAGACAGGATTCAGCCTCAGACTCAGTGATTCTGGAGCCGGTGACCTTAATGCTCACACCACCCTGCCTTTCCACAGCCTAGCAAGGCCGCTCACTCACAAAGAGTACAAAAACACGCATCGCACTTACAGAGTAGAGAAATCCCCCATATTCACAGAGATCACATCTCTCTGGCTTTGAGGCTTTACGAGGCCCAAGATGCACTAGGACACATGCCACTTACTGATGCATGACACCAGCACAGCCACGAACCCAGTGTGAGGACAAGTCATGAAGCTGGGGGAGAGCCGGACCTCTACCAAGTCGACTAACTTGATGGAAGAGCAGGAGTTACAGAAATGGCTTGAATTATATAACCTTCTTTCTTAAAAATGTAGTTTGAGTTCTTTCAAACATATAAAGTAACTGACACAGGTTCACTAATTGTTGCTAGGTAGAGGCCAAGAAAGAATTTATTTCAAACTTTGGTCAAGATGGTGGCGTAGGTAAACGCGGTATCACATCCTCCCACAACCACATCAAAGTTACAACTAAACTACAGAACAGCCATCATTCAAAACGCCTGAAATCAAGCTGAATGGAAGTCCTACAACTACGAAATTAAAGAAGCTGCCACATTGATACTGGTAGGAGCGGGGGAGGCGGACAGGCTGGTCTCACACCCACGTGTGGTGGATAAAAATCAGGAGGACACCTCGGCTGGGAAGGTCCTCCCTGGGGACTGAGGGATCCCCATCCCACTCCAGGCGCCCAGCTCAGGGTTCCAGTGCCAGGAAGAGAAGTCCCCATCACTTCTGGCTGGAAAAACCAACGGGAACTGAGGCTCAGGGGGGCTGAGGCTGCGGGAGCCCCCAGGCAGCTCCTTAAAGGACCCGTGCACGGACTTATCAGACTTGCACCCTCCAGGCTCCCACGTCGGGGAGGCAGCTTGAAAGGCACCAGAGTCATATGGAGAAGAACTGAGTTGTTTGAACTGAACTGTTGGAGCAAGGGCTGGAGAGGCGGCTTTCTGTCAGAGGCCTTTGTTCCTTTGGTGAGCCCTTCCCTGGGGCGGCAGACAGCCACCATATCTGGGACTCCAGCAACCTGGCTCACACTGGTAGCCCCGCCTTGGTGATTCCCTGAGGCCCTGCCCCACCCAACTTTCAGGCCCACCCAAGCTGTTGCCAGTTGCTTTACCATAGGATTGGCCTGTCTTGGATCCTGCTTCAGGTTTTCCTAAATTCTTTCAAACGAGCAGCATCTGGTCTCAGCGAGCCCCATACCTCTCGTTAAGTAATACACAGAAACAAACACAGGGAGGCAGCCAAAATGAGGAGACAAAGAAACAGGTCCCAAATGAAAGAACAGAACAAAACTCCAGAAAATGAACTAAGCGAAATGGAGATAAGCAACTTAACAGACGCTGAGTTCAAAACAGTGCTTGTAAGGATGCTCAATGGACTTAGTGAGAACCTCAGTGAACTTAGTGAAAGAGCATAAAAAAGGACCAGTCATAAATGAAGGAGGCACTAACTGAAATAAAGAATAATTTATACAGATTCAATAGTAGAGTAGGTAAAGCTAAGAAGCAAACCATCGCGTTGGAATATAAGGAAGCAAAAAACACCCAATCAGAACAGCAAAAAGAAAAAAAGAATCCAAGAAAATGAGGATAGTGTAAGGAGCCTCTGGGACAACTTCAAGCGTACCAACATTTGCATCTTGGGGGTGCCAGAAGGAGAAGAGACAGAACAAGAAATCGAAAACCTCTTTGAAACAATAATGGCAGCTCTGGCCGGTTTGGCTCAGTGGTTAGAGCGTCCGCCTGCGGTCCGGAGAGACCCGGGTTCGGTTCCCGCTAAGGGCACGTACCTCGGTTGCAGTTTGTCCCCGGCCCTGGTTGGTCGTGCGGGTGGCAGCCACTCGATGTGTCCCTTTCACATCAATGTTTCCCTCTCTCTCTCTTCTTCTCTCTCCCTCCCACTCTGTTTGTACAAAAAATGGAAAAATGTCCTCGGTGAGGACAAAAAAAAAAGAAACAATAATGGCAGAAAACTTTCCTAACTTGGTGAAGGAAACAGACATACAAGTCCAGGAAGCACAGAGAGTCTCAAACAAGATGTACCCCAAGAGGCACACACCAAGACACATCATCATCAAAATGCAAAAGGTTCAAGACAAAGAGAGAATCTTAAAAGCAGCAAAAGAAAAGCAGTTAGTTACCTACAAGGGAGTCCCATAAGACTGTCAGCTGATTTCTCAAAAGAAACTTTGCAGGCCAGAAGGGAGTGGCAATAAATATTCAGAGTGATGAAACGCAAGAACCTACAACCAAGATTACTCTGTTCTGCAAAGCTGTCGATGGCCAGATAAAGAGCTTCCCAGACAAGGAAAAGCTAAAGGAGTTCATCATCATCAAACTATTATTATATGAAATGTTGAAGGGTCTTCTTGAAGAAAAAGATAAGAAATATGAACAAACAAAATGGCATTGAATATACATATCTATTGACAATTGAATCTACAAACAAAATGAACAAGCAGAACAGAAACATTCTCATAGATACAGAGAACATTTTGTTGGTTTCCAGATGGGAAGGTGGTTGGGGGAAGAGGCGAAAAAGGTGAAGGAATTAAGAAGTACAAATTGGCTGTTAGACTGAAAAACCTCAAACGGAAGGGGGGTGGAAGGTGGGAAGAAATAAACCAAAGAACTTATATGTATATATGCATAACCAATGGACACAGACAACAGTTTGGGGAAAGGCAGGAGGGGGGCGGGAGTGTGGAGGAGGGGGTCAATGGGGGAAAAAGTGAGGAACATCTGTAATACATTCAACAATAAAGATAAGTTTAAAGAAATCAAAATAAAAATTTTAAAAAAGGATTTATTTCAATGAATGTATGAAAATAGTTTATGATCAGTATATGAATAGTCTGCATCTAAGTAGATGTTTTTAGAGAATTAGGGGCTAAATATTATTGTTTCTTTTAAAAAACTACCCTCTGAACTTAAACTACTCTGTGAACTCAAACGGCTCATATTTCGGGTAGTCTCAATAGGTGGTAGCTGAAAAGAGGTGACTTCGCTGTGGCAGTAACTCAATTCATGTGCTGAGCTGACACAGTCTATGAAGAGAAGTCTTTTTTTTTTTGTACATCCCCCAGCGGGAACTGAACCCAGGCCTCTCTGGTCCGCAGGCCGAAGCTCCAACCGCTGAGCCAAACTGGCCAGGGCTGAAGAGATGTCTTAAGGCACAGGATCCAAGTGAATGGAGTGGAGCTAACTAAGGAAGACTTCTTGGGGGAGGTGAACAGAGTTTCTCGGCACCAAAACAAGAAGCCTTTCTTTGCTATTCTCAGTGGTCTCTGCCATGGAATCCAGAGCCTCTGCTGCTGCCTCTGCCTGGACTCTTCTCCTAGTCCCTCTCGAGCCCCAGCTCTCAGAGGAGCCCTCTCTGACCATCAAATGCAAAGCCATTTCTCCCTCACGCCCATAACCTAGTTTTATACCCTTTAGCATACCTATCTTCTAATTTCTTTGTTAAGTTGTATATTATCTGTATTTTCTTACTAGAATATAAGTATCATAAAGGTGAGATCTCTTCTGTCTTGTTCACTGTGGTGTATGTATACCCTGTACCTAGGAAATGCCTGGGTACTTAGTAGATGCTCAACAAAAAATTTTTACATAAATGGATAACCGGATTAAACCATCAGGTCACCATACTGATCCAAACGGGAAAACAGCAATTTTATTCCTCCAGAGCAGATCTATACTAGAAAGATACGCGTTTGATCTACGACCAAAGCCATAGAGACCCTATACCGATTTCATCTCACCTGTTCTGCTCCCACCATGCTAATTGGCTTGCACTTGAAGAGGTGGGTGATGAACTTGGGAATGAAGGAGCTGTGGATAAAAACAAAACGACAAATTAAGCTTTTTCAGTCTTCTGTCTGTTAAGAACTGTAGAAAAAAAATTTTAAGGCCCTGCTTCTTTCCAGCAGGAAACTAAGAAACAAAGTAGACACTTCTGTGGCCTCCCAGCATCCATTGCCTTTTTTCCATTGCCAAAGCCCTGGTTTTATTTAGGTACACGTGGCCTTGGGATGCCAGGGAAAAGTTGATCCCGCCTGAACTACAGAGCGGAAGTCTAAGTAGCCTCAGCCAGTCAGAGTGTGGCATTCCCTTGGTAACGGTTGTTGGTTCTGAGATGGGAACATGATCTAAGCTGGCCCAATCAGATTGGAGGGAAGGATTTTATTGCATGGTTGTGGCCAGACTATCTCTTCTTCTTTAGGTATTCTTGTATTTGGTTATAAAAGCAGCCGTCTCTCCACCATTCTGAGGATGAAGCCAGCCCTAAGGCAGTGAGTAGGATAAAGAACTTGGGTCCTTAATGACATGGCTGAATCCCTGAATCAACCATCCTTGCATTTGCCCCTACTCTGGGCTTCCAGTTAGATGAAATAAAAAGCTCACCTTCTGTATAAGTCATTTTGAATCAGGGCTTCTATCACTGGTAGCTAAAATCACCTTAACAGGTATGAGAGTGAAACATACATGAGGTCGTTATGGGACCTTAAAGGCAAAAATGGGAAATAATTGTTAAGGGAGTAACTGTCAGATCAAGAATGAAATATCTGATCTTCCCCAATTTACTGGGGACTGCAGGGCAACTTGGGTTCCACTTATGCATTCACTGGTTGAACCGATGATGATGCTTGTTTGGGGAAAGGGACAATGACATTTTAATAAGTCAGGGGCGTTTTAGAAAAAACTGCAGAGGATTGAATAGGGAAAGCTGGGTTGTCCTGGTGCAGAAGAGAAAGTATGGGAACTAGAAATGCCTACAATCAAGGCCAGGTCCAGAGTGACAGACCTGAAGTGTCTTAAGGGCCCATGACCAGAGGAGGCACAGTGGCAATAAAGCAGGATCTGTAGGCCGGCAGACTGGATCGCATCCACCCAGTCACTGAAGTCAGAAACTGAGTTATCCTAGACAGCTCCCTCCCCCTCAACCCCTATATCCAATCAGCTACCAGCTCTTCCCCTGAACCCCCACATCCACCCCGCGACCATTCCCACTGCTACTGCCCTTTCTCACTTGAGCTCTTTCCACTGTTTCCTAACTAGTCTCCCAGCCTTCAGCCTCATCCTTTCGAGTCCATCTGCCACCAAAGGGATTTATTTCAAATGCAAATATGATCAAGACCTTCCCCTGATTAAAACTCTTATAAGGCTGCAGACAAGGCCTTCCTCGGTTGTCTTTTTAAAAAAATTTTAATTGATTTTTTAGAGGAAGAGAGAGAGAGAGAGAGAAACACTGATTTGTTGTTCCACTTATGAATTGACTGGTTGCTTTTTGTATGTGCCTTGACCGAGGATTGAATCCTGAAACCTTGGTGTATCAGAATGATGCTCTAACCAACTGAGCTACCCCCAGACGGGGCTTGTCTTGATTCTGTCCCAGCCTCATCATGCTAAGTAAGCCCTGGCACCCTATGCTTCAACCAGGTGAGCTACTCGCAGATCCCACAGTTCTGCAGGCTACTGTATGCCTCTGTGCCTTTGTGTACACGGCTCCCTGTCTGGAATGCTCTTCCCCGCGGCCTTGTGGGTCAGTCAAGGACATCTCACCTATAAAGCCTTTGTAGTCACCATATTCTTTCTACCATATTCTACATAGAGTCCACAGACCCCTAGTCTAACATCTAACCTACTTTATCACACTTATTTGCTTACATGTCTGTTACCCTCCACTTTACCGTAAGGCAAATGAGAATTAGGATGATGGTTATTAAGTCAAAGCATTTAATTCTGTGTCTGAGACACAGCAGGTACTCAAGTTAATGCCTGTTGAATAAATAATAAATAGTAATAAAAATGACAGCAGCTACCACTTTTTTTTTAAAATCCTCACTCAAAGATATTTTTCTATTTATCTTCAGATAGAGTGGGAGAGAGGGAGAGAAAGGAAGAGAGAGAGACACACACACACCGACTGGTTGCCTCCTGCATGACCCCAACCAGGGCTAGGGACAAATCGCAACCTAGGTACATGCCCTTGGCTGGAATGGAATCCGCGACTCATTGGTCCATGGGCTGACGCTCTACAGCTGAGCCAAACCAGCCAGGGTGCAGCTACCACTTTTTGAAGTCCTAATAACGTGGTGGGTAACTGTTAAGCTCTTCTCCATCCCCTTGGGATGGTGGTGGCTATTGCTCTTGGCTGGGGAAACTCCCATCTCTGAGGTTTCTAGTCTTCCACTGGGATTCTAGAAGGATGAGAGAGATGGGCATCCTGTTCCCAGCTCACCCAATATGGGCTTCATAATAAAATGAAAAGGCTTGCCCAGCTCGTATGGCTCAGTGGTTGAGGGTCGACCGTTGCACCAAGAGGTCACTGGTTTGATTGCTGATCAGGGCAGATGCCCAGGTTGTGGGCCCGATCCCCAGTGAGGGGCATGCAGGAGGCAGCCAATCAATGTTCTCTCTTATCGATGTTTCTCTCTCTCTCTCCCCCTTCTTCTCTCTCTAAAATCAGTGAAGAAAAACATAAATAAATAAAATAAAATGAAAGGACTCTGAGAGAAGTGAGGCTGGTGCTGGGACTAGCCAAGTAAAGTCACGCTAATGTGTGACCACACTGGAGATTTTTGGCCACAGTAAACTTTTACAGAGATACTGTTTCTACCAGTTCTATGGGGAGTGTCACCATGTGATTTATCAGCAATGCTTTCAACACACACTAATGAGCACACTGAGAGCGAAGGGAATGTCAATCCTGGTTCATCTGCCATACTGCAGACATTAACGCCTCCCTGGAGAGGCCACTCGATCTCTTCTTGACAAAGTGGAAACCGAAGCTGACGCCACAAGCCACTCCATAATTGTGGTTCCTCAGGGATTTATTTGTGAGGCAGAAGAAAAGCCTTAATTGAATACAAACAGGGAGATATTTGGGGAGGACAGAAAGTTGGAGTTCTAAATTACCCTTCGGGACTTGGAGGAGAACAACCCAAATACAGTAGCTGGGACTGGGCTGACCTTCCTGAAGCCCTTTGCCGAGGTGTTTGCCAAAGTGCTTGCTTGATAACTGGTCAGAGGAGGCACTGACCCTCTACACTGTCTGGTGGGGGGGGGGGGGGGGGGGGGGGAGGGGGAAGCAGTGCTGCAGCCAGACACTGACTGGCTGGCAAAGGGCCCAACTATTTCCCTGCTTCAACACATCAAGCCAGGAAGAGCCACACAAAAGGATGTGGCAGGAAGACACGCAGCTCAGTGCTCACTCCCTCCACCCTGGCAACGGAGCCCCCTGACTCGCCCTTCCTGACTTCTAGTACCTTTTCTGGACTCAAGGACATCCCAGGGGATCAATTCTGGCAGCCACAGCTACAGCTACTATGGGGAAGGAGGAAGAGAAGGCTCAAAGAAACAGAACTGACGGTTCCTACCCTTCAAAAGCTCATAATCTCACTGGTGAGACAAAATGTATATATGAAATCACTGAAACAGAATTTTAATTATTCAAAAGGGGGGGAGCAGGGACACAGCTCTGTCCACATGATTCAAAATATCAGGATCCCCTCCTCACGTTTCTGTTTGTCTTGACGTGGTTGATGATTACGTTGCTGTTACTGCTACCGATGACTTAGGTGGATTTAGTTTTATTATTAGGCTTCTTCTGGGTACAAAACAGTTAGTTTGCCCGCCGACGAGAATGAGCCCTCACTGGCTGGTGGAGACCCCTGGACGGTGGGCGTGCCACTGGTAGGTGTGGCCTCAAAGTAACCCAGTGAAAGACTGTTCCAGGACTTACTTTGCAAATTTAATGCAGAACTGAGTGAAGTATTTCCGTGTCGAAGCCAGGTTGTCACGGATGATGGGGACGTTCTGCTTAATGTGAAGAATGACAGAGGTGACATAGGGGCTCTGGTCACCAACGTGCTCCACATTCTGCCACTGCATCTGCAAATGGAGACAGGACAGGACACGCCTTTAGAAGCCCCACAGGAGGACAGCCTTACCTGTTACCAGGGAAGGGGCAAGGGGAGTGGAAAGTAGGCCACAGCTTGCTACCACAGTTGCCATTTTGTTTCGGAGAATGTGTCTTACCCGGTTGGCAGTGGCTGACTGTGAATCAAAACAAGTGCGCTCACCTCATCTTTGACAGTGAGGCATGACTCAGGCATCTTTTCCTTCCCTGCCCCCCTCATGCTTGAAACAGCCCTCCCTTCCCTTCCACGTGGCCGTCTTCTACAGACACCTCACGGGGAGCCTGTTCTTCTGTCCGCTGGTGCGCCAGACAGGGACTGTGGGAGAGCAGAACGGCAGCCTGCGCGACCAGACAGGTAGCGGGGCTACAATAAATGAAACCTGGACGAGAGCTAACGTGTGCCTTTATTTCACGTAAATTGAGGAGGTTTTATTTTATTTTATTTTTTAGAGAGAGAAAGAAACACCAATGTGAGAGAGAAACACTGATCAGTTGCCTCCCATACGTGCCTCGACCGGAGATTGAACCTGCAACCTTTCAGTACACAGGACAATGCTCCAACCAACTGAACCACCGGACAGGGAGGGAGGAGCTTTTTAAAAAAGGAAACTGGAAATAATATGTGGTGTGAGACCTGCTTCCAAATAATCTGGGGTTGAAGGGAATGAATACAACAAGGTTAGTGAAGCTTGGTGATGGGCACATGAGGTTCATTATGTTTGCCCTACTTTTGTACATTATTGAAATTTTCCATAATAAAACATTAGATTCTCACTTATAAAACCTTTGGGATTATGTTGGGATTTCAATCAAGGGAAAGGAGAGAGGCTCTCTGGCAAACCCGAGGGGCAGATCAGAGGGTAAGGCAGCAACAGGGGAACAGGGCAAGGATGAGGCACAGGGACTGTGTGGATGGCGGCGGTGGAAGAGATGAGCATCACCGAGAGAGCACTGAGGTGGTCCTTGACCAGGCCTCGGACAGACATGGAGAAGAAGGGGTGCTGTAGCGCCTCTTCCCCCTCGGGTAGGTACAGGAGAAGAGGGCAGCAGCAGCCCAGCTCTCGGCCTTCCTGGAAGCTGGGCAGGGTGGGCACTCGAATCCCGAAGAGAGTGGGAATGTGCTGGAGGAACTCTGCTGAGTCAGCCTCACAGAATGGAGCTGGGCTGTCTGCGAAAAAGATCCAAAGCCAAACACAAACCATATAATATGTTCATAGAAGGAGGGCAGTAGTTCTGAGGCCTTGATGTCTCTGGCAAGAGAACACTATTTTTATAGAGCTCTTGGGGAGAGAAAAAATTCAATACTGAGAGAACTTGTTTAAAGGAATCATATTGTACATGGACGATTCCCCAGCTCCTGGGAAGCTCAAGTGACTTTATGCCTTGTCCTAATGTTTCTTTAAATCAGCAGATGTTTATATTCTAAAAGCTTCAGGTATGTATAAGCACAGAACCCTAAAAAAGCAGGAAGGAACCTCCACCTTCATTTCACAGATAAGAAAACCAAGGCCCAGAGACTTTAAGTCTTGTGTGCAGTGTCACAACGAGGCTCCAGACATAAAAGGTCTCTACTTTTTTTTACTGGGGAAAAACAGAAACAAACACTGGAGAAAGAGTGGAGAGGTCTGGTATGAACTGACTTTATATTCTAATGCTTTGGTTATGTGTAATATTTTCCTCATTCTCTTTCATCTCATTCAAGAGACTTCCTTTTCTGTCTTATGCTAGAGATTCGACCCATCCATGCAGGGAGTATCCTGGGTGACTTCCGATGAGCTCGCGGGGTGAGGCCAGAACGGGCAGGCGCTGTCAGCGTCTCCGCTCCGTCTTGCTTTCCCCAGCTCCGCAGCAACACCTGGAGCAGAAGCTCCGGGTAAACACTAAGCCGGGGAAGGAGACTGACCCCAACCCTCTAATCAACACAAAGTGCTTCCAGAGTAATGACTACTGTTTTCCAAGCTGGCCGAATTTTATATTTCAACATCTCAGAAAGTGAATAAACAATTGTCTAAACATGCCAGCCCTCCATTAATAGAAGACCACAAAGGGAGGTGGCAACATGCCCTGTCATTGGTTAAAGGCAATTCTGAAGTAAGACAGGGCAGGGGATGTGGGCTGTGGGACTTCAAGTTCCTGCTGGTGAGCTAGAGCTAACTTCTTTTTAAAAAATTAAAAAAAAAAAAATTCTCACCCGAGGATATTTTTCTATTTATCTTCAGATCGACTGGGAGGGAAAGAAAGAGAAAAAGGGAGAGAGAAACACTGATGTGACAGGAACCCATCGACTTGTTGCCTCCCGCTCGACCCCGACCAGGGCTGGGAATGAACCGCAACCGAGGCCCGTGCCCTTGTCTACAATTGAACCCGTGACTCATTGGTCTGCGGGCCAACACTCTAACTGCTGAGTCAAACCGGCCAGGGCTAAAAAAATTTTTTTTTAAGTATGTTTTTATTGAATTTAGAGGGGGAGAGAGAGAGAGAGAAACATTGATGTGAGAAAGAAACATCAACCCGTTGCCTCCCATATGCACCCTGACCAGGGATCAAACCAGAAACCTGGGTAGGTGCTTTGACTGGGAATCGAACCCTGCCCTGACCAGGGCTAGAATCTGCGACCTTTCAGTGCATGGGACACACTCAGTCAACTGAACCATACAGGCTAGGGTGACCTAATGTCTGTTGATTACCAATGGCCAGGTCAGTGCCCGCATTTAGAACATATGTGAAGAGATCTAATTTGCTTTAATACTTTAGCCAATTATGATGCTCACCACTGGTCAAGTTAACAGAAGTATTAAGCAAAAGTCAAGCAGATTCATGATTTTAAGTTTAAGTCAGCTTAATGAAGTACTGAAACAACTTAAAGTACTGGAGAACAAAGAAAGTTAACATCACATTTACTATTTTTTAAAAAAAATCCTCACCCGAGGATATTTTTCCATTTATCTTCAAATAGAGAAGGAGGGGGAGAAGAGAGAGAGAGAGAGAGAGAGAGAGACAGAGACAGAGACACACATTGATGTGAGAGAGACACATCGACTGGTTGCTTCCCGCATAACCCTGACCAGGGCCGGGGATGAACCGCAACCGAGAAATGTGCCCTTGACTGGAATTGAACCCGTGACCCTTTGGTCTACAGGCCAATGCTCTAACCACTAAGGAAAACCAGCCAGGACTCCTATTTTATTTTTAAATTGCAAGACATAGTTAACAGTGATTCTGTCTAGTCACTGCCTCAGATAGCTAATGCTTGCCATCATCCATCCTGGAAGACTTAGGTTTTGGGTTGTAACTTGAATGTCCCAAGACACCTGCATTAGGACCTACTATGTGCAGGTCACTTTGCCTGGCACTTTGCACACATCGCCTCAGTTACTATTCATACATGATCTCATATAGTTCTCCTTACGATTTTGCAAATGAAGAAACTCAAAAAGCTCAAAGAGGTGACTTGCCCAAAGTTACACAGCTGGTAAATGGTAGAGACAACCTAGATCTGTCTAAAGCCCAAGTACCACACCAGGCTGCTTCCTAGACACTGCCTAAAAAACAGTTACAAAAAAAAGAATGAAAGCATTTACTTCAAGGCAAGCGGTTTCTGAAGGAGAAACGGATGAAATATACAGTGGTCAAGCACAGCACTCTTTCAAAACCAGAAAGAAGAACAGCTTGCATTGGAAGAACAATCACCATGAAAAGCCATCTGTAGAAATAAGACTCCAAGTTTTCCAGGTAAATGTGGCATCTGACATTTAAAATTTACCCCTCCTTACTTAAAGCGTCTCCTTTGGTGCTTTTTTGTTCAGGGGGTGGGGTGGAATACCACTGGTAGTATATAAACCACGAGGAAAACAGTTTGCAAAGAAGTAGTAACTGAGAGATAGGGTTGGTAGAAACACAAGCAAAGAGATGATCAAGGTAACAATGCTAGAGCCTCCAGGACACCGCCCATAGCCACAGGGAGAGACTGTGGGACCCAGGACATCTCCACTGCCCATGGTTTCTGCTGCCGGAGGAAGGATGTGTGGCTGATGTTGACACTTCACAGGGACGGTTGGGGAGATAATCACTTCCTATACAGAGCCCGCTCACTGTAGCAGAGAATTCTGACCAATCCACTCATTAGAAAACAAAGCTCCCCAGCTAGCTGACTATGAAACTTTATTTTCTGTATGGCTCTATGAAGCTTGGAAAGAAATCTGAGAAACAAATTTTCCTCAACTGAAAATTCAAATTCTCACCTATTCATTTTGATCATGGGACTAGAGATGTACAAAGCACAGACTGAGATATTTGGATTCTGCAAACATTTCAGGCAACTGGAATCTAGTGATATAGTTTAGAGTGCTGGGACACTGGCCCCGAGCAACTGCCTTTGCTCAGGCTCACACACACACACACACACACACACACACACGCACGCACTTTAGTGCTTGTCTGGGTCACTCTATGCATACAACAAGCATTTGCTATATTTACAGGTATCCTCTGCCTGTAGAGCAGTGGACCAAGCACGGTGTGGGAATAAAAAGGGAGAAGGAACCTTTTTCGAGTACCTACTATATACCAAGCATCATGATAGACATTTTCGCACAAACTTACTGCTTATAATAATGCAGAAAGGAAGTATTACTCCTGCTGCATAGATGATAAGACAGGCTGGAGGACAAAATATGACTTGCTTAATTAAGCATAACTGAAAAGTTAGCAGAACTGAGACCTAGAAATTGGTTTATCTAAGTCCAATGCTCATGTCCTTTCCATTTTACCATGTTGTTTTCCAACAGAAGTGTTACCACCCTAAATGAACTTGCTATGAGAAGGACCTGGAGCAAGCAAAATCTACGTGTAGCACGAGCTTGTACACGTGTAGATGATGTGAAAGTGGTGATGGTGGTGCAGAAGGTGAGGAAGAAAAGACTCTCACCAATGTGGTCAAGCTCCCAGGGGAAAACCAAGACCCAGCATAGGAAGTGGAGTAACAAAAGCTTTCAATAAATATATCTATTTCTTTTTTCCACTCACTGCTGGGCCATTGGAAAGGTAAATTTGTACAATCTTTCTTAACAGTAATTTGAAAACACCTATAAAAAGTCTTAGTATTTTACAAAACTTTTATTTATTTATTTATCCTCACCCGAGGACATTTTTCCATTTTTTGTTCAGATAGAGTGGGAGGGAGAGAGAGGAAAAGAGAGAGAGAGAAACATCAATGTGAAAGGGACACATCAAGTGGCTGCCACCCACACGACCAACCAGGGCCGGGGACAAACTGCAACCGAGGCACATGCCCTTAGCGGGAACCGAACCTGGGTCTCTCTGGACCGCAGGCCGACGCTCTAACCGCTGAGCCAAACCAGCCAGGGCAAAAGCTTTTATTTTTTTATTAATTTTTTTAGAGAAAGAGGAAGGGAGAGAGAGATAGAAACATTCATGTGAGAGAGAAACATCAATCAGCTGCCTCCTAGAAGCCCCCCACTGGGGATGAGCCCGCAACCCAGGCATGTGCCCTGACCAGGAATTGAACCAGGACCTCTCAGTCCATGGGACGATGCACAGTCCACTGAGCCACACCAGCTGGGCTATAACTTTGATCTCTGTACAGTGATACCTCGGTTCTCGAACATAATTCGTTCCAGGAGGACGGTCGAGAACCGAATTGTTCGAGAACCGAAGCAATGAAACCCAATAGGAAAGCGTGACTCCACAAAGCGTGACTCTCTCTCTGCACTCACACTGATGACGCAAGCAAGGCGCGCTGGGCCGAATGAACGCCATTCGGCTCAACTCGGCTCATCTCGGAAGTTCGAGTTCCAAATATTTGTTCGGATTCCGAGACAAAAGTTTCTCGAATCTCCTGGTCGAATACCGATTTGGTCGAAAACCGAGGCGTTCGAGAACCGAGGTATCACTGTAATTCCCTTTAAGACAATTCATCTGAAGTTAATAATTATGAATGTTTAGAAAATACACACACACACACACACACACACACACACACAAGATTGTCCATCTCCAGACTGTTCATAAATGTGAAAAATTAGAAATAACCTAAAAACCTATCAAAATTGAATTAATTACATACATTTTAAGGGAAGGTGTAGACTACAGTACTTAAAATGAGGAAATCTGGCCCTGGCCGGTTTGGCTCAGCGGTTGGAGCGTCGGCCTGCGGTCTGGAGAGACCCGGGTTCGGTTCCCGCTAAGGGCGCGTACCTCGGTTGCAGTTTGTCCCCGGCCCTGGTTGGTCATGCGGGTGGCAGCCACTCGATGTGTCCCTTCACATCGATGTTTCTCTCTCTCTCTCTTCCTCTCTCTCCCTCCTGCTCTATCTGAACAAAAAATGGAAAAATGTCCTCGGTTGAGGATTAAAAAACAAAAAAAACAAAAAAAACAAAAAAAAAAAAAATGAGGAAATCTGAAGTCCTTCAGTCATGAGCTCTAACATTATCTGTGCAATCTGCTAATTGTGTCTTGGGCAAGATACCTAACCTCTCAGAGCCTTGGTTTTCTCAGCTATAAAACTGGGATAGCCCTGGCCAGTTTGGCTCAGCGGTTAGAGCGTCGGCCTGCGGTCTGGAGAGACCCGGGTTCGGTTCCCGCTAAGGGCGCGTACCTCGGTTGCAGTTTGTCCCCGGCCCTGATTGGTCGTGCGGGTGGCAGCCACTCAATGTGTCCCTTCACGTCGATGTTTCTCTCTCTCTCCCTTCCTCTCTCTCCCTCCCACTCTATCTGTACAAAAAATGGAAAAATATCCTCGGGTGAGGATAAAAAAAACAAAAACAAAAAACTACTGGGATAATGGCCCAGCCGGTGTGGCTCAGCAACTGAGTGTCGACCCATGCACCAATAGGCCACCTGTTCGATTCCTGATCAGAGCACATGCCCACCCGATCCCCATGGGGGGCGGTGTGGGGGATGGCCAATTAATGTTCTCTCTCATCAATGTTTCTATCTCGCCCTCTCCCTTCTTCTCTCTATCAAATAAATAAAGAAAAATATTTTTTTAAAATTGGGATAATGATAATATCTAAAATTATATAGTTACTGAAAGATAATGCATGAAATGTTCTTAACATAGTGCCTGGCATGTATTAATTCCATAGTAAATGTTAAATATTGTTACAATTTTAACAATAAATACTCTGTACTATGGAATACTATGCAATAATATTGCAGTTCTATATTAAATGACACCGAAAACTATTAAGACCTGCTAAATGAGATAAACAGGTCATAAAGCAGTATTTAAAGTATGAACTTATTTAATAATATATATTCATAGAAAGATTGAAATAGATCCACTCACTGAAATTATGGGTGATTCAAATTTTCTTCTTTTTAAAAAATCTGTATTTTCTATAATGAAGGTGATTTGCTTTGGTCAAATAATGAAAAAAAAATCTTTTATGAAAAAAGAAAGGTATGCTTTGATTGTAGGTAGAAAGTGAGCTGGAGGATTTCTTAACTATGCGGTTCTGTTTGTCTCCTGAAATAGATCTGCATTTTAACGACTGAGGAAAAAGAGAACAGATTTGAGGACTGTTCTAGCTATTTCAAAATGTCTTTGGGGGATAGTAACACAGCCTCCTAAATTAGTACATGTTCACAATCTTGAAACCTAATAGAAATTACATGCCAGACTGTAAGGAAATTTAATTTGTTCAGTTTCTTCTGTTTTTTTTTTTTTTTTTTTTCTTTCTAAAACTACCATTAATGAGCAAAAAGCTAAGTGTGTTTTATTTTAGAGACTAGATTCTTTCAACTTAGTGATGTGCGTAGCCTTAGGGAAAAGGCCATAGTGAGGAAGGAACCAGGGGACCACGGTCCCTTTAAAGGAAGCCATAAAATTTAAACAAAACAAAACAAAACAAAACCTACCTGTAAGGCCACAATCAGTCACACTAATTCCCAAGGATTTACAGAATTTACATTTAAAAAACAGAACCCTTCATATTTCCATCGGAACACTTCAAACAATTCCCCTTTTCAAGAACCAGGAGACTTGGTTTTATTCCTTGCTTCACTGTTATGAAGCTTTATGACTTTGGGTATACTATGAAAAAGAAAATAAACAAATAAACACACCAGAATAGCAATTCATTAGTTTTCAGGGAGAAATATACAAAGCAGACTGGAATATTTGGGTTGGCTGCTCAACCGTTTCTCGCCTGCAGGAAAGTCATGGTGTCAGATCAAGAGAAGCTGAAGACAAATATCTAACAGAATGACCCAGCTGGTGTGGCTCAGAGGTTGAGCGTAGACCCATGCACCAAAATGTCGCCTGTTTGATTCCCGGTCAGGGCACATGCCCAAGTTGTGGGCCCAATCCTCAGCGGGGGGCAGGCAGGAGGCGGCCAATCCATGTTTTCTCTCATTGATGTTTCTATCTCTCTTTCCCTTTCCCTTCCTCTCTCTCTAAAATTAATAAAGAAAAAAAAATATCTAACAGGCCCTGGCCAGTTTGGCTCAGTGGTTAGAGTGTCAGCCTGTGGAACAAAGAGTCCCTGGTTCGATTCCGGCCAAGGGCACGTACCTTGGTTGCGGTTTGTTTCCGCCCAGGTTGGGGTCGTGAGGGTAGCGGCCAGCTGATGTGTCTCTCTCATGTCAATGTCTCTCTCTCTCTCTCTCTCTCCCCCTCCCTCCCTCCCGCTCTGAGGATTAAAAAAAAAATCAAAAATCTAACAGGATGCTTGCAAATGCTTGCATGAACACTCATGTGAACCTAGGGGTACTGGGCACACGCTAACTGATCGCTCTTCCACTTTTAAGCCAATCATGTAAGCTGCTTTTGCCTCAGTTTCCACATATTTGCTAAGAGATCGTGGACAAGTGACTTACTTTCTTATAATCTCATAGAGCTCATCGAAGAAAATATGGGAGTATGGGAGAGGAAAATGGTCCAAGTGGTAACGGTAACATAACTTATCAACAACACTACAATAACCTCAAAGGGACAGGTTCAGAGTGACCACTCAACTATCACCACATGGGCCCGGCCTGCCTAAGGCTGCTTGTGCATGTGTTTTCACCTAACTTTGCCCCTCTGTGTTTTCCTCTCCTTTTCCAGCCGCGGGGCTCTTGCCTACACCTGGGGGAGTTAGCAGCTGGATGTGGGTGTTCCCGAATTCTGACCTTTCTTCAGTCAGCTCCAGGACACCACTTATTGCAGTAGGAAGCCCTGCCATTAGGGGCCAGTGAGGAGGTCACACCACCCTCACTTGCATGCACCTAACGACCCCTGGGTCCGCGATCCTGCCATTTCCTATAACACACCCAGGTCTCCTACTCCACATCTGCCAGCTCCACACAGCTAAATCTGTTCAGCACACATATCCATCTTTCACGTTGTCACCATTCTTGGGTCAAAGGGTATCTATAAACTTCAGTTTTTTCTTCTTCCTGCCTTCCTCACCGTCAAAGTAATTCAGGGAGTATGGCAAGTCCTCAAGTCATGTCATGTCATTCAATGTCATTGTGTTATAATGTTGTAGGAACTTAACTCTGGTTTATATCAATTAGCTTATGGTAAAACTGGTTTTGCTGTATGTCATTTCACTTAAAGTAGCAACATTAAGTGAGGATTTACTCTACTACTGTTAAGCAAGTGCAATGCTATGTACGTAGACCCAAAACTAAATAAGCTTCAAGTTGCTCGAAGCTTAACAGGAGAGACAAAGATATAAAATCAACTGTGTAACAAAGTAGGGAGGTAGTCTATGTACTGTAGTGTCTTGAGGGAGAAAGACACTCTGATAAGACAAAAGATGGTGACATTGCAAGAGATGCAAACCAGCCAAAACAATTCCAAAAAAGAACAAAGGTGGAGGACTCACACTTCCTGATTTCAAAGCTTACTACGAAGCCACAATAACCAAAACAGTATGGTCCTGGCCTAAGGACAGACATACAGATCAAAGGGATAGAACTGATTGTCCAGAAATAAACTTATATATCTATGGTCAACTGAATTTTGACAGGAGTGTCAAGACCACCCAAAGAATAAAGAAAAGTCTTTTCAACAAATGGTACTGGGACAGCTAGATGTATACATGCAAAAGAATGAGCTTAAATCCTTATCACATGCCATATACAAATATTAACTCAAAATGGATAGGCCTAAATGTAAGAGTTAAAACTATACAATGCTTAGAAGAAAATATTTGTAATTTTGGATTAGGCAATGATGTATTAGCTATAACACCAAAAGCACAAGCATCAAAAGAAAAACAGATAAACTGGACTTCATCAAAATTAAAAACTTTAGTGCTTCAAATGACATGAGTAAGAAAGTGAAAAATCAAGCCACAGGGGGGAAAAAACCTTTGCAAATCATATATCTAATAAGTGATCTAGTCTCAGATTACAGAAAAAACGTTTACAACTCAACAATAGAAAACAACCCATTTAAAATGGGTGAAGTATCTCTCTCTCTCTCTCCCTCCTTCTTAGTCCCTCTCACATCTTCTATGTCCCGTCTCTGTCCCTCCCCTCCTCGCTGTCTCCATGTCTCTCAGTCTCTTTCTTTCCTTCTCTCTCTGTCTCTGTCTCCCTCTCTCTGTTCCCTCAACCCCCACTTCACTGCTGTGTATCAGTCCTGGATCAGCCAGGGAAGCCATAAATGGCAGGCAATGTGCAGCCTGCAAGGTGTGTGTCCTAGAAGCCTCCCTTTGAGCCCCTCTGCACCCTACAGCCACCTGCCCACCCCCTCAGCCACCCCTCCCTTCTTGGCCTCTCGGGCACCCAGGTCTTGGGCTCCTGGCACTGGCAAGAGGCACCTCCCCTGTGCTTTACCTTCTCCCACCCCCTCCATTGGAAGAAAAAACAGAATTAGAAAAGTATCCCAGATCATGTTTTAAAAAAAAAATGGACAAAGGAATTGAATTGACATTTCTTCAAAGAAGATATACAAATGGCCAATAAATACATGAAAAGATGCTCAACATCTAAGTCATCAGGCAAATACAAATTCAAACCACAATGAAGTACACTTCACCCCCACTGGAATGGTTATAATGAAGAAGAAAAAAAAGAGTGTTGGTGAGGCTATAGAAAAATGAGAATACTCACACACTGCTGGTAGAAATGCAAAATGGTGCAGTTACTTTAGCAATATCTCAACATGTTAAACACAGAACTATCACATGACTCAGCACTTCCACTCTTAGGTATATGTGTAAGAGAACTGAACACACATATTCACACAAAAACTCATACATGAATATTCATAGCATTATTCATAATGATTAAAATGTGGACATACCCAAATGTCCACTGACTGATGAATGGATAAACCAAATGTGATATAACCATACAATGAAATATTATTCAGCCATAAAAAGGAATGAGGTACTGCTATATGCTACCCCATGAATGAACACTGAAAAAATTAGAAAGTGAAGAAAGCCAGTCACAAAAACCACATATTGTATGGCTCCATTTATGTGAAATGCCCAGAACAGGCAAATCCACAGAGACAGAAAGTAGATTAGTGATTGTCAGGGAAGTGGGGAGTGACTGCTAATGGAATAGGGTTACTTTCTGGTGTAGCAAAGATATTCTGGAATTAGATAGTGGTAGTGGTTGGATGGCTTCGTGAATACTGAATTATACACTTTAAAGGGGTGAATTATATCTCATTTAAAAAAGGGGGCAGACATTTCGTAAAGGATGTGCCCACTGGGCAGACCATCATGAGAAGAGAATTCTTGGCAGAAAGAACAAAATGAGAAAAGGCATGGAAGCCACAAAAAGCAATGCATTCAGGGACCTGGAGGCGGCTCAGAGGCTGGAGTATGGGTTTTACACAGGCGTGGCAAGAACAAACGAGGTAGTGGGGGCAAATGATGAAAGCCCAAGGAGGAGGTCACAGGGTGTCTTCAATGAGAATGAGGTCTCCTTCCAGGAGGATGACATAACTTTTTTGGTTCAAACCATCTCGTCAAACTCAGTATCATCCAAAAACTCCACTCCACTTTGGTAAGCCCAACACTCCTTTTCTCACCATTTATAAAATACATTTTTCTTAAACTTAAAAAAAAATGTTTTTTTATCCTCACCTGAGGATATTTTTCCATTGCTTTTTTAGATAGAGTAGATGAGAGAGAGAGAGAGAGGAAGGGAGGGAGGGAGAGAGAGAGAAAGAGAGAGAGAAACATCAATGTAAGAGAGACACATCAATTGGTTGCCTCCCGCATGACTCCTACCAGGGCCAGGGATCAAACCTGCAACCAAGGTATGTGCCCTTGACTGGGAATCGAACCTGCGGCCCTTTGGTCCATGGGCCGACGCTCTAACCGCTAAGCAAAACTGGCCAGGGTCTTTAAAATTTTTTAAATTGATTTTGAGAGAGCAAGAGAGAAACACTGATTTGTTGTTCCCCTGATTTATGCATTCACTAGTTGCTTTGTGTATGTGCCTTGACCAGAGATCAAACCTGCAACCTTGACACTTCGGGATGATGCTCTAACCAACGGAGCTATCTGGCCAGAGCTTATAAAATACATTTATTTACAGCACCAGTTATTCAAAGTTTTCTCCCCACCGGCATATAAAGTCCTTGAGGGCAGCCGTGTCCAGTCTCGACTACGTGAGCGCAAGTACAGAGCACCCTGTGGAATTGCAAAGTGTCATGAGAATGGCAATTTCCACAAAGGTCTGAGCTTTCTACACTTTACAAACCTTTGTTCATATTGTCACCCTGTTCAGAACGCTCTCCTAATCGCAAGTTTGTTCAAAGCTCACCATCCTTTATGGTCTATTTCAAATGCCACTTCCTTACAAAGGCCCTTCTCATCTCCCCATCTGGATAGAAACTCTCCACTCTTTTAAAGAGGGTGTATTTTGTTCTGATGGTACTGATTCTGGTGCTGAGTTTTCATGCTGCTATACTGCAGTTCTCTGGGCATTCCTCTCATCTCACACACCTCTCGCCCCACTCCTTCTGGAATCGAAGAACCCCGAGAGAAGGCCCATGTCCTTCCCAGCCTTGCAACTCCCAGCTCCGTGCTGGGTGGAGTCTGATTTAAACATTCAACTAGCAACAAAAACGATGGAATCAGAAACAGAAAGAAACATGATAGCAAAACAAAAGTTTAAAAAAATCCTAGAAGAAACGACACAAAACAGGACACAGGCACAAATAAACGAGTGTATGTAGAATCACTCTGTGACCACTTGGCTTGTTTATATCTGGTCATTTTCATCCCATAGATTTCATTTTGCTAAAACTCCAGAAGACTCAAACAAAGACTCATGGCCTCCTCGCCACTTCGTTCCCAAGCCTGTGGTTTTCCTATGATATAAACAAAAGATTCGGGAGGTATGGTCTCTGTTAACACTGGCTGGTGTGGGTCTGGAGGAGAAATGAGTGGTGGGGTATGGGGAAGCTTGAGGGAAATCCACCTAATGAACTGACAGTTCATATAAGCAACACCTGGAGTGTTAAATCCCCCTACAACCATTGTTTTACTAAAAGAAAAAAAAATGTTCTTCCTTTGGTAAATGCAAAAATTCTTTCACCAGCTGCATTCCAACCTACAGTGTGTGGCAGTTCAGGAGCGACGGCAGCTGGAATGGATCATATTCAGGACAGAGTGACCGACCGCTCACTAGCAGCCAGGAGGTGGTCAGGGCCCACAGACTGGGTCTTCAGAGTCATGTTCCTTTGAGAAAAGGGATTTGCCTGCCTCAATCTGTCTGCCCAGAGCCTTCTGCTTGTAAACACTGAGAATACTGGAAATACACATCCCCGTCTGACAGGCAATAGGATTAGCCCTTTGAATAGAAACGTCGTGACATCAGCTCGTCAGGACTCCCCACTTAGCTTCATAAAACCCTGAAGCCTAAGCTTTGATTTTAATCCTATTTTTGTTAAATATTTACAATCTACTACAAAACCCAATTCAGACCAAATGTCTGCTTACAAACCTGGGGACATGGTCACTCCTGACAAGAGGGGGAGGAGCAGCATCTACCGGCACTGGGCTGGTGGTCACTCTCTGTGCGCGACCCTCCCAACTTCGGGACACAAAGACCCCTATTTCACACACAGAGAAGGTGACTTGGGCCCAGAGAGGTGAAGTCATTTGCTCAACACCCCCAAGGAAAAAACGAGAGTTAGGTCTGTCCGACTCCAAAGCCAGTGTTCTTTCCACTGTGGTCTGCCTGCTTCTGGCCAGTATACCCCAAAGAAGTTCTTTCTCCAGAATTTGTAAGAATGTTACAAGAGTCTAAGACTAAAGAGGCATTGGAAAACTGTTTCTGTAAAGGGCCAAATTGTAAATATTTTAGGCTTTGCAGGCCATATGGCCTCAGTTGCAATTACTTAATCCTGCCCTTTAGTCCCAAAGCAGCCACAGATAATATGCAGGGTGGGGCAAAAGTAGGTTTACAGTTGTTCGTATGGAAAATAATACAATAATAAATAATAATACAAGAATAAATTGTATTTCACATACTTACAACTGTAAACCTACTTTTGCCACACCCCGTATAGATAGATGAGTATGACTATGTTCCAATAAAACTTTATTTACACCTTTCAGCTCTCTGAGCAGCACCACAGCGATCGTCAAGGAGAAGCGTCTTACAAAAGGTGGCAAAAAGTTTGCCAAAAAGAAAGTGGTTGATCATTTTCTAAGAAAGATTGGTATGATGAGAAAGTACCAGCTATGTTTAATATATGAAATATTGGGAAAATATTAGTCATGAGAACTCAAGGAACCAAAATCGCATCAACTAGTCTCAAGGGTTGGGTTTTTGAAGTGAATCCAGCTGATCTGCAGAATGATGAACTTGCATTTAGAGAATTTAAGCTAAGCATGTTCAGGACCAAATCTGCCTGACTAATTTCTACGGCATGGATCTTACCATGGAGACAAAATGTGCTCCATGTTCAAAAACTGGCAGACCAGCCCTGGCCAGGTGGCTCAGTTGGCTGGAGCATCATCCTGTACACCAAAAGGCTACAGGTTCAATTCCCCACAGGGCACATACCTCAGTTGCAGGTTCAATCTCAGGGGGTGTATGGGAGACAACTGGTTGATCAACGTTTCTCTCTCATATGAATGTTTCTCTCTTCTCTCTCTCTCTCTCCCTTCCTCTCTCTCTAAAACCAATAAAAGCTACCCTCGGGTGAAGATTAAAAAATAAAAAGGCAGACCATGACTGAAACTCATGTTGATGTCAAGACTACTGATGGTTACTTGTTTCGTCTATCCTGTGTTGGTTTTACTATAAACCACAACAATTAGATTCGGAAGGCCTCTTATGCTCAGCATGAACAGGTCCACCAAATATGGAATAAGATGATGGAAATCATGGCCAGAAAAGGGCAGACAAATGACTTGAAAGGCGTGGTCAATAAGCTGATTCCAGGTAGCACTGGAAAAGACACAGACAAAGCTTGCCAATGTATTTATCTGCTCCATGATGTCTTTGTTAGGAAAGTCAAAATATGGAAGAAGCCCAGGTTTGAATTGGGACAACTCATGGAGCTTCATGGTGAAGGCTGCAGTTCTGGAGAACCTGCTGGGGATGAGGCAGGTACTGAGGTTGAACAATCTGATGGATATAAGCCCCAGTCCAAGAATTTAAAAATCAGACTTAATGGTGACAAACAAATAATCCTAGTTGAGATTAAAAAACAACAAACTTTATTTACAAAAACAGGCAGTGGTCCTAATTTGGCCCACAGGCTATAGTTTGCGACCCCTGCTCTAGAAGGTTCTAGAGTGGGTAGCTTCATGTTATTTGGCTTAGAAATCAAGGAAGAATTGCCTGTTTCCAACTCAATTAATCAACAAACACTAAAGTCTTCTATGTTCTATACAGCCTATGCATTTAAGGAATTTACATGATCTTTTAGGAAGAAAAGACAGAAGTGAACAAAAGCCAAACAGCAACACAAAGCAGTATGTGGTATGTGCCAAAGGAGGGAATGTGAGGGCTGCGGGCTGACTGATGGGCCTTCATGATGACAGAACACCAGGGTCCACAGCCTGACCCAATAATCCTGCATTGGCACCACAGCTCAGAAAGAACTGGAAAACCCTCTCAGAAAGAATGGGCTCAACAACAAAGATGAACAGATGTTACTAACAGAAACACCCAGTCTGGTGAGACCATGAAAACTCTCATCAGCAGGGATCAGGTGCTAACCGAAGCTCACATTTTTTTTTTTTATCCTCACCCGAGGACATTTTTGCATTTATCTTCAGATAGAGCGGCAGGGAGAGAGGGGGGAAGAGAGAGAGAAACATGGATGTGAGAGAGACACATAGACTGGCTGCCACCCACACGACCCACCGGGGACAAACTGCAACCGAGGTATATGCCCTTAGCTGAAACCAAACCCGGGTCTCTCTAGTCCACGGGGCCGATGCTCCAACCGCTGAGCCAAACTGGCCAGGGCTGAAGTTCACATCTTTAAGCCTAAAGATCATCTGCTTCCTGTCTTATTCTCAAAGGACAGGTGATGGCCCTAAGGTATAAGACAAGCTGAGCGCTTCCCTTCTCCTCCCGGCTGACACTACGCTCTGAGGAGCCTGAAGAAGCCCCAGGCAAGGGCTGCAGAGGCCATCTGGGGGCACTCCTGGACGTGTGGGCAGCCACACTGCCTAACCCTTACCTTGCTCATGGCAGTCAGGGCAGGGTCACAGGCAGCATCCAGGTCTTGAACCAACAACTGAATGCTGTTAGAGATAACACTGTGAATAAAACATATCAGTAGGTCAGAACTTTCCAGAAAAGGACGTTTTAAATGACAATAGCCCCTTCCAAATGTTTTAGGCACCTGTGTACAATTCGATTCATCATTTCATCAGGAACTCAGAAAACTCGAGTTTCATTTCAAAAGGGAACTAGTGACAATGAGGAGCATTTGCCCCTTTATTCTTGCTGCATGTCCTGGTCTGGTGCAGGTCTGTCTCCACTCAGGACACAAAATCCCACAGCTCGCCTCCCTATTTGTCACACCCAAAATCCCTCTTTATGTTCACCCCCAAATGTACCTGTTGCCAAAATGTTTAAATGAGAACTTAGAAAAAAAAAAAAAGTTGAGAAAAGGAGAAGAAATGACTTAAGAAGAGAACATTAATTTTTTCCTCAAAAAGTGGTGGATGAGAAAGTTCAGCCTATCCTAATCTCATTTAATGACAACAACAAAAATACTGCTGAAAAACACCGGAGAAAGGGCAACTTCAAGAAGGCTTTTCAGTTTGAACTTCTTGGACAGACACCTTCCCAACCCAAACACACACACACACACACACACACACACGACTAAAAATTGGCTGCTGACAGTTTTTTGTGTTTTGTTTTTCTTTGTCGATTTGAGAGAGAGGAAGGGAGAGGGGGAGAGAGATAGAAACATCAATGAGAGAGAACATCGACTGGCCGCCTCCTGCATGCCCCACACTGGGGATCAGGCCCACAACCTGGGCATGTACCCTGACCAGGAATTGAACCAGCGACATCTTGGTGCAGGGGTCGACACTCAACCACTGAACCACACCAACTGGACTGCTGACAGTTTATAGCAGATATTTTTGATGTGTGTACCTCAAGAATTTTTAAAACATGCAATATCTGATTAGCAAGAAGCAATGATCTCTTTTCCCTTAGAATGGCAAATAAAAAAACAACAGCCAACACAACAGTAGCCTTCCAGTATGAATGAATCAAAATTATACCTATTTTTTTCTTTTGCCAGATTGGCAAAGATTTTAACATATTTTTTGGTGTGCTGCAGAATTTTAGTAATTGGTTTATGTGTGCCACCAGATGAAAAAGGTTGAAAATCACTGCTTTATGTTCTAAAACACTGGAGGTAGAGCTGGCCCTCTGGGGATTTATAGGGACAGATAGGAGACCTTGGATCTGACCTTCCTTCACGGAAGGCCAAGGGAGGCTTTCTTCTCTTTTGTTATTCTAGGAGTGAAAAAATAACATAAAAACCCAGAAGCTGAAAATGATTGTATCTGAGGAGGCAGAATGGGTTGCAGCTGCACCAGCTTCTAATGCTGCTCCTTAGTGGAGAACAATCTTGATGCAACAGAAAGCCCTGGAAACCTCTTCGGTGCTGTAGGGACCTAAAGCCCACACCTGGGACACGCTGCTTCGTGAAGGGCAGGCAGTCTGTGAGCAAATGTGTGCGCGGTACATACGTGCTGAACGTGTCCATTTCTCCAGTCAGATTGATTCGCTCAGTCAGACTGACATCAACTTTTTCTTTGAGTTTTTCTTCTAACTATTAGAAAATGAGAGAGAAAAACATGCTTAATGATTAGCCAAATGAGTACCATAGTAAGAATACTTAACATCAACTGGGTTTGAAGATTCAGGCACAATTCCAGGCACTCTCCATGTATTGACTCATGGCATTCTCATAACCCTACAAGGAAGATTCCATTACTACCCCAGTTTTACAGAAGAGGAAATGAAGGCGCGACCTACCCAAGACAGTAAATGGAAGGGCCGGGGATCAAACTTCCTCCAGAACCTGTGCCTTTGAGCGCTGGGCTGTGAAGGTTTCTTATGACACTCTGACAACTCCTTTCATTCGTTTTTAAAAAGACCTTGATTTTTAGGATACTCCCTGCCCCATCAACTGCAGGCTCACTCCCCAACACTGGAAGCCTCTGGTGATGGGCGGCAACAAAATCAGTCTTCAAGCATTCACGGAGTGCTCCTACACACCACCCACTGTGTTGAGGGATACCGAGGCAAAGAAAAGAAGCAGAGTCTCTGCCTTCCGCAGTTGACGGCCCCTAGGAGAAAATCACTGGCCACGCTCCCAGCCGTCTCGAAGAATATAACCAACCAGGAATTGTAAATATCTCCAAACATCCCGGGAATTGATTCATTGAGCACTCCCAGACCTACTTATTACACAAACTCTAAGAATAATGAATGTTTTGTCTTGCATTTAAAAATGCTCTTAGGGGTGCGTAAATTAGTGTAATCTTTTTGGAAGGCAATTTATTTAAAAAGCAACAAATTAAATACACACATGCTTTAAGCCAGCAATTTCACATCTAGAAAAGTATTTCAATGAAACAATGACAACAATGTACAAAGATATTCAAGTATTCTTTGCAGCATTCATTAATCCAATCAGTATTTACTAAAAGCCCATTTTGTACCAGGCTCTGTAAGAGCGTAATGGAGTTATTTAATGAACAAAACGATAAGATTCCGTTCTCAAAAGCTCACGTTCTAGTGCTGTTTGTTATTGAAAAACTGGGAACAACCTACGCGTATATTTACAAGGAACTGATAAAACAAGGTATGGTGCCAGATTACAATGCTTAAACCCTTCCTCAGCCTCTTTCTATCACACTGAAAATAAAAGCTAAACTTCTAACCATGATTTGGGCCCTGTCTCTCTCTTCTGTCCACATCCAGCTTTCCCCCTTGCTGGCTTGGCTTCAGTTACATTGACCATCCAAAGTTTTGAAAATAATAAGTCTGTTCCCCTTCAGGGCCCTCATACTTCCTACTTCCTCTCCCTGAAACACTCCCTAGCACCCTCCTGCTCCCACCCCTTCCAAGTCCCTCACGCGACAGTCTCTTTCCCAACTGTCAGGTTTCTGCTTCAATGTCACCTCTTCAGGGAGACTTTTTTTTTGGTACATGGCCCTAGTGGGAACTGAACCCAGGACTCTCTGGTCCGCAGGCCAATGCTCCAACTGCTGAGCCCTTCTTTCTTTCTTTATTTATTTTGATTTTTATTGTTTTATCCTCACCCGAGGACATTTTTTGTTCAGATAGAGAGATAGAAAGAGAGAGAGAGAGAGAGAGAGAGAGAGAGAGAAACATCGATGTGAAAGGAACACATCGAGTGGTTGCCACCTGCACGACCAACCAGGGCCGGGAACAAACTGCAACCGAGGTACATGCCCTTAGCGGGAACCGAACCCGGGTCTCTCCAGACCGCAGGCCGATGCTCTAACCGTTGAACCAAACCAGCCAGGGTGCCCTTCTTTTTTAAAATAAATATTATTATTGATTTTTAGAGAAAGAGGAAAGGAGGAGAGAGACAGAGAAACATTGATTTGAAAGTGGAACACCCACATGACCCACATCACTGATCAGAGCTGCCTCCTGCAACTCATGTGCCCTGATCAGGAATCGAAGCAGCAACCTTTGGTGCATGATTGATGCCCAAGCAGCTGAGCCAAACTGGCCAGGGCTGGCCCTTCTTAACCACTCTGCTTCTACAGGCAACTCCCTGACTAGCACTCAGCATTTATTTCCTTCTTATCACTTACCACAAATGGAAGTCACACCTTTATCATCTGGCTCTCTCATCAGTTCTAAGTTCCATGACAGGAAGAAACTTGGCTACTCTGGTGTTCATCACTGTTAATTAACATCAACCACAGCACCTGTTACATATAAGTGCTTCATAAAGATCTCTTGAATGCATGAATGAATGAATGAATGAAATACCCCATACAAATGTTGTGTAAAAGTGTTACAATTAGTGAATCAACATTGATATATTATTGGCATTGTTTTTTTTTAATTTAATTTTTCCAGTTCTTCATTGCTCGGATTCTTAAGTCTTCTGGTTTCTCCCTCTATTTTTTTCTACCTCCCTGCCCCCAACCCCTGCAATTTTTTAAAGGAATCTGGGTTGTCTGCCCTGTGGATTCTCCCATAGTTTGGATTTTGTTGATTGCATCCACAAGGTATTAATTAAGACGTTCTTTGTCCCTTGTATTTCTTATAAATTGTAGTTTGATGTACTGTTGACCTTGAGCAACATGGGTTTGAACTGTCCACTTATATGTAGACATTTTTTAATAAATATAGTAAAGATGTTCTCTTCCTTATCATAATCTTAATAACCTTTTCTCTAGCTTACTTTTTTGGGGGAGTCAGAAATTACACGTGAAATTTTGACTGTGGGTGTCAGTGCCCGTAACCCCTTATTGTTCAGTGGTTAACTGCAGAAGCTTGAGCAGGTTCTGTTTTTCTTCTTAGACAACTACGTCACGAGGTGTTGTGTACTCCTATCAGTAATACATGATGTTTGCCTGTCTCTCTCTTTAAAAAAATTTTTTTTTCTTTACTGGTTTGAGAGAGAGAGGAAAGGAGAGGTAGCGCGAGAGAGAAACATCAATGAGAAAGAATATCGATTGGCCGCCTCCTGCATGCCCCCCAAAACCTGGGTATGTGCCCTGACCAGGAATTGAACCAGTGACCTCTTGGTGCATGGGTCGACGCTCAACCACTGAGCCACACCAGCTGGGCACCTGTCTCTCTTTCTGTAATATCAGCACCCACTGACTGTTAATGCCCAGATCCGTCATTGCAATAGGAAGTATAAAAGAATGATATTCTAGGAGGCGGGAGCGGGGAGAAGAGTGTCAATGAGGGAACAAGGAGGGACATCTATAATATTTTCAACAATAAAGAAAAAAATGTTTTTTAAAAAGAGAATGATTCTCTAATTCTATCTTTTCTTCTACGTTGATTAGCTAAAATTCTGCTATAAGAGATACTTCCCATTGTCAATCATTTGGTTATCCTAAGGTACAAGTCAGAGAGGAAAGGCAGGATAAGAAATCCCCCTTTATTTACCAGTACTTAATTCATACCCATGGTTCCTTAGTATCTTCAAATATAATAAATGAATTAAAAAAGCATTATAATCACACAGACTGAATCATATTTGACCCTTCAGTCCGCTGTGGTTCATCTTCTCACTGGTGTTTATAGGTCCCATCTTTGACCAGCAGGGCTTATTCAGGTTGGCTCCCTTTTCAGTTCCCTAGGGCTGCATAACACATTTCTACAGACTTCGTGCCTTAAAACAGAAATGTATTCTTTCACAGTTCTGGAGGCCAGGAGTCCAAAATCAAGGTATTTGCCGGGTTGGTTCTTTCTGGAGGTTCTAAGGAAGAAACTGTTCCACGCCCCTCTTCTATCTACTGGTAGCTGCTGGCAATCCCTGGTCTTAGCTTGTAGACACATCACTCCATCTGTCTCTTTTCACATGTCCTTCTTCCCTGTGCCTTTGAGTGTTACTCCCCCTCTCCTTTCTAATGATACCAGGCACTGAATTTAGGACCCCTAAATGCAAGATGATCTCATCTTGAGATCCTTCCTTCAAGTACATCTTTAAAAAATCCTATTTCCAAATAAGGTCACATTTATAGGTATTGGGGGTAAGGACCTGGATGAACATGTCTTTTTGTATATTAAACATACCAGAGCTCCTGAGTGAGTCCTTTTGAAATGACTCTCACAGTCTTTCATATTTTTCTTTCATATTTTTCTTGCTTTTTGTATGACATGGTGTTCTAGGCTCATCTTAAACATTTTCTGCCCAAACTTGGAATTAGTAATTTCTCCAAGAATCTCTGGTTCCTTTTAGTGGAAAATTATATTTAGAGATCAAAATATAAGGGCTAAGAATGTATTTACTTTTATAACCAGTAAAAATAATTTTCATTAAATAACAAAAAAATGGCTATATCTATCATGAATCATCAAAATGGTCTCTGATCTACTAATACTTCTAGAACTTCTAAGAATCTGTTCTAGAAACAGACTCATAGATACCGAGAACTTTTTGTTTGTTGCTAGATGGGAGGGGGGCTGGGGGGATGGGTGAAAAAGATGAAGGGATTAAGAAGTACAAATTGGTTATTAGACTGATGAACCTCTTATAGCGGGAAGAGAGAAACCAAAGAATTTATATGCATATATGAATATACAACAGACACAGACAATAGTGTGGGGAAGGCAGGAGGGGGGTGGGGGAGTAGAGGAGGTCGGGGAGGAAAAAGGAGGGGCATCTGTAATACATTTAACAATAAAGATAAAAGTTTGAAAAGGAAAAATAAGAAGAATCTGTTCTGGAAAAAAAACAAAAACGGAAACATTAGAGGTTCTTTGTAGGATTACTGATAAAAGCAAAAACTTGAGGTGACATAAACAGTTATCAGGGATACAATTAAATAATTTATGGTATATCCCATAATGGAATATTATGTAGCCATAACAAAGATCAAAATATTATAGCAACATACTAATGCCACGATGTTAACAACAACAACAAAAGGATATGAAAATGAAGCCAAGATCACAGAGCCCTGGCAGGGTAGCTCAGCTGGTTACAGCATTGTCTCAATACATCAAGGTTTTGGGTTCAATCCCCAATCAGGGCACATACAAGAAACAATCAATAAATGCATAAATAAGTGGAAAAACAAATTGATGTTTATCTCTCTCTCATCAATCAAAAAAAAAAAAAAAAAGGTCATAGCACACCAAACTATGTTGATGAAAAACAATTGAAAAGAAAAAAAACACCCCACTCTCGCCAGGTAGCTCAGTTGATTAGACTGTCATCTTGATACTCCAAGGTTGTGGGTTTGATTTCAGGTCAGGGCACATACAAGAAGCAACCAATGAATGCATAAATAAATGGAAGAATAAACTGATGTCTCTCTCTCTTTCTCCCTCCCTTCCTCTCTGTCTCTAAAATCAAGGTTTTGGGTTCAATCCTCAGTCAGGGCACATACAAGAAACAACCAATAAATGCATAAATAAGTGGAACAACACTTATTTATGCATTTATTGCATAAATATTTTTTTAAAAATTAAAAAAAAAAACTCTCCAAATTGCTAATATAATTATTTGAGGAGTAATATAATTCCTCAAGATAAAGTTAAGAGTTATTATTTTATTATTATTTATCCTCACCCGAAGACATTTTTGCATTTATCTTCAGATAGAGCAGGAGGGAAAGAGGGAAGAAGAGAAAGAGAGAGAAACATCGATGTGAGAGAGACACATCGAGTGGTTGCCACCCACATGACCCCAACCGGGGCGGGGACAAACTGCAACCGAGGTATGTGCCCTTAGTGGGAACTGAACCCGGGTCTCTCTGGTCCGCAGGCCGATGTTCTAACCACTGAGCAAAACCAACCAGGGCAAGAGTTATTATTTTTATAGCTTTTAGGTTTTTTGGTACCATGATTATTGTACTTTTTAAATACTATTATATCTATGTGTATTCTTTCTCATTCTGCATTCACACAGAAGTTAGTGTTTCTTCATCAAAAAACTCTGGGACCCCTGCTTTGGAGGTCCTCACAGATAATGCCATCCTGCCCTGGGAGTTCTTGGGGCTAAATGGATTGTTGTCTCTGGCTCGGCTCCAAAGCCAAACCTTTATGGATCATTCCCTGTGTGACTCAATATAACCATGTCCCCAAGCAGAGCATACTATTGCCTCTGCCTCTGGCTGGCTTAACCCCAACTGTAAAGTTTTGGGGGGAACACTTCTTATTTGGCCTATTCTGTATTCTAGCTCACAGGTGCTCCAAGCTGTCCTGTCTGAACCATAATTTATGACTGTTCCTATGATCTAGACATGTATAAATTATAAATCCAAAAAAGGAGGACAGAGCAGCACCTTCCCCAATTACTTTTTCTCTTGGCCTTAGGTGAATTCCAGATCAAGTGTGAAAAGAAACTTCTAATCCCAGTCTCAGGCTGAATGGCAAATTATTCTGGGTCTTCCTTCTTTTAATGAGGAACTCCAGGAGAGGCATCACCCTTTCCTGCTTCACAGTTCCTGAACGTCAACATCCAAACAATGGTTGTCTGTTTAGGGCCTAAACTTTAGGCAGACTGAGACTGCTATGTAAATTCCAGGAGACACATAAAAGCCCAAAGCATTCTGCTGAGCCTAGTAACACTTCTGAGAATGGAATAACTGGCTGTGATTCATCACCACCAAAGGCTAGGTCCTAGCACCCTTAAGTTTGTTCCTTCTTGTCTCATACAGGAGATGGGGCTACTGACCTACTTTGCAGAGGACATGCCCTTTATGTAGCTTACATAACTCTGGGGAAGAGATCAGTCACACTTTCTTGCCCAGGATCCTTTAACAAGGCCCTTCTGTAAAATGGTCATCTTCTGGCTGGACAGCCAGTTTTCCTCTGTGGGAGGCCAGCTGGTCTGCCTAAGGTGTAGGTGGCCTTGTTAGGGCCCATACTCTTACCAGCTGAGCTAAGTGGCCCAGCTAGTTCAGGACAAGGAGGTGAAGAGTGGGCAGCCAGGGTGGCTCACCTGCTGGGTGGTGGCCAGACAGTACTCTGCTGTGCTTAGGATGCTGCAGATGAGGCAGAGCTCCTCCAGAGTGAACTTGGCTACTTCTGAGCCCTCCTTTTCCTTGAGGAGGCTGCTGATGGTCAGCCCTCCACTGCTACTTGTGGTTCTGAGGAAAAGGAACAGGAAGTAGTCAGGCTGGGACTTCTCATTTGCTTCCAGAATTGGAAAGGGCACATCTTAAGAAAAGAAAAGGGGGAAGGAAAGTCTGGACACGGCCCAAATAAATCCACATACAATGAGTCCTTTCCTCTTGACCTCACCTTGACTGTCATCTGTTTAAATTCTCTGACCATCAGAAATAGGAAGAGATGATTGCAACGGTGAGTCAATAATCAGTCGTATTTACCGTGATGACTCACACTCACAGAGAAGGCTGCTGAACCGACTCTGCTCAGCTTGGAATTTCCTGATCTGTAGAGCTCATTCAGGATAATCTGTAGCACTGGTTCCCCAACGGTTTCTCTCAGTTAAAGCACATTCTGCCCAGGAATTTGTATGTTGTGCTTGTGGAGGGGTACAAAAGTGCATGCTAAGCCATGGTTCCTGCCCAAACCCCTGACTGCCTCAAGAAACCAAAAGGCATCTCATCCCTTCCTACTGGGGTCTAATCACATGCTCACAAAATGTTAAAATGCAGTTATAAAACTTCCTGCTATTTCAGGAAGAATTAGACTGTGAGAGTCATATGTATTTTTATCCTCACCCGAGGACACTTTTGCATTTATCTTCAGATAGAGCGGGAGGGAGAAAGGGAGGTAGAGAGAGAAAGAAACATCGATGTGAGAGAGACACATGGAGTGGTTGCCACCCACATGACCCCAACCAGGTCGGGCACAAACTGCAACTGAGGTACATGCCCTTAGCAGGAACCGAACCTAGGACTCTCTGGTCTGTGGACCAGCGCTCTAACTGCTGAGCAAAACCGGCCAGGACTTATATTTGGTAAAGAAGAAAGAATTCAATGACATATATCTTAAAAATAAAAGAGAAATTTCTCCTTTAAAAACCTG
Source organism: Molossus molossus (assembly GCF_014108415.1). Lineage (NCBI taxonomy): Eukaryota > Metazoa > Chordata > Mammalia > Chiroptera > Molossidae > Molossus > Molossus molossus. The sequence goes on along the minus strand of NW_023425354.1, from coordinate 41,764,589 downwards.
CCCAGTCTTACTGATACTCAAAGATTTGTGAACGTTTTACTTCCCAGCACTTATAAGAATGTGAGGGCACTGGCGCTCTTGTCCACCATGGGTTAGGAGATTGCACTGTACAATCTTTCTGGAAGTCTATTTCAGGAGCTTTAAAAAATATCCAGATGATTCGACGCAGTAGTTCCACTTCTGTTCAAGGATGATTTTCAGAGTGTTATTTAAAATACCGAAATGCCCTGGCCGGTTTGGCTCAGTGGTTAGAGTGTCGGCCCGCAGACCAAAGAGTCGCAGGTTCCATTCTGGTCGAGGGCATGTACCTCAGTTGTGGTTCATCTCCGGCACCCCCTGGTTGGGGTCACGTGGGAGGCAACCAATCGATGTGTCTCTCTCATATTGATGTTTCTCTCTCTCCCCCATCCACCCCTGCCCTCTCCCCTTCCCACTCTATCTGAAGATAAATGGAAAAATGTCTTCGGTTGAGGATTAAAAAACAAACAAAAAAAACCGAAATAGTGAACCCAACCTAAATGACCAATTAAAAGAATGATCAATAAGAATCTCAGAAGTTGGCCCTGGCCCGGTTGCTGAGAGGTTAGAGCATCATCCCATATACCAAGGTTGTGGGTTTGATCCCCGGTCAGGGCACATACAAGAATCAGCCAATGAATCATCAATACAGGAACAACAAATCCATGTTTCTCTCTCTCTCCCTCCCTTCCTTCCTCCCTCTCTCTCAAATCAATACATTAAAAACCATTAAAAAAAAGAATCTCAGAAGTTAATTGAGGTTCTTCAATATGTTTGATTGCCATGGCATCATTAAACATGTGTTAATATTTACTGTCATGAGTGCCCACAATTCTCTGTTGGCTTCCCAAATCCATTCTCTGCTCCTCTCTTCCCTTCTCTATAGCTCGGGAGACGGACTTCCACAGACTTATCACCCAGGCTTCTTGGCTCTCAGGCCTTCTGTTGGGTTCGGCCAACGGGAGATGCAGCAGGAAGTCAGACAGGTAGAGGAGAGAGAAGTCTGAGCAATAACTAGTCCTCCAGCTCCCTCTGCTTCAGTGCTGGCAGCGACTGGCCCTCTATGACTAGTTTCTGTGGGGCAGACCTTTGCTGCCCTAGCTCTCAAGTAATTTCAAAATAGTAGCAACTCCCCACTAGAACTTGGATGCTTCAGAGTCCTCTGCTGGTTCTTTATACCTTGCCCCCATTCTGTGACTGCACAGCGGCTTTACTTCTAACAACACCCCAGCTGAGTGCACTGTTTCCTGCTGTGACCCTGGCTAACACGCGCAGGGAAAAGCTCCCAGGGCGCTGTTAAGTGAAAGCAGCAGGGTATAAAACTATGAGCAGTATAGTCCCAATTCTGTTAAACAAACAGAGACACAATCACACATGTTATATAAATAAATAAAAAATGGAAAAATATATACCAAAAAGCTAAACTTGTCTTCTCTGGGTGGTGAGATTAAAGGTGATTTTTATTTCCAATCTTTGTGGTTTTCTGTGTTATTTTGATAATTGGGACAAAAGTTACTAAAATTTTTAAAACAATCTTTATCATAGTCAAAGAAATTCTCATTGATAAAATATATCTGCTACTTCAAATCTCTTGTAGAGCACAGAGATTTTATTTTCTTTGCTTCAAATAATGTAAAACTCCCATATAGGACACATTTTAGTGATAATGACAGAAACTAACTCCATAAATGTTGACTACAGCCATGGGGATGATTTTTAATTGCTAAATTTTGAAGCCTTACCTTATATCATATTCTATTACAATAGAAATTGCTACAATATAACCAAAACATCTAAAACTGGTTGAATGATTCATTTATTTCAAGTTGTAACAATGTAACAACATTCTAATGCTCCAGTGAGTAGGTGTAATTAGGAGCTGTGCTCTGTAACCTCCCACCCCTAAATCTCACTACATCTTTAAACATTAGACCCTATCCAGCAGAGCAAGATAAACATACCATAGGAGAGACTTTGGAACGTACTCAGACCGAGGGAAAGCAGACTCATACCTCTCGTCTACTTATCATCCCAGGACATGAGCTCATTAAATGGGGCGCAAGTGAAATTGCCCATGCTGTTTAAAAGTTATTTCCACCACTACCCTATTTTTTAAAAAATCCTCACCAGAGGATATTTTTCCATTCATCTTCAGATAGAGTGGGAGGGAGAGAGGGGGAAAGAGAAGAGAGAGAAACATGGATGTGAGACACATTAATTGGTTGCCTCCCGCACGACCCCAACCAGGGCTGGGAACCAAACTACAACTAAGGTACATTCCCTTGGCCGGAAACGAACCCGTGACTCTCTGGTCTGTGGGCCGATGCTCTAACCGCTGAGCCAAACCGGCCAGGGCCACTACCCCACTTTGAAAGCTGTATCCATCGTTGAATCCATTTAAATTAAATATGGATATAATGGACTGACTCCCTTGAGTTCAACATGGTAGTGTGACCTACACTGGCAGCCAGTGTGGGCATTTCCTCTAATGGTCTTTTTTTGTTACTCCTCACCTGAAGATATTTTTCCATTAATTTTTTAGATAGAGTGGAAGGGAGGAAGGAGGAGAACAAGCAAAACATTGATGTGAGAGCGAAACATCTATTGGTTGCCTCCTATACTACCCAATCGGGCCAGGGATCGACCCTACAACCCAAATATGTGCCCTTGACCTGGGATCAAACCCAAGATCCTTCAGTCTGTGAGCCAATGCTCTCTCTAACTGCTGAGCCAAACCGGCCAGGGCTCCTCTAACGGTTCTGATCAGCTGTGGAACCACATTTAGAGAGGAAATAGTCTCAGGCCCTTGGGAACTCAGTTAGGGTGTTTTTTCCCTTGATCTTAGTAGCTCAGTAAACAATTTCAGAGTGGACTTCCTTAAAGATTCCCATATTTAGGCATGTTTAGAACTGTCCTTCAGCACTTGGACCAGGAAGAACAGGACTCACTTGGGCAGGTTGCCAGAGAGGATTTTCCAGGCGTATTCTCGGAGGTACTTCTGAAAAATGGTAGACAGAGCAATCATTGGCTCCCCAGTACTGAGCTGAGAGCACTGCACCATGCACTTCTTGTAGTAGACAAAGAGGTCAGCACAGCTGGGGAGCACGGCACCCCCTTCATCCGTGTTGGGCTTAGGTGGCCCCTGGGCTTTGAAATCAGCCACAAACCGATCTATCAGCTCTCCAAGGTTTCTAGGAAGAAGAAAACCTGAAATGTTATTCTAGTTCAAGAAAGAGAAAGCAAATAAATGTGCCTGACTGACATGAGTAAATTATTCCTAATATCTTTTTATTTTAAAAAAATTATCTTTATTGTTGAAAGTACTACAGATACCCCTCATTTTCCCCAAATTGACAGCCTCCTCCCAGCTTCCACCCCTCCCCACTGTACTGTGGTCTGTGTCCACTGGTTACGCATATAAGTTCTTTGGTTTATCTCTTCCTACTCCCCACAACTCCTTCCCTCTGAGAATAGACTAGTTTCCACCATTATCATCATTAACCACCCTCACTGCTCCTACAATAACAGCAGCAATAACATGTGGCATTTACATGATGCTTTATACTTTTCAAGGCATTTCATGATCTCATATGACCCCACGCCCCTGAGAGGAAGATAAAGGTATTACCGAGTCCTCTAACAGCAGTTCTTAACCTGTGGGTCTCGACCCCTTTGGGGGTAGAACAACCCTTTTACACGGGTCTCCTAAAACATAACAGTAGCAAAATTACAGTTTTTATGAAGTAGCAATGAAAATAATTTTATGGTTGGGGGTCACCACAACATGAGGAACTGTATGAAAGGGTCGCGACATTAGGAAGGTTGAGAACCACTGCCTAAGAGATAAAAAAAATTAAGGCTAGAAAGTTTGTCACACAATTTAGTGGCAGAGCTGAGCCCAGAATTAACCACTTAAATGCGTGCACTGGTCCCACCACCATAATTGGACCATCTCCCCTTTCCACAACAAAAACCCTTAATAATGACAGTAATCATTTCCTGAACACTTACAATATACCAGGCACTATGTCAGTATTTGATAAGTGTCATTTCAACAAACTTCATTTAATCTTCAAAATAACCTTATGAAGTAGGTAACTATTACTATCCTCATTTTCAAAATGCAAAATGCAGAAAAGTTAAGGACCTTGTCCAAGGTCATATAGCAAGAGAGTGGGGGAGCCAGGATTCAAAACCAAGCAGCCTGGCTCCAAACCTCATGCTTTAAAAAAAAGTTTTTATAGATTTCTAAAGAGAGAGGAAGGGAGAGGGAGAGAGAAACACCCACGTGAGAGAACCCCAAATGGGGATTGAACCCACAACCCAGGCATGTGCCCTGACTGGGAATCGAACCAGCGACCTCTCAGTGCATGGGCCGATGCTCAACCAGCTGAGCCACACTGGCTGTGGCCAAATCTCATGCTTTTAACCACTCTACCAAACTACCTCCTAAAAAACAAAAAGGTTATGATGTCAGCAAACATTTAGGTATCATTAACCTAAATGTGCCCAAAAGATAGATGCCTAAACAAAGAGAAACTATAGCCCTGGCTGGTTTGGCTCAGCGGTTAGAGCGTCAGCCTGCGGTCCAGAGAGACCCGGGTTCGGTTCCCGCTAAGGGCACGTACCTCGGTTGCAGGTTGTCCCCGGCCCTGGTTGGTCGTGCGGGCGGCAGCCACTCGATGTGTCTCTTTCACGTCGATGTTTCTCTCTCCTCCTCTCTCTCCCTCCCACTCTATCTGAGCAAAAAATGAAAAAGTGTCCTCGGGTGAGGATAAACATAAATAAATAAAATAAACAAAGAGAAACTATAAAGATTCTAATGTTTTCTTTTTCCTTTAATGCCGCTGTTTCTTAGCACTTCCAGACTTAAAGGTATAAAACATTCTGGGAGAAGAGCGGGTCTGAGCAGCTCCAGCTTGCCCAGGTCACGGTGGTGTTGACGGCTGCAATTTTTCTCCCATTTCCCATTCCAACATCACTGACTCTGCTTCAGCTGTAATGAGTCACCACTCGTTAGAACCCAGCAGGGCTGTACTGCTGGTTCCCTGCACAGTTGTGCGGTATGAAAAATGGGAGGAGAGGTTCCCACCCCTCTTGACATTTTGCATCTTTGTAGGTGGCTGTCTAAGGCTACAGGAATCCAGCTGTGCATTAAAAATGTATTTATATAACAGCCAGAAAGAAAAAAAACAAGAACCACATGCAGCATCAATTAGCAGGAACAGGAGAAAACTGACGTTCTGCTAAAGAGCTTTTGTTATTGAAAGTTTAGTATATCCAGATGCAGCCATTCTGCCCTCGAAGAGCTTCATGCTTTGGCTAGGACTTTGTGGTGATGGTCAGTAGCAAGGAACACTCGAGCTCTCCACCCCCATTCCTCACAACCTTTTCTTGCCTCCCCTTTGCATTGGATCTCCCACCTCTTCTCCACAGTGACCCTCCAATCCAGTCGGACCCTCATCAACCACCCGCTGCTCCCTCTATCCCTGACTCTGAGCCTTTGCCTGGATGCCTCCCTCCACCGAAATGTTCTCCTGTCACTTCTCTATTCAGCTCAGGGTCTGCCCACAACTCCTCCTCGCAACAATCCTGTCTCCATTTCCACTCTGCCATGTCACACACTGACACTTTATTTTGTTACATTTAAATATACACTGTAGCCCTGGCCAGTGTGGTTCAGTGGTTAGAGCGTCGGTCCGAGCAACAGAGTGTTGGGTTTGATTCCCGGTCAAAGGCACATGCCTGGGTTGAAGGTTCGATCCCTGGCCCATCAGGGCATGTACAGGAGGCAACCAATCAATGTGTCTCTCTCACATCAATGTTTCTCTCTCTCTCTCTCTCCCCCCAATCCTCCCTCCCTTCCACTCTCTAAAAACCAATGGAAAAAATATCCTTGGGTGAGGATAAACAACAACAATATACCCAAACACACACAGTAAGGCTGTCAGATATTCAAGAAATGTGTTGATTGTCTCCCATCCTGGGTCCATGGTGGCAATGCTAATCAATAATGGCAATCTTTTCCACTGATTTTTTTATTTTATATATATATATATTTATTTATTTTTATATCCTCACCTGAAGATATAAAATGCATTTTTGCATTTATCCTCAGATAGAGCGGGAGGGAGAGAGGGAGAAAGAGAAAGAGAGAAACATTGACGTGAGAGAGGCACATCGACTGGTTGCCACCCACACAACCCCAACCAGGGCCGGGGATAAACTGCAACCGAGGTGCATGCCCTTAGCGGGAACCAAACCCAGGACTTTCTGGTCTGCGGGCCAATGCTCTAACTGCTGAGCCAAACCGGCCAGAGCTGATTTTTTTTTTTAATCCTCATCTGAGGACACTTTTCTATTCATCTTCAAATAGAGTGGGAGGGAGGGAGAGAGAAGGAGAGAGAAGGAGAGAGAGGGAGAGAAAGACAAACATCGACGAGAGGGACACATCGACGAGAGGGACACATCGACTGTTTGCCTCCCGCACGACCCGGACCAGGGCCAGTGATAAACCACAACCAAGTTCCAGAATTGAACCCGCGACTCACTGGTCCATGGGCTGATGCTATACCACTGAGCCAAACCGGCCAGGACTCTTTTTTCTTTTTCAAAATATATTTTTACTGATTTTTTAGATAAAGAGGGAAAGGGGGAGAGAGACAGAAACATTGATCAGAGAGAAACATTGATTGGCTGCCTCTTGCATGCCCCACACTGGAGATTGAGCCTGAAAACTGGGCATGTGCCCTGACTAGGAATCGAACCAGGACCCCTCAGTCCATAGGATGACACTCAATCCACTGAACCACACCAGCCGGGCTTTTCCACTGATCTTGGGTGTAATTTCAGAATAATTCCTGAAACAGCCCTCTAGATAGCTACTTCTAATAAGCTGAAGTTGGTTCAAAAGGCAAAAGCTGCTTGCTATAGAGTAGCAGAATCTTCTGTTTCATGTATGTTACCATAAGCTCCGTGAGAGTAAGAGTAGAATCATGTTTGTGCTCCATCTGCTCCCCCTGGGCCCACCCCTCATCTTCTGAGTGAACCTCATCTCCCAATGAGTCGGTGCCCAGTACATACTCAGCTCATCGACCTCCACACTTTGTTCCTGAGCGGTGGGAATTAAAGGGTGGGAAGGATCCAATCCAGTCAAATACTGACTGAGCACTTAGTATGTGCAAGGCTCTGTGGGCGGTGAGTATAAGATATCGATTAATTCAACAACAAAGCAGAGGTTATCAATTCTTCCAAGCACCAAACACTACCCCAAGCTTTGGCGAGATCTTGTAGGACTACTGGAGAAAGGGGTGTGTGGCACGGTGACGGATTTGTTGCTGGAATCACAAGGAGGCGCCTTTTATCCCCTAAGCAATCCCAATCAAGTAAGAGTATAAAGGGTCAAGTCCTGATCAAGGTGCTGCTGAGGCTAAGGCACAGGGTCCGCCCATTAGAAGCTTTGATCTTTTTGGGAGGGAGATAGGACCCTCGTGCTTATTATAATTTAATTCCCAGAGAGCAACAAAATGTTAATTTTGCAGAACACACAAAATGAACTTTTCTTAGACAAAGGAAATACCAGAAGACGCCAGAGAGGAAATTCCACAGCAGTATTCACATCTATCCCTTCACACTGTCACACTGTGTACCACAATCCTTCCCTGGTCTCCCTCTCCCACTACAGCTATCAGCCTATAACCTAGGCATGTGCTGGGTGCATTATGACTACAGCCTCCTTTAATCCTCACAATAGACCTGAGTAGAAGGCCTTATGATCCCCATTTTATAAATGAAGAAACTGAGGCTGAGGAAAATATAATTTTCCCTAGGTGACAGAATTTATTAGAGCGGGAATTTGAACTTGGGTCTGAGTGACTCCAAAGCTAAGCTCTATCCTCTCACTATGCTTTGACTTCAAAACTATAAAGCACTATACAGACATATGGTATTTCAATTATTGCTGCTACTCACTTTCTCTCCAGCTTGAAGAAACATATCATGGATGAAGATGGTGTCAAACCCTCTTCCCTGCAGCTTTTGCTCAAGAACTGTGTAAGCATTTCACAGTTCGGGGTGTGTGTGTGTGCGTGTGAAATACTGCTGGGAGTTCCACTGATAAATAAAATGACTGAGGAATACAGACAACTGCAGAGCGGTATCACTAGAGGGAAACAATAAAACGTAACAAGAAGAAAAACCGTATTGCAGACCAAGCTAAGCTACGGACGACCAAGGCAGTTTCTCCTGGGGGATCTGCACCCAGCAGGCAGAAGCAATATTCTGCCTGGGAAGTAAAGGGTGACGCACTGGGAAAGGAAGATGGTCATCAGAAAAAGCTGGCAAGAGGGAAACGTGGATAAAACTCCTTAACGTCCCCAAGTTATAAAACTTGCTAATTCAGGGCTCTCAAACTAATTTGCAATCCCCTTCCCCCTTCCTTTTAGCTGGGGCCAAGGATATGGCTTGAACCCAACTGGGAGATGGATTACATATACAGATAAATGGAGCAAATAAGTAAACACAGGGAGGATACTGGGAGCCAAGTTTCTTAGTGCCATAGAAGGCAGTGACAGACATGTAAAGGAGTATGCTAAAATAATCCCTCTGGTTGGATTAGAATTGGAGGCCTCAGCATAAACGCACAGGTTGTTAGATAGAAATAGGTATAGAAATAGACAGAGTCTGGCTGGTGTGGCTCAGTAAATGAATATCAATTCATGCACCAAGAGGTCGCCAGTTCAATTCCCAGTCAGGACACACGCCCAGGTTGTGGGCCAAATCCCCAGTGGGGGGCATGCAGGAGGCGGCCAATTGATGTTCTCTCTCATGGATGTTTCTATCTCTCTCTCCCTCTCACGTCCTCTCTCTCTAAAATCAATAAAGGAAAAATAAATAAATAAATAAATAAATAAATAAATAAATAAATAAGACACAGAGGCCCTGGCCAGTGTGGCTCAGTTGGTTGGAGTGTTATCCCATACACTGAAAGATCATGGGTTCAATTTCAGGTCAGGGCACATAACTGGGTTCCGGTTCGGTCCCTGGTTGGGATGTGCAGAGAGGCAACCAATCGATCTCTCTCTAAAACCAAAAAGCATATCCTTGGGTGAGGATTTAAAAAAAAGATATAGAGGTATGCTTTCTCATTGAGAGGACCTGTCTGTAGGCATGACACCCAAGCAGTAACAAACATACCTGATGCCCAGACTTAGTTACTAAATATCATTCCCAGCAAAGGAACAAGGGATCCCAAAATATGAATGACTCCAGGGCTGAGGTAGGAAAGCACAAGATGAGCCTGAAATATTTTATTGTAGCAGAAAAGAAGTGCTAACAATAAATGATAGGGGCATGCAAATAAGGTGAAAAACTAGTTTGAGGGGGCACCAATGGCCAACTCAGGGACTATTTGAGTATTAATATAAATAATGATGGATCCTAAAAGAAAAAAAGAACATTCATGAAAAAACTGGTGAAATCCAAGTTAGCTCTGGTGTTTCGTATAATACTGTAACAAGGTTAACTTGCTGGCTTTGAGAACTGGACTATGATTATGTAAGATATTAACATTAGGGGAACTTGGGAAAAGGGAATATGGAAAATCTGTACTATTTTACAAATTTTTCTATAAGTCTAAATGTATTCCAACGTGAAGTTAAAAAAAAAGATAGTAATGGCTCCAACCCACCAAATAAAATAGGAATTTATGAGTCCATATGATATAAATATGGAGAAGAGGAAGCATTTGCTTCAAATATAATGCCAAAATATAAATGCAGAAGCAATGATGGAATTAGAAAAATAATCATTTGACAACTGTATTAGTAACACATGATTCAGGCAGGTATCAATGGGTGATAAAGTCAGCTGGTGAAAGAGCAGAAAAAGGCTATGTGTTTGGTGTCACAGTGTCTCCTGACACTAATTAATTACTCACTAATACATGGAGAAAACTGGCAGACACCATCTAAACTGAGCAATAAAAATGGACACCACAAGCTGCGGGACAGACCAACACTGGTGCCTCCTGACAGATCTCTGAGAACACAGCCCCACTTCTGCATAAATCACCCATCGTAGGGAGACACCCAACCGAGGGACACCCCACAAAGTTAATAGGCCTGTGCTCTTCAAAATTCAAGGTCATGAAAGATAAAGAAAGGATGAGTTAGTCCTCTGGACTGAAGGAGACCAAAGAGACAAATACATGCAACCCATAATCCAGGAATAAATTCTGGATTATAAAACACACGAATGGGACAACTGGTGAAATGGCGTAGGGCCATGGACTAAATGGTAATACTGTATCAATGTTAATGTCCTGATTTGGATCGTTGTAGGATGCTTATGTGGATTTGTCCTTATTTATAGGAGACACACAGTGAAGTATTAGGAGTAATGCGGCATCTTGTCTGCAACTGAGAATTCATATGACTCAGAAAAAATATGCATGTGCGTATATATGTGAGCATGTGTACATATGTGAAAGTGTATGCGAGAGGAGGGAGAGATAACTGTTAACTGAGGAGTCTGGGTGAAGGATATACAGGCGCTCTCTGTATAATTCTTGTAACTCTCCTGTAAGTTTGAAATTAACTCACAGAGAAACTCTCATCTTGACGAAGGCAGGAGAAGGGGGAGCTCTATTTCAACAAAAGTTACTAGAGGGAACTCAGGAGAATGGGCAGAGATGAAGTCACCAATAATTTCTTTGGCTGAGATGAACTGAATGAAGTGAGCAAAGTGCCTATGCAGAGAAATCTCGTCTGTAAGAGTCAGCAGAAGAAAAGCACCACATTCCCAAGGGTAGAAGATACACTAACTTCCTCCTTGAACATACACAAAAATTGAGCAAGCTGCTTAAAGCACAGAACAGCAGCTTAGTTCAACTTGTTCAAGAGATGGCTTCGGCCCGACCGGTGTGGCTCACTGGTTGAGCATCGACCCATGCACCAAGAAGTCGCTGGTTCGATTCCCGGTCAAGGCACATGCCCAAGTTGTGGGCCCAATCCCCTCCCCAGTGTGGGCATGCAGGTGGCGGCCAATCGATGTTCTCTCTCATTGATGTTTCTTTTTCTCCCTCTGCCTTCCTCTCTCACATACACACTCTCTCTCTAAAATCAATAAAGAAGGAAAAAAAGAGAGAGAGAGATGGCTTCGGCAACGGGATCCACTTCCTGCCCCCCCCCCCCCCCCCCCCCGCCCCAGTACTGGCTCTGCAGTCCTCCTGCTGCTGGCTTTTGGCTGGGGCAGGTGGGAGGCTGGGGAGATTAGAGGATGGATCCCAGGTCAGGCCCAACAGAAAGCTGGCAACACTGCTCAGGCCCCCCAACTGCTGCCTAAGAGCCCAGAACAAGATCTCGGGGAGGGCAGGGTAGGCACAGTTCCTGAGCACCACTTATCTGTGCCAAGTACCTGTATGGCACCTCATTTCATCCTCACCACGACCCTATGAGGGAGGCATCCTTGACTTCATGGCAGAGAGGACAGAACAAGCTCAAAGAGGTTAAGGACCATGCTCAAGGTCTCAGGCTAGTGAGTGCAGAGTTCTGACTCAAATCCAGGTCTGTCTGGCATCCAGGCCCACGTTCTTTCCACTACACTGTGTTGGGTCATCTCAGAGCTTGTGAATGGTCTAAGATTTTCCTCCCTTGAAGATGAGTGAGTCAGAGCTTCAAGAGTAGTAATTTGTACAAAATCAGTCCCCACCTGAGTTTCTCCCTCAGCCTTACGATTCTTTGACTTAAGGAAGAACTTTAAAGAACCCCTTAAAATTGTACTAAAAAAACCAGTGTGTGGATTCATGAAGATTTGTCTTGGCGAGAGGGTCCCTGGCTTTCATCGGGTTCTCAAAGGGATCTGACTCAAAAACAGTTAATGACCACTGCTGGAAGCAGTATTTTGTCTGATTCTCTCCTTTCACGGATGAGGAAATGGATTTCGTGAATTCTATTTTCTACTTCAAGCTTTTGCTGCTTATTCTGGAGCGACAACAGCACAGCCTACGCAGTTCTCCTCCGAGTAGCTTCCGCCACTTCCCTCGTGCTGCGGAAACATACTGGTGGGGCCAAGCGGCAGGATGTGTGGCCAGCACTTCATTTTTCAGAGAGCAATGGAGTGTCCCTGAGGAAGGGAGGGCTGGCTCTCTGCCCAAGCACTGTGAACAATGAGTACCCTTTATCTGAATCAAGGCCATGCGCAAAGAGTAGACCCCAGGATCACAACAACTGGGGACAATGCCTCTTTAGACCAGGCACGTTTGGGGGAGGTACGTGGTTCTCTCATATGCATTTTGAACCTGGACCCAGTAGCTTTCTGGCCCTTTTAAAAGTAAAAATTTGGGTTGATAAGAGAAGGAACTTTGTCCAAAAACAGCCATCCAGGTGGGTTGCTTTAAGCCCTGTTAATCTCGTGGGCAAGTAGCTGATCCTTTTGCTTGCCCTCCCTGGGCGAGAAAACTTTCTGCATGCAGAAGATGGGGTGCTTTCAAAGACTAAGAGGCGAAAGTAACTACTTCCCTCTGTGTGCCTGCAGACATACACCCGATGGATAGAGAGCAGGGAGAAAACTGAGGTATTACAAGGTAAGAAATGTCCAGGCGATGTTTTTGGGTGGGGTAGGTGGGGGGAGCAGTGAAGGAGTTTTTGTTCATGTAGATACTCTTACAAAGTTCATTTTCTGGGATTTTAATATGAAGCATTTTGTCCTCGGGGAGGAAAAGAGCAGACGCTAGCTAGAATATCAAGTAGGTGACACTTTTATTGGGGCAGACTGGAACAGTCTAAGAATGTGGATATTGATTCATTCTCCGTAAATGTTCATCTACTTATAGGGTGTTCATCCTGGAGGTATTTTTTTGTTTGCTTTCTTTCTTTTGGATTTTGATTGATGAAAGCCATGATATTTTGCTTTTGAAAATGTTATTATTATTTTTAATCCTCACCCAAGGATATGTTTTTATTTATTTTTTTCCTGAGAGAGAGGAGGGGAGGAAGAGAGAGAGAAACATCAATTGGTTGCCTCCTATATGTGCCCTGATCGGGGATTGAACCCATAACCTTTTGGTGCATGGGACAACACTCTTAACTAACTGAGCCACCGGGCCAGGGCAATATTTTGCTTTGCTGTGCTTCTAAGTGTAGTTACACACAGTTCAGTAAAAATAATGTTGCTACTGCCCTAGCCGGTTTGGCTCCGCAGTTAGAGTGTCGGTCTGTGGACCAAAGAGTTACAGGTTCGATTCCAGTCAAGAGCACGTACCTGGGTTGTGGTTTGGTCCCCAGCCCCAGTTGGGGTCATGTGGGGCAGGAGACAACTAGTCAATGTGTCTCTCTCACATTGATGTTTCCCCCTCTCTCTCTCCCTTTTCCTCTCTCCCTCCTTCCCACTCTACCTGAAGATAAATGGAAAAATATCCTCAGGTGAGGATTTAAAAAAATTATAATAACGCTGCTATCAAGTTCGCATTATTGGGGTAGAATGGCCTGACTGCACGGCAGGGTGTAGCAGCCTCCGGGTTTCGCCCTTTCCCTTTTTTAAAAATCTTTAGTGACTTGTTATTTTTCTTCAGTCTTCCATGATGAGAGCAACTGTACACATTGGCTGAGGTGGTCACAACTTGTGTGTGTGGCAGAAGATAATCCCCACATTCTACCTCGCTACTGTTTTGTACAAAATAAATGGGTAAAGACTGACACTTGGGAAAAAAATCAGGTAGGTGAATAACAATAATGTTCCATGTAGTGACTCCACTTGAAAAATTCTCTTAAGCTTATGGTTTACCCCAGAAACACATCTAATGACAGAATCATTAAGAAAAGACAAAAAAAAAAAAAAGAGCCTGGATTTCAGTTCCTAAGTGCTTTCCCAAGGAACTGCCCTCGAGAACTCATTCACAGCCGCTTTGGTTGCCCTGCGGGAGCCACCGTCTGCCCTTCCCCTGTGTGCTCTGCCGGCTACCGGCCCCCTCTCGGAGCCCGGGCCAGCGTGCCTCCAGTCAGCCTGGCTGTCCCAGAAACCCGACCTCTTCAGAATCCACCTTCCAGGGCGGAAGGGTCTGCACGCTCTGGCTGTGGACAGAGATGAGGGGGTTGTCCACCTCCACACGAACAGTGGACACGAACGTGAACACACTCTCTGGCTGTAAGGACACTTGGCTACCTTGGGCTGCTCTATAAATTTTCTGGCACCCTTAAGTTTGTAAGATGCGTGTGCATGCAATAAATATAATCCATAAAAGAAGATAAGAACCTATCAGTCCACAGTGACAAACAAATGGAGAAGGGGAAGTTCTTCCTTGTAGAGCTCCAATTAGTTAACATAGGAGAATCAGTGGAGAAAGACAATCAACACCCGGCAAACACTACAGTAATAATCACGTCGGGCTGGAATCATCAGGGATGTCAAAATCAGTGGGCAAAGTATGATGAGAAACACATATTAATATCATCCCAAAGTATCCCCCCACCACGAGATACTCATTAAATATAAACAGAAAACAGCTTCACAGCAGAAAACGCTGGCAGACACCACTTAAAGCAAGGGATCCAAGACAGAATTGTCAGTAGGGGACCGAATCCACAGGGTGTGCCTCGCGATAGGATGTGCTGAGGACACAACATGACCTCTGTGGTATTCTTGCCCCAAATGCATAATCTGAATTTAATTGAGAGGCAACATCAGACAAACCAAAATTAAGGGCATTGTACAGAACAACTGATCAATCCTCTCTAAAAGTGTCAAGGTCATAAAATGTAATAAATAGACTGAGGAACCATTCAAGACTAAAGGAGACTAAAGAGACCTGACAACCAAACGCACAACTGGATCTTGGACCAGAAAACAGACACTAATGGGACAGTGTCACCCTCCTGAGTCTGTTAACTATGGTTATGAAAAATGTTAACATTCTCTGGGGAAAGGGTCTATGAGAATTTTTTATAACTTTTTGTAAGTCTAAATTATTTCAAAATGAAAAGTTACACGAATTACACTCCAAAACATATACATTGGAGATCAGGCTGTCTTTCTCCATTTTCCAGCGCCTGACATTGTAAGCCTGTGGGCTGACATATTTAGCTGTGTAAGGGCTCAGAGCCCACAGGAGAAGGGGGTGTGGGGATCCATTTGGGACCTTATTAGGGTCAAAATCAGGCTTCTGAGATGTATAGACACAATAAATTATAACATTCAAGAGATATAAAGTATCCGAGGGCCACAGGCATGCCAAGTCCCTCCTTCAGTCTCTGCAAAGAGCTGTGCCCTTAGGAAGCCCAACCACAACCACGGGAGGGGGAAATGCAATAGAAAACAGCAAAATGTTCATCACTCACTTGTCCTGGGACTCAATATACACGTAGAGATGAGGCTCAAAACACTTGGAAACAATGCCATGAAATGGATTGTCTGGGGCTTTAGGCTTCTTTGGCTGTAAAGAAATAAAAAAGAAGAAAAGAAAAAAGAAACCCTGTACTTGAGCTGGCTTTGCACATTTTCAGTTTCAAAGCAGACATCCCTTCCAAGTTCACTCCTAACTTATAGATAAGAAGCACTCAATGTAACCAAACTGGGTCTATATCCTACATTATAATTCATGCCAACTTGTGAACAAGCCAGCTTTGTTAGCGACATTTACTTGCTTGGAATGGTGAAAGATTTATGGCTACTTTGATAACACATGCATTTTCAACTTGGAAGCTATTCATCATCTGACTGATGTCTTTCAATTTAAAATCCTAGCTAATAATACCTATAGTGCTTTAAAATGTACAAAGTACTTTGACATGATATAATTTTTATAGCCTTTTCTTATTCTCATGGGCCAGGCACTTTGATCCGAAGTAACATCTCACCTCTTCCTCACAACAACCCTCAATGTAGGAATTTTTACTACTATTTATACCCAAAGAAAGGAGGTCCAGAGGCACCAGGCACATGAGGAAGTTTCCTGTCTCCTAAACTAGAAGTCTTTCTGTTATCATTGCTTTCCTGTAATGGTTCCTAATTTCATCAACAAGTAAATGTAAGAAAAAGGATAGGGGACCAACATAGGGTTGCTAACTTGTTATTTAGCTACTTTCTAGACTCACCACAAGTTCCTAGAAGAAAGTACTGCATACTCTTTACATTTTATATGGAGAAAATAGCAGAATAAAGGCAGCCCTTTTTAAGAAAAGATAGTTGGTGACCTTATACCAGATAGATAGATGGGAAAAAAAAGATTGAAGACTAGAGAGATAGAAGAAAGATTGAAGGCTAGAGAAAGAAAAGAAAAGTGAAGGGGAGGGGAAGGGAGGGGAGGGGAGGGGAGGGAAGAAGATAGGGGAGGGGAGGGAAGAAGGGAAGAAAAAATGAAGGGAGGGGGAAAGGAGAGGAGAGGGAGAGGAGAGGAGAGGGAGGGGAGAGGGAGGGGAGAGGAGAGGAGAGGAGGGGAGGGGAGGGGAGGGGAGGGGAGGGGAGGGGAGGGGAGGGGAGGGGAGGGGAGGGGAGGGGAGGGGAGGGGAGAGGGGAGGGGAGGGGAGGGGAGGGGAGGGGAGGGGAGAGGGGAGGGGAGGGGAGGGGAGGAGAGGAGAGGGACTTTAGAAGAGACTAAAGACTGGCTGGCTGTTTTGACTTTATTTTTTGCCTTGAACACATGAAAAACTGGACCAGCACTGGTCCCCAATTGGGAACAACTGATAATTGGGAACCACTGATACATATGTCATTTAGACAGGCAAACATTTAAAAACTGTATTTCTACTTAATTCCTCTTCAAAGCATCTAAGAATACACAAGGACTTTCCTACATATTTCTTTCTATTCCTAACAAAGGTCAATTCCATCTACTGCCAAACACCAACAAAAGGACCCCGATCCCTTGCTGGGGTTGATACTAGAGTATAATTTGGGTATAAATGTATACCCACAGAATACCTGTTGAACTGAACTGCTCATATCTTTTAATAAATATAGGGAAAAAATTAAGCCCCTAATAACAGAAATAATGATTAACTTCTTCTGGTTGGAATGATTGAAAGCATCTGTAAAAACTGGTAATGCCAACCATAGCCATTCAATTTCATATTTAGCTTTATCCCATTTTCACCTTCTAAGAGTTCCTTGTCTTCAATTTGTTTTGTAAGATTCCTAGAAACTCTGGTCCTCCCTAGAATAACTACAATCTGGGCTGCTTTCTCTTATCATCCAGAATCCACTGCCAAACTCACGCCTTAGGCTGAGACTACAAGAGACTCCCAGCACCATGCTCACTGAGTTTGACTTGGCTGGATCCAGAGATCCACTTTGCTCCCTCGATGCCAGGAAGTTTTCCCACACCTCCTTAGTTTACAGTGGAAGATACATGATGTGTGGTATGATGGTTGCGAGGGGGTGATCCTTATCTATTTGTTCTATATTTCCCAAGTCAGTTATCTATGTTTTATTTTACTTTTTCAATAGGTGCTTTGTTAAATGAATAGACAATATGATTTGTCTTAACTTCAAAAGACTAGATAGCCTGAATTTAGAATGGAAAAATATGACCAGATAGATATCTTTTTATTAATTAAAATATAACCAGCCCTGGCCGGTTTGGCTCAGCGGTTAGAGCGTCGGCCTGTGGTCTAGAGAGACCCAGGTTCAGTTCCCACTAAGGGCACGTACCTCGGTTGTAGTTTGTCCCCGGCCCTGGTTGGTCGTGTGGCTGGCAGCCACTCGATGTGTCCCTTTCACGTCAGTGTTTCTCTCTCGCTCTCTTTCTCTCTCTCCCTCCCACTCTATCTGAACAAAAAATGGAAAAAATGTCCTTGGGTGAGGATAAAAAATATATATATATATATATATATATATATATATAATTGTATTATAATTATTCCCTTTATTTATATTTTCTTCCCTTGACAAACATATTCACACATCTACAGGATAGCTTCTGGTAAAAATAAGTGGGAGTTTTATGTAATATAGAACATTGTCATGTTTTAAATCAACATGTATATTTTGTATTTGGCTTTATTTATTTACTAATTTATGTATCCTTTCCCAACTACTGACAATGTTTTAATTTATCACTTTAGCATGACTACGTTACGACATTTATTTTATTTTTTTTTTTTTAAATATTTTTTTTATCCTCACCCGAGGACATTTTTCCATTTTTTGTTCAGATAGAGTGGGAGGGAGAGAGAAGAGCAGAGAGAGAGAGAGAAACATCGACGTGAAAGGAACACATCGAGTGGCTGCCACCCGCACAACCTACCAGGGCCGGGGACAAACTGCAACCAAGGTACATGCCCTTAGCGGGAACCGAACCCAGGTCTCTCTGGACCGCAGGCCGACGCTCTAACCGCTGAGCCAAACCGGCCAGGGCTACGTTACGACATTTAAATGAAGTATAGTATTGACCTCGTATTAAATTTTCGGATTTTGATCTGTGGTAATTTAAGTGAATGTCCTTCTTCTTAAGAAATACATACTGGAATATTTAGAGGTAAATAAAGGGCATGATTTCTGCAAACTAACAAACTGTTCTGAAAGAGAGACAAGAGTGAGGAAGGAAGGGAGAGAGGAGGAGGGGCAGGATATGATAAAAGTAAATGTATCAAAAGACTAACAACTGGTGAACCCAGGCGAAAGATTTTAAGAGTTCCCTTTAAGAGTCTTAAAATTTTTCTCTAAGTTTGACATTATTATTTTTTAATTAAAATAAACTAGAAAACATGGGAGATGGTGCCAGTGGCCTGGCAGAAAATCCCACACAATAGGGGAGCATTCTTAAGAAATGGGATGTCACCAACATTCCGGATGGACAGGAGGACAACATGTGGGAAATACAGACATCCATGCCTGAGCCAAAAAGGGGTTAAGATCAATCTCCTGGTTTTGATAATGCATGAAAGGGACACATGATAAAAACCTCTAAGTCGGAAGAGCTCCTTCAGAGTAAGTGTAAAATACAGATTGTACGTGATAAAAGAAAATGGCTACATGACATTTCAACAAACTCATCCTGATCAGTCTTCTCAGGCCCTGTGCTTGCTGAGGCCCCACAGAACACTCTGACTTGAGCCCTCAGAGCGGTGTAATCAGAGCGGGGGACCGGACCCCACCCACAGGCGACTCTGCCCAGCCTCTGCCCACGAACGCCACGCCTGGCAGGGAGAACAGAGATCCCTCACCACAGCTCTCGGTCCTCCTGCAGCATTCTCATTGTGAGGTAGAAGGAAGAGAGAACAATAGGAGAGACTGCCTGAAGTTTCCTTATTTCCACAGGGCTGCCCCCTGCCTACAGCTGCTTTACAAATGTGCCCATATTTAGATAATAGGTGCTGGAATTCCAGCTCAAGCTGGTGTCTCCCTTTGCACTGTCCAGCTCCTCAAAGGGCCGATTCGCGGCGTAAGGCATATACTAAGTCATTTAGCAGTAGCAGTCAGGCTGGATTTCTGAGTGTGTGAATTCTGTCCAAAAGCTGCAGATGTTTAAGCTATTTCCTCCTGGAGTTTGATGGAATAATAAAAGGTTACTGTTGTCACAGTAAGGAGGTCTGCAGCTGGCCCCATTTCCTTTTATTACTATCCAATGTAAACAGATTAAATCTAACTGCTCAGATCACCAGAAGGGGACATTTTTAATCAGAAATTCCTTATTCCTTCTCCCTCTTTCCTTCATACTTTGAGCACCCTTGGTCTCTTTTCATATGCCATTTTTTTTTTAATCACTGGGAATATGCTGGCCACTGACTGTTTGAACTATATGCCTCTTTTCAAGTTCACTCTGCCTTCACCATAACCTAAACTGCAGGGGTGAGCAGGAGTGAGCCTTGCCTTGGGGCACACTGTCCACTGACGGCAGTGCCACATGGGGTGGGTAACCCAGGACCACCGCTAGGGGCCTTCCCCCACCACCTCTGCCTAAGCTCACCACTAGCATCCTGTGGACTTCCTCCCCAGTGACCCAGAGGGCTGCTGTGCACCCAACTCTAGAAGCCAGTAAGTGGCTGGAAGAGGGAGATCCTGGAGCTTCTAACTAATCAATCGCAAGCCAGACAAGTGCTGGTGAGGCCTGCAAGGTCAAGGAAGGGATGTGAGGAGGCATTTGTCACTGGTCTATAAGTTTTATTGGTAACAAGCAACAGCCTGTGAAATTGCAAGTGGATCATCTAGTCCAGGGATTTTTTAATACTTTATTTTTAAACACACATAAAACCCCTGGATTAAAATAAATTTTACTTGGAAGTCCACTACAAAAGTGACTCATAATGGAACTGTTCTGCTTGGAGGTACCCTGGTCTCCACCCAACTCCTCAGTGACACCGGATGAGGGCACTCAGGAATCAGTTTGAAAGTCATTCATTCTCTCTGAAGATGAAGATACAAGGGAAGTCTGAAGAGAGTAAACAAGCGACTGAAGGTCACGTGGTCAGTGAATGACAGGCCAGACTCTGACACGTTCCCTACCACACGACACTGCTTTACCGCATGTAACTGTGTCCTTAGAACCAGCAGGTCTCAGTCATTTTAATGATAACTTTGAGCTTCTGGAATGAGCAGAAAGTTTCATGAGAAATAAAATCATCTTTTCCCTGGCAAAACTGATTGTGTAGGTAATGGGGGGACTCTGCCCTAATCCAGTTTAATAACATCGAGAGATGACTCAGCCAAAGGGGTAGCTTTTCACAGCAGCACTACAGCATCTGAGTGGTATTCAACTGTACGATTCTGGACACGGCAATGGCAGCCACCAGCACTGGGGAGACATGGCATCGTGTGGTGGAGGACACACTTCAGAAGAATGAGCCCTATATCCAGATGCCTCCTTCCCATTTGGTCCTTCCTCCCAAAATGTGAGAAAAAATTAGGATGGCTGTCAATCAATTACATTTAATCCCACAGATCTCTGGAATATAGTCTCGAGGTATCCCTTCAGTTTTATTCATGGGATTCATTTCTAAGTCCTCTACTTTTAAAAACATGTTTTTATTGATTTTAGAGAGAGAGAAGCATCGATTGGCTGCCTCCTACATGC
Source organism: Molossus molossus (assembly GCF_014108415.1). Taxonomy (NCBI): domain Eukaryota; kingdom Metazoa; phylum Chordata; class Mammalia; order Chiroptera; family Molossidae; genus Molossus; species Molossus molossus. The sequence continues at coordinate 41,743,567 of NW_023425354.1, read as the reverse complement.
CTCCTACTGGGGATGGAACCGGCAACCCGGGCATGTGCCCTGACTGGGAATTGAGCCAGGACCTCTCAGTCCATGGGATGAAGCTCACCAACTGAGCCACATGAGCCAGGTCTATCCTCTATTTTTATTTCTTTAAAAAAATTTTTTTTCTTTCTTTATTGATTTTTACAGAGAGGAAGGGAGAGATAGAAACATCCATGGAGAGAACATCGATTAGCCACCTCCTGCGCGCCCCCTACTGAGGATGTGGCCAACCTGAGCATGTACCCTGACTGGGAATCGAACCGGCGACCTCTTGGTGCATGGGTCAATGCTAAACCACTGAGCCACACCAGCCAGGCTGTCCTCTACTTTTCACTGAGACATCACAGTGTGATAAAGAGTGTCAGGAAAAGAATCCTAGTCTTTGACTTCTAGACCTGGCTTCTAGTCCTACCTCCTCCACTTCTAGACTAGGTAACTCTGGGCAAATCACTTAACCTCTCTGAGATGCAGTTCATATAAAATCATATAAAACAAAAGGCAGGTACTGTGAAGATGAAATAAAATTAAGCATGTAAAGGACGTTTAAACTATAAAGCACCATAAAGATGTGAAGCATCCATGTTGTTATAATTACTTAATCAATGGACCAGACATATTTGATTGCATCACTTCAGAACTGCTCCTGGACATTCTGGTCTCCTGGCTCCTGCCAGGAACGTACACCTCCCCTCACTGTGCTAGTAACGCAGGGTTGCTGCAAAGAGCGTGGCTACGGGTTTCCCAGAGCTAATCTTCCCAGCCAGCCTCCCTTTGGAGGTATCTGGAGCAAAATAATACTCTAAAATAATTCTTTAGAAGCCAAGTGTAGAAAATTAAAAGGAAGGAGCACTAATCCAGACAGAAAGTTCTGAGTTATCGCTCTAACCCCTCTTGTCATAAAGTGGCAATGAACAGAAACACCATTCTGTAGGATGAAGGGAGAGGAAATTTAGGGTCGGACCCGAAGGAAATGAAAGTGCTCATGTGCTCTGAAAAGCAACTCTCCGAATATGCCCTGGGTCACTTTGACGATTCCAGGCCTCCCCAGTGGCTTCCCGGCCTAACGTGATCGGCTTACACGGGGTGGAGACCTCTCCTAGCTGATGGTGCTGCTGACTTCACGGGGGATCTTTCAGCCTCTCATGTCGTCACCAGACCAGATGAGAGCACAACCAAAAGCTAAGCTGACACGTTCAAAAGGTGATGATTGAGGCAGGGCAGAATTCTGCTGCCCCACCTCCTGGGCTCATTAAGCTTGTGCGTGTTGCTAATTCCAGCAGAGAGGCTCTCTGGGAGCAGAGAGGAGGGGCAGAAAGGGCTGCTGTTTCACTCAGCTTTCTAAATACACTTTCAGATAAAGGCTTTCCATAAAGACCACCAGAGCTGTACTCTCTGAATGTGGTCAACAGCCAGAGGATCATGTTTGGAGGGAGCAGCCCCTTCTTCAGAAACAAGCGTTCGATGGGCTGCAGGTGGGAATGCAAACCAGACCTACCTGCTCTAAATCTCCTTTGTCCATTGTCAGTTCCTCCATCTCTGGTGTTGGCTCATCTTCCAGGAAGGGATTGGTGGATGCGGGTGGAGACTCGAGTTTTTTCTGTTAAGACATGAGAAAGAAACAGGAATTTTCTGAGCTTTCCCATTGACCTGCTTTTCCAAGTCTCTTCAACAGCTAAAGCATAAAATCTGACCTAATGAGCAAGAATGGAGACAACACGGACCACATTCTCACCTCCAGGCCTCACACTGCCTTCCATCTTCTTGACATCTTAGTGCCCACCCCACCCCACCCCAAACCCAATGTGATTAAAACTCTTACTCATCCTTCAGTCAGCCGATGAGAAGTTCATTCTGGGAACGCCTTCCCCATTGTCCAGTTTGGGTTAGATGTTTCTGCCACCATCTCACCCGGAACATCCCCTACCCAGGTATTTATTAAAATATTGCAATTGCCCATTTATTTGTCTTCTCCCTACGTTCCATGATGGCAGAAATCATGTCTGTCTTGTTCCCCATCCTATCTCTGGTACCAGGCATGTAACAGATGCTCCATAAATATGAGTGGGTCAAAATGCCAGATGGGTTTGAATTCAAGAACAAACCATAGCCGGGCGTGGGGTTGGGGGGCGCACCTGTACTAGCCTCACCGCTACTCGTGAGGCTGAGGCAGGAGGATCTCGAGCCCAGGAGTTCTGGGCTGTACTGCACTATGCCGATCGGGGGTCCTCACTAAGTTCAGCCTCAATATGGTGACCTCCCAGGAGTGGGGGTGGGGGGAGGGCGCCACCAGGCTGCCTAAGAAGTAAACTGCCCCAGGTCAGGAACGGAGCAGGTCAAACTCGCGTGCTGCTGATCAGAAGTGGGGTCACGCCTGGGAATGCCACTGCACTCCAGCCTGGGCAACAGCGTGAGACCTTTATCTCTTTTAAACCCTCAGCAAGGAATCTTTTTTTTTTTCCCTCACCTGAGAACATTTTTCCATTTTTTTGTTCAGATAGAGTGGGAGGGAGAGAGAGGAAGAGAAACATCGACGTGAAAGGGACACGTCAAGTGGCCGCCACCCGTATGACGACCCAACCAGGGCCAGGGACAAACTGCAACCGAGGTACATGCCCTTAGCGGGAACCGAACCTGGGTCTCTTGGGACCACAGGCTTGACACTCAAACTGCTGAGCCAAACTGGCCAGGGTTTCAGCTGTGAATCTTAAACCCTCAAGAAACAAGTGATATAGTGATACTACCGCCTCTTCATTGCCTGAACCTTAAAAACAAAACAAAACAAAAAACTACAAAGCTAATCTTATGTGTTTTAGATTACAGACTAACTCCCCTTCCCAATTAAGTACCAGTACAACAAGCGCAACAAAATCTCCTTGAGAAAAATAACTTCCCAGCTTCTGAATATGAACACTCTTTCAAAAATATATCAGTGAGCGGGACCACAGGCTAGTGGGAAAGCTGGAGGCGGCTAATGTAGGTTTTAGCTCCAACTCTGCGGCACTGGCCAAGCCATCTAGCCCCTCTGAGCCCAGCAGTCTCATCTGCTGAATGAGGGTACAGGCGTAGGGCTACTTGAAAGAGCCAATGTGATAAAGTGTATGAAACCCTAGAAGAAGCACATGATACACATAAGGCACACTGATGACAATTCCAGTGCAACAATAGAATCAAGGCAGCTCTTTGGAATTTTTTTACAAATTTGACCGTGAGATGTTGTTTATGCCAGGGAGCTGGGAGTTCTCGCAAAGGAAGCGAAGCAGACAAGCAGAATAAAAGGAACTGGCTGGTGCTGGGGATAAGGGGAAGGGGCAAGGAATGGCTCTCTGGAGAATAGGAGCCAGTTGTAGCCCCGGCCGGTGGCTCAGTTGGAGCATCGTCCCACATGCTAAAAAGATAGCAGGCTCCATTTCCGGTCAAGGCACATACCTAGGTTGCGGATTGGATTCCTGGTTGGTCGGACACATATGGGAAGCAACTGACTGATGTTTCTCTCTCACATTGATGTTTCTCTCTCCTTCTCCCCTCCTCTCTCTAAAAATCAATGAACATATCCTTCAATGAGGATTTCAAAAGCAGGAGCAGCAGCAGCCAGGGGCAGAGGGAGTTTGTAAATGTGCTTGTGACATGTTAGCATATATCAGTGGAGAAACCTGAACTAATCCCTATGCCAAGAGGGACAGCAGATGGACTATAGCGTGAACGACTCGGTCAAGTGCCAGGATATCAGCTAAAGATATTACAACAGAAAGAAAGAACAAACCACACCTGTGTCTGTGTCTGGTTTAGGCTTTAAGATAATTCTGCTTACACTCAGTAAACTACTGAATTCCTGGCCAAAACACTTGGATGCTATTGAATAGCTACAGAGAGCCTCAGTGAATGAAGAAAGCCTTGTGATTAATGCACTAATTAGCTCAAGGTAATCATTAGTAGGATAACAATTTTTGTGGTATCTTGCTGAGAAACAATATGGTCTCACAACCAAGCAAACATTTCAAATTCATATACTCAGAACTTTGGTTTCCTTGCCTGATATAGAAAAGGAAAAAATTCCTATAAACGTAAAGCTATTTAACTTTATTTTTAGAATTAGACTATTTTTGGAAAGAAATGTTTCTTTGCAAACAGTCTTTCTAGGCTTTCGTGGCCTCTGTAAGGGTTGCTAGCAGTGTAGAGAAGGAGGAATGGTGAGAAAGGGAATCCACGAAACTGAAGCATCAACACGATAAATGAGTTCACAGTGTTGGATTCCTGATCCCACTGGCTCAACAGTAGGTTTGGGGATCACACTACTGAGATGGATCTCTGTGCTCTGAGTCTCTTCGTCCTTCGGATACGTGGAAAGCAAGTCAGTAACTGAAGTTAAAAGCTTTGTTCAAAATCAGTGATAGAACAAGGATGTGAATTTTTTTCTTTACTGATTTTAGGGAGAGAGAAAAGGAGAGGGAGAGAGAGATGGAAACATCGATGAGAGAGAACATCGATTGGCTGCCTCCTGCATGCCCCCCACTGGGGATGGGGCCCACCACCTGGGCATGTACCTTGACCAGGAATTGAACTGGCGACCTCTTTGTACATGGGTGGATGCTCAATCACTGAGCCATACCAGCTGGGCCAAGGATGTGAACTTTTGAACTAAACATTCCTCATCTATTCTTAGTTCTACAAGGGTTGACAACAGCTCACAATTACACACAGGTGGGCCTCACTTTCAAAACAATGTGTTACTGGAGATTATGACAAAGAGTGGACATTGATAACGTGAACCGAGGGTGTTCCTGGGCTCCTCTCACTGGGAGTGTCTGAGTGTCGGATGGAAGAAGTAAAACAGCAAAGGCAGCACTGGAAAGACATCTGGGGCAGTAGAGCATGGGCCGCTTGTCAGTGTCATGGGTCAGAAGAATTTATTTCCTATCCCCATCATCTGTCTCACATCCCAACAGGATTCCTGAAAGAGTCATGGGCACTAAAGAACTTTTTGCTCATTCATTCCAAGTTTGAACCAAGTTGATGCAAAAAAAAAAAAAAAAGTGATTCATTCCTCCATTTGTTCACTAACAACAAACGGATGTGCCATGTGCCGAGCGGTACGAGGAAAGCAGGGAGCAAGACAGACCACTCGACTCCCTCACGAAGATTATGGTCAGGTGGGGAAGATGAACTTTAATCAGGTAATCACACACACTGTGATGAGAGCCATTCAGGAAAAGCAGACGTTATTTATGAAAGCAACAGAGGGTCACAGGAAAGTTCCCAAGGACATGATGTTTGAGCCAGAACTGAAGGATACTCCAGAGTTAAAGATGTGAAGGAGGTGGCCGGAGTTTTGTAGGCAAAGAACAGCATCTATTTGCCATTCATTCAACAATTGTGAACTACCTGAGCATTTACTCTGTTCCAGGCACTCTTCTAGGTACTAGGAATCTAACCCAGAATAAGACTCATAAGGAAGGGAGGCACTGTGATGAAAATAAAATTCAGGACTGGGCCCTGGCCGGTTGGCTCAATGGTAGAGCCTTGGCCTGTGGACCGAAGGGTTGCAGGTTTGATTTCCGGTCACTGGCATGTAGCTGGGTTGCAGGTTTGATCCCCGGCCCCGGTTGGGGTTGTGTGGGAGGCAACCAATTGATGTGTCTGCCTCACATTGATGTTTCTCTCTCTCTTTTTCTCCCTCCCTCCCCTCCACTCTATCTAGAAATCAATGGAAAAAGTATCCTCAGGTGAGGATTCATACACACACACACACACACACACACACACACACACACACGGAACTGGGATGGGCTGCGGTGATCACAGAAGGCCTCTTTGAGGTGTTGAGGGTTGAGCAGGGACCTAAAGAAGGAGCTAGTCAGGCAAAGAGCTGGGGAAGAGCATTCTCAGCAGGAGGACCTGGTGCAAAGGCTGGAATGAGCTTGTTGGGTCAGAGGCACAGAAAAAACGACATGAGATGAGAGGCAGCAGGAGCTCAAACACAGCCTTTCATGGGCCATAGTAAAAGTTACATTTTTCTTATTGCAACTGAGCATTCAGTGGGAGTTTTAAACAGGGGAGTGATACAATCTAATTTCGACTTTTGAAATATCATTCCAATATCCTGGGCCATAACGGAAGCAAGAGGAGCTGCTGCAGTGTTCTAGGCAAGTGCTCATATAGGAGTAGACAAAGCTGGTGTTGCAAAGATGGAAGAAAGTGGCCAAATTTGGGACATATTTAGGAGAGAAGGTCAAGAGGACTTGTTGAGAGTGGATGTGAGGGTGAAGGAAAGAAAGGGATCAAGGATCATTCACTTCTTGGCCTAAGCAAGTGTGTGGCTGGTGTTACCATTAACCGAGTAACAAGCCCTGGGTTTGAGTCCATGCTCCATCACTTGGGTATGTTGCTTAACTTCTCCAAGCCTCAGTTCTTCTATGTAAAATGGGAAGGGATAGAAATACCTGCTGCACAGAGCTGTCATGTAGACTAGATGAGGTAATGTGTGTAAAGCATGAGCTATGCGTATAAAGTAGCGTAACACACTGCCTGGTGCATAGGGAAAGCTCAGTAAGTGGGGGCATCTGCTAGCATTTCATAGGGGCGGGCAACTCAATAAGGCAGAACTGTGGTTGTGTTTCTCTGGATGATGCAACTCTCAGAAGAGGGAAGAAATGGGAGCACAGGGCCAAGAAGTCTTGTAAAAACAATTCTTCTAGTCACAAGTAAGATCCTGTCCCTACTATTTTGTCTCTGGGATCTCTCCAGGAAATGCAAGCGATGGGCCCATCACATTATAAGGCACAGGCTCACTGAGCTTCTCCCTTCTTCCCCAGTGTCCAGCAAAGCCCTTAGAATGCCACATGAACCACTACCCTGCAAAGCCCTGAGGGCGGATACAGACTCTGCTATTGGGAGCACTACACTACTGCTCAGATTCATTTGCTGTGATGAAGGAACGAGCCTCTGCAGAGAACAATCAGTGCACAACTCAGCCTTCCATGCACGAGCCCTGCTGTCAGAGCCAACCAGACCACACTTCTCATTCTCGCTTTGCAGCTGTTGTAAACCATAGAGAATTACAAGTTTGGGTTTAGATTTTAAATAACTCAAATGACATATTCCATGAGCTCTAGGGCTGCTAAATGAAACAACAAATTTGCCAAGAAACGAATGACTTTCCAATTTTAAAATAAAATAATTCTTTTTTGCTATGGGAGTTGATGTCAAGTCCATACAGGAAAGAAAAATTCTTCATAAAGTAAGTTAATTTCTACTAATTAAACCACACTGGAGACAAAACCATGAGGGCCACAGGACAGTCAGGTTGTCTGATTTACTGTTGGAAGACAGACCCTGGCTTCAGTCAGTAGTCTCTCCATATCTGGGTCTGTCTACACAAATCCCTTTCTGAGGCCCTAGCTGGACACTTCAAGTTATCAAAGAAGGAATTCTGAAATTTAAGACTAATCTGTTTCCTTTCCCTGGAGGAGAAAACATTCAGTTATGAAATGAAAGTTCCAGGTCCTGGCTGGGTAGCTCAGTTGGTCAGAGCATCGTCCTGCTACACCAAGGTTGTGGGTTCAATCCCCGGTCAGGGCACATACAAAAAGTAACCAATGAATGCATAAATAAGTGGAACAACAAAGTGATGGATGGTTCTCTCTCTCAAATCAATTAAAAAAAAAAAAAGGTCCCACAATGTCTGCATTTTTTTATTTCATAAATACTCCAGCCCAATTCCTAATTTGTCCTTTTTTAAATTTATTAATTTATTTTTGTTACAGACGTTTCTCCTTTTCCCCCATTGACACCCTTCCCTGATCCCACCCCACTACCCCAACATTGTTGTCTATGTTCATTGGTTATGCATACATGCATATAAGTTGTTTGGTTTATCTCTCCCACTCCCCCTTGCCCCTTCTTCTGAAGTTTGTCAGTCTGTACCATACTTCTATGTCTCTGGGTCTATCTCGTTCATCAGCTTATTTTGTTCATTATATTCCACAAATAAGTGAGATAATGTGATACTTGTCTTTCTCTGATTGGCTTATTTAGCTTAGCATAATACTCTCCAGATCCCTCCATGTCATCTCAAAGAATAAGAGATCTTTCTTTCTTACAGCTGCATAGTATTCCATTGTATATATGTACCACAGCTTTTTTATCCACTCATCTACTGATGGACACTTGGGCTGTTTCCAGATGTCAGCAATTGTAAATAGTGCTGCTATGAACAAAGGGGTACATATATTATTTCTGATTGGTGTTTCAGGCTTCTTAGAATATATTCCTAGAAGTGGGATCACTGGGTCAAATGGCAGTTCAATTTTTAAGTTTTTGAGGAAATACCATATTGTTTTCCAAGTGTCTACACCAGTATTCATTGCCCCCAGCAGTGTACTAGAGTCCCCTTTTCTCCACACCCTCACCAGCACTTGTTGTGTGATGATTTGTTGATGGTGGCCATTCTGACAGGTGTGAGGTGATACCTCATAGTTGTTTTAATTTGTACCTCTGATGGTTAGTGATGTTGAGCATTTTCTCATATGTCTTTTGGCCATTTGTATGTCCTGTTTAGAGAGGTGTCTATTTAGAACCTCTGCCCATTTTTTAGTTGGATTCTTTGTCTTCCTTTTATTGAGTTGGCAGTTATGCTCTCCCATATAGTGGGTTCCCTTTCCATTTTGATGCTTGTTTCTTTTGCTGTGCATAAGTTTTTTAGTTTGATGTAGTCCCATTTATTCATTTTTTTCCTGTTTCTCCAGGCGATGTATCAGTGAAAATTCCACTACATATGTCTGAGATTTTTCCGCCTACATTTTCTTCTAGGATTTTTATGGATTCACAAGTCACATTTAAGTCTTTTATCCATTTTGAGTTTATTCTTGTGTATAGTTTAAGTTGGTGGTCTAGTTTCATTTTTTTTGCAGGTAGCTGTCCAAATTTCCCAACACCATTTATTAAAGAGGCTGTCTTTACTCCATTGTATGCTCTTGCCACCTTTGTCAAATATAAATTGAGCATATTGTCTTGGGTCAATTTCTGGGATCTCTGTTCTGTTCCACTGATCTATATGCTTGTTCTTGTGCCAGTACCAGGCTGTTTTGATTACAATGGCTTTGTAGTATAATCTGATATCAAGTATTGTAATCCCTCCTACTTTATTCTTCTTTTTCAAAATTGCTGTGGCTATTCAGGGTCTTTTTTGGTTCCATATAAACTTTTGGAGTATTTGTTCTAATCCTGTGAAATATGTCATTGGTATTTTAATGGGGATTGCACTGAATCTATAGATTGCTTTGGGTAGCATGAACATTTTAATGATGTTAATTCTTTCAATCCATGAACAAGGTATGTGCTTCCACTTTTTTATATCTTCCTCTATTTCTTTTTTCAATGTCCTACAGTTTTTTGAAAACAGGTCTTTTACTTCTTTGGTTAAGTTTATTCCTGGGTATCTTAGTTTTTTTGCTACAATGGTAAATGAGATTTTTTTTTCAGTTTCTCTTTCTGTGAGTTCATTATTGGTGTATAAGAATGCTGTCGATTTCTTGATGTTAATTTTGTATCCTGCTACTTTGCCAAATTCATTTATTAAATCTAGTAGATTTTTGATGGAGTCCTTAGGGTTTTCTATGTACAATATCATGTCATCTGCAAATAATGAGTTTCACTTCCTCCTTTCTGATTTGGATCCTTTTTATTTTTTCTTCATGTATAATTGCTGTGGCTAAGACTTCCAGAACTATGTTAAATAAGAATGGCAAAAGTGGCCCTGGCCAGTTTGGCTCAGCGGTTAGAGCGTCGGCCTGCGGTCCGGAGAGACCCGGGTTCGGTTCCCGCTAAGGGCACGTACTTCGGTTGCAGTTTGTCCCCGGCTCTGGTTGGTCGTGCGGGTGGCAGCCACTCGATGTGTCCCTTCACGTCGATGTTTCTCTCTCTCTCTCTTCCTCTCTCTCCCTCCCACTCTATCTGTACAAAAAATGGAAAAATATCCTCGGGTGAGGATAAAAAAAAAAACAAAAAAAAGAATGGCAAAAGTGGGCATCCCTGTCTGGTTCCTGATCTTAAGGGAAATGTGTTTAGTTTTTGCCCACTGAGTATGATGTTGGCTGTAGGTTTTTGATATATGGACTTCATTATGTCAAGATATGGTCCCTCTATTCCCACATTGCTGAGTGTTTTTATCAGAAGTGGGTGCTAGATTTTGTTGAACACTTTTTCAGCATCCACAGATATGATCATATGGTTTTTATTTTTCATTTTGTTTATGTGGTGTATCACATTTATTGATTTGCAAGTATTGTACCAGCCTTGCATCCCTGGGATGAATCCCACTTGGTCAATACTTTTTTAAATGTATTGCTAGATCCAATTTGCTAATATTTTGTTAAAAATTTTGGCATCTCTGTTCATCTAATTTGTCCTTAAAGAGACGGTCTGGAGCTTCAGCTGACAGGACTATGAATATAGCATTATACACACCAGGTCTGACATCACTGGGACCCCTTTCTTGGTACCACAATGTTCATATCTCATGTTGTGACAGTTATGTATAGGTTTCTTTCCCCATAATTATCTGTCACATTCAGTATTTCATCTTTTTTCAAGGCCCTGCACAAAGAGGGAGCTTGAAAAACATTTTGAATAAATGCTGATCAGATGAGAAGCACTTATTAAATTCCTCTTCAGACACCTTGAGAACATTTTCTATTTTCTGTAAACAAGAGAAAATACCTTCTCTGTGTGTGTATGTGTAGATGTATACTTATAAGAAAATCTAAAAAATATACCTCGAACTATTAAATAGTGGACATCTCTCAAGAAGAATTTAGAGTAGTTAAGAGGAATAAGAGTATTATTATTATTATTTAGAAATCTTTTTAAAAGAATGTGTCATTATTGATTTTAGAGAGGAAGGGAGAGAGACAGAAACATCGATGAGAAGAAACATCAATCAGCTGCCTATCACACCAATCTGATTAAAAAACAGGCACAGCAGTGATCCCACTTCTAGGAATATATCCTAAGAAGCCTGAAACACCCATCAGAAAGAATATGTGCACCTCTATGTTCACAGCAGTGCTATTTACAATAGCTAAGATCTGGAAACAGCCCAAGGGCCCAGCAGTAGATGAGTGGATAAAAAAGCTGTGGTACATTTACACGATGAAATGCTATACAGCTGTAAGACAGAAAGATCTCTTACTCTTTGAGACAACATGGAAGGACCTGGAGAATATTATGCTAAGCAAAATAAACCAGTAAGAGAAAGACACGTATCACATGATACCACTTATTTGTGGAATATAATGAACAAAATCAGCTGACAAACAAAGTAGATCTCAAGACATAAAAGTAGGGAATAGACTGACAAACCTCAGAGGGAAGGGGGTGAGGAGGCAGGAAGGGATAAATCAAAGAACTACATGCATACCCAATGGACACAGTGCAGCGAAGGCAGGTGGCGGGGAGCGGAAAGGAGGATGGCAATGGGGGAAAAAGGAGGGACATCTGTAACACTTTCAACACTAAGGAAAAAAAATGGGCAGACGAATAAACATTTTTCCAAAGAAGACATATATATGGCCAATAGACATGTGGCCAAAAAACATCCCTAATTATCAGGGAAATGTCAGTCAAAACCACAAGGAGATATCACCTCACACCTGTCAGATTAGCCATTAATACAAGCTAATAACAAGACCAACAAATAACAAGCGTTGGCAAGGATGTAGAAAAAAGGGAACCCTTGGTGCACTGTTAATGGAAGGACTGGTACAGCCATATGAAAAACAGTAAGGAGCTTCCTCAAAAAAATTAAAAATATAACTACAATATGACCTAGCTATTCCCCTTAAGGTTATCTATCCAAAGAAAATAAAACACTATTCCAAAAATATATACATCCTCATGTTCACTGCAGCATTATATACAATAGTCAAGATACAAAAGCAACTTCAGTACCCATTGATCGATGAATGGATAAAGAATGTGGTACATATATACAATGAAATACTACCCAGCCATAAAAAGAAATGAAACCTTGCCATTTGTAGCAACATGGATAGACCTAGAGGGTATTATGCTAAGTGAAATATGTCAGAGAAGGACAAATACCGTATGATCTCCCTTACATGTGGAATTTAAAAAAGAAAACAGCCCTAGCCAGTTTGGCTCAGCGGTTACAGCGTCGGCCTGTGGACCAGAGAGTCCTGGGTTCAGTTCCTGCTAAGGGCATGTACCTCGGTTACAGTTTGTCCCCAGCCCCGGTTGGGGTCGTGCGGGTGGCAACCAGTCGATGTGTCTCTTTCACATCGATGTTTCTCTTTCTCTTCCTCCCTCTCTACCTGAAGATACATGCAAAAATGTCCTCGGTGAGCATTAAACAAACAAACAAACAAATAAATAAAAAAGATAAAAAACAAAACAAACAAATCAAAGCAAGAACAGACTCAGAGACATAAAGAACAAGCTAATGGTGGTCAGAGGGAAAGGAAGTGGGGAGAAGGATGAAGGGAAATAAGAGGCATAAACTTCTTATATAAAATCAACAAGTCATAGGGAAGACAGTCAATAATATTGTAATAACCTTGTACGGTGTCAGATGACCTAGACTATTGTGGTGATCACTTTATATTTTAATTTAAAAAGTGTTTGTGACCTTGGCTCTGACACCTAATTCAAATAACAAAAATAGATCATTTGGACTTGATCAAAATTGAAAACTTTTGTACATCAAAAGACACTACCAAGAAAGTTAAAAAATAAAAGATAACTCAAGAATGAGAGAAAATATTTACAAATCATATACTGAATACATAATAAAATATATAAAGCATACATAAAATATATCTAGAATATATTTAAAAACTCCTAAAACTCAATAATAAAAAGACAACTTAAAAATGGGCAAAGGACTTGAATAGACATTTCTCTATAGAAGATACACAAATGGCCAATAAGCACATGAAAAATAAAAGTTCAATATCATTAGTTATTAAGAAAATGCAAATCAAAACCACATGGAGATACTACTTTACACCATGAGGATGGCTGTAATTAAAAATGAGCGAACAGAAAATAAATACCACCGAGGATATGGAAAAATCCGAACTCCGACGTTGGTGGAGGGGATGTAAAATGGTGCAGCTGCTGAGGAAGACAGTTTGGCAGTTCCTCAGAAAGTTAAACATAGAGTTACCATATAACCCAGCCATTCCACTCCCAGATATATTTCCAAGAGAACTGAAAACACATGTTCACACAAGAACTAGTACACAAATCACAAATGTTCATAGCATTGTAATAGCCAACAAGTGGAAACAAATGTCCATTATCTGACAAATGGATAAACAAAATGTATATCCATATTATGGAATGGTATTCAGCCATAAAAAGGATTGGAGTACTGATACATGCTACACAATTGATGAACCTTGAAAACACTATGCTAAGTGAAGGAAGCCAGGCACAGAGGCCACAATTATGATTCCATTTATATGAAATGTCTAGAATAGGCAAACCCATAAAAACGGAAAGTAGATTAGTAGTTGGCTGGGGTTGGGGGGAAGGAGGAAATTGGAAGTGACTGCTTGGGGTGGGGTGTGTTCTTTTGGGGGCAATGAAAATGTCCTGGAATTGGATAGTTGGAATGGTGGCACAATCTCGTGAATATGCTTTAAAAAAAATGGAATTGTATACTTTTAATGGTGAGCTTTATGTGAAATTTTGTTATATGAATTATATTTCAATTTTAAAAATAAAATAAGAGAAAAAATTGTATCTAAAAAGTACAATTTCAACTGTATAAAATGTATAGAATGAACACACCCAAATTTTCATCTGGTTGATGGCAAAACAAATGACATTTTTTCTGCCTTTTCATTCTTGCCTATAATTTCCAAGTTTTCTCTTGATTATGTGTTACTTTCTTCTCAGAAACAAACAGAAGTTAATCTCCAATTAGGATGTTATTCACATGAAGAAATATATTCTTTTCGCATCAAATAAGACACTTATAAAATGTTTTGAAACACTAACGGGGGCTCAGCGGCTAAGGGAATGCCACTTCCTTGTTCAGAACAGAAGTCCTTGTTCTTGGGCAGAACTGCAGAGACCCTGCCCCCTCTTCCGCTCACCCACTCTCCCTCATGCAGGTGTTAAGTGGCTGGAACACTGAGCTGTAGGGTAAGTCACTCTATGTAGGTTTTATAAGTAGTGAACCTTTTGCAAACACTCTTAGGCTCAAACAGCATGATCAAAAATCACACCTACAGTTTCTATATTTATAATGTAATTTTTAAAACTGGGCAAGTATAAATGTATATTAAAATGACCCCTATAAGCCAAAGGACAATTCTATTTAGAAAGGCAACTTATGCAATGGCCAAGAAAAGGAGAAATGCAGCTGCATGAAGTGGGAAAATTTTTAATTTCATTAAAAAAAAAATCTTCCAAACTCAGTGAGCCAGTTATAACAACTTACCCCGATCTACTCTGCTTTCATGGAGGCTGACTATAATGTTTACCTTGAATCTAATCATCGAGTCACTAATAACGCATGTGGGTATAGTTAATTCACATCTAGACATTTGCTTTTAATTTCAGGGCTTTTTAATTTGCAGACTATTTTGAATCCCTCCTCAAGAGTCAGGAGTTGAGGCAATTAGCAAAAAGCCGTGGCAGCTCACTTCTTCCGGTAACAGTGACAGCCCGGGACATTATAAACTTGTCAGGGCTAGAACAATAAACTCCAACCCAGCCCTGTCCTGAGGGTTTTATCAGTCTACATTTCTAGCAGATGTCAAAGTCGCATCTGTCAAATAAGAGCAAAAGCTGATGCATCAACTAATCAGTTAGAAGGAGCTCCTCCGTGGCAGGTCTTTCCAGGTGAGCTCATCCTCCTTGTTTCATTGTCGATCAATCAAGGGTGAATGTGGGTGGGCTTGGGAGGGTCTCTGATCAACTTGGCTCCTTGGCTGACTTCTTACCTGCTCCAAACTTTCCAAGAAATTCACTAACTTTCTATGAAATTTGGCATCAGTTAAAGGGTATCAAGATATTCCTTGGTTCATTTTGTTGTTTATTCTGATGCTCTAAAATAAAATGGTGGCCACAAAAGATTCAAACAAACAAAACAATACAAAAACAAAACAAAACAAAACAAAAAACATATCCTGGGAGCAAAACAGCATGGGGAGGAGGTAAAGAGACAACAAACGGCAGGTCTTCAGGTGGGGTGCCCAACAACTAGACTAGGAGTCCAGCCAGTTGGGAACTCTGGCTCAGCCCAGGGCGGCCTCTTCCCAGCCGTTTGTTGGGAGCATGGGCAGTGGCCCTGACTAATCCACCAGGGTCTCTGTTATAGGTGAAGGTGAATGATGTTCAAAGTGAACATCATCTACAGCGAGAAGCACAACCTTCACAGCCTCCCACAGCAGGCTGCAGTCAACCCATTCTCCAAGACCTAGCCTGCCTTGTGGAAGAGCCCACAGGAGTTCTGTTGCCTTTCTAGAAACCAATCTGTAAGGGAAAACCCTTGAAGGCTATGGAGCAGTCACTGTCAGGACCCAAATGCACAATGGTTGCTGGATCATGATAATTGGGGCAAAGATGAACGAGGGGAAGAGTTTGACTTAAAGAAGTTTAATGGAAAAAAAAAGAAGTTTAATGATTTGGGGAAAAAAAGCTCAGCCAATGTGGCTCACTGGTTGAGCATAGACCCATGCACCAAGAGGTCACCGGTTCAATTCCAGATCAGGGCACATGCCCAGGGTGTGGGCTCCATCCCCAGTGGGGGGCATGCAGGAGGCGGCCAATCAACGTTCTCTATCATCGATGTTTCTAGCGCTCTCTCTCTCTCTCTCTCTCTCTCTCTCTCTCCCTTCCTCTCTCTCTAAAATCAAGAAAGAAAGAAAAAAATTTTTTTAAAAAGTTGAATGACTTGGAGAAGTCTGTGGATAAGACAGCTACCCAACTAGGGGTGAATAAAAAGCTCGTGGTTCTGTAGGATTTTCTGCCCAATGATTTGTAACCTGAAACTCTCTGCAAACTTGACAGGAGAGAAAACAACTGAACAACTGGAGGAGATATTTGTAAATAGATTATGCCAGAAATTTTCAAAAACAGAGGACCAAAAAGGAAGAGAAGGGTGAAGAAGAGTCAAGTGTCCCTAGCTGACCAGGATCCACACCACAGAGCGTAGTATCTGCAGGACACAAAAGGTGCAGTTCAGGACTTTGGCCCTGGAGAGGTGAGTGCAGAGAGAGGTCCTGCTGCCCTGAGACATGGGCAGCTCCAGCCCTCTCCTCCCTCGGACAGAAGTAGGTCAACAGCTGGCCAACTGCCTCTTTGACATCCCTCTACCAGTGTTCTACAAAAAAACACCTTCTTCGCAAACCTGCGCACAGCTCCTGCCAGTTTTTCATGGTATCTATGTGGTTATCCTGTTCAGTACCCTCACCTAGTCTAGAGGGGCTTTCTCTGCCCATGTTACTCTGTCTCTTTTGACCTTTGGAGCATTTCCTAGCACAAGCGAGACCTTACATGTCCTGGAACTGCCCCAAGCTTATAGGCTTTCATGGTCATCAGATACAACAGGGCCATTTATTTCTCGTAAACTTACAGCTCCCTAAATGTAAAAGCAAATGCACTAGTAATTAGAGTCCAGTCAAAGGAGGGGAAGAATCGCTCAAAACAGGTATCTGGCACTGATGTCATTCAAGTATCCTTTACTGGGACCTATCTCCCATACAGTTAGCTGGATTACCTTATGCTCTACCGACCCTTCCCAACTGGAACGTGGGAGCTCAGGGGGCACTCCCAGCTGGGACCTATGCTCAATGCTTAAACTTCCTTGTCCCCACACAGACCTCTGTGGGGCTGAACCCAGAGCTGCAGGAGTCTCTGCTTGAAACCAGGCCAGAAGCACAGCTAGGGTAGGGCAGGGAGGAGAGCCAGCATGAGGACACCAAGCTGCTGTTGCAGTCAACCACATACTTCTCAGGAGACACATGCTTCTTTCAGTGGCATTGCTGCTACCTATTTCCTTCTGTGACTTGTATTTTCTTTAAGGGAATTGTCATTTGCTTCGTGGCCCTTCTCCTCGTTATTAAAAGGAAATCAATTTTGAATATGAGTTAACAATCAGAGGAGTGTGTGTATATATGTATGTGTTATGTACATGTACTTCTATTAAGTGCAGAAAGAATGCTTTGTGGTTCAATTGTATTTATTTTATAAATTCTTTTTTACTTTATTGATTTTAGAGAGAGAGGCAGGGAGAGGGAGAGAGACAGAAACATCGATGAGAGAGAACATTGACTGGTTGCCTCGTGCATGCCCCCCACTGGGGATTGGGCCCACAAACTAGGCATGCGCCCTGACTGGGAGTTGAATCGGCGACCTCTTGGTGCATGGGTTGACGCTCAACCACTGAGCCACACCAGCCGGGCCCGTTATATTTATTTTAATCAAGTCATTAGTGGTATTGAGTAGGCAGAGCCTGTGGTCCTACCTGAAAACTGAGAGCTGCTGCCTCCACTCTTTAGCCCGGTGCCCTGAGGGATCAGCTCATGTGCCTACTCTCAAGGTCTTGGAAGGGCAGAGAGGGGATCCCACTGAAGTACCAGAATTTTAGGACTGGAAGAGTGGGGGCTACAGAAGATAGTAGAGTGAGAGGCGAACAAGTGAATGGGATTCTAAGCCCAATCTCTGCCCTTACTGCCCCGCTCCAATCAGTAGCTCAGTTTTTCCGTGTTTATCTATGGGCTCGGTGGCCTCCAGTAAGTTTCAAATGAGTGCAGCATCCCCCCCCCCCCGCCTACAGCTGAAGCAAAGTGATTGACTTTAGGAAAATACACCTAGTACAGTGTGGGACACACAGTGGATGTTCAAAATATGTTAGCTATTATTCTGTGTGGATTCCACATCAGAGTGTGTTAGAGGAAAGAGTTTTGGAAGTCAGTTTTGGCCCATCTCCCTCATTTAAAAAAAACAACCTGAAAAATAACTTAGTTAAAGTATGTAAATGCAAAAAATATGTTTCAAAATGTATGTAAATGGATTTGTATAGGAAAAATTCAAATAAAATACCAGAGGAGAATGAAAAAAATTCTTTGCTTCTCCACCTACTCACTCCAGCTTCCTTCCCCAGAGACATCCACTGTTATCATTTCCAGACCTTTTTCTTACACACTTACAGACATCAACATGCTTTTTGCTTTTGACATAAATGGAACTATACCAGATGCACTGGGCTACAAGCTTACATTTTGTACCTAACAATCTCTGAGAGGGTCCCGTGACAGCGCATCTAGGTCTACCTCCCATTCCACCACCTTTAACCACTGGACACACCTCTTCAGGGTGGATGTGCCGTACTTTACTTAACCATTCTTCAATGATGGACTCCCAAAAATCTCCTTTTAGCCCTGGACAGTTTGGCTCAGCAGTTAGAGCGTCAGCCCGCGGACCAGAGAGTCCTGGGTTCAGTTCACACTAAGGGCATGCACCTCGGTTGTAGTTTGTCCCCGGCACTGGTTGGGGTCGTGTGTGTGGCAACCAGTCAATGTGTCTCTCTCACATCGATGTTTCTCTCTTTCTCTCTTCCCCCTTCTCTCCCTCCTGCTCTATCTTAAGATAAATGCAAAAATATCCTCGGGTGAAGATAAAAAAAAAAACTCCATTCATTTATTTATTTGTTTGCTTTTAAGGACGTAGTTCACCTCTTTCTTGGTATGGATTGTTCTTTACAGACTTCATAGCTAGATGTGAAATTGTTGCCTCACAGTGCACACACATTGAAAATTTTGATACATAATGAAAACCTGCTCTCCAAAAAGGCGGTGTTCAATTTGTATACTAGCACCAAAATCCTGTCTTGTTATTATTCTTATAATATTTTTTGCCAACCTGATGTATGGAAATGAATATCTTGTTCTGTTTTTTTCACTTCTTTATATAAGCCAACTGTTAATTTCTTCAATGAATTTCCTGCTTGGCCCTGTACTTTTTTCTTGGGTTGACTTTTTCACATTGATTTTTAAGAATTCTTCATGTGTGCTGGATATTAAGCATTTGTCTTATAGAGCTTAAACTGGTTTTCTCCTAGTTTGTGGTACGCCCCTTAATTATATTTGTGCTCTCTTTTTCCAAGCAGACTTTCATTCTTTTTATGTTGTTAAATGTACTTTTCTTTATGGCTTCTGGGTTTTACGTCTTGTTTACCCCCAGTACTCTCTTATTAAAGGACAGCCTATTCTTTTCATTTAACAGGGAAGACAGTTCCCGGAGTTACAGCAGAGTCGGAACTAGACCACACGTCTCCCTTGACTGCTGATGCAAGGATTTTCCTCCCAAATCACACTGCTTCTCTGTTACCAGCAGTTTTTTGTTTGAATCCAGTTTTAAAGGAAACTCAGGAGCTGTGACTCTCGCAGCTTTGATTTCCTCCTCCTCCAGCCTCACTCCTGCCTGCCTGCACCAGGTCTGTGTACTCTCTGCATGACTAGGAAGCAGCGATGCGCCAGCCGTGATTCCTGCATTCAGGGAGCTCAAGTCTGTGTGTGTGTAATGTTGTAAACAGAAAGTACTATAAAACATAGTAATTTGGTTTCCCCTCAATGGGAAATCTGAAGAAAGCATATTGTTGTGTTAGCAGGGAGCCTGGGGTTTAAAAAAAGAGGTTTTCAGAGAGACACTTTGGGCCTGGTCTTTGTTTACATGGACAGTAAATGGTTTTAACCAACACTATCATATTTCAGGTTTCCGGTGGAGGACACAGCCCTCAGACCTGTTACCTTTGTGTTTAATTTTTTGTCATCTCTCTGACATGCAAATCTGTACACATGGCTTTGAAGTTTATGGAGACACCTTGACCTGCTTTGCTCACCAGAGACATTAAGAAACCAAACTATAAAGTAAACACATATCCTAACTGTAATAAAATTCAATAGTTAATAGAGTAATAAGGTATTTGTGATTAAATCGCTGGTCTGTAAAATGAGGCCTATGCTTAAAATCATAGGCCATTCTAAAACCATGGAGTACTGCATAAGAGACAAACAATGAAGAATCCATACAAAGTACTCGATAGCATCACTACTGACATGAATTCAGTGACATCTCTGGAATAGATGCACTTGAGCTAATAGATGGAATCACCACGCCATGAAAGACTGAAGCGAAGCCCAGCCATCCAACCCATGCGTTCCATGCTCCAACCTTCCCTGGGGGAGGTCTTACCAGGGAACCATCTGTCAGAGTGCAGCCAGAGAAGCGTTTTGCAAGAATTCCCTCAAAGTTAGTTGTTCTCTGAATAGCAAAAAGAAGCAATTTCACTTCAATTTCCTTAGCTCTGGTACGCATAATCTTGGCAAGTTCTGTCCTTCAAAACAAAGAGATAAGAATATTGTCAAAGATAAGACGGAATAAATGGTTTTATAAAAATATTTTTTAAAAATTTAATTTATTGATGTTTTAGATTTGAGAAACAGAGAGCGCGAGAAAGAGCAAAAGAGAGAGAGAGAGAGCAAGAACATTGTTGTTTCACTTATTTACTCATTCATTGGTTGATTCTTGGATGTGCCCTGACCAGGGATTGAACCCACAACCTTGGTGTATCGGGACGACACTCTAACCAACTGAACTACCCAGCCAGGGCACAGAGTAAATGGTTTTAGCTTATATATTTGTTAAAAAGTATGTGGTGCCCTGGACAGTTTAGCTCAGGGGTAGAGTGTCGGCCGGTGGCCCAATGAGTCACAGGTTCGATCCCAGTCAAGGGCACGTATCTCGGTTGCAGTTAGTCCCTGGTCCTGGTCGGGGTAGGGTCGTGCGGGAGGTAGCCAGAATAAAGACCATATTCTCTGTGATGTTAAGGTAGATGACTATAATGAATTACTCTAAGGTGGCCGAGTTATGCTAAGATACGGAATTTTTTTTTTTAATCCTCACCCGAGGACATTTTTCCATTTTTTGTTCAGATAGAGTGGGAGGGAGAGAGAGGAAGAGAGAAAGAGAGAGAAACATCGATGTGAAAGGTATACATCGGGTGGCTGCCACCTGCATGACCCAACCAGGGCCGGGGACAAACTGCAACCGAGGTACGTGCCCTTAGTGGGAACCGAACCCGGGTCTCTCTGGACTGCAAGCTGATGCTCTAACCACTGAGCAACAGCCAGAGATGGAATTTTTTTTTATTAACCCAGAGTTAATGTAATTGTGAACTAGTAAAAGGAAATATAGAACTAATAAAACCCAGTCACCACTACTTTATGGTACAGCTGCAGGTAAAAAATAAAAAATAAAATGACTCTAACTTTAGCTCTGTCATGTATATACTGATCTAACCTTTTTGGACTTTAATTCTTGGATATAAAGGGACGACATGGCCCTGGGCTACACTCATGGACACTGAAGACAGGATGAATGAGAGGTCTTTAAAATGCTTAGAACACTCAGATGCCAATATTATTAAGTACTCAAGGATTATCAGTACTGTATTAAGGGTGGGAAATTTGTTCAACAAATATTTCCTGATGTTTTACTATGTCACTGAAGGAGGTACACCCCTGTCCTTATGGAACTAGCTATCTATCAAGTCAGAAAAGCAAATTGATGATGGATATATACAACTGCAAGCTGATATGTGACAAAGACATGGGGGAAATGTGGGACAATGAATCAATACAGGTACATTTGGTGGATGAGTCCTGAGTTGGTGGAGTCAAGGAGGCAGGTGTTCAAGGCAAGGACGAGGGCAAAGGAAAGTCCTGGAGCAAAGATGGGAGCAGAGAGTGGGGCGATAATTGAATGGGGTGATATAAATCATTTGGTGGCGTCAGGAAGTGATTCCAATCCTAAGACAACATGGAACTGCTAAAGACAGGAGGACTGATTTCAGTGAACACCAAGACCAGCAGAGGTGGAATCTACCTTGTGACGTGGCAAAATTCCACTGCAATCCTCTCGGTCATGTACCACTCACGTGGAAACATTCGGCCGTATTTCTCCTCATAGTCCACAAGCTGGCGTTTTATCCAGGCATAGCGTCTGTCAATTTTGTCCAGCCATGCAACCTTAGGAATCAGGGAACAAAATCCACCCCAGTATTTAGAAGTAGTGTTGATAGTTTAAGGAAACATCCAAAATATAGAACCAAGGAAAACACAACCAAATCCTCTACTTCTCATGCTTTTAAAGAATCTAGACTACTTTTTCACTTGATCCAGAGGTTTTTACCCTGAGGCCCATGACTAGGCTTCAGAGGTCTGTAAATTTCCTGAAACTGTATGCAAAGTTTTATGCACAGCTACCTTTTTCTGGAGAGAAGATCTGTAGCTCTCATTAATTTTTCCAAAGGGTCGGTGACCCCAAAATGGTTAAGAATCACTGAACTGTACAGTTAACCCCTGGGATTCATGGTTCACCAATCAAGTCTTTAAGACGATAATACTAATAAAGCACAAATCTGCAGACTTCAGAGTATTCCATTTTCAATAAAATTCAAATGTCACTTCTGATCTCATTTGGTCAATACTTACATCTTGGTTTTCTTGAAAAAGTACTAGATACTCTGACAGATGCTGTTTAATAAACTTTTTGATGATTTCTTGTTTGATTCTGGGGTCCAAAATATTAGCAACCAGACATGCATCTCGTAGGACATTGCTAGGTCCTCCTGGCCTCTGTTAAAACAAACACACACCAGTTCAAAAGCCAGAAAGAACCTCTAAATCTCATGGCCTCTGACAGCTGCTACTTCTCGCCCCTCTCTTGAAGTTATTGCTTCCACTCCCCTGACACTCGTTCTGCTGCTGTGGATGGATATTTTAGTTACTTGTTCCTCGATGAGAGAATCATTAAGCTAGAGTGTAGTAGCCAATATAAAAGCTACTCTGTCAATCAGCAATGGACATTTTGAAAAACATGGCCAGTAATGCTCACAGGAAACTTTGCTTTCCAAATACCAAAATGGAAATCGCCTTGTGGAAGAGCCCAGAAGGCAGAACGACCGTCTCACTTCACATGCACCACTTTTCCTGATTTCAACCTCAGAATCCTATTCTTTTTTTTGTATATCAAAGTTATGATACACTTTGCAAAAGTTTATTATTATAATGTAAATAATTCTATTTGTTTTCAAAAATTACATTTAATTACTGTTATTTTTTAAGGCGGGGGGGTCAAGGGAATTTCATGAAGTAATCTTTCAGCATGGTTACATTCTGAAAAAAGAATGACACATTTTCTCTTATTCTTTCAAGAAAAGGATCTTTGCCCTGGCCAGCGTGGCTCAGTTGACTGAGTGTCAGCCTGTACACTGAAGGGCCGCCAGTTGATTCCCTGTTGGGGCACACCCAGGTTGAGGGTTCAGTCCCTGGTCAGGGTGTGTGTGGGTGGCAACCGATAGATGTTTCTCTCTTGCATTGATGTTTCTCTCTCTCTCTCTCCCCTCCTCTCTCCAGAAAGGGGAAAAAAAATCAATTAAAAAAAAAAAGAAAGAAAGAACAAGATCTTTAAGAGTTAAATGATCTCTAGAAAAATGTTTCCCTTGCTTCATCTTCGACATGGAAAGAGGTAGATTCCTATTCTTAAGGTGCTATATTTGTGCCAAACAATACCGTGGCATTTAAAACCTAAAGACAAGTTCCATGCCCTGGCCGGTTTGGCTCAGCGGTTGGAGTGTCGGCCTGTGGTCCGGAGAGACCCGGGTTTGGTTCCCGCTAAGGGCATGTACCTCGGTTGCAGTTTGTCCCCGGCCCTGGTTGGTCTTGTGGGTGGCAGCCACTCGACGTGTCCCTTCACATCGATGTTTCTCTCTCTTTCTCTCTTCCTCTCTCTCCCTCCCACTCTATCTGAACAAAAAAATGGAAAAAATGTCCTTGGGTGAGAATAAAAAAATAAATAAAACCTAAAGACAAGTTCCACCAGACTTGCTCTACAGATAGTCAACCACTCAGATATGCAGATAAATATATTATAATATCAGCCCCTTGACCTAAAAAAAAACAGCAGAAGGACATCAAAGGGCTATATCAATACATCACAATGGGAAGGCCTTCGTCATTACCGAAGGCAATTCAATCTTGCTGAACCGTTCTTTATGGTAACTCCCTGAATGAATACGGCTGGCTGAGTGCACTATAGTAAAAAGAACACTTGGAATCTACTATGCGCTTGGCTGACTAGCCACGTAGCTTTGGCACAGTTATTGAACCTCATCTGAAAAATAACAGATTTTAACTAGGTGCTGAGTACGTTTCTTCCAAATCTTTGTGTTTTGTTTTATTTTTGTCAGTTGTGTCCAATTTATCCACCTCCACTGAAATTTAAATGTTTCCTAAGTGTTACCTAACCCGGCTCAGAGCTTACTTGTTAAAATGCTGACTTGTTCCACACTGAGTGGCTGTGTCATTTTTGAGCACACCGACTGCTCAACTCGTGCTCCTGGGTAGAAACGTTTGAACTGAGAGAGAAGTCACAGAATTCAAAACCCGTGGGTTCAGATTTTTTCATTTCAAAAGGACTTCATAGGTTACCTTGGATAATATTTTAAAATATCGTGAGTTCCATTTGTGAACAGAAATAATAGCACAAGGCCTTTAAGAAAAGTCAACAGCCATTAAAAAAGGGAAAAAAGAAAATTCTTTAAAAAACATTGTTACTCAGTCAGAGAAAAGGGAAGCAAGTTGTTAAAACCATTGTAACTTCATCTGCCTGGTGGGATCGGGCAAAAGATGTAATGTAGGTCATGGTTACTTTCTTCTAAGTAATAAAGCTGGGCTGCACCCACATTTTCCTGAACAGCAGATCCGACACGACACTAAGAAGAGTCTACTGCTTATAATCTATGAATACTTTACAATCTCTTTTCACAGAATGGCTTTCCAACATCCACTCCCCAGAGTTACATCAAATGAATAAGGATATAAAGTCTCAAAGGAACATGCTTTACAAATAAAATGTGTGATTACCAGAAGACAGGCACAATGTGGGCAGACATTAAAATCAGGAGCAGGTTTCCTACAGAAAGTAGTAATCTACAAAGCTGAGGCAGCTAGTCCTACCTCTTTTATGGAGCACCAAAAAAAAAGATTAAGGTATTTCCTTAAATCAGATTATAAAGCAGATTCAGGAAACGTTCTTTGGCCCAGTAAATAAACATATATCCACCATCTCTTCCACCACGAACAGTGAGGAATGCTGCCTGTCCACGTGTACTTCGGCCCACATCTGCACTGAACAATTCTTTCTCTTGAAATAGCTCAAGTAATAGAGAAATAAGAGCTTCTGAAAGGTCTTCCCTTCTTGACACATGCAAAGCATTAAGACTATGTCTGCTACAATTAGAAGGTAGAGCTAAAGGCAGTTAACCAAGCACAATGCCAGCCAAGTGAGGCAAAGCTTGTCACACGAGAAGTGTAACCAATAGGTCACAAGTGAAATACTGTGGGCTCCCAGACACAACACAAACAGCTATGCTACCAGTGGGAGCAGAAGGCATTAATGCCAAAGAACAGGATTCTGATGGTCAAAAGCAAGTCTCTGACTGTGTCACTCCAAGTTACATAAGCCAGTGGACTGCCCTCCCTGCTGTCTTTTCACCGAACTGAAACCAATAAGTTATGTAACAATCCTAAAAATCACTGCGGCTTCAAGATTTTTAAAAAACACAGCCGTGAGAAAAAAAGGAATTTACCGGGCAGACAAGATATTAGGCTTGACACACATTAAATTATATCAAAACCAAAATCCTCACTTCTTGATGCTGAAAGAACATCGACACTGCTGTGGGATATTTAAAATCAAGGATGGTCTCATTACCCGGAGGCTTTGACAAACAGACTTACGGCTGCCACCAAATCCTTTCAGAATGATAAATGGGAACAGTAACTGTAGTGAGTGTGAATTATGTAAGAATGGCGACAATATTAAAGACTGGCAAGAAAATGCATATCAATACCTTGGTACCCTGGGAAGGAAATGCTTCTTCAAAATCGGCCAGGATTTGCTGTCCTAACTCAGTCTGGGCAGCCTTCACTCTGTAGAGGAAAGAGAACATATCACTGTCTGGTAATTTTCAAATATTCATAAGTAATTATGCAAAGATCTATAGAGGTTAGAACTGTTGGAGTCTTTAGAGACAGGAAGGAGGGAGGGGATGGCTAGATAAGAGAGGTCACACAGTTAGTAGCAGGTATTATGACCAGGATCCAGGTATCTGATATAATCACAAGATGGATTTTCTATATCCATAGATTTTCTATATCCAAGTTCTTCTAGGCCGCGCCTTGCCTGCCATGAGGAAGTAGGTTAACCTTTACCAAATGTCATTAGGTGGTAGTTATGCTGCGGAAAATGCTATGTAATAAGGCCCAATTCAAATATAAATCCATTTTGAATCACCAGTATAACTGCTCACTTGCTCCTTGGAGTAAACGGGAGGAGAGCTCCATACTATTTCAGAGTTGTTGTTTTTTCCAACCCAGAAACCAAGATCGGATCATAAGTTTTAACAAATGAGTAAAACGAATGTTTTCTAGAGTAGAAAGAAAAAAGACCCAAATGATAAAATGAACTGCTAAGTGAGAGTGAAGGCCATTGAATGAAGCTTTAGGTTCACTCGGAAGATTGTAAATATGAAGACTGAGTTACGATGAAAAACCAGTTAGAAAGGGAAGGTCAGTACTTAGCACAGCAGTTCTGCATGTACATTAGAAACTGAACAAATATTTGTCAGCTTGAATGAAAGGAGAAGGCGGAAGCAGCCGGGTGAGGAAGTCTGTGCCATGGTCCCGCAGTGCTCGCCCTCCACCGGGGCCACGGGCCCTGCAGCCTCCCGAGCTGCAGTGGGGCAAGGCTCTGAGGCCCCGAAATTGCCTGGAGCCCGAGGCAAACATTTTACCTTTGCTAAAAGCACCATAAAATAGTGTTCTTCCTTTCTTGGTCTCCACCCTGTTACTTTGGAATTAACTTTATGAAGTTTCTAGAAATAGTGAACTGCTCAAAACCACAATTTCTTTGGCTACCAGGCAGTGCCTAGCAACCTACTGCGATTTTTTTTTTTTAATGAAGGGATAGGCAGGACCCAAAACAGTCTGATTTTTCTGTGGCACAGTCATAATTATGCCTTTATTTTAAATACTTTCCAGGGTTTTTCCACTGTCTTCAAAACTCTGATAGGTGGGTGTGTAGCCTCTTTCGTTAGCTTTCAAGGGAGCTATAAATGCCAAGATAGGGCTATTGCTGGCACCGCTCCCCAAATCGTAATCAAGGCCATCCATCCAGAGCTGCCCAACAGACAACGGGAAACATTTCTGACAGGCTTTTGTAAAATTGTACCTCGGAGATCTTGTGACTCCACATACTGGCCCAGGCAGCCAGCCCCCCTGGTGCCAGGGCACAAGACAGAGCTTCCAGAGCCTCAGGCCCCTCTCTCCTCCTCTCCTCTCGGCAACACACGGGGAGCACTGTTCCCTCCTGAGCCACAGGGCGCATTTCTGGAGGGGAGGTCCCACCCCAGGCGGCGACACTCTCGGCCATATTCTCAGGGCTCCTGAGCATCTCAGTGATAACGATGGTCCCAGCTCTGCCTGTTACCCCAGCATCCCTTAACTCCATCTTCTCACTGAATTTGAAACTGCGGTACCTGAAAAGACAACCGGAGGCTTGGTGCTTCCAGGGTGCAGAAGAGAGGGTGAAGTACCAGACTATGATCTGCAGACCCCCTTGCCACCTTCAGTCCATTTCAAAGTCACTTCTTGATATAATCTAGACTCAGCTGTGCCACTAGTGAGCTACACATAATCCTAGGGAAGCCATTTCTGCTGCACAGGCTACCGCTAAGAAGAGTTGTGAAATAAGAGTGGGGATGGAGGCCCGTACAGCTGCCTCTCAGTGTCCTCCCCAGTACTGACTGTTCCACAACACCCGTTACAGCGCTTGCTGCCAACAGCATCCATCTTTACAGGTCAGGTGCATAATCACTGTAGGAGCAGAAGAATAAGCTTCCGCACATAAACATTTCCCAGTGTAGTTTCTGAAGTGTCTATCGGTGATTTAGATGAAAGATCAACCATTCATTTCCCTTACTGACATTAATAATGGTGTCTGTAAACCCAAACCACGATTCCACCAGGGTGAGAGATGAACAGCAGTCTTTACAGTAATCAGGTGCCTAAACAGGATCCTAGGGAAAAAAAATCACTTAAAAGAATCTGTTTTCAACTTGACTCCTTTAAGTGTGCTCCTGCCTCTTCTAACAGTGAAAAGTAAATGTCCACTGTGAGGAGATGGAACAACCAAGACTGTTAGCAGAGCACATATGTGGGCTGAGCTACCAAGATTTCCTGGTCACTCATGAAAATCAATCTACAACTGACAGAGAACAGGGTAGTAAATAAAAATTCCTCCTGGCACCCAAATAAGCTCGGCCTGATTGAGTGGTGGCAACTCAGGAAATAAAAGATTCACTGTGCTTGCTGCCCAGAAAGAAAGGTCAGCCAATCGGCTTCTCACGTCCTCTATGCCATGAGCCTAAGGGTTGTTTGAAGGGGCCTTCTCCTAAACGTGTTATCAGTTTTCATAAGGCGTGGTAGCAGAGGAGCAGCAAATCATGAAAATTATTTACACTTTTGTAGATAAAGTAACCCCAATGCTCCCACTGCCTTGTGAATGACAGTCCTAAAGAAAATGCCCACAAAGGTTCACAATAAACTCACCTACCAAACACTCAGTCTGTTCTGGTTAGAACGGTTAATTAGCCACACTAGTCTGAGATGCTCCATTTCCAGATACACAGGCTTTATAATCTCAACCTAGAATCTTAGAGTGACTCAGTGGATGCTTCTGAGATCACGAAGTACAACCCTTATACTTTTGAAACCCTCACACTTTCGAAACGTACACGTTTGAAACTGAAGTAGCTTCAGAAGGAACTTGTCAAAGACACACAGCGAGGCAGGCCTTTTCATCCTCTACTTGAGTCGCTTTTATCACTACACCATGCCATCCCAATCTATCAAGTATCACTCACACAGAAGAGATTAGAAATAGCCCTGAAAAATATTTTTTAGTTCAAAGGTTTCATGGGTTTCAAGAGAATGCAAGAATCTTCCATTCTTTCTCAGGAAATACTGATTACTAGAAACATTTGCTTTCATGGATATTCTTTTTTTATTTATTTATTTATTTTATACTCACCCGAGGACATTTTTCCATTTTTTTGTTCAGTTAAAGTGGGAGGGAGAGAGAGGAAGAGAGAGAGAGAAACATCGACATGAAAGGGACACATCGAGTGGCTGCCACCTGCACAACCCAACCAGGGCCGGGAAAAACTGCAACCGAGGTACGCACCCCTAACGGGAACCGAACCCAGGTCTCCCTGGACCGCAGGCCGACACTCTAACCTCTGAGCCAAACCAGCCAGGGCTCATGGATATTCTTAAACCAGGAGGATTTGTAATATGAAGATGATATTTTTAGACATCTTTCCTTCAATGCTATATTAATGTTTAAGCATTTTCAAGAAGGGTAGTTGGAAAAAATAACTACATTCAAATCAAGGTCCATGAACTTCATATTTCAAATGTACAGGCAAAGACTTCAAAATACAACCTTTTGTATGATCTCTACAATTTATAGACAGCAAGCTATTAAATTAGAGCAGCTAAAGCAATGCATAGGGTATAACTCTCTTGCCTTCTCCCCTCCCCCCAAACAAACAGCGATTTCTATCATTTCCAGATGGTTCTACTATTGCTATATAAACATCAGGAAGGAAAATCACCAGAAATGATGCTAAAAATAAGAAGTCTGGACTTTCCTCAAATTTTTAATACCTCTTGAAAAACAATTGTAGCCAAGCACTGAAAACAAGAAGGTCTCTTCTCTTGTGTTACCAAATAGCACATACTCTATGTTAATTGCATAAAATTCTTGCAAATAAAGGTTTTGCACTAAAAGAAAAGTAAACTTTCCTGTGTTTGCAGCAACCCTATACGTAATGACTGGAGCACTGAAATATATTGACCAAGTGTTAGATTGTCTCTTTATACAGGGAATGTCATCACAACAGTGATCACAACATTCCTTCAAATTTATAAAACCACCTTTTTGAAAAAATGTTAGAAAGCAAAGAGTCTTAAAAGAGCACATTCTCTTATTTGTCTCTGTATTGCTTCTTTTTTTTTTTTAATCCTCACCCAAGGATATTTTACTATTGATTTTTAGAGAGGGGTGGGAGGAGAGATATCGATTGGTTGCCTCCCACACGACACTGATCTGGCCAGGGATTGAACCTGCAACCCAGGTATGTGCCCTTGACCAGAAATCAAATCCACAACCCTTCGGTCCACAGGCAGACACTCTAACCACTGAGCACACCAGCCAGGTCTCTATGTTGTTTTTTATAAAGAAACTTCAGTTCTGCTACTTTCCTGCCATCCACAATGCCCATTACACAACACATAACCAACCAGTTAGTAACCAACTCCTCAACACAACTTGACCTCATGGCCATTGTCTTGGTATAGTTCTTATCTTTCTAGATAAGTCTAGAATATAGTCTCAACCCCCAGTGTCTTGCATCTATAATCCACCAGACTTTTACAAAATACAAGAGAGATCATGCCCCTCCCTACTTAAAATCTTTCACTGTCCACCAAATAAAGAATAAATTCTTTTTTTTTTCTTTTAAATCCTCACCTGAGGATATTTTTCCATTGATTTTTCAGATAGAGTGGGAGAGAAGGAGGGAGGGAGAGAGAAACATCGATGTGAGAGACACACCGACTGGTTGCGTCCCACACGACCCCAACCAGGGCCAGATGAATTGCAACCAAGGTGTGTGCCCTTGACCCGAATCGAACCCATAAATAACTCTTTGGTCCACGGGCCAATGCTCTAACCGCTGAGCCAAACCAGCCAGGGCAAGAATAAATTCTTTAGCAAGGCATATAAACTCTGACAGTACCTACCTATGTAGACTTTCACTCTCCATCATCTCCCAGTGCCACAATGTTTTCTCTCTTCTATTCTCTCAACCCCTTTCTTGTCTTGGCGGTAAGATTCTACCGATTCTTTTAAAACTAGATTAAAATTCAATTCTTCTATGACTCTATCTTCAGCCCCTGAAGGTTCAGTCTATCAATTCCTGTTCTAAGATCCTGCTATGCCTTATACAGCAAATACCAGTTTTGTTCTCTCCACGCCATACTGAAATTCTGTATGTCTCTCTTCTCTACACAAAAGTGGTGAACTCCTTGAGAGCAGAGAGTGTGTATTGCTTATCTTTGTGCCTTCAATACTCCAGCACAGGGCCTAGGATATAGAAGGTGCACAGTAAATATCCATTAGGTAAATGAAGGGAAGAATAAATGAATGGGAAAACCAGACCAACTCTGGATTATCATGAGGATAGGGGCAGGAGACACTGCCTCCTTCCCTCCTTCCCTTCTTCCCCACCTCGAAGAGCAAATCTGCCTTCTGCATCCAAGCTTCCTTCTTTCTCGTAGCCCCATCTGTCCGCTCTCTTAGCTGCTTTCCATCCCCAGTGTGAGAAGGCGACCAGCCGTCTCTAAGTGTGAGGAGTTAGGAAGGATGAGTGAGAGTGGCGACTTCCCTAGCATTCTGCCAAGCTCTGTTCCAAATTCCCTCATAGTTCTTGGGCATTTCCCCTGTGAGGGCACACTGAGTGCAAGTTGCCATCTCCCCTTCTTGACCCAGAGACTTAGAAATAATAAAAAGAGTTTAATATAAATTCAGAACCATATAGAAAAAAAAATGTGGTACACCAGAAACTCCGAGTCTTATGTGATTTGTTACAAGGATATAAACAGCTGGCATCGTTTCCCTCAAATGTAGAAAACCGAGGGTTGTTCAGATATACAACTTGCCAGCTGCCACTGCAGGGATGGCAAGCCAGCGACTACCTGACACAGGCAGCTGTAGGAGACATGCTCAGGAGTTGGTACGGGGATGGTGGGCAAGATGTCTGCATCACAGGGTTAGGTCAGATGCCATCTGAGGCTCCCTCTTACAACAAGATTGTACGATGAACATACTAAGTGAAGTGCTCAAGCACTTCCTAGCACCATCTCTTCCCAAAGGGGCAGATCATTTTCTCCAATGACATTTACCTTTCCGAAAGCTGCCGGATCTGTGGGATTCCCATGTACTTGTGGAAGTGCTCCAGTACATTCATCACACCCTGAAGAAGATTAGCAACTTCTCCATACTGTCTTCGCCTGGTCATGGCTCTGCAAGGAAATAAGTAGTTGAGAACTCTAGAAAAACACTAAGGACACAAGATACAGACGTAGAACAACCTACTCTGAGCTCTAAAACAGGCATCAACTCGATTTAATAAGCATTTACTAAGCACTGAAAAAGTATGGTGCGGTGCAGTATCGGGGGAAAATAAGACCTGGTCCACATCCTCAAGGCAACAACGTTTAGTCAGGGAGAGGGCCAAATACACATCTAACTAATACCAAATAGGATGAACTGAGTCCTAAAGAGAAGTACTAGTTATATGTTATGGGTGGCAAAAGAATGTGTGAGGAATGGATTCTCATTGGGTGTGGGGAGAGGAAATCTGGGAAGATGATGAAATTTGAGATTTGAGTTGGTATTATGGAATTAGCAGGCATTTGACAGAGAACAGGGGTAAGAATGTTACTATCTGAAGATTACAGTTTATGAGGAAACCAAACACATCTTTCCAGGATACAACAAAGGGCATTTATGTGCATTTACATGGTAACTCAGATCTGTAGGTTTTAAGCCAATGTTAAGCAATTCTGTATCAAGTATGTCTACTGTCCCGATTGCAAAGGTTAATGAAGCATAAAATAAGGATGCTGATAAAATCAAGTTACACATTGCAAGGAAGGACAAACTATTAGATCTAAGTCTTTCGTTAGGGTTGGAAAAAGTATAATTTATAACTTCCCTTAAGAAGTTATATTTAAAAAGATAAGATCTCCCTGGCCAGTTTGCTCAGTGGTTAGAGCGTCGGCCTGTGGTCCAGAGAAACCCAGGTTCAGTTCCCGCTAGGGGCGTGTGCCTCGGCTATGGTTTGTCCCTGGCCCTGGTTGGGTCGTGTGGGTGGCAACCACTCGATGTGTCCCTTTCATGTCGATGTTTCTCTCTCTCTCCCCCTCCCACTCTATCTAAACAAAATATCGAAAATTGTCCTCGGGTGAGGATTAAAAAAAAAAGATAGGATCAAGTTCAAGCCAAGATGTGATGTTGCTACCTGGTTAGACTGTGCAAAACTGAGCATCGGGGGAAGGAACAAGGAAATTGCTCTTCTAGTCTCCCACTGGCCTCTGATCTCTCTGCTCACCACTTGCAGGAGAATGAGGCAGGGTTCACTGGAACTCATGCACCACCTGGCAGAGATCAGGATAGTCCGCCCACTGCCCCTAACTTTAGATACTGCATCTAAATTTGTGCGAAGATGCCCTTCCTCTGTCCACACATGAGATTACACCAAGGCTGGGGTAGGGGGAATTCTCAGATAGACCACAGAAGAAAACTGACATGTCAGAATCTTACTACTAAAGGAGGACTTTACACTGTTTCTTTGTGGCAAATAACCAGCTCTTCCTTTTTTAAAAAATATGTTTTTATTGATTTTTCTTTAGAGAAAGAGAAGAAGGGAGAGAGAAAGAAACATCGATGTGAGAAACATCGATCGGCTGCCTCTTGTAAGCCCCCCAGTGGTGATCGAGCCTACCACCTGGACATGTGCTCTGACCAGGAATCAAACTGGGATCTCTCAGTCCATGGAATGATGCTCAAGCCACTGAACCACACTGGCTGGGCTCAGCTCTTCCTTTTAATACTATTTCTAATGTCCTCATGCATCATTCCCTGTTTGGTTCCTCTACGAACCAAACAGGATGCTACTGTATTAGAAAAAGTGGGTCGAATCAAAGATCTCTTTCCATATGTTACCTTCGATGACAGTGTAACTCAGTCCAATACTAGCAGGGAACTTGCCAAGGCCGAGGCTGTAGGGAGGAACTATGGACCTGAATCTCCTTGTGGGCCTCCATGGTAGAACCTACCGCATGGAAATGATCTGTATTCTTGGAGTCATTCTCTACATGCTTCCTGGGTCCCTTTCAGACTCCCTGCATCCCATTTCAAAGTGTCAGGCTGTTCGTTGGTTTTGAACACCAGAGAACACAAAGCAAACCTGGGGACTGAACAGTAGAGGCGGATTTGCAGAAAGTGAGGCAGGACAGTGAGACTTCACTAGCTGAGAAGAAAATTAACTTATGATGCCATTTTCTATATGACACATTCCTTTCCTGTGGACCCCAAAGAGGAAGTTGACACTGCTTACTCAAGGGAGTCGACACCGCCTGCCAACATGTGCAGGTGGTTCAGCGTTGTGATGGAGGTGGTCAGGTGGCGTTTGGCATGATCTAACTGCTTGATATCACGGGTGATTTCTTTAACCTAAATATTGAAAACCACAGGAGAAAAAGGAGGAAGGTTAAGAAAGATATAAACCCATCTGCAAGTAGCTCCACAAGAACATAATGCAAACAAAGCAAGGATAAAAAAAAAACCTCAGGTTACACCGGAAACTAATACAAAATAATATTGAATGTAAACTGTAATTGAAAAATCAAATCAAATAAGTCAACAAACTCTCAGGTTAGCCCTTGGAGAAACCACAGGCTTTTTCACAATAGATAATCAAAATAATTCCCAATCAGCCCATTTAAATTTAATTTGGCATTTCAACCAACTTTACCCATGGTTAAAAAATCCTCAGTTGAGCCCTGGCCAGTTTGGCTCAGTAGTTGGAGCGTTGGCCCGCAGACCAAAGAGTCGCAGGTTCAATTCTGGCAAAGAGTTCATACCTTGGTTGCAGTTCGTCCCGGGCCCTGGTCGGGGTCGTGTGGGAGGCAACCAGTTGATGTGTCCCTCTCATGTAGATGTTTCTCTCTTCCCCTCTCTCTCCTTCCCTCCCACTCTATCTGAAGATAAATAGAAAAATATCCTCTGGTGAGGATTAAAATCCTGTCGTGAGAATAAAATGAACTTTATTTTTCCCCCAATGGAGATCTAAATGGAAATCTAGTATGGAGTATCCCAGGCCCAGGAGCCAAGTACAGCGCATCTCCTCTTGAACAAGGCTGGGAAGTACACCTCTGCCTCCGGGACTACTAGGTTCAGAGCAAAACGGATGGTATTGGATGGCTAATTCTATTGAGATGGTCTTTAGTCATGGAACCAGGGTTTACTATCTGGACTCCAGAAAAGAAAGACTTCCTCTCAAATTAGAAGAAGATTAAAATGTAAACCCCATAACATGAGCTTAACAAGTAATGTCACGAGAGGAGAGGCACAGCCTTCAGGGAGTGAGAAGGAAACGGGAGGAGTCAATTCCGACAGTGCTGATGTGGCAGGTCCAAGAGGAAGAAGCTCTGTGAATACAAGTATATTTCAGTCACCAGAAAAGTGCACTCGGTAGTGAAGCAGGAACAAGTCTCCAACTTTACCAACACCCAGGGGAAATCTTCAACTACCTGCCTGAGTCCGCGTTGACCAAGATGCTTTCTGAAGAGCAACACGCTGTTCCAGGTTCTCTGACACCTGGAAGGAAGGGAGTGCCCTGATACCAGGCACAAATATCCTAGTCACTGGAAAGATTTAAAAGGGAAAAACCCAGGCCCTGGCCAGGTGGCTCAGTTGGTTGGAATGTCGCCCTGTACACCAAATGGTCATGGGTTCGATTCCCGGTCAGGGCACACACCTGGGTTGCAGATTCAATCCCTGGTCAGGGTGCATATGGGGGGCAATTGATCGATGTTTCTCTCTCCCCCTTCTTCTCTCTCTAAAATCAGTTTTTAAAAAAAGAAACATATCCTCAGATGAGGACTGAAATATTTATATTTATTTATTTATATATATCTATATTTTTTTTATCCTCACCCAAGGACATTTTTCCATTTTTTGTTAAGGTAGAGTGGGAGGGAAAGAGAGGAACAGAGAGAGAGAGAGAAACATCGATGTGAAAGGAACACATCGAGTGGCTGCCACCCGCACAACCAACCAGGGCCGGGGACAAACTGCAACCGAGGCAAGCGCCCTTAGCGGGAACCGAACCCGGGTCTCTCAGGACCGCAGGCCGACACGCTAACCGCTGAGCCAAACCGGCCAGGGCTATATTTTTTTTTTAAATCCTCACCTGAGGATATTTTTCCTTTATCTTCATATAGAGGGGGAGGGGGGGGGAGAGAGAGAGAGAGAGAGAGAGAGAGAGAGAGAGAGAGAGAGAGAGAGAGAGAGAAAGAAACATTGATGTGAAAGGGACACATCAACTGGTTGCCTCCCGCACGATCCCGACCAGGGCGGGGATCAAACTGCAACCAAGGTACGTGCCCTTGACTGAAATCAAACCTGAGAGTCTTTGGTCTGTGGGCTGATGCTCCAAACTGGCCAGGGCTGAAATATTTTTTTTTAATTAAAAAAGTGAAAAACTCAGTAGTAGGTTAAGTTCATGCAATCTGATTTTCTAGTTGGATCACTTTGCGTGAACTCATAAAGATATGACCTGCACAGCTCAGTTGTACACTCACAAACCTACAAGGCTTTTTATAACCAAAAAAAGTAGGGGAAGCCCTAGCCAGTTTGGCTCAGCAGTTAGAGCGTCAGCCTGTGGATTGAGGGGTCACGGCTTCACTTCCAGTCAAGGGCATGTACCTGGGTTACAGGTTCGATCCCTGGCCCCAGTTGGGGTCGTGCAGGAGGCACCCAGTCTATGTGTCTCTCTCACATTGATGTTTCTCTAGCTCTCTCTCTTCCTTCAATTCTCTCTAAAAATCAACAGAAAAAGATCCTTGGGTGAGGATTAACAAAAAATTTAAAAAGTAGGGGGAAAAATGACAGTAATAACAGCTTCCATTCATTGAACAACTAACACAAGCCTAAGATTATGCTCAGTGCTCTTCACACATTTAATTCTTATGACCCCTTGAGCCAGATGTTTTCTTATTTACAGCTGAAGAAACTGGAATTCAGAGACATTACATTATGTAGTCAGAATCTGAGCCCAAGAGCAGGTATTTCATAGCACCTCCCACGGAGCACGAGTGGGTGAGGCTGGATTCCTGGTCAGCAGCGGGGCCTCCAAGTATATCACCGAGGACACACATTTGTAGAGGGAGAACTTAATCAAAACCATAAGCATGTATCGTGGGCAGAATACATCCACCTCCCAGATCCAGGAACGTTTTTAATGAGATACCAAGTTACATATCGTATATCTTAATAACGGCTTCCAATCATTGAGCAACTAACACAAGCCTAGTACTATGCATGATATAAAATATGTGATATAAACAAATAGAGAAAGGAATCCAAAACGATGAGGAAGCTATTTAAACACAGGGCTGCAAGTACGGGGCAGCAGGGACCGTGAGTCACGGCATCGCTGGCTCCTCCTCCTGAACGGATCTCGAATGTCCTCAGAGGGCTTGTTACAGAGACATGGGTGCTGTGGTTGGCAGCAAATGGGAAAAAAAGCCCATTAACAAGTATAACTGGAAGAGAGGCAAACTTCCTCATCTGGTGCAAAAAACAGTTTGGAAAAAACCTGAACTCACCATTTGCTCTGATTTGTCTGCTTTGTCTTTGATATCTTTGATTTTGCCGAAGAGTTGCTGAATTGCTTTCTGGGCCTCTTCAAGTGCCTAGAATAAGAGAAATCGATGAAAAACTAGACGGCACCAGTCCCTACACTGTAATCAAGTCCAGCTTCAGAAGAAAATTAATAAAATTCTCTTGATTCATTGCACTTATGCTGACAATTTTACTGGACCAAAGTAGTAGAGACAGAGTCCAGCTTTTGGATATAGGCAAATACTCAAGATTCTTGCCAATGTGCATCATAAAGTTTTAATTTAAAAACTAAACTATTTCCCTCTATCTCAGTGATTACTACACGTATTGATGACAACACATACACAGGACATGCATATTTGCGCATGTGTGTGTGTGTGCATGCGTGTACACACACATGTGTACAACCTTCAAAACCTATAGAGAGACAGAGGTGACTCTAAGTTGAGGGTAGGGGACCCTCTGAATTTTGGAAGGCCCAGAAGACTGTGCCTTCAAAAACATAACAACTGCCCAAGGGGACTCCAGAACTGTACAAACCTTAAAGAAACCAATGAAATGAAGTTGGAAAGGGACAGTGAAAGCTAACGGTGAGCCAAATGTTTCCACTGGAATAAAAACATACAAAGACGAATGCCACTTCCCAGTGGGAAGGCAGGAGTCCGAGGCCTGCCTCCTCTATCACACACCAGCTGCACCTCGCTGGGCATTAAAAATATTACAACCCACAGTAGCTTCTGCGAGGAGGGGAAGCAATATTCCGGGATTTGTGAGGGTGCAAAAGCCACACACGTGTAGAACGCGTGTACTTAAAAAAGATGCAGTAGCCAAAAGGACTCATGCTTAATTTCATCAAAAGCACTTGATTTAGTGGGGATTTAAGAGTGGCTTGTCCTCACTGGGCCTCACTAGCCCCTGATAAATGTAATGACAAGGCCAATGTAACTCCAGAGCTGTGTGTGGCCATCTTTGCCTGCAGAGAAAAACAGCCAGCCTCCCTGGGAAGGACACCCTCACAGAAGGAAGAGGAAAGCAAAGATGAGATGAAGGGAGAAAGACAAAAGCTGGAAAAAATTCTCTGAACCTCTGAATTCAGCTGTACCCAATGGAAGAGCTACCTCTAGACTATGAACTCATATATTACCGTTTTTGCTTTAAAAAATGCTCAAAAAGCGCCCTGGCCGGTCTGGCTCAGTGGTTAGAGCTTCAGCCTGCAGAACAGAGAGTCCCGGGTTCAGTTCCCACTAAGGGTACGTACTTCAGTAGCAGTTTGTCCCTGGACCTAGTTGGAGTCGTGTGGGTGGCAGCCACTCGATGTGTCTCTCTCACATTGATGTTTCTCTCTCTCTCTCCCACCCTCTTTCCCTCCCGTTCTATCTGAAGATAAATGCAAAAATGTCCTCGGATGAGGATTAAAAATTAAAAAAATAAATAAAATTTTTAAAAAGCAAACTTAAGTTGGCTTCCTCTGCAGGAAATTCCTTCCTTGTTAGAAGTAGGGATTCTATCTCCCTTTCCTTCCCAGGTTTCCTGAACTGTACACTTCTTTTTTTTTATTTTTTATTCCTCACCCGAGGATACTTTTCAGATAGAGTGGGAGGGAAGGAGAGAGAGAGACAGAGAGAAATATCGATGTGATAGAGCCCCATCAACTGGTTGCCTCCTGTACAACCCAACCAGGGCCGAGGGACAAACTACAACTGAGGTACGTTGACCAGAACTGAACCCGCAACTCATTGGTCTGTGGGCTGACGCTCTAATCACTGAGCCAGACCGGCCAGGGCCCGAACTGTATTCTAGGGTGGGGACTTGAACTATTAAAGTTTTCCACCCACCCTAAGTAACAGTACTCTTAATTAGCTACTCTTCTAAACAGGTATTTCTGGACACAGGTATTTTCATCACTGGAAAGTTTGGTCTTGCAGTCAGAAAAGGGGCAATGGGATGGATGGAACTGGATCTCACTAAGTAGCTCCTCTCAATCCCATCCCACCCAGAAAGGATGCTCACTCAGCAACTGTTCCCACTCAGCTTCCTACCATCCTGTCTTTCTCATTCCAGGACTTAGCACTCCTGAAACAGCTGTGGTATCACCCTGGCCAGGTGGCTCAGAAGGTTGGAGCATCATCCCATACACCAAAGGCTGCACGTTTGATTCCCAGTCAGGGCACATTGGGAGGCAACCAATCAGTTTCTCTCTCACATCAACATTTATGTTTCTCTCCCCCTACCTTTCCTCTTTCTAAAAATCAATAAAAAACATACCCTCAGGTGAGAATTTAAAAAAAAAAGAAAGAAAGATAGAAACAGCTGTGGTGTCATGAGAAAGGCCTCCACTTCCCAGGGGGAGACAGGAGTCCGAGGCCTGCCTCCTCTATCACATACCAGCTGCACCTCGCTGGACATCAGTTTCCTTGTCTGAAAAGTGGTGATGGAGGCACTGCCAGGGTTGTTGGGAAGATTTAATGACATGATAGGCATAAAAAGCTGCATGAATACTAGGTTTATTTCCAGGACTAATGACCAACCTGAGCAAATCCATGTATGCATATATGTATGATAAATATGCACATATATAATGTTCCCCTCTGACAACACTTTTCCCTCTCACACACAATCTCTGGGCCCACCTACTATCTGACACGTCCTATTTCTGGCCACTCCCTGAGTGAATCCATGACCACCCATTCATTCCAGCTCCCCACCCCTCCTCAACAGCACTAATCAGGGGGAAATGCAAATCAAAACCACAGTGACATATCACCTCATACCTGTCAGATGGACTATTATAAAAAAGACAACAAATGTTAAGTGCTAGTAATGATGTGGAGAAAAGGGAACCCTAGTGCACTGTTGGTGGGACTGCAAATTTGTACAGCCACTCCAGAAAATAGTATGGAGAGTCCTCCAAAAGTTAAAAATACAACTACCATATGACCCAGTAATTCCACTTCTGGGTATCTATCCAAAGGGAAAAAAAAAAAACACACTAATTTGAAAAGACTGACCAGCTGGAGTGGCTCAGTTGGTGGAGCTTTGTCCTGTGCATCGAAAGGTGGCTGGTTCGATTCCCGGTCAGTGCACATACCTGGGTTTTAGGTCTGATCGTTTGATTGGACTATACAGAAGGCAACCGAGTGATGTTTATGTTTCTCTCTTTTTCTCTCTCTCTCTCCCTTCCTCTCTCTAAGCATGTCCTCAGGTGAGGATTAAAAAAAAGAAGAAGAAAAGAAATATACACCTCTATGTTTACTGCAGCATTATTTACAGTAGTTAAGACTTGGATGCAACCTAGGTGTCCATCAATAGATGAATGGATAAAGAAGGTGTGTTATATATATACAATGGAATACTTCTCAGCTATAACAAAGAATGAAACCTTGCCAGTTGCAACAGCATGGATGGACCTAAAAGGTATTGTGCCAAGTGAAATAAGTCAGACAGAGAAAGACAAATACCAGTTAAATGTGGGATCTAAAAGACAAAATAAACCAACATACAAAACACAACAGAAACAGGCTCACAGAAACAGAACACGCTGATTGCTGCCATAAGGGAGGGGGGCATGGATGATGGAGATTAAGAAGTACAAACTGCCAGTTATAAAATAAGTCATGACGATGTAACGTACGGCATAGGGAATATAGTCAATAATATCATAATAACTATGTATGGTGACAGATGGTTACTAGTGTCTAATCATTATGTGATATACCTGAAGTTAATATAATATCGTCTGTTAACTATAATTAAAAATAAATTTTAAAAATTCTCCTCCATGGTTTCTGATATTCACCTCCTTAAATCCAGGATACAAGATTCTTTTGAGCATTGCTGACTGCTATACCACCCAACCTTAGATTTCATATAAGATTATGACAAAACAATATCAAGTTCTAACAAAATAAAAATGATGAGGAATAAATGATCACATGTCTAGTTATAATCAAAAGGAGTGAACCTTCAAAATAAAATGCTCAACACAGCTCCCGATCGTGTGCAAGTCTTGGTTGTCTCCCATGGTTTAGTCCAAGTGCCATTTCTTCTCCATCCTCTCCCCTGACTTCCTGTTCCCTTCCAATACCCTCTCTCATAAACTTACATGAAGCACACAGTAGAATCCATTCATTCATCATCTGGGTGCCCATGGTCCTTTATGCATACTTAACTTGTAATAATTTTTTGGGAGCCTATCATTTGGTTGGACTATGCAATCCTAGAGGGCAGGGATGTGTCTCACTCACTGTGACTCCCTGACACCTAGGGCAGTGCCCAGAATAATATAGTAGGTGTTGAGTACATATTTATTAAGTTGAATTTACAACCAGTCAATCGTGGTGTACACAAACACAGACACACACTCCCTCTTTGTTCTCAGGGATAGTCAGACAACACACAGTATCTATGGCTGTGCCAGCATTTCAACTGCAGACCTTCTTTTAGGCAACATAATTTAGTTTTGCAATTGTCAATTATTGAAAAAATGCTGGGTTAATTAACTTAGGAAATTAGATAGGAAAAGTTTTTAACTTGCCATGCCATCAAGTTTTGTGAAGTTGTAGCTATAATAATAAATTAATATTTTACATACATATATGCTTTTTTCTTTTTCAGGAGAAATTCATCTACCTCAAAAGCCCTCTTTGTGCCCTGGTCTGTTTGGCTCAGCAGTTAGAGTGTGCCCAAGGACCAAAGGGTCAAGGGTTTAATTCCTGGTCAAGGGCATGTGCCTGGGTTGCAGGTTCCATTCCCGGCCTCAGTCAAAGTCACGTGGGAGACAACCAATCAGTGTCTCTCTCTCAACATTGATATTTTTCTCTCTCTCCCCCTCCCTCCCTTCCACTCTATCTAAAAAAATCAATGGAAAGATATCCTCTGGTGGGGATTAATCAAAAAGTAAGATAAGATAAAAGCCTTCTTCATTTAAGAAAGACACTTTTCAATGATGGTCTCTTAATAAACTATATTTTTAGATTATTTGAGATATTTCAGATAGTTTTAAACATCAGATTACAAATTTTCTTTCCGAGATAATAGCAAAATCATTTTTTTCTTTTGGCTATCTTCCTCAAGAACTAGAACCAATTTCAATATCCTCTTTATTCAATCAACAAACACTACACTGGAGATGCAGGGATAAAAAACAATTCCTGCTCTCAAGGAGTATAATCTAGTAAAGCAAAGAGAGAGGCTAATACACCATAAAGATATGCAGGACTCAGAAGGACCATCGGCAATACTAGCTTGTCTGGTGTGAAGAGAGAGAAGAAAGGGAGATCCAAGAAGTCTTTCAGAAGGAGGTCACAACTTCACGATGTATTATTTGGGACAAAGTGTTTTATAATAACAGTTATAGTATAGAAGTAGCATGTACTAAACAAAATGCTATTTTTCAAATCCATTTTCTATCATAAATAAATTCTCACTTCCCAGCAGCACAGACCTTGTAACAGAACTACCTATATCTGAACTGTTGCTCTGAATTCCTGTGGCAGTTTGAGTCCCAATGGCATTAGTCAGTATTTCATTAATTCACTCCTTCAATCATTGGACAAATATTTACTGAATATCTTCTATGTACCAGGCATTATTGTAGGTACTGGGAATCCAATGGCAGACAAGACAGACATGGTCCCTCTTACTGTCCTCAAGAAACTTACTTTGGGA
This sequence comes from Molossus molossus, assembly GCF_014108415.1. Classification (NCBI taxonomy): domain Eukaryota; kingdom Metazoa; phylum Chordata; class Mammalia; order Chiroptera; family Molossidae; genus Molossus; species Molossus molossus. The sequence continues at coordinate 41,700,247 of NW_023425354.1, read as the reverse complement.
AGTGGCAGGTGGAAGACTGTTGTAAAAACAATAAATAAATAAAGAAGAAAATTTCAGAGTGTGACAGGTGCGATGAAGGAGTTAAGCACTATGACGAAAGTAAGGGAAATGATGGTCGTAAAAGGTCTCCTGAGAAAGAGCAAATGGACAGAGATCTGCATGCAGGATGAGAGTCAGGATTTGCAGATCTGGGGTAAGAGAAATGCAAGTAGAGAAAACAGAAAATAAAAGGCCCTGATACAGAAAAGACCTTGGTGTTTCGGAGGACCAAAGAGTGAGGCAGCGGAGGGCAGGGTGGTATTGGAGTGGAAAGTGTGAAGAAATAATGCGGAGGAGTAGGTAGGAACCAGAGTATGAAGGGCTTCAAACAAGGGACCGGCACACGGTTCATGTGTGAAAGACCACCCTGGCTGCTATGTGGCGAGGGACTATATAGAGACAAGAGTGAAATCTGGAGAGAAAGACCTGCTAGGAAGCTGCTGTTGTCTAGGCGAGAGATGGTGAGGGTCTAGACTAGGTGGCCAGTGGTGATGGGAAGGAGGGGAGTGATTTGGAATGTACGTGAAGATATAACCTGCAAGACTCACTGAAGGGCTGGATGTGGATAATGAGAGAAAGGGAAGAATTAAGGATTACTCTGGAATTTGAGTTTGAAAAGCTGGTGAGCTATTCCATTTACTAAGCTAGGAAAGACGGGAAGGAACAGGTTCAACAGGCAGGTGTGTGTGTGGTGGTGGGATTGGAAGTCAAGAGTTCCCACGCCAATGTGTTAGGGTGCACAGTCTATTTGAGATCAAGTGAAAAAACCAAGTTGGATGCGTGAGTCTGAAGCTTGGAAAAGAGGGGCGGGGTAGAGATTTAAATTTAGAAGTCACCTGTTTTTAGATAATATTTAAGTCTGTAGGACTGGAAGAAGTCATCTATGAAGAGTGTCTGAACGAGATGAGATGAGAAGGAAGAGAAGAGAGAGAAAATGGCCCAGGGATGAGTCAATATTCAGAAGTCTAGAAGAAAAGGAAGAAGAAAAGATGCAAAGGAAAAACCACCGAGCCCTGGACGGTTTGGCTTGCAAATCAATGGAAAAATGTCCTCTGGTGAAGTTTAGAACAAACAAACAAAAACCCACCAATGACATGAGAAGAAAAAACAAAACAAAACAGAGACTGTGGTGTCACAAAAGCCAAACCAAAGTTATGGAAGGAGCAGGAAAGAGCGGTTAGGTCTTGTACTGTTGAAAACGCGAGGGACTAGGATAGAGAATTTGACAGCAGGGAAGTCAATGATGACCTTGACGAGCAGTACAGGAGGCCAGGGAATGGAAGTAGACAGCGATATGATGAAGTAGAGACAGTGAGAATAGAGCATGCCCAGCATACAATGGCCCATGAGCCAAATCCAGTCTGCTTCTGTTTTTGTAAATAATCTTTTCTGGGAACACACCGATCCCATTTGTTTCAGTACTGTCTCTGGCTACTTTGGCCACACAATTGCAGAGATAGGAGTTGTGAGAGACCTTAAGGTACTTAAACTTGAAAATATTTACTATCTTGCCTTTAACAGAAAACGTTTACTGACACCTGGTATAGACTATTTTCTCAAGAAGTTTTTGCTATAAGAGAAGAAAAATGGGGCAATAGGTAGGGTGAATAGAGGAATTTTTAAAGATGAGAGATGTTTACACATGTCTATTGTGGAAATGATACAACAGAAGGGGAGAAATGAATTTGGAAGGTGGAGGAGTGACAAGACAATTACAGAAGAGGACTTTTTAAAATGTTTTTTTTTAATTGAATTGACTGAGCAGCTCAGTTAGAGCGATATCCCGATAGGCCAAGGTTGTGGGTTTGATCCCTATTCAGGGCACATACAAGAATTAACCAATGAATACATAACTAAGTGGAACAACAAATCAATCTTTCTCTTTCTCTTTCTCTTTCTCTTTCTCTTTCTCTTTCTCTTTCTCTTTCTCTTCTTCTTCTTCTTCTTCCTCCTCCTCCTCCTTCTCCTCCCCCTACTTTCCTCTCTCTCTCTCAAATCAATTTTTAAAACAGTATAATGTTTTTGAATTGTTTAGTATGTAAGTATTAGCTCTCTATCGAGGCTATAAGTATCATTTAGAGTGTGAACCAAAGATATGCATTCATCTTATATCCCCCATAGTCCAAGGATTCTGTTCCAGTTGCCACAATGACAGGTCAAGTGTATGACTACTGTTTCAGTAGAATTATTAATAGCTCCTCATTCTCAAAAGTCATTCTGGTGATAATCATACTGCCACCTCACCTCTAGCATCTAACCAAAGCTAGAACACAACTGAAATTCGACAAATACTTGCCAACTGATAAAAATATCATGGTGCCCTGGCCAGGTGGCTCAGTTGGTTGGAGCACTGTCCCATACACCAAAAGGTGGTGGGTTCGATTCTCAGTCAGGGCATATATCCAGGTCCCTAGTTCAATCCCTGGTCAGGGAGTATACGGTAGGCACCCAACCAATGTTTCTCTCTCACACAGATGTTTCTTTCTCTCTCTCTCAAATCAGTACAATAATTAAAAAATTTAAAAATGTCATGGGGCACTTCTCAGGAAAGTAGCAGAGCTGAGACTGCTGCTCTGAATGCTTTCCCTGACTTCAGGCACAATTATAAGCAGTGGTTCAAATTAGCACTGCATTCACTATAACTGTTAGCTACTTGGCTGATGGAGTCCAAAGCCCACAATGCGGCAAGGGGTCAGTCATTCTAAAACCATTGGAGCCGTCTAAAACATGTTGGGTCCTGATAAAAAAAAACAAACTCCAGAGGCCTCTGCAAGCAAAAGGCCCACCAGAAAGGACTGTCCCTTTGGGGCACAGCTTGCACAGAATTCTGTGATATTACTGGTCTTGTCGTGTTATAATGATGCTCTTATTGGGGTTATAACCACTGTCTTTGGTCAAACACCCTGAGACACATGACATTCAGCAAAGAAAGGCAAAAAGGGCCAAGTCGAGGTCTGAAGAAGTGTACGATCCCTTCTCAGAGAAAGGGTTTCTATCTCTATTTCTCTCTTATTCTCAATCTGGCATCCCACCAAAACTATCTCTGCTGAAGGTACCACTGTTTTTTTCCCATCAAACAAGGCTCACACAATCTTACATTTCAGTCTTAAAGAAAGATAAACTGTCTGCCAGATTTTTTTCAGGCTTGAATGCTTTTGCTTGTTATAACAATGTACCGAAGTCAAGGAAATTTAATATAATTCACTTTCCAGAGTCAAAAAGGTTCTTCTGAAGCAGTCACTCCATCAAGCAAGTCCATTCTCCACACACACCCTAATATCTGATATCTAATTTCTAGTTACCAATTACACCAGAAGAAGAGCATTTTGTAACTGGAAGAATCATAAGACCTACAAAAGGTTATGATTTTATTTTTTAAAAATACTTTCACTACCTGCCTAATCAAAAACTGTGCTGAAAGAAAGACTCTAGCACTGTCCCTAGACATTCTTTCAAATAAAACGGGGCTACTTTTCCTTTCGAAGCTGTACGTGGATTAAAAACAGAACTAATCACCCAAAATGTCTGCTTTCAATCTGCCCTTACTGGAGTTTCCAAACTGAGCACTGGAGCGTGGCTGCAGCCTGCATCCGAGGGTGTTGCTAGGAAGTAGTTGCTGTACTGGTCCTATTTAATACCTCAAATTCTGCAATCGGAAGATGCAAAGCAACCCACTGAGCCAGCCTGGAAGACTCGGCAGAAGCAATTACACTAGCTCTGTGTTTTTGTGCACCATTAACTGTAGCCATTATTCTTCATTTTCCTCGCTTCCTGAAGTAGACTGCACAGGCTACCGAAGCCACACCAGGTCATGTGTGCAGAAGATAAGCAGCACAGAACCTGGCACAGACTCTGCTGCTTTCTTCTTCTTCCAACTTTTTTTTTTTTTTTTTTTTATCCTCACCCAAGGACATCCTTGCATTTATCTTCAGATAGAGCAGGAGGGAGAGAGAGAGAAACATCAATGTGAGAGAGACACACCAACCGGCCACCACCCACACGGCCCCAGTTGGAGCCGGGGACAAACCATAACCGAGGCACATGCCCTCAGCGGGAACCTAACCCAAGTCTCTCTGGTCCGCGGGCCAACAATCCAACGGCCGAGCCAAACCGGCCAGGGCCTTCTTCCATCTTTTGGAAGAAAAAAAAATATTTTTTTATTCTCAACTACTGTCTTCTACCTGTGTAGACAAAGAGGATCTGAGCCAATGGAAATGCCTTGAGAAATTAACATCCCTTGCCCTGGCCGGTTTGGCTCAGCGGTTAGAGCGTCGACCTGTGGTCCTGAGAGACCCGGGTTCGGTTCCCGCTAAGGGCATGTACCTCGGTTGCAGTTTGTCCCCGGCCCTGGTTGGTCGTGCGGGTGGCAGCCACTCGATGTGTTCCTTTCACATCGATGTTTCTCTCTCTCTCTCTGTTCCTCTCTCTCCCTCCCACTCTACCTGAACAAAAAAATGGAAAAATGTCCTCGGGTGAGGATAAAAAAAAAAAAAAAGAAATTAACATCCCTTCTAGTTCCTAGATGTATCTTTGCCCTTAGTCCACAGGCAGTCTTTAAGAGATATTTTTTAAGAGTTTTTTAAATTTATTTTTATCATTGACAGTATTACAGTTGTCCCCTACTTTCCCCTCTTTGCCCCCCTCCACCCCAGGCCTTCACTGCATTATTGTCTGTGTCCATGGGCTATTAATATATATGCACATAAATCCTCCAGCTAATCTCTTCCTGCACCCCCTTCCCTCTGAGATGTCAGTCTGTTCCATGCATCCATGTCTCTAGACCTATTTTGTTCATCAGTTTATTTTGTTCATTAGATTCCACATATAAGTGATATCATGTGATATTTGTCTTTCTCTGACTGGCTTACTTTGCTTAACATAATGCAGGTCCCTCCATGCTATCTCAAAGGGTATTTGTTTCTACAGCCACACAGTATTCCATTGTGTGAATGTACCACAACTTTTTTTTACCTACTCATCTACTGATGAGCACTTGGGCTGTTTCCAGATCTTAGCTATTATAAATAGCACTGCCAGGAACATATGGGTGAAAAAATTCTAATTGGTGTTTCAGACTTCTTAGGATATAGTGCAAGGAGTGGGATTACTGGATCAAATGTCAGTTCCATTTTTAATTTTTTGATGAAACACCATGTTGTTTGCCACAGTGGCTGCACCAGTCTGCATTTCCACCAGCAGTGTACTAGAGTCCCCTTTTCTACACATCCTCACCAGCACTTGTTTGATGATTTGTTGATGGCAGCCATTCTGGCAGGTGTGAGGTGATACCTCATTGTCATCTTAATTTGCATCTCTGATGGTTAGTGACGCTGAGCAATTTTTCATATGTCTCTTGGCCATTTGTATGTCCTGTTTAGAGAAGTGTCTATTCAGGTCCTCCACCCATTTGAGTTTTTGGTTGTAGTTGATTCATACTGTTGTGATCCGAGAAGATGCTTGATATGATTTCAATCTTCTTGAACTTGTAAGAATTATTCTGTGTCCTAACATGTGGTCTATCTTTGAGAATGTTCCACGTGCACTTGAGAAGAATATATATATATATTCTGCAGCTTTGGGATGAAATGTTCTGTAAATATCAATTAAACCCATCTGATGTAGTGTGTCATTTAAAGTTGCTATTTCCTTGCTCATTTTTTGTCTGAAAGATGTATCCAGTGAAGTCAGTGGGATGTTGAAGTCCCCTTTTATGACTGTATCTCTCTCTCCCTTAAAGTCCGCCAGGATTTTTTTAAAAATATTTTTACTTTTTTTTTTTGAGAGCAAGAGGTAGAGATAAAACATCAATGTGAGAGAAACCTCGACTGGCTGTCTCCTGCACACCCCCTACTGGGGATCGAGCTCACACAGTGGACATGTGCCCTGACCAGGAATCAAACCGGGAACTTTCAGTCCATGGGATGATGCTCAATCCACTGAGCCACACCAGCTGGGCATCCTCCAGGATTTAAAAAATATATTTAGGTGCTCCTATATTGGGTGCATATAAGTTTACCAGGGTTATATCCTCTTGTTTGATTGATCCCCTTAGTGTTACGTAGTGACCTTCTTTATCTCTTGTTATAGCCTTTGTTTTTAAGTTTATTTTGTCCAACATAAGTATTACTACCCCTGCTTTATATTTTGCATGGAAATGAAAATTTTTTCCATCCCTTCATTTTCATCCTGTGTGAGTTTTTTGTTCTGAAGTGGGTCTCTTGTAGAGAGTATATATACAGTTTATGTTTTCTTATCTGTTCAGCTACCCTATGTCTTTTGATTGGAGCATTTAATCCATTTGCATACAGTTATTATTGATGGGTACTTATTTATTACCATTTTTATTCTTTATGCCTATGTCCACTCCCTCCCTCCCTTCTTCTTACAACAGCCCCTTTAGCATTTCTTGAAATGCTGGTTTGATGGTAATAAATTCCTTAGCTTTTTTTTTTTTTGGTCTGTGAAGTTCTTTATTTCATCTTCAATTTTGAATGCTAGCCTTGCTGGATAGAGTAGTCTTGGTTTCAGATCCTTGCTTGTCATTACTTTGAATATATCAAGTCATTCCCTTCTCACCTGTAGTGTTTCTATTGAACAATCAGCTGAGAACCTTACTGGAGCTCCCTTGTAGGTAAATGTCTCTCTCTTGCTGCCCTTAAGATTCTCTGTCTTTAATATTTGCCATTTTACTTATGATGTGTCTAGGGGTGGGTCTCTTTGTATTAATCTTGATTGGGACTCTCTGTGTTTCCTAAACTTGTGTGACCTTTCCTTCACCAGGCTAGTTTTCTGTAATTATTTCTTCAAGCAGGTACTCTATCTCTTGATCACTTTCTTCCCCCTCTGGTGCCCCTATGATGCAGATGTTGGTCCATGTCATGTTGTTCCTAAGTTCGATTAAACTCTCCTCATGCTTTTTTTTTATCCTCACCCGAGGACATTTTTCCATTTTTTGTCCAGGTAGAGTGGGAGGGAGACAGAGGAACAGAGAGAGAGAGAAACATCGATGTGAAGGGACACATTGAGCGGCTGCCACCCGCACAACCGACCAGGGCCGGGGACAAACTGCAACCAAGGTACGCGCCCTTAGCGGGAACCGAACCCGGGTCTCTCAGGACCGCAGGCCGACGCTCTAACCGCTGAGCCAAACCGGCCCGGGCAACTCTCCTCATGCTTTTTAAGTGTTTCTTCTTTTTGCTGCTCTGGGTGTTTCTTCTATCTTGTCTTCCAAATTGCCGATTCGATCCCCTGCTTCATTAAACCTGCTTCTATTCCTTCCAGTGTATTCCTGATGTCAGATATAGTATTCTTAATTTCTGACTGGTTCTTATTCTTGGTTTCTAAGTCCCTTTTCATGATGATATAGTTCCCACTAAGTTCCTTGTAATTCCCATTAAGTTCTTTGAGAACCCTTATAAGTACAGTGATACCTCGGTTCTCGAACATAATTCGTTCCAGGAGGACGGTCGAGAACCAAATTGTTCGAGAACCGAAGCAATGAAACCCAATAGGAAATAATGGAAACTGGATTAATTCGTTCCAAGCCCCAGAAAATGCCTATTTACTGGCCTAATTTGTATATAATATGTAGAAAAACATAAGTCTCAACAAGAAATAAAAGTGTACAGTATGTCTAAGGGTTAAATTCAGTGTAAAGCGTGACTCTCTCTCTGCACTCACACTGATGACGCAAGCAAGGCGCGCTGGGCCGAATGAACGCCATTCGGCTCAACTCGGCTCATCTCGGAAGTTCGAGTTCCAAATATTTGTTCGGATTCCAAGACAAAAGTTTCTCGAATCTCCTGGTCGAATACCGATTTGGTCGAAATCCGAGGCGTTCGAGAACCGAGGTATCACTGTATTACTCTGAACTCTATGTCTGATAAATTGCTTATTTTCATCTCATTTAGCTGTTTTCCTGAAGATTCCTCTTTTGTTTCATTTTGGGGTTATTTCTTTGTCTCCCCACAGTTATATCAGGTATAACTGTTATGACTTCCAGTCTTTGTGGGGTGGCATTTTGTAGTAAATGTCCTGTGGGACCCAGTGGTGTGGTCTCCTTGAACTCCTGAGCTGGATGTTCTAGGAGTGTCCCTTTTGTCGGCTATTAGGCTCTCCTGTTGTAAATGGGTCATGATTGTTGTCGTCCCATTCATGGGTGGGATTGAGTCTCAGGCTGGCTAAGTGTGAGGCTCAACCCTGACCACAATGTGCAAGCTATTGTATAGGTGCTGACAGGACAAAACAGGAAACAAAACAAAAACATACAAAAGAACCCAACAACAGCAAAAACAACCACACACACACACACACACACACACAGAATTTAGGAACAAGAACAAGAATAATAAAATAAAAATAATAAAAATAATACTAGATGAGAAAATGGGAAGAATAAAGATTCTAAAAGGAAAGAAGGGAGATTTTTTAAAAGTAAGAATAAAGAACAGGAAAAGGAAAATAGTAAAAAAGAAAAGAAGAATAAAAATTATGAAAAGGTAAAAAGAAAAGAAAGCAAAAATGAAAAAAACAGAGTAAGAAAAGGGAAGAGGCAAATAAGAGGTATGAAAGAAACAAAAGAGAAAAATAATAACAATAATAATAATACCAAATGAATAGGAAAAAAATAATGGGGAAAAAAATGAAGTTCATCTCCGCAGATTTTATTTTCCTGCTAGGACTTCCCTTTGGACCCTGCTCATATGCTGTGTGAAGCTGTTTTGTATGCTGATTCCGGGCCTCGGGGAGGTACCTTTGTGCTAGCCAACGTCAGAAGCTGTTCTTGTTTGTACCTCAGCACTGTTCAAAGCTTCAGGTGATCCACAGCTGTGGAGGCCTCCACAGGGCTTGGCTGCCCATGGGAGGGGCCAAGCTGAGCTCCTACGCTGGCTTTTTAGCAGCACAGGTCACTGAGGCAGATCACAAAACTGTTCAGACTTCAGAGAAGACGGTGGGTGTGTTCCTGAAATATTTCCCTGACCTCAGCAGAGTGGAGCCCCTCTTAGGCAGGTAGGTGGGATCTGCCAGAAGCCAGAAGTTTTTATTGGCTCTCCCTTGAGAGGGAAGTACTAGCCAGGTTCCTGGGAATGTGGAGATAATGGCCCCACCCCAAAGCCAGACACTGATGTTCCCTGAGACTGCTTCCTCCTCAGCAGGAGTCGAAGTGCAGGGTGGGGCACAATGATTCCAGAGGGTGGGTTGAGTGGGATTTGTTAGGGTGGGGCAAGCTAGACTTCTGTTGGGAGGGGCTTGTGCCTCTCAAGACAAATGACTACTGCAATACAGGTTGGGGGGATAATTCAGCACAAGTATCCCAGCAGCTGCCCCCTGCCCCCACACATGCAGCTTTCCCCAACTCCTTTCACCCATCTCTCCTCAGATGACTCCAGTATGCTTTGCCTTCCTACCAAAACCTAGGATGTGTGACTGGTAATGAAAATCCTGTTCACCAGCCCTTTAAAAAAGTGGCTTTGTCTCTGGGAGACTCGGCTCCCCAGCAAGATAGAAGCTCTGCCCACTGGTTGCTGCATGGGCAACTGCTCCCTGCTCTGGCTGTCCATGCTGGCAAGCCCAGCCTGGGGTTCAGGCCTCTCTCCTCTCTGGGGGAACCCTCCTCACCCTTGGCCCACCACTCGTGGGAGCTGGGCCAGTGCCTCTTGCGACCCTTCCCTTCCAACCAGTCTTGAGGTCATTCCTGCCCTTCCTTCTTTAAAAATCTCCTCTTCATTCAGTCTTCAGCTGGTAATTCAGGGTGAATATTCCCCAATTTAGTTTTAATTCCAGTTAGATTTTAGATTCTGGGAGGAGATGTGGGAAAGATCCATCTACTCTGCCGCCATCTTATGGACTCTCTCTTTAAGTTTATTTTAAACTAAGTTTCTATAGTTGTCACTGCAGGAAGAAGGAAAAGATTGCTGATTTCCAGAACTGGTATGGCCTTATGTTCTTTTAAAAAATGAAATGCTGGAGACTTCTGGTCAAGATGGCGGCGTAGGGAAACGCAGTATCGCGTTCTCCCACAACCACATCCAAGTTACAACAGAACTACAGAACAACCATCATCCAAAACCGCCTGAAATCAAGCTGAATGGAAGTCCTACAACTACGGAATTAAAAAAAAAAAAGCAGCTACATCCAGACCGGTAGGAGGGGCGGCGGCGCAAGGGGTGGCGGCAGCTGCGCGACGGGCTGGTCCCACACCCAAGTGTGGCGGATAAAAATCAGGAGGCTCCCGCGGCTGGGAAGGTCCTTCCTGAGGACTGAGGGGTCCCCGTCCCACACCAGGTGCCCCGCTCAGGGTTCCAGTGCCAGGAAGAGAAGTCCCCATAACTTCTGGCTGGAAAAACCAGCAGAAACTGAGGCTCAGGGAAGCTGACCTGGCTGGAGCCCCAGGCAGCTCCCTAAAGGGCCCGCGCACAGACTGGTAGGACTCTCTCCCTCTAAGCTCGGAGGGGAGGCAGCTCGAGGGGCACCAGAGAAATACAGGGAAGAACTGAGCTGTTTGGCACTGGAGCGAGGGCTGGAGAGGGGGCTTTCTCGGGGACAAACGTGCTGTCAGAGGCCTTTGTTCCTTTGGTGAGCCCTTCCCTGGGGCGGCAGACAGTCGCCATATCTGGGACTCCAGCAACCTGGCTCACACTGGCAGCCCCGCCCTGCTGACTCCCTGAGGCCCCGCACCGCCCCGCCCCACACAACTTTCAAGCCCACCCAAGCTGTTGCCACTTGCTTAACCATAGGATTGGCCTGTCTTGGATCCTGCTTCAGGTTTTTCCTAAATTCTTTCAAACGAGCAGCATCGGGTCTCAGCGAGCCCCATACCTCTCATTAAGTAATACACAGAAACAAACACAGGGAGGCAGCCAAAATGAGGATACAAAGAAACAGGTCCCAAATGAAAGAACAGAACAAAACCCCAAGAAAAGAACTAAGCGAAATGGAGATAAGCAACCTAACAGATGCTGAGTTCAAAATACTGCTTATAAGGATGCTCAATGAACTCAGTGAGGGCCTCAAGAGCATAAAAAAGTACCAGTCAGAAATGATCGCTGCACAGTTAGAAACAAAGGAGGCTTTAACTGAAATAAAGAATAATTTACATAGCTCCAATAATAGAGTACGTAAATCCAAGGAGCAAACCATCGATTTGGAATATAAGGAAGCAAAAAATGCCCAACCAGAACAGCAAAAAGAAAAAAGAATCCAAAAAAATGAGGATAGTGTAAGGAGCCTCTGGGACAACTTCAAGCGCGCCAACATTCGCATCTTGGGGGTGCCGGAAGGAGAAGAGAACAAGAAATCGAAAACCTGTTTGAAACAATAATGGCAGAAAACTTCCCTAACTTGGTGAAGGAAACAGACATACAAGTCCAGGAAGCACAGAGAGTCCCAAACAAGATGAACCCCAAGAGGCCCACACCAAGACACATCATCATCAAAATGCAAAAGGTTCAAGACAAAGAGAGAATCCTAAAAGCAGCAAGAGAAAGGCAGCTAGTTACCTACAAGGGAGTTCCCATTAGGCTGTCAGCTGATTTCTCAAAAGAAACTTTGCAGGCCAGAAGGGAGTGGCAAGAAATATTCAGAGTGATGAAAACCAAGAACCTACAACCAAAATTACTCTATCCTGCAAAGCTGTCATTTAGAATCGATGGACATATAAAAACGTTCCCAGACAAGAAAAAGTTAAAGGAGTTCATCACTACCAAACCGTTATTATATGAAATGATGAAGGGTCTTTTTAAAGAAAAAGATAAAATGTATGAACAAACAAAATGGCAATGAATACATATCTATCAACAATGGAATCTACAAACAAAATGAACAGGAAGAACAGGAACATTCTCATAGATACAGAGAACATTTTGTTGGTTGCCAGTTGGGAAAGGGGTTGGGGGAATGGATGAAAAAGGTGAAGGGATTAAGAAGCACAAATTCATTGCTAGACTGACAAACCTCAAAGGGAAAGGGGTTGGGGGGGTGGGAAGAAATAAACCAAAGAACTTATATGCATAACCAATGGACACGGACAATAGTTTGGGAAAAGGTGGGAGGGGGGCGGGAGTGGGGAGGAGGGGGTCAATGGGGGAAAAATGTGGAACATCTGTAATACATTTTACATCCAACAATAAAGATGTGGAAAAATAAATAAATAAATAAAATAAAAAATGAAAGGCTAAGCCCAGTCGGTGTGGCTCAGTGGCTGAGCACCAACCCATGCACCAAGAAGTCGCCGGTTTGATTCCCAGTCAGGGCACATGCCCAGGTTATGGGCCCAATCCCCAGTGGGGGCATGCAGGAGGCAGCAAACTGATGCTCTCTCTCATCGACGTTTCTTTCTCTCTCTCTCTCTCTCCCTCTTCCTTCTCCCTCTAACATCAATAAAGGAAAAAAAATTTTTTTTAAAAAAAGAAGTTATTTGTCTTTTTTTAAAAAAAAAAAAAGAAGAAGAAAAGAAATGCTAATACTCAAGATTACTGGAAAAAAATTTATATTTTCCCACTATCCTGCCATCATTTCTGTTGTCCAACTTTACAACTGATCACCCTCTTCCTACTATTTGGGAAAGCAATGCATTGTATTATTTAAAAGCAAGGGATTTTGAACCAGCAGACTGGAATTTGAATGTCAGTTTTGCCACTTACTTTGCAATCTCTGTCAAGCCACTTAACTTCTCAAAGGCACAGGCTCACCATTCTAAGGCATGGAGTCAGAGCATCTCCCTCAAAGGCTTTTTGTTACAAAAGAATACAGGGCTTAGTAATGAGCACCATGGGACTGTATACTCCGTACCCCTCCTTCTTCCCAGGAATCTTCCTTTCGCCCTGTTATTATGGAGTCTGCTGTCCCACAGGCAGACCAGGACCAAGCTGGGCCAAATGGAGTTTTCCTGTAACTTTCCAGAACAAATTGGAAAAGAATTCATCTCTCTGGTCGTGGGAGCCTCAAGATGTGAAACTGAGTTAGACTGCGGCAAGGTTCTTCAGTAAGGGGAGGGGAATGGTCTCCGGGTAGAGACAACCCTGAGCATTACTCCAGTCCTGGGCTCAGCTGTTTGACAAGCTCAGCTGTGACACTACTCTTTCACCAACTGACTGTTCAACTTCTTCAAAACAAGACACAAGAGCCTTCCAAATAATACCCCCTTTTGCCTAGGACAGTTTGAATTGGGATTTTTGTCTTCTGCAAAGAATCCTGATGGAGCACTCAGCTCATAAAAGGAGCTCACTAAATGGCAACTATTAATATTATTCCCAGATCTCCCAGACAAAATGCCATATTTCAGATAAGAGCCAAATATGTCCACCCATCTTGTAAAACTTTGTAAGTAAGCTGATTAAGTTCAATATCTGCAGGCAGATACAGAAGAATGGCTCATGGATCAGGGGAATGGTCTCTTCAAACCACGTTGAAACGAGACATTCTCCAGAAAAAAAGTTTCAATAGTATGTTCAATCCTTCAGTAAAAAGTGAGTGCCTACTGCCCTGGCCGGTTTGGCTCAGCGGTTGGAGCGTCGGCCTGCGGTACAGAGAGACCCGGGTTCGGTTCCCGCTAAGGGCACGTACCTCGGTTGCAGTTTGTCCCCGGCCCTGGTTGGTCGTGCGGGTGGCAGCCACTCGATGTGTCCCTTCACATCGATGTTTCTGTCTCTCTCTCTTCCTCTCTCTCCCTCCCGCTCTATCTGAACAAAAAAAGAAAAATGTCCTCGGGTGAGGATAAAAAAATAAATAAAAAAGAGTGTCGGCCTACAGTCGAGGGAGGGCTGGGTTCGGTTCCCGCTAAGGATGTGTACCTCAGTTGGGTTTGGCCCTGGCCCTGGTTGGGTTGTGCAGGAGGCAGCCACTTGATGTGTCCTTTTCACTTTGATGTTCTCTCTCTCTCTCTCTCTCTCTCTCTCTCTCTCTCTCCCCCTCCCTCACTCTCGCTCTCTCTCGCCCTCTCTCTCCCTCCCACTCTATCTGAACAAAAGGTGGTGAAATGTCCTCGGATGAAGATAAAGAAAAAAAAAAAGTGAGTGCCTACTATCTGTAGTGTACTAGATACTGAGAGATAAAGACCACTAGATGGGGGCACATCTTTAAAGAGCTTGTAAGAAATACATGTAATAAACAGATAAATCTATAAGATAAGAATGATACAAAGAGCCCTGGCCTGTTGGTTCAGCAGTTAGAGCGTCGACCTGTGAACCAAAGAGTCATAGGTTCGATTCTGGTCAAGGGCACGGACCTCCGTTGCAGTTTGGTCCCCAGCTCTGGTCAGGGTCATGCGATAAGCAACAACTGATGTGTCTCTCTTACATTGATGTTTCTCTCTCCCCCTCTATCTGAAGATAAATGAAAAAATATCCTCAGATGAGGATTAAAAAAAAAAAAAAGAATTACACAAAGAGGTATGAGTAATGAGTGCCAGAATCATTTGGAAAGCAAGGGACTGCTCAAGAGAGCAAAAATACTGCTGAGGGCTAATAGACCTGATGAGCCCTAAACAGCAGCCCTTGTGACATCTACTAAAGGTAGACACCTAAGGGTAAGTAGTCCCTATTTATGGAGTGTCCCTTCTTTTGATACAGCTGGGCACTGTGGTACCTCAGAGAGCTGCTGCTATGGAAATAGGGCATCACCAGTTGGAGTAAAGGTGCTTTAAGAGGATTCAGCAATAATAATAACGCAGCCCATTCCCCACAATGGTGCCAAACAGTAGCAGAGACTACAGGACTCTGAGAGCTGTGGGTGACTGCATGTGCACAGCCCCCCGCTTCCCTGTGTCCTCAAACACAACAGGTGCCTTCTAGATCTGGTGGCCCTGGTCACATGTCAGATGGGTACCCATCAGATGGCAACTGTTAGTGTTAATACTAACTCCTCCATAGCCCTTTCTGAAACCGTAAGCATATAGGGGCTTTATTTAAAGCACAGGTTTCTTTCCAAGTTGGTGAACCAAACAAATGTAAAGAGCAAAAGGAGTAATTCTCACCTTATTTGTTAAAATGCTCTGTTCCACCTAAGTTACTTTTATTTATGATTTCTGCAAACCACATCCACTGAAAATGTGAACCAAAGAGTTCATTTTTATTGTTCTTGGGAGACGAGCCAGGAGTTAAGATCACAAGATGAGGTTGGAGCACAAATTCAGCAGTGCCCAAACAAGACTAAACATTTACATTTTAAAGTTCTGCTTATATCTGTTATCACCCATAACTTAAAATATGTTAGCCCTGAAATAGCTGGGACTGGTGAATGCATTCATGCACAGCTTCCTTTGATGAAATGTAATCCACGAGGCTGACTGCATTTAAAGCAACAACTCCAAATGGCAAAAGAAGGAAATGTTTAAGCAAAAGTCTCAGCTGCTTTTGCTGAATAAAAGATATGGAAAGTCAATACTTTAGGAAATGGGGCACCTTTAAAGGAACAATTGTACACGTTTAATAAAAGAACAACTTCCCCTAAATAGCTAGGACTTCCCAGCTGCCAAGTTAAATTCTGATCCACCATATCTTATTATATTACTTCTCACTTTGGTCACTTGGTAACTCTCATCTATATTATTGGTCTTCCTTCAGGAGAAAACATCCTTTTGTGGTGACATCTAGATGTTCTTTCATCTGGTTTTTAAAGACACCTCCTGTACCAAAAGTCCTAAGGCTGTGTGGACCACCTTGGAGTTTCATCTGAGTGATTTTCTCCCCTATTTCACTTAATTCTCTTCAGTACCACAGGTGTACAGTCAATACAGTTGTCTTCTTTCATCACTGATCTCTTCTTGGCCCAGTTTTTGCTGAGAGGGACCTAGCTGGTTAATGAGGCCATGGTCATTGTCATTGCTTGAATTCTCTTGTGAACCAGTTAACTTTTCAGATTCTGCAGTGGGGGAAAAAAAAAGTGGCACCCTCCCAAATCTGCTTTTAAAGTTTGTCACGGTTATAAAGAAAATGTGGTACGAACAAGTATGTAGCACACTGGGAATCAGGAAAGCTGGATCCGTGACTAAATCACTGAGTGATGTGGGGTGAGTCACAGAACCTATCTGAGCCCATTTCTTCATCTGTAAAATGGGGAGAATAACATCTCTATGGCTGAATCCACATCTTTGTGAGGATCAAGTAAAATAATATTTGCAACAATATTTTATAGAATGTAAGATAAACACATTTATATTGTAATAAAACATTAGCATTATAGATCAAGGCAAATGACTCAAAATGTACCTTTTGCCAACGTGACTCAAAATGTCTGTGCTTATAGTGAATCAATCAAGAAAGAAATATTATTAGTCTTATGAGAGTACGTTCTTAATTCTAGAGATGTGGATAACTCCAGGGCTGACAACATTCTGGAACCTGAACACAAGATGCTAAACCAGTCACAAGAATCTCCAAAATTCAGAATCTCCAAGCAGTAATGAAAAAACAAAAGTGTAGTACTTGGCCTGGCATAAATGACATCATAAGAATAGCAGGCAGCCATCTGTCCCTAATGTTCCCATATGACTGGGAACAAGGAAAGTTCAGAAGTATGACAAGGAGACAAGGGTGAGTAATCAGGTCTGAGGTGGAGTAAAGACCCCTTAATTCACTTCTTCTTCTGATTTATAAAAGACAGTATTTGGATCATCAAATATACTTGTCAGTAAGCATATCTCCAGAAGAAGTGTCCCCTTCTAGTTGGAGGCCATAAGAGAAGCACTAATTTATTTTGCCTAACATCCATATTCTAGGTATCACATACAATACAATAGAGATGAACACATCATCCATTCAGAGAGTCCACAATATAACATGGAAACAAAAATCAAAAATCCTAGCATGAGATCCAATACAACATGAAGCACAATAAGTGTCTTATATATTTAAGAGCTTTAATCTAGACCAGTGATTTCCAACTGGTGTGCTGCAAGAAATTTTAAAACATGCAACACCTGACTATTTAGTCAGGGGCACTGACCTCTTTTCCTTTAAACTGCCAGATAAAAGAAAATGACATCAGCCAACACAATAATAGCTGTCAGGTGTGAATGACCTGTCTTGAACCATAAATATATGGGTCATATAATAGAGTTGCACCTTATTGGTCATGTCACATAATAAGGTTGCATCTGATTGGTTAATTCTTCTTTTTTTTTATCCTCACCCGAGGACATTTTTCCATTTTTTGTTCAGATAGAGTGGGAAGGAGAGAGAGAGAGAGAAACATCGATGTGAAAAGAACACATCGAGTGGCTGCCACCTGCACGACCAACCAGGGCCGGGGACAAACTGCAACGAGGTACGTGCCCTTAGCAGGAACCGAACCCGGATCTCTCTGGACCGCAAGCCGATGCTCTGACGCTGAGCCAAACTGGCCAGGGCTGATTGGTTAATTCTTATTACCAGAAATCCTTATATACAAGTATAGGCACCTGTTTTAAAAATATATATTTTTTTTATTAATTGTTTTTTTAAGAGAGAGGAAAGGAGAGCGAAAGAGAGAAACATCAATGTGAGAGTGGAACATTAATTGGCTGCCTCCTGCATGTTCCCCCACCAGACATTGAGCCAGCAACCTAGGCATGTGCTCCGACTAGGAATCAAACCAGCAACCTTTAGATGCACAGAATGACGCCCAACCACCTGAGCCACATCAGCCAGGGCCAGCACTTGATTTTTTAAAAAGTCACTCTGGAGCAAAAAATTACTTTTTTTTTTGTTTGTAAATCAATCAAAATTATCTATTTGTTTTGTGAGATCAGCAAACAATATATATTTTGGTGTGCCATAGACCTTTAGTAATTATTTTATGTGTGCCATGAGATGAAAAAGGTTGAAAATCGCTGATCTAGACGACTATAGAACACCAAACCAAACAAACAAAGCGTTATCTCTGGTTTTGAAAAATTAATCTCCCTCCAGAGAAGACCTCAGAATACAAATTAGAGCAAAGGAAGTTTTATAACTCTGTTACAGGCTACTGAAAACAGAGATTTATAAATGAAAATGTTGACAGAACAACCACAGCACTAAACTCATGCTGTTCGAAATCTGTATTTCCAGATGAAAGAGGGAAGAGAAAAAAAGAGGTCGAGCTCTTACATGAAGACAGAGTTTCCAATTCCCATCCATTGTTTAAACACATCTGAATGACTTCTTGTGTCAAGGACCTGAAACCGAGAAAGCTTTGCCCTGTCAGCAGTAATACTGCAATCTTTCTAATGTGCAACCTCAAACTAAGGATGGAATTTTCCTTCCAAAGTCACTAACTACTAGCAGTCAAAAGCAAGAGTAAGCTGGGTAATAGCCAGTGCAGTTACAGTAGTGATGAATGGCATTTTCCTCTTAGATGGAGAAAGTCTAGTTCAAACTTGACTGCCTTTAACATGGAAATAAGCAGATGGCAAAAGTTATGCCTGACCTTCTTTCCTGGCTCCTGAAGAGCGCCAGTTTATATGGAGATGGCTCAGAAGAATAATAAACTTCAGTGTTCCTTCTTGGCACAGGACTTTCCTAAAACCATTTTCAATAATCCTGTTGCACACTAGTGGGACTTGATGTGTTTCTAAGGTCAGGAAGGAAATGGTCCAACTGCTGGACTTGCTAACTAAAAGAAATAATCATGGTAGTTTTCTTTTGAGGGGGAGGCAGCATCACTACTATTAGGTACTTAACACAAAAACTTAAGACTCTATAGCTAATCTATATGGACTAAATGAAGACAATATAGGAATATATGCATGTGTAGTGGAACAATAAATCTACTAAAGTTCAGAACAATATGGAAAGAAGGTTTCCAAAGTGATTAAATATTGAAATGATTTAAAGTTACCATATGATCCAGCAAGACCATGCCTAGGTGTATACTGAAAGAAATGGAAAGCAGGAACTCAAACGGGTAATTTGTATGGCAATGCGCATTATATTATTGTTCACAACAGCCAAAAGGTAGAAATAACCCAAGTATCCATGAACAGATGAATGGATAAACAAAGTGTGGTATTTATGTACAATGAAATATTATTTAGTCATCAAAAAGGAAGAAAGTTTTTGAACATGAATAAAAATTCCAGATAAAAATACCAGAATTCAGTCTGGCCGTGTGGCTCAGTGGTTGAGGGTCGACCCATGTACCAAGAGGTCGCCAGTTCGATTCCCAGTCAGGACACATGCCCAGGTTGTGGGCCCAATCCCCAGTGGGGGCATGCAGGTGGTGGCCAATCGATATGCTCTCTCATCGATGTTTCTATCTGTCTCTCTCTCATTTCCTCTCTCTCTAAAATCAATAAAGGAAAAAAAAATTTTTTTAAAAACCCAGAATTCACCAATACATGAAAAAGACACTACACAATGACCCAGCAGGTATTTGAGGCTTAAATATTATGGGGTGGGGGAGACACAACCACCACAAACCCCTAAGCAAACCAACAAAATGAAAAAGCCATATGGTATTAGTAGAGGCTGAAAAGGCATATGATAAAATTCAACATCTATTTTCTGGCAAACAGGCTTAGTAAACCAAGGCCATGAGGATAATTCCTTAACAGTCAAAGAATCTGCAAAGAAGAAAACTTCCCACTCAGTGTCAGCTCTAGCAGAGAGGGTTCTTTGCTTTGTTTACGGCATTATCCCCAATGCCTAGAACAGTGTCCAGCATACAGAGGCATTCATTAAATTATTTACTAAAAGAGTGTATGAACAAATATACTAACTAGAGTCACTGTCATTAAAATCAAGAACAAATTGCCTACCATCCCTACTTACGTAACACCAATGTTCAGAGAGTACATTTCTAAAACTTTTAATCTCAGGATCCCTTTATATTCTTGGAAATTATTGAGGACCCCAAAGAAATTTTATTTATGTGGGTTATATCTATTGATATATACCATATTGGAAATCAAAACTGAGAAGTTTTAAAATATTTACCTATCAGTCCATTTTTAAATAACAATAATAAACCCATTACATGTTAACATAAATAACATTTTATATGAAAAATAACTATATTTCCCCCAAACAAAACAAATTTCTGAAGAAAAGTGGCACTGTTTCTGTGTCTTTACAAATATCTTTAGTGTCTGCTTTGATAGACACCAGATCTGATATATGCTTCTGTATTAAATCTGTTGTGATATGTTGTTTTGATTGAAAAATAAGATGAAAATCTGACTTCACACAGATACAGGGTGGGGTAAAAGTAGGTTTACAGTTGTCCGTATGGAAAATAACACAATAATTAATAAACAACACAAGAATAAACTCTGTTTTGTGTACTCACAAATGTAAACCTAGTTTTACCCTGTCTTGTATATAGTTAAAAAAGAAAGAAATAGCCCTGGCCAGTTTGGCTCAGCGGTTAGAGCGTCAGCCTGCGGTCCAGAGAGACCCGGGTTCGGTTCCTGCTAAGGGCACGTACTTCGGTTGCAGTTTGTCCCCGGCCCTGGTTGGTCGTGCGGGTGGCAGCCATTCAATGTGTCCCTTCACGTCGATGTTTCTCTCTCTCTCTCCCTTCCTCTCTCCCTCCCACTCTATCTGTACAAAAAATGGAAAAATATCCTCGGGTGAGGATTAAAAAAAAGAAAGAAATATTTGAATACCCTTTTCAGGAACGTGTTGATAATTTTCTTTGAAACTACACCAAAATGTGACAAGTGGTAGGTTCTTAAAATGAGCACTATGGAATATGAAATATGGAACCTCAAATCTTATTAATGAACTTGTACTCTGCTATATTCAAATTCACCGGTCAGTTGTGCTTCTGGTGAGGATGCAGAAGGCTGGAAAGAGTGTTGTTCTTACATTAACAATGAATAATAAATAGGCAAATTGCAAAATCACAACATTTCTTGAAATCATCAGAGAGCTGAAGACAACAAAGTATCCTGAGATTGAAGGGACAGACTCCTTACAGAGAGATGGGAGCACCAAAGGATGCCTCATAATGGATGCTATACAGCAGGCAAGAAGGAATCAACTAGACATTTTAACAAATTACTAATAGCCAAGTGTGGGGTTAGTGCAACAATACAGAACCTCTGAGAGCTGCAAACACAGGGCAGTTTGTACCCACTCTCAGGCTCTTTGCCAAGACCTCTACTGGGTGCTCATGAGAGAAACTGTAGGCAGTGTGGGAGACCAGATAGAGCAACCTTTCGGGGTGCAGATATGGAGGAGATTAGTGGGCACTGTAGAAAAGCATGACCCTGATAATTCTCACCCTTGCTCAATCACCTCTCTCAAACCTCTGAGCGAGGGGCAGCCTTGGCAAGCACCTGATGTAGGTCTTAAGGACAGGACAAGAGAACAGTCTGTCACTGCCTCTGGTGCAACAGTAGATATTTTGGACACAGGGAAGCTGTGCTGCAATTTTCATTCAGAGAACAGCACACTGGGGACAGTAAGGAGGCTTTCAGATCAAGTAAACTAGAGTTGCTTTAAAGCAGAACAAACAAAAATTAATTAATTAATTTTTAAAAAAAGCAGAACAGAGGGGGTGAAAAGGAGTGGAGCTGATGGAAAAGCCACAAGAACTTGATGAATATCTGGATGCATAGAATTAGAAACACTGATCTTTCCAGTGGGTTACAGCATAAGCATCAGCAACAGTATCAACTGAGCCTGACATTGTACCTGGTGTTTTTTTGTTTGTTTGTTTTGTTAATCCTCACCAGAGGATATTTTTCAATTGATTTTTAGAGAGAGAGGGAGGGAGGGAGAGAGGGAGGGAGGGAGAGAGGGAGGGAGAGGAGAAAGAGAAAGGGAGAGAAAGAGAGAGAGAAACATCGAAGTGAGAGAGGCACATTGATCGGCTGCCTCCAGCACGACCCCAACTGGGATCAGGCAGGGATCAAACCCGCAACCCAGGTACAAACCCTTAACTGGGAATTGAATCCATTACCCTTTGGTCCGTGGGCCAATGCTTTAACCACTGGGCCAAAATGACCAGTGCTGTGCTCAGTGTTTTTTAATCCTTACCCAAGGATATGTTTTTATTGATTTTATTTTTTTAATTAATTAATTAATTTATTTTTTTATCCTCACCCGAGGACATTTTTTGTTCAGGTAGTGTGGGAGGGAGAGAGAGGAAGAGAGAGAGAGAGAGAGAGAGAGAGAGAGAGAGAGAGAGAGAAACGTCGATGTAAAAGGGACACATCAAGTGGCTGCCACCCACACGACCGACCAGGGCCGGGGACAAACTGCAACCAAGGTACATGACCTTAGCGGGAACCGAACCCGGGTCTCTCGGGACCGCAGGCTGATGCTCTAACCGCTAAGCCAAACCGGCCAGGGCTGTTTTTATTGATTTTAAAGAGGGGGGGGGGAGAGAGAGAGAAACACCAATGTGAGATGGCTCCAACCAACTGAGCCACATTGGCTGGAGTTCGGTGTTTTAAAGTTAATTCTAATCCCCACTACCCTGAACTAGGTATTATCTCCACGTCACAGATGAAGAAGCAGAGGCTCTGAGAAGTGAAGTAACCTGTCTAAGGTCACAGAGAGCATGACTGAGCCAAAATTTAAATTCAAAGCTCAAGTTTTCACTTGACCAGGCTGCACCTAATGTTACATTAGTGACAATGTCCATTACCCCAATCCTTAGAGAGTCAAATAAAATGTCCAGTCTTATAGAGAGAGGCGAGAGGAGAGAGAAGATAGCTGTTTGGATTCCTTATAGGTTATCTAAAAAGAAAAGATCTGGAGGACAAGTAGTGAAGGGTTCCAATATGCTGCAGACATGTCACCCTGCCAAAAAGTGCTTGTCAAGGCTCATGAGCGATTAGCAGGATGACACATGGTGATAAGACTGCACCCAGTCACTACAGTGCTAAATAATGGACTTTCTAGAAGTCTTTGCCTCAGCTACAGTCAATGGTGCCCTAGTACTCTAAGCAAGACTGAACGCTCACTTGGATTCAACTTGTCAAATACAGGCGAGCCAACCTTGACCTCTGACCAGATGTAAGAAGCCCTGGATGGGGACAGTGGGAGCCCCGATCAGAACTGGAGACCCTGTGCCCATGCAAAAGATTGAACTACAACTCAACTCCAGCACTACAAAATCTTTCTGCATGCCCAGGTCATTCTCAGGCCTTAGCAATTTCTGAAGTTTAGTGTTATCTGCAGACATTCTGAAAAATTGAATTCAGAAAAAAGAAAAAGAAAAAAAATGCCAAACCATTCCTGATCACTAACAGAAAAATCTGAGCCTGCACTTTAAAGCTCAATTACTTTAGATTTAGTTATGTTCCCATAGGAGGAAGCAAGTGACAGTCATCTTTCCCCCAAACTACTTATGGTCTCTTTAATACTGATGCCATTTCTTTTCTTCCATCAATGGGCTTCATTTTCCTCCCAGAGAAGATGAGAGAAAGGATAAATTAAAAGTGACAGAGGGCAATACTTCAAATCCTCCTGCCAGGCAGTTGACCATTACAGAGTCACAAGCCCACAGAAAGAAGATCAGAGAGACTTCCAGTCAAGATGGCAGCATAGGTAAATGCGATATCGCGTCCTCCCACAACCACATCAAAGTTACAACTAAACTACAGAACAACCATCATTCAAAACCGCCTGAAATCCAGCTGAATGGAAGTCCTACAACTACGGAATTAAAGCAGCAGCTGCATCGACACTGGTAGGAGGGGCGGAGGCAGACAGGCTGGTCCCACACCTACACGTGGCGGATAAAAATCAGGAGGACACCTCGGCTGGGAAGGTCCTCCCTGGGGACTAAGGGGTCCCCATCCCACACCAGACGCCCTGCTCAGGGTTCCAGTGCCAGGAAGAGAATCCCCATAACTTCTGGCTGGAAAAACCGGCGGGAACTGAGGCTCAGGGAAGCTGAGGCGGCTGGAGCCCCAGGCAGCTCCTTAAAGGGCCCGCGCACGGACTTATCAGACTCTCTCCCTCTAAGCTTGGAGGGGAGGCAGCTCGAGGGGCACCAGAGACATACAGGGAAGAACTGAGCTGTTTGGCACTGGAGCGAGGGCTGGAGAGGGGGCTTTTTCCGGCACAAATGTTCTGTCAGAGGCCTTTGTTCCTTTGGTGAGCCCTTCCCTGGGACAGCAGACAGCCACCATATCTGGGACTCCAGCAACCTGGCTCACACTGGTAGCCCCGCCTTGGTGATTCCCTGAGGCCCTGCCCCACCCAACTTTCAGGCCCACCCAAGCTGTTGCCAGTTGCTTAACCATAGGATTAGCCTGCCTTGGATCCTGCTTTAGGTTTTCCTAAATTCTTTCAAACAAGTAGCATCTGGTCTCAGCTAGCCCTGTACCTCTCGATAAGTAATACATAGAAACAAACACAGGGAGGCAGCCAAAATGAGGAGACAAAGAAACAGGTCCCAAATGAAAGAACAGAACAAAAACCCAAGAAAAGAACTAAGCGAAATGGAGAAAAGCAACCTAACAGATGCTAAGTTCAAAATAATGCTTATAAGGATGCTTAATGAACTTAGTGAGGGCCTCAAGAGCATAAAAAAGGACCAGTCAGAAATGATGGATGCACAGTCATAAATGAAGGAGGCACTAACTGAAATAAAGAATACTTTACACAGATTCAATAGTAGAGTACATAAATCCAAGAAGCAAACCATCGATTTGGAATGTAAGGAAGCAAAAAATACCCAATCAGAACAGCAAAAAGAAAAAAGAATACAAAAAAATGAGGATAGTGTAAGGAGCCTCCGGGACAACTTCAAACGTGCCAACATTCACTTCATGGGGGTGCCAGAAGGAAGAGAGAACAAGAAATCGAAAACCTGTTTGAAACAATAATGGCAGAAAACTTCCCTAATTTGGTGAAGGAAACAGACATACAAGTCCAGGAAGCACAGAGAGTCCCAAACAAGATGAACCCCAAGAGGCCCACACCAAGACACATCATCATCAAAATGCAAAAGGTTCAAGACAAAGAGAGAATCTTAAAAGCAGCAAGAGAAAAGCAGTTAGTTACCTACAAGGGAGTTCCCATAAGGCTGTCAGCTGATTTCTCAAAAGAAACTTTGCAGGCCAGAAGGGAGTGGCAAGAGAGTGATGAATAGCAAGAACCTACAACCAAGATTACTCTATCCTGCAAAGCTGTCATTTAGAATCGATGGCCATATAAAGACTTTCCTAGACAAGAAAAAGTTAAAGGAGTTCATCACCACCAAACCGTTATGATATGAAATGATGAAGGGTCTTTTTGAAGAAAAATATAAAATATATGAACAAACAAAATGGCAATGAATACATATCTATCAACAATGGAATCTACAAACAAAATGAACAGGCAGAACAGAAACATTCTCATAGATACAGAGAACATTTTGTTGGTTGCCAGATGGGAGGGGGTTGGGGGAATGGGTGAAAAAAGTGAAGGGATTAAGAAGTACAAATTCATTGCTAGACTGACAAACCTCAAAGGGAAAGGGGTTGGGGGATGGGAAGAAATAAACCAAAGAACTTATATGCATAACCAGTGGACACAGACAACAGTGTGGGAAAAGGCGGGACGGGAGCGGGAGTGGGAGGAGGGAGGCAATGGGGGGAAAATGAGGAACATCTGTAATACATTCAACAATAAAGATTAAAAAATAAAAGAAATTAAAAAAAAAAAGATCAGCAGTGTGCAGAGAAGTCCTACCATCAACCGAGCACAGCATCTGGAGAGCACAATTCTTTTTGTACTAATGTCCAAATCAGATGATATGCTAATTTTGAGGGTGAGAAGCAGAGAACACTTTCTCTTTGGAAGACAACACGCTTTGATGATTTAATTACTAAATCTTTATGAGCTCTGGCCTGTGTGTTCAGTGGTTAGAGTGTCAGCCTGCGCACCAAAAGGGTCATGGATTCGATTCACAGTCAAGGGCACATATCTGGGCTGCAGGTTCAATCCCAAGTCCCACCCTGTGGAAGGCAACCAATCAATTTCTTTCTTTCCCTCTCCCTCTCCCTCTCCCTCTCTCTCTTTCTCTCTTTCCCTCCCTCCCTCCTTCCCTCCATCTCTAAAGAATGAGTAGAAAAAGTATCCTTGGATTAGGATTAACAAAAAAATAAATAAATAAGTAAATAAATCTTTATGATATCTCTGTGAAAAGAGAAGGCAAATATGAATAGCCTCATTTTCTAAGGAAAGTGAAGACATGGAAAAACTAAGAAATGGGCCCTGGACAGATACTGACGACAGGAAGAAATTCTTTGTTTCCTGGCCTGGCATTTTGTATTAAATGAAGATAAGAAAGAGAAGAACAAGAAGTCTCAAGTAGCATGCCACATGGCTCTCAACCCATCCTGTTCGACCTTTTCATCTACAACTTGAATGAAGACATAGAAGGCATGTCTGGCAAATCCACTAATGAGAAAATGGGAAGGTCATCAAGGTTCCAGAAGGTCTCAACAGGCTGGAACAATCAAGCAAAACTCGCAAGATGAAACCAAGGGTGAGACACATAAAGTCCAGCACTTCATTTCAAAGACTCTCTTATACAAATAGAGAAGGGAAGAGTTTAAAAGCAGTTCACATGAAAAAAAGGCCTGGGGCAGATACTGCAAACTGTTGGCCCACAGATGTGTTTTGTTTGGCCTTTACAGTATTTGTACAAAACACAAAGCCAACATTTAAAAATTGGGAGAGTCACATAAAAATCGGATTTCTGGCTTCTCTTGAAAAACTGATAGACCTGGCAACTCCGGGTTTGCATTCAGACATGACAGCAACTGGGGAGAACTGAGCTGTGGTTGTCCCCTCTGACAGGACGCTCATCCCCAGTAAATGCATACGGACACACACTGGCCTGCTGAAGCCATTCCTAAGCTCCGCAAGAATCTGTTTGCAGCTCTTGACCTAGGAGTTCAGATAACTACCAGTTCAGCAGAAGCCAGTGGTGTGAGATGGCTGCCAAAATTTTTACCCAGCCTAAACAAATGGAAGAACAGTACCTAACTCAATGGCCCTTAGTTCTGAAGGGTCACAGACTCTTTAGTGAATCTAGAAACATCAACAAGTCTTCTCTCTGGAAATATGTCTATTATACAAAATTTTACAACTGATTTCACAGAGCTGACAGGCCCCCTGAACTCCCAGTTCCCAAGTTAACATGCCCAGTCTAGAAACTGTCCCACTGTATGTTCACACACTATGTCTCTTCCTGGCAGGAACCACATTTTAAGACGGATGCTGACAAATTGCAAGGCAACCAGGATAATAAAGGATCTGGAAAGCATATCATAAAGTTAAAGAAACTAAGAATGATTAGCCTAGAAAAAGGAACACTCAGGAACATAATATCCATTTAAAATTTTAGAAGCTGTAATGAGGAAACAGGATTAGATTGATATTAGTTAAGCTGGCAAAACTAAGATCAAAGAGAAGCTATAATGAGGTGTATTTTACTACTTCAGTTCTGTTCAATACAGAAGTTTCTTATAATTAAAGCTCTACAAAACTAGACTGGCCTGTCCTGCGGGATAACACGGCAGTGAGTTCGCCATCTCTGCAGGTCTCCAAGCAGAAGCAGGATAATGAAATGTCAGAGACATCATAGAAAGGATTCTTTAGCTGGGTGGAACAACGTACCATAATAACCTAGAGCTCCTTTCTTCCAAATCAAAGTTTCAGTGAGCAGAGCTGGAGATGGCAACACAGTAGTCCCCACTTATTTGCGGTTTCACTTTCCATGGTTTCGGTTACCTGTGGTCAACTGCAATCCGAAATTATTATATGGAAAATTCCAGAAATAAACAATTCATACATTTTACATTGGGTACCATTCTGAGCAGCATGATGAAATACCCGCACCTGCCTGGGACATGAATCATCCCTTTGCCAAGCACAGTCACGCTGCATATGCTACCCGCCCTTTCGTGATGGTGCGGCTGTCTTGGTTAACAGGTGGCATTGCAGTGCTTGTGCTCAGGTAACCCTTATTTACTTAACAATGACCCCAAGAGAAAAAGTAGTGATGCAGGCAATTCAGATATGCCAAAGAGAAGAGGTAAAGTGCTTCTTTTAAGTGAAAAGGTGTAAATTCAGCATTAATCTGCAGTTTCAGGCATACACTAGGGGTCTTGAAACGTATCCCCCACAGATAAGGGGGGACGACTGTAACTCTGTTCCTCTCCCAAACTAATTAGTCTTGTAATACTTACATTGTAGCCAAGCTCCACTGAAGAGATGGAAGCTCAGTGGCTGATCCTCTCTTGGTGATTCTCAGCTTACTGGGAACTGGTCAAGGTTTGGCTACTCTTGAAATTTCACATGCCAGCTTTTTCTTCTTCTAACCCACTCCACTATTCACCTCCCTTTCTACCTGCTTCCAAGTTGTCCACTTTAATTCTTGGGAAGCTGTATAATTTGTACTGCATATCAGATCAAGTACTTGTTGAATTGACTCATCCACAAAGTTTCAAACATGTGGGCATTTAATTAAAGCTTTGCCTGATGATTTCAACAGATAAAAATGGGGAGAATTCTGTGCTGTAATAACCCTGTACGAGCATCACAGTCTGGTTAGGAGAGGTCACAGACTAGACTAGTACAAGTCCACCCACGTGGGAAGTGGTCAGCCATCAGAGGCCTTCCAAAATGTGTAGCAGAGTGCTAACCAGGCAGCTGGCACTCAGAAAGTTCAAGAAACGAAAGAAACTAGCTGCCTCACTGTGTCTTCCATTTCCAAATTACTCCCTTCCCACAAATAATTTTTGAGTCTGAAACACTGCTTTTCAAACAGAATGTTTCTGCTAAAAATGTCTTTTTAAGACACCATAAATGTGAAGTGAATACTTTCCTCTTATTTACACATCTGTTCTGGCTGAACACAATCTAGAGGAAATTTATAAAAGGAAAACTTCCTTTTGTCCATATTACTGCTCTCCTCCTGAGCGCTCCTCAGAAGCTTAGGAAATAAGTTCTGAAAGCAAATGTTTCCTCTGTCCCTGCAAAGGGAAAAACCTGGGGCCTCTTGACCTATAAAATGCAATATTTTAGAACATCTGTAATTCTCCCAAGTCTGTGCCAGTCAAATAGAGTCTCCCTTCAGCAGACCACTGGCCAGCTGGGGCTGGACAGCAAGGCCTTCACCCCTAGGAGTGGACAAGGATAGAACTCAAAAGCTCCCTGGGGGGGGAGGGGGGGTCTCTACTTCAGCTTGCATTACAAACTGTTGGAAAAGACAGATGGAGGGGATGACAGGAAAAGCAATTATTTCTTCTGGGCTTCCTTTTTGTCTGGATTCTAAGGAGACGAGTACAAAATTCCATCACAGATTGAAATGCTATCTAAACATTCTTGAAAATGTGGTCTTGCTCTCTGAAATATGACCTGCTCTGCAGCAACCTGTAACCTATTAACATGTGAGGTGAGGAGGCCGACATTCCTGCAGGCTGTTTAACTCTGGGCCTGACTCTCCAACACTGCTAGCTTGTGACCACAGGTTAAAACATAACTAATAAAAGATATGTATCTACATAGCATGACCCAACACAATTGTCTTGCTGAATCATTTACTTTACTTTCACATTCTTGGAATTGTAAATACCTGAGACTCGCTTAGGTGTATTAAGGTTCCTAGTGAGCCATTCTAAATACAGGCTGAATCACAATAGACAGTAGCGCTATTATTTCAAATAGTCGTTAAGTTGGGACTAGTTATACACAAACCAAGTTCTAAACACCTGGAAAGAAACATACACAATGATCAAAGTGATGTTTTTATGGTAAAGAGCTTTTGTTTATTTACAATTAACAAATAATCTCACACAGACCAAATATTCCATGAGTTCTGAGAAAAATGAAGATGGAGATTCAGTTCTTGCCTCAAGGAGCTTATAAACTAGTCAAGGGGACAAGATGTGTTCACTAGCAAGTCAAAGGAGACCAGGAAAGCCAAATGAAAAGTACCAGCACAGGGCTGTGGGAGTCTTCAGGTGGAAAGAAAATATATTTAATTAACCAAGGGATACTGGGATCAATTTTCTCATCTGTAAAGAGAGAGGAGTGGACCAGATGAGTTCCAAGTCCCTTCTAGTCCTGAAATTCTGATTCCTTTGGCTTATCTAGTTAAGCTAAATCAAAAATTTCATGAAAGGAGTATTTGAACTGGGCCTTAGATGGGTTAGATTTTGAAATGAAGCTACTGAAAGAAAAAGAGAAGAGAGAGCATTTTCGGCAAAAGGAAGAGCATAATCATGGTCCAGAAGCACTAAGTCTTCAGTATGGATGAAGCACAGGAGACAAAATTGGAAAGGTAGACTGAGGTCTTGAATGCCAAGCAAAGGAACTTGGGTTTAATTTAGTGGACAGAGACCACTGAGGTTTCTGAAGACAGATGACATGGCCAGACATACAGCAGGACCTCATCTGTCAGAGAAGCAAAGTTTCACTGGAGAAACCTAAACAGATAAAACAAAGCAACAAGGACTAAAAATAATGCAAGGATTAGGAAACAGAAGCAGTTTTAAAGATCTATTATGTCTAGACACAAACAGTGATGGTGACAACAAGGAAGAAGGTAGAGTACTTACAAATAGACCAATGGAAGATGATTACTAGGAGGAAAAGAAAGTCATAAAACGTAAGAACAATAAAGAAATGGATAAAACTGAATATGTAAAAGAGATTCAACATATGTGAGCTACTAGCAGAGAAAACAAGAATATCAGATGAGAAAATTTCTACACAGGATTACACTACCCACCCACCTTCTAAAAATCTGGGCAGCATAATTAACATTTTAAGAAATCAGTTCTAGCCCTGGCCAGTTTGGCTCAGCGGTTAGAGCGTCCGCCTGCGGTCCGGAGAGACCCGGGTTCGGTTCCCGCTAAGGGCACGTACCTCGGTTGCAGTTTGTCCCCTGCCCTGGTTGGTCATGCGGGTGGCAGCCACTCGATGTGTCCCTTTCACATCAATGTTTCCCTCTCTCTCTCTTCCTCTCCTTCCCTCCCACTCTGTCTGTACAAAAAATGGAAAAATGTCCTCGGATGAGGATAAAAAAAAAAAAAAGAAATCAGTTCTACTGACTGACAGCTATCAGAGGGGAAAGGGTTGAAGGACTTGGTGAAATGGGTAAAGGGGCATCAATGGTGACAGATTTGACTTGGGGTGGTGAACACACAATACAATACACAGATGATGTATTATAGAATTGTACACTTAAAACCTATATAACTTTATTAATCAATGTCACCCCGATAAATTCAATAAACACTTTTTAAAAAAGCAATCAGCTGTACTAAAAAATGTCAAACAGGACAAACAGAATTGAAGCTATTATTACAAAGGTGCACACCCGACCTAACTGAATTAGTACTGGAAGGGGAGAACCAGACACTGCATGAGAGGAAGACTAGAAAAGGCGCATTCAGCATTTCTGTTAGATAGCAATTTCTGAAATACGATGCCTAAACAGAAAAATAAAATCCAAAGGAAAATGGTTAATAGATAACATCTGGCCCCTGAATCAATGAAGAATATATCCTCCTCATATACTTTTTCCCTTCATTCCCTTCCAACAGCCCTCCTTAGCTAGATCCAAAGGAAATGTAAAACTCTGAAATGAGTCTACCGTTACCTGTTTGCCAATAAAACCACGTATGAGAACTGTAGCTATGTCACATTACTATCTTTTTTTTTGCAATATATACATTTTATTTTCATCCTGAGATATGTGTGTGCGTATTTTTTTTTAGAGAGAGAGAGAGATAGAAGCATTGATGTGAGAGAACCATTGATTGGCTGCCTCCTGCATGCCCCCTACTGGGGATCGAGCCTGCAACCCAGGCATGTGCCCTGACCAGGAATCAAACTGGGACCTCTCAGTCCATGGGATGACATTCAATCCACTGAACCACATTAGCTGGGCCCATCTTGATTGTTTTACTGTATTATGTTAAAATACACATAAAATGTATTATCTTAACCATTTTTAATTGAATGTATTAAGTACATTCACTTCTTTTGTGCAGCCATCACCACCGTCCACCCTCATAATTCTTTACATCTTGCAAATCTGAAACTCAACACCCATTAAACAATAACTTTCCATTCTCCCCCAGCCCCTGGCAACTATCATTATACTTCTGTCTTTATGATTTTCACTACTCTAAATACTCCTTATAAGTGGAACCATATCGTATTTTTTTGTGACTAGACTATTTCATTTAGCATAATGTCTTCAGGTTCATCCATATTATAGTATGTGTCAGAATTTCTTTCCTTTTTAAGGCTGAATACATCCCACTGTACACATATACCACAGTTTGCTCATCCATTTATCTGTCAATGGACACTTGCTTCTACCTTTTACATATTGTGAATAATACCGCTGTAAACATGCTGTACAAATGTCTCTTCAAGACTCTGCTTTCAATTCTTTTCAGTGTATACCCAGAAGTGAAATTGCTGGATCATATGGTAATTCTATTTTTTAAATTTTTTGAGGAACCTCCATACTGTTTTACACACAGCTGTATCATTTTACATTCCACCAACAGTGCACAAGGGTGCCAATGTCTCCATATTCTCACTAACAGTTGTTTTCTGTTTTGTTT
Organism: Molossus molossus; assembly: GCF_014108415.1. NCBI lineage: Eukaryota > Metazoa > Chordata > Mammalia > Chiroptera > Molossidae > Molossus > Molossus molossus. The sequence goes on along the minus strand of NW_023425354.1, from coordinate 41,667,708 downwards.
TGCTTTTACAGTAACCACCCCACTGGGTGTGAGGTTGTATCTCGTTGTAGCTTTGATTTGCATTTCCCTAATAATTAGTGGTGTCGAGCGTGTCTTTCATGTACTTAGTGACTGATCTATCTTCTTCATAGAAATGTCTCTTTAAGTCCTGTGTCCACTGTTAATTGAGCTGTTTGGTTGCTTTTGTTGCTGAATTTTAGGAGTTCTCAATGTATTCTGGATATTGATCCCTTATCAGATATATGATTTGCATATATTTTCTCTTATTCTGTAGGCTGCCTTTTTACTCTGTTGACAGTGTCTTTTGATGCACAGGTCACTGCTACCTTTTGTAGCAACAAAAGTAATACCAAAAGCCCAACAACTTAGCTGAGAGATAAAAGAAGCAACCATCTTTAGCCACAGTACACAAAACATAGGAGGGCACAAGAGACATCTGACACTAAGGATAAAGAGAAGGACATTTCAAGTTTCTCATTTTGGCTTGCATGCCCCAGCCTGGGTGAGCTGTGCTGACATGCCCCTGGCCCAAGGACACTGAGTGAAAGTTCATGGCTGGTCCGGGCAGCCTACCACTGTTATAGTGGAACAAGTCATGTACGTATCCTGCTGTGTATGGGACAGATCAATAAGAAAGTGCTCTGTAAGGAGGTGGTTCAACACTTGGTCATTGGGTTCTGAAGAAATTAGGGGAGTATAATTAATAGGGCAGAATAAGTTACTTACTTGCCGGCCATCTTGCCCCACATTTGTTTGACCTCTTACAACAGTTCGGATATTGTCATCCAGTCTCCTGGCAAAAGAATTAAAGGACACAAATCATGAAAATAATCTCTGTTCTAGGTTGACCAAAAGAATAAAAGGTAGTAATTTCTCCAGCAACTTGTGCGGATTGCACCCACTTGTCCAGAAAACCAAACAAATTTGAAAGATACAAGGAAGACTGAGGCCTTGGGCCCAGCTAGAGCAGCAACAGTAGTATCAGAAGCCAAGCCCAGCACAAACTGATGAGCTGTCTTTGTTTTTTTAAAACGGGATATTTGCACTTAATATCCAGAGCTGTCCAAAGGACCCATGTAACTTTTAGTATTTTTCATGTAGTCAACCAAAAATGAGAAAGTTGTTGAAACTTTATGGGAAGAAGTTAGAGAATTCAAATTACCCCACATACATTCCTTCCTCAGGAACTTCCTCCAGAACCTTAAAAGGGATAAGGAGCCAGGGTAATAGATGAAGTCAGTGTGTACCTGCTGGGCCCTGATTGTGCAACCTGTGTAGGAGACAGATCTGTCGCCTCCAGCTCCTCCTTCTCCTGTGGCTCAATGGGCCACTTAATGATGGCACCTCAACCAGAGAAATGTATTTTAGTCAATTCCATTTCTCATTTGAAGAATCCATTAAAGGTGTGGGGGCAGAAAGTGAAAAATAACTGGCTGACAAGTGATTTCTAGATCATCAGAGTATTTCCATTATCTGTGCAAACCCTGGACAACTTAGTGGTCTCCACTAGAACTGTTATAGCAAAAGTCCACCAAAACAATGAACAGGCTTCTTTGTACTTCCTAAGGCATCCAACTGAACAAAACATTAATAATAGAGATCTTCACCAAAAAATCCAAAGATTGTAAGAAAAAAAAAAATCTCCTGGATTAAAAATGAAGGCTTCTCCTCATCAAAACTTAATAAACAGCCTTGGCCCTGGCCGGTTTGTCTCAGCAGTTAGAGCATCAGCCTGCAGTCCAGAGTCTTGGGTTCAGTTCCCACTAAGGGCACATACCTCAGTTGCAGTTTGTCCCCGGCCCTGGTTGGGGTCGTGTGGGTGGCAACCAGTCGATGTGTCTCTCTCACACTGATGTTTCTCTCTCTTCCTCCCTCTCTCCCTCCCGCTCTATCTGAAGATAAATGCAAAAATGTCCTCAGGTGAGGATTAAAAAACAAAAAACAAAATCTATATTTAATGCCATAAACCATAATGGTAATAATTAACACTGAGTGTCTAACATGTGTCCAAACTGAAAATTCAGATGTGGACAAACCAGGAAAAGGCTATTGGGTAAGGACACTTGATGACCATCCTAGATAATCACATCCTAGGTTAATCACAATGTTTAATCTTAGGCCACCCCACCTATTTCAACCAACAGATCTGACCTCATTGATAGCTGGTATATTACCAAGGGATACACATATAAGTCCATAATCATATATAAGCCTTGGGAATACAAAAAAAAAAAAAGGCAAATCTACTAGGGGAATAAAGCCATTAAAAATACAGTAGAGCCCTGGCCAGTTTGGCTCAGCGGTTAGAGCATCGGCCCACGGACCAGAGAGTCCTGGGTTCGGTTCCTGCTAAGGGCACGTACCTTGGCTGCAGTTTGTCCACAGACCCGGTTGGGGTCGTGTGGGTGGCAACTGCTCAATGTGTGTCTCTCACATCAATGTTTCTCTCACTCTCTTCCTCCCTCTCTCCCTCCCACTCCATCTCAAGATAAATGCAAAAATGTCCTCAGGTGAGGATAAAAAAAATAACAGAAATGCCCTGGCCAGTTTGGTTCAGTGGTTGGAGCAGAGAGTCCCGGGTTCAATTCCGGCCAAGGGCATGTACCTTGGTTGTGGTTGGATCCCTGGTCCTGGTTGGGGTCATGCAGGAGGCAGCCAATCAATGTGTCTCTCTCACATTGATGTTTCTCTCTCTCCCCAACCTTCAATCCCACTCTATCTGAAAATTGATGGAAAAATATCCTCAGGTGAGGATTTAAAAATATATTTATATATATGTATATATATATATACACACACACATATATTGTATTAGAAATATATATTTTATTAGAAATATATATATATATTAGAAATGCTTTTGCCTCCTTTTACAATCAACTGTTTTGAATAGCCTGTTATAGTTTCCTTCCCTTTTGATAAATAAAGATTGATCAAAGAACTGAATTCTTTGCCACAAAATTCATATGAAAACCCAGATAAAAAGAATTATTTTTTTAAATTACCATCTGCAACAAACCTGAGACTTCAGCGTTCTCACAGACAAGTGTAATCTAGAGTGTGATTACCTAAATTAAGAGCATACTTTTCATTATTAATAATCATATAGTATTACTTACCTTATTTTCAGCCTAATCTTGTTCACAACTTCGTCTATGTTTGCCAGAGACTACAATAAAGAAGGAAAAGTGCCAGCTATTATTTCGCTTCCTGGAATTCCTCTTTTACAGGGAAATGATGAGCTATAATGGCTACTGATGACAACTCAGAAAATTTAACCATAGAGTACAATTCAATTTTTACTTAAAAAAAAAAAAATAGCCCAGCCAGTGTGGCTCAGCGATTGGGTGTCGACCCATGCTCCAAGAGGTCGCCGGTTTGATTCCTGGTCAGGGCACATGCCCAAGTTGTGGGCCAAATCCCCAGTGGGAGGCATGCAGGAGGCGGCCAATTGATATTCTCTCTCTCATCAATGTTTCTATCTCTCCTTCTCTTTCCTCTCTCTCAAAAATCAATAAAGAAAAAAAAAGTATAGTAGTAGTTAGCAACTACTGCAAAATCCAGCCTGGCATCTATATTTTGTAAATAAAGGCTTGGTTTTTTTTTTCTTTGTTGACTTAGAGGGAGAAGAAGGGAGAGAGAGAGAGAAATAGAAACATGAATGAGAGAGAACATTGATTGGCCGCCTCCTGCATCCCCCTCACTGGGGATTTGGCCCACAACCTGGGCATGTGCCTCTTGGTGCATGGGTTCACGTTCAACCACTGAACCACACTGGCCAGGCTGTAAATAAAGTTTTGTTGGAACACAGTCATGCTTATTCATTTACATATTATCTACAGCTGGCTGTGAGGTACAAAGGTAACTTGAGGAATTGCAACAGAGACTGAATGGTCCACAAATCCTAAAATATTTACTATCTATCCCTTTACAGAAAGTTTGCCTGACCCCTGGTATATAGAATCATAAAAAATTCATATCACAGCCCTGGCCGGTTTGGTTCAGTGATTGGAGCCTCGGCCTGCGGACCAGACAGTCCCGGGTACAGTTCCCGCTAGGGGCACATACCAAAAAATAAATAAATAAATAATTTTAAAAAATTCATATAACAAAGAAAGCAACAAAAAATGAATGAATATACACACAACATGGATAAATCTAACATGATGTTGTACACACACACACACACACATACACACATATACACACAGCTAGACAACAAGAACATATACTGTGGAATTCTATTTTTATAGTTCAAAAATGAGTGAAACTATTCTTTCATGTTAGAAGCTAAGGTAGTGGTTATTTTTGGGAGAGACAGTGACTGTGGAAGCAAGAGGGGGCCATATGAAGATGTTTTATTTCTTGATCTGAGTGGTGGTTACATGGCTGAATTCATTTTGTGAAAATTCATTAAGCTGTACACGTAAGATTTGTGTACTGTATGTTACACTTCAATCAGTCAATCAATCCATTTTTTTCTAAGTGTATAGGTTCACTGGAAAAAAGTTTGGAAGGATAAATACTAGTACTTATAATCTATACTAGTAGCTGGAATCTATGAAATCAGTTGTAATCTATGAAAAGAATTTAAAATTTTTCTTATCTGTGCCTGAATATATTCTTATTGCTCTATATTGACTATGCATTGCTATTGTAATTATAATAAAGTTATTTCTGTTCCTAAGATGACAATAAAAACAAATGGATTAGTTCCAACTTGCATGAGCAAAAAGTATGAGGAAATAGTGCCCCCTAATGGAATAGAGATGGTACAATTTTATAGCACCATTTTAATTCGTTTTAAAAATGTAATTTTGTAAGTCCTCTTTTTCTCTCTTGGGCCAACAGATATTTTATCTGAGAAAGAACTGGCGGCAATCCAGGAATTGTGCTTATAAATTGCTACGGGCAACCTGTGCTGGCAGGAGAAGACCAGACGCCCGACAGAAACAGGTCCGGTAAGGAAATCAGGTCACCAGTGTTTGCGATGTCAGATGGGGCCATTCACCTCTCGTCTAGTGTTCTGACAAAGCCAATGGTTCCTCAGAACATCAGAAATCCAAGAATAGACTGAGGTAAAGATAAATCTTAGGAAAGGGAAGCTATTTTAATTGAGTGATCCTTTGTCAAGTCAAAACTTGACTGAAGATAAATCACCACCGTAGTGACAGAACCTGAGTTGCCAGAGGACCTGGGTTTGGCAAATCTCTGCCATTAACAAACTTGCTGTACATCTACAGAGCAAGCTGTTTAACCTCTCCGAGTTTCTATTTCCTCATATGAAAACAGGCATAATAGTTTTTGCCTTGCCTGTCTCTGCTGGAACCCATTCCTTTTTAAAAAACATTTGGTACTTAAAAAAAAAACTATTATAAAAATGTTAACATTTGGAAAATTGGAGGTGAAGGGTAATCACGAATTCTTTGCATTATTCTTTTTTTTCCCCCCATCTTCAGATAGAGTGGGAGGGAGAGAGGGAGGAAGAGAGAGAGAGAGAAACATTGACGTGAGAGAGACACACATGGACTGGTTGCCACCCACAAGACCCCAACCAGGGCCGGGGACAAACTGCAACCAAGGTACGTGCCCTTAGCGGAAACCAAACCCAGGACTTTCTGGTCTGCGGGCTGACACTAACCACTGAGCCAAACCAGCCAGGGCATCTTTGCACTATTCTTGCATCTTTTCTTAAAAAAGTAGGAAATTATATCAAAATTAAAAATTGTAATTTTAAATTGGTAAAATGTGTACATGACCAAAAATTCAAATAGAAAAGGGCAGTCAGTTCAAAGTAAGGCTTCCTCTCCTCTGTCCTGTCCATCCACCTCCCAGTTCCCCTCCCCAGAAGCAATGGCTCTGGCCAGCTGCTTTTGCACATCCTCAGAGATGTCTATGTAATTGAAGCACATCTGTAACTTATACCCCCCTCTTTATGTACCTGTACCACGCTTTTTTCATGTAACGATACTTGAAGATCATTCCACATCAGCAGATATTGATTTTTTTTTTTTTTTTTTTTTTTTAATCCTCACCCGAGGATATTTTCCATTTTTTGTACAGATAGAGTGGGAGGGAGAGAGAGGAAGGGAGAGAGAGAAACATCGACGTGAAAGGGACACATCGAGTGGCTGCCACCCGCACGACCAACCAGGGCCAGGGACAAACTGCAACCGAAGTACGTGCCCTTAGCGGGAACCGAACCCGGGTCTCTCCGGACCGCAGGCCGACGCTCTAACCGCTGAGCCAAACTGGCCAGGGCAGCAGATATTGATTTTTGGTGGTGCAGTAACCACTACTTAAATTTAATACTCCCTAGACACGAAGGTCTTGCTTAAGCCATAACAATTTTTCTAAAAAGCATAATTCAAAATATATTATGCCTTCAGATGCTCAACTGCATTTTTAAAAAGTAAAAACCCGGGAAATGACCTAAATGGCCATCAATAGAAAACTTGGCTCGGCTGGTGTGGCTCAGCAGTGGAGCGTGGACCTGTGCACCAAGAGGTCGCCGGTTCACGATTCCCAGTCAGGGCACATGCCAGTGGGGGGCATGCAGGAGGTGGCCAGTCGATGTTCTCTCTCATCGATGTTTCTATCTCTCCCTCTCTCTTCCTCTCTCTCTCAAATCAATAAAGAAAAACAATTAAAAAAGAAAAAGAAAACAGCCCTGGCTGGTTTGCTCAGTGGTTAGAGCGTCAGCCTGCGGTCTGGAGAGACCCGGGTTCGGTTCCTGCTAGGGGCACGTACCTCGGTTGCAGTTTGTCCCCAGCCCTGGTTGGGTGGTGTGGGTGGCAACCACTCGATGTGTCCCTTTCACGTCAATGTTTCTCTCTCTCTCTCCCACTCTCTCTGAACAAAATATCGAAAAATGTCCTTGAGTGAGGATTAAAAAAAAAGAAAAAGAAATTAGGCCATGTATATATGATGGACTTCTCTGCTGCCACTAAAGACACTGGGAGGGGAGGCTCTGAAACAACAAACACTACTTGTGATAACATGCTAGCAAGGGGGTAACACTCAAAAATACCAAGTACCGCCCTGGCCGGTTTGGCTCAGCGGTTAGAGCGTCGGCCTGCGGTACAGAGAGACCCAGGTTCGGTTCCCGCTAAGGGCGCGTACCTCGGTTGCAGTTTGTCCCCGGCCCTGGTTGGTCGTGCGGGTGGCAGCCACTCGATGTGTCCCTTCACATCGATGTTTCTCTCTCTCTCTCTTCCTCTCTCTCCCTCCTGCTCTATCTGAACAAAAAATGGAAAAATGTCCTCGGGTGAGGATTAAAAAAAAAAAAAAATACCAAGTACCACATTTATACAGCTTTTAAAAAATTAGAAAAAATATCCTAAAATTGTAACGCTTGACTACATGTTAGGTGAACCCATGGGTGACCGCTTGCTCTTAATCTTCCAGATTTTCTACTGGGGAAGCAACAGGGAAAGGGTGCCCTGGCCGGTTTGGCTCAGCAGTAGAGCATCCGCCGCTGGTCCAAAGAGTTGTGAGTTTGATTCCAGTCGAGGACACATACCTCAGTTGCAGTTCGTCCCAGGCCCTGGTTGGTGTCATGCGGGAGGCAGCCAGTCAATGCGTCCCTCTCACATCAATGTTTCTCTCTCTCTCCCTTTCTCTCCCTCCTCCTCTATCTGAAGATAAACAGAAAAATATCCTCAGGTGAGGATTTAAAAAAAAAAAGGGGGGGGGGGTGCTAACATTTAATATGGATCTGTTATGTAATACTGTTCTAGACAGTTTATGAAAATTATTTCCCTTAATCTTCTCAACCATACTAGGCATGCTCTTTTCCTCTTCAGTGTAGAGAATGGGAAATCGGCTCTGAAAGGATAGATGCTTTGTCCAAGGTCACGGATGCTGGATTTGGTTGAGATTTGTCTGACTCCTGGGTCTCTGCTCTTTCATACTCTTCTATGCTACCTCTAGTACAATAGTTCTTGACCTAGTTTTTCTGCACCCCAACACACCTGAGGGATATGACACACTCCCTCCTACCAGCTTAGTGCCTCACGATGGCAGTGATTCTCACTGGGGTTGAGGCCTCTCCAGCAGTTGGGAAAACGCCCCATAGGAATCCAGATTGGCTACCCTGGGTGGAGGTGATACATCTCCTCTTTGAGAATCATACATCTAGTTCTGTTGTAATGTGGTTGTACAGTGTTAATTCCATCATTTAGAAATATTTTAATTATTGAAAAGTATTTCCTGACTCTAATGGCAATTCTTGCTGATTACAGAAAATACATAAAATCACTCTCATCCCCAGTAGAGTATAATCACCATTAGCATTTTTGTATATTGCCTTCTATTATTCCTTCTATGCAAATACTATATGGCTTTTTTTAAAAATTAAGCAAATTGGCATCTTATTTTTTTTTCTCTTAACAATACAGATACAGGGCTTTTGGGGGGGAATCCTTAAAAATTATGTATAAACAGCTCCATATAACTGCTTTTTCAAAGTTCTTAATTATATTAGTTTTTTAAAACTGAATTTCATTTAGTTTCCCTAAGCAAACCTCAAATGAAAACATGACAGATGGTTATCTTCTGTTTTCTACTAGGAGACTAGAAACCCAGCTCCTCTTCAGAACCACACAGGGAGCGCTGTTAAATACAGAAAACCGAGTTCCTCACACCTGGACCTGGTGAGTTGGAAACATCCAGGGATCCAGTCCAGTCCACACTCCTGCTCAGGCAACCACAGACATGCCGAAGTTGCCACTCAACAGAAACACATACACACCCTCCTCCTCAGAGTGACACTAAATCTATTCTTAATATACTGACATCTTCAAATATTTTAAACTCGGGGCTGGTCGGTGTGGTTCAGTGGATTGAGCATCTGTCCCATGGACTGAGAGGTCCTGATTCAATTCCCAGACAGGGCACAAGCCCAGGTTGTGGACTCGATCCACGGTGGGGGTGTGCAGGAGGAAGCCGATGTTTCACTCTCACATCAATCTTTCTATCTCTATCCCTTCCTCTCTCTCTAAAATATCAAAAACATTTAAAAAAATAAAATAAATATTCTAAACTCATAATTCATCGACTGTTGGTCTATGAGGTATATAAATGGGTTTTGCCCAAAATATAGCAATAGCTACAAGAAATTATAAATCATGCCACTACTTTCTGTTACCTTTCCTTAACGTCCGCGGAAATCTGAGTTGGGAGATGGACTGCTAAGTGTAAATCTGGGATTGCAGAAATAAAGGTAACCGCAGGTCATAAATTTTCTGAGCCACTTAAGAAACTTCACTACACATTACCATAGGGGCATCATAAGACAAGACATAACTGAATCTGTGGAACAACAAATATCTTGTGCTACCTTCAGGAGTTTAAAAACAAATACACACAAAAACATCAGTAAGATGTGAAAACCTAGTGGTTTCCCATATAATTTTCAAATCTAACACTTTTGTTTTGGTGGGTCAGTTTTCCCATATAATTTTCAAATCTAACACTTTTGTTTTGGTGGGTCAGTAACCTTGATAGAGTAGGGTAACTGAAATATTTTCATGGTTAAAACGATCTTTGATCAGTTGTTCCCAAATTTCCACGTCTAGTTAGTTCCCAGAATTCTTTTTTCATAGAAAATGATAAGCTCTTGCCCTGGCCAGTTTGGCTCAGCAGTTAAAGCGTCGGCCGTGGACCAGAGAGTCCCGGGTTCAGTTCCTGCTAGGGGCATGTACCTCGGTTGCAATTTGTCCCCGCCCAGTTGGGACCGTGTGGGTGGCAACCACCTGATGTGTCTCTCTCACACCGATGTTTCTCTCTCTCTTTGCCATCCCCCCCCACCCCCCGCTCTATCTGAAGATGAATGCAAAAATGTCCTCGGGTGAGGATAAAAAAAAAAAAGAAAGAAAATGATAAGCTCTTCATCATCCTGTCCACCAGAAGGTTTGATTCCTGGTCAGAGCACATGCCCAGGTTTCAGGTTCAATCTCTGGTCAGGGCGCTATTGGGAAGTGGCTGATCAATGTTTCTGTCTCACATGGATATCTCTCCCTCTCTCTCTTTCTCTCTCTCACTAAAAAAAAAACAAACAAACCAAAACAAACATACAAACAATGGAAACATGTTCTCAGTGAGGATTAATAAAAAACTTTAATAAATGTCTTTTATCATTTTAAAACAAACAAAGAAAATGATGAGCTCAAAAGGCTATCTGTGAAATCTCAAAAAGGACAATCACATAGTAGGATGCCATATTTTCCAACTTTATTTTAAAAATTAACAAGTCCATCAGAAAAAGTTGAGGATTCATGCCAAGATAGTAACAATTACAGGGATTACAAACTCCAGATTCAAATACTGTTTATCTACATATTTCCACCGGGATGGCCCAAATATATTCAAAACTGTGCACGCCTTTACACCCTACTCTTAGTCTACTTACCATTGAAACCTGTTTTTCCTTCTTACTCCAAATATAGGGTAAAGGTGCCAACACCCACTTAGTCTGCCAGGCTAGAAATCAGAGTTCAACATCCTTCATTTGGCCTGCAATGCACAGCTTAAATGTCACTTCCCCATGGAAGCCTTTTTGGGTCCCTCAGAAATGGGCTCTGCTCTCACATACTGGGCATATTTCCCTCATAGCAAAGCTGCCACATGTAAGCTGAGCATTCTCCACCTCTCTGCGCCTCATTATGCACATCATGAAACAAGTACATAAGCAAAGTGCAAATTTACCACCGTTAAGTGTTTAGAATGGTGTCTGGTGTATAGTCAACAACCAATAAATGTAAACTATTATTATAGTTGTACCAGAAGTGAGAACTCTTTTAACAGCAGGTAACAAATGATTAATAGTTATACAAACAAGTCACTGTAAAGTCATAATTTACTTATAATCTGCTAATGGTGTAATTATTATCTATTAAGGTAGACTGGGAGCTCTGTATAGGAAAAGAGTGTATTTGCCTTGCTCATTCCTCTAGCCACACATTACTTTTTTTTTTTTTTTTTTTTTTGGTACTTGCCCCTAGCAGGAACCGAACCCAGGATTTGCTGGTCCGCAGGCCAATGCTCCAACCGCTGAGCCAAACCGGCCAGGGCTAGCCGCACATTTCTTACCGAGGTAGGCAGAGGAGGTGTTTTTGTTGAATCAGTGAGTGAATTTTAGGTTCTATATCCCTTCAACCACCAAATTCTGTGTCTTCTGCCTCCTCAATAGCTCTCTGATCTTGTTCTCTGCATCCCACTCTAAGTGATCTGTAGCTCTCATCATCCCTCCTAAGTGATCTATCACAGCAGTCTACTCCTGGTCTTCCTGCCGCCAGTTCACCCTCCACATTCTATCTCCACAAAAGATAGAGTTTCTTTTTAAAATCCTCACGCGGGGATATGTTTTTATTGATTTATTTTTAAAGAGAGAGAGAGGGAGAAACATCGATTGGCTGTATGAGAAACATACACACCCCAACGGGAGATCAGCCCATAACCTGATTATGTACCCTGACCAGAAATCAAACCTGTGGCATTTGGGTGTACAGGATGAGGCTCCAAACAACGGAGCCACATCAGCCAGGGCCAGATGAAATTTTTTAAATGTGAATCTGATTCAGTCATTACTTTATTAAGAGTCCTTCAGTGAATACTCACTACCTAGAGTAGCAGTCTCCATAGAAGTGTGTATGTGTATTCCCACAGGGCTTGTAATAATACCCATTAGGGTGTGAGAAGAAAATATTAGAATCTCTATTTTTATTTTTTATTTCTATAACAAACACTACTAAAACCTAATTTATTTAAGATTGGTGCTAGAGCCCTGGCCGGTTTGGTTCAGCGGTTGGAGCGTCAGCCTGCAGTACAGAGAGACCCGGGTTCGGTTCCCGCTAAGGGCACATACCTCGGTTGCAGTTTGTCCCCGGCCCTGGTTGGTCCTGCGGGTGGCAGCCACTCGATGTGTCCCTTCACATCGATGTTTCTCTCTCTCTCTTCCTCTCTCTCCCTCCCGCTCTATCTGAATAAAAAATGGAAAAATGTCCTTGGGTGAGGATAAAAAAAAAAAAAGATTGGTGCTAGGAAATGTATATTATATTTGGGGGGGTATAGGCTTAAAATTTATCCCAGCGAAAATCAGTTATGTGGAAAGTATTTAAGGGTACAATTTCTAATATGCTCACTATACAAAGAATTCCAGTCTAACACAACAATAGTATTTGATACTAGCTAATCACCGCCCCAAACTGGTTACAGTGAAGTTTGTTCAAATTTAACACTCCTTGTTTATCAAGGACCCTTCAATTATATAGTATAACACACCAATCAAAACACACAGGAAGAACCGGAAGCCACTGAAATGAAGGAACCTCCATACATACTTGCTCCGTGGGGAACAGGGTATTGATATACTCCACAGCATTGAAATCGGCTCGATCTAGAGGATCCTGGCTTGGAAATACCTACGTAAAGATAGGGGATTAGAAATAACTGTCATCTTTCTGTCTTTTTCTATGTATTATTTCTTTCCTCCTTACTGGTAAATTCTTTAAAGACAAAAAACAAATTTTTTCATTTTATAAGGCGTCACACACAACAGATGCTCAATAAAATATCTGTTAAAGTAAATCTTTAATTTTCACCGACATCTATAATTTTAACATCGTAGATCTTGTTGCAATGAACAGAATCCACAACAGTGAAAAGTTCCACAGAGCTCAACAAAATCCCAACAATAAGGAAAAATAAGTGGGCATTGCACAAATCAGATTAAACCAGCTGATGACATGGTTGTATTAAGGAAGTCTTGGTAAGAAGCTTATGCACAACATCTCAGCAATAGAATTCACTATGCATTGAAGCAATGTTTATGTTTTAGACAGTGTCAGGAAATGAAGAGCTGGCAATCAGGAACTGTGTATCTCTAACAGAAAAAGAAGAATGCTGCCTTCTGAGAAACAGTTAACTCCCTTCAAAAGTTACAACCTGAATAAGGTGGATTATAAAAGTAGTCAGGTAATTCCATGGGTAGTAAATTTCACCAGCTCAATACAGTTATTCTAGTTAGCAAATTCTTTTGTGATGTCTGCTTATTAGGGAAACCTGTGCTAGAACTCGTTATTATTATTATTATTATTATTATTATTACTATTTTGAATCCTCACCCGAGGATACTTTTCCATTTATCTTCAGATAGAGTGGAGGGGGAGGAGAGAGAGAGAGAAACATCCATGTGAGAGAGGCACATCGATGGTTGCCTCCTGAATGACCCCAACCAGGGCCAGGGACAGAACTGCAACCAAAGTACGTGTCCTTGATTGGAATGGAACCTGCGACTCTTTGGTCCGTGGTCTGACACTCCGATTGCTGAGCCAAATCGGCCAGGGCAGAACTCAATATTATTAACAGTAAAAATGTGCTCTTTTAAAATCCTTGTCAACAGCCCTGGTCGGTTTGGCTCAGCAGTTAGAGCATTGGCCCTAGGACCAATAAATCTTGGGTTTGATTCCAGTCAAGGGCACGTACCTCGGTTGGGGTTCGTCCCTGGCCCTAGTTGGGGTCATATAGGAGGCAACCAGTTGGTATGTCTTTCTCACATCTCTCTCTCTCTCGTTCTCTCTCTCTCTCTCTCTCTCTCTCCATGTCTTCCTCCCTCCCACTCTATCTGAAGATAAAATAGAAAAATATCCTTGGGTGAAGATTACAAAAATAAACAAAATTAAATTCTTGTCAAATAATAACTGACTATATGATTTGTTTCTTCTATTAGAGCCTATTAGGTTCAAAGGGCATATGAAATGTATGTCATTTTCTTGGCCAAATGGAGGTGGTTGGGGAGCAGTGTGGCCTGAACACCAAAACCTTTGCCCAACAGGCTGGCATCCTCAAGGTGAGCCAAGTGAACTTTATATGGGTAATTCAACCACTCCTAGAAAAACACACATCCAAAAATCTATAAATGGGACAATACAGGTAAGTGACTTAGTACACATAGTAAGTGTTAATGTTCAATAAATATTAACTATTAGTATATTATTGTACAAATAACATTAACTAACAGTAATATTTTACTTTAAATGGGCAAAACCCCCTTTTCTTAAATATCCCTGTCAATTATTTTAAGAGATCTTCCCCCTTTATCAGGAGCAATACCCTACAAGGGTCCAAATCAGCGATTTCAACCTTTTTCATCTCATGGCACACACAAACTAATCACTAAAATTCTGCAGCACAACAAAAAATATTATATTTTTTGCCTATCTGACAAAAAATAGATGTATAATTTTTATTCTTTTACACCGGATGGCTATTGCTGTGTTGGCTGTTGTCATTTTTTTATTTGACAATCTAAGGGAAAAGAGGTCAGTGACTCTGACTATAAATAGTCAGGTATTGCATGTTTTAAATATTCTTGGGCACCAGTTAAAAATCGCTGGTCTAAATCACTATTTTTAATAGCATTACTCTTCTTAAAAACCTCAATAAACATGAAAAGAGAATTCAATCAACTACAGAGCCCCTTCGGGAAAGGGAGGCCTCCTGGGACTATTCTTCAACCTGACCCAAACCAATCAACTGCAGGATTCTCAACCATTTAAGTATGGTAAAGGGGTCCTTTTCCAACTTTTCCCCCTCTCTCCGCGATCCTCTTCGGAAATAAAAAAGTTTCGCCCTCCCCTCAAGTCGGAGTCACTCACAAGAGGCTAAATTCAGTCTCGGGAGCAGCGGCACACCGGCCTGGTAAATGAATGAACGGCTCCACAACCCCCAAATCTGAGGTAGCTACCCATGAGGTCCCACCTTCCAGGTTCATCCTTTCGGGAAGCACACTTTGCCCAAACGCACCAGGGTACCCCACCTTCCAGACCATCAAGGCCTAGAGAGGGCTCTCTCCCTTCCCTAGAATCAGAAACCCCTTTCCACCACCACCTCCCCCTAAACCGTTCCTTCCCCTTCAGTGCCTCGCTCCCACCTCTCTGTCCAAAGCCCGCTCTTCCCGGTGCCACCCCAGGTGCCACGCCAGGTCCCACCCCCAGAGCTGCCGAGTCCTCCGCACTCTCCTCCCTCAGGGGGCGGAACGCTCACCTGCTCGATGGCGAGCTGCACGTCGGGCGTGAGCTGCAGCACGGCTTCCAGCTCCTCCACGAACTCCAGGTCCTCTTCCTCCATCATCCCGCCGCCCTGCTCGCTCCGACGAGCTCCCCCACCCCGAGCCGGACCTCCTGCTGTCACCCACGCCGCAGAACTGCAAACCTCCCCGTGCAGCGCTCAAGCAAGCTGTGGCTCTGTCAGCTAGCCGGGAACTTCCGGGAAGCCAGGCACTTCCGGGGTCCGGGGCGCTCTAGGATAGCGGAGGACTGACCTCTGGTTGCCGGGAGGAGACATTGCTGTCACGTCCCGGGAATCTTGCGGGAACGTCCTATAGTCCGGCGTCCCCTACCTGACCTCTCAGCTCTCCTTAACATGGTGGGGGCCCTCGTCACCCCACCGAAGGGCCCTGACATTGTGAAGGGCCTGGCCTCCCCTGCAGGACCCCCAGGGAGGGTGAGCCCAGCACCGTGGGACCGACCGACAGCAACCCCCACGGGCCTCGAAGCCGGCGATCCTTCAGCTCCCAGGGCCCCCTTGGTCAGTGGCAGTAGGTGTCCCCCTATCGTCCGGGAAGAAATGACCCCAGCTGGTAAGTGGCGATGTTGCCAAAGACAATATGTAGGATGGGACAGCGTCCACTTTCGGAGTTAAGTTCCCCGTGTGTCAAGCCTCTAGGCAGAGATTTCTGGGGGGTATCTGCAGCTTCCTCCTTGGGGTGGTGGTAGGGGGAGATCCAGCGTAGTCGCCCTGAGACTGAGACTGAATAACTGGAGTCCAAGTCCCAGCCCACCACTGATAAGCTGTGTGATCTTGAACAAATTACTCCATCTGCTTATGCTGCAAGAACTGTGGCTAGGGTTAAATAGAAAAAACACTGTGAAAATTTAAGCTAGTAATACAGGTAATCTAGGGTGTCTATTTCTTATGCACCACAGAAGAAAAAAGGTCAGATCACCCTGTGGAACCACTTTCTCCCCAGATACTGAAAACAAAAGAGAATTGCAACCAAAGAAAGAGTTGCTTTACCAGTTAAACTTGTGAAATTCCACAATGGAAGATTCCCTGGCCCCTCTGAGCTTTTTTTAAAAATATGTTTTCTGTATTGATTTTTAGAGAGAAGAAGGGAGAGGGAGAGATAGACAGAAACATCCATGAGAGAGAACATCAATTGGCTGTCTCCTGCATGACCCCCCTGGGGATCGGGCCCACAACCTGGGCATGTGTTCCAACCAGAATGGAACCAGCGACCTCTTGGTACATGGGTAGATGCTCAGCCATTGAGCCACACCGGCCAGGCCCCTCTGAGCTTTATTTAAATTTTCATTTTATCAAAGTTGTAGTAAAGGAAAGATGGAAGCAACATAATTTATAACAATAAAGGCTTAATATATTAATCAGCTGTACAATAGAATATTATTGATTCATAAAATCATAGTTTTTAAAATTATTTAATGACATGGAAAAATGTCCATAAAATATATCAAAGCAAAAAATATATTTCAGAAAGCAAAAATGTACAGCATGGTCCCAGTTTATATGTGTGCATATTTTGTACCTATAAAAACAATAGCAAAGAGATAGTACTTCTCTGCAGGTGATGGAATGTACAGTCTTTGTACATTTTCCCAAAATGTCTACAGTGAGCTTAAAGTACTTTTATAATTAGGAATATAAATGCCCTTTTAAAAAAAGAAAGGAAAAAAAGAAAAAGGTAATATCCACCTGTCTTGGATTTTTTTTACCTTAAGAAATGATTTACATACATACAGTACAGTTCACCCATGTATTTTATAATGATGTGAGTTTTGATAGCTGTTTATAATCATGTAACCACCATTACAATCAAATCCTAGGACAGTTCCATCTTCTACACCACCCGCAAATTCCCTCATGCCTCACCCCACCCCGTGGCAACCACTGACCTGAATTCTGTTGCTATAGTTTGACTTTTCCAGAACGTCATATAAATGGAACATATGTCACCTTTTGAGTCTGGCTTCTTTCACTTAATATAATGCATTTGCATTTCATCATATTGTTGCGTGTATCAGCAGTTCACTTCTTCTTGCTGAGTGGTATTCCACTGTATGGATATGCCACAACTGGCTTACCTCTTTCCTGGTTGAAGGATATTAGGGTTGTTTCCAGTTTTGAGTGATGATGAATAAAGCTGCAATAAACATTCATGTGCAGGTTTTTGTGTACATAAGTTTTTATTTCACTTGGGTAAATACCTAGAAGTGGGATTGCTAGGTTGTATGGTAAGTGTGTGTGACTATAAGAAACTGGTCAATGTTTTCTGATGTAGCTATATTATTTTTTGCATTGTTACCAGCAATGCATGAGAGTTCTGGTTGCTCACAGAGCTTATGTTTAATGATCATAATAATAACAACTAACATTTCCTAGCTCTTACTATATGCCAGGTACCCTGCTAAACATGCATTGTCACTTTTAATCTGCATAGCAATTCTGAGGTTGGTAGTTATTATCATTATCTCCATTAACAGATGAGAAAATGGAGATGTAGTTAAAAATGAAACAAAAACTTTCCCAAGTTCCCACAGCTAACTCCTCCTGCCATTCACTTATTCATTCACTACATTTATTGAATTTATTGAATGAGTGATTGAATGTTCCTGCTGGTGATAGGCACTAGGTTAGGTGCTGGGAATTTATCAATCAACAAAATAGACCAATGCCTGCCTCCATGGAGCTATTTGCATGTATGAAAAGGGTATTTATACAAGTAAACATGTCATGGTGATAGGCCTAATAAAAGATAAATAAAGCATGTGTTCAGAAATTATAGTGATAGAGTGTTCTGGTTGGTCAGCAACGGCTTCTCTGAGGAAATGATTTTTAAGCTGAAGCAAAGGGTTGGAGGATGGGAGTAAGGGATGACAGATGAAAGGAACAGTATATGCAAAAGTCATGAAGATGGAAGAAATTGGCCAGGTGGTGGGACTTTGAAAGCCAAGGGAAGAGTGGTATAAGAAGAGGCTGGAGAAATAGTACGATGGTGGAGGCTCTTCAAGGTCATGTTAAGGAATGGAAAACCTTTGAAGGATTATAAGCAGAGGAGTGACGTGACCAGATGTACCATGCCTATCATCAGCCCTAGTCCCCTCATTTTTGTTTTCTCTCTTTCTGAGCAGCCCACATTGTTACAGAGAGTCACATAACCAGGGTGACCATCTGCAGTAGAAATTCATGCTGCCCAATTGCCACTGATGGTCCTTTTACACATCCACTGTCAACTCTCAGTTGCATTCCTTCTGCAGCCCAAAACCTTTCTCTACTGGGAAGTTCTCAATTCCATCATTTTTTCCTCTTCTCCCCTTTGCAGATAAGATACTAATAATGAATGTAAGTTACACAGTACAAAAATTGTAGGAATATAAAAGAGCAAAGATGCAAAAGAGGTGGATACTATGTTTTAAAAATACTGCATTAAGCCTGGCTGGTGTGGCTCAGTGGTTGAGCATCAACCCATGCACTGGTTTGATTCCCAGTCAGGGCACATGCCCAGGTTGTGGGCCTGATCCCCAGTGGGGGGCATGCAGGAGGCAGCCAATTGATGTTCTCTCTCATTGATGTTTCTATCTCTCTCTCCCTCTCCCTTTCTCTCTCTAAAATCAATAAAGAAAAAAATTTTCTTTACCAAAAAAAAAAAATACTGCATTAAAATATGTAATAACAGGCTAGACTGATTTGTTTATGATCAGCAAAGGAGGGAAATGCTTTTAATAGGTGGGGAAGCCTGGAAAGACAGATTGTACCCTTTTAAGATAAATAAAATATGAACGTTTACAAACATGGACTTTTTGAACAATTACCTGTTATGCTGTGGGATAGGGTACAGATGAGGACAAAGTATCACAGAAAATACATTTTCTACCTTGAAATTTCACCAAATGAGGCATAAATTCAGTCTCTAATATTTAAACACACACACACACACACACATACACACACACACAAACCTTGGAGACCCTATCCTTTAGTAATAGGTGATCGTAAAGGATGGATTGGAAAAGAAGTACTATAACAGGCTGTAGGGGAGCCATGGGGTGCATCTCTGAGATTAGCATCAGAATCAAAATGGAAAAAAAAACCATCACCCCCAAATAAGAAATTTTCATAATGATTCTCATTATGCCAAAAAAATTGTAAAGTATATAGGATGGAAATATTAAGTAGTTTAAAACAGCCTTTGTTAATGAAATCCAGTAAGATCTCTAAATTTCATGTGCCTCTGTCAATTCACTTGACAGAGTTTCTTTCTAACTCTATTAAAACAAATCTCCAGTATCCTGTTATATTTGCAAATAGTTTCATTGTTTGTGAAGTACTAGGATATATTAAGTAGACATTGTTCAGATTGTGTTATTTTATAAGATCCAGACAATGTCTCTATTCCATTTAAGCTTCCCTCTCTGTCATGACCTTCTCCTAAACATCTGGGTTTTTTTGTTAAACTTATTTTTAAAAAATGCAGGATGTCTGAATTACCTGATCCTAATGCCAGGAGCATAGCCCCTTCTTCCAACATTGTGATAACCAAAAACGCCCCCTACAAATTTCCACAGGCCCTCTAGGACTCTCAAGCATTATCACTCTTAGATCCTGGTGTCCCTGTGGGTGATGAAAGCTCCCTGGCCAACTTGTAGTGGAGGAACAGAGTTTAATTTCTACATGAAATCTTGTTCAAAATGTTTTCTTGGCACTCCTTTATGCACTGTTTTTAGTACATGGCTTTTCATGATGACAGGTTCTTTTGCTGTCTTTCATTCCTGAATTTTCTGAATACCCTGGACACTGGCATTTGTTCCTGACTGATGTTCATATCATTCTGAATGTTTCCCTATCCTGAACACCCAGTTTTGTTTTGATTGGTACTCTGGTTCCCTCGCATGCCCAGTCTTGCTAAACAGATCATAATCTCCATCTAGCTTCAGTAGCTCGCCTGTTCCCACGGTCATAGCTCAGGCATTCGGTCCTGCGTGTGTGCTAGCTCCCAGATGCTTTTAAATTAGACCCCTTCCCCATTGGCTACATTGGGTTCATATTCAGTAATTCCTTTATTTACTCAACAAAGTGGTCATTGTATCGGGCAAAATGACAACTCCTTTTGCGCAAGTCTCACACATCACAACAAATATAAAAACACTTGTTTTATAAAATTGACATTAACGAGTACAGTCATTGTAATGTAGCTACCATTAATTCATTGTATCTAACACGCTGAAGTCCTTCACAATGCCACTGTCACAGCAGCCCTGTTTTCTCGTTTCTTCCACTCCACTTCTTCCTGCTGAGTTCTGTTGCATTTCCTGAGCTGGAACTTCAGCCTCTCCTCTTCTGGTCTGAAACCGTAGTTCTTGATCTTTTTTGAGTCTGGATCCCTTGGAGGCGGTGAAGAAAAATACACATTTGCACAACATTTTGCACACAAATTTAAAGTGGGAGATTCCATTGAGTATTTCTTAAACTTTTTAAAAAAGCCCATGCCGCCCTGGCCGGTTTGGCTCAGCGGTTAGAGCGTCAGCCTGCGGTCCACAGAGACCCGGGTTCGGTTCCCGCTAAGGGCATGTACCTTGGCTGCAGTTTGTCCCCGGCCCTGGTTGGGTCGTGTGGGTGGCGGCCACTTGATGTGTCCCTTTCACATCGATGTTTCTCTCTCTTCCTCTCTCTCCTTCCCGCTCTATCTGAGTAAAAAATGGAAAAATGTCCTCGGGTGAGGATAAAAAAAAAAAAAAAAAAAAGCCCATGCCTCCTTCTGCTAAAGGTTGTCCTTTTGCGAACAACCCTTCCACACACAATATTCTGATGAGGGATGTGATCTTTATCCCTCCCACTTATAATCACTGATATGCAGTGATATCCATTCTCTACCAGCCAAGAAATGTTTTTCTTTCTTTTTAAAATTTTTTTTCTTCATTGATTTTTTTTTTTTTTTAATCCTCACCCGAGGACATTTTTTGGTATTTTGTTCAGATAGAGTGGGAGGGGGAGAGAGAGAGAGAGACATCGACGTGAAAGGGACACATCGAGTAGTTGCCACCCACACAACCCAATCAGGGCTGGGGACACACTGCAACTGAGGTACGTGCCCTTAGCGGGAACCGAACCCTGGTCTCTCGGGACCGCAGGCCCACGCTCTAACTGCTGAGCCAAACCGGCCAGGGCTTCTTCATTGATTTTTAGAGAGAGAGGAAGGGAGCGGGAGAGAGAGAGAGAAACATTGATGAGAGAATATCGATTGGCCGCCTCCTGCATGCCCCCCGCTGGGGACCTGGCCCACAACCTGGGCATATGCCCTGACTGGGAACTGAACCTCTAACCTCCTGGTGCACAGGTCGATGCTCAACCACTGAGCCATCCTGGCTGGGCTCAGCCAAGAATATTTTGGCCCTGGCCGGTTTGGCTCAGCGGTTAGAGCGTTGGCCTGCGGTCCAGAGAGACCCGGGTTCGGTTCCTGCTAAAGGCGCCTACCTCGGTTACAGTTTGTCCCCAGCCCTGGTTGGGTCGTGTGGGTGGCAGCCACTCGATGTGTCCCTTTCATGTCGATGTTTCTCTCTCTTTCTCTCTCCCCCTCTATCTGAACAAAATATGGAAAAATGTCCTCCGGTGAAGATAAAAAAATATATATTTTGCCCAGCCAAGGTTTTTAGGTCTACATTAGAAAAGCAGTAAAAAGTTTTATTTCTTAGATAAGATATTGTTCAAGATTCTCATCGCTTCCTCTACCCCAAGCCCCCAGTGAGACTCATTGCTTTGAGAGCCCATCCTCACAGCTATCATTAGTCTCTAAATCTTTTTTATTTTATTTTTTATACATTACAAATATTATTATTGTACATTTAATTATAGACACACACAGTTCTTACACACAACCACTAATCTATGAAAATAGTGCAACTTGTTCAATGATGAAGCGATGAAGATGAAGAGATGTACTGCACAGCAAAGAAGAGCAAGGTTACTGCTCCTCTGAAGGCACGACCTCAGTAGGAGAGTCTTCAGGTGGTGCGGTTTCTTCAGCAGGTACGTTGTCATCTTCTTCCGCTGAAGAAGCACTAGGAGTAGGCAGTGGGTGTCTGGGTGCCGGCTGAAGAACATCGTGATAGGCAGTTGCTGGCGCTGTCTTTTCATATGTGTGAGGAGGCTTTTGAAGGGTTCTATCGCTCCATCAAGTGCATTCTGGAACCACAATGCACGCATCATTTGTGGGTCCCATTCGCCAACCATGTCCTGTACTACCTTAATAGTAAGGCCAACTTCCTCCTCCTGACCCCCAGGAACCTCTGGCTGCTCCTCCCCCTCACTCGCAGACTAGTCATCTCCACCAGATTCTCAACAGTTAAGGGATCTGAATGTGTCTCCAGCAGCTCATCCACATCATCGTGGGTCATATCCATGAAACCTTCTCCTCCCAGCAACCGGGCTGGCCTAACTGCCTTATCCACTGCCGAGGGGTCCTTGAAAATGAATGTCCGGGAAGGAATTCTTTTCCAGAACAGTCCAAGACTCACCCTCCTCAAGGATCTTCTGGAACATGTTATTCACATAGTCCTCTGCTGCAGGCTGGTCAGCAGAGGCAGTTTGTCCATGGAGAATGACACTCTTCAGATGATACCTCTTCTGGAACTTCTCGAACCAACTCTTGCTCTCCGTGAAATCCATGAACATTGCAGAAGAGGGTCCTTGTTGAGGTTCGTCCGCTGTAAAGTGCTGATAGAGCTGCCTCGCCTTCCCCCAGATGACCAGCGAATCCAACGGAATGTTTTTCTTGCAGCTGTTGCTGATCCAAATGACTAGGGCAGACTCCGTTTTCACTATGAACTTATTACGACTTGTCACAATGCATTTTGCTTCCTTGTTGAAAGAGACAGTAGCCGTTGCATGGATGTTCTTTTCATTTTTACAGATGGAGGGAACGGTAGACTCATTCAACACATAATGGCGAACAACCTTCACAATTTTCTTGCCATCTTTTATCATATCCAAGAGTTTCACCTTCTCCTGGATGGTAAGCATCTTCCTCCAGTGCTTAGTTTCATTGTCAGAAGGCCTAGAAGCAGCAGCACGTTTAGGAGCCATCGCAGAGCTTAGATAAAAGTTCTCAGAAATCGCAAACACTTACAAGAGCAAAGATGCTTCTAATACATAGCGATATACAAGCGTGTATGAGAGAAACGAACTAGCATGAGGCTGAGCCAATCAGTGGCCAGGATAGGAAGAGGATAGGATAGCTGGTCAGTGAACAGCGTGCTCTGGCTTGGTTTCACCACACCCGATATTTTGGAAAAAAGTTATTGCCACACAAAGGAGTGGTTGAGCAATTGCACTTGGCATTGAAGGATTTAAGGGGGTGCTCGAATACATAGGCCTAGAGTCCATACGTAATTTTAATTTAATTGTAATACAGGGGTGTATAATTGACTCAGACAACAGTGCGCTGTATCATTTTCACTGTCTCAATCAAATTTTTAATGAATATATTTGAAAAAAACCGTGATAGAGTGAAGTCGCAAAAGTCGAAGGGCAAAGTGGCGAGGGACAACTGTAACAGGAGTCAGTGTCACTTTTTAAAGTTCTTAATTAGTTGCTCTTATCAGGTTTTTTTCCTTTGTGTGAATTCCTAGGCACTAAGCCTCCTTTTAGTATCCCCGTGGAGCCCACAGAATTTATAACTCTGGGATTTTGTTTTCCTGATTAAATTTGAGATATAACCCAAAATTTCAATGCAAAAATCCATTGACAGTAGTTCTTTCAACCCTGAAAAGTTCTCAGAATCCCACACTATTGGGATTTTTATGAAGATTTCATCATATAGGCACGATCAATTATCAACTCCATTTCCAGCTCCTATTCTTCTCTGGAGAATAGGGGGTGGGGCTGAAAATTCTAAGTTTCGGTCCTTGGTCTTTCTGGTGATCATCCCATCACAAGACATTCCTATCACCTGGGAAATTCTGTGAGCTTTAGGAGCTCTGGTCAGGAACCAAAGTCAAAAAATTACTTGTCTTGGTGCCACACAGGGCTGTCTGTCAGAAATCTGAGGTCCAGTGGAGGCAGGTTTCTCACTCTGGTGAAGGCACCTGAAAACTCCACACACAGACTGTCCACCTACCACTCATTTCCTCTCTTCAGGAGGGCCTAGGATGCCCTACTTTCAAGTCATCCTGATGCGGCATCTGTCCAAAATCCACAACCGCATGTATCCAGAGCTCAGCCAGAGAGCTCTCTAAATCTTTTTTTATTTTAATCCTCACTTGAGGACATGCTTAAAGAGAAGAAGGACAAAAATAGAGAGAGAGAGAACTATTGATGTGAGAGAGAAAAATTAATCAGTTGATTGTCTTCCATACATGCCCCAACCAGGGATCGAACCTGCAATCCAGGTATGTGCCCTGACTGGGAATTAAACTGGCAACCTTTTGGTGCACAGAAAGATGCCCAACTGAGCCACGCCAGCCGGGCTCTCCAAATCTTTTATGTCCACATTTGGGTCTCTCTCTTTCGTGCCAGGGACATATTGTCACTGCCAATGAAAATCTTCACTTCGCTTATTCTCGATTTCTCTTTTCCTTTGCCTTCACTGCTCTTGCCTAGGCTTATTGATTTATTTTAACTTTTATAAGAGTTTATTTGAGCTGAACTGCACCTTGGCACATTTATATGTTAGGTTTAGAGTTTAGCAATTTATGGGCTAAAATCCACTATGCTAAATGATAAGGAATGGTTTTAGGGACTAGTCCAATGAAATACATTTGCATGGTATTTGATGCATGGGTTAAATGTTCTCATATATACTGTTTCTTAGTCTTCACCATAGTCCTTGAGGTAGGTAGGAAAGTAGGGTAAGGAGCCAAGGTCACTCTTAAGTGTTGGCCTGCTAGACTGAAGCCAAGGTCTGTTGTGCTGCAGTCCAGCACTTTTGCTCTTCTGCCTGTCTAATCTCCTGAACAAGGTCCTGTACAGCAGGGGGAATCTTGGAAAAACCAAAGCCATTGCTTTCCAAGAGCTTACGTGACACTTTGACACTAAAATATGATGACCCTGGGAATTCCAAAATGGCGGCGGAGTGAATGGAAGCTACACAGACCATCTCCCATGACTGGAATTACAACTAAAATAAAGACAAATTGTCAGGAAAAAGCAACAGAAAAGCAGCTTGCAAGGACCATATAACCAGGGACACTGACTTGATCCTGGTAGGATTGTGGAGGCACGAGAGGGGGTTGGGAGCCCACAGACAGCAGCGGCCTTAGCTGTGAGCAGCACCCTCGGGGTTAAAGTCCCAAGCAGCTCCAAGCCCAGAGCTGGGACAGACCCTAAAATAGCCACAGCCACTCTTCTTGGGTTCCGGCAGAGGGAGGGCAGACTGGACTGGAACTGTGTGGGGACACTCGGGATTTGGAGGAAGCTCAGAGCTTTTGCTGAGTTGCAGCCACACAGGACAGTAGCCATCTTACTCCTTCCCAGGGCTCTGGGGAGAGGCAGCGGCCCATCCCTTGGATATCCAACCCCACATAGGTGGGCCATTGAAATGCAAATTGAGGCTCATCAACAACCAGCATCTGCCCCACCCTCCGGAAATCCCCTTACGCTGAACACCTGAGGGAGTTTTTCATTCAACTGAGAACCCAAGGCTCTTCAAGTAACCACTACTGATAGCCTCCAGGCAAAAAGCTAAAGGATAACTGAACCATTCCTGGGCTAGCAACTCGAACCAGGAAAGTAAGACTTGACAGTGGTGTTTAACATGGGTCCTCCCTCACTCATCCAAACCCAGGAGAGGGAGCCACAAACAGCAGAACACCAACACCCACCAGGAAAGTTTGTCAGGCTCCAAAGCCAACTGTGATAGCCAAAATGGTGAAATAAAGAAATAAATGCCAAATGAAAGAACAAGAGACCTCTACCGAAGATGAGATAAATGAGGAGCAGTTAAGCTAGTTAACAGAGATAGAATTCAGAGCCATGATCTTGAGGAAGTTCAACAGCATGAGTAAGGACATCAACACCATGAGTAAAGACATAGGAATGTTGAAAATCAACCAATTGGAAATTAAAAACCACCAATAAGAAATGAAGAATGACATATCAGAAATAAAGAACACATTGGAAGGTCTAAACAGCAGAGTAGAGGAAGCTGAGGACCAGATCAGTGAATTAGAAGACAGGGTAGAAAAAAATCAACCAATCAGAAAGCCAAAAGGAACAAACAATAAAAAAAAAACAGGAAGACAGCTTAAGAGAACTGTGACATAACTGGAAACGTAACAACATTCGCATCATAGGAGTCCCCGAAGAAGAAGAAAATGAGCAAGGGTTAGAGAATATATCTGAAGAAATAGTGACAGAAAACTTCCCTAATTTGGTGAAGGAAGAAGGCATTCAAGTTCAAGAAACACAGAGAGCCCCTAAGCAACAAATTACCTACAAAGGAACCCCCATAAAGCTCTCAGCTGATTTCTCAACAGAAACACTACAGACCAGAAGGGAATGGCATGAAGTAATCAAGGTCATGAAAAACAAGGATCTGAGTCAAAGACTACACTATCCAGCAAGGCTATCATTCAAAATAGAAGGTCAAATAAAGAGCTTCCCAGACAAAAAAAAAAGGCTAAGGGAATACATTAGCACCAAACCAGCACTGCAAGAAATGTTAAAAAGGACTGCTGTAATTAGTAGAAGAAATTGGAAGCAAAATATACCCAAACTAAACAAAAATGGCAATAAATGAGTACATATCAATAATCACCTTAAATGTAAATGGACTGAATGCTCTGATAAAAAGACACAGGGTAGCTGATTGGATAAGAAAACATGACTCATCTATATGTTGTTTACAAAAGACTCACCTACAAAAAAAGACTCACATAGATTGAAAGTGAAAGAATGGAAAAAAATCTTCCAAGCAAATGGAAAAGAAAAAAAAGCTGGGGTAGCAATATTCATATCTGATAAAATAGATTTCAAAATGAAGGCCATAACTAGAGACAAAGAAGGCCACTACGTAATATTGAAAGGATCTTTCCAACAGGAAGATATAACCTTGATAAACATATATGCGCCCAATATAGGAGCACCAAAATATATTTAAAATCTTCTGGAGGACTTCAAAGGAGAAATCGACAGCAATACAATCATAGCAGGGGACTTCAACACTCTGCTGACATCACTGGATAGATCCTCTAGACAAAAAATTAGCAAGGAAACAGAGACTCTAAATGAAGCACTAGACCAAGTGGATTTAATAGATATCTACAGAGAATTACACCCCAAAACTAGAGAATTCACATTCTTCTCAAGTGCCCATGGGACATTCTCAAAGACCACATGTTAGGGCACAAACTAAGTCTCTACAAGTTAAAGAAGACTGAAATCATATCAAGCATCTTCTTAGATCACAGTGGCATGAAACTAGAAATCAATTGCAACAAGAACATGCAAAGACATTTGAACACATGGAGGCTAAATAGCATGTTATTAAACAACGAATGGGCTACCGAGGAGATCAAGGAAGAAATTAAAATCTTCCTGGAAACCAATGAAAATAAACACACAACACAAAAATCTATGGGATGCAGCAAAAGCAGTTCTGAGAGGGAAGTTCACAGCACTACAGGCCTACCTCAAGAAACAAGAAAAATTTCTAATAGACTATCTAACCTCACAACTTAAAGAACTAGAAAGCAAACAAAAATAAAACCCCAGAGCAAGTAGAAGGAAGGAAATAGTAAAGATCCGAGCAGAAATAAATGACATAGAGACCAAAAAAACAATTCAAAGGATCAATGAAACAAAGAGCTGGTTTTTGAAAAAGATAAACAAGATTGATGGACCCTTAGCTAGACTCACCAAGAAACAAAGAGTGAGAACCCAAATACATAAAATCAGAAATGAAAGAGGAGAAGTAACAACTGACACCACAGAAATACAAAAGATTGTTAACAACTACTATGTACAATTATATGGCAACAAGTTCGACAATCTAAGCAAAATGGACAAATTTCTAGAAACATATAGTCTCCCAAAGCTGGACCGGGAAGAGATAGAAAACTTGAACAGGCCAATAACAACTAAGGAGATTGAAGAGGTAATCAAGACTCTCCCAGCAAACAAAAGCCCAGGCCCAGATGGCTTCACAGGGGAGTTTTACCGAACATTCAAAAAAGAACTAACACCCATTCTCCTCAATCTATTTCAAAAAATTCAAGAAGGAAAACTTCCAAACTTGTTCTATGAGGCCAGCATAATTCTAATTCCAAAACCAGAAAAAGACACTACAAAAAAAACTACAGGCCAATATCCCTGATGAATATAGATGCCAAAATCCTGAACAAAATACTAGCAAATTGAATTCAGCAATACATCAAAAAAATTATTCACCATGACCAAGTGGGATTCATCCCAGGGATGCAAGGCTGGTACAATACTTGCAAATTGATAAATGTGATACACCGCATAAACAAAATGAAGAATAAAAACCACTTGATCATATCAATAGATGCTGAAAAAGCATTCGACAAAATCCAGCATCCATTTCTGATAAAAACACTCGGAAATGTGGGAATAGAGGGATCATATCTTGACATAATAAAGGCCATATATGAAAGACCTAGAACCCTGGCCGGTTTGGCTCAGCAGTTAGAGCGTCAGCCTGTGGTCCCGAGAGACCCGGGTTCGGTTCCCGCTAAGGGCATGTACCTCGGTTGCAGTTTGTCCCCGGCCCTGGTTGGTTGTGCGGGTGGCAGCCACTCGATGTGTCCCTTTCACGTCGATGTTTCTCTCTCTCTTCCTCTCTCTCCCTCCCACTCTACCTGAACAAAAAATAGAAAAATGTCCTCAGGTGAGGATAAAAAAAAAAAAGAAAGACCTAGAGCCAACATCATACTCAATGGGCAGAAACTAAAAGCATTTCCCTTAAGAACAGGAACAAGACAGGGATGTCCACTTTCGCCACTCTTATTTAACATAGTACTAGAAGTCTTAGCCACAGCAATCAGACAGGAAGAAAAAATAAAAGGGATCCAAATTGGAAAGAAGGAAGTGAAACTGTCATTATTTGCAGATGACATGATATTATACATAGAAAACCCTAAAGACTCCATCAAAAATATACTAGACTTAATAAATGAATTTGGCAAAGTAGCAGGATACAAAATTAACGTCAAGAAATTGATGACATTCTTATACACCAATGATAAACTCACAGAGAGAGACACTGAATAAACAATCCCATTTACCATTGCAACGAAAAAATTAAGATACTAGGAATAAACTTAACCAAAGAAGGACCTATTTGCAGAAAACTACAGGACATTGAAAAAAGAAATAGAGGAAGATATAAAAAAGTGGAAGCACATACTTCGTTCATGGATTGGAAGAATTAACATCATTAAAATGTTCATATTTCCCAAAGCAATCTATAGATTCAATGCAATCCCTATCAAAATACCAATGACATTTCACAGAACTAGAACAAATACTTCAAGAGTTCATATGGAACCAAAAAAGACCCCGAATAGCCACAGCAATCTTGAAAAAGAAGAACAAAGTAGGTGGGATCACAATACCAAATATCAGGTTATACTACAAAGCTACTGTAATTAAAACAGCCTGATACTGGCACAAGAACAGGCATATAGACCAGTGGAACAGAATAGAGAACCCAGAAATGGACCCAAGACATTATGCTCAATTAATATTTGACAAAGGAGACAAGAGCATACAATGGAGTAAAGACAGCCTCTAATAAATGATGTTGAGAAAATTGGACAGCTACATGCAAAACAATGAAACTAGACCATCAACTTACACCATACACAAAAATAAACTCAAAATGGATAAAAGACTTAAATATGACCCGTGAGTCCATAAAATTCCTAGAAGAAAATGTAGGCAACAAAATTTCAGACATTATACGCAGCAGAATTTTCACTGATACATCACCTAAGACAAGAGAAACAAAGGAAAAAATGAACACATGGGACTATATCTAACTAAAAAGCTTCTGCACAGCAGAAGAAACAACCATCAAAATGGAAAGGCAACCCACTGTACAGGAGAGCATCATTGCCAATGATACATCAGATAAGGGATTAATTTCCAAAATATATAGAGTACTCATACAACTCATCAAAAGGAAGACAAAGAACTCAATTAAAAAATGGGCAGAGGAGCTGAACAGACACCTCTCCAAATAGGATATACAAATGGCCAAGAGACATATGAAGAAATGCTCAACATCACTAATAATCAGAGAGATGCAAATTAAAACAACAATGAGGTATCACCTCATACCTGTCAGAACAGAATGGCCTCCATCAACAAATCATCAAACAAGTGTTGGTGAGAGTGTGGAGAAAAGGGGACTCTAGTACACTGCTGGTGGGAGTGCAGACTGGTGCAGCCACTATGGAAAACAATATGGTGTTACCTCAAAAAATTAAAAATTGAACTTCCATTTGACCCAGTGATCCCACTTCTAGGAATATACCCTAAGAAGTCTGAACCACCAATCAGAAAGAATATATGTACCCCCATGTTCATAGCAGCACTATTTACAATAGCTAAGATCTGGAAACAGCTCAAGTGTCCCTCAGTAGACAAATGGATAAAAAAGCTGTGGTACATATGCACAATGGAGTACTATGCAGCTCTAAGAAAGAAAGATCTCTTATCCTTTGAGATGACATGGAGGGACCTGGAAAATATTATTCTAAGTGAAACAAGCCAAGCAGGAAAAGACAAATACCACATGATCTCACTTACTTGTGGTATATAATGAACATAACAGTCTGAGGAACAGGGTAGACCCAGAGACGTGGAAGTAGGGTACAGACTGACAACCCTCAGAAGAGGGGGTGGTGGGGGGAGGGAAGAGATAAACCACAGAACTTATATGCATGTACGCATAACCAATGGACATGGACAACAAAGCCGGGGACGGGGTGGGGAGATGGGGAGGAGGGTGTCAATGGGGTAAAAAAGGAGAAACAGCTGTAACAAAAATAAAATAAAAACAAACAAAAAATGATAATAAAATAAAATAAAATATTATGACCCTGCCCTGGCTAGGGTCACGGCATGTCCCCAGCTGGGGCTCATGAGGGAGGCAACCAATTGATGTGTCTTTCTCATATAGATGTTTCTCTCTCCCTCTTTCACACCCCCTCCCTTCTTTTCTTCCACTTTCTCAAAAAATCAATGGAAAAAATATCCTTGGATCAGGATTAACAAAAAAATAAAAATATGATGACTCCACCCTGGCTGGGTAGGGCAGTTGGTCAGAGCATCGTTCAGATATGCCAAGGTTGTCAGTTCGATCCCTGGTCAGGGCACAACCAATATATGCATAAATAAATGGAACAACAAATCGATGTTTCTCTCTCTTTCTTCCTCTATCTAAAAATGAATTTTAAAATATATGATGACCCAAAAGCATGTTATATGTATGTCATGTTTTTAAAAATATTACCTTTCACATATTTTTCAAGGCAGCATGCTTTTCTTCACCAAATTTCTAACTTTATTTCAAAATACTCACATGCACATACTGAACTATGTTCCACAGGAAGCTAAGCAGGTTTAACAGAGCCATTCCTTTCTGGGTGCTTATTATGGTTTTCCTTCCTTTTATATTTATGTAATAAATAATGATTTCTTTTTTTATTGGAAAACTGGTCTAACACAGAAAAATGCCAAACTCACTGTTTTTTTGTTTTTTTTGTTTTTATCCTCACCTGAGGACATTTTTTTTTTTTTTTTTTTCAGATAGAGTGGGAGGGAGAGAGGAAGACAGAGAAAGAGAGAGAGAGAAAAAGAGAGAAACATTGACGTGAAAGGGACACATCGAGTGGCCGCCACCCGCACGACCAACCAGGGCTGGGGACAAACTGCAACCGAGGTACATGCCCTTAGCTGGAACCGAACCTGGGTTTCTCTGGACTGCAGGCTGACGCTCTAACCGATAAGCCAAACCGGCCAGGGTGCCAAACTCACTCTTAGTTCACCTCACCCCACGTGCACAGAAAACCAACGTGTGCACATATGCTGTTCTCTCCTTGGAGGAAGCACTGTTAACAGCTTGGTGTTTTTCTTCCCAAACCTTCCTCTGTGTGATTATATAACAGCATATGCACCAATTACACTTACAGTTTTTTTAAATCATAAAGCATATCTCACTGTACTTATTATTCAGTGATTTGTTCTTTTCCCTTTAACAGTATGTTTTAGAGATCTTTCTCTGTATTTTGATCTATCTCTTTTTTTTATCTTCACCCAAGGACATTTTTCCATTTTTTGTTCAGATAGTGTGGGAAGGAGAGAGAGAGAGAGAAACATCAGCGTGAAAGGGACACATCAAGTGGCTGCCACCCGCACGACCAACCAGGGTCGGGGACAAACTGCAACCGAGGTACGCACCCCTAGCAGGAACCGAACCCTGGTCTCTCTGGATCACAGGCCGATGCTCTAACCGGCTGAGCCAAACCAGCCTGGGCTGGTCTATCTCTTTTAATGTCTAGATAGTATTCCATAGTTTGACTATACCATATATTTTATTACTTGATATTTAGATTAATCATAATTATTTTCTATTACAAACAATAGTATATCCTTGTAATACATATTTATACTTCTATCAGCAATGAAAAAAAGTGCCTATATTCATGCATCTTTATGTATACTGATAACAGTTTTTGAAATATTTACCTCTAAAGCTTTTATAGGCCTTTTTAAAAATAAATATATTTTATTGATTTTTTTAGAGAGAGAAGAAGGGAGAGAGAGATAGAAACATTGATGTGAGAGAGAAACATCAATCGGCTACAGGGAATCAAGCCCAAAACCTAGGCATGTGCACTGACCGGGAATTGAACCAGGACCTCTCAGTCCATGTGGTTCAATCCACTGAGCCACAACAGCCAAGCTTTTATTGGCCTTTTGCATTTCTTCTGTGTATTTCCAATTTATATAGCATCTGAATAATTCTTTTGGGTCATTTGTTTGTTCATAATTTGTACAATTTCTGTGACTATTCCAGATATTAACCCTTGCTCGTCTATATACTACTAATTTTTTTTTTTTCGAAACTGTTAACTTGTCTTTTAACTTGTTAATAGTGCCTTTGGTGTCCAGTTTTTTTGTTTTTTTTTGTTTTTGTTTTTGTTTTTATCCTCACCCGAGGACATTTTTCCATTTTTTGTTCAGATAGAGCGGGAGGGAGAGAGAGGAAGAGAGAGAGAGAGAAACATCGATGTGAAGGGACACATAGAGTGGCTGCCACCTGCACGACCAACCAGGGCCGGGGACAAACTGCAACCGAGGTATGTGCCCTTAGCGGGAACCGAACCCGGGTCTCTCTGAACCGCAGGCCAACGCTCTAACCGCTGAGCCAAACCAGCCAGGGCTTGTTTTTGTTTTTGATATACCAGTCTGTTGTCAGTCATTTCCTATATAACATCTGGGTTTTATGCTTTGGGAAAGCTTTCTCTAGCCTGTGAATTTTAAAAATATTTTTCAAAATTTTCTTCTAATACATTTATAGTGTTGCTTTTTATTTTTATTTATTTAATCCTCACCCAAGGATACTTTTTTCCATTTTTATCTTCAGATAGAGTGCGGGGGGGGGGGGCATCAATTGGCTGCCTCCTGCACGACCCCAACCAGGGCCTGGGCCCGAACTGAAACCGAGATACATGCCCTTGACCAGCATCGAACCCGAGACCCCTTGGTCTGCGGGCCGACACTCTAACCACTGAGCCAAACCACCCAGGGCTAGTGTTGCTTTTTATGTTTAACCTTTGATATATTTGGAATTTATGTTTGTGTTTGATGTGTGGCTGGGCGTTGTACTACTTTCCTAGGGCTGCTGTAGAAATTTACCACAGGGTGGGTACGTTGTGACAATAGAAATTTATTTTCTCAGAGTCCTGGAGGTAGAAGTCTGAAATTAAGTTGTTAGCAGGGGTGAAGCCTTTTTGGAGGATCTGAAGGAGAAACTCTTCCATACCTCTCCCCTAGCTTCTGGCGGCTGCCAGCAGTCCTTGGCTTGCAGACACATCATTCCTGTTTCTGTCTGTTTTCACACTGCCTTCTCTGTGCCTGTGTCCTTTTCTGTCTTTTAAGAGTGCATTCTAAAAAAAAAAGTATATTCGCATGAGATTTCGGGCCTACCCCACGACCCCCACTGGGAATTGAGCCCACAACGCAGGCATGTGCCCTGACCCAGAATCAAACTGGGACCTCAGTCCATGAGAGGACACTCAATCCAATGAGCCACACGGGCCAGGCCCCGTGTTCTCTATTCAAATGTTTCTTGGCCACTCTTTCACATGACCTCTAATACACATCAGCTTTAAAAAGATTTTAATGAAGTCATTAAAAATATGTTGGGATTTTGATCGGGATTGTATTGAATTTATAAATCAATTCAAGGGGAATTGACATGTTTACAATATTAAATCTTCCTTTTATAGGGCCATGTTCTCCAGTAAAGGTTTGTAGCTTTTTTCATCTAGGTCTTACATACATCTTGTTAGGTCTAACACTAGTGATTTTATACATTAAACACTATAAATGGTCCTTTTTCTCTAATACATTTTTTATTAATAATTTCTGACATAGAAAAGCCATTTAAAATTGTTTTTTTATTGATTGATTTTAGAGACAGAGAGATGAAGAGAAAAAAAGAGAGAGAGAAAAGGGAGAGAAACATCAACCAGTTATTCCACTTCCTTATGAATTTATTGGTTGCCTCTTGTATATGCCCTGACTGGGGATTGAACCCACTACCTTGGCGTATTGGGGTTACCTGGACAGGGCTAGAAAAGCCATTAATTTTTGTTTGTTAATCTTTTTTTTTTTTTTTTTTTTTTTATCCTCACCCGAGGACATTTTTTCTATTTTTTGTTCAGATAGAGTGTGGGAGGGAGAGAGAGAGAAACATCGACGTGAAAGGGACACGTCGAGTGGTTGCCACCCACATGACCCAACCAGGGCCGGGGACAAACTGCAACCGAGGTACGTGCCCTTAGCAGGAACCGAACCCGGGTCTCTCCTGACCGCAGGCCGACGCTCTAACCGCTGAGCCAAACCGGCCAGGGCTTGTTTGTTAATCTTGTATCCAGCTGCCTTACCTCAATTATTTTATTCTATATTTCAGTTGATTTTCTTAGTTTTTCTTGAGAAATAACCATATTGTTTGAAAATAGTGATAGTTATTTTTCTTCCTTTCCAATGTTAAAATATTAGAAGGTTTGTGGATGTGCAGTTATGTTGGCCAGGACCCCACCAGTAGAGTGTTCTATAGGAGCAGACTGAGTGAACATAGTGCTTACAATCTAAACAGAAGAGCCCAGCCAGTGTGGCTCACTGGTTGAGCATTGACCCATGCACCAAAAGGTCAACGGTTCAATTCCCGGTCAGGGTATATGCCCAGGTTGTAGGCCCAATCCCCGGGGGGGAGGGGGGAATGCAGAAGGCAGCCAATCGACGTTCTCTCTCATTGATGTTTCTATATCTCTTTCCCTCTCCCTTCCTCTCTCTCTAAAATCAATAAAGAAAAAAATCTGCCCAGCTAGTGTGGCTCAGTGGTTGAGTGTCGACCCATGCACCAAGAGGTTACCAGTTCAATTCCCGGTCAGGGCACATGCTCAGGTTGTGAGCCCAATCCCTAGTGAGGGGCATGCAGGAGGCGACCAGTCGATGTTCTGTCTCATCGATGTTTCTATCTCTCTCTCCTTCTCCCTTCCTCTTTCTCTGAAAATCAATAAAGTAAAAAATATATATATTTAAAAAATCAGTAAACAAAAAAATATTTTTTAAAAATCTAAATATAAGGAAACGTAAAGACAAACCAAGGCACAGATACTGCATAA
Organism: Molossus molossus; assembly: GCF_014108415.1. Classification (NCBI taxonomy): domain Eukaryota; kingdom Metazoa; phylum Chordata; class Mammalia; order Chiroptera; family Molossidae; genus Molossus; species Molossus molossus. The sequence goes on along the minus strand of NW_023425354.1, from coordinate 41,631,757 downwards.
GGAAACAATGGACTTATGGTACATAAAAGAAGGAAAGTGGCAGGATTTTGACTAGCAGGTGCTCCCTGTACTTCATCTTGTACTGACATTATTTAAAACCTTCTACATCCTTCTGAGACCTGCGTTAGGCAGCTCCATCAAGTTACCTGGCAACGTGGGAAGCTGTTCTACATGCAGGGCAAACTATTTCAGTCTAGACTGACCATTAGTGATTCGTGAGATCAGTCACAGAACAGAGATGACACTTAGCTGCCACATAAGCGTGTACTAGTGTGCTGGGGGCTGAGGTTCTTGTGGGTATATAATAAAGATTCTGTCCCAAATAAGACTTTTGAGTCCTTGTAATTAATCAGCTTTCTCTGCATTGTTTTTAGTTTGAGGCCATTTCAGTTTTCACCTACAGTCTTGTTGGGAAGTAATGAACTTTGTGGTTGAACTTGGCTGTGCATGTGGTAAAAGACACTACAGACTTAGCTTCACGAAGATTGGCTTTTCCTTCGCGCATTTCTTAACAAGTGTCAAGTGCCTACGTAACTGTAGTTTACTAAATAGGTTAATAGAGCTCAGCCTTTAAAAAGAAAATAAAAAAACTAGATACTTAAAATAGGAGCTTGGATTTCGATGATGGCGCCCACTTTAAAGATAGAAAGCAAATCCTGGCCGGTGTGGTACAGTGGTTAGAGCATCGGCCCGCGGTCCAGTGATCGTGGGTTTGATTCTGGTCAAGGGCACATACCTTGGTTGCGGTTAGTCCCCCGCCCTGGTCGGGGTCCTGCGGGAGGCAACCAGTCGATGCTTTCCTCTCACATCAATGTTTCTCTTTCTCTCCCTCACTCCCACTCTATCTGAAGATCAATAGAAAAATATCCTCAGGTGAGGATTAAAAAAAGAAAAGAAAGAAACTGAGTATATAATAAGGATGGGAATCTTATGTTTTTAAGGTTAAAGTTACCAGAACAAACCTCCTCTCCCCACAGTAAGATTTTCTTTCTTAAGCCCTGGCCTAAGGTAGTTGATTAGAGCATCGACCGGATATGCCAAGGTCGTGGGTTTGATCCCAGGTCAGGGCACATACAAGAAACAACCAATGAATGCACATTTAAGTGGAACAAATCAGTGTTCCTCTCTTTCCCTTCCTCTCTCTCTAAAAAAAAAAAAATCAATAAAAATTTTTTAAATGTTTAGAATTCCTGTCTTAAGTGATAACCCCGTTGGAAAGACAATCTATAATAATTCAGATATCAAATTACCTGACAAAAAATGAGGTTTCTGAAATTTTTAATAACATTAAAAATGCTTATAAGTGAAATATTAATGTTCAAAATTAATTTAAAGCATAATCTGAATCAAATATATAATAAATACATATAAAGAGAACTGGGGAAAAGGAGAAACATCTGTAACAAAAATAAATTCATTAATAAAAAAAAGAGAGAGAGAGAGAACTGGGAAGAATTCTACCATAATGCTAATATCTAAGAACAATATCTCTCAGTGATGGCATCAATTATGATTATTATTTTCCATAGTGGGCATGTTTTACTTTTTAACATATTACTTTTATGATCAGAACACTAAAAACAGAATCATTGAGTTAAATAGAGTAAGCATAATAAACCTTTCTTTAAAAAAATTTTGTTTTTATTGAATTTTTTTAGAGAGAGAGGAAGGGAGAGAAAGATAGAAACATTGATGAAAGAGAAACATCAATTGGCTGCCTCCTGCCTACCTCCTACTGGGGATCCATCCTGCAACAGGGCACGTGCCCCAACCAGGAACCGAACCAAGACCTCTCTCTCAGTCCACGGGACAGTGCTCAATCCACTGAGCTACACTGGCCGGGCATAATAAATCTTTTATGAAATTACTTATGAGACATGAAGACACAGAAAATCATTGATCTGATAACTGAGGAAGGCAGATGAATTTGAACAGTGATTTGCTGGTTCTAACTCATTTCAAAGGTAATTTCTATAATGGTTCGATGTCTTTGCATTTTTTTTTTTTTAATCCTCACCTGAGGACATTTATCCATTTTTTTTGTTCAGATAGAGTGGGAGGGAGATTGAGAGAAACGTCGACATGAAAGGGACACATCGAGTGGTTGCCACCCACACGACCCAACCAGGGCCGGGGACAAACTGCAACCGAAGTACGTGCCCTTATCGGAAACCGAACCCGGGTCTCTCTGGACCACAGGCCGAGGATCTAACCACTGAGCCAAACCAGCCAGGGCTGTCTTTGCATTTTTTAAACTTGAGTTTAGACCTCACTACCTTTAGTTAGGTGTGACTATCAGCAAACAAGCAAAATTTTGTATTTATAGAAATGTGGCCCTGGCCAGTTTGGCTCAGCGGTTAGAGCATCGGCCTGCGGTTCGGAGAGACCCGGGTTTGGTTCCCGCTAAGGGCATGTACTTCGGTTGCAGTTTGTCCCCAGCCCTGGTTGGTCGTGCGGTGGCAGCCGCTCGATGTGTCCCTTCACGTCGATGTTTCTCTCCCTCTGTCTCTTCCTCTCCCTCCCACTCTATCTGTACAAAAAATGGAAAAATGTCCTCAGGTGAGGATAAAAAAATAAAAAAATAAATAGATAAATAAATAAATAAATAAATAAATGTGCATGCAAAGGTGCTTTGAAAAAATATAAAGCAATACCCAAAGGCAAGCACTGTATAATCAATTCTTTGTGTAAATTCAGCTTTTTATTGACAGGGATCATTATCACTGTGTACAAGAGCAAAGACTTCCCTGTGTTTTGCAGCTGTGGTCTCTGTTTGTAGAAGCCATGTGCTTGGGGTGTGACTGTGCTCCTTTGACTTAGTTTGCCTTTGCAAATAGTCCAGGGTAAAACCGGAAAAGGTGCAGTCTAAATGCTGGCTAAGGCCAGGCCCAGGGCACCTTCAGCCCAATGGATGTTTATGGAGAAGCTTAACAGCAAGAAACTGTTGCAAAGAAAAATAGTTCCTTGCCTGTGCTCAACAGGTAGTTAACATGTATTTTAAAACATCTAATCCTCATGGCCACCCTGTAAGGTAGGTAGATGACCCCCCATTTTACAGGGGCTTAAGTAGTTTTCCCCATGTCACACAGCTTATGCGTAGCAGAGCCAGGACAGAAAGTCAGGTCCTCTGATGAACCCCAGTGCCGTATTCCATAGCTGCCTTCCAGACCAGCGGTCCCTACCTTCCCATTAGAGGTACACAGTGTAAAGGGGAAACACATATACAAATATCAGCGCAAGGCCTTAAAAATTAGGTGCTTTACAGAGTACAAAGTGCAAGAGAAAAAAAGGGGGCCATTAATTTTCTCCTGGTCACATTTTCAGTCCTAAGGACAAGTTGTCTCCTAATTGGTGCCAGGTACCTACAAATGCAAGGTGGTGCTAGCCTAGAGGGAAGGATGTTCCACAGAAGGCGTCCGTCACTTCCTTTCTCTGTGTAGGCCTCATTTTACCTGTCTTTTCCTCTTGTTTAGTGTTGATTACTTCCTGTATGTCAATTTCCTACATATCTCTATCTGTATCTCTATGTTTATTTTCCTGTGCTAGGGCCTGTTATGACTTAAGTGGATGAGTGGATGGAGACCTTCAAGTTCTCTTCCAGTTCTGGAACTCAATATAGAGGTGTTGCATGTGTAAATCCCAATGATTTTTCCTAAATAGTGTAGAATCATTTCTCTGGATAAGAAAATATCCTTGATCGAGGGTAGCAGCCCACACATTACTTACTTCAATAACATTTACTTGAATATTTTCAAAGTTAATATGGTATTTTCAGTTTTGTTTTTTTTTTTTATCTTCACCCGAGGACATTTTTCCATTTTTTGTTCAGATAGAGTAGGAGGGAGAGAGAGGACGAGAGAGAGAGAGAAACGTCGATGTGAAAGGGACACATCGAGTGGCTGCCACCCGCACGACCAACCAGGGCTGGGGACGAACTGCAACCGAGGTACATGCCCTTAGCGGGAACCGAACCCAGGTCTCTCTGGACCGCAGGCCGACGCTCTAACCGCTGAGCCAAACCGGCCAGGGCGGTATTTTCAGTTTAAGGCTGGAAAACCAGGGAGCAGACACGGGGAGAGTCTTGCATCCTGTCCCCCAGTGATTCCCAGGTTGGGGCCTAAAGTAATGAGAGGGATGGGGAAGAGTACCAAAAAGTAGGATCATAGCCCCGACTGAGTGACTCAGTTGGTTGGAGCATCATCCCCTGCACCAAAAGGCTGTAGGTTTGGTTCTCAGTCAGGGCACATCCCTAGGTTGCAGGTTCGATCCCCAGTCAGGGCTTATACGGGAGGCAACCAGTCTTTGTTTCTCCCACTTTGATGTTTCTCTCTCTCTCTCAAAATCAATTTAAACATATTCTTGGGTGAGGATTAAAAAAATAATAATAAAGTAGGATCATATACCTCAGTGGCAAAAGAAACCACTGAGAAATCTTGCCACAGTCCTCCAAGACTAGGAGCTTTATAGATTGCTGTTCAAGGGGTGAGGATCGGATTTGGTAAATGAGCCTTATCCTAACATCTAGTAATCCCAACTTTACTCTTGAAACCTGCACAAGAAGCATAATTAAAAACTCCTTAAATCCCAACCCTACAGCATGAAGTAGTTGAAATCACCCTGGAACATGAATTAGAAGCACCAGGTTCTTACTTGAGACTGGCCACTTTATAGGAGGGGGAGTCAGTTTACCATTCTCACCAAAGTTTCTTCATTTATAAAATGAAAATAGTATGTCCACCTACCTTACTGAGTTATTTTGAGAACCAAGTGAGATAATATATGTAAAAATGCTTCAAAAAATTATAAAGGTAGCCCGGCCAGTGTGGCTCAGTGGTTGAGCATCGACCCATGCACCAAGAGGTTGGCAGTTCAATTCCCATTCAGGGCACATGCCCAGGTTGTGGGTCAAATGCCCAGTGGGGCCGTGCAGGAGGCAGCCAATCGATGTTCTCTCTCATCGATGTTTCTCTCTCTTTTTCCCTCTCCCTCTCTATCTAAAATCAATAAAGAAAAAAAATTTTTTTAATTATAAAGGGGTGTGTGTGTATATAAAAAATATATACATACATATATATATGTAATGGTGCTAATAACAGCAGCATCAGAGCCCATAAACTTCACCCACATATTTATATTTGTGAGTAAACAATTAGAAACCATGGTTATTAATCAGAAGCTACACTGTGAAACAGAATGATTCTTACATTGCTTATAAAGTTTGAAGGCAGTATAATCATTAATCAGATTGACCTTGAAGACAGAAAGTACTGAATTCAAATCCCAACTCTGCAGTGTGACTTTGGACAATATTTTAATTACTCTGGGTCATACACACACAATGAGGATAATAGATTCTTTTTTTTTTTTAATCCTCACCTGAGGACATTTATCCATTTTTTTGGTTCAGATAGAGCAGGAGGGAGAGAGAGGGAGATAGAGAGAGAAACATCGACGTAAAAGGGACACATCGAGTGGTTGCCACCCACGACCCAACCAGGGCCGGGGACAAACTGCAACCGAGGTACATGCCCTTAGTGGGAACTGAACCCAGGTCTCTCTGGACTTCAGGCCATCGCTCTAACCGCTGAGCCAAACCAGCCAGGGCGGATAATTGATTCTTCATGAAGACCAATAAGATAATACATAAGATATGTATTATCAATAAGATAATGCAAAATGTTTGATATAGTGCCTGGCATAGTAAGTACTCAATAAACATTAGCTTTTAAAAGTATCAAACCTGCCCTGGCTGCTGTGGCCCCAGCGGTTAGAGTGCCTTCCCAAGGACCGAAGGGTTTTGGGTTCCATTTCCTGTCAAGGGCACGTACCTGGGTTGCAGATTTGATCCCTGGCCCCGGTCGGGGTCATGCGGGAGGCAACCAATCGATATATCTCTCTCACATCAATGTTTCTCTTTCTCTCTCTCTCTCCCCCGCCTACCTTCTGCTCTCTCTAAAAATCAGTGGAAAAAATATCCTGGAGTGAGGACTAACAACAATTCTATCAAACATTTCTTGAGCACTTGCCATGTGCTAGGCCTAACTTGGGAAACAAAATGAAAAGACATGGTCCTGTTCCAAAGAGTTAACAGTTTGGTGGGGAAACATACATACAAAATAAAAAAAAACAACATGCTTACTACTCAAATGCAAAGACAGGGTAGAAAATGAATTTATACACCTGTCTGGAGGAACAGGTAAATAGAAACTTTCTTTGAAGAGGAAGCACTTGACTCAAGACTTCTGAAGGTTAAGTAGAAGTTTGTATCGAAAAGGCTTGGTGCTTTTTATTTGACTTTATCATTTGTCCACAGGGTTTCATCCCTTGAAAAGTCAAGACTCATGTTTATGCTTGTTGGCTTTCTGGTGATTTGATCTAAACATTCTGGTGACTTCATGAGCATGGTGTTAGAAACTCATTTTACTTGCTGTCTTCTATACATGAGACATCTGTTTTGTTTTCATTTCATAGACTCCTTAAGAGCTGTACAAACAACTTTTGCATAGGGTATAGATTGGTTACTGCCACTTAAAAATGTTAGCATCCTTGATATATTTTGTGGATCCCATTAAGGAGAGAAGGCAGGAAGGACTTGTAACCACTTGTCTCTGGAAAAGTTGGGGTGACTGGGATAAATTGGGGAGGAATAAAAAGTGGAATGCACAAGGATTTGTTCCTCTGGAGAGGATGGAAAGTTTACAGATAGCTGTCCTTTGTCCACATGCAAATATAAAAATGCAGTAAGCTTTGTATTGGCTAGATACCTTGCTACCAAACTAAAGTGTCATTCTCATTTCACCAAGTATGTTAGCAGGGAATTTGGGAGTTCGAAATGTTGCCCTAAGTAAAAGAAATTTTACAGTTTTCTTTGGGCTTTCTGCTTCCTAAATATTGGCTAAATCTATTATCTGAACAACATATAGGAAGATGTTAAAAGCTGTGTTTATTCTGCATCTGTTTCTATATCAGTAACTGCCATACTAGAGGAATTTAATTAGCATCAAACAGAAATCATGTGTTATTTTATAAGTCATGTGATCTTATGGATTTAGAGCTGGAAGAGCCTTAAAGAGCTTGTAATTCATCCTCTTCATGTCACAAAGGAGGAAAGAGTGACCCAGAGAGGCTGAGCAAGTTTGTTCCAGACAGAGCCATGCGGCTTTTGTTAGCATTTTGCATGAGGATGATTTGAAGAGACCCATATACTGCTGTTCAGTCGCAGTAGACATAAATGAATTGTATTTCTCCCCACATTAGCTGAGAAAGATACACCAAAGCGTCTCTCTAAGAGGAAGAGAAGCCAGTAATACTGAAGTCACTCTATTGGCCCACGTAATTGGTGCTGAATGAAAGTGAATCAGATTCCAATCCACTCGAATTTAGGGCACCTGGCCCGGAACTTTTAAATAAGAGCCGTTGTCAACAACAACAGAACAGTCACCAAGATGGGTAGTACCTTGACCCAAAGCCAAGAGAGGCAGTACGGCAGTACCACAGAAAGTCTGCAGACGAGATATTCCACTTCGATGTGTACATTGAAAGAGGAACAGCTGGATTCTGTGGCAGGACTTAATGTTGTTAGGAGCAATCCCCTCTGGAGAAATTGCAGCAGTTGGCAGGACACTGGAAAACCTTCTTTGGCCTGGAGGAAGACCATATCCTTCAGACTTCTATTTGGAAGCAAGAGTGCATGGTAGTTGATAAGCCAGGCCACAGATAAGCAGATAGCCACACGCTCACCCACCCTTTCCTTCCTTCCCCCAAAGAGGGATGCCCACCGCACCAATCGCACGGGGCAGTGCCCTGGCCTGGAGGGCTGGTCCCACCCGGGCGGCAGGGCGTTCCCACTGAGAGCATTTTCCTACCTGGCTGGCTAGGGCCCCGCCCCCACCCCGTCCCCTTCTCCTGGAGCTGGGAGGAGAGGGCTGTGGCAGGTGCGGGCACTTCGTCAGTCAGGCTGGTCCGGGAGGGAGGGGAGAGCTCGCGCGGGGACGGCACCGAAGCCCCTAGAACCTGGGCTCTTCCCACCACCGGGGCGGCCACCGGCGGCGGCTGGTCCGGGAAGCAGCGTCGGCGCTCTCGGAACCCCCGGCCCGCGCACGCCGGCCCCCGCCCGGGCAGCAGCTCGCCCCCGCGGTCCGCTCGCAGGCCGGCCGGGGGAAGCCTCGGAAGCCTCGGGGCCCAGGGGCGGTGGCGGCGAGACCCCGCCCCGGCCCGCCGACCCGCGCCTATCGCGGCCGCCGGCCTGGTCACGCGGAAAGCGGCGGTGCGGGCGCGGGGCCAGCGCCCCGGGGCTGCCGGAGTCGCGGCAGGCCGGCCGGGGCGGGGTGGCGGGTGGCGGGTAGAAATAGGGGCGGGCGGGCCGCGGCAGTCCCGGAGCCGAGCAGAGCCGACCTGAGTCACGCCGAGGGCGCCGAGCGAGGCGCCGAGCCCTGAGCACCCATGCTGCTGACGCTGGCCTGGGGCTCACTCTTCTTCCCCGGGCTCTTCGCGCTCTGCACCTGGGGGCTGCGCCGCGCGCGGCCCGAATGGACCGGCTACGACTGCGTGATGATCAGCACCAGGTACGCGGCGAGGCCGGCGCCGCCCGCCCCACCCGGCCGCGCGCGGGCTGCCCGGACCCGCCTGCGCCCGCCCCTGCGCCCAGGGAGGGCGAAAGGGGGAGGGGGGGCTACAGGAAGCGAGGGGGTGCCTCCCTCGTTCCTCGCCCCTCTCGGCGGCGCTGGCCAGGGCTCTGGGAAGAGTCTGTGCGTCCTGTCCTGGAGGGAGAAGGAAGCAGGATGGAGGGCTGGCTGCCCACGCCGGTCAGGATGGGGAGGGAAGCCTGCTGCACATCTGCCAGCTGCCCTGGGGTCTGGAGCGCGAGGTTGGCCCTGCCACTTCCCTCCGGGCGCGGGCAGCCTAGGGGGAAAGTCAGGTTGAGGAGTTTTGCCTTTATGTTGTCCACAGGACTGGATGAAGCGCGCTCCCCCCCCCCCTTTTTTTTTTCTTTTCTGCCGCACATTAGGCTGGTTTCTTCCGTGCAGGCTGTGTTGGCCACCGGGTCGGGGATCGTCATCGTCTGCTACTGTAAAAACGTGGTCTCCGACAGGTAACATCCAATGCCAGGTGAAAGTAGTACAAATATCAGCGCTGAACTTTCTCTAAGTTTGCACGTTTTAGTGGCTCACAGACACTAGTTCTTTATCAGCACATGCTGTTGGATAGACGATTAATGGGAAAACTTGGACACCATAATTAGTTCCTATCTCCTCTTCATACCTCTTTCTGCATGGCCACCTTCGGAGAAAGTAAACTGAGGAAAGGCTAGAGAATGACAGAGTCTAAGCCTGGTTTAAGACAGCTTGTGAGAAGACACTGTGGTCCATTGATCCAAGTTATTTATGAGATAGATGCCTTTGAAAATGATTCAGAAGTGAGAGTGTTTGGTTTTTTTAAGTGATCTCACTGGGGTCCTTTTCTGGAGCACTCATTGGTCAAGATATGTGCAGTGTGGTTAGCCGAGCCTTACAAATGCTGCTCTTGTTTTTCCTCTGAATTTGCTAAAGCCGGTGAAGAGGTTTCAGGTGCTTACAGAAAACTGACTTGCATGTGTGTTAGAGCTCAGTCCAGAGGCAGGTCAGGAAATGTGCATCTAGTGAAAGGAATCACAAAGACCAGGGTGGTCTACTTTGTATGGTATTTAGACCTGGGCAATGATGGTGTTTTGTGTGTGCAGCCTTTATTTTTCCACCTGTCTTCTTAGAACCACTCTTATTTTCTCCCAGTTTAGTTGAAGAGCGACAGTCAACACACAGGGAATGTCTGGTCCTGATCCTTTTCTCATCTTGATTCTACAAAGTGTCCCTCTTTTCACCTGTTGAGACTGTGGTGTGAGGAGAGCCTAAGCGGAGTATCTGTCTCACTGGCCTGCAAATGTAGTGCCTGGATATTACTGGGGATTAATGCTGCCATCGTGATTTTTTTGCTTTTCTTGGTGATGAATTGTAGATGCTAAGCTAAGACAGGTCAGGTGACTTTGATTGCATATGCCAAAGGCTAACAGCAATTGCTTGGCTGGGTTTGATTTTTATTTTGAGCGGTTTTTTTTTGTTTGTTTGTTTGTTTTTATCCTCACCCGAGGATATTTTTCCATTTTTTGTACAGATAGAGTGGGAGGGAGAGAGAGGAAGGGAGAGAGAGAGAAACATCGACGTGAAGGGACACATCGAGTGGCTGCCACCCGCACGACCAACCAGGGCCGGGGACAAACTGCAACCGAAGTACGTGCCCTTAGCGGGAACCGAACCCGGGTCTCTCCGGACCGCAGGCCGACGCTCTAACCGCTGAGCCAAACCGGCCAGGGCTTGAGCGATTTTTGATTATGTGGCAAGCTCCCTCACTGCCCCCACCCAGTTTGTCAGACCAACCTTGAAACCAGCCTTTTTGCAAAGATTAGGACACATGTGGCACAGCACTATCTTCAGCTGACAGGAGAGCAAGCAGCAGGCAACCACTACACATTGTAGAAAAAGATATTTGCGCATAATTAACTTTCAATTTTGTAGCACCACTGTTGTGTTTTCCCCATAGAAGTGGTATTTTAGTGGCTTGAGCAGGGTAAGAAACCTGAATTTGGTTTTCAGATTCCTCCTTTTGTGTCTCTTTATGCCTTTAGATTCTCTGCTTGTAAAATGGAGACAGACACTTTCTGTGCCCTTCACCTTCACATGGATGCACAAGGATGCTCTAACAGCACCTAGATCACCTAAAAAAAAAGCCTTTTGGGGCTCATATCCTATACACCCAAATATTTTTGTATTACATACTTTTTCACTTTATGTCTTCATGTAGACTGTCTATAGATAGGGGGCATCTATAAATTCCCCCAATTTATATGCAGAATGTGATATGGAGCCAAGGATTTAATCTGATTCTTAAGGAGGTCTTCCAGATCCCTAAAAGGGCTGAGAGTCACAGCTCTGGGCGGTTTTCTCAGTTTAAGCACTTATATTTGGCATTTAAAAGGACTTTCACACTTTTAGTTTGTTAATCTTTACAATAACTTGGTCAGGGAAGTAAGACAAGGATTGTTATCTTCATTTTATCAAGAAAGCTAAGTCCCAGGCAAGTGGTAGTTACGAATGCAGTCTAGATCTCTTGCTAATAAATCTTGAGAGAATTCTACCAAGCAGCCACAATTTTAGAATTTATTGAATTGGTACTGTGTGCAAAATATTAAAATGCTAGGCTCCACTCAAGGGGAGAGGCCAGTTATATTCCAGTTCAGCTTTTAATAGCTCTTTATTGTTATTTAACGTGGAATTGCTTTAAGAAAGCAATGGAAACCACAGATGGGCAATAGAATAAATATTGCATCTTTTTGCCTAAATGGAATTTGCCTAGTTTACCTGCATGTATATTACATTTTCCATCCTTACTTGTTTGCCTGTTTCATTGTTTATTCATTATTAAGTTATTCTGTGGTAAGTGTGGAATCATTCAGGAACAGAAACTTGAGTGGCATCCTCTGTAGAGTGTGTTTCTAATGCTGCATTTTGTGGATGGCTCCTTAGAAAATCGCCTGAGACAAATACAGATTTGAGAGCTATACATATACCATTAAGAGCCTTTGTGGGGGTGGGGTGTGGGGGTGGGGGTGGGGCATGGAGCTTTAACAAGCACTGCAGGTGATTCTGGTGTTCAGGTAGTTTGAGAACCACAAAACTAAATTGTTTCTTCTACCTAACACATGGTGCTCAATAAAGATTTGCTATTTAGTGAATCTAATCCTTCCCAGCAAAGGACGTGATTTCAAATTAGATGTTTTTTTCTACATCAATTTTGTGTAGAATTATCATTTATTATTTGGGAACAAAATTGTAGAAATTAGAGACTTTCCCTCTAATCTGCTCTAGGACAGTGATAAATTATCATTTCAACTCAGCAAATATTGATTCAACCCCTTTGGAGAAGTAAATGGGAACAGTGTCTTTTGTCCCAGCTTCTCTTTTGGTATGACTGCTGCTGTAAGGTAGTCCTTGAGCTCTGGGCTCATTTCCAGACGTATTTTTCTTAATGAGTGGAATTGGGATTAGCCATAGAATTGTAAAGAAAATGGCCAGGGTTGCTTGCCAGCAACTCCCTAGAGTGGGGTTACAAGCAGATGCAAGAGGGAACTCCCAACTGTTGAGCAACGAGTGGAGTTAAACTGGAAATATTGGATTGGGATTTGGGACACCTTCCAAACCAGTTTCTTGGTGGGGCTGTTGAATCATTGGTAGAGATATCTATATCAAAGTCAGCTTATATCACAAAATGCCAGAAAATCCATTACAAATGAGTAGTTAAAACAGACAAATAGTGACAGCTCGTCCCTTAAACACATGGTGCTTTCTGCCTTTGACACAAATTTTCCCAGTAATTTAGAGCAAGTTGTTCACTCTATCAACTTCAGCATCTTTGTGGTAAAGTATTTGGAGTAAAAACATCTGATTACTACAGAGCTGAAGGAAATGTGTTCAAGAGGTTGGCTTTGAGCCTACCTTCATAATAATTGATATCCATAATTATTTCATGGACCACTCATATGCTTTCTTTCAGGCACTGGCTTGCCCGAGAATATGTCTGGTTTTTGATTCCATATATGGTCTATGACACCTACGCCATGTACCTCTGTGAATGGTACCGAACCAGAGAACAGAACCGCAGATACTTCCTCACCATTTTTCGAAACTTCCTAAGTAAAAACCGCCTCATGATCACACACCACATGGCCATTCTGTTGGTCCTTGTGCCAACTGCACAGGTATGGCCTCCCAGGATAATAGCCAGCAGCAGCCTTGGTCACTCATTTCTCCCATTGATCTGGGTATCCTGACCAATGCTTAGGAGTCAGGATTGCCCCCCTTTCCCTTAGCGTTCCTACCCTGTCCACTCGTCATGCCTGCTGCTTCCGCAGTTACATCCTCCAGGCACATCGTGTAGAAATATTTGTTCGTGACCTCCTAGCTAGCTCTTTGTGATTCCCTAGCCTTTGTCAAAGGTTCTGTCTTTAGTTCATATAATATAAAAACAATATAAAATACAACATAAGAATTTTTTTTTTCCTTTATTGATTTTAGAGAGAGAGGAAGTGAGAGGGAGAGATAGAAACATCGATGAGAGAGAACATCGACTGGCCACCTCCTGCATGCCCCGCACTGGGGATCAGGTCCACAACCTGGGCATGTGTCCTGGCCGGGAATCAAACCGGCGACCTCTTGGTGCATGGGTTGACACTCAACTACTGAGCCACACCGGCCGCACATCATAAAAATTTTTTTTTTTTTTTATCCTCACCCAAGGATATTTTTCCATTTTTTGTACAGATAGAGTGGGAGGGAGAGAGAGGAAGGGAGAGAGAGAGAGAAACATCGACGTGAAGGGACACATCGAGTGGCTGCCACCCGCACGACCAACCAGGGCCGGGGACAAACTGCAACCGAAGTACGTGCCCTTAGCGGGAACCGAACCCGGGTCTCTCCAGACCGCAGGCCGACGCTCTAACCGCTGAGCCAAACTGGCCAGGGCCATAAAAATTTTTTAAATGAGATTGGTTATTTGCTCAGTCAACTGGTTATTTATTCTAACAGTGTTAGAGAGTACTGTATGCATTATTATTTTTTTTATGTCACAAAAGCAGACTCTGAAAGCAAATAGCCTCATAATTTCTCCCCAGATCATTTCCCCCCATAAAATCTTCACCCAACAAGCAAGAGATAGGAATGCAGAGAGGAAACTAGTAATTTTTGAGTGCCTGCTAGATGACAGGCACTTGATTTTAGAAGCTCACAGCTTTCTGCTAATCAGTAGAAACTATTAGAAATAACATTAGAAATTGTTAGCTCTATTCCATAGGTGAAGAAACTGGGGCTCCAAGAGTTTACGTAGCTCAATCTAGTACCGGGACAGAGCTGCCATCCTGTGCTATACTGCTTTCTTGAAAAGAGAGAGGAAGATATTACATTCTTTAAGAAGTCTCCCTAACATCTAACACCGGGTCTGGCACATGTTTTGTTGAACTGACCTGGCTAAGTGCCCTTGGCATGACTAAGTTAGATACCCAAAAGTAGGCTGCAGAGTTCCTTCCGGCTGACATTGAAATTCAGAGAAAGCTTGGTGTGTGATGCAATCAGCCGATCAGAAGTTGCCTCTGGATCCCAGCGATTCGACCATCCAATTGCCATTGCTACGGAAGCAGCAGCATATTAAACGAGTCTGCACTTGCCTGTTTAGCATTTCCCTTTCCCTTCATAGTCTTTCATGATTACCCTTTTCAATAGCCCTAGTTAGAATTTTCCTTCCAATGGTTCCTTAACCTTCATGTCTTATTTTCCTGTTTCCTCTTGTCACCTGCAGAGGCTTAGGGGAGACCTGGGGGACTTCTTTGTTGGCTGCATCTTCATGGCAGAACTGAGCACTCCGTTTGTGTCACTGGGCAAAGTTCTGATTCAGGCACGTATGAATGAAATGGCAGAAACAGTGTGTGTGTGGGGGGCACAGACTCTGCTTTTCCTTGGTAGATTGTGGGTTTGGAGAAATCCTTTAGTGCTAGGAATAGTGGGATAGGAGACCCTTGAACGGACTTAAAAGTCAATTGGTCTTCTAAGTCAGTGAGGACAAAATTGTATGATTCAAATTTGATACAGTCCTTCAAGTATTTTTTTCCCCTGGCTATAGATTTTTCTCTCTTCCTCTGTTCCTGTCAGCTGGGTGACTGGTCAAATTCAACGTCACCGTTGGAAAACTTTACAAGGCTATATGCGTGTATAAATACGCCCATGCTCAATCAACTTTTCTAAATGTCAGAAAGCTAGATGTTTAGCCTTGACTGCTGTGAGACTTGGGTTGGTATTTCCCAAAGGCCCAACCTTGCAGTGACTCTGCATTCTCCTTCCTTCTTCTTTTGCAGCTAAAGCAGCAGCACACCCTCCTGTACAAGGTGAACGGAATCCTCACACTGACCACCTTCTTTTCCTGTCGGATTCTTCTTTTCCCCTTCATGTACTGGTCCTATGGCCATCAGCAGAAACTAAGCCTGCTCCAAGTGCCATCCAGGATCCCTTTCTTCTGCAATGTGGCCAATGCCTTCCTCATCGCTCCCCAGCTCTACTGGTTCTCTCTGCTGTGCAAGAAGGCAGCCCAGCTCTTTGACACTCCCTCAGCTGAAAAGGATGGATAAGTGCTCCCAGGAGCCAGGCAGTGAGGGTGCCTCCTCACACTAGCTGCCTCTTCCACTCAGTATTCCACGGACCAAATTGTGCCCTGGGTGGCCTCAGCCTTTTGGGTATTGATAAGCAGATGGGTTTTGAGTTTTCCTAAAGAATATTGCTATTACCTCCCTCTTCTAACCTGCCCCTTTTGCAAAAGCACTTTTTTCTTAGTAACAACTATTGGATCCTGTCAGACCTCCATTGGCAGCAAGGTGGTTTTAGTGCAAGCCCAAGGATCCTCCCTTGGGTCTTATCTCAAGGGCTCGGGGAGGTAGAAACATGGTGTGTGGAGACAGGTGGACCAGTATGATAAGTGTCTGAGCACCCAACTGGCCCTAATATTGGCGGCTACCCACCTTTCCAAACACTCAGGGCAATATCCACATGAACTGGGCCAGCAGAAGCAAGTGATGACTTGGTTCTTGAAATAATTTCTTATGATGTTGGTCTGGGAAAATCATTGTGGGTAGGTAGCTTTTTATTGTTTACTAAATAATCCATTGCCTCATCCTTTCATCTATGTGCCAACATTGAATTCTCATGTCTACTGACTTCCGATCAGAAGTCTCATTAGTGGGGTTCGGGGTGGCAGGAGGCAGGGATAGGAACCTGAAGCACTTGAGTAGGTAGGGAGGCTAATAGGTCAGCATCTTTGCAGGCTGACTTTGTAAGACCAGTGTCAAACTTGTGAGTTTGTATTGATGCTTTCAGCCTCGTCACAAATACTATTCCCTTTCCCTTTTTAGCATGTCCTTCCAAGCCCAGCTTTTCCTATATCCACACACACAGGATGCTCTTGTTAAAAATGATAGGGGTACAGTGAAAAGATGGCTACGAGCTACTTACTGGGTCACCCCACTCTTAAATACTGTCCTTTTCACAAGGTGGAAATGGACTTCTGTATTCCAAACCATGAGAAGTTGCATTGCAACTGCCTCCTAGGCCAGAGCTTGTGGTCCAAAGCCTGTTCCAATGTGAGTGCCCCACCATTAGCCACAGAAGGCTGGGGAGCAAGAGTACAAGACAGCCCTGGCCAAAGTATGTCCTGTGGACTGACTCCTTCACTACCATTTGCAAGTGCAATTCTCTGGTGCCAAAACTAGTCATTCCTTATCAACTAGGATGGATTTTAGAAACTGCTACCATGAATTTTTCAAGTGGTAGTGAAAAGCTAGATTTTTAAATTCCTTTTAATTCTCTGTTGTCCATTAACTTCTAAAGTACTGAGTACGTAACAGGGACTCAGATTTTGACTATTTCAATCTTTAATGGGTGCCATTTTAAAAAATGCAAAATGTTATTTTTTATTGTTTTGTTCACTGTCAGTATATCTTGTGTAAATCACCCCTGTGGTGATTAAATTGCACTAATGTTTCCCAACTTATTCTCATTTGTGAAATACATTAATACCAACTTCCCGTAAGACCCACCCCATGACCTGACTTGGCTGGCTGCTGTGTGGTATTGTTTCTGAGGTGTGTTCCTATCCATGTAACTGGCAAAGGGGGGTATTGAGGGGAGAGGGATGTGTTGATGCTTTCAGCCTCCACGAGGGCCCATCTCATACCTTACTCTAACATTGTTTCTGTGACTTGTGGTTCCAGTACACTGCGGGGTCCTAGAATTCAAGCCTAGTGGTCACATAACTTGAGGCCCTGCTTTCTCTTCTTAGGTGAATCCCAATTGTAGGCCCCAGAGCCAGCCCACTTGAAGTTGGGGTGGGAACTTTGAGTGAGGGCATGGATATGGTGATGGGGTATCTCCTATTCCCTTCCTTGCCTCCGTTAAACGCCTCACCAAGCAGTCCTCCTAGTTCTGTAAAATGCCCTGGACAGCTTAAATATGCATTTTTATGCCTCTGCAGGCACCATTACCTGCTCCCATTCATTCTTCAAAACCGTGACTCTACTCTAGGCAGAAGATAATTACACTGTTTGTTTTAGCACAGCCCCTCTGGAGCCACTGAAAGGATGAGTTAAGGCTGAATGGCAGGAGTCAATTCAGAAGCCATCATTTTCCTGAGGTCCTTAATCTACCCCAGCACTAAATGTTCTTGGCTCAACCCTCTCCTTTTACAGTGGTGCAGGCCTTTTGGGCACATAAATCACATGGCCAGCTGGTGGCAGAATCAAGTTCTCGTTCTAATTGCTGTCCTCTCCAAGAGACCACAAAATGACTCGAAGAGGGTTTCAGTGCAAAAGAACACACATGCCTTGCAACTTTTCCACTTAGGTGGTTTCACCTTTGGACTTACTGCCAAAATTTAGGGTGGAGAAGTCCAATTATGAACACGTTCCTCCCAGTTTTTGATCTTTAAGACTAGCTGAGCCCAATTTTAGCATATCTAAGCCTAGACTATTGATGAGAAAGACTCAAGAGACAAGACAAAACCCAAAATGAGAATTTTATTATAATGTGTATGTTACAAATACCCAAGAAACTATTTTCTTTACACTGTTATTGCCATATACTTTTTAGTTTGTGCACACATTCACATAACTAAGTCTTGTTTCTCGGCTCCAACCCCTACAGACCTCGTGCAGTGGAAGCCCAGCTGTTTTCTGATCTATTAAGGTCAGAAGTTGCTGATCTTCTGCAGCAGGGTTTGGCGCCGCTCCTCCGGGGTAATGTTCTTGGCAATGGACTTTAGGAAGTGTTGCTCATTTACCTTCTGGAGTAAGGCGCTAATAGAGGGGTTGGTCTTGCTCAGGGTTTCATAGCAGGTGAGGATTTCCAAGGCCAAAACGTAGAGAGGTTCACACACCTCTTGATGGAGCATGGCCATGATGTGCAGAACATGACAGAATACCTGGGTATAAAAAAATAGGGCTTCCTGGGTCAGGTCCTGTTCTTGTCCTTGGGCCCAAGGGCCAACTGACTGGATCAACCTAACTGAGTCTAGGAGGCTGGTGAGACTGCTACAGAGGAGTTTGACCACATGGGTCCAGCCTTCCATTGGAAGCCAATTACGACAACTCTGGCTGCAGAGAAACTGGAAAGCTCTCAGGAGGAGTACGGAGAGTTGGAGCTCCTGGGCCAAGGGCTTCAGGTTGAGCAGAGGAACAAATTGAATATATTCCAGGCTATAAGGGACATGCAGGAGTTGTTTCTCCAAAAGTCTCCTGGTCAACTGGAAAAGGTACTGCCACTCCTGGGTGCTGCACCAAGGCATGACTTGCACCAGGGCTACCAGAAAGCCTTTGCTGAACAATCTGACCTCCTCAGGGTTATCCACACCCACCACCAAGAGGGAGAGCATCCTCTCAGAGACACTGCTGGAGATGCAGCAGCATTCCATCCAGGCAAGGAGCCCTGTGCCTGGCCCATACCCAGGGTGGGCCTGGGAGGTCCACTCATCCTCAGAAAGCTTACAGATCTCAAAAAGGGTGGCTGGCACCTCACTCTTAAAGTGGCCCTCAAAGAAGTTCTTCAGTCTCAGGCCCACAGTCCAGTCTAGTTGCTCCAACTTCCGGTGAAGCCAGGACAGGGATTTGATCCAGGTGTCTGGGGAGAAGGTCTCGGCATTAGCTAATACAATCTCACATAGGCGCTCTAGGATACGGACCACCAGATCCTTCCCATCCAGGGAGAGGCAGCGTTTCTCCTTGGGGAGTTGCCAGTATTTGCTGAAGCCATCCAGGAGCTGGCACAAACTGAAGATGAGGGGGAATGGAGAACAGGTCTGGAGCCAGTATTCCTCTAAGCAGGCATTTGCTTCGAGGGTCTGGATGAAGATCTTCAGACTGAGGTCTACCTCTTCAACATCTAGCATCAAGAAAGGCAGGACGAATTCCCTCAGCACCTCATCTGGCTCAAGAAGAACAGCTACTGGAATCCCTTGGGGCTTCACAGGATTCATCAGATATCTCAGGAGCTCCAAAAACTGTTTTTCTTCCTTGGGTGTAGAGAATTTTGTCCAGACGGTTTCTTGGAGGCATGACAAAATGAAAGTGGTGGATGGATTTGGACCGTGCTCTTCCGTGAACTTGAGGGCAGGGAAGGCGGTAAGAATCTGAGCCAGGAACTTGTGGGTACCGAGATTGACCACAGCCATGCTACACATTTTCTTCACTGTGATCTCTGGGTGCAGTATGACCAGGCGGGCCACAGAAGTGACAGCCTTAGCTAAGCCCTGATCGGAAGCACTCTGTGCAAGCTGGTTAAAAGTCGTGTTGAGGTCTTCCTGAAACCCCTCCAAGTAAGCCAACAACTTCTCAGAGAGGCCCTTTCGCCCCCAGGAAACCAGGACACCCGAGAGGACTTTATTTTTATCTGGCAGTGAGAGGCCTGTGTAACATTCCAGGATCAAGTCGATCACTTGTTTGATCTGAGATTCGGGGATGGTTCTGTCTGTTGCGCTGACTTCCACTACTGTTTCCAGCAGCTTTAACACCAAATCTGGCTCTCGGAAGAGAGCCTGGTTATTAACCAGGCAGGCTAGCCACTCATCCGAGAAGGCCCACTTCTTCTCAGAAGCAAAAATGTAGCACATTTCCATATGCCGATCCATCTTTTGCTCAATAATGGCCATGGCGATCGAGGCAGTGATGTCCTTCTCCAAGCCCTTGTTTAGTACCTTGTTCGTTTTTCTCAGGAAATCCCCAACGCACTCTGCCAGTTCAGAAACCACCTGCCTCTCCTCCTTGGACAAACTGGCGGTATCCAGGTAGAGCTTCAAGTTCTGGCTGAAGGAAGTCAGACTGTCACATAGCCGGTAGCTATCATAATTTGTCCCGTGGCTGCTATTGAGCATGGCCTGCAGCTCCTCCCCCCACTCCCGCAGCAGGCTGCGCATGAACTCAAACCCAACAAAAATAGTTTCATTCGGGAGCCTGGCCAGTGAGCTCAGGTTGACATCCCGTTCTGCCTCCTTTACCTTCTCTGCCAGTGCCTGCTGATGATATGGGTTCTGGGTGTCCGAATTCCATACGGAGATCACTGTGGCCAGTTTGTCTAGGTACACAGTCGCGGACACTTCCTGAGGGTCATCCTCCATCAGTGCAAACACAGTCAGCATGTCAGCTAAGTTAGCTAACGCACAGCACTTCATCCCGGGACACAGGATTCTATTTTGGATTTGCTTCAGCCCAGTGAGTAGCATGGCCAACAGAGGCATAGTAGGACACACATCCGGATCTGACTTAAACCTCTTTGGAGGGTGGGAGAACTCATCTGAAGAGGACAAGTACTTATTAGCCATTGTCCTAAACTGGGAGAGCAGGGGGTCCTGCTGACTGCCCTTGTGCTTCATCATTTCCCACCAGACATCAAGGAAAAAGGCCACATCCTTTGAAGAAGTGTCAATAGCCATGTGCTCCAAAAAGTGCTCTAGTTCTGCACGGCAGATAGTGGTGGGGAGGGCCATCAGGAGCTGGATAAAGAGTCCAGAAGCTTCCAGGGACTTGAGCAGCTCAAAAAGGACTGTGTGATTGATGGTAGGGATCATGTTGCCTACAGAGAAGAACACATCTTCCTGCCACCGAGTTTCAGTGTCAGATGGAATGACAGGGTAGGGCTGAAGGACCTTGGCCCAGATGATGACCAGAGCTTTCCTCTTCCAGGCAAAGGACTGGGAGCATGGTGAGGCAGAGATCTCCCTCAAGGCCTCCACAATGGGCCGCCCAACATGCTCCCAGTCAGACTTTGTCAATTCTGCCAGTGCTTTGGGGTGGAACAGCTGCTCAGCCAGCAAAAAGCCCCCATGCAAAACAGTCATTTCTTCACAGATATTCAAGGGCCCTGCATGGAGAGAAGCCAAATAAGATAGAGTGTGGTGAAAATTTTTAACATAGCAAGCAGAGGTTAGAAGGAAAGACAGTTAGTAGGCTGGCTGTTGGGATCAGGGTTAGAGATAAGAATTATAAATAGGATCAGTGGAAGAGGAATAAGAAAGCGGTGGTTCAGGGAGCCACTGCACAGCTGGAGTCAAAGGGACTTACTTGAGGAATATAAAAAGACTCCCAAACTCTCTAGCTTGGAAGTGGGAAGACAATAGGCACCACTGGAAATGGGGAACACAGGAGACTCAGAACAGGTTTGGAGGGAGGGAACACTGTTAAGTTTTGGTTATTTGGAGTTTGAAGTATAACATTAAGGTAGGGATGCCCTCTAGCAATGAAAATACAGGGTTGAGGCTCAGGAGGAAAGTCAGAGGGGATCAATGGAACAAATAAAGTGATTGGGATCCTGCTGGAAAAGCATTTGAAAAGGAAAAGCTGGACAGTACTGAGGTTAGACCCTCCATCAAAAGATGGGCCAGCAGAGGATTTGGGGAAGAACGGTTTAGAGAGATAGCACAAGGACAGTGTTAAATTACAGGGGCCATCAAATATACATTGCTAGACATTAAACTGAGCTTATAAATTATAATACAGATTAAGAGGCACACAGCCCCAGGGCTGTGGGCACAGAAGCAATCAGACAAATCCTACCTCCCCCCTTTTTTCTCTTATAGCCTTGTCCTGCAAACAGGTTTCAACTGTTTTGCCTTTCAGGGAACAATTCACCCATGGCTTCTTCCATCAAGGAGAATACTCCCTGGTTCTCTGGTAGAAACCAAGGGGCAGATAGAAAAAACAATGCACTATATTAAGAAAGAAAAGTCCTTCAGTGAGCCATGAACTGACATAGACTTACAAGGAAGGTGTCCTGGGATGTTTAATCAGACATGAGTTTAGCTCAGCCATTTAAAAGCAGTGTGATCTTTGACAGATGACTTCTCTGGCCTCCCTTCTGCATATGTGTGGGTAATACAAACTTCATATAGTGATTGTGAGGATCAAATGATATATACTAGTCAAGCCTGTGGTACTGGGTTGGTGCTTACTGCTAGCTCCTGATCCCATCTCCCAGGGATGGTAAAGGTTAAACAACATATAGCTACAATACTCATCAGGATACAAAAAGCCTGATACAAGAACCAATAAATGTTGTGTTTTCCCAAACCTTTCAGTTGTTGACAGGGCCAGAATATTGTCAATGTTCTTGGCCTCCCTTGTCTCAGAATCATGAAAAGACAAATCTTTCTTGGGTGTCCCCTTTGGCCCAGAAACTAAATTGGAGCACAAACACTGCTGACTCCCAGGGAGGGTTAGGTTGCTGAGGGGTCTCTCTGAGGGTTCTGGACTGTCTTTCTGGCGCAGGCTACTCTCCAGGGCACCAAAATATGTTCCCTATGACTCTGTAAATTAAATTTTATTCAATATTCCTGACTCCTCTCCCCTTTCCCAGGGCCCAGAGGTGCCTCCCCTCTCCTAGTCCCTCATATCCCCAAGAACCCATCTTCCCAGGCCAAGAGCCAACAGAGAGACTACTGATTCCAGCAGACTAAAGAATATCCTGCTCCTTCAACCATTTATGGAAGCAGCAAAAAGGCCAAGGAATCAGCACTCCTGCACAGCCCACTGGTGCAGGCAATCTACTTTGGCTCCCAGTGGCGGAGGCTGACTCCCAGGGACGGTTAGGTTGCTGAGGGGTCTCTCTGGGGATTCTGGACCTTCTGTATGGCTCAGGCTACTCTCCAGGGCGCCAAAATATGTTCCCTATGACTCAGTAAATGGAATTTTATTGCCCTATCAACTCAGCTGAGATGTTTGGCCTTCAACAGCTACTTTCCAGAGACTCTAAGTAAATACATGTGCTCCTTAAAGGAGTAAGTCCCAGGAGCAGTTAATAGCTGGTAATTCCCACGTGTTTAACAACTACTGGTTAACTGGTGCTTGTGAGTGCCCCCTCCTTTATATTTATTAAGTGCTATTCTGTGTCAGACACTGTACAAGGTGGTACGCATGTAAGATGTCTTCACGTCTTCATATCAACCTTTTGAGGGTTATATTATTCCTCTTTTAGAGATGGGAACATTGAGACTCAGAAACAATTTGCTCAGGATGCTGCAACTACAAAGCTGCTGGGCAGAAATCACCAGTTTTAGGGCTACAAACTCTTCCCGCTCTACCACTCCACCACTTAGGAGCTGGCTGGGACCAGGGACCAGAACTTTTCTCTATAGGCTTGTATTACTGGCACACCCTTGGGGTGCCTCACCCTGGCTGTCCCAGAGGAGTCTCCTGGTCTTATCCCCTTAGGAGCAGGACTAGAAGGGTAAGACGCTGATCAAGAAGCCACTGATTTATACCAGCTCCTCCCTCCCTTCTTCCAAACTTTGCCTCAGGATTCTGAACCAAAGTGCCCGAGCCATCGCAGATGCCACAACCCGTCCCCACAACTGCTAGTCTGATGAACGCTATACACGTTATCGCAAGGAAAACTTCCCCAAACTCTGAAGCAGATACACGATCATCTCCTAAGTCACCTGCTCAAGAACTTATCAGATATTCAAAAAGGAGATCGCCGGGCATCCGGGATCCCCCGGGCGTCCTGGAGCCCGGCGTTTCCAAAGCACGTGCACGAACTCTCTTCACAACCGTTGGGCGCTTCACGTGGAAAGGGGCCCAGGGAGTAAGAGCGGCGGGGCCGGAGCTAGAGCCCGGCCTCACGACCCAGTCTCCCAGGAAACTCCTGTCTGCCTAACCCCTCCCCAACCGGAGATCTCCCTCCGCACCGGCCCACTCAGCACCGCCCAGGTCCCGGGGCGGGCTCCGGGAAGAAGGGCCGGTACACCCACCTAGGTCCATGGCGGCGTCGCAGGCGCAATGCGGCGAGTATTGCGCAGGCACCGCGGCACAATGGGCGGTCCCCGGGGCGAAACAAGAGGCCGCGCCTCCGGCCCCGCCCGCAGTCGCAGGTCCGGCCCCGCGCCGTCAGCGGCAGGCTCCGTCCGCTCCGCCCGCTCCGCACGCATGCGCAGTCCTCACTCACGAACCCGTGGCGTCGAGGCCGCCGAGCCCACAGCGCCCCCTATCGACCATAGGCCTCCAACCGTCTAACAGGTTGGTACCCGCTCCGCCCTCCGACCGCTGTTTGCCCCGCCCCTCCCACCCTCTCCACGGGAACCCCCCCTCCGCCCGGCCCCCTTAATTTCCACTCTTCGCTCAGCCAGCCATCTGTCCAGTCCATTACCTTGCTTTCTGATCCCAGTGGGTCCTACCCATTAGCTTTGTCCCTGGCCCCGAATTCTGCTCCACCCAGTAACCCCTGGGATCCGCGCACATAGTTCACCCACACTGAATGTCCCTCGCCAGGCTGCCCAAAAACCAGCACAGATGCGCCCCTCTCTAATGACAGGCTTCCTTCCCAGCAGCGGATCTCCCCTTCTCACACTCTGACCACCACAGCATCACAATCGCCCCCAGCGCTCCTCCTCCAGATCACAGCAGCAGCTCCTTAATTTTCTGGCGCCATGGACGCCTTTGAAATGTTAATGGTTGTGCTTCTCTCCAGAACAACTGGGGGGGGGGGGGAGATCCAATCCAGTGGGCCCCAGTTTTCAATGTGTACATTATAAAAATGCATATTTGATTTCTCACTGAGAACACACAAATATCCGATGTTCTTCCCACATACTACCCTGTCTCCTTTTCTCCCTTTCCCTTCTTCCCAGATTTAATCACCAGCCTCAAGTGTTTCTAACTCTCCACCCTCCAGCTTCTGGTGCTAGGTATCACTTAGAAAAGACAGAGGGGCCTAGCCTCAGTCGCTGCAATGTGCCAAGTGGAGTTTGAGATGGCCTGCGCTGCTATAAAGCAGTTGAAGGGAACTGTGAGTGATGAGGACAAATTGTTGATCTATAGCTTCTACAAACAGGCCACCGAGGGCGACTGCAACATCCCTAGCCCACCTGCCACAGATGCAAGAGCCAAGTCCAAGTGGGAGGCATGGAACGAGAAAAAAGGGATGACCAAGATGGACGCCATGAGATTCTATGTTGCTAAAGTAGAAGAACTGAAGAAAAAGGAAACTGGTTAAGGAAGACAAAGTGTCAAACAAATGAAGTAGCATGGCTCCTCTGGTAAGGAAATGGGCTTCTTAAAAGACCTCGATGGCTGAAGTGTCCTGAAACCATAGCAACCACAGCTGAGACATTAATAAATAACTTAAACTTCATGAAAGTGCATGTCTGCTGTTGGAAAAGCAATAAACTCAAAGTGACTGTGCGAATACTGGGAAGCTATCCAAAATGTATTAAAAGCATCTCTCCTCTAAAGAAAGTTCCATCAAAACTGGCTTTTGGTATGATTCTGAGTAGCGTTCCCAGCCTTCCTATTCTTGGATCATATGTAGATATTTGGCAGGAGTAGAGGGGTGGGGAGAAAATCATGCTATGAAAATACCCAAGGTTTGAGGTCAGTGAGAGAGGCTCAGCTTCTGGGGAGGGGGGCAAGGAGAGGAGACTGAGGCCCCTTATCTCTTCAGGGGCTGTCCATTCACCACTAACTAAACACTATGGAAGGAAAAGGGGCTTTGTCTTCCAAACAGCTAAAGTCAAGTCCTACTGCCAAAAGCCCCTACTGGAACACAGGCCTGATGAAGTTCAAGTTTTGAGGAATGTTTTAGTGAAGTAGTTGATGCATCACAACACAGAAATTGGGAAACACCAGAGCATATGCTTTCAAAATCCCACCTCTGAAACACTCATCTGAGGCCTAGCAACCAAAATTTTCTTGGGACTACTGTGTAGCTAATCTTGGTTTCTACTTGGGGATGTTTGTGGGACAATATGTACATGTATGTATATGGTATTTGGTTTTGGAGCACAACAAATCCCTTGACCCATGCAAGGACCAGAGTGCCTGAGCTCAGCCTCTAATCCTTAGTACTGATGATCATGGCGGCATCAATGCACAATGCTGCACTGGGATATGGAGTGCTAAATTATATTGTTAGAGAAATTCTGAAGCAAAAGGTCTACTGTGGCATGGGATTTTCCAATACTTTTCCTGGATTAAGAACTATTCATAGCCCTGGCCAGTTTAGCTCAGCGGTTAGAGCGTTGGCCCGGGGACCAGAGAGTCCCGGGTTCAGTTCCCACTAAGGGCATGTACTTCGGTTGCAGTTTGTCCCCGGCCCTGGCTGAGGTCATGTGGGTGGCAGCCAGTCGATGTTTCTCTCTCTTCCCCTCTCTCTCCCTCCTGCTCTATCTGAAGATAAATGCAAAAATTTCCTCAGGTGAGGATAAAAAAATAAAAACTAAATAAAAAGAACTATTCGTAGATCATGATATCAGGTTAGCTCCAATTCATGATTGACCATCAAACAACTGAAGGAACAACCATAATGACCTCAGAGGAAAGTCAAAAGAAACCAAACCTCACCAGGTATCTTTGAGATCTTCTGTTCACATATTTGTAGGAAGCTGTTATAGACTAAGTACATTACTTAGGAATGAAGCACCCAGCCAGTGTGGCTCCATGGGTTAGAGCAATGTCCTGAGCACCAGAATGTCACAGGTTTGATTCCTGGTCAGGGAAGGTACCTGGATTGCAGGTTCAATCCACAGCCCTACGGCCCTGGTCGGGGTGTGAGAGGCAACTAATCAATGTTTCTCTCACTCACTCTCCCCCCCGCCCTTACTCCCTCTCTTTCACTTTCTCTGAAATCAATGGAAAAAAATAGCCTTGGGTGAGGATTTAAAGAAATATACCCAGGATGCAACAGTGCTTAAAGAACTGGGTACAGGGCACATAGTACAAAAGTTGTATTGTTCGAGGGGGTTGAGATAAACCACAGAACTTATATGCATGTATGCATAACCAATGGACATAGACAACAAAGCTGGGGATGGGGAGGAGGGTGTCAATGGGGGAAAAGGAGAAACATCTGTAACAAAAACAAATTAATAAAAATAATTTTTTAAAAAAGTTGTATTCTCTCTTCTTTCAAGGATATTATGAACACATTTTGATGCTTTTAAAACCATGATTCACGAGTGTGTTAAGCTTGATTTGCAATTGTGTTAATTTACATTTCAGTAAGAAAAGGCCTGTCTGTCCTCCTTGGGACAAACCAGAAACATCTCACAGATATTGCGCCAATAAAGTTTGTATGATGGTAAAAATAAATAAAAAATAAAATCATGATTCACACCCAGTGTGGTTAAGTGGACAGAATGTCCTCCCATGGACTGAGAAGTCCCAGTCTGATTCCAGGTCAGGGCACATGCTCGGGTTGCAGGCTGGATCCACAGTAGGGGGTATGCAGGAGCTAGCCGATGGATGTTTCTCTCTCTCACTGGTGTTTCCATCTCTCTCTAAAAAAAATCAATAAATTTATTTTTAAAAATTTTAAACCATGATTCGCATTAAATGTAAATGATAAAAATAATAATTGAACATCTTGGCCCAAAATATAGTGTCAACTTAGGATACAGCCATACCATTCTGTAAATCACTATAAAACCTGATAAAGTAAAAATGTACCATAATCAGGACTGCAGAAAGCAATTGTAGAATACATTTATTTAAAGCAAGGTGTAGTGTACATAGTGTGCTAAATGTTGGGGGGAAAAGGGAGAAAATATGAACATATATATATATTTGTATGCTTAATAAGAGGCAGGGGGAGTGGGACTGATGGGGTTGGGTAGGAGCAAGACTTTTCAATGTATACCTTTATACATTGTTTTGATTTTGATTTTTTGTTTTTGATCCTCACCTGAGGATGTTTTTACATTAATCTTCAGCTAGAGTTGGAAGGAAAGAAGGCGGCAGGGAGAGAGAAACATCAATGTCTCACATCGATTGGTTGCCACCCGCATGACCCCAACTGGGGCTGGAGAGAACCGCAACCAAGGTACGTGCCCTTGGCCGGAATTGAACCTGGGACTCTTTGGTCCTTGGGTGATGATCTTACCACTGAGCCATACTGGCCAGGGCTGTTTTGATTTTTAAACTATTGACCCTATTACCTCACAAAGAGGTCTGAGGCAAGGGCACTACTTTTTTTTAAATGTTTTTGTTGATTTTTAGAGAGGAAGGGAGAGAGAGAGAAATATCAATGAGAGAGAAACATCAATTGACTGCCTCCTGCTCGCCCCCTACTGGGGATCGAGCCCGTAATTGGGGCATGTGTCCTGAGCAAGAATCGAACCCATAACCTTCTTGGTCCATGGATCAACGTTCAACCACCGAGCCACACCAGGCTGGGCAAGGGCACTTCTTTATTGAACATTAAGGCCAGAATAAACTTCCCATGGGGTAAAGGTAATAAATCTTAGACCAAACTGGAATTTCCCATGAACTCTTATCATACATTTCAATGGACAAGTTGGAGCTCTCCTGAAAACTCTGCTAAACCACAGTGGCATTGTATGGCAAGTGAGATGGGCAGAAAGTCACTCAAAGGAGCACCGAATGTCCGTGGCTTTGCTAATTCCACTAAGATGTCAGGCAAATGGGGATTTCATACTAAATCTCCAGGCTAACCTAGGAGAACTCTTGCAACACAGCCATTCTAAATATTTCTGGATTTATACCCAAGGTATATTTGAACTTATCTAGGACTCCACAACCCCTCAAGTCAAAACAAAATGACTACTCTGAAAACACAACATAAATCTGGAGAAACTAAAGAACTTTCCAACTTTATCTGTTTAAAAACATCAGCATGGGCAAAACCATTTTTCTTATAACTTGCTTTTCTAGTTGATCAAACCACCACCAGAGGTGGGAAAGTAATCATAACCTTTGGTTTAAAATTCATAGCTGCAATGTGCAGAGGTAAACATTTAGATTCCCTTGATAAAAGGCCAAAGTGGAACATAAGAGGGTTTTAGGATGAATAAAACATTAAAGACTGCAATACAGGAAAAATGACAGGCAATGAGATAAATAAAAGGGAGTTCATATCATAAAGCCAAAACGCCCCCGGTAGATAAACAGCATTAAATTACACCATGCATAATTGTACATTTAAGAGAAAAAAGCTGGAGTATGTTAAAATATAAGATAAGCAGATAAAGAGGGGTCTAGTATGTGTTTAGTCATTCAGTACTTACATAAACCCCTTATTTTACTATAACAAACTTAGAAGGCCACATCACAGCAGCCTGATACACTGGGAAAAGTATAGTTTCTTCTAACAAGAACAGTATTACTAGAGCTAAACATCAAGAATTACTTGATAATCTAATAGAAAATCTGAGAAGTAACAAATAGCATAAAGAAACATTTTATGCCCTGGCTGGTTTTGCTCAGTGGTCAGAACATCAGTCCGCAGATCAAAGAGTTGCAGGTTTGATTCCAGTCAAGGGCACGTACCTTGGTTGCAGTTCATCCCCAGCCCTGGTAGGGGTCATGCGGGAGGCAACCAGTCAATGTGTCTCTCACATCAATGTTTCTCTCTCTTTCCCTCTCCCTCCCTCCTTTTGTCCAAGGACAAAACGTCCAAGGACATTTAAGTAGAAAAATGTCCTTGGGCCCTGGCCAGTTTGGCTCAGTGGTTAGAGCATTGACTCACGGTCCAGAGAGACCTGGGTTCGGTTCCCACTAAGGGCACGTACCTCAGTTGCAGTTTGTCCCTGGCCCTGGTTGGGTGGCAGCCACTCAATGTGTGTCTCTCTCTCACATCGATGTTTCTCTCTCTCTCTCCCTCCTTCTCTCCCTCCTGCTCTATCTGAAAATAAATACAAAAAAAAAAAAAAAAGTCCTTGGGTGAGGATAAAAAAAAAGAAACAGTTTATTTATTTGATTATTTAAAATTCATACAATAATTTCCCCATGTATAGACAAAAAAAGTGAACCAACCAATTGTTTAGAGGAGGACTATATATAATTTGGTTTGCTTTGAAACTCATGATTGCTTCCCTAAGATAGTTTAGGTTGAATGAAAAGTACTACGAAGCCAGACAAAATTTTTTTTCTCTCAGTGAAGGTAAGATCACCCTATAAAAAGATGAGCTGAAATTCATCCCGAAATTTCCATACCCTACCCTGACAGTAAGAGAGAACAGCAGAGGCTATGATTTACACATAATTTAATATATATTATTCTGGAACTGGTATCTTCTGAGTCAATCCTTTTCAATCTCATCAATTTCTTTCCTAAAATTTGAACCTGCCCACCACTTTAAATAATGACTCTTACAGGCTGGTATAACAGCTTGATTTTAGAAGTACATCTTCAAAAAACATTTAATAATAAATATGCCCAATATAATTATGTTCCCAGTGACTGAAATTTATTCTATAGATACAAACAGAAAATTACAAGAAAACATTTAAAAACATTTTTTTTTTCAGGCTAAGGAAACCATCTAACCCATTTAAAAGAAATTTAACATGTTCTCTTGTGAAGATTTTTGAAAATTATATAAGGAAACTAGCACAGAGCCAGGCATGTATCAACACAACACATTAGATCCTTCTGTCTGTTTTGTCTGGCTACTCAAAATTTTAAAGCAAGGAATGTGGGGGTGTTAACAAAATCTTTTGGTTCAAGGAACATTTCTTTTAAAATGTTTAAATGTCAAGGCCTGCCAGAGAAGGACATTAGAACAACATACTATCATCAGATGCTGCAAGTATTCCTGTTACAAGCAACTGATTTGGATTTATTTGAACAGGTGTTCTTCTAAAATCCACATACTCATCAAAATTCCTTCCACCCCCAACCAAAGGTAATGTCCCACATAGCTGCCCCAGGCTGGAAAATAATTAATTACTAATCTATTATAGTTACAAAAAAGATTGTGCCATTCCAGGACAGTACAAATTACAGCCAGAATTCTAACTGGATTTACAATATAAGAATTTTATACCTAAAACATATCAGAGCTTTCAAAGATTAAAATACATAAATCTTCACCACCCCAGCTTCCTTGTACATAGAGGAAACAACCAAGTTGTGAGAGGATTTATAATGAACGGACATGTCAAACCTCACAGGTGCTAGACAGGAATCTCAAATGCTTGTGCCACGTGATGTCTTCTGTTAACCTGAAGCCTTTGGTTTCTTTTGTTTAGCAAACCATTCATCACTTTTATCAGCTGCCATTGCCTATAGAAACAGAATTGGAATATATATTCTAAGTCTATACAACAAAATATATATATAGTTCACTTTCTACCTCACTGCATTGCCCATAATCAAGAATTTAACAATTGAAAAGTGTTCATTCAGTATAGAGTATTACGTTTAATTTGACAGAGGATGCTGATGAGTATTGAGCAATTGCTTGTGGATTTTCACTTTGTAGAATAAAGGGCCTGCAGCCAGGAAGTGTGGCTGATTGACTAGAGAGCAAGGACTGAGCACACCAGGCTGTGGGGTCTTCGGCAGAACACAAAGTACTATCACTCTTAGCACCTGGGTAGGCTCTCAGGCATTGTTAGTGCTCCTGAGACTCAGTCTAATAATGAGACTGAAGGTAATAAGCTATTCTGACATTTTCGCTATTGAGCCTGGAACAATTTCCTTTTCTCTATGCATCCTCCTATGCCATTCCACTGATGTTGGTACTGTTTGGTTAGTTTTGAGCCACTTAATTAACAAGGAAGCCTTGTTAATAACAATGTTTTGGTTCCACCAGAGTCCTTTTATCCTATTGTTCCTTGAGGTTGAGACCATGGAGCCAGGCTGGCAAAGGTTTAGAATCTAGATCTCTTAAAATGTCCTGTCCAGTACAACCACACATATGGTAAATAGCTATTTGATAAGGAGATACATTCGTTCAGTCAAAAAGCAAGTACAGAAATACCTTTTAAAATGCCAGTTTTCATTATGAGGTAGGTATTGACTTGGGTTTGGGTATGGCACAGACATAGTCTGAGGCTTTGAAGAGCACATAGAATAGCTGAGGAGTCAGATATAAAAACAACTGTTTTGCATAACGGTATATGGCGGGGGGGGGGGGGGTGTTTGCTATAACAGAACGATAAACAAAGTGACAGCAGCCTGAAAGGAAAGGAGTAACTAACTGGTTGGAGAAAGAGTGTACAAACACTCATCTACCTCAGCAAGAAGTCAAAGGATGTTGTCTGCAACTGACAATGAAGAAACAGAAATATATGTATCTTTTATTTAGAAACAGTGATGCTGAGAGTGGCTGCCCTGGGCAGCGGGACTCAGCAACGACACTGCACTGCCTTTATATAGAATCTCAGTACTACTGGATTTTGATGAAAAGAAAATAAATAAATACATAAAATGAAAGATACTCAGCAGAAAACAAAACAAAACCAACCTGCAAGGATGTAGACATTTCTGTCTTTTAAGAGCTACTTTAAAAAAGGGGGAAACAACAAACTCTAGTATAGAAGACCCAAGAAAACTTCTGAGTTTTGAAGGATACATTGAATAAGAGGAAAGATAGAAGAAAGGCAAGAAGATAAATCTTGGTTGATATAAACAGCTCACTGGGACTGGAATGGGAGTGAACCAGGGGAGACAAGCAGCACAGAAGATCAGAGAGCAGGGAAGGGGTAGTGTTCCATACGGTCAAGGCGTCTGGAATGTGTCTTTGAGTCAACAGAGAACTATCAGATTACACCGTTTTGTGTGTGTGCTTTTTTTAACTACTGGATTTGTGCTTTAGAAAGCTAATGCTGGCAGCAGGGATTGAGGAGGGTGGAAGGAGGCTTCTGCAGTATTACCACGGGTGGTAATAAGGATGTTTCAGAAGGAAGTAGACACACGAGATTTCAGAGGTAAAACTCACACTCTTGGTGACTAATAGCTAACAGAATTTCGGGGTGAGGAGAAACAATATTCAAAAATGGCTCTGTTTGTATATCTAAAACTATACTAAAGTAAAAAGTATTCTAAATGTAAAAAAAAGGCTCCAAGGATTCTAGCTTAAATAATTGGGATAAAAGATACACAGCACTGTTCAGGGGAGAGAGCAGAGTAGAGAGAGGAGGAAAAAGAACTGGCTGTACAGCTTGAAAGAGCTCTGCGCGAGCCCCTGCCCTGACCATGAATGTATGATATTGGGTGACAATATTTTTGAGCCTCAGTTTCCTCATCTGAAAGGCAACTATCAACTTTGCAGATTGTGGTAAGAATAGAAAATATATATAAAGCACTTAAGAATATGTCATATGTCAAGAACATAGGAGATAATATATAGTAGCTTTTATTTTTATATTATTAAAAGAAAAATGGATTTGAGGTGAGGTAAATAAAGTTATAGACATACTGAGTTTGAAATATCCATGGTGAAAAGGTTCCACTGGCTATAAATTTATCCAAGACCCAAAAAGGACTAAACATAAAATGTTTACAAATTAGAACCAAAAAAAAACTTTGTCTCTTCAAAACAATAAATAGGCAAGTCATAAACTGGGAAAAGTACTTGCATTTGATGATATCAAATGACTCATATCTGAAACTCCAACAAATCAACAACAACAAAAATAAATAAATAAATTTTTTAATGAAATTGGGCTTAAAATATAAGCAATATTAGCTCTGGCTGGGTAGCTCAGTTGGTTAGAGCGTTGTCCCAATATGCCAAAGTTTCAAGTTTGATCCCTGGTCAGGGCACATGTAAGAAGCACCCAATGAATGCATAAATAAGTTGAACAACAAATTGATGTTTCTCTCTCTCTCTCACCCCCTTCCTCCTCTCTCTAAAAATCAGTAAATAAAATAAAATAAAATAAAACAAGCAAATATTCAAATAGGAGAAGGGACATTCTAGGAGAAAAAAATAGTGTGAGTAAAGACATATTTAGAGATTAGACAGTAGACTAGAATGGCTAAGATGAAATAGTTCAGAGGTGTGTCTTCCAACTAGTTTGTCATGAAACTCAATGGATCATATAAACAGTTCTGTATTTATATAGTCCAATTACACTAAAGCTAATTTAAAAATACATAGGACAAACCAACTGTATAAAACTATTTTTAGAGGATCAGGGAAATTTTAGCAAGAACTGGATTTTAGGTGACATGAAGGATATATTGTTGATTTTTTTAAGTGTGATGATATCAGTATGGTACATAAGAAAATTCCTTCTTTTAAATTGTCTTAAAAATGTGTAAAGTACTTAATTAAGTATTTAGGGATGAAATGTCATGGTGTCTGAGACTTGCCTTAGAATTCTCCAGCAAAAACAAAGGGTGGGGTGGGAAAGAATAATGAAAAATTATGGCACAGAGCTGATGGGTGACAGTCACATGGGGATTTTTTGTACTTTCTGTGTTTATTTGGATTTTTTAATCATGAAGTATTAATAGACAAAAGGACATATAATTCACAAAAGAAGGCAAGCAGATGGCCAATAAGCATATGGAAAGGTATTCAACATCATCAGTCACCAGGAAGATGCAAATTAAAATCAAACTGAGAAACCATTTTATATGTATTAGTATAGCTACAAACGAAAACCAAAAATGTACAAATGTTGATGAGGACATATAGCAGCTAGAACTCTGATGTATATGACACGCCTGATAAAAGTGCAAAAAGGTTCAATCACTCTGGATGACTGTCTGGCAGTTTCTTTCTTTCTTTTTTTTATCCTCACCCGAGAACATTTTTCCATTTTTTGTTCAGATAGAGTGAGAGGGAGAAAGAGAGAGAGAAACATCGACATGAAAGGGACACATTGAGTGGCTGCCACCCGCACAACCCAACCAGGGCCGGGGACAAACTGCAACCGAGGTACATGCCCTTAGCGGGAACCTAACCCGGGTCTCTCTGAACCGCAGGCCGATGCTCTAACAGCTGAGCCAAACTGGCCAAGGCTGTCTGGCAGTTTCTTATACAGTAAAAGCAATTCCACTCCTAGGTATTTATCCAAGA
The DNA here is from genome assembly GCF_014108415.1 of Molossus molossus. Classification (NCBI taxonomy): domain Eukaryota; kingdom Metazoa; phylum Chordata; class Mammalia; order Chiroptera; family Molossidae; genus Molossus; species Molossus molossus. Next base: position 41,596,882 of record NW_023425354.1, on the reverse strand, counting down.
GAAATAAGACATACATCTATGAGATGATTTACACGCGAATGTTCACAGCAGTCTTCCTTATAATAGATGAAAATATGAAACAACTCAAATATCCATCATTGGAAGAATGGATAAACAGACTTATACAATGTTATATTCATTACATTGAATACACTCAGCAATTTTAAAAAAAGAACAAATTCCATGCAATTACATGGAGAAATCTCAAAAATGCTGAGTGAAAAAAGCCAGGCACAAAAGAAAACCTACAGAATGATTCCACTTATATGAAGTCCAAAGACAGACAAAACTAATGTGACAGAGTGGTGGTGGTGGGACCTAACTGGAAATGGGCATAAAAGAACGTTCTGCAATGATGAAAATACTCTATATTTTGAGTAGTAGCTGTATGAGTATATATAACTGTCAAAACTCATGAAATTGAACACTAAATTTCTGTATATTTAAATTCCATGTATATTTTACCTCAGTAACAACAATAACAAAATATTTGTTTGGAGCTCAGGGAGGAGCAGGAACTAAAAATTAGAAAGCCAGAGCCCTGGCCAATGTGGCTTAGTGGTAGAGCATCGGCCCTGGCACTGAGGGTCATGGGTTCAGTTTCTGGTGAAGGGCATGCACCTGGGTTGCAGGTTCATGCCCGGCCCGGTCGGGGCGAGTGCAGGAGGCAATCAATCAATATGTCTCTCTCACATAGATGTTTCTTCCTCCCTCCATCCCTTCCACTCTCTCTAAAGAAATAAAAAAAAATTAGGAAGTCAGAGAAATGATGATAGTTGAAGCTCAGAGCAGAAATAACCAGCGTAGTAGGTAACTTCTACGCAAAAGAAGACAGAGAATGTAGAATGAGAATAAAAGAAAGCCAGAATGGGCCATGTGTAAAATGATTTTGGGATCAGACACAGAAAGAGGTGCCTGTGACTGAGGAGAAGCTGGCAGAGGGATATGAAGAGGGCAGGATCTCTAACACCAAAGGAGAACAGAGCTCCAAAGAGGAGGACATTGCCCAGGACATGAAAGAGCAAGGAGAGTCTAGCAAATTTGCCAGCTGAGAGGTTGCCTGAGATTCTATTTTTCTTTATGGTAAAATTTATAAATGCTGCATTTTCTACACATTTTTTACTTTGATGAACATTAATTGAGTATCTGTTATTATGTCAGCAGTTTGGCAGGCTCTATAAACCACACAACAATCCTATGAGGTGGACAATCTAATTTTCTCAAATTTCAGATAAGAAAACGTAAATTTAGAGACTTGTCAGCCACACAGATATTAAGTGACAGAAGCAGGAAAGACTGACTCATTCCTTTAATCATCAACAGAGTATTCACCGAGTGCATACCACATACAGGTATGTGCTAGATGCTGGGGTCCAATAAGGAACAATTGCTTGGATGCTGCTAAAAAAGCAAGTTTGAAGAGGATAGAAAAGTAGTTGCTGGATTTGGCAGGATGGAAGTCACTGATGAGATCAAAATGCGCATATCACTGAGTGACAGGATCCAGGGTAGTATAGACTGAAGTGTAAATGGGAGGTGAGAAGTAGAAACAGTGTATAGGCAGAGTTTTTTTTTTTAAATCCTCACCTGAGGATGTTTTTCTATTCATCTTCAGATAGAGTGGGGGCGGGGGGAGAAAGAGAGAGAGAGAGAAACATGGATGTGAAAGAGACACATTGATTGGTTGCCTCCCACACAATCCCAACCAAGGATGGAGACAAACTGCAACCGAGGTACATGTTCTTGACTGGAATCGAACCCGCGACTCTTTGGTCTGCGGGCCAACACTCTAACCACTGGCCAAACCAGCCAGGGTAGGCAAATTTTTAAAAAAAGAAATCTGGAGAAGTTATATGGGGTAAATAAAAGACTTTTCCAAGAAAAGTACTGGAGCTTGAGAACAATTCACTAGAAAGGAAAAGAATAAGCTATAAATGTTTTTTCTTTCTTAATTTTTAGAGAGAGAGGGAGAAAGAGAGACAAATAGAACATGTCCCTGGCTCAAAAGTTATCCCCAAAGCAAAAGAACATGGTTCTGACAGTAAGAACTGGTCCCTACTGCTTTGGCCCTTCCCCATACACACTTAAGGCCACCTCCCTTGGTCCTATAATCCCAAAAATTTAAAAATGACACTCACGTCATCCAACAATTTGCTTCCCTCTAAGTCCATTTTAGAAAGTTCTCGAAATGCTTCATCTCCCACAAAGCAAATTTCATGCCCATCCTACACAAAAATACAAAAAAACAAAAGAAATTTGGCAAAAAGACACCTCAGAAGAAAGCCCTGGTGCAGCCCACCCCCTTCCCGAGTAATACTTACAGGGTCAGCCAGAATGACCACTTGCACTGTGGCTTTCCCGGGGGTATCCAGACTCACCAGGGGAGTCAGAATCTTCTGTTTCTCCCTTTTCATCAAGTCCTCTAAGTCAGGCAGCTTGAGGAAAACAAAAAGGAAAAGTAAACTAGGGGTCATGTACCACTGTCAGGCCATGGTCCTCATCAGCCCTAGAGAAATATCAGATCAATCAGAAAGAACCTGGGAGCCACTCATTTGATTTTATTATTTCAGCCACTTGCTCGAGACCACTATTAAACTTGATACCAAAGCCACAATCAAAATGAACCTAAAGAAGGGGAGGCCCACAGATCACAGCGGTTGAACTAGCTAGTCACAGAGCTTAAATAAAAGATCTGGTACCAAACATTACCTCTGTCTGGGGGCAAGAAAAGGCTATTCTTCCAAAAGCTGCTGCATGATTAATCACACCCTTGATACCCTGGAGCTCCAGCTTACACTGAAAAGAAATAAGAAAGTGGGTTTGGTTCATTTTTTAGAACAGGTTATGTGGTTAACATTTTTCAAAGATTACTAAAGCAAGAAAGCTACTCTCACTCCAGAGGCAACCAGTCAGCAGTTTCCTGTGTATACTCCTAGACCAGCGGTTCTCGACCTGCGGGTAGCGACCCTTTTGAGGGTCAAACGACCCTTTCACAGGGGTCGCCTAAGGCCATCAGAAAACACATATTTCTGATGGTCTTAGGAACCGAGACACTGCTCCTCTACCCGTCTCCAGGCGGGTCCACCCACATGCAGATACGCCCACATACAACATGAGGAACTGGAATAAAGGGTCACGGCATTAGGAAGGTTGAGAACCACTTTTCTAGACCCTGGTATGCACATATCTTTTCTGTCCCTTGTTTTTCTCCAATTAATGTTACCATAGCAGCACACAGACTCATCTCATTCTTCCTGATAGCTGCATAGTAACCCATTCTATGGATGAACCATAAATCACAGAACTATTCTGCTAATCCCTAGGACATTTAGGTTATTTCTTATATGTGCTATTATAAATAATGCTGCAACAGATAACCTTGTACACAGTTCTTTGTGAACATATATGATGAGTATGTAAAATCAATTCCTAGGAATAGATCTACTGGGTCAAAGTGCAAAGACTAAATCGTGCTCAAATGCTGGGTTATTTTTTAAAAGAAAAAGATAAAAATACATTATCATTACAGCATTAAATCTTGTCTACATCTCTTCTGACTCAGCAATCCCCTTTTGAAAGGATAGAACCCAAAATATCTAAGTGCTGAGGTTATCAGCAATTTTTTATTTTCTTCTGTTTATCTGTATAAATATTATTTTTTATTTATTTTTATTTTTTTATCCTCACCCGAGGACATTTTTCCATTTTTTGTTCAGATAGAGTGGGAGGAAGAGAGAGAGAGAGAGAGAGAAACATCGATGTGAAAGGGACACATCGAGTGGTTGCCACCCACAACCCAACCAGTGCTGGGGACAAACTGCAACCGAGGTACATGCCCTTAGAGGGAATCGAACCCGGGTCTCTCTAGACCGCAGGTTGATGCTCTAACCACTGGCCAGGGCTATCTGTATAAATATTAAATTACTATGAGGAAATTAAGGGAATAGCCTTCATGTTAACTTCATGTATAAGCCAAATTCAAAGTAACAGCTTATTTCTCTCCACGATCACTCACCTGGTTATCAGCATAGCCCAGCAAAGCCCTTTGTTTCTTTTCATCTTTTTCATAAATTTTCATTCCCAGGAGATCAGACCAGTAGTGCAATGACTTCTGAAGATTAGACACTGCTAGAGTTACTTTTAATACAGGATCTGTATGTAGGGTAATAAAACAGCAGGAATGGATAGATCAGTGCAATGGAATAGAACCAAAAGGCCAAAACAGGCTCAAGTATATATAAGAACTTAGTTTATGATAAGAAAGGAATTTTAAGTCAGTATGAAAGGGCACATTATTCAATAACTGGCTTCTCATTTAGTGGGGAAAGTCGCACCTTTAAACTAAATAGCAAAATGCATTCCTGATGGCTAAAAGAATTAAGTTTTAAAAAATGAAACCATAAAAATACTGGTATCAGGTGATTATTTATACAATTTTGGAGTGGAAAAAGACTTTTTATAAAACCTTACACAAGATATAAGAACCAAGAAAGAAAAACTGCTAGGTTAATTACATGAATGGAAAACTCCTAGACAACAAAAGCCAAAACAAGGATTACAATAAAAATTAAAGAGTAAACAACAAAGTAGGAAACATTTGTTTTTGCAACATATATGAAAAAAGTCCTTATTAGTGAAGTCACCTTTAAACATTAGTAGGAAAAAGATGACTATACTAGCAAAACAGGCAAAAGACACAGAATTAGACTGGTCAATGAACATGTGAAAAAAATATTCAACGTCATGAATATTCAAAGAAATTAGAATTCAAATAAAACATTTAGCTATCTAATTGGCAAATAACTTTATATATATATTTTTCTAATTTTCTTTTTGTTAGATATTTCACCTTTTTTACCCCATTGACACTCCCCTCCCCACCCTACCCCGCCCCATCCCCGGCTTAGTTGTCCATGTCCATTGGACATGCATACATGCATATAAGTTCTGTGGTTTATCTCTTCCCACCCCCCCACCCCCTCTTCTGAGGGATGTCAGTCTGTGCCCTACTTCCATGTTTCTGGGTCTACCGTATTCCTCAGACTGTTATGTTCATTATATTCCGTATATAAGTGAGATCATGTGGTATTTGTCTTTTTCTGCTTGGCTGATTTCACTTAGGATAATACTTTCCAGGTCCCTCCATGTCGTCTCAAAGGATAAGAGATCTTTCTTTCTTACAGCTGCATAGTATTCCATTGTGTATATGTACCACAGCTATTTTATCCATCCGTCTACTGATGGACACTTGGGCTGTTTCCAGATCTTAGCTATTGTAAATAGTGCTGCTATGAACATGGGGGTACATATATTCTTCCTGATTGGTGTTTCAGGCTTCCTAGAGTATATTCCTAGAAGTGGGATCACTGGGTCAAATGGAAGTTCAATTTTTAATTTTTTGAGGTAACACCATATTGTTTTCCTCAGTGGCTGCACCAGTCTGCACTCCCACCAGCAGTGTACTAGAGTCCCCTTTTCTCCACACCCTTGCCAACACTTGTTGTTTGATGATTTGTTGATGGCGGCCATTCTGACAGGTGTGAGGTGATACCTCATTGTTGTTTTAATTTGCATCTCTCTGATGATTAGTGATGTTGAGCATTTCTTCATATGTCTCTTGGCCATTTGTATGTCCTGTTTGGAGAGGTGTCTATTCAGCTCCTCTGTAATTGGCAAATAACTTTAAAAGTGCTGACTGTGATAGTGCAGGGGGAAATCACAACCATATAAAACTAGAAGAGTGTAAACCATTTCTGTGGAACAATTTGACAGAATATATCAAAAGCCTAAAAAATATACACTGATTTTATTTTTTTAGAAACAGGAGGAAAAGAGAGATAGAAACATCAATGTGAGAGAGAAGCACAGACCCACCTGCACACCCCCTACTGGGAATCAATCTGCAACCAGGGCATGTGCCCTGACCAGGAATCTAACCAGGCCCTCTCAGTCCATGGGATGACGCTTAATCCACTAAAAAAATATACACTGATTTTAAAAGAACAACCCCATTTTCAGCAATTAAAGATGTAATTGTGCATATATGAAGGGCTTTCATCACAAAAGCATTCATCTCAGTGTTGCTTATCACAAGGAAACGCTAGGGACAACACAAATACCCAACAACAGAGAATTGTTTCTCATCCTACGATGCAATGCAATACAATGGAATCCTTACAATGGAATATGAATAACAATGTACATATTTAATTATATATATACATTTTTCGACTTTATTTTTATTGTTGACACTATGACATGTGTCCCCATTTTCTCCCCCTTTGCCCATTTCACCCAGCCCCTGCACCCCCTTCCCTCTGGCCATTAGCACACTGTTGTCTGTGTTTATGGGTTATGCACATAGTGATATTTTTTGTTTTTAATCCTCACCCGAGGATATTTTTCCATTTATCTTCAGGTAGAGAGAGAGGGAGAAAAAGGGAGACAGAGAGAAACACTAATGTGAAAGGGACACATCGACTGGTTACCTCCCACGAGACCCCGACCAGGGCCAGGGACAAACTGCAACCTAGGTACATGCCCTTAATAAAAGATTGGAAATCTATACTTTAAAATGTTAACAGTGGTCATCTCTGGATATATGGGTAGTGTTCTCTTATTTATTTATTTATTTTTGCTTATCTGTTTGTCTAGGAGAAAAATCTACTTTTTGGTAAAAAAAAATAAAATAAAAGTTATATGAAAACACTTACCATTATTGGAAACTTTTATATTGTAAAGTGACTTTCTGCAGTGCTGTTCCAAGTCTATACCTGCCTATGATAAATCAATACATTGTCCTTCTGTTTTCATAGCCTTGGTCCCATTTGCTAGAATAGCAATTCATGACCTAAGGCAAGATGCTTCTCACAGGTCTCTCTGGCTGGCAGACTGTTTCAGTTTTCCGGTTTATTGAGAAATCAACAGATTTCAGCCGGCTCCCAAGGGATGCAGGGGCAGGAATGGTAACAAATGGGTGAAACTAAAGATAATGAGTGATTCAAAGGAAGGGTGGACACCAGCTAGAGTGATAGATTTGACTATATTACCATTCAGAAATTAATGCCCTAGCTCTGGCCGGTGTGGCATTGATCCCTTACACCAAAGGGTCAAAGGTTCTATTCCCGGTCAAGGGTACATAGCTGGGTGGCAGGTTTGATCCCCAGGCCCGGTTGGGGCAAGTGCAGGAGACAACCAATTTATGTGTCTCTATCACATCGATGTTTCTCTCTCTCCCCCATCCCTATGTCCCTTCCACTCTCTTTAAAAATCAATGGAAAAAATATCCTTGGGTGAGGATTAACAACAACAACAACAAAGAAATCAATGCCCTAAAGGTACTAATATTCCAAAGGACAAATACATTTTAGGATTATGGGGCTTGCCATTATATGTTGAAACATCAAGATTAGGGGGAAAATGTACAGTGGAACAGTGACAGGAGTTAAGTTTTAAAGTTAGTATGTGAAGCAGCAATCACCTATCAACAAAAATCATCATAACAATCCCTTAAATCACTGGTGAAGAACAGAAATACCACCTCTCAGCAAGTCCCACAGTGCCAGTCCCACACTGGAACACCAGGTGAAAAGCAAGTAACATTCAACACAATAATCAGACTCGGTATGAGGGAATTCTGGGACTTGAGGCAGACCAGTAGAGAAAAAAAAATAGTTTCCCATCTCAGGTCCACTTAGGGGTATGATTTCACTGAGTGAAATGACAGGCAGAATTGCTCTTGCTACGCACCACTCTTTTTTTTCTTTTGGCAGAGCGGGTAGCAGAATGTGCAAGAATGAAATACACATATGAAATACACATCATGCAATTTCTTCCCTGCTCCCTGTGGCAGGCAGTGTGGTGGGCAGCTCCTCACTTCCATTCCTCCCTCACTCACCGAGCACCAGCACTATAGTTTGGAAACTGACCTCAGTGGGAGAATATGATTAACTGATCTAAGGATAATCCTATTTCTCCTGGCAGCGACTGGTTCATGAGCCTGCAAGTGAATTGAATCTGGCCAGGAAGTTTGCTGAAAGATTCTAGGAAAGTTTTGCTCTGCTCTTAAAAGAGAACAACAGGAAGTAGGTTTCTCCCTCTCTTACCAGGAGAGAACGTGGGCGCACATAGCTGTAACTGCTACTGGCAGCCACCCTACCACAAGCAGGGAACCAGCTCTAGAAGAAGGGGACCCCTGCGGACAAGAGAATAGAAACAGGAGATCTGGGTTCTTTTCTTTTTATCCTCACCCGAGGACATTTTTCCATTTTTTGTTCAGATAGAGTGGGAGGGAGAGAGAGGAACAGAGAGAGAGAGAGAAACATCGATGTGAAAGGAACACATCGAGTGGCTGCCACCCGCACGACCGACCAGGGCCGGAGACAAACTGCAACCGAGGTACGTGCCGTTAGCGGGAACCGAACCCAGGTCTCTCAGGACTGCAGGCCAACGCTCTAATCGCTGAGCCAAACCGGCCAGAGCAAGATCTGGGTTCTTAATGCCATTGCTGAGCTGCTGTATTAACAAAAGCTGAAATCTTTCCTATCTATAGAACGCCTTGTGAGCCAAAACATTTTCTTATTGTTCAAGCTAGTTTGAATTGGGTTTTGTTATTTGCAGCTAAAAGTATCCTAAATAGCAGCATTACCAGTAGAACAAAACCAGTCTAGATCCACTATAAAGACCTCATACAAGTACATGATTTCTCATGGCACAAATAACAACACTGGCTTGAGAAAGACATGTTATGTCAATAGAGAAAGACTCCACAGGAGAAAGAAATCTGGCTCCCTCTCTCCGTCCATCAAAGATGCCTTTAGACCAGCGGTTCTCAGCCTAAGGGTCGAACGACCCTATCACAGGGGTCGCCTAAGACCATCGGAAAACATATTTCCGAAGGTCTTAGGAACCGAGACAACGCTCCTCTATCTGTCTCCAGGTGGGTCCGCCCACATGCAGATACGCCCACGTACAACATGAGGAACTGTATTAAAGGGTTGCGGCATTAGGAAGGTTGAGAACCACTGCTTTAGACAGAGGGCTTCTATTAGTATAATTACCTGACTGAGGTGGACTTCGATCCTGCAGATAGAACTTATATCCTCCTGGGGCCTCAGTTTCAAAAACACCTTCTGCAACTTCTCTGAGTGGCCACTTCAGCTTCCTGGCATTGCTGACAGCCTCACTAGAAGCGAGTGTGATACCCTATGACAAACAGCAATATCATCCAAGTGTATAACCACCAGAGATCTTCTATGGAACACAATAACGAAACAAAACACCATCAACTTTACATTAAGGGGGTTTGATCCAGTTCAGTGACTGAAAGTAATCTCACAGGGTGATTTGATCATACATTTCTAATGGGGCAAGTCATAGTGGATAGTCATGCTCCAGGCCTATAACATCTTGAGTAAAAGGTTTTAAGCAAGCCCTGTCCACTGTTTCTGTGCATCTAGGTTAACACGCCTTTGAAATGCCAAAAGGATTCCTAGACCCCTCAGAGGGGTAACCACTCTCAAGGGAGCACATAATCTTGTTAACTATCCTGTACCTTACTTTCCACCCCACTTCATGTAATCTTCCTTATATTCCTTCCTTAATTCCAAATGTATAAAAAAAACTGCAAAACTAATTCTTCAGAGCATTTGAGATCTTGTTTCCTGACAATGTAGTCAGTTTGGCTCAAATAAACTCTCATAAACGTTCTCTACAGGTTTGGGCATTTCTTTTTTTTTTGTGGTATGTGCCCCTAGTGGGAACTGAACCCAGGACCCTCTGAGCCAAACTGGCCAGGGCTGGGCATTTCTTATGTTGACACCAAGTCACCCAAGAATTACTTGGCATTCAAAATTTCCTTCTAGCAATTTTAAAGTAGATTTTGGACATTTTTCTCCTACACAGATTCCAAACTTAGTGAATTGTGGGACAGAAATTCAAATGCCATTGAATTAAAACCAAAGGTAGTATCTCCTAATTTTAAAGATCTAGTTGGAGAAATTTATTTTTGCTTTTTAAACAAAAATATCTATACCAACTATTAATAAGACATTTTAAAATTTAAATTTAATCAAAATACCTAAAAATGTCTACTCATGACTTCTAATAAGGCCAGCTTGGATTATGGCAACAGCCTTACTCTCTGCCTCCAGTCTTGTCAATCCACCAGCCACTCTGCAGCCAGAGTAAACTTTTCGTTTTTTTTTTCTTTATTGATTTGAGAGAGAGAGAGAGAGAGAGAGAGAGAGAGAGAGAAACATCAGTGACAGAGAACATTGATTGGCCACCTCCTGCATGCTTTCCACCAGGGATGTGGCCCACAACCAGGGCATGTGCCCTGACCAGGAATCGAACCAGCGACCTCTTGGTGCACGGGCTGATACTCAACCACTGAGCCACACTGGCCGGGCCAGAGTCAACTTTCTAAAACACACCCTACAGTCTGTTCTTAAGACAGCAATACCCACGCTGTATCCTTAAAACCTTCTCGAATTTTTCTTTGACTAGGATTGGTAATAGCCCAGCCCAATTTTAACGGTCCGCTACAGAACTACAGAGAAAGTATTTCTCAGATGGTCTTCAGGACCTGACCAGACCTCTCAAGGTTCAGTCATTACTTTAGAGGTGTTCGTCTCCTTCAAAGTTGTCTCTAAGTCTTCAGTTTGATTCCAAAATACAGGGAGAACACATTTCATTCTGAAGCCAGGGTATCCAAGCAGTTGTTTTTTTTATCCTCACCCTAGGAAATTTTGTTTTTCCATTTTTTGTTCAGATAGAGCAGGAGGGAGAGAGAGAGGGAGAAACATCAGTGTGAAAGGGACACATCGAGAGTTGCCACCCACACAACCCAACCAGGGTCGGGGACAAACCGCAACCGAGGTACGTGCCCTTAGCGGGAACCGAACCCGGGTCTCTCCGGACCACAGGCCAACGCTCTAACCACTGAGCAAAACTGGCCAGGGCCAAGCAGTTTTGTTTTAAATAGAAAACATCATAAAACTAATCACTAAACTATATCCAAAGGCCATCAATTCAGCATTCATCATACCTACAGCTATATTAGTGATCTCAATAAAAGGTATAGCCAAAAGTCTAGAAGAAAATGATATTTACCATAAAGTCATTGCCAAGCTTGTAGTTTCCAATACCATAATTGTAAGTCAGTTCTGCAACAAAATGATCATCCTCAGGTCCAAATCCCACCATTGTTTTGCTCCATTTCCCATCATATGGCCTAGAAAAATAAAAGAAAATTAATCCAATGATCTCAGACAAAATCTTTCTCAGGCCCACCACCAAAACACTGTTGGGACAGAGGGGTGGGCAAGTCTCTTCTGGTCCTCTAGGTACCCATAAGGATGAGATGACCTCTGCTGGTATTAAGAGCAATTATGGACAGTGCTCATGGGCCCATCACCAAAGGCTCCAAAGATCATCTGTTTAGCACTTACTTGAGGAAAAGATTCATTTACCTTTTCTTTAAAGTAGGAAAGAGAATTCTAGAAAGGCAGTCCTCCATGCTGACCTTTTTTTTTTTTTTTTTGCGTATCCATCAACAAGCATGTAATTCCCACCAGGCCTTGGAATTTCCCAGCTTTCCATGGTACTAAGCTTAAGAGATACTTGATAACCAATGTCGCCCCAATAAATTAAAAAAAAAGAAAAAAAGATGCTTGATAAGACATTGTTTCATCTATAGCATATACTGACTTATGTTCCTGAAACTGCCCAATTGACTACCTCCTTAATTTATTCCACTGCCTTACATTCACTTTGAGAAACTGTTTTCTGTGTTCCAGGGGTATTCAGAGCCTAAAGGAGATTTTAAGAAACAAGGTGTCACCCTGGCTGGTTTGGCTCAGTGGTTACAGGGTTGGCCTACAGACCAGTTTTGGGTTTGATTCTGGTCAAGGGCATGTACCTTGGTTGCAGTTTGGTGCCTGGTCTTGGTCGGGATCGTGTGGGAGGCAACCAACTGATGTGTCTCTGTCACATCAATGTCTCTCTCTCTCCCACTCTATTTGAAGATAAATGGAAAAATATCCTTGAGTGAGGATTAAGAAAAAAAAGAAACAAGGTGTCATACCCATTACAGGTAGCTTTGCAGCCTTCTTCAAATTCCTCATGCCGCAGAATCTGGTAAGGGAATTAGAAAAAAATTGTAAAGTTTTGCTTGTACTACATACAGCATATTTAGTACAAACTAAAATAATCAAAACACAGACATAATCATTTGTAAGCTTTACTTATAAAACAAACAAGATAATAAGCTTCATATTTTTCTCAGGCTAAAAGTAGTGAGGAAGAACAGCTTGATACCAAGGGCCAGGCAACCAAGCAAAGTTGTGAAATCTATTTATATTGAAAAGCTGTGCTATACAGTTTTTTTGTTTGTTTGTTTGTTTTTTAAGTGGCCTTCAGCATTAGAAAAGCCTGGTGTGAGAGATTCATTGTCCCTTAGTAGCTGTGTTACCCTGAGACCATTGCTTAAGATCTGGGTCTCCTAATACGTTGTGAAAATGGATAATTTATTACAGCACAGAATCTAGTACGCAGTAAACTCTCAATGTGTTAGTTTCTATTTTCCTTTTTGATTCTCATTGCTACTGCTCCAGTTCAATCTTCCACCACTTCACACACAGATTTATTGATCTCCTTCCTTAATACCACTGTGGACAAAAGAGGAGCTCTATAATAAATCTGACAAGTTCAGTGACTAAAAATAACCTCACATTGTGATCTGATCATAAATTTCTAACTGGGCAGGTCATGGTGGGTAGTCCTGTCCCAAGCATATAATTTCTTCAGTAAAAAGTTTATCTTTACCTTAAGCAAGCACTGTCCATTGTTTCTGTGCATCTAAATTAACACAGCCTTGAAATGCCTCTTTTCAAGACCCTTCAGAAGCATAACCATCCTCAAGAGAGAACTTGATCTTGTTAACTAACTATCCTGTAATCCAACTCCCCACCTTGCCTTCTCCCACCTTCAAGTACTTCCTTACATTCTCTCCTTCATTCCAAATGTATAAAGGAAACTGCAAAACTGTCATTCTCTGGAGCATCTGAAATCTTCATCCCCAGCATTGTGACATGTGTCAGTTTGGCTGAATTAAACTTTTTTTTTTTATAAATATGTTTTTATTGATTTTTTTAGAGAGAGAGGGAGGGAGAGAGAGACAGAAACATTGATGTGAGAGAAAAACATTGATCAGCTGCCTCCTGCACGCCCCCTACTGGGGATGGAGCCCACAACCCAGGCGTGTGTCCTGACTGGACTCTAACTGGGACCTCTCAGTCCATGGGACGATGCTCAATTCCCTGAACCACACCAGCTGGGCTCAAATCAACTTACAACAAAAGCTCTCTACAGGTTTGGACATTTCTTACATCGACATGACCATAAAACTAGGACTCTAAAGCGCAGCTCTGATCACATTACTCAGAGGCCACTTCCAGGTGTTGGAGAGAACGGGTTCTGGTTTCACACTTAGATCTGGGCTGCTGAGAGGAGTCTGAGCATTCACCCAGAGAGGCGGAGTATTCAAAAAAGACCACTCAAACCACCCCTGAGACGAACAGCTCTCGCTGATTATCTAAACCGAAAGGCTCCAAACCGGCAGGCTGAGTTATTAGTCGCTGAGATTTTTATTTACTGTCTTTCCCACCAGACTGGAAGCCCCACAAGGGCCGCAGCTCAATACATATTTGTGAATGAATATACATGAAAGAACGTGTGCGGGCACACAGCCGACGACTGATAAGCGAGCGCCCTCTTTCAAAGGCCGTCTAACCCGAGGATTCGAAACTTCCTGAAGCTGGAAACCCGACAGGGCCAACGGGAAGTCAGACACCCCGGTTCTGGCTGAACCCCATTTCTCTCCTCTCTCGGCCAGGCGTGGCTCAGCCGCCGCGCCGCCCTCGCGCGCCAGTCCCCCTCGGCCCCGTCCGCACCTTCATCCCCAGGACATCACGGTAGAAACTCGCCGTCTGGAAGCGGTTTCCCACTTTGAACACGAAGTGCAGAGCCCTCCGAGCAGTCATGACCCCACCACTACACAACCGTCACGCACACAACCGTCACGTACTCAGCGCCGTCCCGCCCACCGAGGCGGTGACGTCATTGGGCGCCGCCGGCGCACGCTCGTGACGCAGCCCAGGGCGCCGGGGAAGATGGCGATCCTGGTGAGGACCGCGTGTTGGGCCCCGCGACCGTTGCTGCCGGTGCTCCAGACTTGGGACCTCGACCCCCGGCGCTGGGTCCGGGCGCTGCGGCGGAGCCCCGTGAAAGTGTTTCCGTCGGGACAGGTGGTGGACCGGAAGCCCGGCCAGGGGAAGCAGCCCCGGAAGGCGGCGGCTGAGGCCAGCCCCCACGCGCAGCCACTGAAGCAGCCCTCTCCGGCGCCCCAATCCCAGACGCCCAGTACTTGGGAACAGTCTGGGCTTCGCTACGATAAGGCTTTACCCGGGGACAAAAGGCTGAGGTGTGTGTTCCTAAACCTTATAAAGTATTTCTCTTCCCGCTTCACAGCGGAACCTTGACCTCTTTCCTCCAGTTGGAGGACTTACTCCAGGAACACCTGCTGGTTTTCATTAGGCACGGAGCGCGGAACAAGTATCTACCGCGGATAAGTTTGTTTCTGTCTCTGTTAGAACTAGGTGTATCTCTGTATTTGGCATGTTTGGTAACCAGTCTTTTTTGTTTCCACCCACAGCAGTGTAATGACAATAGTTAAATCCAGGCCATTTCGGGAAAAGCAAGGGAAGATTCTGCTGGAAGGTCGTAGGCTGATCGCAGACGCTCTCAAGGCTGGTGCTGTGCCTAAAGTTTTCTTCTTTAGCCGGGTGGAATACCTAAAGGAGCTTCCCGTTGATAAGCTGAAAGGTGTCAGCCTCATTAAGGTGAAATTTGAGGATATCAAGGAATGGTCCGACCTAGTAACACCACAAGGAATAATGGGTCAGTTGTTGTACAGTGTGTCACTAGAAATAGAGACCTAGGATTATTTTTTATACTTGTTTTAGGGTAACCCATTTTATTTAAACCGAAATCAAAATATTATTTCCTAACTATTTTTTAAGATTCCCAGAAAAGCCCTGGCCGGTTTGTCTCAGCGGTTAGATCCTCGGCCTGCGGTCCCCAGAGACCCGGGTTCGGTTCCTGCTAAGGGCATGTACCTTGGTTGTGGTTTGTCCCGGGCCCTGGTTGGGTCTTGTGGGTGGCAGCCACTCAATGTGCCCCTTTCACGTCGATGTTTCTTTATCTCTCTCTCTCTCTCTCCCCCCCCCCCCCTCCGTCCCTCTCCCCTTCCCCCCCTCCTACTCTATCTGAACAAAAAAATGGAAAAATGTCCTCAGGTGAGGATTAAAAAAGAAAAAAAGATTCCCCAAAAAAATACGGTTCTCAAATCTTATATAAATCATGCACCTTACAGTATTTTTAGTGGAAACTGCAGCCAGTTTTTCATAATCATTTGTATTATGGCTCTTTATTCCCCACATCTTATTTTTTTAATCCTTACCTGAGGATATTTTTCCATGTATCTCCAGATAGAGCAGGAGGGAAGGAGGGAGGAAGAGAGAGAGAGAATCGATTGGTTGCCACCTCCACTACCCCAACTGGGGCCGGGGAGAATTGCAACCAAGGTACATGCCCTTGGTCAAAATTGAACCCAGAACTCTGGTCTGCGGGCTGACGTGCTAACTGCTGAGCCAAACCAGCCAAGGCTATCTTTTTTTGTTTTTTAGGTCCCTTCTTTAAACTTTAATGTTTAAAAATTAAGGAAATGTTTACCAAAAGATTTAGCCTTCCTCTTCCACAAAACCTCTGCCAGTGTGGTGGTACCTATCATTGACTCTCTTTTCTAGAAGCAAGTCTGAGCAGTAAGCTACAATTATTGCCTTATTTAGCCCATTGAACAGGAAATCTTGTCTTCATTTGGTTGAATCTAACTAAAGGTTTTATGTAACTGTGATGTCTGTTAGTACTTAGAAAGCTTTTTCTAAATCTGGAAAGACTAAATTCTTTATACCTTTTTGACATTGGAGTTATATTTAACGTCACACTTGAATGGTGGTAAGTGTAGAGGTTTCTCTTGGATAGTAAGGGACAGTTGGGGCAGGGGGAATTATCTTCAAGATTCTAATGTTTATTCCAGGGCCCATTATACCAGTTGTGCCTGTGGTTCCCCCTGTAATGGGCTCACTGTGCAGGTATTAGTTGGGAGAGAAAATTCTGGGGACTATCCCTTGTTTCTGTAATCCAGCATGTCACAGGAATCTGTGCCTCTGTGCTCAGAACTATCCCCTAGGGTGGGGACTTGAACTATTAAAGTTTTCCACCCACTCTAAGTAACAGTACTCTTAATTAGCTACACTTCTAAACATTACTCCTTGCTACAGTGAAAGTATCACTCATTTTTACCATGCTTGCCACTTTGGAAGTATGTACTAACTGTGGCTAGCCCATCCTGGACTTCAATAGCCTCTTTGTCACTATGACTGTTGTTGTGATTTCATAGTTTTTAAAAATATATATTATTTAGCATGTCCTTTTTATCTTTTATTTCAGATTTGAGAAGGGGGCAAAGGGAGAAATAGGCAATATCTAGCACTACCTGTCAGACTTCTGAAATCCAGTAATGTAAGTGGGGCCGCTAGAATTTGGGAGTTCCCCTCACTTTAGCAGTTCAGGCAGAAGTTAAAGGACTTTTAAGGTTCCCCACACCACCGAATGCTCTGGTGGCTATCTGTGACTCTTAAGTGCAGGATTTTTTTTATAGCACACAAATGCCTGATACCATTCCATTGCTTTCATTGATAGGGTAGGTACAAGTATGTATGTGTTCTTGGTGTGAATAAATTGGAATAGCTTTTGGGGACGGCAGTTTGGCAATATCAATTATGATAGCGCACACGCACCATCTATTTGTTTAAATTATAGGTGATTTTCCTAGGGAAATACTTGGACATGCACAAAGAGTCATACAGGGATGTTTATTGCAGGGTTGTTTATAATGGGGAAAATTGAAAATAATCTAGATGTCAGTCAGTTGAGGAAGAGTTAAATAAATGTGGTACATTCAAGTTACAAAATAATAACATGCAGCAGTTAAAATAAGGTAACTCCAAATGTATTGATGTGGTAAGTTCTCCAAGAGACATTATAGAGTTAGATAAGTGGGTTACAGAATAATACAGAGTATTTTAAAAAATCTTTTTTTCCTTTATTGATTTTTAGAGAGGAAGGGAGAAGGAGAAAGAGATAGAAAGAAACATCGATGAGAGAAAGCATCAATTGGCTGCCTCATGCATGCCCCCCACTGGGGATTGGGCCTACAACCTGGGCATGTGCCTTGACCAGGAATCGAACCGGCGACCTCTTGGTGCATGGGTCGATGCTCAATCACTGAGCTACACCGGCTGGGCAGAGGATGATTTTTTTTTTAATGTAGAAGAGTAAAAGCACCTATATATGGATAGATGTACATATCTATAGGTAGGTGCATGGAACAAGTTCTGAAAGGATAGGATACACTCCAAGATTGGAAGCGATTATGGTGGGGAGGGATCACTCTTAGGACTTTCTGTTTGAATGCTTTCAATCAGAATGTATTCATGTAATTAAGAATATAGGAAGTGATAAGTAAATGAAAAGTCAGATTATGCCCTTTGTCCACATTAGGCAAGTGAACTGCCTGTTTTATTTCCTCAGGGATTTTTGCCAAACCTGATCATGTTAAGATGACATTCCCAGAGACTCAGCTTCGCCACTCACTGCCCTTATTATTGATTTGTGACAATCTCCGTGATCCTGGGAACCTGGGGACGATTCTGAGATCTGCTGCTGGGGCAGGCTGCAGCAAAGTATTACTCCTCAAAGGTAAGAGTGCATGTGACTGGATGGACTGGGTGGCCATTTGTAAGTGAGCTGGCTCTATGGGTAGACATACCTAGATTTGAATTTTGGATCTGCCCCTTATTTAACTACATGTTTGTGAGTGATATTTTCCTCATCTGTAATGTAATTGTGTCAGTTTCCTCATCTGTAATGTGGGTATGATAACAGAATCTACCTGGTAGGGTGGTTTTGAGGATTAAGTGACATGATGCACATATAGTGCTTAGCACTGTGCCTGGCATATAGCAATTCAGTAAATGTTGATTGTCTTTTAAAATTATTTTCTTTTTTTTTATCCTCACCCGAGGACATTTTTCCTTTTTTTTTTTTTTTGTACAGATAGAGTGGGAGGGAGAGAGGGGAAGAGAGAGAGAGAGAAACATCGACGTGAAGGGACACATCGAGTGGCTGCCACCCGCACGACCAACCAGGGTCGGGGACAAACTGCAACCGAAGTATGTGCCCTTAGCGGGAACCGAACCCAGGTCTCTCCGGACCGCAGGCTGACGCTCTAACCGCTGAGCCAAACTGGCCAGGGCTCTTTTAAAATTATTTTGATACCTGCTAGGTTATTAAAGAGAGAACTTAAAATCAATCAGGGAAAGAAGTAGATGCCAGTTTTAACACTTGGTTTCAAGTCCTTTATTTAATGATCCTGAGTCCCCAAATTGTTGGGTGTATGAAACCATTCTAATTGTTTGACATTCTGAATCCTGTGAAAGGAATGATTTCAACAGAGTGCAGTTATGAATTGTGATATGTTTCCCTTAGCCTCAGAAATCAAACACCCCCCACACAAATTAGCTTCATTACATTTCTTTTCTGTTTTCTCTCCTTAGAAATAGGGATTAGTAAGCTTGGTTCTAAACAGACAAGCCTAAAATGCCTATTACAACTTAGGGGGAGGGTGGGAGGGAGAGGATCATTCATCAGAAACACTGAAGTTACCTCTCAGTGTAAACTAGTACTGGCACCCATTGCTGAGACCAGCCTAAATTGCTCCTTTTAACTGTTCCCCTAGTCACTCGTTCGAGTACATTTCTCTGCCAGCATGAGAGTTAGGTGCTGGGGTTTCATCATCAGTACCCACTTACCTGCCACACCGGTGAGAGCTCTGAAAGCGGGTGTGGTTTTGGAAATGTACCTACAGAATCCAGGTGGTATGGTTTTCCCAGTGATGCTGGTGACTGGTGTATGAGTGGTAGGGAGCACTTGGGGTGGTGCCCAGTATTGAAGGTGAGGGGAAGTCTCACCTTACCCTGTACTCCCCACCAAGTAGAGGGCTCAACTAGACAGCTCTCCTCATGAATCTGGGCCCCTCTTTTTTTTTTTAAATCCTCACCCAAGGATATGTCTCTTATTTATCTTCAGATGGAGTGGGAGGGAGGGAAGGAGAGAGAGAGAGAAAGAGAAAGAAACATCCATGTAAGAGACACATTGATTGGTTACCTGACCAGGTCCAGGGACCAAACCACAACCGAGGCACATGCCCTTGACTGGAATTGAACCTGAGAAGGGCCAACACTGTAACCGCTGAGGCAAACCAGCCAGGGCTGGGCCCCTCTTTTTTTTTTTTTTGGTTAATTCTCACCATTTCTTTCCATTGATTGTTTTGTTTTGTTTTTAATCCTCATCTGAGGACATTTTTCCATTTTTTTATTCAGATAGAGTGGGAGGGAGGGAGGAAGGGAGAGAGAGAGAGAGAGAGAGAGAGAGAGAGACATCGACGTGAAGGGACACATTGAGTGGCTGCCACCCGCACGACCAACCAGGGCCGGGGACAAACTGCAACCGAGGTACGTGCCCTTAGAGGGAACCGAACCCGGGTCTCTCTGGACCGCAGGCCAACGCTCTAACCGCTGAGCCAAACCGGCCAGGGCGATTTTTTGTTTTTAAGAGAGAGTGGAACGAAGGGAGGGAGAGAGGAAAGGGAAGGGAGGGGAACGGCAAGAGGAAGGGAAGGGAGTAGGAGGAGGGGAGAGGGAGAAGAGAGAGAGAGAGAGAGAGAGGCATTAATTGGTTGCCTCCCACACAACCCCAGCTGGGGCTGGGGATCGAACATGCCACCCAGGTACATGCCCCTGACATGGAATCCAACCCGGGTCCCTTCGGTCCACTGGCTGATGTTCCAACTGCTGAGCCAGATCAGTCAGGGCTGGGCCCCTCTTTTAAAAATACCTTGTAATGAGGAGGCTTGTGCTAACAAGTCAGGGGAGGATGGTGGTGCTCTGGTCCTGCTGTCTCTTCAGACTGTGGTCCTGGAAAAGGCGAAATGTCTGCCAGTGCATAGAGTGGTTGGGCTATAGCACATGCCTTTACATAAAAGAGGAGTTCTTTTAGCCTTCTTACTGTAAGAGCAGGTGTGTGTGGGAATGACAAGGCTGTTGCCTTGGTTCTCCCTGGATTACTATAATTGCTTCCCATCTAATTTCCCCATCTTTCTACTATTTTCCCTGCTCCACCAATGCAACATTGACCAAATGGGTCTTTCTAAAACATAAACCAGATTCTGTCACTACTTTGTTTAAAATCCTTCAATGTCTCTTGTTTTCTAGATAAAATCCTAAACTCATACCCAGTGTACGTGGCTTCCTTTAAATTGGTCCTTGCCTGCCTTCTGCCTTATCTCCCACCACACCTACCCGTCAGTTTTCCTGCTCTACCGTACTCACAGTGTTTGGACTGTGGCTCTCTCCCCACTTCTGTAACTTTGTCTTTTGCCTGGGCCTTTCTCCAAGATCCTCCTGTCCTTCAAGATCCAGCTCAGTGTTATGTTCTCTGGGGTTTTTTTCCCCTAATAATCCTGCTTTGTACAAGGGTTTTCTGTTACTCCGTTCATGTTTCTTCTGTATCCTGAGCTCCTCGAGGTTGGGAACTTTAATGCTCTTTGTATCTCCTGTACAATGTCTGGCAGATGTGTATGGTGAATGTTGAAGGGATGAATGGATTCTGTTTCAGCATGAGCAGGAGTTCCTCCTGCAGTCCCTTTGCTGGACAGTGCCATATGGGGGAAGGCAAAGGTGCCAGGTATCAAGAAGGCTGCAGTAGGACATTTTTTGCTTTATCTCCTGATCCAGAATTAATGTGGTTTACTCCAAAGTCCTCTTGTCTGGAAAGGTTTATAATCTTAATTGGATCCTGTCTTTTATTTTCCAGGCTGTGTGGATGCCTGGGAGCCCAAAGTGTTGCGGGCAGGTATGGGTGCACATTTCCAGGTGCCCATCATCAACAATCTGGACTGGGAAACAGTGCCCAACTACTTGCCCAATGATACCCGGGTCTATGTGGCAGACAACTGTGGCCTTTATGCCCAGGCCCAGATATCTAGTAAAGCCATTGACCATGGTTGGGTATGTGATCGACAACTCTCGAAGTTTCACAAGTATGAGGAAGAGGAGGAGGAAGATCTAGAAACTGGAGCCAGTGAAGGCTGGCTCCCTGAACTTGAGGTCCAGAGTTACGATTTGGATTGGACAGAGGCGCCAGCAGCTGTGGTCATAGGTGGGGAGACCCATGGCGTGAGCCTGGAGTCACTGCAGTTGGCTGAGAGCACAGGGGGCAAGAGGCTGCTGATCCCTGTAGTGCCGGGTGTGGACAGCCTCAACTCGGCCATGGCTGCCAGCATCCTACTCTTTGAAGGGAGAAGACAGCTGCGCTTAAGGGTGGAACACTTGAGCAGAGACAGGCGTGACCGCTGAGAGGGGACATGGAAGTTATCCTTGGTTGAGGTTGTCTCCAGCTCCTCCTACACTGTTAGACTGGCAGAGCTGGTAAATGTTGGTCCCAGCAGGTAGGCATGATGCTGTTGGTTATTGGAAAAATAAGAATTTCCTTGCACTTTTGCTTATTACCAAAAATAACAAAGGTCAAAATTCTTCCCGAGATCTCCCATCGCCCCTGGTATTTTATGCATATGTGAAGGCTACAGGTGCTGGCATTCCGTAGCCAGCAGTCCTGTTCTTTCCCTTGACTGCCAGTCTCTGCAGTCGTCTGTGTGGCCCCCACTTTAACAGCCATCGTGTATCTATAACACGATCTCCCCTGGTTCTGGTGAAATAGTTTGTTGAGTTGTATTTACACCTTCTTAGCACCTCTGCAGATTATCTTTTTTTTTTTTTTTTTGGTTAATCCTTACCTGAGGATATTTTTCATTGATTTTTGGATAGAGTGGAAACATCAATGTGAGAGATACATCATTTGATTGCCTCCTGCATGACCCTGACGGGCTGGGGATTGAACCTGCAACCCAAATACATGCTCCTAACTGGGAATTGAACCTGAGACCCTTCAGTCCAGGGGCCAATGCTCTAACCACTGAGAAAAATCACCCAGGGCTACAGATAATCTTTTTTGAGGACTCTGTTCAGAAAAGGAGAAAACAGTCTTAAAATCTCCAGCTTAATCCTGCATCCGGCAGGAAAGCCTTACCCTTTTTACTTGCTTCCTGCTGTTAGCCCTACTTTATATAACACTTGATTAAATGTAATGACTGGAGTTACTTATTTACATTAATCCTCTCTCCTGTGTGGAGGAACAGGACTGCTTAGGAAAATGCCAACATTCCTGGCTGCGGTGTAAACAGAGAGCTCCTTCAAGGGGAGAGGCTGAGGTCCTGAGGATGAGAGCTTGGGACCCTTAGGCCCACAAAAACTGCAGCAAGACCCTGCACTTCTGTGAAACCCCCAGGGGACAAGGGCAAGCTAGATCCTCACCAGGTGCCAGCTGGGCTGTAGCCAGGAACATGAGGGCAAAAGCAGATAGTAATCACTCTTTTAAGTCATTATGTGAAGGTGGGTGGGCCTGAAGTCTGGGACCTAGTTCAAGCAATGCTTTTGCAGCCACAGAGAATATGGTTGGAGTTGAGGACAGTGACACTAGCAGTGTAGTTTTAATTCGTCCCTTCTCTACAGTGACACCTGTAATGGTTAGGATCCTTGGGAGCCCTTCAGCTGATCATTCCAGGGAGATTGAGTTCCTGGCATGCCCAAGAGAAACTGATCCTCATTACTTCTTCCCCTTTGGCTCCCCCAGGTCCCTGGTTAAACTTTCTCTCAAGAGAACCAAAAGATCAAGCATGACTCATGCCCCAAGTGGCAGGGTGGAATTGCTTTGGCATGTCTGAGGGGAGGGGTTTCTGCAGGAACAACCTCTGGTTGGTTGTGCTCTCCCAGGCTCACTGGACTGCTCTGGTGCCTCCCTTTGGGCTGGGCCTGCCTCGGACCCCACACACATGTCCCACAGGTTGTTCTGAAGGCCATCAGCTTTTATAAAACAGATGAGCCCACAAAGGCTAAGGTCTAGTCTGCCAGCTTCACAGCCACAATGCCCATCACACCAGCAGGCTAAACCTCGGAGGCAGCCCAGAAAACTACCACTCTGTTGACATTTGAATGTGTCTCAACACCTTGGAAAAGTGCTAAAGAAACAAGTCACTAAAAGGAAGCTTGTCCCCAGCATGAAACCAGTCTGCAGTTTCTATTCCTGGGTTACTCTTCCTGCTGACTTTTGTTACAAAATAAAAATCAATGGAAGAATGACAAACTATCCCTTGTCCTTGTTCAAAAAACAACACTGTGCAAAACAGCAGACCTGGTAAGTAATCCTAAGCCTATTTTATCCTGAGTATAAGATGGAAATGAAATTTATATCATCTTCACTTTGTGGTCAATGGCATATATACCATGCCTTGTGAGTTCCTTTTGTATTTGGTGGGCATAATTGAACGGAAGGGCGAATTTTCCTTTCTACAGGGGAAGCAAGTGAAGTTCTTGTTTGTGGAATATTGGAAATCGCTATCTTGAATTCTCAATTTTGAGGCCAACTGTGTTCTGTCACCATTTCCCCAGGAAATAACTACCGAGCAGTATATGACAAGCAAAATACTGCTTGCCTGAAAGAAGCTGTCACAAACGAGAAGGTTGGCCTAGCTGCCCCTTGCCTTTGTGCCTGAGCGTGGCTGTAATATGATTTCTGCCACAAGGTGGCAGCCACACCTCAAAACCATTTCCAACCCTGAGATGAAGTAAAGTCTCCCTCTACCATGGGGTAGTTTGCAAGCCATTTTTGTTTGTCTTTTTAATCCTCACCCAAGGATATTTTTCCATTTATCTTCAGATAGAGTTCCCACTCTATCTGAAGGGAGGGAGAGAGAGAGAGAAACATCATCGTGAGAGGGACACATCGACTGGTTGCCTCCTGCACAACCCCAACCAGGGCCGGGGACAAACTGAAACCGAGGTACATGCCCTTGGCAGGAATTGAAACTGCGACTGGTCCACGGGCCAACGCTCTAACTGCTGAGCCGAACTGGCCAGGGCACAAGCCATTTGAGCTTAGAGGTGGAAGTTGGAGACTCATCCAGATTATCACTCATTCTCTGGGCAGAATGTGAAGTGTAGGAGGACAGTGGACCAAAAACTAAGGAGAAAAATGTATAAAAATGAGAAGTGGTCACAGCAAAACAAAAAACCTCGCACTTTTCCCTTTGAAAGGAGCTTCTGAGAAAGCAGCTTTAGGCAAATGCTGATGTCCCCACGCCACACTGGGAACCCACGGCCTTGCCACTGGCCAGGAGCTTCGGGGCAGGGGGAGCTGAAACCTTTTTCCCTCCCCAGTCACAGCTGCTCTCCATAGGAAGGCCCAGAGGATGAACAGACCTCGGGACTGGTTCCCCTGGGACCTACCACTTGCCCCAGGGTTAACAGCAACACCAGATGTCATCACCATCCAAGCTGAGCTGCATTTAACTCAACTTTTGACTTTCTGCCACCAAAGCCCCCCAGAACATCCAGCCAGGGTCCCCTAGATCCTGTGGAAAATCCCTGGCTACCCTGCAGGGCCCAGGGCTCCCCTCTTGGCCAAGCCACCTCTGCCGTCTTGCAGGAGCAGACCTGACTGGCTCACCTTTTACTTTTTTTTTTAAGGAAACACTCATGTAGACACCTTTAAACGTCAATCTTATTTCTGTCTCTCTTCATCAATTAATACACAAAGGTCATAAGCTAAAAACCAAATTAATGGGTGAGCCCATGACTGGCTTAGTCTCTGAACGAGGTTGCGCGTTTCACCGGAGCCGCGGGGGAAGCAGCTGCGAGCCCAGCTCTCTGACAGCCCCAGGAGGCTGAGGCTGAGCCGCTGCTCCAAGTTCAAGCAAGACTGGAAATCTGAACACGCTGAGGATGGTTATCAGTTCTGTTCTTGTTTGTAGGGAAGAGCTAGCTACTTTTCTCAGTGGAAGCCTCATAGCTGGAAAGGGCCATCACCAGAGCTGCTGCTTCCTCAAAATGCACGAAGGGAACAAAGGTTGGAGTCACCACTTGGTGACATGGCTGCAGCGGGCCTGGCGTCCAAGCCTCCCTGGCACTGCAACCTGCAGAGCGGCTCGATTGGTCGGGCACTCCCGTGGCCTCGGGCGTCCAGAGGAGATTTATGGCCCTGGTCCTGACCCCTGCCTCCTGCTGTATCCTAATTCTAGTCCCTGTGGCGACTTATGTGTGTGAGGCATGAGCACCCACAAATCCAGACTCGAGGCTGCCCGTCTCCTTTGGGCTTCCCACTGGCCTACCGGCCTTGGCACGTTATCGAATAGAAAGCTAGCAGTCCCTCCAAACAATCCTACTCAAATTTAACAACACATTTCCTGCCGTGGGAAGTACTCCGAACACCAAGGGGGTGAGACATACTTATGTCTCGAAAATGAAGCATATCTACCTCATACCTTCACATATAAGGTGTGTGTAGAACATCCTAAGATCCTATTTGCCCCAGTGGGAGAAGCCCTAGCTGTAAAGCAGATCCAATATAAAATTTCCCTACATACAAGGCCCCTTTTTTTTTTTTTAAATTCTCACCCGAGGGCATTTGTCCATATTTTGTCAGATAGAAGGGGGGGGGCATCGACATGAAAGGGACACATCGAGTGGCTGCCACCACACGACCAACCAGGGCCGGGGACAAACTGCAACCAAGGTACGTGCCCTTAGCGGGAACCGAACCCGGGTCTCTCTGGACCGCAGGCCGACACTCTAACCGCTGAACCAAACCGGCCAGGGCCATACAAGCCTTTTGTTTCCTGGGAAATATTTCACCCTTTGCACATGCACCAATAGCACCAATAATGAAGCTAATAAACAACAGTTATTTGTCCCCAAAGCATTTTCCCTTGAGCAGCCTGCCTGGAGGAAAGCAGGAGGTGCTCTTGTCCCTGTTGGTATCAGCAAAGAGGGCTGGAGGCCAAGTGCTCACTTCAACTGAGCCGCTTCGGAGCGAATCTGAAAGCTCCTCCTGAGCCTGGGCCCCGTCAGTCCCTGGTTCACACACAGGTACCCAGAAAGAAGCTGCAGAGCGCACGGCTGAGCCTCCTCACAACCTGTACTTCGGCAGCATCCCGGTCCTTTCAGGCAAGCATGGGCCTGCCCAGGCTAACCAGGGCAAACCCAGGGAACAGAATGTGTGCACGCCCGTGCCTGCATGACCAGACGCTCGCGCAGGTCACCCCCAGCACTATCATTCACGTGTACAGCCATTCCGCACGTGCATGCGCACGTGTGGTTTTTCTCCCTCAGGTGATGGAGCAACAGCTTGTTGGATCCGCTGGATCTGTTGCTGGACCATAACCTACTACGTCTTCACATCACTGCAGAATTCATTTTGCTGCCCTGGAAAAAGGCAGCAGGAGGAGAGAACAGCTTTTCAGTGTCTTTAATTAGGCAACAGGAAAAAACAAAGTCTGGCTGAAAATTACCACTTGAAGCTTGGCTGATGCCAAAAAAACAGTACTGGCTCCCTGTGCTCGGATTAGTGAGTGCCACTGATTAAGAGGACCCACGAGGAGGGGGGCAAAGGAAGCTGGTTTTCAGTCGCCCTCTGGCATCTGCAGCTGGCCATTGTAATGCCAATCCCAAACAAGCAGATCTTTATTGTTGGGGACAGGTTTAAAACAAAAACAACACACACAACAAACCCTCATCTCTGTTGTGCAAACTGGCAGAGTCAAATCTGGAAGTCATTGTGGTGAACACAAATCTGGAAGCCCAGGGTGGCATTTTTACAACCACCATGCTGCCTCAAGCTGCAGAGCGTGGCTTCCTTAGCTGCTGTCGGAAACCCCTGAGTATGCCACAGCTGGGGTTTTAACCTGCTTCCAATTAGCAACAAGAATTGTAAGGTATTTTGGAGGTGCTTAGTGGAAATTAAGAAGCCACCCACTTCGTCTGCACCAATAACCGTTAAGCAATCTTGCACTATCAAGACAGATTATTTCACTGGACTGGCCAAGCGCTCCTCCCCCAGCACGTCCCCCCTGAGGTCGCCATTATACGAACCGAATACACCTTTTTAGTGAAGCTTCCCACTGATCTTAACTAACCTGCACACCCACTCTCACGGGAACTCCGGCATCACAGAACCAGCTGACATTCGTGGCAGGTAGTCCAGTCAGCCCTGTATGGGCCATACAAGGACCACAGGTGACCTAATGTTTCTGCCGCGATGACTTCCAGGGACGTCTCACTGGATTTTATTCCTGCCACCCCAGAAGATAATGATACAGGGTGCAGACAGAAATCTTGCCCATCTTCCAAGTGAGGTGAACCTCAATTGTCCCCACCCCCCAAGGGAGACACTGGCAGGGTTCCCAGAGAAACCCCAGCCCTAAGACAGAGCTAGATTTGAGGGTCTCCGATGGCCCCGTTCATCACAGGGAGACATGTGCGGGGCTCCTTGCATTTCCCCACGTGGACTTCTCCAGCTTCAGAGCACCTGCTCCTCTATAGGAGGGAATGAGCCCGAATGTCCACAAGGATGTGGAAGCAGAGAATCCACCTCCTGCAAGAGTGAGCTGAACCAGGAGAGATGGTAGCCAAACCTCCAGCAAGGACCTGCCTCTGGCGCTCTAGTCCAAACGAGCTTCCTGGCTTCTGGAAGATCTGCTGGAAGACCACGTGAGGTCTCGGGGTTCTTGACAATTCTCACACACGGCTACGGGAATCCAGTGAAAGTCAAGAGGATCCCCTATGTCCCATCCCCCACTGCCCACCTCCTCCTACGAGGGCACAGCACCACAAGCAGAAAGATCTGTTATTAAGGACAGGAAAGGCCAAGTGGTTGATAACGTCCAGAGATGCCCGCTTTATTTCTCACTAGGTGATTGCATTCCAGGCTGGTGACATCCAGTAACAGTTTAATTACCAACTAATTTTGTACCTCTGAACTACAAATCAACAATCCAATTCGGAAAGGAGCAATGGTGTTACAGCTAACTGGGGGCTGGGTTTGCCAAATAAACGGTCTTGGTTGGCAGAGTGCTGTGAATGGGGCCAAGGGAGAGAGAGGCCTGCAGTTGCTTTAAAGACCCTGGCGTCTGGTTGAGAGAGGCCGAAACCCTGCGAGTCCCTAGCAAAGCCCTCCACCCCAAATCCTAAGCACACACGTTATTCTCCTTTGTGTAGTCAGTTCAGTCCAAGCAAGGAGCCGGGCTACCAGGGTCCAGCAAAGTGGGTCCACGGCCTACTCTTCGTCATGTCCTCTGCCCTCACTCCCACCATAGGGCAGTTTTCGCAGGTTCTTCGGAAAAAGCTAGGCTTCTGGTAATTTGTCTCTTTTTAGTTCTACTTTGAAAAGAAAAGGAAATGACGGGGTAACCAGAGGTGGGCCCGGCACCTCGGCAGAGCTCCAGTGGTCCCGGGCCCAGAGCCGGGCTGAGTGGCAGGTCTGCACTGGCCAGGCGGTGCTCCCCTCAGAACCAGGGCCAAGTGCATCTTGGGAAGATGTCCACGGGGAAGAATGTATTAACAAAATTCCAAGCTAGTGGGGGCTGTTCATATGAGAAGACAGAAACTTCGAGAACATCAAGAGCGAGGCAGAGAGAGAGATGAGGAAGGAGAGCTCTTAGCCCGTGGTAAGAGCTCAATGAAATGAAGCAGTTACTACTTGAATCATTACCGTAGCTATTTTTTTTCTCACCAGAAAAGAACACAAGCTTCCTTTGAGATCTGAGATTCCCTTCCCAAGAACCAAAAGACAAGCTAGTGTTTCCCCTCAGACCAACACAGACTGAGTCACCTAGAAAAAAATTTCTCACCAGAAGCTCTAAGCTGAGGCCTAAGGAGGCGGCCCTCTCCCTGCCCCACCTGCTTCACTGCACTGGGAGCCAGGGCACCTGTCCCTCCACGCTCACTCGGCGGAGCGCCTGGCAGGCCTTCACCAAGAGCTGGTGACAGACGGTGACGCAGCCCCGTGAGTCCCCAGCAGAGTCTCCAGACATGGTGGGTTCTTCTGCTGCTGAGAGGATGCGCACCCTAGGGTGCTGGCTGAGGAGTTAATGCAGAAAACAAGGCACCACAGAGAGGTTGGACACTTGGGTTGTGTGATTCAGGACACGCTGGAAAAGTCCATGGGCGGAGGGAAGGAAAAGGAGGAGGAAGAGGAGGAGGAGGAAGAGGAGGAGACTGAGTTTTAAATAACGTCTCATGAGGCCGGAGCCCCACTAGATGGGCTCTGGTTTGAGCTTTTCTGCTAGGAAGTCATTCACAAAGGCCTCCACAATGGCAGGGGTGATCTCCTCCACGTCCATCACGTACTTGGCCCGGGCCGACATGTCCAGTATGGTGAGCAAAGGGG
This sequence comes from Molossus molossus, assembly GCF_014108415.1. NCBI lineage: Eukaryota > Metazoa > Chordata > Mammalia > Chiroptera > Molossidae > Molossus > Molossus molossus. The sequence continues at coordinate 41,567,365 of NW_023425354.1, read as the reverse complement.
CAGCCTCGGGCAGGTTGGTATAATCTCGCAGGGAGTCGGTCATGTCATCCTGGAAGTCACCAGAAGGGAGAGAGAACCCGTAAGTTTTCAAGAAAGAGTAGAGAGTCCCCTGGGCCCAGGCTCCCCAGACAGCGTGGAATGGAACCACTCCATCCTCACCCTGAGGAGCAGCCCCTTCCAGGAAGGATGGGCTCTCAGAATGGGGAGCAGTGGACCCTGCCCTGCCTTGCAGAGGGGGAGCCTGGTTCACAAGATTCTCTTGCATCACCCAATCCCCCAGGCAAGTCTTCCTTCTTTGTTAGTATGAAAGCAACTTTCACGGGTCCTCTGCTTTGCAAAAATGTGAAATCCTTCGATTACTTACTTTTCCAATCAACTCTCAATCCCTGGTGGCCCCGCCGTGGATTACCCGAGGCCAGTCTGAACTTCGGCTCTGACTGGGTTTAAACAGAACTGCCCGCCCCACCCTGAGGTTTCGGGGGCAGGTGTCACAGAACCAGCTGGGAAGACAGGGCTACAGAAACAATACTGAAGTTGACATGGGTTGATGTATTTATCTGAGCAGGAAGCTGGCCCTTTAGCACATGTTCCCAGGGACTGTCCAGGAGAATTTCTCTAATATCAGATGTAGCCTTATTAAGTATAAAGACAAACACAGAAATCCAAAGACAAGGAGTAAGACTGAAAAAGACTAATCATTTGGGATTACCTTTGACGCTGCTGACCTCATCTGGCAGGTAACAGAAAACGGACTCGAGGCTGCCTCACTATAAAATATACAATATTCTAAACTGAATGAAAAGATCCGAGTCACCCTGCCGAGAAAGGGCTATTCCTGGCTTTAAATACTGGCATGTAAGAGGCATGAAATTTACAGCTCACCAGTTTCTGAGACCAGAAAAAAAAAAAAATTCCTTCCTCAAAAGGCAGATCTTTAGGAAGATTATTAGTAATCGTCTTTTTTTCCTACTACACTTCCCAGCACTGCTGGGTGATCCAACATCTCAGGTGCTGTTTACCCAAGAGAGACCCTCTGTATAGGTAAACAAACAACCTTCACGATAAACAGCAGGAAGACACCTTGGCAAATACTATACATCGAATTCCCAGTGCCTCCCCTCCCATCTCCCTCTGAGCAGCCACAGGGAGATGGATTTTAATGTCTATTAAGGCTTCAGAAGGGATGACTTTTGCCTGCCAGCGGGACAGAGTCAAGACAAACCAGGGACCCCCTGAGCCCCCGGTGGAATGTGAGAGGGCCAGGGTCCTGAGCTCAGGGGTGCTCAGCCAGTGCCTGATGTCCAGTGCCCTGCGCCCATCCTCGTTCCCCCGCCTCGCTGCTGAGCGCGCCGGAGAACTGGACCATGAGAGTCGCCAAGGCCAGGAGCTCAGGTGGAACGGACAGGAAGGATGGGGCAGCCAGGTAGGGAACTGGAGCAGTGAGTGACAAGCTCCTCTGTCCAACTCTGGTCCCAGCAGCCTTCCCTGGTGGGTCAGCCTACCTGCCGGAGGACAGGGACAAGAGCAGGACACTCCCTCTGAAGTCACACCAGCCTCACGCTCACCCCTCTCTGCTACCTACCTAATGTGTGACTTTGGCAAGTCATTTCTCTGAGCCCAGGTCTCCCAGCCTTAAAGTGGGTGTAACAGCAGCTCACAGGGGCTGGGTGAGGCGGGGAGCCAGCCAGCACACGGCCTCGCGGCCCCGACTGCAGCAGTCTCGGCCCCTCCACACCTGGCTCTCATCTGCGAGAAGGTAATGACTACATCCTGGCCAGACAGGTGGGGACCAAAGGGACAGTGCAGGGGAAGCACTTGGCTTGGTGCCTGGTTACGTAGGAAACCTGCAAGTGCTCCTTTTCAGCCACATTTCTACTTCCTGGAGCCCTCCAGCCCCACCCCTGCCCCAGCCCTTTCTGTTCTGCACCCATGTTCTCGCAGAGCCATTTGAAAGGGGTTGGAGTTTAATAAATTCACAGCAGCCGCCATTTGTGCTTTGTGTGGCGTGGGCTCGCTAGCCCGTGAACCCGCTTTGTTCCCTGCACCCCACGGCAGGGCAGGGGGAGTTCAGCTGCCTGCAAGGGGCCCAGCAGGGCTTAGCGAGGGAAGCTACTGAGGATGTGATGATGGGTGCTGGTTCGGGGTGTCTGTCCACCGCTGCCTCTCCTGGGATCCGAACACAGCGAGAAATGAGCACAGGGCTCCGACCAACCGGAGGTACAGATGGGTGGGAGGAGGGCAGGGGGATTCATAAAAATGTGTCTGCCAACCGCTTACAGCTGGCGCCTGGCTGGGTAGGGAGGCCGTGGAGCATGCGCAGAGGATGGCTCCTGGGGGCCGCCGCTCCTACCCCTTGGGGAGGCAGGCGCCTGCCGGAGGTGGCCCAGCTGAAGGGCCCCGCCTCCCCACCCTGCGGGAAGTCCTCTGCTCCGTCCAGCCCAGCTCCACGGGACAGGCCCCGAGTGACAGATGGGGATGTCAGCAGTTTCCAAGCTTAGCGCCCTCCCTGGATGGCTGGGGTTCGAACTCAGGTCGGAGCTGTGGTCCGGGCAGAATCCCTGTCACCGGAAAAGCCCACTTGGCAGGTCCGTGAGGAGGGGCTGCCCCAGCAGACGCGCTGCAAAGCACCAGCCCCAAGGGCGTGAATGTTGACCTTGGTGGCGGCCACTCCCCAGCAGCACATGCCGGAGGACGGTGGAAGGCGGAAACAGCAAAGGCAGGCAGTGGTTTTCCATGACAGACGATGACACCTTCTCACGCCACACGTGTCTGTGGCCTCCTCCAGAAGCACAGTCAGCCCGGACCCCAGGGCCCCCCTAAACATCCCAAAAGTCTATCATTCACGTTCTAAGAGTCGGCTCCTGGTCTGGCCTGGGCGGCACTCACCTCCCCCGCCACGAAGAACAGCAGCGGCGCCTCCTCCTCTTTGGCTTTGTACTTGGCGATGATCTTCTCAGCTATCGGCTGGATCAGCTGCTTGGCCGCCTCGGACTCCCCATCATCCTCAGAATCTGTGATGGGGGCAGAAAGGCAGGAACACAGTGGCTTGTCAAAAAGTGGTGTCCCCTCAGGGTGCCTGTGTCCAGGGCCTGCGGCGCCCATCTGGGCAGCCCCTGAATGGAACAAGAGCTTCCCTGGGGACACAGGCCTTGCCTCTGGGTGCACGCGGGTGGGTCTCGCATACACACTGGCGCACACAGTGCTCTCCTGCATCAGGCTTCCCAGGAACAACCCACCTCGCTGAGTAGCACTAATGCCCCAAGCAAACAGGATCCTCTTCACTGATTTCTTCACAAACCCACCTTGGAAGCTAAGCTTCCCCTAAGCCAGGACCTGAGGTCCCAGGTAGATTTTTTTCTCAATCACAGAATGAGATGCCATGACCTCCATCACTGACTTCCTAATGAAAATGGCAAAGGTGGTGGTGTGGGTGGAACTGTGGTCTGGTCAGCAGCTTTGGTGGCCATGGGAGGCGCAGCTAACAGCCAGACAGCCAGACCCCACTGGGAGGCCGAGACCATCCAACCAGGCCCCCTATGGGGCATCCCTTACCTCCAGGAGCGGCCACACTTGGACCCCAGTTTCCTTAAGAATTCCCTAAGCCTGCATACTGCCCCTCTTCCCCGGGGGTCTCCAAAACCAGACCTCCACAGAATGGGGGTGCACGGGTGCACATATCCCCAAGCCCGCCTCACTGAAGTGGGTGTGGCAGCATCGCAGCCACGTTCCTAGTTCCCAAAGTGACTGTGAGCTGGAGCCGAGCAAGTCCCAAGGCAGAGGTGGACCCTGGGCAGCAGCTGCTGTTTGCAAAAGGCATCAATCATCCCACGGGCTGCAGGGGGCCAAGAGTTAACTGTCCTGTGCCATCCTGCCTCTCACTGCAGTCGCCCACCGAGCGCCACAGCGAGCCAGAAGGGAGACAGAGGGGGCAGCTGGCCACAGAGATGCCACCTGAGGCCGGGAGAGCTCCGGCGGCCCCTGGGGCCCGCTGGTCGGAACACAGGTGAGGGGAAGCAGCAGCCCGGGGAGCCCGAGCCCAGGGGGCCCAGCCCCTGCAGCTGCTGTGGTGCAGGCCCGCCTCCGTCCCACAGAGGGTCTGTCCCGGGTGGGGGCCAGGGCATCGCCTGCCTGACCTGCTCTTTCCAGCTGGCTGGGGGAGCAGCCAGGAAGGAAAGCACAGCAGAGCTCCCAGAACACCTCCTACGGGGGAGAGCCGTGAATAAATCATTGGGGTCAAAAGCAAGGCTGCGGGGAGAGACAAAGGCCCAGGCTCTGCATTGTTCTGTGACAGAAAGAAGCTCTAGGGATGGACATTCCCCACAGGAAGTCGGTCCTGTCCCGCCCACCCTGGGCCCCGCCCCCTGAGCTTCATACCTACAAAAAGGACAAGGCAGGGGCCCTCGTTGAGCTGCACCGCGTTGGAGTCCGACAGCTCCAGCACGGGCTTGGGGTGCCACGGGAACTCCCGGCAGTCCTCATCGTTCAGCACCTCCACCCGCCCCTGCCGCGTGATCACCTCCCCCTGCGGGTCCAGCACGATGAGGGTGGGGATGCCTGCAAGAGAGAGGGAGAGAGCGGCTCGGCCACGGGCTCCGGCAGGAGGGGTCAGCGCCCACTCAGAGTTCACCGGCGACCCCGGCAAGGCGCAGGCTCAGGAGTGACAGCAGGAAGGCTCTGGGATGGAAACCGCAGAATGTTAGGTGCGCACGTCCCTTCCCCTCTCTGGGCTACGTGGTGGGTATCCCGCCGTTCCCCCCTTATTCCACTGTGTTAAGATCAATGAGTCGTATATTTAAAGAACTTCATGCCCCGCCCCTTCCGGTTTGACTCAGTGGTGGGAGCGTTGGCCAGAGGACTGAAGAGTTGAGGGTTCAATTCCAGTCAAGGGCACGTACCTCAGTTTCGGTTTGATCCCTGGCCCTGGTGGGGTTGTGTGGGAGGCAGCCAGTCAATGTGTCTCTCACATAGATGTTTCTTTCTCCCCTCCTCCTTCCCTCCCACTCTATCTGAAAATCGATGTAAAAGTATCCTTGGATGAGGATTAAAAATATATATATATATGGAGAGAGAGGGGGAACTTCATGCCCTGGCTGGTGTGACACCAAAAGGTCACTGGTTCGATTCCTGGTCGGGGTACATGCCCAGGTTGCGGGCCTGATCCCTGGTAGGGGACATGCAGGAGGAAGCCAATCAATGTTGCACTCTCACATAGATGATTCTCTTCCTCTCCTTTCCTCTCTAAAAATCAATAAATTATTAAAATAAGTAAATAAAGAGCTTCATAGAGGGCCTGGCACATGGAAGCAGTCAATAAATCCTAAACAGATCCCTAAGAAGGCGGACACACTGCCCTCACCTGCCAGGAGTCAGCCTGACTGAGTGTACAAACACGCTCCCAGGCAGCACACAGAGGCACGGCCGACACAAACCAACATGCCATGGGAGTCCACACACACACAGCAGCCTGTGTCAGGAGGAGCCCGGGGCAGGAGGACAGCTGGCCCCCAACTCCTGCCCTGCAGCCTGGGAAGTTCCAATACCCACTCTGAAGAGGGCAGTCCCTAGAGGGAGCACGCTGATGGCAACGCTGTCGCCCTCACATAAGAGTCCTGGGCTGGGCTGAGAAATGCAACCCAAAGCTCCGAACAACCCTCCTCCCCCCATGAAGCTGCAAATGAAAAATCAGAGCAACCCCACCCTGGGTTACAGTTGCATTTGGGTTTTCCAGTTCCCTGCTCTTTGCACCCACTCCTCCTCCTCCTCCTCCTCCTCCTCCTCCTCCTCCAGCCAGGGCCACCCCCCACCGACCACAGTCCACAGAGTCAGCCTCGGCCCTGCCCTCTGGAGACACTTGCCTCTCCGTCCCCACCTCACACTACCCAGAGCCTGTCCTCTGGAGCTGACCAGAGCTTTAACTGTACCCAGGAGAATGGAAGCCAGAGCGATTTAATATTTATAGATTCCAATGCATTCAGTCGTAATTTGCTCCGCTGACATTTCACTTCTCCGCGGGGGGTACACCAAGGTACTAGAAATATGGCCCTGGTGTTTTTTAACCTGTCATGACAGTCGGTGCAGCGTGCATGTGGTGGTGGGCTTGTCTTCAAAAGGCAAAAACGAATCCATTATGTTGGCGCCTATTAGAAGCAGCGGCCGGGCGTGTTGGGAAACAGGCCCAGGGAGGAACGGGCGCTGGAGGACAGCGTGCCCACAGCACCGCGCCAGTTCCCACGGGCTCTGAGATGCGCCCGGAGCTGTCCAGGCCTCTGGGGAGGTGGTGTGTTGCAGCACAGGAGACGGGGTTTCCAGCCTCATGCTCACGGCTGCACATTCTCCCCTGGAGGCCTGGGTCTGTCCCCATCCCTGAGGACTGGGCTGGGCTTTGAGTCAGCAGCCGTGCCCAGGGCTGGGGCTGGGCCCACAGCAGGCTGCAAAGGGTGCCTCCCATCGCCATGCCCTGTGTCACAAATGCTCTGGCAAAGTCCTTTAATCAGAGAAGCAGTATATTTCTTAAATTGGGCAATTACAAGTGTTGGGTTAAAATAGGGCCTGCCCACTGCTATGATTAGACAGCCGCTGGCCTGTTTGCAGCCCAGACGTAGGCTGTTGAGTTGCTCTGCAGAGGGCAAGCAGGCACAGAGGACAGAGAAGGGAGGAAAAAATAAAATCTGAAGACAAATAAGTCTCCTTTCTGGTTCAGTGCCTCAGTTTCTCCGAGGACTACTCTAAAGGACCTCCTTTGTTACCATGGCTGCAGCCTGTCTCGAGTCCATGCCTGTGAGGTCCGGGACAGCGCGGCAAGGACCCAGGGCCCCCAGCTGGCTGCAGAGGCGTCCCCGGGTCTCCCCCGCTTCCCTATGACTATGGGAACGCAGGCCCTGCTTGTATTCGGTGCTTTGAGCACGGAAGCCCAAGATAACAGGTGCATGTGACTGTAACCAAGTCAGACCTCAGCCTGGAAAAGCCCATTTCTGGCATGTGGACGGTGAAGACTCTAACCACTGTGCCGGGCCCTTCCCATCACCGGATCTCGGTCAGCTTGGCCCGAGAGCCCTACGTGCATGCTTCTCCCCAGGATGGACCAGTGGGCAGGAGAGGAGAAGCTGGCATCTCTGGTGCATTTGCTCTGTCCCAGGCATGACAGACACTAACTACCCCACTCCGTCCTGAATCCTCATAGCACGTGGTTGCAGGAGGTACCGCCAGTGAGTGGCCAAGCTGGGACAGGACCCCGGCACTGCCTGTTGTAAAAGCAGCTGTTCTTTCCACTGGGCCACCGGAGGGTGGGGTGCTCCCCGCACCGGGGCTGGGGACTCTGGCAAGGGCATAGGAAGGTCCCGCATCTACAGGCTGCTGCTCCACCCATCGCCCTCTTCTCTCCCTCCCCAAGGCTGCAGGGAAGGAGGCTGAGCCTCCGCTCCGCTCCTGCCTTTCCTCCCCCACCGTGAATTCCCTGCTTCCCCTCCCTTGAAGCAGCGACTTCCAAGGAAAAAATAGGGCAAAGCCTCTGATGGGAAATGTAAAGGGAACGCAACATTTCTAATCGATGCCTTTTAACGAAATAACTTCCACACCAGCAAGGGGCTTCTCTGGAGGGAATGCAAAGGAGCAACTCATCCCTGCTCCACTTACACGTCGTTCCCAGCTGGGGCGGCTGGGGAGGATCTGGGCAAGCGCCTGAGTTATCGGAGCTCACTCCCCGGCCGGCAAACGGGGCTGTGACAGTTCCCCATCTCATTTGGTTTGTGTGAGGAATAAATGAGATGACAAGTACACAATGCTTTTTAGCAGAGTATCTGGTACACACTAAGTACACCATAAATATTAGGTCTCGTTATAAACAAGTTAATCGCTACTTCTGATCATCCTGAGTTGATTATTTGGCTCATGAGAAGGCAGCGGTACAGAAGACGGGGCCTCACTCCAGGAGGAGAAACAGAAACCTCCATGCTGGCTGGAGGGAGTCAGCTGCAGACACAGAACACAGGCAGTGTCAGCGCCGCGTGCTGTCTGCCTGGGGCTGGGGTCTTTCACTCGCACCATCCTAAGCTTGACTTCCCGGCGTGGCCCAGCCACTCCACGCTCCTCCAGAGGGCTCCAGCCCAGCCTCTGCCCCAAGAGCTGTGTGAACCACAAGCAGTGCCTAAGAACCACCATGACCGTCTCCCTCCAAACCTAGAGGAGAAAGATCAAGCCCAAGAAGCCCCTCCAAATGGTTTCCTCCAGGGAGGAGCCTCTTTGTATTGAAAACAATCTCCAAGCCACGGGTACGGAGACTATCCCATCATTTAGTTTGGTTGCTTTTCTACTGCCAAGGGAGAGGGAGTTGAAAAGGAGGTAGCAGTGGCTGGAGCATCTGGGCACAGAAGCCGGGCAGGCTGCAGCCCAGAGAGCTTGCTTTCTGTGTTTCTAGACGGCAACACGATGTGAGGGGCTGGGGGCAATCGCTCAAAGACCAGAGAACGGGAGGAAAGCAAAGCCTGGGACAGGAAGGGCAGGTTAGGGCGCGAGGGCAGGGTATTATTATGCAACCACAAAATGGTCATTATGAAGACTGTGGCAAGATGCATAGTGTTTGTAATACATTGTTACACAGAAAATACAGGCTACACAATGCTACGTGCACAATTACAACTATGGATAAGGGTGCACGCGGACAGAGACCAAAAGGGGCTCCGAAAGTGCTAACAGTGGTGCTAGTGAGGCAGGAATGTAAGAGAGACGCGTTTGAGTTTTCCTTAAATGGTGTTATGAGAACTGTATTAACATAAAATAAAAACCAAACCAGAAGCAAAGGGCAGCAGGGGTGAGGTGGGGTGACAAGACCAACCATGCCCTGGCTTCACCGCTGTCGAGTCTCCCTAGAACTCTGCTGTGCTCAGAGCGCCGTGGAGGGAAGAAGGCAGCTGGTTTGGACGGCGAAGCTCAAGGACACCCACGGGAGCTCAAAGGGGTGGGTCTGGGCCTCCTTGCACGTGGCCAGGAGGCCTGCAAGCTGCCTGGGCACGTCTGTGTCAGGAGATGGGCACAAAGACATTTGTGGCGATGTTCTCAAAATGTAGAAAAAGCAGAAACCACCAAGTGTCCATTAACAGTGGACCAGATAACTAGACCATGGTGCAGTCATCCAATGAAACACTTCTCGGCACTGAAAAGAACTGAACCAGATAAAATATCAGCAGGGCTCTATCTTGAAAAGGTAATGTTAAACAAGGAAAGCAAGTTGCAGAATGATATTACACCACGGCAGCGTTTAAGTATGCCTCTAAAATACCCACCCAGCACGACGATCTATTATTCATGGGTTCAGATATACGCAGTTACATATGAAAACAGATTAGGAAGATACACATTAAAGAAACGCAGTTTCCCTGGGGCGAAAGAAGGAGAAGGCCCTGCCGAGGCGTGACAGGAACCCACCTCCGCCCATTAACGCTGCCATCGTTTATATTTTAATACCTGAGCAAAAATGTCAATTCCAGGCAGGTGTTTGTTACATTATTCTTTGTCCTTTCCTGTTGTTTATTATGTTCTCAAAATAAAACAAGACAAACAAAACAGAACATAGAAGCTACTCAATAGGTCCCAAAGCAGCCCCAGCCTCCACCCACAGGGCCAGCTCCCCCCAGGCCTGTGGGCAGTTGCCAAGCCCGTGGCCGGGTCCCCCGCCCCAGGCCCGTGGGCAGCTCCAGGTGACCTGCGCCAGCCTTCCGAACACTGAGTTCTGTCTACAAAACACATCAGCGTTGGTCCCTCGCCCTCCACTGATTGAAAAATACGATCTCCAAATGCTTCCCTCTTATATGAAATAGATTCTGCCTCAAATCTGTGTTTTGAAAGAGGAAGGGAAGAAGGCAAAGGGAGGGAACGCGAATGGAGAAGGGCGATAAATGGAAGAGGAGGAAGGGGAAAGGAGAGAGGAAAAAACAAGCAGGCAACAGAGAAACAGAAGATGAACGGATCCTGGACAGCGAAGGGCCCTCACACCACTGCCTCCCAGCAGCCAGGCCTGAAGCAGTCGGTTCCCCTGGCGACAGGGCTAATGTCCTTCTAGGCTCTGTCTGCCTTCCCCACAGGCTGGGGGCAGGGGAGCGGAGAGGACAAAACCAGCTAGGGCCCCCAGCCCAGAAGAGAAGGGGCTCCAAGCCTCGCCGCAAAGAACACCGTGTTCTCTGCCAGGATTAGTTAGACAATTGCTAATGGGATTTGCCTTTTGCCAAGTGTGTCTAAACTCTTTCCTTAGAAAGGCATTTTAAAACAGCTTATAGGGCTGCAAATTCAGCAGTGTGCGCAAGGCGCTGGGGGCGGGGAGGCCTCCCCTCAGGGCAACCCGGCTGCTCTCCTAAACAAAGGGAATGGGTGGAGGCCAGATGCCAGGGCCTGGTGAACTCAGGTGGCTGGGCGAAGGCTGCTGGTCAACAGCCCAGGCGCGGTGCAGAGCACGCGGGCGCCAGCAGCAGCGGGCCTCGCGGCCTGGCCAGCCCGGGGCAAACTCACCATCAAGGCTGCAGCAGGCCCTGTCGCTCTGTGAAAGGGGGCACTTGAGCAGCAAGGGCCTCAAGATGCAGACTCTCCCAGCACACCTGCGTGGACACCCCCACACACTGCTGGCATTCACGCAAGGCATCCTGCGTGGCACTGGGAATCCAGGCACGCTCTCAGCCTGGCTCCCAAGATGCTGAGGAGTCCAAGATCTTTTCGCATCATCCATTTTCATCGGGCCTGTCAGGACAACACAGGGAAGCTCTGCCCTCCTGCACCTCAGTGCACAAAGGGACTGTCCGACCAAGTTACTGGCTTACAGTAAGGCAAGACGGGCCAGGTGGAGGTGGCTCACCTGGGGTGGGGGGAATGTACCTGGTGCTCTGTGAAAGCCCCTCATCACATGCTTCCGGAGGAGACAGGAAGGGCAGCGAGGGCCCAGGACAGTGTCAGTGAGACAGCCCTGTAGGAGCGCTGGGGACCAGACACTCGGAACAGCAAAACCCTCCACTGACTGTGTGTATGTGTGAGAGAGATTTTGTAATATAATAATAAATAAATGTTTGGTTTAGCCTGGCTGGTGTGGCTCAGTGGTTGAGCGTCGACCCGTGCACCAAAAGATTACCAGTTCGATTCCCGGTCAGAGCACATGCCCAGGCTGTGGGCCAAATCCCCAGTGGGGGGCATGTTAGAGGCGACCGACTGAAGTTCTCTCTCATTGATGTCTCTCTCTTTCTCCCTTCCTCTCATCTCTCTCTAAAAAAGAAAGAAAAAAAAATTAAATATAAAATAGATGTTTGGTCTGCACCCCCAGTTTCTGGCACAGAGTTCCCAAACTCTTCTTATTTGCTGAGTGATAGAGGGTGATAGGAGCATCTTTTGTTATAATATTTGGTCTCAGTCCCAGATTCTGGCACGGGAGCTCTTGGAATCTGGGAGTGGTAAGAGTGTCCTTTTGAATGCTAATAACATGACTGGGGCTGGGGACCCCTAAATAGCTTCAGAATGGGAGCTGGTCACAGGAGAGGCATGATTAGAAGGTTGGAACATTTGGCTCCACCCCCACACCCAACCTCAACTTGTTGGAGAGGAAGAACAGCTAGAGGTTGAATTAATGCCAATGATTTAACCAATCATGCCTATATAAAGAACCCCCTGTAAGCCCCTAAGTGATGGGTGCAGAGAGCTTCCAGGCTGGTGTTGGTCCCAAGGAGGTTGGTTGGAGGGCAGCGGGCCTGCAGAGCACACGGACGCTCCTGCCCCCTTCCCCATACCTTGCCCCGTGCATCTCTTTTATTTGGCTGTTCCTGAGTTGTATCCTTTATAATAAATCATAACAGTAAGTAAAATGTTTTCCTGAATATTGTGAGCTGTTCTAGCAAAGGAAACCATCAAAAAAATGAAAAGGCAACCTACTAAATGGGAAAATATATTTGCAAATTCTACATCTGATAAGGGGTTAATATCCAAAATATATAAAGATCTCAAATAACTAAAAAAAAAAAAAAAATCTAATTTAAGATTGGGCAGAGAATCTAAAATAGGCATTTTCCCAAGAAGACACAGATGGCCAAAAGACACATGAAAAGATGTTCAATATCACTAATTACCAGGGAAATGCAAATCAAAACCACAGTGGGATGTCACCTCACACCTGTTAGAATGGCTTTTATCAGAACAAGAAATAAGTGTTGGCGAGGATGTGGAGAAAAGGGAACCCTCGTAACTGCCGATGGGAATATATATCGATGCAGCCACTGCGGAGAACATTATGGAGGTTCCTCAAAAAATTGAAAGTAGAACCACCATATGATCCAGCAGTCCCACTTCCAGGTGTTTATCTGAAGAAAACAAAAACACTAACTCAAAAAGATAAGCACCCCTATGTTCATGCAGCATTATTTATGATAGCCAAGATATGAATACAACCTAAATGTCCAGCGGTGGATGAATGAATGGGCGTGCGCGCGGGCGCACACACACGGTGGATGAATGAATGGGCACGCGCGCACACGCACACACACGGTGGATGAATGAATGGGCGCGCGCGCACACGCACACACACGGTGGATGAATGAATGGGCGCGCACACACACAGTGGATGAATGAATGGGTGCGTGCGCACACGCACACACACGGTGGATGAATGAATGGGCGCGCGCGCACACACACACACACACACACACACACACACACAGGAATACTGCTCAGCCATAAAAAGATGGAAGTCTTGCCATTTGTAACAACATGGATCTTGAGAGTATTATGCTAAGTCAGAGAGACAAAGACAAATAGTGTATGATTTCACGTAGATGTGGAATCTAAAAAACAATCGAACAAAACTCACAAAAACAGAGTGGTAGTTATCAGTAGGGAAGGGGGTTGGGGGTAGGCAAAATGGAAAAAGGGGGTCAACTGTATGGTGGTGGATGGGAACGAGACTTATCGTGGTGATCACTTTGTACTGTATACAAATATCGAATTATTATGTTATACACCTGAAACTATTATCATGTTATATACCAATTTTATCTCAATTAAAATAAAGTGAAAAGAAATATCAGTGGACAACCAGCCTCTGGGATTTTCTTCTAGTCTAACTTAAATGTCTAACTAATGCACTGATCTCCCCTTAATCAAAATTTCCAAACGGCTCCAAAAGTCCAAAGGGTCAAGTTCAAGGACCTCAGCATGGCATTCAAAGGTCTCTACAATATGGCATCATCAGCCTATTGCTCATTCTCCCTGCAGTACACCATGGGCAACCTACTCTGGCCTTTGCCCTGAAATGTCCCAAACCTCTTATTTAAACCCCATACATTCTGCCCGGCCGGTGTGGCTCAGTGGTTGAGTGTCAACCCATGTACCAAGAAGCCACCAGTTTAATTCCTGGTCAGGGCACATGCCCCAGGTTGTGGGCCTGATCCCCAGTGAGGGGCATGCAGGAGGCGGACAATCAATGTTCTCTCTCATCGATGTTTCTATCTCTCTCTCCCTTTCCTTCCTCTCTCTCTAAAATCAATAAAGAAAAAGAAATTTAAAAAAAATTTATTATAAGCCCCATACATTCTGTAAGATCCTGCTCCATAGCGACCTCCTCCAGGAAGCCTTCCTGGTTCAGCTGCTTCAAGCAGATCTCCTCTGAACTCAGATTACTCCATCATATGGCCCTCCATGATAAGAAGGTTGTGTTGCTCTTCTATATTCATACTTCACTGTGCGTTAGTGCGTCTCTGGTTTGACAGGGCCAGAGGCAGACAGATCAAGGTCAGTAGGCCAGGCCTGACAGGCTGCTGGCAGGAATGAGTCCTGAGGCTTAGCCCAGGGCATCAGTGACTAAGGAGCAGTTGGCACAAAACGCTGTGCCAAAGACTATAACTCCGGGAGCGAGGAAGCAGGAGGTGGGGAGCTGGGAAAGCAGACAGGTCCAAGCTGAAGAGACACTAGACCAGATGGCAGGGGAGGGCACGCCATGCAGCCAGCAGACCAGGGGCAGTGGGACGCGCCAGGGGCAGGGCTGGGCTGCAGTGCAGGCTCTCTGGCTGGAACTGGGTTCCTCGGGAATCTCACATTCTTTCACGGTGGCATGGCTGGCTGCCCACCGCTTGCCTGGGCACAGAGCCTCTCCAGATCAGCTTTCTGATCTTCAAACAGGGACTCCTTGAAGTAAGCAACCACATATGGACTTCTCATCCCCACACCACCGGGGCCTTAAGAGATTGTGCTGCCCTGGCCGGTTTTGCTCAGCGGTTAGAGCGTCAGCCTGTGGTCCGGAGACCCAGGTTCGGTTCCTGCTAAGGGCATGTACCTTGTTTGCAGTTTGTCCCCAGCCCTGGTTGGGTCGTGTGGGTGGCAACCACTCAATGTGTCCCTTTTATGTCGATCTTTGTCTCTCTCTCTCTCCCTCCCACTCTATTTGAACAAAATATCAAAAAATGTCCTCGGGTGAGGATAAAAAAAAAAGAGAGAGAGAGATTGTGTCAAATGGATGCGTCTCTGAAAGCTCCGTTCTCTTCCTCCTCAGTCGTGGTCACCCACTTGCTGGCCGTCTCAGCCACACCTAACAACCACGGCTCCTCCCTCTACAATATTTATGTGCTGACAACTGGAGAATCCAAACGGAGAGTTCCCTTCTCTGCTTTCTGAAGGCAGACAGAAGATAATCGATTTAATTTTGGGGGCCCTGTCAATGTTCCACAGAAGGGCACCCTCCAACCTCAGTGGTGTGTCTACAACTTGTGATTTCTTGATCTCTCGTGTGGGAATGCCGTTCTGTGCCTATGCGCCCCCACCACCCACCCCAAAGGGTCCTCAGAGCATCTCACAGAACACAAGGAGGGCATAGCCTGCCAACCTCAAACTAGCTGAACATTATCTATAGACTGTCCTTTGGTAATTTATTAGTTTCGGGTGACCCCACAGCCTTAGTACTGAGCACCAGGAATGCCTGTGACATGCTGGACCCCACATCCAGAAGAGGGCAACTCAACTACCTCCTGTGAAGAGGAAGGGGTTCTGCCCCATGGACGACACACGTTCGGGAATGTGGAGCCTCCTGCCCGAGCAGAGCGGCTGAGTGAGGCCAGCACCTGGCTCCACGCTCTGGGACAAGTGTCGCTCTTCCAAGCCGCCACACAAAGTGGCACTTATCTGATCAACACTTTTCACATCATTGTACTCTGCTCTGTAGCAATTTCCTGATGAAAGTCTCATCTTGTCCACTCAAGGGCGGCGCTGGGCCGGCCACTCTTCTGGTTTCTTACTTCCACTGAGCTCAGTTCTGGTGGCTGGTTGGAGGATGACAGATGGAATCCTATGCATTTAAATCTACTCCATCTTTTTTCCAAAAAGGATTTGAGGCGCTTAAAAAGTACATGCTACAATCTAATAAAAACAGATGAAAACATATCCCTGAAGGGAAAACAAGAAAGGAAGAGAAAATGAAGCCAGGGTCAAGGGCATGCATGCACAGAAAAGGTCAGTTTGGCTAAATCGCTAAAGTAGTTACAAATTCAGCTCCGGGTTTTCTAGGGACTAAAGCAAAGAAAGAATTGTGGTCTGTGATGAAATTCCAAGTACGCAAATATGAAAGAAATACCCACAAACCAGAACTCTACCACCTGTTCAAGAGAAGCTGAGCCTATGATGGGTGCTCTAGGATAACTTCCTGAGCTTCAATTCCTGGATGTGAGATTTTTAAATGAAAAGTTTTATAGTTTTTTTAAAGGCTCTGATGTATATGGCCAATGGGGTTGTCCGATTTACATTCCTACTAGCAGTCTGCTCTCTTCCCTACACTGGAGGTTATTACTATTTTTTTGTTGGGGGGGGAGTTCTTTGCAAATGTGATAGATACAAATGCAGTGTTTTCGTCTGTAATTCATGAAAGTAAATTGTGCTGGATGCTTTTCATATCCATTCTGATACTATACACAGAGCAAAATTCCTACTTTGTATGTTGTTTAAATTGTCTTTTCTCTCTCTTTTGGACTAGTACCTGGAAATAAGACTTTTTCTATGAAGGATATTGATTCTTTGCCATCATATTATTAATATTGCTGCTTACCTTTGTTTAAGCTTTTTGACGTCCAAATGTTGATCTTTTTTAGGCTGTAAAATCTAATCTTCTCCTTTTTCTTCCTCAGCTAGTCAGCTGAACACTTAATGAATGCCTACTCTGTGCCCAACACTGAATCTTTCCGATTTTACTGATGAAAGAGAAGTTAAATTGCTCAAGGTCACTCAGCAAATATTTGTTGAATGAATGAATGAATGGAGATGACATTTTTCTTATCCCCACGAAGTAGCAATTCAACCCTCTGCTCTCACCCCAAAGCACACAAGCTTTAAGTCTCTCTGCAAGCGGAGTGCTGGAAGGAAATGAGCCTGTGACGTCTCCTTTAAGTCACCCAACTTGGTGCCTTTCCTTCTAGGCCAGTAAACAAAGTCATGTCACTCGACTTCTTTTTGGAAAGGGAACTGCTTTCATCTCTTTTATTAATAGGAGGCATGAGCGCCAATATCCTCAAAAAATTAAGAGACCTAGCACCGGCCAGGTGGTTCGTTGGTTAAAGCATCATCCAGTGCACCGAAAGGCTGTGAGTTCGATTCCCGGTCAGGACATATGCCAAGGTTGTGGGTTCCATCCTTGGTCGGGGCACGTGTGGAGGGCAACCGGTCGATGTTTCTCTCTCTCTCTCTCCCTGCCCCTCTCTCTAAAATTAATAAGTATATCCTTGGGTGAGGATTTAAAAAAATGAACAGACCCAGACTATTAATACCCATGGTGTGGCCCCTGGACCAGGAGCCTCAGCAGCACCTGGGGGGTGCTGGAAATGTGGGCCACCCAGACCCACCGAATCAGAATCTGCACGTTCACAAGACCCCCAGGCGATTCTTAGTCACATCTGAAATTGAGGAGCACTGATTTAAAATTAAATTTTTTGAAAATTTTAGCTCCAAACAAAGCCATATATGCTTACTGTAAATGGTGAAGAAAAAGTTTAAAGACTCTGACCAGTTCCTCCAGCAGCTGTGCAATTCGTGAGTAAATCTTAATTTGTCTCTCTCTTTTATTCCATTCCCCATAACACAAAGAGCACTGAGAACACAGATATTGGTTGTATCTGTCAGGCTGAGCAGGGTCTGGTGCTGCTGATACACAGGGAATGAGTTTGGCTCTTACCAGGCCAGTTAAGTGCTTTGCCAAGAAAACATCTGGCTGGGTGGAGGCTGGAAGGAGGTGTTCACATAGTAAAGAGCAAAAACACAGTTTGCCTCACTGATAGTCATTGTTTATGAAAAATATGATCAGGACTCTGTCCTAGTTTGCAACACTCTCAGGAAACCAGATGTCTCACCTAAAGGGTAACCCGCAGTCGGCCCTCACCCTTGCTCTCCAGGAATCATGAGAAGTGCTTTATAACATTATCCTAGTAATGCTCCCAGCACGTCTTATGGTAGAGATTTCGCAGATGAGGACATCTGCCCGTTTCGCAGATGAGGACACTGAGGCTTAAAGCTTGAGTGACGGAACCAAAGACCTGGTTGACAGTAAAACCTGTGGGACAGGGTTTTGGCCAAGTCACTGGGGAGCGTGCACTTTGTGGGCTGGCCACGTCAGAACCCACTAGGCCCAGGGGGTGAGAAGTAGCTCTCTCACCCAGACAAGTACTTTGCTTTAAAAACAGCTTCAAAGAGGTATAACCTACACAACGTCAAATTCACCACGTCCTTTTGACGATGGTTAATCAAGTGAACATTCACAGAAATACAGAAGTTCTTTTCCCTCTGAAAGGAAAGCCAAAGGCGTGGTGAACCCTGGCGAGCAGGTTTCCAAGAAGCCCCTGGAGTCCCGAACGCCTACCTTGGATTCCGTACAGCCGGTTGAGGCGCGACCGCCGGGCCTCGTCGGTGTAGGGGACAGCGAGCCAGGGCATCTCGCTGAAGTACTGTTTGAAGGAGTCCTCTGACCTACAGAGACACACATGGGAACAAGGCTCTGTTACCCCCAAATGCACGACTGCTGGCCCCCCCGCCCCCCACGCAGTGCCCAGGGCTCCGCAGGTCATCATGTTCAGACGCAGAGGGCCGCTCCACGCTCTGGCACACACCGGGACGCAGAGGGCTCCAACAGCACGTGGTCCCGAACTACAGGGCCAGGCCCCGGCCAGAGCCCTCACTCCCCTGCACCCTACTAGTTTAACTCACGCCCGACTTTCCATTTCCAACACAGACCGGTCTTACTTTTTTGTTGTTGTTAATCCTCACCCGAGGATACTTTTTCCACTGATTTTTAAGATAGAGTAGAAGGGAGGGAAGGAGAGAGAGAGAAACATCGATGTGTGAGAGACACACTGGTTGCCTCCCACACGACCCCAGACAGGGCTGAGGATCAAACCTGTGACCCAGGTACAGGCCCTTGACTGGGAACTGAACGCGAGACCCTTCGGTCCCAGGGCTGATGCTCTACCACTGAGCCAAACCGGCCAGGGCCTTACTTTTATAAGAAGCCTAGATGTTCAGACACCACATTCCTTGTGATACTTCTGTTGTGTATATGTAATAGAGGTGTGTGCAGGACCACACTTTTTTTTTTTTTTTTTATCCTCACCTGAGGATATTTTTCCATTTTTTGTACAGATAGAGTGGGAGGGAGAGAGAGGAAGGGAGAGAGAGAGAGAAACATCGACGTGAAGGGACATATCGAGTGGCTGCCACCCGCACGACCAACCAGGGCCGGGGACAAACTGCAACCGAAGTACATGCCCTTAGCGGGAACCGAACCCGGGTCTCTCCGGACCGCAGGCCGACGCTCTAACCACTGAGCCAAACTGGCCAGGGCAGGACCACACTTTTTAACCAATCGTAAACACTGTCCAATTGTAAACACTATGATTCCACAAATAATACATTTTAGAAAGACAAATCTAATCAAGTAATAGAAAGAAGATCCAGGGTTCCTTGAAACTGGGCTTGGGGGGTGAGAACTGACCGAGGAGAGGCATGAGGGAATCCTCTGAGTGATGGAAATGTTCTCTATCTTTTTTTTTTTAATCCTCACCTGAGGACATTTTTCCATTTTTTGTTCAGATAGAGCGGGAGGGAGAGAGAGGAAGAGAGAGAGAGAGAAACATCAATGTGAAGGGACACATCGAGTGGCTGCCACCCACACGACCAACCAGGGCCGGGGACAAACTGCAACCGAGGTACGTGCCCTTAGCGGGAACCGAACCTGGGTCTCTCTGTACCGCAGGCCGACGCTCCAACCGCTGAGCCAAACCGGCCAGGGCAATGTTCTCTATCTTAATTGTGGTGCTTACATGGGTACATACATTTGTCAAAATGCATTGAACTGTATACCTAAAATGTATGCATTTCATTATATGTAAATTAAACTGCAATAAAGTTGATTTTTTTTCAAGCTTTAAACAAGTGACTACTCCACTTGGCATGACTTCAAACCTGCCCCACTCAGAGGCCCTGAGTTAGGAGCCATGGCGCAGTGGGGTGGGCCCACAGGCCACTGAACCAGGCGTGAAATAGTAGCACAGACGGCGGGGCCACCACAGCGCACGGCATGCTCTAGTGTGTGGGCGTCTCAGAGAGCCTTTGGGACAGGAAATCACAAGGCAGAGCACCTGGTGGCCCAGTCAGAATTGGGGCAGGAGTTCTGTGATGTAGGAAGGTCACTGATGAGGAAAGCCAGTGAGAGGGCAAGAAGCGGAGGAAATCGAGGCTAAGAGGACCCAACGTACCCCAGGAAAAAGGCCCGCCGTTCTGGTTTTTAGGATAGCCTGCAGACAAAGCACGTGGCCAGAGCCAAGAAAAGGACTGCACAGCCAGCTGAGACAGGCATCACCGTCCATCAGTCTCTGCTCCTTTGTTCCCATCCTTACCCCTCCGCAGCCTTTCTCCACAATCCAAAGCTGAACAAATCAGAAAAGCGCACCCTAATCTCAAACGACCCAGGCCTGAATTGGGACACACCTCCCTATTTACAGCAAGAACAAGTCTTTCTCGGCTTCTCTTCAGACAGTTCCCAAGGAAATGTGAAATGCATCCGTCCCTCTGCCAATAATCCCAGAGACGTCCCAATCCCAGTCTCCAAGCCCTACACCACGGAAGTGAGCCGCGTGCAGCGAGAGAACAGCGTGAACCACCTGCGGACACGGGAGCTGCGCAGCCGCCTTCCCCGGCGCTCGTTACCTGTCTGCACTAACAAAGATGATCTCAAATTTCTGGCCTGCCTCCTTGATCTTCCGGTAGGATTCCACCAGGACCCGGGTGAGGCTTCGGCACGGGGGACACTGAAAGACAAGAGTGGGATCCTGCAGCGTGACTTTGCACCTTCAACGTCCCCTTTCCAGCCACTTGCCATCAGAGGCCAGGCAAACAAGACCCAAGGAGAAGGGTTGGCAAAACCTGGTTCATAGAAAAGGCAGAAACAAACATGCCTCTTGTAATGGGAGCACCCAGCGCAGGCTCCTCCCCACTCCTCACAGCCTGCCAGCAGGCAGTGGTTAAACAACCCCTTCAGGGACCATTAGAAGCCTCATCAGAATGAGTTGAGAAAGCTATCCTTTCAGACCAGTCAAAAAGAAGTCATCTTCTTGCTGCTATTATCATTCGTAATAATAAGCGCTTACGGCATGCCAACAACACACGGGCACAAGAGAAGGGAAGAACGCCGGGAAATTCCACCCGGGCAGTCACACCCCCAGGAGCCCAGCACAGCTGGTCGTGGTGCTCTCGCCGCTTCCTTCTGTCTGGGCTAAGGAGGGACCAAACACTCACCCAGTGTGCGGAGAAATAGACTCCCACGTGAGACCCCTCCAGGCTGCTGCTCTCCAGGGACTGCCCATTATTTCTAAGCAAGGGCCCTGCAATGACTTCCCTGAAGGGTTTAGGTCCCCAAGGGAATTCCAAACCTGAAACAGGCAACAGATGGCGAGAAGGTTAAGACTCTTCAGTGTGGCCTCTGACCCAAGCAGCCTCAGGACTGCGGAGCATGACAACTGTATCATCACAGAGTATTTGTTAACACACCCATAGGATCCGCAGCTGAACACACAGGAATAGAAGCAGGGCTCGTCCATGACAGAGCCCTACCTACCCTCAAGGCAATGGCTCCCAAACTTACATGACCATGGGGCCCATCTGGGGGTTTCTGAAGAATACAAAAGCCCAGGTCATACCCCAAGTCCCAGGATCCAGGGCAGAAGCTGGATGTCCACAAACAGCGAAACAGACTCCCCAGGTAACTGGTGGGCCTGGCTGGGGAAGCACGGCCTCAGGTATTAACCAGGAGTTTCTTCTTCAGTTCCAAGCCTGGAATCTCAGTGTCTCTCAACCCTGACTGCTTTTCAGAATTTGCTGGGGAATTTAAAAATATGATTCTCCTGGGCCCCACCCCCATCATTTCTGGTTCAGATAGTCTGGGTTAGGGTCCAGGGAACCAAGTGAGATAAGAATTTAAGTCTAGGGAGAGGAAAATGTAAAACCCACTCAACCCAGATGGTCTGCATTCTGATGACACTTAAGCCCCAGGCAGGAAGAGCAAATAATATGCTCCCAGCTCAACAGACACAGTGTTTTCTCACTGGGCGGTCCAGGGACCACTGCCTCAAAATCGCCCGGGGTAAGGGGAGGGTGGGCAGGGGAAGCAGACTGGCTGGAAATGCAGGTGGCCAAGCCCACCCTGAACAAGTGGATCCAAAAATCTTGGAGGGAGGGGGGAAATCTTCATTTTAACAATCTTCAGAGGTGTGTGTGTGTGTGTGTGTGTGAGTGTGTGAGTGTGTGAGTGTGTTTAAATATGAGAAGGTAAAAACTTGGTTCTATCATGCCCTGGTTTTTATTGAGGGCAATTCTTTGAAGCAGCGGAAATTTTAACTGAGAAAATGTGTGACCAGGCTTGAATCCTCGAGTTGGATCAGTAAGTTAGGGAGGAAGATCTTATGATTCTTTTATGACTCTAATGCAAGGGGGTGAGAAACAGACACCGGATAGCCACCAAGCAGGGTGGTCAGAGCAGCCTGCCTGACGCATGGCCACCCAGCCGGCCAGCAAGACCAAGGCCTGCAGGACTTGGGCAGCACCAAGAAACGAGGTGCACTCACCAGTGAGACCAGGAGAACAGAGCCTGAGACGTTGCTATGGGAACAGAACTAGCAGTCAGTATCTGAGCTCTAGCTGCTTCTCAACAGCCTCCTCAGCCCTCAAAGCTACACATCCTTCCTCAGATTCCATCTCCTTCGGCCCATGAATTAAAGCTCCCAGGAGGGACATTCTGATCCCTTTAAAAATCTTAACCATGACCAGGAGAATACTATAATTTCATCAAGACAATATCCTTTAGCTAAATAAACCCACTTACATATACAGTTGACCCTTGAACAACATGGGTGAACTGCCTGAGTCCATTATGCATAGATTTTTTTTTTAACCAGCAATTTGGAAAAACTCACAAATAAACTGCATAGCCTAAAACAAATGATGTAAACTTATAGTATCGATAATAACTCACAGTACTGTAAATGTATTTCTGTCCCTTATGATTTTCTTAGTATCATTTTCTTTTCTCTAGCTTATTTCACTGTAAGAATACAGTACGTAACACATAATAGAACATACAAAATACGTGTTACTTGATTGTTTATGTTATCGGTAAGGCTCTCAGTCAACAGCAGGCTGGAGTAGTTAAGTTTGGGGGAGTCAAAGTTATATATGGATTTTCAACTACTCGGGGGTCGGTGCTCCTAACCCCCATGTTGTTCAAGGGTTAACTGTATGTCATTGCACAGCCTCCAGCAATGAAGAGGGGGTGGGGCAGAGGGACTAGGGAGAGTACAGGACAGACATGCCAAGGTCTCACCTTCTGGGTCATCACGGATCACCAGCAGCCCATTCCTGCACACGACCTTCCCAGTGGTGGCGTCTAGGAATATTAGCGATGGAATGTTGGAAATTCGGTATTTGTTCCAAAGTTTAAGCTGTAAGAAGCACATTTAAAGAAGGTGGTTAAGTTAGATTAATTGGAGAGTTGAACCCCTCAGGACTGAGGGGTGGGTACCCTAGAACATACTCAAGTGCAGATCAATGAGTAAGTGATGGAAAGCAGGGCTGGCTGGGCAAACCGGACAGGTGAAGCTGCAGCCCCCACCCCTGCAGTCTGAGAGAGTGCAGGGACCCCGATTCTGAGTTCCAAACAGGCTCAAGCCATGGCAGAGGCTGACAAGGGGTGGATGACACTTGTTCTAGGAGAACTCTTCTCTCCTACCTCTCCCCCAGGTACTCCCTCTAACAAGCATCAAGATGAACACGGATATGCACCTTTTGAACACAATCAGACTAGGTGGGTAAGGCAAAAAGAGGCTTTTTAAAAATATGCTTTTATTGATTTTTTAAAAGAGAGAATAGGGAGAAAGAGATAGAAACACCGATGTGAGAGAAACATCGATCGGCTGCCTCCTGCATGCCTCGCACTGGGGATCAACCCCGCAACCCGGGCATGTGCCCTGACGGAATCGAACTGAGACCTCTCAGTCCACGGGATGATGCTCAATCCACTGAGCCACACTGACTGGTAAAAAAAGGGAGGCCTTTTACTGGTGCCTCTCCACCCATCAGCAGGCAGGAGCTCCCCTGATCTGCTGTATCCCCTGGGCTCCAAGGAAGAAGGGACAAGGGAACAGAAGACAAGTAGTTAAAATCCGCCCCCTCACCGCGTCACCAGGTCCTTGGCAGTCATTACGAGCATGTACCATTCAGCCAGCAAACATCAGGGAAGCGACAGCCTGAGCCAGCCCCAACCCTCAGCTCCCAGGGCCACTCAGAACAACCCACAACCTGTTGGCAGATTCTCGAGGCTGACTGCACTCTCTGTCAGAGGGCCAGGATCTCTGTGGGCCGAGGCTGAGGAAATGTGAGTGAAACAGCCCAGGACAGGAGCTGAGCATGTGCAGGCTTTGCTCTCACCGTCTGGGTGAACACCGTCCAGGTGAGCCACTGGGTGCTCGGGAACTTCACTGCTAAGCCCAGAAAGTGACACAATTAAACAAAATGTCGAGCTACCAAGGCACTTCCAGGAAAGAAGGAAATAAGGGGATGCTGAAGAATGGCCCATCGGTGATCCAGCTGCGAGCCTCCCCTCCGAGGGCCTGGGACCCAGAGGGATCGCAGCCACCGGGGCGTGGGCAGAACGGGGCACAGACATGTCTAAGGAAACAGGCATCGGAAGTCCAGCTGCGTACAGCAGAGAGAAAGGCATGTGTGGCTGTGATTATCATTGTTTCTGATTCAATCCCAGGCAGCAAGGGAATTGGGCAGCGTATCTGCCAAGAAATGTTAGGTTTCCCTGTCTGTGGAGACCTGGGTCTTGGCAGGAAGGGTTGTGGGCCCCCACCTCGAACCGGGTGGCCCTGCCTCCAAGCTGCATGTTTTTCTCAGCCCATGTTTCCGATGGGCTCCCTGAGCCGGCCTGGGACCGCAGAACAAGAGTGATTCTGCACACAGTTCCCAGTGACCCGTGTCAGCCCAGAGCCTGGCACGGGATCCAGATTAAACATTCTTAAGAGAAGAGGCTCCAGAGCACAAGACCATCGGCTGCCGGCATCAGCGTCACAAACTGGCTGGTGCAAGGATCCAGTCTGGTTAAGTTTTTATTTTAAAGGGGAAAAAAGGAAGATTAAGATGATTGGATTTTTCTGCCTTAAAAAGTAATTATTAGGAGGAAAAAAGAATTACTGGAAAAAATGGAAAACGTAGCTCATCGCAAAAACTGAGATAAAAATCACCCACGACTCACCACTTAGGAAAGCTCAGGCAATTTTATATTTCCACCCGTGGCAAAGGAGAGTGCCCATTTCCCAGCACCCTCACCAACACTGTCACCAACATTAGTTTTTCCAAGTGAATAGGAAAAAAAAGATACCTCATTTTTGTTGCTTATTTTTTTACTTATTGATAATTAGTCAAATATATATATATATATTCCCAAAAATGTATACAAAATGTTGAATAATTATAAAGCCAGTGTTATTAAAATACATTTTACTTTCAAAATGTGATGGACTCTACAGACACCATGTATACATTTTTTGGGTATATATATACAATCTCACTTATAAATAGACTGTTTTTACCCACTATAGTTTGTAACTGGTGAACGCTGCAATTCATTCAACAGATAGTAACTGAGCACCTCCTACGTGCCAGCCTGTTCTAAGTACAAGGAGATACAACAAAAAACAAGGCAGAGGAAGCCACCGCCTTTGCAGAGCCTCTGTTGTAGTGGGGGAGACAGAACAGGAAATAATCTCAGACACCTGTAGATGATGGACGTTAAACGAAGGCGGGTAAGAACAAAGCAGGCTAGGTGGAGAGGTACGTATTTGAGAGAGTTATCTGGGGAGGCGTCTTTGATGAAATGACACTTGAGCACAAGACCCCAACAATGAGAGAGCCATGTGCCCATCAGGAAAGTCATCTGTGCGGAGGCCAGGAGGCTGACTGGGGAAGCGGGGAGTGGATGGAGCCAGACAGTCAGGGAGGAGAGGTCAAAAGGGCAATCATGGACCAGATCAGATCTTTAAGGCCCTGTAGACTAGTAAAATGGATGAAATTTTATCCTGAGTATAATAGGTTGAGGTTAGCCAGGGAGCAGTATGATATGATTTACATTTTATTTTTTAATTTATCTGTATTATTGAGAGTATGAAATACTCTCCTTACCTTTTCCCCCTACTCCTCCCCTCCCCCCAAAAGGTCACTTCGGCTGCGGTGAAGGGACACTGCAGGGGAAAGCAAGTGCAAGGCCAGAGACCAACTGGGGAGGCTCCTGAAGATAGCTCAGGCAGTGGCAGGACTTGGGGTGCAGCCGGCGACAGTGGGGCAGGATACATTTTGAAGACAGTCAATAGAGTAGGTTGACACACTGAATGTCAAGGGATGATGGCAAGTTAAAGATCAAGGATGTAGTGTGGTTTGGGGGTTGAGCAAAAGTGTGTCAAGGATTTATGAACACAGATGAGGAGCAATGGAGTCGGAGGAAGTTTGAGAGGAAAAAAAATCAAGATTACACGTGCAGGTGGGCATTTCTGGTAGCCACCTGGATTTACAAATCTAGACTCGATGGGGAAAGGGGAGATGAGACACAAATCAGGGATCATCAGTGCCTAGATGCTGTCAGGGGTCATGGGCCTGAAGGAGGTCATCCAAGGAGAGGACAGGCTATAGAGGAAAGCAGGGTCCCAGGGCAGAGCCAGGGGCCACCAATACAGAAGACTGAGGAGTGACGAGTGTCACAGGATGAAAACGAGGAGCTCTCGTATTGCAGCAAACAGGTGAGTGCTTTGGAGGAGGCAACTGTGTCAAATCCCGTGAAGATGTTGAGTAAGGTGAGGACTAACCTGTGGATGAGCAACTAAGGTCACATGCAACCTTAACAGGCTTGGGGAGGAGTAGGTGAAGCGAAACCGAAGGACAGACCAAGTGGAAGAGGGGAATAAGGTATGGCTGGGCCGAGCACACACGCCTAACGGGCCTGGGACCCACACAACTATGAGTCCTCTTGCCAACATGTGAAACATCGAGAGGAGAAAAATCTTGAAAAGAGAGGTTATAAAAAGAGAAAGGGAAATGGCAGATAAGGAGCTGAGTTGGACTATAAACAATTCTCCTTAAGAGTTTTATTATAAAGGGAGCAGAGAAACGGCATTGTAGCTGGAAAAACACACAATGAGGTCAGAGGGAGAATATTTTAAAGATGGGAAATACTATAACATATGCCGTTGGGGAGAATCCAAAAGAGAGAGTAAACTAATTGATGAAAAAGAAAAAATGCAAGAACAAAGTCCTTGAATAGGCAAAAGAATGGGATCTAGGTCACAAATGAAAAGGTGGAGTTGTAAACAGCGAATTTTTAAATATATACTCTTACTTCAAAGTAGGTTTTTAGTCTGAAAAGAAAGCCACACTACTTGCCTCCCCCCACTAAAAAGGGGGGGGGGACTTTATCTTCTTTTTTCAACTGTTACACCATTTTTCCCTTTTTTTAAATAGAACTATACTGGCTGGAGCTGCCAGACAATATTAAATAGCAAGCATCCGTATCTTCTACCTGAACACACTAGATACATATCTATAATATTTTACCATTATGTGTAATATTAGGCACTGGTTTGAGATAAATAATCTTTAACATGTTAAACAAAATAGCGTTGAATACTATTCAGCCTTAAAAAGGAAGGACATTTTGCAATATGCTACAACATGGGTGACCCTTGAGGACACTGTGCTAAGTGAAAGAAGCCAGTCACAGATAGACACTGCATGATTCTACATACATGAGCTACTCAGAGCAGTCTAAATGGTGGTTGCCAGGGGCTGGGGGAATGGGTGAATGAGGAATTATTGTTTAATAGGTATACAGTTTCTGTTTTACAGGATGAAAAGAATCATGGGGTCAGATGGTTGCCCAATAATGTGAATGTGTTTAATACCACTGAACTGTGCATATAAAAGAATGGTTAAGATGGTAAATTTCATTACAATAAAAAAAAAAAAAGAAATACCCTTCCATAACTTTTTGACCAAAAGTTTTACTAGGGCTGCCCTGGCTGGTTTGGCTCAGTGGTTGGAGTGTCAGCCTGTGGACCAGAGAGTCCTGGGTTCGGTTCCCGCTAAGGGCACGTTCCAAAAAAAAAAAGTTTTACCAGGGCTACATGGTTGCTTCATGGTTCTTATTTTGACCTGTTGTGGTATATTTCATTAGGCGTCACTCTGAGGTTAAAACACCCTTGCCTTCATAAAAGAACTCTTCCCTGGTCACATGTATTAAGGGATCACTACAATCGTATCTTCCCAAATGGCACCTTGTAACAAGACTTTCTTTGTGGGTAGCTAACTGTTCCCTAAAGTAAACTACAGCCTGTCAGCTTTAACTATGAAGACAGCAGATGCAACATGATTAAACAGAGCAGTCTGAACATAGGTGCCCATATTATACTTGAGATGTAAGCATGTGATTGGCTCTTGGCTAGATTTGTTTGTTTTTAATCCTCACCCAAGGATATTTTCCCACTGATTTTTTTTTTTTTTTTAGATAGAGTGGAAAGGAGGTTAAGAGAGAGAGAAACATTGATGTGAGAGACACATTGATTGGCTGCCTCCTACATGACCCCATCCAGAGCTGAGAGCAAACCTGCAACCGAGGTTAAGTGCCTCTGACCAGGAATCAAACCCACAACCCTTAGGTCCGTGGGCCACCGCTCTAACCACTGAGCAAAACCGGCCAGGGCTAGATTTCTTTTAATGGTGGGTTTTGGTACTGGGCAACCTAGTCCCTACATGCTTGGCCACTCGGCATAAGTCAGGACCATTCCTCCAGCTGAAGTCATACAGGAAGCCCCGAGGGCTGGACTGCTTGGGATAGCCCGAGGGCACTGGTCTAGCCCCCTTTAAGACTCCCCTTTGATAATAAAGAAGAACATGTTTTTCTGGGTCCCTCGTGTAGACAGATCATAACTTGTCCCCCTGCTCTACCCCAAATCGCCACAAACATTTCTCTCAGTACCCTTCTTGGAGAGGGAAGAACTGTAGCACCTATGACCCTTATCTTCCCTCCCTTCCTAGGGGTCACCCTTCTCTTTCCCACTGGGAAAGACAGGAGGTCATGTCTTATGTTTTACCCATGGTTACTGAACCTTTTGTTTCCAAGTAAAGTGGTTTAGTAAAAAAAATAAATAAATAAATTAAGATTTCTAGACTTATATCTGACTGAAAGTCAACCCTTTTGTAGACTAGCACATCATGGTCTAATTTTATACAATCACGATTTGTTTGGGAACTCATGTCATTCCCCAGTGATCTGCAGATTTGCATGGGGCTGTTTCTCAGGTTGCAGCCTCACAGTCACTCTGCTCGAAGGATGGAAAAGCTCACTCCGACCATGTCCACTTTGAGACCCAAATCAGAAAGTGAGCTTCACGGTAGGAGAGTCACGTGGGCCTGCTTTGATGATGGTTTTCTTATGCTGACTGGAATTGAGAAATGCTTGAGCTTAATGATCACCAAGATTCACCTCGGTGCCTTTTCAAGTGTGTGACATCTGAAATGCACTCGAGGTTTTCAAAAAGACCTCTTTAAAAAAGAGGGGTTTCATAACCATTTTCGGATCACAGGCACTTTTGAGGATAAAAAGACACATAGATCCTTTCCCCAGAGAAGAATGCACATGCATAAAAAAGCTTCTGTGAAATTTCATCAAGTTCATGAATCCCTGGAAGCCTGGCAGTGAGCCTGTCTGATCCCATCCCTGCGTGGACCCCGAATAAAGACCCCCTTGTCTCAAGAGCTCATTTTTGTGCACGGCTTGACCTTGATTCAACTGGGAGAGCTACGACATTGCCCCATCTCACTTCCTGTTGTGAAAATCCCTCTAATGAACATCAGCATTTGCCTAAACTCTAAGATGATGCAACAGTGAAGAGTGGGAGGTTAAAACCTCCCTCTCCCTGGCCAGTGTTGCTCAGCGGTTAGAGGGGCAGCCCGGGGACCAAAGAGTTGCCTGTTCGATTCTGGTCAAGGGCACATACCTGGGTTGCGGGTCAATCCCTGGCCCCAGTCAGGGTCATGCGGGAGGCAACCGATCCATGTCTATCTCTCACATCAATGTTTCTCTCTCTCTCTCTCTCCTCCCCTCCTCCCTCCCACTCCATCTGAAAATCAATGGGAAAAAAATCCTTGGGTGAGGATTTAAAAAATAAGTAAATAAGTAAATAAAAACAAAAACTCTCACTCTGCTGTGGCTGCTGTGGTCTCATTCGGAGCCGATTACCTCCTGTGTCTCTACCACCCTGTGCCGTTAGGACGGTGAAGATCAGAACCACGCAGAGCTGAGCACCGAATGCACTTACTGCCCTTCAGGATCTGAAGAAATGAGTCCATCTTTTCCTCTGGTACAGTATTAGAGCATTTAATCAAAGTCAGGAGCATAAGAGCTTCCTCATTATCCTAAAGTTGCTCCTTGGCAGGGAATATGTTAGTATAGGAAGGAAACAGAATTTAAGGGGCTTGGGTTGTGTTAGATGCCGGGAGGTGACATGCACCCGGCCGGGGCAGGTCGGGCCTTCTCACCTGGCGCAGTGATCCCCACATCACGGGATGAACTGGGCCTTAACTGAGGTGATGTGTATGCAGACGCTCTGAAAACTAAAGCACTATACACATGGGGCTCATTATTAATATCTGAATCAAATGTATGCTTATTTTCCTCTTTTCTTGTCAGCATCCTCTTCAAAAAACATTTTCCTGTCAACTCTATTTTAAAGTTAATCCATCAACTGTATATAGTTAGTAGGCTGTACATAAAACTCTAAAGACAGGGATTTCCTTCTGCAAAAAATAGTTATTTTCTCCATAAGCATCTTCTGCAAAACACATACATATTTTTTGGTCAATTTTATGTAACCCGTTTGCCTTTTTTCTTCTTCTTCTTTCTCCCTCCCACCTCTGATTTAGGATTTCCAGATAATTCTGGAATTTAAAAAAAAACTAACTCTAGCGCGGCTGGTGTGGCTCAGTGGTTGAGCATCGACCAAGAGGTCGCTGGTTCAATTCCTGGTCAGGGCACATGCCCAGGTTGTGGGCCCGACCCCCAGTGGGGGGCATGCAGGAGGTGGCCAATCAATGTTCTCTCTCATCGATGCTTCTCTCTCTCTCTCTCCTTTCCTCTCTCTCTAAAATCAATAAGGAAAAAAAAAGTTTTTTAAACTAACTCCATGGATTTTACTTTTCTCTCTACTTAAGAGAACTGTGACAGCACATGGGACTCAGAGGAATTCCTACTTCATTCCTTCGCCTTCTGGCTCCGATGCCTGAAGCGGGAAATACAGTACAGCCAGACAGGCCGGGGCGGGGGGGTATTCCCCTCCCCGCAGCCTCTGCCCCAGGAGGCTGGATGGACAGCAAGAGAGCAAGAGCTCTCACTCCAGGGGACCTTGGGAGACAGGGGACCTCGGGGGACAGGGGACCTCAGGAGATGGGGGACCTTGGGGGACAGGAAGGCTAACGGCAGCTTAAACAAGCCCTCTGAGGGGTGACGCTGGCGCGGCTGCAGTGGGGAAAGACCCAATGACTTTTACACCCGACGCCTGCTGTCCCTCCAGTGACTGTCCTGGCAGAATCGTCCACACGAGGTTCATTTTGATGACACATTGGACTTGCTGAACCACCTCCTTCCAGAGCTGCCCAGTGGCCAGGTGACTTGAATAGAATAGGTCACAGCAAAACTCCAAAGCCTAGAAACCTAAGAGCTTATAATTAGTTCCCCGAATTCAGAAGCAAGGCAACAAAGATGGAATAGAAAAAAAACAAGAAGAGACAATATTAGCTCAACTTGGCAAAAATCAAAAAGGATGACAAAATGGGCTATCGGGTTACTTAAAAGCTGCCGTTTCCCCGCCTGGCGGCTGGTTCTGGCTAATGATTCCAAGTTTGCGGTGTCCCAGGAATTCTGGTCAGAAATGCTTGTACAGTGAGTGACCCACAAAACAATGAGCAAACGTCAGAAGGGGCAGGATGGGGAACCAGTGGACTGTAATGATGCAAACTGTAAGGCCGAGCTCATCTGAAACATTGGCGGGATTCGTCAGCCCCCACAGACGCCACAGGGAGAAGCGACCTGGTGATTTCTGAGAAGCCCCAGCCCTGATGGTGACGTGGCATCTGTCTCGCGTTCTGAGGGCTGGGCCTTGCACTTGACTAGGGGTCTGAGTTTTTATTTCTCAACAGCTGCTGCAAATCTGTGGGATCAAGCCAAAGCTAACACAGATGCAGGATTAATCTACCTTGGCAAGGTCTGCTGGAGCCTCCAGGCAAACTTCGCTCCTGCCCTTCCACAAATGCTGACCACAGTCAACACCGTCCTTTCTGGGAGCGTGAGCAGAAGCTTTGGAAACATATCCTTAAAAGTATCCCCACCCTTCCTAACCAACACGACCAAAGCCCATTATATAGACAGGGTGACAGGAGAAACCCTCCTTGTCCCACCCCCAATGTCAAGGCAGTATATACCCCAGAGGTGAGTTGGCACAGGCTGCCTGGGTCTAACTCTGGCCACTTGCTAGTTGGTCACTCAGAGAAGCCACCTAATCTCTCTCTCGCGTTTCTCATCTGTAAAATGGGATAACAGTGCCCACACTACATTGTGAAGATGAGATGTGTGACAGGAAGTACTTAGAACAGGGCCTGGCACAGATTACGTAGCGTATTACTAGAGTTAGCTCATATTGCTAATGTCAATTATTGTTGTTTTCCCAGGACCATTTGAAATGCTCCAGCAGGACTCTGTCCTCCTATCCTCAGAGTTAAGACCAAATCTTGCTTCTGAGGCATGATTCCCACTGTGTGATTTGACCCATGACTGAAATTTGCACAGCCTGTTACAGCTGTTGGCCGAGTACATGTTATATGTTCAATAAATGATGGGTGAACAGATGGAGGAAGAACGGAAGTAAATGGAGGAAGGGGGAGAGGAAACACTGTGAGCAGATCAGCCAGACTGGATGCCTAGCTAGCAATCAAGTTCAGCTGTTTCGAGGGGCTCCTTATGACCAAGACCCTTCCTAGTTCCTCGGGATACCTGGGTGCCCAGAAGGCTCTTTTAGTTGCAGAACAAATTATCCAAAACAAGGGCTGGTAGAACTAGAGCTCTCCTCCCTTTATCTACAGTGCCTTTGATCGCTGCACCCTCCTTACCTTCCTGTCTTCCCTTCGCCTGGAGCCAACACAGAGAACGGGCCAGCACGTGAGACCAAAGGAAAGAGGCAGTGGGCTGGGCCAGGCTGGTCTGCACCATCACTAGCTTATGCGAAATCAAAGCCCTGCTAGTGGGTTTGCAGTTATGAAGCTAGTTGAACAATCAATGCTCCCTTCACGATAGCTAGTTCGAAAGAAGACCTAGGCCCCAAGGGTCACAAGAGTGTGAGGTTTAGAAAATAATGTGTCCACTCTGCTTTCTGCAGACAAAAGCACCAGGCATTAAACACACCACAAGCCCTCCGTCTGGGTCCAACTCTGCTACTTCTTCCTTTTATCTCTTTATCCAAGAGCTGTCTAATACACAGGAAGTAGCAAAAGCAAAAGAAAAGGCTGGGGAGACAGGACATTAAAAATTTATTCTTCATTTCTCTAAGTCTCAGAACAGTAAGCTTTCTAACCGATTTATAGCTGACCTCACTGGGCTATGCAGTCCAACAGAGCTTTATTCAGTGTGATTTACTCAAACATTAATCAGGGTGCCACGGGGGAAATGAGGGAGAGATACTGTGTATCAGTTTGGGAACCTGCAGATAGAGGAACCAGACCAGAAGACAACCTTACCCAGCAAATGCCAGTTACTCCCAGCCTGGTGGTGTGGAGACTTCTCAAGTTCTGAAGAGACTCACCTCACTTCACAAGATACTCTTTTACAACAGAAATCAATTTGCTGCTAGTAGGAGAGGTGGAGGATCTGATATGCTACTTCCTCCTTTTATCTCTTTATCCGGGAGCTGTCGTCTATCCTCGGCAGCAGCTGGCCTTCCGCCACACGCCCCCCCAGTTCACAGCGAGCTGGGCTCCCATCTCCACTTGTCGCTCCTAAGCGCTGTCAAACACACCGCCGATCACCAGGATAAAGGACTGCACACTGTCTGCTTCCACCAGGCTTTGAACACAAAGCAATCACTGAGCATCAGTCCCTCCTCGAAGGGGACCACTGCGCTCTAGCAGCGCTAAGTCCTCACTGCATCAAGACAGGAAGCAGCGTGTAGGGGGTAAGAGCACAGGCTCTGGGGGCAGGTGGCCTGGGTTTGAATCCTGCCTCTGCTACCCTGGGCAAATTACTTAGCCTCCTCAAGCCTCGCTCTCTTCAGTTGGAAAATGGTCCGTGGTACCTGCCCACCAGTGTTATGGTGAGGACAGATAACACACAGGAGCGCTCAGACCATGCCAGGCACACAGCGCTCACCTGAGAACACTTCCTTTTATTGTTTTTATTTCTCACCCGAGGATATTTTCCCACTTATTATCAGATAGAGTGGGAGAGTGGGAGGGAGAGAGAGAGAGCAACATCAATGTGATAGAGCCACATGGACTGGTTGCCTCCCGCACGACCCCACCAGGGCCAGGAAAAACCACAACCGAGGTACGTGCTCTTGACCAGAACTGAACCCGCGACTCATTGGTCCGCGGGCCGACGCTCTAACCACTGAGAAAAACCGGTCAGGGCCTGAGAACACTTCTAGTGTGTGCCTTTCCAGGTCTTACATCAGAAAGCCCATGTAGTGCAACAGGTTCTGCACATGGTCCTCGAACTGCAGAAGCACTTAACGAGCAGTATTTGACTATGGTGAGCAGGACACCACAGCGCCACCAATCCCTGCCAGGACTGGGACCCAGACCAAGCCACACAAAGAAATGCAGCCGGTTTTACAAGAGACCTTCTGCCGGAAGGTCAGCAGATCGACCCTGATGAAAGGAGGGGAGCCCCTGGGAGTCTCTGCCCCCGGGCAGCGGCACTGGGTGGGGCAGCACCCCGGCTACGTCAGGGAAATGACGGTACTTCCCAGGCTAGCATCCGGTCTGCAGCTCCCTCTTTCTCAAAACAGGGGAGGAGCAGAACTCAAGTAAGAAATGGCCACTAATTCTGACCACAAGCACCAGAGACACAAGGAGCTGATGGTGACCATGCAGATGGACGTGGTAAGTTAGAAAATGAAAAGGTAGTGCTCCCCTGGCTCTGAGGCCCGGCTGCTGGCGCCGGCGGTGGTTTTGCGATTCTGGTGACAGAGGTTACAGCGGGTTACTGCTGAGAAGGAAGGGTGAGCTCAGGAAGGAGGTCGCAGCCCATCTGCAACCAGCAGTGGAAAGATCTGGTGGGAACTGAACACATTCTGAGACACCCGTGGTCTCCTTTTCCTCCACACGGCTTCCTTCTTGGAGCCAATGGCCAGGCAACCCTGTCAGACCTGCACCTTCCGGCCGGCCTCCTATCAACAACAAATGAATGAGAGAGAAAAATGATGTCCAGCCCTGGCCGGTTTAGCTCGGCGGTTAGAGTGTCAGCCCATGGACCAAAGGGTCTTGGGTTCGGTTTTGGGTCAAGGGTACATACCAGGATTGCAGGTTCAATTCTCAGCCCCGGTTGGGGTCGTGTGGGAGGCAACCAATCGATGCTTCTCTCTCCCTCTCTCTCTCCCCCCCTCCCTCCCTTCCACTCTATCTAAAAATTAATGGAAAATATCCTCAGGTGAAGATTAACAACAACAACAAAAATGGTGTCCACAAATATAAAGACAAACATGTAAATGTTTTCTTCTGACCCTTTCAAAAGTGCTGAAACGCAAAATAGTTCTTAATTGCTGGAGTTCACTGTGGGCTTAGAGAGTCCAGTTCCCAAACACCTGGGAGCCGGTGTCACTGGTAACGCCAACGAGAGGTCCACCGGCTATGCCGTGCAGCTTCCTGCCCCAGTGACTCCGCGAGCCGGGAGATGAGCAGTCTGTTGGGAGTACAAAGCGACGTAGGCTGCCAAGCTCTCTTGGGGCGACACCACAGATGGAGTGGAAGGCGGCCCCGTTTCCCAGTTCTAAAGCTCTCACAAGCTGACAGAGGGATTTCCTAAAGCCCCATCTGGTATGAAAAGCTGCACTGGGCAGAGTGGTTTGGAACAGCGAGGGGGTGGCTAGTAATAACAGACCAGAGCTAAATGCTACAAAGAAAGAGGAACGAAAGAGGTGGTTGGAGTTTCCGTATGAGAGAGGACCAGGAGCCAGACTTGGTCTGGAGTCTGAGAGACCACGTCCCAGCTCCCAAGGCGATCACTTCTGGTGGGGGGATAAGGTTTCTGCGGCTTGTGTCATTGTGGAGCCCTCTGCTGATATTATCGGGAAGGAGTTCAAGTTTGCCCACATTCACTCTGAACAGTGTGTTTCTACTCACACGCTGGGATCCTTGACCCGCCAGCCGCCTTTGAGAGCCGTGTCTCCATACAAGTTCTACCCAGAATGTTAAGCTCATACCAAAGAGAAATAAATTCTGGGCATCTGTATACCACATTTGCATAGGGCCCATGAGGCTGAAACAAAACAATAAAGGAAGAAACCTAGGAACGAGGGCTGTGTGGAAGGAAAAGGGCCGCTCGGCGCAGGTCTGGGGAGGAACCTGCCTGTCGGGCAGCACCTCTCCTGCCCCTCCCCTTCCTTAGCTGGAAGGGACCAGATGCCATCATTCACTCCAACCGACCAGCCCTCGTGGCTCAGTACAAAAGGTAAGGTGATTGAATCTGGGAACTGGCCATAGCTGATGAAGGGACTTTGCAAAACAATATGCTAGCAGGGTTTCGTTTTGTTCTTTTGAATTAAAAAAAAAAAAATCATACTAAGACATTCTTCATCAGAAAACAGACCTTTCCCGGGAGAACAGTGTCACTTCAAGTTCCTGAGGAAGGACAACAGGGCTCCCCCAGCACCCCCAGTTCTGGGTGAGCTGACAAATCATGACCCTGGAGCTCCAGGCCCTGCTTCTCTATGAACTCTCACACTCAGCACCCGAATGACACATGTCCAGCCTGGACTTACTGCACACGATAGATCCCCGAGGACCAGCCCCAGGGTAAAAAGCTCCAATGACAAAAAGGGGTAGATTCCATACAGTATGGAAACAAGAAAGTTTTAAGATGTGAAGCGATCCACCAAGTCAATAGCAAGAGGAATCTAGAAGTACACTGTTGTCTGTACAGGGCTCGGAACCAAAAGACCTTCTTGTATCTCCTTCGTCAGATGAGTTCCCCCTGGGGACTAAATATTTTGCACCTTCAGTGCCTTACATATGGTAGGTACTTGGTAAGTGATGACCATGACCTTCAGGCTGAGAAAGAATCAGTTACTAGCCGCTCACGATGAACTCGGTAGAAGCAGCATGAGAAACAAGCAAGCTGGTACTTCACTTCCACACCTCCATCATCAGTCCTAACTAGCTACTAAATAAGTGGCTATCCACCCGGCCGGTGTGGCTCAGTGGTTGAGCAAAGACCCATGCACTAAGGGTGCCAGTTCGATCCTCAGTCAAGCCACATGCCCAGGTTGTGGGTCTGATCCCCAGTAGGGGGCATGCAGGAGGCGGCTAATCGATGTTCTCTCTCTCCCCCTCTCCCTTCATCTGTCTCCCTAATATATCAATAAAGAAAAAAAAATAGTTGCTATTCCAAAAAGAAATCGGGCACCTAGGCTCCAAACTCTCGGCAGCTCCCAGTAGATCAGGAATGTGATTGCCTAATGCCTACTAACCGAAACACTATAAATGACAAGTCGGCGGGGTGAGCTTTCCCATGTCCCCTCTCCAAAGGAAAACAGGAGCAGGAAGCGTGGTGTGTGAGAATCACAGAGACGCGGACATTCAGCGCCGTCCGTACCTGCTCCACCGTGGAGCCGCTGGCACTCAGCAGAGCAGTCCTTTCGAGTTCCTACTGGATCGTTACTTCATCAGGGTGGTTTTTATTTTTTTCCTTGCCCTGGCCGCCTAGAAAACTCTGTTTCTTGGCAACACTTTCCGAGTGCCCAGTTAAACCCCTTGTTACCGCTTTCCTGCTTCAGGAAGTCCCACTGAGCCCCAGCCAAATGACAAGGGGAGGAAAGGAAACATTTACAATGATGTGAGAAATTCCCAGTCTGGAAAAAAAAGATCAAAGAGGATAGGCATAAGGGACCATTCTGCACGGAGCCTGGCACATGAAGGTCCTCCATAAATTGGACTGGATGGGTCCACGACGGGAACATTACCTCACTGGGAACCCCGCAAGCCAGGCCCCTCCGCAGCTCGGAAGCCAGCACCAGCCAGTCCGCTACGGCCCAGGAAGCCGTGTGCCCAGGGAGAAGAACGGTCTCCTGCGCTAAGAGGCTGAGGTCGCCACGCTCCAGGGTGCCCTTCTAGAGAAAGAAATGGAGGCTCGCACTGTATAGCTCACCCGCCAGCTCCTGCAATGAAAGGGTTCCACGCTGCAGTGAAATAAGGAACAGCAGGGAGAGGGAAAGAGGGAGGTAAATTGTTTGGAAAGTAGAAGACAGGGTGGAAAAGAAGAAATTCAAGACAGATGTGTGAGAGCCGCAAACATATGTCCTTGAATTTATGCATCCAAGTGATTCATGTAGAATAAGTAAAAAAAGAGCTACATACCCAATATAGAAATAAATATGGGAATAAATACAAAACAAAGCCCTCCGTTCCCCCATCCTTACAAAGAACGTCAGTTCACATCTCTCTTTCTGCCAAACAGAGCTGTTGTAACACAGGCAGAAGGAAGGATCCAAGATGAAGCTATTAATTAAGCAGAGGTTCTCTGTGGTCTCTTGTCCCTCCCAACGGGCTGGCAACCACCCACAATTTACTTCCAATGATTGAATCCTGATTTCTTATCTCTAATAGGTACTGCCGTTGCTTGCTTAACATCAGCAGAATTTTAAAAATATTGTAGTATTTCCCAGGTTAATGCCTGGCCATGAAGAAAAAAAAATAAAACCCAGCAGGAAATTTAGATGGGCGTTTCCACAGAAACACACAAGTTCAAGACATTGGCCGGAAAGCCATTTTTACAATGCAGTATCAGTGTGTGTTGTTTTACTTCTAAACAGCTAACTCGAAGGGGCCGCCGCACAATTGGTTCCAAATGCCTCATACGGAGAAAACACCCAGGCGGCCGGCCTCGCTGCTTAACTGCTCTCGGTTTGAGGCTTCATATGGTAACGAGAACAAGGAAAACAGCCCCGAGTGCCCCCGGTTGCTAGATGTGCTGGAGAAATGGGGCAAAGCAGCGTCCACAGACATGGCTGGGGGCTGGGGGAGATGCCTACATTTTCTAGATTGGTCAAATGTCACATTTAAAGATGCAGCTTGAGCCCTGGCCAGTCTGGCTCAGCGGTAGATGGTCGGCCCATGGACCAGTGAGTCACAAGTTCAATTCTGGCCAAGGGCATGGACCTCGGTTGTGGTTCGTCCCCGGCCCTGGTTGAGGTCGTGCGGGAGGCAACCAGTTGATGTGTTCCTCTCAGGTCCATGTTTTTCTCTCTCTCCCTTTCTCCCTCTATCTCCCTCCCACTCTATCTGCAGATAAATAGAAAAATATCCTCGGGTGAGGATTAAAAATAAAAATAATAATAATAATAATAATAAATAAAGATGCAGCTGGGCAGAACATCAGATGGTCTACACCATGCCGCACAGGCCTAGTTGTTAGTTCATCAATAGACATCTACTGTCCACCTAAAACGTACCAAGTATTTGTGCCAAACGGTGTGGGGACACGAAATGAAAGACACAGGTCTTGGCCTTCAAGGGAGGAAAAGAGGCTGATGAATACCTGAACCTGCTCGCTACCTAGACACTCCAGCAGGGTGCCAGCCGTTGCCCCGCTCAGCCCTGCCCCACAGCGGTGAGCCCAAAGGCACCTTTATTCCACAGGTGTGGAATACGGGTGACTGTGGTAGGTACAGACGCTTACTTGATCTGACAACCATCATATACTCTCCTGGGAATTTAGAACTTGGCTACAAAGGGTCAGCGAGGTCAGAGTTTCTCAACCAATGCGCCCCAGAGACGTGAGGGCGCGCGCCACCTGGATCCTCTTGGCCCTTGGGTAGCTGGAGTCCCCTCCACTAGTCCTTGGCCTCTGGCAGCAAGCTGCCTCGTCTCTCTGTCCCACAAGACAAATAGTGATCCTTTTCTACGTGTGACAGGAATGTAAAAAAGTGGAGAAGTACTCCCAGTGGTTCTCAACCTTCCTAATGCTGCAACCCCTTAATACAGTTCCTCATGTTGCGGTGACCCCCAACCATAAAATTATTTTCGTTGCTACTTCATAACTGTAATTTTGCTGCTGTTATGTCTTAGGCGACCCCTGTGAAAGGGTTGCTCGACCCCCAAAGGGGTCGCGACCCCCAGGTTGAGAACAGCTGCTTTAGACAATGGTGGAGGTAGGGACAGAAATTCATGTCAAGTGGAGGCAGGAATAACCTTGCTGGACCAGGGACAAGCAGAGAAAAACAGAGCTGACAGAGAAGGGCCAGGGAGGAAGACAGACACCGAGTCCGAGAGCAGAGAAGCCAGTCAGAGAAACTGCAGTCTCGAGGGCGAGAGGGGCCTGCTCCTGAAATCCCCCTCGCGGGTTGCTGGATCCCAGCGGGGCTTGACTTCTGGGTCTGATGCCCGCAGGGTTAACAACTGTGTTCTGAGAGCCGGACCCTACCTACCTATGCCAGCTTGAGTGGATTTGGGCTCCTTGTAAACAATCCCTGAGACAGGTGTGTGGACAAGTGTGCGTGGAGGGCCTGTGTGCACCACAGAACCCTCTGCGTCAAACACCAGCGAAAGAAAAGCAAATTACGTTACGCTCTTAACCTTTTCAAATTCCTTTCTCATATATCCTTCTTCTGTTGTCCCCACAGGATCCTGAGACCCTGGGGAGGGAACCCATCCGTGTGCTATGGATGCAGGCATGATGGGAGCAAGAGGACTCACCCAAGATGACAGGGCTTCTGCTCTCTACCCGCCACCAACCCTTAAAATGCGCTCCTTCTTAAACGTGAGCCTAAAATACTAGACGTGAGAAAATACTAGATGTGAGAAAAACCAGTCTGCTTCTCTGACTTACGGGTCAAACTTGCAGAGAAAAGCACCCCTTTTCTGGAAGTTTCCAAGGACAGGAAGGTTTTGCATTCTCTCTGGCTCCAGGAGATGCTGCCCTGAGCTGAGTCAGGAAGGACGAGCGTCTGAGGTTCCTTCTACAGACCAGATGACCGGTTGCTTTTTAAACCCCCCACATCCTTCACAGCACATTTCCGAGGTATAGCAGCATACGTGACGCCTGGAAGCAGACACAGCACGCCTCCACCAGCTTTGCTTTTCCAAGACAGCTCAGAGAGGCGCCCTCTGCGGACACCCCCAGGCCAGGTGCGCCGGAGCTTCTGGCGGGCTGTTCCAGAACCCTCCAGTGCCACAGAACCAAAACGGACAGAGTGTCAGGTTTCTGAGGCTGTGCCTGGACTGACTTTCTCCTCCAGGACAGAAACGTCCCGGTGAATCAGACCTTGACTATGCCACTAATCACTTGCTGAGGAAACTTAAAATGCTGAGGCCTTCTGAATGGAAACCACACACAAATTGATTCTCCATAAGGCGCGCGGATTTTCTGGGACACGCTGACCATCTTCAAGAGCACAATAAACCCAGAAACCTTTACCAAAACCAAACTGTTAAATGTCAACGAATTCCAAACTGGGTTCCAGACGACCCAGAGAATAACCTGTGTCTAAAAGC
Source organism: Molossus molossus (assembly GCF_014108415.1). Taxonomy (NCBI): domain Eukaryota; kingdom Metazoa; phylum Chordata; class Mammalia; order Chiroptera; family Molossidae; genus Molossus; species Molossus molossus. Next base: position 41,526,031 of record NW_023425354.1, on the reverse strand, counting down.
AAGAAACTGGATTCCAGTGTCCTCGAGCTCTGTTCTTTGCTTGGCAACAATTACGACCCAGAGTTCTCCAGGCGGAAAGGAAGAAGGCCAGGACAGAGGGCGAGGGGGACCTGCTTGCGCCCCCAAACGCAGCTGCAGTCTACAGACAGAGAGAAAAATGCCCAGAAGGCAGGAGGCGAGCCAGTGGGGAAGGGGACGGGTCCCAGAAGAATGTGTGGTTCGCTCTACACCCCCACCCCCCACCCCATCACAGCCAAGAGCAGAGTGGTGAAGTCAAGTTACTTCACTTCTCCGAGAAAGTTCCTTCTGCTGCAAACTGGGAAAATGATGGTTCTTGCCTCACAGGGTTGCTATGAGGATTAAACCAGATAGAAAATCCAGATGGCTCCTTCCAGTGCCCCTATTTCCCAAGCTCCGTCGTTCACATATATCGTTTATAATTGTGCCCCTAACTCTCTTATTTACTTATTTTTCTTTAAATAAACTTTTTTTTAAAGCAAATTTATTTGGAAAGAAAATTATATATTGCTATTGTAAATGGAAAACCAGGGCCGCCTACCATAAATACAGGGTGAATGTCAAAACAAAAAGAACAGGACACAAACCATTATTACATTTAATCCAGCCCGTTACCTGCAGAAGGCTCTGAGGCCTGCTTTCCTATTGCAAAGGAGATCAGCGAGAGTTCCAGAGGCTTAAAGAAGGAGCACACGGCAAAACTTCCTCCTGATACGACCAGAGACTTGAACTGGAGAGTGGAAAACATATGATGTCGCTTAATCAGTGGCTCTGATCTCAGTAACAGTCCTGCCACCTTAAACTCTTTAGGTCCTGTGCCAATGGAGGCAGCGGTGAGAAAAGGGAATGCGAATCTGGTGAGGCCCAGCTGACTCCTGCAGGTGGTCCCATAGCCCCCAGAAAGCTCTTGGACAAGGAGGAAACCCTGCTGGCACAGTCCTGGGTCTCCTGCCATCAGTGAGAACCTGGCTGGGACACAGCTAGTGTTGTCCCCATCAGGGAAACACAAAACTCACCCTGCAGGATGCTGGCAAGGTCCCCTGGGCAGTTACGGTTCCACTTATGCCAAACCTGACTGCCTCCGCCTCGATGCAGGAGGCCTGGACTTCTCTCCAGCAAAAGCTGGAAACTGGAAGGAAAGAGCTTCACCACAGTGTTTAATGCAGTATTTCTCCAGGAAGACCTGCATCAGAAGTCCCCGAGGTGACAGATTTCCAGGTCCCACCTCTGACCCTCTGAATCTGACTCTCTGGGAGTGAGACACCAAAATGTGAATGTTAAGAAAGCTTCCAGGTGCCTGGCTGGTTTGGCTCAGCGGTTAGAGCGTTGGCCCGTGGACCAGAGTCCTGGGTCCAGTTCCTGCAAAGGGCACGTACCTCGGTTGCAGTTTGTCCCCGGCCTCAACAGGTCGTGTAGGTGGCAACCACTCTCTCTCACATCGATGGTTCTCTCTCTCTCTCTCTCTCTTCCTCCTTTTTTCTCCCTCCCTCTCTATCTGAAGATAAATGCAAAAAATGTCCTCGGGTGAGGATAAAAAATTTAAAAAAAAGAAAGCTCCCAGGTAATTCTTTTATTATTATTATTTTAGAAAGAGAGGAAGGAAGGGGGAGGGTAAGAGAGAGACACACACACACACACATCGATTGGTTGCCTTCCACTGGGGATCAAACCTGCCACCTTTAGATATATGTATGGGATGACAGTCTATACCAGCCAGGGCCCAGGTAGTTCCTATGTCCCTCGACATCTGAGTCATACATGCTCTTTAGCACATAGCCTCCCTCTGCCCATACTGCTCCCCTCCCCGGTTATTTCTTACTCATTCTGCAGATCTCAGATCAAATATCGCTTCCTCAGGGAAGCCATGTCTGCCCACCCCAAGTCTAGAACAGGCCCCCATTCTATGTCCACACCCCAGTTCTCTTTTTTCCTAGCCCCGGTCATGACTTTCATTATATATCTATGACGGTTGGATAACGTCTGTCTCCCCACAGCCCTGCAGAGCTCCGTGAGGGCAGGGCTTGGCACCCTGCTTACCCATGTAGTGCCCGGCACAAAGTTGGCATCCAATAATAACATCTGTTAATTAAATGAATGGATCTAGAGTAGCTACTTCTGATTCTCATTTCCCACCATGCCTCGTTTTTCTCACTAAGGTTTTTCAGATACTTGAAAGTCCTAGTCATAGCAGGTCCTGGGAAGAGGGAATCCTGGTGCAGAGATACTTTTCAGTTAAAGGGATTCTATTTATTTTATTTTTTAATCCTTACCGGAGGATATTTTTTTTCCCGTTTATCTTCAGACAGAGTGGGAGAGAAGGAGGGAGAGAGAGAGAAAGAGAGAGAGAAACGTCGATGTGAGAGAGACACATCAACTGGTTGCCTTCCACACAACCCTGACCAGGGCTGGAGACCGATCCGCAACCGAGGTAGGAGCCCTTGACCAGAATCGAACCCATGATTCTTTGGTCCGCAGGCCGCTCTATCCACTGAGCAAAACCAGCCAGGGCCAGTTAAGGGGATTTTAAATGATCCCACCTGCTCATTGGAGTGGAGCTCTAAAAGTTCTAAATTTTCCCTAGACTGACATACAGGAATATGAGAGGCTGGAAGCCCTCCCGGTGCCCCCTGCTCATCTCCGCCCTTGAATGTCCCGGGTCCCAGCGTGTCACAAGGAGATCCAGGAGAGCTGTGCCCAGGTTACAGGCGAGGGACGGGACCACTTTCTACCCAATCCCAAATACCTTCTCTAGAGCTAACAGAAACTTGACCGCTACCCTAGGATCAATTTATCCCCTAAGTTCTCTTCAGGAATCAGTGTGTTGTAGTAATCAACCCTCCCCGAAACTATGCCCAGAAGGAAGCGATCCTCGCATTCCTCGACAAGAACGGACATGGCCCCAATCTGATCCACCCCCGGTTCTGGCAGCCAAATACCCACAAACGTTAGCTCTGCCATGGGATATGTAGAATAAATTAAATTTGGCAAGGGGGGGATCATAAAACAAGCCTTTAGGTCTAAAGACTGTGTACCTTGGCAGGGGGGATGTATGTACTATAACTAACCTTATCCAGTGTGCCAGAGAACTCAATCAAAACCAAGAAAATGATTCCTGTCATATGAGACAGGCAACTCAACAGCCATCCCCTGGGGGAGGTGGAGATAAGGGGGGGCCAATTTAGCCTTCATTGGCCAAAATTCTTTTCCATTTCCTACACAAGAGGAGATGGTGCTCTGAAGTGAGGCTTTTGCAAGCACAAAACAAATATTAGCACCCTCAGGAAAGCTTTCGCACTGAGGTCCCTACCGCTGAGATTCTGGACGGTGTGCTCTGGTAAGAGGAGACTCTTACGTCATTGTAGGGCAGGAACCCACTAGGTCTGAAAATGTGGCTCCGTTGGTCTTGCTGAGTAACTGTCTTTCACTACAAAGTCCACTTTCCATGGCCGAGCCTGCCCCAAATACGGAAGGTCAAGTTCACCCAGACCATGGTAAACTCTAGCTAATTAGTCTACGAGGCCCAGCCATAGCATCATCCACAGTGAAGTGGGACTGACCCAGCCCTGGCAAAAGAGGCAACAGACAATACTGATTAGTCAGGGTTTCTCATGCCAATATTCGATATGAGGGGTAGGCCACCTCACACCTGTTATACTGTGTGTGTGTATGTGTGTGTGTGTGTGTGTGTGTGTGTTAATCCTCACCTGAGGATATTTTCCATTGATTTTTAGATAGAGTGGAAGGGAGGGAGAGAGAGAGATGGATGTGAGAGAGACACATAGACTGGCCACCTCCCACGCAACCCCCACCAGGGCCGGGGATCAAACCTGCACCCGAGGTATGTGCCCTTGTCCGGGAATCGAACCCTTGACCCTTTGGTCTGCGGCCGATGCTCTAACCGCTGAACCAAACCGGCCAGGGCATACCCGTTATACTTTTTAACCACACTGTGGAGACATCGACCAGAAACATCACATGATCTGTGGCTTTGATGGACCTCTGGCTCCTCAGATAGGACAAGGTCATAGGCCAAGGGCATGAACTCAACTCTGGACTACAGAGGCTCATTGAGATCCTGGACTGTAAGGGTTTGAGAGTCACAATGAGAAATGCTTTCCTGAGACAGCAGTTTCAGATTAGAATAAATTTCCATTCTGGCCTCTCTTCTTTGTTCCCAATGATGCAATAACTGATCCCACTTTTGGATGAGCTGGGCACATGCCTCTCTAGAACAGAAAGTACAAATAGGTTTCTTTTGCCATCTGTGATACAAGCTCACCATTTCAAATGGACAACTGACTGCTAAGTAACTGCTGCCAGAAGGGCCCAACACCAACTATTCTACAGCTAAAGTTACTATTTGGGTAGACATTTCCCTGTCCCAGCTTTTAATTGATTTATATTTATATTTTTATTTTTAATCCTCACCCGAGGATATTTTTTCCATTTTTGTTCAGATAGAGTGGGAGGGAAAGAGAAAGAAACATCAACATGAGAGAGACACATAGACTGGTTGCCTCCTGCACAACCCCAACCAGGGCCAGGGATGAACCACAACTGAGGTACGTGCCCTTGACCGGAATCGAACCTGCGACTCATTGGTCCGTGGGCCAACACGCTAACCGCTGAGCCAAACTGGCCAGGGCTTAGCTGGTTTATAAATTAAGTAACAATCCCATGTGACCAGCTGCTTCCTTTAGTTACCATCACAGAGAGTTCACCGGGAACCAGGACCAAAGCCAGGTAGCCTGTGGTTTCCTTTCTTGGCCAAGGTGACTGACTGCTTTTACGGATATTAAACTTTGTTCAGTCTCAAACCACACCATACCGAGTGGAACCTGGGAACTCAGTCATCCCCCACTCCCCACCTATCTATGTACGGGAGTCGACTCAAACACTTCTGAGAGGAGTTCTGGCCCTCTAGCCTGTTCTTACTGGCACCTTGGCATTCCAAGAGGGTGCCGACCTACCCAGTTCACCTGGGGTCCAGGCAAATCCGGGAAGTACAATATTCAACTCACTGCCATTCTCCTGAGTGAGAGACCCCACATCCAGGGAGGAATGCTTGAAGAACACACTTTCAGATCGTCTAAGACATGTGCCTATTTTAAGGAAGAGTCGCAGGGAGCTCCACTTCACACTGACCACAATCAGGAGCAGTTTGACTAAATTTCTCTTTGCTGGAATGACATCAGAGTCTATCAATGATTCTTTTTTTTTTAATCCTCACCCGAGGACATTTTTCCATTTTTTGTTCAGATAGAGTGGGAGGAAGAGAGAGAGAGAAACATCAATGTAAAAGGGACACATCGAGTGGCTGCCTCCTGCACAACCCAACCAGGGCCGGGGACAAACTGCAACCAAGGTACGTGCCCTTAGCGGGAACAGAACCTGGGTATCTCTGGACCGGAGGCCAATGCTCTAACTGCTGAGCCAAACCGGCCAGGGCTCAATGATAATCTTTAAAAAGTATACACTTACAACAAGATATTGTTCAAGGTGTCACTCAACAGACAATATAAATTCCTCTGAGGGTTCCTGAGAGAAATGCTCATGTTTTTCTTTTATTTATTTATTTTTAAATTTTTATTTACTGATTTGAGAGGAGTGGGGAAACGGTAGAGAGAGACAGTGACAGAGAGAGAGACATCGATTTGTTGTTCCACTCATTGATGAGTCCATTAGTTGATTCTTTTTTTTTTTTTTATCCTCACCCAAGGACTATTTTTACATTTATCTTCAGATAGAGCGGGAGGGAGAGAGGGAGGAAGAGAGAGAGAAACATCGACGTGAGAAAGACACATGGACTGGTTGCCACCCACATGACCCCAACTGGGGCTGGGGATGAATCTCAACCAAGGTATGTGCCCTTAGTGGGAACCGAACCCGGGGCTCTCTGATCCATGGGCCGATGCTTTAACCTCTGAGCCAAACCAGCCAGGGCATTTTAGTTGATGCTTGTGTGGGCCCTAACCAGGGATCAAATTAGTGATCTTGGTGTATTGGGACAGCACTCTAAACCAACTGAGCTACCCAGCCTGAGCTTCATGTTTTTCTTAAGTAGTTGGTTTTAGTTACAGTTTTCCTTTCTTTTTTTTTTAAAAAAAAGTTTTATCTTTATTGATTTTAGAGAGAAAGGAAGGGAGAGAGAAAGAGAGATAGAAACATCAATGAGAGAGAACATCAATTGGCTGCCTCCTGCATGCCCCCCACTGGGGATCGGGCCCAAAACCTGGACATGTGTCCTGACTGGGAATTGAACCAGAGACCTCTTGGTGCATGGGTCGATACTCAGCCACTGAGCCACACTGGCTGGGCACAGTTCCCCTTTCTCAATGAAATGTTTTATGTTCCCATGTAGCAGGTATACAGGTCATCACGAGACATAATTTTAGTCTCATGGTAATTTTATTTTGTCCTCCCTTTCCTTATTTTCTCTTACATTTTATTTCCTTGTTTACCTTCTTTTCATTTATCCTGCTACATTTATGCTTCCTTATAAGTCAACATAAATCCCTTTTTGAATGAAAGTGGATTAGAGCATGATTATGTGTCTGTTTCTAGAGAAACCTCAGTGTCTTGATCTGAGATTTTTTTTTTTAATCCTCACCCGAGGACATTTTCCCATTCTTTGTTCAGGTAGAGTGGGAGGGAGAGAGAGGAACAGAGAGAGAGAGAGAAACATCGATGTGAAAGGAACACATCGAGTGGCTGCCACCCGCACAACCAACCAGGGCCGGGGACAAACTGCAACCGAGGTACGCGCCCTTAGCGGGAACTGAACCTGGGTCTCTCTGGACCGCAGGCCGACGCTCTAACCACTGAGCCAAACCGGCCAGGGCTGATCTGAGATATTTTTAAACATATGTCAAACTACTGTGTCCCTATATTAAAGGATATTCTAAAAAGTTGAGCATAAAAGCTCTCTGTACCAATGGTTTCCACCTTCCGAAATATCACCAGGGCAGTCAAAATATGCACTGGGCAATAATTTTGGAATTCCTTATTGATACCTGATGGAGATCATTTTGTAGGTGGTACGAGTATTCCCCACTAAATAACACTGAATCAGATAGTGACCAAGTGTTATTCCTGTTTCAATCTTCTTTTGGTCCTTCAATTACTTTAGGGGAAAAGTCTTAGTTTGAAGTCAATGAATGATGAACATTTCTCAGACACCTGTTCATCTTCCTTCTTAATGATATAAATCTAAAATTTTAAAGTAAGTATACGTAAAGAAAAATATGAAGTAAATGGTAATACAGCTGGTTTTCTGACATGACAAAACCACAGTGAGCGGAATGACTGAGGTATGGAAAAAATCAGTGAAAACCTCACGCTTCCCTTTCTATCCCCTGTCTAGCAGTGATACATCTTCAGAGTTATTTACTCTACTCTGAGTACCCTGACATGATCAAATGAACTTCATCCTCCAAAGAACTGACAAAATGATTTAATACTGGAAGGATCTGGTTCAAAGGCCATCCCACCTCCACTGTCTGGGACAGTTTCTTTACTGAGAACATTCACCGCTCGAGAAAAGGACCCAGTCATTCCAGGAAATACCTTCAGAGCCAGTTTCCTGTCCAGCTATAGTTTGAAGATTAACTCTTCCCAGTCTGACCCCCAAACCATGTTTAATGGAGTCTATTGGATGTGTTTATCCACATTTACCAATAGTTCACAGTGGTCATTTGGAAGTGGGACAGAGTCACTTCCTAAGCTCACTGAAGGAGTTAAGACCAGAAATACTGGAAGAGATTCCAAGTGAGGTCATTTGAAGTTTAGAGGAATTTTGGTTTGGGTTTTCTCCTAGTTTTAATTGTTTATAAAAGCTCCTAAATGTCAAGTAAAGAACAACAACAACAAATGTGAAAAGTTAACTTCCCCAAGATGTTTATTCCAAAGAAAAAGTTTGTTTCCTGCAACTCTTTTATGCAGGAGGGGATTAAAACTAGATAATATTGTATGAAAGGAAAGGGAAACCCAAATTACTCCCGTACAAAACAACAGCTGCGCTCCCAAGCCCGCCAGAGGAACAACTTATCTGCTTAGTCAAAATCTGTTTCACGGATCTGCTCCGGGGATAGCGGAGTCAGCTCCACTCCCATCCAAAGCAATTACATGGACCATCAAAACCGAACTTAGACATCTTCATTCTATTTGAAAGGCCTGCACCTCAGGTCCCCCCAGTCACTGGTCAATTGTGCTCCCACAGAGTCAGTGCTTTGTCTTCTGCAACAGACAAAACTAAGCAAATTAACAGAGCAAGGGAAGATCGGGAATACACGGAACACCCATTTCACTGTTTCTCACACGGCTGACCCTGAGAACCAGCAGCTCAGATCACTGCTGCAGGTGCCTAATACAGACAGGAACTGGCTATTTCACTCTAAGGGAGACAGGACAAATGAGGAAGTCATGAAAATGGTTACTCCTGGCAGCAGAAGTGCAGCTTCTCTTGGTATATTGTTTCATGCAGTTTTGACTTTTGGACCATGTAAATATTCTCCGTGTTAAAAGAATAAAGCCACATTACAGGCACGAGGGGAAAAGCAATCCTGAAGCTGAATGTGAGCAGAAACATGCGAACCTGACTATATATGAAAAGCAGCACGTTATCTGCACAAGAGTGAGTCGTTCGAGCCCCTTGCTCCAGCTCTCTGGGTGCTCACCCTCACCTGACGTAATCAAAGGACAAAGGGAACCAAAGAGAAATCTTGAACGTTACTTAGTAGGTTTATTGTTGGTCATGATATCAGTGTTGTAAATCTGTGAACAGAGTTCTCACGGTGCGACGACAGGGACACAAATATGCACCGGGGAAGTGAGGGAGTGCCCTGTGATGTGAACTGAACATACACCGTGAGGTCACGGTTTTAAAGAGCACTTTAATTTCTTAGTTCTTTCCGCTGAGTGTCTGGAAGCAGTGACACCCTTAGCAATGAGCATCCTTTATGCCTAGATCTTAGTTTCTAAATACTATTTCTCCCCCAAAGGGTTTCTTAGAGAAGTCACTGATTTCAAGGGCAGGGCAGGGAAAGGACAAGTTGAGCCTGAACATCTTACTGTGTGTCAACAAAACCAAAGAAATACTCAAAGGACCTAAGAGCCATCTTGAAAGGTTCTGATTTACCACATTTTCAACACTAAAAAGAGTAATTAATTTAGTGGATTATGGCAATCAAACGTTTTTTTAAATCCATGAGTCTGAAACACTAAAAGATGAAGAGTACAAGGATCTCTATAAAAGAACACAAGCTGCCCTGGCCGGTTTGGCTCAGCGGTTAGAGCGTCGACCTGCGGTCCTGAGAGACCCGGGTTCGGTTCCTGCTAGGGGCGCGTACCTCGGTTGCAGTTTGTTCCCGGCCCCGGTCGGTTGTGCGGGTGGCAGCCACTCGATGTGTTCCTTTCACATCGATGTTTCTCTCTCTCTCTCTGTTCCTCTCTCTCCCTCCCCCTCTACCCGAACAAAAAATGGAAAAATGTCCTCGGGTGAGGATAAAAAAAAAAAAAGAACACAAGCTAATAAATGTAGAAGGAGTGACAATTTAAAGATCAACCACCTGCAATGACCAATATACAAACAGATTCAGGTAAGGATCATCAATATATTAATGGATGGTAAAGCCATGGGATGACAAGTTACTGGGAACAGAATATTCCTATGGTCCTCAAACACCACATCACACATTACAAACTTAAAAGAAAATGCTGTTAGAAGAGTGCGATTACCTTAACCAGACTTACCTGAATGTCTGTATCCCACCCCAAATTCATATCTTGAATCCTAACCCTATTGTGATAAAATTAGGAGACAGGACCTTTGGGAGGTGAGACCAGGTCATAGAGGGGAGCCCTCCTGAATGGAATTAGTGCTCTTATAAAACAGACACCAGAGAGCTCCCTTGTCTCTTATGGCCATATGACGACACAGCAAGAGGCCGTCTGTGAATCAGGAAGCTGGCTCTCTCCAGACAATGAATCTGCTGGTGCTTTGATTCTGGCCTTCTCAGCCTCCAGAACTGTGAGAGATCAGTTTGTTATCTAAGCCACCCAGTCTATGGTACCTTGTTACGACAGCCCAAATAGACTAGACCCTGATAATGGAACAAAACTATTATGTGCCTCCTGGTAAATTACAATAGGACGTAGGCATCACCTTTGTAGCATTCTTGACAAAATGTTTGACTTGAATCTAATCATGTGGTAACAATTAGACAAATATGGACTGGAAAATTCTACAAGACAACTGACCTACGCCCTTCATTATCAATGTTAAATTGCTTGGGTATTATAATGATATTATTGTAAAAAAACATCTTTGTTCTTGGGAGATACACACTGACATGTTCAGGAGTGAAATATCATGACGTATACAGTTTAGGAAAAAAGTATACCCACCATTCACACATATGCATAGATTTATGTCAGAGGTTCTTAAAAATAAGCTCCCCAGACCAATAGCAGCATCACTTAAGGAACTTAATGTAGCAAAATACTTACAATTGGTAAATTTAGGTGAGGGGTGTATGGTGGGCATTCATTGCACTATTTTTAAACTTTTCTGCAGGTTTGAAATTTCCCAAAATAGCCCTGGCCGGTTTGGCTCAGCGGTTAGAGCGTCGGCCTGTGGTCCTGGGAGACCCGGGTTCGGTTTCCACTAAGGGCACATACCTTGGTTGCAGTTTGTCCCCGGCCCTGGTTGGGTCGTGTGGGTGGCAGCCACTCGATGTGTCCCTTTCACGTCGATGTTTCTCTCTCTCTCTCTCCCTCCCACACTCTATCTGAACAAAAAATGAAAAAAAAAAAAAAAGAAATTTCCCAAAATAAAAGGTTGGGAGTAGAGACAGTAAGTTCCAATCCATTCCCTTCTCGGGAAATCTAAACCATGGTTCATCTTTACACTATTAGTTCCTGAATGCACAAAAATGTTGGGGAGTGCCAAATTTGGTCAATCCATGTTCTTGGTCCACATGCAAGGTGGGACTAAACATCAACCTGAAAGGTATCAGGTCAGGGGGACTGATATGAAGGGAATAAAATACAGGAACAGCCCTGGCCGGTTTGGCTCAGCGGTTAGAGCGTCGGCCTGTGTACCAGAGTCCTGGGTTCAGTTCCCGCTAAGGGCGCGTACCTTGGTTGCAGTTTGTCCCCGGCCACGGCTGGGGTCGTGTGGGTGGTGACCAGTTGATGTGTCTCTCTCACACAGATGTTTTTCTCTCTCTCTTCCTCCCTCCTGCTCTATCTGAAGATAAATGCAAAAATGTCCTCAGGTGAGGATAAAAAAAAAAAATAGAGGAACAACTCGAGCTCTCTGCCATATGAACAGGCTGTTTTCCCTGACAAATATCAGTTAGACCAACATGAGTGTGAGACTTTGGAAGAGCTCATCTTGCATTTCTTCCCTCTCATACAATTCTCTGGTCCAACATCTCAGAAGATATATATATACACACATTTTTTTTTTTTACCAGACTTACACCGGAAGTCATTTCCAAGCTAATTGTAATGGAAACCATAATTACCCCATCCCTCACTCTGAAGCCCTTTTAATTAGGGAACGTCTCTGGCATTAAAGGAGCAAAGAGGATGATGCGCAATTAAGTAAACTGCTATGAAGTCTGAAAACGTCTCCCGCCCAGGGAAGGGCCAGATGCCCCGAAGCTTTCCCACTTTGTTAAATGATCTGGAAACTGAAATTCTGGTTCTGGCATTCTGCCTCCTGCTTAAACCTCTCCCAGAAGCAAGACTTCTGAATCTCCGAACTGGAACTGTACCTGGGTTCATATAAAATCACGAACAGGACTAAACAGATCATCTTGCCCACAGTGACTGAAAAGACGAGACACCGGGGTCCCCAGGGGTCATCTATCTCGCCGGCTGTCACTCACGCTCCTCGTCAGGGCTGTCCTACGGTCTGTAATCACTTGCTTACAGCCTGCACTGAGGAGCAGCAACACTGTAAGCTGGCTGTCAGCAGCTGGAGTTTGACATTTTCTATAAAGCAACCCCAGTTCTGTCCCCTACACGAAGGACCTTGGCAGTGTCTATCAAAGTGCACAATGTACTGACCCTCTGGCCTGGCCATTATAATTCTAGAAGTTTATCCTACATATATGCATGCATGTGCAAGAATGTATGTGCAGGAATGTTTGTCCTAGCATTCTCTGAAACAGCAAAAGACTAGGGGATGGATGAGTATTTACAGGTCTGGGTAAGCAGATTATGTTATTCTTCATTCAATGGAATACAATGTTGCCCTGCGTGTTCCTAAAGGAAAAGATAGTCAAGATACAGAATTAAATTTTTTACAAGTCCTTTTCTTGGGTAAATAATACATATATTACCCACACATACTTGCACGATAATAAATGCACAGAGAAGGATATAGTATATGTATTCATATTCCAGGGGGCTGTGTGGTTATTTAGTTATACCCCTGTTATATCCGTTAGGACAGCTTAACATTTTTCCACCATGTACACACAGTTCTGCTTTTATAATTAAAGAAAAATGGAGACATCCTCTTCTTTCAGGAAAAGTCCTGGCAGCCTCAGAGGTAGCCCTACCTCAGGCCAGGCCTTGTCACGCGAAGACTTTTTAACTGAATCAGCAATTAAGTTGCTGGATGTGAGCTAATCTGGTTTGCTATCTCAGAATATATACTCTTAGTGAAACAAATGATCTGAACACGGGTCAGGGCAAGGCCAACATGCAGAAACTGCTTTGCTGCAAACCTGCGGGTGCCAGGCTCCGGCTGGAGTCAGAGCATCTGAGTGGAAACATTTTACGGGAAAGAAAACCGATGCCAGCTCGGTCAGCAAGTTCCCTGGCTTCTCCAGGGGATTCTTTCCAGTCCCTTCAATTGTGTTCAGGGTCGGGTTTCTTTTGTTGAAGGAAAAGTTTGGCAAAACTATGTAGCTACAGGACCCTAGTGGCTTTTACTCAAAGCCAGGAGAAGAGCAGTTTGGCCCTCCGGCTACTCCCACATCGGTGCTGATAAGAGGAAGGCGGACAGCGTACCTTGGGTACCTTGGGAGACGGGATCAATGTCTCGGCGGTCCATTGTCTGGCAAAGGGCATGCAGAACAGCTCAAATGTAAGTGAAGGTCCTAATGAAGGTACTGCTTGGTCAGACAAGACCCTCAAGCTATAGGAACCAGACCCACTTTGTGGGGTGCAGTGGGGGACATGAGTTACGCTGTGGGCCAAGCTTGGGGGAGCTTCCTGTGCATGGCCTCCCAGCTGGACCCTTGGAACAGTTTCAGAGTGGTCTCCCTGGTGCCATTCTTTTTTTTTTTTTTTTAATCCTCACCTGAGGACATTTTTCTGTTTGTCTTCAGATAGAGCAGGAGTGGGGGAGAGAGACACACACATTGACTTGCTGTGGGAGCAACCAAGGTACATGCCCTTGGCCAGAATCGAACCCGGGACTCTTTGGTCCGCGGGCCAACACTCTAACCGCTGAGCCAAACCGGCCAGGGCTCCCTACTGCCATTCTTGACACTCCCCTCCATCTCCTTCCCACTGGCTATCTGCAACCTGCGCCATGTTACTAAAACGCCTTGGTGTCAGCAGGGACAGAAGGGAATTGACATTCATGATGGAACGGGAGCAGAAACCACACCCCTCCACCATGGTAGCCCAGCGCCACGCGGGCCCTGCGCCAGGTTTGCTGTCCAGCACATTTGTATAAAGAGTAAATGAGCAGAAAAAAGAACTATTCAGGACAAGGAGGAGAAGACGCTTTTCTTTCAACTCAGAAATCACTGCACAAGTGAAAGGGGCAGAGCTCACAGAAGCCCCACCATCGGCTTCTCAGGGGGCTGCTTCTGTCATTCCAGAGGAGAGGCAGGGACCTCCACCCTAAGGGTGCACCACCCTAAGCGGCAGGCCTGTATCAGGTCTCCTTCTCACAGAGGAACGTGGGACTTAGCTGAACCCCATCCAAACAGTCCCCTTGCTCGCATCTCTTTTTCTATTCCATTATTTGTTAACTTCCCATCACAAATCTGTTTCTCTTTAAAGGGCAGACAGTCATTACACACATGGGCTTACATCAAAGGCCAGATGCTTTGAGGAGGCCAGACGGAACCGACACCACGCTGCTCCCGCAGCTCCCGACACTGACCCAGGAGCATCCCAGCTTCTGACTCACCAGGCAGGCACCGGCTCATGCCCTCTGATCAGGACCCTCGGGGCAGGCGACTTTAGGTTCCAAGGGGCTGCCTGAAACATCTCTGCTCTGAACCAACAAGGGCTTTGAACCTACATACAGTACAAGGTGAAGGAAGGTCTCCAAGGCACCCGAAATGGCCCTGAGCTGTAAACAGGAGGCATTTTGGCAAAGTTCCTGTCCCTGGTCACCTCCATGTGCTTTATACCCTGAGAGTGATTTCTGTGGCATAGAAACTCAATACTTTAGGAAGATACTCTAAGAATAACTGGCATATGCAGTTTTCAGTGGGAGTACTGGGCTCCCCCGCTCTACCCAGTACGAAATAACTCACAATTTCAAATACTCAATCTATAATCACCTGGAGAAACGAGTGAAAAGGAAAGGAGAGAGTGTTGAATGGGCAGAATCTTGTCGTCTTTTATTTCCTCTACTCTCTTGTATTCCACGGACAACGTGCTGTGAGCCCTGCCCACTCTCCCTCTGCGTCTCTGGAACCAAGTCCTCACCTGTGCTGTGATCTCAGTGAAGCACGGCCCCCTGCCGCCAGTCCTGCAGGACGGCCAGCTGGTCAGGCGGGAAGGGACAGTGCCGCGCCGAGTGCTTGCTCTGAGCCAGCTGTTCTCAGCTGGGGGTGATTTTGTTTCCCAGGGGACGTTTGGCATCTTTGGTTGTCACAACTGGGGAGAGCAGGTGTTACTGGCAGAGGGTGCTGTTAAATATTCCACAACGCACAGGACACCGACCCCCAACAAAAAATTATCTGGCTCAAAATGTCAACAGTGCCAAGGCTGAGAGGCCCTACTCTGAGCCCCTGCTGGAATTCTTTGGCCCCGAATCACTTCCTAATTCCAGTTCTCTGATACAGGACTCGAGGACACAGAGAAGTGACAGGCAAGTTCACTCAGCAAGGCACCGGTTCCGCCACGTACTGCTCATGGAGAAGGCACCTTGGCTTTGTTGTGTGATTTGGCAGATTCAGGGGCAAACTTTAAGTCTCATTTTTATAATCTGGGAAGAGTTAGGAAGCCCTAAAGGTATATCATGGAGTAGGAAGGGCCAGGATGAATGAGAAGTCCAATCCCCATCATCTTTCCTCCTGGCAAAGTTTGAGATCGCGCACACTTTCGGAGCTCTATGCTTTGATTCCAAACACGGTGCTCCTCATAGTCTAGCTCTGGGGCCACATGTGCAATCACCACGAACCCAACGAGCATGCACCTGTCGGGATCCCACAGCTCCAATGTGAAGGAGTAGTGCAGTACGATTACCTTTAGTGATGAGAGAAACAATAAGTAATCTATTACTAATATCACTTAGAGGGAAGTTTGCAAATCACTTACTTTTCAAATATAAATCATTGCACATGCACTTTTTGTTTTATTCTCACCTGAGGACTTTTTTTTTTTTTTGCTTTTATCATCAGATAGAGCAGGAGGGAAAGAGGGAGAAAGAGAGAGAAACATCGCTGTGAGAGAGACACATCAAGTGGTTGCCACCCACACAACCCCAACTGGGGCCAGGGACAAACTGCAACCGAGGTATGTGTCCTTAGCAGGAAGCGAACCCAGGACTCTCTGGTCCATGGGCCGATGCTCTAACCGCTGAGCCAAACTGGCCAGGGCCACATGCACTTGTTTTTGATAGGCTTCCCTGAGTGGAGGAAGTCGAAGAGCCCAAGCTAACTGGGAATCCCATTGCATCCAGCCCCGGTCTAGCCATGCTGCATTACTGATGAACACAAGGGCTCCTCCCAAGCTTGTACAATGGTTTTATGAACACGTCACGAGGCACACCTGAGGTGCTAACTTGCTTTACTTCGTGGGAAACATGGGGCGGGGGCATGGGATGGCACTGCCAAAATCTGGACACGCCCACTGAAGTGTGTTATGCATGGAATTCCGTACACCATGTGAGCTGCGGCAAACAATAAAAATAAAAAAGATGAGGGCTGAGGTTCTAATACAGAACAAGAAGTAACAGCAGCTCGAAATGAAAGAACCTGGAACAAAGTGGAGAGTTCCAGTATTAAGTCCCAGTCTTTCAGCCAAGCTGCCAAACACTCACAGCCAGGACCCTGAACCACATCACTGAAAGACAGACAGACAGTGACAGAGACAGGCGCAGAGAGGGGGAGAGAGAAAGCACGTGCAAGCACCCGTGATGGTTAATTTTACGTGTCAACTAGACTGGGCCACAGGGTGCCAGACCCATGGTCCATCACCCTGGGTGTGTCTGAGGGTTCCCGGATGAGATCAGCATGGGCTGGGCAGACTGCGTAAGCCAACTGCCCTCTGAACTGCGGGCCAGCCTCCTGCGACCTGCTGGCGGCCCGGACCTGCTGACGACCTGCTGAAGGCAGAATTCGCTCTCTTCCTGTCTTTGAGCTAGAACATCGATTTTCTGCTTTTGGATTCTGACTTGGACCGGAACTTACATCACTGGCTCTCCTGGACTCTCCTTGCCAACTGCAGATCTTGGAACATCTCAGCCTCCGTTACTCCATGAACCAAACCCTTTTTAATATTTACACACACACACACACACACACACACACACCTCCTATCGGTTCTGTTTCCCTGGGGGACCCAGACTAACAGAGCCCAATCGATGACTTTTGCAGGTCAAGAGAGTCTATTACCTTTGAGAGTAAGCACTGGGGAACTTCAGACTGTCACTGGAACTGTCTTCAAGCGGCTGCTTACCTGGGGCCCCCTCATCCCCGAAGCTAGCAGGTCTGGAGGAAGTGAAGTGCTAGAAGCTTTGTTCATTATTACTGATAATAATACCCAATGCCTGGGTAGGAAATTGCCTCCTTTCATCAAAGATAAAACAAGTCCTCCTATAGCTGACTAAGGAAAAATGTTTAAGCCTGCATTTAAGCCATTTCCCTGGGGCAAAACAGGGGGAGTTCATTTATTATGCAGGACAACAAAAGGGGGGGAGCAAACTGGGGTCTAGGGAGGAGGAACACATCTCAGCTTACTTTAATTCTCCAACATGCACCCCTAAAACAGAACCTATTCTTCTACATGAGTTCTCTACTCTCAAGCACAATCCCTTTATCACAAAGGCAATCAATCGTTGTCACTGCAGAGAGTCCTGCACAAGAGAACCAGCATTTGCTCTTCAGCAGTTCTCAACCTGTGGGTCACCTAAGACATAACAGCAGCAAAACTACAGTTATGAAGTAGCAACAAAAATAATTTTATGGTTGGGGGTCACCACAACATGAGAAACTGTATTAAAGGGTCGCAGCATTAGGAAGGTTGAGAACCACTGCTCTAGATGGATAAATACATGAGCTGGGATAAAAAACAAAAATGACAAGAGAAAAGAACAATTTTGAAGAAACGTATCAACAATGCAATTTATTCTTAAAATATAAATAATATTAGCTGCCATTGGTTGAGCACTTTCTCTGTGGCAAGAACCACATGTTCAGAACAGTGTCTGGGGCTTACAGTTCCTGCCACATACATATTTACTATTTTTGTTATTTAACTTTTTAAAAATATGTTTTTATTGATTTTGGGGAGAGAGAGAGACATGGATGCAAGATAGAAACATCCATCAGCTGCCTCCTGCATGCCCCCTACTGGGGATCGAGCCCACAACCCAGGCGTGTGCCCTGACCAGGAATTGAACCAGGACCTTTCAGTCCATGGGCTGATGCTCAATCCACTGAGCCACACTGGCCGGGCTATTTGTATTATTTAATCTTGCTGCAAGTTTGAGCAAGTGAAGAGAAAAGAAGAGACACCTGAGCTGCTTTTTGAAGAACAAACTGGATTTATCAGGCAGGTCATGAGTAGAACAGGGTAAGACATAACAGAGCAAGAGGCAGGACAGAGCCCAGTATACTTTGGGGAAATGCAGGGTTTTCAGTACTACAGAATATAAAGCTCAGGGGCTGTTAAGGGGGACTGGGGAACAATGGGAGATGGCAAACCTGGAGCCACATGCGCTGACAAGTATGACTCTAACTCATGTCATCATTGAAACAAACTACCGGAAATGAGGCCAGACCTAGAAACCTCGGCTGCACACTGTGGACATAGTCTGGAGGGGGAGACAGACAAGTACAGAACTAACTACAACACAGGTATCTGTAGGTCAAGTGGTAGCTGCACAGTGGAGAGGTATCCTAGAGTAGGTGACATCTGGAGGGACAATGTAGACTGCTTACTTCTGAGCTCAACTCCACCAGACCAAGAAGGGAAGGCCATGCCCAGTGGAGGGACCAGCACGCACAAAGGCTCAAAGGTGCGACGGTGGACTGGTGGCTTGAGGATCTTTGGAGCAGATCGGTGTGGCGGAGTGGAGTGCCAAGGTGAGTGCAGGAGACAATGACAGAAAGCTAGGTGAGGCTGGGTGGTGGGAGGCCTTGACGTCCATGCCAAGGAGTTTGGGATTCAATCCATCGACGATGAAGGTTTGCATGTAGGGCAGTGACATAAACTGGTGGTACAGAAAGGTTGTCCTGGGAGCTGGGCTGAGGGGCTGAGACTGGAGGTCATGGACAAGTTAAGGGACTACTGAAACAATTGCACTGGGACTAATTAGATGCAGAGAATGGGGAAAATGAGTTGAGAAATGCCAAGGTTTATAGCTTGGGTTAATGAGTCAGAAGGACACAGCTGTTGGAGTCTTAAAAAGCAGGGAGAACTAGTAAAAAGCCCACATATTTGTTGAATGAACGGAAGAATGGGTGGGTAGAAAAGGAAGGAGAAGGAGAGAACAAAGTGGAAGAACATCTGGTGGAGGTCGGGGAACGAGTTTGGTTTTAGACCCATGGAACTTGAGTTCTCTCCAGCAACCAGACAAGGACACCACTGGTTGATTGATGAGAAGATGACATCCAACATGAAAACCGCAGTTGGTTGGACTTCACCTTTCCCCATCCTGAAGGTTACATCTTACACAGGGAAGAGCTAAGCAGAGAGGTTTCTGCAATTGTCTTCTTTTGGCTTCCAGCAGGGGGCAGCAAAAAAGATGGTTCAGAAGAAAGTACTTGGCTAAGTGTGTGTTTCAAGCCAAAGGTCTCTAGGAGCCTCTCTCACAGGTGTGGAATTCAACCACATTCCCCACTGTGGTGAAGCACGGATTTGGTCCAAGAACAAAATGACACTGAGACCAATTCATCTTTCAAGGAGAATCTCTGAGCTCTATTTTGTTTGGTTAAGAATGGAAATCCCACTTTTATTCCAAACAAATCTGCACCAAATTCAAAAATAAGGTTTCAATGAGAACCTGGGGAAAAAAGAGTGAGATCACAGTCATTTAAAAAAACAACAACAGCCCTGGCCGGTTTGGCTCAGCGGTTAGAGCGTCAGCCTGCGGTCCTGAGAGACCCGGGTTCGGTTCCCGGTAAGGGCGCGTACCTCGGTTGCAGTTTGTCCCCGGCCCTGGTCGGTCGTGTGGGTGGCAGCCACTCGATGTGTTCCTTTCACGTCGATGTTTCTCCCTCTCTCTGTTCCTCTCTCTCCCTCCCACTCTATCTGAACAAAAAAATGGAAAAATATCCTCGGGTGAGGATTTAAAAAAAATAATAAAAAAATAAAAAAACAACAACATTATCCTGCCCAGCTGGTGTGGCTCAGTGGACTGAGTGACGTCTCACGCACCGAGAGGTCACCAGTTCGATTCCCAGTCAGGGCACAAGCCCAGGTTGCCGGCTTGATCCTCAGTGGGGAGCTTGCAGAAAGCAGCTGATCAATGTTTCTCTCTCATCGATGTTTCTCCCTTCCTCTCTCTCTAAAAATCAGTAAAAACATTTTCAAAAAATCATTACCTGGAGAGCAGGTGGTTTTATCCTCAATCAAGGCATAATTCTTGAGCAAAACATTCTCCCCTTTTACTGGTGGTGGTGGGAGGGGGGAGTGAGATATTTACTTATATCCTCACATGTAAAATAAAATAACTTAATTAAAAAACTTTGGATTAACTACCAGGGCTGAGGTTTATGATCAGATTGTGATTAGGGGCACATAAAAGAAAGGTCTCAATAAGTGCATCTTTGCTGCCCTTTTGAGTCTTTCTTGGTAAACTAATAAACGACACTTTTCCTGGGGAGAAAAAAAATCTTGGAAATGACCCATTTACCCCAACAGGAACGCATTTCCTGTAATTCACATGAGGTAGAGTTAAAAGAGATCACTTGAACCTAGCTCAGATAGGTCTGGGAGAAAATTCAAAATAAGTGTTTATTTTTCTGATCAAAACCAAACCATCAGATTCCAAATACAGAGGCCAAAGAAAAGCCACAGAATCTTCCAAGTGGCCGTGAGCTGGCAGACCCAAAGACCTGGACTAACGGAGGCAGCAGGGGAAAAGAGGAAAAGCTGTTCCTCCCCCAGGGGAGCAGAGCTAGGGAGCTGTTAGTCAAATTCCTTACACTTTTATGTATATATTTTTAGGAGCAGAGTACCCCTTCCGCCAAAAGAATAAGTTGATTGTGAAGGACAGATACTTTCAATCAGAAACTAAACAGGCATATGATCTGACAAAGGGATAAAGCTATCTAAAAGGAGGCCCTCCTCCGCGAATCCCACAGTCTGGGCCAGAGCTCCCAGAGGCTGGTCGGACCAGGGTCTGGTCGCTCGAGTGCACAGGTCCAAATCTCTCCCCCTTTCGGCCCTGGCCTCTGCTCAGTGAGTGCGCACCCTAAGTAATCAGAAAACTCGACGCGTACTGGAGTGAGGAGCTAAAACAATGAGCAGCCAGTTAGTGTCTGAATGACTGTGAAATGTCTTCCCGGAAAAAGTGAGATGGAAAATTGGTCTGAAAAGTTTAAAGGGCTCCTAAACATGAGAAGCAGAACAGCCCGGCTGGTGTGGCTCAGTGGCTGAGCGTCGACCCATGCATCAAGAGATCGCTGGTTTGATTCCCAGCCAGGGCACATGCCCAGGTTGTGGGCCAAATCCCCAGTGGGGGGCAAGCAGGAGGCGGCCAATCAATGGTCTCTCTCATTGATGTTTCTCTCTCTCTCTCTCTCCCTTCCTCTCTCTCTTAAAAAAATCAATAAAGAAAATAAATTTTCTTTAAAAGAAAGAAAGGCAGGACAATGGAGTTTACGAAAGGTAACAGAAGGTGAAAGAAAAAACTCAGGATGAAAGGTTCGAGGTGGTGAGAAATGTCTCCTCACGACACAAAAGCATCAACCTTAAATGAAAAGTCTGACAAATCTGACTTAATGTTAAGATGAATACATAATTCTATTTGTACGAAGCTCCCACAGAGGCACAAGCACACCACAGTGCCCAGGGAAGCACGCGTAGGTGGAAATTCCTGGGGGAGGCAGGCCAGGGCTGCCGGAAACGGGGTGAGGGTTCCCTGTGAAGGACAGCAGGGAGGGAGCCACTGGGGGCTCTGAAATCTGACAGAGGTCTAGTTCTTGAGTTAGATGTGGATACGGGGGAACTCCCTTTATAATAATGCATTAACTCATAATTTATGTCTTGTGCGCTTTTCTGTATATATGTTACCCTGGATATAAAGGTTTTAACAGAAAAAAAAGTGAAGCAGAAGCAGACAGGTGGAAGGACAGAACATGGGAATGTGCCCGAAGAACATGTGACCCAAAAAAGCCAGTGAGCATGAAAGGGAACAGGCTTGTCTTCTGTCCTCATTAAGTGATGATCAAAATGCAAACAAAGGTCATTCAAACAAACTGTAAACGATAAAGCAGTATTAAGGAATTATTAATATTTAAGATGCAGTAATGGTATTTGGCTGTGTTTGTGTTTTTAAAGACTCCTTATCTTTTAGAAATACATACTAAAACATTTATGATGGAAATGACAGGACATCTGGAACTTGCTTTAAAACAAACTGGAGAGGAGGAGTTAGGGTGGAGATAGGGATGAACACTGCTCGGCTGTGAGGCGCTGAGGCTGGTGATGGAGACGGGAGGGTTCGTTATAGTATTCTCTCTAGCGTGACATTTTGAAGTTTGGAATCTACCATCTTTTTTAAAACTAAGGCAAAGGACCCGACCGGAGAGGCTCAGTTGGTTGAGCATCGTCCTATACACTGAAAGGTTGCTGGTTCGATTCCTGGTCAGGGCACATACTGGGGTTGTGGGTTAGATCTCAGGTTGGGACACGTACGGGAGGCAACTGATTGATGTTTCTCTCTCACATCAACGTGTCTCTCTCTCTCCCTCTTTTAAGCGTGTCCTTGGGTGAAGATTTAAAAAATATAAAAAATAAGGCAAAGAAACATTATCTTGGAATAACTCTAGTACTCGCTGTTCGATAGCTGGGAAGGACTCCCTGGCACCAGAGATGAACATATGTCTTAACATAGTCTCCTCTGCCTATGTGGGCACCGCTCAGCTCCAATCCCCACCCAGACCAAGAGCCCCAGCAACACTCCACACATCTACACATCGTTCACAACAGAAATACATTGTTATAAGAACGAAAGCATCTTTCATCTTATAATTTCCTGATACAAATCTAAAAATGCCTCTCCAATGTTTAGGGCCTCAGAATGGGTTGAACCATGATATTAAAACCAAAAATTTACGCAAATGTATATGTGCCAAAGGATTCCTACCCATACTGTATAAAGAACTCTAATGAATCAACAACAAAAAGATGAACAACCAATAATAAAAAATATAAAAACAGGCAAAAGATTTGAACAGACACTTCAAAAAAGTGGCTAGAGGTGTTCAACATCATTAGTCATCAGGGAAATGCAAATTCATCCCACTTGGCACATAGAGAAGAGCAAAAATAAAGAAGACTGACAACACCAAATGCTGGCGAGGAGTTGGAACCAGAACTTTCATACACTGCTGGTGGGGGTATAAAACGGTACAACCACCATGAAGAAGTGTTAGGAAGGTAAGTACACATTTACCCTCTAACCCTACAATTCTACTCATAGGTATTTCCAAGGGAAATGAAAAAAAAGAAGTCCATAAAAAGAATTGTAGCCCTGGCCAGTTTGGCTCAGCGGTTAGAGCATCCACCTGTGGTCCTGAGAGACCCGGGTTCGGTTCCCGCTAAGGGCACGTACCTCGGTTGCAGTTTGTCCCCGGCCCTGGTCGGTCGTGCGGGTGGCAGCCACTCGATGTGTTCCTTTCACATCGATGTTTCTCTCTCTCTCTCTGTTCCTCTCTCTCCCTCCCACTCTACCTGAACAAAAAAAAATGGGAAAATGTCCTCGGGTGAGGATAAAAAAAATAATAATAAAAAA
Organism: Molossus molossus; assembly: GCF_014108415.1. Classification (NCBI taxonomy): domain Eukaryota; kingdom Metazoa; phylum Chordata; class Mammalia; order Chiroptera; family Molossidae; genus Molossus; species Molossus molossus. The sequence goes on along the minus strand of NW_023425354.1, from coordinate 41,502,624 downwards.
ATAAATAAATAAAAAGAATTGTACAAGAATATTCATTCATTTATTTTTATTATTTTTATTAATTTGTTTTTGTTACAGATGTTTCTCCTTTTTCCCCCATTGACAACCTCCTCCCCATCTCCCCTGCCCCATCCTCAGCTTTGTTGTCTATGTCCATTGGTTATGCATACATGCATATAAGTTCTGTGGTTTATCTCTTTTCCCCTCAACACCCCCTCTTCTGAGGTTTGTCAGTCTGTACCCTAACTCTGTGCCTCTGGGTCAGTTTTGTTCATCAGTTTGTCGAGTTCATTATACTCCAAAAATAAGTAATATCATGTGATATTTGTCTTTCTCTGCTTGGCTTGTTTCGCTTAGCATAATACTCTCCAGGTCCCTCCATGTCATCTCAAAAGATAAGAGATCTTTCTTTCTTATAGCTGCATAGTGTTCCATTGTGTATATGTACCACTGCTTTTTTATCCATTTGTCTACTGATGGACACTTGGGCTGTTTCCAGATCTTAGCTATTGTAAATAGTGCTGCTATGAACATGGGGGTACATATATTCTTTCTGATTGGTGTTTCAGGCTTCTTAGGGTATATTCCTAGAAGTGGTATCACTGGGTCAAATGGCAGTTCAATTTTTAACTTTTTGAGGTAACACCATAGTGTTTTCCATAGTGGCTGCACCAGTCTGCATTCCTGTACAAGAATATTTAAAGGAACCTTCCCCCATCCCCAACGAGAAACTACTTGCACCTCCGTCAACAGAAGGGAGAAACTATGACATGTTCATTCAGTGGAATGAATGATATCAAAGTTCTCAGCAAAGCAAAGAACAAACTACTGATACGTGCAACAATATAGATGGACTTTATGATATGTGGGGAGGGGCAATGGTCGACTGAAAAGGAACGAGTGAACTCTGGAAATGTTCTACATCTTGTTTTGAATGATATTTACATAACAGTTGTCCAAACACACTGAACTAAACACTTCAGGTCTGTGCACTTCATTGTACAGAATTGCCCCCCTTCTTTCTCAGCTATATTCCTTGTCTTGGTGGCACCAAACACCCTCCACCCAATTTCCCAAGCCAGAAAACGGGAGTCTTCCACACTCTTCTCCTTCTTCCTAGCCAGCTCCTGATTCCACCTCTCTTCTCCATCCTAACGACCTCAGCTGGAGTTTGAATTCAGGTTATTGTATCTGCCTCCAGACATTTCCAGTCCAGCTCCCCAATGTGTCCTTACCCCAAAGTAAAAGCCTCTGCTTAACACCCTCCTACTGCTCTCAATCACCCTGAGGGTAAAGACCAAACTCTTTAGCAAGACAGGCAAGGGCAGTCAGTTCCCTCAGTGTCTCAAGCTACTCTGCTTTAGCTGTTACAGCTGCCCAGAGCACCCGCCTTCTACTCCCCGCTTACTGCTCCCCTCCCACCCCGATCTTCACACCTGTCCACCTGGTAAGTCCCTAGTCTTCCTTAAGACTTAGATCAAGCAGCATCTATTCTTAAGGCTCTCTCCTATGTCTCCCTCCTTGCCCTCTGCCTCCAGATGTCCAGACATTGGTATGGGGCTTAAGTGCTTATAAGATGGCTTATGATGACTGGACCAGGTACAAGCACTTTACATATGTTAGCTCATTCAATAGCAATTATCGCTCTGCATAGAAATGATAGGTTTTGTCCCAGCCGGTGTGGTTCACTGGTTGAGCATCGACCCATGCACCAGGAGGTCAGCGGTTCGATTCCCGGTCAGGGCACATGCCCAGGTTGTAGGCCCAATCCCCAGTGGGAGGCATGCAGGAGGCAGCCAACAGATGTTCTCTCTCATCAATGTTTCTCTCTCTCTCTCCCTCTCTCTTCCTCTCTCTCTAGAATCAATAAAGAAAAACTTTTAGAAATGATAGGTTTTGTTTTAAATAAACAGTCTCAACTGTACATAGGGGCTGTTTTGTTAAACTTTTCAGGCACTAGGAAATTATAGGTACTAGCTTAACTGTTTGCTGAATGAGAACGTGTCACACAAGTGAAGGCACGGAACAGTTTCCGTTTCCATATTTTCCTTTTGTATTCCGTCCAGCAAGCAAAGTGAGCACCTCGGACAGACGAGATGCTCAGGTTTGTACCTGGCGAGCTCTGGCAAAATCCAAATGTACCCAAAGTATTTCCTGGGATAAGCCACTCACCATACCCCGTCCCCCGGTGTCTCTGCTGCCTGACTCCCTACTCTAACTGCAAGATCCTTACAGCCACCTCTATGAAGTGCCTACTGTATACCTTGCATCATCCTGGCCTCACACACACAGTGGTATTTAACCCCCGCAGCAGCCTGGAAAGGTGGGCATCACCATCACCCCCACGTTCATATGTGATAAAATTGAGGTTCGGAGAGGTTAAGGAACACTGAGGACCAGAGCACTGGATGGCAGAGCTAGGGCGGAACGCAGCTCTGATGCCAACAACCCGCACTGTTCCCACTCACCACACTGCCGCCCAGGAAGCCGGAATGAAGAATCCGTTACTGCTGCGAGACGATGTTTTCTGAGTTGTTATATAGAGATACGTACATCCACTTTTTATGGAATGGGAAGCCCAGACTCACGGTGACCGTGGTCTTGCTGAGGCCACTGCAGAAGTCACGATGGAGAAGGCAGCGGAGGGTCAGCTCAGCTAGGCGGCTGCCAGCCCACTGAACAGTGGGCCCCTCTTTCCTGCTCACCCACGTGCCACCCTGCTAGCTGCTCAGACCCCTCCTACGGCTGAGAGGTACAGCAAAGAATGGGCTTCATGCTAGAATTTCTAGAGAACTAGAAAAATGATCACAATGTGTTTGAAACAGCGAAAACCTTTAGAGCCACAATCCTTGTGGGTCAAGACAGCAGAACCGAGAAGGGCATGTCTACTGAGTGTTGTCTTAAGGGACAGGTGATGTGTTGGAGGCAATCCCAGGACAAGAAGCTGCGAGACATGAGGATCTAGAAGACACTCGTGGGGAGCTGTTTGTTAAGGTGAAGTTGACTCTTTCAACAGCTGAGGATGTGAGGAGGTAATCGGCTCACAACCTCCCAGGAGATGATAGAAAGCAGAGAATTGTGCTCCTAGAACTGTAATTACATGGAGAACGGAGCGTGCGGAACCCAAGAGAATGTGAGCAGAGTCAGCTGCACTCTGCCTGGCCATGTGCAAGCACAAGATGGAAGCCAGCAGGGTCCCCGGGGGCCAGGCCATGGAGCACTAAGAGACAGCTGGCAGGCGGGTGGTCCTGTCTCTCTGAGGAAGGGTGGGGTGAGAGAAAGATTTATTAGCGAATGAATCCAGCCTCTTCCTCCTTCGTTGTGTCTGAACATCAATTCACAGAATGTAAAGCTTCCCATTTTTAAATGGGGGGAAAAAGAGACTATTTTTCTATCTTTCCCTCCCATTCCTCTTCCCCATATCAGCATGTGCCAGAACCATGCCAAGTGAGGCCGGAAGGTGAGGACTTGGCGGGGAAGAGGGCTGACTCCTGTGAATCTTATTTTCTCAGACATGGAGACACCCTGTTCACAGCCGGGGCCTCTCTTTTTCTCCCTTTTCCTCCCCACCCCGAGCTTGCCCAGCAGAAGCTGCTGGCTGGCTGGTGTAAAAGTAAAAGTAGTCTTTGTTCTTGGAGTTCAACCAGCACGGGCTTTAAATTTCCATTACATCCACGGCTCTAAGCTCCCCCTACACCACCTTCCTGACCTCAGGCTAAAGAAAAAAGACTGGCCCTGAACATCCCAGGCGGAGAAGCGAAGCCCTCCTCCCAAGGGAGATCACCTAAGAGGAGACCTCCAGAATCCTCTCCAGAAAGCAGGTACCACCCTGGAGAACCAGAAATCCCCTTAAAGATAAGCACCAAGGAAAGCTCACTCAGTAAGAGTTCAAGGGTAACTGCCCCAGAATTCAAAGTACTGAAAGGAAGGTGACACGACCACAAGACCGCCCTGGCCGGTTTGGCTCAGCGGTTAGAGCGTCAGCCGGTGGGCTGGAGAGGCCCAGGTTTGGTTCCCACTAAGGGCACGTACCTAGGTTGCTGTTTGTCCCTGGCCTTGGTTGGGGTTGTGTGAGTGGCAACCACTCGATGTGTCCCTTTCACATCGATGTTTCTCTCTCTCTCTTCCTCCCTCTCTCCCTCCCGCTCTATCTAAAGACAAATGAAAAATGTCCTCGGGAGATGATTAAAAAAAACACAAAAAAAAAACCCCCAAGACCTTAGTCTGGTCAGTGGGACAAGCACATCTAAAGAAAGACGGCGGGACTGTGGATGGTGATGCAGGATGTGGTCAGCAAAGAGCAGAGGAAATCAGAGTTCACAAAACCAAGTTCTGGAAGTATGAAATTCCAGGTCACAGGAGCTGGGGACAGGTGGGAGGGAATATTCCGCTATCTCTCCAGTCACCTGCTTTTCTAAAAAACCTTTAGCTCTTAAATTAGATTCTAGTCCCCTAACAATGGGGAAAGATAGGACCCTAGATAAAGAACATAAATGTCCAGATACCAGAAAAGGGTTGGATGGCCCCTTGTGAGTTTATAAACTAACCGGAGCTGATGGCCGAACCTGGGTCTCATCATGTCTGAAGGTCCTGGTAAAATGTATGTCTAGAATGTGAACAAAGCAGCTGTACCCCAATCACCAACCTAAAACTTAAGGAACCAGATAAAAATGGTTTCCATATTCTCACATCTGATTAATCCATCCCAATAAAGTCACTGGTGAACTGAAGCTCCTGGTGGGAAGCTGGCTGACCTCACCCTGGAAACAGTCAAACGCTGCCCAACTTTCCTCATTCGTAAATTCTGCAGGCACACTAAAAATGAAATATTAAAATTCATTTTTATTATTATTAATGTATGGCATTTCCCCCCAGATTTATATCCGAGGACAAGAAAGAATGACTGAGGTGCCTGGCTGGTGTGGCTTACTGGTTGAGCATCGACCCATGTACCAACAGGTCGCCGGTTCAATTCCCGGTCAGGGCACATGCCCAAGTTGTGGGCCAAAATCCCAGTGGGGGGCATGCAGGAGGCAGCCAATCAATGTTCTCTCTCATGGATGTTTCCATCTCTCTCTCTCTTCCTCTCTCTCTAAAATTAATAAAGAAAAAGTATTTTTTAAAAAAGAATGAGTGAGGTGTGTATGAAGGAGAAGTCTGGCTGAGTACATCGTCAGGCAAGAGGAACATCGAGACGAAACAGTCCTGAGCTAGGCCTCCTGGGTGGAATGAACTGGCAGAAGGCAGAGAGCTCCAAGAACAGGGTCTTGTCAGGATGGCAGGTTCCAGAAAGACCAGACAAGGCCGGGATGCTGACGGTATTAGCAAGATGTGCACGTCTGAGCAGGAGGCAGGCGCTAAAAGGGCGAAGCGTTACGCAGTACATCTCTTACTGCCCATCCTCCATTCCCCCTGTTCAGTTTCTCAGCCTGGAAGTCTCTCTGGAGTTAAATGGGCTTTTCTTTTCTTTTTCTTTTTGCACCTGCCCTCTTCTGAAGACAGGCTCTGTGCCCACCTGGGGACTCTGGTACTTGCTTTTGATGTCCCTCAGAAAAACTTAAACAAAGGTTCCAAATACAGCTCAAAGCCCTGGCACAGAAGCACACAAAAGGCAGAAAGAGGCTGGCACGAGGAGGGGCCCATCAGAAGTGAAAGGCTCTGCATTCAGCATCCATCACACTCGAGCATGGCCTGGATTTCTCAATGGAAGTCGCTCCCAGGTCCCACGTGTAAGGCACACTGGACTCCCGTCAGGGAGCTATGCAAGGGTGTGTTCTTGCACAGAATCTTGCCAGCGGTATTTTTGACTCTGCTAACACTGTTTTGTTTTGTTTTAAAAAATCAGTAAATTAAGCAAGCAGAAGGTCCCTCACATCTAGGCTGGACTAAAGGGTTTTGCCTGTATCAAGCCGAAGGATATTGAGTCCAAGGAGATATATTCTGCTGGACACCTGACACTTCCTGTGGTTTTTCCTCGGGAGGCCAGCAGTGCACAGGAGGCTTTGCTACATGACAATCAATGTCGCTAAGCTACCGGAAGTCATTATGGCAAGGGGGAAAAAACAAAAACAAAAAATAATCGGCAGGAAAAAGGGAAACGGGAACAGAAATCAAGTCCCAATTATACAATGACTTTTAAGGCTCTGGAGGAAAACCGCTAGATCCTGGAAGTTTCAGTTCGGGAAAGTGAATCAAAATCAGTGATCCTGAAATGATCTGCCACAAACACAGAAAGAGCAGCGCTTACTCCTCGGGATGCTTTGAATCCTGACCTAAAGCAAAAGGAAGAATGCCTTGATCTCACCTGTTACGCATTCTAACACTTCTGTTTGACAATCTGGGCACAACAAACTTTTATCTAGTGGGAGCTCAATAGATGCTTGTTAGCAGACTGGCCAGTCCTCTCCCAGGGAAGAGACTACAGTGGTGAAGGATGGAGAAGGGGGGTGGACGGGGGGTGGGATACAAAGCTCTGCAGTAACAGGGGCCAGTGTGATGCAGGAAGCTGTCATTCAGATGCTCTTGTCACCAAAGTCAACAAGAATACCTTCTTCTGCACCACACATTTGGAAACTTTCCAAATCCAGGCATTTTCAGTCCTTTACTCCTTCCACTAAAACCCCCAGCTCACTTCTCCCAAGTGAAGAGGCCAAGAAAAGAGGCTGTTTTATTTGTCAGAACCAGTCATAGGTAAACAAATAAAAAGAAAGTGTGTGCTAGCCAATTAAACAGAAATGCAGGCTCCTGGCAGCTACATGACCCAGTTTCTCCACTCACTTGATGTAAGTAAGCCCCATTACCGAGATGGCCTCTTTGGCTTTGAGGGTGTGGGGAGAGAGAAAGGTTGTCCATGTGTTTCTAAAGCCTTCTCTACACCTTTTTCCTAAGAAAAAGCAAAATTCCATTTAACCCAATTCCCATTCAATAGAAAGAAAGTATGTGGAGTGGAAAGAACTCGGGCTTTGGGGTCACAGAGGCCTGGGTTTGAATTTGATTCATTGTCCTATTATAACCCACTAGTCATGACGTCCAGGGTAAGTATAATGAACCAAGCCTAGTTCCCTCATTTGTAAAACGGAGATGACTAGACCCTTACACAGGTTGCTGATGCATCTAGAAGAGATCACCCTTGTTCAGAAAGCACCTGGTACATGGCACGTGCTCAGTAAGTGTTCTTCCCTTCAACTGGGCTCATACTGCACCTCAGAGAGGCAGTGCAGGTGCCACAGTGGTGCAGAAAAGGGCAGAAGACTGGGCTTAAGGAGCTTTTCATGAAGGAAAGAAAGAATAATCCACATCTCAGAACAGAGCCAGCGAAAGATCAGCAAGATTTTTTAAAACTTCAAAAAAAAAAAAGCCCCAAAAAATCTAGGGCACTCTGAGGTCTTCAGACAAATGCTATTATCCATCACAATGAAAAAAGCACAGCCAGGACTTTCCAGATACCCTAGAATTTACACAGACACTGACTGATGCCCTCAAAATTCCAGATTAAAAAAAAAAAAATCCAACAAGAACCAGAAAGTTGGGAGTTTTTCTAAGTCTTCGAGCACAAAGAAGAAAGCACCACGGTGTGTAGTTAAAAGCCTGATTCCGGTCAGGAGACAGGTTCAAATCTTAGCTCCACCACCACCAGCCACGAGGCCCGTGGCTTCCTGGTGGATTCAGTGAGAAGACAGCGCTAAAGCCAGTCCCTGTGCGTGTTACATGCTGAAGTGGGGAAGTGACTGTTGCTGCAACATACTGAAAGGCTCCAAGTCCTGATACCTGGAGTGGTTCTGCAATTCAAGTCAAAACAAAGACTAGGAAGGTAGAGATAAATGATACGCACTGACAGATTATTCTTTGGGGGCTGCAGAATACAAAATGGGGGTGGGCCTGGGGTCTCCAGTGGAAGGCCATTGATACCTCAGAGCCCATGGATACTCCTTGTACTTCAGAGAGAAGAACAAAGCACCAGAATGCTTTGTTCTGACTCACCCTGGACTTGCCCTACAAAATGTACCCCCACATGAAAAAGAACATGTAGGAACACAGCCAGTTCACTACCCCCACGAGTAGTGTAAGAAAAACACCCCAAACCCAAGGTCCCAACGAAGAAGACATGAAATTCAAAATGACACAAGCTGGCACCTCACGTGTAAAGGATCTTAACTACACAGTGTCAAAAATGCAAACGTGAACTCAGTGTCTGGACCTACTTATTAAGAAATAAACTTGATTAAGAACAAATCCCCTTTAAGAAGAGGAAAGAACCCAGCAACACTCGCGCACATCAAATGCTGTTCTCAATTAGCCCTTTTCCTCTGAACTTCACCAAGTACCAGCAGGTGGGAGATAATTAAAGTTTTAATAAAACTTGTTTCACATGCCTCAGGTGGAACCTTTTTGTTCTGCAAAGCTTCTCCCTCTGCAGCCCAAAGATGCACCCACAAAGGAAGATTTTTTTCTTTTTTCCAAAAGATCATTTTTCTTGTGACTTTTGAGGTTTTACGACTTCAGGAAAATGAAGGTGGAGGAGGAGGTCATTTATAAAAAGGAATATTTCTTTATCCATATTTACATTCTAGAAGGGAGTGGATTTGGTTTTTCGGTTCTCCTCCCCTGTCTATCAGAGGAATAAAGTCCTTGCACCCACTTGACAAGATTCATGGAGCAACGAGAGGTCCGCAGGACTGACAGAAGCTGCAGCGCCCACTTCACGGCTGTGGGAACTGCTGACTTTTACAAAGCTTGTCTACTTCCCTTATAAATCTCCAGTCTTTAAAAGCAGTCATCTTGCAGCTTACCACCCCCACCCACAAACTTCAGCGTCCTTTCCATAAAAATGCTACTTCTTGGGCCCAGCCGGTGTGGCTCAGCGGCAGAGCATCGACCCATGCACCGAGAGGTCACCGGTTCGATTCCCGGTCAGGGCATATGCCCAGGTTGTGGGCCTGATCCCCAGTGGGGGGCATGCTGGAGATGGCCAATTGATGTTCTCTCTCATCGATGTTTCTATCTCTCTCTCCCTCTCTCTTCCTCTCTCTCTCTCTCTCTAGGGATCAATAAAGAAAAAAAATTTTAAATGCCACTTCTTGAGCAGTTTTTAATGGATTAAGTCTTTAACAGTATGTGCTGCTGCCCACCACACAACGCTGGCATCTCAAAAGCTAATGGTAGTCCCCTGCAGGTACCAACTCACAAAAACACTGCACGTCGAGACAAGGAGGACAACGGTCTCCTTTGCAGAAAAGGAAACCAAGGCAGCAGGAAAATAACTATATTGTTTAAACACAGGGGACCTGAACCTAAGACTCGGGCTTTTAGTTCTGGATGGATCAGACACTACATTTAATTTGAGAGTAACCAAAGCTAACCCCACCATGCACAACCCAATAATGATAATTTGGGGCCTTTTAATTAGACTGAGACCTCAGGATTTGAATTTAAGAGGGTGAGAGTTAGAGGACTGTGTGTAGAGATGATGGCTGGAATGCTGCCTGCAAGTTCAAGGTCACTTTCTCCTCAGGACTGTCCAGACCCTCCAGGTGCCTTTTTTCTGCCACTGCACGGCCAGACCTCCCAGCATCCAAACACCAGGTTCCCTTCCAGCACTGGGCCTCCCCGCCCACCCCACCAGGCACACAGCCCCACCCGCACAGTGTCTGTACGGCGCAGTTTTGCAGTCTTAGCACTAAGCATTCTGCTGGGGCTCTGTCTCGTGTGCACTGTCGAAGGTCTGGCCTCTTCCCATTAGAGGCCAGTAACACCCACCTAGATGTGACAATCAAAAACGTCTCCAGAAACCCCAGAAGGTCTTGGGGGCGGTGAAACTATTCTGTGTGACTCTGTAATGGTGGACACGTATCATCATGCATTTGTCAAAACCCACAGAATGCACAACACAAAGAATGAACCCTAATGTAGACTTCCAGCTTTAGTTAACGTTGACGTATCAATATGGCTCAGCAGTTGTAGCAAATGTGCCACATCAATGCAAGATGTAACTAATAGGAGAAAGGTGGGGCAGGACGAGGTCTATGGGAACTCTGCACTTCTGCTCAATTTCTGTGTAAACCCAAAACTCTAAAAATAAAGTTTATTCATTAAAAAGGTCCCCAGACATTGCCACGTGTCCCGATAGGACAGAACTGCTGCGGCTGAGAACCACTGCGGTGGAGGGCGCGCTGAGACCCGCAACCAGGCGCCCTCACCGCTTTCTCTAGTTATCCGTCCAGCTGCGTCAGGTCACAGCTCCGGAGGGAGGGTGGGCGAGCTGAGTTTGCTGAGTGTACGTGGATTGCAGGGGCTCCTCTAGAGGACAACCTTATCACAGGAGAAAGCAAGGAACCCCATTTCTTAGATCTAGGCGGAGGCTGGACAGAGGGGCCCAATCCTCAGCCACTATATTCAGTCTTTGGTTTCCACGTTGTCAGGAATTCTCTCTACAGCCAGCAGCCTAAGATAGGCATGGACAGCATTTGGCTTTCAGGAGCCTGAAGCCCCACCAACCTGGGGCTCCTCCTCATAGTGGCTTTTACAGCTGTGCCTCTTGGGTTTCGATCTATGAGCTCTGACAGCGATGTGATAGAGAGGGGGCCCCTGAATACTTCCTCCGCTTTGCATGACCTGTGCTAGCATCCTCCCTTCCCCCAGAATGCAACACTGAGATGTGATGGTATAAAGTTTAAACCCACTTGGCAGACAGTGGAGCACACGCACATCTGAAATGTGGGCATGAGTCCTGGCTCTCCCTTTTGCCTATGGCCCGATTTCCTTCCTCTCGCCTCCTATAGCTCCCCCAATCCTTTTATAAGTCTTCTCTAAAAAAAAAAAAAAAAAAAAAGGGAAGAAAAGTCTCCCCAAAGAAGCAAAAAAATGAGACATGGTAATACATAAGTCAGGGGAATAGTCTGGGGTACACGACCATGACAAAGCTAGGTGTGGGGACTGGCAGAACTAACCACTACTCTGAAGTTGCTGCAGTAATATTTTCCAGCTCAAAAAGACCGAATCTCTCCCAACATCATTACTTGTTCTCTACACTGTTGATTTCTTCCAAGGTGGAGCCTTTTGATCAAGTTGTTCCTGTGCCTCCCAGGGTTGTTGGGAGGATTGAGGAGGATGGTGTGCATCCAGCACTTGACCCAGTGCCTGGCTCACAATCCGTGCTTACTAGATGTTCTCACCTGTTATCTTTATTTGCAGTTGGACTTCACATTTAACTAAACCTAAACATTTATGAAGCTATCCAGTCCTCCCACTTCTCACCTCATCAACCCTAGCCCAGGGAAGTTTCCAAGAAATTGACATTTGCTTTTATATGAAGAACTGTTCCTGGTAACAGGACCTTATCATGCAGTCCCAAACTGCCTTACACCCTCTACCAACAGACACCTGGACCTCCCCAGCACTCTGGAACAATACAAAGGACCAAGCAGCCCTGGCCGCCAAAACTGACCACGGCTTGACCACCTGCATGTGTCCACTCAACAGCTCGCCCCAGTACCCTGCTGCCTCACATCCCAGAGAATAGTCTCCCTCTCTTTTTTTCAAACCAGTCCCTTCTTATGCCTTACTGTTAAAAATAAGCCTCAAGCCCTGGCCGGTTTGGCTCAGCGGTTAGAGCGTCGGCCTGTGGTCCAGAGAGACCCGGGTTCGGTTCCCGCTAAGGGCATGTACCTTGGTTGCAGTTTGTCCCCGGCCCTGGTTGGTCGTGCGGGTGGCAGCCACTCGATGTGTCCCTTCACGTCGATGTTTCTCACTCTCTCTTCCTTCCTCTCTCTCCCTCCCATTCTATCTGTACCAAAAATGGAAAAAATATCCTCGGGTGAGGATAAGAAAAAAAAAAAAAGTAAGCCTCAGAAAAATCACTGCGGCAGATAAACACAGGATCTGTAATGGAAACTCCAGCATGCCCAACAATAGTGCCACTGTCACTCACGCGTGAGCTTTCGTGAAAGCAAGGGATTGGCAACCCAGGGCTGCCGTGCCCAGGAAAATTATTTCCTGTGGGAAAAAGAAAACAACCTTCAGCTCCTGGCAGGTCCCGGGCAAGCCCCAGCCAGGCTCACTGGAGAGCGGGAATGCTCGGCCTTCGGGAACAGGCGGAGGGAAGGACCGTTCCCACTCCCGAATGCCCGCCCGTAGGGAAAGCCTGGGTGAGAATCGGTGCTGCGGCACAGTGGAAACAGAGCCACCAAGGGCTGCCACACTGCTCAGGGGACAATCAATCAGCAAGACGGGCCCTGTAGCTAAAAGGAAAAAAGGAAACTCCATTTCTTCCTGAAAGCACCTTCCAGGGTCAGATGCATTTTTATTCCATCAGTCAGACGTAGAAAGGCAATCACTTAAATTTAATAAGAGAAGGAAAATGCTGAGCAGCCTCATTGACATCCTGCATGTTCTGCTATTACTGGAAGGAAGTGGAGAAATTACAGACAGCATAATCTATTAGCTTCATCCTGCCCAGTCCCAGGGTGACCAGCAAAGACTTCTTCAACTCAGTGTTAAATGAATTCTTGGTTTGGGTCTATTTAAGGATGACTCGACACTGTGCACCTACAAGTGCTCTGTGTACTGAGCTGGCCAAACATACTTAATTTTCAAATACCCACCCACTGCTGCCCCTTTCTTGCCTCTGGCTATTCATCTTTGTTCTCACCTCAGCCCCTCCCCCCAGCCTCCCAAGTGGTTCTTCTCCTAGCTCAGGGTTCTATGGTGGGGGCAGCCCACTGCACCGCAGGACGTTTAGAGTACTCCTCTTAGTTGTGACAAATACCCCCCGAAGAAGCAAAATTGACCCCTGTTGAGAACCACTGGCCTAGTCAGTCTTGTGCACTGTGCAATTTGGGGAACAAATTCCCCTCCACCTTCCTCTGCTGGGAATACTTTTGGTCCTATTTTTAATGTCCTAACTCCTCTGCTGTCGGGGACCAGTTTGGTTCATCTGCCCTTTAATTAACTCGATTACTACTGAGGTGCTGGGTACAGGAAATATAATCATGAATGAGACGCATGAGTTCCTGCTTTCACAGGCTTACGTTCTAGCGATAGAGGAGTCAGCAATAAACAGTAACAAAAACATGGCAGATATTAATAACAGCTATAAGGAAAATACAGCTGACCTCTCTCCCCAGGGAGACTTAGCTCCTTGAGGGCGAAGGCTGCTTTATTCACCACTATAACTCTAAGGATTAGAAAGCACTGAGCCTTGCCCTGGCCGGTTTGGCTCAGCGGTTAGAGCGTCGGCCTGCGGTCCAGAGAGACCCGGGTTCGGTTCCCGCTAAGAGCATGTGCCTTGGTTGCAGTTTGTCCCTGGCCCTGGTTGGGTTGTGAGGGAGGCAGCCACTCGATGTGTCCCTTTCACATCGATGTTTCTCTCTCTCTCTCTCTCTCTCTCCCCCACTCTATCTGAACAAAATATATAAAAAAAAAAAGAAAGAAAGAAAACTAAATCAAGTCGCCCTGGCCGGTTGCTAAGTGGTTAGAGCATCGGCCAGGGGACCAGAGTCAAGGGTTTGATTCTGGTCAAGGGCACGTACTTCGGTTGTGGTCAGTTGTGGTTCATACGTGGCCCTGGGCGGGGTGTGCAGGAGGTAGCCAGTCAATGTGTCTCTCTCACATCCATGTTTCTCTCTCTCTTCCCCTCTCTCCTCCTCTATCTGAAGAGAAATGGAAAAATATCCTTGGGTGAGAATAAAGAAACAATGATGAAATCAAGCCAAGTGAGCACTTTCTTCCTTTGTCTCCAGGCACATGACATTTGCTGCTCTTTGTCCTGAGGTTCAGTACTGGGTTCTCTCCTGGCAGTAAGCTTCTTGAAGGGAGGATCCTGCCAATTTATAAATCTTAGACAGAAAATCAGAGGATTTTTGTTAAAGTATCTTCCTCAAGCTTTTAACACTAAAATTTTACTACAGATATAGCCAAAATGCTTATGAGGAGAAACAAGCATTTTATAGATGAGGAAACTGAGGCTCAGAAATGGTGACTTGTAGAACTGGCTGGGTAGCTCAGTTAGTTAGAGCATCGTCCTGATACACCAAGGTTGTGGGTGCGATGCCCAGTCAGGGCACATACAAAAATCAACCAATAAATGCATAAATAAGTGGAACAATAAAAATCGATGCTTCTCTCTCTCTCTCTCTCTCTCTCTTCCTTCTCTCTCTCCTCCTTCCTTTCTCTTTCTAAAATCAATACATTTATTTTATTTTTAAAATATTTTCTCTTTATTGATTTTTTTTAAATCCTCTCCCAAGGACATTTCCCCATTTTTTGTTCAGATAGAGTGGAAGAGAGAGAGAGAGAGAGAGAGAGAAACATCGATGTGAAGGGGACACGTCGAGTGGATGCCACCCACACGACCAACCAGGGCCGAGGACAAACTGCAACCGAGGTACATGCCCTTAGCAGGAACCGAACCCAGGTCTCTCTGGACCGCAGGCCAATGCTCTAACCGCTGAGCCAAACCGGCCAGGGCTCTCTTTATTGATTTTAAAGCGAGAGGGAGGGAGAGAGAGAAACATCGATGTGAAGGGGACACATCGAGTGGATGCCACCCACACGACCAACCAGGGCCGGGGACAAACTGCAACCGAGGTACATGCCCTTAGCAGGAACCGAACCCAGGTCTCTCTGGACCGCAGGCCAATGCTCTAACTGCTGAGCCAAACCGGCCAGGGCTCTCTTTATTGATTTTAAAGCGAGAGGGAGGGAGAGAGAGAAACATCGATGAGAGAACATTGGCTACCTCCCGCCTGCCCCCCACTCGGGATTGGGCCCACAACCTGGGCATGTGCCCTGACTGGGACTCGAACCGGCAGCCTCTTGGTGCATGGGTCAATGCTCAACCACTGAGCCACATGGCCAGGCAATAAATATATATTTTTTAAAATAGTGACTTGCTCAAGTCACAGAGCCAGTAAACTGAACCAGGCCTCTGGCTCCAAAGACCAAGCTCTTCCTCACCATGTATCACAGCCTCTTGAAGAATCAGACAGGCACAAGTCAGGAAGAAATGTCAGGAGGAAACCTCTTTCCTCACAGAAAGCTGCTGGCAAACTGTGGCTAGCATTTAGGATCCTCCCAGGGTGGGAAGGGGGAGGTGGTGAGTTTATTTACAGGCAAAAGGGATCTGCTGGTGCAAGGAGAAGAAAAGTGAATGACATTAATTTTTCATATTCTTACCACTGGGACTGGGCCTAAATTTGAGCACTTGATGAGCAAGGCCAAAAATCACTCAAAAGCTAACGCCTACAAAGACGGGGGCCAAAAATGTCTGCCTTTTTCTTTTCAGGGAAAAAAAGGTTTGTAATTTTTAAAAGCTCGGGACTGTGCTACACAGATGTTAAAAATAACCCCATCTGTGGGACTAGAAAGCATCTTCTGAGAGGCAGGGCGGTTCCGAGGGACAAGCATAGACTTCAAGACAGATCCACATTCTAATCTGCATCTACTGAGCCTCTCCAAATTGGAGGGAGGGGCTGTGACAGCTAAGTTAAATGGGATCAGAGTACCTGGCACAGAAGTGGACACGTACCTAAGGTTAGCTCCTTTCCTTTCTGCACTTTATACCAGGGAAGAACCTCGGCCTAGCAAACAGGAGACCTGGCTTTACCTCCCAGCTTTGCCCAGACTCAAAGTGACACAAATACTTAACTGCCCTGACCTCAGCTTCCTCGCCGGTACCTACCCCAGAGAACAGTCATCGGACTAAAGGACACTTCACTGGTTAAAACCAGCACAAAGCCTGGCGAGTTGCAGGCACCCAATAAATGTTAGCTCAATGGGAATCAACTGGAATTTGTCCTGTAAACACTCATCACGAAAGTTCCCCTCAACTCGCTGTTTAAACACAGCCTGATGCAGTTCCATCTGTGAGTCAGCTGGACAGCACAGCCAGTCGGCGCTTCCAGCCCTCCGTGGTCATCTCCCCAAAATACCTCCGGGCTGTTTGCTCCAGCTGGTGAGTCAAGATCAAACCTGAAACCAAGGGCAAGTATTATGCTGTCCACCCACCTCTCACCAATCTTATCATTCACGGCTCCCACACATACAAAGAACCAATATCACCTATCCCACATATAAGTCCACGTTAGCTCTATCACTCCTAGAAACTGTAAAGGTCACAGAAAAGAAAACTTAACTTCCAGCCTCAACCTTGATCTTCACGCAGAAGGCATCACAATGTCCTTCTGAGCTAGACAGTCATGGTGAAGGTCCTGAGCGCACCCAGATGGAGGCAGGCGCAGGCTGATGAGGGAGGCAGCAGTGACAAGAACAGATGCTGCCCACTGGGCTGTCTCACCCTGCTCCGTGCCCCACAAAGGGGGCAGAGGAGGCCATTTAAAGTCAGGTGTCACTCAGTGACAATGCCACAGGCTTTCCAGGACTAGTCTTCTTTCCCCCAAAACTACTTACAAAGAAGTGAGGGAGGGAGCGGAGGAAAGTGCCAGAGACCAGCACCACCATGTGCCCGAGCTCTGTCCCGTTAACACACCTGCTGCTCTCCGGAACCGGTCAGCACAAGAGTGACCCCAGTAAGAGCAGCAACAAAAGCAGCTAAGTTATGAGGTGCTTCCGCCTCCCATTCCACCACAGGTCTTGTATGCATGAGCTCATTTAGTACGCATGACAACAATCTGAGGTCTTATTATCCCCATTTTCCGGATGGAACGCTAAGGTTCAGAGCCGCTAAGGAGCCTGCCCAAGGTCATACAACCGGAAAGTGACTTGACAGGATTTGAACTCCGGTTGTCTATCCATAGCCAGAGGGCCTGACATCTGTGTTAATTCAAAGATCAGAATAACTCCCTCCTGGAGTGACCCCTGCAGAGCGCCCCCACCCCCACTACCACACACACAGGTTCTTTTTTTTTCATCCTCACTCCAGAACATGCATTTATCTTCAGATAGAGCGGGAGGAAGAGAGAGAGAGAGAGATATCGATGTGAGAGAGACACATTGATTGGTTGCCACCCATATGATCCCAACCAGGACCGGGGACAAACTGCAACTGAGGTACGTGCCCTTAGCGGGAACCGAACCCGGAACTCTCTGGTACACGGGAGGACGCTCCAACCGCTGGGCCAAACCGGCCAGGGCCACACACAGGTTCTTAATAAAAATCCGTGTTCCTTTGTTTATGGAAAAAAGTCACTAGTCTGTGGACAAGGAGGAGTTAAGGCCACAGTTGCAGACCTAGAACTCCAAGTTTTCTGTTTTGTGGGCTGAAGTCAGACTTGTAGCATTAACTTTAATGTAAATTTTTTTGGAGGTGATTCATGTAGAATTCCTGCCAAGAATTTTAATAATCAGACTGAATTAGACCAAACTCTGTCGGTACATGCCTAACAACATCTGCTGATTTAGAGTTATCCTGGAAGCCCAGCAAAGCCCGGAGAAGGGCTGGAGGAGCAGGCGGGGTCCAGGAATCATCAGAGCAGAAAGACACCTGTGGGCAGCCTGCGGCCTTCTGCCTTCCATCCAATTAACACCCAGCTCTGCTTTTATAATACCCCACAGCCGCTAGGGACGAGAGGAAGGGACACAACAAATCAGAAAAGGCTCATAAAAGAAAAACCTTTCCCAACGGTCTCCTTTCTACTACAGCTGAGGGCTATAAAGTATGTCTCTGCAGTGTGATGATTTTTAGCCTTTTGCCCTGCTCTGACTCAGTGCATTCCCATTAGTAACAGGGACTCACCCACATGGTGGTATTTCTTTAAGGAGAGGGGGAGGTAGTGGGAGAATCCAATCTTCACTCCCCACCCTTTAAGAATCAGACTCTTTAGGGGTGGGGACCTACAGTTTGGCAAAGCCCTGGGAGAATCTGTTTCCCATCTTCCTCTCCTCCTCTCTCCTGGTCACACAAGAACACATACACACATGTGAGCTACACACAGACTCATACTCTGACACTCACAGCACCATGGATCTAACACACGCTCCCCAGACAAGCAGAGTGCCAAGGGATCCAGCCTTTCCCGGAAGGCAGTGTCATTAAAATCACAAATATTACATTAAAATTAGAAAATAATTTATAAGCTTCTTAAAGTAGTCTTCGAAACCCTTCCCCCAAAAAACAGGTACACTGTTACCTGCCAGAATGGCAATACAACGGTTGGCATATTATTTGTAGCAGACACAAATGATGCTATTGCAAACCATGAAAAATGGTTCTAGCCACTGCTATCCAATAGAAATATGTGAGCCGCACATGTAATTTTAAATTTCCTAATAGTCTCATGCAAAGGTAAGAGATGGGTGAAATGAATCTTAATATGCTTAACTCAATATATCTAAAATATTATCATTTTAACATATAATCAATACAATTATAAATAGGACATTTAACATTCTTTTTTTTTTTCATCAGTCACTGAAAGCCAGTATGCATCTTAAACGTGGCGCATCTCAATTTGTTCTAGCCACATTTCAAGTGCTCAGTCGCTACATCAAGCTGGTGATGAGTTTCACAGCTCTAGGAACTGGTATTGTACAACTAAGAAAGGTTCAGAACTCTAGGTTACATCTAAATTGTGTATTTCTAAATGACTGGCTTGTAAATAATGACTACATACTATGTTTTAAAAGATTTTTTAACAAGACAAAAATGTAAGTTCATGCTTGCCCGTTTACTACTAAATGGCTCTGGGCAAGTAATTTTATTATTATTATTACTTTTTTTATCCTCACCCAAGGACATTTTCAGATAGAGTGGGAGGGGGAGAGAGGAAAAGAGAGAGAAACAACAACACAAAAGGGACACGTCAAGTGTCTGTCACCCGCACGACCAACCAGGGCTGGGGACAAACTGCAACCAAGGTACATGCCCTTAGCGGGAACCTAACCCGGGTCTCTCTGGACCGCAGGCCGACGCTCTAACCGCTGAGCCAAACCAGCCAGGGCGTAAGTGGAGAATTTTTAAAAATGCCAATACAACGTCCATTACAGGGCTGTTGTAAGGATCATATGCTGTAATGCGTAGGAAAGTGTTTTGTACAGTGATATGCAAATGCTAATTATTGTCAGAACAGCTCCTGTAGGAGAAGAGATCATGCTGCAGATCAACAGCATTCTTGTCTGCAGTCTATAAACATTTTGCGCACAGCTGTTCTTCCTTCCTGGAGGCATCTAAACAGTAAGAAATGCATACCCATCATTCCCTAACACTGTTACCATGTCAGAAGCCATCAACCTACTTCCCAAGAAAGATCCCATCATCATTTCCAAGTGATATTTAAACTGCTGAATAGATGTTTTGTTAAAATGAAGACCTTGCTTTACAAACTGGAAGACATCACTGGTCAGCAGATTCTACAGGGAACTAGCTTTGCCTCCAAGAGAATCACACGATTCAAAACAAAAGTTCTGAACTAACGAACAAAGATGGAGAATATCGACCCCTCACCACATCCACCCAACCACCCTACCTTGTTCCCCTTCCTCCGGCTTTCTGGCTCTTCTATGAGTTTTCGCAAACTATCTGTGAATCTGAGTGATTAGAAACAATGAACATATTAAGACTGAGAAGAGAGCTGATGTCTAAATATTTCTTTCGTTTTGTTTTGTTAATCCTCACCCGAGGATATCTTCCCATTGATTATTTTTTAGAGAGTGGAAAGGAGGGTGGGAGAGAGAGAGAAAAACATGGATGTGAGAGAGACACATCAACTGGCTGTCCCCTACACAACCCCAACTGGGGCCGGGAATTGAACCTGCAACCCAAGTATGTATTGTGCCCTTGACCAGGAGTCGAACCTGAGAACCTGAGGTCCTTGAGCCAACGTTCTAACTGCTAAGTCAAGCCTGCCAGGGCTAAATGTTTCTTCATAGCTCAACAAAAGACCCGCTAGATGCCATTCCCTATCCCAACCTGTTACAATAATGAAGACAAAAATGTAAGCCTTGGGTAGTGATTAAGTAGTATTTATTTTATAAAGAGTGAGTTATATAAAAAGAAACCAAAGAAAGCTTTCGTCTTTGAGAATTAATTGTATGCAGAGAACAAATCCTTGTTTCCAAAGGCCATCTGAGGCACCTGGCATTAGCACCCTTCTCTGGAGACACAGACGCCACCTAACCCTGGTGACAGTCATGAAGACCATCGATGAGAGCATCCTCACTTTACGACTGAGCCAGCAGGTTTTCTGAAGTCCATTCAGATTATATCTAAGATCAGCTTTTCCGAAAGTATGTTCCACACGACGTTCCCAGGCATTTCATGAAGACTGGGGAGGGATAGGCAGAAATTTCGTGGCCAAATGAGTTTTGGAAAATCCCACATCCACACAGTTCACCAGGTTCTTCTACTGCTCAGAGGCATTACTGTGGCCACGTTTTTGGGGGGAAGAGAGGAACTGGACCATGGATTGAACCTTTTTCCAGATACCAGACCTGGAGTATTCTTAAGTCTCCATAAGCATGTCTTCAGACACTTCCACTTTCACAAACGGCCACAAAATATACCGGGCGGCATGGAAAAAATAAAGGCAGGTTTTCTCCTGAAAACAGCTGAATATCTGTTTTTGTTGTTCTTGTTGTTGGTTTTGTTAATCCTTACTCGAGGTTATTTTTTTCTACTGATTTTTAGAGAGAATATAAGGAAGGAAGGCGGGGGGGGGGGGCAACATTGATGTGCGAGACACATTGACTGGTTGCCTCCCACATGCGCCCCCAGGACCAGGGCCAGGGCCAGGGCCAGGGCCAGAACCTGCAACCCAGGTCGGTGCCCTTCACTGGGAATCGAATCTACATCCCTTCCGTGCACGGGCCAATGCTCTAACCGCCAAGCCCCACCGCTCAGGGCTCGATTTTGTTTTCATACTTGCTGAACTGCACACCAAAGCTGGTCCTCCCTAGTGCCCGACTCAGCGCTGTCTGATGCAACAGGCTTAGTAGACACGTGCCCACCTACCTGTGACTGCTCTGTTCTGCCTTTCAGGTTATCCCCCAGCCTCCCTCCTACACACCTGTGGCCCCTAGTCAAAAGCATTCCTGCTTTTGTACCTAAAGGTACTGATCAAAAGGTGTCAACATTCTGAAACAAAAGAGAATCATAACTTTTGTCTTAACTGAGTGGGTCCAGAGTGTGCTTAGAGTAGAAAAGCACTACAAAGGAAGAACGATTTCAATTCTGACTCGATTTTTCTCCTCTAGAGTCCAATTTGGCTGTTTCCAGCACTCATGTTCAACCTCTCTGGACTGAAGCCTAATGGTTAAATTTGAATAGTGCGGTCGTTCCCCAGCATGGGCCTTTGGCCTAGGAGAGGGCTTTGGGGTCATTACAAAGGTCCTTCCAATCGCGAGAGCACCAAAAATTGACCGCAGACCCAAAACTCAAAAAGTACAACTGCTAAAATGGGGGACATCTATAACACTGTCAACAATTTTTTAAAAAGCAACCTCTATAACATGAGGGAGGCCATGAAACCTTTTGCTGTTAAAAAGAGATCCTTGCCCTGGCCAGTTTGGCTCAGCAGTTAGAGCGTCGGCCTGCGGTCCGGAGAGACCCGGGTTCGGTTCCCACTAAGGGCACGTGCCTTGGCTGCAGTTTGTCCCCGGCCCTGGTTGGGTCTTGCATGCGAGAGGCAGCCACTCGATGTGTCCCTTTCACGTCGATGTTTCTCTCTCTCTCTTCCTCCCGCTCTATCTGAACAAAAACTGAAAAAATGTCCTCGGGTGAGGATAAAAAAAAAAAGGAGAGATCCTCATGTTTTAAAAACCTGGAAACCAAGACTAGCACTTTCAATAAATAAAACTCCTGCCAGTAATCTGTCCTATTAGCAAGAGAAAAACAGATCTCAATACTTTCTAAGTTGCACATTAAATGATAAACACACATACACACGGTTTGGTTTTTCTCAGCTTTAATCACCTAAAATATGGCAAACTTTGAAATGACAGACACCCAAACATCGCACAACTGTCCTCCTGGGAATTATTGGTGCACCTTTAGAATAAAGACGCAATAAAACATTTTGACAGACCTGCAGTGATTGGGAAAACAATAAAGCCACCAAAACCATGAAGACCTTTGACTATTCAAAAAGACAGCATTTCTTTCCTTCTGCTGGAGTTCTGCAAGGGATGAAAAATAGAAGTTTTATGAAGTTGTGTTCCAAAGGAAACAAGTTTTAAAGAACTACTGTGAGTGATGTTATCTTATAAACTACACTAATGGGAAATGGTATGCAATAAATAATGTACCTTAAGAAAAGTTAGCAAGTGAGATCTCCTTTAATATCTATTTCTTTCCACTACAGATATTATTTTTAAAAATCATGAAGTACTCCTAACATAAAAGTAATTTATTTGCCAGGAGAAAATCTTAAAAGTCATTTCACTCGTTCATAGTGAAGAGTTCATGAAGACCTACAAAAGCAACTGCTTTTTAAGCAATCATTTTCTCTCTAAAAGTTCTATTCAGCTCTGCAACATGTCACACCTTCTAAATCGAACAATCTATGACTTAAATTCTAATCTTATAACTGGCACAGAGAGATGATAAAATGTTTTCCAAATGCTGTGGGAGTTTTTTAAACCTCCCAATGCATAATACTGTCTGCCGTTTTCTTTTTTTTTTTTCCTTCTTTTTTTTTAAAAAGAATTTATCATCAGTTCCAAGTTAGAGTTCAATTGCAATACTCAGAACTGATGACTTTAAAAAAACATATTTTCTATATATACAGCATTATTGCTTCTATGAATTAATGCCAACAAATGTGGTCAGTATTGTTTCCAGATTCTTCAAGCAATTGTACTCCTTGTTACAGGCGACCCAATCCCGTCTGTCCTTGATTACTTAATTTTCAGTCATTTGCAAACTCAACAATAAAAAAGTAGAGGCATTTGGGCCACTTTATTTGGCAGTAGAACAAGTCCTGTAGCTCAGTCTGTGGCACCTCCCACACAGGTCTTCTCAATAGAAAATACACTGTAGAAAGAATTCCTTCCCAAGATGAAAATTTCCTCCCGAGATGAAGAAGCCTTTGGGAGGACGGGTTCCATTTGGGGGCGGGGGGGGGGGGGAGAATATGGACCTTAAGAAAGATTCCTTCTTGTTTTAGTTTATCTTTTTCAGCCCCCCCCCCCTTTTTAGTATCCTTTGCTGATTAACTCCATTCTGACTATTCTCTCAAAGGACTCCAAGTTCCCACAATACATATGTATTCAATTTTATTGCTTTGCACTTGATATATTGCTTTATAACTGTTCAAGGCATTTTTGGTGAACATTATGTTTCTGTCTCCCAAAATATACTCTAAGCTTCTTAACAATAAAAACCATGCCCTGCCTCCACCCTGGGATTTTTTTTCTTTACCATGACTGCATTAAGTCTATAAATTAATTTTGATTAAATGACATCTTTACAATAGTTCACATTTCCAGTTAGAACAGTCCGTTTCTCCATTAAGTTTTTTTTTTTCTTTAATGCTTAACACAAGTTTTGTACTTTAACTATAAAAATAAAACATGCACATGGTAAAACAAAACTTCAAGTGAGTCTCTCTCCCTCTCTCTCTCCCCCACCCCAGATTTCAGGCTCACGCTTGGAGGTAACACCCCTCGACAATTCCTTACGTAGCTCCCATAAGATGCTCATGCATGTGCATATTTATGTAAGCATAAACATCATCTCTCCCTGGCCGCTTGCTTTTAAGACTCTGGGCCAGTTATCAATTTATTCAATTCTCAGCTGGGAAAGGAAAAATATTTAAAGGGAACAGATCCGTTTTCATAGATCAGGCAATGATGGTTCAGTGAATTTGGAGCTGAGAAATAAACTGATATTGGGCACAGACACTAAATATAAGCACATTATACACGGCACAAACTACAAGTCTTTCCAGTGACTGAGCACTATTCCACTGATCAGTCTTTTACTCATAGGCACATTTTTATATTGTTTCACCTTTTCCAAAAAATTCTCACCCAAGGATATGTTGTTATTGATTTTAGAGACAGAGGGAGAGAGGAACATCAATGTGAGAGAGAAACATCAACTGGTTGCCTCCCATACGCGCCCTGACCAGGGATAGAACCCACAACCTAGGTGTGTGCCCTGACCAGGAATCGAACTCAGAACATTTTGATGTATGAGATGACACTCCAACCAACTGAGCCACCCGGCCGGGGCTTGTTTCACTTTTTAACAGCAAACACTGCTATAATAAATATCTTTGTACAGATATCTCTGTTTATATTTGTAAATTCTGTTGGATACATTCCTAAAATTGAATTGGTAGGTGGAAGATTATATACATTTTAATTTTGAGTGACCTTGCCAAAGAAACTGCGTGTGTTCGCCCCCTTCTAAACACATGTGAGCGCCCGCTTCTCCACACCCTTGCCAACACTGTATGCCACCAAACACTCTTCTTCCAGCCGAACAGTGACGTCACATGCTATCAGTTGCACTTCTGTCACTGTAAGTGGAACCAGGTATCTTTTGATGTTTACAAACATGTTTATATGTCTTTCTCTGTTTAAATTCTTGACGCAAATTGATTTTAAGAGCTCTTTATGCATTAAAATAACGGCCCTTTCCTCCTTCGTAGGCGTTAGAAGTATTTCCCCGGTCTATGGTTTGTCATTTGATCTGGTTTCTGGTATTCTGAAGCGCGCAGAAGTTTTATATTAGAGTCATCTCTTTTATATTCACCGTCAAAATCTAGCTTAACTTTCTGAGCATGAATATATGTTAACTTCCTTTCAAAAAGGTGAAGTCAGACAGAAAAATTAACAATCAGTCACCAAAAATATTTCCCCTGAATTTGAAAGAAGTTAGAAGAGCAGAGAGCTGTTAACCAAACCACTGCCAGCACTGACGACACAACCCGTCCAAAGAGCCTCCGCAGGCCTCTGGAAAGGCACACTGTCTCATTTGGTTTGTAACATCCACAGGCTTGTCCGTTTCCCAGAGTCCGGCCACCCTCTGCCTCTAGAAGAGAGGCTTTGGCCTAGCTATTTCTAAACAGAAGTGATTACAGATGAAGATTTGGCCATGGCCCTGCCACAGCGGAGACTCTTCCACACAACGACCAGGTCAATAGGCAAAGAAAAGAGAGGCTGGGTCAATTTCCCGGAGACCAAACACAAGACCAAAAAGAAAGTTAGGCAGGTTCTCCAACTACCCGGTAAGTCCCCAGGCAATGAACAAAACACAGATGTTCTCACAGATAACTATTTCTCTCCGGGCACCTCCTCCTTCTTATCTTTTCCAGTAGAAGAACAGAGAAAAATGAAGTGGAGGGAAAATCTCTTCACCTCCACTGGCATCAAGTCCCTTGCGTTACGGCAAGGACATGAACTCGAATTAAAGTGGTGTGTCCTCCCAAATTCAGGAAACAGTTTAACTGCATTCTCTTTGTCCTTGGTATGGAAACGTGATGGTACAAATGAATGTCTGTGGAAGTGAGACAGCTAAAAAATAACAATCAATGTGCCACCACAATGATAAACAAAGATTCTCTGCAGGGGGTTTATTTAACAAATCCCCTACAAATGTTTGCTTATTTAGCAAACACTTCTTGAGTACCTGCTACATGTTGAGATCTATTGATACGGGCTCCTTGCCTTCCAGAACTATACCGGCTAATGAGAGACTGCAGCATGTAAAACAGTGATTACAGGCTGTTTTAAGCCTTTTCATGGAAGAATGTGCCAAGTGCTAAGGAAAAACATGAGGGTGTATCCAACCAGACTGGAAGTCAGGGGAAAACCGGGATGGGGAGAGTGTGGGCTCTTCCAGAGAGAAGCTTGGAAATGGAAAGGAGAGCGATGGGACAAGAGCTTAATTAAGGGTCCATTAAGGGAGAAGGAAGATTTTTTAAGGCGGAGGAAGTTAGACAAGGAGACAGTAAAGGAAAGTTTGAAAACAAATACACAGGTTTGTAATTGATGTAGCAAGCACGATTCCCAGGGGAGACAGGACTCTATACAATTCAACAAATACTCATTAAATGCTGCCTTGTGCCAGCACTGGACAAGATGCCGACAAAGAAGATTAATAAGGACTCGCTGCTAACCCTGGAGGAGCTCGCAGGGGTGAGGTAATTAACTCAACATGCAAGTGAATAGAGAGAGCATTATGATACTGTTAAGTACCTGGGAGGCATACCTGAGCCATATTTAAGGAACCGGGACTTCCCAGAGGAACTGGTAAGTTCGCAAAATCGAGAACAGAGGTGGTGGAAAGGAAACCGTGTTAGAAAAGTAGGATTTTATCACTGAGTATAAGTGGCGTTATGATTAGAACCTTTGGAGTATAGAAAAAGTAAAATTCAGGATGACCTCCAGAAACTGTTGCTAAGAAAGGAATAAAAGTGAGAATGAATTAGTATGTAGTGTAATGCTCACCAGCTTGGTGCAGGGACAGAGAAAGAACAAGCGTGCCCTGGAGCTGGAAAGTTGGCAATGACACCACAGCAGACCCAACAAAGCAGGGGTGGCGGCTCTCGGTGTCGAGGAAGCACGACACTAACCCGGGTGACCACGTACAGGGCCAGAGCTGGAACTTCCAGGACTGCCCTCCTCAGCCTTTTCCCTGTGTCCCAAGAGCTCTGGTCTCCAAGCAATCAGTCCCGTGTTTTTATTTCTATGCTCAGTTTAAAACCACATTTTGAAAAGGCACTTCTTGAAAGGCAAAGATTGGCAGAAAAATACTGACGCTCTTAAGAGCTCCTGTCTAGCTGCCAAAGCATTGTTTTAGTCAAATGTCAAACGAAAGGGGAGAAACAGAATGATGATTTTATTTGAATAGCTTCCAATGAAAAGTAACCCAGCGAAACACTGGGGCCACTTTGCTGGAAATCCTGGCATGTCGACAACAGAAAGGGAAGGAGAAAATTGCATCTTGCAGAAAGCCCAGCATCAAACAGGAAAAACCACAGCAGTGACGTGTTTTCAGGTTCCTGTGGTCAGGATCCATTTTATTCTTCTCTACTTCATCCTGCTGAAAATGGAATTATTTTAAACATCGTCTTCCCTTACAGGGGGCTTTTGGAAATGATTAAAGGTCAAATCCCTTGTTTTAATGAAACTTAATATATTAAATTCCAAATTAACTGAACTAAAAAAGTAGGGAATGAAAAGAAATATTCCCAAACTTTAAAATTAAGATTTCAGGATACAGTTAAGTGATGGTCCCTCCTGGTAAAATGTGAAATTGCGCCCCAGCTGGATGAGCTACTGTAAATATCCAAGAAATCAAGTTCTAAGTGTTCAGGGATTCCAGGGATCCCTCTAGCTCAGAGGTCAGTGTTATGGGGGAATGAAAAGAAGAAAAGGTGGAGTAGTGATCTTGCAGTTGTGAAACTATCACAAAGGATCGAGAGCCTTAACATCACATAACTAAAGTTATGCTGGTAAGTTACTGCAGCCAATGAGCCTCCAGGTTAATCACTATCTCAACCGAACTGAATTGCCTTCTTTCTTTCCTCCCTCCCTCCCTCCCTGCCTCCTTTCCTTGGTGTTTAACTATTTATCCTTTCTTTTTCTCCAACTTCAATGAGGTATAACTAACAAATAAAATCGTATATAATAGAGGGTGATGATTTGATAGACATAAACACTGTGACATGATGAATGAAGTCAAGCTAATTAGCACATCCACCACCTCACAGAGCAACTCTTTTTTGTGTATATGTGGTGACAACACTTAAGATCTCCTCTCTTAGTAAATTTCAAGTATTCAGTTTGGTATTATTAACTATTGTCACCATGCTGTGCATTAGATCCCTTCCTTAGAAACTTTCTAACCAAGTGGAAGGAAGATATTTTCAGTAGGTCTTTATCTTCATTCATTAATCATGTTGATTAGACACGCACTACGTGTCCTTTTCCGTTACGCACGCTGGAGTTACAAATCAAATAGACTTCGCCTCCGATGAAATTGCTTGTTCGTATGTGAACAAAGGGATGAAGTGTTCTGTGTTTGGGGCTCTTTTACTCATGAACGGAAAGCCAAGCCCCAGGTGCCACCTTGTCACTTGTGGCAACTATCCAGATCCTCCGGTTCCTTCTCAACCTGCTCCCACTCTCTGATCAAGCTGCCATTTCTTTCCTGACCCTTGTCTTCACATCTCATTAAAAAAAATTTTTTTTTCTTTATTGATTTTAGCGAGAGAGAGGAAGGGAGAGGGAGAGAGATAGAAACATCAATGAGAGAGAACATCGATTGGCCACCTCCTGCATGCCCCCCACTGGGGGTCGGGCCCACAACCTGGGCATGTGCCCCAACCAGGAATCGAACCAGCGACCTCTTGATGCATGGTCAATGCTCAACCACTGAGCCACACCAGCTAGGCTTCACGTCCCATTTTTTATTTCACACCTATTCCTTGAACTTAGCATTGGTACCTCTGGGTCACTCCCTCAAGGGCTTGGCTCAGACCCACTTCACCATCTCAGCCCAATTCAGACAACCTACCCCCGGCAGATGCTCCTTCCTGATTCAACCTCCTAAAGGTAAACGCAGCTTCTAGATCTACAAGAGGCACATACAAAGTACATCACGGGAACAACGGGAAGGAGCAGCCAATGCCCTCCAGGAAGGCTTTGCAGAGCAGGGGACGGCTAAGCTGGGTCTCAGAGGATGGGCAGGATGGAGAAGGGTAGGAAGAGAATTCCAAACAAAGGAAACGGCACGGTAGTGAAGAAAACTAATGGGTTTTATAGTCAGTTTTGTAGACAAGAACCCCTAATGGATAATAATAAAATGTTTACTGACCTCCTACTTTATGGGAGTCATATGGCCCAGTACAGGGCACATAACAGAAACTCATTAAGTATTTGTAGAACTCATGAAATAGCAGCTTCATTTGAAAAGCGAAGTTTTGTGTCTAAATCAGAAAATAACCTATAACATTATCCTACCAGAAAACCCCAGAAAATTCAGCATCGCCTCTCCCAAGACGACGAAGCTCTTTCCATCTGCAATCACAGAATGACAAATGAGGCTGTGCGAGGCCTGGCCCTTCATGCCAGAGGCAGAGCCACAGAACCCTGGACCCGGCGGGATCTGGTCTTGATTAAGGTTATTTTCCTTTGTAACGTTCAGTTTGCAGGGATAAGGAACGAGGATCGGACAGGGAACTGGAGGCGCCCAAAATGCACGA
Organism: Molossus molossus; assembly: GCF_014108415.1. Classification (NCBI taxonomy): domain Eukaryota; kingdom Metazoa; phylum Chordata; class Mammalia; order Chiroptera; family Molossidae; genus Molossus; species Molossus molossus. Next base: position 41,473,519 of record NW_023425354.1, on the reverse strand, counting down.
GGAGTTTCCTCACAGCCTTTTACTTCCCTTGTGAGCTGGACTCGGGAGCCATAATTCCTGCCTTCAAGTTGGCTACTGTGTCCACAATTCACTTCAGTTCTAACCACCTTCTGTCTTAGCTTCTTGACTGAAAAAGGGTTTGGTTGAATACCTGGTGAATGTAAGGACTCAGGTAACAAAATAAGTGAAATCAAGCTTGCACAGCCTCTTATTTTCTTAGAAATGGTTCTGAGATGGTTATTCCAATTAAACAGCCTTTGCTCCTGAGTTGTGTCAATGTAGTGTGGTAATTCCTTAATTCTAAAATGCTATTAAATGCACTGTAACAACGATGAAAAAGCTCTATAATCTCAGTGTGATTGGAACTTAACCTAACGCAGGCGGCTCTGTGAAGTCAAATCACTTTCTATATAGCTGCTTTTATGGTGGGTTACAGAATCTGTGTCCCCTCAGGCCACACTCATTGAAATCCCAGCATCCATCTCATTTGGCCCTCAAATGAGAAAGAGAATGGCATCAATCAACATTTATGAGGTAGTACATAGCTCTGGAGGCAAGCAACAAGTAGAAAAGTAATGTTGGAAAGGAATCCAGAAAATCCACCTAGATGCAGAGCAGTCTTGATAGAAAACACCTGGAAACACACGCCGTTCAGTCTTGGCAGACCACACCGGTATGTGAGCTCATCCACTCTACTTCCCTCTGCTCATCCTACAAACAGATACTGACCTCCAGGCCATGGGGAAAATGTACCTCCGTCTCTGCCTCAAGTCCCATTAGCATCCGTGGTATCTTTATCACCCATAGGTTGCCCACCCAGTTCCATAGCATCCTTCATGCTAAGGACCTTCACCTTCAACTCACGTTAGCAGGGCAACATCCTAAATCTTTAACATCCAAGTAACACCACCACCCCCCAATTCAAAATTTCAAACTTAGAAATTTTGCTTCCTGTCCCTTCATCTCTCCCAGTCAGCTACTTCTTTGTTTTTGGAGAATCTGGCAACATCTTATGATTATTCAAATTCAGCGTAAGGAGCCAAGGTGCCCACATGGCTATCTGCTCAGCCAGGTGCACCTAAAAATACCCAGACCCTTCACTGGAATCTGCCTTCACAACCCAGCAGCCCCTGTACAAACCCCTTGGCCTTGGTGCACACCTAGCCTGCCTGGGCTTAGCATAGTTTCATCCCAATTCCTCCAAAATTCTCACTCCCGGTGTCTAGCTGTCTCCCCAGGTGACCAGCCCTCACCAGCTCCTGCCAGATCTGCCGTGCCTTCCCAGGCTCTCGACCCTTATCCAGATCACTCAGTGTCCAGCCTGTACTCCAGAGTCAATCTCATCAATTATACGCTCATTGGCAGCATCTACTACATTCTCAATGAGCTCTTGATTGGCACTGCCTTGCTAACCTATTCTCCAGTTCCTCGCCTGCCAAGGAGGATTCCACTGCCCAGAAGTCCTTCCAGTGATTCGCTTTCAGCTCCCTTACTGGTGCCCACAGCAGTTGTTTCCGGAGTTTACTGGGTCTTTTGCCCCATAGCCATTCATTCTTAACAATCTTGTCTCATCTTCACCAAGAAAGCAGAGGGCACCCCGTAAGGATTGTTCAGCCCTTCTTCCCTCTTTTTCCCTCCTCATCTCCTTCCCCCGGTCTCAGAAGTCGGAACCCCTCCTCCCACTACCCACTCCTCCACCTGTGCTCTTGTGGTCACCCCAAATCTGCCACTCATCCGTAAATACAGACAAGAGCCTCCATCTCACAGATCTTTAGTGAAGGCTGAGCGGGGCTACATAGATAAAGCCTAGAACAGTGACTGGCACGTGCATGATAGTATTCTTTACTGCTCCCTCTCTTTCTCCTCAAGCTACAGAGTCAGATCTTGACCACCCCCAAAAATAGCTGTTCATCCTCAAGCAATCACTTTCTTCCTCCTGCTCAGCACCAAGCTTCTTGACTCGCCCACCACCTCTTCCTTATCCCTGCTCACTCCTTGGCTGCCTGCAGGAAGTCTTCTGCCCTGGCAGTTGTACAGAGCTGTTCTCAGAAGGCCACTGACGACTTCTAACAGCAAATCCATGGCCTGGTTGCCAGTCCACTCTGCCATCTAAAACCACTGCCCTCCTCTCTTCTTGAAACTCTTCACTCGCCCCTCCTGGCTCTTCTGCTGCTGTGATTTGTCCTCCTGGTCCCTTACACCAGCCCCTCTGCCTGCCCCCTAAGTGCCAGGCTGCTGGCTCTACCCTTGACTTTCTCCTTCTCCCCCAAAGATAATGTCTAGTATGCTAGTGATTCCTCATTCATTCCCCACCCAGCCTCTCTTCTGGGCTCTCTCTGCCTACTGTCTCCACTTAGTTATCCCAAAGGGACCTCAAATTCAACATGTCCAAACTGAGGTTACTGCTTTCTCCAAACCTCTTCTTCCTCTGTGTTTCTCCAACCCAGTCCCCTGCTTCAAACCCCTGGTAGTGTGCTGGGCAAAGGACGCGATTCTAGTAAACCTGTTTTAGGGGCTATCTGAGACCCTATTGGTAAAGAGAAATAGGTTAACCCTGTATCCATGGACATGGATGCCAAGTGTAAGGATCGTTAGTCAGAAATGGGAGAAGGCCACAGATAAAATCTAAGGGGTACCTTCCAAAAGACCCAGTTAGCTCAAGGGTGTGGGCCTTCCAGTTTGGGGCTAGGAGCAAGTGAGGTATGAGAAAGTGAGAGAAGGCCCAGGTGGAGCCCACTCTCGGTTCCGACAAGGTGCTGTGGGACTTCTAGCAGCCGGGCTCATCTCCTTCCTCTCCCCACTTCAACTCATATCCACTCAGGCCCCAGGCTCCTATCGGCTTCTCCTGTCCTGCCTTCCTTGTCACCACTATCCCAGCAGTTCAGGACTTCTTCTCAACGTAGAAACCACAAGCACCCGCTAACTGTACCTGACCTCCACTCTCTCTCATCCTCAGTCTTTCTAAACCATACCTGTGATCAAACCATTTCTCTGCTTTAAAACTCTCAGTGATGCCCGGCTGGTGTGGCTCAGTGGTTGAGCATTGACCGATGTACCAAGAGGTTGCCAGTTCAATTCCCAGTCAGGACACATGCCCAGGTTGTGGGCCAAATCCCCAGTGGGGGGCATGCAGGGGGTGGCCAATCGATGTTCTCTCTCACCGATGTTTCTCTCTCTCTCTCCCTCTCCTTTCCTCTCTCTTGCAAATCAATAAAGAAAAAACCATTTTTTAAAATAAAACTCTCAGTGACTCCCAGCTGCCATTAGGAACGAGCAAACGCTCTTTTCTGGCCTTCACAATCTAGCCCAAACTGCCTTCCCAGCGTCCACTGGCATCACTACAGTGACTAGTACTCTCTGCTGCCCTGGAACGTGCCATGCTCTGACCCCTTCGCCCACCACACAGGTTATTCTATTCTTACCCCGCGTACAGCCAGCTGCCATCCCTCCTCCTTAACATGCCAATGTCCCCCCAGCAGTGAGGCTTCTTCCTCAGACAGGGAGCTACTCCTTTCTCCATCCATCAGTCTTATATTTCTTTATCCTGTCTTCCCTACTCACAGTGGGCAGGGCCCTTGTCTTTTTCCTCTTGTTTGTGCCCTCAGTGGGTGCCATTACAATGTCTAACACAGAAGAATAATGAAAACAGCCAGTTAGTGAGAATTAAAGCTTTTACATGCACCATTTCATTCAATCCTCACAAGACCCAGGTGGACTAGTTATCTCCATTTGCAGGAGAGCAAGACTGGCCAGCAGCTCAATAATGTTTCTTGAATGACAAACTGAGTTCACAACTCCTTCCAAGAGATTCCCAGGTTCCAGTATGGACTGTGCTTCATGCACCCGCCCTTTGCTGCCCTGAGGACACCTGAGAAATCGGGTGTCATCGCTGGAGGCCTCTCTGGCTCTGGCTTACCTGGTGACTGCAGTGCTACTTAACCCTTCACAGACTGATTCAGACTAAGATCTGCGCTCACAAAATCTCTCCTCAGAATCCCACCAATTAAAAACTCATCTGGATACCCTGGCTGGTTTGGCTCAGCAGTTAGAGCACTGGCCTGCAGACCAGAGAGGCCCAGGTTCTGTTCCCGCTAAGGGAACGTACCTCGGTTGCAGTTTGTCCCCAGCCCCGTCAATGTGTCTCTCTCACATCGATGTTTCTCTCTCTCTCTTCTTCCCTCTCTCTCTCCCACCTTATCTGAAAATAAATGAAAAAAAATGTCCTCGGGTGAGGATTAAATAAGTAAATAAAAGCTCATCTGGATGAAATGGGTACTCTCGGAAGAAAATATAGAAGACCAAAATAACTAACTTAAGTAAAATACTTTAATATAACCATAATCATAGAATATCTATACATTCTTTTTTATTTTTAACCCTCACTCGCGGATATTTTTTCCACTGATTTTGAGAGAGTGGAAAGGAGGGAGGGAGAGGAGAGAGAAAGAGAAAGAGAGAGAAACATCCATATGAGAAAGACATATTGACTGGTTGCTTCCCACATGCACCCCGACTGGGGCTGGGGAATCCAACCTGCAACCCAAGTACATGCCCTTGACTGGGAATCGAACCCACAACCCTTTGGTGCATGGGCAACACTGAGCAACACTGACCAGGGCAAAGATCTATACATTCTTATCAAATTACCACCTGCCCAAAAAAGACACTGGGCTCAGACAGGTTCATGGGCAATTTTTCAAACCTCTAAGAGACAGAAAATTATCATGCTATTTAAACTATTCTAGAACCCAGAAAAAGCATTGTGGGTGATCTTTACTTTTTTCTTTATTCTTGTCTATGTTTTTCTGAAACTCCACACAGGGTAGGCATTCCTTTAATAAATTAGAAACACTAAACCTATCTGAATTCCAGACATTTTTAACAAGAAAACAATTACGGATTGTACAAAGTTTTCTCTATAAGTAAATGAGCTTTAATGTGTAATCTAAAATAAGCAAAAACTGGAAAATGAAATGTCCAACAAAGTGTTCATTTATTCACTCTTCGTCTGCAGAACTACAGCATGCCAGGCACAGTGTTAGGCGAGGGGGATAAAACAGCGAGCTAAGCTCACACAGTCCCCATCCGCAGAGAGCTACGCTCTTACCAGGAGGCAGATATCAAATACTCCCCAAAACGTATGTTATGAACTCTGATAAGTGAAATAAGAATAGAGGTAACAATGAGAATGTCTACATTACAAAGAAAAGGGCCTTATCTGGGGTTCAGGACTGATGAAAGATCAAGCAACTGTTAAAACTAATGATGTGCTGACAAATATTTAATGGCATAGGAAAATATTCATGATAGAGTAAGTGAAAACTACAAAGCAGAAAGTATAGTTTAGTCTCCCTTTTGTGTAAGTATTCGATTTGCAGAGAAAAAAGGCTGGAAGGATATACAAATACAGTAAAGTGCAAAATGTAATCAGTAGGGAGATCAGGATTCCTATTTCCTCGGGCTTCTCTGTGTTACCCAAAGTTTCTAAAGGCTGTTATATTACTTGTCTAACATTCTTGTGAAAGCCTCATTTAACTTTTTTAATTCTTTTTTTTTTATCTTGGTAAATGTACACACCATAACATTTTAACCATAACATTTTGAAGCATATAATTCTGTGGCATTAAGTACATTCAGATTATCATGCAACCATCACCACCATCCATCTGCAGAACTTTTTCATCTTCCCAAACTGAAACTCTGCACCCATTCAACACTAACACACCATGCCCACTCCCCCAGCCCCTGGCAACCACTAAGCCACAGTTGATTTTTTTTTTAATATATTTTTATTGATTTTAGAGAGAGAGAAACATTAATCGGCTGCCTCCTGCACGCCCCCTACTGGGGATCGAGCCTGCAACCTGAGCATGTGCCCTGACCAGGACTCGAACCAGGACCTCTCAGTCCATGGGACGACTCTCAATCCACTGGGCCACACCAGCCGGGCAGCCTCAGCTGATTTTAAAATGCCAACATTCAAAGACCAAGACTCCTTCACACGTTAAGTGTAAGTTTCCTTCATCTGCCAAACTCCCGTGGCCGGAAAAGACTGCCTGAATAAGGCAGGCAGGAGCTAGAGCTTTTATCGAGTTGGGAGAAGGGTCTAGGTGGCAATTTTGAACCATCAGAGGACGAAGGTGTGGTAGTGGGAGGAGATTCTAAAACTGAGATGGGAAGGCAAAGTAACTACTTGCTTTGAAGTTGGGGCCAGGCCCCTGGGAGCAACCAGTGTATTCAGATGCAGGGACTAACCAACCGCAATCCTGCTTCTCTCGGTTAAACGCTGATCGATCCTCGCACTCGCACACACTCAGAAAGAAGGACCCTCACACTCACACACACTCAGAAAGAAGGACGGACGGTAAGGAAGAGACACAGAAATGTGAACGTCAAAGAATCAGGCCTCCCGGCAACCAAATGCAGGACCTCCTTCACAATGCCCTTGACAGCTGGTCCTGTGGCACCTGCCTGAACACGTCCAACGACAGGGGGACGGCAGAGCCCTGACATTCCAGAGAACATCCAGACAGCTTCATAAATCCCCAAACCCATAAATACAGGAAGGGTTGCAGAGGCTTTTGGCTTTTTCCTGATTTGTTTTTTAATGTCTCACCTTCCACTGCAAGTGAACCCCCTTTCAACCTTCTCCAAAACTCGATCTCACAGGAAAAAACTTTGTCCTGGCTCCAGCAACTGCTAAAATTTTCATGAACTTTCTTGTTTCCCTATAAAGTATATGGTGAATGTATTCCCAGCACAGCAAAATTCATCATCTAGTCTTTAATTTATCCAAAATTCTCTCTCTCTCTCTCTCTCTCTCTCTCTCTCTCTCTCTCTCACCTATCCCTTCTTGGACATCTTTGCTTTTTCTTTCCTACCATCATTATTACTAGCAGCTGATTTCCTTTCCAAAAGAGCCATTTTTCACAAAGAACGTTTTAATTAGTTAAAAATTACAACAGAGCTGCAATTCAAATCCGTGTCTCAGCAAAATTACAAATTACTACCTGTCAGGAACGTTTGGGTTCACTTAAAGCTCTCAAAAAATCGGGACAGTGTTAAACCTACAAATTCTAAGTAGTACTGTCTTTATTAACAGCAGACAGCAGCATCCCACATGTTCTTGGAAACATGGTTCTAGGTAATAAAAAGCTCTGCTCTTAAATACATTTGCCCATCTTCCCACCCAGTGCAGCCAGGAAAAGTGTTTATTATAACCTCAGAAGGTGAGTGGGTGATCTGTTGGAGGGCTGGAAGGAGCAAGGCAAGAGGAGGTGAAAGAAGCAAATGGTGGGGTTGGGGGGCAGTGGCTGGGCTGATCTGCCTGTAGCGCAGCAGCAGGGGTACTTATGTGGGAGGTTTCGCATACCAGTTAGAGGACACCGGGCTCTTGCGGGCAGAGAACAGAGACAGGAAAAAAGGAGACAGGCTAAAAGGAAGATGGGTGAAGCTCATTTCAAAAGACTGCCTACAGATAACCCTACCCACCCCCTCATCAGCTGCCCTTTAATTACTCAAGTCTGCACTTATTGTCCCTTTTACTACCTAGAATCTCACCAGCTGGAGAAGTCTCTGAGCAGCTGGGCTGGGAGTAGTTAAAAAAGAGCAGAGAGAATAAACATCATGGATAAAGAAAAATCACAGACTGTGAGCTTGAAGAGCACCCGGGCCAGAAATCTGAAAGACTTACCTATTGTGCAGGACTGTTGTGAGGAACTAAAGAGAATGCACATGAAAGTCAAGTGCTATACAAATGTGCTACTATTAAAGCACTTGATGAGCAGAACATAGAAAGTGGGGATCATAATGGCTCAGCATCACTTCTTTAAAAAGTGACATCCCAAAACTTCATATTTTACTTCAAAAGGAAGAGTGGCAGTTTGGGGAAAGGTGGTATACCTGGTATACGTGACTTCATAAGGAAAGCATTCGATGAGATTTTCCTCCACGGAATCCTGTAGACAAGACGGATGGAGCCTTGAGGGCTGGATAAGGTGAACTGGTAAGTGGCCAAACCAACATGTTCCCAAAGTGCAGATTCTTGGATAAATATTAACCTAGAGGGAAGTTTCTCACTGAGTTCTAAAGGACACCGTTCTGGCCATGTTCAGCTCAACATTATTCTTAATTATCTTTCAAAAAAGGAATCAGGGAATATCGTTCACACATACAGATATCACAAGGGGTGCAGCTTGGGGGTAGAGCATTTGGCTGCAGAGATCCAAACACTAGAAGACAAACGCTGTGTAAATGTAATACTCAGAATAATTTTTATGAACTGCTTGCAATTTACACTTAATTTCCACACATAAAGCAGAGGCCTTAAGTTGGGAGCTGCATATATATTTTATTTAGCTTGCCCAACATTAAGAAAAACATTTTAAATGGCTAAAAGCATGTAAAAATTAGCTGTTTTCACATAAAAATTCAGATTTTAAACCCGAAAACGCAGAAGACCTCATTCCTGCAGGGCAACATCTGCAGGAGGGGAGTGCTGCCTGGGCCCTTGGATGGGTCTTTATTTTGGGCACCCACATGGCCCATTCATTCCACTTCACCTGCCCGATGTCCCTACTGGCATTCAAGTTAATAATTCCTGCATCAAATGTTGGTTCACATTATCACATGTGTCTAACTTACTGTAATTTTTTTTATTGTGAATTAAACTCCAATTCAAATTTCCTCACTTTTAGCCTTAGCAGGTTTTACTACTGTGGTAAGATCCAGCATCTGATCACAACTTCATAATGGTAACCTGTACATACAAAACATCTCAGCTTCTCAATGTGCCTTCCTATCCTCTGGTTTATTTAATCTTCCCAATATGCCAGGAAGTCTGAACTTAGTGTCTGTATTATCGCTAACAGGGGCCAAATACAAGATTTCAACTCAGAACTTGGGTTAAATCTTTTTTTTAGAGAGAAAGAAAGAGGAAGGGAGTGAGAGCAAAACATTAATCAGTTGCCTCCTACACGCGCGCGCACATGCGCACATGCGCACACACACACACCCCACCCACCCTGGGGATCAAGCCCACAACCTGGGCATGTGCCCTGACTGGAAATCGAACCAGCAACCTTTCGGTGTATGGGAAGACACTCAACCAACTGAGCCACACGGGCCAGGGTGAAATTTTAACCCACCATTTCCCACCATGCAACACTCAACCCCTGGAGACAGCCCTGATTCCAGGATGACCCAGCTGGAGGAGATTTAAATCCAGATTGCAAAGCCGCTGGGCTGCTCTGGAAAGAGGACAGCATTTGGAATCCTTGCTTTACTTCCTTTTTTAATCTTCTTTAAAAAGCTATGTAATGGGGTTTAATCCAAAGACAGCTGATTCTCATTTACACTTAACCTGTGTTGAACTCACATACTAAATTTTAAAGCTCTGCTCTTGAAAATGTATTTTGCTCTTTAAGATCTCCTTGGTAACACCCATAACTGGTATCTGGACTACAAAGCGCGCACACACGCGCGCACACACACACGTACACACAAACTTAAATCCAATCAGTGACTGGAGTTAAAATAAAATCCAACTGGAAATCCCATTCACTCAAGTCCCAGGATGACAGCTGCACAGCAGACGCAGAGAAACAACCTGTTCAGAATGGAGGAAGACTGGAAAGTCCCAGGAAAGGGGAACTCTCCCAGCTAAAAGGGAAACTCTTTTTCAATCGAGTTTGGAGGGAAAATTGAGGACATAGTCAAACAATACAAGGGCGGAAGAGGCGATTATAAACTTCAGGAAAAATAGAGAGCTGTAGAAAAATGTAATAGTAATATACCACTTGAATTTGCCCTGAAACAGTACTTCCAGATTTTTTCCTCTTCTTGATTTTTAGAGAGAGAGGAAGGAAGAGGGAGAGAGATAGAAACATCAATGAGAGAGAACATCAACTGGCTGCCTCCTGCATGCTCCCACTGGGGATTTGGCCCACAACCTGGGCATGTGCCCTGACTAGGAATCAAACAGGCGACCTCTTGGTGCATGGGTCGATGCTCAACTGAGCCACACCAGCTGGGCCAAATTTTTTTACTATAAACAAAGCATGAATTTCAACCTGCACACAAATCCTGAAGCACAGTTATATAATAGCATGTAAATGCTATCAACTTTGACCAAGTAAAAATCAAGGTACAGAAAACAGGATGGGGGAGGGGAAAGAAAACATTCTCAAATCATAAAAAGTCTTCATTGACTACAATGAAGCATCAGCATGATATTTAAAGCTAAAAGTGTAATCAAGAGCCCGGCCAGTGTGGCTCAGTGGTTGAGCATTGACCCATGCACCAAGAGGTTGCCGGTTCGATTCCCGGTCAGGGCACATGCCCAGGTGTGGGCCTGATCCCCAGTGAGGGGCATGCAGGAGGTGGCCAATTGATGTTCTCTCTCATTGATGTTTCTGTCTCTCTCTCCCTCTTCCTTCCTCTTTCTAAAAATTAATAAAGAAAAAAAATTTTTTTTTTAAAGTGTAATCAAGAGAACCATAAACTGTGATATAATCAAATCAAGAGAACCACCAGGAAGGTGAGGCAAAGCTGGTGTAAGTGAGCTAAGGACCTAGCTATGTTAGCAGAAAACTGACAAATAATGTTGAAAAGGGATCAACAGAGGAATAGCAGCAGGAATTTATATTGTTTAGAGATATAGATGTGATTATCAGAATCTAAAAAAATAAAAAAGCCATGAAATGTTAAAAATTGTAATTTTTAGTCTGTCGGGTGTGGCTCAGTGGCTGAGCATAGACCCATGCACCAAGAGGTCGCCAGTTTGATTCCCGGTCAGGACACATGTCCAGGTTGTGGGCCCAATCCCCAGTGGGGGGCATGCAGGAGGCAGCCAATCGATGTTCTCTCTCATTGATGTTTCTCTCTCTCCCTCTCCCTTCCTCTTTCTCTAAAATCAATAAAGAAAAAATTTTTTTTTCTTTTAATGTATTTTTAAAAAGGTAACTTTTAGGAATAGGAATAAACAGAAAAGGGTCACTTTTTATTAGAAGCCTATGTATACTGCCTGATTTTTTTTAGCCATAAGCATGTATTATTTAGTATTTTAAATATTTCAGCCCAGCCGGGGTGGCTCAGTGGATTGAGCATCATCCCATGGACAGAGGTCCCAGTTCGATTCCCTGTCAGGGCACATGCCCAGGTTGCAGGCTCGATCCCAGTGGGGGGCATACAGGAGGTAGCCAATTGATGTTTCTCTATCACAGTGATGTCTCTCTCTCTCTCTCTCTCTCTCTCTCTAAAAAATCAATAAAAACATACTTTAAAAAAATATTTCTAGCCCTGGCCGGTTTGGCTCAGCGGTTAGAGCGTCAGCCTGCAGTCCAGAGAGACCCGGGTTCGGTTTCCACTAAGGGCACGTACCTCGGTTGCAGTTTGTCCCCGGCCCTGGTTGGGTTGTGCGGGTGGCAGCCATTCGATGTGTACCTTTTGCATCGATGTTTCTCTCTCTCTCTCTCTCTCTCTCTCTCTCTCTCTCTCTCTTCCTCTCTCTCCCTCCCGCTCTATCTGAACAAAAAATGAAAAAATGTCCTCGGGTGAGGATAAAAAAAAATATATATATATATATATTTCTAATCTATCTGGGAATCTTTAAAAATAAAGGCTAAAGCAAATATCACAAGCCAGATGTCTCCATACCTGGCTACCAACCAATGTTGCATAACTTTGTCCTGAGTAGTAGTTCTTACAGTGTGATACCTGGACCAGCATCAGTAGCATCAACAGTATCTCCTGAGAACTAGTTAGAAATGCAAATTTGGGGGCCCCACCCTAAACATACCTAGTCAGAAAGTCTGGGATGGGCCCAACTTGTATTTTAATAAGTCCATCAGGTGATTCTGATGCCGACTCAGGTTTGAAAACCACAGGTCTGAGCAAACCAAGACCGAACCTGGCAATTTTTGGTGTCATCATCCTCTCAGCTAAAGTGTTCACTAGCCATTAAGGCCACCTCATGTGAAGTGCTGAGACCCTTCTAAGAAAATATGCATTTTCAAAGTTTCCCCAGGGTCAGGGCTAGAGAGCGGTGTGAATTCTGGTGGCAGCCAGCAGGAAGAGGCTTCTGAGAGGTACGCACTTGCCACAGCCATCAGTGGGCAGTTAGCCGAGCAGCTGAGTGGGTGGGGAGTGCCCTGTGGCTGGCTTTGCATAAGTCATCTGCTGTTATAAGGAGTGAGGGGCACTTCACTTCTGGCTCCTGACATTCACAACAGAGCTCTCAGATATACTTTGGCTATTTCTGACTTAAAATAAACCAAAGCGGGAGTGGGGAAGCAATATCTTGCATCCTAAACACTCTGATGATGGGCTCCAGGGTATACGCTTTGCTGGCTTCTCATTCCTGCTTCTGTTTGGAGGGATCCAGAGTTCCAGGAAGGCAGAGAACATTTCGTGACTACCACCATGTCCCTCTACAGAGACTTTGACAGACACAACAACCAGACAAAGCCTCAGAATCCTTCTTACCACTCAGCTCATAAAGCTACTACTAATCAATCAACGTTGGTGGACGATATGAACTTCATCACACGTGGCTCAGTACACCAAAGTATTTTGTCATTAACAGATGTTCCAAAGGATGACATAGTTACCCTAGAGTCTCTTGGTAGAAACAGGTGACTGTCATCAATAACATAATTTTCTGCATATTTTCCCTCTTAGGGAAACGAATTTCTTAAGTTCATTACCAGCTACATGATAAATAGGAATCATTTCCATTTCTCCTAAACAGCCTTGCTAGAATTGAGGTCCAGAGTTTGGTGAGCTGATCTGTGGGCCTAACCATCTTTAACAAGGAAAGCTGAAGTTGAAAATTCCAGAAACCAATTTAAAAGTGATCTGAGCCCTGGATGGTTTGGCCTAGCAGTTAGAGCATCAGCCCTTGGACCAGAGGGTCGAGGGTTCGATTTCTGTTCCAGGGCATGTACATGGGTTGCAGGTTTGATCCCTGGGGTTGTGTGGGAGGCAGCCAATTGATGTGTCTCTGTCACATCGATGTTTCTCTCTCTCCCCCTCCTATTTTCCACTCTATCTAAAAATCAATGGAAAAATATCCTCAGGTAAGGATTAACAAAATATAAAAAATAAAAATGGTCTGAGTCCCACCTGAACACAAAGAGAACAATCTAAATGTTCTGCCTTGTTCCCTTCCTCCGAAGTGCTTGTAATACAGTTTGAAAAGCAAAATGAAAAATGCAGATCAACTTAAGTGCCAAATTGCTTATAAGAAAATAACATCAGAGGTTCCAAAAAGGGACTATCCGAGGGTTGCAGGAGGCTTCGTGGAGTCACAGCTGGATTTGGACAGGCAGAGAGCAGAAGGGAAGACACTCCAGGCAGGAAAAACAACCAGTGCAAAGAGAAAAAATGGGAGTGAGCCTGTAGTGCTGGGTCTGTTAGGAGACAGGCTTGCTCGTCAGGGCTGTCTGTGGAACCTGGACTTGGGCGGGGTGGAGCAGCACGCAGCATGGAGCTCACAGGCAATTGAGAACCACTGCTCCAATGACTCACTGAGTGATGTGGTGGTTTTTTGTTTGTTTGTTTTGATTGTTTAAAGTATCACAGATGTCCTCTTTTTTTCCTCATTGACCCCCTCCTTCCCGCTCCCACCCTTCTCCTGCTTTCTCCAACCTAATGTCTGTGTCCATTGGTTGTGCACATATGCATATAAGTTCTTCCCACCCCTCATCCACCTGAGGTTTGTTAGTCTGTTCCCTACTTCTGTGACTCTGGATCTCTTTTGGCCAACAGCTTATTTTGTTCATTATGTTCCATAAATAAGTGAGATCACGTGGTACTTGTCTTTCTCTGACTGGCTTATTTCACTTAGCATAATACTCTCCAGGTCCCTCCTTGTCGTCTCAAAGGGTAAGAGATCTTTCTTTCTTACAGCTATATATAAAGCTGTGTACATGTAACACAGCTTTTTTTTATCTACTCATCTACTGATGGGCACTTGGGTTGTTTCCAGATTTTGCTATGGTAAATAGCACTGTTAAGAACACAGGGGTACATATACTTTTCCTGATTGGTGTTTCAGGCTTGTTAGGATATATTCCAAGAAGTGGGATCACTGGGTCAAATGGCAGTTCCATTTTTAATTTTTTGAGGAAACACCATATTGTTTTCCAAAGTGGCTGCGGCAGTCTGCATTCCCACCAGCAGTGTACTAGAGTCCCCTTTTCTCCACACCCTCGCCAGCACTTGTTTGAGGATTTGTTGATGGCCGCCATTCTGGCAGGTGTGAGGTGATAGCTAACAGTCATTTTAATTTGCATCTCTCTGATGATTAGAGATGTTAAGCATTTTTTAATATATCTATCTCTTGGCCATTTGTATGTCCTGTTTGGAGAAGTGTCTATTCAGGTCCTCTGCCCATTTTTAAATTGGGTTGTTTGACTTCCTTTTGTTGAGAACTATGAATACTCTATATATTTTGGATATTAACCCCTTATCCGGTGTATCATTGGCAAATATGTTCTCTCAGAGAGTGGGTTCCCTTTTCATTTTGATGCTGGTTTCTTTTGCCGTGCAGAAGCTTTAGTTTGATGTAATCCCATTTATCAATTTTTCCTTTGTTTCTCTTGCCTTAAGTGATGTATCAGTGAAAATTCCACTACATATAATGTCTGAGATTTTTCTGCCTACATTTTCTTCTAGGATTTTTATGGTTTCACGGCTTACAATTAAGTCTTTTATCCATTCTGAGTTTATTGTGTATGGTGTAAGTTGGTGGTTTAATTTCATTTTTTTTGCATGTAGCTGTCCAATTTTCCCAACACCATTTATTGAAGAGACTGACTGTCTTTTCACCATAGTATGCTCTTGCCTTTATCAAATATTAATTGTGGGTATTTCCGGTCAAGATGGCGGCGTAGGTAAACGCGGTATCGCGTCCTCCCACAACCACATCAAAGTTACAACTAAACTACAGAACAACCATCATTTAAAACTGCCTGAAATCAAGCTGAATGGAAGTCCTACAACTACGGAATTAAAAAAAGCAGCTACATCCAGACTGGTAGGAGGGGCGGCGGCGAGATGGGCTGGTCCCACACCCACGTGTGGCGGATAAAAATCAGGAGGCTCCCGCGGCTGGGAAGGTCCTTCCTGAGGACTGAGGGGTCCCTGTCCCACAACAGGTGCCCTGCTCAGGGTTCCAGTGCCAGGAAGAGAAGTCCCCATAACTTCTGGCTGGAAAACCAGCGGAAACTGAGGCTCAGGGAGGCTGAAGCGGCTGGAGCCCCAGGCAGCTCCTTAAAGGGCCCGCGCACGAACTTATCGGACTCTCTCCCTCTAAGCTTGGAGGGGAGGCAGCTCAAGGGGCACCAGAGACATACAGGGAAGAACTGAGCTGTTTGGCACTGGAGCGAGGGCTGGAGAGGGGGCTTCCTCGGGGACAAACGTGCTGTAACAGGCCTTTGTTCCTTTGGTGAGCCCTCCCTGGGGGCAGCAGACAGAAGCCATATCTGGGACTCCAGCAACCTGGCTCACACTGGTAGCCCCGCACTGCTGACTCCCTGAGGCCCCGCCCCGCCCCCACACCACACAACTTTCAAGCCCACCCAAGCTGTTGCCACTTGCTTACCCATAGGATTGGCTGGTCTTGGATCCTGCTTCCGGTTTTCCCTAAATTCTTTCAAACGAGCAACATCGGGTCTCAGCGAGCCCCATACCTCTCATTAAGTAATACACTGAAACAAACACAGGGAGGCAGCCAAAATGAGGAGACAAAGAAACAGGTCCCAAATGAAAGAACAGAACAAAACCCCAATAAAAGAACTAAGCAAAAGGGAGATAAGCAACCAAACAGATACTGAGTTCAAAATACTGCTTATAAGGAAACTCAATGAACTTAGTGAGAACCTCAGTGAACTTAGCGAGGGCCTCAAGAGCATAAAAAAGGACCAGTTAGAAATCATGGATACACAGTTAGAATTGAAGGAGGCATTAACTGATATAAAGAATAATTTACACAGCTTCAATAATAGAGTATGTAAATCCAAGGAGCAAACCATCGATTTGGAATATAAGGAAGCAAAAAATGCCCAATCAGAACAGCAAAAAGAAAAAAGAATCCAAAAAAATGAGGATAGTGTAAGGAGCCTCTGGGACAACTTCAAGCGTGCCAACATTCACATCTTGGGGGTGCCAGAAGGAGAAGAGAGAGAACAAGAAATCGAAAACCTGTTTGAAACAATAATGGCAGAAAACTTTCCTAACTTGGTGAAGGAAACAGACATACAAGTCCAGGAAGCACAGAGAGTCCCAAACAAGATGAACCCCAAGAGGCCCAGACCAAGACACATCATCATCAAAATGCAAAAGGTTCAAGACAGAGAGAATCTTAAAAGCAGCAAGAGAAAGGGAGCTAGTTACCTACAAGGGAGTTCCCATTAGGCTGTCAGCTGATTTCTCAAAAGAAACTTTGCAGGCCAGAAGGGAGTGGCAAGAAATATTCAGAGTGATGAAAACCAAGAACCTACAACCAAGATTACTCTATCCTGCAAAGCTGTCATTTAGAATCGATGGACATGTAAAAACTTCCCCAGACAAGAAAAAGTTAAAGGAGTTCATCACCACCAAACCGTTATTATATGAAATGATGAAGGGTCTTTTTGAAGAAAAAGATAAAATGTATGAACAAACAAAATGGCAATGAATACATTATCTATCAACAATGGAATCTACAAACAAAATGAACAGGAAGAACAGAAACATTCTCATAGATACAGAGAACATTTTGTTGGTTGCAAGTTGGGAAGGGCGTTGGGGGAATGGGTGAAAAAGGTGAAGGGATTAAGAAGCACAAATTCATTGCTAGACTGACAAACCTCAAAGGGAAAGGGGTTGGGGGGGTGGGAAGAAATAAACCAAAGAACTTATATGCATAACCAATGGACACAGACAATAGTGTGGGAAAAGGTGGGAGGGGGGCGGGAGGGTGGAGGAGGGGGTCAATGGGGGAAAAATGTGGAACATCTGTAATACATTTTACATCCAACAATAAAGATTTGGAAAAAAAAAAAAATTGTGCATACTGTCTTGGGTCAATATCTAGGTTCCCTGTTCTGTTCCATTGATCTATATGCCTGTTCTTGTGCTAGTCCCAGACTGTTTTATGATGGCTTTGTAGTATAACCTGATATCCAGTATTGTGATCCCTCCTACTTTGTTCTTCTTTTTCAAGAGTGCTGTGATTATTTGGGGTCTTTTATGGTTTCATATAAACTTCTGTAGTATTTGTTCTAGATCTGTGAAATATGCTGTTGGTACTTTACTACGGATTGCACTGAATCTGTAGATTGCTTTGGGTTGTATGCACATGTCAATAATGTTGATTTTTCCAATCCATGAACATGGTATGTGTTTCCACTTTTTTATATTTTCCTCTATTTCTTTTACAATATTCTGTAGTTTCCTGAGAACAGATCTTTTATCTCCTTGTTTAAGTTTATTCCTAGGTATTTCATTTTTTTTGTTGCAATGGTAAATAGAATTTTTTTTTTTAGTTTCCCTTTCTGAGTGTTCATTATTGGTATATAAGAATGCCACTGATTTCTGGATGTTAATTTTGTATCCTGCTACTTTGCCAAATTCATTTGTTAAATCTAGTGGATTTTTTAAGGAGTCTTTAGGGTTTTCTGTGTACAATATCATGTCGTCTGCAAATAATGACAGTTTTACTTCCTTCTTTCCAATTTGGATCCCTTTTATTTTATTTTTTCTTGTCTAATTGCTGTGCTAAGACTTCCAGTACTATATTAAATAAAAGTGGCAGCCCTGGCCAGTTTGGCTTGACAGAGCATTGGCCTGCGGTCCAGAGAGACCCAGGTTCGGTTCTCGCTAAGGGCATGTACCTCGGTTGCAGTTTGTCCCCGGCCCTGGTTGGGTTGTGTGGGTGGCAACCACTCAATATATCCCTTTCACGTCGATGTTTCTTCCTCTCTCTCCTTCCCACTCTATCTGAACAAAAAGCGGAAAACTGTTCTCCGTTGAGGATTAAAAAATAAAAAAATAGCCCCGGCCGGTTTAGCTCAGTGGTTAGAGCATCGGCCTGTGGTCCAGAGAGACCCGGGTTCGGTTTCCACTAAGGGCACGTACCTCGGTTGCAGTTTGTCCCCGGCCCTGGTTGGGTTGTGCGGGTGGCAGCCACTCGATGTGTACCTTTCGCATCGATGTTTCTCTCTCTCCCTCTCTCTCTCTCTTTCTCTCTTCCTCTCTCCCCCTCCCACTCTATCTGAACAAAAAATGGAAAAAATATCCTCGGGTGAGGATAAAAAAAAAAAAAGTTTAAAAAATAAAATGTTTTAATAAATACATACATAAGTAAATGTGGCAAAAGGGGAAATCCCTGTCTTGTTACTGATCTTAAGAAAAATGCTTTTAGTTTTTGCTCACTGAGTATGATGTTGACTATACTGCCCATATATGGCCTTTATTATGTTGCGATATGATCCCTCTATTCCCAGTTTGCTGAGCTTTTTTATCAGAAATGGGTGCTGGATTTTGTCGAATGCTTTTTCAGTATCTATTGATATGATCATAGGGTTTTTATCTTCCATTTTGTTTATGTGGTATATCACATTTATTGATTTGTGAATATTGTACCAGCCTTGCTTCCCTGGGACGAATCCCACTTGGTCATGGTGAATAACTTTTTTAATGTATTGCTGGATTCAATTTGCTAATATTTTGTTAAGGATTTTGGCATCTATGTTCATCCAGGATATTGGCTTGCAGTTTTCTTTCTTTGTAGTGTCTTTATCTGGTTTTGGAATTAGAATTATGCTGGCCTCATAAAAGGATCTTGGAAGTCTTCCCCCTTCTTAAATTTTTTGGAATAGATTGAGGAGAATGGGTGTTAGTTCTTCTTTGAATGTTCAGTAAAACTCCCCTATGAAGCTGTCCAGACCCAGGCTTCTGTTTGTTGGGAGTTTATTGATTACAGCTTCAATTTCCTTAGTTGTTATTGGTCTGTTCAAGTTTTCTGTCTCTTCCCAGTTCAGTTTTGGGAGACTGTGTGATTCTAGAAATTTGTCCATTTTGCCTAGGTTACCCAATTTGTTGGCATGTAATTGTTCATAGTATTTTTTAACAATCCTTTGTATTTCTGTGGTGTCAGTTGTTACTTTGC
Source organism: Molossus molossus (assembly GCF_014108415.1). Lineage (NCBI taxonomy): Eukaryota > Metazoa > Chordata > Mammalia > Chiroptera > Molossidae > Molossus > Molossus molossus. The sequence continues at coordinate 41,454,366 of NW_023425354.1, read as the reverse complement.
CTCTTTCGTTTCTGATTTTGTATATTTCCGTCCTCTCTGTTTCTTGGTGAGTCTGGCTAAAGGTTCATCAATCTTGTTTATCTTTTCAAAGAACCAGGTCTCTATTTCATTGATCTTTTGAATTGTTTTTTTTAGTCTCTCTGTCATTTATTTCTGCTCTAACCTTTACTATTTCTTTCCTTCTACTTGCTCTGGGTTTTTCTTTTGTTTTACTTTCTAGTTCTATAAGTTGTATGGTTAGCTAGTCTATTAGAAATTTTTCTTGTTTCTTGAGGTAGGCCTATAATGCTATGAACTTCCCTCTCAGGACTGCTTTTGCTGCGTCCCATAGATTTTGTGTTGTCATGTGTTCATTTTCACTGATTTCCAGGAAGTTTTTGATTTCTTCCTTGATCTCCTTGGTAACCCATTCATTGTTTAATAACATGCTATTTAGCCTCCATGTGTTTGAATGTTTCTGAGTGTTTTTATTGTAATTAATTTCTAGTTTCATGCCATTGTGATCTGAGAAGATGACTGATACGATTTCAATCTTCTTGAACTTGTAGAGACTTGTTTGTGTCCTAACATGTGGTCTATCTTTGAGAATGTCCCATGTACACTTGAGAAGAATGTGAACTCTAGAGTTTTGGGGTATACTTCTCTGTAAATATCTGTTAAATCCATTTGATCTAGTGCATCATTTAGAGTCTCTGCTTCCTTGTTAATTTTTTGTCTAGAGGATCTATCCAGTGATGTCAGTGGGGTGTTAACATCTCCTGCTATGATTGTATTGCTGTTGATTTCTCCTTTGAAGCCCTCCAGAAGTTTTTAAATATATTTTGGTGATCCTATTATTGGTGCATATATGTTTACCAAGGATATATCCTTCTGTTAGATAGATCCTTTCAATATTATGTAGTTGCCTTCTTTGTCTCTTGTTATGGCCTTCATTTTGAAGTCTATTTTATCAGATATGAGCTTTTTTTTTTTTCCTTTTTCATTTCTATTTGCCTGGAAAAAAATTTTCCATCCCTTCAGTTTCAACCTGGGTGAGTTTGTGATGTGGTAGTTAAGAAAGATTAGTCCCACAGCATTAGGGATGAACTGAGGCTTGGGAAAACACAACAGAAGATAGAAACATATGCTCTACTTTCTTAGGTCTCTTCTGGGTACAATGACACTGAGTGGTCTGTTGTCTTTCCTTGCCTGCCATCCACAAGACAAGGAATTCAGACCAACCTCCTGCCACTTCCTCCTACTGCCCCTGAGTTATCAATCCTACCAGTCCCTGTCTTGCCACTGCACTCAGCACCATAAGAAGCCCAAAGCTCCTCTAGGTTACCCGAGGGCTGGGAAATCATTAAGGGGATCTAACACAACACATCATAATTTATGAATTAGGCAGCAGGGTATAATGGTGAAGAGACTGGGCTTGGAGTCAGCCTGCCTGTATTTGAATCCTACTGTATGACTTACCAATTTGTGATGTTACAAAAGTTACCTGACCTCCCTCTGCCTCAGTTCCACATCTATAAAATGGGGCTAATAATCTCACAGGGTTATTATATAGCTCAAGTAAATTAACACAGGTAAGAATTACAATATCTCACACATAGTAAATGTTTATTAAATATAGCTATTATCAGCAGTATATATCATCCCATATATTAACTACTCTAGTTTGAAGGTTATTTTTATTATTCATTTCAAGTCAACCAGGGCATTAGTTTTCTTAAAAAATCTAAACAGCCCTGGCCGGTTTGGCTCAGCGGTTAGAGCATCCGCCTGTGGTCTGGAGAGACCTGGGTTCGGTTCCCACTAAGGGCATGTACCTCGGTTGCAGTTTGTCCCAGGCCCTGGTTGGTCGTGCGGGTGGCAGCCGCTCGATGTGTCCCTTTCACGTCGATGTTTCCCTCTCTCTCTCTTCCTCTCTCTCCCTCCCACTCTGTCTGTACAAAAAATGGAAAAATGTCCTCGGATGAGGATAAAAAATCTAAACATCCCTCCACTGCACCTAGATCCACATAACCACCTGATATTCACACAAAAGTTTGGTCCAGGACAGAAATTAGGAATTATTCAGTCTAACTACCTCCCTTTTATAAAGAGGAGGAAACTAAGACTCAGCAAAGCGATTTGTCAGTGATTAGTGTAGATTTTCTTTCAATTGATTTGAACTGTCAAAGATCACAAAGGCAATTAGAGATGAAGCAACCAAGCCCCCCTCTTTAACCATGCTCCATTTCAACCTTCACAATCCCTTAAAATAGTCCCTTCCTACCATCTTCAGTATTTTCAGCCTGAATTCCCCCAGGGGGACTAAAAATCCTCATGAGTTCCAAAATGCAATATAATTTAGTGTCTCATTCATGTGCTGCTGGGACAAAGACACAGTGTGACCATTCACATAAAAGGTACTCGGTTTTTGCCCTGGCTGGTTTGGCTCAGCGGTTAGAGCGTCTGCCCATGGATTAGAGAGTCCCAGGTTCGGTTCTGCTAGGGGCACGTACCTTGGTTGCGTTTTGTCCCCAGCCCCGGTTGGGGTCGTGTGGGTGGCAACCATTCAATGTGTCTCTCTCGTGTCGATGTTTCTCTCTCTCTTCCTTTCTCTCTCCTTCCCACTCTATCTGAAGATAAATGCAAAAATGTCCTCGGATGAGAATGAAAAAAAAAAGGTACTCTGGTGTGATTGTACTTCCGGTTGCAGTCACTACTGACAGAAGGCAGCACTTGCATCTAAAGCCCAGAACCACTCCAACTGGGAGTGTGCATCCTAAGACAGAGGCAACGAAGAGCTTGGCCAAGGGAGGAAATATGATTAATAAAAAAGATAAGCAGCCAAAAAAGAAATATTTCAATGACTGCTCACAGAACACAAGAGAAAGGACTGGGAGAGACTCAGCACTCACTGTGAGAGGGACAGAAGCACTTTAAGGATAAAAATGGGGGAAGGGTAAGAACTGATTTTCTAAAATTAGACTCACCACATGCTCAATTCCCAAATCCCAGCCAAAACGAGGGCCCCTGGACTGCCCACGAGTCCAGGGCAGCATTCTGCTTCAGGACATTTCCGCATCAGGACGGTGCCTGGATGCCAAAGCAAATCCCATCCATCTCAAGTCTTCACTGGGACACACAATGACTCACAGGGCTTATCTTCAAATGTCCTTTCATCTTCACCTCCCACTAACTTAAAACAATGCATTGAAAAAATATTCATGACCTCCGCAGTAAATCCAGATCCCTACTAGTCATGAAGCTGTTTATTCTGAACTCTGCGTGGTCAGTTGGAGAAATATACCTTTATTTAAGCTACTTTTCATATATATATAAAAAAATAACAAATAAAGCCTACTTCAATTTGGACCAAATTCTCAGATTCCGATGCAAGCAGCCAAGGTCCTCGAGCTCCAAGCACAAACATCCCTTGCCCTTTATTAATTGAAAAATAAACAGATGGGAAAAGACAAGGGTGCAAGCCTCAGCATGCAAGTCAACAATGACATGATATTCTCAAACTTCCATTTATTTTTAACTTGATGATTATAAAAGTAATAAATGCTGACCACAGGAAATTTAGAAAGTACAATAACAAAACCAGGGGGTCAGTTCTGAAAAAGTTCTTGCATTGATGGCTGATGTCAATAAAAATCCCTAGTCTGGCCAAATTCCAACCTAAGTAAGAACATTCTCCTAACCCACTTCCAAGCCGACGTTCTAGTTGGACAGTCTCCATCTGCTGCCACTCATCCTCACATCATTTTGCTGGGCTCTTTTAAACAGCCGCAGGACTCCACCCCAATTCCTACGTTTCTGGGGATTCTCTGGCAAGAAGTCACCACCTCCCCTGTATTATGTGGTCTTTGTGACAGCCCCAAATCTCATCGTAACAACACTGAGAAGCAGGGGGCTACCACTAGATGACTGTGCTGACAGGACAAGGAGAAACCCAAGGCTGTTTTGTGGGTAGCCAACCAGGCAATGAGGTTTGGGAAAGGGCGATTCTTGGAAACTGAGAGCCATGAAATTGGGTTGGGGTGTGGCTGGAGCAAAGCTTGGAAAGCCCTGAAACCCCCTGGCCGAGGCGGAGTTTGGAGGAGCCTAGAAAAAGAGAGGTGGTGATAATGTTTAGAGAAGATACGGTAAGTAAGGCCACATGAAAAGGACAAGACAGCAGCTTGGGGACCCATTGAGGGCTGCAATAAATGAGCGTTCGGATGAATGAGCTATGGGGAATACAACAATAAATAAATAATAAACAAGAATAAACCCTGTGTTTTGCATACTCGCAGCTGTAAACCTACTTTTGCCCCACCCTGTATTTATTGAGCACCTGCTGTGTGTAAGACCCTGAGCTACGCAGCACAGGACCATGACTAACAGAAGGAGCTTACTCTGATAGAGCTCTGGGAGAAAAGCTGTTACGGTGGGTAGTAACTGTTGTAGCTCTTCGGGGAACAGAGTTGTCTTTCATACCATGCCAGCCACATGAGGGTCTGCTCAGCATCCTTTAAGCCTGCCCAAAATAAAAACTGTAGCCCTGCTGCCATGAGGCTACACGAACCTTAGTCCCCTGCCTGCTTATCAGTTGTCCTCCAAAGGATGGCTGGCGTCTCTCCATATCACTAGCACGCCACTCATTCAACCTATGAATTGAAGACATGCAAACAGGGCCTGGCTAACGCTATCTACTCTCATTAGACCAATACTGTTATCCATTACGAATGCTTTCAGATCTTTTACCTTTTTCTTCCCACTAGAGTGGAAAAGTTGCCCTTTGTCTGAGCAGCTGTGCATGCCTTGGAGAGTGACTGAGCGACAGGTGCAGCCCTTACATGCTGCGTGTGCACTGAGCGAGGCCAGGGCCAGCATTCACCTAAGGTAAAGCCCCTGGTGGCAATGGATGTTGGGAGCCGGCTACATGTCTGACGAGACCACGGAGCCTAGAGGTCTTGAGTCAGAGACCCCACCTCCCCCACAATCTCAAGGAATTAGGCTTGCATTGTGTTTGTGCAGCTCGGGGCTAAGTGTGACCCAGTGTATCTTGAAATACCTGAGATAACAGACTGGGTGCTCCTGGGTGGGCCTGGGTGGGCCTGAGTGTTCCTGGGTGCTCCTGTTATCCTCAAGGCAAACTAATTCTATACAGCATTGTTGTAGCCCTGGGCATTATATCAAGAAGATCCTATTTTCTTATATCACTAAACTTTTGCTGTAAGGTATAAAAGGCATGTCATAAAGCATATCGAGGCTGATCCTGCTGAGGACAGTCCTCCTGATCCCATATTCGTGTCTTTGTCTTCATCCCCACAGCTCGAACTCAGGGACTCTGCTCTCCAGTCTGGTTCCTGGCAAAGTGGCACCTGAACAGTGACCTGAGTACTCGAGATGCAACTAAAGGTAAGGTGAGGAAGTCCTCTAATGCGGCGCATGCAGTAAGGGAAGAGAAAAGAGGGGCAACAGTCAGGAGTAAAAGAAAATGGGACAAGCAGGGTCATCTCAGCGCCTTTTTGCGCAGTTAATGCAGTCTATGCTCCGGGCAAGGGGAGCCAAGGTATCTGAGGAGCAAATACTTAAATTTTTAAAGTTTATTGAACGGGTTTGTCCTTGGTTTCCAGGGGAAGGAACGGTTAATTTGAAAACATTGGGAAAGGTAGGAGAAAAATTAAGAGAATGGTATACTGCTCATGGCCCAAAGTTCCTATAGATACATTTTCTCTGTGGAGTTTAGTGAGAGATTCGTTGGACCCCACTCATGAAGCTGTGTGATCCGCAAGAGAAGTGGAAAAGCCTCTTAAGGCAGAGAATGAAGAGAAGGATTCTGAATGGGATACGAAGGAATTCCTATCCCTCCGCTCCTATTGCTCCTGAGCCTGACACATCCTAGGACTTATCCAGGACAGAGACAATGCTGCAATGGATTGGCTGTGCAGCACCCTAGTGAAGGGACAGGAGAGGTCCTATATGACTGGTTAAGGGCTAATCCCCAGGGTACATTGATTTATCAACTAGCGGAAACTCCAGGGAGTTTTATAGAAGGCATGTTGGTTACTCAGCGAGGTCACATACAAAGAAGTGCATGGAAATTGGTAGCTAATCTAGACTTAATAAATATCACGCATCCTGGGACTCAGAGTTATACTCTACAATCGCATGATAATGCCTACTCCTGTGTTGGGCTTCTTTATGTGTTAATTGTTGCAAAAGTGATTATAACAAAAGCTTCAGGACATTATGATATTCAATGTATTAACTGCAATCTTACCAATTGTGTTTCCCACAGTAATCGGGGAAACGATTTGTTAATTTTGCATCAACCAGCATTTGTCATGGTACCTGTAAGAGTGAATGGTCAATGGTATGATAATAAGGGACTTGAAGCCTTAAAAGAACTAAATGCACTGCTTGATTGGCAAAAGAGGTTTCTAGGTTTGTTAATTGCTGGTATTGCAGCTCTAGTATCTATTGTGGCTGCCGCAGCAGTAGCAGGAGTAGCTCTGACACAAGAAATTCACACAGCTCAATATGTAAATGGCTTAGCAAAAAATGTTTCTGATGCCTTGGGGGCACAGGAGAAGATAGATAAAAAAAACAGAGGATAAACTTAATGCATTGGAAGAAGCAGTGTTGCTATTAGGAGATCAAATTCAGAGCATAAAGGTCCAGATCTCTTTGCAGTGTCATGCTCAATTTCAATGGATTTGTGTAACTCAAAAAATATATAATCAATCAGAATGGGGAGAGGATAAAATACGTAATCATTTACTAGGGATTTGGAGTAGTCAAAGTTTTTCAGTAGATATAGCGAGATTACATGCAAATATTAATGCTGTTAAGGCTACACCTCCATTAGATACTTCCCCTGCTGAATTAGCTAAAGAATTGTTTGATAAATTTCAAACGCTCATCTCTGGGCATGGATTAACATCATTATTATATTCGGGGGTAATGCTTGCTATCATTGTGATAATATTCTTATGTCTGTTCCCAGTCTGCGTCCAGGCAGGAATGCAGGACATCTCCGAGCTGTAAACAGGAATCCACTGACTGAATTTAAAAAGTAAAGCCCTGGCCGGTTTGGCTCAGGGGTTACAGCGTCAGCCTGAGGTCCAGAGAGATCTGGGTTCAGTTCCCGCTAAGGGCATGTACCTCGGTTGCAGTTTGTCCCTGGCCCTGGCTGGTCGTGCAGATGGCAGCCACTCAATGTGTCTCTTTCGTGTTGATGTTTCTCTCTCTCTCTCTCTCTAAAATCAATAAAGGAAAAAAAAAGTGTGGTCTTCATCGGTTTAGACCTTTAAAAAAAATAAAGAAAGAAGGGGGCCCTGGCCGGTTTGGCTCAGCAGTTGGAGCGTCGGTCTGCAGACCAGATAGGCCCGGGTTCAGTTCCCGCTAAGGGCGCATGCCTCGGTTGCGGTTTGTCCTCGGCCCCGGTTGGGGTTGTGTGGGTGGCCACCAGTTGATGTGTCTCTCTCACATCATGTTTCTCTCTCTCTCTCTCTCTCTCTCTCTCTCTCACTCCCTCCCTCTCTCCCTCCTGCTCTGTCTGAAGATAAATGCAAAAGTGTCCTCAGGTAAGGATTTAAAAAATAAAGAAAGTAAAGAAGGGGGAGATGTGTCTGACAGAGTCCACAGAGCCTAGAGGTCTTGAGTCAGAGACTCCACCTCCCCCACAATCTCAAGGAATTAGGCTTGCATTGTGTTTGTGCAGCTCGGGGCTAAGTGTGACCCAGTGTATCTTGAAATACCTGAGATAACAGACTGGGTGCTCCTGGGTGGGCCTGAGTGTTCCTGGGTGCTCCTGTTATCCTCAAGGCAAACTAATTCTATACAGCATTGTTGTAGCCCTGGGCATTATATCAAGAAGATCCTATTTTCTTATATCACTAAACTTTTGCTATAAGGTATAAAAGGCATGTCATAAAGCATATCGAGGCTGATCCTGCTGAGGACAGTCCTCCTGATCCCATATCCGTGCCTTCATCTTCATCCCCACGGCTCGAACTCAGGGACTCTGCTCTCCAGGCCGGTTCCTGGCAAATGGACATGCTGTGCACTCAGCCCAGGATTCTTTCCAGTCCCCGAAAGTGACCTGAAGACAGAATGCTGCTGTGGGACGAACAGACCTGGAGGAACAGCCCTGAGCTAGGGAAGCAAGGAGAGAACATGGAGGTGTGCCTGCTTCCTCCCTGGAAGGCCGAGTCCTGGCTGTGTGGTGAGGAAAGGAGGATGCTACGGACCTCTGCTTAAAAGGCACGTGGACCTCAGTCAGGCGTCAGGGCTGGTGGCTAAACCAGTCTGCAGAATCCACAGCCTTACAACAGCTTTTTCCTTAATCTGTAGGTATATATGAAATACTTCACAAAGGCATTAGGGTTTACATTTATACGTATAAACTCACCTTTACTTAAAAAATAAAAATGATATAAAACTGGGAGTGTCCTACCATCACAATACTTATTGATATAAATAAGAGAGAAAAATGCCCTGGCCAGTTTGGCTCAGCAGTCAGAGCATCAGCCAGTGGACCAAATGACTGCCGGTTCAATTCCAGTCAAGGGCATGTACCTCGGTTGTGATGAGGTCCCCAGCCCTGGTCAGGGTCGTGGGGGGGCAACTAGTCGATGTGTCTCTCTCACATCGATGTTTCTCTCTCTCTCTCCCTCCCTCCCTCTCTCCATCCCACTCTATCTGAAGATAAATGGAAAAATATCCTCGGGTGAGAATTTAAAATAAAAGAAAAATAATCCTTTCTCCCTGCTACACGCGAGAGAATCTTTAGGGTTGTGATGACGAAGAGCTAACCTGTATAAGCACTTACAACACTGCTCACTACAAAGTGAGGGCTCTGCAAGTTTGTTAAGTGAGAAAAAAGAAATAACATTTTTAAATGCTACAGTTTGGTACAACATATTTAACAGAAGTTTGCTGTGACCTCAGACAGTCCCAGTTTGTGAGGAAACTGTCCACAGGCTCCAGGGCTTCCAAGCCCAAAGCGCAGGCAGCTGTCTGGCTAGGAGTGCCCGCAGCACGGGGCCAGCCACCGTCTGCGCGAGGGCCTGGCCAGGCGTCCTCGACCAGCCAGGCTGCTTGCTCTTCACTGAATCCCCCTTGCTAGCTTGGGAGGCTATTACATTAGGCTCTAGGACTGTGGCTGGATAAACACTGAAGTGAAAGCTGGAGATTAATCAAGATATACATGTCATTTTAAAACATTACTCAAATATATATAAAAATAAGATATGGGATATTTAAATACTGATTAGATACTTGATGATATTAAGAAATTATTAATTTTGGGGTGCAATGATAGTATTGATTCTTTTTAAAATCCTTACCTGTTATACACATTTAAATATTTATGGCTGGAATAAAATGTCTGATATTTGCTTCAAAATAATGTCCCGCCCCGGCTGGTGTGGCTCAGTGGTAAGAGTAATGGCCTGTGCACCGAAGGGTCAGGGGATCAATTTCTGGTCAAGGGCATGTACCTGGGTTGCAGGTTCGATTCCTGGCCCCAGTCAGGGCCTGTGCAGGAGGCAACCAATTGATATGTCTCTCTCACATCGATGTCTCCCTCCACTCCTCTCTCTCCTTCTCCCCCCCTTCCACTCTCTCTAAAAATCAATGGGAAAATATCCTCGGGTGATAATTAAAAATACTACTACTAATAAAAAATAATGGAGGGGAGGAGAGGGAGGGTGTAGTCGAAACAAGATTGGCTATGAGTTGATCATTAATAATACTAATAATAAAACGCCCTGTTTTATTATTAAATAATAATAATTTAATTGCATGATGAGTATATGGGATTCATGATATTATTGTCCTTTTTTGTTTACATTTGAAATTCTCTGTATTAAGAAAAAATATGTTCAGTTTTTTTAATGATAAAAGAGAGCTAAATGGCTAAAAAAAGAAAGCCCAGGCATTCCAGAGAGAAATGGCCAGAGGAGAGCCTGCTTTGAAGAACTTGGGAAACAACAAACACTGCAAAAAACCACCAGTCAATGATAACTACACCCTAAATACTGAAGTAGCACTTTTAAGGGAAAACTTGGGAGTAAAAAGTGAAGAAAAACGGAAATATTCTCCATAATCAGGATGAACACATGCTCTTCTAGGATTATTGCCAGTTAAATCTCATTTCCTTCCAAACATGTACACAAAGTTACTGGGGTCTCTCCCCCCTCCCCCCAATACATTCACACCAGACAACTTCACTCTTCCCCACACAGATTCCAGGGAGGTATCCTGGAGACCGACATCAAAGGAGTCGGCGCTGGCGGCCCAGAACAGGTCAGACCGTCAGAGGGAGGCTAGGAACCACATGAAAAGCAGAGAATTCACAGGGCGTTTTATTATTAGTATTATTACTATTATTATTATTATTTAAAGAGCGCAGAAATGCCTTTGGTTTTAGTTTTAGCTAAGGGACAGTTACCTCTGGGGCAATGGCTTTGAAGTCCTACAGCCCAGAGCTGCACTCAGCAGCAGGCCAGCAAGGAACAATGCTGCACCCAGGGGAAAATAACAGAGGGATCCAGCCGCTTAGGGTTAGCCTCTCTTCACTCAGTAATAACCCAGAAGATTTATGCTTCATATGAGGACATGAAAGAGGGAAAGAAATCACTGCTAGATATAAACAGTGTAGCTGGGGCCAGATCTGAAAAGGCCATCAAGGCCAGACTTGCAACTGCCCTCCTGAAGAGCAGCCATACTACATAGAGACTAAATGAAAGAGACCCTGGTAATGACCCTTTACTTAGAGGGACAAGGGCTAGAGGACAAGGGGGCCTAAGAGACAGAGCAAGCATTTCACATGGGCTGTTGACTGCTCTGAAAAGCAGTATCTGAAAAGCATGGGGAGGGAGGACCAGGGCAGAGGTGTGGTATCCATAGCAGGATGGCAAGAGTTTGCCCAGATGTGACAAACAGGTAGGCTGGCTACAGTCACAGCTTAGAGTCATTAGGAAGAAAAAAAGGAAGAAGTCCCCAGTATAAAGTTGGCCCCATCTCAGCAGCTCCAACAAACAGAAGAAAGAGAACAGAGACACTGCTGTTAGAATTGCCCATATGGCCCTGGCCAGTTTGGCTCAGTGGTTAGAGCGTCGGCCTGGGGTCCGGAGAATTGCCCATATGGCCCTAGTTGGTTTTGTTCAGTGGTTAGAGCGTCGGCCCATGGACCGAAGAGTCACGGGTTCGATTCCAGTCAAGGGCACATACCTTGGGTGCAGTTCGGTCCTGGCCCTGGTCGGGGTCGTGCGGGAGGTGACCAATTGATGTGTCTCTCTCTCACATCAATGTTTTTTTTCTCTCTCTCCCTCCCTCCCTTTCTTCCTCCTACTCTATCTGAAGATAAATGAAAAAGTATCCTAGGGTGAGCACTAAAAAAAAGAATTGCCCATATGTCCAGCATCTTCCCACTCCCACTGGGATACTAAAGAGTTGAAACAGTGACATAAACTTATGCAAACAAACTCAAGATCTAAAAGGAGACCCTGTCAGCAACAAGTAGACAAAGGAGAACCAAGTAGAGATCACACACTCTGAACAAACACAGGACCTGACAAAACTTTCTTCATTCAAGGACAAATAAACAATACAGACTATGAAGCTTCCAGAAACAGTCTGCAATACAACAACACAATGTTGCATTTAAGATACCAAAAGCAGACCACTGGAAACAAGAAGAAAAATGTGGAAAATATGTGCTTTTTAGGCCAAAGTATTAAATAAAAGATGGGGAAGGGGCTAAATAAAGTGAGAAAGTATGTAAGAAAACTAAAAAAAAAAATGCAGTTGCCTGTTTTAAAATCTCTATTTAAAGGTAATAAAAAAGCTTTGGCCAGTTTGGCTCAGCGGTAGAGCATTGGCCCATGGACCAAAGAGTCGTGGGTTTGAGTCCGGTCAAGGGCACATACCTGGGTTGCGGTTGGTCCCCGGCCCTGGTCGGGGTCGTGCAGGAGGCAACCAGTCAATGTGTCCCTCTCACGTTGCTGTTTCTCTCTTTCTCCCTCTCCCTCTCACTCTATCTGAAGATAAACAGGTATCCTCAGGTGAGGATTTAAAAAAAAAAAAAGGGCAATAAAAAGCCAACAAATACTGTAGAACAGAGAAGAAGAATAAAAACAGGGAATGTTAAAAGAAAAATAATGAAAAAGAAGATGAAATTGCCCTGGCCGGTTTGGCTCCGCGGTTAGTGCGCCGGCCCACGGACCAGAGAGGCCCGGGTTCAGTTCCTGCTAAGGGCATGTACCTTGGTTGAAGTTTGTCCCCCGCCCCGGTTGGGGTTATGTGGGTGGCAACCATTTGATGTGTCTCTTTCATATCAATGTTTCTCTCTCTTCCTCCCTCTCCCTCCCATTCTATTTCAAGATAAATGCAAAAAAAAAATGTCCTCGGGTGAGGATTTAAAAAAAAAAGATGAAATTGAGGAGAAAACAGTATAGTAACTAAAGATACAACAGAATCTTCAACTCAGCAATTCTTCTTAGGAATTTATCCTATGAAAACAACCAAAGACATGCATATACAAGATGTATATAAAAACTTGACAACGGCCCTGATTATTATAGCAAAACTTGGAACTGGCCTAAGTTCCCCACAACAGGGAATTGTGAAAGTATGCTACATTTATACAGAGAAATACCACGAAGCTGTTACAGAGCATCTTTTAAAAGAATACATTCTCACACGAAAATATGTAAACAGAGACCAAGGCAAGGCTGCCCTGTGACAAAAGAACACCAACTGCCTCTGGTAGGAGGCCAAGAAGGACTTCTCCCCCTATGTACTTGTTGTATTTCCCAATGTTCTACTATGATCTTATATTATTTTTAAAGGAGAATACTAAACCAATAGATGTTTTGGTTAAAACAAGAAAAAAGAGGCTCGGGCAACTTTAAAATGCAAGAGCAGGGCTGCCAAAACCCAGTTCCACTGAGGACAAAGGCGGCCCTCCTCACCACGCAGGGCCGCCACCTTCCCGGTCGCCGTATTAACAGCCCGCGCTCTGCAGAGCTGGAACACGGGACCACTGCACCGCTGTAAATTCACAGGATGTTTGCCTCTTCTAATTTACTGCCGGTTGGGCAGGCGCTTGACTCCAGCCTCCCTTCCCTGGCCAACATATTTCACTATTTTTAAATAACTTGTCAATTTCTAAAGGTAAATATTAGGGTAAGCTCCTTCTCAGGTGTCATAATTCTCTCTCGACTAAAATGTTTGTGAACTTTAAATCTTTCAGCTAAGGTACTTGTCCTGCATAAAGTGACCCCGTGGACAACTGACTCTCAGCTCCGTATTAACTATCTCAGTTTAAGGACTTCCAGAGAAAAGTCCCAGAGGGGAAACGGAGTCTCCAATGCCCAGATGCTGACCAGGGGCTTCTGGAAAGGCAGAAAGGATTCCCTGGCAAGTTCCTGGGCACTCACTCCAAGAGGGTCTGCTCTCCACAACGTATATACCTTCTCTAAGTTCCTTCTTCCAGCCTTCAGACATTTAAAACAAGTTAACGCCTTGCCAGGAAGTCATATATCGTTCTTCAAAAGAAATTACTAAAAAAATTTAAAGTAATCCTCCCACCAAACAATCCATACTTGCCAGTCCTACATCACGGGCAGAAAAAAAAAAAAATCAGATTACAAAAGGAAAATAAGAGATTCATAAAATCACAAAGTTAGAAGAGACCTTAAAATTTAGCTCAATTGTCTATCGATAGATAAATAGATTAAGCCAGATGTGGTCTACACGTACAATGGAATATTGGACTTAAAAACGAAGGAAATTCTGACGTGCTACAACACAGATAAAACTTTAAAATATTATGCTAAGTGAAATAAGCCAAACACAAAAGGATAAGTCCTACATGAATCTATTTATATTGGGTACTCAGAGTAGTCACATTCAGAGACAGAAAGCAGGATGGGGCCTCTTTCAGATGCACAGACGGCCAAAAGTATGGTCGATTTTTGTTGTTGTTTATTTGTCTCAAATTGCTACAAGTGACCAGAGCTTTTTTCTTTCACCTCTGACAAATTATCTGGTTCTGAAAAAGTCCTGTGCAAGCAGTTGGCGGGTGAGAGTGGTGGGAGAGGTGGGAAGGGAAGGAAACCCCTGCCCTCATTTCCACCTCAAAAACACCAAGCTTGGCTTTGGGATTCCCAGCGAGTTCCTATTCCCGACTCTTAGAAGCTAAACAAAGAGAAAGATCCAGAAATGCTTGGGAAGAGGTCAAAATGCTTTCAATTGTGGCCAAGAGGGTCAGTGTTTTCTTTCAGGCAAGGGCCGCACTGGGGGAAATTTAAAAAACCAACAATAACAAACCACCTACCAACTGTGAAACACATTGAGAAGAGAAAATTGGGTGCAAAATGGAAACGGATTTTTTTTTAATGGAGTCAGATGCCCAAAGGGCTCACCAGAGAGCTCTAGGAATGGCTGCCTCCATCGTAACAACATACTGACGATTCCTAAAAGCAAGCATTTCTCTTTAAAGCACTTGTAGAAGTGCCAAAAGGGGCTGCAAACCCTTTCCTCAGGCCTTCGGTCCCTGTGACAAGCCATGCCCTCTGTCAGCACCCTGGCCCGCGCCCTCTCAGTAGCCTCCCAAGACCATCTTCCCCCTCTAGTTCCTCCAACAAAATCACAGCAGAATAATTCCCCTTAAACGCCACAATCATCTTCTCATGGCTCTGTCCAAAACCTTTAATGGCTGCTTACATCATCGAAGGTTCGGTATGAACTTTCTAGCCTGCTTCTCCAGCCCCACCCTCAGAGCAGACTTCTTTTCCTCTACTGCCAACAAGCCGGGGCCCTCTCAGGGCCTGAGTTCGAGTCTTGGGTCTGACATTTACAGCTGTGTGGTCCAGGACTTTTGTGAAGGAAAGGAGTTTGGGTTTTGGAGACAGGCCTGGGCTTGAATCCCACCTCTGTCACTTGCTAATTTGCATGGCTTGGGTAAATTCTCTGAGCTTCAATTTCCTCACTTGAAAACGGGGATTCACACCACGAGGTTTTATGGAGGATACTATGGGGGAGAGATACAGTGGTTGAGCTCAGTCTCTGCACTTTCCTCAGTCTCTGCAAACGCGAGTTCCCTCACTGCCCAGCATTGCCGCCAGGAAGACAGACTTGGGAAAGTGCTGTGACCACGGTCCTGTGCTATGTACAGAGTATGTGTTATGACCACTTTTGAGCTCACATTGGGAAATCTCCCTAAAACGTTCCTTGTCCCTTCCCCTTCCAGGTCCACGGCAAATCTCCCACCCCAGGACTTCTCTGATCACTCCGGGGGATCCGGGCCTGCCTTGAATCCTTCTATGCCGTCCTATGTGGCTGAATGCCAGCTTCTCTTGTTCTTTCTTGTTTAGGTTCTTTATGGTTGGCTCAGGTAGGGCTATTTCTCTGTAAGAAGACTATAAACTCCCTGGAAAACATACACTTCATATTCCTGAATGCTCCTGGGGCCTCCCTGAGCAAACCCCCCAGTGCCCCACAGATTACCAGGTACAGACAGAGCACAGTGCTGGGAGCTGTTACACCGGTGGTAGCCTCTAAGGTCAAAACCACCAAGAGGCCATCCAAGGGCCAAACTGGCCCTTAGATGTGTCGTGTGACACATGCCCAATGTTTTACATTTGAATTAACAAAATACTCACAAATCAGAAGATTCCATGTTTTGTAAACATTTGGAAGATTCAACCAACCAGGTCTGCATTCCAGCATGGCTGCACCTTTAGGATGAAGGTTGCTGCCCAGTTGGTGTGGCTCAGTGGTTGAGCGTCAACCCATGCACCGAGAGGTCGCCGGTTTGATTCCTCATCAGGGCACGTGCAGGTTGTGGGCCCAATCCCCAGTGGGGGGTGGGGGAGGCATGCAGGAGGTGGCCAATCAATGTTCTCTCATTAATGTTTCTATCTATCTCCCTCTCCTTTCCTCTCTCTCTAAAATCAATAAAGAGCCCTGGTTGGTTTTTCTCAGCAGTTAGAGCGTCGGCCTGTGGTCAGGAGAGACATGGGTTCAGTTCCTGCTAAGGGCAAGTACCTCGGTTGCAGTTTGCCCCCAGCCCTGGTTGGTTGTGTGGGTGGCGGCCACTCAATGTGTCCCTTTCACGTCGATGTTTCTCTCTCTCCCTTTCTCTCCCTCCCACTCTATCTGAACAAACAATGGGAAAATGTCCTTGGGTGAGGATAAAAAAAATCAATAAAAATTTTTTTTTAAAAAGGTGAAGGATGCTCTCGCCAGTTTGCCACAGGCCCACCGCTCCCTATCACCTCCGGACTCACACTTTACACTATTAGTTTATACACAATAGAGCGGAGATAAAAGTGAGTTCTTTCCCCAAGTGATTATCAAAGGTTAGAAAACATGTTATGTTTCCAGAAAAACAGGCAAGGAACGTGTTTCTTTGCAGAAGAGATTATTCCTATGTTTCATAAGCACACAAGGAAGGTCTTTGTAGAAAGTCCCCACGTGCTGCATGCAGCCAAGTGACCACAGCAGGTATCTGAGCTTGCTGCCCTATATTATAGCATGCCCTGTGATCCCAAGTGGTACCTTGGGGAATAGATTACAGACTAGTTTTCCAGATTACAGAGTTACATTAAACACTGAAAAGTCCGTGGAAACGAGGAGTGTGGATGTTCTTTCCCATTATAACGAATAGAGAGGTCCAGTGAAAGTGCCTGAAAGTAGATCCCAGCGGCCACAGGGTGCACGGCCATCCTAACACCTCTTCCCACCAGCAGGGTGTCTGGGGCAGACCTCTTCCACTTGCTACCACTGCTATCTCTCAGACAATTTTGTACCTTCTTTCTCTAGAATCTTGTCAATTCTGCTCTTTCAGAGAAATTCTAATCTTTCAGAGTTGATCAGCCAATCAGGAGTGCCTTTGGGTCAGGGCAGCAAACCACAGGCTGGAAATGTCCCTGGGGTCCTGGGACCTTGGCTGTTTTCACCCTGTTGGCTGCTCAAAGGGCTCTTTCTTTGCTGCCACAGACATTCTTCCCTAGGGTAAGGACAGACTGTGTGAATGTGTGTGTGTGGCGGGGGGTGGGGTGGGGGCTGGGTTTACTAAAAGAAGACAAGGGGTTGATGGATTCTATGTGCTTGAAAGTTCAGAAGGCCGTTTTCAAATAACTGAGGGATTTCAATCACTCTCTTGAACTCTCCTCTTTCTAAGGGTCTGTGTTTGGTGTGCTCAAGACCCCAGCCTGCCTTAACCTCAGTAATACCCTTGCTGAGAAATCCCTGCTAAAAGACAGGGGCCATATCTGCTTCCCAAATGTGCCTAACATCATTCTCCCCATCAGACATGGCGGGGCACAGAGAAAAAGAATAAGCTTTGGAGGGAATGATCGAGTGATTCTGCCACTTATTAGCTCAGCAGGCAGCATTAACAATTTCGCTTACCTTGGTTTAATCATCAATTCAAACGAAGACTGCAACAAGAAATCAACAGAAAGCTGGGACTCAGCAGGGCAGAAATAGAAGAATTAGGAAAGATCACCAAGAGCAAAGATGTGTCATTAGAGACCAAGGCTAAGATCACCCACACCCTCCTATTCCCAATGACTACGTACAGAGGTAAGAGCTGGACAGTGAATCAGGCTGATAGGGAAAAATGGACCCATTTGAAATACAGTGATGGAGGAGAGCTCTACTGATAACCTGTACTACCAGAAAGAGGAACAAGTGGGTCCCAGAGCAAATTAAGCCTGAAACATCACTGGAGGGAAAAATGACAACGCCGAAGCTGCCCTACTCTGGGCAATATTGGAAAAGACAATACTGCTGGGGAAAACAGGAAAAGAGGAAGATCAAATATGAGATGGACTGACTCCCTAACAGAAGCCACAGGCACGAGTCTACCTGAGCTGAGCAGAGCTGTTAAGGACAGGACAGTGTAGACATAATTCATTCACACGGTTTCTAGGAGTTGAAGCCAACTCAACGGCATGTAACATACACATAGGGTTCTTGTGAAAATGAAATGAGGCAGCACGTGTAAAGTGCTTTCCATCTCTGCACTTGGCACTGGAAGGCGCTTCCCGAAGTGACAACCGTGGTCAGTTACTAGGCAGTTCAGCCCAGCAGGCAAAAGGCCAGAGTTCAAATACTGGCTCAACCACTTACCAGGATGACTGAGAAAACCACTTAATCCAACAGTGCCCCACTCAAAGGTTATATAAGAATTAAGCCCCGAGATAGGGCCTGGCAAAGAACACACCCAATAAATGAAAGCTGTAATTCTTACAGGTGTTATGATTATATATTCTCAGCATCCCCTTCAAGTGTCTCATTCTAGATCACAAAGCAGCAGATACTGAGTACAGTAGTGGCCTAAAAGTACATTAACGATAATAATCATCAGGGCCTTATCTGGGATGAACCAAAGCTGCATGACTTCATATGGGACTGGATATGGGAAAGGAGGATACATCTTACAGCTTACTCCGACCCTGTGTATATGAATGACTGGCTAAGAGGTTGTACCTACTCACTTTCCTAGATATTATGAGCAGACAGAATGGGTTTCCTATGTATTTAACTAATTTTACATAGTGCATGTCCTACGTACCAGGCACTACGCTATATGCTGGGGTTGTAACAGTGAACAAGCACTGGGAATGTGTATTTTTAAAAGCTCACCAGGAGCCCTGGCTGGTGTGGCTCAATTGGTTGGGTGTCATCCTGTGCACCAAAGGGTTGCTGGTCCAATTCCTGGTCAGGGCACATGCCCAAATTGTAGGCTTGATCCCCGGTGGGGGTGTGCTGGAGGCAGCCAATTGATGTTTCATTTTCACATCAATGTTTCTTTCTCGCCCCAGCCGGTTTGGCTCAGCGGTTAGAGCATTGGCCTGCGGTCCAGACAGACCCGGGTTCGGTTCCCGCTGAGGGCGCATGCCTCGGTTGCAGTTTGTCCCCAGCTCCTGTTGGGGTCGTGTGGGTGGCACCCACTCGATGTGTTCCTTTCATGTCGATGTTTCTCTGTCTTTCTCCCTCCCTCCCACTCTCTCTGAACAAAATATCGAAAAAATGTCCTCAGGTGAGGATAAAAAAAAATAAATAAATAAATGTTTATCTTTCTCTCTAAAAACCAATTAAAAATATTTAAAATTTAGCCCTGGCTGGTTTGGCTCAGCGGTTGGAGTGTCAGTCTGCGGATCAGAGAGTGTCAGGTTCGGTTCCCACTATGGGCACGTATCAAAATATATATATATATATATAAATAATTTAAAATATATATATATAGGACTTCCGGTCAAGATGGCAGAGTAGGTAAACGTGGTATCGTGTCCTCCCACAACCACATCAAAGTTACAACTAAACTACAGAACAACCATCATTCAAAACCACCTGAAATCAAGCTGAATGGAAGTCCTACAACTACGGAATTAAAGCAGCAGCCACATCCAGACTGGTAGGAGGGGCGGAGGAGGACAGGCTGGTCCCACACCCACGTGTGGTGGATAAAAATCAGATGGGAAGGTCCTTCCTGAAGACTGAGGGGTCCCCGTCTCAGGGTTCCCCGCTCAGGGTTCCAGTGCCAGGAAGAGAAGTCCCCATAACTTCTGGCTGGAAAACCAGCGGGAACTGAGGCTCAGGGAGGCTGAGGCGGCTGGAGCCCCAGGCAGCTCCCTAAAGGGCCCGCGCACGGACTTATCGGACTCTCTCCCTCTAAGCTTGGAGGGGAGGCAGCTCGAGGGGCGCCAGAGACACACAGGGAAGAACTGAGCTGTTTGGCACTGGAGCGAGGGCTGGAGAGGGGGTTTTCTCCAGGACAAACGTGCTGTAAAAGGTCTTTGTTCCTTTGGTGAGCCCTCCCTGGGGGCAGCAGACAGTCGCCATATCTGGAACTCCAGCAACCTGGCTCACACTGGTCGGCCCGCCCTGGTGACTCCTTGAGGCCCGGCCCCGCCCCACCCAACTTTCAGGCCCACCCAAGCTGTTGCCACTTGCTTAACCATAGGATTGGCGGGTCTTGGATCCTGCTTCAGGTTTTTCCTAAATTCTTTCAAACGAGCAGCATCTGGTCTCAGCGAGCCCCATACCTCTCATTAAGTAATACACTGAAACAAACACAGGGAGGCAGCCAAAATGAGGAGACAAAGAAACAGGTCCCAAATGAAAGAATAGAACAAAACCCCAATAAAAGAACTAAGCAAAATGGAAGATAAACAACCTAACAGATACTGAGTTCAAAATACTGCTTATAAGGATGCTCAATGAACTTAGTGAGAACCTCAGTGAACTTAGGGAGGGCCTCAAGAGCATAAAAAAGGACCAGTCAGAAATCATGCATACACAGTTAGAATTGAAGGAGGCATTAACTGAAATAAAGAATAATTTACACAAGCCCTGGCGTGTGGCTCAGTTGGTTGGAGCACTGTCCTGTACACCAAAAGAATAATTTATACAGCTTCAATAATAGAGTACGTAAATCCAAGGAGCAAACCATCGATTTGGAATATAAGGAAGCAAAAAATGCCGAATCAGAACAGCAAAAAGAAAAAAGAATCCAAAAAAATGAGGATAGTGTAAGGAGCTTCTGGGACAACTTCAAGCGTGCCAACATTCGCATCTTGGGGGTGCCGGAAGGAGAAGAGCAAGAACAAGAAATCGAAAACCTGTTTGAAACAATAATGGCAGAAAACTTTCCTAACTTGGTGAAGGAAACAGACATACAAGTCCAGGAAGCACAGAGAGTCCCAAACAAGATGAACCCCGAGACGCCCACACCAAGACACATCATCATCAAAATGCAAAAGGTTCAAGACAAAGAGAGAATCTTAAAAGCAGCAAGAGAAAGGGAGCTAGTTACCTACAAGGGAGTTCCCATTAGGCTGTCAGCTGATTTCTCAAAAGAAACTTTGCAGGCCAGAAGGGAGTGGCAAGAAATATTCAGAGTGATGAAAAGCAAGAACCTACAACCAAGATTACTCTATCCTGCAAAGCTGTCATTTAGAATCGATGGCCATATAAAAACTTCCTCAGACAAGAAAAAGTTAAAGGAGTTCATCACCACCAAACCGTTATTATATGAAATGATGAAGGGTCTTTTTGAAGAAAAAGATAAAATGTATGAACAAACAAAATGGCAATGAACACATATCTATCAACAATGGAATCTGCAAACAAAATGAACAGGTAGAACAGAAACATTCTCATAGATACAGAGAACATTTTGTTGGTTGCCAGTTGGGAGGGGGGTTGGGGGAATGGGTGAAAAAGGTGAAGGGATTAAGAAGTACAAATTCATTGCTAGACTGACAAACCTCAAAGGGAAAGGGGTTGGGGGATGGGAAGAAATAAACCAAAGAACTTATATGCATAACCAATGGACACAGACAATAGTGTGGGAAAAGGTGGGGGGGAGGCGGAAGTGGGAAGGAGGGGGTCAATGGGGGAAAAATGTGGAACATCTGTAATACATTTTACATCCAACAATAAAGATTTAAAAAAATAAAATAAAAATTTTTAAAAATTAAAAAAATAAAATAAAAAAAATATATATATATAATTTAAAAAGCTCACCAGTGCCAAAAAAATGAAACCAGACCATCAACTTACACCATACACAAGAATAAACTCAAAATGGATAAAAGATTTAAATGTGACACATGAATCCATAAAAGTCCTAGAAGAAAATGTAGGCAACAAAATTTCAGACATCATACGCAGCAGAATTTTCACTGATACATCACCCGAGGCAACAGAAACAAAGGAGAAAATGAACACATGGGACTACATCAAACTAAAAAGCTTCTGCACAGCAAAAGAAACAATCATCAAAATGGAAAGGCAACCCACTATATGGGAAAGCATAATTGCCAATGATATATCAGATAAGGGGTTAATTTCCAATATATATAGAGTGCTCATACAACTCAACAAAAGGAAGACATAGAACCCAATTAAAAAATGGGCGGAGGAACTAAATAGACACCTCTCCAAGCAGGACATACAAATGGCTAAGAGACATATGAAGAAATGTTCAACATCACTAATCATCAGAGAGATGCAAATTAAAACAACAATGAGGTATCACCTCACACCTGTCAGAATGGCCGCCATCAACAAATCATCAAACAACAAGTGTTGGTGAGGGTGTGGAGAAAAGGGGACCCTGTTACACTGGTGGTGGGAATGCAGACTGGTGCAGCCACTATGGAAAACAATATGGCGTTACCTCAAAAAGTTAAAAATTGAACTGCCATTTGACCCCACTTCTAGGAATATATCCTAGTGATCCCACTTCTAGGAATATATCCTAAGAAGCCTGAAACACCAATCAGAAAGAATATATGTACCCCCATGTTCATAGCAGCACTATTTACAATAGCTAAGATTTGGAAACAGCCCAAATGTCCATCAGTAGACGAATGGATAAAAAAAGCTGTGGTACATATACACAATGGAGTACTAGGCAGCTGTGAGAAAGAAAGATCTCTTATCCTTTGAGACAACATGGAGGGACCTGGAAAGAATTATCCTAAGTGAAACAAGCCAAACAGAGAAAGACAAGTATCATACGATCTCACTTATTTGTGGAATATAATGAACATAACAGTCCGAGGAATGGGGTAGTCCCAGAGACGTGGAAGTGGGGTACAGACTGACAATCCCCAGAAGAGGGGGTGGTGGGGGAGAGATAAACCACAGAACTTATATGCATGTGTGTGTGAACAATGGACATGGACAACAAAGCTGGGGACAGGGCGGGGGAAGGGGATCAGTATGGGAAAAAGAAGAAACATCTGTAACAAAAATAAATAAATAAATTTAAAAAATAAATGCAATTACATTTAAAAAATTAATTAATTAATTTTAAAAAATTAAAAGCTCACCAGGTAGTTCTGAATATCAGCCAGGATTGAAAATTACTACTTGATGTTTCACTTGGAAGAAGGCTCTGGATGTAAACCTTACAGAACTGGGGGCCCTGCCTCTCCCTCTTAACTTTGAGGTTAAGAACTTATATTCTCCACAATAATATGGAACACAAACTTCAGAACTGGAAGAGCAGAGAGCGAGTCTCTTCTTCCCTGGCCTTTGTGAGAACCCCACCTCCCTTCCTCAATCTGGAAAGGGCAGTCAAGTGAGGGTCTCCACCCCTACCGGCCCGGAGTGGGTGGGGTGGGGGCTTAGCCCAGCTCCAGCCTGGGAGCAGCAGCTGGGGCATGTGCAAGGCCCCCTGCAGGCCCGACACCTTGTGATAACAGCCATTTGGCTAGCAGCTTCTGGAAGGATAATGCTGAGGCCTAACAGCTCAACAGGCAAAAGTAATTTGCCTTGGTCCCGCTTGGAGGCAAAACAATTAGTAGGTTGATGACAGCCTGATGCTTCAGAAATCTTATTTATTTATTTTTATTTTTTTTTTAAGGGAAAAAGAGGTTGTTTAAAAGAAGCCTCAACTCAGAAGGCACTTCCATTCACCTTACATTTTCCATGTCCTCTGAATACACACTCATCTGTGACGGGAGGGAATCTTTTAACTAGCAAAAGAGCAAGAGAAGGGACTCAGATCAACATCTCCGACTATACCATAAAGCTGGTACCAATTCACCCCTTCCCCTGGAAACAGGAAAGAATCAAGGAAAAATTTCAAAATCGTTTTATACAATTAAAGAAAGGGATCTGGTTTGAAGAGGGAGTGAGGACAGAGGTGAAGAAGTTTAAGGTTTGCTATCTTAAGCTCAAAATAAATCACAGTAAGAAAGGACTAGAGTCCTGGCCAGTTTGGCTCAGCAGTTAGAGTGTTGGCCTGCGGTCCAGAGACACCCGGGTTCGGTTCCTGCTAAGGGTGTGTATCTCGGTTGCAGTTTGTCCCCAGCCCTGGTTGGTCGTGCGGGTGGCAGCCACTCAATGTGTCCCTTTCATGTCGATGTTTCTCTCTCTCTCTCTTCCTCTCCCTCCCTCCCACTCTATCTGAACAAAAAATGGAAAAATGTCCCTAGGTGAGGATAAAAAACAAACAAACAAACAAAGGACTAGAAGGTTTGGCTTTATTTTTTCATCTCTTCTCTAAAGCGGGAACAGTGTCTCGTACTTGGGGGGGGGGGCAAACTGTCAGGCCAGCATCAGTCTTTTCACCCCCTCATCCAGTCCCCGAGAGCTACACCAGAGTTCATCACGTGCTCCCAGAATGTTACAATCTTGAATTACGGCTTTCAAATAACTCAGATTCCACTATAACAAATCTCAGAGACGTGAGGCAGAGTACAAAGAAAATCCAGTAAAAATATCCAAAGAATTGTGCCCAAGATACCAGGGAAAAAAGCCAGAGAATATGGTCATTTTGGTACAAGAAGACCAACAAAGTACGTACCAAAGCAGTCAAGATAGCTCCCTAAGAAACACACTACATCATTATTTCCCAAAATTTAGAGTCCACTGTTGTTAACTATTACTTTCTAGAAGCCTAACTTGTACGAGGTCCCATCCTTGTTCATTTATGAAGCCAAAGGAAACAACAACAGGTAGAACCACAGTACTGTGCATTATACAGCGTTTCCTTGAGAGAACCAAAGAATTTCTTAAATATATCGCAGTTGACCTCTTGGCAATTTCAAGGGCCACACCCGTTAGGATAGAGAGCCCGGCACAGGTTATCAGTTTCACCAGAGTACTTCTGCCTTCTGGCTCGCCCCCTGATTTTTTCTTTTTCTCAAATCACTGAGAAAAGTAGATGTATGTTAATATGTGAATACATACACACTCATATCCCTACATATATGTGTGAATATATATGTGTGCATTTATAAAATGGACCTCCTATTGGAAGATTTAAAAGCTGATCGCTCACATTATTAGAACTCTAACGCTCACCAAGTTGGAGGTAAGGGGAGCACCCCCAGCATTCAGGAACTAGACTGCAATTTTTACTGCCTATTCTCTGTTGAGATGCCCAAGCTCTGTTTTTGCAGACATATGCGGTTAGATCCCTGGTCTTTTTCAATAAATACACTTTTAAATGTGAGCCAGGGGGTGTCTGTCAGCTGTGGGGAAACAAACCTCCTGCTATAGGCGCTCTCCCGGCAGAGGCTGGCAACCCCACTTCCATGTATGGAAGTGAAGGAAAGCAGTAAAACCTCAGGCATGAGTCTGGGCAGGGCTGGGGGTGGGGGCGGCATTCCTCCCGGTAAGGCAAGTCTGGACCCAGAGGGATGGATGACAGGAGCCCTTCCAACCCTGCCCTTGCCTGGGGTCCTGTGGATAAGCTAGGGGAACTGCCATAAGGCCAGAGGTGATGAAATGCAGGAAAGCAACAGGCACAGCACAGTCCATAGCCTGAAGGTGCCCAGGAAGGGAGGCTCACCCACTCGCAGAGTGTGAACAGCAGCCAGGCAGTCACGGGAGCCAGCCTGAGCCCTGAACATCAGTGCCACTCGGCTCACACACACCCTGACCTCAGCACCCTGGAATGCAAAATTCTCCACGATTTGCCATCCATCATTGTTGCTCCACAAGGCCGGCTCTCAAGGAAGGGTCGAATTTTTTAATTGACTTGTGATCGAGGCTAAAAGGACAGTTATCCACCTCGTGCCAAGGCAAGTCTGAGAGTCGCAAAAAAAGTTTAGGTCAAACTGGGGGTGCTGGAGGCAGACAGATCAAGGCTGCTGGCGCCCTGCAAGTGCCATTCACTACATGACTCTGGGCAAGTTACTTCACGGCTCTGTACCTCAGTATCCTCGTCTGTACCATGTGGGTACAGCAGTAGGTGCCCCATGAGCTTGTATGAAGCCTGCAGTGCTGTGCCTGGCACCAAGTAAATGCTGAATAACTGTTAAGCATTATTATTAACCATAATAAAGTACAGAGGTTGCTTAATGAAGATTTATAGTCCTCTTTCTGAATTTCATGCTCACCGTCCTCTCTGGTATCCCTTCCCTTTGCCTCTGTGACCACCTCCCACTGGTACCCCTTTGCTGTCGG
The DNA here is from genome assembly GCF_014108415.1 of Molossus molossus. NCBI lineage: Eukaryota > Metazoa > Chordata > Mammalia > Chiroptera > Molossidae > Molossus > Molossus molossus. The sequence continues at coordinate 41,428,446 of NW_023425354.1, read as the reverse complement.
TCCCCAGTCCCATTGGTGCTACCCAGGTTCTCTCCTCAGGCCACCTCCTTCTCTCTCCATAAACTCTCTGGGACTCTGTCCCTCCCATGGCTCTATCTGCTGGTGACCCACAGTTCTGTCTCAGGCACAGAACTACCTGTCCACAGAGCTGTAATCAAGCAGCTAGACAGCTGAACATCTCCACCTGCTTTTACTTTCCCTAACCTCCCCCACAAACCAACACCCACTTCCATTGTCTCTGACTTAGTTGGTGACAAACCTTGACGCCATTAACTCCTTCCTGTCTCAGTCAGCTTGGGCTGCTATAACAAACCACAGACTGGGCAAGCTTAAACAACAGACATTTATTTTTCACCATTCTGGAGAGTCCCAGAAATCTAAGATCCAAGGTGTTGGCAGATTCGGTGTCTGGTAAGGGCTCTCTTCCTGGTTTGTAGACCGATGCCTTCCTGCTGCGTCCTCAAATGGGGATGGGGTGTTGGGGGAGTCCCAGAGGGGGAACAAGCTCTGATCCTACCCGCATGACCTCATCTAAACCTAATTACTTTCCAGTGGCCCTTTCTCCAATTACCATCACATTGGGGTAGGTTAGGACTTCAGCCTATGAATTTGGGGAGAGATGTAAATATTCAGTCCGTAACACCCTCCAAAGCCAGTACACAGCCATGAAGTATATTTCCTTATGCTTCTCAAATCCGCTCCCCCTCCTGGAGTAGTCCCTCATCATCTTCCCCCCGCACTCTAATGCTGTCCAACAGAAAAACATGCAACCAAAAAAATTTTAGTAGCTATATTCAAAAGTTAAAGAGAAAAACAGGTGAAATTAGTTTTAATACTATATTTTCCTTAACCCAATATATCCAGATTATCATTTCAACATGTAATTGATATAAAACTTATTGAGCCATTTTACATTCTTTTTCTCATACCCCACCTTTGAGACCCAGTATATTCTGAACACAGCACCTGACAGTTAGGATGAGCCACACAGCTACTGTATTGGACAGTGCGGCCCTAGTCTCTCTCCCTTGAGTCCACTGTCTACAAAGCCACCGTGGTTTTCTACCTAATCTGATTATGGAATGTCCCTGCTTCGAACCCTTCAGTGGCCCCCATCAGGACACAGTCCCTCACCTTGATGTCCCTTCATCCGCTGCCCCCCTCCACTTGCCCATCTGGCCTCATCCCTCACCACTCACTCCTGCCTCTCACTTTCGGCTCTAGCAATGAGGAACTGCAAAATGCAGATTATACTACAGTAAATACGGTATCACACAAATTTAGTTTTACACGTACATATTTACGTATATGCACATATAAAATGTGCGAGAGCACAGATTATGGTAATATATATTTGGATTAAAAAAAAAACCTATGGAGAAATAGGCACTAAAATGTAAACAGTAATAGCCCAGCCAGTGTGGCTCAGTGGTTGCGCATCGACCCATGCACCAAGAGATTGTTGGTTCGATTCCCGGTCAGGGCCCATGCACAGGTTGTGGGCGCGATCCCCAGTGTGGGGCATGCAGGAGGCGCCAATTGATATTCTCTCTTATCCACGTTTCTATCTCTCTCCCCCTCTCCCTGCCTCTCTCTCTAAAATCAATAAAGAAAAAAAAAATGTTTTTAATGTAAACAATAATGATCTCTGGTATTTTTCCTTTTGCAAATTTATATTTTCTAATTTTTTAAAATAACCCTAGGATTAAAAAGGAGGGGAGAGCCCTGGCCGGTTTGGCTCAGCGGTTAGAACATCGACCTGTGGTCCAGAGAGACCCGGGTTCGGTTCCTGCTAAGGGCATGTACCTCGGTTGCAGTTTGTCTCCGGCCCTGGTTGGGTCGTGTGGTAGGCAGCCACTCGATGTGTCCCTTTCTCTCTCTCTTCCTCTCTCTCCCTCCTACTCTATCTGAACAAAAAACGAAAAAATGTCCTCGGATGAGGATAAAAAAAAAAAAGGAGGGGAGAATAAAGAAATTTGTTAGCGTGAGCCCAAAAGCCAAGCAGTATTAAGTTATAGAGGTTGTTCTGTACATTTGGGAAAATGGCACAGTCAAACCTCATTATTCAAGAATTCTGTATTTGTGAATTCACCCACTTGCTGAAATGTTTTGTAACCCCCAAATCAATCTAAGGACACCTTCACGGTCGTTTGCAGACATGCACAGGATGGTGAAAATCTGAGTCACCCACCACACATACTCCTGGCTGAGGTTAAACAAGGCAACACTCTGCCTTCTTGTTTCAACTCATACTGTAAACAGTGTCCTTTTGGCAGTCTGTGTAGTGCTGCATTTTCGTGCTTTTTGTTGTGATTTCACTGTTTAAAATGGCCCTCGAGCATAGTGCCGCAGTCCCTACGTGCCAGACGGCTGTGATGTGCCTCATGGAGAAAGCACGTGTTGGATGGGCTTCGTTCAGGCATGGGGCACAGTGCTGAGGCCAGAAGTTCAATATTCCTGAAGCAACAAGTTATACCAAATAAGGTGTCTTTAAGCAGAAACACATTTAAAACAAGTCCCATACACAGTCACCGTGGAGGGAGGGGACCATGTGTGTAGACGGTCACCTTAGCTCCGTGTCACTTCTCCTCTCTGTCCAGAGCAAACTGCAAATCACAGCTTCGAGACCTGTGCTGGGATTTAGAAAGTACTTTAACACACACCAAGATGACTCAGTAATAAGAACTACTATAGAAACGATGCCCGCTCTAAGTTTCAGAACATCTCAATTCTCCCTCCAGTGAAACAGCTGGCCCAGCAGCCCCCTTTCCAAACTCTTGAGGCTGAAGCCAACTTTGCGTCCAGGGCTGCCCTGCGCCGACTCTGCTCTTCTCCAGTCCAGCTTCCGGCTTCCTGCTCGGGTTGAAATAACCCCCTGAAAGCACAGGGTGAATTCCCGGGCCCCAGGGCCAGGTGCTAAGGGTTCAGGTCCCAGCTATCCCTCAACACGGGAAGGGCAGGAAGGGTGCTAACTGCCTGGACAGGCCCCAGGACAGCGCGCCTCCTCTCCCCTCCCTGCTGGCCCAACAGGAAAAAATACTGTGGCCCCGAGTCATCAGAATGGAATTTCTCTTTAACACTTCAGTCTCATCAGCCCAAACTGAAGCACCTGGCTCTTTCTGAATTCCTCTCTTTACGTTTCCCATATTTCAGCCCTGGTAATCCGCTTCTTAAGTGCTCCATGCTGTTGTTCGGGGAGGTAACATGTTTGTTTTTACAGCGATGAGTTACAACCACTTGAGGCTTTCCACAGAGGAGGTCTGACCGGCACCCCGGGCCTGACCCTGGCCCTTCCACAGGAAAACAGCTCGGCTCTCAGGATCAGGCTCCAGGGACCAGGGAACTCGTCCTGCTTTCTAGAAGCCAAGATACACAAAATCACTCAGGAAAAATAGGACTTCGGCATTTCCCTCTTTTCAGGATGCTTATCTCTCTGTTCTAGGAGCAAAATTTGGCAATGTCATACAGTCGCTGCTTGGCCTTTTTTTTTAATCCTTACCCAAGGATATTTTTCCATTAAAATTTTTTAGATGAAGTGGAGGGGAGGGATGGGAGGAGAGAGAGAAAAAGAAACATCAAAGTGAGAGACACATCGTGCCTCCTGCATGACCCTGACAGGGGCTAAGGACTGAACCCACAACCCAGGTATGTGCCCTTCACCAGGCATCGAACCCTCGACCCTTCGGTCCACGGGCTGCTCTAAACACTGAGCCAAACCGGCCAGCGATAAAGAGACCTAGTACCTGCAAGTGGATCAGCCATGTGCCACCTCATCTCTGGGCCTCAGTCTCCCCACCAGTTTAACAATGAATGACCTCACTGCCCCATGTTCTGCAACAAGAACGTTTGTTTAATTATGATTACAGCACAAACATGAAAAAGAATGTAAGCCTTTGTTTAGCTTTCAGACTCACCTTTATGCTTGGAATTCCACTCCTCTCTCTACCAGAATCCTGCCAACTCTTTAATTCTCAGTCCAAACCATTCATTTTTTGGTTAGTTATACCAAATGTATTAAGTATGAATGACACAATGACAAAGAGCAGAATCCCTGCCCTTAGAAACTTTCTGGTCTGGCGAAACAGTAGTTACCACCTCTGGAACAATTACCACATGCTTCCCGCCATGCTGAGGGCTTTCAATGTTATGCATCATCTCAGACCTCCACAGCAACCTCATAAGGTACGTCCTGTTATCATTCCAATTACACAGATGGGGAAACTGAGGCCTGGGAAGATTAAAGTAACTTGTTCAAGCCCTGGCCAGGTAGCTCAGTTGCTTGGAGTGTTGTCCCAATGCGCCAAGTTTGCAGGTTCAATCCCTGGTCTTGACACATGCAAGAATCGACCAATGAATATATAAATGGATAGAGCAGAAGGTGGATGCTTCTCTCTCTCAAATCAATAAATAAAAATTCAACAACAACATAAAAGTAACTTGCTCAAGATCTCAAAGCTAGAGAATAGGAGAGATGGATCTGAACCAGGTCATCACAAGAGAGGTTGGCCTCTCTGGCTGCTGTCTAACCAGGTCACAGTGTTCTGGGTGCTCCGCGCAACCCCATCCCACACCAGACGTCATCCTATAGAGACTCTAAATTTATATATATATATATTATGCCTTATCTCCCCAACTAAATTATAAATGCCTGTAAGAGCAGGGACTCTGTCATTAATTTCTCTGCATCCTGACACTGCCTGAGGCAAATGAGATACTCAAACACCGTGTGACTGACCGAGGCTGGGAGTGCCAATACAAAGCCATGAAAAGTGCAAACCTGATTTTGTAATACAAACACATATTAAGTGAGAAATCCGGTTTGGGAGCTTCTTAGTCCCTGTCGTCACTCCCCTTTCCTCTCCCCAACACTATACCACAGTGGAAAATTCCTGGAGGAATTTCCTCTGCTTTATTTAAGAAACAGAAGTCATTCACCCAGAGTTTCTTCTTTATCGAAGGAAGAAGACAGAAAATGCATTTCTGCAACCTGGCCCAGGATGAGGTTCTTTGGTTTGAGCTTAGCCACCTTGGTAGAAAAGCATCTGTTTCTTACTATGTGGCACGTCTGGAATCCAGACCTGCTTTCTCATTCCAAGACCAAACCCCCAAGAGAGGCCACCATCACCTTGCAAACAGAACACTACCGTAGTCAGCTTCCTAGAGTCTTCATGCACGAAATCGCACCTCCCAGTCAGCAGCACCTAAAATGTATTTTCCTGGCCATCTGCCAAAGGAACTTTTGTTTTCCTTATAAAAGGTAAAAATGTTCCCACTGAGCATGGGCAGCTTCTGTCACTCATCAGGTTTCAAACATGCATCGTCTTTCTCCATCCCATACTTACTCTCTTTAGCTGGATCAAATGAACTTTCTCCTTCTCAACTTTCCCCTTCATTCCCACATGGTTATTTATATCCAGAATATCTTTCTTTCTTAATCCACTGGACTATCCTTTCCTCATTTTAAAAGGTCACTTTCAAGCTATTCTTTCCAGAAAGCCTTCTTGAAGTAGGTGGCTGCAAGCTGATTCTTTTCCCCTGTGTTCCTTTGCTCAGTAAGACATGATTATGAGCAAGGTTACTTACTCGTCTTCTGAAAACACCACTAAACTAGATCAAAGTGGGGAGGGGGTTAGAGTGTTGTGGGTTCGATCCCTGGTCAGAGCATGTGTGGGAGGCAGATGTTTCTCTCTCACATTGATGTATCTCTCTCTCTCCTTCCCCCTCTCTCTAGAACCTAAACTAAAACAAGAGTTCAAAAACTACATGCACACCCTTCCAGGCAAAAGCACAGTTGTTTTCTTCCCACGTATATTTATGTTTTCATTACAAAAGTGACTACACCCAGGCTGGTTTGGCTCAGCGGTTAGAGCGTCGGCCTGTGGTCCAGAGAGTTCCGGGTTCGGTTCCTGCTAAGGGCACGTACCTCGGTTGCGGTCTGTCCCCAGCCATGGTTGGGTCATGCAGGTGGCAGCCACTCGATGTGTCCCTTTCACGTCAATGTTTCTCTCTCTCTTCCTCCCACTCTATCTGAACAAAAAATGGGGAAAAAAAAAAATCCTCGAGTGAGGATTAAAAAAAAAAAAGTGACTACATTCAGAACATCTGCAAATCAGAGACCCACCACCAGAGACACCACTACCCTAACATAACGATTAGCAATGTGGGGTATTTACTTCCATCTTTATTCTTATACATCAGTTTACACAGGACAACAATGCAGTAAAGGCAGAGGGGGCAGGAGCAAGGAGGAAGGTGTCAATGGAGGAAAAAGGAGGGACATCTGTAATACTTCAACAATAAAGACATATACAAAAAGGGGGGGGATAAACAGTATTGTAATCATGGTATCTGGCATAATTTGGGATCTTGCTCTTTTGAACACATATCTGAATATGTAGTTCCATGTTCCAGCAAAGGTCGTTAGCTCCATTTGTAATAGCTGTTCAACTTGACTCTGAGCAGTGTACTTAACCACTCTGTGTTGAACATTCAGAGCATTTCCAATGTCTTCCTATTATATACAACTTTAAAGAATACCTTCAGCCCTGGCCAGTTTGGCTCAGCGGTTAGAGCGTCGGCCTGCGGTCCGGAGAGACCCGGGTTCGGTTCCCGCTAAGGGCACGTACTTCGGTTGCAGTTTGTCCCCGGCCCTGGTTGGTCGTGCGGGTGGCAGCCACTCGATGTGTCCCTTCACGTCGATGTTTCTCATTCTCTCTCCCTTCCTCTCTCTCCCTCTCACTCTATCTGTGCAAAAAAATGGAAAAATATCCTTAGGTGAGGATAAAAAAAAAAAAAAAGCCCTGGCCAGTTTGGCTCAGCGGTTAGAGCGTCGGCCTGCGGTCTGGAGAGACCCGGGTTCAGTTCCCACTGAGGGCATGTACCTCGGTTGCAGTTTGTCCCCGGCCCTGGAGGGGTCATGTGGGTGGCAACCACTCAATGTGTCCCTTTCAAGTCTATGTTTCTCTCTCTCCCTCCCACTCTTTCTGAACAAAAAACGAAAAAATGTCCTCGGGTGAGGATAAAAAAAGAATACCTTCAAGCCCAGCTGGTGTGGCTCAGTGGTTGAGTGCTGACCCATGCAGCAAGAAGTCGCCAGTTCGATTCCTGGTCAGAGCACATGCCCAGGTTATAGGCCAAATCCCCAGTGGGGGGGCATGCAGAAGGCGGCCAATTGATGTTCTTTCTCATCGATGTTTCCATTTCTCTCTCCCTCTCCCTTCCTCTCTCTAAAAACAATACAGAAAAAAATTTAAAAAAAAGAAAAAAGAATACCTTCAAGGTAAAATGAGGCAAGGATCATTATAGTTTTGTTCTGACCCATAGAATATACATTTAATCTGCATATGTGACTAACTGTTCAGAAAGTATTCTCACTTCTAAACTGGCACTAATTCCCTTTCATTCTTATACCAAGTCCCCTTTTAAGGTTCAGTGGATGTCTGCAGAGTATGCCTTTCATAATTTCTATTATCTATTTATCTATTCAATAAATCTATTTGATTCCCATAGCAACCCTTTGATTTTCCATAAGCGACTTGCCTACATGAATCTACACCAAATGAGTTCTCAGTTTTCTCAGCTGCCTCATATAGAAAAGAATGAGGAATGTTCAGGGGGAAGGAAAAGGGTTGTGTGTAATACTGGGTAAGGTGACTTTTGATATAATATTTGTACATTTTTCTCAAAAAAAAATAGATGCATTCCAAAGATGTTTTTCTACGTGGAAGAGATCACACTTTGAACACCTCTTAAGAGCTCACAATCTAAAACAATCTGGCCTAATAAAATGAAGATCCTTCTATAATGAAAATAGTGGTCATGGTTACCTTATTTTATCTGTTTCATAACTTTGGATTTCGGGGTGATGGATTTTCTAAAACTGCAGCACACTTTAGTAAATAAAAGCTTATATTAAACTAAATACAAGTCACTTATTACTAGTCACCACAAAAGGCACAGCATATACAAGTGCCTGGTGTGGGGAAGTCTTTTGTCCCTGTATAAATCCACATACTCTTGGAAAGGAAGACTAATGGCCTCAGAGAACAAACCTCTTAATTTACCCAGTGGCAGGGCACAGCAGTGGGAACTTCACACACTGCCTCCCCCCGTCAGTCCTAACGGGGCCTTCGGAGGACAGGGAAAACCAGACTCGGTGAGCGAGTCAGTCTAAGCCCTTTTCCTTCTAGCGCTTGATAGTGGTGTTTTGGGAGGAGTCTGTTCCTTGCTTCTGTGTTGGGTTCATTACCAAGGCAGACATGAACAAAGTAACCATAGGGCTATGCAATGACCTTTCCAGTCTTAACCCACCTGAGACAGAAAAAGCAGCACCTGTCACGGGCCAAGAATATGAGCAAGATCTAAGAGGCTTGGTTAAAAAAAAGTGTGTGTGTGTGTGTGTGTGTGTGTGACACACTCACATGCTAGTCTATGTACAAATACCTTTGAAGAGACACAAGAAACTGACCATGGTGGCTGCTGCGGGGGAGGCCAATGACCGCCGGCTGCAGCAGTGAGGCATAGTTTTCCCTGCCTGCCTTTTATTTTCATCGAAACATTTTTTTAAACATGTGAAGGCACTATCTTTTAAGAAAATAAAAATTAACTTCCAAATACTAAATCTATCTGCTATAAAAAATAGTGAAGCATAGACAGTGAAGCATAGACAGTTCTATCTGCAGTATGTGCCTATTCTTTTTTCTGGAAGAATATACAAGACACTATTAACAGTGAGTTATCTTTGGAAAGAGGATTATTTTTACAACGAAAAAATGAAATGCTGGCTTTCTCTTGCAAATGGAAAAAAGTTACTAAGTGGAAAAATAGTGTTTAAGTGTATGCTGAGTAAAGGAATATAAATGGCTTTTTAATATAAACAGCAGTAAAGCCATAATTCGTGCTGTCTACACACACAAACAAATCCTACTCTCCTTGGGAAAGCATACCATGTTTTGTTCCAGGGATCTGGATTTGCCTGGTAACTACCACCTCTGCGGCCGTAACAACTGAAGAACAGACGCAGATGATCTCAGACAAAAAGCCGTGAACTGAGACTTCACAGGAAAGCAGTGCTTCGAAACTCGAGTGTTCCACCACAGTCTCTGCAAATGAACACTTCCCACAAATCCAAGTGAAAGACAAGATGCTCAAGTGGTATTAAGTGGTATTTTACTCTTAAGAACATTTGTAAAAGCTTAAAACAATGCACTGAGGGTTGCAGCCAGCGACCTTCTGCAAATTTAGGAAAGTGACTTCCCCCAGGAAAGTGTTTGAAGGCATTTGATTCCAATTTATCTTTATCCCTAACGTGAAATGTCAGAATTCTTAGGCACCGAACTGTAAAGCACATAACAGATTCATGTGTAATCTTAAATGGGCAAATACACTTGGGTAAGAAAACAAATCTATTTTAAAATAGGGTAAATTGTTCAGAATACATGGACTGATTTGTTCTAAAAAGTCAAATAGTAAGAAAAACAAATCTATCTTCACAGGGACACTGGGTTGCTTTGTAGCTAGTTACTGTCTTGCTAATTTTGAAACAAAATGCCACACTTAATTAGCCAGCCAGATTCTCATCCTGCGTGGGTCTGATGGGGAGAAATGGCATTAAGGAAAAGGCTCCCTTAGGCTCTATTAGTGCCCTAATGAGATGGTGGGGGAAGGGCAGTGTTAGGATGGGGACAAGGCAGCTACTATTGCCACACAGCCTTCAGAAAGTACAGAATCTGGGCCTCCTAGACAAATGGGGCGCTCTCAATTCCACACTGATTGTCAGGGGTGTCTGGCCACAGCTAATTCCTACAGGGTACTCTGCAGGAAATAAATGTAGCAACACTCCACACATGCACAGCTGAGCTAGCAACTCTTCCTCCAAGGTATGAATTACATCCATGGGGGAGAAAATATGCCCATAATATCACCTAACTGTTGTCAGTGATTTCATCACCAGCAACCAACAGATGGAAGGAGTATTGATTTTCAAGAGGGCAAAAGGGGAGGAGATTTTTCAAACTATAGATTGGTGAAGTTGATATCAACCCTTAAATAAGACCCCACAGCTTATTACAGTTATTAAACAGACACTTAGGAAAAGAAGATCAATTTAGAAGCAAGCATGGGTTTGCCAAGCACAAGTCAATTCAAACCATCGTTGCTTGAAAGGGGTACAGCAAATATCTATGTTATATTATATAGCAAGCTATCCGTTAAGGTCTCCTATGATAAACACATTAACTAGATGGAAAGAGATGGGCTGAATAATAATACAATTAGGCAGGTTTAGAAGTGACTGGACTTGAAGTCGGCTGAAAACTAACAGACCACCATTAGCCTGGAGGAGATCTCTAGTAGTGTGGCCGGGCACTCCATCCCCAAACTGAGTCAAGGTCTGGAAGGGATCACACAATTCAAAGCTCAGAAGGGTCTCCGATCACTGTGGATGACCACACTGGCATACAACAAGATTTCAACAGACTGCAGAAACTGATCAAATCTAAATAAACTGATGGTTAAAGATGATAGATACAAAATGTGGGACTGTTCTCATGTGTTCAGGTATAAGACTGGTGAAAAAGACTTTAGAGTTTTGGTTGACAAAAAGGTCAGTGAGTCAATGCAGTGTGATTCGTTGTCAGAAAAGCGAATGCAATCTCAGGCTATGATAGTGCAAGTCTAGGTAAGATCTAGAATAAAGGAGGTGATGAGCTTACCCTCTGTGCTTGGGGCAGACCTCATTGAGTCTGTGTTCAGGTTTGGGGACTACTCTTTATGAGAGGTCCCAGACAAACATGGAGAGGGTTCAAATAAAAATGGCCAAGATGGTGAGGAAACTTGAGCACACACCATATGAGAAATGGTCAAAGGACCAAGAGAATTTCATTTGATGGAGAGAGGAGTTGTCTCCATTCTTTGGAGGCTGAACAGGCCCCTGGGAGAGAATGGCTGGTGTCAGAAAGGCCTCTCAGGAGACAGTAGGTTGCAGTCACTAGAAATGCTTCAGCAGAGACTGGATTAGCGTAGATGCCTCTCGTGGACATCTGTAGTTCTGCTTGCCCAGCACCCTTGTCCCCTCCCTCTAGTAACACACCCTCACTTTCCTCAGTGAGCCACCCCACCCTTCCTGATGCTCAGACCACCTCCGGCTACACAGCTATGGATGTGAATCAGGTTTGGCCCATCAGAGTATTACACACTCTGGCCGTGGTGACAGGTTCTGGGATGGGAGGGTGACCAAGCTGGGTGTTCTGAGTGGACAGGAAGCAAACCAGAGCTGCTAGTGGCCCTTACGTCATCACTACAAGGAGCAGCCTGCCGGAGGTCAGAGGCCACAGAGAGACAAGCAGAATGCAGAGCTGGAGAAGGGCAACCTGTCCTGAGGACAGCATTTGCCCCCCCCCCCCCATGCCTATAAGGTGACCTACATCTGGACTTTTCAGCTATAGGAGGCTAGGACAGTTCCAAACTAAAGATCTTGAAAAAGAGGAAAATATGGATGAGAAAAGGTTGGGAATGTGGCAAGGAGGTGGACCAGGGACAGAGAAAGTTCAAATGGAGAGGAACAACAAATAAATGGTGAGGGGAAACTAGAGGATAAGAGAGACTTTAGAGACATAGCTACCAAACATAGTGTATAGGCCAGTGGTTCTCAACCTTCCTAATGCCGCAACCGTTTAATACAGTTCCTCATGCTGTATGTGGGCAGACCTGCCTGGAGATGGATAGAGGACCGGTGTCTCGGTCCCTAAGACCATCAGAAAACACATATTTCCAATGGTCTTAAGTGACCCCTGTGAAAGAGTCGTTCGACCCCCAAAGGGGTCATGACCCACAGGCTGAGAACTGCTGGTGTAGACCTTATTTGGAATCAAACAAACCAACTTTTTAAAAAGTATGAGAAATTGGGGACATCTGAATGCTGACTGGATATTTGCCAATACTAAGGAATTACTGGGGGTTTTAGGTATGATGTGATATTGTGGTTATTTTTTTTAAATAGTACTTTAGTGAAATGTTTATTAAGAAAATGGGTAAGATGTCTGGGAAAACGTCTGGCTAGTGTGGCTCAGTGGCTGAGTGTCGACCCATGCACCAAGAGGTCGCCGGTTCGATTCCCGGTCAGGACACATGCCCAGGTTGTGGGCCCGATCCCCAGTGGGGGAATGTGGGAGGCAGCTAATTGATGTTGTCTCATCAATGTTTCTATCTCTCTCTCCTTCTCACTTCCTTTCTCTCTAAAATCAATAAAGGGGAAAAAAGATTAAAAAACAAACAAAAAAAGATGTCTGGGAAGAGCTACAGTGTAATTCCGTGAGGGGTAGGTGGGTTCAGGAGTCCATGATCATCGTATCTGGTTGCTGGGTACACATGGGTTCACCGCACTGTATTCCCTTCCTGTGTGACGTCTGAAGTTTTCCATAATGAAATGTTAAAAGAAATCTGCATAAAAGAAATCTGCATAAACCAGTGTCTCTCCCCTACTCTCTCCCACCAAGCTCAAAAGTAAAAATCAAATCCATTCAGTAAAACTGAGCACCCAGTTAGTCAAAGAGCTGGTCTAGAACTCCACCCATACTCAAAGACACAGGTAAGCCCTCAAACCAACCAATGGACATGTAATTATTGCTGTCCTACTAAGAAAGTGAAGGGGAAACTGACTATTCGATAGGCCACTAGATGCTAAGAACCAGATGCTGGGAGTGGTGGTGGTGGGGAGGGGATACAAAGAAAAAAAAAAGCTGAAAATCCTTTTCTCCTGTAATCTGAATAACCATAAAATATGAAATGAAATCCAAGGAGCCTGGGGTAAATATTTAAATGGCACTTACAATGGACCAGGCATTGTTCTAAATATTTTTCCAATGTTAACTTAAGTAACCCTTAACAATGCTGTAAGGTAGATGCTGTCATCTCCATTTCACTGCTCAGGAACCAGTGAAACTCGTTAGGTAACTCGGACCAAAGCTACATCGCTGGAAAGTGACTCAAACCTAGGAAACCCAGACCCAGCATCCATACTCATCCACGGTGCAGCAGACTTTAAACATTCACTTACGATAACGGAATCATTCTGAAGGTCTACGGATATAAATGCTATTAGTTGCAGTCAAGCATGTGCCCAAAGCTGAAACACGCTACCCTCACACCCACGTTCACTGCCATCCGGAGCTCAGAGGGTCGCATTGCGATTTTCCCCTATTGCGCCCTGTTCTGCCCAATCTTCGTATTTCACATCAAACCCTGAAAAATGAGTAACAGATGAGGCAGCTGTGCTGTCAGCCACCACGATCAAAAGCAAACTGTCTTGACCTGATCTCGTTTAAAGGGGGAAAAAAGGCAACGTCTTCTGATTTTAACCAGACTAAATCCATTCAGATTTTTATCCCAGGGATATTGACCAAGAAAGACAAATAAAAAACTGTTAACCTGATTCATCTGTGTAAAATTCTCCTACAAAAACAAAGAGGGAAAACCTACCCCTTGAACCGCACCCTGTTTTATTCAACGGCGATCCAAGATAAAAGCATTATTAACTGTAGAAATGTTACTTGAATTTACCTGTAATTGGTATCTACACTGAAACAATCCAATGGGGAGTGGGTGATTGATGATAGAAAGGGATCCTGAACTTGAAGCTTACATTGTTTTTTAAAAAGGATTTTCTGAAGAGCAGGTCATACAAAAATACATTGTATATCTGGTCCAAGAGTTATGTCCAGCAAGCAGCAGAAAATTTATGTTTGCTTTTAATCACAGATGCCACAGAACAAAAGTTTCCATTACGGGGTTTCACTCCAGAATAACAGCACTCAAGCAACTTTCAATTACTATACTTCTTACTTGTCATAAAGCAGAAAGCACATGTTTGAAATTTCACTGGAAGTTAGAACAGCAGTTTCTGAAAACCTCATAAAAGGGAGGACTGATTTAGTCCTCGGATCTCGGCAGGATACCTGAAGTTCAATTTTGTCTCTGAACAAAAGCACTAAAGCAGCCCTCAGGCTTTGCAGAGGATGAAGGGGAGGTGGGGGGGGGGGGCACTTCAGGGGCTGATCTAAAAAAAGCCAAATCATTAAAAGGCCTTTAAAAACCACCACCACCACCAAAGGCAGCAACAGAAAAGAAGTTCCGGCTCTCCTGTCTTCCAAGCAACAGCAAATGCTTTAAGCAGTTCAACTACCTCTAGCTTATTCCAGAGTCTATGCATATCTAGAGTGAATCCGCACCAGAAGCCATTTGTTAAAAAAGAGAACTTTTGGCTCCACAGAGAATGTTTGATGTGAACACTTTTTAAGAAACAATTTCATGAACAGAAAGGACTGAGTTGAATTTAAGGGAATTCAGCTGAGACCTTTCATCCAACACTGTGACCCTGATCTAATAATCGGTTCTCTTTGCTTCAGTTCTCCACCTCAAACATACTTTGAAAAATTAAAACGCTTAATATACTGATTATTAGGTGCCAGAAGATGTAATGTGCATGCATTTGGAGTTCCTTGGAAGAAAGATGTTAGAGAAACACCGACTATGTATGAACCAAAAAAGCATGGAATGATAGGTCTGCAGATAGGAGACTATTTTAACGGACATTTCAAAAATAGAGTGGAGACTTTTCCTATTTTTAAGCACGGAATTACAGGGCAATGGAGTTACGCATCCATTTGCTCATTTAAGAGCTCTTTAAAGCACTCATTAAGAAACAAAAACAAAAGCGCCCACATACTGCGGGTATATACAATTAGACAATTCAATTAAAGCCCCAGCTATAACAGTAAATTTTTAAATCAAGCTAAGTAATAGTGAAAGTGCACATTCCAACACACATGCTGTGGAAACTACTGTGCTTTCAAGTTACCAGTCCCAAAGTCACACGCCTGCTTTCTGTGATCCAGTTCCCAGCACCTAAACACTGATCATCTTCCCCTCCCTTTGGATGGTTTCTGTCCTCAAGGAGCTTACTGTCTAATGAAAAAGATAAAACCAAACAAACAAACGAACAAGCAAAAAATACAAATGGCTAATTGCTAGGACATCTGGGCACACAATCTATGGATGCTCACAGAAGCATCCTCTGCAGAGGGAAAACAGACAGGAAAGCTTCTCAGAGGAGGGAAACCAGGGCTGAGTCTAGACGCTCCAAACTCAGCCAGGTAGGAGGAGAGAGAAACACTGCACAAGTGGGAGATGAGGGAGAACAGACTAGGGAGCATGCTCTAGACTCTAGAGCCTAGAGTTTGGACCTGACCCCAGAGACTGCGAACTTCTGAAGGATTCTGAAGCAGGAGGATGATATCATCAAAGTTGTCTTTTTGGGTTTAGCATTCCATTCTGGCAACAGTCTAGAGCAGTGCTGATCAAGCCCAGTGCCTGTCCAGGAATTGTTACTGGCCCAAGGCAACAAGGCACATATAGAAATTGAGAATGAGCCATTAGAAATGTCCACAGCAGCTCAACATTACAGCAACATCCAAGCTTCTGATCAATGGGCTCATCTTGTTGAACAGGACAGAGACCAGCCACTTGTATTGGTGCATGACTGACTGGAAATTAACAACACAATAAAACTGAGAGTTGCCTACAGTTTGAGAAGCTAGACTAGAGAATCATTTCAGAGGTCAGCACTGGAAGCAAGGAGCCCCAGGAGAAGGCTGCTGGTACACAGTGGTCTGAATGAAGCCTGAACTCAAGCAGTGATGATAGGGATGAAGTTGACAGCCTGATCAATTCAACAAGACTCGGTGCTCTTTGGATTCGAGGGGTAGAAGAGAATCAAGAAGGTCTCCTGAGACTCAAGAATTCTTTATTTTTTGCCCTGGCCGGTTTGGCTCAGCGGTTAGAGCATCGGCCTGCGGTCCGGAGGGACCCGGGTTCGGTTCCCACTAAGGGCACGTACCTCGGTTGCAGTTTGTCCCCGGCCCTGGTTGGTTGTGCGGGTGGCGACCACTCGATGTGTCCCTTTCACATCGATGTTTCTCTCTCTCTCTCTTCCTCTCTCTCCCTCCCACTCTATCTGAACAAAAAATGGAAAAATGTCCTAGGGTGAGGATGATAAAAAAAAAAAAAAAAGAATTCTTTATTTTTAAAATACCGGCAAGATGTAAAACAACAGTACACAAGAGCTTCATGAAAGTCAGAATCGGCAAAAAGACTCTAAATTCATTGCCATTTTCTTTCAGTGCCTTTGAGTAAGCATAATGGTAAATTAATGAAATACAGAAAACTAAGCACCCTGGTAGTTAACTGCTGGAATTCAGAACATGAAGAAATAAAACACATCCTGCCTGCCTGGTGTAGCTCAGTGGTTGAGTGTTGACCCACGCACCAAGAGGTTGCCGGTTTGATTCCCAGTCAGGGCACATGCCCAGGTTGTGGGCCTGATCCCCAAGTGGGGGGCATGCAAGAGGCAGCCTATCGATGTTCTCTCTCATCAATGTTTCTATCTCTCTCTCTCCCTCTCCCTTTCTCTCTAACATCAATAAAGAAAAAAACATTTTTTTAAAGAAATAAAACATATCCTACTCCAAGCCTATGCTTCCCCCTGAAATGGTATCATGCAGTAAGGAGCTGGCCTAGTTCAGAATGGGGCTGGCTGGAGCCCCAAGCCCTATCAGAAAGAAGACCCCTCCCACTAAGGGACTTGTTCACCCCGGACCCCTACTATCTACAACACAAAGCCTTCTTTCTCAAATTTGTGCTGATATTAAAACAAGGATTCCCATCAAAAAGTGATAAAAAGAGGGTAAGAGGGAAAAAACGAAACAAAAAACAACCAGAGTAGAATAAAATCAATGACCCTAACCTCAAATCCCACTGCTTTTCTCTGTGCTCTGATTCACATTCCAACCCATATCAAAAGACAAATTAATTAGCAAGAGCTGTGGACAGCTAGTCAGTGGGGCCTTGCCGATAACTGGAAGACAAGGATTAAACCTGCAACGGCTACAAGTCTGAGCAAAGCTATCTTACAGCATTCCAGAGCTGGGGTGAGGTTTCTACTGCTCCAGAGACCTGGCACGGCCTACTTCTTCCCGCGTGAAAGAGCAGCAATCCACAGCTTCCGTGCTGCCCAGATCGAAGCAGCCGTCAGGGAAGATACACCTAACAGCACTGGCACAGCACAAAACCATCACCAAGTACATAATGAATCTCTAGCAAGAAGAGGGCCTCATTATCTTACAGTTGTCACCCTTTATCATGCTTATGCTTCATTGACCTGCTGTCTCTGTTTCCAGGGCAAATAGAAGTATGGAGCCAAGTCAATATCAGTACTATCAAGGATTTTACTTTTTAATTTTTTTTTTCTTTCTTGATTTTAGAGAAAGAAGGGAGAGGAAGAGAGAGAAAAATATTGATGAGAGAACATCGACGGGCCCTGGCCAGTTTGGCTCAGCGGTTAGAGCGTCGGCCTGCGGTTCAGAGAGACCTGGGTTTGGTTCCCGCTAAGGGCACGTACCTCAGTTGCAATTTGTCCCCGGCCCTGGTTGGTTGTGTGGGTGGCAACCACTCGATGTGTCCCTTTCACATCGATGTTTCTCTCTCTCTCTCTCTCCCTCCCACTCTATCTGAACAAAAAATGGGAAAATGTCCTCGGGTGAGGATAAAAAAAAAAGAAAGAAAAAAAAAGAACATCGACGGGCCATCTCCTGCATGCCCCACACTGGGGATCGGGCTCACAACCTGGGCATGTGCCCTGACCGGGAACTGAACTGGCGACCTCCTGGTGCATGGGTCGATGCTCAACCACTGAGCCACACCAGCCTGGTGATACTATCAAGTATTTTAAGGAACAGTCGTTTTGTTTTTTTTTTTAATATTCATTTGCTTTTCCCCTGGCCAGTTTGGCTCAGCGGTTAGTGCGTCGGCCTGCGGTCCGGAGAGACCCGGGTTCGGTTCCCGCTAAGGGCACGTACTTCGGTTGCAGTTTGTCCCCGGCCCTGGTTGGTCGTGCGGGTGGCAGCCACTCGATGTGTCCCTTCACGTCGATGTTTCTCTCTCTCTCTCTCCCTTCTTCTCTCTCCCTCCCACTCTATCTGTACAAAAAATGGAAAAATATCCTTGGGTGAGGATAAAAAAAATATATGTATATATTCATTTGCTTTTGTTTCATTCTTCTAGGTCTTTCTACTCAATTATAATCTTTTTGAGGGCAAATCTTTCAACTGCTTAACTGTATCCCCCTGTATGCTTATAAAAGTCATTTGTGTCCTGGCCAGTTTGGCTCAGCGGTTAGAGCGTCAGCCCGTGGACCAATGAGTCGCATGTTCGATTCTGGTCAAGGGCATGTGCCTCGGTTGTGATTTGTCCCTGACCCTGGTTGGGGTCGTATGAGAGGCAGCCACTCAATGTGTCCCTTTCACGTCGATGTTTCTTTCTCTCTCTCTCTCCCTCCCACTCTATCTGAACAAAAATGGAAACATGTCCTCAGGTGAGGATAAAAAAAAAAGTCATTTGTTTGAAAAGTTAAAAATCACACTTCATAACAGTTTGGCAATTCTATAATGTGATATATTCCAAAGGCCCAAGCTATGACATGAATCACTAAACTTCATGACAACATGTTAACAAATAATAGCTAGCACCTACGGAGCACATACTATCTGCCAGGCATGTGTACATTATCTCATGTAGTCTTTACAGCAGTCCTAGGCAGCAGCTGCTATTACCATCTCCACTTTATAGATGAGGAACCTGAGGTACAGACATGAGGATAACTTGCACAAGGTCACAGAGCTTATAAATGGCAGAGCCAGGATCTGAACTCAGGCAGATTGACAAGAGTCCATCTTTTTAGGCACTACACTAGACAGCATCATTATGCAGAGAAGAAAAATGACATTAAAAAATACAAATAATGGAAAAACGAAAAGGCCTCTCAAGGAAAATTGTTATTACTTTAATTGGACTGTTGTCTTTTTTTTTTATCCTCATCTGAGGACATTTCTCCATTTTTTTGCTCAGATAAAGTGGGAGGGAGAGAGAGAGAGAGAAAAACATCGATGTGAAAGGGACACATCGAGTGGCTGCCTCTCGCATGACCCAACCAGGGCCGGGGACAAACTGCAACCGAGGTACATGCCCGTAGCCGGAATCGAACCCGGGTCTCTCTGGACCACAGGCTGACGCTCTAACTGCTGAGCCAAACCGGCCAGGAATGGACTGTTGTCTTTTATTAGACGGACCCAAGTCCTGGGAACACAGTCAAGAGAGGGAGCCTCTCCTGGATGGTGCGGGCTCCTTACGCAGAAGGCAGAAAACTCCAATTTTCCCAAAGGTGTGCTTTTTGCTACCTTTTACCATCTTGATAAAAAGTAGTCTGTCAGTGTTGTAGAAATTGTTCTCTTAGAGGCTCGAGTATTTGGATTTAAGGAAGAAAGAGTTGGGAGAGATGGAGCTGTGAGACTGTTTGGGTTAGTACCAAATCTTGCCCCCTCCAAAGAGCCAAAGGGATTTAGGTGAATTCTAGGCCAAGCATCTGACTTAGTCTGAACCAAAAGAACCACGAAGAGCAAGCAACCCACATAGGGTGGAAAGAAGATTCCACTTATCCTAGCTACAACAGGTAGACCAGGGATGCTGGAGCAGAGTCCCCTAACTCTGCTGCTCTCCTGTCAGACTTTCTCTTCCCCTTTGTCAGGCAGGAAGTTCCAGGACCGAGCCAGACCCCAGCAAACCTGTGCCCTTTGATGTCAGCACACCCACACTGATCAAATGTTTTCCATCAGGCATCCAGCCCAGGCAACGCTGAGTCCTGTGGCTTTAAAACCAAAACCAGTGCTCTCTTCTGTGATGCTGAAGCAGATCCGGGAGATCAACTCTCCAGTTCTGACAACTAAATAACTTCTAATGGGACAGATAAAAAAAATCTCAAAAGTCCAAATCCTCACCACTTTCCAACTACTCCTCACATTCTCGCTCTTCAGAAAGAGGAACAAGGTCTACCAACAAAACAAAAAACAAACCTACTTAAAACAAGTCGACCTGCCTTATTAACTTCAGGATTATGTTTCCTCACAAAACTGCTCTTATAAATTCACTCCAAGTTCTATTATCGTCTAATTACAATTGCTATACAGCTAGTTATGTGTGTGTGCTTGGAAGCCAAAAAGCAAAGCTTCAATTACTTTCACACCTACCACTAAAGCAAGTAGAAACAGGACGACCTTCGGTCAAGAAATTTGTTTTAAAAGATGCTGGAATTCTTTTATTTGCTGTTTTCTCACAGCTCCAACCAAGGTGAGAGGAGCCAGGCAAAACAAAGGCTTCACCTATATGGTCATCCCCAGGCTTTCTTACTACAGAAAAGGGGAAATTAATAAAAGAAGAAAAAAAAGAAATACCACACGGCATTTTCTTCCCCCACCATAATTTTTCAATTTTCTTTAGAGAAATGCCAGCCAATAACTAATTAGAACCATATCCTTTGTTATCCCAATGGGAAGTACATGGATGGTTTTAAAGAACCCATGTTAATGAGAACTTTAAAAAATTCGTAATCTGGAACTTCGGTTTATCTTCAGTGTAAAACAAAGTTTTCTTCTTTAAAGCTATTTTTATAGTTGGTAAAACACAGACAAGGTCCATGAACAAGAAGGTAAGTTTTCATCCACCCAGAACCCTAAACTGGGGGTGCCTTGGACTTGTCACTGTTCTTATCATGGAATTGGCATCACAAGCTCACAGACTTCTAAGTACCCCAACTTCAAACAAGGGAGACAAAAACTCAAAATTACAGAAGAGGAATTTGTTCTACATCTCTTTGGTTTCAGGGGGGGAAATAACTCCTTTTAAAGTGAGTGCACAGCTTTTGTAATTTCCAAGAGTATGTTTTCCATAAGAAACACAGCTGGAGTCTTTTTACCTGGTGGTATCACCTCAAATATGAATGCTTCTGGCATAAGATCTTGAGTTGCCTATTCACAACCATCCAAGAACAGAAACTGGACTTGTTTTAGAGAACAAAGTAAACAGAAAAACTCTGAGCAAAATATAAAAATGTTAAATGCGAATGCACCATGGTTTGGGCATGTGCAGCTTTCTGAACTGTATTTTCAAGTGAGGGTCTGCCTTGTGTCTTCCAGACTCTCATCCTGGTAGAATTAGAAGGTCCAGGCTATGGCCAGAGACCACTTTTTTTCATGCAAAGGGACTGGCCAGGGCATAGGGAACCAGACATGGTCTATGTCTATGTCATATCAAATATTCTCCATTTTTGAGAAAAAGCTGCTGGCATTTGCAAAACATCTCAATTTGCTCCACATTTTTACTATCCAGCCAATTTATTTCCCCCACTGTGAAAATCACAATAGGCCTTAGGTCTGTCACATTTTACCATCACTGGATGTTTGCAAAACTAGAAATCACTGGCATTGCCCAATAAAGACATTATTTTACACAGACTTTGGTCTACAATAGAAACTTGCCATAATGATGAAAATATTACTTGGTAACTCACTTTCTGAACATTATTCCTCCCCAAAAGGCCTATAAAACAACCTCTAAGGAAAACAAAGCGTTCCATATTGTAAAACAAAAAAGGACTAACCATTCATATTAATGCACCACCAAACGTATAAATCAAAGATGGGCAAAATCACCTAAAAAGTGGTTAAAATGCCAAGTTTTGCCTCTGTGTGGTTAGTGGGTCCATGTTTTTCCAGTGTTCATGTACAAACTGTATTTGCTAAACTGTATTTCATACTTTAAATCCCAAGTCTGTACCTTACACTGCTTCATGATGGATGATTTACGGGAGACATTTGGGGTCACAGTATAAGCCTTTTGCTCTCACTAAATCTAAATCATGCTTCTCAACAAAATTCTATAAAAGAAACACATGGCATGCCGTTACCATCCTCCCTAGAGGAACCTAAAGGCCCCCAGAACAGGCCTTCCCCTGTCCACAAATTGAGATTCTCCTCAAAAACGGAAGGGACTGAATTCACATGTTGCATACTAATTAAGAATGAGTGCCCCAAAACTTTTTGTTTCAATACATGACAAATTTTCCTGAATTCATTTTATTAAAAACAGACATCTTCATCCAACAGATACACTCAAAAACCCAAACTAACTTCAGCTGCAAACTGGGAGGAATGAGAAGTTGACAGCGAAGTATAAATTTCCCAAATCCTCGTTCTGCCAGTCAATCTGCACCTATGGGATCAGTTCAGCATTTAATTCGAAGCATGCCAAGACGACAGTGGCCCACCAACCAAGCAAATAAGATCTGCAAGGACGGGTCTGTTCCAGTGCCTGGGAGGAATCTGGAGAGGATGCCTAGACAGCCAGACAATGAAAAGCTCCCGGGTGGCCACTAGCTCAGCCCGGGGTGCAGAGAGAATGCAAATGGGAGAGGAGTTCCCTTCTTGCCCAAAGCCACGGTCAGCGGCCGCCTCTCCCAGGCGCAGGGCAGCCTGGCCTCCGCCTCTGGGTCCAGGGTCCCAGGGGGAGGGGTCCCCCAAAAAGCAGATTTCTCTCTAAAAGAAAAGAAACTTCCTGGTTTGGGCATTATGGGTAGGGGGCTAGCGCCCTCCCCCACCCACTACAGGTATCCGCGAGGAGTCCAGTGGCTGAGGGACCCAGGCGGCCTCTCCCGGCACCTCTGGCCCACGGCAAGGGTCACGGAATCGGAACCCCCAGCGCAGCCTCCCCCACGCGAGGCTCCCAACTTGTGCCGACAGGTCTCTCGACTCCTCAAGAAGCAAGCCGGGGTCGAGGGGCCGAAGGGTGTCAAACTTCCCCCTCGGGCGCGGCCTGGCACAGGCACCGAGGAGTTGCCGCGGGAGCCCCAACCCGGCGGGGTCCCGGGATGGGAGGCAGGAACTGAGAGAGGAAGGGGACACTGAGGGACAAGAGGGAAAGCGCGTGCAAAGATGGAGGAGGGGCAGAAGGGACAGCGGGGTGGATCGGCGGGCGGGGGGCGGCGAGGACCGGGCTCCCGGGAACGCGCGGGGTGTGCACCCAGGCCGGGGGCGCCGACGAGGCCCGCGCCGCTCACCTTCCTGTGCTTCTCCTTGTAGGGCAGCGCCAGCCACGGCATGTCCCGCACGAAGTCCTGCCACTGCCGCTGGTCCTGGTCCGAGGACACGAAGACGATCTCCAGGCGGCGCCGCGGCTCCGGCTCCGCGGCCGCCCCGGCCCCCGGCCCGGCCCCAGCCCCCGGCCCGGCCGCAGCGTCCCCCCGCAGGCGGCCGTAGAAAGCGGCCAGGCTGGCGCTGAGCTGCGCGCAGGGGGCGCTCAGGCTGCAGCCGAAGTAGAGCCCGAGCAGCGAGATGCCGCGGGCGCCCAGAGAGTGTACGTCCACTTCCTCGCCGCCGCCCGTCACCAGCTTTTCGCCGAGCAGCTCCTCCAGGAAGCCCGACATCCTGGCCCACCGCAGCCCCGGCAAGCGGGCGTGCAGGCGGCGGCGACCCCGCTCCCTCGGTCCGCGCGGCGGGCGGAGGCGGCAGCGGCGGCGGCGGCGGCGAGAGGAGAGCCCCGCCCACACGGGCCCGCCCACGCCACGCCCCCTCCGGCCCGCCTTCGCCACGCCCCCTCCGTGGTCGTCCCAGGCAGCGCGGTCCGCCCTGGCTCGGTCAGCAGCCGCAAGGGCACTGGGCGCCGGCTTCCACCGCGTGGCCAAGTGTTGGGGGAACAGCCCTGGCCTGGAAGCTGACCAGAAATGCTCCACTCCGGCGGGAATGCCTGGAACCTAAGTGAAGAAAGAAGGGTCCGCTGAACCCGCCTTTCCAAGGCTGCTGGACTTAGCCTTGCCCCTCTCTTTATTCCCCCCCAAATTCTCAGTACTCTCCGGACTTCTCCAAAGTTTCCTACGGTCCCCCCCCCCACCCAAGTTCTCTTACCCTTTCTATTCCTCCCCCTCCTTTCTTCCTCCCTACAAAAAGCCATTTGGTACCCCACTGACCTCTCTCTCGTAAGGCTTACAGGACTTACCACCTTGACACAAGTATCCTTTTCTCAGGCTAGGTCTGGCTCGATGCTTCTTTCTCTGTGTGTATGTTTTGTGTTCTCTACTGTAAAAAGACTGGAGGACACCACCTCTTGCATTTCTTGTGTAGTTTCTGATCTGGTACTAGGCACACGTGAGGGAATCCACAATACTTGCGGGTTGATCGCAGGTCGCACTAGGGGATTTCAGTCCACAGTGCGCACAGTCATTCCCCCGCCAGCGAGCGGCTGTCTTCCATCTCCACAAATGTATGCAACAGACGCCTCAGCATCTTTAAATCGATGCTAGCTGCTCTCCTGAA
This sequence comes from Molossus molossus, assembly GCF_014108415.1. NCBI lineage: Eukaryota > Metazoa > Chordata > Mammalia > Chiroptera > Molossidae > Molossus > Molossus molossus. The sequence continues at coordinate 41,404,198 of NW_023425354.1, read as the reverse complement.
TGATTCCATAGCTCATAGCAGGTCTATTGATAGTTGAAAAATATTCTAGGGAATTTTTTATTTATTTATTTATTTTTGCCAGCTGGCAAGATGCTACCCTATGCTTAGAGAGAACCTGGATTAAACAGGTGGTCTGTGGCAAGTCATCCGGCCACACACACACAGAAAATCAAATGTGTGCCACACCCACCCGCAATCTACGACCTTCAGTGTGTGTCAGCTCAGCTACCAACAACCCAGTGAAAAGGGAAAAAATGCTCTTCTTACCGCCCTCCACCCGTCAGTCCTTCCCAAGTTATTTCTTGGGTATCTACCGCCATCTAATGGAAATAGTGAAAAAGAAAATGAGATCTACAGAGCCCAATACTATGTGAAAGATAATTTGGCAGCCAAGCAGAAATTTTTGTTCTTTTATAGCGGCTTAACACTCATGCAAATCACAGTGCACTTTATAGAGTTCATTTAAACCTCAGAATATAACCACAAGCTTTTAGTACAATTTTCATGCCTAAGGTTCTCAATTTTCCTGGGATAGAACAAGGAATTTTACTGGTTTTCAGGTCAGTGAAATATTACCATACAACCTGTGCAAGAGATAAAAATGGAAGCCAAGAGTGGACTGGCAATCTCTAAAAAAATTATACTCATTTTCTTAGTATCTACCTAATACTGCTTCTCATTTCCCAAACAGGTTATTTGGATTGAGGACTGCCTTTAAGCAGGAAGAAACCCTATCACAGAGGCAAATTCTGAGTTAATTTTTAGAGTGTCATGCCAACATTCGGTGCCACTGCAAGGACATTATTATTGTAAAACACAGAAAGCATCGCTTTTTTGAGAAAAACATGTTAAAGATATTAAAACAGACATTAAGTTATTAGATATCTTTTAAAATCCTGTAAATGGCCCTGGTCGGTTAGGCTCAGCGGTTAGAGTGTCAGCCCGCGAACCAATGAGTTCAGGGTTTGATTTCGGTCAAGGGCACAAACCTCGGTTGTGGTTTGTCCCAGCCCTGGTCGGGGTCATGCAGGAGGCAGCCAGTCGATGTCTTTCTCACACTGATGTTTCTCTCTCTTCCCTTCCCTCCCACTCTATGGAAAAATATCCTCAGGTGAGGATTAAAAAAAATCCTGTAAATGGATTAATGCTTAATCTTCTCACCTAAATCATATTTTAAATACGTGTGGGTAGATTATATCAGGCACCATTGAAAGCATGTGAGACAGAAAGATTCCTATACTCCAACATTTTCAGATGAACACTGAAGAAATGTGAAATGACTATAAGCTTTTATATCCTACGGAAGCCAAAGGATGATTTGGTGTGGAGGTAGGTGAAGAGGGAATTTGGGGGATTGCAAACTTGGGAAAATAGTGAAGCCATTATTAAAGTACTTAACTTTGGTAAACTAGGTGCAAGTCCGATATAAAGAGGAGGTTTGTTCGGCATTTTACTTTCATTATTTTACAGGAAAGCACTTTCCACTGGAGTGTGTCCAAACCAGCATCTGGCACCTGGGAAAGTGAGAGTTTGAACATGCTGCACATGAAATATAAATAAAATTTAGAGAATTGTTGGTGCAGCAGGCCTTGGTTAGAAGCCAAATATCACAGCTGCCTTTTAAAGGGGCGTGGAAAGAGGGGATTTGCAATGGAAATGATTCCAAAATCATAATTCTAGTGGGTGTTTGTTACAAGAAGAGGCCCAGGGAGACTCATTGGGCTTCCTGTAAAGAATAGCCAAATCCTTTGGCTTGCCGCAAGCACGCTCTCTGCTTATGTAGTTCAAGAGACCCACTTAAAGAGAATGTCCTCACTGGCACTTAGCTCGTTATGTTACATGAATTGACTGGCTATTTTGAAAATTATTATTGTCTTCAAATAGTTATTAAGGAGCTACAAAATGCCTGTCGTTGTACAGAACATATACATTACAGCATTTTCTTATTGGGTAATTGCATTCTAAGGTACACGATGTCATACAAAGAATACACAGAACAAATATACGTTTGTCACCTTTAAGATTCAAAAATCACATTCCTTGGTCTTCAGGTGTAGCAGTATTTGTACACAAAGATGTATGTGTGCAGATATTTACTGATACACTGGTGAAATTACAGAAACACAGGGATGGGCATAATTGTGTATCAATAAGGATGATTCAGTTATGGCACTTTCATCATTAGGGATATAATCTGGCCATTGAAAAGAATTAAGAAGATTTCTCTGTACACTTAGTCTTCATTCTCCAGAGACATGTGTGTGTGTGTGTGTGTGTGTGTGTGTGTGTGTGTGTTTAGAGAGAGAGAGAGAGGATAAGGAATCGACTCACATGATTATGGAGGCTAAGAAGTCCCAAAAATCCATGGGCAGCCAGCTGGAGACCCAGGAGAATCAGTGATAGTTCCAGTCCAAGTCCAAAGGCCTGAAACTCAGGAGAACTGATGGTGTAAGTTCCAGTCTAAGTCTGAGTTTGAAGGCAAGAGAAGACCTAGGTTCCAGCTCGAAGACAGGCAGAGAGAGCAAAGTCTTATCTCACCTTCATCTTACTTCACTTTTTTGTTCTATGCAGGCCTTCAGCCTATTGGATGAGGCCCACCACACTGGGGAGGGAGGGCAATCTGCTTTACTCAGTCTACCTGTTCACATGCTAATCTCATCTAGAAACACCTTCACAGACATATCCAGAATAATGTTTAACCAAATATCTGGGCACCACATGGCCCAGTCAAGTTGGCACATCACAAGTCTCTCCCTTGTCAACTTGGCATTTCCTTAAATCATACTTACTCTTCAAATGTAGACAATAAGAGGGTCATAATTCCATCTAACATGATATATGTGCAACCAAAAAGGCACTGACCTCATCACCAGAAGAGGAGGTAAAGTTCTCGACAGATGTTTACTCCTCTCCTTGACATCTGTAACTTAAATACTCAAATGATGTAAAAGTAACAATATTAAATACTATGATATAAAGTTTATACATCTTATGTTACATGATAAGGGAATCAGAGAGAAGAGACAAAGATATTTGCCATACTCAAATGCACACATACAAACATATTAATAACAACATAAGGAGGAAATGCTGATGACAATTACAGCTCTCATTTCTATAACTAGTCATGTGTCCATAGCCAGTAGTTATAACTACCTTCTTTTCTACCCTTTTTGTATCCGCTTTGCCTTCAAAAAGCACATCTGGCCATGGTTCTTTACCTGGTGAAGTGACTCAAATCTTTATTCCTGAAGGGTCTGGGCCACTATAGTCCTGCTTAGATTAGGTTGTTGTAGTTTTCCATTGGCCTTAATCACTGTGTATGGTAACTAAGACCTCCGTATTTAGACATGCTCTTTTTCTCCTCCATTGTAGACGAATAGAATAGTCCAGTTTCCCCTTGGCAGTCAGGATCAATCACCCCACCCAGCGTAGCAACTCCCTTCTTTTTAATAGCAACTCCCTTCTTTTTAACAATTTTTTTCATCCTCACCCGAGGGCATTTTTGGGGAAGGGAGCTGAAGGAACTAGATGTGAGGAGAACATGGAAGCTCTAATTCTAGTCCAAGAAAAAAAAGTACTCTTTGAAATTTCACATTTCAGAAAGAACTTATTCAAAAGATCAGATACCATAAATGAAGAGAAACATAATTAAGGTACATCAGGACATTTCAAAATGAATGAAAAAAAAAAATGTCTTCCACACAAAAATTCACATTCTGTTATAACAAAACTGTTAGTGCAAAATGAACATTTTTATAATATAAAAGCTTCCCAAGCCCACTTAGTTCAAAAAATAATTAACGAAATTTGAATCAAAATGGATTCACACAAAAAAATTGTGCTCCATTTAATTGAGAGTTCCCTCTACAAGATTTTACCTGTAGATTATTTCCATTTCAGTTTTTACATCTGTTTTATCTTTTTCCTTTGAAAAAGTTGGTCTTTTGCAGCAGATCCACCGATAAGGAAAATTGCTTCATAGAGAGATCAGTGAAGCAAAATATAGATGCGAGACTTGACGAGGATCAAGCTAAAAGAAGGGAAAAAGAGTGTTGTTCTTGTTGGTTACAGCAGAAGTGTGGTGCTTATCTGCCTGGCACCAACTTGATAGGTAATTTGGGGAAGTAACCATTATTGTTCTTTTTCTTTTTTTAGTCTTCACTTGAGGATATTTTTCCATTTATCTTCAGATAGAGTGGGAGGGAGAGAGAGAGAAACAGCGATGTGAGAGAGACGCATCGATTGGTTGCCTCCCGCAAGACCCCGACCAGGGCCGGGGACGAACCACAACAGAGGTACTTGACCGGTATTGAACCCTCGACTCTTTGGTCTGAGGGGCGATGCTCTAACCACTGAGTGTAACCAGCCAGGGCTGTTCTTTTCATTGTTTATTTTATCCCCCAGAAAAGCAGGAATCTAGTTCTTGAAGCCTCTTAACTCTTTTCTGAGGCAGAAGTGCAAGGTGCTAGAAAAGCATAATGCGTATTTCTATTTGCCTCCAGTACTTTTCAGATCAAATCTCAGGATCACAACTTGACCCCATGTGCTCCTGTTGCAGACGTATATAGCCCAAGTGTCGGATTCATTAACCAAGTCTGAAGTCGGACCTAACAATCCACCAGACTGCCAGACTGTTTGCCAAATCTCCAATAACTTTTGTAAGCAAAGCCAAAGCAACAGCACAAGAGATAGTAAGCAAATCTGGATTGTTGGGTGTAGGTGAGTAACTAGAACTCCCAAACAAGTGGGTTGTGGGAGAAATCTGCTTCAAAACATTAAGACCACCCACCAGAATCAGGCCAGAGTCTAAGGACCTGTCGGAAACAGTGCAGGATACTTTTGTTCTCATCATGGCTCTCACAGGCCAAAGGCAAAAGAATGAAGAAATAATAATAATAAATATTTTCTAATAATTTACACTTAACTGAGGCTAGCACACAAGTTAAAGAAATGACACAGTCAAAAAGTCCAAACTCATCTCCCAAAGGCGAGAGAGCATAGATTATTAAGAATGATTCTGGCCCTGGCCGGTTTGGCTCAGCGGTTAGAGCGTCGGGCTGCAGTCCTGAGAGACCCGGGTTCGGTTCCCACTAAGGGCATGTACCTCGGTTGCAGTTTGTCCCCGGCCCTGGTCGGTCGTGCAAGTGGCAGCCACTCGATGTGTTCCTTTCACATCGATGTTTCTCTCTCTCTCTGTTCTTCTCTCTCCCTCCCACTCTACCTGAACAAAAAAATGGGAAAATGTCCTCGGGTGAGGATAAAAAAAAAAAACAAGAATGATTCTGCCCAGCCGGTGTGGCTCACTGGTTGAGTGTTGACCCATGCACCAAGAGGTCCCTGGTTTGATTCCTGGTCAGGGCACAGGCCCAGGTTGTGGGCCCAATCCCCAGTGAGGGCATGCAGGAGGTGACCCATTGATGTTCTCTCTCATCAGTGTTTCTCTCTCTCTCTCCCTCTCCCTAAAAATAAAAATAAATAAATAAAAAGAATGATTCTGAGCCCTCACTTCTAGACCCAAAAGAGATATCGAAAGCAGACAACTGGGAATGGAAATGTTCGACTAAGAACTAAACTTGGACTGAAACATGTATCTTCCTGGGCACAAGTTATAAAAGCAACACATTAAGTTTAGATTTTTATCCCGGCACGGAGAAGAATTCTGAGCAGGGACCTGATCATGTTTCTGTGCTGAGAGATCGCTTTGTTGATGGTTTGGAGAAGAGCAAGGTAGGAGGCATGAAGACTGGTTGATTCTATTAAATGAGGAATGATTAGAACCCAACCTATGGCAGTGGCAATGAGTATACAAAGGAAGGGGTGGCTTTGAAAGATATTTAGAAGGTATGTAGGGATGCAGAAAGCAAGGCATCTAAGGCTAACAGAGTTAATGGAAGCACCATTCACCCACAAGGGAAACTCAGGAAGAGCTAAACAAAAGACCGGCAGGAACCAGTGGCTTTTTTTCACAACAAATTGGCCCCAACCCTTGAACACCAGCCCTTTGAGCAAGTGAAACTTGCTTTCAGATCAGAGATGAAACTGGCAATGTGTCACCTTTCCCTTCTTCTCTGGCCCACTGCCACCCTACGGTGGGACCCTGGCCCCATGATGTACTCCAGGTTTCAGTCAGCCAAACAGCTGTTCCCTATCTCAATGGAGACTGAGGGCTGTGAATTTACTTTCAGTGAGAGGTAACTGTAGACAATGATATAGACCAGTGGTTCCCAAAATGTGGTCCCCAGCCAGCAGCATTAGCATCACCGGGGATCTGAATATTTCTGTGCACATCGCAGACCTTACAGAATCAGAAACTCTGAGCCTAGCAATGGAGTTGAACAATCTCTTCAGGTGCTTCTGATGCTCACTAGCGACTGAGAACTATCTGTATAGACTGATGGTATTGAGCAGCTGCATGGACTAAGCCTTTCTAGTTCAGCAAGCCCAGCCCCCTACCTAGCCAAGGCCCCTACTCCATGAATATGGATAGATTTTGCTGATAAATGACCTCTACTGGAGACAGAGGGGAGTCACCTGCAGTGTCTCAGAGCTGCATGTGGGGAGCTGGTCCAAAGCCTGGTGGGTGCTATTGCGCAACTACTACCAATTAAACTCCAAGGCCCTATGGCTGGAGGCCCCACACCCTCTGTTTTACTTCAGTCTTCTGCAGTCAGAAATGCCAAGCTCTGTCCCCATGCCAATAAATGTCCTCTTGTGGGGAAGTGACTTCAGAGGGAAAAGCTAAGAGCTGCTCCACCCTCTCACATAACAATGTGCAACGATCTAAGAATAGGCAAATGTCTCCATTTCTAACCAGCAGTGTATTTTATCTTTGAGCCCAGGGCAAAGGGTTCCAAAGTCTGTCAATACCAGCTTACAGTAGGAGCTCATTAGACACCACCCACTTTTTCTCTGGGGCCTCCAGGGACCCAAAAAGTAAGGACACCCCACTGCCTGTCGCAACCACCTCAGCTATATCTGTGGTGAACTCGGTAATGCCCCCGCCCTCTTGCAGCCCTGGATGAAAAACTTTTTTTACAGCCTTCTGAACGAATGGGGCCCTTCATCTTTTCGACCAACATCTCTGAGGGTCCCTGGCCCAAGTAGCCAGGTGCCAAGCAGCTACAGCATTGCCTCCAGGCCAAAAAGCAAGAAGTGTGCTAAAAAGCCCCAGAAGAGCCCTGGCCAGTTTGGTTCAGTGGTTAGAGCGTCGGCCCGCAGGCCAGAGAGTCCAGGGTTCGGTTCCCACTAAGGGCGTGTGCCTCAGTTGCAGTTGATCCCCGGCCCCGGTTGGGATTGGGCAGGTGGCAGCCAGTTGATGTGTCTCTCTCACATCGAAGATAAATGCAAAAAAGTGTCCTCGGGTGAGTATTAAAAAAAAAAAAAAAGCCCAGAGGAGTTCCTGAGCCACATTTTGTCCACAGGAGGTCCAAAATGATACCAAACAAGATGTTACATTCATGGAAGTGACAGCTCCTCTCTTTCCATCGGTAAACGTTTCCTGGTTCCTGGCAGTTCATTTCTCCGTTTTCTGCCTTACTGTCCCCCAGTTACTGGTTTCCTCATAAAAGGGAAGGCGGTCTTGGTTCCCTAAGCTTGCTTGGAAGGAATGGTATACTGGTAGATGTTAAACCACAACAGCACAAAAGCCCTGATTTACATACAGCATTTGCTGATTTCTATGGTGGAAATACAGTCACGTGGCACATGACAACATTTGGATTAGCAATGAAATGCATATAAGACTGTCCCCAGCCCAGCCGGTGTGGCTCAGTGCTTGAGCATTGACCCATGCACAAGAGGTCACTGGTTTGATTCCTGGTCAGGGCACATGCCCAGGTTGTGGGCCTAATCCCCAGTGGGGGGCATGCAGGAGGCGGCCAATTGATGTTCTCTCTCATCAATGTTTCTATCTCTCTCTCCCTCTCACTTCCTCTCTCTCTAAAATCAATAAAGAAAAAAAAAAAAAAGACTGTTCCCATAAGATTATAGTGAGCTGAAAAACCCCATCACTTGGTGACATCACAGTGGTTATGATGTCACTGCACAAGGCATGGCTCACGTGTTTGTGCTGATGCTGGTGAAACAAACCTATGCTGCCAGACGTGTAAAGCGTAACACACACAATTGCTACCATCTAGGTTTATGTGAGTATAGTTGACCCTTGAATGGCACCAGCTTGAACTGTGCAGGTCCACTTTAAATGCAGATTTTCTTTTCAATAAATACAGTTGGCCCTCCGTAACTGCAGGGTCTGCATCCGCAGGCTTGACCAACCACGACTGAAAACATTATTTCTGCACTCCCAAATGCTGATTTCCAACCACGGATGGAATTTCTGATCTGTGGTTGGTTGAATCTGTGGATGGGAAGGGCCGACTGTAGAGTCAAAAGTTATACGTGGATTTTCAACCGTATGGGGGAGTCAAGGCCGTCAGAGCCCCTAACTCCTGAGTTGTTTGCCCACAACAAAATCGCCTAAGATGCATTTTTCTCAGACCGTATCCTCACTGTTAAATGGCTCATGACTGTATTCCCATCCTGGCTGATTTTGAGCTACCAACATGATGTAATGGATGAGAAGAGTAAAGAAGAAATGTTCGGCAGTGCACTATTTATTTTATAGCATTTCTATCATACAGATATAACAGACATAAATAGCTTCAAGAGCACAGATAAGAGTAAAAAATTTAGGAGGTGATGAGTTTGAGTATGTATTCCCTTTGTTTTTTTTTATTGTAAATATATATAATTTTTAATAATGGCCATGTTAATAACCAGTTCAAAAAATTCCTGAAAATTTAATAATCAACTCTTGTCACTGAGTGGGAGCTGGCCCCAGCACCCCGCTGCTGGTAACTGACTTCCTGAGATCCACGGCTGGGACTAGAGTGATGAGTGAGGCACAAAATTGAGGGGGATGCCAAAAAACTCAATAATCAAGATAAATAATATTTGATATTTAAAGATCAAAATTCCAGAGTAAAAAATCCACGATGAACAAAATATTAAATTTTTAAATAAATAGGTCAGTGGGAACTGTGAAGATGTGAGCCCGGAGCTGCGGGGGACTCTATTCTCCACCAGGTGAAGACACCTGTCTAATGTGGAAAAGAGAATTTAAGCTGGAAAGAGAGTCCTGAAGGAACTTGTTAAGGTCCCTGGGCAGCCCTGGGTCCTGACCTTACCAATTTGGTGTCTGAGCTCCTTTTTAGATTCTGCGAGTCACCCATTCTATTTCCAACAAGCTGGTTTCTGTTGCTTACAACCAAAATATTTACTCTGTGGTTTAGGAAATTCTGGTCAGAAATCAGAGGAGACTCCTTTTTATTTGCTAGCCCATACATTAATTAATTGGTTCCTTTTGGCTTATTATCTCAAAGTTTTAACCTCAACAGATAAGAATCAGTAACGTTTTTCAACAGTTTCTTAATTTTCTGTCCTCAGCAATAAAGCAGTAATATTGATTAATAATCAAATTAATTGACTTCCTTTTCAGCCCTCCTCCAGAAAAGTTTATTTTGTTTCTTTTGCTTCAAAAGTCTAAACCAGTGGTTCTCAACCTTCCTAATGCCATGACCCTTTAATACAGTTCCTCATGGTGTGGTGACCCCTGATCATAAAATTATTATTATTACTATTATTATTATTTTGTACGTGCCCCTAGCGGCTAGGGCCTAGCGGGAACTGAACCTGGGACTCTCTGGTCCTTAGGCTGATGCTCCAACCGCTGAGCCAAACCGGCCAGGGCCATAAAATTATTTTCATTGCTACTTCATAACTGTAATTTTGCTACTGTTATGAATCGTAATGTAAATATCTGATAGGCAGGATGTATTTTCATTGTCACAAACTGAACAGAATTAAAGCATAGTGATTAATCACAAAATAATATGTAATTATATATTGTGAAATATTTATTTCTAATTACTAATAAATGAAATTTTTTCTTGAAGCATGGTGTAGCATGGGTAACAGTCTTAATATAATAACAGTAAACTACATTGCTGCATTTTGCGACAGTATGCGTAAAAAGCCAACATCAGTGGGAAGGTTGAGATTGCTTCTTTCTCACCAGATCAGAAATTCTCCGGGCAGTCTTTGAAAGAGCACAACAAAGATCATCTTCCACAACAAGTCTACTTCTGTATTTAGACTTGACAATCAACAAGCTGGAAACCCTGTTTCACCAAGATATGTTGTTGGAAATGGAAGAAGAAGGTGCAACACAGTCTCAGACAGAACAGGATATGACTGCAAACACTTGATTCAGAATTTTGTAACTGGCATTGTAGAGAAATCAGTTCTCGCTGCATCGCTGTTAATAAGTTCAATGAACTTATTGTTCTGTCACTCATGTGCTGTCTCAGGAACATCTTCAACTTTGACTGTGAATGGGCTTCTGGCAAGTGCAAATGGGGTGTCAGGTAGATTTGGAAAGTACGATGAAAGTTCGTCTGCAAGCATGTGCAAGGGTTCTTTCACAGAAATTATCACCGTAATCCTTTTGTCTGGTTCAATGTCATGTTCCTCAAAGAAAGCAGATAAGGTAGGCACCATGTAAATTTTATTTCCATCCAATTTTTTTTTGCCAAAGCTACAGTTTCATTTGGAATGATCAGATCTTTTCAGACAAATCGAGGCATATTGCTTTTGGTCCCTGCAGTGATAAATTTAACTCATTCAAGATGGCAAAGATGTCAGCCAAGTAAGCTATTTTCTGCAGTTCACTTTTATTGCTGAAAAGTGCTTCGAACTGCGGTCTTGCTTTCTGATTAAAAAACGTTTTGAGTTCATCATGAAGCTCAAAAACACATTTCCATAAAACTTTTCCTGTTGACAACCATCTCACTTCAGTGTGAAATAGCAGAGCATTGTTCAGCACATCCAACTTGTTGCACAGCTGCGAAAACAGTCAAATTTTGAAGTGCTCACCTTTACAAAATTGACAGAGCTTATGACGTTTTTCATTACTTCTTATAACTCTTGTGACAGAGTCTTCATTGCTAATATTTGGCAATGAATCATACAGTGAGTTCCAATGACTTTTGGTGACTCATTCAGTACCAAACGCTGAAATCCAGATCAACATCCTAGCATAGTTGGAGCACCATCTGTGCAAACACCACAAACCTTTTCCCAATAAATCTTATGCTCTTTCAGAAATGAACCAACTGTGTCAAATACATCACATGCAGTAGTTGTCATTTCAAGAGCTTTGCAAAAAAGAAACTCATCTTTAAAGTCACCATCGTTAATATGCCTCACATAAACCAGTAACTGTGAACAGTTTGCAATGTCTGTAGATTCATCAAGCTGGATGCTAAATATTGGAAGTGGAGCAGATTTAATTTCCTGGATAACCTGATCAAGAATATCAGCAGAGAGAGACTTCCGGTCAAGATGGCGGCGTAGGTAAATGTGGTATCGCGTCCTCCCACCACCACATCAAAGTTACAACTAAACTACAGAACAACCATCTTTCAAAACCGCCTGATATTGAGCTGAATGGAAGTCCTACAACTACGGAATTAAAGAAGCAGCCACATCGAGACTGGTAGGAGGACAGAGGCAGAGAGGCTGGTCCCACACCCACGTGTGGCGGATAAAAATCAGGAGGACACCTCAGCTGGGAAGGTCCTCCCTGAGGACTGAGGGGTCCCCGTCACAAACCAGGCACCCTGCTCAGGGTTCCAGTGCCAGGAAGAGAAGTCCCCATCACTTCTGGCTGTAAAACCAGCGGGAACTGAGGCTCAGGGAGGCTGAAGCAGCTGAAGCCCTAGGCAGCTCCTCTTAAAGGGCCCGTGCACAGACTTATCAAACTCACTCCCTCTAAACTTGGAGGGGAGGCAGCTTGAGGGGCGCCAGAAACATACAGGGAAGAACTGAGCTATTTGGCACTGGAGTGAGGGCTGGAGAGGGGGCTTTCTCTGGGACAAACGTGCTATCAGAGGCCTTTGTTCCTTTGGTGAGCCCTTCCCTGGGACAGCAGACAGAAGCCATATCTGGGACTCCAGCAACCTGGGTCATAGTGTTTGCCCCGCCCTGGTGATTTCCTGAGGCCCCGCCCCATCCTACTTTCAAGCCCACCCAAGTTGTTGCCAGTTGCTTAACCATAGGATTGGCTTGTCTTGGATCCTGCTTCAGGTTTTCCTAAATTCTTTCAAACAAGCAGCATCTGGTCTCAGCGAGCCCCATACCTCTCATTAAGTAATACACTGAAACAAACACAGGGAGGCAGCCAAAATAAGGAGACAAAGAAACAGGTCCCAAATGAAAGAACAGCAAAAATCTCCAGGAAAAGAACTAAGCAAAATGGAGATAAGCAACCGAACAGATGCTGAGTTCAAAATACTGCTGATAAAGATGCTCAGTGAACTTAGTGAGAACCTCAGTGAACTTAGTGAGGGCCTCAAGAGCATAAAAAAGGACCAGTCAGAAATCATGGATGCACAGTTAGAATTGAAGGAGGCATTAACTGAAATAAATAATAATTTACACAGATTCAATAGTAGAGTAAGTAAAACCAAGAAGCAAACCATTGATTTGGAATCTAAGGAAGCAAAAAACACCCAATCAGAACAGCAAAAAGGAAAAAGAAGCCAAAAACATGAGGATAGTGTAAGGAGCCTCTGGGACAACTTCAAGCGTGCCAACATTCGCATCTTGGGGGTGCCAGAAGGAGAAGAGCGAGAACAAGAAATTGAAAACCTGTTTGAAACAATAATGGCAGAAAACTTTCCTAACTTGGTGAAGGAAACAGACATACAAGTCCAGGAAGCACAGAGAGTCCCAAACAAGATGAACTCCAAGAGGCCCACACCAAGAAACATCATCATCAAAATGCAAAAGGTTCAAGACAAAGAGAGAATCTTAAAAGCAGCAAGAGAAAAGCAGTTAGTTATCTACAAGGGAGTTCCCATAAGACTGTCAGCTGATTTCTCAAAGAAACTGAGTGGCAAGAAATATTCAGAGTGATGGAAAGCAAGAACCTACAACCAAGATTACTCTATCCTGCAAAGCTGTCATTTAGAATCGATGGCCATATAAAGAGTTTCCCAGACAAGAAAAAGTTAAAGGAGTTCGTCACCACCAAACCGCTATTATACAAAATGTTGAAGGGTCTTTTTGAAGAAAAAGATAAAATATATGAACAAACAAAATGGCAATGAATACATATCTATCAGCAATGGAATCTACAAACAAAATGAACAGACAGAACAGAAACATTCTCGTAGATACAGAGAACATTTTGTTGGTTGCCAGATGGGAGGGGGGTTGGGGGAATGGGTGAAAAGGGTGAAGGGATTAAGAAGAACAGCCCTGACTGGTTTGGTTCAGTGGTTAGAGCGTCGGCCTGCGGTCCTGAGAGACCCTGCTTCGGTTCCCGCTAAGGGCGCGTACCTCGGTTGCAGTTTGTCCCCGGCCCTGGTCGGTTGTGCGGGTGGCAGCCACTCGATGTGTTCCTTTCACATCAATGTTTCTCTCTCTCTCTCTGTTCCTCTCTCTCCCTCCCACTCTACCTGAACAAAAAATGGAAAAATGTCCTCGGGTGAGGATTAAAAAAAAAAAAGAAGAACAAATTCGTTGCTAGACTGACAAACCTCAAAGAGAAGGGGGTTGGGGGATGGGAAGAAATAAACCAAAGAACTTATATGCATAACCAATGGACACAGACAATAGTGTGGGAAAAGGCAGGAGTGGGGAGGAAGTGGGGTCAATGGGGAAAAATGAGGAACATCTGTAATACATTCAACAATAAAGATTTAAAAAAAAAGAATATCAGCAGACATGTCATCTATTCTTCTGCGGACAGTGTCGTTAGATAAGGAAATTGCACTCAATTTTGTAACAAATTCATCTTCGATCATAACTCAAAGAATGTCTTTGGCCACTGGCAACAGTAAATCCTCAGCAATGGTGGGAGGTTTCATAGCTCTGGCGATTTTAAGTGCCACCAAATATGAAGCTTCAACAGCTGCTATGTTTTGTTTGTGGTACCTGCCACCAGTGTCAAGTCTGGCTTTCTCGAGTCCATCATCTTTGCTTCTAAAATAGTTGGTATCCTTGCTGGCAAAGCTTGGATGCTTGCTATTAAAATGGCATTTTAGTTTGTTTGGCTTCATAGATTTGGCTGATAGAACTTCACAACAAATAATACATTGCGGGTTCTCAATTTGTGCTGTAGGTAAAACCATACTGTAAAAAAATCCTCACTATATTTTCTTTTCTTAACATTCTTCTCTACACAATCCATTGTCATGGGATGGTTTGCTAATGAAAATAATATATAACAATAGCTTTAATAATACAAAAGATGATACATGGCATAGTTTAGTTAATACAGTTCATTAAAGTTTCCTATAATTTACCATTCTGTGTTGTTTTTTTACATACCTGTTACTATCACAAGGGGGCAGTATTCACATCAGCCACAGCTGAATATAAAAAGACCAATCAGCATCCAGATTAAGTTCCCATGGTACAGATATATATTTTTTGCAGTAGTTGATGATTTTATAGTACATGATTTTACATTTAGCTAGTAATTATAATTCATGAAGTGTCGTTTTACCTCCAATACTGCTGCTTTCAACACAGTAGCTGCTTTTAACAGAGTAACTGCTTTCTACACAGTAGCTGCTCTCTACACATGTGTGACTGGTCTGCATAAGTACATTATGGCGCCAACCCTGTCACATACGCCTGTATGTGTATGGGGTGTATGTAATGGTGTTGGCGCAATGATGTCATCAAGCTGGGTATGTGGGACTATCTGCATGTGGGTGGACCCTCCTGGAGACGGATAGAGGAGCAGTGTCTCTAAGACCATCAGAAATATGTGTTTTCCAATGGTCTTAGGCAACCCCTATAAAAGGGTCATTCGAGCCCTGGCCGGTTTGGCTCAGCAGTTAGAGCGTCGGCCTGCGGTCCAGAGAGACCTGGGTTCGGTTCCCGCTAAGGGCATGTACCTTGGTTGCAGTTTGTCCCTGGCCCTGGTTGGTTGTGCAGGTGGCAGCCACTCAATGTGTCCCTTTCGCATCGATGTTTCTCTCTCTCTCTCTCTCTCTCTCTCTCTCTTCCTCTCTCTCCCTCCCACTCTATCTGAACAAAAAATGGAAAAATGTTCTCGGGTGAGGATAAAAAAAAAAAGGGGGTCGTTCAACCCCCAAAGGGGTTGTGACCCATAGGTTGAGAACCGCTGGTCTAAACTGTAGAGAACTCCTCCTGCCCTCTTAGAGGGGTGGACAAAGACAGAGAGGCAGGCACAGCTTGACCACTGCTCCCAAGAAGTGGGTTCTTAACTTCCTTTTGAAAAATCCCAATGATTAGATATAAATGGTTTCCAATACAAATGATCCTCCAATCACAACTTTATTAGAGGCACTGAAAAGTATTATACATATTAAATATTATCAAGTAACAAGCTAGTGTAATATCTTAGCATTTGGAGAAAAATATATAAACTTTGCAAAAAAGCTCTGTGCTTTTGATCCCTTGATTTCTTTTTACCTGAATGGGTCTTCTCTGTAGAAAGAAAAGGCCAAGCGTCCTAGCCGGTTTGGCTCAGCGGCTGGAACGTCGGCCTGCAGACCAGAGAGTGCCGGGTTCGGTTCCCACTAGGGGCACGTACAAAAGAAAAGGCCAAGCCACGTGGAATGATGTTCTTGGAACACTGGTGACAATTTCCCAAGCCTATCCCTTCACAGATGAAGGAAGGATGGTCATATGGTAAATGACTGGGAACCTTGGCTTGCAAGCACACATTTGTCCCAAAGGGCTGCTGGCACACCGTGGTGCCTCTCAAATTTTGAAAAGTTACCTTGCTTCCAGGGTTTACAATGATCCAGGTGGTGCACCTTTCACCAAACACTTAAAGTTATCAGTCAAAGCTTCTGTACAGAAATCTAGAGGACCGAAGGGAGTGGAAATTGCTTTAACCTGGGAGCCTCTGCCTGGACATATTGGCTGCTATTGGCCTCACTGGCTGCTGACCTAAGAGATGCTGTATAGGCATCTTTGGGGGACCTAGGGCTATCTAGGAGGGACCCTGGGGAGAAGGAGACAGGTGGTATGGCAGTACACCAGGCAGAGGTGGCCTCTGCCCAGGTGTAGTACATGACCCATCATTTCTTCCTGACCTGCTACTCTAGCCAAACAGGTGTGCAGGGCTTCAGGCAGCCCCATGTTAAAACCCAAACCCTGCCTAATGCAACCACATGTGACAGGTAGGACAAGGACTGAACCAACTCTTGATTCCCAAACATCCTTAGATTTCACCTCTGACCCATACTCCTCACCTGAAGATGAAGCCATCTTGATGATGCTGGTGGTTATTGTCGCCTTCTCAGGGTACTTGAGCTCCTGCTCAAGCCCAGCTACAGCAACATCTTATTAATATCTTCTCCCTCCATGAGTTTCTTAGATGCCATATTTCCATCCTTAACTCTTAGCTCTCTTCTGGTTTTGGAGGACATGGGTCAAAGGTCCTTAAAATACAAAGTCACTTGTTGAGTACTCACTAGCTACAGTGAATCAATTAGCTACTCAGAGTATCTATGTGGCCATACCTCCTACCAGCTACGAGATTATTCAGGCTACTCACTGTTACCAAATTCACATACGACTCAAATCCATATAGGACACACTGCACTTCTCAGCTTAGACTCCCTCATTCCATCTCACTTATGCAATTTCTTTTACTCCTGGCCTCCAGTGACATACTGTGAGAACTACAGGCCAGCTGGGGTCTCCCACACCTGAGATATGATCAGGCCCTCCTCCAGCTCAGCGCCTACCCATTTGTGCCACTACCTGGAGTCCTTCGAGTGTTCTGAAGGGTCACTAACTCAGAGTGTTCTGACTCTTCCTACAACTTTCCCTGTGAATCGAATTAATCTTTAACTGTCCCCTGTTCTCTCTGACCCACTGAGATGCTGCCCCAACCCCATAGCCTTGTGCCAGAACAGAGAACCTGGGGTGGAGAACCAAATGGTAAAATGAGAGCTGCTGGACTCTCAATGATGCCATGGACAGATAAGTCCCTAGATTACTGGCAAAGGTTCAGCCCAGGGAAACAGACATGGGAAACCACATCTCACTTCTGGAATATACTTAAAGAGAGTCAAGTTTTCCATCAGGTGAAACCCATTCTACCTATTGAAGAAGATGGGTGGGGGGAGAGAGATACTAGATCAGTGCCTGTATTTGTAACTATTCTCTGTCCATCTGTGACCTGGGCCAGTGATGTTCCATAAAATGCTCCCTCCCTTATGTACCATGGCCACATGGAATTTCTGCATGTGTTTTATTAGATCTCACCTGAACTCTGCTGTAGACCCTTCATTTTTTGGATTGATTATTTCTCTCTAGCTAGTCCCATGGATTAACTGTTTAGACCATTGATTTCCAAGGCCACCTTGCCTAGGATGTGTGTGGGAGCCTGCCCCAACTTCTCTTGGATCCAACTTTGGCTCTTAAGACCTCAGCATGGCCCTGGCTGGTTTGGCTTAGCAGTTAGAGCGTCGGCCCATGGACCAGAGAGTCCTGGGTTTGGTTCCCGCTAAGGGCATGTAACTCGGTTGCAGCTTGTCCCTGGCCCCAGCTGGGGTTGTGTGGGTGGCAACCACTCGATGTGTCTCTCTCACGTCGATGTTTCTCTCTCTCTCCCTTCTGCTCTATCTGAAGATAAATGCAAAAAAAAAAAAAAAAAGACCTCAGTATGAATCAGAGCCCTGGGCCCCTTATTCATTTGGAAGAAAAGGGTGTTTGTCAGAGTGTTGATTTAGAAGTGCCTATAGAAATTGTCTGGTTCTTGTGCTTATGAGAAAAGTCTAAGTTGGAGATAAATACTTGGGGGTCACTAATGCATTAGAGGTGGTGGAAGAAGCCACAAGTGTGAATAAGTTGCTCAGGTAGCATGAGCTGCATGAGAAAAGAATAAAGGATGAAGCCTTGAGAAGACCAAGAGGAAAGGGTCAGGCAGAGGCGCCTGCAAAGAAGAGTGAGCAACTGGAGAGACTAGTAAAACTAGGAGACAGAAGCTCCGCGGAAACTTCAGAGAAGGAGGCAGGAGTCTGCAGTGTCAAATGCAGTTGAGAAGTCTTGTAAAATGCAGTCTGAATTAGATTCAACAAGTGGGCAGTCGCTGGGGACCTTAGGACTAGCCCCTTCAGTGGTCTGGTTGGAACAAAAGCAGGGTGAATTATATGCTATGCTCTGCAGCACAAAGAACGCTGGATACCAAAGAAGGATCTCTGCTTATTGATGACTGGCTATCCTCACTGCCTTCTGTTTCCATTTAGCGGACACACCCCAATACATCGCTAGTCTGGATCAATACAGTAGTTTGAGATCTATTTCAGTACCATAAAAACTACCAACGTTTTTTCTGGGTTCATATATAGTACTATCTCAGTTTACCTTGAGGTTTTGAGTTTGCAAGTTGATAAACACATTACTTGGTTCAACATAATATAAATTTAGCTTTTCATGGCGATTTTAGTTCCACATCACTGATTCCAATGATAATAACCAGCTGGGGTGAGCAGCAGCCTCAGCCTTACGCTCTCCATCCAGACACAGTCACCTCTACTTCCTATCACCTGGTCTGATTTTTCTTAAGCTTGGTTAGCTTTATTCATTTGTTCACTAATTTGTTGCCCCCCCTTCTCTCTTCAAAGGTTTAATTAATGAACAAAACAGTTACTCCATACCTTGATACCATGCTTTCACGTTTACTTACAATGCACCGTCCATCACATCTCACAACACCTGCAAGAAATACGCTGTAAGAGCAGTGGCGAGGCGCCCCCTGTCGGGCACCTGGAGCACTGCAACTCCCACCCGTCCCGAGCTTCTGAGGGGCACGAGGGGGTGAGTGCCAGCGCAAAGCTTTCTGGGAAATGTCTTGGGTTGTTAGAACTACAAATCCCGGTAGGCACCGCGCGGCAGGCCGAAAGATGAGAGCGCCGTGGTAATTCTGAATCTTGTTTGTCAGTGCCCTTGGGAATGCTGCACAGATCTGACTCAGTATTCACAAGAGGCTTTGGGGAAATGTCACAGTTATTCTGCCAGGTGCACACGAGCAGACTTGAGTTCCGCAGCTTCCCCAGACTTGCTCGACGTGGCGAATCTGCCGTTGCGGTGCAGCGGCTAGGCGCGCAAGGCCCCAACGCGAAGCTTGTGGAATCTGCTGTGGGAAGAACGACGCCAGGGTTTCTTGGGCAACGGCAGCCATGGCGGCCGCTGCCCCTCGTGCCCGTGGCTCCGCGCCCGAGGCGGCGGGCTCCGCCGAAGCCCCGCTGCAGTACAGCCTTCTTCTGCAGTACCTGGTGGGTGACAAGCGCCAGCCCCGGCTCCTGGAGCCTGGGAGCCTGGGCGGCATCCCGAGTCCGTCCAAGAGTGAGGAGCAGAAGATGATCGAGAGGGCGATGGAGAGCTGCGCCTTCAAGGCAGCGCTGGCCTGCGTGGGAGGTGAGGCCAGGCGAGGGGGCCCCTGGGAGGCTGAGGGTTTGGGTCGCAGCGGGATCCTCTGCCAAGACCACGCTCCGGGCCTGGGAGGCGAGAGGCCCGCGGGCGTCGACCTTGGCCGCGTCCCGGCTCGCCCAGTGGAAATTGGGTCAGAGAACCGGTGCCGTGGGTCGGGGCCTGGACCTTATAAGACGGTGGACTTCGTTCATCATTCATTCAATCACATTTAAATAATCATCGTTTCAATAAATTGTCGCTGCGCAGCGGTCCCGGGCCGCTGTGGAGGGACAGGGTTGGAGCCGAGAGCCGAGCGCTCACGAAGCCGCCGTTCTTGTGTTTGTATGTGGAAGGGTGTCTGGCGGAAGAAGGCTGCGGAACTGCGAACAGCAAGTGCAAAGGTCTGGCGGGAGCCGGCTTGATGTTCGGAAACAGAAAGGCCATCGAGGCCAGTGTGACGAGACAGCAGTGAGCAAAGGGGAAAGAAGGCTGGACCCGGGTTTCTAAAACAGACAGACAAGCAACACAGACACCTTTTTGAGGATTTGAGAATGTACAGTGCCCCTTCTGTGTTCAGGGTAAAGAGATTGCCTACATCTCATCGAGAATAACAGAAAAACGAATATAGTGAGAGTGCAAATGTGAAGTCTAGGAGAAAGAAAGAACGCTTGCGGGGGGTGGGGGCACAAAAGGAGGTGAGACTGGGGATGTCTTGAGGGATTGAGAGAGTGAGGATGGACAGAGGAAAAGATGTTATTTCAAATTGGGGTGGAGTAGGGGATTTGGGCTTTTTGCCTATAGGCATTAGGACACTAATTGGTGCTTTTGGAGGAGAGTAACAAGTGGTAATGAGCACGACTCAGGATGGAGTGCGGTGAAGGAAAGGGAAGTGTGGATAGGGAGACCATGTAGGAAATTTGCTAGACTGAAGGTTCACCAGGCATGGACCAGGTGATTCATCACTGTGCTCAACGCTGACGACCCTGATGTATCATTTACTTATTTGTTGAAAGGAATGAGTCTTTGTAGTGCTCCAGGGTGGAAGCGATACAGGCTCTCCACTAGGCTGATAATTGTGGACAGGGGGTTGTAGGGGGAAGCAAAGAAACAGTCAGAAATGCCCCTGAGGTTTGTAGCTGGAGTTACTGGAAAGAAGGAGCCATAAGCAAGAAAATCTGGAGAGGGGGTGCCCATGATTTAATTGTACATATACAGTCGACTCTAGAACAAGACAGCTTTGAACTGTGTGAGCCCATTTATACACGGATGTTTTTCAATAAATACCTGTATTGTTTTCAATTCTCTGTTGGGAATCCATGGATGTGGTCAACTTACTATATGCATTGATCTATACTATTTTATATAGGGAACCTGAGCACCTGTGGACTTTTGTATTCATGGGGGTCCTGGAACCACTCCCCCCCCCCACACACACACACCAGATAACAGGGGAATAACTACATTTTTTTTCCCAAGGGTAAAAGTTTTATTTTTGAGGAACTTCATGCTTCATGTTTTCAAAGAGAGTCACATAAGAAAGCAAAAATGTTATTCTCATCCTAGAAATAAATAAGGGCATAAATCTTCTAAATCACAACACTTGGAAATTTAGCACCAGCAGAAAGGGGGAAAAAAGCATTTTCTATGTATTTCGGATTTCTTTGGTTGGAGTTCTCCCTACGTGGTATTAATATTTCTTTTATTTTTTAAATATGTTTTTATTGATTATAGAGGGAGAATAAGGAAGAGGGATATATAGAGAGAAACACTGATTGGCTGCCTCCTGCACACCCCCTGCTGGGGATCAAACCTGCATCCTGGATATGTGCCCTGATGGGGAATTGAACCAGCGACCTCTCAGTGCATGGGACGACGCTCAACCAACTGAGCCACACTGGCCAGGACAATAGTTCTTTCAATTCATATTACCAAAACAGTAAAAACTAGGAAAAATATATAAATCTAATGGTTGCTGAAACTGGGGAGGTTGCTCTCTTCCGTGCGGGCATTCCTGGAAACATTGGCTGACGTTCTCCTTCTGCACTTGTTTTGTAAAGAATAATCGTAAACATTCCAATGTCCATATCTTGGTTATTAGTCTTTCACTTTATTGCTTGGATGTTTCTTTGGTGTTGGTAAGGTTGTGGTCTGCTTTTTGCTTTATATTTTGAATGGTCATTATTCTTTAGGTCACCTGCTAATGGTGAAGGTGCCTGGGGAGCCTGGTGTTACTACTCAGCACTGCTCTGCTGGGTGGTGGGTGCAGGGTTCTCAGATGGCACTTCATCTGCCTTGGTGTCTTTGCCATATTGTGAAGGAGCATTAGGTGGACGGGGTTGACGTGGATAGATATAGAGACGTCGATATCCATGGGGAGCAGATGGCTGGTTTGGATCATAGGTCGCTTGTTGATTCTCTGTCTTCAGCCTCTCCCATAGCTGGGGCAGGTTGTGGGCGCCGAGGAGGTCCCTCTGGTACCTTGGATAGTAAGTTGGATTTCAGTGAACCAGTTCCTGAAGCTGTGCTCCCTCTGGCGCTCCATCCTTTACTCTCCAGTCTCACCAGATTGCATTCTGCTGAGATGGGGAAAGACCTGTGAGACGGTCAAAAGTCTGTTCCACTTGGTAAAGTGGAACTGTCACCACTACTGAGGGCAATACTGGGGGTGGCACAACCAACTCAGCCCCAGAGAACTGCCGGGAGGGAGGTCAAATCCTCACTGTTGCTGCTCCCTTCCACCACCTCCCCCAGTGTGATTACTGGGAGGCCCACAGCATCTGCCATAGTGGCCACATCTGTACTGGCACCGATCAGCAGCATGACGGCCCTCTTCTAAAGGACTCCATCTGGGCCAGTCACATTGGCTGCTTCACACCCTTCTCTCCTCCAGCCACATCCGACTACAGTCCCTCCATCTCCTACACTGTGCAGATATTTCTGTGGGCTATTCTTGGTGGCACTCATCTTCTTTGGTGTCATTTCGATTTATACATTCATATCCATTTCTGATGCTGACCCATTTGACAGAGCCAAGGACTTTGGTGCCGAGAACTTTTCTCTCTGCTTCTTTACTGCAGGTGGGGGCTGAAGAGGCAGGGGCAGCATCCCCACCAGGGTTCCCTACAGGAGGGCACCCACCAGGCTCTTGGGCTTGGGATGGGGTCTCATGGTGGAGGCAGCTGGAGTTCCCCAGCTTCGTGCTCACTCTTGGGCTCCTCGCTGGATCTTACTCGGGACAGCTCTTTTTGGGGAGCCAGAAGTTATATGTGGATATTTTACTATGGGGGACTTGGTACCACTAATCCTTGCATTGTTCAAGGGTCAACTGTATTGACCTTGAGGTGATGAGAGGACACCCATATGGAAATGTCCAGCGGGCTCAGGAAGGTCAGATGCGGACAGCAGTGTGGTGTTTGCCATTTGGTAGCTTTGTGACTTTAGGGAAGTTACTTAACCTCTCTGAGCCTCAGTTTTTTCAGCTGCAGAAAGGAGAGAATAATAACATCTACCTCAGGATTATTGTGAATAAATTGGAACGTAGTATTTACTAAATGACTGTTATGAATGTTACCATTGTTAAGGGGGTGATTTGCAAAGTTGGTAGCTGAACTGATTACACGTGAGAGAGTGTAGAGAGAGAACAGAGGTTTAAAGTCTGAATCTTCAGGAATATTAGAAAATGAAATGAGGAAGAAATCCAAGAGGAGACAGAGGAAGCTGTCAACTAGATCCTGGGTTGTGTACTATGGAAACCAGGCATGTAAAGAGTTTGGGTGGCAATGGGGGTGGGGTGTCCTCTTCACTGGTGGCCACCCAGAAGGTGCTATTTGAATATAACCCATTACAATAATTCAGAAAACATGCCAAAGAAATCTTTACCTCTGCTTGTTTTTAGGATTTGTCTTGGGAGGTGCATTTGGGGTATTCACCGCTGGCATCGATACCAATGTGGGCTTTGACCCTAAGGATCCTTACCGTACTCCAACGGCAAAAGAAGTTCTGAAAGACATGGGGCAGAGAGGAATGTCCTACGCCAAAAATTTTGCCATTGTGGGCGCCATGTTTTCTTGCACTGAGTGTTTGGTAGAATCTGTAAGTGTCTCTGAAGAAAGCTTTGCCTGCTGCCATCTTACTACTTCTGAGGAGAAGTGCTCCTAATGTTATCAGAAAGCAGATCAGAAATATCTGATACTCGCTAGATTGAATTGCCCCTAATGTAAACTTTGTGTGTTTATGATTTGGGTGTGCATGATTCTTTACTTCTTTTTGTAGGCTAGAAGTTGGTTAAGGATTTTAAAAAATGTTTTTTTTTCTTTATTGATTTTAGCGAGAGAGAAAAGGGGAGGGAGAAAGAGATGGAAACATCGATGAGAGAGAACATCAGTTGGCCACCTCCTGCATGTCCCCCTCTGGGGATCGGGCCCACAACCTGGGCATGTGCCCTGACCGGGAATCTAACCGGCGACCTCTTGGTGCTTGGGTCGACACTCAACCACTGGGCCACACTCGTCGGACTGGTTAATGATTTTAAACACAAGATGTATTGGGGAACCAGAGGAGAGATTTTGATTACTTCTCAAATGCTGCCTTTGGTTTCGGTGCTCTGTGCCGGAAGCATCTAGGAATACATTCACATTTTAGGAACTATACTTTTGAAAGAGAAAAAGATTAGGTTTCCTTTGGGGAGGGACTAAAGTAGCCAGCTAGAGACCCTGTGCTTTTCCCCCTTGGTCGTTTGCCTGTCCTGTTTCTTCAGCTCTAAACTGCACTTCTCCGCCCACAGTACCGGGGAAGGTCCGATTGGAAGAACAGTGTCATTAGTGGCTGCATCACTGGAGGGGCCATTGGTTTCAGAGGTTAGTGAACAACTCTCGAGAGGTTTTCTTTGTGGCCTTGGACAGCGTGCTGAAGTTGACATTTCTAAACACACGAGTGTTCCAGGGACAGCCTAAGGCATATGTGGACACTTGATATTCTTCCCTTCTGACAAATTAATCACATTTGCTTATGTATCAACTCAATTTTAGAAACTTCAGGATTTCTTATCTTTGGCACTATTGACTTTTTTTTTTGTTTTTTAATCCTCACCCGAGGAGATTTTTCCACTTTTTGTTCAGATAGAGTGGGAGGGAGAGAGAGGAAGAGAGAGAAACATCGACGTGAAAGGGACACATCGAGCGGCTGCCACCCGCACAACCCAACCAGGGCCGGGGACAAACTGCAACCGAGGTACGTGCCCTTAGTGGGAACCGAACCCGGGACTCTCTGATCCGCAGGCTGACGCTCTAACCGCTGAGCCAAACCGGCCAGGGCACTCTTGACATTTTGGACCAGATGAATCTTTGCTTGGGGAGAGGGGTGTTGTCCGAGTACTTAAGGATGTTTAGCAGCATCCCTGGCCTCTACCCACTAGATGCAGTAGCAGTCCTTAGTTGTGAGAACTAAGTGTCTCCAGACATCACCGAGGGTTCCCTGGGGTCAAAATTGCTCCCAAATAAGAACCACTGGTAGATCTAGATCTATCTTAGGGGAAAAAAAAAAAACCTGCCTCCAAGTTGGAAATGTGGGGAGAAGTTCCTCACAGTAAGTAATTCCTGTTGTGTGTTACATGCAGACTGGCATGGAGGCGTAGCTAGGTCCCAGTCAGCCCCAGAAAGCCCGTCTGTCCTCACGTCATGCTGACCGTCAGCTTCCTGCCTTTCCAGTATTTAGACATTTTTCTTAATTATACTGTACAGTTGTCAGTTTTACTTTTGTGTATAAATTATCACAGTAATGTCTTTCTGCAGTTGAGGATTCTTAGAATTCTACCCATGGAAAGCCAAATGTAGGTATTCAAGTGATGTTGGATTATCAGCTGTTTACAACAGAGAAAGAAACCAGTTCCCTGCCACTGCTCCCTGTGGGCAGTCCCATCGAGTGTGATGCCGGGGTCAGTGACTTGGCTTTCCTAACAGTGTCCATTGCTAGGCCACTCTATCTCCTGTGCCCTGACTTACCAAAGCAAAAAGCCTGGTTTCTCATTTTCTGAGAGGCAGGATGATTTGCTATCATTAAAAACCTGCTTTTGCTCCTCAAACAGCCATTCATGATTTAGCGGGTAACTTTTCCTTTGGTCTTCCCATCACTCAGCTTTGTCAGGGCCTTTGAGAAGCTCAGCTCCCTCTAGGACTGCTTTGATCACCTTCCCAGGAATTTATTTCATAAACAAGTCAGAGTAACAGGCCATATGCTTTCACTTGGTTCCAAGGGCTGGTTTTCTTAACCGGTTTCCTGCCTGTGAGGGGCTATTTTCATGAGACTGGAAATAGTAATTCTTTGGAATGAGAAAAGTTAAATGAATGTATGGTTTAGCCAAAGCACACTGGATTAGATCATGTACAGGGCTTCATTGAAGTTTTACAGATCTCTGACAGGTTGAATGACTTAGACCGCTTAAGCCAGTTTCTTTGCATCTGTGGGTGTGCAGACGTTTTGTGCGTGCAGTCTGGCCCAGCATGTGTCACCACAGGTAATGTCATTTCTGTTTGCTTTGCAGCTGGCTTAAAGGCGGGGGTCATTGGCTGTGGAGGTTTTGCTGCTTTCTCTGCTGCCATCGATTATTATCTACGGTGAGAGCGATTGCCTCCGGGAAGGACACCGGCCCGGACCAGAGCTGTTCTGTGGAGGGCATTTCTGCACCGCTCCAGGGCACTGGCTTCCGACACTGAAGACATTCGTTTTCCCTCATATAGTTGATATTGTGGGGGAGCCGCCTGGCCATTGCGCCTCCAGCCGCTGAGCAGCCCTTTCTGCTCCTGGACTCCAGCCAGGCTGTGTGGGATGTGCCGTGCCAGCCTCTCTCCGGCAGATTAGGAGTCAGTGTGTTGACTTGTAGAAATGAAGCTCCACAGAGATTCGGTCCTGACCACACCTGGGCCTCTGGTGGGTACTGTGGGAACAGGTGACTTGACAGACCCAGGAAGCTGCGCCTTGGAACTCCGCGGTCATCATCTCACGTATCAGGACAGGGCGGAGTGAATGCATGTCTTCTGGCCAGTTACGTCATTTTGTTTAGCATTCTGCTATCCTTGTTAAAAAATATATTTATAGTACAGTTTAAATGGTTTATTTTTATTTTCAAATTCCACAGTTCCCCAAAATGGTGCCAGGTGGCCCAATGATTGAACATTCAAAGAGAAAAATTGAGAAAGCTCCTGAGAAGTCTGGGATCGTTAGACTCTCAGGGTTGGAGAGGGCTGTTATCCTCACCGAGACTGTTACATTGGCCAGGGCCTTCCACCCAAGCAGCCCGCCCAGCTGCTCCTAGGATGCACTGAAATCCATGTGTACAGCTGCTGCCCCACCCCGCCCCCCGCGCTCTGAGCACTGGCCTAGGCCCAGCTCGAGAACAGGAG
Organism: Molossus molossus; assembly: GCF_014108415.1. Classification (NCBI taxonomy): domain Eukaryota; kingdom Metazoa; phylum Chordata; class Mammalia; order Chiroptera; family Molossidae; genus Molossus; species Molossus molossus. Next base: position 41,377,331 of record NW_023425354.1, on the reverse strand, counting down.
AGTCCTGCTATCTTCATCCTGGTGACTAATCAGCAGGTACTGGGTAAAATCAGCCATTACTGAGGGGCTGTTCTCCACTGCCCTTGTTCCCTGGTATGTGCTCTTTAGTTTTAACATAGTAGTGTTTTTGACTTGACCTGGTAGCCCTTGTCTTTGACAATAGAAGCTCAGCCTGGTAGACCCCCCCAAAAAAGCCTTTTATGATTGGGGTTTGCCCTGGATTCTGGTGCACACTGGTGGCAAGAAGAAGCTGATGAACTCAGGCTTTTGCTCTTGGGGGCAGGCAGGTAGGCTCGGTGGGGGACGTGCAGTCCTGGCCGCCTTTAGCCAGTGGTAACGTCCTTTTCTACTGTACAGTAACTCCTTTGCCTTTTTGCTTTCTTTCCCCTTGGCTCGCTGTCTTCTAGCCCACCCACCCTTAAGCAGAGTTCAAAGACTCAGCTGGAACATCCAGGCGTCCCGAATGTGTATTTGTATGTGAGTGATAATGTCAAACCCAGCTGGTAACACCTTCCTCTGGCCATGTCTGCTGTTTCCTTTGGAATGAGTGAGCTAGTGCACAGAGCTCATGTCCTTCTATGGTGAATTCTATAGAATGCCCGTCCCTGTCTCACAGGCATGACGCGTCACTGCTGCTACGCTGTCTGGAGATTCTTCAGAGGTCTGAGGACACATTTAGAATTGTTTTCTACACTGTCCCTAAATGTCACCTATAAGCACTTCAAGAGCAAAAGCACCTGGCACAGTCCTAGGATGCCCCGCATCTTCTACCAGCCAGTCTAGTGCGTGGGGTTAGATACACTGAACGACCGAATACAAGACAAACTGCTCTCTTGACCGCCTTGGAAAAGACGAGCCCTGGGGCTGTTGGTAGCCATCAGTTCAATAAACGAAGCATTGTCCACACCGGCTATTCAATCGAGAGAGGAGATGAATAGTTTCCTGTTTTAGATGGCTAAGGAGTCAGTATGACCTCATAAACCAAACACCAATTTTCAGACATCTGTTCCTGATCTCCAGAATAAACACAGTGTCCAATGGCGTGGGCTGGTGGGAGCCTACATAAACCCCACGGGCTCTCCTAGAGGGAGGCTGAGCCCTCTAGGGGATCCAGCCTCTCTGCAAGCAGATTAGGCCTACAGGCTGCCCCGAAGATGAGCCACATCCCAGGAAAACGTAGAGGGAAGTTTACATAAAATAAGAAGCCTCCACATGAACGAACAAGCTCCTGCCATCTCTGAGGCGTATTGACGGCCAGGTCCCTGCAGGGCGTTTGTTCATGAGCTAGCTGCTGGCTGACCTGGAGGCCTTTGTGAAGAGCAAGAAGGCCTGGGCTCCCCTCAAACTGCCCCAGTTCCCCTGGCCCAGAGGGAAGCTCAAGGGGAGTTAACTGCAGATTCACACCTGGATGCAGCTTGAAGTATTCAATACTTAGATTGCTGGTCTTCCCTGGGCCCCTGAGAACACAAATGTCCGCACCACGGGACCGAGTTGTGTGCAAATGTTGGGGCTTTGCATTTTTTTTTATTAACATTTTCTTCTCACGTGGTTTACATCAATTTATAATAATCTACATAAGTTGAAACAGAACATAGACAAAAAAATATATCCTTACCAACTTATTAAAGTCAAATATTAATGAAGAGTCCCATCTCACCTGTATCGGCAAAAACCGGCAGCCCATGGTCATTGCCAGCAAGGACAGGCCAACTGGGAGTCCTGGAGCCTGTGTGCTGAGCCTGTTGGCACAGCCTGCCCGGCTGGGCACTGGCTGGGGTCCTGGGCTGCACAGCCCGTCTCGCAGGAGAACCCACGGGCTATTTCCTTGGTACAGCTTAGTCCAGGTCTGGTACCTGCCCTCCCCACTCTGGGGGTAGAGTTTATAAATAGCGAGCCTGTTGCGTTTCTCCGCCCTTCTGGCCTTCCTCCCATTCTCACTCTGCCTAAGCAAGCTTGGGGCTGCAGCAAGGAGCTACCTGATGCTGAGAAGTGAACATCCCTTGTCTTGGGAAGGTGGGAGGCAGCATTTTTGGCTGTAATTATGCTGGGATCGTTAGACTCAAGTTCTTTCCCCATTTCCTGTCCCAGGGACCAGGGCTCCTGGCTAAGCCGCTAGCAGGTAGCCAGCTCAGTGGTCAGCCTTTCCCTCCTCTTGGGCATCTCTTTCCTGTGATGTGCACAGAATGTGTACCGTTCTGCCCAAGACTGGACAACAGGTGTAAACAGGACCAGAAAGGCCCAGCTTCTCACGGTGCAAGGGCTACAGTTTAGGGCCTGCAAACCCTTCTTTAAAACTCAGCCCTGAGCTCAAGCTGTGGGAGCTGCTCTCTCCAATCCTGAGACCTGGAATTGACTCTGCCAGAGAGCCCGGGGCCTGTACTCCAGCTCCGCCCCTGCAGCCCGGGAGCGCCTGCCCTGCCCGGCCAGCCACCACAGCCGGCAGCCACTGCCCACATGGGGAGAAACAGGAGTATCGGGATACTTCTCACTCCTTTCCAGACTGAGCAGTGGGTCTCAGAGTTGGGACCGGAACCTGCTGACCCCCGACGCTGGAGTAAAGCGCCAACAATGAGGGTCTCCAACAAAACCCATCCCCACAGAGGCAGGTGCCTCCTCATCCCTCCCCAGCTGCTTGTTTCCGGAGTTCACCCGAAAGGCTGCGTCTGGAAGCCGTGGTGGGAGGCAGCACCAAGCCGGCTGCTGCTGGACTGTCTGCCTTTCCCAGGCCCTGGGTCACACGGGGCTGCCCTGTGGCAGTGCTTGGCTGTGGAGAATGGAAAATCTAAGGCAAAGGTACCACGAGGTACGTGACGTGCCGGAAGGGCCAGTCTCCTGGACGGAGCCTGCCTATGTCCGGACACCTGCTTCTGCCACATCAGCTGCCCCCCTGGAGGCCTCGCTCCACTAGAACAGCCACCACAACACCTTGCTGCTGACGGCCGCGCCCCCGACTCAGGACCCCAGCGCTCAGCCAGTGCTGCTGCCTCCGTGGCCACCTCTCCCGCCTCCGCGGTTCTTTCCCGACCCTCTGGCTATGTCGATAGCAGGTCACTTGTGAGTCTTTACACCCAAAGGAAATAAAACACCAGGGAAAAGGAACTGAAAAGCAGGAGGAGGAAGTCAGGAATGCCTCACTGGTAGGCCGGAGACAGAACAGATATACCCCAGAAATGGAGATTCTTGGGCGGAAAATTCCAGAAATCCACTCTCCAGCTCTGTGCTGAGCTGAGGATTAGTGTGAGTCTGTCTCCTTGTCCGACATGGGCGCAGGCAGCAAAGCGAAGGAGGTGTGCTTCCACGGGGACGGCAGCCTCTGCCGGCCACCGCGGCCACCGCCGCCCGGGCCTCCCCTGAACTTCCGAGGTGGTGGAGCGAGGGCCACGGCTGCACACGCATGCGGGCAGGCTGGGGGGCGTGGAGAAACCCGCGGGGAGGCCGCCAGGAGACTGCAGTCGGGGAGCAGGGCCAGAGGATGAGCCGGCAGCAGTGACAGCGCCCAGTAAAAGCCCTCGGACTGGACGCAGGAGGAGTGTCGGAGGAAATGAAAGCGCAAAGCTGGCCGTCTCTGTGCCCACACCGGTCAGTCACTACCTTTTCTGCATGACAGACAGACATAAAACAATTCCCGAACAGCATGGAGCATTAGACGCAACTGGAGGTACAGAGGGCCGGAGCCCAGGGCGTGGCGGTGAGGCTGGGGGCCGGGTCAGCTGGCTTTGTACAAAGTGGCACAAAAGATGCATATATTCCAGTTCTTGGACGTCTGCTGGGCTTGGGAGTTTTCTATTGTAGTCTTTCAAGTCTGTGTTGGGTCCCCTGGCTGGAGAGGCTGGCTCAGCCACCCCCACAGCTGCTCCCACCCGGGGCTACACATCGGTGGAGAAATACAGTGTGTTCCGCTTCAGTTCTGCGAAGGAAATGGGGGGGTGCTGCAGGTAGTAGAGGAGGACCTGGACCTGTGGGGAGACAGAGGAGACTGAGGTGGGGTCCCTGTCCTCGTGGCCTGCCTCTGATCTGTTGAGAAGAAATGGGCCCCGGGCTGGGGTCACATCTGTGTTGCTTTCTTTCTTCCCTTTCAGGCTGGCTCCTCACTTCCCCTTCCTCCGCAGCCCAGGTGCACCTGCCCATTTTCAGCAGTAGAGGGCGCTGCAGGGCAGAGGGTGAGGAGCCTGGGGCCACTTCCCAACCCGCCTCCAGAGCTTGGCTTTGGCTTGGCATCCTGCCTCAGCCGGGACCCTGCTCCGGGTTTCGCAGGGATTCCAAGGAAGCTTTCTGACCCAGGGGCAATCCTCGGCTTCCACGCAGAGGACAAGGTCCCCAGCCTGTCCCTACACCCCTGGGCTTCCTTTCTGAGACAGGCCGCAGCCAGCTCCTGGGCCTCTGGTCTGGGAGGGGCAGGACTGTCCAAAGCCCTGTCACCCTGGTGACAGCCTAGGCACTCAGGAGCGAAGAGGTGAGGGACTCGGAGCTGTCCTCTCCCACCCCTCAGGGGTCGTCGCCCCCCTGCCAGCGCAGGCACAGTGTGGGAGTACCTGTGCCATGACATCGTGGGACCAGATGTCTGCCGCCGACGTGAGGTGTGCTTTGCTCTCCACCTCTGAGGGTCTCAGTAACGTGGGGCCAAACACGGTAGCCAGGTTGTGAAGGGACATTTTGTTGACGGGTTCCTTCTCAGCAACCCTGCAGGGGAGGGGAGGGGGAAAAGGTCGTTTCTCAGCAGCTACTTGGAGCGCCAGACGCTTGGCCTTTGGGATAAGAGCTCCTGGGAGGGCTCCTGGGAGGCGGTTCCTAGACGTCCTCCCCTAAGGGTACAGGCCTCTTGGTAGGGGAGCAACTGAGCCAAGGGACCAAGTCCCCAGCTGTGTCCCAGCATGTTCCTGTAACGTTCCCAGCTCCGGGGTCAGCGCCAGAAGGACCCCTCCAACACCTTTGCTGTAGAGATAATTATAGTACTGGCCCAAGAACTTCCCCGATAATAATTCATCCTCCTCAGAATCCTCCGGGTAGGTATTATCATCGCCACTGTACAGAGGAAGAAACCAAAGCACAGAGAGGTTTAGTGGCTTGCCTGAGGTTGCACAGCGAGCAAGTGGTAGAGCTGGGATGTGAACCCAGGCAGCCTGCCTCCAAGAGCGCCCCAGCTCTTCCCCACTCTGTGCCTCACCTGTCCCCAGTCAAGCTGCGCTTGGTGGCCCAGAGGACCAGTCAGAGTGGGTGGGGCACGGGCAGGAGCCGCAGGGAGGAGCTGGAGCCCAGTGGCAGATGCTAGCTAGGCCAGAGGCTTTGCCCCTGTGTTGTGGCAGGGACGATCCCAATCCCAGATGGAGCCCTTTTGCAGAAGGGCCTGTCTCATGGGACCCCAGAGTTGCCTCCCTTTCCATCTTCCTCTGCTTTTCTTGCCTAACAGGCCAGATGCTCTATAGCTATTTCCCCTGAGTGACAGCAGGGGCTGCCATCTGTGGGTGGTACCCAGGCAGTCGAGTACTACCCAGCACATCAGAGAGGCCTCGGGCCTCCCCAGTCCTAGGAAATGTCTCTGGGCTGAGACCCACCCGCCCCAGCAGCGCCTGTCACCCCACTCCCAACTCTACCATGGTTCCCAGCCTCCAGCAAGAGTCATGGACGTGCCCGCTGACTGCTTTGGAAACGGGCAGACAAACATTGCCATGCCAGGAGGCAGCTGTGCAGCTGGCCCAGCCCCTTCACACACACACACTCTCACACTCACACACTCGAGCCCGGCCAGGGGCCCAGATGTGGGAACAGACTGTGCCCGGTTCCCAGGGTGGAAAACCTAATGAATTTTCCCTTCCCCTTCCTCCTCTGTGTGTCCTCCCCACAGTGCTCGCCAAACTATTTGGGCCTTGGTTGGGGCTTTGGTTCTGGCCAAACCAGAGGGAAAATGTCTCATAATGGGAAAAACAAGACAGCCGTCCCGGCGTTTCCAGGCCTCGGCGGCCCTCCTGAGCCATAGCGGGGAGCCGGGCCTGAGGGCTGGGCTGCGCCGAGGGAGGGCCTGGCCGAGGGAGGGCCTGGCCCACAGCACAGGCCCTCTCCAGGCTCCGGGCCTGGGCGGTGGGTTTAAGTGACATCTGAGGACTTTTCCTCCCCATTCATACCCCACACCAGCCCTGGGCTCAAAAGTGAGTGATAAGGACACCTTCAGGGCTAGTTTCAGTTGGAACTTTGCTGCAGGCCTCAACTGTAGCAGCTCTTGGTTTGACCTGATTATTAAACGTTTTTTGTTGTTGATTTTTTTTTTTTTTAGAGAGAGCGGAAGGGAGAGAGAAATAGAAACATCGATTGGCTGCCTCCTGCACGCCCCCTACTGGGGATCGAGCCACAACCCAGGCCAGTGCCCTGACGGGAAGCGAACCAGGACTTCAGTCCACAGGATGACGCTCAATCCACTGAGCCACACCGGCTGGGCGGGGAGAAGTTTAGGATTTGGGAGCTGGGATTCTCAGGACAGCCCTGCTAACCACAGTAAATCCCTGCTGGGCTGGGGCTGTTTCCCTATCTGTTAGATAAGGTGTGGTCAAGACCAGTGGGCTTCTAATTGTTTTGACCAGGGCACCCAATAACACACTGTATCCTATCAAGTACGCACTGTGTGTAACGGACAGAACAGGACACGCATGCACACTTACTGTCCGCAGTGCACCCTGATGTTGTCTATTCTTGACTGAATGACCCACTGACTGTAAAATCCATCTATGTGTTTTGGCTCCAGCCCTGCCTTTCTAAGCATTCTGTGGCCAATATTCTAGGTTGTTATTAGTACTCAAGTATTTCTCAAAACAGAATTTGAGTGTAAAAATTTGAAAAGCAAACTCGCCCTGCTCTGGATGGCCCAGCAGAGGCCAGCACCCACGAGGAGGGGGCCCACAGCAGGGGTGAACTCTCCAGCAGGTGCCCGCGCTGGCTCCCTGCCCCCACCCCTGCTGGACCGGTCATTACCTTTTCAAGTGTTCCAGCAGGAAGAGGAAAGTGATGAGGTTGGGGTCGGGCAGGGAGCGGAGCAGATGCATCATGCAGTTTTCCTTGGCAGCAGGGTCTGACAGGGCTGTGGGGAGAGACAGGGCTCAGGCGGGGCTTGGCTCTCAGGCCTGAGCCAGCACCCCTGTGATCAGGAGGCTGCAGGGCCCTGAGGGAGAGCCTAGGCTGCCCTATGAACAGCCTGTTCTGATGGGAGGCTCCACCCACAACCTGCAACTCAGCCTGGAGGCAGGCTGGTGGGAGCAGGCGCACTGCCTCCCCTCTGCATCGGCCTTTAAGGCTGATGGTCCCCCACCCTGGTCTGTGCGGCTAAGTTTAGACAAGGGCATGAATGTTTCTCTTTTAACCGCTCCGATCCTGGAGCACGGCAGTGAGAGCCTTCCGTGGGGCTCCATTTCTCAGGGTGGCTGAAGCCCTGGTCTGCCCCAGGGGAAGAGGCAGGAGGGGCAGGAGGGACGCGCCCAGGCCTGGACTTGGCCCAGGCGGGTGGAGGCCAGAGCCCTGCTGGCCAGTGCCCTCCGCTTCCTCCCCACCCATGGCACAGGTGAAGACGACAGAGAGGGATCCTTCTAAGGCTCAGCACCAGCCGTCTCAAGTGTGCTCCGGCTCTCACCAGGCTTCTTGGCTCTGGGGTGCTGGCCCCGACCACCCACCCACTGCAAGATTTCCTTGGATACCCAGGTTTCCAAGCAAGCTCCCTGTCCCGGAGGAAGCCCAGAGGCAGCCCATGAGAGGGGAGACGCTGGTGAGAGAGGGTCCGGCCTCTGGCTCGGCCCCAGCGGCCGCACTGTGCCCTCCTGGCTGAGCCCGTGCTCAGGGCGCTGGGCAGGCCGGTAAGGGAAGCCACTGACGCGCATGTTGCTCTTTGCTCTGCTGCTCAGGAGGCCCGGCCCAGCCCAGCCTCGGGTCCCGGAGCCTCACCGATGCCCTCCATGAAGGCAGGGTACAGTCGGTCAGTGAGGAGGGGCTCGGGCAGCTCCCGGAAGTAGAGCTTGAGGGTGCCGGCAATGGCGTTGATGTCCATGTCACTCAGCATCAGCAGGATGTCCTTGTTATCTGCAGGGGAGGTTCGCGATCAGGGGCCACACCAGGGGCCACACCAGCCTGAGCCACCCCTCCCCCCTGCAGCCCTCCAGCCTTCATCTGCGGGGTGCCCCGCCCACTCCACCTCTGGTCTGGTCTCCCCTATAGAGGCAGGATGCAGGCAGTGCCACAGGTGGTCTGTGACTCAAATCCATGGGGTGGGGGGGGGGGGGGGGGGTGAAGCAGGGTTCATCGTCCAGAGTCCTGGAGTCACACTGAACATGTCACACACCCTCCTTCCTACCGGAAGCCCCCCACTGCTCAGTGCTCCAAAGGCACTGCATTTTTCACACCTGAAATCATGTTCCCAACAAAGCCCCAGACTCCAGACCGCACAGGAGCTGTGTGCCAGCACGTCCCCAGGCCCCCACCCGGCTCCCCAAACTCGTCTGCTTGGCAGCCGCCCAGGGACACCTAGAAAGGTCAGGTCCGCCACTGAGGAGTGTGCAGTCAAAGCTAGAGACAACGGTGCCCCTCCCAGAGGGCACATGGGGCCCTGCAGAGGCCAAGGGGAGCCTCAGCCAGCTAGCCCAGGCCCCAAGTCTCTCCCTTCCTCACACCCCAGGAGCCTGGGACCTAGCAAGAAAGCCAGGAACTCAGACTGGAGTCAGGAAGATGTGAGTTTCAGGCAGGCTCAAAACCTACTGGGGGAGGCCTGGGCGAGTGCCTGACCTCTGTCTCAGGCCCCTCACCTGCAGCAGTGGACAGAGGCTGGGGGAAGGGCTAAGGAGAAAGTGAGAGGAGCCCTTGCCAGGGGGATCAGAAATGGTCCACCCCGTGCCGCGGGACTGCAGTCCACAGACCGGGGCTCCTCTGCCATCGGCTAGTCAGGGCCCCTCCATGGAGAAGGCCTCCCGGTCCCACTGGGCTCTCCCGCCGCCCCGCGCCTGCGGGAGCACCAGCTCCCCGCTGCCTCCCGGCTGGGCCTCCCGGACTCACTGGCATCGAAGACGGCCTTCAGCGCCTGGATGTCTGTGGCCACCCCCGATATCCGGTAGATGCCAACCTCCTCGATGCCCCTCTTCTCCACCTCCTCCACGCACTGCCGGACGATGTAGGGCACCTTGGAGCGCTCCCGCCTGGGGGGAGGAGCGAAGGAGGGGGAGGGGCACTGGAGGGAGCCTCCCAGGGCACCCCGCAGCCCCTCCCGGGATACCCTGGCCTGGGAGAGCTGCAGCCTCTGGAGTCAGGAGGGGGCGAGGGCAGGGCTATGCCACCCCGCCCCACAGCCCGAGGCCGGCCTGTGGGGGGACAGCAAGGGACAAAGGCTGGACGTCTTGGGAGATAAGCCCAAAGACTGAGGAAAGCATGTTCCTTAGAACAGCGGTCTCAGATCCAAACGCTCTGGAGGCCAGTAGCCTGCACAAGGCAGGCGGGCGTCCTGGAGACAATGGTGGTGAGCGGGGGATGCCCTATCCCGAGGGCCGCGCTGTGGGGACCGGCCAGCCCCCACCGAGCTGCACTGTGGCTCCACAGCTGCCCAGTCTTCCCCTCTCACAGGAAGCTGAGACCTGGCATCTCCACCCTGGAGGCTGACGGATGAGGGGCCAGGGGCGGGCAGGAGCCTGGGCACCAACGCCGGAGGCTGCACCTACTTCGTCACCACGCTGATCTTCACACCGAAGACGCCGGTCTGTTTTTTCGATGGCGTCCTCTTCAGGCTCATATCTCGGCTGGTGAATTTCATGGAAAATTCCACTTTGATCTGGTTGGGGGTGAGGCAGGGCACGAGAGCCTGAGGGGTGCCCCCAAAACCTAGGGTCCCCTCACCAGGACTGTAAACAAGTCAACCTCTAGCACTCGGGGCTCCCCGAAAAGCGGCAGGGTGGGAGCAGAGGGTGTAGGCAGAGGAGAGGGGACAGGCACTGGGCCAAGGGCGGGACAGCTCCCCGAGGACACCAGCCAGAGGTCGGGCTGCCCACCCACCGCGCAGACATGTCCTTCTCTCCCGCTCACCCCGTTCATCTCGATCACATCTGTGTGCCAGTTCTTGGTTTCCACAGTTTGTGGGTCCAACTGCAAAGAAAGAAAGAAAGAAAGAAAGAGAACACAAGTGAGAGAGAGATGACAGCTCAGAGACCACGCCAGAGCTCTCTGTTGTTCGGCCACCGCGCCTAAGCTCCCTCCTCGGTCAGGACGGCAGTGCGGGGGCCAGTGCTCTTCCAGAAACCAACCCTTCAGGGTGGCTCCAGCCCTCAGCCCCTCCTGCTCTGCTTAATAAAGGGCTGCCCCCTGGTACTTCTGCCCATCACATTTCATTCACTCCTGATCACCACACCACGAGGTCGAATTACCACCCAATTCACAGATGCAGAAACTGAGGCTCACAAACAGTAGGCAACTTGCTCGACCACCTGGACTGGAGTTGACAGGAGGGGATGCAGCCTGTGCAGTGGGGCCGGACGGGGGCAGTGCAAGGTCAAGGGGAAGCCCGGGCTCGGGGTCGGACTGCCCACCTGACCCCTGACCCTGCGGCTCGCAGCTGCCGACCCAGGGAAGTGTCCCCGCCAAGCCTTGTGTGTGTCACCTGTTCACTGCAGGTGGTAACAGAGCCTTCCTCCGTGGACTGTTGCGAAGACTCGGGGAGATAACCTGGGGTAAGCGGCTGGCCCCCAAGGAAGCAAACACTCAGCAGGGGAGGCCCCCACATTGGACAGGAGCCCCTGAGGGTGGGGCTGACGGGAGAGGCTCAGGGGACTGGACAGGACTCCGATTCTCCGGACCGCAGGCTGATGCGCTAACCGCTGAGCCAAACCGGCCAGGGCTGGACTCCGATTCTCTAACCCGTGGCCTTCAAACTGTTTTCCCTTGTGCACCCACGAAATCTGTTAAAACCATGCACTCTCTGGCACATTTTAAAATCAACATCTGAATATTTCCAACGTAAGTTTAAATACTTGTGAGGAACAGAATTTCCAAAATAATGTAAATATTTACATCTTAAAATAAAACTGTTACCTCATTCTCTTAAATGTGTTCGGTGAAGCCAAAGACCATGTGACCCGATACCCACTGTCATCCACTTAAGAGACAGGACAAGCTCTCCCCCTGGTACAAACCCTAGGCTGCCCCTTCTCCTTGAGTTTGTTTCTAGTCTCTCTTCCTGAAGGACTGTGTCCTAGTTTTATTTTATGTTTAGGTCTTTTATTCGTCACCCTATTCTATTTCACTTCAACAAAAATGTCTGATTGGCCCTGGCCAGTCTGGCTCAGCGGTTAGAGCGTCGGCCTGCGGACCAATGAGTTGTGGGTTTGATTCTGGTCAAGGGCACGTACCTCGGTTGTGGTTCGTCCCCGGCCCTGGTCGGGTCGTGCGGGAGGCAACCAGTCCATGTGGCTCTATCACATCGATGTTTCTCTCCCTCCCTCCCACCCTCCCTTCCACTCTATATAATGATAAATGGAAAAATATTCTCGGGTGAGGAATTAAAAAAATGTCTGTATAAGTGGAAAGAAAAACCTTCCTGAGACCACAAGGTTCCAAATACTCAAAACATATTCTGGATTAGTTATCACAATGATTTATTGTATACAATAAAAAAATTCACCAACACATTAGACATTGTAATAAATGTTCAGCAGCAAAGCACCATTTAACCAGATGGGAGAGGCTGTTTTCTGTCTTGGTTCTCGTATGCGTCCGAGAGCACTTTGTACTAGGGCGAAATAGGACTCAGCATCAGTTCTGTTCGTATTTTCTTGTTTTTGTTTTTAAGGATGTTACAGAATGAAATATCCTATCCACATCAATAAGTAGATGAGGCTGAAAATAGTTTTATTATAGCATTAGGCAACCTTTAACCTCTTTCCTTATTTGCCTTTAACCGCACATATACCCATTGTCAAAACTTATTTTAAATCCTCTCTCAGCTGACAATCCCCATCAGTTTTGTAAGAAGGGGAAACACCCGACTTGTGAAAGGACCTGGAACCCAGCCCTGAGAGTCTTTCATTTTTTTCAACACCCACACCAACATCTCAACTGGCCCCTCTGCTGTGCACCCAGGAGGTGTCGGACGGGGGACAGGTCCCCAGGCAGCCTCGGGCTCCTCTGCAGACAGAGGTAATGGCAGAAGGCCCATGGGAGCGCAGGCTCTGCAAACGGACTCCCTGGAAACTCCCTGCGTGTATCCACTGCAAGTCTCTGCACCCCCAGGGCACGTGCACGGTTTGAACACCACTGCCCTAACAGGGCTCCCACAGAGGGAAACGAGTTGGGTTAACCCAGGTGGGCTGGGCTCTGGGGCTTCCTACAGCTTGAGGTCCTTCCTGAACCTTCTATCGTGCACACACCAGCTGGGGACAGGTGGCACCCGAGCCTCTGATGGGAGCTGGGGTCTGCATCCGGGCGGGCTCTGGCCCAGGACCAGCCTTCAGCAGTCAGTCCCCTGCCCGGAGGAGGGACTGAACTGAGCACAGGAGAGGGGGAGCGGTGTGGAGAGAACCGAGCACCCCCACGCTCCCCACGCAGCACCTCCTCAAACACACAGAGAAGCGCATGGGATTCAGCAGCCTGGCTGCTGCCCAGCTCTTACTCCAGAAGGCTTGGGGCCAAGTGTCCTACTGGGTCCCCAAGGGAGCCCCAAGTTTGGCCTCACTTTCCTGAAGCCTCCCTCCCCTCTAAACTTCGTCTTTTTAAATCTTTTTTTGGGGGGGAGTTAATCCTCACCCGAGGATATTTTTTTCCATTCATTTTTAGAATGGAAAGGGGGAGGTGGAGAGAGAAACATTGATTAGTTGCCTGACTGGTTGCCCCCCCCCCCAGACAGATGGACACTAACCACTGAACCACACCAGCTAGGGCCTCTAAATGTGTTTTTGTCCCAAACCCTCACAGCCTTCACCCCATCCAGAACGCTGGGTCTGGGACACAGAACCTGGGTCTGCCCGAGCCCTGCCCTCCAGCAACAGCCCTGCCTCTGCTCTTTGTCAACAAAGGCGGATGCTGACCTTGGAGCACACATTCGAAAGTGACCCCCCTTTTATTCAATTTATTTTAGAGAGGGAGGGAGGGAGGGAGAGGGAGGAGGAGAGAGGGAGGGAGGGAGAGAGAACAACAGAGAGGGGGAGAGAGATAGAGAGAAGGAGAGACATCAATCCGTTGCCTCCCATATGCACCCCAACCAGGGATTGAACCCGAAACCTTTTGGTGTATGGGATGATGCTCCAACCAACCGAGTCACACTGGCCAGGGCTGGAGTGAGAAGCCCTTTTAACACGGGTCTCTCTAGGCATCAGCATGAACCTCAGGCCAATCCCCTGCCCCAGCCTCCCCTGACCTGGCAGCTGCCACTGAGCTGGTGGTCCCTCCGAGGGTCCTGGAGTGGCATCTGGATGCAGCCCAAGCAGGGACAGTGTAGGGACTGAGAGTCAGACTGATCTGGGTCCAGATGTTTGCCCTTCATTCAACTGTGTGAATTGGGGCAAATCACTTAACCTCTCTGAACCTCAGTGTCCTTGCAGGGGTGTCCATCCTACCTCAGAGGGTTGCTATGGGAAACGATGACAGCAAATGATGACTTGGGAGCATCTCTTCTAAGTCTGGCCCAATGCCAAACCCTTCATATACAGCATCTCCATTAATCGTCACAACAGGCCTTAGAGGTTTAAGCCTTGAAAGTTGTTCCCATTTCACAGATGGGGACATGGAGGCTTAAAGAGAACGAGGAACTTGCCCAGTGCCACACATCAAGAAAGTGCGAGCCGGGGATAAAAATCTCTCTGACTCACCTGCTCTGCTAAACCTCGTGTAAAGCACCTGGCCTGGCGCCTGCGCCTCTTGTCAAGGACGACGGCGCCGGTACCGTTATTTATTCAGAAAGGAGACATCAGGGCCCCTGGCGCGTGGTCTGGCACCACGGCGGGCCTGGTGCTGGCAGGCCGCCTGCAGTGCAACCCTTCTGTTACTCCCCTGCCCACTGCTTCTCTTCCAGCCGCCAAGCAGCAGACCTGCGTTCTCCGGGGAGCCTCTGGGCCGGGAAAGCAACTCCTGACGCTATGGCCCAGCGCTAGCCCTGCCTCCTCCAGGGAGCCCTCCTGGATACCCCCAGGCCCCAGGACTCTTCAGTTCCTTCTGTCCCTTGCACAGAGACCCTGTCCCTCCGAAGCCTGCTGGCACCATCTGCAGCTATTTTATTTTAATTTTTTTCTTTATTGATTTTAGAGAGAGGGAGAGAGAGAAATATCGATGAGAGAGAACATCGACTGGCGCCTCCTGCATGCCCCCCACTGGGGATCAGACCTACAACCTGGGCATGTGCCCTGACCGAGGATTGAACTGGTGACCTCTTGGTGCATGGGTCGACACTCAACCACGGAGCCACACCGGCTGGCTGCAGCTGTTTTACACGCCCGAGGCCAGGTCTGTGGTGCTTTTGAGTGGTACTGGGAGTCCCCGCCACTGCCACATTTTTGCTCCCGTCTACAGGTGTACCCTGGTATGGCTCAGGGAGGCCTGCCAGCCCCTCGGCGCCCCGACAATGAAGCTCTGTCTCCCAGGGGGCCAGCAGCCTCCAGAAGCCAAGTCTATTTCAGGATGTCATTTAAATATGGAGAAGGGAGGGTGCATGGAGAGGGACATGACACGTTTTCCAGAGAAATGATGCTGCCTGGATGGCTGTGGCTATTTATAACCCCTGGGAAACGTGGACTCTGCTATTTCCTGATTAGATCAGTGCTGGGGCGGAGGGCCAGCCCCTGGGGTGGCAGAGGGCAGGAGCACCTGGCTGCTCGCCCTCCAGTCCCAGCAGACAGGCGCCATCCATCGGTCCTGCAAAGCAGGCACCTGGGGACCAGGCACCTGGGGCATGTCAGGTCACCTGGGGGAGAGAGGAAGATGGGGCTGCAGAGGGCCAGGCTGGGGGAGACCCCCAGAGGGCCCTTCCTTCACCCTACAGGAAATGCACAGACAGTGGGGCTGCCCCAAGGTGGGGCCCAGGCCGGAGACAGAAACGGGCCACAGAACAAGAAAGTAATGAGCGAGTGGGCGGTACACATGGCCGCTGAGAGCAGCTCAACCTTTGCATTTGGACTTGGCTGATGACGTCTGCATATTCAGACCTCTCTCTGTCAGGGAGACTCGGCTGACCTCTGGGACTGATGTCCAGGAGAGAACCACCAGGTCCCCCGCAACAAAATCCCGGGATCCTGCTGAGAACCCTGCATCCCCACCTAGGAGACGGCGGGTTCCCAGGGAGACGCTGGCAGGAGGCTGGGAGGCTGACTTCCCTAGTTGGGCTTCCGTGGCCTCACGTTTAAGGCAGGGCACTCCCAGCGGCCTTGCAGAGGGCTGAGTACCAGAGGATCCGAGGGCCGGGGACAGTGCTCTGTACACACCCGAGCATCCTCCAGATGGGAGGTATCACCTCCACTGTGGGAATGTCCTCAGGGGTCCCCTCTGAAAGGTCTAAGCCCCTCCCCCTGGCCTGTTTGTCCCCAGCCTGGTGCAGGTGACCCCAGTGCTGCTCCTTCCTCCCCTCTGGCTCCGGGCCGTTCGTGGCGCCCTCCAACCGGTGCTTGGGATTTCAGTGGCACCAGAGAGTCTAGGGTCCCCATCTTGTTCCTCTGAGTAGGTGACAGAGCCCACATTCAAACCCAGGTCCTTCTGACAGTGGGCAAGTCTTCCCTCTGTACCACACACCTTCAACCACACAGCTGGCCCTAAAGTCTGGTGACTTCAGCCACCAGCCCTTCCCCTCACCCTCACATGGGCTACTTCAATCCACAGTGAGGGGTCCCCACCCTGTGGGGCAGGGAAACCAGTATTACAGCGGGCAGTATGTCCCTGGGAGGGGGAGGCACGGAGGCGCTCGGGGATGATGGGGGCCATGAAGACAGTATTCCCCAGGGGCTCCCAGGACTCCACTTCCCTCCCCAGTCCCTCAGGCCCCTTCCATGTCACTGCCCCACAGCCCGTCCGACCCCAGCCCTCCCCGGACTCTCTGGGCCTGGGGCCTGTCCGCGCAAGGGCAGGGACTTCCCTTGAGGCCCAGAGGGGTCTTGAGGGCTAATAAAAACCCAGTGCTTCTTAATAATAAGGGCAGTCAATTCGGCATACCGAAGCTGTCACCCTAAGAGGTGAACGGGGTCCTGAATGGGAAGGCAGAGCTGTCCAGCCATGTTTCTGGGGACCCCTGCCAGAGGCTGAGTGCTGGGCTGTGACCAGGCCCTGAGCCAGGTGTCCTGTCTGACGGGGCACAGTTCCTGTGGCCACGGTGGCGGTCCTGGGTTGGCTTTCCCCTGCCCTCCTCCAAGCACATTCGCATGCTCTGGGCTGGTCCCTTTGGGCCACCAAAGCCAGCCTGTCATTGGGACAGACCGCAGGCGTGAGAGGCATGGTAGGGCTGGCAGTGGGGAGCAGGGAGCTGCCAAGAGCCTGCCCCTCCTCCCTCCTGGGGAGGGTACTGGAGGATTCCGTCGACGTGGCAGTGTGGAGGGGGGTGCCAGGGCCTATATCCTGGCTTCCAGCTCAGCAGCTGGGTTGGGGAGACCAGGTTCAGTAACTCGCCCATCTTCCCAGAGGCCTACCTCCCCCCACAGGCCAAGCGAGCTCTGCCTCCAGCCCCTGCCTTGCAGGGCCGGGCACCCCCCAGGCCAGCTGCACCACAGGCTTGTGCAAGGCCCTGGGACCAGGCCGCTCACCTCAGCTCGCTCCCCCCGTCCCTCCCGAGACTGTGGCGTTCCCAGAGGCCCACATATGGAAAGGGTTTAGCAGCTCTGAATGAGGCTTTTATTGAAGCCAGGTTAGGCGCACGGCGCCCACTGTGACCTGCCTCCCCCAGCGCCGGTCCAGCGGGTCAGCTCGCCCCGTGTCTGCCGCACTTCCAGCCCTTGGGCCGGGCACAGCTGTGGACAGAACTCAAACCTGGGCGGCTCTGGGAGACCCCAAGGCTGGGCACCGTTCTCCCCGAGCCCGGGGGCTCTGTCTTTTCAGAGCCGCCCACCCCCTGCCTTCCCTGCCACACAAAGCCTGGAGACCTCGCCCCAGAAGCAGGCCTCAAACAGCCCCATCCCAGCTCAGGGACACGTCGGGGCACTAGGGGGGAAGGGCAGGGTCATGTGGGAAAGGAACCGATCAGGATCAGAGCAGCACAGAGACCGCCCCCAGAGCAGGGCTACCTGAGGTCTGACCGGAAGTTCCATGTAGCCGCCGGCCAGGCCGAGGCAGGGCCTTTGGCCTACCCTGGGCTCAGTGGCCTCCCTCTGAACTTGGAGTAGTGTGGTTAGAATGATGAAAGTCCTTCTCTGTAGCTGACTTCATCCCCCCTCTCCCGGCCAGGAAGGCTCTCTGGGCACAGAGCCTGTTAGCAAGAATAAGAGGCGCCAGCCATTCCGCTGCCCGTGCCCGCTGAGGGGCCTCCCGTGGACTCGTCCCTGGGCCCACGAGCCACATGCTCGCCGGACACCATCAGAAGTGACTGCCCACTGCTACGCACAGCATGCTAGCTGGCAAGCACACACAGCAGGACCCCGCATCCGGGGCCCACGGCTCCGACCCCAACGGGCTCCATGACCACTCAGACAACTGAGCCAGCCGCAGGCACCCAGCAGGCTGTGCCCTCCTCCTTGGCAGGATGGCGTGAATGACGGCCGGGGTGCAGGCTGCCTAGGTGTGAGCAGTGGGTCCTGCACTGAGCCGCTCATATGATCTCATCTGTGCCACTCCCCGAGCCTCAGTTTCCCCACATGTAAAACGTGTGGCTAATAATAACAGCACCTCGTAGGCTGTCAGGGCTGAGAACAGGGCCTGGCACTCAGCCTGCGCTTGGAGCCTGTCGGCATCGTTACAGCTGGGCTCAAACTCTGGGGCGTCCCACTGCACTCAGATTAAAACTGAACACCTCCCTGCCCGGCCGCTGTGGCTCAGTGGTGGAGCGTCGACCCATGCACCAAGAGGTCACCAGTTCGATTCCCGGTCAAGGCACACGCCCAGGTTGTGGGCCCGATCCCCAGTCTGGGGCATGCAGGAGGCGGCCAATCGATGTTCTCTCTCTCTCTCCCCTCCCCTCCCTTCCTCTCTCTCTAAAATCAATAAAGAAAAAAAAATTAAAAAACAAAAAAACCCCAAACTCTGCATTGCGGCCTGTGAGACCCTACACAGTCCAGCCACTGGCCACTTCACCAGGACACACACTCTGCACACGCCACGCTCACCTCGGCTGCCGTGGGGTCTGTGCCTGCCGGTCCTTCTGCCTGGAATATGCACTGTCCCGGATCTATCGAGAACCCTTCGTATCATTTAAATCTTGGTTTAAAATCCTCTCTGAGCAAGGCCGCCCCCATTCCTCCCTGACCCATCACCCGTTTAACTGTCTGTACAGCACACTGCACAGCCTGAAACCTCACTGACTGCCCGACTCTCCGACAGGAGCGAGTCCTCTCGCCTGGGCCACCTCCGCAGTGGCCGGCACACTAACGGGGCCCCGTCGATATTCAGGGACTAAATGGACTCACTGGGATGGGGGCGTAGAGAAATCGCCTTCCCACCAGGGCTCCTTCAAGGCCGGGATCGAGCCCCCCTGCAGCTCGCCTCGCTCCTCCCGGGCTCAGGAACGGCTGGCCCGGGCCCAGGAGCAGCCGGGTGACCTCTCCCACCCAGACTTTCCCAGTGTGCTGAGAGTTTAAAGCTTAGGGATAGGAATCTTGAGACATGGCCAAAATCATCATGTGAACTGGATCTAGGAGATCATCCTGTACATCCCCTTCGTTCTACTGATGCCAGAGAACCACAGAGGTGAAGAGCTTTGCCCAAGGTCACACGTCAAGTTCTGACAGTCGAGTCAGGATGGGGTGGCTTCTTGTGCCCCAGAAGCCTGAGGGGTGGCAGTTCTCCGAGGAGGGGCCCAGAGCTTGGAGGCCTTCAGGCATCTGACGGGAAGGGGAGCTGTGGCTGCCTCTGCTTGGCTCTGAATGTTGGAGGCACCGACCCTGGCTGGGGTCACTGGCCAGGACAGGGCCTGTTCCAGCTTCTCCCTCAGCCAAAGCAGAACCAGAGGGACCACGGTAGGGGTACGGGGCCCTCCCGGTCTCTCTGCAGAAGAATCTCAAAGGGCGGGTCCCACAGCTGCTTTCCACCTCCCGAGGGCCCAGCCTGGGCAGTGGGGCCTTGGTCTAAGGCAGGTTCTTAACCTGGGGGTTGCGACCCCTTTGGGGGTCGAACGACCCTTTCACAGGGGTCACCTAAGACCATCGGAAAACACATCTTTCAGATGGTCTTAGGAACCTAGAGACCGCTCCTCTATCCGTCTCCAGGGGGGTCCGCCCACATAGACACGAGGAACTGGATTAAAGGGTCACGGCATTAGGAAGGTTGAGAACCACTGGCTAAGGCCTGCTGGGACCCAGGTCCACAACAGACTCTGGCTCCATCCTGGGGTCTGGGCAGGAGGTTCTAGGTGTGGGGTGATTATGTTACTCTAGGGCGCCAGGGAGCTCTCAGAACAGAGCCCCTCTTCTTGAACCAGTGTGATTTTATTATTATTATTATTATTATTATTATTTTAAATCCTCACTGAGGGTATTTTCCCATTTATCTTCAGATAGAGAGGGAGGGACAGAGAGAGAGAGAGAGAGAAACCGACTGGCTGCCTCCTGCATGACCCTGACCCTGACCAGGGCCGGGGACCTAACCACAACCGGAATCAAACCGGTGACTCTTTGGTCCAAGGGCTGACACTCTAACTGCTGAGCCAAGCCGGCCAGGCCTGCCCAGAGTGATCTGACAGGGAAAAGCACATGGCGCCCGCCGACCAGCTCCTGACAATGTGGCCGCCAGCAAGGCCACTCAGCAGAGGGCTGGGCCTTACCAGTGCCTGGCAACCCCCCAAACCAGCACCTGCAGAAGTGTCTGGGCTCTTTCCAAAATGTCTGCCCAACTGGGGCCTCACCCCCTCTGGTCACCCCTGCAACCCAGGCTCCGGCAGCTTTGGCTTTTCAGGAACCACCTTGGTTGGCGGGCTCAGCTCCCTGTGGTCTGGGGCCATCCGAACGCTGGGGCACCGAGCCCAGCACAGCCGACTGACCAAGCCACCTGTGGGTCCCGGAGATGCTGGGAGGGCCAGGGCCTTCTCGGACCTGCCCAGGTGCCAAGCAGCAGCACCTTGCCAAGTTCACTTGGAGCAGGCAAGGGTTTCCCACCTAGGGGCCTGTGACCCTCTAAAATGCCACAGCGGTGCGTCTGGTTAGCTGTGTCTGGGAGGGGGCTCCGTACTTCTCGTCTGATTCGTAGAGTCAAGGACTCCTGCTCCGTGGCATCAGACAGGCCTCGGGAGCCAGCTTAGCGGAGAAGCAGGGGCGCTGGGGGCAGGAGGCCACCCATGTGACCCAGAGTAAGGTCCTTTCTCAAGGGAGTGACTGCAAGAATGCAGGGAGGTCACTCCACTCCTCTTCCCACCCTCCAGCTGGCCTGGTCACACTCCTGGCCCACAGAGGTCCTGGAGGAAATGAGCCGGCTGCGGGTTCTCCAGTCCTGTGGGGAGGCACCACCGTCCCCTGCCTACAGCTGGGGATCACGACAGAGGTGTGGGTGGGCAGGTGCAGGGGGAAGACGCCACGGGATGCAGTCTCTTCCCTTCAGCTAACAGGGTGGGGACAGGTGCGGCAGAGGGAAGGGGGCAGGGCTGAGCAGTGGGCAGCCAGGGTAGGACAGATGTCTGTTACACAAGGTTTCAAGATCTTTCTTGATGCCCGGAGCCAGATCACGATATGAAGTAGATTAGCTCACCACATATCTGTATGTCACATCCCAGCACCCTGGTACCCACGACAGCCAGCGAACGGCCAAGTGAGCCTTGGGGGTGGAGGCATGGTTTGCGTACCTGCTGCTCCCTGTTAGGAAGAACTGTCCATGTAAACGAGACTCTGGGAGGGGCCAGGAGCTGTCCTGTGGTGGCAATCAAGAAGGTAAAAGCATGGGAACCTCTGAGCCCTCAGGCTCCCCAGACAAGGAACTCAAAGGTGGCTCCTCATCCTGTCCTTCCTCTAATCCCCCCGAAGCAGAGGGAGCAAACCCCATCACAGAGCAGGCGGCCTCACTGGGGTTCAGCAGCAAACCCCTCCGTTTACCTTGCCAGCCTCCAGCTTCCGGAGAGAAGCTCCTTGGAGGCAGGGAACCCCTTAAAGCAGAGACAAAGTCATCAGGATCCAACCTCAACTCTCCCCTCCTCCCTGGACCCTGCCGGTTCCCCTGACCCCCCACCTCCAGCTGGTGTCTGGCCTAGATTCCCATCACAGCCCCAGACAAACACTTCTGGCCCGGACTCACTGGGGCCCTCCTAGGCCTCTGCAGCTCCCACAAGTGACCCCATTAAGACCTTCGGACACGTCAGGGGTGGGGTTCGGGACTCCTCTTCCAGTCCCTCTCCCTCCAAAGTGCAACCCAAGGGTCTAGGAGCAGACAGGATGGGAGGAAGGACAGGCATGGAAGCTGGTCTCCTTGAGACTGATTTGGAGCAAATTAGAAAAATAAAATAAAGGAGAAATGCGAGGTTAAAATGCCAAGAGGACTGGCAGAACCCACAAACCCAAATGCCACGTGTCTCCTCTGCTAACTGCTTGCACAACAAACCAACCGCCAAGTCAGAGGCCTGAATGAGGGAGGCTTCAGCCCCAGAACTCTCTTTGGGGATAAGAACAACGCCAACCACAGCCCCTGGGACCCAAGGAGAGCCTGTGAGTGGTCCCCGAGCAGACTCCTTGGGCCAGGGGCCCTGCAGGTTAATACTGGGACTTTTCCATCTGAACTGATCCTTCAGCCTCAGCACAGTGTCCCCAGATGAGTCACACACACCCTCCTCCAGCCTTTAACGAAGCTTTGGTTAAAGGGGAGCAGGAGGGCCACAGGTGTCTGGGGTACCCACCACATCAAATCCTTAGGGCAAAATTAATGAGCTGACCCCTCCCCCACCCACCTAACCTGTTACCCATCTAAGCCCCCTTTCCTGGCAGGGAGCCTGCTGCACTGCCCCCCTCCCCCCAAAGGTTAAGCAGCTGGGGAAAGAAGGGAAGGGGGCAGTGAGCGGGCCTGGCTCCACAAGAGGGCTTGCTTACCCACCAGCCCGGGCACAGCAAGGCGGGCACAGCAGGGTGAATGAACGTCCCTCTGTCACCCATGGTGCAGACCCTGTGTCCATGACACCAACATACTTTGTCACACAGCAGGGGCAGGAGACTGACTCGCTCACCACAGAGCATCCCAGCGCCAGAGACACCCTGCAGCTGCACTGATGCCAATCAGCTCAGCAGCCCAGCGCCCGGCTGGCCCGGCATGCTTGCCCATGAGACACGGAGCCATCAGACACCCGCCGAGGCAAAGCCCGCTGAAAAATTCCTGAAGTGGCTTCTTGGCTTTGTCAGTTACAAATACAAAGGGAAAGAAAAGTTTGCGGTTTTAGGGTTTAAAGTTGCCCCCTACCTGCCAGGCACCTCCCCAAAGATGCAGGTAAATTGGAAGAGCTCTGTTTGGCTGGCACTGGGCCAGGAGCCTGCTGGGTCAGTTTCTTGCCAACCTTGAGGTTTGGGATTGGACGAGGAGCTTTGAGCTGGTGTCTGCTGCCCTCAGCAGGTTTGGACAGAGGGGGTGCAGGGGGGAATGGCTCCATGCTGCCGGGCACAGACAGCTGCCTCAGCACAGAGGGGCTCTGCTGGCCTGGTCCCCAGAGAAGCTGAAGGTGACACAGCGGCCAATGCAGGATGGCTCAAGTTGCTGCCCTGCCCAGCACTTTCCAGGACTGATGTCACCCCTGGGAGGTCAAGTATGCCCCACTGGCAGGGGATGAAACTAGACCAGGAGCCAATGGCCCAAGAGCACTTCCTCTTGGCAGGTGCCAGGAGCCTCTATGCTGGCTGGCAGTAAGGACTCGTGCAAAGGTCCCCTTCCGAGCTACAGGAGAGCTTGCAAATCCCCATCAGCCGCAGACTGGCCAAAGCCTTGAAGGGCACAGCTCTGGCCACCAGGACAGTGACACCTTGCTCAGGCAGTTAACTTAATCTGCAGTTATCAAGCACGTACTGTGTGTGCTCGGCACTGGGTCTGGCTCTTCCTCAGATGCCCGCTGCCAGGGCCTAAAGCCAGCCCGAGGCAGCCTGCCCAGCTGCAGGACAGTCAGCTTCTATCTCAGATTTTAATCCCCACCCAGGTCTGGGGCTGCAAGCAGGATGGGCAGTCTTCCCTGGCACAGCTCAGACTGAACTGCCCACTGGGTCAGGACAGCCCTGGCACACTGAGTTGCTGGTGTCTCGCTGGCACTGGGCCAGCAGTCATCTGGGTGGTCCCTGAAGAGGCAGCCTACAGACCCCAGACTCAGCAGCACCTCTGCCTCCCCACCACACCCCCCTTCCTCCCTGGTGGAGACGATGCCACAGTCCCATACAAAGAAACCTCAGATGGTTGATGGAGTGGAGGTGCCACTGCCAGTGCCCCTCAGTAAGGGGGCAGCCACAGTCAGCAACATCCACTGGATGGATGTAGGGGTAGGGTCTTGGTGGAGCACCATAGGGGGCCACTGATACCCAGGAGCGCCTTGCCTACTCCGTTCATGTTCCTGCCCCTACAGACTCAGACAGGAGCCAGGCAACGCTCTCCCACGAGAAACAACCCCCTTTCCTGAGACAGAGACAGATGCAGAGAGAGCAGCCAGGGTCAGCGGTGGGGGTAGCAACGAGCATTAATCATCAAATCAAGGCCAGCAAAGCAGATCTAAATGCAGACCCCAGTTCTGTCCCAGGTCTCTACAACCTGGCAAGATCTGGGACCCAGCTCCAACAGGAGAGGGCAGAGGGGTCCCAGCACCCCCAGCCCGGTCTCAGTCCCTCTAGTCCCCCGCTCCGGTCCCCCCAGCACCTTTTGGCGGAGCAGCTTGCTGCGCACACGGCCCCAGAGCCGGGCGCCCGTGTTGGGGGGTCGCTTGCCCGCCGGCTCCTCCAGCTGATCCAGGCAGCAGCGCTCCAGGGGCTCGCACACCGCCGTTAGGCTACAGTCGGGCTGAGGCAGGACGTCGGTCATGCCGGCGGTGGCTCCCACGCGGAGCCGCACGGGCACCGAGCTCGGCGGCAGACAGAGGGAGTGTCCGGAGCACTCAGTCCCCAACGGGCACAATTACTGGAGTCGGGCCGGGGAGCGCATGGTGCGAGGCTCCGCTTTCTCCTCCCCTGTCCCTCCTCCCGGGAGACTGAGCCGCGGGAGGAGCCGCGGGGGCCCTCTGCTCGCCGGCTGGTCCGCCGAGTGCGTGCGCCACAGACGGCCCAAGCAGCGCGGGGAGGTCCCCGCCTCCACCGAAGGAAGTGACTCAGAGGCACTGGAGGCTGCCCCCTCCAAAAATCCCAACCTCCGGGTTTTAACTCCTGGCAGGCTGGGGCTCCTCCTCCCGGACCCTGCCTTTCTCCCGCCAGCCCCTACTAAATAAAGTTTGACAAGCAGCTAAACACAATCCAGTCCCTTCCCCTCGAGATCCCTGGTTAACCCCTTCACCGCCAGGCTGCTCCCTGGGCTGGACGTGAGGACGGCTTGAGGGAAGCCAGAAAGTGTGAGCAGGGGCAGGAGCCGCATTTTGGCCACCTACAGCTGTCCTCGTCCTGGAAAAGGATCCGCAGCCCTGGAAGTCTGCTTCCCTCCCCCCAACTCCTGCCCCAAGGCGCCTGCCTCCCTCAACTTGGTGTCAGGACCAGAGAAGCATGTACCAGCAATCCTACCTCTTGTGGAGAGTGTAAAGAGTAAGGACAGTCTCACCCAACCGGTGTGGCTCAGTGGTTGTGTCCTCCACCAGTGCACCAAGAGGTCGCTGGTTCGATTCCCAGTCAGGGCACATGCCCAGGTTGTGGGCCAAATCCCCAGTGGGGAGCATGCAGGAGGCGGCCAGTCGATGTTCTCTCTCATCCATGTTTCTATCTCTCTTTCCCTTCCTCTCTCTCTGAAAATCAATAAAGAAAAAAAAAAAAAAGAAGGATGCTCTCTAGTGAGGCAGCCTCCTCACTAGTGAGGGGCCCCAGAAGGAATCAGCTACTATGGGCCATCTCCTTGGACATGAGCAAAAGCCAAGGATGACACTGGTCAACAGTGCCCAGCAAGAGGTGCTCCTCACATGGCCCTGTGCACCTCACCAGAAAAGCCTGAGAAAGGCTTGTGCTGCAAGGGGCACTCAGCTACTTTGTGCTGGGTGCCTTGGGAGCTAACGTATGAACTTGTTTTTGACCATCAAGTTGGCGAATGTTTTGACCGAAGAGTGAGAAGTGAATCATTTTTCATGGTAGCAATACAAATTAGAGCACTGGAAAAATCTCCAAGGCAAGTTTTCCGGGGGAAAGGGAAGGGCCGGAACCCCAAATGATTAGGGTACACAAACCCAGAGGCATCCAGGACGTCCCACCACACAGAGCTAGGCACAGGGTAGGAAAGAAACCAATATTTTCACAGTGCCAACCACAAGCTGGGTCCCATGCAAAGGGCTTTCAAGTACCTGACTGCATTTAAAGACTCTCAACTTTTGTGATGTTGGTGTTATGGTTCAGGTTTCAGAATTGATGAAATTGGGGCTCAGGCATGTAAAGTTATCCCTTGAGGTCAAGCAGCTCCGGCCAGGGAGTGCTCACAACCACTGACTCTCACTGAAGTGTGGCTGGTTCTTTGGATTCAGGAAAAAAAGCTGAGTCAGGATATTTCTTGGTTGACCTCCAGGGCACAGAACCAGCCCTTCACCTCTGGAATACTCCTGCTGGGTCTCAACCAGCATACAGGTCTTGGGGTGTAACATGAGAGTCCTCAGTGCTTTTTTGAGACGGGGTGACTTCACTGCAGATAGCCAAGACCTGACATAGTAAGAGCTGCCATTTACTGAGACTTTACTACGCGGCAGTCAGCACGCTAAACCTGCACATGGGTTAACTCACTTAATGCTCCCCAAACCTTATTAAGTAAGTACTGGCATTCTCGTTTTTCACTTAAGGAAAATAAAGACACAGAGAAGTTGAGCAAAGTGCCCAAGGCCAGGCTGGGCCATGAAGGAAGGTCTGGTTGACTGCAAAATTTATACCCCCAACACTGTGATCCCCAACACTGTGACAGCTGGTGTGGCAGGACCTTCTGCCTGGCTGGTGGAGACAGGTCCTGGGCCCTGCTGGGCTCTGGGTGTCCCTGTAGGGCACCCAGGCCAGCTCCATCTCCTCCAGGACCCACACTCCACACCCCCTTCTGCACAGTGTAGACAGGGCCGGGATGCCAAGGCCGTACATAGCCTCTTCTCACCTGAGCTTAAGTTGTCTGGAGCCACTACAGCTAAACGGGGGGCCGAGCCACACAGCTTTTCCAGCACCCCAAGGATGAGGGGAAGAGATCCACACAGGCAGCGACATACGGTGTCACTGCCCAGCCGAGGCCTGAGCCACCCTCCTGCCCCATCCCTCACCTGCCTCTCCCAGGCCACCTGGATGCCACCTCTGAAGACAGTCTTTCTCCAGCCCCATGAGGGGCCAGGCGGCTTCTGCACCCCAGATGCCACAGAACCCACTTCCTCCAGAAAGGCTTTGCTCATTCCTGCAGGCCTCATTTCTCCATCCCGTTCATTTCACTCAAGAGGCCTTGACGGAGGGCCCATGTGCCCGACCCTGGGGCAGGAATCACAGAGAGTAATCAAAAGCCTGCACTTGACAAAGCAGACAGCCCAAGAGGAGATGAAACATGGGCTTAAATGCCTCTCAGCAGGAGGCAGAAAGACATTCATGCATTTGGCACATATGAATTATGCACCTACCTGCGTCACAGTCAGATGGACAAACCTTTGTCTTTGACTCAAGAAATCCAGTCTTATGCTGAGAACAGCATAGAGAAAGTGCCATGAAAGTCTAGAGAGGAGAGAAAATTCTAGCCAGAGGGGATCAAGGAAGGCTTCCGAGAGGAGGGGTTGGCATGACCTAGAGCTGTAGGAAAAGGCTCCTCACCCCAGCTTTATTCTGCATCTCTCAGCTAATGTGCAACTGCTGGTTGTGTAACTGGCTGGTAAGGTGCCATTATAATTGCTGACCACATTCACCTGCTGCAGACACATGGTCAGCGCTTGGCACCGCTGGTGGGTTAACTTCAGAACTGGCCCCTCGCTGGCTTTCTAAGGCCTCGTCCCTCTATCTGGGTCACATTTCCCAAGATGCAGTTCCTGGGAATGCTGTGCAGGGTGTGCCTGCCCCCCATCTGCAGGTGTGTGGGAGAAGGGGGACAGAACAGATCCTGTTTCCAAAGCTCCGCGCTTGTCTGTCTTAGGAACCCCAGGCTCAACACTTGTCTGGGTAAAGGCAGTTCTGATTGGATGAAAGGTGGCCAACTAGTCTCCATGGTGACATAAGCACCTTAGCAGATGGGAAGCCGTTAGGAGGCTGTTCCCTGGAGCTGCTCATCTTTCCCTTCCTCCCCGAGGACTGGGCTCTCTCCAGGGATAGCACAGATTTGTCTTCCCTTCCCCAAGCCTGACTCAGTCCCTCCTGAAGTCAATGGTCTAGGAGGAGAGGATACAGTGGGGTTTGTACAAGACAAATGTTCCCAGCAAATTCCTCAAAAGCAGCCGTCTGAGTTCTGGTCCCTTCAGCCTACATGGACCCTGCCTGTCTGCTGCACGAGGTGGGCTCAGGCTGCCCTGGCCACCCAGGGAGCGACCGCATGCCCTCCCCCCTCTATCCACCCCTTCCATCCAGCCACACCTGGCAGGATCCGCCTCTGAGGACATGCAAGGGCCCCCTCTCTGGATAAACAGAGCCTGGGCGGTAAGGCCCACACGAACAGATGTCACTGCCTTTGGAATTAAAAACATTCCTCGTAGACTGTCCAGTCCTCTCTCATCCCCTCCCTGGGCTCTCTGCCAGAGGAAGGAGAGGGGCCATCCTTGGGAGAGGCAGGGCAGGACCCTGGGTTATACCTGGGGAGCAGCAGAGACCTGGGGTGGCCGGACCAGCCACCCAGCCGGTTGTGACAGGTAAAATCAGGCTAAAGTGATCCTCAGCAGCATCACGGAAGGAAAAAAGGTCAACAGTGAATATCTGCAGCCTCAGATGTGTGGGTGGGAGAGGCAGGGGTGCCACCAGGGCTGCCTTGGTGACAGCTGGGGGTGGGGACAGCTCCCAGGCAAATCCGAGGCCTGGGAACACAGAAGGCTCTTTCTAGAACTTTGGGACACTGCTGTCACTTCCCTGAAGTGACCTCCTTTTCCCCACTGGACTGACTGACTTTCATCTTCCCTCAGGCCCTGACTGGAGAACCCCAATTCTCTGTTCCTGTCCTCAAATGGCACTTAGCCAGGAAAAGGGGTTTCTGAGCAACCAGCTAGGCCAAGGCCACAGGCACCCCAGTGAGGACGGTCTGGAGTAAGGGGGAAGGGAGAATCCCAGCAGACCACCCAGAGTGTGGGTGCTGGAGCTGGGAGCCGAGGCGCCTGGGACATGCGGAGGATGAGGACTGGGAAGGACATGGTTGGTGTCCACCAAGGACGTTCCTCCTCAGTCCCCAAGAACAGCATGGAGCAGGCCCAAGGGAGCAGGGCTGGGGGCCAGGTGGTGGTGGAGAGCAAAGTGGGTCTGAGCTGTGAGGGCTGCAGAAAGGGCGTCCACTGTGGTTCCTGTTCAAAGGCAGGCTTAGGGGTCCAGGCTGAGAGAGGCGGGGCGGGACAGAGCACGAGAGCCCAGAGGGGCCGGCCCCGGCAGAGGTTGTGCACGCTGGCGGGGAGGGTGGCACAGCCCACGGGAACTGGGCAATGGGCATGAAAAAGTCCCCTTGAGATGACGGGCTCTGTGATCCCTCCATTCCTAATGTGTGTTCTTACCTTGTTCTGTGTGGATGCTCATCATAAACCTGCACATGGGGAGGGCAGAGCTCTTCGTAGATGAGGAAGGAAGACCCAGTGGTTTTTCTCTCTATCCATGCAACTGTCTGAGTATCTGCTATGTTGAAGGCCTGTATTAGGCCCAGGGACAGGGACCCTGCTCAAAACCATTGAGCAACCATCGCAGAGCTCAGTCCAGAAGCTACATTTTCACTTACTCATCCACCCGCCCATCACTGAATGATCCCCAGCACTGCCAGGTGGGGAGGACCCTGAACAGGTCACCATCCAACTCAGCCAAACTGAGCTCTGGCCACCTCACCACTGACCCACCCCTCCACGGAGACAGCTGTCAGCAATAGGGGGCTCTAGGGGGCAGCCGGGGCCAGAACTCCCCAGGGTCCGGGCCTTGCCTGCTAAACAACAGCTGTGTATGGGGATGTAGTTCTCTAAGCTCTGCAACCTCAACTCTGTACATAAGTAGCTACTGGCTTTAGATGGATGCCCAGGGCGAGTGGGGAAGAGGTTCCGGGGCGGACTCAAGCTTTAAGGGGTGCATGGTGTAAGGACAGGGGGTAGCTAAGGTTAAAAGCTAACTGCATCCTGGCCGGTGGCTCAGTTAATTGAAGCATCGTCCTATGCACCAAAAGGTTGCGGGTTCGATTCCCGGTCAGGGCACATACCTAGGTTTCGGGTTGGATCCTCTGGTCGGGGATCCTATGGGAGGCAACCAATTGGTGTTTCTCTCTCCCTTCCTCGCTCTAAAATAATTAAAAACACACCCTCGGGTGAGGATAAACAGAAAAGCTGGATGCTCCACAGCCCAGGCCGAGCCTGTCCGGGCATACTGCGGTCCCCGGCTCCCACTCACTGCCCAGCCCGCGCTGCTCCACACAGCCTCTCTCCACCCGCTCGTCCCCCACCCGCCGGTGTCTCCAGGGTGTGTGGAGGCTCTCTGGGCGGAAGAGGCGGAAACAGCCCCAGAGCTTGTACCCTGCAGCCGCGTCTAAGTGGCATGTCACTGGCAGGCCCCAGTGGTTCTCACAGCACATTGGTCACGGAAAGACATGGAAAATCCACTTGAGCCTGTGGGAACAGTTTGCTTATCTAAAACAAACCCACCCAGGGACAGCGTGGGCAGAGCACAGCCACCACATGTCCATCCCTTCCTTCCCTACATGGCTCTTGGACAGAGCTCAGGGCCAGACCAACGAACGCCCAGACCCCCTCGGCTCACTGCCTGCTCCTCCGCACAGGGCGGACGTGGTGGGGGGGTCTCCCCGGCCACGTGCTGACAACAGCCTCAGGCAGGAGGGCTGAAAGGTCAGGGTCCGCTGAGTCTCCATGTTTGTCTTTCACTAATATTAAGGAACGCTTTTCCACTCAACCGTGAGCTCCACGCGAGCAGAAGGCTGCTCCGGGCAGCCAGGAGCCTGGGCACTGGTTTCGCCTGGTCACTGTGGACTCGGCAGCCACTTTCGCTTTCTGGGCTCAGTTTCTACACCTGTCAAAACAGGAGCCAGGACCAGACAAATGTCATCAATTTTTTTACTTTTTAAAGCAAAGGACACACCCCACCTTTCTTTCCAAATGAAATCTTATGCCAAAGTCTCCTGTGAGAGCCGAGAGCAGAGGCCCTGGCTGAGGTGGGGTCACGGAGCCCTATCTGTCCACCACCCCTGCCTGGGGGGGATGCTGCAGGTCCCTCTCAGTAACCCCCAAGCTCTAGAGGCAGAATCTGAAGCCCCTGGTCCTCTTCCCAAGGAGATGGGCCCTGAGCATCTCTTCCGGGCAGTTCCCATGAGAACCGCGGTTTCTCTCGACCACGGCCACTGGCCCTCGGTGCTCCTCAGGGTGGAGGGGATGGGGAGCCAGGAAGCTTAGGGACTTTTGAAAGGAAACTTCCAGTCAGAGTCCAGCATCAAACTCATGTCTACTTCTCCCTCTGCTTTGGGACAACTTTGGGCCTCAGCTTTGCTAGTGAGAGTTCCCCTCAGTGGCCTTACAATGGGCTGACACCATGTCGGTCAGGCTGGTTTTTCTGGGTCACCGTGGCCCAAGGCCAGAGCAGCCAAGCTCTCACCTCCCAGGGTGATCGGGCTGCAGCCATCCCAGCCCATGCGGAGAGGCTGCGCCTGGGGTCAGGCCCTCCCAGGTGTCAGCACTGCCCACCCCCTCGGTGCTACAGCAAAGGCCAGGCCAGCAGCGAGGGGCCAGGGCAGGCTCTGCAGACCCCACAGGGAGGAGTTGGCAGAGCCCAGCTAAGGTGTGCCCACCAGCACTGACCCCCAGCCTCAGTCCTCAGTCAGGGAGGTCCCTGGCAACTCCTCTGCTAAGTCCTTTTCCTCAAAGGTGTTGAAACAAAAATCCAGTGGCACATCCGCTGGGACCAGTTTTGTTTATTTCCAGGAGGATGAAGTTGCCCCCTTGCAGGGAGGTGAGCCACACTGAGCGCGAGCTGTGGGCCAGGGACTGTCACCTGTGCGGACACAGTTAACACACAGGCTCGAGAGGAAGCGCCTGAAGAGGTCACTGCAGGCCACCCTGCTATCAAGCGGGGGAGCTGGGATCACACGTGGGTCTCCTGCCCGCGTCGACGCCCGGGTCCCAGAGCCCCTCTTGTAGTTTGCTGAGGCTGTGTGCTCTCAGGCCTGACTGGGCCATTTCCCAAGGTCCTCTCCGGATCAGTTTCTCTGCCTGTCACCCACCCCCAGAGGTGGCATTCTCACATGGGGCAGGAGGGGGGGAGGGAGCCTCGAGCCTCCATCTGCTTCCTATTGAATGCTTCCTGTCTCCAGAACCCACTGGGCAGAGTCCAGGCTTCCCAAATCAGGAACACCTGGGAGAGGAGGCGGCTGAGCAGGGCCAGGAGAGCGGGTGCCGCAGTTTGGGAGCAGTTTGGGGACGTCTTAGGACAGCAGGGGGCTCTCTCCGGGGACCCTGCCCCTGGCTGTCCCCCATCCTGCTGCCCGAATTCAGACCTGCCTTGAAGGGGGACAGCAGGTGGGGCCCTGTAGAACAAATGGTGTGAAACAGCTGGGGGGCGGGGCCAGGGCAGGACAATGGCTCCAGTCACCAGGTCCCCCGGGAGGAGGTGGTGTCTGAGACAGGGAGGGGAACAGTCCTGTGATCCACCTTCCCCTTGGGCAGCCACGTGCCTGCTCTGAGGGCAGCAGGGAGGCAAAGCAGACGCCCCCCCTGGCTGTGCACATCTGGCCCGGGCGGGGGAGGAGAGGCCCAGCTTCCAGGGAAGCGGCTGGAAAGCCACTGCCAGCATGGCTACTTCCATGCCTGGGCAGAGCTGCCTGGGGCTCTGAGGTGCCAGGCTGGGGCTAGAGGGGAAGCTCTCTGGCCAGCCCCACAGGCCAATGCTTCCTCACAGCTGTCCCCCTACCTCACCCTAGTCAAAACCAGGCCACCTTCAGGGGCCAGGGGCCCAGCTGTGGTCAGTGTGGCCTGAAGGACACATGGGAGACGGTATCAAGGGCCCACGTTAATACCTGCCTGTCATCCCGCCCAGGAAGGGAGCCGAGCACCTCGTGGTGGACCAGAGCTGGAAGGGGCTCCAGGTCAAGCAGGCCAACGCCCAGGCCTAGGCTCCTAGGGCACTGAAGCTGGCACACTTGACCCTCAAAGAGACGGCCTGGGGGCCAGAGGGAGGGGCCTGGAGCGGGGAGCAAGCCGGAGTCCTGCCCCAGCAGGCTCCTGCCCAGCTCACTCTGAATCTTCCCACTCCAGAGTAATTGAAACCAGAAGCAGCTCCCAGCTGACAATGGCCCCTTGTTTCCAGCTCCTCACACTCTGCTCTGGGACTGACTGCTCGATGCCAAGCTGAGAGCTCGCCAAGAGGACGAGCCGGAGCTGCTCAACCCAGGGGTCGAGGCACGGAAACTGGGCTGGCAGGCAGCGAGGGCCCTAACCTTGACCTCCCTGCCCACTCTGAGGTCGGCTCATCAAAGCTGTTTGACTCCATTTGCTTAAGAAAACAGATGTGACCTCAACCAGCCCAAGGCCCAAACATGGGTCACTTACAGGTGGGGGAGGGGGGCTGCTTGACAAGCTAGACCCAGAATCCCTGCAGGAACAGAGGACAGGGGCCTTGGACCTGCCACATGGTCACAAGGCATCATTAGATGAGTACTGACTGTGCCAGGCCCCGCGCCATGGGCTTCGTGGACTTCCACATTCAGCTCGTTAGAGCCCATTTCACAGGAGAGGAAACTGAGGCTCAGAGAGGTAGAGTAACATATTCCATTCTCCCCACTAATGAATGGAGAAAGCATGCCTCTCAACCCCAGACGTGTCTGGCCTCAAAGCTGCTTCGACACTGGGTGAAGGGTGAGAATTCTCTTCTGTTTCTTTACTCCACAGGGAGGTCCCGGTCAGTGTCTGTGCCTTCAGCATGGTGCCACCACCACGTGCTCAATAAGCAGAAAAGGAGGGACCAACGAGTGAGAACACGGATGTGCATGTCAGCTCCTTCAGGTCCATTCCATCCTTTGGGCCTCACAACACGCTGGTGATGAAGGCAGAGTGGGAACAACCATTCCCATTTAACAGATGAAGAGACTGAGGCCCCCAGAGGTCAGGGGACCTTGACAGAGGTCTTCTGACCCTCAGCAGTGCTCATCCCACAGGGTAACCAGACTCCACACCCAGTACATCTAAACCGCTGAGCGAGGGGCGGGCGAAATAGAGCGGAGAGAAGATGGGTCCAGGGGTTAGATGCCTGGGGGAGGAGGTGGGGACGCAGTTTTCCACAACCAGAAGAAGCTAATGGTGACCAGCGGTGCTCTGGGGTCGTGGGGCCCTGCTCTCTTGTGATAGCTAGAGAGGGATGAGCAATTGGGGGGAGGACACCCCTGGGTCTGGAGAGAAAAAGGTCATGAACTCTCCATTCTCAGAGACTAGGTTCTTCTCACCTAAAAGCAAGCAAGCCTCAGGTGGGAACACCCCAGATGTCCATGGCAAATGATGAATGAGTGAACTAAATGTGCTCTATACATCCAGTGTTACTCAGCCAAGAGGAAGGAAATTCTGACACATGCTACGTGGATGAACCTTGAAGACATCACGGCAAGTGAAGCAGCCAGTCACCAACAGACAAATGCTGTAGGCTCCCACTTCGGTGAGGTCTCCAGAGCGGTCAGATTCAGGGACAGGAGGCAGAAGGATGGTGCCGTGTGCGGGGAGAGGGGCAGAGGGGAGTTCCTTAGTGTGTACTGAGTGGGAATGGTGTTTCAGTGATGAAAAGGCTCTGGAGATGGGTGGTGGTGATGGTTATACAACAATGGGAATGTACTTAAAGCCACTGAAAGACATACCTAGAAATTATTTAAAATGGCAAATTTTATGGTTTGCATATTTTACAATGAAAAAAAAAAAGTAAGAGGGTCTAGATACTTGGATTTGCCCACCTGGGCTCTGTGAACACTCCCAGCGGCCCAAGTCCATTTCTAATAGCTCTGACCCCTCCTAGCTTCTAAGCAGCCAGGTCAAGAATGTCCAAGGGCCCTGGCCGGTTTGGCTCAGAGGCTGGAGCGTCGGCCTGCGGACCAGAGAGTTCCGGGTCCCGTTCCCGCTAAGGGCACGTACCAAAAAAAAGAATGTCAAAGAAATTACCAGCCTTTCCCCTTCATACACAGGCTCCAAGCTTCAGGGGTGCAGGGGTGCTACCATCCTAGAGCTGAGACAGCTGGCACTTCCTTGTTTGCTTGGAACCCTACTCCCTCCCACACCAGGGTCCCAAGCACCCCCATGTAGGGAGCTGCCCCTGGGAGGCTCCTAGGAAAGTGAAGCTGCCTCCGACCCTGGTAAGAGGGATAGAGCGGAGGGTGGGGTGTCCCCAGGCTTGTGGCTCAGCCCGGGAAAGGGAGAGCAGGGTCCGGAGAGGCTCTTCTGGCTTAGGTAGCTCCTAGGTGTCAGTCCCCTTCCTAGCATGGAGCCGGGAGGCAGGAACTGAGCCACGGGGTCCTCAGGGAGAGCTCTCCCCACTGGCCCAGCCGGCCAACAGGGCGAGACCCTGGGAATATGCTAATCGCAGCTGGAGCCTGGAGCAGCAGTGGTTGGGAACAGACTGGGATAAACACACAGGGGTCCCCCAGGGCCAGGGAGGCAAGGCAGAAGGGGGGCCTCCCGGCTGAGCTGCTCAGCTGCTCCCTGGCCAGGCAGGGCTGCGGCAGTAAGGACGCGCTGGGCAGTGTGTGTGGGGTCCAGACAGAGAATCAAGGTACAGCCCCTGAGGTCTGGGAAGAAAAGGAGGACTCCTGAGCCTGGTGCACCAAGCTGGAAGGATCGAACCCTAAATTTGCACTGACAAAAGGACAAACCCCCGAGGGTCACAGACTGACACCCAAGTCTGCCCCCCATCCCAGTTCCCTCTGTGAGTATTTCCACTCACTCGTATGCCCAGCAGCTGACCAAGCTGGGATCGGGTCCCTGAATTTGGAGCCCGTCACCACCACGAGTGAGCTGTGTGACTGCGGCCACGTCACCGCCCGCTTCTGGTCCGTTTTGGTCTCCCCAAGCAACAAGGTTGGATTAAGTGGCTTCTAGGATTCCTTTTGGCCTAAAGCCCAACTGATTTTTTTTTTTTTTTAATCCTTACTCCAAAATATTTTTACATGATTCCTTCCAGCCTAAAACCCAACTGATCTTTTTTTTTTTAAATCTTCACCCGAAAATATTTTTACATGTTATCTTCAGACAGAGTGGGGTGGGGGGGGGAGAGAGAGAGAGAGACAGAGAGACATCAATGTGAGAGACACATCGACTGGTTGCCACCCCCAGGACCCCAACTGGGGCCGGGGACGAACTGTAACCGAGGTACGTGCCCTTGGCTGGAATCAAACCTGGGACTCCTTGGTCCATGGGCCGATGCTCTAACTGCTGAGCCAAACCGGCCAGGGCCCAACTAATCTTTTATTCAGTCCTTCGCTCTCCCTCTTTCTTGCTTGCTCACACTCTCCTGCCCAGGGCAGGCGGGCTCCTTCATTTCCGGGGACACTCCCTGTGCACTCCTGCCTCCCTGCTCCCGGCCAGGCGGCCCTCCCTTCCCGGGAATGCCCAGCCACTCCCTTCTGCTGATTCAGAGCCTGCCACCTTGCTGCACTAACAAGGAGCCTCAAAACAGCCATTCATGTGCTGGTCGCTACAGAAAATGACTTTTACAAAGTGGATGAATACTTTTAATGTAACAAAAAAGGTAATTCTAAAGACGATGTGCAGCCCTGGACAAAAGAGGATTTACGATAATACATGAAAATAGAAAAAATACAAAACATGCACTGTGATTAAAACAATATAATATTTTGGCCCGGCCAGTGTGGCTCAGTGGTTGAGCCTCAACCTATGCACCAAGAGGTTGCTGGTTCGATTCCTGGCCAGGGCACATGCCCAGGTAGTGGGCCCAATCCCCAGTGGGGGGCATGCAGGAGGCGGCCAGTCGATGTTCTCTCTCGTCAATGTGTCTATCTCTCTCTCCAAAAATAAATTTAAACAAAGTAAAAAACAAAAACAAAAAACTATATAAAATTTTGTATACTCAAGGAAGGTAAAAAGGCACAACATAAAATGGCTGTTTCGCAGGAGGAGGAGTTGGGATGGCTGGTGATTATGTTTCAAGTCAAACTACTATTGCGGCAATTTTCTCTCTAACATAAACATTGCCTTTGGAATTTAAAAAACCCAGTGCCCTCGACTCCCTCTTGCTCCACCTCCTCTGGACGCCTCCCTGCTCCAGCCCGTGAGGCTCTTTCCTTCCTTGAATTCGGGTGGCACACGTTTCCATCTTACTGTGCGCGGGACGGGGGGAGTCGGGGAGCAGCCGCAGAGGGCAAGGCACGGCTCTGGCTCCAGCCTGCTTCCAGCCCGCTGCCCTGCCCACGGGCTGCCTGATCCTAGGTGACTTAATCCTTTATGCCTCCGCTTTCTCATCTGTAAAACTGCGATGACTTTCCTACCCCACAGGGTATCCCATGAAAGTCCCCTGAGATAACGCTGCATCAGCCCAGTGCTGGGCTCAGTCAGCTCTCTGACGTAATCATCGTTACTGCCATCTTGCCTG
The DNA here is from genome assembly GCF_014108415.1 of Molossus molossus. Taxonomy (NCBI): domain Eukaryota; kingdom Metazoa; phylum Chordata; class Mammalia; order Chiroptera; family Molossidae; genus Molossus; species Molossus molossus. Next base: position 41,340,393 of record NW_023425354.1, on the reverse strand, counting down.
TTCTCTAGTGGCTTGAAATACATTGATGTCCTTGTCTTCCAATCTGGCAGTAGCTTCCTTGAGGCCAGGCCCTTACCCCCTCGGAGCAGCTGGACACTGCAGATGCACGGTAAGTCCCATCCCCTGGCTCTTCGCCATGCATGACTCCCTCCAGGTGCACCCGACAGACACGTCCCCTGCCCCGAGACAAGAGGCCTCCAGACAGGCGGAGGTGCACCCTATGCCATAAAGCAGGACACTAGAGTGGACTGCCACCCCGACTCCTCCTCCAGGCCAGTAGCAATGCCAGTGCCCTTCACCAGGCTGGGAGATTCCCTGATGAGGACCTGGGACACAAGGACACAGCACAATGGAGAGAGCATGGCCTTCCCTGTGCACTGTCCACAGAGGCACCTGGGCCTCAGTGTCCTCATCTGTAAAATGGGGAGGATAGGATTGTCATTCTCCTTGCAGAGCTGTTGCAAGGGTCACGAGCTAATGTTGGCAACGGGTCTCCGAGAGCACAAGAGCTGGACACACATGTTGGTAATCGGCATTGCCATCTGTCTGTCCCTAAATGCTGCCCGACCTCCACCCCCACTGCCAGCCTGCTGCTCCAGAGTCCCTGCCACCACTGCCCTATCAAGCCAACCCAGGACGGAGGCTCATATAGGACAAATGCCTGCAGCTTAGGAAATGAGGTCCCTCGCTGTCCTCCAGAGGGGCAGAGCCAGGGGGGCTCTGAGAGTGGGAGAGAGGGGCTACAGGGGTGAGCCTTCCCTCCCTGCCTTTTCTTCAGGCCACCTGAACACCCCAAGGACGCGGCCCTCCTGCCGGCCACCTTTAGCTCCATCCCTGGTGCCGGCTGAAGGGGAGCAGAACCGGGTGCCAGATTCCCTCAGCCACGTGGCAGGAAGGGAAGTGCAGCGAGCTGTGGGAACAGACTGTCCCAGGGCTCTGTGGGCCTGGCCACGTGGGAATGACTTAGTGCAGCCCCCCCCCCCAGTCTGGTCGTCCTTGGTGTCACAGGGTGATGGGGCTTTATAAGGCATGGCACACCCCTGGCGAGGCTACCCCGCCCACTCCCCAATTCATAGGAAGGCCAGTAAGACGGCCCCAGGGCTGCGGGCCAAGGGCTGCACCAACGCTGCGCTTTGGGGAGTTGAGGGCTGGGAGACTTCAAAGCCCTTCAGAGGACGCTGGCTCGGAACTAGCCGCTCACAGGCCCAGGTCAGCTGGCAGCAGGAAGGTTTGTGTTTCTTTTAATATCACTCCCAGGCATTTAACATTCCTCGAAGCTTAAACACAGAAACATTTTCCTTACCAGACTGTGCTTTCCGCTTTGCCAAACATAACCTGGCTTCCTCCCCTTCCCCCACCTCCTCCATCTGCTCCTGTCTCCAAGATGTAATGATTTATGCCGTGTTTCCCCTGGGGCTGTGCGGCTGATGGAAGTGAGGAGGAAGCAATGGGCTGGAAGTCCAGGTGGGGGCACTGCCTCGAGCCCTGGGGTCTGGGTTCTGTGGGGTCAGGGCCCATGGGACTCGCTGAGTTGGCTGCGCTGGACTTTTCTGAACTTTTCAATCCCATGCCGGGGCTGACCATGTTTCTTGGCTGGGTAGCTCCGGGGGCCAGCCGGGCCAGCCCAGCACCTCATCCCTGCCTGCCGCTCCTGCCAACCCGGGAAGGTGGGGATGAGACCCCCACTCCTTACCCCTGCAGGAAGTAGGTTCCCAGGGCTGAATGTAGAGAGCCCCCATTTCCTAAGTAATGAATAAAATAATAAAGGACTGACTTGTGGTTGCCTGGCAACACCATCTCCCTGGAGACAGGGCTGCAGAGTGGGGCGCAGGTCTCACAGCATTAGGAAAAGATGTGCTCAGGAACTTGGGGCGACATGAGGCAGATGGCCAGGACTCCTCCAAATGGAGCCACCCCCTTTTCAAACACTAGCGCCTGAGACAGATGTGGGGAACAGGAGGCCCACACAGGTCCCCTCCAAGGGTCACTGTTACCAAGAACACCCAGCCAAAAGCCAGTTACCAAACTCTAAAGCCTCCACGATGCATCAAAGAATACATGCTTCCTGCAAGAGAACATCCCTCGGCGCTCTGCACCCACACCCCATCTGAGCCCAAGGCACCTGATGCCACGGCTCAGTGCCAGTTCGTTTCCCTTGATTTCATGGTCGCGGAATCTACGCCTAAATCAGGCCACTTGTGTCCTGAGCATGAGGGCCACAGGAGGTACCAGGTGCAGCGTGGATGGCTTCGCGCCTGCCCATATCTGCACTCTCCTCACAGATAAGTGAACAGCAGCCACTTTCAAAGCTACATCCACCAACAGGGCACCGAGTAACACAGCTGAGGCGTGTACACTTTTTTTTTTAAATCCTCACCCGAGGACATTTTTCCATTTTTTGTCCAGACAGAGTAAGAGGGAGGAAGGGAGAGAGAGCGAGAGAGCGAGAGACATCGAGTGGCTGCCACCTGCACGGCCCAACCAGGGCCAGGGACAAACGGCAACCAAGGTACATGCTCTTAGCAGGAACCGAACCCAGGCCTCTCTGGACCGCAGGCCGACGCTCTAACTGCTGAGCCAAACCGGCCAGGGCGAGGCGTGTACACTCTTAAACTGCCTGAGGACCTGCCCCTACCGACACCCACAAAACCAACCCTAAGCCAGTGAACTCTAAGGACAGGTGCGTAAGGCCCAGCAACCCCAGTGACAAGTCAGAGACAAGACCTCAGCAGCCAAGCAGATCCTAAGCCCATCCAAATGCTGGGGCCTCACACCCCCGACAACAGACATTGCTGATCATGCACAGCACTCGAGGATACAGCCTCAGAATCCTTCTCAACAGTGTCCTGGAAGAAGCCACCAGCAGACTAGATTTGGGAGGTGAAAACAAGGGAGCTCTCGTCCAGGTGTGGAGGCCCGAGGGACCAGGCACACACGGGCACCTGGGCTAGAGTAAGATGTCATCTCCAGCAGGGGAGAACCACCACGTTGGGAGACTTTTCTCAAACCAGCGTTGAACCCAAGTCACAAAAGGCCAAGCATCTGGATCAAGACAAGTGAGAAAGATGCCTTCCCAACGGGCACCGCCTCCTGGCTGCTCCCCGAGCCTTGCCCTGGTGCCCTGGCCACATCTGGCCCCTCACCTGGATCTGCCCTTTGCCCATGATCTTGTCCACGATCTCGTTGTTGTCCTTGTTGACCTTGGTCTTGTCGTAGCACTTCTCATAGCACAGGATCCTCAGGGACTGAGAGCCCTCCAGCTCGATCTCAAACTCCTGAGGAGAGATGGGACGAGGGGCTTGAACTTCTGAAGCTGGGAGACACAGCTTCCGGGCAGGTTGGGGGCCCTGGCTTTGCAAGGCTGAGAAGGGGGTGAGGAGGGCCCATACGGACCACATCTTGAGGCAGGGAGGAGCGCCCTCACTTTCCGGAGCTCTACAGGCCTCCCAGCGGGAAGTGGGGTCTGGGCTCTGAGCCGAAGCCCCGTGTCTGGATGAGCAGAGTTAGCGGGGCAGCGCTGGCCCCAGCGCCCTCAGCCAACAGGACATGAGCACAGGGAGTAACGAGCTCAGGGGTCCCTATGGGGACACAAGCCCCTTCCACTCACCTCGTCCCACTTGGGCTCTGTCGTGTCCCGGAATACCCTGGTTTTGGCTTTGCTGACAAAATAGCCGAAGGAATCCACCTCCAGGGTACAGTACAGGTCTGCAGGGGGACAGGCAGAGACAGAGTGAGGCCCCGGAACTCAGGAGGAAAAGGGGTTTAATACACTTGTCCCTCACAGCACCCCAGAGGGCTGCCCTTGGGTTCTCTCCACAGTCCTGTGAGTCGGCCTCTCCCCACCCCTCTGAGATGGTGCCCCCCTCACCACGTTAGTCTCCTCCCTAACCGCGCCCAGCTCTCCTCGCTCGGGGCCCTTGCTGCCCCTTCACCCCGATCTCTGCCTTCTCACCACTGAGCCTCCTGCAGCACCTTCACTGACCACACTGACTAAAGGAGCCACACCCCCACCAACCCCAGGTCCCTAACAGGGTGCCAGAGCATTTGAGGTGGCAGTCTGGAAGGCATTTGGCCTCTGGGGCCGAAAGCTGGAGTAACCCCGTCACTGAGACAACCCAAACGCCTCCACATTCCAAAAGCTCCATCTGCTGTCTCCTTCACAGCACCGAGCTCGGACTGAAGTTGTCTTTGTGTCCCGTCCCTCCCCTCGCTGCATCAGCACCGCAGGCTGACGCCTGGTCTCCTCAGCCACTGGGCGCCCTTCGCACTAAGAACTGGGCGTGCACGCAGCAGGCGAGCCCCACTAGGCAGCGAACAGTTTCTCCCCGTTCCGTTTGCCAGATGAGAAAACAGAGTCAGAGAGAGAAAAAGGACTCAGCATCACACGGGGCCAGAAGCCCAGGGCCCCCGACTCCTCTCCTCTCCGCCAGCCCCACGTGGGATGAATGGATGGAGCTCTCTCCACTCCCTGATGCTTCGGTTAACCAGGTGGAGGAGGCGTGGGGTGGGTGAGAGGAGCTTTTCCCTAGTGTTTCCATCTTGAATCTTGGCCTTGAAGGCTGAAAACTTTCTCTGCTCTATCCGGACACTCAGGCGACCAGGCCACAGCCCTGGGTGGTCACCCCAGGCACTCTTCAAATCCACTCTCCCTCTGGGCCCGGGACCCTGGCAGCCCCCTTCTCCCTGCCATGGGAGCTGCCCAGGCTGTTTTCCAGGGTAATGTGTGTGTTGGTGGTGGGGTGGGGGGCGGGGCTTTGGGGTAGTACGGCCAACCCTCTGCAGCATGAATCAGGGCAAAGGGCACAGAGCAGAGGGCAGACGGTCAGCTCTGGCCCAGGGGTTGCCCAGCTGGGCTGTTTTCCGTGAGAATGGAGGTGAAGCTGCCCCCCAAGTTTTCTCTAGCTGGGTGCGACTTAGAGGAGCTATAACTGGGCATCGGAGCACACGGGGATATGGGTGCAGATTAACAGTAAACAAGGCCGGAGGACCAAAGCCCTCGACATCTGCTAGTCAGACTGTCCGTCTGGGTGGCTAAGATGGAGGGGCAGGAAGGGCTGTCACCGTGTATGGATCTAGTGTGTGTGAGTCCCCGCCAGGGGCTAGTTCATGGGGTAAAGTGAGGGAGTCACCTTGTCTGGGTTCAAACCCTAGCTCTGCCCCGATCACCACCTCTCCGCCTGGGCGCTTTCACCTGCGAAACAGGAGTGGCCGTGGGGCCCGCACCTGGGCTGACCGCAGTGCAGTGAGTTCCCGAGGACAAGCAGCCACAGTGACGATTCACAGGTCCTAACCCCCATGTCGGAATATCTGAGCAGGTCAAGGGGCCGGGAGGGAGGCGGTGAAGACATGTGGCGGTCAGGAGATAGATCTCAGAGCAGCTCACCCCAGGTCTAACCACTAACGCCCACCCCAGACAACACGAAGCAGAGAGAGATGAGGCATCCGGGCACCGTGGGGGGGGGGGTGCCTGGACCAGCTCAGTGGGCTGCAGACTTGGGTGGGTATAACATCCCCACAGAGCTTATTAACCAGGAATACTCCTGGGCAGTGTGCCCCCCAGAAGGGGGTTCCGTGGGCTTGGGGGGCGTCCAGGAAGCTGCTGCATGTCCACGCAGCACGAGCGCGGTGGTCCTGGCCACACCGAGGGAAATGATGCGCTAAAGGCAAGAGCATGGGCTCTGGTGGTGGAGACGCGTGTGACCTGCCTGTGCCACCCCGGGAAATCCCGTGAGCCCCGGGGCCTCAGCTTCTTCAGGTGAAATGAGAATGATATTGGTGAACTCAGCGGGATGCCAGGAGGAACAGAGCAGATATGCACTCGAATAGGCTTTGACCTTGCCAAGGCCTTGTCCGCACACTGGCCACACCTGCATCTGCCCCCCACCCCACTGCACACAGTAGGTGTCTGGAAATGAACTACTTAGGTCAGCATTTCTGAGCTCCTATTCATCCCACAATAAAGATTACACAGTTCCTGCCCTCTGAGAACTCACAGTGGGAGAGGCAAGTTTTGTTTTTGTCTTTTATCCTCACCCGAGGACATTTTTGCATCCATCTTCAGACAGAGTGGGAGGGAGAGAGAGAGAGAAACATCGAGTGGCTGCCACCCACACGACTCCAACCGGGGCTGGGGACAAACTACAACCAAGGTACATGCCCTTAGCGGGAACTGAACCCGGGTCTCCCTGGTCTGCGGGCTGACACTCTAACCGCTGAGCCAAACCGGCCAGGGTGGGAGAGGCAAGTTTTAAGTGACAAGACAGTATGACAGGTGCTGTAACTCTGATCTGCCCTGGTGTGATGGGAACGCAGAGAGAGGAGGCCGATTGACCCAGAAGCTCGGGCTTCACAGTAAATGTTTATGGAACGTCTGTCTGTCAGCCGGTGGCATAACCTCTGCGCGGCGCACGGGAGAGGCCAGGGGCAGACCTCACCCCCCAGCGAGGAAGAGAAGGGAGTGGGAAGGGGCTGGCGGAGAGGAGAGGAGTCAGGAGCTCTGGGTTTCTGATCCTGAGTGAAGTTCAATCCTTTTATCTCTCTGTGTCTCCGTTTTCTCATCTGGCAAACGGGAAGGAACTATTATCTGTCTGACTCACACATTCCTACCTGAGAAAAACTAGAGAAAACGTGTGATGGTATCTTGTGAAACACTACAAACGGCAGATTTAGGAGGTGATGGAGGAGGAGGAGAGGGGTGCGTGTGGCAGAGCTGGCATGCACACACGCGGTCACACATGAGCCTGCTCTTCGCTCGGTACTAGCAAGTGTGATTGCCTTTTATGGAGAAAGAAGCCGAGGTTCAGAGAGGCTGAGAGACCTGCCCTGGGTCACACAGCTTGTAATCAGCAGATGTGGGGTTGGAGTCCAGGAAATCAGATACCTGGGGGTGGGGAGGGGCCTGGGGAAGAACAGACTTGGGGTCAAAGGGCTGGGACAATGCCCTTGCCCAGAAGAGCTGTTCTTGGCCTTTGGGGGCATACCCCTCATCTTTTTCACTTTTTATCCTCACCCGAGGACATCTTTCCATTTTCTGTTCGGACAGAGTGGGAGGGAGAGAGAGGAAGAGAGAGAGAGAAAAACATCAATGTGAAAGGGACACATCGAGTGGCTGCCACCCACAAGACCAACCAGGGCCAGGGACAAACTGCCACCGAGGTACGTGCCCTTAGTGGGAACCGAACCGGGTCCTTTGGACCGCAGGCTGACGCTCTAACCACTGAGCCAAATCGGCCAGGGCTACCCCTCATCTTAAGGCAGCTGGCAGGGCCCCAGCCTGGCAGACCAGAACAGAGCAAGTGGGCAGAGAGAAGCCCCATGCAATGAGTCCACGGGGACTTTCTGTGACAGGACGAACAAGGGCCCACCCAGCCTCTTCCTAGGGCTGGTGGTCAGGGACACTTACTTGCTGACTGCTTAAACCCCTTGGCAGAGTGGACGATGACATGAAGGAAGCCATAGAGCCCTGGAGACTCGTCATCTGAAAGAGAGAAAAGCCCCCAGGGTGAGGGGTGGTGAGAGGCTCCTGTGCTTCATCCCCTCCTTACCCCAGAGGGGCCAGGAGGCAGAAAGGATGGGAGACACAGCCTGAGCCTAGGTCCAACACCACCACCTGGTGGCTGAGTGAAGTAGTTTCCAGAGCCCAGTACTTCCAGGCCCATGAGCTGGTGCCTCTTCTCCCTCTACTCAGACTTTGAGGCCAGTCCACACCTTCCCTCCTGGACCAAGGACTTTGTACCATTTCCCACGGGCACCTTCCCTCGCCCTCTGAGCTCTGTTTTCCCATGGCTGCCCTTCTCAGTCTAGCCTTTCAAAGTAAAAAATAACCAATATAAGTCACTGTGCCAATGGAAGAGAGGGTCTATCTCTGCCTCCTCTTTGGGACACTGGGCTGATGACCCTCATAGGCGGAGAAGAGCTTGCCTTCAATAGCCCCTTCCAGCACCCACGGGCAGCCAGATTCTACCCTCTCCAGGCCAGTTACCAGCCCTGGTCACAGCTCCGCCCTGTTCAAACCCTCCCATAGCCTGAGCTTGAACAACAAACTCTCTCGCTTGGCATTCAAGGCCTTTCAAGATCTAATCCCTAGAAAATTCTGGCCGTATTTCTCATACACTATTCTAACCCATCTCCCCTTCCTCCTCCACCCCACGCCACCCCATGCTTGTCTTTTGCTTCCATTATCTGACAACCTCATGAACAATTAACACGATCCCCGTGAACCAAGGGGCCAGATTCTTCTCTCAAGCCAGAGGGGGCTAGGGAGGGGTTGGGGCCATCTGGGGAATAGACAACCCCTGCTCAAGCTCCCTGTGGACCTGGCAACTGAGTCATCCCAGCCCAGCTGAGCAGAGAGCAGCCATTTGTAGCCAAGTGTCTACTGAGGTCCTTGTGGACGGCCCAGCAATGTCCTGGGAGACTGGACCTGCTGAGCGGACAGCCTTGCGTTCCAGATCTTACCATCTTTATTGCTGGTGACAGGAATGTTGTGTACAGTCCTAAGTTTGAAACAGGATCCCGTGAGCACCTGCAGCTCCACTGAACTCAGGACAAAGGCCTGGAGATCTGCAGGGGGAGTCAAGAGAGAGGGGAGAGTCAGCATCGGTCCACTAGGACCTGTGGCTCTCTTTGGGGGCTACTGCAGGAAAGAAAGCTTAGTTCTAGGGGCAGAGTTGATCACTGAAAGAAAGGAAAAGACTTGTGAAGCCTCACATGGGGATAGCTGTTGGTGCTGTCAGAGGGGTAATGAGAGAGTCTAACTAAAGAGACTCATGTATGTGTGTTTGGGGGGGTGAAGGTGGGGGAGTGAAGGAGGGAGGGAGAGAGGGAGGAAGGGAGAGAGAGAGAGGGAGAGAGAGATGGACACAACCCTTGGCTCTGGGTCCAGTCCTATTGCTCATTCATTGTATGCCTTAAGCAAATCATTTAAATTCTTTGGGCCTCAATTGTTCAGGAACATCAGTGAAGTGCCACCTGCCTTGGCACTTTATAGAGTGACTGTGAGGGCTGAAGAGGAGATAAGGGACATGAAGTGCTTGGAAATACAGCAGGCTCACTGCTGGTATGGACCCCATCGGGGCGGAGGAGAGCGGGGCAGGACTTCACCTTTCTTCTGCAGTTTCTGAATTGCTTCTCTCCACTCTGACCTCTCATAGTCCGAGGACAGTAGGAACAGGTAGCTCTGAAGAGAGGAGATGACCATTCAGTGGGGTGACCATCGTCAGACCAAGCACATTCCTGGGTTCTGGAGCTCCAAGAAAGCTCCTTCTTACCCAGGTAACCCCTAGGCTTTCAGGGGGCAGCTGGGAGGAGGGCCTCCTTCCTGGGAAGCCCAGTGACAGGAGTGGCAGTGCCAATGGTGGCCAGCAGAGGGCACTAGCTCCACACCAGTGGGGAGAGGGAGTCCAGGGCAGGAGCCATGGCAGCCTTCTTGAGAATTGGGGACCTGAGTCCCTGATTTCCACGGGTCAGGGCCAGGAGCCCAGGAGTGGGCAGCCCTGGACAGAGGAAGGGGGCTGTCTTGGTCCCATCCCCACCCTTCCTGACCTTTCCATTCCGATTGTGGATCCGAAATGGGATTGAGGGGGAGTTGAGCAGCAGCAAGAACTCATTTTCAAACATCTTCTTTTTCAGGCGCTCGATGGCCCGGCTCTGTCCTTTGTTGGCTTTCTGTAGGGGACGGAGGCACAGACGGTTTCCCTCACACCCACATTCCACCTCTCCCTCAGCAGCTCTAAGCACAACTTTCCCCTGTGTGTTCATCTTATTATTTTGTTTTTCAGTATTTTATGCTACTTTGACATCTTGGGAGACTTCCTGGCCAGGGAGGAAAATGGGCATGCTCATTCCGAACACAGTGAATGACTCCTCCGTGAGCATACCTTTCCTATGCAAACCAGCCAATCCTGAGGCCTATCCCCAACCACCTCCTTTCTCTCTCACACACCATTCCCCTGCCCTAAGCACCTAGGACCAGGTACCAGGGAACTAGGGACAGCCCCCTAGAGCACAGAGCCCTCCAACATTATCCAGTCCTCAACCGGTTCCTGCCCTGCCTTCCTTTCTCTGGGAAAGCACAATACAGGCTCTGGGTCTCCCATTTCCCTCCTGCCTCCTGACCAAACCTGGCGCTCCCCCTGCGGCCCTGCATGGGGTGGCATGCACCCTTCTCTTGGAGGCTAGAGTTAACGAAAATCTTCTTTCAGGCGCATACACCTCTTCATTCACCTCTATAAATTAACCCCGGTACCATCACGATACTCTGCTTACAGCCTCAGACACCTTTCAGCACAAAGCCCCAACTCCTGGCCTGGTACAAGGAGCCTGTACCAGGGTCCCAGCCTCCACGCCCTGCCTGATACCTCACCACCCCCCGCCCTGCACCCTCCCCCTCAGCCTCAGGGTGCTAGTCCCTGTCCCCCGACAAGCCATTCCCTCTAGTCGGAACCCTTCCCTTTTATTAACCACTATTATGTTTAAGTCTTGGTTCCAAGGCCATCCTCAAACTCCACAGGTGAAATTCATTTCTGCAGCACTTTTTTCACGCACTAGACTAGCAAATCTGTAAGAATGGCTCCCAGCCAGTGCTGTGCAGTGTGGGGGATCAGTGACTCCCACATTCCATTATGTTGGGGGACACAATGGAATGCGATCATTTCGGAGGTAAACCTGGCAACTAAACACACAGCCTTTGCCCCACACACCTCACTCGGAGGGACTCGACCAGAGGAGAGAGATGAGTGCAGTGATGTTTGGCAGACTTGCCTGTTCAGAGGAAAGAGCCAGAAACCATCTAAATACCCAGATACATTGTTGTGCAGTCAGGCAACAGAACAAGATGCAGCTGTGGCAGAACCTGACGGCCCCAGAGCTCTAAGGAGCACGGTTAGGTGAAAAGCTGAAACTGCAGAACAGCACTTGGAGCCTAATCTCATTAAGTTACACACGGGCGTGCGTGCGCCTGCCAGCATGCGCACAGCATCTGTGAGAATACACCTCACACTGTTAACAACGGGGGTGGGTGACGATCAGTTTTACTCAACATGCTTTGGTATTGTCAGCTTTCTTCATAACTAGCCAGGGTTGCACAGGTGATTAGGAAAAAAATCTGAAGTTTAAAAAAAAGGTTATTAAAAAAGCAAATCGCCCTGGCCGGTTTGGCTCAACGGTTAGAGCGTCAGCCTGCAGTCCACAGAGACCCAGGTTCGGTTCCCGCTAAGGGCATGTACCTTGGCTGCAGTTTGTCTCTGGCCCTGGTTGGGTCGTGTGGGTGGCGGCCACTCGATGTGTCCCTTTCACATCGATGTTTCTCTCTCTTCCTCTCTCTCCTTCCTGCTCTATCTGAGTAAAAAATGGAAAAATGTCCTCAGGTGAGGATTAAAAAAAAGCAAATCACAGCCCGGCTGGTGTGGCTCAGTGGTTGAGCGTCGACCCATGCACCTAGAGTTTGCTGGTTCGATTCCTGGTCAGGGCACATGCCCAGGTTGTGGGCCAATCCCCAGTGCGGGGCATGCGGGAGGTGTCCAATTGATGTTCTCTCATCGATGTTTCTCTCTCTCTCTCCCTCTCCCTTTCTCTCTCTCTCTCTAAAATGAATATAGAAAAATATTTAAAAATAAAAAGTAAATCACTGTTTCTTCTGTGATTCAGAGAACGACTTTGTTGTGCGTCTCCAGGACTCTCGTCACGTGTGTCATGCGCTGTGGTCAGTAGTGGGCAGTCTGCCTTCTCCACCCCATGAGGAACTCTGTGAGGCGTCTGGCACAGGCCTGCAGCCAGTGGAGCTCAGCAAGCATGACTGACTGAGCGGAAGGCCTTGTCTACCTACACACCTGGGGCGGGAGGGAAGGCACAAAGCCCGCCGTTTCCTGGACCAGGTGAGAAACAGGCATGCAGGATGCCCTGGGGTAGGGATGGCGGGCAGTGCCAGATGGGGAACAGGCTCCACGAAGGCAGGGGTGGCCTGTCACTCAGGAGGAGGACACCTGTGCTGGTCAGGCTGCTCCCTCTGGACGGATGCACTCCCAGTCAGACCCTCGGTCCCAAACACCCCAGGGTTATTACTGTGGTCTTCTCTGATCAAGGACAGATGTCCGAATTGAAAGGATCCTTAGAGGCCATCTGCTCTTGCATTCCTCAACAATCGTTTATGAAGCCATTATTTATTAAGTGCCAAGTACTAGGAACATAATTGAATAAAACAGTTCCTTACTCGAGTTCAAATAATTCTAAGTAAAGGAAAAAGCTGACCATGCAATTATAAATCATTACCCATAAAGCAAAGCAAAGAGGAACCAGGAACCAGGAAGCAGGGCACCTAACCCAAACTGTAGTGGGTAGACATCAGGGAAGGCTCCCCAGAGGCAGTGAGGCCCAAGTAGAGTCTAGATGGGCGAGGAAGAGAGCAGGCCAACCAAACAAGCCCCTCCATGCTGCCAGCCACTTATGGAAAAGGCTCCTCCTGGGTGCTTTCCTCTGGAGTCTAGCCACTGATTTCATATATATGAATTTAAGGCTACGCATTTTCCTATAAAGAGCATTTTGGCTACATCCCATGGGTTCTGATATGTCATGCTCTTATTTTCACGCAGTTCTGAACAGTTTGCAGTTTCAATTTTGATTCTCTATACCATGAAAGTTTTCACTTTCTATGCTTATCTTTATATTTTCTTTTAGTTGTTGGTTTCTAATTTACTGCACTGTGGTCTGTGAACATGACTGGTATGCCATCAATTTTTTAAAAAAAAATCTGAGATCTCCTTTGCAGCCTAATACATGTCTGTGAATGTTTCACATGTGTTTGACAAGAATCTCAATGCTCTGTCAGGGCACAACCTTTTGTGAATTTTTAGATTAAGTGCCTTCATTGTGATCCTCAAGGCTCCTCTTTCCTTCGTTTTTGCCTTCTTGATCTGTCAATGTCTCAGAGGCTTCCCAGGTCCTTTCGCTTGAACATGTCCTGCTTTTCCATAAGGCCTTCTTCTCTTGCATCCCTTTTCTACAGTGACTGATATACACTGTTCTCCAGGAAATTTCCCATACTTAACACCATACATTCTGAGTACTGACTCCTCGGCTCACCCTGTCCACTCAGTGCTCATCTGCCATGATCAGTCTCCCTAAGCATGCGTGTGCCGGAGGCCTCCTATTCTATCATGTTCCCTCCTTACAACTTCCCCTTCCCGCACCTCTCCTGTCTCAAGGGCCCCCATAAAAACAGCCAACTTCCCTGCCCCAGCTCAGATGCCGGGCTCTGCTCACCTCCTTCTGGATTTCACTCTTGAGGGCAGAGATTTTCATTTTCATGTCCTCCAGCTCGTGGTCGGGGAAGGGGTGCACATGGGGGCTGGCCTCAGACTCCTCAGGGGACGGAAACACCAGGTCAGCCAGAGGGATGTACCATTTACAGTCATATTGCTGGTGCTTCCTGCAAACAAGCCAGAGGCAGACATGAGCCCGAAGGAACTCGGCTCTTTGAGCCTGAACTGCTGGAACCAAAAACCACAGAAAAGGGTGTACTGGGAACTTGTCACAGCCAGAAATGATCCATTGTCCTCGAGTAGCCCAATCAGGAAACACGTGGAGTAATGACAGTCAGGTTCTAGGGTCGGGCAGCAGTGAGTACTCTGGACCTCGGCCTTGCCAGGCTTCTGGTCCAGTGTGACTGATGTTTCTCAACATCCTAAACCGCGACGGCAGGAGCAAGAGTGGGCTCACACTTTCCTATTCTCACCCGACTCTCCCCCCTCCCTTCTAGTCTAGCCACACTTAGCTCTTACTCCTTATCCTTCAGGCTACAGATGGAATACGTTGTTCTGAATGCCAGCTCTGATCAACAGAGGTCACATGAGGCACTGGACAGAGGAGTATAAAGCCACATTCAAGCCACTGTGCAGTAGTGCCTTGGGTCATCAGTAATGTCTGCCATGGGCAAAGGACGGCAGGTATACGTGTGCTTACATCTCTGCTTTAGAATAATCTCAAATCTAGTTCCAGGGAGCCATCCCCTTTATTGAAGCTCGTAACAACCTCTCCTTCTCTTGATTCCCCCAGAACTGAGGTCTGCACCTCTCATTCTGGTCCCTTCGCACTGCAGTGAGCCTACGGCTTGTCTCCCCTGGACTGTCAGCTGGCGTACTTGGCACAGTAGGTGAAAGGAAGCAGGATGAATACTGAATAACCTTTTCTGCTCAGGCGCAGAGTGGACCCCTATCATGGTATAGAGATGGCAGTGGAAAGCAGCCGTCAGGTCAGGTTAAGGTTCAAATCCCACGTCCTCCACTTCCAGCTGAGCAACCCTGGCATCTTATTTAACCATCCCGAGTCTTTCATCTGTGAGATGTGGATAAGAATCCCTACTTTATAGAGTTGTTGGGAAGATTAGAAATCATCCATTCAAAGCATTTGTCATGACACCTGGCACGGCAGAGCCGCTCGATAAATGACAGCAGCAGATTTAATGAATATTCACTGACTTGTAGTGAGCGAAAATGTAGCGATGGCTAATAAAAGAAGAATGCTCAAGTGAATTATGGCATATCCCCTTGTAACATCACGCAGGAAAGTAAAATGATGATTATGAAAATTAGGCAGCAACAGGGAAAGTGCTTATGACGTGGAATGGAAAAAGCAGAGCCCAAATTGGGTATTCACTCTGATTACCAGGATCTGAAAAACATAAGAGCATTAAAAAACTGGAAGGAAATATCGCAGCAGGAGACTGATGCTTATGTCTGAACGGGTGATGGTTTTCGGGGCCTGTGATTTGGTTATATTATCTCTATAATTAAAAACGTAATTTATTTTTGGAAAAAAGCTATGCAGTAAAAGACAATTAATTAATATGTTTTTAAAAAGGAAAAAGATATGCAGATTGCCCCAGGCTGCTAAGGGGTTCCACAGGGGGTAGGGTCTAGTTCCTCCCCAACTCTGCACCCTGGACTCCCGCAGACTCACCCTGCAGATGTCTTCTTGAGCTTGGCGCACAGTAGGACATCTGTAAACAGGAAGACGTGCCGCAGCTTCCGGGAGCCCTCCGACACTTCCACCAGGAAGCCGTCCTTCACCAGCTGCCGCGTCTGAGGGAGACGGCACACCCACCCGGCCTGCTCAGGGGGAGTCGAACCCAGGTCACAGCCTGAGCTAGGGGCACCATCCAGTTGAGAGGTGTGGGCTGCAGGGAGGGGCCGTAGCGCCTGGTGGTTAAGAGTGCTTGCTGGCTTTGGGGTCACAGGGACATCGGCTTGAATCTAGACTCTGCCACTTCCCAGCTGTGATCTTGGGCAAGTTCCCTGACCTCTCTTAATCCCAGTTAAACTGAGGATAACGATGTCTGCCCACAAGGAAGGAGTCATCAAGATGGTATGTGCGGAAGGCCCAGTGCCCGGCACATCTTGTGTGGTCAGCACAGGGTAGCTTTACACTTTCCCGCAGCTCTCAACAGCTCCCACCCGGGGGACCCTAGCTCAGGATGACTTGGTTCCTCTACCCTGGAGCATGAACACCTCACCCCTTTACCTAAGAAGTTCTTCCAATTTCAGTTCAACCCCACCTGCAGACCTTCTCAGGCCCATTGATGCTACCTCTGAGTCAACCACCCCCAGATGGATGGGAGGCCCCAGGTTACCCTCTGTGGGCTGTAGCTGTGCCCTCAGGACCTGCAGCCACCTCTAACCTGGGTGCCGGATGGTCAAGAACCCTGCTCCACGCGGAACTTCCGGTTTCCTCCCTGCCGCCCTCAGGGGCAGCGGAACCCCGGGGCTGTCACAATCTGTCCCAGCCTTCCTTGCATTACACACCAGGTGAGCTACATATGCTACACTGTGTGGTGAGCATGTTGAAAGTGCACCATTGAAACGACCTGAAACCGACAGCACGGGGAGCCCTCTGGCGAGCGTTCAGCTACCCCCGGTCAAACACAGGGTTTGCGAAGCAGGGCTGGGAGCCGCACGCAGGGACAGCTCTCCCTGCCCATTAGTCACCCTCTAGATCCTGTCCCTCATTACTGCCCTCCCCAGGAGACACTGGGGACTCATAAATGTAACAAAGGAGCATAAACCCAGCCAGACTGCACTCCTAAACACCACTTAATTACCTCTCCTGCACAGGAAGCCCTGTATGTGGGCCAGGCGGCTGACCCGTGCCATAAACCGTCTCTCTGGTTCTGCAAATGACTAGCCTTCACTGGGGCACCCCCACCCTTTCACCAAGAAGGGCCTCCAGGGAACTGCAGCTGCTGTGCCACATCCAGGCGCCCACCTGGGACAGTCCAGTGACCTTGCGGCCTCAGCTACCCTCCCACCTTTCCTGTCATGGGCTCACTTCCTAGCGTCTCCCACCTGCTCATGCAGGCTGATCAAAGGCAGCTCAAGCTCTCATTCCCTCCGACTCCCTGAGCTCCCTCAGACTGAGCCATTACCTTCCAGGAGTTCCTGAGGACATCATACTACTTATGTGTGTGGGGGGGTGCATTTAAGAATGAAATAGCCAGAGCCCCCCAAGTCCCTGGTATGGGGGACAGTGCATGGGGCTTGCAGACAGAGCCCCAGCTAAAGAATCCAGTTCTGACACTCATGGCCAAGAGCTCTTGTGCCAGACCTGGAGAGACTCCCCAGGTCTGTTTCCTCTTCTGCTGCAGTGGAGGATTGTGAAGATTAATGAGACACTGGACTTCAAGCTGTCAGCCCAGAGCCTGAAGGCCTCTCCTTGGCTGGGAACGAGGGATCAGGGCTGGAGAGGGACAGGGCACAGTGGGGCACAGGGCAGCCTGCCTGGGCGTGTAGGAGAGCAGGGATGGTGGTCTGGGGTGCCGGGTCCTGAGCTCACCTCCCCTTTGGGGGTTGTGACGGCAGTCCGGCGGGGGTCGATGTCCTCATTGATGCTGGACAGGAAGTTCTGGGAGATACGGAGGGCATCCTGAAGTAGTGGGTAGTCTGGGTGGTCCACGGGTGTGTGCTTCAGCAGGTCCTGGAGAGGGTTGGGGTGGTGAGTTGAGGGGAGCTCTGGGGCTTAATGAGAAGACAGTGGGGAGCACTCAGTTCTCACTGAAAGACTGAGGGGAGGTACGCAGGGATCCACGCTCTAACCTGGTCATGCCTGCACAATCCGGGCTGACCTCAGGGCAGCAAGGGGAAGGCAGAGCTGCCCCTTTACTTCTGCTGAAGTCAGTCCTCTCCGCCCTGGGGCGTGGGGGAGCCAGGTGGAGTCTCATCTCACCAAGCAGCTGGGAGGGGCACCCATCTACCCACCCCACAGCTGCTCCAAGGACCATGGAAACCATTAGGCAAGGGATAGGGAGCATTTGGTCAAATGTCCGGCTTAGTAGCCCAGCTATATTTAGGCTCTGGTCCCGTTGGCATGGTTATTACAGGCCAGGCAGGCACACTGGGGGCCCGGGGACCTTGCACCCAGTTTCCTAAATAGGCTGCTCTCGGTGGTCCAGCCCCTGCCCACCCTGGCTCAGTCTCCCATGGGACCCCCGGCCCGGCCATGCAGGGGCTGACACTCACGTGCAGGACCAGGGTGCTCCTGGTGACTCGGTCGATGGGCTTGTAGAGCAGAGCTGTTGGGGGAGGCAGGGAGGAGACAGGACAGATGAAATACAGGAGCAGCTTCAGACCTCAGGGAGCCAGCCTCGTCCCTCGACCTGCCTCACTCCCTGGCTCAGACACCCACCGGCAGGACACCCTCCCACACAGGCGGGTTCCATAGCAACCTGCACCTCCATTCTCACCCCAGGGCAGGCCAGACCGCTAACAGACAGACACACAGCCCGGGCAGCCCGGGCCCCCTCCCACCAGATGTGACCTCTTCCAGGGCCGACTCTAGCCCTGCCCTGCCCTGCTCCTCGGTACCTCCACCCGGAATCGAACAGCTGTGTCTAGCCTTACCCTGTAGAGCTCCAGCACATTCAGGGTCACGCCTAGGACCCCGGAGTGTGGGAAGGAGACACGCTGTTTTTCCAGCTCCCCCAGGCCCGGTCACCCTCATCCTCCTCTGGCCCAGCGCCCGGCACTGCCAGCTGGAGCTCGCAGGCTTCCTCCTGACCCACACAGTCAGCCTCCCCTCCGTGAGGAGACCCCTCTCCGCGCCCTCAAACCCCCGGATAAAACAGGGCAGGCTGAGGGAGGCAGGCCAGCTCTCCGCAGAAAGGCCCTGCCATCTAACCAGTGGCAGCTGAGGGGCAAAGATTTCCCGAAAGAATGCAAGTGGGGCTCTGGGAGCCCTGAAGAGCGGGGAAATGCAAGCTCAGCGGGGTGCCTGTCCGCCACACCCCTTGGTGACCAGGACAGCAAATGAAGATTGCTGGGATTCAGCAGAGACAGGTGGAAGCAGCAGCTGGCCGACCAATACTTCCAAACAGAGCTGCCTGCAAGCGGCTGTGTCCTGCCTCTCCGGCAGGGGCGGTTCCGCCTCAGTCCTGCACCTGGACGCCTCTGGTCATGGGCTCATGACCTCTGTCCTCCTGCCATAGGAGGAACAAGGCAGGATGTTGGCCTGGGGAGAACCCTAGATTGGGTGTCCCACAGGACCAGGCTGTGGCAGGTATCAGAGCTGACACTCATGCCCTAGTCATGCCCCAAACCCCGAGAGTGCCCCGAAGCCCTAGAAAGAAATACCCTGTGCACTGCTCAGCAGATCCTGGGAACAACCTGCTGGCTGCGGAGGCCGCGGTCCCAGCGGTGCACCATGACTATCTGCAGTCTTTGCTTGGCTGTCCGTTAGAATCACTGGGGAGCTCGTACAAGACACAGCTGCCTGGCCCTCCTCTCCTCATCGAGACAGACGGAATCCCAAACTCTGCCAGGTGGAACCTGGGTATCAGCATTTTTTAAATCCTCACCCGAGGATACGTTGTTATTAATTTTAGGGTGAGAGGGAGGGAGGGAGGGAGAGAGAAACATCAATGTGAGGGAGAGATATCCTGACTGGGGATTAAACCCACAACCTGGGTATGTGCCCTGACTGGGAATCGAGCCTGCTCCAATCGAGACGATGCTCCAACCAACTGAGCCACACTGGCCAGAGCTCAGCATTTTAAAAAAGCTCCTTTGCTGATTCTGATATAGGAATGACCGAAAACCGCTATGCAAACATACTTCCTATGACTAATTTGTAGCCCTTTTAAAAAAAATGTTTTATTGACTTTTTAAGAGAGAGACAGACAGAAACATCGATGTGAGAGAGAAACATGGATTGGCCGCCTCCTGCATGCCCCCTACTGGGGATCGAGCCCGCAACCCAGGCATGTGCCCTGACCGGGGATCTGAGTCCACAGGTGGACGCTCAATCCACTAAGCCACACCAGCCAAGCTAGCCCTTTCTTAATTGGCATTTTCTAGAGCCCCTCGCCATGGACTAGGCCCAGACTTAGGGTATTCTGAGACTGTGAGGGGAGAGCCCAGTTATCAGCCCAGAGGTGACCCAGTTCTGAGGCTGTTTAGGGTATCCACCTGTGGCTTAGCTCATCTTGGGGAAAAGTCACACCCTGAGAACCCCAGAGATCTACGAGGAAGAGCGAGTTCAGTGGACACCTGCTCAGGCGGCCCCCAGTGTGCTCCGGGAAAGCTGATCCTGCAGCGTCAGCTCCCTCGGCCCCTCTTCTGCGGCCCAGGAGGCAGAGGTTTCTGACTAAGCTCTGAGGTCTGTACACCTGGTGGGTTGGGTTTCACAGGGGTTATTAATATGCCTGCAGTCACCTCCAAAGTCCACCTGACTGGGGCTGAGGAAGGAGTCCTGCACCTCAGCCCCGGTGGTGGGGGGGCTGCTGGGAGGAAGTGAGGGGAGAGAAAGTGAAGGGAGAGGGCCCTGGGGACAGTCACATATGGAAGGAACCAGGGGAGGAAGAGCACCCTAATGTTCGTGCTGCCCGTGGCTCCTCATGCCTGCTCCCCCTGGGAATGCAGGGCTAAGAGCCCCCGTTCCCCCTTTACCTGTTCCACTGCTGCCTGTCCCTGCTTCTCCCTACTCCTCACCATGTGTTCACCAAGTTGCCACACCTGTCTCTCCCCCTCCTCCAGGAAGCTTTCCCTGACCAGGACTTTTGCAAACAATACCCACAGTGCCTAAAATTCAGACCCCTGACATGAATAAGCTGGCCTCTCTCTGGTTTGCTGGGTACTTGCTGGGGCCCACGGTACTGTCTTAAGTGCATTCTTTCCTCTGATTGAAAAAGGAAGTAATTACTGCTGGCCCCATCTCACAGGTGAGGAAACTTCCCTGAGGCACAGCGGAGTTATGTAACCTGCTCTTGGAAAGATTTGCTGGGAAGCACTGGGTGAGCCGACCTCTCCTATTGCCAAGGTGAGTCCCCTCCTCAGGTGCCTGGGTCACTCGTGACCTCCCTTCACACCCCCCACAGCACCGGGCATGGAGCCCTGCAGAGCTCAGAAAATCATCATGAAGGCAGACAACTCCAGAGCGAACCCCAAGGTGCACAACCTCGAGGGGGCCCTCAGAACCAGCACCCCTGCGAGGGACTGAGAAGATTCTGAACAGTGTGATCAGCCAGGGCTCATTCACTCTTCACTCCCCACTTGGAAGCTGACTACACAGACAGCAGAAGGGACCAAAGAAACCCTAAAATACATGTCCCAGGCCTGTTTCACGAAGACTAAGCTTCCTTTGGGCGGGGAAGAGGAAGCAAAGGGCTCACACCCTCCTTTTCAGGGAGACAGAGTTGAGACCTGTCCAACTCCCAGGCCAGATCAAAACAGCATTTTCCCTCTGATCTGCCAACAGGCTAGTTCAAGTCCAGCTTTCCTCCTGACCCCAGCCTGTCAGAATCTGAGCTCAGGGGCAGGAGCGCAGGGCAGCTTCTGCCTAGTGACTTGAGTCCCCACAGCTGTCCAGCTGGGGCAGCTGGAGAGGGCCTGCCTCAGGGGTTACCTCCATCATGAGCGGTCTTTGACACAGGACAGCCGGAGGTGAGGGGCAGCAGGCCCTCTGGCACAGTGGCGGAAACCCCGAGGAATAGCCGAGGAACCCCATCATCTCTCCTCCAGCAACTGCCCCCCTCGGTTCAGGCTTTGACAAGGAGCTCCAGGTTACCACGGAGATGGGAAAGCAAAGTGACTGGGAAGGGTGCAGAGACAAAACGCCTGGTGGGAGGGGAGAGACAGGGCCAGCCGCCTGCCACTCGAACACACAGGGGCCCAAAGGTAACACTTGACCCCTCATGTCCCTGCCAAAGGCAGCCTAGGGCAACTCTGGCCTCAGAGAGCAGGGCCCACCAGCTTCCAGACACCTCCCTGCCTAGGCCTACTCCAGCCTCCTTTGAACGAGAGCCTGGCTGACAGCATGTGCCTGTCCCAGGACCCCTGGCTGAGGGAATACAAAGAGGATGCTCCGATCCCTTCCCCTGTATGGTGGGTGTGTGACCTTCACAACTCGGCACACGGCCACGCCCCCTCTCCCACCAGCATTCCCTGCCCACCCTCCGCACCAAGTGCCAAGACCTCAGCTCCAGGGTGTCCGGTGGCTGGAAACACACCCTCAGGCAGCCCACTCCTCCCGGCTCCCCAGCCGCTGCTGTTCTGAGAGGGGAGCACAGAGAATGTCTTGCCGGCAGCATGTGCGCTCTGAGCACACAATACCCTGGCCGCTCAGCCTCCTCTCCTCTCCCCCGAAACAAAGAAACTCCCAACTTCTCACTCCAGCAGGAACTGGCGCCCTCCCCGTCCAGGACACTGCTGTCCAGACCACCTGTCACTCTCCGACTGGCCCCTGCTGACCCCTCTTCCAGCCCCAGGTTGCCACGCCTGCAGGTAGTCTTGTCACTTTCTGTCCTTAACAGCCTCTCCAGGAAGTCGCCCACAGCCTCTCAAGCTAAGCCACCAATTCCATACAGATCCTGGGGGGTACCTGGACCCTTCTAGCCTCGTCCCTCCTTTTCTAAGCCATCCCTGCCCCGAGTAACCCCCAGACTGCAATTTCATGCTGGACGCTGGCCGGAGTGGGGGAAATGCAGATCCAGCCACTTGTGCCTCCCTTCCCTGCTGCCCCCCAAACCTTGGCAGCCACATTTAAGCCCACTCCAGCCAGCACTCCGAGGCGGGAAGATACACCACCTCCCGGGAGAGGGAGCCTGGGTTACCATAGGTGCAGTTACAGCAGAAGCGAATGATGAGGAGAATTTCCATGGCAGTCTCTGTCCCCGCGGCAGCAGCATGTGGCCATCGCTTCCTGGCTCCCATCAGCAGCCCAGCCACTCAGCCACCTTGCATGCTGCTGCTGCTGCACAGCCTCCAGCATCAAGCAGCCGCTTTTGAGTGCTCCTCTAGCAAGGGGGGGGGGAGGGAGGGGAGGGGAGGGGAAGGGAGGAGAGGGAGGCAGGATGGAGAGAAGCGGGAGGAGGGAGGAGGGAGGAGGAGGGGAGCTAGCTGCCTGCTAGCATCCTAAGGAGGAGCACGTTTGTAGCTGGCTGGCTGCCTAGGGACAGAGGCTGATTCCTCATGCATGCGCTCACACACGCACACGCTCACATGCACACGCTCACACAAGCAGGGCACTGTAGTCCACAAAGGCAGACAAAGGAAGGTGACTGCTATCTAGCCTGTCCCCACAACGTACCTTCCATAGTGACTGACGTGTGGCTGTCCTTGGAGTCCTTGGGACCTTTCACTTTGAGTTCCTGCCAAACAGAGGAGAGGAATCACTACCTGGCCTGCACTCGAGCCTGCCCACCTCCTTGGGAGCCCTGCGGGGTCCGGCAGCAGGCGCAGGACTTCGACAATGGTGCTCCTCAGACCTGCCCCTAAAGCCCCTCCCCTGCAACCTCTAGAGAATGAACAGTGACAAGAGCAGGCCCCCCCACCCCCCAGCAGCAGCCACTACTTAAGGGTCTGTGCTCAGCCCAGGACACACAGGGTTTGACTGGACAAGCAGCAGGTGTCCCAGCTGATCCTGGGGGCATGAGCAGCCCTTGGGATAAGGAAGGAGGGGTTCCACACACCTGCACAGGACAGAGGGAAGCACCTGAGACCAAGAGGCTGGGTTCCACAGGGCAGTCCGAGCACATCCTACCCTTAAGGGGAGACTCACCCAGCCCTCAGCCCCACCTGACACTCCCCACCCTCTGGAGCCGGTACCAGGACTCAGACAGGAAACTGTAAGGAAGGAAGAGCCAACACCCTCCAGGATCCCATGCAAAGTGACCAGGTAGTGAGTGCTGGAAACAGACTCCAGGGCACCTTATCTGATCCAAACCTTTATCTGCCTAGTGAGAGAGGTCCAGGTCCAGCCCTCGCTATCGGACCAGTGCGGCCTGTAACTGGAGCTGTAATGCAATCCTCGCTATGCCGGCTGAGTGCAGAGGGGACCCAAGGGGGTGCTGGTGGTGGGAAGGCGGGTGAGGTGAGGCCAAGGTCGGGTACCCAGGTGACACTGCCTGCTCTGCCTGGGAGGGAGGAAATGCCAGGCAGCAGGAGCTCCCCTTTCTGGATCCTGCCTCGAGCGTTTCTAGATAACACCCCCCCCCCCCGCCCCGTGACCGAGCCTGGGGTTTTGGGGTGGAGTGGGGGGAAGGGGGTTACTCAGCACCTCAAGGCTGCCTCTGGCTGGTGTCTGGATTCCCAGCTTTGGGGAGATTTTCTCCGTGCCCCTCCAGTGCAGCCTAGAGGTATGAAGTCACTCCCCGCTGCGCTGTGGAGGAGAGGGGCCTAATTCCAGTAATCAAGTGGCAGCGTGTGAGTCAGGGAGAGAGGCCACCTGGCAGCAGGCCACGGGCCTGGCTCTGCCCTCGGAACCCGCAGGCTTTGAGGGGCTCAGGGATGAGTGCAGGGGTTTCTGCGGACCACAGAGAATGGACAGTCAGGCCAGGCTAAAAGGAAATCCCTCCTACTCTGGCAGCCATGACTCCAAGGACCCAGTACCCAGGCAGCCATGGCCGGGCCTGTCTGAACAGATCACGGGAATCCAGTTGGTTCCCAGGAGAACTGGGAGCCTTGACGGGGAAGCACCATTTCTCCAGCCTTGTGACTCCACAAAGAGGGACTTCCCTACTCCTCAGTCCGCGCTCTGAGGCAGAGGTGACTCACCTACTCCCTGGGCTGGGAGGAGAACCGCGCTTGGCCCCCTCTCTCTGCCCCTAGTGGATGTGTTTGACTGTGGAGGGCTTCCAAGTGTCAACAAGCCCAGTGTGGCCCAGCCGCTGTGGCTCAGTGGTTGAGCGTCGACCCCATGCACCCAGTCAGGGCACATGCCCAGGTTGTGGGCTGAATCCCCGGGGGGGGCATGCAGGAGGCAGCCAGTCCATGTTCTCTCTCTCCCTCTCACTTCCTCTTACAAATCAATAAAAACAAAACCCAATGTGGCTACAGATCCAAGTCCACATTCTTCCAATCTGGCTTTTACCAGTAGTCAAGTTGACATTTTACCTGCGTCTGACTCCTGTGCTGCCTCCAGGCCAATTTCAAACTTGGGTATGAAAACTATGCTGCATCTCACCAACTTTTCTAGCATTGGAGCCGAGACAAGAAAGCAAAGGGTCCAGCCCAGCCGGTGTGGCTCAGTGGTTGAGCGCCAGCCCATGCACCAGAAGGTCGCCAGTTTGATTCCCAGTCAGAGCATATGCCCAGGTTGTGGGTCTGATCCCCAGTGGAGGGCATGCAGGAGTCGGCCAATTGATCTCTCTCATCGATGTTTCTATCTCTCTCTCCTTCTTCCTTCCTCTCTCTCTCAAAATGAATAAAGAAAAAAATTTAAAAAGAAAACTATGCTGCATCTCATCAACTTTTCTAGCATCGGAGCTGAGACAAGAAAGCAAAGGGTCCAGCCCGGCCAGTGTGGTTCAGTGAATGGAGGGTAGTCTCAGGAACTGAGAGGTCACAGTTTGATTCCCAGTCAGGGGACATGTCCAGGTTGTGGGCTCGATCCACAGTAGGGAGCAGGCAGGAGGCAGCCGATTGATGTCTCTCTCACACTGATGTCTCTCTCTCTCCCCCCCTTCCTCTGTCTCTATCAAAAAAATCAATAAAAAAACATTTTTTTAAAAAAAGAAGGCCCTGGCTGGTTTGGCTCAGCAGTTAGAGTGTCAGCCTGCGGTCTGGAGAGACCCGGGTTCAGTTCCCGCTACGGGCATGTACCTCGGTTGCAGTTTGTCCCTGGCCGTGGTTGGTCATGCGGGTGGCAACCACTCGATGTGTCCCTTTCAGGTCAATGTTTCTCTCTTTCTCTCTCTCCCTCCCACTCTATCTGAACAAAAAATGGAAAAAAAAATAAAAAGAAGAAAAAAAAGGGTCCAGATGGGCCTGTAAGGCAGGACCTCCAACACTGCAGATTGAGTTCCCTCTCCAAAGTTTATCAAGGACCCCAGAGCCCAACCTTGCCCCTTCCTGGAGAGACAGAATGCTGATGGCAGACAGAGCCACATCTCTGCCCTGCAGAGGAGCATGAGGGGAGGCAGAGCTGCAGCAGCGGAGACAGGCATATTTCCACTAGCGGGTCTGTGACTTCTTCCCCACATGAGTGGCCCTGTGCTCTCTTTTTGTGGGATAGCAAGGATCTGAAGAGACCACCTAGCCTTCCGCAGATCTTCCTGATAGTAAAAATCACCCAGGAAGCTTATTAAAAATAGAGTCCTGGGCCCCACCCAAACCTTCTGAATTGACGCTCCAGGGAAGGTGCCTAAGGACTTGCATTTTAAACAGTGTCCCTCCCTGGTTCTCATCAAGCAAGTGTGGCACGAGCTGGAGGAATCCAGACACCTCATGCTATAGAAACACAAGCCAGCAGAAGGGAAGTGACTTGCTCAAGGTCACTGCAGTGTGGGAAATACTGCCTTTTTCCTTTTCCTTTCTTTGCCTCCTCTGTTGTAACACAGAATAACCTACGACAGAATGACTAAATCAAACAAACTGGTGTTCTTACATGAAGAGGGAAAATGTCAAGTGCAGGAGAGCAAATGCCAGGCTAAGTGTTACCCGTCAGGGGAAGTGTTTCCCTAGCTGGGAAGCAGGAAAGGAGAGGCCCCAAGGCTGGAAGGCTCTGAGCAGCCCCAGAGCCCAGGGGTGGCTGCGCAGGGAGCTGCACACCTCGGAGATCTTCTGGAATTGGTTGTTGGACTGGCTGCACTTCTCAGCTGTCTCCAGAGCAACTTTATAGTTATCCACAAATGCTTTGTACACGCCAAGCTGGCTGGCCTGCAGGAAGGAGAGAGGAGAGAGAGAGGAGGGCAGGAGTGGGGTGGGGAGAGAGGATTAATGAATGGATGAAAGTTTAACCAGAGCACCTGAAGCTCCCTTAGCATTCAGAACCTCTAACTGAGCTCCAAAGGGCTAGTCGGGAACAGAAGGGAAAGGCAGGATGAGTATACTACGGTATCCCTTTGAACTTGACAGTTTCCATGGAAACTAGCTCAGCCAATAAGGTTAACAAGAGGGTACTGGGGATTAGGGGGAACAGGGTAGAGGGCCTTTGTTGGCATGCTACAAATTCAATCCATCAGCAGCATTTGGCTTTATTTAGCATCGGCAAGGTCTCTCAGGGTCTGAGGCCCCTTCATGTCTCACACCTCTTTCACGTCCTGGAATTACCGCAGCAGGGAGAGGGAAGAGTTGGGTGGGCATGTGCGGGTGTGGTCTGCTCAGTGCTCCATTCCCCATGCTAAGTGTGAGGCACAGCATTTAAAGGCACAGTCTCCACTTCCCTCAGCCTCCAAGGAGCCAGAGGCCCTGCCTCACCCCACATCTGCATGTCACTCCGAACCTAACACAACGCTTTTCATGATTCATGACCACATGGAGCCTTATGTCCTCTGGGAGGCAGGACAGGTGTCAACATCCCTTTCTGTAAAAGAGGAAACTGAGGCACATTCCCTCAATTCCTCAAATATTCATGGGAGGCTTTCTCTGTGTTGTGCATATACATTCCCTCTTAAGGGAGCAAAGGGTGGAAATGTGAATTCACACTAATAAAATGCTATTGTATACTCATCAATCTGGCCAAAATTTAGAAGTCTGATGATATCAAGAATGTGGGAAAATAGCCCTGGCCGGTTTGGCTCAGCCGTTAAAGTGTCGTCCTGCGGACCAAAGGGTCTCGGGTTCAATTTCCAGTCATGGGCACATGCCTGTTCAGGGTCTTGCGGGAGGCAACCAATCGATGTGTCTCTCTCCCATTAATGTTTCTCTCTCCCCTTCCCTCCCTTCCACTCTGCCTAAAAATCAATGGAAAAATATCCTTGGAAGAGGATTAACAACAACAACAAAAAGAATGGGGGAAACAGAAACTTTTACAGATTGCTTGTGGGGGTGTAAATTAGTACCCCGACAAAGGTACTAATGCACCCTCCTGTCCCCTTTCCCACGAGAAGGATAAAGGCTGGACGCCCAGGTTGAAACACTACCCTCCCATCCCACTGCCTGAGCAGCAACACCAGCAAGTTTAAAAACAAATGTTGATTGGACTGCAAAATAAAGGATGATATCTATACTTACGTCCATTGAAAAAGTACATGCAATGCCATAAAAAGATATAGATATGCACTAAAAACACAAACTGCAGCCTAGAAGGCTACCCACAAAAAGGCAGCTGCTTGTAGGTTGAAGGGAAGGGCGAGAAGAGAGGGGAAGGGAGACTGCGCATCATCTGTAATGCTTTACTTTCTTGAAGAGTTCTGCCATAGCCCTGGCCGGGTGGCATGGAGCATCATCCCATGTACCAAAGGGTTGCAGGTTTGATTCTCGGACAGTGCACACACCTAATTGTGGGTTCGGTCCCTGTTCAGGGCATGTATGGGAGGCAATCCATCAGTGTTTCTCCTACATCAACGTTCTCTCTCTCTCTCTCTCTCTCTCTCTCTCCTTCAATTCCTCTCTTTCTAAAAATCAATTAAAAAAAAATATCCTTGGGTAAGGATCAAAAAAAAAGGTCTGCCCTGTATCTTCAGAGCTTCACATCTGTTAATTCTGGTAGGTGAGCAAACAGTTGTTAGCTACATTATTCTCTAGATTTTCTGGTTTAGGTTTTTTCCAATGACGAAGCAAGGAGGTTCAGCTGCGGGGCTTCCTCGGGGCTCCCACTAAAGTTCTGGGGACAGTGGCCTGCCCCTGAGCCTTACCCTGGACCACTCCATTTTTTGCAGAATCCTTGTGCTCCTCAAGGACCCAAAGAGGTGATGCCAGGGATCTGGAGCAGTCTGGGCAGAGACAGAGCCCAAAGAAGCCAGCAGTGGGGCCAGGAGAGCCAGAGGGAAGGTGAGAACCGGGTGCTTGCGGAGAAGCCAAGGTCAGAGCCATGCAGGTCTAAGCGCCCAAGCAGGCCAGACTTTTCACCCACAAAAAGTCTTGGGGAGGGGCAGGAAGAAATGGAGTTTGTTTCCTTCTGCAGGGGAATTACTGGCCCACTGGTGTCCCAAGCTACAGGGGGTGTGCTAGACAGTCGCTTCCTAAACCCAAGTGAAAACCACTGCTATTCTTCTTCCAGATATGCATTCTTCTGTCCCCTTTCCCACGAGAAAGGTAAGGGCTGGATGCCCAGTTTGGAACATACCTCCCAACCCACTGCCTAAGCAGTGGTCCTCAACCTTCCTAATGCCGCGACCCTTTAATGCAGTTCCTCATGTGGTGGTGACCCCCAACCATAAAATTATTTTCGTTGCTACTTCATAACTGTAATTTTGCTACTGTTATGTCTTAGGTGGCCCCTATGAAAGGGTCGTTCGACCCCCCAAAGGGGTCGTGACCCACAGGTTGAGAACCACTATAGCAGGAGGTGAACCAGAAACAGGAGCCCAGGCAGAAGGTCTGAATGCAGAAGTCACCGGCCATCCCAGACACTGTCACGCCCACGAGACACCCTCACCTACAGGGCCCAAGGCCCTGGCTGCCAGGCTAACTGGGAAGTAGATGTTGCTTGGAAACAGCCGCTTAGCACTGGGGTGATCTCATAAAACAAACAGCAGAGATGCTAATTCCCTTCTCTCCGTGATGGATAATCAAATACCCGGAGACCAGAGGAAAAGAAACTGCCTCCAGATGCCTGGCTTGCCCCGGCTCACCCGGGCCCTCCCGAGCCTACAGCCCCAGGGGCTTCAGATCTGTTCATGATGCTGGGGGAGGGAAGTTGGGGAGCACGTTCATGACCGGGCCCATGGAGCTGGGACCAGAATGGGAGACCCTGGTGACGGCAGGGTCCAAGTGACAAAGAGACAGCCTGTCCACTGTCCTCTGGGGTATGTACCTCCCACCTTCTGGTTTGGTCTCTCCTGCCCTCCTGAAGAGAGGCTGCCCCAAGCCAATCAGCTCAGGTTCCGGGGACCAGGCCAGAGTGAAGACTGGTGTTCACCATCCCTGAACTGGGGCGAGTACTCTAGGGCTGCCAGAACCAGTAGCGTGGAATTCCCTTGCAAGAACACCCTCTGGGGTGCCTCTTCCTAATAATATTAATAATAATAACAGTAAGAATAACAACAGTAGTCATGATAATGGCTAACTATTGAATATTTACTAATTTACTATGTTCCAGGCACTTTTCAGGCAGTCCTCACAAGAATCCAATGAGATAGATACTTTTATTATCGTCATGTTTACAGATGAGGAACCCAAGTCACAGAGAGGTTGGGTAAGTTGCCTAAAGTTACAGGTTTAATCTGTGGCAGAACCCAGATTCACACCCAGCTGTGACCGGGTTCTAGAAGCTATGCTTGTCCCTACAACACTGCTGGTCTCTCAGGACACAGACCTCGCACCCTGCCATGTCTCCCTCAATGCCCTTCCAAGTTCTCCCCAGTCTCAGAGTACTCGTTCACGCCCGCCCTCCCTCCCTCCCTCCTTCATTCATTCATTTCTCACTGGGCTGGTTCTGGAGAGCTAATGATGAAGCAAATACAATCTGCCTTCCAAGAGCTTATGGTTTTGGGGAGAGTGTTCTCCGAGGGATAACGGTAGGGGCTGCGGAAGGCTTCTCCAAGGAGGTCACTTCTAAGCTGGGTACTGACCAGGAGATGGGAAAGGACATTTCAGGCAGCAGAGCCACGAGTACAGAGAGGTCAGCAGTGCCTGCAGTGTGAACTGAGAACAGGAAGTTCTGTGTCAGGGGCACAGAGGGTGGGAGAGGCAGCAGCCAGCGGTCAGGTGTGGACAGAGGGTGGCCTCGGAAGGGTCTCCTCAGCCATTCCTCGGAGCCTGGTCTTCACCCGATTAACTGGCAAGGGAGCCACGGAAGGGATTTAAGCAGGGCAGCAGTGAGGCCTGGTCAGGAGTTTAGATAACTCCCCAGCTGGCAGGTAGATGTGGGGGTGGATGGGGGGGCCCGAGGCAGGAGGCACTCATGAGGCTACAGCCGTGGCCCAGGTGAGGGCCCCAGAACTGGTAGACGGAAGCAGGTGGCGTGAGCATTAAAGAAGTGGACTCTAGGGGTTGTAAAAGTGGGGGAGGGGTGGGGGAGGGCAAAGGTGAGCCTAAGGGAGTCACAGAAGGATGCAAGATGGGGTGGTGGCAGCACCCACTGAGGCAGAGGCTGGGAGAAGAGCCAAGAACGTCAGACAATGAGTCCAGTTTTGTACATGCTGAGTGCAAAGCCCTGGAGTAGCCAAGCAGGAGTTTTGCCCAGTGCGAGGAAAGTAGAAGCCTGTGC
Source organism: Molossus molossus (assembly GCF_014108415.1). Taxonomy (NCBI): domain Eukaryota; kingdom Metazoa; phylum Chordata; class Mammalia; order Chiroptera; family Molossidae; genus Molossus; species Molossus molossus. The sequence goes on along the minus strand of NW_023425354.1, from coordinate 41,309,823 downwards.
ACCCAACCAGCCCCACCACTGCGGGGGAGGAGAGGTGCTGCTCCCTGCCCCCGCCATTCACACCTGACAACAATGGCCACTGACTCCCTTCCCCACTTGGGAGAGCCCAGGGGAGAGCCAGGTGGGGTGCCCTGTGGGTCTGACCTGAGGGTCCTCCAGGGGACACAGCTAGGGGAGAAGGTGTCACCGAAGCCCTGGGAACTAGAAGACCTCTGTCAGCCTTTCCCAACACTAAGCCTCCACATCAAGGCTACCCCCTCCGGCCTCTTCCCTCCCCGGCAGTGGGGGGCGGGCAGGGATCCCAGTGCTTTCTGCTCCGGGGCCTTAGGAGCAGATCTGACAGCTGACAGTCTCCCAACCTCCCAACCGATTGCTTCACTTCAGATGATTGCTCCATTTCAGGCGTCACTTCCGACATGGCGCTGAAGTGTGGCAAATGCCTGAGGTCTCCGGTGAGCAGTCCCCGCCCATCCACCGGGGACATGCCCCTTAGCCAGCGGAGGGACCTGAAACCCAGCAGGGGAGAGAAACAGTGTCCTGCCAGGAGCACCTATGCCCGTCTCCAGCATCCCTAGAACACTCTAGGCTTCCCAGGGGAGGCCGGAAGTCCAGGCACTAGGCCCAGGCTTTCCTCCAGGACTCGGAAACCTTCAAGGAGACCAGCAGGCTGGCGCTGTCTGGTCCTTACCCACGCCCGCAGCTCCCCTGAGGCCCCGGGTAAGGACCCTCGACCACGGGACACTCACCAGCTTCTGGAAGAGGTGGCCCATGGTGACCTGGCTGTCCCACTGCTGCACCTTGGGGCAGAGGTTGTCGTAGAACTCCTTGTGGATTTCATAGATGTCCTGGATCTTGTAGAAGATGGTCTCGATCTGCTGGATGGTGAGCACAGGCTGCGAGGTGGTGGCTGTGGCCTTCAGGGGTTTCATGGGCTGGCAGAGAGGAGGAAAAGAGAGCAGGCACATGAACCAGGGTCAGCAGGCCCGGGGCACTGACTGGCCCTTCCTGCTGCCTGAGTTCTGCCTAGACGAGGCCAGGTTGGCAGGGCCCCTGAAGTGTGTGTGGTTCCGATCAAGTAGCTGCGGTCACAGGCGCCAATGCGCGAGGACGGGGAACGTGACAGCTGGAGTCTGGCCCAGCAGCCCTGCCAGGCCCAAGGGGTGGAACCAGCACACACCTCCCCACCCCTCACCCCCAGAAGAGGTCCCGGCCACCAGCCTGTACTAGGTTTGCTTTTTGGTTTAATAGGATCTAAGTCTTTCTTCCACGATGGCCTTACGCTCTCAGGAATCGGCTCTCTTGTCGCACTTCAGTGAATAAAACGTGACTCTAGGACTTAGGAATAGAGTCTTCTTTTAGAGAGAGAGGAAAGGAGAGACAAAACATTGATGTGAGAGAGATACATCAACTGGCTGCCTCCTGCGCGCCCCCTAGTGGGGATCAAGCCCTTAACCCGAGCATGTGCCTGACCGGGAATCGAACTGGGACCTCTCAGTCTATGGGACGACGCTCAGTCCACTGAGCCACACCGGTCAGGGTAGGGACTAGAATCTTAAAGAGACCCAAGACCAGTCTCAGCTGCACTGATATTTCATGTTCCCATCACGTGACACAGAGACAGCGAACAGGGGGCACACATGCCGCTGCCCCACTTCCTGTGCCTGTGGCAGACACTGCTAAGTGATCACGATAATCTTCCTCACTGAGCCTGGCTGTGGTCTCTGACTCTCTCTCAATGCCAAGGTTGACGTGCAAAATGAAACCCATGTGTCATCTCTGACGCTCCACGGCCTGAAGGTGGAGAGGGTGAGACGACAGGCAATAGCTCAGGCCCGTCCCCCAGCAAGGGCTGGGGTCTGAAGACATCACCTTCACACCCAGCGGTAGCACTGTAGGGTGCTGGGGCATGGGTGCTTTTCTTCAGTGTGATTTTCTGTATTTTCTAAATCACCTTAAATGAGTAAACATTCATTTTATAATCAGGCTAAAAAGGTATTAAAAATCATAGCTGAAACCAAAAAAAAAAAAACCTGATCCTGAAGGATAAAGAGCTCCTTTTCGGTTGACCTTCCTTCAGCCCAAAGGTCACTGTACCCCAAAGGCCCTCTAGGAGACAGGGTCAGGAAACCTGCCCCAGAGAGAAGGCTACGAGGGCGGGTATGTTTACTGGAAGAGAGAAGCCTACGTCACACACAGGGCTGATGTGTAGAAAGAGGCCCCTGACCAAGTCTGGGTCACTCTGGAGACCCAGGGACAGCAGGACGTTATGAGGGCAAGCGTAGACTCCCTGGAGCTGTCCCCACTGTCACAGGGTTAGGTAGTGAGCTTTTCAACAAGATGAGCATTCTAGCAGGAAGCAGGCCACTCAGTGCTGGACTGGAGGGAGCACCCACACTGAGGGGGCCCGCAGTTGTCCCTGGAGCACTCTGAGAGGTGACCGCCAGCTCCAGCGGCCACAGCAGCCACACTCCCAGCCAAGCTTCACTCCATCCTCCCATCGTCTCACCCCGACGGTGGCAGAGCCCAAGTATGATCACAAGAGGAAGTCCCATCTACTCAAACACCCGGCAGTTCTCCAACTTCTGGCTCCCTCGTCCTCCCAGCTCTAAAAACGTCCAGACATGATGAAAAAAACAAGAAAAAGCAGAAGGCCTGCTTCTGACCCTCTCAGTGCTGAAACCAACAAACCCTGAATGTCCAGTCCAGCTCTTTGCTGGGGAAGAAGGATGAGGGTGCAAGCCAGGCAGTGTGGGTCTGAGTTTCAACTCTCCCACTTAATAGCTGTGGGCAAGGCCCTTAGCATCTCTGGGCTTTAGCAGCCTCATTTATAAAACTGGGATAATATTACCTTCTCAAGAACACTGATGGGAAGATGAAAAGCCATTATTTATATGAAATATCGAGTAGGTACCTGGTACACAGAAGGCAATAAAAAACGTTAGCTGCTACTATTATTACTCACCTCAAAAATAATGTGCTAAGTGCCTAACAATGTGAGGTTGGACTGGGGTGGGGGGTTTGGAGGGGTGGTGTTTGTGATTCACAAATCACTGGCCCCATGGAGCCTCCCGTCTGGTAGGGGAGACAGACAAAACACAAGGAAATAATCAAACACATGATCACACATACAGGCAATGAGGAAGTAAGAAAGGATGTCCTGAGCCAGGTGCTGAAATGGGAGCGCACAGGCAAAGGGGATGTATTCAGGCAGACGTCCTCAGTGCCCCGTCCTGAGGCAGGAACAGGCGTGTGAGTGACGGGCTGGAATGAAGCCAGTGAGCCTGTGTGCAGCAGGCCTGGGGGAGGAGGGGCCCTGAAGCAGGGCTGGAGGGGAGGGCAGCGGCCAGATCACGCAGGGGAAGGAATGCGGCTTTGACCTGGCTTTCCCTGGAGAGATCTAACCAGGGGAGTGCTGGGGTCCAGTTTTCTTTTCAGGAGATTATTTTTATGACTCATGATCCTTGCTCTGGAGAATGCTATACTCTATTTGGGTAAACTGGACCAACACGAATGAAACACCTTGGTGGACAAGGCAAGATAAGGTACTGTATGACTTGGACTGTAAATACCAACTGGTTTGGCCTCAAAGTTGTGCTGATGCAACTCAGAGGGCTTCCCAGAGGAGGTGACAGGAACAGGCCTTGAAGGTTGGGAAGATCTGAGCAGGTGGAGGGGTGAGGCCTGGGAAGCATGCCCAGCAGGGAAACAGCCAGGAGCCAAGAAAAAAGGAACACTGGCCCTGGCCGGTTTGGCTCAGCGGTTAGACCATCCACCTGCGGTCCGGAGAGACCCGGGTTCGGTTCCCGCTAAGGGCATGTGCCTCGGTTGCAGTTTGTCCCCGGCCCTGGTTGGTCGTGCGGGTGGCAGCCACTCGATGTGTCCCTTTCACGTCGATGTTTCTCTCTCTCTCTCTTCCTCTCTCTCCCTCCCACTCTATCTGTGCAAAAAATGTCCTCGGGTGAGGATTAAAAAAAAAAAAAAAAAAAAGGAACACTGTCCTCTCAAGCCCAGGTGGGTGGCTACACGCAGCTTCATGGCTCCTAGTGATCCAGAGCTGGCTCTCAGGATCACTGGCATAATGTATCCTCATTACTTCTACCCAGGAGCCAGTGGAAGGCCGAAGTCATCACTGAGTCCTAGAGCCACTAGTCCCTGTCCCTGTCATGGTGCACTCTCCAGGGAATAAAGGAAACAGGGAGAGAACAGGCCTGGGAAAGCCAAGGAGTCAGGGTTTCTCAGAAGCTGCTGGGGAAGCACTCATGTCTGCCCACACCGGGACAAGACACAACTGCTCTGCTTCCTTCTAAACTTCCCACTCTGTCCGCAAAAGGGGAAGAAATGGGTGCTCACCAGCAGCGAGTCACACAGACGGCCTGCACTTGGGCATCAGATGGCTCTCAGGACAAGGCTGGGACCTCTGGTCTTAGCCTTGCTTATACTTGGCGGGGGGCGGGGACTGGGTGTGTACCCCTGCCAGGCCGGACACCCTTGAGGGCAGTTATTTTTTTATCTGGTGCAGCCCTGAGTACAGGTCTTCGGTGCTTTGCGTGGCAGGCAGGGCGACCTGGCACTGCTCCTCTGCCAGAGAGCTAGCCTGCCAGTCACCCCTCTGTCCTCCAGAGGGCTGGGGTGGGCTCTCCAGGTTATCAGGGGAGAAAGGGATTCTTACAGAGGACCCCGAGGGACCTCAGGGCCAACCCAGGCTCTCCATTTCCCACGAAGTCAGGCCAGGCTGTTCTAACTCCTAGTAGGTTGTCACACTGACGTCTGCTCTGCTCTCCAGCAACCTGCCTTTTGAAACGGGAAAGAAACAGATCCACTTCCTCTACCTCTGCCTCGTATTCCAGAATCCTGGAGGATGCCAGGCAAGGCCTGTTTACCAACCATCACCTCAACCGCCTGCTCCCTGGGGCCCAGGGCAGGACGGTATCATTAACCCATCTCACAGGTAAGGAACCTGAGCACAGTGGGCCTAGGAACCACAGAGCAAATGGCCAGAATGAGCCTGAGAGAGGGCCAGCTGTGGCCTGGTGCTGGGAGGTGCTGTAGGTGATGGTGCTGCCAGGCGCAGTATCCAGCTCATTACTGGGGGGAGGGGTGGAGATGCAGAATTAAGTGCATTTGGTTTGTCTCCTTTCCTCCACCCCCCACCTCAGCCCAGGCTCTCAGGCCCACTCCACTTGTAATCTGAGCCCACCAGGAACCTGGAGGATTCCAGATGACCAAGCTTTGCCCAGCCAGCAACCCAGGGGGGAGGAACAGAGGCTCCTTGTGGCATCCCTGCCTGTGCCGGTGTGTCTACACTGTCTTAGGTATACACACCTAGCTTCGGCATATCAGGAAGTGTTAAGCTGAGAACAATCAAACCCGTTAGAAGCAGAGCTGTGGAGGTGGGGGTGGGGTGATGAGAACATCTGGGCGTGGGAGGGGGAGGGAGCTCAGAGAGGACAGGTTTTCTTCTCCTCTGAGCCCCTTTGTCAGATCACCCCAAAAAGCAAAGGGCTTAGCTACTAGGTAGTTGAGAAGGGAGGGCTCTCAGCTCAAGGAGGCGGGGAAGAGGGCTTGACTCTATTTCTGAGGCTTAACGTGTGAGGCGTGGCTACGGAGCGTCCCGCCTCCTCTTCCTGGAGCTCTCCAGCCACAGATCAGGCCTCGCCCCTGGTCCCTCCCTCTTTGACCTCTGCTCAAGAAAGAACCAATCACGGGCCCAGGATGAGAGCAAGCTGCGAGGGAGGGTGGGGCCTCAGCCTCACCAGCTTTGCCTTTGGGGCATCACCTCTTAGAATAGGCCAGGCAGGCAGGGAGGGAGAGCGTTGGCCCAATGACAGAGAAGAAATGAGAACATGGGCCTCCCTTCCTTCAGGGAAAGAGTGCTGATGGAGACAAACATGCCCTAACCTGCATTCTCTCCCGCCACGGAGAAAATACAGTATCAGCTAACATCTGGCCTCTTTTCTAAGGGCTTCTGGTACAAACTCATATAATCCTCACAACACCCCTAACACAGGGGAAAGTTGTCCTCAATGTCTTCTTAGGTTCTGTGACTTTGTTTGTTTGTTTTTATTTTAGTTTTTCATCCTCACCCGAGGACATTTTTGCATTTATCTTCAGATAGAGCAGAAGGGAGAGAGGGAGGAAGAGAGAGAGAAACATCGATGTGAGAGAGACACACAGAGCGGTTGCCACCCCAACTGGGGCCGGGGACACACTGCAACTGAGGTATGTGCCCTTAGTGGGAATTGAACCTGGGACTCTCTGGTCCGCGGGCCGACGCTCTAACCGCTAAGCCAAACCGGCCAGGGTTTATTTTTTTAACTCCTCACCCAAGGATACCTTTCTATTTATCATCAGATAGAGTGGGAGGGAGAAAGAGAGAGTGACAGAGAGAAACATTAATGTGATAGAGCCACCTTGATTGGTCACCTCCCGCACAACCCGACCAGGACCAGGGACACTGCAACCGAGGTACGTGCCCCTGGCCGGAATCAAACCTGGGACTCATTGGTCTGCGAGCTGACACTCTAACTGCTGAGCCAAACTGGCCAGGGCAGTTCTGTGACTTTTTTTTTTTTTTATCCTCACCCGAGGACATTTTTCCATTTTTTGTACAGATAGAGTGGGAGGGAGAGAGAGGAAGAGAGAGAGAGAAACATCGACGTGAAAGGGACACATCGAGTGGCTGCCACCCGCACGACCAACCAGGGCCGGGACAAACTGCAACCGAGGTACATGCCCTTAGCGGGAACCGAACCCAGGTCTCTCCAGACCGCAGGCCGATGCTCTAACCGCTGAGCCAAACTGGCCAGGGCAGTTCTGTGACTTTAAGTGAAACAAATTTTACCATAGGCTTATTGATATAAACAAGAGTTAAGCTTCTAGGGCATCTCATCAACATTATAACAAGGACCCGCTGTACTAATAATAGCATAGCCAGTTTGCAGGTGGAGAAAATGAGGCACAAACCTGCTGAAGGCCTAGAGTTCGTAAGTGGTCAAGTGAGAACTCAAAGCAGGACCCCTTTTCCTTTGCTTGAACTCCTTTCAAATATGCCTCCTGTTAGTAATGACAGCCACACCCCCTGATTTTGATACAGTAATTCAGTTTATAAGGTGTATTTCACATGTATCGAACTGGTCACCTGCCTGTCTTCCTTCCTTCCTAGTTAATATGTGAGTGCCTAAGCACTGTACTAGGTCCCAAAAAGGATCACCTGGTCCTCTCAACCCCATGAAGAGAAGGTAATGGTATCATTCTTATCCTCATACGAGGAAACTGAGGCTCAAGGAGGTTATGCATGACATGCCCAAAGCCAGTGGTTTTCAAACCCTACAACACATGTGAAAAATAACATGGACCAGTATATACATATACACATACACATATACACACCAAACCACACGTTTCATGAAACAGTACTTATTAAGTGGTACATCCTGATATTTTCTTTCTCGTTTGTATTTAAATGCTGGTTCAATCCACTAATGGTCAAGGCACACAGTATGTAAAAAAGTATACAGTAAGTCTGCTATTAACAGCACAGTCTTGCCCTAGTTCCTCATTTATCTGCCACACTGACCCTCACTTGAAAATATTACTGTGCATTCCAATAAACTCCAGGTGAGATTTACCACAAACTCAGTCCAGTGTGTTACAAAGTATCTACACATTTCAATAGTTATTCCCTGGATAGTAAGTGCCACTCTCTTAGAACACTGACTGGGTGACAACATTTAATAAGTACATAAATGCGTATCTTACAATTCTTATAAAAAGGAGTTTCTACTGATCTACATCCACATTTCTTTTTATATTTTTGGTACGTGCCCCTAACGGGAACTGAACCCAGGACTCTCTGGTCCTCAGGCCAATGCTCCAACTGCTGAGCCAAATTGGCCAGGGCTCTTTTTTAAAAAAAATATATGTTTTTATTGATTTTAGAGAGAGCAGAAGTGAGAGAGAGAGAGAGAGAGAAACATCGATTGACTGCCTCCTGCATGCCCCCCACTGGGGATTGAGTCTGCAACCTGCACTCCCCCAACTGGGGATTGAGCCTGCAGCCGGGCATGTGCCCTGACCAGGAATCAAACCTACGCCCTCTTGGTGCATGGAATGTCACTCAACTGACTGAGACACACCAGCTGGACTGCATCTACATTTCTTATTCCTCTTTTTTTGTTATCATCTTATGTCTCAGACTGCAAAACACCCATGCAGAGAACTTAACACGCCACAATCACTATGCATAATCTCCAGGAGCATCTAATAAGCACTTTTTCCAAAGGCAGAAACATCTTACATCTGTGTAGTACTTTTACTATTTGAAAACATTTTAATAGTATTCCCTTCCTGATCTGATTCTCTCAACAATGCTTCCGTCTCAGGAGAGGAAACTGAGGCACCTTCACAAAGGACTGGGGTTGGTCTAATGCCTCAGAGCTCTGGCGTGTCTCAAAACGGCAGAGAGCCCTCCACTTCACATGTCCTGCCACAGGGCCTTGGGATGGCACAAATGGTTTACTATTGCATGAAGGAAGAAGGACCAGGACCAGCAATGACAAAGAGGGCTGGATGATACACTGATTCCCAGAGTACAGTGTGGAAGCTTGGGTAGACCCCCATCTGGACAAATCGACGAGTAAGGCCTGTGCCATGGTCGTGGGTGATGGAGGGCTTGCCACCCCCAACCTAGTTGTGCTTCTCCTCCTGCCTTTTCCAGGGCAGTTAATGGAGTGGGTGCTGAGAGGCACAGGCCGTTTCTGGCAATGACCCCAAGCTGCCTGATGCCACGCTGTAAGCAGAGCAGTACCATAGACTCTGCCCACAGGGAGGAACGGTGCAGGTCCTCCTTCCTCTCCAGCTCCACAAGCAGCGTAGGAGCACGACAGGGTGCCCAGAAGGCCCCAGAGCACAGACTCACCAGCAACAGGGCCTCCAGCTGGTTAATGTAGATCTCTTCGCTGGCCAGGAACCCTGAGAGAACCAGCTTCCTCATCTCCAGGCCTTTCCCTGCTTCCACCTGTAGGAGAGCGGACCAAAAGCCAACAGCTCGTGAGAAAGGCGGCCAGAATCCCGAGTGGTCTGTTTTCTTGCCTGTTATCTCTTCTTTAACCAATAATTTTGTAGGGGATCAATGCCAAATATATTGCTAGAGAAAATTTGGCAAATACAGAAATATAAAGGGAAGAACAATCACCCATATTCCTATGCTAACTTCTTGCTTTGCTTCTCTCATCCTTTCTTTCCACATTCCCTTATTTGATACCCATCCATCCATCCATCCACCTATTCAACCTTGTAACAGTGGGCAAGATAACAAAGGACCTGACCTCTTGTTGGGGGCAGTTTGGTGGTGGTGGTGGGCACAGTTAAGAAGGGAAATCAGAGTCATGACTGAGGCAGGGCATGGTCACATAGGAGGCATGACGGGAGCAGGAGGCTCCCAGAGGAAGTGATCTATAAACTGAGTAGGGGTAGAAAGAACGGGATGCAAGTGGCCATGGGAACCCCAGCTGTGTAGACTTTCAGCTGCACTTCTGACTATATCTTCCCTATGGGTTCAAATTCACAAGGAATGATGCTAGCTATGGCCCTGGCTGAGTGGCCCAGTTGGTTGGAGCATCGTCCTGTTCACCAAAAGGTTTTGGGTTCAATTCCCGGTCAGGGCACATACCTAGGTTGTGGGTTTGAGCCCCAGTTGGGATTCCTACGGGAGGCAACAGTCTGATGTTTCTGTCACATCAATGTTTCTCTCTCCTTTCCTCTCTCTCTAGAAAATAAAAGCATTTCCTTGGGTGAGGATTAAAAATAATAATATGCCCTGTTTGGCTCAGCGGTTAGTGTCAGCCCACAGACTAAAGGGTTGTGAGTTTGATTCCTGGTCAAGGGCACGTACCTGGGTTGCAGGTTTGATCCCCAGCCCCAGTCGGGGTCATGTGGGAGGCAGGCAACCAATCAATGTGTCTCTCTTACACCGATGTTTCTCTCTCCTTCCCTCCCTTCCACTCTCTCAGAATCAATGGAAAAATATCCTCGGGTGAGGATTAACAACTACAACATAATAACAACAACCACCACAATAATAATAATAAAGTGCTAGCCATATGGTCCTTAATCTTACCCTTGCACCCTCCCTCATCATTTCCTGACTTGTTGATTTTGCAAGGCACAGACCTCAACTGGCCTCCTCCTGGCTCCCATCTCTCCCCTATGGTAGAGATCACACCTCATAAATGCTTGAGCTCTCCCCTCTGCGGTGGTTGAGGCCCACAGCATCCCACTCTGCTGGCTGATTCTTTTTTTTTTTCATCCTCACCCGAGGACATTTTCCCACTTTTTTTTGTTCAGATAGAGCAGGAGGGAGAGAAAGGGGGGGGGGGGAGAGAGAGAAACATCGACATGAAAGGGACACATCAAGTGTCTGCCACCCGCACGACCCAACCAGGGCCGGGGACAAACTGCAACTGAGGTACATGGCCTTAGTGGGAACCGAACTTGGGTCTCTCTGGACCGCAGGCGGATGCTCTAACCGCTGAGCCAAACCGGCCAGGGCTGTAGGCTGATTCTTCTAACTGACCTCTGCCCCTCTCTCTGCCCCCTCCACTCCATACACCAGACCAGATCAATCTTCTGAGTACCCCCACCTTCCACCTGATGCTTATCAAGGACTTAAATCAATACAACAAAATGTGATTATTCTGGGATTCAGGTAGGTCATCCGTTCACTTATTTATCCATTCAACAAATATTTACTGAATGCCCACCAGACCCTGTAGATATAATAGGAAGCAAGCACACAGGAGTCCCTACTCTTATGTGGCTTATAATCTAGTGGAAAAAAGGGTGTAAAAACACAGACAAACAAGTAAATATAAACATAAACTGGGACACGGGGCCCAGCTTATTCACTTGAACACTTTCAGTGGTTCCTGGTGCCTCTCCCTGCCCTTTCCATCTCCCCACAGCCTTCAGAACTCTGTCCTCCCAACATGCCACGGTGTTCCAGCCCCTAAACTTTGGTTCTTGTTATCCCTGCTGCCTCAAATGCCTTCTCCTACCCCAGCTCTTGTCTGAATCCCAGCTCTCCTCCAAGTCTCTGGCCTGCAGTGCCCGCTCTCATGTTGGGGTCTGCGGCACTGACCCTCGAACCCAGTGGGTGCCCTGTCTCATAACCTGCCCATTGATTTTGTAGGGCCTTTTTGTTTTCATCCTCACCCAAGGACATTTTTGCATTTATCTTTAGATAGAGCGGGAGGAAGAGAGAGAGAGAGAAACATCGATGTGAGAGAGACACATCGAGTGATTGCCACCCATATGACCCCAACCAGGGCTGGGGACAAACTGCAACCGAGGTACGTGCCCTTAGCAGAACCGAACCCGAGACTCTCCGGTCTACCAGCCGATGCTCTAACTGCTGAGCAAAACTGACCAGGGCTCGTAGGGCCTTTGAAGTACCTGCATCGCTCCTGTATACGGCCCTGGAGCCCAGCACCATGTGAAACCGCATGATACCCCTAACATGTGGGCACCTAATAATTATTAAGGTTCATGAGTGCTTTCCACTCTCTCATTTGACCTTCAGTTGCCTCCTTGAGGTGGGCACTAAATTTTTTTTCATTATACAAATGGAAACCAACAAGACTTAAAAGAGGGAAGGGACTAGCCAGGGTCACACAGCCAGGACGTGGCGGAGCTGGAATTCCACCCAGGCCTGGAACCCTGAATTCCGTGCTATTCCACACTCTGATCCGGTCCTCACTCTCGTGTTCCTTTTCAAGCAGCAGATGCTTACTTGGAATCTCGAACAGCCCTCCCTGGCCTCCGATGCACACCTGAGCACAGTCTGGGAGCGCGTAAGAAGCCACTGGAAATTTCCTGTTCTCAGTTACCACCAAAAACCTCTTCCTTCTTTTCTTTGCTTTCCTCAGACCCCACATGTTCCTGGTTTAGAATTATCTGGAAATTCACAATTGTTTCTTGAATCTTTGTGGGGCTATTTTTTTTAATTGATTGATTTGAGAGAGAGAGAGAAACATTGATTTGTTGCTTCACTTATTTACATATTCATTGGTTAATTTTTTTATTTTTTATTTTTGGTATGTGCCCTCAGTGGGAACCAAACCTGGGACTCTCTGGTCCACAGGCCAATGCTCCAACCGCTGAGCCAAACCGGCCAGGGTGATTTTTTTTTTTAATCCTCACTCAAGGATATGTTTTACTGATTTTTAAAGAGAGAGGAAGGGCCCTGGCCAGTCTGACTCAGCGGTTAGAGCGTCAGCCTGCGGTCCTGAGAGACCCGGGTTCGGTTCCCGCTAAGGGCACGTACTTCGGTTGCAGTTTGTCCCCGGCCCTGGTTGGTCGTGCGGGTGGCAGCCACTCGATGTGTCCCTTCACGTCGATGTTTCTCTCTCTCTCTCTGTTCCTCTCTCTCCCTCCCACTCTATCTGTACAAAAAATGGAAAAATATCCTCGGGTGAGGATAAAAAATAAATAAATAAAGAGAGAGGAAGGGAAGAGAGAAACATCAATCAGCTGCATCCCCTTCTCCGCCCCAGCACATTCCCCAACAGGGGCTCAAACCCACAATCCAGGCATGAGCACTAGGAACTGAACTGCAACCTTTTTTTTAATATCCTCACCTGAGAACATTTTTGCATTTATCTTCAGATAGAGCGGGAGGGAGAGAGAGGGGAAGAGAAAGAGAGAAACATCGATGTGAGAGAGACACATCAACTGGTTGCCACCCACACGACCCCAACTGGGGCTGGGGACAAACCAACTGAGGTACGTGCCCTTAGCGGGAACTGAACCCGGGACTCTTTGGTCCGCGGCCGACACTCTAACTGCTGAACCAAACCAGCCAGGGCTGAAGTGCAACCTTTTTTCGGTGGATGAGACACTTCAACAAACTGAGCAACCCAGCCAGGGCTCATTGGTTGATTCTTGTATGTGCCCTGACTGAGGATCGAACCCACAACTTTGGTGTATCAGGACAACACTCTAACCAACTGAGCTACCTGGCCGACAGGGCTCAACCTTAACTCATTCACACCTCCCTAGGTGCCAGGTACTGGAAATACAGGTGAAGGAGACGGCTCTGTCCCAAAGAGCCCTCCAGAGGAGCCCATGTGCCCAGAATCCCCATGGTGAGTTCTCTAAAAAGCTCAGGCTCCCCCAGCACAGGAAAGCTGCCTCCTCAGTGACACCATCCCCACTTCCTCTCCAAGGGGAGCTTATGAAATGCAGCCTCGGTGGGCTCCTTCATCCCCAGCCTTTTACACAATCTGCTAGTCTCAAAGTCTGTCAGCTTGAGGCCCCCAAATCCGAGAGGTCAAGTCACTCTGGTAGGGAAGTAAGGCTGAGCCAGCTGGGGCCTAGTCTACTACAGTAAGGGCTAACAACAGCTTCCAAAGGTTTGGTTCTCTGCCAAGCCAAGACACAATCCGACAGACCAGCTCTGATCTCCTCCAAGACAACGAGGACTGAAGAGGCAGAGCTACCTGTGATTCGGAACCCTGGGCCAAGCGGCTTCACATCAGAACTCAGCTCATGGGCCACACCAGTTTGCAAGGAGCACCCAGCGGGGTCTGCTCAGAGCAGATGCCCTGGGTCTAGGGGCTGTGTCCATGCCAAGCATCATCTGCAGGTCAACGAGCCCTTCTCTATGTAGAGACAATGCAGGGACATCCACCACTCTCTCCTCTCCTCGGTGCTAGGCACTGGGAAGGTCAGCAAATGTCTCAGCAGAGAGGACATGGGCAACTGCTGGGGGGACAGACAAAGTCCAAATTCCACTCTCCTAAGGGAGGATCCCTGTATTCTGGGCTCCCAGCTGTCTGAACCTTTGGCAGGCCCCGTGGGATCCAGCAGTCTTTCCAACTTCAAGTGTTCAGATCCCACCTTTGCAGCTTTAGCACACTTACACCCCCCTGCACTAGTCTTTACCTAATCTTGTTCTTCACAACTGCCTTCTTCAAAGCACGGCCTTACCCCATGTATGGCATTTGAAATCATAAGACATATAAATCATATTTTTTCTGATGTACATTAAAATATATACCTAACTATTAAAGTGCAAAATACATGCCCAGATGCCACCTAAAACCATCTCTCAAATCATCACGTATGTGGCCCCCACTTCAGGAAACACTCAAGTAGGGACCAGATGCATGGCCATCACTGCCCATGGAGGGAGATGAGACCTGGGCAGATGAAACAGAAATGTAGGCATTTCAGACAATCCATTAAAAATCAACACAGAAGAACACCTGAAGGGTTACTCTGCATTATAAAAAGATTTTTATTCCTGACAAATGACTTCCCTTAAATAGCAGCATTTATATCGAAAGGACCCTATTAGCTCTACGTACCTTTAAATAGAATTGTATCAAAGATTTTTGGAAAGTATAACACTTTACAGCTGGGAGGTGATGTTGCGATCGACATTCACATTACAGATCATTAACTCCTCAAAGGGAAGTGTGGGTTGAAAGACATAGCAAGCCCCTGCTCTGGGGAAAACCACTGCCATCTCCACATCTGTCTCCCAGGAAGATGAAGCAGCTCGAAAATTACACTGAAAACGGCTGATTTTTAGGACTGGCATCTGGACACATGCTCAGGAGAATATGAGGACTATTTAAGGTAAGTACTCCTGAAGTAAAGTAATAGAAAAGAGAGAACTGTCTTGGATTCCTACCAGCTGCTGAAAAGAGTCTATCTTGCAAGAGCGTGCCAAGATGGTCCGCAGCCCAGGACAGGAGCTCACGTTCCAGAAATGCCCATTGACCATGCACGTGCCCACATACACATGTGCAGGTGCACACACATGCACCCAGTCCAGCCCTGACTCAACTAGAAGTGGTCTCTCCTCCTCTGAATTTAGTCCCCTTTTATCAGAACCCTTCTCATGGCCCTGACTCCTTTCTCATTATATTCCTATTACCTGTGCACTTGGCCCCTCAACCTGAACTGTGAACTCTGTGATCAAGGGCCACACATTGTTCATCTCATCTCCTCCCCTGGCCAGAGAGTGCTTTGAATAGAACACAACCTGACAGTGTTTGCTAAATCAATCAATGAGCCTTCTTCATCTCTCTCCAGGCAGCTTGTCTTTTCCCTCTAAAGACAGCCAAGCCTGGTAGAGGAGGAAGGCATCCTAGAGGTGTTCAGAATGAGACAAGGGGTCTGGAATTCCCCAACACTCATGAAAGGCCCCCTTCCCCTATGCTGGAGACAAGTCCAGAACACAGAGGCAGCAAGGTAGAGGGGAAGACTCACAGGTGTGATGTGTGCCCAGGACCCCTTGGCATCCATGTGCTATCTCCTTAGAACACTTCTGAGATGGAACAAGGCCAGGGATATGGTTCACCCTTTGCAAGCCCCATCCAGCCTCACTCATTCCACACATTCACTGGGTACCAGCCAAGTGCCAGGCACGGTGCAGCATTCCACAATGAATACAATGTGGCCCTTGCCCTCAAGGAGAATAGGATAGAGGAGGCAGATGTCTCAAGTTCCAAGCAGAATGAAATATGGACTAAAGCTGAGGTATAAGCCAGGGTCCAGAGTAAGGGTGGACCCATATGGCAGTACATGAACGGATCCATCTGTGCTGGGAAGTTTCTCAGAGAAGACCCATTAGAAACTCCACATACCTCGATCCCACACGCTACAGAACCAGCCGGCGTTCTTGGTTCATAATCAGACTTTTTCCCATCCTGTTCCTGGTGGGAAGGCTGGTCAGACCCTAAACGCAGAGGCTTTCATGGGCTCAGTGAAGAACATGACTTACCCCCAGTGCCCGGAGCTAGCACCCTAAGAGAGCACCAGGGGTGGGACACCAGCCACTGCCAACCTCCCATCACAGCTCCTCACTGCTCTGCACCCAGGCCTACAGCTATGCTCCACCCAGGCTCCCCACATCAGCCATCTACCATGGGCTGCAGTCTATTTTTACCTCCATTAGCTCCTCCTCGGAACCACACTGTATCTTGGGTGGGGCAGGACTGGGATCCCCATCTTACAGGAGGGGCAAAGAGGTCCAGAGAGGCTCAGTGACAGCCTCCTGCCCAAAGCACTGCTCTGTGCACCACGCCCTCGGGGGTGCAGTGTTGCCTGGGCAGACAGGCCTGGGGCCCACAGATGGGTGCTGTCTTTTAGGTAGCCTGGCTTGCAGTCTGCAAACTCCCTGGCACACTTTCTACCCGACATCCCTTTTGGCCACAGAACAGAGAGAAGTGAGCAAAAGGCAGAGGTTAGAGCTCTTAGAAGCACGCTTAGGAGAAAGAAAGGAAGGCGGGTTTGGTGTGCCATGCCTCAGGCAACACTGTGTGGTTTCAAGGGGGAGCCCTGCCCTGGGGAGGTGAAGAGGAGGTGACTGATGCAGCCACTCCTCTCCTGCTCTACCTTTAGGGCAACTTCTCTGACAGGACAGGGGCACTGCTGACGAGAGTGCCCACAGCCGCAAAATGGGTGGGCTGGGGTCCAGCAGATGCTGCCTGCCTATGCCTGCCTTAGGAAAAGTGTCTACCCACCTAGCTTCTGCCTCAAAGCCAGCTGTCACCACCCCCTCTTCAACGGCTCCAATTATTTTCCTTCAAGAAAGCTCGGTGACCTCTGGCTCTGTCTCTCTCTCCCTCCAAATGCTCTCTTGCCCTTGCCCAGATTCACCAAGTCTCCTTGCTAAAAAGAAAGTGGCCCCCTTGGACTGAACTTCATAAGTGCATTTATCCCACTGTTGCCATGGAAGCAATGAATTATGGCCTCCTGGTTTCAAGTCAGCCAGCTCCTCTGGGGCAGCAGGCTCATACCACTGCCATGCCCACCAGGTGACTCATGTCACCGCCAGAGAATGCCCCAAGCACAGCTGGCCTGGGAAAAGCCAGCAGCCACTCCCCCTGAGGACAACTGGTCCAGGGGAGGAGGCAGGCACAGCACCTCTCCCCCAGGAACAGCTGCCGGGGTGCACAGCCCCTCTCATTCCCTCACAGGCATGCGCCAGTCCCTCTCAAGCCGAATGAGGTTTGTGCACCAATCAGCCATTTCTGCCGGCACACAGCTTCGGCAGTTGAGAGCTGCTAGCCCTGCCCCCTCCCTCAACAAGCATCCAGGGCGTGTCACGTTCCCACCTTCACGGCCATCAAGAAGGGGGACCCTGAGCCAGGGCTGGTCGGGGTTCCCAGCTCGCATTCCTCCAGGAGAAACACATCTTCATCCTCCAGAACCTTGTCCAGAAGGCCTATTGCCTCCTCTTCCTCTTCCATGGCAGCCGGAGCCGCGGAGGGCAAACAGGAAGCAGGGTCCACGCAGCAGTAGCAGCAGTAGTAGCAGCAGCAGCAGTAGCAGCAGCAGCAGCCGTTGCCGCCGCTGCCCGGGAGGGAAGCAGGCGCGCAGGGAGGGGAAGAGCGTGCAGGGCAGGCCTAAACCAGCATGCTGGCCTCCCCGGAGTCAGTCCTGGCACCTGGCCACCGGCTCCCGATGAAAGGCTCCATTATGAACCTTCTCCTGCAGCCGCTTCCCAGCCCTCCTGAGCGCCGGACTGCGGGCCCGCCTCGCGCGCGGTGCGCCCTGAGAAAGGGGAAGCGGGTCCTCCCGGGGCAGCCCCGCGGGCCTCGGCCGCCTCTTGGCGGAGCTCCCTGCCGCCGTCGCCGACGCCGCGAAGTCAGGACTGTCAGCCGAGGAAGGAGCGGGCGGAGCAGGAGGCGCCCCTGCGCGGCCGCCGGGCCCTTCCTGCTGTGCGCGCGGGCCGGGCGCAGGCGGGGCCCCGCGCTCCTGCTCCTCGGCCGCCGCTCGCGAGGTCGGTCCCGGCGCCCCGCCGCCGCCGGCCCGGCGATCCCGCCCTTTCTAGGCTCGGAGGCTCGCGTTTGCTATTAATACACAGGAAATGCACAACTTGACTTGCGAGGTGGAGCCGTTCCCTCTGTGGTCACCGGGCCAGCCGGCTGGCGGAGGCTTCTGGAGCGCGGAGGAGGGGCGAGGAGGCCGCAGACGGGCCGGGCGCAAGGGGAGGTCGGCTTCCCAGAGACAGGCTTTTATTTACAGCCCCTCTCCAGAGCCGGGCGGGGGCCGGCAGGGGGAGGAGCGGAGGAGCAGCTGCCCACACAGCCTCGCGGAAGACCCGGGCCAACCTCAGTGTCACCTTGGACCCCCAGAAGCCTGAGTCCCCTTCTCACCTCTGCCTCAGGCTCTGACACCTTTGCGGAGGAGAAGCGAAGGCCTGGTGAGAAACCAGTTTCCAGCCCGCCTCGGGTTGGGGGAACCAGGCTTTGTGCAAAGGCCTAACTAGCCTCACTACAAGGAAGCATAGTGTTTGTAGCAGGGGCCACCTGGAGAATGGCGGTGCCACATCTACACACAGATGCTGCTGAGATTAGCAATACCACCTCCTTGGGGCTCTTTTCCTAAAGAGGGGCCTCATCCCAATAGAGCCAGCCCCACAGGAGAGGGGGCACATGACCCAGGACAGGGTGCACGCGACCCAGGACAGAGTGCACACGACCCAGGACAGGGAGCATGGTCAGCCCTGTCTACACCCTGCCTGCTTCAACAGTCACAAAAGCTGAATCCGTCCGGGGGGGGGGGGGGGGGGAGGGCACATTCTGGTTCCTAGCCCAGAGTCAGAGACTGGGAAGGAGTCTGGGGGCAGGACCCGGAAAAACTCCTTCACAACACAACACCTAGGGCAAAGGTTGCAAACTCCAGCACCTATGATGGTGTAGATAACATCAGCAGTGAAGTGAGCCAGGTGAACTGAAGAAACCCCACTCAGCTCCAGCTGATGGCTGCCAGGGACAAGGGGGGCTCAAGGTTGCCCCATTTTGGATTGTTCAAGAGAAGCTGGAAATCTGGATTCTTAGATGATATCTCTCGATTTTAAAATGATGACAGAAAACTTGCATTTCTAAATAACCACAGTGCAGTCAATAATATTTTGATAACTATGCATGATGCCAGGTGGATACCAGAAACATTGGGGGTGGTAGCACTCTGTAAAGTATGTGATTGTCTAACCACTGAGGCTGCACACTGGAAGCCAATACAAAACAATTTTTAAAGTAAACTATAGTTTTAAAAATGGAAAATACAAAATAAAATAAGCCATGTGTGGTCTAAATGAAACACACATCTGTGCCCTGAATTAGGCCCACAGACAAGGTTGCTGACTTCTTGCAGCCGGTGGTTTCTTTGAGAGAAGGTTGGGAGCTGTGTGCGGGAGGGTGATGGGGGTTCCCTGAATATCTCTTCTGTCCCCTTTCCTCGCTGGAATTAAATTCAGCGTCACACACTACCAACCCACCACTTATCTTTGTAAACCTGCATAAAAGGTGCCACCAACTAGGTAGATCAAATGAAAACTCAAGATTCTGGGTGGTGAGCTGCGAAGCTCCGGCCCCACTCACACCAACCCTCCCCAATCTCCCAGCAGCTCCACAACCATATCTCCAGCCAGGGATTCCCTTGTACTCACTCTTCCTGATGCTTACAGCTCACAATTCTCTCTCCCAGTCCATAGTGGCCAGGACCAGCCACTGTGGCTCTTAATGATACAGCACCTGAGCTGGCCATCAGTTTCTCCTTGTCCATCAATTTCTCATGTATCTACCACCGGCCTCCTTATGCACATGTCACATCCCTGTCAGGTGGCAACTGTGTGGCCACAGGGGGAGAGTCAAACTCTTTGGAATACATTTGGAAATGCATTCCAAAGGAGGGTCAACACGTGGACCATCCTTGGCCCATCTGGTGTCATCGCCTCTCCTTTCCAGTGGGCACCTCAGCTGAAACCAGGGCCCTTGGTGGAGCTTCCAAGCTGGGTGGAAGGTTGAGGAGGAGAGAGAAGGGAAAAAGAAACGAATGGACATGGTTCCTTATCTCACCTCCCTTGCAAAGTCTGGATCCTCTAAGCTCTAGGTGAGGCTCCTGCTACTCTACTAAAGCAGAGAACCTGTCCTCACCAGTGACAGGCTCCTCCCGGTCACCGAAACGGAAATAATGGGATTTGGAGCAGGCTCTCTGGAGCTTCAGGGCTGACAGGGTTCCACAGAGGCATACTCTACCCCACACCCCACCCTCTCTCAGTCACTGGTTTTCCCCTGTCCTTGCCCTAACTGGGTTATAAATAGCCAGGGCACATCTGAAGGGCCCTTTCAGCCACAACTCCTCATTTGGTTTGAGTGGATGAGGCCATTCCCAGGGCTTGGGAACAGCCAGGCCTGGCATTCCCCAGGGCACAAGTGCCAGCCCAGGGCTCTGTGCCACAGTTTCTGTCTCCCATCCTACAGGCTCCAAATGCATAGCATGGGCTGTGTCCATGGTCAGACAAGCAGGTGGTATAGGAGAAGAGCCTAAAAGCCCAAGGGGCCTGCTGTGTCCCTTCCCCCACCCAAGGGAGCATGTGGTGACCTCAGAAGTCTCCTAGAGTGTCCCCATCTCTACTCCCCGTGTCCATATTCGGCTCGGTGAGATTGACGCCCACTTCTTCCCAAACCCCGAAACCTCCCAGAAGCTGCTCCCTGAATATCCATGGCATCGCTGTTCTACCCCATTCCAGTTGGCTGGAAATTCCAGTGAGTAACTAGAATGCCCTCCCAACTCCACTGGGCACACAGACTTCACTCAGAGGCCCTCAGTTCTCCCCCTGGAGGGGAAGTGACTCACAAGTCCCAGTGATGCTCCCTCCCTTTCCCCTACAAATGCCCTGAGCCAGCCCTGGACCTGAGCTTCCTCTCTGCGTCCATCACACTCCACCTACTCCAGCCTGGTTCCTGCTCCTCCTCTCCAGAGAAGCAGCTCCCCCCGAAGGCCCCTAAATAGCCTTTTCCCCAAACCAGAGGCCTCCCTCTCTACTCCGCAGCCTCCGTAGTCAGGACATTTCAAATCCTTCAGCTTCCATGACCACACTGGTGCTACTCTGACCACTCAGGGTTAGGTTGGCCCTTCTTTCTCCTGCCTCTTGTAAATGTGGAGCCACCCATTCTGGACCCAGGCCTCAGGCCTCTGCTCTGCCCTTAGAGAAATTGTCCCTTGTCATTTCTAGGCCAATGGTGGCCCTTCACCATCTGCACCTCAGCTCCCAATGTGGCATCTTTGCTGTCAGCTGGCTCTCCTCACGTGGAAGTCCCGTGCATGCCCCCTAACCACATATCCAGACCAACGATCCTTCTCCTCCCTAAACCTGCTTCCCTTCTGGCTTCTCCATGTCTGTTGGCAGGGCCACCATCTTGCGACTCCTCCTTCCCTCAGGCCCCACATCCCTTTTACCCAGTTCCTTTGGTTTTTTTCTTCTTTTCTTTAATACATTTTTTATTGATTTTAGAAAGAGAGGAAGGGAGAGGGAGAGAAAGAAACATCACCCCGCAACTCGGGCATGTCCCCTGACGAACTGAAGCTGCGACCTTTCGGGCATGGGACAACCCCCGCCAACTGAGTCATACTGCCAGGGCCTTCCTTCTTTTCCTTTTCCAAAGCCACCACCCCAACTGAAGTTTGTAGCATCTCCCACCTACACAACCACAACAATATTCCATTTTGACTCCTGCTCTTGCCTATCTGTTCACTCTTGTCCATCTGTCTGTTCACTCATCCGTTCATTCATGCCCAGAGAGACGGCCTGGCATTACAAACATTCAAATCTGGGAGACACGACCTACGCCGTGCAAGTGCGCTCAGCCTTAGAGGATGAAGGACACACGAACAAACAAGGCCGTGTTCTCGCTGAGCAACACAGTGGGGACACGGGTCAAAGGCACCGACCCTGCCTGAGAAGAAAAGCTTCACAGGAGAACAGCTTCTGAGCAGCATCTTGAAAAGAAGAGTTTCCAGGCAAAGGTAGGAAGGTGGGAAAGGAAAACGTTTTGTAAGGAACTCCCGGAGGCACAGCTGGAGGACAGAAAAGGGGCAGGTGATATACTTGGCAAAGTGGCTAGAACCACACCTTGGAGAGTGAGAAGCGTGGACTCCCCCATGGGCAAGGGGAACCCACTAAGATACCTGACACTCGCCACGCCCACACTCTCAAAGTGATCCCATGGCCTTCTCTCTCCCTCATTTTCCATCCCCTATTCCCATCTCCACTCAGCCGACAAGTATTTATTCACTGCCTGCTGTGCACCAGGCACCGTGCTAGCATTCAGAAAACAGCCACAAACAGGACACTACGTCTACCTCCACAGAGCCGACGGTCTCAGGGACAGACTGACACTGCGAGCCAAGGCCGCGCCAGGAGAGGCCACAACCTCAGACCGGTGGTGCCGAGGTGCAACTCTTTCAGAAAGAATACATGGAAATATCTATTGTAATTTAAAATGTTGACACCTCTGACCCAGCAACTCCACTTCAAGGGATTTTTCTATAAAAACATTTCTACAAAGATCTATGTACGAAGATGTTCACTGCGTTGTTGTATATACCTGTGAAAGACTGGAAACAGCCCAAACGTCTATCGAAAGAGGACTGGTTAAGTGAATTATGCTACACTCATAAAATAAAAAACTGTGTAAAATCATAAAAAAAAAAAAGAGGTATATCTTTAATTACCAATATGCAAGATGTCCTCTTATTAAGTAAAATAAGAACAAATTGCATAACAGTACCAATAGTATGAAATACAATCTCACTTCACACACACACACACACACACACACACACACACAAATATGTTACATGGAAAAATAAGGAGACACATAAAATATACAACCAATTCTTAACAGAAGTTCTCTCTGTGGGATGGAACTTGAGACTTTCTATATTATATAGTTCTGTAAAGTTAGGATTTTTAGTGATGTAATCAGAAAAAATAAAGAAGTTAAAAAAAGAAGTGGGGTAAGTGCTATAATTGGGAAAGTACAGTGAGCTCTGGGGGCACAAGACATGCATATCTGACAGAGCACAAGGGGGAGTCATGGAAGGCTCTCTGGAGGAGGTGACATTAAAATTCATACCTGAAAATGAACAGGGGTTAGCCAAGCGAGTGGGGGGTGGGGGGCAGACAGGACTGTGTGAGGCAAAATGAAATGAGTTCAGTCTGGGTGGCGAGTGTTTATTCATTCATTCATTCAACCAATATTTACTGAGAATCCACTGTGTGCCAGGCACAGTTCTAGGCACGGAAATTTGCAATGAGCAAATGTTTTGTTCCAAAACTGACAAAGTTTGCAGAGCTCACATTCTACTTTGGGGGGTAGAGGTAGCAGGGGTCAAGTGGTCAGGTCAGGCAGGGCCTTGACAGCGCTACAAGACAAAGGGAAGGCACTGGAGAGCTTTAAGCATGGAGTGTGATATGACCATTCTTCAGTGCATTCTACCACTGACATCAGGTTACTCTTTCTAAAACGTTGCTCACCCTGGGCTCGGCAGGAAGTCAAGTCAGCCCAAACAAGGGCAGTGGTGTTCCTGCTGATGACTCAACAGATCCAACTGTTGATAACAACTTCTGCTGCTTACGGTCTCCTGAAGACCAGGCAGTTTCACCTTTGGGCCTTGTCCTGGGCTTGGAGCCTCTTCTCATTCCCTCTCAACGTTCTTGGCAGAAGCTCAAGCCCCACCTCTAGATTTTCTGGAGCTCAGTATACCCTGGGCCAAAGAGAACTGACCCCACGGGGCCACTGCCAGGGGTAGGTGGAGTCCGCTGCAGCTGCAGATGGAATCAGATTCATCAACTTCCTGATAATTGTGCTCCTCCCTCTGCTGTCTCTTTCTCTGTGATAGTAGAAGTGATTCCAAAAATCCTACATAGAGTTCAATTACAAAGCAAATGTTGGGTATAAGCCAGGACATGACACTGTTTATACAGTAAAACAAAGAAACAAAAACGAAGCCAAAAAACTCCCCTGGATTCTGGATTTGAATCTTCTCTCTGCCTCTTGCCAGTTGTGTGACCCTGGGCAAGTCATTCAAACTCTGGGCCCCAGTTCCCTCTTCTGTAAAATGAGGACAATTATAGCACCAACTCCAGGGCTGCAGTGGGGACTAGTACACACAGGGCAGTGCCTGCCATGAGTCAAGCGCTCAGTAGGCACCAACTATTTTCCTTGGCAGTGGGAGCGGGCTGTGGAGAGTCCAGAAGGGAGGAGCCCCCGCCACTCCCAGCTGCACCTCCCACCTCCTCCCATGAGCCCAGTCCTCCAGCCACACCAGACCATCGTCATCCTCCTTCCCTTAAACCTCCAGAGGTTTCCCCACATGCCAGAACTTACACCTGTATCTAGAATGTCCTTCCCGATCAGTGCCCAGGCGGAACACTACGGACTCTCTGAGGCTGTCTCCTACATGCTCCCCTTCCCGATTCCCCCACCTGAGGTCACATGACCCCCCTCGGACCTTGGACTTCTCTCAAGGTTTGTTGCACAGATGTTGAAATAGAGGGAGCGTATCTCTCACTGTGTGGGTGTGTGCACGTGTGTATATGTGTACAAGGGGGGTAAGGGGCAAATCCTGTTCGCGCTAATTCCCCACAGTATCCAGACCCATACCTTGTAAACAGTAGGTGCCCAGAAAATACTTAGTGAGTGGAAATGACTCCAGGAGGCTTATAGGGCGAGGCAGAGTCTCCCAAGAAGATAAAATAAGGGTTCAGGGGAGGTAGGTGGTTCTTATAAAAATGGGTCATATGATGTGTGGGCTCCAGGCTAAAGGCAAACCGAAGTCACACAGTCCTACCAGAGAGAGACTCTCCTCTCTACCTTATGTCATCAACTCGGCTGGAATCCTTCCTCGGCCTAGAAGCCAACAGTCACAGGGTCCTAGCAGAACACTACGGACTTTCTGGAAGCTGATTGCCGGTCCCGCTGCTGGACAATTCTAACACTTGAAATACTCTTAATATTTACTCAAATCTTACCGCATGGTAATTCTATTCTCATTCTGCCCTCCAGGGCAACACAAGATAACTTTCTTTCATTTTAATCGGGTAATACTTTCACCACCTTCAAAGGGCGCAGAGTCGCAGCACCCTCCCTAGCGTGTAGCCTGCTGGGACCCTGTGACTGCTGGCTGCGCCTTGGCCCTAGGATCCTACATCATCAGAAACCGGATTCATAGAAACCATCCAGGCAACGTGAATGCTCTGACTTACCTTCTCTGGGAGACCCCTCGCCTTGCCCCGCAAGCCTCCACGGTCATTGCCACTCACTGTCTTCTGTGCGCACCTACCTTTACCCGCTTAGTAAAGGCCGAAGGTCTCCTGAAGGGCCCCTCCTCCCAGGATGACTGTTCTAGACCCTCACGTTTCGAACCTCCTTCTGGACCAGTGGTTCTCACCCAGGGGTGATTTTGCTTCCGTGGAGATGTTTGGCAACGCCTGGAGACGTTTCTGGTTGTCACACTGGGCTTTGCTACTGGCACCCAGAGGGCTGAGGCCAGAGACGCTGCCATGCACAGGACAAGCTCCCACAAAGAATTGCCTGGCCGTTGCCAGAGCACATACTCTGCTCCAGACATACTCCAGAAGCAGACACAGCCCGAGGAGGGGTAAGCAGGTACCAGTGCCAACACAGCGGGCCAGACTCCCCTCCTTCCTTAGCTCACAAACCCTCGTGGTAAGGCAGTGTCCAGCAAGGTGGGCTGAGGGGGAGCACCCTCACAGCGGGGCCAGGGAGCAGGGAGGGCAGATTATAGCCAAGTGGGAAATGGCTCCAGGTAACTCTACCTTCCTTCCAAGCAACTGGGTCTCTGTGCCTCGCTTTCCCCTGAGTCCCCCACAGTGGCACCCTCTAGAGGGGGCCTTCGCCGGGCAGGAATGCCACTGGGAGCAGAGCCGCTTCTGCTCAGACTAGCGCAGGGACAGGAGGTCCAAGAGCAGCCAGAGTGAGGGGCTCCTGCAGAACTTCAGCTCAACCACCACCGGGGGAGCAGGTCTTCTGTGGGGCAACACTAAGCATTTTCCCGGCCGTAAGCCCTTGGTTCTTGCAGCAGCCTTCCAGAGAGGAGGCATGTGCTCATCTGCGGGTGAGGGGAATGAGACTACAGGTTGCCCAAAGCCACACAGCCAGAGAGACGTAAGACAAGGTGCTAAGGCTCCTGTCCTGGAGAGGTCATAGAGAGCAGCGGTGACAAGTAACCCCCCCCCCCAATGACCAGCTGTGGGACCTTCGGAGGGTATGTGACCTCTTTGATCCTTAGAAGTCACATACCTCAATACCACATACCCAATAGGGCCATAACGGCGCCACAAGGTTGTGGTGAGGACTTAAAGAGTCAGTATTTATAAGGTGCTAGAACAGTGCCCGGCATTTAGCAAGCGCTGTGAAAGTGTTTCTATTCTTTCTCTTCTATTCCTTTTCTTCCTTCTGCCATACAGGCAGGAGGGTGAGGGTCTGTGTGGCCCTCCATATAGAAGCCACCAGTGCACAGTCCACAGGAGCATGTCCATGTGAAAGAAGGCGCTAGCACCCTCTAGTGGAGAAACTAGGTGACAATGATGGAAGAGTCCTTGGGATAGGAGCCAGCCTGCTGCTGGGATGTCCTCTGACCTTCAGCACCCCCAGCCTGCTGCTGGGATGTCCTCTGCCCTTCTGCACCCTGGCACAAAGCCCAAGGGCCCTCCAGCTTTGCCACCTGGTGGCTCACCTGTGTGTGGTCAATACCTCACTGTGAAGACCTTCTTGGGGGCTCCCACTGCGCTTGTTTCAGAGGTAATTTAACACCTGATGATGTGACTATGTGGATCAGTCAGCCTCCCTGTCCCACCCCCAAAGACCCCAGGGCTCAAGGGTATAGAATGGGGCTCGCTGGGAGCACCTTCATATCCACAGTGCCTGGGGCCTGCAGGAGACCAGCAAACCTTCTCTGAAGAAATGTTACTTTGGAAGCAGCCTGACTGGCAGATGTGAAATATACCAGTGAGCCATGATCCCAGCACACCGACGGGGCGGAGGTCCCAGACAGGCTGGGAGAGCGACAGGATGCTCCAGGTCAGCCAGGCTTCATCAGGGAAGACCAGCTCCGAGCCAGGTGTGAAAGTGGGGATGGGCCAGACAGCACAGGGAGGGCCAGCTTCTGAGGGTGCTGAGGGTCACCCTCAGGGCACTATGTCTCCCTACTTACCTCCTTCTCAACTCAGACAAGCTAAGGAAACCTCCTGGACCTTAGTTTCTTTAGCTACAAAATGGGGGCTCCCCCAGTGACTGGAGGAGTTGGGTGGCAATGAGGCCTGTGGGCGCCCAGCACAGCACCTGGCACCGAGGAGGAAGCAGTTAGTCCCCTCTTTGCGGCGAGGATCGGGGATCCAGAAAGGGAGACGAGGAGCAAGGCTGCTCAGACAGGAGGTTGGCAGCCTGGAGACAGTATGTCTCTGACGCCCCCAGCAGCTGGAAATGCCGAGAGCATAAACCACCCAACCCGGGCCTCGAACCTGTCCGATGGGCGCAGACTAGGACACTAGCTCGGACGCTCCCGCTCTCCGTGCTTCTCCACTCGCCTAGTAGCAAACTCCTTGTTTTGCAACCTCAAATCTCAAACCTTTTCTAAGAAGGGACCGAGGAAGGGAAGAGAAGGCAGAGATTCGTCCCAGCTTCATTCCCTGAGACTGATCTGTCCCCCAGCCCCATCCTCCTTGGCCATCCCAGTGCTTCTCAGTTCAATTCCACAAACGCCAAGTGAGCACCCCTTGGGGTTGGCCTGGGAGCTGCTGCCCAGGGCCATGGAGATGATGGGGCAGTGACCATATTTCCCAGACAGCAGAGGGCTCAGTGATGGGCTGTAAAAGCTTCACAAGGAAGATGGTGTCTGAGTGGACCTGGAAGCACATCTCCAGCCCCACTGGTTTGTCTTGGGCAAATTAAGTCACTTCTCCGAGCCTCCGTGTCCTCAACTGTAAAATGATGATCACTGTCCCTACCTTATAGGGCTGTGGTTGGCTTCAAATGAGACAATCCATGTAAAAGGCTTAGCAAAAGTCTAAGTATCTGTGATGGGGGGGGGGGGGGATGAGGACAACAGTGGTGATCATTTCAACTCTCCCCCATCCTTATCTTTGGATTCTCCTGCACATCGGAGTCTGAATTGCTCAGTTCAACCTTTTGTGAGACACCCTTTGAGCTGCTGTGGGTATCACAGGAACTACAGAGTGAGTTCGACACTGAGCAGTCCTAGCTAAAAGGTATACAGACTTGATCATTTACAAGGTGCCCTGCTTAACACCATCTCGTGGAAGCCTCGCAACAGCTGTGTGAGGTCAGGAAGGAGGAAATTCTCAGCACCTCCACTTTCGAGATGAGCAAAACTGGAGCTCAGAGAGGGTGACTGACATCGCTCAGGTCACACAGCTAGACAGTGGCAGCGCTGAGGCAACATCCAGCTTCTCTTCCTCTCCTATGGCCCCTTTTTACTGCACCTCCCAAAAGGGTGGACAAAGGAGTCCATGGCTTACGGGGAGCAAGCTTCTCTGTAAGACCATGAAACTGGCAGCGGGATGTGTGCCCCCAGCTGTCAGCGGAGATGGAGAGTCCGTCCCTCCTTCCCAGGGTGAAAACAGGCTGTCAGTGGAACTGAACCACAGGTGGTCTGTGGCCCTGGCCCTGCCAGCTCTGCTCAGCCTGGGCTTGGGGAGAGTGAGTATCGGCAAGGCAGGGCTTCAGGTTTCACACTGAGATCTTGGGGAGTGGGGAGCAGGCTGTAGGAGAGTGTTGGGGAGTGAAGAGTGTATGTCCTGCCAACACCACAGAGACGTGGCTTCCTCTGGGCTTCCACACTGGGCAGGACTGATCCAACCCCAGAAAAGAGGTTGCTAAAGCAGATTCAGTCTTGTCCAGCAAACAGTCATCAGACCGGGTCCATCAAAACATCAGCAATGTTCCCAGCTCCCCACTCCTCTTAAAAGCTGGTGCAAAAAGTCTCGCAAACAGTAGTCACCAAGGACTGAGCACCCACAGAGAGCCTGGCACAATGCTGCAGGCCTCACCTCAGCTATCCCAGTCTATCCTCTCAAGTAGTTAGTCCTACTTAGAGATGAGAACACTGAGGCTCAGAGGGATTATCACAGTCCTCCAATGTCGCACAGCTAGCAAGAGCAGATGTGCACCTGTCCAAAGCTCCTGCTCCTGCCATTCTCTGGGCTGTTGGAAGGGGAAGACAGTGATGTTTAATTTTGTGTAAACCTAACTGTGCCGTGGGTGCCCAGACATTTGAACAAAATCATTCAGGGTGTGTCTGTGAGGGTGTTTCTGATGAGATTAACATCTGGCTCAGCTGACTGAGTAAAGCAGATTGCCCTCTCTAATGTGGGTGGGCCTCATCCAATCAGTTGAAGACCTGAATAGAACAAACTGGCTGCTGAGTGAGAGGGAACCCCTCTTGCCTGACTGTAGAACTGGGACCTGGGTATTTTTCAGCCTTAAGACTCAGACTGAAACACTGGCTCTTCTCGGGTCTCGAGCCTGCGGGTTTTCTAGTCTGGAAGACCATTGGCTCTGCTGGTTCCAGACTCAGACACAAACTATACATCAGCTTTCTTGGGTCCCTAGTTTGCTGACTGCAAATCTTAGGATTTCTCAGCCTCCATAACTGAGTGAGTCAAGTCCTTATAATAAAAATCTCTCTCTCTCTGTAATGTGTGTGTGTGTGTATGCATTCTATTGGTCTGTTTCTCTGGAGAATCGTGAGTAACACAAAGACCAAACTTTGGGCTTCTAGGCACAGGGTGGCTGCATATTTGGCTGTGGAATGCCCCACTGCCAGAGGCCGGAACAATAGTCTGATTTGGTCTAAAAGTCCCCTTGGTTCCCAAGGCCCCAACAGGAAGCCTGGCAGGGAGGGGACCTGCCTGGCCAAATAAACAGAGCCAAGTAGCAGAAACCTTGGCTTTCTTTCTTCTTCTCTCTTCCTCTTTTTTTTTTTGTTAAAAAAAAACTTCAACTGCTGCCCAGGTACTCAGGAGGAGTCAACCGTCTCCAGCACCCCGATGTAAATAGCAATACTTGCCGAGTCCACTAGATGGGGCCAGTGACACAGTAGAAAGGGCAAACATGGCGCTCCAGGAGGGGAAGTGGGGAGGCAGGAGGTGCTCTGGGCTGGAGTCTTCCCTAAGCTGCCCAAACCGGGTAAGTGCTCCATACTCCTAGCTTTCATGACTTCCAGCCAGTGGTATTAACCTCAGTCCTCCGGTTCCCAAGCACTTTAGTCAGTTGTAGCATCTCTGCATTTCGAAGTCCTCAAACCAAGTTATTCCCTCGTGAGCCACCGAGCAAAGTGGGCAACCACAAACTGAAGTCACTGCCCCAAGGCCTCAGAGCACCAGGCAGGGGCACCTTCCGTTATGCCCGACAGTACCTTTCACCAGGGAATCTAAAAATCATCGGACCAGCACACCAGCAAGCTGGTCATGTGATGAGGGAAGAAACCAGGACAGGAAGCGGGAAGAAGGAGGGAGGAAGGCAGAGCCAGAAGAAAATGGCAAAAAAGCTTCTTCTCTTCAGCAAGTGGCTCTATTTGGCCCCATGTTTTCAACTCTCAGCTAGCATTCCTGGCCCTGTGCTGTGTCCCACAGAGAATCTTCCTGCACCTGCTCATGGTGGGTAACAGCTGTGTCCCCACCCCACCCCTGGGGTGGGGTGTGTCTCTGAGCCCTGTTGTGATGAGAGACCTAAAGGCGGAAATGGAAAGCCAGAGTCTCCTCCTGGCTTTCCTGGTTGGCCTCAGGTCCAGAATACTCTCTCCTTCTCCAATACCAAAAATCCTGCCCTGCATGTCCAAGATGGCCGTCTCTCACCTGTCACCCTTCCTAGGACACCAAAGCAACACACCAGAATGCCGGCTGTGGGGGGTCTGGACCTGACCAGCACCCTCCTCAGCCCCTCCACTTCCCACCTGCCCCCACCATCCCTTCCCAAACTTGCACTGCCTAGCAGCCACTGAGTTCTGCCTCTGTTGCCATGGCAACAATGTGGCTTCTCCCAAGTGGGAAGCTGGTTGCCAAGGCCCTTGTTGCCAAAGGCTATAACAGCCACCTCGGTGTGTGAAGAGGGGGGTGAGAGCTGGCAGAGGGGTGGAGGGTGGCCAAGGGAGGCTGGGAGGGAAGGAAGCAGGGGGGTCTCAAGAAATGGGAGAGTCCAGGTATCCCTCCCTTCTGGCTGGAGAGTGGGTAGGGGAAGTGCTGGGCCCTGTAGGAGGGGAACAAGTATCTCATAGCATCTCAGTGACTGTTCCTTGGGGGTAGTAGAGGGAAGAAAGGGGACCGCCACAAAACACACCTGGACAAGCCCTCTACCCAGCAGGACCAGGCACTCCAAGCCCCTCCCCAATGGAGGAACGGCTTTGATTCTCCCCAACTTCAGAATAACAGCCCCCAGGAATTTCTATCTTGCTTGCTCATGTGTCTCAGCCTCATGCGCACAAGCTGGGCCCAGAGAGAGCCCGTCCCTGTGGCCAGGAACAGCATTAATTACAGCGTTGCAAACCTCCACACATCTCTGCCCTGTGGTTTGTCTCAGAGCACATACTTAATATTCCTTGTCAAATGCTTCTCTTTGGAACACAGCTTCCATCAGTCAGCAAGAGTTGAGGTGGACAGCGTCAGGGCTCATTCCCTTCCAGAGGAGGGCCGGCTGGGGCCCTTGGTCCTCAGGGAATGCCACCGAAGCAGCTCGCTCTGCCCCACAGTGAGCACGGGGGCCTTGTTCTGCTGAGCTGGCATGTGCATGTCCAGCCCACAGGCCACACAGGCAGCCACCGTCCAGCCTTGGCCCAGAGAACAGAGACAGCTTCCTCCCCAAGGCCCGAAGGCTGAGAGAGAAGATGAGGGTGTCCAGCAGGCAAGGGGAGCTGACGGCTGGTAGATGAGGCAGAGATAGCAGCAGGTGGGGCAGAGGGGAGCCTAGTCTGAGAGGGTCCAGGACTGGAAAGAAACAAGGGCACCAGAAACAGCCAGGTCCAAATTTCCCAAGTCCGGCTCCCCCAGCAGTATCCCAAGCAGAGCCTGGCCCACGACACTCATGCCTGCTGGGTACCCCCTCCCCCAAAGTCCCCTCTTCCCAAACCCAGAAGAAAAAGCAGGTGTACCTACCCCGGGTGCCAGCCCCTCAGGTGGGGTGGGGGAGATGCTGTCCCCGCCGCCCTGGCTGCGAGCGCTGAGCTGGGGCGACATGGTGGGCGACTCGTCGATGTACGGCATGGTCTCTGAGCCCTCCGGGGGCCCCTTCTGCTCCTCATTCCCCTCTCCGTCGTAGTCGTCTGCCCCGTAGCTGAAGTCTGAGACAAGGAACAAGAAAGGCCACTGAGAGTCCTCCACAAGGGCTGCCAGGGACTGGTAGCGCAGTGGGCGCCGGCGGCGGCCCCCGGCTGCCATGCTCCGGGCCGCAGCATCCACGGCCGGGCCTCGCGGGCTGGGGAGCCCAGCAGTTCAGGGGCTGCTGGGAGCCAGGGAGGAGCGGCGTCGCGGGTGCCACCTGCTTAATAGCATGTCAGTCGCGTATTCCGAGCTGTTGTTTCCTTCGCCTCCTGCCTAATTCCAAGTCTAAAAATTAACAGTGGGAGCAGGAGGCAGGACGCTTCCAACTCTCCTCTGAGTCACCATTTTGCTTTTTATAGGGAATAGGAGGTGGGGGCGGGCCCAGCTATGTCACTTCCTGAGCCCCTCCTCCGAGGGTACCATTTCTACCCTGAGGCCCCCATCCCTGGTTGAGAGGGGCAGAGCAGTTTTCAGGGTGGGGACTTGAGGAAGGGACCCAAGGGAGCCCTAACCCCTCCAAACAAGGCCTGGGGCAGGACGGGGCACAAGGCTGGCAGAGCGTGGGCGCAAAAGAGGCACAGAGGCCTGGCAGGGACTCGATTGAACACAGACGCCTCAAAAACCAGCACTTATTTCTATCATTTCAATGTAGGCTCCCTTGGGAGAAGGAGGGAAGAAAAGACTATAGGGAAGTCGAGTTGCTGTTAGCCCCCTGGGCTGCCAGCACCACACAGGCTCCAGATCCCACGCACAGACACCCCTTCCCTGGGTTCCAGGGCAGCACCTCAGAAAGGCCCCTAGTCAAACCCCAACAGTAGGGTCTCTCCCACAGCAGGGTGAGGGACCCTCCCACTTGCCCCTTCCCAGCCCTCGGCTGGGCCTGTTCCATCGTCTACTCCGCTATTACTTCTTCCAGGATGTGCTCCCTGGCACCCCAGCTCAGAACGCCTCCAGCTCATGGCCTTCCAGTGCCCCTGTTGATCCTGCTCATTTGTCCCTCATCCCCTGGGGCAGAAACTGAGTGTCTCAGCCATCACTGTGTGCCCAGCACCATGGGCCGACATGCAGCAGGACCTCAGGAAATGTGTGCGGAGGGAGTGAATGGGCAGAGGAACGCACTGCCCCTCTCAGGTCTAAGGCTTGAGCCAAGTTCTCCACTGGGGCCTGGCTCCTCCTCCTCTGTCATCACACACCAACCCCGGGGCAGCCGGCAGCCTGAGAACGGTGTCAACAGGTCACCAGGGCGTCTGGCCACAGCCACACTCAGTGCAATCTGGCCCTTTGGCAGCTGAGAGCTTCCCCAGCCTTGCTGCACCTGCTCCTACCGACTTCTCCAGTCCCGGTGCCGACAGCCCATTAAGCTGTCAGGGGACATGGCTGTTATCTTTTTCCCAGGGCGGACACACGTGTGAAGAACCACAGCACCTAGTGATCCAGCCACTGAGCTGTGTGTCTGCCATGGACCCAGGGGATAGGCTCCACGCCCTATGAGGCTGGCAGGGAGTGAGCCAACTTGGCTACTTCCAGGGTTCGGGAGGGAAGAAGAGGAGCGCAGCATCCGGTCTGCCTGAGCCTGGCACTATGAGGGGGCCTAGCTGTTTGCTGAGACCTGTTCACTTTGGAAAAGCACAAGGAAGAAACGAAACATCATGTTAACTCGCCATTTCTCCTCCAGGAGGCTCCAGGCTGCCCTATTTCTCCTGGAGTCAAGGCTGGGAGTGTTAGCTAAGGTGAACCCGGGCCTGGCCAGAAGTTCAGATTCCAGCAGGCCACACCGACTCTCCTATACACTGCCCAATTCCCAGATCCCGTACTCTCGGGACCTTTCCCAAGGGCAGAGGTAGAAAAGACAGCAGGGAAGGTGTTGTGGTTTACCTCTACCACACAGCCTGGAGCTGGCTGGGCCACAGCAGGGTGGGAAGGTCTCTGCCAGCCTCCCCGCGGTGTGCAAATTCAGCCTTATCAGAGTAGTGGCTATGCACAGGCATCTGCTGCTCCTGTCAACCTAGCCACATCTGGGAGGCTGTTCTTACTACCCCCCATGGTCACTGAGTCTCAGATTTGCACAGAGGATCTGAACCCAGGACTGTCTGTTTATCTCCAGGTGCCATCTTTTCCCTTTGAATATCACTAACCTTCCAGAGAAATCTACAGTCCTCCTTGTCAGGGGAGGCTGACCAAAGAGGAAACAGGGAGTTGAGAGGTGCTAGCCACAGGAGTGGGGAGGCTCAGGAGTGGAGGGAAGTGCCCAGAGAACTCTCTGCAAATGTTCTTAGACACTTACCCTTTCATTCCAACCTCCACACGACCCTGACAGCTCAGGAAGCTGGTCAGAGACCCAGGAGACCCCTACCAGGAAAAGGGATACAGAAAAGACAGAGAAACCAACCATCAAAGAAGGGCAGAAGCCTTCTGGGAATGTAGGAGGATGGAAATCTGCCAAGCATGGGCTTCAGCTGATAAAAGGTCATAGAAAGGAATGCTGAGTGGACCATAGCTTGGCCACTAGGTCTCAAAAGAAAGAAGGCAGAGGAGGCTGCTGACAGCCAATATCCATTTCTCTCCTAGTAACACAAGTCTCATTATA
This sequence comes from Molossus molossus, assembly GCF_014108415.1. Lineage (NCBI taxonomy): Eukaryota > Metazoa > Chordata > Mammalia > Chiroptera > Molossidae > Molossus > Molossus molossus. The sequence continues at coordinate 41,275,078 of NW_023425354.1, read as the reverse complement.
GTTAGAGTAACAGTGTGCCCAGTGGCTAGCTAAAAGACTACTTTTCCCTAGTGTTGTGGGTCATAGGATTAAGTTCTGACCAATGAGATGTGTGAAACTTTGAGAAAGGCTGCTAAAAGAGATTGTTTTAGCTGCAAGGTATGTTTTGTTTGTTTATTTGTTTGTTTTGGGTCCTCTTCATGCTTCCACCTTCTGTTGTCAGTTTGAAAAGCAGATGGAATGGCTGGAGCTCCTGCAGCCATATTAAACCACGAGGAGAGAGAAGCCGGTGCTGAAGATAGCTGAACAGAAAGCTAGGAATCTGGGCCAATGATGGCATAATGAACCAGCATACCACCCCCGGACTGTCTACCTCTGGACTTCTTTTATGAGAGAGAGAGAGAGAGAGAGAGAGAGAGAGAGAGAGAGAGAGAGAGAGAGAAGAAAGACTGTTATTTAGTTTTTATGTTATATGCATTTAAACCTAATTATAACTGATTCAGATGGTTTTCCCTGACATTCTGTCTGCTTTTCCTACTGCCTGCACTGTCCCTTCTAAGTCTCTTTGGTGGAATTCTCTTTCTTTGCCCACCCTTTAAAAATTGGTATTCCTGATATATCCTTACAATAGAACACTGCTCAGCAATAAAAAGAGACAAACTACTGATACAAGCAACGACAGAAATGACTCTCACAGACTCCTACAGACTCTCACACTAAATGAAAGAAGCCAGACACAAAAGAGCATATCCTGTATGGCTCCACTTATATGAAGTTCTAAAACGAATCTATGGCTGAAAAAAAAACAGTGGTTGCCTCTGGGTGTGGGGTAGAGACAGAAGTTGACTGTAAGGGGCACAGGGAACTTCCTGGGGTAATGGAAATGTTCTGTATCTTGACAGGGATTTGGGGCACACAGGTTGATTCATTCATCAAATAGTACACTGAGGATTTGTGCATGTCACAAAAAATTGAACTCTAGTTAATGACACGCACGCTTATGTGTTGAAGTTAAGTGTACTGATGTCAGCAACTTACTCTGAAACACATAAAAAAATAAGATGGGCTGAGGATGTGCAGAGAGATGGATAGATGTGTGATAAAGCAAGTATAGAAAAATGATAATTATAGACTCTAGATGGTGGGTATGTGGGTGTTCACTGTACACTTCTTTAAACTTTTAAGTATGTTGGCATTTTTTTAGAATAAAATGGTAGGAAAAAATTGGTGTTTCCCAGGCTTCTGTCACTCCTACTTGGTTCCTTCTCTCAAATCTTATTTACACGCCAGGGTGAGGTCTGAGCTGCAGACCTGTCTCTCTGATTGTTTCTTGAACATCTCTACCTTCTATGCCAGATCAGTCAGGCTGGAGACCTAGGAGACGTTTCAGATTCTTCCCTCTTCCTGCTCCTCACCTCCTACACCCTGAACTGTACTTCCTCCTCCCTGCCCTCTCCAACTCTTATGAGGACAATTCCAACACTCTCTCCCCTGTTCAAAATTTAACAGTTCCCCATTCACTTCAAGGTGTAGCCCGAACTCCTCAGTTCAAGGTCCTTCACAGTCACCAACTCTACCTTTACAGGGTCATAGTCTTCTGCCCTATAATACCTAGGTCCCTGTAGTAGGTTGAATAGTAGCCCCAAATGTGTATGTCCAAATCCGAACTTTGGTACCTGTGAATGTGACTTTATTTGGGAAAATGGTCTTTGCAGATGTAATTAAGTTAAGGATCTCGAGATGATACTATCCTAAACTAACTGAGTGGGTCCTGAATCTGATGATGTGCCCTCATGGGAAACAGGAGGGGAGAGAACACAGACACACAGAAGAAAGCCATGTGGAGATGGAGGCAGAGACTGGACTTATGCTGCCAAAGTCAAGGAATGGATGGAGTCACCAGACTTTAAAAGAGGCAAGTAATAATTCTCCCCCTAGGGCCTTGGCTGGGAGCATGACCCTGCCTACACCATGATTTTGGACTTTGGCTTCCAGACTGTGAGAAAATAAATTCCTGTTGTCTTAGGCCACCAAGTTTGTGATTCTTTTTTTTTTTTTTTTTTTAAGGTAGCCCTATGAAATGAATACAGTCCCCAAACACACAACACCTCTGGACCTTTGCACATGCTGTTTCTGTACCTAAAACACCGTCTTTACCCCAGTTCACCCAGTGAAATTCTATTTAGCCTTCAAATCCAGCTCAGTTGCATCCTTCTCCTGTGAAGTACTTGTCTCCAGAATATATAAAGCAAGTATGAGAAAAAGATGAATACTTAAACTTTCTAAATGAGTCAGAGAAATGAACAGAAAATTAAAGAGAACTACAAATGCCCAACATTGTATATGTATATGTGTATATATAAATGTTAACCTCTCTTGTAATCAAAGAAAATGCAAACTTCCATTTTTGCCATTTTTCTATCAAATCAGCAAGGATTAAAACAAATACGCAGAGTTGTCAGAGAACAGGCACTCTCAGAAACTCTTGGAGGGTATGTATAAGTGCCACAACTTTTCTGGAGTCAACTTGGTAACTGCTATCAAAAGCTTTAATAGGCGGTACAACTTTTTTTTCTTTATTGATTTATAAAGAGAGAGGAAGGAAGAGGGAGAGAGATAGCAACATCAATAAGAGAGAATATCGATTGGCCACCTCCTGCATGCCCCCCCCTACTGGGGATCAGGTCCACAACCTGGGCATGTGCCCTGACTAGGAATTGCAACAGCGACCTCTGGGTGCATGGGTCGACACTCAACCACTGAGCCACACCGGCTGGGCTAGGTGGTACAGCTTTTAACCCAGCATAATCCAAGACTGTGTCCTAAAAAATTAATGCCAAGTATACATAAAAATAAAATTAAAAGGTTATTAATCATAGGGTTGTTTATAAATGTAAAATATTAAAAACAACCTAAATGATTAATTATAGGGAATTGGTTGGGTACATTATGGTATATCTCCAAGATGGACTACGTAGCCATTAAAAATCATATGGATGATGTACATCATCTTACTAAGTGAAAAAGGAAATTAAGAATAGTATGTATAGTATGACATTACACTTGAAAAAGTAAAAATGTCTGTATGTGCACAGAATAAAGACTGCAATGCAACAACATAAAACAATTATAAAGCATACAGATTCTAGGATTTTTGGGAGAAATTCATACATGGTCTCTTCTCTCTAGGACAGTACCAGACACTGCATGTCTCCTACCTAATATCCATCCTCCCTGCTTACTTAAAAATTTTTTTTCCTTTATTGATTTTAGAGAGAAAGGAAGTGAGAGGAGAGAGAGATAAAAGCACTGATGAGAGAGAACAGAGATTGGCTGCCTCCTGCATGCCCCCTACTGGGGGATCGGGACCACAATCTGGGCGTGTATCTTGACCGGGAATTGAACTGGTGATCTCCTGGTGCATGGGTCGACGCTCAACCACTAAGCCACACCAGCCGGACCCTGCTTACTTTATGCTGGCTTTATATGAGGTGGTAGTGGACCCAGTCCCAGTCAAGAAACCTACTTTCTCTGCCTCTCTTACAATCAGGAGTGGCCATTTGACATCATTCTGATCAATGAAACCTAGGTGAAGTAGAATGGGGACTCTGGCAAGGCCTTTGCTTTGCTAATGAAAAAAGGGCTTCTCGCCTTGAACTCAGATATGATGACTGGAGCTACAGCAGCCACACTGCTGCCATGAAGAAATGATCAAGAAAGAACATTTCCCTGACGCTGTTGAGGCGCTGAACCACACTAGAAACAACCTACCTCATTTCTTGCTAAGTGGGAAATATAAGCCCTTATATGTTGGGTTTTCTGTCACTTAAAATGAACACCTTCCCATGTGATATACCCTTACAGACCAGTAGAGAAAGGCCGTCCAATAAGTGACAAAGCATCCTAGATGCTATGACAGAAGTACCTCGCAGGTGAGGCAGAGAGGAGGGAGCAGGCAACAGTGTGGATAAGGAGATGGCTGGAAGGGCTTGGGTGATACTTGAAGGGAGGTGGTTTATCACTGTGGCTAAGAGCAAGGATGCTGGATCACACGGCCTACGTTCCAGTCCAGGCTCCATCACGTTCTAACCTCTTTGTGCTCAGAGGAGTGCCTGGTACAAGGCAGCCTCCTATAAACGGATAGTGAAAGGTTAAACCAATGAATGTGCAAGAGAATGACGAAGGGATTGGGCGCACAGGGCTGCTGCGAGGATCAAACCACATATCGCACACAAAGACTTAGTACGTAGTAAGTACCCAATAAATCTCAGCTGCTCTTATTATTATTAATTGCATCTTGAAAGATGTGTGGGTGCTTGCCAGGCAGATGGGGGACATAAGCAGAGTTCTAGGCAACGAGAAGAGGCTTGGCAAAGGCACAAAGTGTGAAACAGCAGGGGCCCTTAAGGGGGCTATAAATAGGCCGGTGGTTAGAACACTGAGTGAGCAGGAGGGTGAGGGGGCAGAGAGTTCTGGTGAAGTGGGCACAGACTAGCACGCCGAGGGCCTCCTGAGCAGGGCTAAGAGTTAGGTGGGACCATCGATCAGGACCACGCCCGCTGCAGGGTCTTGCCCGCTACATCATTGCCGAATCTCTCTAACTTGAGACAATTCCTCCCCATGCACATGTTCCTCTGCTGCATTTCAGTGCAAGCAGAACCCTGTGACCTCCGGATCTCCTAGGAGTCACGCAGATGGGGACCACATGTGAACACAGGGTTACCTATTCCAAGCCAGTAATGGATGGAGCCTGTGCCTGATGACAGGATATGAGCCAACCAGTGACAGACCACAGAGACATGCTCTTTTGAGCAATGTGAAGAGTTGGACTGTGGGGAGTAGGTTAAACCCAAATGACCAACCCTCGTTTCTACTATCTTAAGCTCTGGTAGACCCAAGGGGGAGAAACGGGTAACCAAGCAGCTGGAGGCACACACGGTTACAACCTTCCCTGACTGAGACTGTCCAGCACCAATGACCAATGGACACAGTCAGAATACATCTGGTACCCCCAACACCCAAACTGATGCTGAGGGCAGTTTGGGGGATCTTTCCAACCTCTTGTTGGATACTCTAAGAACCTGTGAGTGCAGGATACAGTTCTAGATATGGAATGGCCCAGCCCTCTCAACAGGGGTGATACAAAGGATGATATTAGGTGATAAACGTATTTTCTGCCCTGGAAGTGACGATGCAGTGGGGGAGGGGAAACCTTGGGAGAACAACTGAGGGAAGCCCAGGCCTGATCATCATTCCCACAGAAGTAGCATTAAAAGTCTTCAGAGAACATCAAAATTCTCTGTATGCCACACGCAGCATCAGGTGGTGATAGGATCTCCCAGGGTGACTGCTGCATGCTCACTATCCTTGGTGCCAAGCACTGGGCTGTGCACCACCTCATTTCACCCTCAGAGAAACCTCAGGATGGATGAATCTCACAAACATTATGCTGAGCAAAGGAAACCAGACACCAAAAAGTACATGCCGTGGGATTACATTCATATGAAGTTCAAGAACAGACAAAAACAGCCTGGCTGGTGTGGCTCAGTGGTTGAGCATCGACCCATGCACCAAGAGGTCACCGGTTCGATTCCCGGTCAGGGCACATTCCCAGGTTGTGGGCCCAATCCCCAGTGGGGGGCATGCAGAAGGCGGCCAATCAATGTTCTCTCTCATCAATGTTTCTATCTCCCTCTCCTTCTCCCTTCATCTCTCTCTAAAATCAATAAAGGGAAAAAAATTGAAAAAAAAAAACAAAACCAGAAAAAACAAATAAATGGGGATAGAAGTTCATGGTGGTGGCTACCTGGGGGTGGGTGAAAGAACACAATGGATGTTGACTGAGAAGGGGCATCAGGGAACTTTCTGGAGTGCTCAAAACATTCTATATCTTGATCTGGGTGGTAGTTACAAAAGTAGGCCTATGTAAACGTTCATTAAGCTATATGCTTAAGATTGGTGAACTTAGCTCTAGCCAGGTGGCTCGTTGGAGCATTGTCCTGTACACCAACAGGTCGTCAGTTCAATTCCTGGTCAGGGCACATTCCTAGGTTTCAGGTTAGATCCCCAGTTGGGGCATGCGTACGGGAGACAACAGAGGGATGTTTCTCTCTCACACGGGTTTTTTTCTCTCTCTGTCTCTCCCTCCCTCTCTCTATAAAATCAATGAAAAAAACATATTCCCAGGTGAGGATTAAAAAATATATAAAGACTGGTGAACTTAAAAAACTTTGGTGTGTCCTGACAGATGTGAGAGAGGAGGGGAAGGAAGAAGCCGGTCCTAGGAGAACAGTGCTGCCAAGGAGCCGGGCAGGACTGGGCCCTTTGGTTCCGGGCACTGATGGTCAGACTGCTGTAGCTAAAGCCGAGGTCCCAGGAGCCCTTCTCCTGGATGGGTATTATCCTCCCAACTTGCTATTCCTGTTGCTAACTCCCAGAAAATGATTCCACTCCCAGCTCAGATCTCCCCTGGATGCCAAGCACTGGATTGAAGTCTGCACGGACGCTGTTGTGAAACTGCACACGTGGTTTCCTGATGTTGGTCTATCCACCAGGAGAGGCATAGATCTGCCTGTTTCCTCCCCAAATCCTCTAACTCCTCCAAATTCCTCCTCAAACTAAGCTGGGTCATCCCCACATTCCCAGCAGGCCAGTACACTGGCTGGACTTAGCAGTTAGGCACCGTTTTGAGGCTGACAACCCCTACAGTGACCCTTGTCTCCTTCACACAGCTGAGGGGTACACAAGGCAATGAAACTTGGCCTCCCCCTAACCCAGTAGAAGCCAAGACCCCAAGGCAGACTCAGAGTCCAGGGTCTTCATGCCTGTACCAGAGTTGGGCTGCTGCAGAGCTGGGAGAACTGGCTCTGCAGATCACCAGCTGTTGGCTGAGTCTCTCTGAGCTTCTGCTTCTTATACTTGAGATGGGGATAGTAACGCCCGTGTCGCAGGATGGTTGTGAGGTAACATTAAATAACACTATGTAGGTTAGAGAACTCAGGCAGCATCTGGCAAAACAGTCCTCAATAGAGGCCAACTGAAGGGACAGGAGAGCAGACACCCTCAGGGCCGTGACCCGAGCTGACCCAGGAGATACCACTGGGAGCCCCTTAGTGGTGGTAAAGCAGGAAATGAGGCCCAGCATCTTTGCCGTGAACAAGCCGCCTCCTTCTCAGCACCCTCTGTTCTACGACTGATGGGAGAGGAGGTGAGGAGCCAGGACAAGGCTTTGAGTCAGTCTCAGGCAAGTTCCAATCCCAGTATCACCATTTAATAGCGCTGTAACCTTAGGCAAGTTACTTAACCTTGCAAAGGCTCAGTTTCCTCATCTATAAAATGGGGCTAACACTGCCCGGCCAGTGTGGCTCAGTGGTTGAGCGTCAACCCATGCACCAAGAGGTCGATGGTTCGATTCCCGGTCAGGACACATGCCCAGGTTGTGGGCCCAATCCCCAGCGGGGGGCGTGCAGGAGGTGGCCAATCGATGTTCTCTCTCATCGATGTTTCTATTTCTCTCTCCCTTTCCCTTCCTCTCTCTCTAAAAAATCAACAAAGAGAAAATATTTTAAAAATAAATAAATAAATAAATAAAATGGAGCTAACATAAAGACTATACCTTACACATTTTTTGTGGGGTTGCAGTGAGAAAACATATGCAATGCAAGGCGCTTGGCTCAGAGCCAGTGCTAAATAAACAGTAGCTATTATCATTACTACCCTGGTCCTCTTCCTGAGCAGTAAGTGCCCTCAGGAATCTCTTAGTCCATGAAAAACAAAAAACAAAACCAGGGCTCCAAGCCAACTCAATGGTTCATTGGTTAGCCTACATTCAGTAGGCTCAACATCAAGGCAGGAGCAATTGGAGAACAGTTTAAATTTTTATTTATATATACATATACATATACATATACATATACATATACATATATTTATATAGTTATATATATTTTTTATCCTCACCCGAGGACATTTTTCCATTTTTTGTTCAGACAGAGTGGGAGGGAGAGAGTGGAAGAAAGAGGGAGAGAGAGAAAGAAACATCGACATGAAAGGGACACACTGAGTGGCTGCCACCCACACGACCAATCAGGGCCGGGGACAAACTGCAACCGAGGTTCGGGCCCTTAGCGGGAACTGAACCTGGGTCTCTCCGGACCGCAGGCCAACGCTCTAACCACTGAGCCAAACCGGCCAGGGCGAGAACAGCTTAAATTTTAAACTTGAAGATATCAGTTCCGACTTTGATGCACACTGAAATCCCCTGGGAGTTTGGAAGCTACCGGTGTCTGGTTCCCAACCTAGAGATCCGTATTGAATTGGTGTGGGGTGGCTGGGGCAGCAGGTGGCTCTAATGTATTGTAAAGCTGAGAACCGCCAGTTTAACACAAGGTCGAATGAAACTCTGCAACAGCCCAGGAAGCCATCGGCTGGGCCATATGAGAGGCACGGAAGAGGTTTCTTGTAAGAGAGTTTAAATTAAGTCTTGAAGGCCTTGGAGGTTTGCGGGGGCAGAGCAAGGAGGTGGACAGAAAGGCCTGTGAGCTGATTATAAATGTTGGCAGACAGAGAGGGCAGCCTCTGTCCCAATCAGCCTCGGCCTACAGCAGCCACCTGGACCACAGGATGGCCTCCTCTCATCGTGAGGCCTTCAGGTAGGTCTGGAGCAAGGAAATGAACTCAGTAAAGGGACAAACTGGAAGACAGGGCAGCGTCAGCGCACAGGCTCATTCCTAGAGGTGCAGCGCGTTGCTGGAGCGCTAGGTTCTGGCTCCACCCCCGCTGCTGAGAACACACTAAAGACCCCCCGCCCGGGTGCGGCTCAGCCTCTCCGGTTGCCATGGAGATGCGACCGCTCCTCTACCTCCAGGCTCCCTCCGCTAGGGAGGCAGCGACCGTGGCCGCCAGGAGCAGCAGCTGCATCTGTGTCCAGCCTCAGAGATGGCTCAGAAACCCTGTCACCTGCACCGTATTTTATTTACAGTGTACACAGCAAGCCCTCAGCCGGGATCTCATTTCATCCTCACAACCCGGGGAGGATGTCAGAGTAGATATTACTCTCCCGCTTTACACAGGGAAAACTGAAGCTCAAAAATGTTCTGGGTCTTGTCCGGAGCCACCTGCTAATAAACAACTGAGCCACAACTTAAAGCCCGCTCTTTTGGAGCGAGTCTATTAAGCCCGCTCTTTTGGAGCGAGTCTATAGCTTTTGTTTGTTTGTTTGTTTTTTTGTTCTGATAGAGTGGGAAGGAGAGAGAGAGAGAGAGAAACTCAACGTGAAAGGTACACATCAAGTGGCTGCCACCCGCACATCCCAACCTGGGCCGGAGACAAACTGCAACCGAGGTACATGCCCTTAGTGGGAAACAAACCCGGGTCTCTCTGGACTGCAGGCCGACGCTCTAACCAAACCGGCCAGGGCTCCATTGCTTTTTGTACGTTGACATCATCTCCTACCTGGGCAAGAGGAGACTGCTAATTACTCGATAGGAATGCCCACTAAGTATATAGGAATATTGGTGCAAATGGCCAGATGACCTTGCCAGAAGGGACAGAAGTTTACTTCATGCGTAAATAAGCAATGGCTACTCAGCAAACATCTCCTCATCATATTATGTGCCAGACACAGTGATTGGAACAGACCCCAAGCAAGACATGGCACCCCCAGCTCCACTACCAGTATCCCATCAGCCAGTCAATAGGATACAATGAGTTGTGCCCCAGGCCAGAAGTCAGGTGGATCTGAGTTCTACCGGCTTCTGGCAAGCTGTTCATTTTCTGAGAGCCTCCACTTTGTCATTGTAAAGGGAATGACACGGCTGCCCTGTCCCTTCCACAGGGCAGCTCTGCAGATCAAGGAGCGATACCAGAAACCATGAGTATTCCACAAACAGTGTAGCATTCCATTAAGCAGGCAAAAAAAAAAAATTTCCTCTACAAAGTCAAGTTCATATTTCATTTGGCCTTTGGTATATTCTGGCTTCCCCACTAGGTGGCAGGAGTCTGGAGAGCAAGGACGGCCCTTTTCTAGTTATTTCGTATATTCATGGCACTCAGGACAGTACTCACACACAGTAGATGCTCCATAACTGCCCGACTGGCTGATACAATGCCCCAAAACTCCTCCTAGTCTCTTCCCATAGCATCCAATTAATTATTTAGGGTCTGAGGCCAGGAGGTTACTCTCACAAATCCTACAGGAATTCTAACCCTTGCTAGAGTTAACAGCTTTAACTTGCCTTCTCCTTCCCCTCTGAACTATCGTGAACTGATAACAAGCAATGATGCTGGACTGATCTGATTTAGGGTTCAGCTCTTCTTCCCTCCCCCACGCTGGTGAAAAATGCTCGCTGAAGGGGAAGCAGCCAGAAGGCAATGAGGAGGGAGAATCAAAGGACCATTATGACAATGACCTTCGAATCCGATCCCACTTATCACCCGCCTGGGATGGACGGCCTCCTCCGAGCCCCTCTCCCATATATGGTTTCATGAGTCCTTAGGGTATTTATGAAAAATTAAATGATTCTCAATCTAGTGCTGAGAAATAGGAAGGGACAATTCAGAGAACAGATTAGTAATATAAGGTCCAGAGAGGTCAATAAGACTCTCAGAGCTGCCTTATACGTTGGTGGCAGCCAGGATCAGAATCTATGCCCCCTTGCCTTCCACCTCAGGGGCTCCCTTCAATCCCAGAGCCAAGAGGCTCCAGGCTCTCTGCAGAAGTCAAACAAGACATTCCCAACTTGCACTTGCTTGCACACCCTCACGTACACCCACAGAAACACCCTGTACTTCTGCCATTGCTATCAGGAGGCCAGACTTGCTGACATTCAGCTCAAGCTGCTAGCTCTCCACACAGAGCCTCCCTGGACCTTAAAAGGAACTCTACTATAGAACAGGGCCATTAGAGAATACCTCAAAATTCATGTCCTTCTCCCCTCCCCCATCTCCGGAGTATCAGTGGTTTGACCTATTCCAGCTTCCTTTTGTCTCCTGCTGAGAGGAGATGAGAGGATCTTCCCCAGTCAATGGCCCCTTCCTGAAACATCACCTTCCTCTGGGGTGGTGCAGTGCCACGTGAGGGTTGAGCTGGGGAAAGGCAATGTGCTTCGCCCAGCCAGCTCATTTCTGCTCTTTGCTCTCATGCACACACATATACCCACACCCACAGGCACATACACAGACAGACCTGCCTTCTTAAGGCCCTGACACCTTCTGACTCCCAATACTCTGGTCAGCCCTCATGCACACTCCCCATTCTCCTTCTTCCCCTGCGGCAGTGACCTTGGAGACCATGGATTCCAGATGGTGCAGCCTCCATGGGGCTGGGTTCCCAAGTGAACATGTGAAGCAGAGGCCCCTGTCTATCTGTGATGGACCAGTATGAGCAAGCAGTACATCTTGCTTAGGTTAAGTCACGGGGATTTCGACTACCTTGGTTCCGCAGCATGACCAGCCTGCCCCAACACACCCCCACTCCTCCACGTAAGGTCAGCCAGCCAGTCCCCAGTCTCAGGGAAACTCCACACATACATCCCAAAGCATGACCGTCCCTTGCTCTTAACACCACCAAGCTGGGCTCCTAGTGAACCACATCCATCCTCCTCCTGTACGGGAGAGAACCAGGAACCCAGCAACCTCTTCTGAGGGCTGAGGGAAAGAAAATCTGGAATGCCGTCAGCCTAGTGTTTGGCAGAAGCTGGCACCAGAGGGCCAAGCCTTCCCCTGGTGACCTACCCACTCTCCTGGGGCTGAGTCAGTGGGCCCACCCCTGACCAAGCTCCAAGGACAGCCTATTGCTGATGTATGAAGTAAGCCCCAAAGGAGACTGGGAAACACCCATGTTCATTGCAGCATTATTCACAAGAGCCAAGAGGGGGAAGCACCCCAAGTGTCCACTGATGAATGAATAAAGTGTGATCTACACACACAATGGAACATCATTCAGCCTTAAATAGGAAGGACATTCCACAATGCTACAATGCGGATGAACCTTGAGGACATTTTGCTAAATGAAATAAGCAGTCACAAAAATACTGAAAGAATCCACTTATATAAGATACTTAGAGAAGTCAAATTCATAGAGACAGAAAGTAGGATGATAGTTGCCAGGGGCTGGGGTGGGGCACGCAGGGGGTTATGAGTGTGTAATGGGTGCTGAGTTTCCATCTGGGTAGATGAAAAAGTTCTGGGGATGGATGTGGTGATGGCTGCACAATAGTGTGAATGTGCCTAATGCCCCTGAACTGCACACTTAAAAATGATCACAATTTAAAATGCTGTATGTATTTTACAATTAAAAAAATAGAATGAAATATAACTTAAAAAAAAAAAAAAAAAGGCAGTCAGGAAGGTCAGGAGCAATACCAGAGACAGAAACTCTTTCTTGGGAATCAGCAGGGGGCAAGGGGGACTAACGGAGGCCTGGAGCCCACTCAGCTTCCAAAGAGGGCTCTGGAGTCACCTTCTGAGTTACAAAGGCAGATTCCACCTCCACAGCTCCTTTCTGTTTTGCTGCCAATTTCCTGGCACAAGACAAGCCTGGCTCTGCCCTAGGTGGGGGCTGCCAGGCATTTGTCAGCTCCAATTCCAATACTTCTTTCCCCCTTCGGCAGCACCTGGGCACTCACTGCAGAGTTCAACCTGCCCCATACCCAACCAAAGCCAATGGCAACGTCTGGGGAGCATGCACAACAGCCCCAGGGGTTGCGGCGGACAATAAAACTTCCCTTTACCCCTCTGCTACCCGCCAAGTCCTCCACTCAGATCCAGACAGCTCCATCCTCCCACCTGGCAGCAAGAGATGCCAGCCTCACCTCCCTCAGGAAGGCAGCCTCCTCCAAGAATCAAGCTCAGGACTAGACATGGCCCAGGGGCTGATGGAATGGTGGGTGGAAAGGAAAAGAGATGTTTCAACTTGGCCCTCAAAATAAGAGCAGCTATAGACCATGCCAGACAAGACAGACTGAGAAGAGACAGGCACTGGGGCCCACAGGGCAGGTGGGACCTGCCCTGCCCCAGTTGGTTACTTGGGACCATCAGTGCGCAGACAGACTGGTAGGATGAGGCCGGCCGGAGCAGCAGTGGCCAAGGTCAATGACCTCTATACCCAGGAGAATTCCTGGAAATGTTCTTTTCATGCCTGGAGAAGGGGCACAGTCCCCATAAAAACGAGGACCATGCTCATGTCAGAGGCTATATCTCATGCACAGGACCTGTGGGCACATCCCACAGGCAAGTGGGCACATCCCAGCCTCCCAGAAAAATGAAATCAAGATTCTGAATTGAGGACAAGAAGAGTCACAGGGTCTGGAGGTGTCCTCTGGGAGCCATGAAAGGACATTGTACTGGCTTGGGAGCCAGGGGGTGGTAGTTCTGCAGCCAGGCTACCTGAACTCAAATCCCAGTTTTAGCTGTGTGATCTTGGGCAACTTGCTTAACTTCTCTGTGCTTAGTTTTCTCCTTTATAAAATGAAGATAATAGTAATAACTATCTCATAGAGCTTTTGTGACAGTTAAGTGAATTAGTTCAAGTAAAAGCACTAAGAACAATGCCTTTAGTAAGTCATATAGTAAATAATATTCATGGTTGTTACTGTTGATATCCTTATTATTATTTCTCCCCACAATCCTGCCTGGGAAAGACTGACAAGAAGCCCCGTCTGTCTGATGTCTTCTCAAGGGCTAGAGGCAGCTGCACAGTTGTGGGCAGCGCACAGGTTACCCAAGCACCCAAAGAGGCACAACAGCCCCCACACAGCAACCACGCTCCCACTTGCACAGCCTGCTCCTCCTGGGCCACTGTCCCCTTTTAGTTTCAGATCTGAGCTCCTTCCTGGGAACCTGGAGCCCTTCAATGGGGTTAGGAAGCAGTCCAGGTAGCGGTCCACAGCAATATCCTCCACAGTTCTGCGCCAGAGGGGACAGAGCACCCAGTCTCCTGGGAAGCATGAAGGCAGGGAGGGAAGAAGAGCAGGTACAGGTCTCCCTAGGCCCCTGCAAATGCCTAGGTACAGCCATCAACACATAGCAGCTCAAAGGTGCAGCCCTGAGCCCTCCCTCCCATTGCCGGTATATTGATGTGTGCATGTGTGTGTGTGGGGGGGGGGGGGGCACATACCCACACACACACACACTCCTCTGGGGGGGGGGGGTCATGTGAGCTAACTTGTTATATTTCTAGAAAGAAAGAGCAGAGACAGGAGAATATTTGGTCAAGAGCTCATGCCCTGGAGCCAGGTTGCTTCGGCTTGAATCCCAGCTCTACCTCTTACCAGCTGTGTGACCTTGAGCATGTCACTTAACCTCTGTGTTGTGTTTCCTTTTCAAAATGAAATCATAGCATCCAAACTCCCAGGGTTTCAGTGAGGATGAAATGAGTAATTGCATTTAAGTGTACTTAGAAAAGTACTAGCACCACCTAAGCATTAACTACTATTACCAGGCCTCATAAGCTCGGCAAGTTAGAACTTATGACTGCCAGGCTCTTTCAGGAGCTACAGTTCTCCTCTGGTTCTACATATTACCCTGGCCCAGTTCACCAACCCTTCCCTGCTGAGAACTCAGCAGACAACTAGTCCTCACCCCCGAGGGCTTCTGGCAGAATCCCAGACTCAGTCTAGGTACCAAGTCCGATGCCCCACCCTGACCTCCCCAACTGCTTCCGGGGCTTCCTCTGTCCACAGGCGACACCCGCATCTCTCCTTCTTCCCGTTCACAAATCAGAAATAGCTCCTGTCAGTCAGTCCCCACAAAGGACCTGTGTTTTTCTCTGGGGAGAGACTGCCACGGTTTCTCCACGACAAGATGTACACTGCGTTCCTTTACCGGACATCCCGAGAACTGCTGATTATAGGGGCATCTGGAATCCAAGAGAACACTGGACAGGAAGCCCAAAGATTGAGGTTTAACTCTTTGGGCAAGTCACTGAAACTCTCTGGGCCCCTGAGTTGGCCCCACTGCAGAATGAGACAGCATCACCTACTCTCCAGTGGAGAGACAGGGACATGACAGAATGATGAGGCAGTGTCTAGAGCAGTGCCTGGCACACATCAGGTGCTCAGTGCGGCTGGAACATGAACATTCTACCTTCTTTCCCATTAGAGCAAAACATGAGAGGAGATCTGAACTGAGGAACAGTGCCGCTTGGCCAAGCAGTCTGTTATCTTTAGCACGACGATGAGCTCTGTCAGGTGGTGTAGGAAAAATGTCATGACGCAGCCTGAGCAGGTTTTGTTAGCTGGGATTCAGAGCAGCCTCTGTTCTGGGTTACCGGTTGCATCCTGGACCCCTCCCTTCCCCAGAGTCTGGTTTTACTTGGTCAGATCATGCACTGCCCCCCAGAATTAGGCAGAAGGGCCAAGGGAGTCACTTTGGTTCTCTGGTCACACACCCAACCTGGTCAGTGCCCACGTGGTTTAGGGGCAGCTGCCCCATCATGCCCACCTAAGCAGCTGACACATCTCCCCACCGAAGGGCTGGGAACACAGGCTCCCAGATCATGTGCCTATCACATGACAGCACCACTAGGCAGGAAAACCACACCCTGTGACTCACTCATCCTTCTCACTGGTTTGAAGCCTAGTGGTCACCATAGCAACAGGCTCCAGCTCCAGCCTGCCAGGCGGGGCTGATGCAATTCTCAGGTGGTGAGCAACCCCAACTCAGCTCAAACCCGCTCTGTTCCACTTAGGGGTGGGCAAGCGGGGAGAGCAAATGAAGAGGGAGGAGATGGGCACGCACCCTGCAGAAATCTCTGCCCCCCCCCCCTTTTGCTTTGAGGGCTGGATCCAAGGGATGTGGGCCCTGCAGTGAATTCCCCTCCCATGTCCCTAGCAAGCATATGTCGCTGCAGTGGCTGCCACTTCTGGAAGACTCATCTCCAAGGTCTTAGATCTGGAGAAGTGGGAGACAGTATCATGTGCCTCTAAACCATCATGTGGCCTCTTCCCCACCTTCTGAGCCAGCACCTCACCAGCTGACCACCCCCAGCCCCTCAACCCACAGGCAGCCCAGCTCATTAGCATTCTACAGGTGCCGCTGAACCGGTCTCCGCTCAGGTGTGTCTCTTGCTCTAGCTGCATCAAAGTACCCATCATCCTGGAACTCCCCTGCAAACTAAAATGCCCCCTGCTACCACCAAGCCCATCCTCTCAGCTCTCTTCACACTCTGCAAGGGTCTCTGGCTGCCCTGGGGAGTCTACTCACTGTCTGGAGTCAATGCGAGGCGACGATTCTACACAGAGGACATGCTGACCAAGAGCCACCCGACCTCTGAATGTATCTAAGTCCCTCAACCGCATGGAACAAGCACTCAGAAAGGAGGGAGGTCGAGTCACCCGGCACATACAGAGGAAACAGGGAAGGAAGCTATGCTAGGAAGAGAGCTTGGCAACACTAGCCTCTCCGGCCTCAGTGCCTACCCATGGATGCAGGGCTCTCCCTCCCAAGGCGTTGTCCTGGTGAAGATGCCTCTAGTGCCAGGAATGCTTCCCTCCTGCTGGCCCCTGTCCCTCTCCATCCCAACAGCCACTTCCTGCCTATGCTCCCTCCTATCTGGCCCACATCAAGGGCATCCACCCAATCAGGAGCTGGGCATCAGCACAAACAGGCCCTGCTCTGGGACTTGCACCCTGCGCTGGGAGATGTGCAGGCTTGCAGGTGGAGAGAGGAAAAGTATGCCTCTGGGGCACCCTCCCCTGTGTGCCCTCTGGGGCAGGCACACTGGGGCCTCCTGGTGGTCACCCTGACATATGCGAGAAGTGATTTTCTCCAGGGGCTGCTCAGGAGGTGGCATGAGGCTGTGGGATGTCTTGGTAACAGGTCCTGTGGGAGCCTCTGGGACTGCAGAGAGTACACGGGCAGAGAGGATGAACTCTTAGAGCTGGAGGTGGCGTTCCAGATCTGTCGGTCAAAGGGCAGATGTGAGAGTCCAGAAACAAACACATCTATGTGTGGTCGACTGGTTTTTGACCAGGGTGCCAAGACCATTCAGTGGTTTTTCCAACAAATGGTGCTGGGCCAACTGGACTGGACAGTCACCTACAAAACAATGAAGTGGGACCCTGACTTCATACAATATACAAAAATTAACTCAACGTGGATCAAAGACCTCAACGTAAGAACTAAATATAAAACTCTTAGAAGAAAACATGGAGGTAAAGTGCCTGATGATGCTGGATTTGGCTGCGGATTCTTAGATATGACGGCAAAGGCATGAACAATAAAACAGATAAACTGGACATAATGAAAACCGAAAAGACAACGCACAGGATAGGAAAAAATATGTGCAAATCATATACCTGATCAGAGACTTGTAGCTTGATTACATAAAGAAAACCTTACAACTCAACAATAAAAACACACATAAGCCAACTAAAATAAGCAAAGGATCTGAACAGACATTTCTTCAAGAAAGGTAAAGGTGGCTTCCCTTCATTTAACTGACAGATACCTGGTGTGCACCTACTATGTGCCAGGCACTGTGCTAGGAAACAGGGACACAATTGTGAGGCAAAGCAGACTCAGCCTGTACCCTTGTGAGGCTTACACCCAGTGGACAGATAGTACACATTTACCAGGTTCCTGGTATATGCAGTAACTCAATCCTCACAATGAAGTAGGTACTCTGAGAGTCCCATTTTACAGATGAGAAAACTGAGGCACAGAGAAGTCACATGTCTTCCTCATAGTCACACAGCTGCTGAGTGGCCAAGCTTGGAACCCAAGCAGTCTGGTCCCAGACACTACCCTCTCTCTTGCTACCTGACTATATCAGCAATGCTACAGTGTACTTCTAACATACCCAGGGGTCTGGTCTCTCAGGCCATAGCCCGTGAGATGCAGCAACTACAAGGGCAAGGCCACAGCAGGAGCAGGGAGAAGTCAACAGTCACAACAGATGGAAGGATGAGGACCAGAGTGTGCAGGCAGACAGCCCTGTGAGAGCAACAGGCCATGCCCTGTGCCTGCCCACTGGGCACAGAACCAATGGGCTGCTGAGCTGGACTCGTAACGGGGTGCATTCAGCCACTGCAGGTTGAGCTGTTAGGGGTCCTGCAGCCAGTTTGGCAGATCACCTTTTGGAATGAATTGCAAAGGAGCATCTCACATACTAAGGGTAGGTATTGTTTTATGAAGTTTGTTTCAGATATACATGGTGTGTATGTTGTGTTGCATTGTAAAATTATTTTCCTATCGGTTTTGTCCAAAAATGTAGGAGAATCTTTATTTCTTCTAAGTAAGCTGTAGTTTAGTCCTATAATGACATTCTGTGGCAGCTTTGACAGTGAATGATCTACAGCTATCAACAAGAACTATGAATCTCAAAAACATAATTTTAAGCAGAAAAAGGCAAGTCACAGAAAAATACTTATATTATGATTCTATTTATATAAATTGTGGGCGAAACCACAGTTATATTATTTAGGAATACACACCTATGTAGGTAGACTAACGCAGTGGTTCTCAACCTTCCTAATGCCGCAACCCTTTAATCCAGTTCCTCATGTTGTATGTGGACGTATCTGCATGTGGGCGGACCCGCCTGGAGACAGACAGAGGAGTGGTGTCTCGGTTCCTAAGACCATCGGAAATATGTGTTTTTCGATGGTCATAGGAGACCCCTGTGAAAGAGTCATTCGACCCCTAAAGGGGTCGCGACCCACAGGTTGAGAACCGCTGCTCTAAAGGAAGGAATAATTAACACAAAATTCTGGCCAGTGGTTACCTCTGTCTGCAATGTGGGAGGCAGTGAGGATAAGTGTGATGGATTAACTTGTGTCCCCCCTCAAAATACATGTTGGTGTCTAATCTCCCAGTACCTCAGAATGTGACTGCTTTGGAAATATGGTCTTTACAGAGGTAATCAAGTTAAAATGAGGTCATTAAGGTGAGGCCTGATCCAATACGACTGATTTCTTTATACAAAGGGGAAATTTGGACCCAGATACAGGGACAGCAGGCCACACGAGGACGAAGGCAGAGACTGAGTGATGTACCTACAACCCAAGGAATGCCAAGGATTGTCCGCGAACCACCAGAAGCTAGGAGAGAGGCCCGGAACAGACTCTCCCTCAGGGCTGCCGCAGGAACCAAGCCTGCTGCCACCTTGCTCTCAGACTTCTGGTTTGCAGAACTGGGACAACACCTCCTCGTTGTCGAAGCCCCCAGTCTGCGGTGCTCTGGATTAGCAAACCAACACAGTGAGGCACACGGCAGCGTCTCAGGACTGGCAGAGTTCTCTTTAAGCTTCATGGAGGGCAGATGGATGTTTGTTTTGTAAGTCTGTATTAAACCAAACCCACACATTTATATACCCTTTTGTATATACGATATATTTCATATGTAAAATAGAAATAAAAACCATGCAGAGGTAGTCCAACCATGACATCTTACAGGTGAGGGCACGGAGGACCCACCCAAAGAGTGGCTGAGCTAGAACAAGAGCCCAGGTCTCCCGGTCCAGTTCAGTGAAGGCCACCGTCATTGCGGTTGCCATGGCTCAGAAAAGGGAGAGATCAGTACAAGGAACTGGGCACTCACAGTCTCCCAGGAACCAATGGGGACCTTCACTCTTTTGTGCCTCTGGTGAGTCCAAGAGAATGAACTCATCAGGGCCTGTACACAGCAAGCACTCAATAGAAGTCAGCAATGGATGTTACTGGTGTTTGTTTGTTTGTTTGTTTTCCTTTTGATTTTAGAGGGGAGGGAAGGGAGAGAGAGCGAGAGATAGAAACATCGATGAGAGAGAACACCGAATGGACACCTCCTGCATGCCCCCCACTGGGGATCTGGCCCACAACCTGGGATGTGCCCTGACCGGGAATCAAACTGGCGACCTCCCAGTGCATGGGCTGATGCTCAGCCACTGAGCCACACCAGCCAGGCAGAATGTTACTGTTAGTACCAGGAGTTATTTCCTTTCCTTGGGCCTGGGTCAGTGAAGCTGAAGGAGAGACCCAGGGACCCATGCCTCGGAGCAGGAGACCACCGCAGGGGTTGCACTCAGCTGAGGGATGAGGGATGCTGCCCTGAACTGTGCCCATGAGTGAGGCTGCCACCAGGGAGGGGGGTGCTGTCCAGAGAGAATGAGTCCCTCCGGGCTGACAGGAGAGGGACCCACAGCAGGCCCTGCCCGGAGACAGGAAGATAGGCCCCAGAAGCACAAACTCAGGCAGGAACAGAGCCCCGGGCTGTGCCCACAGTGCCTCTGGTCACCTGTGTTGCTAAAGGGCAGAGAGCGACACCTAACTCAAAGGGCGCTTCTATGGACCCCACACTCCCACACATCATATAAACTGGGTTTACACAATTGTCAGCTTTGCAACCGCTTGATACGTATAAATAGTATCCCGAATTTACAGACGAGGAAACCCAGGCTCCAACGTGTACGCACCTCATAGAATCAATCTTCACATCCAGGTCTCTCTATGGAAAACCTTTAATGCAGGCTAATAGTCACTCACTCATTCATTCATTCATACACTCAACAATCTTCAGTTATACGGAAATCTCCCAAGGTGGAACACAGCTGTGCAGACTCTCAGTTGATTGAGTTGTTGTTCTTCACCCTTTTGGCCTCCAGGGAGTGCTGCTGACAAGTGCCTTGGGCCAGAGAAGGGGGCAGGTGGCAGCCAGGCCTCATTGCCTTGGAGAGAACCATGCAAACCCCCAGCCCCAGCACACCATCCCTTCTTGGGTACACAAAGGCGGGGGTCCTCAAATCTTGCCTCCTCTTCTGCACCCATCCTGGGTTTTCAGAAAGCCACACTCACCTAGAGATCAAGTCTTTATTACTGGGCCAAAGACACTTGTTAGAATGTCTGCTCACCACCACCACCACCCATGTGGCTGGCTAATAGTAATGACAGCACCCATTCTCCTCTGAACCCCAAACCAGCCCAAGGAGTGGCATCTTCACTGCTAGGAGGCTCATTAAGTGACCCATCTGATGCCACACAAATATTAAGCCAGACCTGTGGGAATCAAATCCAGGCTTTTGCAATTTCTTTTCCCTTTACCCACATATCCTTTGGAGATTAGAGGCTCCCCAGGAGAAGTAAGAGTGTGTAAGACTCATTCTGCGAAGGGTCCCCAACGAGTGTTTATCCATAACAATTACCCTTTACTGGTAAAGGGTATAGAACAGCATGACGAACACACCTTGTCGCCATTTATTCTATTAGCTGATTTCTACAACAATCCCAGGACATAAAAGGGGCAGGTATTCGTAACCCTCACTTTGCCAGTGGGGAGAGTCAGAGAGAATGGTTTTATCTGGACACAGGCTAGTGTCCTGGAATGTGCCCCTCCAGGCCCATTCTCCCTGGTTCTCCACCTTGCTTTCTGCCCCCGCCAGAGATCAGAGGAGGGGAGGGTGTGAGGCTGGGATATTTCTTCCCCAGCTCCTCCCTGTGGGCCACCCAGGCCGTGTGTTTCATGAAGGCTGCAGCTCCTGCCAGGAGGCCTCTCACACAGCCTGAGTCTCCAGGTGTGGGAACCTGGCCTGCCCCTCATCCTGGCCACATTTTGGTCATAGACCCCCTTATAAGTTCTCCCCGAACTCCCCAGCCTGAGAGTGCCACTGGTTCTACTGCTGGATCCCGATGGGTGCGGTAGCAAGTAACCAGGGTGGGGGCTCCGATCCCTGATGGATGAACCAGGGTCTCTGTGAACCTGCCAACGAGCAGGTATGGAGGAGCCCCTTGGGGATTTGTGGGGGGTGGACAGGGAGAAAAGGAAGATGGCAGAAAACTGAAGAAGCTGGTGGTAGAAACAGCAGGTACAGTTCTTGGTCTCAAGTTTACTGGAATGAATCTTCGGGAAATGGGGAAAGACCACACCACTGAGCAGTGGGCCTGGGGGAGGCCTGTGGGGGGCCAAGAGGTGGGGAAGCCTTCCATCTGGGCTTCAGGCCAAGCAGTGGCACTAGTGTTGCCCATATGAGCTTTCTGGAAACTGCTTTCTGGTCACAAGCTGGGACAGGGCCGGGCAGCCCCTTGTAACAAAGGGCACCTCCAGACTGTGCTCCTGGGCTGGGCTGGGTAGGATAAGGATGGGGGGCATGTGGTGGCCTTGACAGAGGGCAGCTGCAGGCACCTGTTGGCTACACCTTCTTTCCCATTCATCCCCCTTGTCACGAGCATCTAGGGTGGGTGCTGGGACATGGGGCTGTTTGAGGTCATGCTCTGGCCTCCGGCTTCACCTCTGCCAGGAGCACACCGCTGGGCCACCTGGCCAGACCCTGGGCAACAGAGGAGAGAGGAAGGCTCTTTTCAGACGACGGGGCAGTGGCATGTGGATGTGCTCCCATCTGCTTTCAGGTGTTTTTCTAGTCTCTAATAACTATCTGCTTTCACTTCATAGAGGGAAAAACAATTGTATCCTGAATAATCATGAAGATGGGGGGGGGGCACATCTGCAGTACGTTCAACAATAAAGATGAAAAAAAAAAAAATAACCATGAAGATTCTCAAGGAGAAGGAAGACATCACAACATGGCACAATTAAGTGTGAATTGATATATCCGAAGGGGACCCAGAATTAGAATTTGCAGGCGTGAACCCCAGACAAGCCTGGGGCCCTGGCCTGTTAGGGACACTCACTTTGTCCAGTCTCTGAACAAACACTCAGGGAGGCGTCAGGGTTTCCTGCACCTGGTGACAGGCTGGCATGTGACCAGTGTCTCCGTATTGTTCAGGGAGTGGCAGGCAGGAAGATGGAAACCCCTGCTGTGAGCTTCTCATGCCTGGCTGAACCCCCTCTCCATTCAAGGATCTCTAGGATGGGGAAGCCCAGGAATTCACACCTCCCTCTGAGAGCACACTGCGCTGTTACCACTTTGTGAAACCATTCCTGTAGGTTTCCACGTCCTTGACCTTCAACCCTTACTTAAAAAAAAAAAATCCTCACCCACCCGGCTGGTGTGGCTCAGTGGTTGAGCACTGACCCATGCACCAAGAGGTCGCTGGTTCGATTCCCGGTCAGGGCACATGCCCAGGTTGTGGGCCCGATCCCCAGTGGGGGGCATGCAGGAGGTGGCCAATCAATGTTCTCTCTCATTGATGTTTCTATCTCTTCTCCCTCTCCCTTCCTCTCTCTCTAAAATCAATAAAGGTAAAAAATATCCTCGCCCTGGCCGGTTTGGCTCAGCGGTTGGAGCGTCGGCCTGCGGTACAGAGAGACCCGGGTTCGGTTCCCGCTAAGGGCACGTACCTCGGTTGCAGTTTGTCCCCGGCCCTGGTTGGTCATGCGGGTGGCAGCCACTAGATGTGTTCCTTCACATCGATGTTTCTCTCTTTCTCTCTTCCTCTCTCTCCCTCCCGCTCTATCTGAACAAAATGGAAAGATGTCCTCGGGTGAGGATTAAAAAAAAAAAAAAAAAAAAAAAAAAAAAATATCCTCAAAAATATGTTTTTCATTGACTTTTAGAGAGTAAGGAGAGAGAGAGAGAGAGAGAGAGAGAAAGAGAGAGAGGAAGTGGTGGCAGGGGGTGGTGGGGTAGAGACCCCTATGGGGTCAAACTAGAAACCTGGGTAAAGTGCCTTGACCGGGAATCGCACCCATGACCCTTTGGTGCGCAGGTCGATGCTATAACCACTGAGCAACACTGGCCAAGAGCAGAAATTTTACATTTTTAACTGTGCCAGTCTGTAGGCAAGGTGCAGCACAGTCTTCTATTTAAGAGCAAAAACACAAGGGCCGGATAGCTTGGGTTCACATACCAGCCCGTCACCTACTAGCTGTGTGTCCTTGAGCAAGTTATTACCTAATTTGTGTCTCTGCTCTCATCTGTAAAGTGGAGGTGTCTTCTTCATAGGCTTGTTGCCAAGAACAAGGGAATGAATAAACAGAAAGTGCTTGGAACAAGGTAGGACATATAGCAAGTGCTAGGTAAGTGACAGCTACTATTACTGGCAATTTTCTATGAATCATGCCATCATTTTTTTGGTGTCAACTCTCTGAAAAGAATCTCAGTATTTCTGTGACATGTCCACAGAAACTGCTCATCAGCATGGCCTCTAGGGGGTGGCACGGAGGAAAGAAGAAAACGATGAAATGAACAAGAGGTATCTAGATGGGTCCCTTGCCAAGTGCTACATATATACCATTTAATCTGGTGATAGGGACACCACATAAAATGCAAGAAATCCAGTAAAATTTGAACTCTGGATGAGTAACAAATAAGTGTTTAGTATAAGTATGTCCCAAATTTTGTGAGGGATATATTTATACTAAAAAAAAAAAAAAAAATTGTTATCTAAAAATCATTTAAGTTGGCATCCTATATTTTGGCTAAAAAGTGTGAGAAGGTTGCTCCCATTTTAAGGGTTAGGGAAGCAGGTTTACAGTTGTGAGTACGGGAAAGTTTCTATTATTTATTATTGTATCATTTTGCATAGGAACAATTGTAAACCTACCACCCACCCTGTATGGCCTGAGGTAACTGTCCCGGCAGGTGCTCAAAGGCTATGCTCCCTTTCCTTCCAGCTGCACTATTCCCCGAAGAGAAAATTCCAGGCCCAGAGCTAGACAAGCTGAGCCCTCAATGACATACCTGCAGTCAGAGCATGCTCAGTCCCTGGACGGGAGCCTGAACGCAGGAAGAGACATTTTTTTCCCCAGAGAGAGGGAGCTCCCCAAAACCAGTGCACCAGGGAGCCTTCTGGCAGGAGAGAGAGGGCCGGGAGCCAGGGAACAGGACCTCCCAGTGAGGGCTGCAGTGAGCCAGGGTGGCACCCACTACCGCTGCCTGGGGCGGAAACCTGGAGGCAAAAAGCCCAGGAGAAAACTCAGGAAGCACCAAAGGAAACCCCTCCGGAAGTTCTGAAATGTTTCCACAGCCAAGAGAGAAACTTTAAAGTGAAAGCAGCTCTAAGAGTCCTGCCGGGGCCAGGCTGGCCTCTCAGGGTCCAGGGCATGACCACAGTGCCCTGGCCCAGGTCACAAGGCCACCTCTCCAGAGCTCACGCAGATGGCCTTGGGCCTCCCCGTGCCCCACGCAGTGATCCAAAGGCCCCCACCTCTGCTGCTGGGACTCCAAGGGGCAGTTCCACTTCAGTCATCCCTCAGCTCTATTTTTACACAAAGGTGGCAGGATGCAAGGAATGTGAAAAGCAGGACAACTCAGTCACTTGATTCCTCGCCTCTGCAAGCCTAGGGACCACGGCTGACCTTTGCTGGGAGCAGGGACAGGAAAGGGCTCCAGAAACCTCTTGAGGGCTTCACTACAGGACCAGGAGATTTCAGGTCTTGAGCCCATTCCCCAGTCTGTAACCTCTCGAGGAGGTGGCATTCGGCCTCATCTTCACCAGGCCAAGAGAGACCAAAGAGTGTTCCTCCAGGCCAAGGATGGCATGTGCAGAAAGCACCAGCTATGACGGGTGGGTGAGCCTGGGGGGCTGTGAGCAGTTTAGTGTGGCTGGAGGATCGGGAGTGCGAGGAGGTGAGGCTGGAGATGGTTGGAGCCAGTGTCAGAAATGGCTCCTGTGCTATGGGAAGGAGGGAGGTGGGAAGGTGTTACCCTGGCCAGCAGCTGAATCTCCAGGAGGGCTTAGAGCAGTCTAGGTCCTTTCTACCCAGCCTGGGCATCACCTGGGGGCCTGTTAGATGCCAAATCGGAGGCTCTGCTCCAGACCTACTGGACCAGAATCTGCATTTTGACAAGATGCTCTGGTCTAGGTAAGGCCCTGAGTTATGCCTGGGGCAGAGAGAGGGTCCCCGGTTTGATCTCTCCAATGTCCTTTTTTTTTCTATCCTCACCTGAGGACATTTTTTGCATTTATCTTCAGATAGAGCAGGAGGGAGAAGAGAGAGGGAGAGAGAGAGAGACAGAGAGAGAGACAGAGAGAGAAAAAGAGAGAGACATCGATGCGAGAGAGACACATGGACTGGCTGCCACCCACACAACCCCAACTGGGGCCAGGGACAAACTGCAACCAAGGTATGTGCCTTTAGCGGGAACCAAACCCGGGTCTCTCTGATCCACAGGCTGACACTCTAACCGCTGAGCCAAACCGGCCAGGGCTCCAATGTCCTTTTCTGATTGCCCTCCACCCTGCCCATTCCCAGCTCTACCTCCTCCTTGAATCCTCTTAGGTGGCCCTTGTGCTCAAGCAATGGACTCAGACCCCTAGAACATTCCATTTCTACATACACCTCAGCCAATCACAAAGCATTTCCAAGCTCCCACCAGGGGACTGTAGAAAAGGGAGAAGCATGTGTGGTCACGAGTCAGTCCCCGAATGGGATTGGGCACACAGTGGAGCTGTCAAACATACAGATGCCAGGGCCCCACATCAGGTTCTCATCAGAAGGCCCTGGAGTTTGGGCATCTCTGGTGAAGAGCACGGGCTGGGTATCCACAAAGAGCTGGGTTTAGAGCCCAGCTAGGCCTGTCACAGGCTGTGTGACCTTAACTGCTTAAGCACTCTAGAATTTTTTTTTAAGTTTCCTCGTCCATAAAACTGGATAAAAAAACTTGGGACCTCCCTGGGAGGTTGAAGATTAAATGGGACATTGTTTGCAAAGTGCTTAAGGACAATGTCTGGCACCCTATAAATGGCAGCCTTTGTTATTCTTCTTCATGCCTCTAAGGGGTTTAGAGTTTGGCAGAGAAGAAATGAGCACAGACACAACACACTATATAGGTAAACATCACCAAACAATAGATAAGAAAGTGCTTAGTGATGTCGCCCAGAGTAAGCTGTGTTCCGGGTTTCTGAGCGGGGGATGGCACTAAGGTGAGTGCTATAGTCAGGCATGGGGGGCTTCCTGGAGGTGGCAGTAGCTGAGCCAAGGCTTAAAGCTGGGTGGCAGTTCACCAGAGCACAGAGGTTGGTTGTGGGATGGTGAGTGAGGGGGTGGTGGTGCACAGTTTTGATTGAATATGATGGGAAAGAAAATGTCCCACTGGAGATTTCTGGACAAAAGAGAAGTGAGTGGAAATGGGTAGTGTAGCCACAGCCAGCTGGGGAGGAGGTAATGTCTCAAGTCAGGGGAGGGGCTTGCGGATGCTCAGGTGTCACTGCAAGGGCCTGGCTGTGGTGGCAGCTGATCAGCCACCACAGGGTCCCTCCAGCCTAAAACAGCTCTTTTGACATCAGATCTGTGTACCATGCTTCCTTCCCAAAAAGCATGAGACAGAACCAGCTCCTGCTTTGGTCTTTAAAAGTTCTACACCCAAAGAAGGCACACAGTGCCCACTGACCCATCTAGGTGGGCACCATCCAGGTCCAAGGGGGCAACATTTGGTCAGGAGCTGCCAAAACATTTGCCCACCTAAATAAAGGGAAAATGGTGCTTCTACATGGCTGGGTGGCACACCAGCTGGTCTCTCATTAACCCTCTCAATGATGCACTAGAAAATTAACAAGGCTTTCCGCTCCATTAACACCGAGGTTGGCCCTTCAGGCAGAAAGGGGGTGGGGAGGCCATGGTTTTGTCTAGACAGGATACTCATAAAGGCCCGATGCCTGAGCTTCTGCACTCAGGAAGGGGGTGGGCAGAGATGCAGTGTGTCCCCTGAATGGCAGGTGCCCCCCATGGCAGAAGTACCCAGCAGAGGCTAATCGCAATGAGGGTAACATCCTTTCACAGGCTTACTGAGAGGATTAAACAAGATCATGAATGTGAGAACACCAGTCTGGTACCCATTAGGTGTCCAATCAATTGCTTCATTATTTTTATTTTTATTGGAAAAAGGGCTCAGAAGAGAGATGTGCCACGGGTTACCTTTCTCTAGCCAGAAACTAATGTTACAGAGGGGTCTGACTGGGTTTGGGATTTAGGAGTCCCCTAGGAGTGGAAATAAAGAACCCCAGAACCCTGCTACCCAAATGGTGGTCCCCAGACCACCACCAGCAGCACTGGCATCAACCTGAGCTTGCTAGAATGCAGAACCTCGGGCCTCATCCCAGACCTACCAAATGAGAATCTGCTTCTTAACAAGATCTGCAGGTGATTCAAATACACAACAGAGCCTGAGGTGCTGCTCTCATATACAGTCGTCCCTCACACTTCGCGCTTCGACTTTCGCGGCTTCACTTTATTGCGATTTTTTCAAATATATTCATTAAAAAGTTGATCAAGCCCTGGCCGGTTTGGCTCAGTGGTTAAAGCGCCGGCCCGCGGACCAGAGAGGCCCGGGTTCGGTTCCCACTAAGGGCATATACCCTCGTTGCAGTTTGTCTCCGGCCCCAACCAGGGCCGTATGGGTGGCAACCACTCGATGTGTCTCTTTCACGTGGATATTTCTCTCTCTCTCTTCCTCCCTCTCTCCCTCCAGCTCTATCTGAAGATAAATGCAAAAAGTGTCCTCAAGTGAGGATAAAAACAAAACAAAAAAATAAAAAAGTTGATCGAGACGGTGAAAATGATACAGTGCGCACTCGGTCGTCTGAGTCAGTTATACACCCCTGTATTACAATTAAAATTACAATTATTGTACTCAGGAAGGGGGTGGGCAGAGACGTGGTGTGTCCCAAATGGCAGGTGCCCCCCATGGCAGAAGTACCCAGCAGAGGCTGATCACAATGAGGGTAACATCCTTTCACAGGTTTACTGAGAGGATTAAACGAGATCATGAATGTGAGGACACCAATATGGACTGTAGGCCTATGTATTCGAGCAACCCAGGAATCCTTCAACACCAGGTGCAACTGCTAGAGGCTAGAACAGATAAACGAGAGACGACTGTATTTGGGTCCTGGAGAAAACCATCCTCTCTCCCCCTTCTCCCACCACTGGAAATATGGAGCCCATGACTCTGGGTAGATAGGGACCGGAAAACAAAAGAGCCCTGTGATTAGTACGTGCTTGCTTGCCATGCTACATAAGCACATTCACTCACGTGTTGAAAAAATTATTCTCTTCTTCTTTTTTTTTTTCCATCCTCACCTGAGGACATTTTTTGTACAGACAGAGTGGGAGGGAGGGAGGGAGGGAGGGAGGGAGAGAGAGAGAGAGAGAGAGAGAGAGAGAGAGACATCAATGTGAAAGGGACACATCGAGTGGCTGCCACCCGCATGACCAACCAGGGCCGGGGACAAACTGCAACCGAGGTACATGCTCTTAGCAGAAACCGAACCCGGGTCTCTCTGGACCGCAGGCTGACGCTCTAACCGCTGAGCCAAACCGGCCAGGGCATTATTCTCTTCTTAATTCCTTTTGTTTTTTTTGTTATTGAAGAAGAAAGACTCTGTTTGGTACCAATGTCTTTAACATCCCTCTATCCTCTGTTTACTTCCCTTTAATTTTTGTTTTCCTTTATTGATTTTAGAGAGAGACAGGAAGTGAGAGGGAGAGAGAGATAGGAACATCGATGAAAGAGAACACTGACTGGCCGCCTCCTGCATGTCTCCCACTGGGGATCGGGCCCACAACCTGGGCATGTGTCCTGCCCGAGAGTTGAACCAGCGACCTCTTGGTATACGGGTCAACGCTCAACCACTGAGCCACACCGGCCAGACTGTTTACTTGCCTTTAATAAAGACACAGGAGGCTCAGAGCCAGATCCTTCCAAAGTCAAGTGTATAACTAGAATGAATAACATTGTTTAATTTTTAGTGAAGTTATTTGTAAGGTAACTTGTGATTTATTGTAAGTGGTACAGATTTTCCACTAAGTAAATTATATTTTAAATAATGAATCACAAGGAAGAAAAACATTAAGTCCATGATAACAGAAGTGCGGGAGTCTCACAACAGCAGTTTGGTGAATTATTATTCCTTACAGTTCATAAGATCCCTTTGAGATCATCTCGTCTCCTGTTTTTCACATTGGCAGGTCATGAAACCGATGTCGTAGTTCACAACCAGTACTTTTTGGATTTGTATTTAATGGAGTAGAATAGAATAGCATGACATAAAAATGTAAGTGCACTGCAAATGTGATAGAAAGGTAAGTACTGTCTCATGAAACTTTTGTTTCAGTTTGTGTGTGTGTTGGCTTACAATGTGGAATGTATGTATGTATAGTCCACCCTCTCTATCCCTGGGTTCCATATCTGCAGATTCAAGCAACCATGGATCAAATATACTTTTTAAAAATGTTACGTTGTGCCCGGCTGGTGTGGCTCAGTGGTTGAGTGTTGACCCATGCACCAGGAGGTTGCCAGTTCGATTCCCAGTCAGGACACCTGCCCAGGTTGTGGGCCCAATCCCCAGTGGGGGGCATGCAGGAGGCAGCCAATCGATGTTCTCTCTCATGGATGTTTCCATCTCTCTCTCCCTCTCCCTTCCTCTCTCTAAAATCAATAAAGAAAAAAATGTTACATTGTTGCTGACGCGTACTATGTACTTAGGCCTATAATGGTTGCATCTGTACTGAACATGTATAGACTTTTTGTTCTTTTCAGTATTCCCTGAACAATATAACAACTATTTACATTGTATTAGGTGTTACAAGTAATCTACATGATTTAAAGTAAACAGGAGGATGTGCGTAGGTTATATGCAAATATTACACTATTGTGTATACTGTGTGTACTTGAGCATCCTCAAATTTTGGCATCCACAGAAGGTCCTGGAACCCATCCCCGGTGGATACTGAGGGATGACTGTACTATGTTTGGGTTGCAGTCTAAAGGGTTAGCAATTTACTCATCTACACCCCTCTCCCTTTGGTAGGTGCCTCCGCCTCTGCTAACTTAATTCCAATGGGGTGGAGTTGACTCCTTTGGCCAGGCCACCATGAGCAAATGTCTCTTAATGCTACATGCTGGAGGTCCCCACCACAGATCTCTGGCTCCTCTCTCCTGGCACAGAACTGACCACAGTACCTACAGCCATGTGTTATTAAATGGGCACCCACAGCTCTGTTAAGGTAAGGGAGGGCTTGGGCGGTTCACACTGAGGCACGTTTCAACCTGCACAGGAAGAATTACGGAGAAACACTAGAGTGAAAACACATCCTTTTTGAATGGACAGGATCCCCATCACCAGGTTCTGCTCTCCTGAACCTCTCAACTATCTCAGGTTTGGGAAGCCCTATTTCATCAGTCTTCTCTGGGCCATGTATCTTCCATTGAAAGGCAGTGCTGGGGAGAGGGAAGGAGGCTGGGGGAAGGGCAGGAAGAGCAGCAGAAAGCTCTGGGTGGGGGAGGGGACAGAGGGCACCACAGGGTAGCACCTGGAAGATGGACCTTGTCAAGGCTGAGCCTCTGGGCTGGCTGCATCCTTGGAACCACAAGGAGGGCAGGGGCAATGCAGAGCAGGAGGGAGAAGAAACTAAGGCTTTGGGGGCAACTGAAACACCACATTTGCCCCCCTACAAACAGATGAGTGAGTGGAGGGGGGCATTCATGGGTCCCTACAACCAACCAAGCAGGGGTTCCTAAAAATGCCCACAGGCTCAGTGGAGAAAGTAAGCTGCAGGGGGAATTTTGAGCAGCAAAGGAGAAGGAAGAGAGTTGTGGAGCATCTCCTCCCTGTACCCCACTTTTACCTTCCTGCTTTGGTTGCCAGCTCAGGGTGGGCTTTCATCTCCTTTATCATATCCAAAAATCTCACCACACACAAACCCTTTGTGAAACAAGCCTTCCAACCTTGTTCCGGCCTTCCTGGCTCCAGCCAAAGAGGAGTCTGCTAAGGTGTAAGCCAACCCCCATCACCCTGCCCCTACAGACTTCCCCCAGAGGACTGATCTCAGCAGGGAACTCCCTGGCCTTGGGAAGGGGGGATAAAGCAGGTGTGGGGAGGGGTTGGTACCCCAAGCTACCCCATCATTAACATGCTGTGTGTGGCTGAATTTGAATGCAGAAGCTGTATCTGTAGTCCAGCTGGCCCTGGCCTCAGCAAAGGACCTTGGTGTGCAGTGGCCTGATTTAAGGCCCAGGGCTCTCTTTATTTTTTTTTTTTTTTGGAAATGGGAGGTGAATTTATAAAGGCCTGAGATCCAGGCCAGCACGAAGGGGCTCTGCCAAGTCCTCTCTTCTTCCAGTCCCCACTTCCTTGCTCCTGGCCCTGCTCTGCTCTAAAAACTGGGCACTAGCTGTACCCCATCCCTAAGTCTATTTTCTCTCTTTCCTCTTTTTTGTTTGTTAACATTTGTTGCTTCTTGAGAGTAATCTCAGGGACAAGGTAACACTGGGGTATGGGCTCCAAGTGCCCAAGGGGAGATCTCCTTGGGAGTCATTCCTTGGGAAGAGGAGCTCAGTTGGTGAACGCTGCTCCAAGGCCATGTAGGGAAGCCAAGAGCATCTTCACAGTTGTCATTCCAACTAGAGATGAGTATCAATCGACCTCTGTGAAACACCAGCTGCCAAGGGGCCTTCACTGGCACCTCTGTAAAAGGCAAGGGACTGTGGGAGAAAGAGCAGTTTAGAGTCAGGCCAAATTGTGTTCAATTCCTGGCATGCACTCTAGCTCCAGGACCTTGAATTAATTACTTAACGTCCCTGGGCCCCAGTTTCCTCCCTGTAAAATAGAAGTAATAATTCCTGCCTCATACGATAAGGGCTATTAAAGACTGGTGATAACACAGGGAAAGTGCCTAGATACTGCTGACATACAGTAGATACTCCATTGTTATTGGCTCTAATGATTATTGCTATTGGAAGCTGAACTGGTGCGCGTGCATGCGCGCGCGCGCGCACACACACACACACACACAGTGGGGCAAAAGTAGCTTTACAGTTGTGGGTATGTGAAAGTTTATTCTTATAGTATCTTCATTAATTATTGTATTATTTTCCATATGAACAACTGTAAATCTACTTTTGCCTCACCCTATATATATGTCTGAGATCTTACCCAGTTCAAACTGGGAGACCTTCTGCAATAACCTAACCTCTCAGAGCCTCAGTTTCCTCATCTGTAAAACAGGAGAGATGATAACAGATATGTTGCTGGGCTTGGAAAATGCAAGGAAAGTACCTAGCACAGTATCCAGCACATAGTAGGGCTGGCTAAATGTTATGTTTTCTTCCCAGACCAAATGGAAAAATCTAATTTCTATGAATATAGCAGGACAAATGAGCTTTTTCTTTTTCCTTTTTCTTAATCCTCACCCGAGGATATGTTTTCATTGATTTTTTTAAAAAGAGACAAGGAGGGAATATAGATGTGAGAGAGAAACATTGATCGGTTGCCTCTTGTATGCACCCTGACCAGGGGGATTGAACCCACAATCTAGGCATGTGCTCTGACCGGGAATCAAACCCATAATGTTTTGGTATATGGAACAATGCTCCAACCCACAGAACCACCTGGCCAGGGCTAATGAGCTTTCTTTTCATTGGCCCAGTGGTTGTGAGAGACCCAAGAATGAGGTCTCTAGGTCCCTTTGCCAATCCCAGACACATTTCCCAGTGAGATCCCCACTGCACAACTCCAGGGAGCACCATCCTATAGAACACCCTGTCGCCCGGACCCAAAAACTCAGAAAGCACCCCCCCCAAACTGCACCTCCAAGGGAGAAAATCATTCAAAAAGATGGCCCGCAGGCTGTTTAGGCGGAGGGTACCATGCAGCTGAACAGGGTGACCACAAGTGAGGAAATTAATTGCTGCAGTGGGGAGTGGATGTCCCCCAGCTAGGGAAATAACCGGGCTTAATTACACAACATCTTTGGGCTCTCTGTAATCTTGATCCATTAAACCCTTGTTGCTGGCCAGGAGGCAATGCCCAGGAGGAAGGGGTTAGCCCAATACACTAATAGGATCAGCCCTTCAATCCCATGAAGGTAATTATGACCACATCCTTCCCCAACTGCCTTGAGTAAACCCACAGATCCCTAGTCAACATGGGCTTTTCTAGGCAGCACCAACTCCACAGACACACCAGGGAAGCCAATGGCCATGTCTCCAAGTGATAAGGACCCTGAGATCCATCGGCACTGGCCTCCCAGCCATCCAACCCCTCTGGAGACCTTGCTCGCCTTAGGCCAAATGCCTGACAGCATCTGCCATGTCCACCTGTGGCCTAGAGGGGCATGAAGGCATCAGAGACAAGGGTGGAGAAAGGGGACTGGCACCTGACCAATTTGGTTACCCCAGAGTCCACCCACCTGGCCCTATCTGCTGAAGACTACACTGATCCTGTCAGTTTCTGTATGGCCAGTCAACCCATATTTATTTTCACTCTGGTGTGTGACAGGAAAGGAGGGGCAGGGAAGAGAAACCAGGAATAAAGCACAGGGGCAGCAAACTGAGGGAGAGGCCTAAATAAGGTCAGACTCTGGGAACAGAGAAACTGGCTGTCCCAATCACAGTTGGTCATGACATCACTTGGTCCCACTTCAAAGGGCTCTTTGCCAATGCCTTGGGCAAGGGGTAGGACTGGGCATCCATCCCCAGCCCCCACACAGGGATGCATGCTACAGTCTGCCTGTTGCCCTGATTTCTTTCTTCTTCCCCATTTACAGTGCCCGGACAGGCTCTCTCCAAGCTGCAGGGACAAGCAGAACACTCCCACTGCCACTCTGGGGCATCCATGGCTCCAGTGCCCACTGAAATGCAAGCTAAGGCAGACCAAGGCCACAAGTCAACACCAGTCTCTCCCATCCTGCCCTGGAGACAGGTGAGCCTGCTCGCCTCT
Organism: Molossus molossus; assembly: GCF_014108415.1. Lineage (NCBI taxonomy): Eukaryota > Metazoa > Chordata > Mammalia > Chiroptera > Molossidae > Molossus > Molossus molossus. The sequence goes on along the minus strand of NW_023425354.1, from coordinate 41,240,567 downwards.
CCTACTGGCATCAGTAGAAAGTTCTGAGATGCTACAGGCAGAATGTGGTGGGTACTCCAAGCCCCATGGATAGCCTCAGCTTACTGACTACACCAGGGCCAGACAGAGGCAAATGGAGTGGAGACGACGCAGCCACCTAGCTCCTGGTTTGCCCCAAAGAGCTCAAGCTGAGCCAAACAGCTACAGCAGCAACACTGGCAGTGTGGGCTTCCAATCACACAATCACAAGCCCTAGCAAAGCGTGGGACTCCCTTGGGGGGGTCTCCAACTCCTCTATGAGCTACTATAATTACCAAATCCACACAGCTGGAAACTTGTAAATGGGCCAACTAATGGGTTTCTGGGATTTCTAGTAGAGTAAGGAGTTAAAGGAGCCAAGAACCCAGTTTTCTTTCCCTTCTCATACGCACTCCTACAAACAAGAGTGACTGAGGGCATATGATGAGGCACTGGGTTAGGCACCATCTAAGAGCCTGGTCCAACTCTCTATTGCTGCCCGTCTCCTTGCCCCTTCCCACTCCCTTCCAAACTCCTCTGCAAGCCTTTCATGAGTGGGGACCATAATGAGCTGGACAGCTGAGCAGTTCAATTGCACCCCTTATCTTCAAAGCATTTTATAGAAACATTAACCAATTAATCCACAGAGCACCCACGAGCGATGTCACAGCCTCACTTGACAGGAGTGTGCACAAGGAGAGCGCACCAGAATGGTCCAGCAAACAGAGCAGCCCTCAGAGATCAGCCCACGTCTTCCATCCTACCCACAAGGGCGAGGCAGAACGGCTTTTCTCACTGTTCCCCCATCTTTCACTCACCTAACAGTATTTTCAAGCTAGTTCTTGTCCACGAATGTGCCTGTCATTTTCTCCTCTCTCCAAAGAACAACATCAGTCATCACAGCAACACATGACGTTTCTCTGAATAGATAACATCATTTTCCCACCAGCCCACCTCTGAGACTCCAGCAACCATGACAATTATGGTCTGCTGTTATGAGTGGGGGTATTCAGAGAATGAGAAGACATCCACCTATGGGTATTCACTAGCATATCAAAAGTGGTCTGGGGAGAGGGTGGCTCTGATCAAACCCATACAGTCTGCCAGGCCAGTGGCTAATATAGGAATAAGATGGGAAACTGAGGCATGCTCATGATCATCTGGAGATGGGTTGTGTCCCTTCAGCCCCACATGCTTTCCTGGCCCATGGACAGGGCGCTGAGTCTATATCCCTTGGAAATGTTGCTTGGCACAAGATAGTGAGCTCCAAAAGGTAGGTTCTAATAACAACAGATGGCCACGTTCTGCCTTCTGTGAGGTCCAAGTAACTGCAAGCTTTTGTTTGGCTTAATAGGGTAGAAATGTTTAAGGCCAGAGTTGAAAGGCTTGGGACAAAAAAAAAAAGACGCTGAAATGGCCAACGAAAGACCTTAAATGAGCCCTTGGCTCTTTAAATAAATCCTGAGCAGGTGGCTAAAGACTTTCCATTTGAAGAGGTGCCAAATTATTAGCCTACCTGGGGCACACACATCTCAATTCAGATCTGTTTGGAGGGCAGTCTCTACCCAGAGGAACAGAGGATATTTCAAAGCACCAGCCTCCCCCTCTCCCCACTTTGAAGTAATTCCACAGAACTTAATTTAATCCAACCTAATCCCTTGCTACAGAAGAAAACCAAGAGGAAGTGATATGTGTTTAGTGGAAAAGGTGATGAGAAAAAGACAGGAGGAAGATAAAATGAAGATGATCACCACCCTGCAGAGAGAATCACACCAGATTCATGGAAAGACTAGGCAAGGCAGAGGGGGGTGAAGCTGACATGCTTACATTAATGTAGGAAAATGAGTGGCACAGAGACAGGAAATGGGATGACTGGAACCCTCATCTGCCGCTCCATCTTATCAGGGGCAAAGACCCTGCTGCAATCAGTCCTGGATCACTCTGGCAGCAGAGAGCCAACCCATCTCAATTCAGACAAATCACCATAAGCATAGCCCTTCAAGACTTCTACCAGGGAAGAGAGGGAGACTGCTGCCCACCCCTTATCCAGTGACTATCAACCTGCCACGGAAGTGGACACTCCTGGCACAGATGCTGCAGCCAGAATGAGCTGATACCTCCAAAGGCAAGGCGTGTTTGAAGGGGAGGGGCTGGTTGACCGTCGGGCACCTTAGGAGTACAGAATCACTGGCTTCAGTGAGCTCAGAGCCTCAACCAGCCCTGCCTTGGCTCCAGGACCAGGCCCCAGTTCCCACAAGAGACACATGGGACAGGCTGGGGTCAGAGTTATTGGGGCCACTTACCCTGCTGGACCATTTCAGGGAGAACTTTGTGACAAAGGACCAGAGACAGATGTCCACCATTCCATGACATTTCAAGGACTTGAATAAGTTCAGACATATGCAGGTAAAATTCGAGTCTTCCTAGCGTATGATCTGAATTTCAGCTTTGTCATTTATCAGTTATGTGATCTTAGGTAATGATTTGAGCTGGGTTTCTCTCTCTGTAAAATGGAGATAAGACTACCTGTCTTGCCTGAGTTGTGAGGTTTGGAAAGAATGGATGGAAAGTGCCTAGCAGAGAGCCTGGCATATAGCAGGTCCTCAGGAGATGCTATTATCATGTGCTTAGGAGGAAGTTTTGTCACTGCGTAACTCACATCTCTAAGAAGTACACTTGCCACCCTGTACCCTAGGTATATCTCTTTTACAATTCCTGATGGATTTTTGGCTTTTGTGATGACTTACCACTCCAGGACTGTGAGCCTTGTAAACAAACAACTTCCAGAGAGGCAGAGGAACTTCCTCTGGGAGCCACAAAACCCTGGTGCCAGGCAAATGACAGCCTGGGTATTTGTTTTAATTTAGGCTCTTGTCAAGAGGAAACTTCATGGCTAGCAGCCCAAACATGACTGCACTGAACCTCCCCAGGAAGCCTCATGCTACAGCTCTCATTCTAAGCCGTTCTGAAGAAGAACTCCTCACATTGCTGCCAAGTCAGTGCCCCCCTCCCACCCTCCATCAGGCTGCCCCAGGAGCCCAGAGGCCAGGGCAGAAGCAGCAGCAGGACAGCTCAGATGCCAGCCTTTGAGAGTCAAGGCTGATTAACAGGCACCCCCAAAGTGGCCCTGGATCTAATTCCCCTTCTGGGTCCTGCCTTCCTCAGGTCAGAAATTTTCAAGGCAGCCTCAGGCAATTTTGCTTCTCTGCTGGGGGAGAGGTGCAGTGGGGGAAGGGGAGATAGGAAAACTTGGAAATAATCAGGTCTGGGATTCTTCTTCAGGGCAATGGAGAGAAAGCCAGAGCCAGGTTTCCATAGGATTCTATGCTTTGGGAAATAGGGAAACCAATACTGGATTTCACAAAGAGCCAGAAATCTTCAGAAATGTAAGCAGCATGTGAATATGAAGCATTGTTATTTGCAAGAGCGCAGCTAAGAGGAGGTCACTAATCCTTCCTGCAGGTCAGGAGCTGATCTGCTGTGGGGCTCTGAACAGATGTGTGCCCCCATTCACGTGGACACACATGCACACACATGACACACAGCCATAGGCCCTGACCTTCACCCAAAGGTGGTGGCCTCTGCAGGAGAAGGAGCAGATGGAGTGGCTGGGCTTGGAGCAGGACTGCCACCCAGGGGATCCAGATTTGCCCCTTTGATGTTGAAAAAAAAGCAGAATGAACCATCACAAGGAGAGTTCCTGGTGTGGGAGGAAAGGAAGGAAAAAAAGATGGAGGGGAAGGAGAAGGTAGGAGGAATAATGGTGTCCCAAGGGGCTACAGAGGTCAGAGGCTGGATGCTGAGTACTGAGAAGCCTCCAGCGCAAGACCTTGGAGTTCAAGGCATCATCCTTATCTTCTCCCTCCCCCTACCCTCCATAGGAAGGTACCAAGGAATTTGAGCCAAGCTGGCTTTTTAAATGTCCTTGACTCATGGCATCCAGTGTCCAGAGCCAGAACCTGGCTCCACCTGCCTCCTCCAACCCCCGCCTCCTGCCTCAGGACTCTGGGCTAGGAGAGTAGCAAAAGAGAGTGGGAGAATCCTAATGAAGTGATGGGAAGAGCGAAGTCCACTTCCTTTCTTCTTCAGGGGCCAGCATGACCCTCTTCCTACATCACTGAGAGCGCTGGGGGAGGTGTTTCAACGCAGAGGTGGGAAGACGTGCAGTCCTTTAGCCGCTTAAGCAAGGTGGAGTGGGAGGTGGGGATGGGGGTGCTCACGCCCAAATGTAGTGATCAATTACACATTCCCAGTGGCAGCGCAGGAGCAATCACAAGATCAAGGCAGATTTGGGAGCGAGGGGGTGGAGAAGCCGAGATTTGTTTTTTTCTTTTTGGGGGGAGGGGGAGAGATGGGGGAGGTGATGAGGCTGGCAGGAAAGACTGCGGATCTGGGGGTTTTTAGTTCCTTCATCCAAATGGCCCCCACGCATATCTGCACACACATTCTCCCTTCCCGCCCACCCCCACTCCGAAACATACACACACGTCTCAGGATGTCCCTGAGGGGGCAAACTCCAGCCCCAAGGACTTTGCCAAAATGGCCTTTCTGCTTCAGTATGGACAGAAGGAGCAGTCAGTCGTGGAGCGGAGGCAGCACCCTACAAGGGCTGTCCCCACTTCCCGAGGACTGGGGAGTGGTCGGTTACACAACAGGTGGGAGAGGGGTGACACAGCTCTCCTGGCCCCGTCGGTCCGCTGCCCGCCTCCCATCCTCCTTAAGTCCGCCCTGGGGACCCCATCTACGGCCGATCGTGGGGGCCCCACGCCGCTCCCCTGCCTCCCAGCCCGCGCCGGGCTCCCCAGACAAGCCGGGCATCTCGGGCCCCGGGACCGTCGGGGCGCCTCGCAGGGCGCGGGGCCGTTCCCGCCCAGCCTCCCCGGCCCGCGCGCACACGTACTGCTGTAGAGGGTGTCGATCCAGGAGAGGCGCGGCAGGCCCCGGTGGCTCAGCGGCTCCATGCCCGCGGCTCCGCGCGACGGAGGCGGCGGCAGCTCCGTCAGATCGGAAACCCGACCCTCATCGCACAACAAAGGAGGGAGGGCGCGGGCGGCGGGCGGGCGGGCCGGCGGGGAGCCAGGAGGGGCGGCCAGCCCTGGAGGCCGAAGTTGCCGAGCGCGGGGTGGAGGCGGGGGAGGCAGGGAAACAGGTAGCAGGGAGGAGCGAGCCGAGCCGCCGAGGGTGGGGGTGGGCAGGCGAGGGCAGCCGAGCGCCCCCGGGAGCCCTTCCGGCCGCTGCGGCCACGGCGAGCCCCGCTGCGGATCCCGGAGCCTCGGCCCCGCAGCCCGCGCGCCAACTAGCAACTTCCCCCGGGCTGCGCGGCGCCCAGGGGCGGGAGCCTGAGGCCGCGACCAATCTGCGCGAGGCTCCTGCGCCCCCTCCCCCGCCGCAGCACGCCTCCAGACTCGGAGGGGGTATGGGGAGCAGCCCCGGTCCCCACCGACGCCGGGACGAGAAGGGCTGCAGCGGGTGATGAGGAGTGGTCCCGCGGGGGTCTCCGGACTGCGGCGCAGGCCCAGGCTCCTTCTCTTCCTCTTGCTGGGCTCTGCCGAATTCTGGCAACCCGCAGACTAGGTGTCACAGGGAGACCTACGGGCCCGCACGGGTGACATCACCTGCCACCCCGAGATCTCTAAGCGCAGTTTCTGGGGCCGGTGCGGCTGCCAGGCCCCTCCCCTAGGCAAGCCTGGGAGGCGGCGCTGATGGGGTTAACGTCCTGCCTGTCAGCGGGCAGCCTTGGCTGCCCTGGGACTCTCCATCCAAACCTTAACAGCGCCTCATCTATTTAAAAACCCTTGACCTAAAGGCTGGGCTGTTCCTGACCTACACTCTAGGGGGCGGCAGTTGGAGAAAGACCAGAGGCTGGGGGTCTGTGAGCGGCTTTGGAGGACAAACTGGAGCACAGGAGAGGCTGCAGGGTCTCTGCTGGGTCCCCTCCAGGACCCTCCTCTGGGGATTCCTAGCACAGCCCAGGAGGCACACCATGTATGCATAATCACATACAAATGGAAGGAAATCTGGGATCAAGATGCCTGTGGGAACAGAATCTTTAGAAACTAAAGCAGGGAAGTGGCAGGGGTAGGGGTGAGGGGTGCTTTATACCTGTCCCCTGAGTGCTGGTTCTATGGGACCCAAGGCACCTTCGGTTCTGCAGGCTTCCTTGGGCCAAAGGACTCAGGAGAAGAGACTGGAGGGGTCAGCCTCGGGTGGTCCAGAGCAGCAGAGGGACTGAAGCTCCTGAACCCAAGGGAAGGGAGGCAGTGGGCCCACCGAGCGAACCCTGCACTGGGCTGTTTGTGCTGGTTTCACCTTAGTGAGGTTTCTGATAATGGAGGTGACCGTGACCCTCTCCACCTCCACTCCCACCTCCAAGCAGCTTAAGGACAAAGCTGGAACCCAACTCTACAGACAGGCCTACAAGGTGAAGTGCCTCCTGCCCTTTTCGGAGGGGGGGGGGGGCAGTGTTGTCAGCATCCACAGAGCATGGGGGAGGAGGCTCCTCATCATTCCAAACAACCGTAGGTCTAGTTCTTTTTAAGGGGAGAAGCAGAGCCTCACATAATGCCTAAAGGAAGCTTGCACCCAGCCCCTGCAGCTGCCTGGGTACAGGCTTCCAGAGCCGCCCAAGGGGAAGATGGTGGCCACAGGCTCACAGCAGGTCAGGCACGCTCCTAGGACCTGCAGTGGAAGATGCTCTGGGCTGTGGGAAGCCTCCACAGGTAGCTGCAGTAGAGCTGTGAAGTAACAGTGGCCCCTCCCTGCATCACCTTGGCTCTCCCCCACTCCAGCCCTCCTGGCTCAGGCCCGGTAGCTCTCATGGCCCCTCCCTGCTCAGCTGTCACCCTCCCACCATTCTTGCATTGCATACAAGACTGGTTGGACCAAGCAGGCACCTGGAGCTTGGCGGAGAGGGGGGCGTACATCTCCAATGAGATGCTCTAGAAATAGAGCCAGGATGGGAGAGAGAGCAAATGGGCTCTCAGAGGAACCAGAGGGAGGATGGTGATGGTGGAGAAGCAGGGAGGGGCCCAGGGCCTCTCTTCTTCCCACATGAAACTCTTGGAAGGCACAGAACCTAGAAGAAAGATGGAAACAGGGGCACTGCTCCCTCCCCAACCACCACCACCATCACCAAGGCAGCCTGGGCCCTCTCCACTCCTCTCTACACGATGCAGGGATTTTCCTGATGGCCACATCCGGGCACTGACTGGGAGCAGGCATGGATATATATTTCTGTGTGAAGTCCCATACATTTGCATACATTTTACATTTTTATCTACAAAGGCTTGAACAAGCTTTTTTCAGCATTTTTGAAGCTAAAATGTTACAGTTGCTCTCCTTAGCCATGCCATAGTTTGCTTGTTTCTGTTCAATCCTGTCTTGGACCTTCCACTCCAGAACACAATTCACGAAGAGAGAGGAATCTTAGAGGCAATAAGGAGGAACACTTCTAATAATTAAGAGAGGATCCCTACAGTGCACCTGGCTTGGATCTTAGTGTTTGGTTTACAACATAATCTCACTATGAACCTCAGTATCTCAGTTCCCTCCATTTTATAGACAGGAAAACGGAGGCACTGAGCAGCTAAGTAACCCGCCCAGACAGTAAGTGGAGGGGTGGGACTCAGACCCTGGAGCTGTCTGCTCATGCCCTTAAATGCCATCCATGCTGCCTCCACTGTCAGTTGACTAGTGAAAGCAGGGTGGCCAAAGTCCCTGGAAATCTTTGCTGGTCCATGGGCTAAAGACCACCTTCTAGAAAACCCTTCCAGCCCTCCTCCATCGCTACACACCTGTCTCACACATGTGTGTCCCAGGAAAGGGCAGTTACTTCAAGATTCCCTTGATGCCTTTACTGGATGGTTTTCAGTAGATGTTAACATCACGCAACCTGACTCTAACCTTGGCTATAGAGACATGTGCGTGGGCTTTTGAGCACCAGGGTGATTTCTAGAGCAGCAGCCTCCAGAAATCTGGCACTAAGGGCAGGGAGGAGATTGGGGGAGATCCAATCCACATCTTAGGAAGGAAGGAGTTAAAGAGTCACTCTCATCTGCATTTTGCCAAAGGTGAAGTGCTCTGCCAGCAACCCCAATCTGTCAGAGCAGCAGGGGTGTGTTCCTGTGGACAGGCTGCCCTGATTCAGCTAAGTGCAGACCTGTCCGTGCACCTCAAGGCTCTGAATCAGCATCCATCACAAGACTTCCTCCAGGCCCAAACGAACCACTCACTGTCCAGTCCTTTGAGTGAACACTCTCCACCTTCCCCAGCCCTCCCTCTGGCCTGTGCACTCTGGCTGTCCTCGGCTCCCCAACTCCCATGGTGACTGCCCTGCTCCTGCCTCACCACCAGATTTATGGGAGATTTAAGGGTAGGTTGCTTTGCCAGGATGTTGATGGACTGAGTGGGAAGAAGTTATATCCCATTCTGAAGGTCAGCGGCGTTGCACATAATTCCCAGGGATGTGCTACTCACTGCCTCTCCAACAACCAACTCTTGTTTCTCCCAGCCACTTGACCGGGATGGAGAAAGGTGACTGTGCTTAGAACCCAAACTGGGTGTTTCCACTTTTCTTCCCTCTTCACTGTTAGCAGCCCAGCTTCACTGTGCACAACAGGAAGGCCCTGGGAGTCCCTGCTTCCTTGATCCCTCAAGAGGTCACTGCTGGTGAAAAGGATATCCATTTGCCTCTCTCCACTCTGGGGCCAGCAGGGAGCACCAGTGTGCAGAGGCTAGATGTATAGGTGGGGGTTGGGAGGAGCCCTTTGCATTCAAATTAAGACACAAAAACAAAGAACAGGCTGTGATAGCCAAAAAACCAAGAGTTTGCACCCTCCCTGGTAGATCAGCTTTTTAAAAGTTGGGACTGCATCTTTTTTCACTGGGGTATTCATAGCCCTCAGGCCAGTGGACGAATGAGGCTCACGAAGACCTTCAAAGACACACTGTGCACCCAGATCAGCTTTCTGTCAAAAGCCCAACAGACTGGCATGCAATAATACATATTGAATAAATAAAATTAATAACAGCTAACATTTATTGAGTGCTTCTTAAGTGCCAGACACTGCTCTATGTGCTTCCCATCAATTATCTCACTTAATCCTCATAATAAACCCTTAAGATAGGCACTATTATCCTCTCCATTCCACAGAAGCAGAAAGACGACCCATTGGCTAGCAGGTGGTGACTTTGGAAATGAACTCAGATTCTGAATCCAGAGCCCACACGTGTAATCTCTGGATTGGGCTGCAATGAGTGAACAAATGAACAAAAAGAATGAAGTTAAACTCAGGGAGAAAGAAATCAGACCTACAGGAGAAATGCAAGGCAGAATCCCCAGGGTCACCAATGATTAAGCAAAAAGAGAGCTGGTTCCCAAAGGAAAACATCTACTACAACAGGGCAGATGACCCTGGAGACAAGCTACATGCAGTCAATCCAATGACAGTCTCCTGAACTCCAGTCCCAGCCAAACCCTACTACTTCTATGACTTTAGCCTGTCTCAAGCCCTCCCTCCCATTCTCAGTTTTCACATCTGTATGTGGGCAACCAGGTGACACAGATAGATGACTTCCAGGCTTTCTACCAGCCCTAGAGGACTACAAACATTGCTTTCTAGCAGACCCTGGGGTGGCCTGTTTCCTGCTCCTTGCTTCATTTCCTTTACCTTGGTACAGAAAGGTGGCATGTCCTGTTCTAAGATTCACCCTCACCTCTTGAGCCTAGAAAGAAGAAAATTCCCCAGGCCTCCACTGAGTCATCTCTAAGGGAGAAGGCTTGGCCTAACAGTTCTGTCCTTGGCCTTCTTCCCACCTGCCTCTTCCCAACTCCTTGCTTTTCCAGTAGACAGTTAGATCTGCAGGCAGCACAGATGAACTCACAGCCCTCCCCAGTTATTCATTTCTCTACCAAAGTTTCATGTCAGGTTGAGTCATGGGATGTATCTGCAGCTCTGGCAAGATGCAAACCTGAGAACTGCATTCACCCCCTTGCTGCTTCCCTCGGCCAGGAGAAGGCACAGGGACATCCAGGTCCCTGCAGCTGTGAAACTTCTCACCAATACCCACATTTTCCAGGGGCCTTGGAAGCCCGCTCCCATGACCAGGGTCCACAGGGAGCCCGGCCTTCCGGACAGAGTAGCTGCCTCAGACTAACTAGCAAGCTGCAATTTCAGGAGGACCTTGAGCCAAGCCCCAGCTCAAATGGCCCTTACTCAACATGGCTCAGATTGTACCACTCAGGGGTCAACAGGAGAGGTTTCCTAGAGAGTTGATCAGAGGGCTCAGTAGTAGGATCTGGAGCCCCTTCCTAATTTACTTACCACAGCATTCCCATCAGCATTTGGAAAGAGGCCAGAAGAGACGGAAGGATTCTCTAAGTCCCAAAAACCCAGAGACCAAGTTCAACGGCTCTGAACTTATCGGCACCAAACGAAGCAAGGGCATATCCAGCTGGGGTCAGAGCTCACAGGCGGGCCCTCTGCCCTCCTGTGGCCACCATTCCACGGAAGCTGGCTGTGCTCCTCGCTCTTCCAGCCAGGGTTCTGCAGATGCGTTCCAGCCCTGCACTGCTCTGCCAGGAGCTCTGACGCCACCCACCCGGCTGGGCCCGGTCCTGTCAGGCCCAGGAGTGGCCACAGGGGCTGAGGCTAGGCTGTCAAGGAGACTGACTCCAAAGATGGCAGCTCAATATTCATGAAGGCTAAAACCAAGGAGCATCAGAGTCTAGCCAGCGATGTTCGTTATTAGTGCAGTCTCGCTTTGGGGTTACTGTTCACGTTCGCGCGTGTGTGGCCATGTCTCTTTAAGGATCAGGCCTCTTTAAAGCAAGTTCCCTCTGCAGTCACTCCTGCTACCAGCGCTCCTGCGGCAGACAGAAGGGCTCCCGAGCGCCACCTGGTGGCCCAGAAGAGCAGCACTTCGGCCACCAGGAGCGGTTTGGCTAAGAGGCCTGGAAAAGCCTGCATTAAAATTAAAATGAGTTTAGCCCACAGATTCTACACAGGGCTATGAGTTACCCTTGCGACCAACAAGGCTAGGGCAATCAGGAGGAACTCATTTGGGGTCAGGAGACAGCAGGAGCCACCATGAGTAGCCTTAAAAGAAAAACCATCCCACTGAACAAAACCTTCCCTAAGATAGTCTCAAATGGGGGGATTTCCCCAGTCTCCCTGCTAGCCAGCTGCAGGATCAGAAGCACAGCTATACATACCCTGTCCCCATAAACACTGGGACAGTAATTGTCCATTAGGGGAAGGGTAGTTGGTTTTGACCCACTAGGAAGTACTTGAAAATGTGTAGGAGCACTTAAAGCCAGAGATGTTAAAATGTCCTGCCATATGTAGAACTGTCCCAAAGAATTCTGTCCCCAAATGCCAACAGTGTTAAGAACACTTACTTGGTTATGGGGAACCGAGGATGGTGACATGGCCAGCTCATACCCACCCTCCCCCATTATTTTCCTCATCATTCTGCCTTTGATGTCCTCCCTAAATTTTACCTTTATAATCTCGGGGAGTGGTCTGGCCCAGGCCACCTTCACATGGGATGCCATGGCCCTGGCAGCCCTGCCCCAGAAGCTCATCACATACCTGCACCCAGCCCGTGTTGGGTCATAACGACCCTTGGAAGAGAGAGGCAGACAGACTCAGATGGCCAGGAACCAGTGGGTTGTCTCCGAGAAGAAATCACAGAAGACCAGCCACCCAGTTCCCCCAAGGGACCACCCTTGCCTTCCTTCCTTCATGGATGACTCAACCAAGCCCTGCCCTCTTTCCCCGGACTGTCCCAGGATGTGCATCTTTTACATAAGACACTTTCAGATTCTGTTCATGAAACTTTGTAACCCCTAATTTCCCTTTCTGCAAGGTCACTGCACCCTGTCCTGGGCTGGTCAGCTCAGTCTCGTGAACAGTCTGGTGCCAGAGGCTGTCGTGAGAAACCAACACATGTGACATGTGTCCTAATGAAGGGAAAGTGAAAAGAATGACACTCTGGCTGTGGTGGTAAGTGCAAGCTTCACAGTGGTCACATTTGAGCTGGGTCTGTTGGCTGGAGCAGCCTCAGGCTCACAAGGCTGGTATCATAACTAGAAGGATCAACTGGAGCAAAAAGTTCCCAGCAACTCACAGAAACTAGACAGCACTTTCTGAAACACATCTGGCAGGCCACTCCTTTCTAAGATCCATCTGTGGCTTCCCACTGCTGGCAGAATAAACACCCACACCCTCTTGGTGGCTCACGAGGCCCCATGGCCTGGCCCTGGCACCTCCTGGCATATTCTCCTCCTTGCTCTCTTGCTTTTTTCAGAACTATTGCACATGTTGATATCTCTGGCTAAAATGCTCCACCACCCACACTACCTGCATATTTCCCACTCTTCCTTCTGGTCTTAACTTAAATATCACTTCTGCCAGGAAGCTTTCCCTAACCACCAGACCAGGGAGACCTGCGTTTCAGGTTACCCAGTGCTCTTGTAAATCACTCAATGCCTGTGTCTTCTGCTAGACTCAGAGAGCCCCAAGGAGTTAGGAACCACTTCTCTCTTGTTCACCAATGTAACCCCATTACCTTGAAATCGTGATTTCAGTGACTAAATTAGTAAATGAATGAGTAAATAACAAAATATGTTCCTGGTCACAAAGGGCTTGGAATGAGGGAGCACAGACGCTTCAGCCAGCCCAGCTTCCAACTGGAAAAGAACTGTCTGGGGTGGTTGGGAAGTCATGTCAAGAATGACCACACTCTCTGGAAGGACTCAGAAAAATAACAACAGGATCATAGAATCAGATCTGGGGCAGGAGAATTGCTGCTCCAATTAATTCTCTAACCACTCACACAAAATCCCAGCTGAAAACTCCCTAATGCACAGGGCCCCTGTGCTAAGCAGCCAGCATTTGGTGCTGCACTCTTTTTATCCAATCAGACTCCAACGTGGAAGTGGAATAGAAACCCAGAACTTTGGTCTCAATTCTCAGAGTCCATCTCTGAGAGATGGCCTGTCCCAAATTTGCAATTAGATTTACTTTTAGAGGAGGGGGGCAAACTGTAGCTCTCCCCTAGGAAAAAGCAGTCTCTGGGTGGGTACCTGCCCTGTGCCTCCTGCTCTCTGATATGGTGCAAGTGCTGGGAATCTGAGAAAGAAACTCTGGTTGGTCATAGTAATGCTGACCTCCCCCGTCTGTGTTGTTGGCTGAAGCTGTCACTCACAAGCTCCCAGTGATGACTTTGATGCCCCTCCAACCAGACAGATGGGAAATCTTGCTTTAAGCAGAGTGATGGGAAAAATATGAACATTGCTTTTGGGGACCTTGTCATCCCAAGGACCTATCTTGAGAGGGTCTACAGATTGCCTGACAGAGAGACAGACAAATGGGGCTTGGGCAGACCTCTATGGCTGCTGCTTGCACTGAGCCATGGTGACCACTGGGCAAGCCTGAGAGCCCTGGAGGGCACTGCATGAGACTCACTTAGTCTGCTGAGCACCTGAAACAATGGAAGAAGGTTCTCTTTCATTTTCCCTTCACTGAGACAAATAAGATTGGATTTGTTGGGCCTTGGTTCTGTGATAGTCCAGAAAATCACCCTAGGCCACTGTGGTCTGTAACTCAGAAGGTTAGTCTGCTAAGCTACCTGTCAGGTTCTCACCTGCTCCCTAATAAGGACGTTCTGGCATAGTTAATACTCTCAGGGTTCTTCTGTCCCCTACAATGAAAGGACGGGGCTTTCGGAGGTGGTGGCTATAAATGAAGGGCAGAAGAGTAATAAAGGTGATAGCAATCCTTATTTTGTGTTTTCCATGCCAGGGCTGATCTAAGGGCTCTGTATGTATTAAACCACTGAATTATCACAGTAACCCCCAAGTGTTCCAGAACCCATGTCTGAACCCTCCACACTCCACTACCTCTCTCAACAGAAGGGAAACAGAACTAAATTGAGCACCCTGAATCTAGGGCCCAGCTCTGCCACGAACTTGCTGTGTGACCTGGTGGAACCTCCTTTCCCTCTCTGGGCCTTGGTGTGCTCACTTTGAGATGGAGGAATGAAGGTCATCCTGTCTATGATTCCTGAGAGATAGATAACGGGGCAATAGCTGGTAAGGGAGAGGAGAAACATTCCTCTTTCCCATACCTCAGGTCCCCAGTATTTCAGGAAGGAGAGTGGGTTTTGAGGGATAGGAAAGTTATTCCTTAGCTCATCAAATAGTCCCTGAGCCCCAGATGGAACATGGTTCCTTCGCCTATGATGCTTATGATGGTGGATTTCAAACATGCCCACTCTCTCCCAAGTCAGGTTTGACCTGCAGCTGCCTGAGAGAAGGCTTGAGCAGCTGCCTGTTCAGATATATAGTATCCAAGGTTGCTGTGCCACTGTTCTTTATTCTGCAACATCTAAACAGAATAAAGTGGATCAAGAAGAAAAGGAATTGTTGAGACTAGCACAGATCTTGAAGGACCTCCCCAATGGCTGCTTCAATTATGAATTGCTATGCAAAGTGAAAAGCCTCTTTTCACTCCAGTGAAAAGCCTGAATGACATGACCAGAGAAGAGAGGTCTTGTCCCCTCACGTCCAACCTGATCACTTTACTTGCTGAAAATGGTCACTTGACCAATAACCCTGGCGTCAGTCATTTCTGCCTTTCCTACAATGATGAGTGTCCACCGCGGGGAAGGACCGTGCACAGTGACCACTGCTTCTCCTTTAGATGAAGTCACTCTTTCCAAATTAAAAACAATCTTGAACAGCTTCCTAAAGTAAAAGTAAATATTGAAATTGGAAGTTAAGATTGACCTGTCAATCATGGGTGGGATGATTTTCTGTACTGAGAGAAATAATATTGGTATGTCTGCAAAAACCAAGATTCAGAAGCTGAGCAAGGTTATGTGGGAGGTTTTCTGAAAGTGTTGCTTTTTGTCAGTGAAAATTCTTAAACTTGGAGCAACAATAAAATGCTTTCTGAACAGGATAAAATAAAGACATGCCCAGAAGTCACCAAGAAGCAAGGCAGTGCCTGGTGTGGGTCCAGAGAGTGGTCTGGACAGTATGTTATGGAGGAAGGAGGCTGGTCACCACTTCAGAACTGAGTTGATAACCAAATGCTTCTTGGAGGAAGTGCCATTTGAACTGGGGCCTGAAAGGACACTTAATGTTACATTGGTAGGATGGGGAGGCAGGGCATTCTGGGGGGAATAAATAATAAGCAATACACAGAGACAAATGGGGTGAAGAAGGAAGCCAGAGTGAACGACTGGAGGAGGTTCTTTAGGGAACTGGGCAAGATTATAGACTATTGCCTGGCCGGTGTGGCTCAGTGGATTGAGCATCATCCAATGGACTGAGAAGTCTGGGTTCGATTCCCGGTCAAGGCACATGCCTGGGTTGCAGGCTCAATCGCCAGTAGGGGGCGTGCAGGAGGCAGCTGATCGATGTATCTCTCTCACATGGATATTTCTATCTCTCCCTCTAAAAATCAATAAAAACATATTTTTAAAAAAAGAGTATAGACTACTGCTAATATAACATGTGGCCACAGCATAAATTCAGGGACTCAATAGAATTTTCAGCTTTTCTTAGGCCTGTCTTTATAAAAAAGCCTCTCTGGAACACCTTCCCTCATCTCCACCCTCACGCCTAGGCCCACCCCCAGGGACAACACTCACAAAGTTTAGGGCCCACTTCCCCTTCCTGTGAGTTTGCAGGGCCGAGGCAAATAGTTACTGAAAGCCCTTCAGTCAATGTGTCCCTGGCTTCAATAGTTATGTTCTAGGGTCCGGCCAGTGTGGCTCAGTGGTTGAGCGTCGACCCATGTACCAAGAGGTCGCCAGTTCAATTCCTGGTCAGGGCACATGCCCAGGTTGTGGGCCCAATCCCCAGTGGGGGGCATGCAGGAAGCGGCCAATTGATGTTCTCTCTCATCAATGTTTCTATCTCTCTCTCCCTCTCACTTCCTCTCTCTCAAATCAATAAAGGAAAAAATAACTTTTTAAAAATAGTTATGTTCTATGCACTATGTCAAGCACATTACTTTCCCTCTCACTTTTTTCTTTCCAGCTTTATTGAGATATAACTGACCAATAACACGTGTAAGTGTAAGGTATCCAACATGATGGTCTGATACAAGTATGTATTGTGAAATGATGAGCACAATAAGATTAGTCAATACATCCAATGCATCCATTATCTTGGCACTTTTTTTTTTTTTTTTTTTTTTGGTGACGGGAACATTTAAGATCTACTCTTTGAGAAATTTTCAAATATACAATAGAGCAGCGATTTTCAACTGATGTGCTGCAAGAATTTTCAACATGCAATACCTGACTATTTAGTCAGGGGCACTGACCTTTTTTGCATTAGATTTTCATATTAAAAAATGACGACAGCCAATATAACAACAGCCGTCCAGTGTGAATGAAATCAAAATTACACCTTTTTTTGTTGTTGTCAGATCAGCAAAACATATATTTTCTGGTGTGCCACAGAATTGCAGTAATTAGTTTATGTGTGCCATGAGATAAAAAAGGTTGAAAGTCGCTGCTGTATTGGTAACCATAGTCACCATGCTATATATTCGAGCCCCAGGACTCTCTTATACCTGAAAGTTTGTACTTTTTTAAAAATCCTCACCAGAGGACATTTTTGCATTTATCTTCAGATAGAGCGGGAAGGAGAAAGGGAGGAAAAGAGAGAGAGAGAAACATCAGTGTGAGAGAGACACATTGACTGGTTGCCACCCACACGACCCCAACAGGGGCCGGGGACAAACTGCAACCAAGGTACATGACCTTAGTGGGAACCAAACCCGGGACTCTCTGGTCCAAGGGACAATGCTTTATCCGCCGAGCCAAACCAGCCAGGGCGAAAATTTGTACCTTTGACCAACATGTTGCTGTTCCCACCCCCACCCCAGCCCCTGGTAAACTATTAATCTATTCTCTGTTTTTATGTCACTCTAATTTTTAATACATGACCCCTCTGTGTGGAAGACATGATCATTATTGACACTTTATAGGAGAGGTTCAAGGTCACACCTCTAGAAAGTGCTAGAGTCAAGTTCATACTCAGATCTGACTGGATTCAGAGCCCAAGCTCCCCAGCCACTGTTATGGACTGAATGTCTGTGTTCCCCCCAAACTCACAGATTGAAGCCCTAATCCTCAATGTGATGTATTTGGAGGTGAGGCCTTTGGGAGGTGATTAGGCTTAAATGAGGTCATGAGGGTGGGTACCCTCCAGTGCCCTTTAAGAAGAGGAAGAGACCAGGGCTCGCTCTCTCTCTCTGCCGTGTGAGGACACAGCAAGAAGGTGGCAAACTACAAGCCAGGAAGAGAGCCCTCATCAAGAACCCAACCATGCTGGCACCTTGATCCTGGACTTCTCAGTATGCAGAACTGTAAGAAATAAATGTCTGTAATTATGATGATGATGATGATGATGATGATGATGATGATTACTATTTAAATCCTCATCCGAGGACATTTTTCCATTTATCTTCAGATAGAGTGGGAGGGAGGGGGAGAGAGAGAGAAACATTGATGTGAGAGAGACACATTGATTGGCTGCCTCCTGTACAACCTCAACCAGGGCCAGGGACATACCACAACTGAAGTACGTGCTCTTAACTGGAATCGAACCCATGACTCTTTGGTCCTTGGGCCGATGCTCTACTGCTGAGCCAAACCAGCCAGGGATGAATGTCTATTATTTAAGCCACCCGGTTATGGTATTTTGTTATAGCAGCCTGAGCTAAGTCACCTACCACAGGACTGTGCCCACCCACCAGTCACAAAGCTACAGAACACATCCTAGCCTTTGACATCACGAGATTCTTCACTGGCAAGGGAGCCAAGTCCCTGAGCATACCAGGTAGCATTGGCATCTGACACTCATATGAATTTATCAGCAGAGCTCTTAAAGCTACCCCCCAGGGGAAGTGTCCGGGCCAAGAAGACACAACGATGCATTTCTCCCCTTTCTCCTCAACTAGAGTCTGACAAGCTCTTGACTCTTTCAATTACTCTGTGGGCCCGAGACCTGTACCTGGAGCGTCCCTGGTGGTAACAGTTTTCAATGCTTCAAGAGTTACCTGGTCTCTGGGGCATGTCTCTCACAAAGCAGCCCTGTCTGGCCCAGGTTCAGCCAAGTATTGTAAGGATCTTTTTAGGGGAAATTATTCCTTAACTAATCTCTCAGGGGAATGTGAGGGAAAAAAAATTGGGGTATCAGCTCTACATCTGCCTCACCCAAATTTTCATGTCTCCACTGCTCTGGCCCTAAAGAAGAGAACCGGTATGCTCCGAACTTTCTCAAAAATCTTCTGTGCTCTGAACAAAGCTAGAGGCCACTGCGGGAAGATAACACCACATGGTGAGACACAAGAGATTCACTTTCCTAAGGAAGTACCCTGTGCTTCTGAGGAAGCTTCCCACAGAACTTCAAAAGGCAAAAGCTCTGAGGAATCCCGGTTCCCCTACAGTGCCACCTGGGCCAGTGGCTCAGGGCTTATCTAGTCTCGGAGACATCTCTCCCCAAAGGCAGCCTCCAGCCCTGCCTGCCACAGGCTCAGGTGAGTTTTGTAAGGAGCCTTTTTTTTTTTTTATCCTCACCCGAGGACATTTTTCCATTTTCTGTTCAGACAGAGTGGGAAGGAGAGAGAGGAAGAGAGAGAGAAACATCGACGTGAAAGGGACACATCGAGTGGTTGCCACCTGCACGACCCAACCAGAGCCGGGGACAAACTGCAACCGAGGTACATGCCCCCGGTGGGAACCGAACCCGGGTCTCTCTGGACTGCAGGTCGATGCTCTAACCGCTGAGCCAAACCGGCCAGGGCTGTAAGGAGCCTTTAAAGGGAATCATTCCTACCCTGGCCGGTGAGGCGCAGTTGGTTGAGCACTGTCCCAAACACTGAGAGGTCACTGGTTCAATTCCCAGTCAGGGCACATGCCTGGGTTTCAGGTTTGATCCCTAGTTTGGTCGCTGTTTCTGTCTCTTACTGATGTTTCTCTGTCTCCTTTTCTCTTCCTCTCTCTCTAAAAATCAACAAAAATATATATTAAAAAAATATTTAGAAAAGAGAATCATTCCTATTCTGGAGAGACCAGGAAACAAGGCCAGATCTCATGTTCTGGGGTGGAAGGGGAGAAGGTGGAAGGGGGATGGTTGAGGGGCTCAGAGCTGCAGAGCCTCAGTTTCATGCTGAATGATTTCAAACTTCTTCCCCTGCCCACCCCCCTTCCCAGGGTGAGCCCCATACCCAATTTCTAGTCTGACAGTTCACAAACAGGGAGACACTGTCCCTTTGCCTCTTGATCCTTCTAAAGTCTAAAGCTCTAGGGACCCCCTTAGGTCTTAGCCATGACTCATGAAACCTGGTTCCTCACCCTAACCCTCCTCTCAGGGCCCAAAATCTTCTAGACAACTCATTGCCCAATCCCCCACATGCTGCTCTGAGTTATTTTTCCAGGTTCCTATTTCTATCTGATTATGCAAGTTTCTTCCCTTCTGGAAGCCACAAGTTCATCACATGAGAGTAGCTACAGGTCACCAGCAGTGGGGGTAGGGTGCTGAGAAGAGTCCCCTTTCCTGGACCCCAGAGCCTTGGGTAGTGTCTCCCCACTCCCTGCAGCCAACACAGGAAGCCTGGGACCACCCAAGGAGACCAGCGCAGGCCCAGATGAGATCACGACTTGGTTTTCAGTCTCTGCAGAGAATCATCCCTTTTGCAAGTGGCCCCTGCACATGGGCTCTATGCCAGGCAGCCCAAAGCGGAAGACAGTAGCAACCACTCCATACAAGCCAGGAAGGACATAGTGCCTCCTCTTAATACCACCTAGACCTGGCTCCAGGCTCGCTCTGCCACTTGGATCCCTGGCTCTTGGGGGCAAATGCACCCTACTGACGGCTGGCGCAGAGCTGTGCCAGAGGCCGTGGAGACGGACCGCTGCTGCTGCTGCTGCTGCTGCTATACAAGAGCTTCCACACTGGGTGTTAGTTCTTTGGGGGCCCTTAGGGGAGTTGGTTTTATCTGGGTTGCATTTGTAAAAGAGACCCTATCTGCCACCTACCACAACTAACCACAGAGGAGGAAGCAGCCCCACAGACGCTGTGGCGCTCAGAGCTCCTGGTTCCCTGCTGCTGTCTCGGAGGCCACACTTGGAGCTGCACACGCAAGCAGCCCTCATGTGCTTCCAGGCCTCCAAGGAGCCCTGATTTCCTACAAAGACCACTAACCCCACCATTAGTACATGTGGGCACACGTAGCCAAGGCAGCACTTCTGCTCATTTCTGTTGTGGTTTCCAGGACCAAACAGGAAGAGGTTCTGCCTTGCCGAGGAGAACATGGTCCAAGACACCAACCGTAGCTGACGTCCCACCTGGCCTGCCTGGTCCTACAAGCACAAGTAGACGCCCGGTTCTGAGGACAAGGCCACCTCGCCTCTCAGACCCTTGTTCTTCTGAGGGGGCTGGTGAAGGCATGGAATCTTCCATCAGGTGTGGTCAGGGTCACAGACACCTTGTCCTGATAAAAAAAAAAAAAATATCTCCAGCTCTGCGTGGCAGGGGAGAATGGGGAAACAGATGAACCGTGACAAGGTCCTACTAAGAACACCCAAGCTGCTGGCTCAGAAGCCACAATGCAAAGAGCACCCTGTCATCTGCTCATTTGGATGCATTTCACATGTCATCAAAAGACGGCACAGAAGGTGTGAAGCATATAAGGCTGTTGAGGCTTTTTGTTTTAAACTTTAAGTTTATTCAGTTTTTTTTTTCCTGTTATAAAAGTAATAAGGCCACAACAAAAACAATTTTCAGAGAATAACACAGTAAAATGTGATCTGTCAATGCACCACCTTGATTGGCATGTTCCCACCCTTTCTGGCTGGCGTCCAGTGGGGGTCTTCACATAGTTATAATCAAAGCAGCTCTCCAGGAGGTGCTGGGGAATTTCTCAGCCATCGACTCTTGGCCAGTCCAGCCTTCGCTCGCTCCCTGTCCTGTTACATCCAATAGAGCAAGTGCTAACTAGATGAGCTATGACCTTTCTTTGCTCAGGGTTCGCTTGGCCCCAAACACAAAGATGAGCCCCTGCAGGGAAACTCTAGCACCTCAACCAAGGTTGTTCACAATGCAGGTGCGATGTGTCTGGTTCCTTGGGGAGGAGAGAACATTACCTGCTCATCAGAGCTGTCCAGGGACCCCACAGATAGATCAAGTCTCAAGTGTAGTGTCCTCAGTAGGAAGCTGAGACCTACTCCTGACAGGGTCTCAGGCCTCTTCCTTCCTTCCTCTGGCTGGGCAACAGCTTTGAGATGAGCAGGAAGCCTTGGGCTTGGTCAGGGCTACCCACGCTGGGGGTTTGGGCTGTGTTAGTGACAGTCTTTTAGCCATGGAAACTGAGGAGAAGGAGGGGAAAGAGGTATAGGGAGAGTTGTAAAGGGAAAGTCAGGTTTGAGTTAACTAAGCCCTGACAGGGATAAAGTGAGCAGAAGGCTGGGTTTGCTGTTCCAAACTTAGGCGGGCGGGAGAGGGAAGACCTTTGCAAACTTTGTCACATTGTGGCACATGCAGAAAATGCCAATGACTGTACAGCACACGGGGGTAAGGAGACAAAGCTGTCAGTGGTCAGAGGCCAGGGTGCACCCCACTGCCCGACTTGCCCAGTCACTCTGAGACTGAGACAACAGTGTTCCTTCATACCTTCAACCCATTCTAGGCACCCTGGGGGAGGGAGTGGGAAGAGATGGCTTCTGACAAATCCTCCCACGTGGCCACAGGCTTCATAAGCATTTCTGATTTTATTTTATTTTATTTTTTTATCCTTAACCGAGGACATTTTTCCATTTTTTGTTCAGATAGAGTGGGGGAGAGAGAGAGAAACATCGACGTGAAAGGGACACATCGAGTGGTTGCCACCCACACGACCGACCCAACCAGGGCCAGGGACAAACTGCAACCGAGGTACATGCCGTTAGCGGGAACCAAACCCGGCTCGCTCCGGGCCACAGGCCAACACTCTAACAGGTGAGTCAAACTGGCCAGGGCAGCATTTCTGATTTTAGAAGCACGCCCCCCCCCCCCACCACCACCAAGTTAAAATCAGTGAAACTCCCTCTAAGGCAGCAATCGTGGCCCTGTAGCAGGTGAAATTAGTCAATGTGAATTCACCTGCATACTCAGTCAATGGGGCCAAAGGCACACTTCCCAGGCAGACACCCTATCTGCTGGGCATGGCTGCTGATAAAGCAGAATTGATAGCCTGGAGGAGAACACTATGGCTTGGGCCAGATACCAGTTATGCCAGTCTTGTCATAGGTTCCTGTTTCTCCGGCCAAGGTGGATATTTACTTTTGCAAAGGCAGAACTGCCAACACAGTGGTGGTTCTTTTCTGATGCTCCCCACTTGAGGTCGCCCATCCTCCCATCCCAGGTGCCTGGAGGCTGCGGGGCGGGGTGAGGACACTTGCTAATTCCCCTGGGCCCAGCTGCCAGGAGGTCCCTGCAGGCAGCAGCATCACCCAAAGCTGCTCACTTCAGTAGTAGCTTCATGGGGTCAGTTTCTGGGCTGCTGCTGCTGCTCTTGATGCAGACTTCAGTGGTTTAGTTCAGGCTGTGGGTGCTGAAGACAGAATAGACCTGGGTGCCAGACCTGGTAATTCAAGAATTTTATCTCTCTGAGCCTCAATTTCTTTCACTGTAAAATGAGGATCGTAATGGTAACTGGTTGAGAAGACCAAATGAGATCAGGAATACCTAGCACAGTGCCTTCATCCAGGCACTCAAGAAATATTAGCTGTTATCATTGTGTTGGCTGAGCTACACACACACACACACACACACACACACACACACCCTACATCTCTCTCCTGAGGGCCAAAACAAGGCAAAAAGTGAAACAGCCGCCCTCTCCCCCAAAGATGACTGCAAGCCTAGTGAAGAGTTGCGCTGAGGTTACCAAAGACTAACCACACTCTTAGTTTTTTGTAGGCGGCTCATTGTCATTGCAGAGTTATCAGCTCACTCTGTTTTTAAGTCAAAGCAGCCTTATTCCTCAGAAGTGTGCCCGTTCCATACTTAGCTCTTCAATAACAGCTAGAAGAAAAAGAAGAAGACCCATCTGGAAAAGCAATCCCCTAGCCTTAAATCCAGGGCTGCCATACTTCAAAAGGGCAGGAGTTTTTATTTTATTTGTTATTTGTTATTTTTTTATCCTCACCCAAGGACATTTTTTGCATTTATCTTCAGATAAGAGTGGAAGGGAGAGAGGGAGGAAGAAAGAGAGAGGCACATCCATGTGAGAGACACATCAATTGGTTGCCACCCACACAACCCTAACCAGGCTGGGGACAAACTGCAACCAAGGTACATGCCCTTAGCAGGAACCGAACTCGGGACTCTCCGGTCCGTGGGCCGATGCTCTAACCGCAGAGCCAAACTAGCCATGGCAAAAGGACAGGAGTTTTTAGATTACTAAAGGTCCCTGGAAGATTTCAAGGACAATGGAAGTTGAAAAGTTGAGTCCAGTATAAACTCTCTTAACAAACAGCATTTTCTCAAGGGCACCAAGGCGGAGTACCTGCCCTGAGCAAAAGGGAAACCGAAGTTTGAAGTGTCTAAGTGTGTTCAAAGAAAAAAAAGATACTGGGTAATTTTATGTTAAAATTGGAAACCTTGGATTACCCAGAGTAAACATTAAATCAAAATGTTGGACCAAGAGAAAAGTTCCTTAAAAACAGAAATTAGTGTACATACACACACACTAAATTCAGGGCATGTCTGAGTATTGTAACATGGACACGTTGCAACCCAGAAGGGCTTTTTATAATAACAGATTGAGCTAGAGTCTCATAGCTCACATTAAAAATAAATCTCCAGCTCTGGCTGGTTTGGCTCAAAGGTTAGAACGTTCGCAGGTTTGATTCCTGTCTGGGGGTACCTGGCTTGCAGGTTCGATCCCTGGCCCAGTTGAGGTGTGTGCAGGAGGCAACCAATCAATGTGTCTGTCTCATATCAATGTTTCTCTCTCTCTACCCTCCTTCCCCTTTACTCTCACTTTAAAATCAATAAACAGGGAATCAGTGGGGGGAAAAAGGAGAATCATCTGTAACAAAAATTAATCAATAAAAAATAAATAAATAAATAAAAAATAAAAATAAAATCAATAAACATATACTCGGGTGAAGAGAGAGAAAGAGATGAAGGGAGGGAGGGAGGGAGGGGGAGAGAGAGAAGAAAGAAAGAGAGAAAGAAAGAGAGAGGAAGGAAGGAAGGAAGGAAGGAAGGAAGGAAGGAAGGAAGGAAGGAAGGAAGGGAGGAAGAAAGGTCACCAGTTTATTTTTATTACTCGTCTTGGACTTCAATGTGATCGCTTATTCTAAATTGCAAATTGAAAGGTATCCCTGCTGACTTTTCATATACTCTTCTGAGAACAGTCCTGAAACACAAACGTGCCAGGAAACGCGCACACCCCCCCCCCCCAAGATGTCACCTTTGGGGGCATTTCCCCTGCACACAAGGAGGCCCAGATTCCCAACCCTCTTCTGAAGGACCCCCCGCTATGGTGTGTCCACCGGTGTGCCTCGCTTTTCATGCTTTGACATATTAGCTCTTTTGATGAATGTTGCATGAGATTTGATGGTCCTGTTGGGGAAGGAAAGATGATTCATAATCATCTCTTCCTAATCTGCAGACCTTTGATGAAAGCCTGCTAAGGTTTAGGGTTTAGAAACACTGCGGTGAAAACAGTTGAGTTTTAGACAAATGACCCTCTCGTTTCAACAAGGAAGCGTCAGCTGCCTGTGAAAATGGTTAAGTCAGCCTTCCCGCCGGCTACTAGTTTCTGTGAGCAGCGGTTCCCGGGGAGGCCCCCTAGGAAGAGCCTTCTGACCCCCGCAGGGCTCCCAGGAGGCGGGGCCGCAGGCCGGGCCACGTGACCGGGCTGCGGCATTTAAATTGGAGATCGAGCATCCGCAGGCAAACCTCGCGGACAGCCAGGGTAGCCCCGCCTGCACGCATGGTTAATCCAACATCAAATCAGAAGCCCCGGGCGGCCGCGGCTCCGGAGCCGGGCTGGGGGGAGGGGCTCGGTTTCTGAGGTTTACGCAGACATTGCAATGCAAATGTATTCAGGGCTTGGGGCCTTGTTTCTGTCACTCGTGCGGGAAGGCAGATGCCGCAACCCTCCTGGGGCTCGTCCACACCCTCGGAACCTTGGAAGCGGGGGGTGAAGTGAGACTCAGGCTCTCCCTAAGACGATAGAAAGGGACCGGCCAGAGTGTGTGGGTCCTGCCACGCCTCCACCAAACGACCATCGGGAAGTGTTGGACATTCTGGCAGGCGCTGGACGATAGGGAAGGTGAAACCAGCTCCAACCCTTTATTCTGGTTGTAAAATAGATAAGCAGATCAAAGAGTTTCTGTTTCCTGGTCTCTGTGCCGAGTCCACTGGGAAAATCCCTGTGCAGAGGGGGAATGAACAAGAAAAGACTGGCCCGCCTGGTCCACCTGGTCCGCCCACTTCCACTTGGCTTCTCCCCAAACTCACCTGGCTGAAGCCACTGCTCGGGTCTCCCGGATTTCTCCCAGGGGCATTTTGGGGAACTGTTGGAGTTCCCAGCACCTGAAAACCTTTCCTGGAGGCACACTTCAAGGGTGTCTTTTCACAGGACTTAAAAAACGCCCTAGTCAGAGGGAAGATCTGAAATCCTGATAAAGGTTTGCCTGAAATTCAAATGATCAGGCCAAGGGCTGGCCCACTTTGGTGTCCCAAAGGGCAGCTGCTAGAGGAGAGTGTAGCTGAGCTGAGAGACCCCAGTGTCTCTTGGGACTCCCTTAGGCCATTTGGGTTTGTGAGAAATACACCACTGAGTAAGACGCGTTCAATACTTTTTTCAAGAGTAGTGTCTCAATCTGAAAAACAAGCACTAGCTCTTTTCAAAACGAGAAACATGGGTTCAAACTAATTAGTTAGCGTGGGCCTCTTGGCACATCACCCAACCTTCTTAGGTCTCAATTTTCTCATCCATAAAATGGGGTTAATAATACTAACCTCTTACAGTTGTTGTGAGAATAAATGGAACAATAAACAAATTAAATACAAATCCTTGTACATGTGCCATAAAAGGACTTGACAACAAACTGCTAATGGCAGATTCCTGCTGGAGAGAGGATTGAAAGTGGTGGAGAGAGATGACAAGAACTGGCAGATTTTATTACAATGACTTTAGTACTGTTTATATCTTTTTTTTTTTTTATCCTCACCCGAGGACATTTTTCCGTTTTTTGCACAGATAGAGTGGGAGGGAGAGAGAGGAAGAGAGAGAGAGAGGGAAACATCGATGTGAAAGGGACACATCGAGTGGCTGCCACCCGCACGACCAACCAGGGCCAGGGACAAACTGCAACCCAGGTACATGCCCTTAGCGGGAACCGAACCTGGGTCTCTCCGGACCGCAGGCGGATGCTCTAACTGCTGAGCCAAACGGGCCAGGGCTGTTTATATCTTTTATATTGAAAATACATTCATACAGCCCTGGCTGGTTTGACTCCGTGGTTAGAGCATTGGCCCCCAGACCCCAGAGTCCTGGGTTGATTCCCGCTAAGAGCACGTACCTCTGTTGCAGTTTGTCCCTGGCCCTGGTTGGGGTTGTGTGGGTGGCAGCCACTCATGTGTCTCTCTCACATGGATGTTTCTCTCTCTCTCCTCCTCCCTCTCTCCCTCCTGCTCTATCTGAAGATAAATGCAAAAATGTCCTCGGGTGAGGATAAAAAAAAGAAAATACATTCGTATGTAATACAGGATTGCTTCATGGTATACCAGGATGCTAATTTTTAAAACTGAGATTTTAGTTCTAACTTAATTTTCCTTTGGGACTTCTGGTTCAAGGTGGAAGACTGGGTGCATGTGGTGTTTTTGTTTGTTTTTACACTATTATGATAAACTTGTCATGTGCCTCTCCCTCTTAACCCAAATCTCTAGACATGATATAAATCATATATTAACATAAAACCTGTAACAGCCCAGGAAAATGACACAGGATACTCTCAAGAACCAGGAATTCTCATTAACCCCTGAAAGACGGGGAGAGGACTATCAGATCAGAGGACAAAACCACAGGCCACAACATGCCCAGGAGAGTACAGCCAACATATGGGTGGGTGGGGTACAGGGAAGATGCAGATCCTGGAGCAGGAAAGCATCCAGGGACAGCTATCTGGGAGACCAGTGGCAGGGAAGCAGGAGGAGCACCCAGATGCCACCCCCCTCACCCACCTTCTCTAGTCACAGAGCCCCACAGGCTCTGGCTTCAGAGCCCCCACCCCTTTTTTTTTCCACACTGTGACTTTTATTCAATTTCTGGTTCATGGAGATGTCTATCTTATTTTTATGCACATCTGTATCTTTTTAATTTAAAATTTTTTTTTATCAAGATGTTATTTAGAGCAGAGGGATAAGCTTAAAGAATGAATTCATAGCATGAACTTGATCAAGAGTCTGAAGTGATCAGTTTTCCAGAAAAATATAAAGTCCAAATATTGGTTTGAGAAGAAAACAAAAACCAAATCACTAACCTTTAAATAAATGGCAAATAGGCAAAGTTCTCATCACAAGACCCAGCTGGTTATAAAGGCTAGCTTCTAAACCTTTACCAACAGAAAATGCCCATGTTACATAAACTGTTTCAGGGCATAGAAGCAGATGGGAAGCTACCTAATTTCATGACATTACCATAATTTTGACACTAAAACTGAATAAGGTCAGTAAAAGGAAAGAAAACAATAGGCCAATATTTTCTATGCCACAGATTCAAATGATCTTAATTGTCTGGCTTATTAATCTAGCAGTGTGTCTTTAAGAGTATATCTCAGGACCACCCACTATGCATGGTTGTATAGGATGTGCACTACACAGCTTGTTGCCATGTGAATGAGTTGTTTAGGGAACAGCTGAGCAACCTGCAACCCTATATATCAGACCAGATAGGGTTTATTTCAGGGAGTTCAGCATTAGAAAATCTATTTGTGTAATTCACTACATTAATAGACTAAGGAATAGAAAATACGTAATCTTCTTAACATATTTGAGAAAGGCATTTGTTAAAACTTAACACTATTTCTGCTTAAAGAGTTTAAAAAGATATATTCCTGAAAACTAGAAGTAAAAAGAACCAAAATTTTTCTTAACTTGAGTAAACCTATAATTAGCATACTAGTCAATGGTGAAGTGTTAAATGTATTCACATTAAATTTTAAAAATGGGCAAAAACAATGACAAAGAAGAAGAAACAGGGCCCAGCCTGTGTGGCTCAGGGGTTGAGCATCGGCCCATCCACGAGGAGGTCCACAGTTCAATTCCTGATCAGGGCACATGCCCAGGTTATGGGTCAAGTCTCCCCGGGGAGGAGGGAGCATGTAGGAGGCAGCCAGCAGATGTTCTCTCTCATCGATGTTTCTATCTCTCTTTTTCTCTCCCTCTAAAAAATCAATAAAGTAAAAAATGTTTTTTAAAAAAAGAAGAAATAGGGATAGTCAATGGATATTTAAAAAGATAATTTGCCCTGGCCGGTTTGGCTCAGCGGTTGGAGCATCGGCCTGCAGACCAGAGAGTCCCGGGTTTGGTTCCCGCTAAGGGCATGTAGCAAAAAAAAAAATGATAATTTACCTCATTAGTAATCAGGGTCATATGTAAATTGAGATGCCAATTTTTGTCCATTAGATTGGCACAAATGAAAAATAATAACATATGTTGGTGAGAGTGTGAATAGGCTTTCTCAAAAAGTATGGTGAGACTATATAGTGAAAGAACATTTTTGGAGGACAGTTTGACAATATCTATTAATGTTTTAAATGCACATATTTGTCAACCTTGCAATTCCATATCTAGATATTCTGTAGAGATATATTCACACCTGAGCACACACGTGTTGTGCACGTACATGGTTTTGCATTGTGGAGTTGTTTGCAACAGCAGAAATCAGGACCACCCTGCCAGGGATTAGATTTGTCCCCATTGCCTTTTCTCTAGCAAGAGAAGCCCCCCCTCCCCAAAAGAGAGCTTTGGAATTACAGACCTTATAACCTTATAATTCCCTAGGAAGCCTCTCTAAAAAAATCAACCCCTTTGGAGCCACCAACATCAGAGGTGGCCTCCCTGCTATTGTCTAGGGAACAGGGTGTAAGAACACTGACTGTTTTCTAAGGGTTTAAAAAGAGAAGTAGCTAGACATACTCCCCCCACTCACACAGATGGGTCCCAAGGGATGGAAAGAAAATAGTGGTGGATGCTAAAACTTGTCCTGCCCAGCCTTCCTGGGCAGATTGACACACGAGATGCAGCTTTGTCCGTGACCTGAAGGAACTGGGTGTCAGGAGCAGGTGCCCCCAGCCAAGCTCAGCACTGAGGAATTGACATTTTCCTCCCAAGAACAATGGCAGCCTGTGCTGGGTCTCCATCAGTACATTCCACATTACCTTTGTGCCCCAGGGTCATCTGTTGACCTATATGCAGTGAGAAGTCCTTATTGCTAATGAGACTCAGGTTCTCTGCCAACTTGGGTATAAAGGCACTGACCACTGCTCCCTCTTTGACACTCTAAAGGAAAGCTTCAACAAGGACTTTCTGTTAGTAGGCATGTGGGCACTGGAGCTGAAGAAAAAAGGAAAAGTGCCAAAGGATGTACCCTCAAGATTGTGAAATAGGTGCTACCAGTTTTGTAACTACTGGTCAACGAGCAAAGATATGATTATTCCTGTTTGGTATTTGAACAGCAATGGCTACCTTGTGTCCTATGAGCCAGTTAAAGATAGCAAGCCCTTAGCATGGCTCTTTATTATATGTACATTTAGGCAGTGAAAACCTGTTTACTAGCCTGGTCCCACAGTGAAACTGAAGGTGCTTGAAGCAGAGGTTTGAACCCTTTCCCCAGGGGCACTACTTGGCACAATTCAGGGGTCAGTAAAAGTAGCTTTAATGGTGTCTGCATTCCTTTCTCCTCCTCTTAGATAGAAGTTTATGGTAGCCCAGAATTGATGTCTCATGGTCATAAAATCAGACATACAATGCTTTCCTCTTGGGAACCTGCTTTGAAGTACGAGATGTTTTATTGTCCAAATCCTTCTCTTTCAACCCTCTAATGCTTGATGATTTAGATACTCTCTAAACATTGAGCATTATTGTAAAGGTGTTCTGTTGACCTTTTTATTGATCAGTTTGGAGGTTATAAGTATTTCATGCTCTCCACAGTGACTTTTAAAAACACCAGAAAAAGTTCCGTTTATCAAAGCCCTGCAGGTTTGCCTGTTTACAAACTCAGCAAATTTACAAATTGCAGTGAAGCTGTTGTCTTAATTCCACATCGATTGATCTCTGCTCCCAAAAAGAACACCTATTTCAGGCACCTCCATCTAAGTCAGTGAAAGCTGATTATCTTTAGGAGATGGAGGGAGTAGAGGCAGAAAGTAATGGAATTTGGAGAGGACAGACTTAGCCTACCTGTGTTGAGACTTTGGGGCAGTCACTTGGTGAGCTGGGTGGAAAAATGTGACCCCCCCACCCCAGAGCCCTCCTTCCCCAGAGCTCAGCAGGGAGAATAAATGTGGGTGAGCATTCAAACCAGAAATCTGACACCTCCTAACACCATGATCACTATCTGGGAGCAGCAAGAGGGCCACCCTACATGACTGAAACCACAATTGGCCAAGTGTTTTGAAACAGCAGCTCTCAATGGACTTCTCTGTACCAAGGCCAAATGTCAACTCAGCTTTCTACTGCTATGTGTACTCTCAGGCCAAAGGTCAGCTTGGGCTGCTTTCTTCTCTGACTGCTTTCTGGCTCCCATCATAAATAGGTTACTTTATCAAATGTCTGACAATTTCTTATCTACTCATACACAAGCTCAAAACGGCTTTTCCCTTAGAAGCACCTAGGCACGGTTTTCTTAGAAGCACCTAAAGTGCCTAAGTAAACTAGGGTTTTTTATTATTTTGTTTTGTTTTTCTGGCTTCCTTTTATTATTATTGTTATGACGATGATGATGATAATTATTTTAATCCTCACCCGAGATTATCTTTCCATCGACTTTCAGAGGGAGAGGGGGGGGAGAGGGGGGAGGGGAGAGAGGGGGAGGGGGACGGAGAGAGGGGGAGAGGGAGAGGGAGAGGGAGAGGGAGAGGGAGAGGGAGAGGGAGAGGGAGAGGGAGAGGGAGAGGGAGAGGGAAACATTGATGTGAGAGAGACACATCAACTGGCCGCCTCCGGCAACCCTAACCAGGGCCAGGGCCGGGGATCAAACGGCAACCAAGAAACATGCCCTTGACTGGAATTTGACCCACAACTCTCTAGTCCTCGGGCCGATGCTCTAACCGCTGAGCCAAACCGGCCTGGGCTTTCTGGCTTCCTTTAAATGTCAACCTTTAAGGCTGTATTCGCAGAAAGGGCCTTGCCAGACATGATCCAGCAATTCTACTTCTGGGTATATACACAAAAGAATTGAAACCAGGGTCTCAAAAAGATACTGTACACCAGCATTATTCACAATATAACTAAACCTTGGAAGAAACCAAGTGTCCGTTGACAGATGGATGGATAAACAAGATGGATTATTATCCAGCCTTAAAAATAAGAAAACTAACAGCCTTAAAAAGGAAGGAAACTCTGACAAATATTACAGCTTGCAAGGACAAACTTTGAGGAGATTATGCTAAGTAAAATAAGCCAGCCACAGAAAGACAAATACTGTCTGAGTCCATGTACATGAGATACTTACAGAGTAGTCAAACTCATAAAGACAGAAAGTAGATAGTAGTTACCTGCAGCAGTGGCAAGGGGGATGGGGAGTTGCTCTATGGGTCTAGTTTCAGTTTTGCAAGATGAACAGAGTTTTGGAGATGGATGGTGGTGATGGTTGCACAACAATGTGAATGTATTGAACACCACTGAACTGTACACTTAAAAATAGTTAATATGATATATTTTAGGTGATGTGTATTTTACCACAATAAAATGGGGGTGGATGGGTATAATATATATAGCCTCACCCTATTTTACATAGTTGGTAGCAATTGTAATAAAATTTCTTTTTCAATAAAATACACTATAAACATTAAATAAAACCAATAAAAACACCAGACATTAATCACCACTTCACATCAAGTCTAACTCTGTGGTGCTAAGAATCCCCTGGACTTGTTAAAAATATATAGATTCCAGCCTGGCTGGTATGGCTCAGTGGTTGAATGTCGACCCATGCACCAAGAGGTCGCTGGTTTGATTCCCGGTCAGGGCACATGCCCCCGTTGTGGGCCTCCCAGTGCCGGGCATGCAGGAGGCAGCCAATCAGTGTTCTCCCTCATCGATGTTTCTCTCTCTCCTTCTCCCTTCCTCTCTCTCTAAAAAGCAATAAAAAAAAAAAGAAAACCTCCAGCATATTTTAAAAAGTATATATAGAGAGAGATAAATTCCGGGTTTTGCCCATACCTGCTGGAATTCCACTTCAGTGGGGCTGGGCACCAGGAATCTGTCTTTTTACAGTGTTCCTGCAGAGGATTCTGACTTGTAGTTAATTCTTTTTAAAAAATTTTTCTTCTTTACTGATTTTTAGAGAGAGAGGAAGGGAGAGATATGGAAACATTGATGAGAGAGAACATCGATTGGCTGCCTCCTGCAAGCCCCCCACTGGGGATGGGGCCCACAACCTGGGAATCAAACCAGTGACCTCTTGGTACATGGGTCAATGCTCAACCACTGAGCCACACCGGCCTGGAGGCAGTCAAGTCTTTATCTTGATTATTCTAAAAGCAGAGTAGCCCTGGCCAGTTTGGCTCAACGGTTAAAGCTTTGGCCTGAGGTCCAGATAGACCCGGGTTCGGTTCCCGCTAAGGGCACGTACTTCGGTTGCAGTTTGTCCCCGGCCCGGGTTGGTCGTGCGGGTGGCAGCCACTTGATGTGTCCCTTCACGTTGATGTTTCTCTCTCTCTCCCCCTTCCTCTCCCTCCCACTCTATCTGTACAAAAAATGGAAAAATATCCTCGGGTGAGAATAAAAATAAAAAAATAAAAGCAGAGTAATAGTTTAGTAATGTCCTTAATCATCCTTTCAGGTTGATCAGCACACACTTGTCAAGCAGGTAAGACACAGAAGGCACTCTGGCAGATGCTAGGAAAACAGAGGATGAATAATATGTTAGTTATTGAGTCCTCACTATCTGTTGGGCATGTTGCTGAATGCTTACCATGGATGACATCATTTAATCCTCACAGCATTCCAGGAAGTGGATGCTACTAATGCACCCATTTTATAGATGAGAAAACCAAGGCACAGAGTGGTGAAATGACTTTTAAAAATCCTTGCAACTCATAAATCTGGCTCCAGAGCCTGCACCCTTTACTACTGCAAACCAGTTTCTGCCTAAATTGAAATGACCATAATAAGAGGTTGAATAAAACAAGTGTTAAATTGAGATACAAAGACAAGTGCTAAACCCAGGTCAGTTTGGCTCAGTGCAGCATCAGCCTGAGGCCCAAAGGGCACGGGTTTGATTACTGATCAAGGGCACATACCTGGGCTGTAGGTTGGATCCCCAACCTGGTTAGGGTCCTGTAGGAGGCAACTAGTCGATGTGTTTCTCTCCCTCTCCCTCCCTCCCTCCCTTCTACTCTAGTTTAAAAAAAAAAAAAAATCAATGGAAAAATATCCTCAGGTGAGGATTAACACAAAGACAAATGCTGGGGAGGAGCCACATCTGGGATGATGGTCTGGACTCAAGAGATTTTTTACCCTTTTGCTAAACAGCCAAAGGAGTGTGAAATTCCCCAGCAAATCCTTGAATGGAGCCACAAAGAATCAGCAAGAGTTAACCCATGTGAGGGGCAGGGTTCAGTGTTGGTTCAGAAACAGGTCTGTCTTCAAGACTCTAATCAAGGGGCAGGCCAAAACCAAAGGAAACTGTTTCCACTTTTCTAAAAACTCTTGATTTTGTAATGCGCTTGGGGCAGGAGTTGGGGCAGGCTGGGAACTTGTCACACATGACACTAAAGATTTTGGGTTTTCCTTCCACACTGTGCCTGCAATGAATTCACCTAAAGACTGTGATTTGGCCCTGGCCGGTTTGGCTCAGCGGTTAGAGCGTCGGCCTGTGGTCCGGAGAGACCCGGGTTCGGTTCCGGCTAAGGGCACGTACTTCGGTTGCAGTCTGTCCCCGGCCCTGGTTGGTCGTGCGGGTGGCAGCCACTCGATGTGTCCCTTCACGTCGATGTTTCTCTCTCTCTCTCCCTTCCTCTCTCTCCCTCCCACTCTATCTGTACAAAAAATGGAAAAATATCCTCGGGTGAGGATAAAAAAAAAAAGATAAAAAAAAAAAAAAAGAAGACTGTGATTTGGGGAAACAGAGAAAGCTGTCAGTCAATTTGGGACCAAAATAGCAAACTAAGAGGTATCTAGAACAGGAAGATAACCCTATTTTAGATGGCTAAGCAAATTTTAAAATTTTATGTATTGATTGATTATTAGAGAGAGAGGAAATGAAAGGAGGAAAGAGGAAGAAAGGGGGAGGGACACACAGAGAGAGAGAGAAACATAGATTTGTTGTTCCATTTATTTATGGATTCATTGGTTTGACTGCTGGTCAGGTCAGGGCATGTACCTAGGTTGCAGGTTTGGTTCTCTCTCTCCCCCTTCCTCTTAAAAAAAAAAAAAAAAATCAGTTCAGGATTTAAAAAACAAAGTTCTTGTGTGCTAGTTTTTCAGAGATGATGTGCAAACTTCAGCAAAGACACACTGTCATAACCCCACAGTGAGCTCACTTTTTCAAAGATGATGGGCTCTAGCCCTGGCCAGTTTGGCTCAGCGGTTAGAGCATCGGCCCGTGAACCAGAGAGGCCCAGGTTCGGTTCCTGCTAAGGGCTCATATCTCAGTTGCAATTTGTCCCCGGCCCCAGTTGGGGTCATGTGGGTGGCAACCAGTCGATGTGTCTCTCTCACTTAGATGTTTCTCTTTCTCTCTCTCTCTCTCTCTCTCCCTCCCTCCCTCTCCCCAGCTCTATCTGAAGATAAATGCAAAAATGTCCTCAGGTGAGGATAAGAAAAAAGAAAAAAGATGACGGGCCCTGTGGTTCCCAAGAAACAAACTGGTTTGAAAAGGCAGTGTAAGACACTTTCTATTTTGAAGAGATGTAAAATGTGAAATGCCGTAAAGAACTTCTCTATTCCCCCTGAATCCTAAAGATTAGCTATTTAAGGTTCCCTCCAACCTAAGAAAATATTTCAGCTTTCATCAATTTTTGGAATTTATGGTACTAGCATATTTTATATACACACACACACACACACACACACACACACACACACACATCAATATCATGAGTAACTGTCTTAACAATTTAAAATTACCAAGGTTAAATGCTAAATGTCTATAGTTAACCCAATTTAAAGGAGAAAAAAGTGTAGATTTAAGACTTGAATCTAAAAATTCTGATTGTAAATGTCTTTTTACCTCAAATTTCACAGCTATTTCAATGTATATATAACACAAGGGCTACACTGTATTTCTCTCCAAATAGGTAATTCAGATAAAATATATTTCCCAAATCTGATTTCGGTACCCTAAATCAATGCTTTTATGGTATATACAAATTAAAAAAATTTTTTTTCTTTATTGATTTTAGAGAGAGAGGAAGGGAGAAGGAGAGAGACATAGAAACATCGATGAGAGAGAACATCATGTGCCCTGACCAGGAATTGAACCAGTGACCTCTTGGTGCATGGGTCGATGCTCAGCCACTGAGCCACACCGGCCAGGTGGTATATACAAATTTGAAGCATAAAATTATCCTCACCTTTTCTCCCCAATAAACCAAACAAAAAATAAAAACAAGGCAGTCCCCCTTGGAAACATTTCACAGGCTAAAAGAGGCAACAAGAAAATAGGTCCCGGAGAAGGCTGATTTGGGGTTTATTCAATGACTGTGATGGCAAAGATAGCTGGGGGTCCTCCAAGGATTCCTGCCCCAGCCCTCTTCCCAGAGTAGGGCTCTTGCCAGGGTGCAGGTACTGAGACAGGGGCTACACTTGTCAGGACCCCTGTATCTAAGAGGGGACATGTGCCTCGTCTCTGCCAATGGAATGACGGGAAGAAATGGGTATCACTTCTGGGCTATGATAGTTAAGAAGTACGTGTGTCTTCATTCTCTTGTTCCCCTAGTGCTCTCTGAAAGCTAGAGGAGGGCAGATCCACAAGAGTGCAGGAGCCTGGATTCTGAGTGACCATGGGAAGCACACCTGCCCATCAGGAACACTTACATTTATTTCACTGTTACGTGAACAGAAAGAAAGTTAGCCTAAGCCACTGATACACTGCAGTTGATTTGTTATAGTAGGTAGCACTACTCTAATTGTTATATTCCAAGGGGCTGAGATTGGAGGCTAGAGGAGGGATTAAATACTTATTAGTAGAGTTAAAAGGCACACTACAAAAGAAATACTTTTTTTCCTTCTATGGAAAACTCTTTAACACAGGGATCATGATTTCAAATGCCTAAAACATTCGGCAGGTAGTGTAATCCTAGTACCTATTAACAGCTAAGAAACACTTAGCATGTGACAGGCATTGTCCTAAACATTTATACTAACTCAGTTCTCACAAATTTGTGATACAAACCATGTATCATCCCCATTTTACAGATGAGGAAACTGGGGCCCTCAGGGGGTAAGTAATTTGCCTAAGGGCTCACTGCTAGTAAGTGGCAGAGGCAGGCTGCAAGGCCAGGCAGCTCAGCTCCAGAGTCTTGCTCTGTTCATTACACTATACCCACACCTCTCACAATGTGAACAGATAAAGGGGCCTGACAAAGGCTGAAGCAATTAGGGAATCATGTCCAGCCTGAAGGGGTCAGCTATTGGGCCTGATGATTTCCACATGTATTGTAAATCGTCTCACCTTTTAAGAAAAGCCAGAAATCAGATTTTATGTAACATGTCCCGATTTTAAATTGTTTTAATTTTGTTTTAACCCTCTGCAGCCCAAATGAAGCACGTCAACAGACTGCATATAGGCTGGGGCTGGCCACCTGCCACCTCTGCTCCCAGGGCAGCTGTCTCCAAGAGCTACACTGTCTTCTGCTTGTCCAAAGGCCCTGGGGAATTCTGGGTCTGGTAGCCAGAAGGAGAGTCAACTCTGCAAACAACAGCTCCTTCAAGCCCTCTGATATGAATAATTAATTTCTGTTTTCTCACTGCCAGCCCACAAAGGTTACTAGCATTCAGGAAGCAACACTGTGCCCTTCTGAGACAAAGAAGACAGGCGTGGGGTATCCTGGGGGTGCTCAGGGAGCCCCACAATGAAGTCCAGCATGGTGGCCTGTGCTCAAAGGGAGCCTGTGGATACCAGTGCGGGCGTGTGTGTGTGCCCTCTGCCTGGCTGCTTTGGTGGGGCCATCAGAGAGTCTGGTCCGCAAGGCTCATTAGAGACATGACACTCTTTGGCTTTGCTGCTCTCAGCAGGAGAGGGGTCTGAATTCCTCAAGACGCTTTAAAATAAAACAAAAAGGCGCAATTATGCAGCCAAACCAAAGCAAGGCAGCTGCATACAAAGCGAGGCTTTCTCGGTAATAGGACCACAACCTCAGCTAGACAGTGCTGAGGCCTCACCTTCCTTCCCAGCTGCAGCTGTGAGGCATTCGTAATTGGATGCTCCACTGCTCAGCTCTTGGATTATTCAAACTGCAGGATTTCCTGAAGCCTCAGGTTTCAATTAAGGATATGACCAGGCAACATGATGAATAAGATACCATTTTTCACCTTTACCATCTATCTCAGCAATAGACATGGCCAAACCAGTAATGACTATGATGATAATAGTAATAAAATTAACCAATACACACTGTTTACTGTGTGTCAGCTGCTAAGTGTTTTATATATTGAGTAATTTTATCCTCATACCAATTTAATTAGGTATTGTTATCATATTATTATCACCCTCAGTCTACAGATATGGAAACTGAGGCACAAAAAATTTAAGTTAGCTCAGGAAGTGAAGTAGCAGAGCTGGGATTCAAACCCAGGCATGCTCTTGACCACCATACCAGTGACTGTTCACATTTACACAGAGTTTACTGTATGCCAGACCCTGTGCTACATATTTTCCAAAAGATTATTCCATTTAATCTTTTTTTTCACTATTAACTAAAATCCATGCTTTATTCAGATTTTCTTAGGTTTTTTTTGTTTGTTTTTTTATCCTCACCAGAGGACATTTTTCCATTTTTTGTTCAGATAGAGTGGAAGGGAGAGAGAGGAAGAGAGAGGCAGAGAAAGAAACATCGACATGAAAGGGACACATTGAGAGGCTGCCACCCGCATGACCAACCAGATCCGAGGACAAACTGCAACCAAGGTACACACCCTTAGTGGAAACCGAACCTGGGTCTCTCTGGACCACAGGCCAACACTCTAACCGCTGAGCCAAACCGGCCAGGGCAGATTTTCTTAGTTTTTTAAAAAAAATTAATTAATTTGCCCTGGCCGGTTTGGCTCAGCGGTTAGAGCGTCAGCCTGCGGTCCGGGGAGACCCGGGTTCGGTTCCCGCTAGGGGCACATACTTCGGTTGCAGTTTGTCCCCGGCCCTGGTTGGTCGTGCAGGTGGCAGCCACTCGATGTGTCCCTTCACGTCGATGTTTCTCACTCTCTCTCCCTTCCTCTCTCTCCCTCCCACTCTATCTGTACAAAAAATGGAAAAATGTCCTCGGGTGAGGATAAAAAAAAAAAATTAATTAATTAATTAATTTTTGTTACAGATATTTTTCCTTTTTCCCCCCAAACACCCTCCTCCCTATCCCGCCCCCCACCCTCACCTTGAAAGCATTGTTGTCTATGTCCGTTGGTTATGCATACATGCATATTGATCTTTTTAAAATATATATTTTTATTGATTTTTAGAGAGAGAGGAAGGGAGAGAGAGAGAAAGCCAACGATGCCATATCACAACACCGATTGGCTGCCCCCACTTGCTTCCCACTGGGGATCAAGCCTGCAATCTGGGCATGTGCCACAACCAGGAATCAAACCAGCAACTTCACATTGCACGGGATGATGCCCGACCAACTGAGCTACACCGGGCAGGGCGGTTTCCATGGTATCCTTTTCACTATGTTAGTGATTTCATAATTTTGCACCTGGAACAATGGACCATGCTGTAATGGCTTGTCAAGTCCCTTTGCATAAACATCAAGATTGGTAATGTACATCTGGTTTCATTTGGAGGGGTGTCTTATTTTTGGTTGCCATGAGTGGTTGTTTAGTGGGATATGCCTATGTGACCAGCCCCCTTAAGAGTCTCAAACAGACTTCTCTGAGGAAAGATATTCCACATAAGTCTTGGTAGTTTGCTATCAGAGAGCGCGCACTCCTACAAGGCCACAGACAAGGAAGGACACCAAAAGCCTATGCTGGATCTCTCTGGAGTGTGTTGATACATGTATTTTTCTTGCTGCTTTTGCTCTGTTATTTAATGTAAAAAAAAAAATCTTAATCATGAGTATAATCTGCTATTGAGTCTTGTAAACCCTTCTAACAATCACCAAATGAAGCAACGACGAAGCAATCTAGCCATTTCTAACATTATTTTTTACATTTTTTGAAATCTACCCTTTCATATACACATACAAACATGGTTACCACTTGGCTTTAGTGGGAAGTTTTGAAGAAAACACTTTGATTTCTTAGGCTCAGAAGAGCCCTTCTTCTGTATGAATATAAGTCTAGAATTTGTATCAGTCAGGATAAACTAGATAATGCTGCAGTAATAAACAGCACCAAACATTTCAGTGGCTTAAAATAACAGTGGTTTATTTTCACTCTTCTGAACCTAGTACATGTCCATTGAGGACTGATTAGGAGCTCTGCTCTGTTTTTACCTCTCTCTAGGACCCAGGCTGACAGAGCAGTCACCATCTGGAACACTGTGCATTGCAATAGCAAAGGGAAAAGAGAACTCTGAAGGGTCTCATAGTAGCATTAAATACTCTGGTCCAGAAGTTGCACACATCACTTCCATTCAGACTTATTAAATAGAACTAGGCAAATAGTCCTACCCAATTTCAAGGTAACTAGTAATCTAATCCTACTCACCATCTTCCCGGAAAGCAAGAGGGAACTAACATATTTAGTTTGCAATCCTAATAAATAGCACAGGTCTCCATTAGTTGGGGAGAGCCTAGTTGGCCAGGTTTAAGGTATCAGCCTTTTTCTGCACTGCCCACTTTTAAGAAACAACATACTCCCATCAGGAAGAGGGGCACACAATGGCCAATTCTCAACTGGTGGGCTGGCGGGCATGGCAGTAAGCTGGAAGGGCACACATCCACATCACCTTAAGACATGTGAAGTTTGAAAACTTCTGCAGCAATTCAAAGGCTTCAGGAAAATCCATCCCAGCTCTAGAATATGTCTTATCAATTGGTCCTACCGGTCCAAAAACATAGAATTCGGAGGAAGAGATGAAGATAAAGGCAAAGAGAAAGAGGAGGAGAAAAAGAAAAAGGTCTTTAAATGCTTAGAGACCCCAACAGTCTGCTCAAGCATTCTAATCTCATTAAATTCTTACTTGAAAATATACAATAATTCTTTTATTTGTTCAGTAAATACAATATGCCAGCATTATGCTAGGGCCAGGATGCTAGAATTAAAAGAAGTGGTCTCTTTCTTTTCTTTTTTCTTTTCTTTTTTAGAGAGAGAGGAAAGGAGAGGGAGAAAGAGCTAGAAACATCAGTGAGAGAGAGCATCGATTGGCCGCCTCCTGCATGCCCTCCACTGGGGACTTGGCCCACAACTTGGGCATGTGTCCTGACCAGGAATTGAACCGGTGACTTCATGGTGCATGGGTCAATGCTCAACCACTGAGCCACACCAGCTGGGCGAAGTGGTCCCCTTTTAACACACACACTTTAAGAGCTTGGAATCCAGTAGTGAGTAACAAAGAAGCAAACCATTTTAAACTATTTTCTGCCCTGGCCAGTTTGGCTCAGCGGTTAGAGAGCATCGGCCCACGGACCAGAGAGTCCCGGGTTCGGTTCCCGCTAAGGGCATGTACCTCAGTTGCAGTTCGTCCCAGGTCCCTGTTGGAGTCGTGTGGGTGGCAGCCAGTCAATGTGTCTCTCTCATGTCGATGTTTCTCTCTCTCCCTTCCTCTCTCTCTCCCTCCTGCTCTATCTGAAGATAAATGCAAAAAATGTCCTTGAGTGAGGATAAAAAAAAAACCACACACAACTATTTTCTAATTGCTCAAATGAGTGAATGTACAAAGTTCAGGGAAGAATTGTGGGGCCCATTTTCCAAAAGCCATTCACAATGCCCTTTGCCCTTAACATTCTTTTTTGACATTTTTCCATTTTTTGTTCAGATAGAGTGGGAAGAAGAGAGAGGAAGAGACAGAGAGAAACATTGATGTGAAAGGGACACACTGAGTGGCCGCCTCCCACAGGGTCCAACCAGGGCCAGGGACAAACTGTAACCGAGGCACGCACCCTTAGCGGGAACCAAACCCAGATCTCTCTATACTGCAGGCTGATGCTCTAACCGCTGACCCAAACCAGCCAGGGCCACCCTTAACATTCTTTACACCAGAGGCTGAAGAGCTAAAATTTCTGATTCGACAGCCCTCCAGGCAGCTAATGGCCATGTGACCCGTGTTGGCCAATAGCATGGAAATAGCAGTTGCTAGGTAGGGCTTAGGAGAAAAGCTTTTTAAAGGGACAGACAACCAGTATGATCATTTCAGGATAATCTGAGGAGATGTAGGGGCCAGAGCAATCACTTTGTCTTTAATTCAGAGGATAACGGGGGCTAGAGGAGAAAGGTTAGAGGCAGAACAATTGGTTATTGCAGTGGTTTATATTAGAAACATGAAATGGATGTCTAAATACTCATGAACATTTATTGAGCACTTTCTATACCCCAGGCACTGTGACATTCTGGGGCTACAAAGACAAAAAAGACACAGGTCAGTACAAGGGCCCCTCTCACCATACCAACCATAACCCCATGGCAGAAATGAGGGGTGCTCGTGGAACCTCAAGTTTGGGATGTTCTGCCCCGTGACCCAAGTCCAGAAAACACAAATGGTAAAATGGTTCCAGAGAAGTTAAGGCCAACACCATTTTGCAGCAATTCAAAGGCATTGCCATGATGGGAAAGCAAATGAAGAAGTGGATGGCCCTTTTATGCACATACCTCACTCAAAGAAGCCCTGACGTTTCCCTAGATCCGGTCTAGTAATTTTAAATCACTGGCCCTGACCAGCGTGGCCCAGTGATTAGGGCATCGGCCTGTGCACTGAAGGGTCGCAGGTTCAATTCCCAGTCAAGGGCTTGTACTTAGGTTGCAGGTTTGATCCCTGGTATTGGTTGGGGTGCATACAGAAGGCAACCAGTCGATGTCTCTCTCTCTCTCCCTCTCTCTCTCCCCGCCCCCTTCCCTTCCACTCTCTAAAAATAAAAAATCAATGGAAAAAATATCCTTGGGTAAGCATTAACGATGACAAAAATCTGCATGTTGCAAATTAGAAAAGGAAATGACATGGTTGTAGGAGAAGCCTAGACTCAAAAACAGCCCCCCA
Organism: Molossus molossus; assembly: GCF_014108415.1. Lineage (NCBI taxonomy): Eukaryota > Metazoa > Chordata > Mammalia > Chiroptera > Molossidae > Molossus > Molossus molossus. Next base: position 41,197,971 of record NW_023425354.1, on the reverse strand, counting down.
CCCCCAATAAAAATGGTCTGGAATTAGAGTGGTGATGGTCGTACAACTTTGTGAATATACTAAAAACCATGATTAGCCTGGCTGGCATAGCTCACTGGTTGAACATTGACCCATGCACCAAGAGGTCCCAGTTCAAGTCCTGGTCAGGGAACATGCCCAGGTTGTGGGCCCAATCCCCAGTGGGGGGCATGCAGGAGGTGGCCAATCAATGTTCTCTCTCATCGATATTTCTATTTCTCTCTCCCTCTCCCTTCTGTTCTCTCTAAAAATCAATAAAGAAAAAAAAAAACTAAAAAAAAAAAAATCCATGACCACACTTAAAAAGGGTGAGTTTTATCATGTGAATTATCTCTCAATAAAATTAATTTTTATATTTTATTAAATACGTTTTTATTGATATTTTTAGAGAGAGAGGAAGGGAGAGAGAGAGAGAAAAACATTGATGTGAGAGAGAAACATTTATCAGCTGCCTCCTGCACACCCCCTACAGCGGATCGAGCCTGGAACCCAGGCATGTGCCCTGACTGGGAATCGAACCTCTCAGTCCGTGGGACAATACTCAATCCACTGAGCCACACTAGCCGGGCTTAACTAATAAATTTTTTAAATAGGAAGAGAAAAAGAACCCCACTACTTAGCTCCAAGCAAACTTAGGCTTGTTAGTTAACTGGTCAGAGCCTTAGTTTCCTCACCTGCAAAATAACAATAGTAGTACTTCACCGTCAGAACAGAACAACAGACTGTTCTGAATATTAAAGGTGATCATGTAGGTTAAACACTTAACATAGTACCTTGCTAAATATATTCTTGTTCCTTTCCTCCTAAGTGCCAATAAAAATGTTAAAACAATCATTTTCTCAGTAGCTTCAAGGTGTGACACAAATCCTAGGCAACCTCAGCCAGTCTCATCTCAGGCAGACTAAAGCCAGGATCAGATGGGAAGACAGAAATGTACACGGAAGGTGACGCTCACTGCAGAGAGACTGCAGATGTACTCTGCAGCTTCGCAGTGCAGAAATAACAAGAGAGGTTCACGTGGTGCAAACACAGCTACAGAGCAGCACTGGTAAAGAAAGCCAGGTGGGCACAGAGATGTCAGCTTATAAATCTAGTTTAGTATACAAACAGGGTCCAGTTTCCAAAACAGCCAAATCTACTCCCAACACCTGGACAAGTCTATGTGGCTACAAGGCAGCCCTGGTATTTAGAGATACCCCCTGTCCCACTCTCCCTGCTATGGTTCCTCAAAACCAGAATGAACCAGAAATAAACCTTACACAACCAGAATTGTCTAGCACAGTACCAAGAGAGGGAATTTATAGTGTCAATGACCTTCTCATTTGTGTCTACTCCAAAATCAACCGGTACTTATCAAGTGCCTGACAGGTGTCCAGCCCTGTGAAAGATACTGTTGTGAGGGAGAAAAAGCAGCATAAGCCATGATCCTCACCCTCAAGGAGCCAGCTAACCTCTTAGTTTGAGAGCAACACTCCACAGCAAATATATAAAGAGCATTGTGCATTGCACAGAGCAGTGGTTCAGTCATTTGTTCATCGGGTCAATGAACTAATAGATGGCACAATAATAAGACAATTGAGAGAGTGTGAGGTTCACTCTAAGAACCACAAGATGGGTAGGAGTAGCTGGAAAAGGCTTGTGCCAGAGGCTGCTAGTTGCCTACTCAATATCAATTCTTCCATTTTTCCTTGTAACAGAGTCTCTATTTTACATGAGGTGGCCATATGCCTAGATAAAATACTACATTTCCCAGCCTCCTTATAGCTAGAGGTGGCTAATGAAATCTAAACAGAAACTGTTGAGACAGACTTCCAGGAAAGTGCCTTACAGGGGAGACCAACAGCTGCCACTCACTCCCTTTCTTCTAATTCTTGTCTGAAACATGAATGTGATGACTGGCTTTCCAGCAGCTATTTTGGACCACGAAGCAACTTTGAGACAGAAACGCAGAAAGGCAAAAGAAGCCTGAATTCCTGATAATGGTGGAGTCACTGTACTCTTTCTGGACTGCTTACTTCTGGAATTCTTTTATATGAAGGATAAATAAACATCTATCCTGTTTAAGCCACTTTTTGGGGGGTTTTATCTGATATAGCAAACCGGTATCTTAACCAATACAAGGTTCCATAAAAAAAAGCTAGGCATTAAAGAAAAAGTTGGCTTTGGCCCTGGCTGGTTTGGCTCAGCGGTTAGAGCATTGGCCCATGGACCAGAGAGTCCCAGGTTTGGTTCCCGCTAAGGGTATGTACCTTGGTTGCAGTTTGTCCCCGGTCCCGGCTGGGGTCGGGTGGGTGGCAACCAGTCGATGTGTCTCTCTCACATCGATGTTTCTCTCTCTCTCTTCCTCCCTTTTCTCCTTCCAACTCTATCTGAAAATAAATGCAAAAATGTCCTTGGGTGAGGATTAAAAAAATAAATTAAAAAGTTGGCTTTGTGACTGGGCAAATGGAAATGGGAGGGCATCTCAAATGCCAGAAAGAGCACAGGAAAAAACACTGGCAGGAATGAGCACTGGCTGAAAGCAAGTGGGTAGAGAACAGGAAATAAGAAACCAGATAATGGTTTTGAAGATGTTGGGGGAGACAGGGTTTGATTGGGGAAGGAACAGGGACCACAAAGGAGCTGAAGGAAGGTGAGAAAGAGGCAAAGAGGCTTGGGGAACTTCATTACATGAAGAGATATGAATATGAGCTGTGTCTTGGTTCAGCCAAACTGCAAGTTCCTATACTTAGAACGGTAACAACACCACCATCTAAGACTCATTAAAACACTTATGTGCCCACCATGTGCTATGCACTTTAAATGATTTCACTGATGCTTCACAACCAGTCTATGACATAGTCCTATCATTATCATCCCTACTTGGCCGACAAGGAACCTGGGGACTAGACAGAGTCAGTAACTTGTCCAATGTAAGCCCCATAATCCTGCCAGCTGGGGAACATCAAACCCAATGTTCAGATGCAGAGAGAGTTCATACCATTATTTCAAAGCCAGGAAAATGTATGAAGATTCTGACTTTAAAACATAAAGATCCAGAGTCAAATATAGAGCCAATTGCTTTGTGAATAGTCTCTTAATAAGAAAAACAGACTAGAGGAGTAGAAAAGTTTTTCAAGCTTGGTTGTAGAAGAGGAAGAAATTGTTCCTCTCACCCACACTCTCCGGCTGACTAGTCAAGTGTTCATGAGATGTGTAGATGGTGCTAAGGTGGTGGTGATGAGAAGAAGAGGGAGGCCAACACCAAAGAACCAAGTAAACAGTGATGCAATAGCAACTCCAGTTATAAATGAATCACAGCCAGCCGTTAGCTTGTGTGTCTCAAATCATTTTTAATGTTTCTCCACGACAGGGAATGAAAAAAAAAAAAAGATTCTATCACAGCTAAGGCTGAAGATTCAATACTTTGAGTTAAGTTATTCAAACATATCCACCAAACACAAGGACTTTTTTCTGGAACAAAAAAATCTCATTAGTCACTAACGGGAAGGGAAAAAAAACCCACTAGGTTACAAATGAACTAGATAACACGACTACCTAGCAGGAAAATGCATTTCCCATGAAGATTAAAAATAAAGTCTTCAGCCCTGGCCGGTTTGGCTCAGTGGTTAGAGTGTCGGCCTGCGGTCCACAGAGACCCGGGTTCGGTTCCCACTAAGGGTATGTACCTCGGCTGCAGTTTGTCCCTGGCCCTGGTTGGGTTGTGCAGGTGGTGGCCACTCGATGTGTCCCTTTCACGTCGATGTTTCTCTCTCTCTCTCTCCCTCCCATTCTATCTGAATAAAAAATGGAAAAATGTCTTCGGGTGAGGATAAAATAAATAAATAAATAAAGTCTTCATTGGCAGCTTGGCAGAATCCACATTGAGAAATCTGGAATTCTACAGCTGGCCCAGGACAGCGTTACATGCTAGAAGTTAAAGAGTTTCAGCTTTGTAAGACTGACCCAAGTTCAAATCCTGACTCCATTACAAGCTGTTTGATTCTGGGGACATTTCTTTACCTCTCCAACCCTCAACACCTTCACTTATAAAATGGGACTAATAATTTCCACCAGCTGATATGGCTGTAAGGCTAGATGAGATGGTCTGCTGCTCCTGACTCATACAGGACTCACATCTTTAGTGTTCTCTGCTTAAAATTCCACGAAAGAAAGGGCCATAGGATACAATGGGAAAAGCCTAGATCTGGCTGGGAGGCCCTTCCTGAAGGGTCATGAGCATGTGACCTTGGGGTTATGTTTAGTGCTCTAGGGTCCTCATCTGTGTAGAAAGAGGCAGGATTAGATCAACTCTAAGATCTCTTCTTGTTCTAGGCTCTTGAATGTTGCTGAGTTTGTAAATAACAGTCCTTAGCAGCTCAATTCAGGATCTGACAAGTTATATGCTGGGAAGTTGTTTCTTTACATAAAAACCTATGATTTCTACCTCAGGAGCCAAAGAACCAGTGAGAACCTTAAAGGCAGGTCACCAACTTTTGAAGTCTCAGCCCTTAACACGGAAGTATGAAGTAAAACCTCAATAAATATTTGTTGAGTGCTTTGGATGGATGGATGGACGGACGGACGGATAGACGGATGGATGGATGAATTTCAAGGGCCAGCAAAAATAGAAACTGCTCCTCCTCCACTGAGCAAAGTTTAATGCAAGGCGAAAATGCTACCAACTTAAAATATTAGTGACATTTACTTTGACAGCTGAACTAAAACCAAAATATCAGATGAATAGTTACTACCAGTCATTCAAAAGGTTGCCCAACTCTGAAAGCCACCTTTGGGCTTTGGTAGAAGAGTGCACTTTGGTTCACGAAGGGTGCACATGTGGCACAGGGGGTGCCACAGGCTGCTGGAGGAATGCATAAACCCGAAGGACATGTCATTCAACCTCTATGGCAGAGGTGGCCCAGAAGCATGTCATTATGAAAGGTAAAACACCAGAGCCTCCTCAGTTGTGGCTGCCCAAGAGTGCCCAGCTGAGGAGGGGAAGTCTAAAATCCAACAGGTGGTCTGTTTACCTGTGAGGCCAAACCCACCCTGGAGCCCCACAGGTGGGCAGCAGCCCTGATGGCTGACCTCAGCAGCAGATAGAATGGTCTTCTAGCGACTTCAGTGATAAAGAAAATAATAATAATGCATACACACATATACACTACACACATATGCACCTAATGGGCTCTATGTGCCCTGGCCGGTTTGGCTCGGCGGTGGAGCGTCGGCCTGCGGTCCAGGGAGGCTTGTGTTTGGTTCCCGCTAGGGACGTGTGCCTCGGTTGCAGTTTGTCCCTGGCCCTGGTTGAGTCGTGAGGGTGTCAACCACTTAATGTGTCCCTTTCGTGTCGATGTTTCTCTTTCTCTCTCTCTCTCTTTCTCTCTCTCTCTCTTTATTCTATCTGAACAAAAAATGGGGAAAAAAAAAAAATGAGCTCTATGTGTCAGATGCTTTGCTTAACTTTTTATATATGTTATTGTATTTAATCTTAACTATCCCAAGAGGTAGGTGCTATTATTTGAAGGCACAGGCTCAGGAGTCAGACGGCCTGGGTTCAAATCCTAAGTCCCACTTATAAGCTGGATGCCCTTGGGCAGGGTTACTGAAGCTCTCTGGGCTTCAAGATTCTCATATGTAAAATGGAAATAATCACAGTGCCCATCTCATAGAGCTGCTGTGTGGTATACATGAGTTAATATGTGTAAAATGCTTAAATCAGGAGCTGGCACCAAGTAAGCCCTTAGTAAGTGTTGGATTGAAAAAGTCAGTGGCTTGCCCATTGTCTCACCCCTGGTGAGGGGCAGAACCAGGGCACAGACACAGGTATGACTTCACAGCACACATGACCCAACACAGCTGATTCTAGCTGTGCAGCCCCCATACCTCACCCCATCCACACCACCGCCCTCATGGCAATGTGGCCTAGTCTTTCTTGGTACCAACAAGGTACCAAAAGAAAGACACTAAAAAGGGGGGCGGGCATTCTAACTCATTTGAATTCTGATTTGGCTACTATGTGCAGAAAAAAACAAATGTGTCTTGGTATGGGGATCTGCCCCTCACCGAAGAGAAAACAGCCCTTTTCCAGGATGAGGAGCACCTCAGCCTCCGGGCCTTTTTACAAGAGGTCTCTTGTGCTCTCTCTCCTTGAGACCCTGAGAGGAAGGCAAAGCTTGAATTGCCCAATAAACCTGACCTTCAGTTAAGGATCTCTGAATACAGAAAATGGGCATGATTGCTGGTGGAGAGGGAGAAACAACACAAGGGCCAAACCAGCAAGAGAGTCTCATGAGCTAAGATGACCACTCTGTCCCGGGTCCTGCCCTGCTGCCTGGAAGGTACTAGGAAGAGCCAGCACTTTGCTAGAAAAAACACATGCAACATAGCAAGCCAAACCATCTGTGATTCAGGGTGATCTGGAAGTGGGACGCGTTAACTCAAAGAAAACAACCTGTGGTCGTGGTCAGTGAACACTACTGGTAAATTTGCTATATGCCAGGACCTGTTCAAAGCCCTTTAGAAATATTAATATTCCACTTATTCCTCAAGTCAATGGTATGACATAAGCAGTGTTTATTGGCTTCATTTTACAGATGAGGAACCTGAGACAGAAAATTCAAGTAACTTCTCCCAAGGTCACACAAGCAGTCTAGCTTCAGAGCCCATGGTCTTTATCAGAGTTTTCAAAGCTTTTTGTCCAACCTACACCAAAAAATACATTCTACATCAGGACCCAGTATACACATTTATACATTATTGAAACAAAGTTTTTATTATTATTATTATTTTTGGTAAGTGCCCTAGCAGGAACCGACTCTCTGGTCCACAGGCTGATGCTCCAACCGCTGAGCCAAACCAGCCAGGGCTAAAACAAAGTTTTTAAACAATACTCACCATTACCATGTGCAATGCACACTGATGTTTTCTTTTCTATTCTGTCCCATGAAAAAATATATATATCATTCAACAAATATGAATGGAACACTTAACGTGTTAGATACCAGTCTAGGCTTTGGGGCAATGTCAATGAATAAGGGAGATAAAAACCCTTGCCCTCTTGGAGCTTGCATTTTACTGGAGAGAAAGACGAATAAGATCCTCATGCAAAACTGTAGCATCCGAGGTGGTAATCTAGTGAGCAAGGTGGAGAAAAATAAAGCAGGGATGGCCAAGGGTGACCAAGGAAGGCCTGGCAATGCTTTCATTCCTCACCACATGATTTCAGTGGGCTGTCGCCACCAGCGTGCAAACCCCTGCCCTTAATCCCTCCACTCTATGCTCTCATATGCCTGAAGTCTCTCCTAGATTGTGTGCCAGCGAGCGACATGTATGCAACCTTTGTACATAAGTATATAAGTGTATGGATGTGTGTGCACACATGTATGAATGTGCATGTCCACCCCATTCACTTCCTCATTAGGGAGGTTTTGGAGACAGGAGGCAGGGCCCCCACATGCAGCTTGTGCAGGGGTTCCCTGCAAAGCTTGCCTTGCAGAAAGGTCCTGGAATGAGGCCTGAACTACAGCCCAGGCACCCATAGCCAAAGCCATGAGTGCCAGGCATGTGCCCTGGCTAGAGTCTTCAGTCCAGAGGAAGGAGAATCTTTCTTATCACTGATCCACCCAGAGGAGACACCTTTAGTAACAGCAGACCAGAGGGAACACTAGTTCCTAATCTGCATCAAGGTAACCCTTAAGAAAAGAAGAGACAGCTTGCAGAAACAAAAGTCACTCCCTGGGGAAAACCCAGTGCACTGGGCACACCTGGCAGGGTGACTGATGCGAGTCTGAGGGGAGATGGGACTGGAGCCAGCTCTGAAGCAGCGCTGGACCACTTGGATAGCCTCCACTGAAGGCATTTGAAACTTGGCACTAGAGTGCAATCTACAGACCCTTCCTTTAAATTAAAGGGGCACATAAAAAAATGTTACTAGCCGGGACAGCAAAAGCACGACCTATGGGAAAAGCAGCCAATCTCTGCTAATGAATAAGTGTAATTGATCACAACAGATGACTTGATGGACCTTCCAAATGTGCTTTTAGCAAAGTAGGCAGTTTTTCATTCAAATGCAAACTTGCCCAGATTAGATCTAATAATGGAAATTTTGGAACAATCCCAGCATCGATGATATATATTTTTTCTTCCTCCACTTAGCAGAAAGGCAACTGAAGTTCCTGATCACAGCTTGAGCCAGGCAGACACCAATTTATACTTTCCCTATGCCTGAGGAGACCCTGACAGTCCCAGGGGTAGCAAAAAAACAGTCACAGGCCACTCAGAATCCCCGTCCTTTCCTCCTCTCCGACCTATGAGGAGCTGTGTGGCTGGGAGACATTTATTCAACAAATATTTTTGAGCACTTACTATGTATGTGCAAGGCACCATTCTCACCATCACAAGTGATTGCAAAATGGCTAAGACCATTCTGTCCTCAAAAGAGAGCGCAGATGTGAAGGGAAACAACAAATGACAGGAGGGCCAAGTGGAGGTATCAGCTCCTTCCAACCAAGCACTTAATCTTTCTGAGCTTTAGTTTCCTCCTTTATCAAATGAAGACACTGCACTAGACATGCTCTCTGGGCACTAAGCCAGCTTGAAGACTATGATGCTAAGCCCTTCCCTTCCCACTCAGGCTCCCAGGGTCCTAGTAAGATGACAGATCAAGTGCAGCCTTCTAGGAAGGGGGACAGTCAGCAAAGGCAGGGGACAGTACCTTTCCCAGAGTGACAGCCTATTTCAATTTGGCCCTAACACAGAAACAGGCCGGAGAAGATGAGAGATAATTTCAGAAAATTAAGTGGAAGATTTGGACTTCCACATCAAGGAATCTGGGGGAAACGAGAGTCACTGGAGTTTGTTCAGAGGATACTACTATCCGTGTGCTGCAAAGGAATCTGGCTAACCTGTGGAGGATGAGTTGGAAGGGGTGAGAATGGATGATGTTGCAATAGTCAGAGCAGAAGAGCTGAGGCCTAAGTGACAGATTCCTCCCATGGTCTGGCCAAGCACAACATTCCATCACCCCCTGCCCTCGCCATAATGCTTATTTTCATGAACCCAAGCCGAAATCACTTTGCACTACGTGGTGTTTTGTTTTGAGTTCCACAAGTGACTTTAAGGTAAACAGGTCAATCTTACCTCCCTTCTTCCCGGGGCCTGAGGTTAAGCAGGATCAACAAGATGTGCCTGGGATGGGGTGCAGGAGGTGATCAGCAGCCCCCCGGGGGTGCGCGGAGCGGGGATCTAGAGAGGGTGTGCCTACCTGCAGAAGAGCCGTCTTCGTGATCCGAGCTGTTGCGGCTGCAGTCACTGCCCCTCTCCGGCGAGCTGTGGCTGGGCGAGTCCCGCTCGGGCACCCGCAGGAACCTCTTGCGCCGCCACGGAGGAAGGTGCTCTCGGGCCCCGCGCCGGGGGACCTCATCTGCAGCTACGGGCGAGCCCCGCCCGTCCTTGGCCTCCGACTCCAGCTGCTCCAGGTCGCGGCTCCGGCGCTGCTGCCGCCGGGCCCCGGGGATCAGGTGCATCCAGCGATGGGGGCTGCTCGCCCGTGACGGCTTTTCGGCCTCATCGCGGGTCCCGAGCCGGCAGGGGCCCACAAGCAAGTGGCCTAGGACGAATTTCTCGTTCAAATCCACCATCTCGAAGTCGTGGTCACTGCTGTCGCCCCCATCGTCCGCGCCCGAGGCGTCCGGCTCGCCCTCCTCTGAGCCCCGCCCCGCCCGAGTCCCCGAGGACAGCTCCTCTCCCGGGGCTCTGGGAACTGCTCCATCGTGGCCGGGGGGCGCACAGTTCTCCCGGGGCCTGAAGAGGAGGCGAGGCTGCAGCAGCTGCTGGTGGATGGCGGCGGTCAAGCTGCGCACCGTACTCCCGGCCCCCGCCGCCACAGGCCAGGTGGGAAGGTCCAGGCACACGTACGGAGGAGTCTCGGCCTTGGCGGCCACCTCTGGGTCAGGGCGTGCGGGTCCCAGCGGGTCTCCGCCGCCGCCCGCGGCGCCCTCCTCCTCGCGCGGCGACGGCGCCCGCTCTGGCCCGGCCGGCGCCGGCGCCCCCGCCGAAGCTCCCCCGCTGCCGCCGTCTCCGCCCCCCGGGCGCCCGCAGCCCAGGTCCCGCTTCTCCCCGGCCAGGGCCGACTGCAGGTAGAAGACTTTAAACTTCTCCTCCGCCAACACCTGTTGCAGCCGCTTCAGGTTGAGTTTGCAGCGCTCCAGCTCCTGCTCCATGTCCAGCACCGAGTCCAGCCGCATGACGGGCGCCTCCTGCCCGGGGAACTCGGCCTGCCAGTGGCGCTCGAAGTCCTGAGGGTCCCACATACTGGGCGCCCCCTGGGCCTCCGGGGCCAGCTCCCCGGCGCGCAGCGGCTGGCTCGCGCCCGGCGCTCTCCCGAAGCCCGCGCTGGCGCAGGCGCCTGCCCTTCACTTCAGCCCCAGGAGAATGAGAGAAAAAATAAAGTTTTTCCCCTTCCGCCCTCGTACCGCTTTTTTTTTTTTTTCCCCTTCTTTTGGTTTTCGCCACCCTGACGTAAGCGTCTACCCGCGGCGGAGGCGGGCGCCTGGGGGCTCGGGGCCCGCCCGGGGCCGGACGCGCGGGGCCGGCGGTCTGCAGTTCCAGCCAGGGGCCGGGAGCCCGGCGGGCGCGGGCGTCCGGGGCGCCGCGGCGGGGGCGGAGCTCGTGGCGCGGGGCCAGGCCTGCAGGCGCGCCTCGGAGCTGCGCCGGCGGTCGGAGGGCTGGGCGAGGGCCGTGGCGGGGCGGGCCTTCCTGCGGTCCGCCCGGAGGCGCCGGCGACCCCGGGAGCTGGCCGCCGCGGGCCCGGCTTTGCCCCTCCCCGGCCAGTCGGGCTGCGCAGCTCCCGCCGCCGCGCGGGCTCGCGGGACCGCGCGGCCGGGGGAGGCGGGAGTCCCGAGAGGGAGCGCGTGGGGGCGCCTGGGCCCCTAGCCGACCTTCCGCCACCCGGCTCTCCGCTGCCTAGTCCGCCCAGGGTCAGGGCGACGCCTCGGACCGAGGAAAAGGTCACGGACAGGCGATGTGACGCGGCAGGTGTCGAAGGGAGCGGTCTCCTGACCGCGGAGCTGTTCTTCGCCGGGATTTTTTGAGCGCCTTGAACTAACTTGATCAAAATCACAGAGCTTTTTAATCCCAAACTGCGATACAATTTAAGTGTGTGTGTGTCGTCCCCCCCACCCACACCCCCAGTCACTTTACACTGTTCTCTCCACTGCTCTCCAGAGTTTGGGGGGAAGAGAGAGGCAAGGGTGGCCGCTGTGACTTCAAAGCTAGGGGTACTCCCCTGTGACTGAATCAGACCATGACTGCAGGGGCCTTAGACACCTCAGACTCCTCTTTGTGGCCTCACCAATTCCCCGAGGGAGGAAGAGAAAGGAGAAGCTTGGGACAAGCGTCTGGTGGCCAGGGACTCAGCTTCGCCCTCCCCTCTACACCGAGCTGGGTCTCTCCCGTCTGCAGAGAGGTGCTGACAAATTGTCTTGTGCTGGCGTCAAGGGGATCTTATCCATGATTCACATTTCTTTCATTTTAAGGATGAGGAAATGGATGTTCTAAGAGACTTAAGGAACTTGACAACTGCACATTTCTTCCTGCCCTCAAAGCCCGGTGGGGACTGTAGCTAAACTCCCAGACCTGTTCTCTCCAGTGCCTGCCAGTCACCTCTCTCACCTGAAGCAATCTGAACAGACCCACCTCCTCCGGCTTGCTTTTCAGTCCCTGTCAACCCACCCCTCAAGGCTTGGTAATTGGAAACACACCAGGAAGATCATTCTTACCCACAGATGAGATAGCACCCTGCTTTTGCTCAGAACCCTTCAGTGTCCCCTCATCACCTACAGGATGGAGTCCAGACTCCACATGACACAGGAGGTCCTCCCACATTTGGTAGCTACCCACTTCTCTGCTTTCCACCTGTGCTTTAGCTGTATCAACTCCATGCTGTACCCAAAGTCTTCTCACTGTTTATGGGTGCCTTTCCTCTTCCTTGGAACTCCTGTCCCTACACGTGGGCACAACTCCCTGCTGCCTGGGGGACTCCAACCCTCCTTTAAGACCCAGCTAAAGGATCCCCACCACGGGGAAGCCTTTTCTGGCCTCTCCTCCTCTTGGACTCCCCACTCCATCTTGGACATGTCTTTATTTTTGCCCCGATCCACTTTATTATAATAATTTGTGACATCTCCTTTCCCTTACTTTCAGAACCCCCAAAGGCAAGGATTGTGTCTTTTCTTTCTTTTTTTTTTTAATCCTCACCCGAGGACATTTTTCCTTTTTTGTTGTTGTTGTTGTTCAGATAGAGCGGGAGGGAGAGAGAGGAAGAGAGAGGGAGAGAGAAACATTGATGAGAAGGGACACATCGAGTGGCTGCCACCCGCACGACCAACCAGGGCCGGGGACAAACTGCAACCGAGGTACGTGCCCTTAGCGGGAACCAAACCCGGCTCTCTCTGTACCGCAGGCCGATGCTCCAACCGCTGAGCCAAACCGGCCAGGGCAAGGATTGTGTCTTTTCCACTGTTGTGTTCTTGCTGCTGCTTGCAGGGTGTGATAGAGATCATTGATCATTGTTGAATGGAGATGAATGAACGAATGAATAAATGAACAGACAGATGAAGGAATACCCACTTTTTGGTTCCCACTTGGCTTCTACAGTTATGAATCATTCCAGACCAGGAGCAGATGTGCCTCCCACAGTGGCTTCTCAACCCTGGAGTTTCCTTTCTTGACAAAGTCTGTGTTTACTCATTTTCCCAATATCCCTTCTTCCTTTTTTTTTTTAATTTGGTGTGCCACTGGCATGACTCATCACAGTGTGTGTCTTTGTACCTGACTGCTATGGGGGAATGGATATGTTTTAAAATACATTAATTAAGGATTCCCCAGTTTGTGTGATTTCTCAATTCTTTACCTAGTTCCTCAAGTGTTCTCTCTCGCCTTAGCTTTATATTTTGAAGAGATTGTCCCTACGTTCCTAGAAGCCACACAATCTCCTTGGTCCACTAGGAAGAACTGAGGGGCTCCCAAGGCCTACAGCTGCTAGTGCAGGAGTATTTTATCAGGTGAAATCCACAAGCATCTTGGCCTCTGTTAAGATTTCAGAATGAGAAAGGTAGCACAGCAGGGATGGATGACCCGTCAACAGCATATTGATCGGAAGATGCTTCAATATGTATATTTAGGTACATAAGGAAAACAACAACAACAAAAAATAGGATGTTACTATAAGCATCAATTTCTGAATTTGTGGGTTCCCTGGGAGGATAGTTTCAACTCTGTCCTTTAATTAAAGCAGCAGTATGATTCCCTTTTGGTAGAAGGAAGTTGTTACCAATACCACTAATTTTTTCCATGAGGACCAATATAGCTGGAAATGCCAGCATACATCTTCTGTAACCAGATCCCAGGAGCAAGCTTCTTTGTCTCTAGCTGGTGGATAGTTCAGCTTTATTACTTGGCTTTGGGTCATCATGGGGGCAGGGGTAGAGTGGCTGACATTTATTGAGTCCACACTTCTAGTTGTCATATATCTTTGGTCTCATCTAATTCTTCACAACAACCCTGTAAAGGACATAATATTGTTGCCACTTCAGAGGGAGAGAAAAATGGACGATTAAGGAGGTTAAAGGTCACACAGCCAATCTGCTGGATTCTAAAGTCCGGTAGCTTTGCAAGGACTTGGCCCAGGCACGACTGTCATTAGCATGCTTTTTTTGTTTTCAATAAATATTTGTTGAGCACCTACTAGGTGCCAGGACCTGGCATTTAAAGTTTAAAATTTGTAGCCCTTGCCGGTAGGGACCGAAGGGTGGCGGGTTTCATTCATTCCTGGTCAAGGGCAGGTACCTGGGTTGCAGATTTGATCCCCAGCCCCAGTCAGGGCGCCTGCAGGAGGCAACCGATCGATGTCTCTCTCACATTGATGATCCTCTTTCTTTCCCTCTCCCTCTCCTTCTCTCTCTTTCCCCTTCCCCACTCCTTTCCACACTGTCTAAAAATCGGAAAAAAATATCCTAGGGTGAGGATTAGCAGCAACAAAAAAGTTTAAACTTTGTTATTATTATTATCCTCACCCGAGGACACTTTTGCATTCATCCTCAGATAGAGCGAGAGGGAGAGAGGGAGGAAGAGAGAGAGAGAGAAACATCGACTGGCTGCCACCCACACGAACCCAACCAGGACCGGGGACAAACTGCAACCGAGGTCCAGGGCCTTAGTGAGAACCGAACCGGGTCTCTCTGGACTGTGGGCCAACGCTCTAACCGCTGAGCAAAACTGGCCAGGGCAAAGAAAAGGTTTAAACTTTGTAACCTGGCAAATCAGACTCTTCACAATGGATCCCCTGACCTCAACCTTTTTACCAAGCTCATTTCCTTAATTTATTCTGCTTGCTGAACACATTCAGCCCCCTAATCTGAGTCACCCTCTGAGCAGATGCCTTTTGTGTTCCATGCCACCTCCCTTTGGCTCATCTTGAATTTCTCCTGCAGCTGCAGTGGACAGTTTCCATGGGCCGTTAGGGACTCATTTCAAGCACACACCACTACGACTCATGAACTCTCAACTTGACTGCCATAGGGTTTTTCTCAAAGTCACAAAGTTCTCAAGGGTATCCCAGATGGAGGCTTCTATAGGGGAGGTCATTCCCTAGGGCATTTCATGGCCAGTGGAACCCGGAGTTGGTTGATAAGTGCCTCAGGCGCCTGACTTGGGAAGGCATTTCTGAGGGGTACTGCATGGTTGCTCAGTGGTCTCCAACAGGAATGAGCCCAGTTGTTCTTAGTGGTAACCAACCCAGAATGAGCTCTCTATTGGCTTTCCCTTCTTCTCTGTCTCCCTCACTCCTGCTTCCTGGGATAATCTACCAACTGAAATATATGCACCAGCCCGGCCTGTGTGGCTCACTGGTTGAGCATTGACCCTGCATCGAGAGGTCGCCGGTTTGATTCCCAGTCCAGGCACATGCCCAGTTTGTGGGCCCGGTCCCTAGGGGGCATGCAGGAGGCGGCCAGTCAATGTTCTCTTTCATCGATGTTTTTCTCCCCCTCTCTCTCAAATCAATAAAGAAAAAAAATTTAAAAAGTAAAATAAAATATATGCACCAGGTCCTTGTGTCAGTCAGTTCCTGCTTCCCCCCTCTGGCTCCTTCACCAGGACATCCTCTAGCCTCTCTATGCCCCCTGTGATAAAGACACACAAGGTGCTTCACCGTTTCCCCCGGTTACTCCTTGGTCTCTCTGTCTTCCTTTGCCATGCTGCTTCCTACTTTACCTGGTGAGATCCTTTTTTTGCCTGTGAAAGACCAGCTCACCTGTAACTTTCTCTTTGAAGCCTTCTCTTCCCCAGGTCCAGATAGGCATGCAGAGGAATTTTTTCCCTTGGTTCCAGCACTGGTCATACCACACTGTAAGTAACTCCTCGGCTTTTTGGGGAAATCCTGGTTCTGGTCAGCTGGCATCTCTTATTCCTTCGATTGCCACAGCCCCTAACTCGGTGCCAATAATCAGTGTCTAGTACATGTCTGTTGAGTGAATGAATGGAGGATGAATGAGTGAATGATTAGTACTCCACCTAGATTCTGTAGTCCTTAACTTCATACCATCTTAAAGCAGGACCACCCTTACCCAAAAAGAGTGGAAGACGCCTCTGAGGTCATGCTGCCAGGAACTCTGCTTTCTTTTTTTATCCTCACCCAAGGACATTTTGTATTTATCTTCAGATAGAGCAGGAAGGAGAGAGAGGGGAAGAGAGAGAAAGAGAGAGAGAGAGAGAGAGAGAGAGAGAGAGAGAAACATTGATGTGAGAGAGACACATTAACTGGTCTCCAACCACACGACCCCAACTGGGGCCGGGGACAAACCGCAACCGAGGTGCGTGCCCTTAGTGGGAGCCAAACCCGTGTCTCTCTTGTCTGCGGGTTGATGCTATAACTGCTGAGCCTAACCGGCCAGGGCTTTTTAAAAAAAATATGTTTTTGTTGATTTTTTTAGAGAGAGAGGAAGGGAGAGAGAAACGGAACACTGATGTGAGAGAGAAACATCGATCAGCAGCCTCCTGCATGCCTCCTACTGGGGATCAAGCCCCCAACCCAGGCATGTGCCCTGACTGGGAATCGAACTGGCAGCCTCCTGGTGCATGGGTCGATGCTCAACCACTAAGCCACTAGCTGGGCCAGGGCCTACTTAAAAAAAAATTCCTTTGGATATACAAGCAGCCTGTATAGAAATATAAAATTTGACTAAGTGTGAATTGCCTTTTCCCTTGCTTTCTTCAGGGTTATCTGAGGTTAATATGAAAGGGCTGGGAGTTTGGACTAGGGAGGAGAATGGAAACAGTGCAGACAGACAGAAGGAGAAGGGTAACCTGGAAAGGACTGGACAAGGGTGGGACCTGCCATTTTGAGTGCTGAAGGTGTGGACACGAAAACAAAAAGGCCCCTCCCTTTGAGTACCTTTTCTACCAGGCTTGCTTCCTTGAATATAAAGTCTCCTGGCTACAAATTAGAATAACCTGGGGGCTATTGAGATTGTTCAGTCTCAATACCAATTTGATTTCATTCAGAATCTCAGGAATGGGACCTCACATCAGTATTTTATTAATTTTTTGCTTTATTGAGGTAATACAATAAATTCATTTGTTTTAAATACGCAGTTTGAACAATTTTGGTAACTGCCAACAGTCATGCAATCTCCACAATAAACAAGCTGTAAAACAGCTCCATCGCCCTGAACAGTTCCCTCCTGCCCTTGCTGCAGACAATGCCATTTCCTGACACCCAGTTTTCTAGCATTTCTGTCATTACAGTTTGCCTTTTCTAGAGTTTTACATGAATGAATGTAATCTTTGGTATTTGAATGAGTGCTGAAACTTAGCATAATGTTTTTGAGTTTCACCTATGTTATGTGTATTTATATTTTCTTCCTTCTCTCCCCCTTCTCCAGAGTCAAAAAGAAGCATTTTAATGTACTTCACCACATACAACCCTCATCATAGTATCGTGCCAGAGTATTATTACCATTTTGCAGATAAAGAAATTATGGTTTGATGAGCTTGAGAGAGTTGGTAAAGGTAACATAATTCCTTCATTTTTATTGCTGAGCAGTATTCCATACTATGAATATACCCCTCTCCAGTTGTTTATCCATTCTCTAGTTGATGGACATTTGGGTTGTCTTTGTGTAGACATAAATTTTCATTTCTGTAAAAAAAATTCGTAGGAACAGGATTGTTAGGTCGTATGACAACTGTACGTTGAACTTTATAAGATATTTCTATACAATGATTTCCAAACTGGCTGTACCATTTTCCATGACCACCAACAACGTAAGCAAGTTCCATTGCCCTTTCATTTAGTGTTGTCAACCTTTTCATTTTAGCCATTTTGAAGGGTGTGCAACAGTATCTTGTTGTGGTTTTAATTTGCATTTCCCTGACGACTAGTGATGTATAGCATTCTTTGGCCATTTATGTGTTTTTTATGAAGTGTCTGTAAAATTTTTTTTGTTCTATTTTTTATTGGATGTTTTTCTTGTAATTGAGTTATAATAGTTCTTTATATTCTTTGTTTTTTTAAAACATTTTTTCTTTATTGATTTTATTGATTTTTTTATTTTTATTGCTTTTAGAGAGAGAGGAAAGGAGAGGGAGAGAGAGAGATGGAAACATCAATGAGAGAGAACATCAAATGGCCACCTCCTGCATGCCCCCACTGGGGATCGGGCCCACAACCTGGGCATGTGCCCTGATCAGGAATCTAACCTGCGACCTCTAGGTGCATGGGTCGACGCTCAACCATGAGCCACACCGGCTGGACTCTTTATATTCTTTATTCAAGTCTCTTGTCAGATACATGTTTTGCAAATAATATTCTCCTAGTCTGTGGCTTGCCTTTTCATTTTCGTATCTATGACTTTTGAACAGTGAATTTTTATTTTTATTTTGCTTAAGTACATTTTATTAATTTTTTAATAGTTTGTACTTTTTGTATTTTGTTTAAGAAAACTTTGCCTAACACAATGCCACAAAGATTTCTCCTGCTGTTATTGTTTTTATTTTTTTTTCTCTAGAATCTTAATACTTTTAGGTCTTATATTTTGGTCTGCAATGCACTTTTAGTTAATTTTGGAATGTGAACAGGATAAGAGTAGGGGCCATTTTTTTCCATGTAGGTATCTAGTTATTGAAACACAATTTAGCAAAGAGACTTTTTTTCCCCGCCAAAGTGTTTCGGCAGCTTTGTAAAAGTTGAGTTAGTTGTAAGAGGTCCTTATATATTTTGGATATTAACCCCTTATCAGATAAATGGTTTGCAAATATTTTTTCCCATTCCACAGGTGGCCTTTTCATTTTGTTGACGTTGTTTTCTCTACAGAAGCTTTCTGGTTTGATGCATTCCCACTTATTTGTATTTGTTTTTGTTGTTTGTGCTTTTGGTGTCATATCCAAAAAACTGTTGCCAAGACCAGTGTTAAGGAGTTTTATTCTGATGTTTTCTTTCAGAAGTTTTATGGTTTCAGGTCATGTTTAAGGTCTTAATCCATTTAACTTTTGTGGTAGTGTAAGATAGGGGTCCAAATTCATTCTTATGCATGTGATGAACCAATTTTTCTAGCACCATTTATTGAAGAGACTATCCTTTCCCCATTGAGTATTCTTTTTTTTTTTTTTTATCCTCACTCGAGGACGTTTTTGCATCTATTTTCAGATAGAGCAGGAAGGAGAGACGGAGGAAGAGAAAGAGAGAAACATTAATGTGAGGGAGACACATCAACTGGTTGCCACCCACACAACCCCAACTGGGCCTGGGGACAAACTGCAACCGAGGTACATGCCCTTAGCGGGAACTGAACCTGAGACTCTCTGGTCTGCGGGCCAACGCTCTAACTGCTGAGCCAGACTGGCCAGGGCCCCTTGAGTATTCTTGACTCCCTTGTCAAATATTAGTTGAGCTATCTGCAAGGGTTTATTTCTAGGTTCTCAATTTAATTCTGTTCCATTGGTTTATGTGTCTATTTTTATGCCAGCACGATACTGCTTTGATGACTATGGCTTTGTAATATAGCTTGAGACCAGGAATGTGATGCATCCAGCTTTGCTCTTCTTTCTCAAGATTGCTTTGACTAATTGGGGTCAGTTGTGTTTCTATACACTAACAAGAAAATATTTGATCCTTTTTCACAACATTGGATCAGTTATGTGACATTCAGTCTTGGAGGGGATTTCTACCCAGATAGTGTCTACAGCTGTAAGTATTTTGTTGCCTTCCCCCAGTTTTATAACTAGAACAGCCAGATGGAAGAGATGCATAGGACAAGGGACAGGGGAAGGGTGAGGAGCTTCCCTGTCTCTCGTCCCACCCCCACCCTGCCTTGTTTGTCATAATTTATTTGTTAAAGAAATTAGGTGGTCTGGCCTGTGAAGTCTCCCATAGTTTGTATTTTGTTGATAGTAACCCTGTGGTATGTCCCTTTGGTGAACTTCTAGTTAGATCTAGAGTCTCAATTAGATTTATGTTGGGGAGGAGGTAAGACTGCTTCCCAGATGGAGTTCTGTTCTTCCCTCAGAAGGCACATCATGCCATCACATCTAGCTTTGTCTCTACTTGTGATGTCAGCAGCCACTGTGATGGCAAATGGTGTTATGCCATCATTCCTTCTTCATGCAGTAGCTTCATGGAGATTGTCTATATGGAGAAGCTTCTCCTCATCAACTATTTGGTGCAGTTCATAAAGGAAACACATGACAAATGCTTGACTCTTTACCTTTATTTCCAGTTATTTCAAATAATGAGTTAGTGCCCTTGAAAGGTAACCAGTGAGGTTTTCTTTTGTTTTGAATTGTTTTTAGTATAATGATAAAGTCAGGGATTTAAATGCATTTATGCATTTTGTTCCACTTTTGTTATAGTCTTTATGGATGTTCAGATTGTCCCATCTGTGGCCAGTGGAGCCTCTTCAAGTTGCCTTTCAAAGCTGTATTTTAAATTTATTTGAATTTTTTTTCTTTATTGATTTTTAGAGAGAGAGGAAGGGAGAGGGCAAGAGAGAGAGAAACATTGATGAGAGAGAACATCGATTGGCCTCCTCCTGCATGCCCTCCACCGGGGATTTGGCCCACAACCTGGGCATGTGCGCTGACCAGAAATTGAACTAGCGACCTCTTGGTGCATGGATTGATGCTCAACCACTGAGCCACACCAACTAGGCTAAATTTATTTTGTATTTTTTTTATTTTGTTAATCCTTACCCGAGGATACTTTTTCCACTGATTTTTAGGTAGAGTGGAAGGGAGGGAAAGGGAGAGACAAACATCAATATGAGAGAGACACATCAATTAGTTGCCTCCTGCATGACCCCAAGCAAGGCCAGGGATGGAAGCTGCAAACCAGGTACCTGCCCTTGTCTGGGAATCAAACCCATGACGCTTTGGTGTGAGGGTGATGCTCTAACCACTGAGCAGCAATGGCCAGGGCTTGAAGCCTTTTGACATCAGTCTAATGATCTTTGATAGCTTTGCTGCTTTCTTGTTTGGCAAGATGTTCAAGGCTTATCTTGTGTATTTCCTGTCCCAGAAATAAAGTCAGACATTTCTCCAAAGATCCCTGGTTCCTTTTCGTGGGAAATTACATTTGGAGACCTCAATCAGGACATTAGAGGCGATTATTTCTATTGAATTGGTCATTGGTTATTCGCCTTTTCAGTGGACAAAGCTAGAAAATATATATACTACTCATGACATAGTTTAAATATATATTTAATATTTTCGACCAAATTTTTACTTAATCTCATAGATACCACTTTCTCCTTTTTCTCCTCAAAAAAGAGCCCCTCACCCTGGTCAGCATGGCTCAGTTAGTTGAATGTCTTCCATGCACTGAATGGTCACCAGTTTGATGCTGGGTCGGGGCACATGCCCAGGTTGTGGGCCCGGTCCAGTTGGGGTGCCCATGGGAGGCAACCAACTGCTGTTTCCCTCTTACATCGGAGTTTTTCTCTCTCCTCCCCTCCCTTCCTCTCTTTCTAAAATCAATAAAAATACTTTAAAAAAAGAGCTCCTCTTCTCAATAATACTAATTTGATTACTCATACAATAGCCTCATGGGATTCATCATTAATTTGCATATCATCTGTGCCCAGAGACCATGCCAATCATTTGTGTGTCATTCTAAATTTAGTATATGTGCTGCCAAAGTGAGAACAAACTTTATGATCTTTACCAGTCTGAAAGGTGAAAAATTGTATCTCATTCTGGTTTTGGTTTGCATTTCTTTGGTAATTAATAAGTCTAAGGGTGTGTCTTTTTAATACAGACAAGTCCCTCATTAAGCCTTTCCCCCAAAATTGTTGGTATTCTCCAGAATAGCATTTCCCAAACTTCAGACACCTTTGTAGTATGTTTTTTCTTAACTAACAAATCACCCATTATTATTATTCTTTTAAACATGTTTTTATTAATTATAGAGAGACAGAAAGGGAGAGGGAGAGAGAGAAACATCAATAGGCTGCCTCCTGTACAGTGCCCTGACCGGGAATCAAACTGGCAACCTCCTGTGCATGGGACGGTGCTCAACCAACTGAGCCACACGAGTCAGAGCAAAATCACCCATTATTTACTGAGTATGTTTTTGGTTACTGAACCCCCCTGCAAAGCAGTCATATATAAGCATAATAAACATTAATACATTTGGTGTCTAGTTATATACTTCCCTAGTACACATTAGCATAAATATATGACTCTTAAAGTAAAATAGTTGGTCCCACCTGAAATCATCTCATGTACCCACCTGTGGGGTGAGCACCATGCTCTGGGAATCAGTGCCCTATAGGCTTTGGCACTGTCCCTGCACAGAATGAGAGATGTCAGTCATTGCCCCATGTCAACGTATCTTTCATAAGAAAGACTAGGTCTGAGGAAAGCAGACCCAGTACCTACCCTCACTTGGTAAAGAGGCAGCTGCACAATAACAGTGTACTGTTACCACTTGATGTGAAGAAGAGGATGTGGGCCTTGATTTGCAAAACTGCTGTGATACCAGCTGGGTACCTTGGAGAAACCACATTGCCACTCCAGCCCTCAGTTTCCTCATCCGTAAAATGGGGAAGTTGGAGTACGTGATTGGAAGTCCCATCCCAGTCAGAAGGCGAGGTTTGTAACCCTTCCAGCTTCATGCAGAGAGTTCCTAGTTTAGAATTCAGAACAGTGGTCCTTTACAGCCATTCCTTTTCTCCCATCTGGGTTCTCTGGTCAGGACTGGTGGAGGGTGGTCCCGGTCCATGCCAGCAAGCCTCTCCTTGGTGTCACTGACAGAGGACTCACACCCAAGGAGCTAACCAGCCCCTACGCACAGGAAGCACCAAAGGGTCGCTGAAGAGCTGAAGCCTGGAGTCCAGATCGTGGAGGAGCTGAGGTCAGGGCAGTGCGGGCTCTATGATCGTCACAGGAGGGACTGCCGTCAGGTAAACTGGGGCAGCCCAGGGCAGGGACTGAGCCCAGCAGGAAAGGGCACTGTGAAGTCCAGGAAAGACAATTCACTGAACCCCAGAGCAGGGTCCAGACAGGCGAGGACTAGTCACGTGTGTGTGTTTTCTAGAGAAACAGAGCACAGTGCTTACGAACCAGACAGCCTGAGCTTGACTATCACCCTCGGCCCGTACTCGTTATGTGGCCTTGGACAAGTCACTTAATGGCTTGTGCTTCAGTTTCCTCATCTGTAAAATAAGGATGATAGCATTGCTGACTTCGTAAGATGGAGATAAGGATTAAAAGGGTTTACACAGGAAAAACAGAGTGGGCATGAGCTTCAGTCCACGTGTGTCTAAGAGAGGAAGAAAGGAAAGGAGGGAAGGAAAAAGACAGCAGTTTAATCCAAGCTGTTTCCCCAGTGGGGTAGATGATCAGGATGGGGAGTGATCTCCAGCCCTGAGTTCTCGGAAGAAAATGGGATCCACAGAGGTAATTTTTCTCACAGAGCAAAGGCAACACAAAACAAACAAACAAACAAACAAACAAAACTGCCTGGAGGTATTTTGTTACTCAGACAGGGCCCAGAACTGAGGTCCCTGGCCTCACCCAACAAGGTATGTTTTGCTAAGAAAAGCAATACAGTGCCCGGCTGGTGTGGTTCAGTGGTTGAGCATTGACCCATGCACCAAGAGGTTGCCGGTTCAATTCCCAGTCAGGGCACATGCCCAGGTTGTGGGCCCGATCCCCAGTGGGGGGCATGCGGGAAGCAGCCAATCAATGTTCTCTCTCATTGATGTTTCTATCTCTCTCTCCCTTCCTCTATCAAATCAATAGAGAAAAAAAAATTAAGAAAAGAAAAGAACACACTGTTCAGTGGCGTGTGTGCCTCCTGTTATCTGTTTGAAGGAGCTCAGTTACCACAATGGTATCTTCTGTGGAGAATGACATGCAGCTCAGAGGGGTGCACACTGTACTTAATTTGCAGGACAGTTATGAGTTGTGGTGGGTTGTGTCACCTAGAAAGCAACAGATAGACGGTTGAGAGTGCCATTGGCTCAGACAGTTACATGTGCAGAGAAACGCATAAACTGCTCTGGACCATGAGTCAGGTAACCTGCTTGGGGTTCCCAATGGTCAGTGCTGGGGTCACCCAGGCAACCCAAGATCAACCGGTGCTCACGACCTTAGCATTGATAATCCCTTCCAGATGCACTGAAAAATAGGGCCCTTATGATTTGATTAAATTTAGTTTTAAACCCTAGCTTCTAGCTCTAGAGATCATCCATCATCTCTCTCTCTCTTTCATATCTATATCCCTCAGAGACCTAGCCTTTCCCCCAGATAATCAGCAATCTCAAGGCAACAGAAGACAATAGCCCAGACCTGACTCATGGTCACATGGTCAGGACTTCTGACAAGCTAAAGGACCTCTGACCTAAATTATGTTTCTGTGCTGAGCCCTCAGGTGGAATGACCTCCTGGCTAAGAACAGCGGGACTCCAGAAAAGACCTCAGAGCTGTCCTCTAGACCTGAAGAAATGATTCATACATCACCTTACCTCACCTCGGATGAATCAGCTCCCAGCTGGACCCCAAACCCCTCACGCACAGTGTCTTGTGATTTTGCCCTGTATTATCTGTAACCTCCATGCCATCAGGGAGTCAGATCTGTAGAGAATTAACCCCCGTCTCTGGATTGGCCAATTCAAAATGAAACTGTTTATCTTTCTATACTGCGAACTCCTTCTTGTGCATTTCTTTGGGCTGTATGAAGGCAGCCTTAAGGAAAAACACTGGGGTTCAGGTGGTGAGGTGGGCAGTCCCTGCCTGTGTATTCTCCAGCCCCCGCCCCGGTGGGTCTCCAGGCTCCCACGTAGCTGCTGCTCCGACCCCTTTGGTCTGGAGGCAGGAGCTGGGACAACTCCTTGTGACCGGGTTTTGTCCACCTGCCGCACTTCTCATTTGCAGTAGGGGAAATGAAAACATTCAGGAGGTTCTCTTTGGTTTTGTTTGGGGATGGCTACTGGTGAGTGACATGGGTGGCGACTCCAGGGAACATCCCCCCCACCACTATTACTTTTAGTTGGGTCCTTGAGGGACTCGTTTGATTTGGTTTGGATGTCCCCTTATTGGTTTGTATTAGGGAAGGGACCCTGAGAGGTTACAATTAGCAACTCGGATTGCTTACTGAAACTGCAGGTTATTTGGTGAGTCTGTGTCTGGTCGTGTGGGAGAGGGGCCAATTCCGACTGCATCTCAGCAGGCCTTGCCGCAGCCTAACTCCAGGCAATAGTTTGCTTCATCTCAACCAGACGGATCGACCCTCCTATGCACCCCCTTGAGGGGGTAATACTCAGGTTGGAGGCATGGCAAGAAGTTTGGGCCACCCAACCCTCGCGACCATCTTGTTGCCAGCTAGATTCTAAGAGGAAAATACAGTTTTGAAAGAGTCAAGGATAGTCATTTTGTCAAAAAGGTCGATAAAGTCTGAATGGATAGCAAGGGATAAAACTGAGAGAGACCAAGGAAGTGGTTAGAAGTTCTGTGGAAAGTAATTGTGAGAAAAAAATACTGTCATGGGGAACCTTATTTCTAACTGGGTCCCCCAACGCAGGTCCCTGAGGTACAGTTTACAAAACTGGGCCAAGTTTAACTGTGAACCAATGCAGAGAACAAGAACGCTCTTCCTTTGCCAGGAGGTATGGCCACAATATAATTTAGGATCAGGCAAACACTGGCCCGAAAATGGGTCCTTAAGTTTCACTACCATCATGCAAGTTGAGTTATTTTGTCAGAGAAGAAAAATGGGATGAAATCCCCTACATAGAAGCATGTACGCTTTTATTTCAGAATATGTCTGCTAAAATGAAATGCAAGATCATGCAGCAGATAGGTAAGTCAATTAGACCAGTTCTCCGGAGTCTGGGCGAATGAGGATGACTCATTCTTACTCCAGCATAATGCCCCTGTGGCTGCACAACTCCCCCACTTTATGGCGGGGATGCAGCTGGAGAGAGGGCTCTCCCGAACCTGGGAATAGCCTCCCACACCCAAAAGGCTATTCAATTTGGTCGGGGGATTCCTCCAATCCAGGCAGGGCAATTGCCACGGAGACAAGTGCCCCTCGGAGGACTTGGTGTCCATGGACAACGGGCAGGGATGGTGTGGACTTACACTCCCTTTATAACAGCTGACCTTTTTATTTTTTTATTTTTTTATATTTTATCCTCACCTGAGGACATTTTTCCTTTTTTTTTTTTTTTTGTTCAGATAGAGTGGGAGGGAAAGAGAGAGAAACATCGATGTGAAAGGGACACATCGAGTGGCTGCCACCCGCACGACCCAAGCAGGGCTGGGGACAAACTGCAACTGAGGTACGTGCCCTAAGCGGGAACCAAACCCGGGTCTCTCGGGACCGCACGCCAATGCTCTAACCACTGAGCAAAACCAGCCAGGGCAACATCTGACCTATTTAATTAAAAGAGTAAGATGCCTGCCGACAGGGGGGATCCAGGAAAGATGGAGAGTCTCTTTTTTATTTTATTTTATTTTTCATCCTCACTTGAGGACATTTTTTCATTTTTTTGCTCAGATAGAGTGGGAGGGAGAGAGAGGAAGAGAGAGAGAGAAACATCGGTGTGAAAGGGACATGCTGAATGGCTACCTCCGGCACGACCCCAACCAGGTCCGAGAACGAACCACAACCGAGGCACATGCCCTTGACCAGAATCGAACCCGTGGCTCACTGGTCCACGGGCCGAGACTCCAACCACTGAGCCAAACCAGCCAGGGCTCTTTTATTTCATCTTTACCTCCCACAACCCTAACTGGGTAGACATCTAACATTTGCTGAATACCTTCCTCACAGCCAAGGAACAAAGGGTGGTCCTAGAAAAGGCCAGAGAAGAAGTTAATCACCTTCACAGTGACTCACCCCAGAACCTGGCACAGGCAGAGGCTTCGATGGCCATCCTCACTATCAATCAACGATGGAACGTCAATCACGGGGACCTGGCCAAACTGGAGCATTACCAGAATGTATCCTAGCAGGATTAAGGAAGGAGATGCCCAAACAGAGGAGTTTCGGTCAAGTCCATCAGCTAAAGCACTGACCAGATGAGAACCTTTAGAATTCTCAGAACAGACCTTTGAGGTCTAGGGCCATATACTGATGTGGACCCAGAGGCCCCTGAGCATTTAATGGTTGTGAACGTGACTTTCATTACACAAAGTGCCCTGCCATTCAAAGAAAGCTTCAGAAGGCGGAGGGTGCCTCCAGAATGCCTATGTCACAGCCAGTAGAAATTGCGTTTGAGGTCTTTAATAGCTGAGACCAGGCCTCAGAAAAACAGGAATAAGGGAAATTAAACAGCAGGCCAATCTGCTGGCCTCTGGAGGACCTAAGACGACGAAGAACAAGACAAGGCCCCCAGGGAATAAGGGCTTAGCACCTAGAGGACACCAAAGGTAGGCCCCAGACAGTGCCCTTCCTGCAAACAGAGGGCCACTGGAAAGAGACTGCCCCAACCTGAACCAGGGGCAAGATGGGAGCAGGCAAAGAGCATTACAGATGCCCCAACTCTCCGAGAGTGACCGAGAATGGCGGGGTCCAGGGGCTCTGTTCAACCCAGGTGGCTCCTTCACCATCAGCCACACGGAAACTCCAATCACTCTAACAGCGGGAAAGGAATTAATTGACTTTTAATCGACACTGGAGCCACACATTCTGTACTAAATCCCACACCGACTAGACTCTCTTCTGAAGAAACCGCTCGTGACTGGAGAGTCAGGGGAGCCAGCACGGGAGCCGTTCCTCCAGCCACTAGACTGACAGACGGGAGAAACCAACCTTAGGCATAGCTTCTTCTATATGCTGAGTGCCCGGTGCCACTTCTAGGATTGGGACTTATTAACTAAGCTGAAGGCCAAAATAACCTTGGCTGCTGGCCATGCGCACATTAAGGTGCCTCTGAATGAGGCTTGTACCTTGTAGCAGCTTCACCAAACTCAGCTGAGAGCAGTTCTGGCTGAGATCCCTAAGGGTAAACTAAAAGAAGTAACTTCAGAAGTGTGGGCAAAGGGCAGACCTGGAAAGGCAAAGCCACTGCCCCAATCCAAAGACAACTTCGTGCAGGAGCAACCATCCCCCATCTAACACAGGCTAAGACGGGAATCCAAATATTAGTGGCAGCATTCTTAGTGCACCAGCGTATCCAGCCTTGTCATTCACTGTACAATCCTCCCGCCCTACCAGTGCAGAACCAGGCACTAATGAATACTGGTTTGTCCTGGACTTGCAGGCTTTTAAGCAAATAACGGAAGACATCTACCCGGTGGTCCCTAACCCCTACACCTTGCCTAAGGAATTCTGTTGATTTGCTGTGCTGGATTTATTTATTTATTTTTAATTTAATTTAATTTTTTTCTTTATTGATTTTAGAGAGAGAGGAAGGGAGAGTGGAGAGAGATAGAAACATCGATGAGAGAGAACACTGACTGGCCGCCTCCTGCATGCTTCCCACTGGGCATTTGGCCCACAACCTGGGCACGTGCCCTGACCGGGAATTGAATCAATGACCTCCTGGTACATGGGTTGATGCTCAACCACTGAGCCACACCGGCCAGGCTACTGTGCTGGATTTAAAAGGTGCCTTCTTTTGCACACCTCTGAGTCCTGAGTCTCAGTAACTGTTTGTATTTGAATGGAGGACCCAGACCCCAAAGTTAAACATAGCGCTGCTGGACTGTTCTTTTCCAGGAGAGGCTTTAGCCAGAGGTTTATTTATTTTGAATTCCTCACCTGAGGATATTTTTCTATTTATCATCACAGAGAGAGAGAAACATTGATGTGATAGAACCATATCAACTGGTGGCCTCCGGTATGACCCAACCAGGGCCGGGACAAACTGCAACCGAGGTACTTGTCCTTACCAGAATCGAACCTGAGACTCACTGGTCCACGGGTTGGTGCTCTAACTGCTGAGCCAAACTGGCCAGGGCTAGCCAGAGGTTTAAGGGAACTTCAGCTGGATAATGACACACTGGTCCAACATGTGATGACATTCTCATCACCAGTATCAACAAAGAGGCTTCTGACAAAAATACCATTCTAAACTGAAACGTGCCGGCTTAATGGGGATATAAAACTTCCCAAAAGAGCCCTGGCCGGTTTGGCTCAGCGGCTGGAGCATCGGCCTGTGGACCAGAGAGTCCTGGGTTTGGTTCCCACTAGGGGCACGTACCCAAAAAAACAAAGAAACAAACAAAAAACTTCCCAAAAGAAAGCCCAAATATCCAAGCCCTCTGTGAAATATTTGGGATCTGAATTATCTTGAGGACAAAGAAACTTGCTCCCAGACAGGAGGGAAGCCCTGTCTAGGGTGGCAATGCACACCATCTGCAGACAGTTAACGGGGTTCCTAGGAATGGCTGGCTTTTGTAGGAGCTGGATTCCAAACTCTAGCTTGATTGAAAAACCATTATATGAGGTACTGAAAGGAACGGGTCAATAGCCTTTGATTTGGACCGGGGAATGCCAAAGGTTTTCCAGGCTATTAAGGAAAAGTTATTGAGGGACCAGCACCAGGCATCCTGGACTTAAGGAAGTCATTTGACTTGTTTGTACATTGAAGACAAGGAATACAACTGATAAAGAAATTCAGTGACCGTAGCTGTATGCAGAAATTAGTTGCATTTTTATACACCAATAATGAACTATCAGAAAGGGAAACTAAGAAAACAATCCCATTTGCAGTTGCATCTAAAAGAAAAAATACCTAGGAACAAATTTAACCATGGATGTAAAAGACCTGTACTCAGAAAATTTCAAGACATTGAAGAAAGAAACTGAAGAAGATATAAATAAGTGGAAGCATTGAATAGGCAGCATTAACATAATTAAAAAGTCCATACTACCCAAAGCAATCTATAGATTCAACGCCATTCCTACAAGATACTGTAAATAGTGTTTTTCACAGAACTAGAACAAATATTCAAAAAAGTTATATGAAACCACAAAAGAGTCTGAATGGCCACAGTAATATTGAGAAACAAGAACAAAGTTGGAGGAATTACATTACCTGATATCAAACTATACTACAACACGGCCATAGTAATCAAAACAGCGTGGTACTGGCATAAAAACAGACATAGAAATCAATGGAACAGAATAGAGCCCAGAAATAAACCCACATCTTTATGGTCAATTAATATTTGTCAAAGAAGGCAAAAACATACAATAGGGTAAAGATAGTCTAGTCAATAAATCGTGTTGAGAAAATTGGACAGATATGTCCAACAAAAAAAAAGAAAAGAAAAAAGAAAAGAAAGTAGACCACTTTCTTACACCATGCACAAGAATAAACTCAAATGGATTAAACACTTAAATGTTAGACTCAAAATCATAAAAATCCTAGGAGAAAACATAAGCAGTAACATCTTAGATATTTCTCTTCGGGCAAGGGAAACAAAAGGAAAAATAAACAAATGGGACTACATCAAACTAAAAAGTTTTTGCACAACAAAGGTAACCAGGAACAAAATGAAAAGACAACTCACTGAATGTAAGAACATATTCACCAATGGCACAAGTGATAAGGGTTTAATATCCCACATTTATAAAGAACTTATAAAACTCAGCACCAAAAAGCAAAAATCCAATTAAAAATTGGGCAAAGGACCTGAATAGACACTTCTCTCCACAGAGAACATACAGATGGCCAATAGACATGAAAAGATGCTCAATGTCACTAATGATCAGAGAAATGCAAACTAAAACCACAATGAAATATCACCTCACACCTGTCAGAATGGCTATCATCAATAAATTAACAAATAGCCCTGGCTGGTTTGGCTCAGCGGTTAGAGCGTTGGCCTGCAGTCTGGAGAGACCTGGGTTCAGTTCCCGCTAAGGGAACGTACCTCAGTTGCAGTTTGTCCCCGGCCCTGGTTGGGTCGCATAGGTGGCAACCATTCGATGTGTCCCTTTCATGTCGATGTTTCTCTCTCTCTCTCCTTCCCACTCTATCTGAACAAAATAGCGAGAAATGTCCTCGGGTGAGGATATAAAAAAATAATAATAATAATAAATGTTGGGGAGAATGTGGAGAAAAGGGAACCCTCGTGCACTGTTGGTGGGAATGCAGACTGGTGCAGCCACTGTGGAAAACAGCATGGAGTTTCCTCAAAAAATTAAAAATGGAACTGCCTTATGACCCAGCAATTAACCTACATACAAAGAAAGCCAAAAGACTAATTCAAAGAAATATAGTTCTCTAAATTATATGTTCACTGCAGTGTTATTTACAATAGCCAAAATTTGAAAGCAGCTCAAGTGCCCATCAGTAGATGAGTGGATAAAAAAGCTGTGGTACAGCCTGGCCGGTATGGCTCAGTGGTTGAGCCTCAACCCATGCACCAAGAGGTTGTCAGTTCGATTTCCAGTCAGGGCACATGCCCAGGTTGTGGGCCAAATCCCCAGTGGGGGGCATGCAGGAGGCAACCAATAGATGTTCTTTCTCATCGATGTTTCTGTTTTTCTCTCCCTCTCCCTTCCTCTCTATCTAAAATCAATAAAAAAAAATTAAAAAAAAAAAAGCTATGGTGCAGTTACACAATGGAATAATACTACACAGCCATAAAAAAGAAATAAATCTTACCTTCTGCAACAGCATGGATGGACCTATAAGGTATTATGCTAAGTGAATTAAGCCAGTCAAAGAAAGACAAGTACCATATGATTTCATATATATGTGGAATTTAACGAACAAAAGAAAGTAACAAACAAAACAGAAACAGACTCATAGATGCAGAGAACAGACTGACAGCTGTGGGAGGTGGGGTTGGGGAGGCTGGGTGAAAAAGATAAAGGGATTAACCAAAGAAAATAAAAACTCATAGACACAGACAACAGTATGGTGATTACCAGAGGGAAAGGGGAGTGGGGGAACTTAGAAGAAGGTAAAGGATATAGAAGGAGGCTTGACTTGGGGTGGTGAACACACAGTACAATATACAGATGATGTATTATAGAATTGTACACCTGAAACCTATATAATTTTATTAACCAGTGTCGCCCCAATTCATTCAATAAACTTAAAAAAAAAATCCCAGTATATCTGGTAGCAGGCCTTGTTCCTGACATTGACTTAAAGCTAGCTCAGCTGGAATATTCTTCAGAAGACAGAAAAAACAAAAGAATGGGACTATTCTACTCACCAGAAAGATGGATAAACTAGCAATAAACAGGGGATCTTTCTGATTCCAAAACACCTGCTGGAGGAAACAGCCAGCTCCTTCCACCAGAGCACTCATTATGGACCGAACGCCACTCTCCAGTGGATACAGAAATATATTACTGGGCCAGATATGCAAAGAACTGCTCAAAAGATAATTCAGATATGCATATCTGTGCCAGATATAATCCTAAAACAGGACTCACCCAGAAGTCAGAGGGGTCCAGAGCCGAGGATCAGGCCCTGGAGAAGACTGGCAATTTGGCTTTACTATGATGTCCAAAACAACTGGAAATTATCGATATCCACTAGTCTTTGCAGATGCATTCACTGGATGGGTCGAATAACTCCCCTGTAGATCAGAGAAGACCTCAGAAGTAATAAAAGCCGTATTGAAAGAAATCATTTCTAGGTTTGGACTGCTCTCCTTTACTTTTTATTATTATTATTATTATTATTTTTATTTTTTAATCCTCACCTGGGGATATTTTTTTCATTTATCTTCAGATAGAGCGGGAGGGAGGAAGAGAGAGAGAGAAACATCAATGTGAGACACATGGATTAGTTGCCATCCGCACGACCACAACTGGAGCGGGGGACAAACTGAAACCGAAGTATGTGTTCTTGGCCAGAATCAAACCCTGGACTCTTTGGTTCGCAGGCTGACACTCTAACCGCTGAGCCAAACTGGCCGGGGCTGCTCTCCTTTATTCATAGTGACAATGGAGTGCCTTTATTGCCAAGGTAACCCAGGAAGTTTCTCAACCTCTAGAAATGCAATGAAACTGCACACTTCTTGGAGAACACAATCTACTGGAGAAACGAAGAAGATCCATACTTTAAGGAAAACCACTGCTAAACTTTGCCAAGAGACAAACCTAACATGGGATAAGGTATTGCCTATTGCCCTGCTTCAGATTAGGGTAGCCCCCAAAGCAGGATTCAATTGAGTCCTTATGAAATATACATATTTAATCCTCACCAGAGGATATTTTTCCATTAATTTTTAGAGCGAGTGAAAGGGAGGGAGGGAGAGAGAAAGAGAGAAACATCGATGTGAGAGAGACACATTGATTGGATGCCTCCTGCACAACCCCGACCAGGGCCAGGGATCGAACCTGTAACCGAGGTATATGCCCTTGACTGGGAATTGAACTTGAGATCCTTCGGTCCTCAGGCAGATGTTCTAACAGCTGAGCCAAACCGGCCAGAACGCCTTATGAAATATTATATGGGAGGCCCTTCTTAGGTCTTAGAGAAAATCTCAGAAATGTTGATGATCTAGAGATTAAATAATTAGACCCTATAAAGTAGGCACAATCCTTGGGATTAATGCTAATGGCTATTTACACATTTGCTTCTAACAGGATGAAATACCCCACAGACACCCCATTACACCTTTTCAACCCCAGAAATTGGATACTTAAAAAAAAATTTTTTTTAATCCTCATCCGAGGATATTTTTCTATTAATCTTCAGATAGAGTGGGAAGGAGAGAGAAACATCGACATGAGAAAGACACATCCACTGGTTGCCTCCCGCACCACCCCGACCAGAGCCAGGGGTGAACCACAACCAAGGCATGTGCTCTTAACCACAATGGAACCCACAACTCATTAGTCTGCCGGCCAACGCTCAACTGTTGAGCCAAACTGGCCAGGGTGAGATTGGATACGTTTAAATTCCTGGAAAAATAGCCTTGGTTGGTTTGACAGGTTTCTCTCCCCTCCCCCTTCCTTCCACTCTATCAAAAAAAAAAAAAATCAATGGAAAAGTACTCTTGGGTGAGGATTAACAAAAAAATTAAAATAAAATCCTGGAAAAATAAACATCCTGATGACCAACTTGAACCTACGTGGGTGGGACCCAACAAGAATGTTGTGCATATATCCTTGATTATAAGGCCAATATTCCCAATATTACTAATCTGTTAAGGACTATAGCCATAGACCAGGCTGATAATGTTCCCTGTGGGGATGCCTTCACTAGGGAATGCCCCTGTTAGTTCGGTTTCTTTGTGGCATTGGGATGCTAATCAGGTGTTTCTGCCTGTACAATTGCTGCCTAAGGGCAGCTAAAACTAGCAACCTCATGATCATTCAAACCTCAGACCCTCCTCCACCTGGACCAATACTATTTCTAATTACATATAAAAGTTTTACTACTCTAACCCCCAAACTGCATCTCTTCTCAGCAGGAAGCAGCTAGAGCCGTGGTCACCCCTTTTCCAGGAAGGAGAATTGATCAAAAGAAAGGAAGCAATTGAAACTGAGGGTCCTTACGATTTTTATTCAATTTGGTTTAACTCCTGGCTCTAGAAATCATCTCTCTCTCTCCTTCTCTCTCTCCCTCTCTCTCTTACATATCCCTCAGAGACCTACCCTTTCCCCCAGATAATCTGCAACCCCCAGGCAGCAGCAGACTATAGCTCAAACCTGAGGCATGGTCAGGACCTCTGGCAGGCTAGATATAACATCTTTTTTTTTTTTTTTTTTTTTTTAATCTTCATCTGAGGACATTTTTCCATTTTTTGTATAGACAGAGTGGGAGGGAGAGAGAGGAAGAGAGAGAGAGGGAAACATCGATGTGAAAGGGACACATCGAGTGGCCGCCACCCGCACGACCAACCAGGGCCGGGGACAAACTGCAACCGAGGTACATGCCCTTAGCGGGAACTGAACCCGGGCCTCTCCAGACCACAGGCGGATGCTCTAACCGCTGAGCCAAACCGGCCAGGGCTAAATATAACATCTTGACCTATCAGTTGCTGAGCCCTCAGGTGGAATGACCTCCTGGCTAGGAACACAGGGACTCCAGAAAAGACCTCAGAGCTGTCCTCTAGACCTGAAGAAATGATTCATCCATCGCCTTACCTCACCTCGGATGAACCAGCTCCCAGCTGGACCCCAACCCCCTCACCCACAGTGTCTTGTGATTTTGCTTTCTATTATCTGTAACCTCCATGCCATCAGGGATTGGGTCTGTAGAGAATTAGCCCCCCGTTTCTGGATTGGCCAATTCAATATTGAACTATTTTCCTTTCTAAGCTGCCAACTCCTCCGCCAGCATTTCTCTGGACCAGTGTGTCAGGCAGGCCGACTCAAGGACCTCACTGGATTCTGGTAACACCACGCCCACTGAAAATGCTCCCCAAAGGAAGTAGCTTCTTCTGCGACCAGAACAGCACCTGCCACTTATAGCAACATTTACTCTTGCGTGTGTGTATGTGAGGGGGGGTGGGGGGCTGGACCTTCCTTTTGGCCCCTTTGCTCAATGCTGGGGAAGGTTTGAATCTTGGACAAACTTCGGCTATGTTTCCTGCTGCTGGGCAGTCTTGTCAGAGACTCACTGCCATCCTCCAAATGAAGACTCACATGACCCCAGACAGGGTCAGCGTGAGAGACTCAAGGGGTCCTTTATAGCTCCCCAGCACATTTCCCCTATGTGCTGACTAGTGACTGAAGTTCCTTGAACTAGTTCATGCCGTATGTCCCACATTAGGAGGCAACATGCTTATTCCGTAAGGGTCAGATAGCAAATATTTTAGGCCTTGTGGGCTGTAGGGTCTACTCTCAACTCTCCTCTGGTAGCTCGAAGGCAGCCACAGATAGTATATGAACAGTATAGTTGTGTTCTGCTAATGCTTTATTTATAACAGCAGGAGCTGGACTTGGCCTGCTGGCTGGAGGTTGCCAATCCCTTGTTCTACATTCACAGAGAAGGGTGGTGGGATGGGGTATGGAGAGCTGACATTTATAGGGTATATACTGCATGACAGGCCCTGGGCTAGCACCTTGATACCTGGTATTTCATTTAGTCCTCACAAAAATCACTGGATGGAAGGTGTGACCAATCTCCCTGTTTCATAGCCTAGGAAACTGAGGCTCAGAGAGGTTAAGTAACTGGATTGTTTGCTCAGCTGATGCTGACAGCATTCGAACTCAGGTATGTGAAGTTCCAAAGCTTGTGCTCTTTCTACAGTAAAAAGGGTGTGTAGAATGCTGGGGTAGATGGGCCTCCGAGCTCACCAGACCCATCCCCCCCACTTTATAAAGAGGAAGTGGGAATTGTGGGCAATATCAGACTGTAACAAACTTGACTTCTTTCTCCAATTTACACAGGGATGGCCCTAATGCAGCACCTGGGACACAGCATCCCCCTGCTGCAGAAGTGGTTTTCAACTGGCACTCTCACTCCCTCAGGGCCGATTCCAACTTCCTGCTCACAAACTTCCCATCCTCCAGCCCGTATCTTCTGCTGAACATCTAGTAATGCAACATAGAAACAGCTAAATCCTGGCCAGTTTGGCTCAGCCGTTAGGTTAGAGCATCGGCCCACGGACCAGAGAGTCCTGGGTTCGGTTCCCACTAAGGGCATGTACCTCGGTTGCAGTTTGTCCCCGGCCCCAACGGGGCTGTGTGGGTGGCAGCCAGTCGATGTGTCTGACATTGACGTTT
Organism: Molossus molossus; assembly: GCF_014108415.1. Classification (NCBI taxonomy): domain Eukaryota; kingdom Metazoa; phylum Chordata; class Mammalia; order Chiroptera; family Molossidae; genus Molossus; species Molossus molossus. The sequence goes on along the minus strand of NW_023425354.1, from coordinate 41,161,817 downwards.
CTCTCTCTCTTTCTCATCCTCTCTCTCTCCCGCTCTATCTGAAGATAAATGCAAAAATGTCCTTGGATGAGGGTAAAATAAATAAATAAAATAAAATAAAATAAACAGCTGACACTTTTTTTTCACTGGAGGATCTATATTTATTGTAGCAATGGTTATGGAGGTTTGAGTCAGTTGGACAACTTTATATTGTAAATAACAAACTCCAACTAAAATTAACTTAAAATATAAAAGTCATTTATTGGCTCACATAACTGAACAATTCAGAGATGAGGCTAACTTCAGGTGGAGGCTTGATAAAAGGCAAACAACGTGCCCAGGACCCATCTTCTCTCTGTTGGTTTCTTATCATCCTCTGCAATGGTTTTAATATCAGGCATGCTCTCCCTCATGGTGTCAGAAGGGCTGCCAGAAACTCCTGAGGCTACATTCTTCCTTATTTACACATCTCCTTAAAGAGGAGGGCTTTTCTCTGCCAGAAACCCCAGTAAACATCTTCTTGCATCTTACTGGCTCAGGTTAACCATTTATTTTTAAAACAAAATTTTTTTCTTTATTGACTTTACAGAGAGAGGAAGAGAGAAGGAGAGAGAGGTAGAAACATCAATGAGAGAGAACATCAACTGGCTGCCCCTGCACACTTCCCACTGGGAATCCAGCCCACAACCTGGGCATGTGCCCTGACTGGGAATTGAACCGGTGACCTCTTAGTGCATGGGTAGATGCTCAACCACTGAGCCACACAAGCTGGGCTATCTATCCATTTTAAATCCATCACTGCATTCTGGAGTTGGGACACTTTGTCTTAAGCCAATCAGGATCCGTCCCTGGAGCTAGGGGTGGGGTTAGTTGTACCTAAACTACATGGCTCAGAACCAGGAAGGGGTTAATTCCCTCAGGAGAAATCAGGGTGGTGGTGTCAAGAAGGGTTGCCAAGCAAAAATGTCTGCCCTGGTTGAACTGCTGGTCCTCAGTGAGCTCTCCCGTTCCTGAGAGTTCACTGTTCCATTCTCTTTATTTTTCTCCTCTGGGCAGAGAAAACACTAGCCCTCTATTATCTTCTTGGAGATAAGGGTGAGCCTCATTCTACCATCTGCCTAGCAAACAAGTCATGTGTGAATGGCACCCAGGGTGAATGTGGGCAGCTGAGTTCCTAATGGGCACTTCTTGGTGACCAGGTGTGCATCTGAAAAGAGGTGTGCCCAAGATGGGTTTGAGATTTTTTTTCTATCCTCACCCGAGGAAATTTTTCCATTTTTTGTTCAGATAGAGTGGGAGGGAGAGAGAGGAAAAGACAGAGAGAAACATTGACGTGAAAAGGACACATTGAATGGTTGAACCCTGCACGACCCAACCAGGGCTGGGGACAAACTGCAACCAAGGTACATGCCCTTAGCGGGAACCAAATCCAGGTCTCTCTGGACCACAGGCCAACGCTCTAACAGCTGGGCCGCTGGGCCAAACCGGACAGGGCGAGTTTGAGATGTTTTAAGCAGAGAAAGTAGCCTTGAAAATAGCCACTCATGCACTCTCCAGGGTGAGTAAAAATGGATGCCAGAGAGTGAGCAGGGCAGTACGCTTCTTTCACCGATTCAGTGATGCCTTGGCACGGTTTTAATGCTATTAGGGTGCCCCTGCTCAGAAGGCCTCTCACAGGAGGTCAGAAGGCAATCAGCAAATTACTAAAGTGCTTGCAGCCTTTTCCAGAGTTCTCATTAGCAAGTGATACATTAGTGTCACCACAGGCCATCTTTACTGAGTGCCAAAAAACGGTGCTAGTTAGAGCAGTGCTCTGGTTCCAACTTAGGATGGAAGCTGCAGACCCATCTGTCTTTCCTATGGGGGTGGGTGGCGGGCGGAGTGGAGTGGGGAGGAAAGGGTGTCAGGAGTCTTCTGAAATCCTTTCCACCCTAGGATGAAGATGGACATAAGATACAAACGCAACCATGGATCAATTGTGGAATCAAAGGGGAGATATTAAAGTCTGTGGCCATGCCCTGGCCGGTTTGGCTCAGCGGTTAGAGCGTTGGCCTGCAGTCCTGAAAGACCCGGGTTCAGTTCCCGCTAAGGGCACGTACCTCGGTTGCAATTTGTCCCCGGCCCCGGATGGAGTCGTGTGGGTGGCAACCACTCGATGTTTCTCTCTCTCTCTCTTCCTCCCACTCTATCTGAACAAAAAATGGAAAAATGTCCTCGGGTAAGGATAAAAACAAAACAAAAATAAAATCTGTGGCCGTTTAGTGGTCTCACGTTCCTAGTTCACTGTTTTGCTTGTGGTACATTAGGTCTAGAAGGCGGTTGCCTGTCGTACATTGTTTAATGGTTTGTGTTTTAACTTTCTTCCAGATTTTCCTCTCAGCCAAGGTTCCAGTCCTTAATCTCTGAGGAGTATTGCTCTGGTTAGCTCAGTTGGTTAAAAGCCAAAATTAGGACAATTCTACTCCAAGGCAGGGACTCAAACAGATACTTGGACACCAATGTTCATAGCAGCATTATTCACAACAGCCAAATAGCCATAGACAGATAAATCAATTAAAAGTGGTATATCCACACAATGGAATATTATTGAGCCATAAAAAAAGAAATTTTGGTACATGCTACAACATGGATGAAACTTCAAAATAGGCTAAATAAAATAAGCAGACAGAAAAGGACAAATAGTGTATGATTTCATTTACATGAGGTATCTGGAATAGGTAAATTCAGAGACAGAAAGTAGAATAAGGTGTCCAGGGCTGGGGAGGAGGACGGGACAGTGCTGAGTAATAGGTACGAGTTTCTGTTTGTGGTGACGGTTGCACAACAATGTGAATGTGCTTAATGCCCTGAACTGTACACTTAAAAATGGTTAAAATGGAAAGTTTTATATTATGTATATTTTCCCACAATGAAAACAAAATTTTTTTTTAAAGTCAAAGTTAGGGCAAAATCTAAATAGTGGCCTGGTGGCTCCATTCTCTCACACACCACCTCAGCCCCTTGGGCCAGAAGACAGTCTGGTTCAGGGAAATCTCCAGTTGCTGGGAAATATAATGTACCCGCTGCTTTAATAGTGGGTTATGAGAACTGGTTTTTACACTGAAGGTTACAGCTCAGAGGTGTGAATAAGACATTGATGTTGTTCAAACATCAAAAAGTAGACAGGGCCCTGGCCGGTTTGGCTCCGTGGTTGGAGCATTGGCCTGTGGACCAGAGTCCTGGGTTCGGTTCCCACTAGGGGCACGTACCAAAAAAAAAAGTGGACAGCCCTGGCTGGTGTTGTTCAGTGGTTAGAACATCAGCTCACAGACCGAAGGGTCTTGGGTTCGATTCTGGTCAAGGGCACGTACCTGGGGTTGCAGGTTTCATCCCCCACCCTGGTCGGGGTTGTGAGGGAGGCAACCAATCAATGTGTCTCTCACATTGATGTTTTCTCTTTCTCTCTCCCTCCCTTCTACTCTTTCTTTTTTTTATCCTCACCCGAGGACAGTTTTGCATTTATCTTCAGATAGAGCGGGAGAGAGAGGGAGGAAGAGAGAGACCCATCGACTGGTTGCCACCCATACGACCCCAACTGGGGCCAGGGACAAACTGCAACCAAGGTATGTACCCTTAGTGGGAATCGAACCCAGGACTCTCTGGTCCACAGGCCAACGCTTCAACTGCTGAGCCAAACAGGCCAGGGCCTATCTACTCTTTCTTTAAAAGAAAAAAAAAAAAAAACAATAGAAAAATGTCCTCAGGTAAAGATTAACAAACAAAAAAGCAGATAAAAGTCTCCCTCCCACCTTTCCCCATTCACTTAGTTCCCATGTCCCCCAACACATGACTCTTTTTTCAGTCTGCTTATCCTTCTAGAAAAGTTTTAAGTATATACAAGCTACTATGCATATATGCTATTTCCCCCTTTCCTTCTGTCTACCCAAATAGTAGCACACTGTTCTGCACCTTGCCTTTTCTGGTTAGAATGTATCTTGAACTTTCCATGAAATACATAAGATTTTACTCTTTTTACAGCTGTATAATATTCCAACATATGGAGGTACTACAATTTATTTAGCCAATCCTTTATTGTTGAACAGTTAGCTGTTTCCAATCTTTGGCCATGACATAATTATAATGGATAACTTTGTATGAATGTCATTTTGCTCATGTGTAAGGACGTCAGTAGGATGTGTAAGGACGTCAGTAGGATGTGTAAGGACGTCAGTAGGAAGAACCTCTGGAAGTAGGATTACTGGGTCAGAGGCTACATGCATTTGTAATTTTGATAAATATAGACAAACTTTCCTATCAGCCATCTATGAGAATGCTTGCTTTCTAGACCACAGAGTGTGATATCAAACTTTTTGGAGTTTTACTAGTACAATGGGTAAAAAAATTACATCTCAATGTGGTTTTAATTTGCATTTATCATATGACTGGGGTTGAGCAACTTTTCATAATAAGAGCCATTTTTCTTTTCTGTGGACCATCTGTTTATATCTTTTGCCCATTTCCCTCTTAGACTATTAATCCTTTTCTCATCTATTTCTAGGAGCTCTTTAAATAAATACAGGAAATCAACCCTTTGTGATAGGAGTTGAAAATATTTTCTCCAAGTTTGTCATTTGTCTTTTGACTTTATTTGCTTTGCAGAATTAAAAAAATGTTTTAAATGTTTTTGACATTTTAGAGAGAGAGGAAGGGAGAGATAAAAACATCAATGTGAGAGAGATACATTGATCGGCTGCCTCCTGCATGCCCCCCCACTGGGGATTGAGCCTACAACCCGGGCATGTGCCCTGACCGGGAATTGAACTTGGACCTCTCAGTCCATGGGACGATGGTCAATCCACTGAGCCACACAGGCCGGGCTGCAGAATTTATGTAGCTACATTTATCAATTTCTTTTTAGTGGCTTTTGGATTTTTTAAATATAATGGCAAAGGCCTTATTCCCTTTGGAGTTCCAAGAGAATCTTCTCATTTTCTTCTATTACTTTCGTGGTTTTCTCTCTTTTTGAACTTTGATCCGATTGGAATTTATCCTCATGTACAGTGTGAAATATGATCCAGCTTTGTTTTCCAGTGGCTACTCAGTTGGTTTTAGATACTTTATAACTACATGAGATGGAGAGGTTCACCAGAGTCCCTGCCTTAGGGGGATTCCATCTTTTGTCCCCCATCTCTGTGGGACTGCCCAAAGTACATCTTAGACTCAAAGCAAACGTTTCTAAAAAAGTTAGCCCAAGCACCATGCTCATCCATGTGCATTCCCAGCTTCTCCCACATCTCACCCAGTAACTGATCCCTATCTTATCAACTCTTTGATGTTTTAAAACTTTTTTTTTGGTTTTTGTTACACTTTGTCCAGCTTTTTGATTTTTTTTTTAATCCTCACCCAAGGACATTTTTCCATTTTTTGTTCAGATAGAGCAGGAGGGAGAGAGAGAGAAACATCGACGTGAAAGGGACACAATGAGTGGCTGCCACCCACACAACCCAACCAGGGCTGGGAACAAACTGCAACCAAGGTACATGCCCTTAGCGGGAACTGAACCCGGGTCTCTCAGGACCGCAGGCCGACGCTCTAACCACTGAGCCAAACTGGCCAGGGCTTTGATTATTTTTTATGGAGATGGTTCTAAATTACCTAGTCCAGCCCTGGCCAGTTTGGCTCAGTGGTTAGAGCGTTGGCCTTCGGTCCGGAGACCCGGGTTCGGTTCCCGCTAAGGGCATGTACCTCGGTTGCAGTTTGTCCCCGGCCCTGGTTGGTCATGCGGGTGGTGGCCACTCGATGTGTCCCTTTCACGTCGATGTTTCTCTCTCTCTCTCTCTTCCTCTCTCTCCCTCCCACTCTATCTGTGCAAAAAATGGAAAAATGTCCTCAGGTGAGGATAAAAAATAAAATAAAATAAAAAATAAATAAATAAATTACCTAGTCCACTACTACTAGAAGAGGAAGTTGTGGGTTTGGGTTCTATATGTTGAACAATCCTTGAATCCCTGGAATAAACCCCTTATGGTCATGTTACATTAATTTTAATGTGCTATATTCAATTTACTAATATTATATTTGGACTTTTTGCATTTGTATTAATTAATGAGATACCCCATATGTATATATTTAGTGAAGTCTTTATTGATTTGGTAACAGTCTTGTGCTCATATTTTAAAAAGATGTTGGAAATTTTCCTTCTTTTTCTGTATCACGTAACAATTTAAACAGCCCAGAGGGTATCTTCTATTTAAAGGTTTGGTAGAATTCCCCTGTGAAACCACACAGTGCAGTGGTTTTCACTGTAGTCATCAGGGCCCTTGCTGGCTTGCTGGGGGGCTATGGAGAGAATTGCAATAGAAATGGCAAATAGTATGTGATTCACACCAGTGCACACAGCTGGAGCTGGAGTAATTGTGCGATTAAAAAAATTTAATTCTAGTAAATTTTCAATACCATGAAATTATAAAGATTAAAGTTTTGTATTTTGTTGTTGCAAGAGTCAAAAAGCTTTAAAATCTTTTCTTTTATTCATTTCCTCCTCTGGCCTTTTTCAGAAACCAAAATATGTTCATTGAACCACTTTCCACACATTTATTCTGCCTTTCTCGGCCATCAGAGCTCTAGAGATGTGTCTAGTTGCTTCAGGCCATAACCCTCCCTCCAATCCCCAAAACTAATCTTCCATAAAACGTGACATTTTGCCCATCAGAAAACAATTCCTATTTCTGGGTTTCTTATATGTGCTGTTCTCCAAAGGGGGAGGGTTTCATCTCTTTCATTACTCCTATAATTGGAGTAAATATGATCAAATAAAGATGAAAGCAAGATAGGAAGGCAGAACATCAAATCTACACTCTAAAGCAAAATAAAAAACAAACTAAACCCCAATAGCAGCAAAAACCCAATCTCCTTTAGGAAATGTGCTATTAATGGGCTGTTTTCTCATCTCAACTTTTGAGGGGAAAATCACTGAGACCCTGATGCACAGCCAAAAGACCTTGGATCAAAGTGACCTTTGCAAGGTGGCCTGGTTTCCCAGGAAGTAGAGGATGTAGAGTAATTTGGGGTTTCAAAGTTATGGGAGACTGAAGGCATCTGAACTGGAATCCAGCCGTGCCCCCACAACCCTGGGAAGAGGGTGGGAATCAAGTTCACCTCCAACATAAGAAGTGAATTTCAGAAGGACATTGTCCTATCCAGCCAGTATGCACCCCTACTGTGTGACTGGTGTGATTGCACTGGCTAAATGAAGGTAGTTAGCCACTAACTAGGGGCAGTGAGAAATTCTAGTTGCCCAGGTTCATGTCTCTGTCTCCAGATTGTAATCTCTCTGACAAAATCTTAGGCCCCCCCCCCCCCCCCCCCAGTGCCTGGCACTCACTATATGCTCAGTAGATGAAAGAATGACTTAAAATAGCTCAGCTGGTGTGGCTCAGTGGATTGAGTGTGTCCCAGTTTGATCCCCAGTCAGGGTACATGCCAGGGTTGTGGGCTGGATCGCCAGCACTGGGTGTACAGGAGGCAGCTGATGGATGGTTTTCTCACGTTTCCATTTCTCGCCCTTCCTCTCTAAAGAAAAAAAAAAAAAAAATCAATAAAAACATTAAAAAAAAGAAATAATAACGATTTATATGAATTCAATTATTCATTCATCAAGTATTTACTGTGTATCGGGGTCAGGCCCTGTGCTGGGTGCTGGTAATAATAGATCAGAGGACAACCCCTCTCAGCCCTCACGGGGTTTGTGGCACAAGGAGTCGAAACTCCAGAGAGGGTCAGAGGAGACAGTAAATGTGGATTCACCCGGAGCTCTAGACAGGCTTCCCAACCTGTCGGTGGGACCTACAGAACCCAAACCAAGGAGTCTTGGGAAAAATGGCTTAGATTCCAGGGGGTCTCTCACATCCCCACCCCCTTCCCATGCAGTGAATTGCGAAGCTCTCCTTGGGTGTGAAAAGATGAAGAAAACCGGGCGTCCGCCTTGACAGCTGCTCACAGTCGGAGGCCCGACGCGCACAGATTGTAATCTGCATCCTCACTGTTCCTGGAGAAGGAAAATGAACACCGAAAGGAAGAAAAGCACACCGCTCCTGCAGCTCCTGCAGACGGTGGTTTCCCCGGAGAGGGAGGCGAGAACTGTAAATCAGGTGATGGCGCGCCTCCTGCTGGACACAAGACAGTTCTGCAACTAACTGACAATCTGCTGAGCCAGGTGGGAAGAAGGGAGCTCAGACCCCAAGTCTGAACAATGTTCCTCCTAACTGCAGAAAGCTAATTCCCAAGAGGAAAAATCTAGCAAGGCTGATCCAGGGCTCCCATTTTCCCTACCTTCCGGGGGGGATCAGGAATGGGTAAGTGGCAAAGAAAACGCCCATCTGTAACCAGGGCCTTGGCTACCCACTCTGTGCACCAACCCACTACCCTTTTGGTGCCTCAATTTCCACCTTGGGCTAGCCCTGGGGAAAAAGTATACGTCCTCTCTTTTTCTGAAAACACAAGGACTCTGGGCCACTCAGAAGGCCTATATCTAGCTAACTGGCATCTTCCTACCCCAAGACCATATAATTTGAGGATTTTCTAAAAAGAAAGACTTTAACGCCCCCAACTAATCTTTTCCAAACAGCGATAATTATCAATTTCAAACAGAAACTCAGAGGCATGTGAGCCTTTGTCAAGCTTTTCATTTCAATAGATCTACTAATTAAAAGCTGTAATTTAACAAATACTGACTTAACCATCTCACTTTGAAATCAAACATAAACCTACCACTAAAATGTTGGACTAGATAAAACTAATGAATGCAGGCGCAATTCAGACCCCTGCTGGGCCCATGCTGGCCCGCTTCCAGCAATGGGCCTGCCATCTCTGATTAGCAGCAATAGTTTTCCAAACCATTTGGAGCAAACTCACTACAGGGAAGATAAGTGAGCAATTTGTGAAGCTAAGTGTTTTTTTGGACCCAGTCCCTTTGCTGATGGAGCGGGATGGAATATTTATTCTTTCCTTGCCCTCATTCATTGTCACTTGGTCAATTTCATTTTCTTCCTGACAGCCCACTCTGGCCCCTGGGGAAGAATGTTGTTTCTAAAGTAATAAGCAGGAAGGAAACTGAAAAGGAGAACTAGCAATGAAACCAGGTGATGCTCACTTCATATGGCATCCTAAGTGGTTAATGAAACAGTAAATTATGAAAGCAAGGTTGCTTCCCACCTAGAACACCCCTCCCTAAGCTGGGAATGGGCATCTGTGCCAGGCTAAAAATAGCTTCCTGTTCTGGAACCTCCAGGGCAGCCCAAGCTCTCACTAGTTAGTTGCCTGTGTGTGCCAGGCACTGGGGCTCTAGAAGAGTTCTATCACTGAACATTCTCCTAATCCCCAGAGACCATCCTGAATACTTCACTATTATAAATAATTGATATTTATTCAGAATACTATAGAATTGAGAGAGCTTCTATTTCAGTGTAGCTGCTTTAAAATATATTTTTTTTATTGACTAGAGAGGGCATGAAACATCGATTTTTATTGTTCCACTTATTTATGCATTTATTGGTTGTTTCTTGTATGTGCCCTGACCGGGGATTGAACCTGAAACCCTGGTGTATCAGGGTGATGCTCTAACCAAGTGAGCTATTTGGCGAGGGCCTCAGTATAGTTTCTTACACAAGAAAACAGGTTTAAATTGTTTCAATGTGGCATTGAATGTAATCCACTGTCAAGTAGAAACTGAAAGAAAAACAAAAACAAAAACTGGAAACAAAACCCACCAAGAAAAAAACTGCCAAACACTTTAAATTATCCACTTACTCCTTAGTCATTGCTTGGCATCCCACATACCCTTGGAAAGAGACAATACAAGGGAAACCGTTTCAAAGGATACAGTAAAGCTGCTCTTTTTGATATTACAGGGCAGGAAGTAGTCTCCTCTATTGTGTCCTCAGACTTTTCATTGAACTCTTATCAGTTATCTTCTTCAGGACTGAAGTCATGTTGAAGAATTTCAGTTTGCTCTTCCCTCTTCTCATCTTGTACAGCATCACTACAGTCAGAAACTGACTCCATATCGACACCTGTTTCTTGAACACTGTCATCGATGCTACTGTGTTCATTGAAAGCAAGATCTCACTATTTGAACTTACTGTAAAAGTTATCATTTTCTGTCCAGCCGTTGTGGCTCATGCACCAAGAGGTCACCGGTTCGATTCCCAGTCAAGGCACATGCCCAGATTGTGGGCCTGATCCCCAGTGGGAGGCATGCAGGAGGTGGCCAGTCGATGTTCTCTCTCATCAATGTTTCTATCTCTCTCTCCCTCTCCCTTTCTCTCTCTAAAATCAATAAAGAAAAAATATTTTTAATAAGTTATCATTTTCTGCCCTGGCCAGTTTGGCTCAGTGGTTGGAGCATCGGACTGCGGACCAGAGAGTCCTGGGTTTGGTTCCCGCTAGGGGCACATACCAAAAAAAAAAAAAAGTTATCATTTTCTAAGTATTCAAAGTTTTAGAAATAATAAATTAAAAATGCAGCCCTGGCCAGTTTGGCTCAGCGGTTAGAGCGTCGGCCTGCGGTCCGGAGAGACCTGGGTTCGGTTCCCGCTAAGGGCACGTACTTCGGTTGCAGTTTGTCCCCGGCCCTGGTTGGTCGTGCGGGTGGCAGCCACTCGATGTGTCCCTTCACGTCGATGTTTCTCTCTCTCTCTCTCCTTCCTTTCTCTCCCTCCCACTCTATCTGTACAAAAAAATGGAAAAATATCCTCGGGTGAGGATACAAATAAAAATAAAAATAAAAAAAAATGCAGTAAAGAAAAAAGACCATTGGCCTCTAACTTACCTCAAGTAAATTTGTAAGCAAGCACAAGGGACACTTCAGGCATGTCAGGGAAAGGCTGTGGACAGAGCTGTAACACGTGTACATCTGTCTTTTCTAATGCAAATGCCTAAGATCAGAGTGGAGCAAAGTGTTCCACTTCCAAGATACACCAGTGGAGGTCAATGAGCAAGAACAGGGCCCAGTGCCCTGGCCCTGGCCAGTGTGGCTCGGTTGGTTGAGCATTATCCTGTGTACCAGGAGGTTGCTGGTTCAATTCCGGATCAGGGGCACAAGCCCAAGTTACGGGCTGGATCCCTGGTGGGGGCTGTGCAGGAGGCAGCCATTGCATGTGCTCTCACACGGACATTTCTCTTTAAAAATCAATAAAGTATTCTTTTTTTTTTAATCCTCACCTGAGGACATTTTTTTTTTTGCATTTATCTTGAGACAGAGCGTGAGGGAGAGAGGGAGGAAGCGAGAGAAACATTGATGCGAGAGAGACACATTGAGTGGTTGCCACTCACATGACCCCAACTGGGGCCAGGGACAAACTGCAACTGAGGTACGTGCCCTTAGCAGGAACCGAACCCGGGCCTCTCTGGTCTACGGGCCGACGCTCTAACCACTGAGCCAAATCGGCCAGGGCAATAAACTATTCTTAAAAAAGAAAGGAAAAAAGAACAGGGCCCAGCTCATCACTGGTTAGAGAAGCTTAAGGGTTGGTCTTCAAAGGCAGCTGTGACCCTGTGCATTTCACTGTGAGCTGTGGGTGTTCTGTCTGAATGTTTGTCATATTTGTCATATGCTGCTTGGCTGCCTAGCTGTGAAGACTAGGGGGAAACATCCCCTCTTACATTCAATTCCTAGAATAGAATCAGGTGATAAATATACAACAAACAAATCTAATTATGTAATGCAGCAATTTTCAACATTTTGCATCTCACGTCACACATAAACTAATTACTAAAATTCCGCAGCACACGACCTGACCAAAAAAAAGAAAAGAATAGGTATAATTTTGATTCACTCACATCTGATGGCTATCATTGTGCTGGCTGTTGTCATATTTTTATTTGACAATCTCAGGGAAAAGAGGTCAGGTATCGCACATTTTAAAAATTCTTGTGGCACACCAGTGTAGGAAAGGATGTCTGCCCATATTCAAGAGCAAGAATGTGCCCTGGCTGGTTTTGCTCAGTGGTTAGAGTGTCGGCCCACGGACCAGAGTCCTGGGTTCGGTTCCCGCTAAGGGCACGTACCTCAGTTGCAGTTTGTCCCGGGCCCCAGCTGGGGTCGTGTGGGTGGCAACCACTCGATGTGTCTCTCTCACATCAATGTTTCTCTCTCTTCCTCCCTTTCTCCCTCCTGCTCTATCTCAATATAAATGCAAGAATGTCCTCAGTGAGAATGTTACCCATTATGGACATTTCATGGAAGATTGACGCTTCTCACTGAGGAGGGACATAGTAAGTGCTTTGCTGAAAGAACAATTCTAGAAGGACCATTTGAAAAGAGGATGGATGGTAGATGTATATATTCCACAACACTTCATATTATAGTTGTGGTGTTTCTTAAATAAGGTCTAAGATGCTCTGAGATATCTTTTCTGGCTTTAGAATCAAAACACTTTTTCCCCTTACTACTTGTTATGTTTAATTGTAAAGCTAAGACTAAAACAAAGGGCAGCGCCAGGGTTGAAAAACAGTGTATAAACAAGCATATTTTGTTTTATTACGCTTCACTTTACTGTGTCTCCCAGATATTGTTTTTTATTTTATTCATTTATTTTAATGGAGGTAACACTGGTTACTAACATTACATGTTTCAGGTATATAACATTGTAATTTGATATCTGCATACTCTATAGCAGTGATTCTCTCTGGACCGCAGGCCAACGCTCTAACCACTGAGCAAAACCAGCCAGGGCAAGAGAGCTGGTTGTTTTTTAAATCAGACCACATTTCCTTATGCTGTTCTGGGAAACCAGGTTCTTACTTGGACCAGTAAACCTACTCAGTGCAGCTGAGGGACCATCGATATCGCCTTTATGTTAGCATCAGAAAACCCAGTGACTGTGGTATAGTAGGAAAACACTTTTAGAGTTCCAGCTGGGATGTCCGGAAGACATATTTATTTGCAGGAAAAGAGATTTTCCAACCACTGTGCTACAAGAATTTTAAAACATGCAATGCCTGACTATTTAGTTCGGGGCACTGACCTCTTTTCTCTGAGATTGTTAAATAAAAAATGACAACAGCCAACACAACACTTATACCTATTTTTTTGTCAGATTGGCAAAAAGTATATTTTTTGGTGTCTGCAGAATTTTAGTAATTAGTTTATGTGTGCCATGAGATGAAAAAGGTTAAAAATCGCTGCTCTAATCTAATTAACTCTTTTTTTTTTAAGGAAAAAACTCAACAACCTGATAGAAAAATGGGAAATTATATGAACAGTCACAAAAGAAATGAAAACGACCTCTATACATATGGAAATATGCGCATTTAATTCAAACTAAGAGAAATGCAAATGAAGACTATATGGAGAACCGACTTCTCAGCCATCAGACTGGCAAAACTGCAAGTCTCACGATGCACTCAATACACTCTGGTGGAGAGGCAGTGGGTTAGCGGCACTCCCACATATTGTGGGGGGAATGCAAAGCGGTGCACAGTGGATAAAAGGAAACTGGCAGTATCTAGAAAAATCACACACGTATATCCTCTTTAGCAATCCCATGTCCAGAAACCTATTCCAAAATACACTGGCAAAAATACTAAATTACTTATTTATTTATAGAGCTATTCATTGCAGCATTATTTATAGTGGCAAAAGACCACAAACAAACTGTCCATCAATAGGGCTGTGGATGAATAAACGATGATTCACACAGCCCTGGCTCAATGGCTCAGTTGGTTGGAGCTTCGTCCTGTACATCAAAAGGCTGTGGGTTCCATTCCAAGTCAGGACACATACCTTGGTTGCAGGTTCAGTCCCTGGTCGGAATACATACGGGAGACAACTGATCAATGTTTCTCTCTCTCTAAAATCAATGACAAAAATACACACATATCCTTGAGTGAGAATTTAAAATAATAATAAAAAATAAAAGATGATTCACACAATAAAATATCATGTACTATATCAAGGATTGAGGAAATCACTATATCCATATATAAAATGATCTTAAGATTAAATGTAAAAAGGTGCATAACAGTATTTAATAGTGTGTTTATTCTGTGTAAGGAGAAAGAAATATGATTTTATGGATATTTTGCTTTTGTTAAAAAAAAAAAAAAACTGGAAGAATAACCAATGGACTGAAACAAATCGAATATATGAAGACCCATGAGTTCAAATGGATACTTAAAATGAGAAAGCCATGACCCTCGCGCCAAAAGTTCCTAACTCATGAATCACCACTGAAGGTAACTGGACACCAACTCTTCGCTCTGAAAATTAGAATTTAAGAGAAATAATTAAGCATTTACTCCTGCTCTAACTATATTTTAAGATATACAAATACAAATAGCCTTAGTTAATGGATTTTTTTTTTTACAAAATTCCAGTTAAAAAAAATATAGACAAAAATGATAGAAATCACCATATTATAACCTCCAAATAGATAACTCATTCTGGAAAGATCATCAATGACTGACAGGTTAACAGGAAACTTGACAATGTTACTACCTGAACTATTCAATCTTAGCATTGGTAAAGGTAGAACAGACAGTGTGAGCCTTTTGATACGATAAAATAGAAGTACTCAGAACATAATTATGAAGTATTCTTGCCAAAAATAGTTGAAAATGAGTTTAATGAAGCTTTCAGAAACAAATTAAACAATACCAAGAGGAAGGAAACAGACAAATCCTGGATGTAGGGCATTCCACAGGAGGACAGACTAGGATTCTTCTCAAATCAACAGCATGTGAAAGAAGAGTTGGGGGAGGAGGGAGTGATTTAGATTAAGAGACTCAGGACACATAAAACCAGGTATCATGTCATGTGGGTACCTTATCTGAAGTTATTTCAAACACAGCAAATATAAAACAAAACATTTATAAGTGAGGACATTTAAATTGACTGGATGTTAAAGAACTGTCAATTTTAGTAAAATCACAACAGCACTGTAATTATGTGAGGCAATGTCCATATTCTTTAGCGATGTCTGTAGGATTGATATAACACAATCTTTGGAATTTGCTTTAAAATACCGCAGTGGGAAAAAACCCAAATTCATATCAACACAAAAGGGAATAAACAAACTGTGGTATAGTTGCACAGAGGGCCATTATAGTGCAATTAATATGAATGAACTCCAACAATATACATTATATTAGTAATATAATATAAAGTGAAAAAGTTCCAAACAGTTACACTTAATGTAATGCACACAATAAGATATACTTAACACAATATATTTGCTATAAAATTTAAAATAACAAAAAAAGCCCAGCTGGTGTGGCTCAGTGGACTGAGCGGTGTCCCCGAGGTACATGTCCTTAGTGGAAACTGAACCCGGGTCTCTCTGGACTGCAGGCCGACACTCCAACTGCTGAGCCAAACCGGCCAGGGCTTAATTTTTTTTTTTTTATCTTCACCTGAGGGCATTTTTTTCCATTTTTTGTTCAGATAGAGTGGGAGGAAGAGAGAGAGAAACATGATGTGAAAGGGACACATCGAGTGGTTGCCACCCGCATGACCAACCAGGGCCAGGGACAAACTGCAACCGAGGTACATGCCCTTAGCAGGAACCGAACCTGGGTCTCTCTGGACTGCAGGCCAACGCTCTAACTGCTGAGCAAAACCGGCCAGAGCCATATTATCTCCTTTTAAACTGTCAAGGTGTGAATAACTGAGGACCACCACAAACTCATAATACATAGCTTTTTTGCTAATTAGTTCCAGGTTAGTCTTAGGGGAAAATACTGTTTTCCTCCATTTTGGTTAAGAATACCAATTAAAAAAAATAGTAATAGCTCTAGAACTCTTCACCTCTTTATTTCACTAAACTACAGGATTAAGGAAATCTCAAGCATTTACTTCAAACCACCACAAAGCAGGTATCAACCACCAACACGCACATTTTAATCCTCACAGTCCAAACGTTCTACCCCACAGTACAGTGTAGGTATTTGGTCTTTTACAATACAATTTTCACTGGACATGACAAACACTGCAAATGAGTAACAGAAAACATTTTTGTCCTCACCCCTCAAAACAAAATTATATATAGATCTTAACTTCGACTTCTGAACATAAACACCAAAGCCTAAAAATCTCACAACAATTTAAGCAAAAAACCCCCACAACACCAAGAGGGAAAAAAAGTAACTTTTCCACCTGAGGGTACAAAGGGAAAAGTTTTAAAACGGGGGGGGGGGGAGGCGGGGTAAAATTAATAACTGGAACATATATGAGTAGAAACTAAAACAAAACACATTAAAAATAGCCCGGCAATCCATGTTCTCTCTCACTGATGTTTCTTTTTCTTTAAAAAAAATTCTTTTTCCTTTACTGATTTCAGAGAGAGGAAAGGAGAGGGAAAGAGAGAGAGAAACATCAATGCGGGAGAACATGGCTTGGCGCCTCCTGCACGCCCCCCACTGGGGATCTGGCCCACAACCTGGGCATGTGCCCTGACCGGGAATCGAACCAGCCACCTCTTGGTGCAGGGTCGCTGCTCAGCCACTGAATCACACAGGCCGGACTCTTATCGACATTTCTCTCTCTCTCCTTTCCTTTCTCTAAAATCAATAAAGAAAAAATAATTTGAAAATAAATAAGGAGCAAGGGGACTCAGTCGCAGCCCCTACAATAGCCATGGCCGATCAAATCAACGAGGTCAAGGTACACGGGTAACACAAAGCTCAGCATCCAGTTCAGCGGCTTCCGGGCGAGGCGGGCGCGTGGCCGCCGAGGATGCGGCAGCGGAGGTGCGCGCCCCACGGGCCGGTCGTTGCGGGCCCCCCGCCTCAGGCGGGGCCGGGGCCGCCACGTGGGAGGAAAGGAGGGGTCCGCTTCGGCAGTCGGAGGAGCGGCCAGCAGGCCCGAGACAACGCGGGTCGCCCGCCAGGCGTGCCTCACACGCCGGGGCAGCGGGGGCGGGCGCAGCGCTCCCGAGCGCCGCGCGGTGCCCGGCCCCAGGTCCCGAGGCCGCAGGGCTTCGCGGAGAACCTGGGCACGTTGCAGAGCCTGCTGACCCAGCTCCGCGCTCACGCTGAAGATCGCCCCGCGCAAGGACACGCTGCGACCGTGGCCGCCCCACCTGCCACCCGTTACCTGCAGGCACATCTACGGGGCGGACGGCGCCACCAGCCCGGGCGTGTTCCCGCTGGAGGGCGGCACGTCCGTCCCGCTGCACGACCACCGGGCATGCGCAGCCCGCTCAGGTGCGCCGCGCCGTGCGCATCAGCGGCGCCGACACGCTGCAGGCGGGCGGCGGCCACGGCAGGGGCCCCACCGCGAGGGCCGCAGTTCGAGCGGCCCCTGCAGGCCCGGGGGCGGGACACCGTGAGGACGAGTTTGCCGCGCACGCGGGCCGAGCACGCCGAGGCCAGCGGCCGCTGCGTCCTCACGCCGCACCGGGACCACCTGCACCACATCCACGCTGTGGACCGCCCGCCGCCTTCCTGGACACCCAGGCCCCGCCCTCCGACCCCCCAGGCCGCCTGGGCATCGGATCCGCTGGAGTGGGCCGTGGCCGCTTCCACGGGAACCTGGGGAAGCGCGGGCGACGGGACGGCCGCCTCCCCGCACGGTCATGGGGGCGGGGGCGGCGGGGAGCATACTTTGTTTTGTGCCTCTGTCACTGCCACCAGGGTTCTGATTTGGGGAAAGGGGTAGGGAGCAATGGACTCTGTGAAGCGCTTCCATCCTACAGACATAATGAAAATATTCTTCCCTCTGTTCCCCATTCTGTACAAAATACTCTGAAAGGTTTCTCTTCCAACCTCGCCTCCACCTGGGGTAAATAGGGTTTGTTTTCCACTTCTGTCCTTATGCCTGGTTACTCCTTCTTATACTTTTAACCTACCGTGCTTGACCCTGTGGTTTGAATTGTTTTTAGTTCAAGTCATTGATTTAAAACTAGGTTTAAAGAGATGAACCACTGTCTAAAATGAGCTGTCCTGCCTGATTAATTCGTTGTGAAAATTAAGTAATTTTTCCAGAGTTGGGGGATCATCCCCAAAACATAACTGTGCATGTAGAGGAGGGCCAGATGTTTTCTCCCCTTCCCCAGTAGCCACATCTGGTTTACCCCCACAGCATCTACTAAGAAATTCACATCTGTGGATCTCAGTAACAATAGGTCACATAGAGCTTATCTTCCTCATGAGTCTCCAGATCTGTGAGTTGAGCAGATTTCATGATGCAGATTCACCGTTAATGCATAAACAATATTATCCTCAAGTGACATCATAGTACAAGAGGTGATAGGGTAATTATGTATTTTCTAACCAGAAGATTCCGAGGCACTGAATCAGTGTGCTTCCAAACAATTGAATGTAAAACACCATAGCCAGCTGTTGCATTCCATGTCCCTATTTACTTCCAGTATTTTCTTGCAAAAGTAGAGAAAAATGTTGAATGTTTCACATGGTCTCAGCCCTCATGTTCCAGAGGGCTGGTGGTTTGGTTATATGCACCTTTCACAGACACCAAAGAAGTATTATCAGTCAGCCCCCTGAATCAGAGAGGGCTGTCCACACTTCGATTTTTGTCAGTCTCATAGGAACGAATTCAGATGAGTGACCCTGATTGTGTTGTGATAAAGCCAATTTATTAAAGCAAGCAAATTTAAAGAAGCGAGGCAAGCAAGTCTATCTGGTGTAACGCATGCAGATGGGCTCTTAGCTAATCTGAAGAGTGAGTTGGGTGGGGGTTCAAGGCATGATATACTCTCTTCTCTGTAAGATTTTTTCTTTTTTTTGTTTTAAATCCTCACCCGAGGACATTTTTGCATTTATCTTGAGGTAGAGCAGGAAGAAGAGAGGGAGGAAGAGAGAGAGAGAGGAACATCGATGTGAGAGAGACACATTGGCTGCCTCCTGCACAATCCCAAACACGGCTAGGGACGGACGGCAACCAAGGTACATGTCCTTGGCAACCAAGGTACATGCACTTGACCAGAATTGAACCCGAGACTATTTGGTCTGAGAGTCGACGTTGTAACCAGTGAGCCAAAACAACCAGGGTGATGTGCTTTTTAAACAGTGAGTTTTAGAAGTTGTATTTGGAGGGTGAATCAGTGCAGTGTAAATAAATAAACATCTTTTGTAAGGAGAGGGTCAATCCGATTGGCATGTTTGTTTTTTAAACAACTCTAAGCCATGCCAGCATTATATGAAAAAGTGGATGAAAGCAAATGTTCCCAGATTGGGGTGGAGAAAATAGAGCAATAAAATAAAGTCTGGCTTACAACCTCGGTTATGCTCAGCAGTGAAATCTTGGCAGGGTGCTGTCCGTCCGCAGGGTCAGTGCTGAGGGTGATTTGATGCAAACCCATCCTTGGACTTTGTAGTTTGCGTGAAACACCACAAATGCAAGGAGCTCTCCTGCGCTGGAGACTTACATTTATGTGCAGTGTCACTGTGATGGCTCCAAGCTCAGTAACATAAGAGGATGGTGGTGACACACCAGCCCCACCCCTATTATTGCCCTCAGCTGCCTTTACTATGACTTCCCCTTTTCTGCTCTAACACACTCAGCCCTTTGCTGCTCCGGCCTGAGACTGATTTTCCACACTGAATGGTGTGTGCGATATACCCAGACCTCACAGGGCGTGTGTGTGTTTGTTTCTTCATCACAGGTGGGGCCTGGCCCCCATCTCTTTAAATGGGATTGGACTTCCATCATTTTCTGAGCTGTGTGTATGTTGTACCTCTGAGTCTGTATAGGGGACAGTTCATGTTTGTTTAACCTAAAAAAGCTGCCAGCCTTGCCTAGTTTCTATAAAGGTTGAGCTGTTTCCTGGTGCAAATCCGGGAGCTGCCTCTCGTCCTGACAGCTTATTTTTTGAGAAACTTGACTCTGGATGTTTTGAATCCCAAAAGCCTTTAACATCATGTGTAGTTATTTTTGTGGGTATCTAGTTACGTTTGCTTTTTCCTCAAGATGGACCCCGTTCCCAGCCATAGTATATTTTCCTAACACCTCCACCAGAGACAACGATGGGAAAAAATTAAGAACTGACTGCTCAGTTTATTGCTCCTCCAGCTTTGCCCTAAATCCCCACTTGCCAGGGAAAGATGTATCCAGTTACATTGGATGCAATGAAAGCACCATCTGGCTGTGTTTTTGTTTTTGTTGTTGTTAATTCTCATGCTAGGATATTTTTTTCCACTGATATTTAGAGAGTGGAAAGTAGAAGGGAGGGAGGCTGGGGAGAGAGAGGGAGAAACAACCATGTGACAAATACACATTGATTGGTTGCCTCCCACATGCACCCCAACTGGGGCCCCAGATCAAACTTGCAACCCAGGTATGTGCATTTGACTGGGTATCGAACCCAAGACCCATTGGTTCGTGGGCCAGTGCTCTAACCACTAAGCTCACTGCTCAGGGTGTGGCTGTTCTATTTTTTTTTTTATCCTCACCCGAGGATATTTTTCCATTTTTTGTACAGATAGAGTGGGAGGGAGAGAGAGGAAGGGAGAGAGAGAGAGAAACATCGACGTGAATGGACACATCGAGTGGCTGCCACCCGCACGACCAGCCAGGGCCGGGGACAAACTGCAACCGAAGTACGTGCCTTTAGCGGGAACCGAACCTGGAGTGAGGACTGAGGGAACACTTTAGTATCTCAGGTCATTTTTTCAGCAGAGGGTGGACAGCACCTCCCTGTATTAAAGTGTCACCCCTGGGATTTCTGACTAAACATCCCATTCTAAGATGAGAACACAGAGGTTTTTCCTGGGTAGGAGGGGTCAGGATATTAGAACATGTGTGATGTTCAGGGCAGCATCACTGATATGGTAATAGAAGCAGATCACATCTTGGTATCACCACAGTGAAGAGATGGATCACCATGGTAATTGGTCCCCCTCCTTCTGTGTTTTGTAGGCCAGAAGTACCCCAGCTCCTTACCTGGAAGGGCCAGAATGGTGTAGTCCTCGGGGTAGCAAGTGGCAAAGCAACCGACTTGGTACCATGAGCCCCATGTCCTTTGGGCAATAACATCACTACTAATCATAATGGTATGTAAGATTGGGACAAGTTGTGCAGGGATTACCAGGCAAACATGGACACCTGGGGATGGGCCTTAAAAAGGGAATGTCTGTAGACAAACAAGGTCACTACATAATTCTGAAGGAATCAATTCAACAAGAAGATAGAACTCGGGTAAACATATATGCATCCAGTATAGAAGCACCTAAATATATTTTTTACATTTCTTGGAGGATTTTAAGGGAGAAATTGACAGCAATATAGTCACACTAGGGGACTTTAACACCACACTGACTTCAATGAAGAGATCTTCCAGACGAAAAATGAACAAGGAAACCGTGACCCTAAATGGCACACTAGATCAGATAAACTCAATGGACATTTCACCCCATAGCTGTAGAGGTACATCCTTCTCAAGTGTACATGGGAAAGTGTCAAAGATACACCACATGTTAGGACACAAACTAAGTCTACAACTTTCAAGAAGGTTGATATCATATCAAATGTCTTCTCTGATCACAATGCCATGAAATTAGAAATCAACTAAATAAAAACACCCAAGACCTTCAAGCACGTGGAGGCTAAAGTCGATGTTATTAAACAATGAATAGGTTACAAATCAGATCAAGGAAGAAATGAAAATTTCCTGGAAAAAAATGAAAATGAACATTCACCAACCCCTATTGTGCATACTACCGAAAGCAACCTATAGAGATTCAATGCCATAGCCATTAAAACACCAATGACATTTTTCACGGATCTAGAACAAATACCCCACAATGATATATAGAACCCAAAAAGACCCCAAATAGCTGCAGCGAGCGTGAGAAAGAACTGAGTAGGAGGGGGTCACAAAACTGGGTATCAAATGATACCACAAAGCCATTGTGATCAAAACAACTTGGGACTGGCACAAGAACAGGCATGTAGCTCAATGGAACAAAGCAGAGACCCAATAAATTGACGCAAGCCATTGCCCTCAATCAATATTCAATAAAGGAGGCAAGAAGCTACAATAAAGTAAAGACAATCTCTTCAATAAATGCTTGTGGGAAAGTAGGACCGACCATACAAAAGCATGAAACTGGACCACCAACGGACACAGTACACAACAATAGACTCAAAATGGAGAAAGACTGAAATGTGCATCATGAAAGCACAAAAACCCCAGAAGAAACCATAGACAGCAAAATTCTAGACATGTTGGGTAGCAGAATTTTCACCAGTACACTGCCAAGGGCAAGAGAAACAAAGGAAAAATAAACAGATGGCACTACATCAAAATTAAAACCTTTTACACAAAAACAACAACAAAATCAATAAAATGAAAAGGGATTCCACTGTATGGGAGAACATAATTGCGAATAATACCTCTGTTGGACAGCTCGTCCTGTGGCCCTGCCTGCTGCTCCCCCATGAGGGACATGCTCTGGGAACATAAATGTCACCTCAGGGCAGCTTCTCAGCCCCTCACCTGGAGCCTCCAGCCCTCCTCGTGGCACCTGCTCTGTCCCCGCAGAGCAATGGCTCGTTCCTCTCACGTGCTGTTTGCATGCTGTGCCCCCCTTCCCTGCGCTGGGAGCTCCTGGAGGGCAGGGCCCTGTTGGGTTTGTTTTCAGCAGGGACCCAGTTTGAGTGCCCAGGGCACCGTTGCTGAGGGAACAGATAAGCAGGTCCATCCACCACAGACTAGCTCAGTTAGAGCCCCACCGACTGTCAGTTTAGATGGACTAGATGGAGAACTACGTAAGTTCATCCTGTGATTTGAACCTCTCGTGGGTGTACTACCTTATGCTGAGTTACTGAGTCACCTGCCACATTTCCGTAGCTTGTCACTATTATTTTCTCACAAGGTGGTGCTCTGCAGGTGTTCAGATTGCAGAGATGCACCCTTCACATGGGCATTCAGGAACCCTGAGTTCTTCTATCATGTGCCTTCTTTATCCCCAGGACATCACCCCCATGTGCTTCCACCAGCCTGAGGGGACAGAACACAGAGACACGCACGCTGGGGGGGCTGTCAACAGGTCTGCGGTGGCATGCACCCATCCCTGTCGTCTTCCATTGGCCACGACAGCTCATAGGGCCACAAGGGTGCTGGGAATGCCATCCAGCTGTGCCCCAAGTCAGGAGAATGAATTTTGATGGACAATGAAAGTCCTCTGACACGGGAGTAACTCATCTAGAATGACTGTGTTGTTCACGTCTCTACTGAGCATCTGCCGTGTGCCGAGCACCATGCTATGTGGGAGACGGAGATCTGATTGTGCAGCATCTTGGCCTGGGACAAGCTCCTGATCTAAAGAAGAAGGTGAGACATGGCATGAAGTACCCTGCATTTTAAGGAAAAAGAATAAGGTGAATGTGCTCTGACAGTTCAATGAATGATTCTACATGTGGAAGCCACCTGGAGCTCACAGCAGTCGAACTTCACTTTTGGAGATGACCAAGATGTGGTTGGGAGAAGATGCCAGCAGGAACTCCAGAAGCAGGTCAGTTATGTACAATCCAGAGAATCCTGGGTTTGGTTCCCACTAAGGGCAGGTACCTCATTGTAGTTTGTCCCCGGTGCCAGTTGGAGTCATGTGGGTGGCAGCCACTTGATGTGTCTCTCTCACGTCGATGTTTTTCTCTCTCTCTTCCTCCCTCTCTTTCTCTTGCTTTATCTGAGGATAAATGCAAACATGTCCTCGGGTGAGGATAAAAAAAAGCAAGAAGGTCCTAGGTCTCAAGTATCTTCAATAATTGTCAGTATAATTTATGATTATTATTCTTGCTTCTTGAAAGGATGCTTTTCTCACTATTTGTGATTTAGCTCTAAAAAGTTTATTTTGTGAGTTTCTTAAGGTATTTAGTTAATTTAAAATCTTCTTTGTCTTCACCTGGCTGTGCAGAGCTGTGTGCTCTGAGAATGGCCCGTGTTGCACAGATCAGAGGGCAGGGTTGCATGGACCGGACAGTTTGCACATGTGTTGACACTCTCTTCCTGGAGGACACTCTGGCTGTATGTATAAAAGTGAAAAGTGGCCCTGGCCAGTTTGGCTCAGCGGTTGGAGCGTCCGCCTGCGGTCTGGAGAGACCCGGGTTCGGTTCCCACTAGGGGCACGTACCTCGGTTGCAGTTTGTCCCCGGCCCTGGTTGGTCGTGCGGGTGGCGGCCACTAGATGTGTCCCTTTCACATCGATGTTTCTCTCTCTCTCTCTTCCTCTCTCTCCTTCCCACTCTGTACAAAATGTCCTCGGGTGAGGATTAAAAAAAAAAAAGTGAAAAGTGTGAATCCCTTTGAATATACCTAGAAATATATCCAAAAATATATGTACAAAGATAGTTATTGATTTGTTGTCTGTAATAGGAAAAAATCCAAATACCCATCATCACAATATTGATTAAAATGTGTATGTAAGATCATAAAATGCAATAGCATGCAGCCATTTACAAATGATGAAAATATTGACTTAGAGTATGTTCCCCAGCATATGGAGTGAATAAAAAAAATTTAATAAAAAAACAAAATTAAAAGAATTTTGACCAAAATATGAATAAATTCTGGGGTGATTTTAACTATCTTTACATTTTATACTTAAATGTATTAAAGAAAATTCAATAAATTCCAAACAGTAGAAATTAAAGCTCATTAAATGCAAGTTCAACATAGAAGTTAACACAACAGATGTCATAATAAAAAGTAGGCAAAACTGGCACATATAAAAAGAAGCTGTGGACAAACTTATTAATAAGTATAACTGCAAACGCCTAAATAAAACATTAGCATATCGACTTCATTAGGTGATACTGGCACACGCGTGTGGGTTCATACTAGGAAAGCTCCCAGAAGTGACGTGCGCTCCCTGTGCTCACTGTAGCATTATGTGCAATAGCCAAGGTGTGGAAGTACCTAGGTGTCCATCAAAGATGAATGGATGAAGAAGATGGGTACATACATACAATGGGATATTAATCAACCATAAAAAAGAATGAAATGTTGCCATTGGGTGGATCTAGAGGATATTAAACTCAGTGAAGTAAGTGAGGCAGAGAAAGACAAATACTATATGGTTTCACTTATGTGTGGAATCTAAAGACAATACAAAACAAAACAAAAACAGACTCATAGAAACAGAGACCAAAGAAGTGGTTACCAGAAGGGAGGGGCTGGGCGCTGGGTGAAAAAGGGGAAAGGAAATATAGTCAATGATATTGTGTTAAGTTAGCATGGTGACAGATGATTCTAAGATTAGTGGGATGGTCACATTGTAAGTATAAAATTGTCAAATCACTATATTGTACACCTGAAACTAATATAACCAATATAATATTGCATATCAATTATACTAATATAAAAAGTAAGTTAATAAAAAGAAATTTCTACCCGTATGGTGTGGCTCAGTGGTTGAGCGTCAACCCATGCACCAAGAGGTCACCGGTTCAATTCCTGGTTAGGGCACATGCCTAGGTTGTGCGCCTGATTCCCAGTGGGGAGCATGCAGGAGACGGCCAATCGATATTCTTTCTCATCAATGTTTCTATCTGTCTTTCCCTCTCTCTTCCTCTCTCTCTAAAATCAATAAAGAAAAAAAAATTAAAAAAAAAATTTCTCAGATGCCACAGGTTTTCTAGAAAATTAAACCTAAGAATTAAAATGCTAAAATAAAAAAAACATATTTATAAAAGTTAATAACAAGTGATAGGCACTGAAAAATCATCTAATCAAAAATGCAATAGCCCCCCTGGCCAGTTTGGCTCAGCGGTTGGACCACTGGGTTGGACCACTTGGACTGAAGGGTTACGGGTTTGATCCCTGACCCAGGTGGCCTCAAGCAATCACTGTGACTTTCTCCCATCAATGTTTTTCTCTCTCCCTTCCTCCATTCCACTCTCTCTAATAATCAATGATGAAATATTTTTGGTTGAAGATTAATATAAAATTTTGGCAGAGGACCTGTCCCAGAGTCAGTGCAGTTGTCATTAAGCAGGAACAGCTGGACAAAGGCAATCAGACAGGAGACAGTCTGAGGTGTGCAGGGACTGTCCCCATCGAGTGTCACTGTGGCCAAGCGGCAGCAAACCCTGCAGCTGAAGAGGACATGCCAGGGGTAGGCCACCCATGCCTTGCTGAAGAGCTTGGAATATGTTCTGTAGACAATGAGATACCACTGAATGTTTTCTATTTTTAATTTTTGTTGTTTTTAAACCAACGATGTGCATTATTGTAGAAATATTCAGTAAAAATAAGCCAAAATAATTACCTGTATTTAAATTTGATCTCTACTAAATAATGTATTTTTCAGAATGAATTGTATTGTTTTGGAAATTTTTTTTTACATAACATCTATGTTAGTCAATATTCAGCTATATTACTGCTTAATGCCTATGCAATATTTCAGTGTGCAATTTAGTAAATAATTAGAATTCACTGAACACTCTTCCCATAATTCAATATTCACTTGCTTACAGTTTTCCCCACTGTTTTTAACTGCGAGTAAACGTCTTCCTTCTCTTACCTGATTGTTTTCTTAGGTGAAACTGATGAAGTGGACTTGCTGAGCCAAATGTTGTTATTGTTGGGAGCATTGATACATTTCTCAAAAACAACCTCTCCAAATGCAGCCTGCACTCTCCCCAGGAGGGACAGAAGCTGTTACATTTGTATTGTTTGGTCTATTTGCCAGTTTGGATTCAGAAAGGAGAGGAAGCTCTCTGTGTACTAGGAACGCAAAGCAACCTTGTGCTTCTTTAGCCAATTGCGCTGGTTAACCTTCCATCAGAAAAGGGGTTGTTCTGTCTCTCTTTTAGGTCATCTCAGGAAGAGCCACCTGGACGTTACTTCCCAGTCTCCACAACACTCCGAGATGTGAGCAGACTTTTGTGAGCTGGCTCCCAGCTGATAAGAGGCTAACTGCTCTGTCTCTTTCTCCCACTCAGGCTGCTATAATTTAATTTAGTATGTATCAGTATGTGTTTTATATCATATATAATACTTATTTGTTTCATTTAGTTTGTCTTCCTTAATTAGAATGTGAGTTGCACGAGTGCAAAGACATTTGTCTATTTTGTTCACCAGTGCCTTAGAACAGTGTTTGGAATATAGAAGCAATTCAGTAAATATTTATTGTATGAATTAGTGAAATAATTATATAGGGTTTCTTTGCAAGAAAAACACACAACACAAACGGTTTCCAACATCAGTATCTATAATAATTTCTATATCTATAACAGTATCATAACAATTTTTCCAGTTTACTGCCTTCAAGGGAAATTTTCCTCAACCCAAAAACTAAAGGAGAGAATAGACCTTATAAACCTTCAGGTCAGCAAACCGCCTCCCCACAAGGACCTGCCACAGGGCACTCTGGACATCAGGGTTTCTAAGGCTGTAGATAAGTGGGTTCAGCATGGGGTGAATAACTGTTGAAAACCCCAACCTCTTCATCCTTGTCTGAAACCTCCTCTGAACCCAGACGCATGTAGTTGAAGACACCGGTCCCATAGAAGAGGCAGACCACAGTGAGATGGGAGCCGCATGTGGAGAAGGCCTTCTTCCTGCCCTTCGCTGAGCGGATGTGCAGCACTGCAGCAACCACATGGATGTAGGAGGTGATGATGAGAACCACAGGTGCACCCGCCATTAGGAAACCCATAGCAAAGAGCAGCAGCTCATCGAGTTGGGTGCTGGAGCAAGAGAGCTGGAGGAGCTGGGGGAGCTCACAGTAGAAGTGATTGATCACATTGGGACCACAGAAGTGGAGTGTAGTTAGGGCAATAGTGTGGGTCAGTGCATTGGTGAGGGAACAGGCCCAGGACACAGCCACCAATATCCTCTGAACCACCTGGCTCATGCGGGTGCTGTAGGTGAGGGGCCGGCAGATGGCCAGGAACCGGTCATAGGCCATGGCTGTCAACAGGAAGCAGTCCATCCCACCCAGAATGTAGAAGAAGAAGAGTTGGCAGAGGCAGGCATCGTAGGAAATTGTATGCTTGTGGGACAGCAGATGAGCCAACATTGCAGGGACAGTGATGGTGATACATCCAACATCCAGAACTGATAGGTTCCCCAGGAAGAAGTATATCAGGTGTGGTTTGGGCTCCACCTGGATGGCTGCCAGGATGCTGAGGTTGCCCCCGACTGTGACCAGGTAGGCGAACAGGAAGAGCACAAAGACAAGTGGCCACAGCTCTGGTGTCTCCACCAGGCCCAGCAGGACGAACTCAGTGATGGTTGTACCATTGGCTCCAGATTTTGGCTGCATTAGTTCCTGCAGGGAAACATCCAAGGGGATAATCACTTCTCTCAACATATTTATTCAAAAAGAAAAAAAATAGACTTCTTTCTATATGCCCAACCCTTTACTAAGTCCCCTCTGTCCAGGAAAGGACTTTCCCACTCCCAAGGACACACCACACTTGTTAACTCTCACTACATTTACCTCAATAGCATTTTTCATTCTCAGATATAAGAACAGGTAACATAACCACTCTGGACCTCTCTTCCTGTCTTAGCTGAAAGAATCTCTTTGTAGAGATCATCATGGACAAAACCTTTGGGAAAAATAAACAAGTAGAAAATCTATATCTGTTTAACATAGCAGATAAATCTGAAACTTTCTCTTCTCAAAACTCTTTTCTTCCCAAGACAAAACAAGATTAAAAATACAGATTCTACCTTCATAGAAACTAGTCAATATCCAAAAACTTTAATGTACAAACTAAATCAGAGGACTTCAAGAATAGTGGAGATCAGCCCTGGCCAGTTTGGCTCAGCGGTTAGAGCGTTGACCCACAGTCCGGAGGGACCTGAGTTCAGTTCCCGCTAAGGGCACGTACCTCAGTTGCAGTTTGTTGCCGGCCCTGCTTGGGTCCTGTGGGTGGCAACCACTCAATGTGTCCCTTTCACATCGATGTTTTTCTCTCTCTCTCTCTCTCTCTCTCCCCCTCCCACTCTATTTGAACAAAATATCAAAAAATGTCCTCGGGTGAGGATAAAAAAAAAAAAAGAATAGTGGAGATCAAGTAGGAGAGTGGCAGAAAGATAAAAATCCATGACTTTAGAAAAAGCTGGACAAGTAAAACTCTCCATAGGAAAAAGGTCTTCAGTAGGAAGTAAAACAAAAAGCCCTGTTTGCAATAGTGGAGGAGGATGGGTCGTATGGCACCATTACCTTCTGTGATCCTAAGTTGGATTCAAGAAGCAGGGGAAGGCCCTGGCCAGTTTGGCTCAGCGGTTAGAGCGTTGGCCTGCGGTCCGGAGAGACCCGGGTTCGGTTCCCGCTAAGGGCATGTACTTCGGTTGCAGTTTGTCCCCGGCCCTGGTTGGTCGTGCGGGTGGCAGCCACTCGATGTGTCCCTTCACATCGATGTTTCTCTCTCTCTCCCCCTTCCTCTCTCTCCCTCCCACTCTATCTGTACAAAAGATGGAAAAATATCCTCGGGTGAGGATAAAAAAAAAAAAAAAAAAGAAGAAGCAGGGGAAGGACATACAAATGGCCAAGAGATATAGGAAGAAATGCTCAACATCACTAAAATAACATGTTATAAGCTTTACAAAAATGACAAATCCAGTAATAGACTTAAGGTAATATAGGAATTTAGTGCATGAGGTAAGTGACATCATTAATGAATGAAAAATGGATTATTCAATAAATGCTATGAATAGGGGCAATAACATAGCTATCTGAGAAAAACAAGTTGTATACATATCTTATATATATTGCAAAAGTAATTTCTAAATAAACCAAATATTTAAATGCAAAAATTAAAATTATTGAAAAAAAAGGAAAAATTTAATAGTGTAAGGATGACTCAAAACATATTTATTTATTCATTCTAGATATTTTATTGATTTTTTGTTTGTTTGTTTTTTTGTTTTTTTATCCTCACCCGAGGATATTTTTCCATTTTTTTTGTACAGATAGAGTGGGAGGGAGAGAGAGGAAGGGAGAGAGAGTGAGAAACATCGACGTGAAGGGACACATCGAGTGGCCGCCACCCGCAAGACCAACCAGGGCCGGGGACAAACTGCAACCGAAGCACGCGCCCTTAGCGGGAACCGAACCTGTGTCTCTCCGGACCTCAGGCCGACGCTCTAACCGCTGAGCCAAACTGGCCAGTGCATTTTATTGATTTTTTTTTGAGAGAGTGGGAGGCGAGAGAGAGATACAAATGTTGATGTGAGAGAGGAACACCCATCAACTGCCTCCTGCATGCCCGCTGCCAAGGATCAAGCCCACAGAGGGCATGTGGCCTGACTGGGAATAGAATCAGCAACCTTTCAGTGCGTGGGGCAACACCCAAACAACTGAGCCACACTGGCCAGGGCATGATGATGCAAAAGATAGAGAAAATTTAAAAGTACCCAAACTGGACTAATCTATATATTTTTTAAATTCCAGCAAATTAGCTCAGCTGGAACTACATTTCCCCAATTCCAGTCTCTGCATGGCCACAAGGGGAATGTGCATGGTGGTAGTAAGTTAGGTTGAAAAGAAAAAAGGAAAAATGGGCAATATTTTTCAAAATTACAAATATGTTTTTCCTTTTACAGTACCTAGAAATTCCAGTGTTTATCCACCTGATATATGGACACATGTACAAAGTGACATCTGTGTGAGGCTATTTGTTGCAGCTCAGTTTGTAACAGCAAATGACTGAAAATAACCTAACTGTTTATTATTAGAAGATTGACTATTCTTTATGGAATATCCTTACAAAGGAATATTGTGCAGCTGTAGAACACAGCTCTCTCTGTGCTAATTTGAAAGATATCAAAGCCATATTATTGAATGTAAAATACACCTTGTAGAATGAATATAGGATGTTTTCCATGGGAAGGAGAAAAAAAATCCTAAATATGCACTATAATATAATATAATATAATATAATATAATATAATATAATATAATATAATATAATATAATATAATATACTTAATTACTATAATGTAATATAATAATAAAAACTTTATTTGTAAATATACACCCAAAAGAATACTCAACAAACTTTAGGTATTGGTTTTCCCTGAAAAAGAGGATTGCATGAGTGGGAGACAGAGTGATAAAATGAATGAATAAGAAGCCTGAAACACCAATCAGAAATAATATAGGTACCCCCATGTTTATAGCAGCACTGGCCGATGTGGCTCACTGGTTAGAGTGTTGGCCAAACACTGAAGAATCACGAATTAGATTCTTGCGGAGGGCACGTACCTTGGTTGTGGTTCGGTCCCTGGCCCTGGTTAGAGTTGTGTGGGAGGCAATCAACTGATGTCTCTCTCTCTCTCTCTCTCTCTCTCTCTCTCTCTCTCTCTCTCTCCCTCCCACTCTATCTGACATGAATGGAAAAGTATCCTCAGGTGAAAGACTTAAGTGTGACTCATGAATCCATAAAAGTCCTAGAAGAAAATGTAAGCAACAAAATTTCAGACATCATACACAGCAGAATTTTCACTGATACATCCCCTAAGGCAGCAGAAACAAAGGAGAAAATGAACACATGGGACTACATCCAACTACAAAGCTTCTGCACAGCAAAAGAAACAGCCACCCAAATGGAAAGGCAACACACTCCATGGGAGAGAATAATTGCCAATGATATATCAGATAAGGGGTTAATTTCCAAAATATATAGAGTGCTCATACAGTTCAACAAAAGGAAGACAAAGAACCCAATTAAAAAATGGGCAGAGGAACTAAATAGACACCTCTCCAAACAGGACATACAAATGTCTAAGAGACATATGAAGAAATGCTCTACATCACTAATCATCAGAGAGATTAAATTAAAACAACGATATATCACCTCACACCTGTCAAAATGGCCACCATCAACAAATCATCAAACAACAAATGTTGGCGAGGGTGTGGAGAAAAGGGGACTCTAGTACACTGCTGGTGGGAATGCAGACTGGTGCAGCCACTATGGAAAACAATATGGTGCTACCTCAAAAAATTAAATATTTAACTTCCATTTGACCCAGTGATCCCACTTCTAGGAATATAGACTAAGAAGCCTGAAACACCAATCAGAAATAATATAGGTACGCCAATGTTTATAGCAGCACTATTTATAATAGCTAAGATCTGGAAACAGCCCAAATGTCCATCAGTAGACGAATGGATGAACAAGCTGTGGCACATATACACAATGGAGTACTATGCAGCTGTAAGAAAGAAAGATCTGTTATCCTTTGAGACAACATGGAAGTGAAACAAGCCAAGCAGAAAAAGACAAATACCACATGATCTCACTTATTTGTGGAATGTAATGAACATAACAGTCTGAGGAATGGGGTAGTCTCAGAGATGTGGAAGTGGGGTACAGACTGACAATCTCCAGAAGAGGGTGTGTGGGGAGATAAACCACAGAACTTATATGTAGGTATGTATGAACAATGGACATGAACAACAAAGCTGGGGAGAGGGGGAAAGGTGGTCATTGGGAGAAAAAGAAGAAATATTTGTAACAAAAATAAATTAATTAAATTTAAAAAATTGTGGCACTTTTATTAGCACACGCAGCTACATGCAAGTCCCATACGCGAACATGCATTAGCTGAGACCAGTTGCCAAGAATACAAGGGGACATTGAATATACTTTTGGGTTCTAGGTGAGCGGCTGGAGCAAAGTGCTGTTGCACACCGAGACCCCACAGGACCCAACGAGAAGGCTCCTGCTGGGTGTACATCATGTATTGCCTCAATAATGCTGCACTAGAAACACCCCAAACTTAGTGGTTTAAGATAATTATTGTGTGCACAAGACTATGGATCTGCTACCTGGTGCTGCTGGGTTTCGTTGGGCAGTTTATTCGGTGTTGGCTGGATTCACTCTGGGGGTTGGCTGGCTGTTGGCTCGTCTAGAATGGTCTCAGCTGGGATTCCTGGCTCTGTTCTGTGTGTTTTATCTTCCACACGATTCCCTGGGCACGCTCTCATGGCAGTGGCAGGGGTCTGATACCCAGCTCGGAACTGACCCACTGTGACGTGGATGAGAATTCTGGAAGATTAGTAATCATTTTACCAATGAGAAAAGTGGGGTCAGACGAGCTTACTTGTTTGAGTTCACATATGTTAGAGTTTGTCCTGAATGGAGAACTTGTTCCTTTTCTGCCAACCCTGCTGTCTCCCAAGGTCCTTGCCATTATCTCATCTCTATCTATCTATCTATCTATCTATCTATCTATCTATCTATCTATCTATCCATCTATCCATCCATCTATCATCCATCCATCCATCCATCCATCCATCCATCTCTTTTCCCTCTATGATTTGAAAAGCTGTATTGTCTTATCTCTAGGTTTGCTCAGAGGTATAAGATTCTGTAAATGTTGATTCCTCTGCCCGTTTCAACCTAACGCATCTCATTGGCTCTCCCGACTGTGTTCATTCCCCTGCTCGTTATGTAGCCCCGCGGGTTCCCCTCTGACCTCCCTCTCAGGGCCAGTTCTGCCCTTCATTCTTCCCGTTACTCAGAATGGAAAACCTCACCGTGATATTTCACTACCGGTCCCTGCATCCAAGTATCACTTAGTCCTCCGTTCTTCTGTCAACAAGCAAAAGTCACACGAACATCACGAGTGACCTTCCTCTACCCTTACTCAAGAAGGAGGGGAATCTGGAGGTCTGGAGCAATGGGCAGGCCCCTGGGGGACTTACCTTTCTGTGAGCACTCTGGGTGGAGTTCCTGGGTGGGGCTGCTTACAGACAGGGGAGCGAGTGTCTGTGACCCAAGGTGGCCTGTCTCCGAAGGCTTATGAAGGGAGAGAGTCAGTTGGTCCTGACGTTTTCTCCACCTGGGATCTAACAAGCACCTAGAGGCCCTAAAAATCGCCCCTCCCCCTGTGATTGCACAGGAAGCCCAAGGCAGACAGACAACCTCATTCCTTAAGGGTTTCTTTCACCTGTCTGGTGTTTTGGACTCTGTTAAATAAACATTAGATCACGACATCACTCCAGGCTCCTAACGTCTCCCAGAAAGGAGGGAAGATATAGTCACCACGTTACAGATGATGAAGATAAGATCCAAAGGGCTTATAGGATTTGCCAAGGCCAGAGAAGGGGGTTCATGGTGGAGCTCAGGCTGAGCCCCAGAGGGGCTGATTCTGCTACTTTTTCTCTCGTTATTGTTTCACATTGGGTTTTTTAAGGTATATCTTTATTTTTTCTACTTGTCTTCAGATAGAGTGGGAGGGAGAGAGAGAGAAACATCAATGTGAGAAGGACACATCGACTGGTTGCCTGCTGCATGACCCCAACCAGGGCCAGGGACAAAATGCAACCGAGGTACGTGCCCTTGACTGGAATTGAACCCACGACTCATTGGTTCTCGTGCTGACACTCTAACCACTGAGCCAAACCAGCCAGGGCAAGGTATATCTTTTCAAAGTTGCACTAAATGAGTTACAGTGTTAATTGTCACATCCTCTTGATTACCTTGTCCAAGACTTTGTCTAATGCAAGGTCACCAAGATGTTTCTTCCAATTTTTATAGAGATAGTTTCAGGGAGGGGTTGGGGTGTGGAAAGGCACAGAGGAAAACAGGTTCTAACACTCGAGACCAAGGCTAAGTAACCATTTCAGGGCCAGAGGTCAGTTTCCGAATAAGAAAGTTCAGGGCTGTGTAGAAATGTGAGCAGAGAGAGACCAGAGAGGGCTTAAAGATCTAAACTTCAATGTTTTTATTAGTACAAGTTATCTTGACTTTTAACAGCTAGGAAAGAAACTTAGTCTTTTCACTGGGACAAATCACAGAGCTTCCAGTAATTGACAAATAAAGGCCATGGGACAGCTCGCTGGTTTCACTGCATCAGCAGAAGCTGACATTGTTTTTCTCTCACACTTGGAGAGTTCAGACCATGAGATGATCATCATTATTATTATTATTATTTATTTATTTATTTATTGGTTCAGATAGAGTGGGAGGGAGAGAGGAAGAGAGAGAGAGAGAAACATCGACATGAAAGGGACACATCGAGTGGCTGCCACCCGCACGACCAACCAGGGTCGGGGACAAACTGCAACCGAAGTACATGCCCTTAGCGGGAACCGAACCTGGGTCTCTCCGGACCGCAGGCCAATGCTCTAACCGCTGAGCCAAACCGGCCAGGGCAATCGGTTGCATCTTTTTTTTTTTTTTTATCCTCACCCGAGGACATTTTTCCATTTTTTTGTTCAGGTAGAGTGGGAGGGAGAGAGAGGAACAGAGAGAGAGAGAAACATCGATGTGAAAGGAACACATCGAGTGGCTGCCACCCGCACAACCAACCAGGGCCGGGGACAAACTGCAACCAAGGTACATGCCCTTAGCGGGAACCGAACCCGGGTCTCTCAGGGCCGCAGGCCAATGCTCTAACCGCTGAGCCAAACCGGCCAGGGCATCGGTTGCCTCTTGCATGCGCCCTGATGGGGCATTAAATCAGTAACCTAGGTGCGTGTGAGCCCTGAAGGGGAATCACACTCATGACCTTCTGGTGTACAGGATGGCGTGCCAACCAGCTGAGCACCCGGCCTGGGCTCCAGCTTATTTTTATTGGCTCACAGTTTCATGCTGAATGGCACAGTCCAAGACGCTAAGAGGGACAGGGAAAAAAATTCATGACGTCTAATTTTAACTGTTAGGTGATCAAGTAATGATATACAAATGAACAGACATCAGAGGAAGAGCAAGGCTGGTGAGAAGATGAGCTTAGTCATGAATGATATGTTTGTAACACATGTGGAGATGTGCTTTAGACTGCTGCCTTTGTACATATAAAGTTTGAACATGAGGAGTCATCAGGGCAGATAAAATCACTCAAATGAGTAAGATAATTCAGAATGCCTTATCAGCCAAATTTTCCAAACTGTTGAAATCAATTCAATTAGATAAATTTTTATGACAATGAACACATATGTTTTGCCCTTCAGTTCAGAGGAGATATTTCTAAACTGACGAATAAAATAGAACCAGAGGCAAGGAAACATGGAACAGACTGATGAGTCTCATGGAGAAGGGGAGGTTGGGCGGGAATAGATTAACCAAAGAACTTCTATTGGTATTTTCCTGTGATTGGTCTTCTCGTCTACCTGACCACTCCGACATTCCCTGGAATCTGAGCGTAGCTCTCACCTCCGGATGTGGGACTTCAGCAATCGAATATTCCTTTGGAGCCATGTTTGAGAAATTAAATGGGAATCAGTTGCAGTGAAAACCTTTGGAGGAGCTCAAAGAAATGATGTTTATTGGGAACCACTAGTTCTCACGTGGTTTCTCCAACGTTGTGGAGACAAATGCCTGTGTATCAACAAACAAACAATTGTCACAAAATCAGGATTCTCATTCTTCCTTTGCAGTGGCCACTGTTCTCCAGTATCAATGGTTATTTCCTGTTGCTCTAGAATCTGTGTTTAAGATATTTAATTATTTGATGGACATTTAATACTTTGCATCTGAAATTCTGATTGGGTAGCTGGACCCCTGATTGTTCTTTCTGAATCACAACCAATAAAAAGAACTGAGTTTTGACTATTGACCTTGACTCCGTTTGTGTCTT
The DNA here is from genome assembly GCF_014108415.1 of Molossus molossus. Classification (NCBI taxonomy): domain Eukaryota; kingdom Metazoa; phylum Chordata; class Mammalia; order Chiroptera; family Molossidae; genus Molossus; species Molossus molossus. The sequence goes on along the minus strand of NW_023425354.1, from coordinate 41,125,356 downwards.
CAAATGGTAACCAAATCTCCATCTCCATGGACAGTCGGGCGGGTGATGGCTTTGGTGTCCATGTATCAGCCTGGTAATGATGTAGTTTAGGCTGAGACAAGGAAGGGTCCCAGTTTTAATCTTACATCCTCACCCTTAACTTTCACCCCTAACGTTGAGGCTATGACCAGCCCCTAATAACTGGCTCCCAAAGGGGCTGCATGAGTCCTGTTCTGAGTCACATTGCCCCTTTTATTTGAAGTATTTCCCTCCTCTGTCTCCCTGTCTTATCACAGAGACACGCAGACATCTTCTCTGTGTCTTCATCCTCACAGTTACAGAGCCTTCTCCAAATACGCCCTCTGAAAATCAAGTACTGGTGGCAGGTAAACTCTCTCCCCACCCCGGTCAGAGTCGGGGAGACTGTCTGTGGATTCTCTGCAGGGCAAGGGGGCACCCATTTGAGAAATGAGTGCCAAGCAGTGTGCTCACCTCTGGAAAGAAAGCAGAATCACTCTCTCATGGGGTTTGCATTTCACATCAGGGAGAGGGCCAATGTACCAATACATGCACAGGATCAATTCAATATTTGTAGGTGCTGGCTAATCTGCACTGGAAAGTCACAGGAGGCTCCAACCACGTGACAAGGAGTCTGCAGACCAGAGGCAGCAGCCACACAAACACCTCCCTGCAGCCCAGTGGAAACAGTCAGGGAGATCATTAAATGACAAAATAATACCAAGGGCCCAGCTACGTCCCCACTGTGAATACTTACTAAGTGTTAGTCTCCGTTTCTACTTGTCACAGGGAGGTGGCCATCAGAGCCAGCCACAGCCCTGGCTGACAGCGTTCATCTGCTACCTGACCGTGGAGATGAGGTCTCCCAGCCCGAGGGGACTCTCTGCAGGTGGAGCTGTGCTGCTGGCCCCCTGTGGACGGCAGTGGCTGAGCCACATCTGAGGAGCAGCCTCCTGAGTCAGGGTGTCTCTTCTCCAGTCCCTAGAGGAGGGTCCTGTCCTTGGGCTTCTGTGCAGGAGACTGACAGACATGTCTCCTCCCTGTGGCTGGGCCTCCCAAGGACAGAACTGCCCGGCCAGCCCCGCCCAGCTCCTGCCCTTCCCTCCCCTGGGCCACTTGCAGCTCCTGCTGTGGCACATGCCCCAGGGCCAGGCCACCAGGCTGTGGTTTCAGCCTGATCTTTCCCATCAGCTGCCTGTGGCCCCATTGAGATGTTGGGGCAGAGGCAGGACAGCTGATCCCAGGGAAGGATCCATACTGCCCTGGCCACCAAGGCAGGTGACTGCATCACAGGGAGTCTCCCATGTCCTGCCCTCCGCTGGCCAGTGTGATGAGGGTGCCCAGGGACAAGTCCTGTCCTCATGTGGGCCTCCATTTCCACCTCTGGTACCAAAGCAGAGACTTGCTCCTTTACCTCTCCCCAGAATATCTCCCAGCAAGTGTACTGAGGTGATGCCATGGAGAGAGGCGGTGTGAAGATGTCACCACTGGCCCACGTGAGGACTGTGGGAAAGACTGTGGAGAACAGTCTCAGCTCCCTGTCATTGTGATGAGTGGTACCCTGGAAATTTCCAGAAGGGGCCGGGCTGAAGTTGGGCACCCTGTTTCCCTCCTTTTCACTGCACAATGGAGGAGAAACCCCAGCATCCGGCCCGGGACCCATCACACAGTGGAAGGTTCCCACCATCGTGCCAGGCACAGCTCCATGTACCTGGGCATTCCATGTGACGGAGGACGAAGGCCAGAGGGGTGAAACCATTGCCCCAGGAACACAGAGCTGCAGGGACTCTGGGTACTGCTGGCGAGAAGGTACTAAGGACACATACAACCTGGGCTCCAGGTGTCCTATGGCCGTGTATAGACTCCAAGGAAAACTACACACAGATCCATAGGGGAGACTCATCAGACCAATGTTGACCTTCAATTTCTCATTTGTATCATAAAAGTTGTTTGTTTGTTTGCATTTGTCCCACGAGCCTGAAGCCTTCTTGCTCAGCTTTAGTATGAGAGTGTCCTCTCTCCGACCCCAGGGTTGAGAAGGAGGCCAAGAACCAGTCACCTCCTTGGGGAGAAAACTCAGTGGGGAGAAAACAAGAGCAAATGGAGAAGATGACAACTGGGAGAGATGACTCAATTGGTCCCTGTTGCCCTCATCCAAGACAGCCTCAGGGCTAGAACACAGAACAGAGGGGTGGGGGTTTCACCCTCTACTCTAGAAAAATAAATACACAGGTGCTTCCCACTCCCAGCATGTGTCTGGTACCCTCTGGGTGGCCAGCCCATCTTGGGACAGAGAGCCACCCTGTAGTTGGTGAGCCTGACCAGCCTACCAGTGTTCTATGGAGACAGCCGGGAGGAGGTGGGATGCAGCAGAAGCTGGTGGTCCCCTAGGTGTCACCTCTTCCCAATCTCAAGCACAGCCCTGGCGTTGAGGGAAGAAGCACCTTCCCCTCAGGGAGTGTGAGGATGTCACTGTGAAGGTGCCAGCACCTTGCTGTCGGAACTCAGTTTGGAAGGCTGAGGGGTACTAAGCATACATAGGCATTACTTTGGATTATATGCATCATCCAAAGGAATGGGTTGCCTACATTAGTAAAATTCAGAGACACAATGTAGAATTCTGATCACCAGGCTCTAGCAGGAGCAGGGGAATGAGTTATTGTTCAATGGATATAGTTTCAGTTTATAAGATGAGCTTTAGAGACGATGGTGGCAATGGTTGCATAACCATATGAATGCACTTAATGCCAAGAACCTTACAGGTTAAAATAGTTAAGATGGTCCATTTTAATTGTGTTTACCACAATTAAAGAAATGGAGAGAAAACGAGCAAATGCAGAAGGGCTAACCCCAGGCAGAGTGGCCGGCGTGTCTCAGGACCTGCGGTGGTGCAGAAATGAGGGAATACAAACGTTCTGGTACTTACCTCTCAGCAGACTTCGATTTCCATCTTAGCTGTTGGAGGTCATGTCCAGAGTCAGCCACGGACCTGTAGAATGGTTGACGTTACAGAGTATGTCCCTTGTTACAAGTGCATTTACATTCTGGCCATGTGGACTGCCCAGCACCCAAATGATTGGTTCCCCATCTTTATCAGCTCATGTCAGGAAAAGCTGAAGACCTGCCATAGTGAGATGTGGGCTTTACATCTCTTCCCAGGTGCCCGTTGGTTGGCCCAAGACCTAACCCAGATCCTGCTCAGACTCCAGACCGATGAGCTATCACCATCAGGGCTGAGACTTCATCTGGATGCCCGGCCACCACAGTTGCCTGTAGTGAGCTAGTTTGAAGTGTCAGTAGCTTCAGGGACACTAAGGCACACAGGGCCAGAACCTGACTTTTTTCAAACTATAGAGTGTGGCACCTGCTTTTCTAAGTGTGACTTTCAGAAGTTGGATTTGGAGGGTGAATCAGTGCAGTGTAAAGAAAGCAACTTTTCTTGAAGGGAGAAGGTCAGGCCAGATTTGCATGTGTCTTTTTTTTCTTTTTAATATCTGAAGCTGAGGATGTTTTTCCATTTATTTTCATATAGAGTGTGAGGGAACGAGAGGAAATTCCATGTGACAGACACACACTGATGAGCTGCCTCTTGCATGACCAGAACAGGGCTGGGGACTGAGCCACAACAGAGGTACATGCCCTTGACCAGAATCAAACCCAAGACTCTGGTCCATGGGTATTAACCGCTGAGCCAAACTGGCCAGGACATGTTTTTTTAAACAACCCTAAGCCATGCCAATATTCTGTGAAAAGGTGGGTGAAAGCACGTGTTCCCAGATTGGGTTGGAGAAAAGAGAGCAATAAAATAAAGTCTGGCTTGCAACTGTTGTAACTCAGGAGATCGACCACACTCAGACTCCATTTTTCAGTTTTTGGGAATGTTTTATTACCTGCGCAGGGACTGCAGCCAACCTACACAGAGGAGAACTGCAGCCCCGAGCTCAGGGGGAGGGTTGCTTATATAGGGCAGGGCTCATTCAAGAGGTTAGCAGAGCAAGCAAGCTGCTTGTACAGAAGCGGAGGCAGTTAGCGATAAGCAGGAGGGAACGGAGGGGGGAGGGAGCTGAGGCGAAAGGGAACTGGGTGAACTGGGTCAGCATACATCTGTCCTGCTATTCATTCCATTATCCAAGTTTTAAAAACTAACAAATTCGAGACAGATATCAGCAGTCAGTCAGGTGCAATACACACATGTTGAACAGTTACAGTCTTATGGGGTAAAGGGAGCTTCAGTTTCTCCCTATCAGTTTCTTTACAGAGCATGCAGGACACTCTGGCCTTGGGGCCGTTTGTGTCCTCCCTTTTCTTGAAGGATGTTGCTTTTCAAATTCCCAGTGAAGGTCAAACTCTAGTTAATTTTTATGGGGCTAAAGCCCTCTATAACATTCCCCATTGTTCATCTTGCTGTCTCTGAGGTTGTTAATTAGGGCAGCTTAAAGACAAGTTGGATTCTAAGGACAGTGAGCTACAACACAACCTTGGTTTCCTCAGCAGTGAATCTCGGCTGGGTGCTGTTTGTCCGCAGGGTCAGTGCTGAGGGTGATTTGATGCAAACCCATCCGTGGACTTCGTAGTTTTCACGAAACACCAAAAATGTGCAAGGAGCTCTCCAGCGCTGGAAACTCATATTTGATGTGCGGTGTCACTGTGATGGCTCCAAGCTCAGTGACATAGGAGGGTGGTGGAGCCACACCAGTTTTCTGAACATGAGGCCCAGCCCCACCCCCATTATTGCCCTTAGCTGCCTTTACTATGACTTCCCCTTTCTTGCTCTAACACACCCAGCCCTTTGCTGCTCAGGCCTGAGACTGGTTGTCCACACTGAATGGTGAGTGGGATGTACCAGGCCTCACAGGGTGTGTGTGTTTGTCTCCTCATCACAGGTGGGACTGTCCCCCAGCCCTTTAAAGGGGGTTTTCCGAGCTGTGTCTATGTGGCTGTTCCTCTGAGTCTGTGTAACAGAGACAGTTAGTGTCTGTCTGACCTGAGAAAGCTGCCAGCCTCTCACCATGTCTCTGAAGGTTGAGCAGTTTCCTGATGCAAATCCTGGAGCTGCCTCTGGTCCTGACAGTTTATTTTTTTGTTTGTGAAACCTGAGTCTGGGTGTTTTGAATCCCAACAGTCTTTAGCATCATGTGAAGTTATTTTTTGGGGTATGTAGTATATTGGCTATTTCCTCAAGATAAACCCAGTTCCCAGCCATAGTATATTTTCCTAACACCTCCGACCGAGAAAATGATGGGAAGGAAGGAAGAACTGGCTGCTCAATTTATTGTCCCTCCCAGCTTTGCCCTAAATCCCCACTTGCTGAGAAAGGGTTTATGCACTTACATTGGACTAATCAAAGCAGCATCTGGCTGTTCATTTTGTTGTTTCTGTTGTTGTTAATCCACACCCAAAGATTGTTTTTTCCATTGATTTTTAGAGAGAGAGAAGGGGAGGGTGGAAGAGAGGGGGAAACATTGATGTGAGAGAAACACATCAATTGATTGTCTCCCACACCCGCCCTGGGGCAGAGATTGACCCACCATCTTGCACGACCCAACCAGGGCCGGGAATGGAATTGCAACCGAGGTACATGCCCTTAACCCGAATCAAACCTTTGACTCTTTGGTCCATGAGCCGACACTCCAATGCTCAGCCAAACCTGTCAGGGCTATTTAAATTCTTTAATTGAATTTCTTCATCTCTATATTGAGCATAATAATTGTATCTACTTCATAGGTTTGTTGAGAGAATTAAATGAACATGTATAGACCACAGTAGAGCTCAATAGACGTGAGCTCCCTCCTGTACTCTATTCCCTCCTCTCCTGAAAGACCAACACTGTCAGCATTTCAGATGTGCCCATCAGTCTTCATCCCAGGAGAAGGAGAAACCTATTCTTACAGGTCCTCAGACATTCAATTGCAGTAGCATTACCTTGAGTACTTTCAAATGCAAATTCCCACATCCCAGATCCCAACCCACTGAATCATGTTTACAGAGGATGCTGGGAACCTGCATTTTATCATGTGCCCCAGACAATTCAGATGCAGGTAATTCACCGGCCACAGAACCATCGCCTTATGTGTTCTTCACAAAACATGCCCATCAGCTGTGTTTCTCTTTCCTATGAACATGAACCCTGGCGTGAATTTCCTCTCCTCTTTACCAGGAAGAGTGGTCCCCTCTGTCTTTTTTTTATTATTTTACTAACCCAAGGACATTTTTCGATATTTTGTTTAGATAGAGTGCGAGGGAGAGAGAGAGAGAGAAACATCGACATAAAAGGGACACATCGAGTGGTTGCTACCCACACGACCCAACCAGGGTCGGGGACAAACTGCAACGGAGGTACGTGCCCCGAGTGGGTACCGACCCCGGGTTGCTTTGTACCACAGGCCGATGCTCTAACCACTGAGACAAATTCGCCTGGGCTCCTCTGTGCATTTTTCCCCCTACTAGATTGTGAACTCATTAGGCGTTAGGTATTATCCCCATTCACAGTGCAAAGGAAATGGCCCAAACATAGAAGATGCTTAGTTGCTTGTTGAATATATAAATGACCAAAAATTTAACCACTCCGCACCTCGCCAAAAGCCCTATATGCTATAAATTTAGTTGCACAAAAACCCCCCGGAGGTAAACCCATAGAGACAGACAGAGATCAGGGACTGTCGGGCTGAGCAGCGGGGAGGAGGAATGACTGATACCAGGTCCTGATGTGTGTGGATGATGATGCTCTGGAACTAGAGAGTGGTTGTGATGTGACTGATAGTCGCTAAATGTTGTGAATGCGCTTAGTGCTGCTGGAACGTACACTTGGAAGGATCATACAGTTTCCTTTGATTTTATTTAAATTAAATTAATTTTTATAGCATTTCATTACATTTTACTTAAAATATATTTTATTTTAACTTATAATAATATAAGAAAAATAGGGTCTAATTTTTTTTTCCCTGTTTGAGGCTGGAGTTTCCTGGGAACCACAAGGTGGTTCTGGGGCCTCTTGGCCAGTTGGCAGCTGGGCCCTGGGCGGGGTTGAGTGGCCTCCGTGTTCTGCTCAGAACGCGCCCAGCGGGAGGCTGGCTCTTGGCCTCTGGCCGCTCAGCTCTGAGACTGGGCACACACCAAGGCTGGCCCTCGGGGGAGGTGACTCCTGGCATCCAGGAAGGACAGGGGTCAAAGGCAAGAACTCCTCTCACTGGGGTATCGGGATCCTGAGGACAAAACACACCGTCCAGGAGTCTCCTGCCCAACACTGCCTGCCTGACCTCCCACCCGTGGAAGTGTTCTCGTTAATAACAGAGCAGTTGGGGGCTCCCAGTGGGGGTCACCCCATTAGTTTCCAGGTTGTGAGCACATTTGCACTTATGATGGTTTCTCTTTGTGTTTCTAGAGTCTGTCTCTACAGTAAACTAAATTGTTAACAGAAGAGCAGCTGGGCCCTCCTGGGCTCGGCCACGGCAGGGCGAGAAGGTGGACTTGGGGTTTCAGAAGAGGCAGACGGGGAAGTGCTGGACGTGGGAGGACCCCTGGGCGTCCAGCTGGAGGGACTGCACGTCCTTCCACTCCACGCCATCAATACGGACGCGCTGCACGTTCTGCTGGTGCTGGGCCGTGCAGACCAGGTGGCTGATGCCCTCGATGCAGTGGCTTTGGGCCTCCACATCCGCCTCCTCAGTGTCCTTGTCCTTGGTGATGACACTCATGGACAAGCTGGGCGTGGCTCTGGCCTCACCCCTGCTGGGCAGCCTACTGACCAGGAGAGACTGGAAGGTGCCCTTGAACATGTTAGTGGCAGTAGGCAGGTCTCTGTCCTCCGCATCTCTTTCCTTGTCTGTGGGCCGAGCTGCCGTCCAATAATCCACCTGCAGCTCCATCGGCTCGGTGCAGACGCCCTGGCTGGGGGAGGAAATCCCACTCACGGACGGGGAGGAGGATGGGCTGTGAGAGGCCTCCTTGGCGGCTGGAGATGTGGACGGCAGGGTGGACGAAAGCACACTGGAGCACGAGGGGGCCGCATCACCTGAGTCTCCTGAGGTGGCCGAGGACGGTTCCACTGTTTCCACCTTCACCAGCCCCAGGAAGGGAATGACCCTCTGTGAGGACTGCTCATCGGGGCTCTTTGGCTTGTAGGTGAGCTTGGCCTCCGCATGGGCAGCTGGTGGACACAGCTGGCCCCCACGAGGTACCATGTGACTGTGAACACAGTGTCCTGCTTGTCCAGCTCGGTGCTCTGGGCCTCCAGCTTGGTGAACAGGTCCCGCCAGGCCCGGTCCGGGAAGAAGTTGTTGTCGTGGTAATCCACGGAGCACAGGTACCAGGGCACGGGGTGGGACCCCAGTGGGAGGACCTGGAAGCACATGTAGGCCTGCAGCTCGGGCATCTTGGAGGACAGCTGCTCCACGCAGAGCCGCAGCACGGCGCTCAGGTAGTGCTGTGCCCCCACCACCGCGATCTTCATGGGTATTCGAGGCCGGGCATGGTGTTGGCTGTATCTCTCCATCTGCGACACGGTGGTGCTGAAGGCCGCCTGGAGGTCAGCCTCGGAGCAGGTGCCCACCACAGGCAGATTTTGCTGCTGCAGGACATCCCACAGGAACTGCCCCTGCCAGTCGGAGGTGTTGATGACGATGACATGGTCAGGCAGCTGGTCGTAGGGGTAGAGAATGGCCCTTAGCTGCTCATGAACACTTTCCCTGGGGACCTGCAGCTGGCTCTGTGGGTCTGGGCAGGTCTCGTTTTTCAGGCTGTTGGACAGCTCCTCCTGCGGCCCCGCCTGCTGCTCCCCCATGAGGGACATGCTCTGGCCTCTGTGGTTGGGCTGCTTCCACTCGGGCTTCCTGGAGGTACTGATGAGAGACTCTGGCTTTCTGAGAAGCCTGCTGGCCAGCAGCGTCTTTGTGAACTCGTCCTCCATGGAGGTCTCGGCCTCCGGGCTGTCCTCCGGCTGTGCAGGCTGCTCCTCAGGGGAGGGCGTGCTGTGGGCAACTGAGTCGGCAAAACTGTCATCCAGCTGCTGGCCTCCCGGGGCCCACACCTCTGGAGCGTTGGTGGGACTAAGAGACTCCATGTATCTCTGGGCACTGTGGATGCTGTCGGTCTCCATCCCCAAAGTGGACTGTGACAGGTATTCTATATATGGCTCGAGCTTGGTCTCAGGGGTGCTCGAGATGTTGTCATCACTCCACAAGTCAGGGCCACTAGGGGTGGGCGTGCTGTGAGCAACTGGCTGTGAGATGCTGTCGCTCGGCTGCTGGCCTCCCGAGGACCACATCTTTGCTGGCACACTGGCTGGACTCGGAGGCTCCTTCAGGCTCCAGGCACTTTGGAAGCTCCCGGACTCTGTGTGCAGGCTGGTTTGTGACAGGCTTTCTATGTATTTCTGGAGCTGGGACTTGGGGTGCTCAAGATGCCATCATCATCCTCCGTTTCGGGGCCACTATCGCTGGAATACTCCAGGGTGATGTTGATCAGGTTCAGGTCTTCCTCCATCCTGGGGCCATGCTCCCCAGTGTCCTGCTCAGAATCCAGGACCTCCTGTGACACTGTGAGACTGGGCAGCAGCCCCACATCATTTGGCCAGAAGCTTTGATGTTTCATCATAGATGTAGTCCCTACTGCTGACTGCCACTGCTTGTTGGTTTTCCCCAAGTCCATGTCATCCTTTTCCAGGTCTTCCCCATGTGAGGTGTTTTTCCTGTCCTCCTGCCCAGAGTGGAAGCTCTCATTCCCCTCCTCGTACATATCTGTGGCCTTGGAGATGGGGTCAGCCTGCATGGCACAGTCCTCATGCTCGATGGGCTGGCTGGTCAGGGAGATGATCCAGATCTCAGCCACCTTGGGGTTGGCATCCTTGAGGCTGCTGCAGAGGCTCAACACCTGGCCTCCCTCGAGGGGTTGCTGCATCACCTCGGCCATGTTGATGGTACCTGTGGCCAGTGTTTTGTAGGCATCCATTTTGCAGTTCAAGAGGGTCCGCATCTTTGAGCGCTTTCTGCGCTGCAATATGATCTCCAGCTTGTTGCCTTCTCCTTTTAGGATGTGGGGATATCGCAGGGAGAAGGTCAATGTCAGGTCATTCTCCTCGTGTCCACTAGGCGGCAGCATGATATTCTGGGACCTGAGGAGGTGCTTGGATCCCTGCATCCTGATGGCTATAACTGCCCATTGCAGCTCATGCCCAAGGTCCCCGCAGACCACCAGCTTCTTCACAGTGAGGCTGCACAACCTGGGCACGCAGGTGGGGCAGGAGACGTCCACCTCCCAGTCAGGGAACTGACCCACAGGCACCGTCCTGTCGAGTGCTGCTGGTGCACCGGCCTGGCTTCCGGTTCTGGACGAAGATGCAGACGCCTGCACCATGTTGGTTTTCCTTCTATTCAGGGTGAATGATCTCTCTCCCTGGGGTGGGACAGAGGAGGGACATGCTGTCAGAGGCAGCTCATGAAGTGCCAGGTGGGATGGTCACTGCAGCTAAGACTGAACCCACAAGCAATTAGTGATGATGGCAAGAGGTGGGACACAGGTGACGACAGGAGAGAAAAGGTTCTTAGTGAAATAGACCCAGAGACATCGAAGTGGGGTATAGACTGAAAAAACTCAGAAGAGGGAGTTGGGGGAGGGAAAAGATAAACCACAGAACTTACATGCATATATGGCTAAACAATGGACGTAGACACCCATGCTGGGGATGAAGTGTGTGGGGGAATCAATTTGAAAATGAAGAAACAAAACAAAAGGTTTATGGCAGGAAATGTAGAATTGAAGTGAGGACAGAGGAAACACTTCAGTATCTCAGGTCACTATTTTGGCAGAGGGTGGACAGCACCCCCTGTATTAAACTATCACCCTGGGGTGTCTGACTAAACACCCCATTCTATGATGAGAACGCAGAGTTTTTCCTGGGGTGGAGGGTCAGGATATTAGGACTGTGGGATGTTCAGAGCAGCACCACTGAAATGGTAACAGGAGGGAATCACGTCCGGTCTAGTTGCAGTGAAGACGTGGATCGTCATGGTAACCAGTCCTCCTCCTGCTGTGTTTTGCAGCCCGTGGGCCCCCAGCTCCTTACCTGTAGTGCCCAGGATGCAATTCTCAGGGCGTCCAATGGCAAAGCAACAGACTTGGTACCATTGATCCCCCAGCTCCTTACCTGTAGGGGCCAGGATGACATGGTCCTTGGGGCAGCCAACGGCAAAGCAACATACTTGGTACCATGAGCCCCATGTCCTTTGAGGAAAAACATCACTACTAATCATGATGGTGTGTTAGACTGGGACAAGTTGTGCAGGAATTACCAGGCAAACATGGACACCTGGGGATGGGCATTAAAGAGGCAATATCTGCGGACAAACAAGGTCACTACATAATTCTAAAGGAATCGATCCAACAAGAAGCTAGAACTCGGGTAAACACATATGGACCCAGTATAGGAGCACTGAAATGTATTTTTAAAAACTCTTGGAGGACATTAAGAAAGAAATTGACAGCAACATAGTCACAGTAGGAGACTTTAACACCACACTGACTTCACTGAATAGATCTTCCAGACAAAAAATTAACAAGGAAACAGTGACCCTAAGTGGCACACTAGATCAAATAAACTTAACAGACTTTTCACCCATAATTGTAGAGGCCACATCCTTCTCACATGTACATGGGAAAGTCTCAAAGAGGGACCCCATGTTAGGACACAAACTGAGTCTCTGCAAAATACAAGAGGGTTGAAATCATATCAAATGTCTGATCACAATGGCATGAAATCAGAAGTCAACTAAATAAAAACACACAAAAGCCTTCAAACACATGGAGGCTAAAATGCATGTTATTAAACAATGAATGGGTTACCAATGAGATCAAGGAAGAAATTAAAAATTCCTGGAAAAAATAAAAATGAGCACAGAGCAACACCAAGTCTCTGTGACAAATCAAAACCATTCTGAGAGGGCAAATCATAGCACCACAGGCCAAACTCAGGAAACAAGAATAGTAGCTAATGAACTGTCTAACCCTACAAGTAAATAATTAGAAAGAGAACAGAAGAAAAGCTCAGAGTAAGTAGAAGAAAAGAAATGATAAAGATCCCAGTGCAAATAAATGACAGAGACTATCAAAAAAAATTATATAGAGATAAAAGATCAATAAAAAGAACCCTGGTTCTTGACAGAGATAAGGAAAGCGGTGATCCTCTAGTGAGACTCTTCAAAAACCAGAGAGGACCCATAAATAAAATCAGAAATAAGAACAGGTGAAGTAACAACCGAAATATAACAATTCTAAGAAACTATTCCAAACAACTAGGACAACCTGGGAGAAATGGACAATTTCCTAGAAATAGCAGTCTTCCCAAACTGAATCAGGAAAAATCGCAGAGCCAGAATAGACCAAAATGATTATAATAATGATGATGAAATTGAAGTAGTATTCACAAATCTCTCAGATAACTAGTCATGAACCAGACAGCCTCACAGCAGAGTTTGATCAAATATTCAAGAAGAACTAACTCTTCTCCTCCTGAAACTATTCTAAAACATTCAAGAGGAAGGAAGAGTTCCAAGCTCTTTTAAGAGACCATCATTATCTCAACTCCAAAACCAGGTAAAGTCACTACAAAGAAAAAAACCTACAGGCCAATATCCCTGATGAACATAGAGACCAAAATCCTAAAACAACAACAGCAGCAACAACAACAACAACAAAACATTAGAAAATTGGATCCAGATATATATTTTAAAAGATTATTCAACATGAACAAGTGGGATTTATCCCAGGGATGGAGGCTTGGTACAATATTGGTAAATCGATACAAGTGATACAGCATATAAACAAAATGAATGATAACAATTATATGATCATATTAACAGTTGTGGAAAGAACATTCAACAAAACCCAGCTCCCATTTGTGATAAAAACTCTCAGCAGAGTGGGAATAGAGGGATTATACCCAATTAAATAAAGGCCATATATAAAAAGCCTACAGCCAACATCATAATCAGTGGCAAAAACTAAAAGTGTTTCCCTTAAAAAAAGGAAAAATCAGGGATGTCAGCTTTCACCAGTATTCTTCAACATAGTACTAGAAATTATCGCTACAACAATCAGACAAGAAGAAAAAATAAAAAGCACCTTAATAGAAAAGGAGAAAGTAAAACTGTCATTATTCAAACATGACATCATATTGTACATAGAGACCCCTAAAGACTCCACTAATAAGCTACCAGATTAAAAAAATGATTGAACATGAAGCAAAATGGCACCAAAGTCTCATCTGATATTTATAAAAATTTGAGGACAGTGTCTTGGCAGCTGGTCTGAAAGTGGCTGGACAGCGAGAGTGGGTGGGGAGGAGATGGGGATCCAGATTCCCAGACTCTAGAAGGGATCTCAGGGGAGTAGCAGGGCAGCTTCTGGAACTTGGGGGCCACATTAACGGCATGGGGTCCTGGAGTTTGGGTCACGTTGGCACCTACACTCACCCTGAGGCGGTTGTGCTGCACCCCTGTGGGTGGGCGGGCTCCTTTGCCTCCTGCAGGGGTTGGAGCTGAGGACCCCATCTGTGAGCTCCTGTCCGCTGTCCTGTGTGGAGCTCTGTGAAGACAGTTCCCAGTCACCAGGCAGAAAGCCTTCGAGCCTGTTTGTGCTGCTTCTCAGACCCCTGGGACCCTCCAGTCCAGACACACACACGCCATGATTTGCTCAGACCTCCACTGAGGAGGAAAAGGCACGACAGGCTGAGGGCCGAGGACTCTCCCTGGAACAGATCAGAGGCCCCTGAGGAAGCCCCCCTCCACCTGCCTGCCCTGTCCTGGGCTTGATCATGGCAGGACCTCATGTTTCCACCGCCCAGCAACTGCTCCTGCCCAGGGGTCCTCCTTCACGTTCCTTCCCCACCACCCCCCACATGAAGGGAGGGTGTGTGGGCTGCACAGGGATGGCTGCCTGGCCTGGATGGTCCGACCCAGGCCGCCTGTGTTACCTCGGTCCATCTTCTTGAAAATGGCCAAAAATGTCACAGACGAAGGTTGAACCCACGTCTGGAAGAACTCTCACTGCGGGGTCTCCGGAAACAAGAGCCCTGATGAGTGGGAACACAGCAAGAGAACATCTTGCTCTGTGAACTGTCTCTTACGACTGAGCTGGCTGTTGGGCAGTTGCTAGAAGGTGGGGCCTGGTTACTGGGTTCCAAGTTCTCTTGCAAAGTGACCTCACTTCCTGGGATGGCCTTCCCTGTGTCCCCTCACGTAATGGCAGCTAGACAGGCAGTCCTGGGGGCCACTGACAGCTTACCCCCTTCTCCATGGAACACCATCTCTGCACACAGTGACCCCAACACACCCCTCTCCACAGCCCCATTGAGGTCTGGGTGCAGCCAGGTCCTACATTTGAGGAGGACAGATCTGGTTCACACCTGAATTCTCTTTCTTACCTCTTCTTGATCCTGGATAAGTCACTGTGCCTGTAGGGCCTGTCCAGCTCCTGCCTGCACATGGGATTCTTCTGGCAGGTGCTTCTTGGGAAGTTCAGCACATGTGGGGTCAGAGCTATAAGGCTGGGGAGGCTGTCATGGGAGGTAGTGCCTCCAACCTCATTTTCCTTCCTGTTGTCACTCCCCTGTGTCCTGTGTCTGCATTTCTTCAATCCTACCCATTAGTCATTATATTTAGAGAGTGAGTATGCCTGTGAGTGTGTGTGTGTGTGTGTGTGTGTGTGTGTGATGCTCTCATTCTGGATCCCAGAACAAAATGGCCCCCACCTAGGGAGGACTAGGCAGCTGCTTCCCATATGTCAGGATTTCTTATCCCCAAACCAATTCTGTGGAGGAGGTTGGAGCCTTGGCCTGGAAGGTTTAATCTTTCCTGAACTCTGGACTCTGAATGTCATGTATCTTGGGCAATTTCTGCCTCTGTATGTGCCTCAGTTTCCCAATTATCCAACAACGGTGTGATTGGGAACTGTGTAAGCATTAGCTCAGCATACAGGGGTCCCTCCATTCTGGGTGGGTTTTGGACAGAGGTGAACGTCCATGGTTCCAGATCTGGGCTACTTGTCAGACCAATACTGGCCAAATGCTCCTCTAGGTAGCAAATCCTCACCATTTCCCCCACGCCATCTCCATGTCTGTCCAGGATTTCACCACACAGCCTCTTCCAGAGCCCCTGAGAAAACCTGGGTGCAGCCAGCACCCCAACTTCGATGACACACACCTGAATTACCTCAGGCTCTGCATTCTGACCAATGTGTGATTCTGGGCAAGGCATGGGTTTCTTGGGTCACTGGCTTCTTTCTTCACTGACTCCCTATGGTCTCCATCTTCCTGGTGGAGTGTGAATGTGTCCCCTCCACTTAAGTGTGGTTGTCATTAGTGACTCCATGAAAGATGTGAAACAATCCAACATCACTTCCATGACTTGGTTATAAAAAGTCAGGGCCTGACCAGGTGCTCACTCTGACCTGTGTTCTCTGTCTGTGTCTCTCTCAGGTCACACTGAGGAATGAGCCTTTGTGCTGGGCGTTGATATCTGGACATCCACATGGCCCAGCACCGAGGGAGACCAACCACTAGACCTCCAGTCCCAACTGAATCCCAGGGACCTCGAGGGAGCCCAGATCCTGAGGGACACAGTCCCTGCCTCAGCTGAGACCTCAGTGAGAGACACCGGCAGTCGTACCCGCTGAGCCACGCTGGATTCCTCGTCACAGAACCTGTGAGCTCATGAGTGTTTGTTGGTTTAGTCTCCAGGGTGGGGTAACGCGGTCCCACAGCAACAGGTCACTCTTACAGTCGTCCAGCACCGGCCCTGGCCCTGCCCTCCTCCCTCCCTCATCTCCCCCAGCTCCCCCAGCCAGCCCACCTCCTCCTCCCCGCCTCTCTGTGCAGACACCCTCTGCTCCACGTGTCTGCACAGCTGTGCCTTCTGCCAGGCTACATGCCCGGAGTGTGTGCAGGGCTGGCTCCTTCTGGTCCTGCCGCTGGGAACATACATGTCAGCTCAGGGCAGCTTCTCAGCCCCTCACCTGGAGCCTCCAGCCCTCCTCGTGGCACCTGCTCTGCCCCCGCAGAGCAATGGCTCTTTCCTCTCACGTGCTGTTTGCGTGCTGTGCCCCCTTCCCTGCACGGGGAGCTCCTGGAGGGCAGGGGCCTGTTTTATTTTTGGTATTTTTTATTGGCATGGAGCCAGGTTGAGTGCTCAGGGCACAGCTGCTGAGAGAACAGATAAGCAGATCCATCCACCACAGATCAGCCCAGTTGTTACAGCCAAATTGACTTTGGTCATCTTATTTATTTATCATTTTTTTATATACCATTCGGCTCACATTTGTCATATATATATATATATACACACACACACACACACATATATACTTACACAAACATAGATCAAATTCTGTATTATTTAAAATTTTTTAAATGACAGTTTACTCTCAATATTATTTTGTAGTAGTTTCAGGCGTTCAGTGTAATCTTAGATAATCATGCACTTTACATAGTGAGTCCCCGATATTCCCGGTACCTGGCAGGCATCACACGCAGTTACTGCAATGTTATTGACTATATTCATTAGTCTGTGCTTCACCTTCCTGTGACTATTTTGTATCTTCCAATCTGTACTTCTCAGTTCCTTCACCTTTACTATCCAGGCCCCCACCTTCTGCTCTCTGGCAACCATCAGTCTGTTCTGTGTATCTATCAGTCTGTTTCTGTTTTGTTTCTTCATTTATATTGTTCTTTGATTCCACATATAAGTGAAAAGGTGTTGTATTGGTCTTTCTTTAGCTGACAAATTTCACTCAATATGATGCCCTCAAGGTTCATTTATGCTGTTGCAAATGATAGTATTTCATTGTTTTCATGACTCAGTAACATTGCATTGTATGGTGTACCACAGCTTTTTATCCACTCATCTGTGGGTGGACACTGTGTTTCTTTAACAGCTTGGCCATTGTCCATCAGTAGACAAATGGATAAAAAAGCGGTGGTACATTTACACAATGGAGTACTATGCAGCCGTAAGAAAGAAAGATCTCTTATCCTTTGAGACAACATGAAGGGACCTGGAAAGTATCATCCCAAGTGAAACAGGCCAAGCAGTAAAAGACAAATACCACATGATCTCACTTATTTGTGGAATATAATGAACATAACAATCTGAGGAATAGGGTGGACCCAGAAACATGGAAGTAGGGTACGGACTGACAACCCTCAGAAGAAGGGGTGGTAGGGGGAAAGAAGAGATAAACCAATGAACTTATATGCATGTACGCATAACCAATGGACATGGACAACAACGCCAGCATGGGGCAGAGGGGATGGGGAGAAGGGTGTCAACGAGATAAAAAACAAGAAATATCTGTAACAAAAATAAAATTAAAAATAAATAAAATAATAAATAAATAAAAGAAAACATGCTGCTGCCCTGGCTGGTTTGGCTCAGTGGTTATAGCATCAGCCCGCAGTCCAGAGAGACCTGCGTTTGGTTCCCACTATGGGCACATACCTCAGTTGCAGTTTGTCCCTGCCCCGGTTGGGGTCATGTGGGTGGTAACCAGTCAATGTGTCTCTCTCACATCGATGCTTCTCTCTCTCCCTCTCTCTCTCTCTCTCTGCAAAAGTGTCCTCGGCTGAGGAAAATAAAGAAAGAAAATAATGCTGCAAAGAACAAAGCACTGCATATACTCTTTCAACGGAGTGTTTTGGGGTTTTCAGATATGTACCCAGAAGAGGAATTGTTGGATCATAAAAGGAGGAATTGCTGGATCAAAAACTCTACACAATTTTTTACAGTGGCTGCACCAATGGCTTCAATGAGTATTTCTCTGACAATTAGTGACATTTAGCATCTTTCTATATGTCTATTGTCCATCTGTATGTTCTGTTTGGAGAAGTGTCTGTTTAGGTCATTGGTACTATTTTAAATAGATTTCTGGCTTCTTTGCTGTTGAGTTGTATAAGTTCTTTTTTTTATCCTCACCCCAGTGACCCGTCCCACAGGTCGAGCAACACTTGACCCTTCCCGCAGGTCGAGCAACGAGGACTCTAGAGGGGGAGTGAGGATAAGGAGGGACAAGAGACAGGAGAACTGGAGACAAGACAGGGTTCTGATCAAGTCTCATTTATTCTGGGGAGATCCACAGTATATATAGGGCAAGAAGCAGAAAAACAAGAACATTTGTTGCCAAGCGATAAGTTTGTGGTAACCACCCCAAAGCAATTTCAAGTAAATATCATGTAAATATCACAGGTGGAACAAAAGATAAACAGAGCATAACTGGCTGAGTAAATGGTTACTTAAAGGAATGCATAAACATTGTATGCAGAGATGCAGAGATATCCTGCCTTGGGGCAGGAGATGGCAGAGCAGATTTTAGCAAAATAGATGCCATGCAAACAGTCTCCCACACCCCAGGACATTTTTTTCCATTTTTTGTTCAGATAGAGCGGGAGGGAGAGAGAGGAAGAGAGAAGAGAGAGAAACGTCGACGTGAAGGGACACATTGAGTGGCTGCCACCCACACGACCAACCAGGGCCGGGGACAAACTGCAACCGAGATACATGCCCTTAGTGGGAACCGAACCCGGGTCTCTCTCTACCGCAGGCCGATGCTCCAACCGCTGAGCCAAACTGGCCAGGGCGAGTTGTATAAGTTCTTTATATATTTTGGATATTAACCCCTTATAAAAGGTATGTATCATTGTCTAATATGTTCTCCCATTCAGTGTGTTGTCTTTTCATATTGTTGGTGACTTCTTTTGGTGTTCAATAACTTTTCAGTTTGATATAGTCCCATTTGTTTTTTTTAATTTCTCTGGTCAAAGAAGATATTTCAGAACAAAAGTATTACTTAAAAAATGCCCAATATTTTATTACCTGTGATTTCTTTTTTTTCTTCTTTTCTTGTTAAACCTCACCCAAGTATATTATTCCATTTTAGATAGAGGAAAAGGGAGGAATGAAAAAGAGATGAAGAAACATCGATATGAGACAGATATATTGATTGGATTCCTCCCACATGACCCCATAAGGGCTGGGGATGGATCTTCCACCCAAGACATGTCCTTGACCAGGAATCAAACCAGTAACTTTCAGGTGCACAAGCTGATGTTTTAACCACTGTTTAGCCATGCAGGCCAGGGCCTGGCTAACAATCTTATCTAGACCCAACTCTCACAAAGAACAGTGCAGAATCTGAGGCTTTGTATTAACATCCACCCTCACTCAAGCAGGTGACAATCAGAGACAAAGCACAATTAGATAAAAAATCTCAGCTACAAACACCAGTACTTACATTAAGGACCATGGGCCATTTCAAAAGCATGAAATCCACAGAAGTGTGACAATAAACAACAAACAAAAGGGAAGAACTTACCAAGGAAATAGACCTAATAAAGCCCAAGAATAGGATTTTAAGGAAAGTATAATGGTATGTAGCAGGGTGGCACATTCATGAAGTAAAGGCAGTGGTGATGTAAAATAATTGATTAGCAATCTTGCAAATAAAAAAAATTAATTGTTAAAAGACGAATATGGAATAAATGGTGAAAGGATCATGGCGGACCCAGCTGAGGAGTAAAGCAGTGAGGTGGAAGATCAAGCTGACGACTTTTCCTAAGACGTGACACATGGGGACGTGTGACGTATGGAAGGTTTGATGCAGCTCACTTCCAGCTATGACCCTGGCTCAGAGGGTGGAAACTTTCCAGACTTTTTTCATAAATGGACCAAACTTTCTCAGCTCTTTTATGTTTTATAAGCAGGAAGTCCATTTCCAGATCCCCCTGTCTCTATGGGTGTTAAAATGCCATCTCCTAAAGTTCTCAGTAATCTGAGAGACAACTGATTCACCTCCATACTGCTAGGGGTTCACTTTCCACTCCTGGCATCTGGTCACTTTTCTTTCTAGGATTTCAAAGTTGACTAATTTTAAATTAAATGTGTATTATCCAGATTTTCTATGTGCTTAAAAAGGAAACAAGTGTGTTCCCCACATCTGATTGTTTCTCCGATTCAGAAGTCAAACCCAAATGGACACCAAACTTTCACATCATTTAAAACTTTATAAATAAATAATTTCAAACAGGCAAATATATGGCAATATTTTTAGACATAGAGGTGCTCCCTACAAAATTTAAAGGGTATTAATTTGTTACCTTGGTGTCAATACTACTAAAGCATTTTCTAAATTCCTGTCCCCCATTCTGTCCTTTTCCTCAAAGGAACCATTTTCCTGAATCTGATGTGAATCATTTCAAGCATGTTTGTATTTTTGGAAACAGTTCTCAAATTTCTAGCTTCAGAAAACATTTACACTTTGTAAAAATTTTCGAACCCCAAAACTTAAAGAGGTTTTGTTTACTTGAATTATCTATCAATATTGCCACATTAGAAAGACATTTAAATAATTTTTGTATTAATATATTTTAAAAAATCAGAATATCTAACCTCACAACTTAAAGAACTAGAAAGCAAACCAAAAAGAAAACCCCAGAGCACGTAGAAGGAAGGAAATAGTAACGATCAGAGCAGAAATAAATGACATGGAGACCAAAAAAACAATTCAAAAGATCAAAGAAACAAAAAGCTGGTTCTTTGAAAAGCTAAAAGTAGGGTATCTAACCAATACCCCAACCCTAATTTAAGATTGACCCCTTCTTGGCTCAGCCCGCCTGCACCCAGGGGTACACAAGAAAGCCATTTTGCTCTACATCAGCCTTGCGTTGTGGAGGTGATCTCCCGCCGGCTCAGACCTTTTATTTGGTGCCAAAATCTGAAAGGTCTATGAGGATCCCATACAGGGGGCAACCGCGGGCCCCCGAAGTCCTCTGGGCTTCCTGTCAGACCGGGATTGATCACGTGCTCAGCCGGATACTAACCTCCAACTTTCCTGCCAATTCAGGATCAACAGCGGTCACTAATTCACTGTTGAGTGTTTTTTATTGCCTACTGGTCTGTATCTTTGGGCTGTCTCGTTATCCCTCATCCGGGAGGTCTCTCAGTCACATCTGTGTGATTGTCCTTCTCAAAATCCAGCACTGATTGGGACACGCTCCTTGGAAACCAGGTTCCCTCAGCTCACCATGTATCTAGGGACGCCTGATATGGGTGAGTTGCATGTCTCTCTGCTCTGGGGGAGAAGCAGGGATGCCTTCTTCTTCCACTAGTGTATCCGTCAGACTGCTGGACCATGACCTCTCACACATACATGGTACAACACCCCTAGGATGTCTCCTAAAACATCTGCAGACCCAGGGCTTGCTCAGGACTTAAGTCTCAAGAGACTCATTTTTTACTGCAACACTGCGTGGCCTGAGTACAAATTAGACAACGGGTCACAATAGCCTGAGAATGGCTCTTTCGACATTCTACCAACCTAGACAATTTCTGTCAAAGGCCAGAAAAATGGTCTGTGGTGCCTTATATCCAGGCCCCTTTGCACTCAGATCACACCCTTCTTTGTGCGA